>NW_026775579.1:57455445-60025445 GCF_030987335.1 Cornus florida | reverse complement strand
ATCACGTAATATATTCTAGAGAGAGAGAGTTAGACAGAAAAGGAGAAAGAGGAAGGAAGGAGCAGAAAACCCTTTAGAGAGAAGATTAAGGAAGAAGAAGTTTAACTTTCAATCCGAAAGTTTAAGGCAAGTTCTTCTTCTAACTCTTTCCCTTTGATTCGTGTTTCTATACATGCCTAGGAAATTTTAGGATTTATTAAACACATAAAATTAAATAATTATGCATGCTTAATTGGATTAGAACATAGGTTTTATGAATTTGGTTCATATCTGTTCTTGTGTTATGAATTGATAAATGCATAATTTTGATTTGATTTTCGGTGTGAATTTTTACATGTTTAAATTATGTATATTTCATATCTGTGAAATGATGGAATGTAGAAACATGCCTAGGATTCCTGAACATTAAATAGGAACTAGGTTTGGATTTAAATAGACTCAATCATAATGATGCTTGCTATTTGAATGTTTTAAACAAACGAATGAATTTAATCTTTTAATATGTTTTAACAATTGAGATTAAATGTGTAGGATGAATTGGATATGGAGAATGCTTATTTGACAGTATAATAAAATATCATCATATGTATAAGATTCAGTTTATGTAGGACATATGATATAGCAAACTTAAATAAATAATAAGTCATTCATATTTTGTGATAACTTGATATCATATTATCATAGTTATTTCTAGATTGTTTGATGTATTTCTTTAATCGTAACATCAATTGTTGAATTGTGTGATTTAATGCACCGGTATGGGACGGTGGCATTCTAGGAACGGATTAACTTATCAGTTAAGTCCTACCTATTTTATATAAGGGAATGGATTAACTAAAATGTTAAGTCCTACTTATATTCAAGTCAGGTCAGCTGAACAAGTTGAATGACTTATGGATGATTAATTTATTATATAAGGGAATGGATTAACTAAAATATTAAGTCCTACCTATATTCAAGTCAGGTCAGCTGAACAAGTTGAATGACTTATGGAGGATTAATTTATACCGGATAGGATGGTTACTAGATTTTATATATATATAAGTATGGTGCCATGATATGAGCTTGAGTCTCAGGATCAGTGGTTAGGGTGCGTATATCGCCAGGGATGTGTAGCTAGATATATTGTAGTTGTGTACCCTGGTAGGTCTAGGTATTCATGCCCACTATATGTGCATTTTGCATGTTGCCTACTATTCAGGTTGAGACAACCCTATAGTCTAGTGAGGTTCATTTAGTATGTATATATATATATATATATATATATATATATATATATATATATATGGATTACTAGTTACTGTTGGATTGACTAGGATGTATACGTGTATCGGATCTCTGCTTGGACTGTAGTAGAGTAGAACTTGTTTGTGGGCCTGATCCACCATTATTTTTCAGGAGTTCGTTAGGAGTAGAGATTGTTCGTGATGAGCGGGGATCAGTCTACTTCATTCTTCCGATGCTGCATAGGAGTTCCTTTATGATTCAGTTTCCTGATTTAGACAATTATTGCTGTCATTTGTTTAGTTTGGATTTTCTAGGAGTCCACACAGTATGGATTCCCGAGTTATATTTTGGAGGATCAGTTGTATCAGAAGAGTTTATGAATTAATGGAAATATATTATGAGATTTATTATTAGATTATCATTTGAGTTTCTTGTCAGCATTTTATTTATTCTTCTTTATACTTTTTGTACTCTGTGTTCGTTTATTGCCGATTTGTTTTTGATATCCTTGGGTATTCGGGCGTGGGCCTGACCAACCCGCATTCGGAAATCCGGGGGGGTATCACATAAACTTTCATCAATCTCTATTCTTTTGCTTTCTTCCTTCTCTGACCTCATCGATTTTCTAATTTTTTTCTTCAATCACAGAAGTTATTTCTTCAAGCATGGAGGATAAGCCCTAACCCTCTCTAACCCAGGTACTATTTTCTAATTTCTCTTTCATCTCTGCCTTTCCCTGTAAAATTGTAAATGTTACTATGCGCTGATAATTTCAATAAATTAAGTTTTCATTAGTTTATGGTGAGATGATTTCAATTCATGTGTTTACATATTCACTTGATTGGAGGACTCGTAGGGAAAAATGATATCACTACCTATGTCCCTGGGTATAAATGTATAACATTGGACAAATTTTCAGTTCGAAAGGGGGAAAAATGAAGGCAAGTTTCAGCTTCAGAAGAAATTGCCCAGGTACCCGGCGTTGTTTTCCTTTCTTCAATCTTTAAACTTTCATCATCGAGTATACAAGTAAATTAGGGGTATTTAGAACAACATTTAGTCTTACCTATGGAATGTTATAGACAATGACTAATTATAACGGCAGTAAGTATTGATGTTGCTACTCTTGGTATGTTTAGATCTGATATTTGATTGTCTAGTACTATATTTTCATTTACAATGAGTAATACTAGTGGGTGTGATATATATTTATAATCAGCAATATCAGATTGCTAGATTCACCTCTATATAGTCACGATTACAAGTTGTGGTCTTCAACAAAGTCTTAGACATAATTTGTACTAAATAATTATAGTCATTTTTGTAAACTAAAATAACCACTTTTATATACGCATGTGATAGTTAGGTATCATCAAGCTAGTAGATCTGGAAATTTAGTTCCGGCATTAGTTTACTGCTTTTTAGTAGGAGTACATTTTTTTTTTTTTTTTTTTTTTTGATAAGAAGTACAATTTTTTTTTTTTTTTTTTTGTTGCATATCTAGATGGAGATTGTTGCAGCTCATTTATCCATGAAAATTTTAAAACCCACGCCTGCACACTATAGAGAGAGACTTATTTTACCATATTGTAAGGTGAAAAAAGGGGCAACATTTGGCGATTGTTCAAAGCTCTAATACAGAAATCGATAAGAGTCATTTTTTAAAATATGGTTAGTACAGAAGGATGTGGAAATGCAAAAAGTTTGTGGTGCTACGGACTTATGTTGTTGCTGTGCTGTCTTTGTTCAGTTCCTCTCCACATTTCTAGTTCGGATTGGGCCTGTACATGATTGACGGTGGAAGTGAAGCAGTTGATTATATTCAAAGAGAATTCTAACTTAAAAAAAGAATGCTTGATCAGATAAAGTTTGTGGGAGGTATTCACAATTGTGTTGTTTCTACTTTATATTAATGTTTGATTTTGGTTCTGCTCTATATTTAGACACATTTGTAGAAGGTTACCAGTTCTTTTGACTCAATCAAGTAGTTCTATTTATTTTTGGTTGGGCAGGCATGGTTGGTAGATGTAAGAAATAAAGCAAGAAGATAAGATGTTTACCTTTTGCTTAACCAAGACTCAAGTACTCAGGGTTCTTGCTATTGCCTTGCAGCAAATAATTAGAGATTACTAAAACGGTAACAAATTCTCTGAGCAAAACTACGTCTCAGTATTAAAACTCCCTTGGGTTATGAACTTATGATAGATGCAGATCACACTGATTCAATCCTCAGGAGTTATTAAAGCCCTCTTTGTGGTTAGATAAAAATAAGATTGAGAGAAGTCTCTCACTGTGAGACCCCCATTTTAGCTTTTCTTTATTTAACTTGCTTCTTGGGGGAAAAAATCACTTTACATTATTATTATTATTATTTTTAAATCTAATAAGATACTAAAGTTATCAATTAAGAAAAAAAAAAAAAAAAACCTAATGTTATCCTATTTTTCATGGACTTTTCCTAGAGGATTTGTTGAATTTGTTTAGGTCATAAATTTGGGGTTATTCACTTTCATTAGTTTGTTTACTTGTTTAGGAGTGTTTGCACTCCTTAGATTTTTGTCCATGCCCATTTCTGTCTATAGAACACTTCATCCATCACATGGAAAAAAATAATAAAACCACTCTTCTTAATTTTAAGAAGGGTTTGTTGTCTAATTTAGAGGACTTGGTCTTCACACTTATTTAAAATTATGTACTTATATTTATTGATTTTCCTTATAATATGATGATTTGCATTGTTAATGTGAAAAATAAAAATCATATGGTGAGATTAGCATTATTTGATTGGAGTATAACTTGGATGTGATTGACTCATTATATTAGCATTCCAAATACATTTTTTAGATCTTTTTAAGTGATTGATTGGAGTATTAACTTAGAAGTGATTGACTCATTATATTAGATCTTTTCAAATTTTTTTTTTTTACACTAGTTGGGACTATTTATTGTTTGAAATGATTGAAGTTTGTTCAATTAGTTGTTGATGCCATTAATAGGTTGAGTTGGTGGATTGCTTAATTAATATTTTGATATGTGAAATAATCAATTCTATATCACTTAGAAATTACTTAATGATGAAAATAGAATTTGCAATCTCGAATTTGATACATTGATGTTTTAATATTGTAATATTACATAATGGTTGTATTGGTCATTTATTTATTTTTTTATTTTTTTATTTTTTTGACATAGGCACTAATTGTATTTATTCATTGTTTGTTTTGCAGATTTTTGGATGGGCTCATGCTACAAGGCTTCAAGCTCCTTTTGTTTAAGATGGTTTGTAGTAGTGTATGTTTAGGTCTTTGAACCCTTTGTTTAGGAATCTATAGCTCATTTTTGTCTAAGATTTTGAAACATTTTATTTGAAGATACTAGCTTGTTTTGGTCCAAATTATTGGAGTTGAAATTGTTTTAGATGCTAAGACTCATTTTTTTTACGCAATGGGCTTTATTATGTATGTTGTAAACAATACATATTTTGGTTGGTGTAATTTATGCAATATCAAGTATTTATTTGTTTGCATAATCATGTTGATGTGATAATTTTTTTTTTTTGCAATTATTTCTTTTGTTTATAATGTTAATAATTTACAGGTTTGTCACAAATTTTTATCGTACCACAATAAATATGTGGTCTATTTTTGGTATTTGCCACAATATATATTTTTGGCTATTAAATTCAATTTTATTTTATTAATAATATAATAGCCACAAATAAACTCCGTAACCTATTTTAAATAATTGCCACGACATATATTCGTGGGCAATTAAAATTATAGCCACGAAAAAAACTTTGTGGCCTATTTTGGATATTTGCCACGACATATATTCAGGGCAATTAAATTTATAGCCACGAATAAATTTCGTGGGAAAAGACCTATTCTACCACGATAAATATTTTCGTGGCAAAATGATTGAATTAGCCACGATTAATTCCTATATCGGGATTGCTACTTGCCACGAAAGTATTGTTATTTAGCCACGAAATAGATTGTGGCGAAAGGAGGTATTTTACCACGAGTTCAAATTTTGTGGCAAAAGTTCCACATTTTGCTACGAAAATTTTTAGTCGTGGTTATTGGCAATCTGTGACGGGCTATTCCCACGACTGAGCCACGAGGCTATTTCTTGTGGCTAAAAGGCTTTCGCCACGAAATTTGAAGGTTTTTGCCACGAAGTGTCTTGTGGTAAGAACCCTAATTTCTTGTAGTGACAAAATGGCCCGGCATTAAATTCGGTGACACTTCAGGCAACACCAATATTGCTAAAGCTTCTTCTTACCACATTATTCTCCCTCTCTTGGTAGCTCCAACTAGATTGTCTATGATTATGATATTTGTATTTTCACAATAATATGATTAGCGAATTGATCAAAGTACTGATATTATTGTGAAGTTTCTTCAATAATTTTAAGTTTGTTATCGTTGATATCAAATTATGTAATTCCTTGATTCTTTTCTCTTGGTTTTATAAAAGAAGTCTTTTATTTCAAAATTGCCCTAGAAACCAAATGATTTTATGAAAATCTTATTTTTTGATAAGCAAAATACACAGGTATTCATTTGTCTCACTAGGTACTCTGGATTCGAGTTAAACTCTTAATATAATAATCAATTAGCGAAATTTAAGGTAACAATGAATGCCCTTAACAATGATTTTCATCGTTTCCATATCATTACCATGAAGGTAAGACGTGTGGTCCATGGCACTGTTAAAAAAAGAACTGAACTAAACAGCTTCAAATAAAGTTTATAAATTTGCATCGGACAATGTATGTTGATATTAGTGGCAGTGTTCGGGCAATTGAGGTCTAATTTGTCACATATTTTTGAATTTAGGGGTTGCCATTTCCAATTATCAACAACTTAATAACAACATATGCATGCCTATATAGTCATTTATGGGTAATGTAGATTATAGAAGCACTATACATATTTTTAATGTTCCAAGGCCTTCATATCCAAATTGTGGAAAAAATAAAGAGAACAGATTAAAAGACACCATAAAAATTTAAATAATATTTTGTTGCGAAATTAAACAGAAAACACAAGAAAGAGATCAATGCCCTTTTTTTATTATTATTTTAAGTTTAGTAAGGGAAGCAATTTGATTATGCATCACCAAACAAATAGTTGGAATTAAGATGATGATAAATTAATCACTTAAACATATAAAATTTGGACTATAATTTAGAGGTACGTAATTGCTTCTAAAAGATATATAGTCAAAACTAACCGTACCACTATCTTTAGAATTAATGTATTTACTCGACACATTATTAAATGAACACCTTTCAGAATGCCCAAGTATAAAAAAGATGTAGAGATAATTTCTTAAACTTTGAATTAAGAAGACTTGATTTTGAGTTGGATACCTTAATCCATTTACTTGAATGGTATGGCCATTTTATAGTCCCCTTCAACTTTTACAAATGTATTCAATTCTCACAAGATGCATGAACTAGGTGTTGGGAAACGTGCTAGTTTTAAAAACTTTTCGAGGGATTTAAATTCATAGATCTTGATTCATTACATAGAGACAAGTTTTATGCAAAAATAAAACATGATGTATCATTCAATTAAAAGATTGAATACTTACATCAAGGTTTGAGTAAACCTTAGATCTCTCCTCTAAAGTGAATGTTCTCACTTATTGTAGATCCCTTAGCAAGATGCATTCTCCTTGGATCTCCATCTTCTTGGTAATTGTTTTGCCTTTAGGAATCACTCATATGCCTCCATGAATGACCTTGGAAAACTAGGCTTGTGGGAGCCTCCATTAGATGAGAACATAAACCCTAATTTTCTAGAGAGAGAAAATATATTCCTTTTTCCTTCTACTAAAAATCACACCTAAAATATACATAGACCATGTATATTTATAGGCAACATAAAGGTAAAGAAAAGGAAACAACTAATCCTTCTCAATCTCTAATCCACATGTCTCAAATCTAATATGATTCCAATATTAAGTTGGGCTATGAGTGAGAATCCATTGGGCCTATTATTTTATTGGCTACAATGAATTAATAATTGGCCCGGTCCATGGACCCAATTCAATTAATTCATAAATTAATTTCTACTCCACTAAAAGAAATTAATTGAACTCCAATTAAATAATGAATAACCTCTAAGTCAATATTGCACTTTGACCCCTCTATGCATAATTAGTTATCGGATAAATAAAGCCATCAATCCGACTACTTAATTAATATATTTATTTTGGTACCTTTGATTATTTCTGGCTCGATCACAATGAAACATTTGTTTGACAAAAATAATAATTTAAATAAATAAATATATAATAAATCATTTTGTCTAAAAATACACGAAGGCCTTCGAATTTACTTTGTGATCAACCATAATCAATACAAAATAAATACAAGTAGCAATGATGCAAATATTAAAAATATAACCCTCTAACTATTAATTACATAACTACCCAAAGTGTCGGTCTAAGGATCCCGAAGAATCCGCCGAACAAATCAAAGTAATTATTAATTAATAAAAGAGTCTATAATTTTCTCATACTTAAGAGTCAAATGCCATGACGGTGATAGGAAGCAATTGCATACGACGGCTCTCGCAATATATCTCAACCTAACGCGGATCCAGTTCAAATCTTAATTAATTATGAGTCCATCCATAATTACCGACTATGAACCATTTATGATTACTATTTATATATCATGCATTGATTGCCATCGCAAACATATATATAAATATCTCTTATAATCAAATGGACACTTTCAATTCTATATGAATCGAAATATAATACATTGAATTCACCAATTGTATAAAACATAAATATTTCATAAACGTCAGGAACATATGTCACTTTAATCCAAACAGGAATTTGCTATGCCAGGGCATATAAATCCCAACAGCTCCCACTTGCCCTCATAGCCAATTCAAATTGCACCTAACTCCAATGTTATCCAGATGATGATCAAAATTATTGATCAATAACACCTTTGATAATGGATCAACAAAGTTGTGTTCCAGTGCAATGTTCTAGCCACAAGTACATTTTCCTCATAACCAATTCAAATTGCATCTAACTCCAATGTTATCCAGGTGTTGATCAAAACTATTGATCGACGACACCTTTGTTAATGGATCAACAAAGTTGTGTTCCAATGCAATGTTCTAGCCACAAGTACATTTTCTTGCCGGACAATATCATGTAGAACATGATACTTCCTATCAGTGTATTTTGTTCATCTATGGAACCTTGGTTCATTGGTTTAGACTACTTCTGCACTATTGTCGCAATATAGCTCGATAGGCAGGCTAGTATGCTCCACAACCTCTAAATCAGTGAGATCAAACCAATAGGCTTCTTTTGCCGCCTTTAAGGCTGCAATATATTCCACCTGCAGGTTTGAGTCAGCAGTTGAAATCTGCTTAACAATCTACCAACTGATTTCCCTTCCATTAAGTGAACATACACTAAGTCATGAACCTCATAGTATCTACTTCTGATTGAAAATCAGAACTAGCATACCTGACTAGGACCATATCATCATATCCATAAATGAGTATGATATCACTGATTCTCCTTAGGTACTTAATGATATTTTTCACAACAGACTAGTTGTCAAGTCCAGTATTGGACTGATCTTTACTGACTATCCCTACTATGTAGCGGATGTCCTGTTTGGTATAGACCATGGCATATATGAGACTCTCATATGCCGAAGCATATTGTTCCAGTCTCATTTGCTCAATCTCCTTTGATAGTCTTGAAAAACTACTTACTAGAGAGAGCAATCCATATCAATAAAGCAAGAACTCATTCTTTAAGTTATGCATACCAAACCTGGTCAAAACTTTATCAATGTAGGATTATTAAGATAAGCCTATTTTCCTTTTAACCTGATCTTGCAAAAGCTTGATCTTAGGAATATAGCTTACATCTTGAAAATCTTTCATTTAAAAGTAATTGAAACAACTACCTTTTTATTGATGACAAAACTTCCACGTCATTATAAATGAGTAGGATGTCATCAATATATAGAATTAAGAAAGATAATGACATTCCCTTGTACACTTATGATTTATTCACTAAGAAATCTTCTGGTATCTTTTTGTAGATTAACTTGCCTTCCATAGGTGTCACCCTACTAGAAAGTTCTACAAGATCCCAGAATTTTTTAGAATACATAGATTCCAACTCTGATTTCATAGTAACTCGCCAAAACGATCTGTATCCATATCGGTTCACGCTTCCGTGTAGCTTACTGGGTCCAACTCATGTTTAATAGGGATGTCCATAATGGTCTCACCTAAAAACATGATTCTATCGGTTGGATGATAATCCTTCCACTACATTAATGTACCGATGCAGGAATCTGTGTACTAGATGATGCTGACGCATCAATAGAGAATTCATATATTATTCTCAATCTCTATAATAAATGTGTTCACTTGTGGTACATCTGGTACTCATACCATATTCTCTAACATTATGTTACTAGGTATGTGATTTATAATATGATTCTCCTATAGATAAACAATGAGTGTAAACAATCAACTTTTATCTTTGAGATCATAAAATAATCCATCCTAGTGACTTAAGAGTAGCTATCAAATCTAGCATGCCTATGATCTGCTTCCAACTTACTTGTCCATATCAAACGCACATGTGCAAGACTACCCCATACGTGCATGTGATTCAAACTAAGATTTAGTCAAAAACACAGCTCAACGGTATCCTTGAGACAGACTAAGATGGAATGCAGTTCATAATGCCCATCGATGTCATTAATGCTAAACTCTTAAATGAAAGAGATAATGTGGCATAACTGATCATAGATCTAACCATGTTAAGTGGAATTCTGTTATTCCTATTTGACATCTAAATGCATTTAGCGTCAATTGCGGAAAATTGGTACATAATACCCTCATTGACCATATAGTCTTTGCACTATCCCAAGAAATACTCATATCCTCGATCAGATCGAAGTGTCTTGATAAGTTTACCTAATATGTGCTCCACATCAGTCTTAACCTTCTCAGAATATACCAAAAGTTTAAGACTTGTGTTGCATCAGATAAACTTATCCAAAACGTGAGTAGTCTTGCTTGGATGTTCATAAGACCACACGTGTCAGTGTGTACCGACTCCAATTGTCCTTTATGTCTATTTCATCTGGCTGATTAAGCCCTAAGAGTTATCTATCCTTCAAAACAGGGTTCACAAGTTTGGTTTAGGCTTCCCTGCCTCACTAGGTAATTAGCCTTCTTTGACCAATCTTTGAATCTTATTTTGATTGATAACAACCCAAAAATAGACATTAAAAATACAATGAGTCAGGAATAACAATTTTTCTCTTAACATTCAATCTAGAAGATGCAACATCAGTTTTTACATCCTGCAAATCTTAAGAGTTTGTGATTATAGTATATTAACCATCTTTCAATGCACCAGAAGTAATAGCATATCTATTCAATTTTATAAAACCAGTTTTACAAAATAACAACACAGTTTTTATAAACCACAAGTGAAACAAAAATTAGATTGCGTCTAACTTCTGTGCATAAAGATAGTTCTCTAATACTAATATCCTCATGCTCTCTAATTTCAGATGTAATACTCCCACTGACCTAACTACAACCTTGGCATCAGGTCAAAAGATAAATATATATCCATATCATCAAGGCTTCTGGATTCCTGAAATCCTTACGATGAATTGCAAACATGTTTAGTGGCTCCAGAATCTATCCATTAGGAATTAATAGATGCAACCACATAACATGGCTCAATGATTAAATATATATTTTCCTATGCCACATCATTGCTTAGACAGTTCGTCCTATAGTGTTTTAGTTAACGGCAAAAGAAATAGTTTCATTCGCCCTCAACATACACTGCCTTATTCCCTTTAACCTTTTAGATACCTATGTTTTGTGCTAGCCTAGTCCTATTATCATCCTTCTTCTTTGCTTTGCCCGTCCACTTGGGCCTAGAAGAAGATGGTATAGACTAGGTTAGATTAATAGGAACGCCCAAACTCTTGATTATCCCTTCATCTGTTACCAATTCTATAAGAATATCAGCGAGTGTGAACTCAAACTGATTCCTTACTTAGTTCACTCTAACAGAGTCGAACGAGTTTGGTAACAAGGCAATAATCATGTCAACTTGAAACTTACCACTCAAGTCAGCCCTATTGATCTCCAGCTAATTTTAAATAATAAACAATCATTTTCCAAAATTCGATTTCATACTGGAGTTCCTTAGGCTATCTTGATGCTATTCAAGTCTAATATAGTACTTTAGCATACTCTCTATCTAATCTCACCAAAACATCTTATTGACATTTAACATGATGCTTGAAGAAAATAAAATAATGTAAATGTTAGCTTTGGTGCGTATTCGAGGTAAACTCTAGAATATTGCACCAATTCATCTCATTTGCCTTATTTCACTTATTCAAAGCATTAATGTTCTCTTGGGTATCTTAAAGTAAAAGGATTAGGTTTTAGGAGTAGTAAATACATTTGTACCACCACGTTGTGAATAAAATATCTAAATTCCTTTTCTAGTCATTATAAATGAAGTCCACATACATTGAAATTAGCAAGCAGATAAAATGGATTAGACATAATTAGTCTGAATTTAAATGCATTCATATAATATGCAAGGTGAATTATTAATACTGTCATGCATATTTAAAATTAAAATGAGTTTATTTACCACATAATATAATAAATCTCAATCGAACAAGAGATCATTATCATTATTGGTGAACAATCCCTTTTAATTAATGTGGGTCCCTCAACTCTGTAGCATAATAAATCAACCAATCAATATGTCAATAACTTATCATGTTGGAGGAGTTAATTATTACTATTGTAGAGATTCATTTGCTATTAGGTGAGCACTTCTATTAAAATAATATGTGGGTCCCTTAACCACTGCATGAAAAATCGGATAACCAATACACCAATAACTTATTCGGTTAGCGAAGTTCATTATTGTTATTGGCGGGCAAATCCCATCATCTCCATATTTCTTAAGACAATGTCTTATCTATCTATATGAAATGATTCCCGATTATGTTTAGCCTTTCTAAAATCACCTAGTGTAGACCACTCCGTTGGGGAGCTAACACTATTGATTTTAGATTGAGTGTATAACGTTATTAAAGCTCTAATGAAAAATAAAATATTAAATATCTTGTCATTATAATCTAGACTCTTTAAATCATGCGTAGGGCCTTATTTTTAAAGATTTAATTACAATGATCATTTAATATTATTATTTTCATGAGATAACCATTCTTGTAATATTAAGAATCTTCAAATCATGCGTGGGGCCTTATTTTTGAAGATTTAATTACAATGGTGTTAATAACAAAGGTCATGGGGTAATGTATAAAAATCTCCGCTCCCACTTAATTTTTAATCATTCATAATTAGGGTTTTCATTTTATTCATTTACATGATATAATGCATGCAAAACGTCTTGATTTTAATCCAATTAAATTTAGAAAATATTTGGACTTTAAACGATTCATTAATATTTAATTTGAGGCACACTTTAAAAATAATTTACAAAAATAATTTTTCGTTTCCCAATAAGTGCTCTCAAATTAATTAGTAATCATCCAATTAATTTTCATAATTTAATTAATATAAATCAAGTCATTTAATTAAATATCATGGATCCAATGCATGAATAATAATAATAAACAATTAATTATTCCATGCATCAGTTAAATAAATAAATAACGGACAGAAGCAATTTAAATGGCCAATGGATTCAGCTTTTAACATTTATATGCTCTAAGTAATGCGCGACGGTCTATCATTAGCCGCGTCACATGCGATTATTTCCCATCAATCCCTCTTGATCTCAGGCCAAAACCTTGCCGCCGACAACTCTTCGGTGGCCGGAAAATCGCCGAAAAATTCCAGAAATTAAATTAGGCCTTTTAAAAATTCCAGAAAAATTCTGAAAAATTTCTAAAAAATCCCAGAAAATTCCTGAAGCCTAATTTAACCCTCTTGGACCTTCTTGAAGCTTCATAGCATCCTTTGACGAAGATTACATGGCTTTAAAAATATTTACAATTTGAAATACAATGAAAAAAATTAAATTACATCATTGAACTTTCAAACGACTAAATCAAAGCCTTAATTACATTCATCCAAAGATAAACTTACATTAATTTAACCGTTAAACTTCATCCATGGCCCAACCATACATCATCATTCATTCACAATTATTCATACATCAACATGTATCAATATATATCAACATATTTAATCATACATCAACATACATCAATAAAAATATATATGAATATAATTTTGGATCCATGAATGATGATTTTCATAAAATCATGATCTCTAGTAATGAATCAAACCATGCTCTAATACCACTGTTGGGAAACGTGCTAGTTTTAAAAACTTTTCTAGGGATTTAAATTCATAGATCTTGATTCATTACATAGAGATAAGTTTTATGCAAAAATAAAACATAATGTATTATTCAATTAAAAGATTGAATACTTACATCAAGGTTTGAGTAAACCTTAGATCTCTCCTCTAAAGTGAATGTTCTCACTTATTGTAGATCCCTTAGCAAGATGCATTCTCCTTGGATCTCCATCTTCTTGGTAATTGTTTTGCCTTTAGGAATCACTCATATGCCTCCATGAATGACCTTGGAAAACTAGGCTTGTGGGAGCCTCCATTAGATGAGAACATAAACCCTAATTTTCTAGAGAGATAAAATATATTCCTTTTTCCTTCTACTAAAAATCACACCTAAAATATACATAGACCATGTATATTTATAGGCAACATAAAGGTAAAGAAAAGGAAACAACTAATCCTTCTCAATCTCTAATTCACATGTCTCAAATCTAATATGATTCCAATATCAAGTTGGGCTATGAGTGAGAATCCATTGGGCCTATTATTTTATTGGCTACAATGAATTAATAATTGGCCCGGTCCATGGACCCAATTCAATTAATTCATAAATTAATTTTTACTCCACTAAAAGAAATTAATTGAACTCCAATTAAATAATAAACAACCTCTAAGTCAATATTGCACTTTGACCCCTCTATGCATAATTAGTTATCGGATAAATAAAGCCATCAATCCGACTACTTAATTAATATATTTATTTTGGTACCTTTGATTATTTCTGGCTCGATCACAATAAAACATTTGTTTGACAAAAATAATAATTTAAATAAATAAATATATAATAAATCATTTTGTCTAAAAATACACGAAGGCCTTCGAATTTACTTTGTGATCAACCATAATCAATACAAAATAAATACAAGTAGCAATGATGCAAATATTAAAAATATAACCCTCTAACTATTAATTACATAACTACCTAAAGTGTCGGTCTAAGGATCCCGAAGAATCCGCCGAACAAATCAAAGTAATTATTAATTAATAAAAGAGTCTATAATTTTCTCATACTTAAGAATCAAATGCCATGACGGTGATAGGAAGTAATTGCATACGACGGCTCTCGCAATATATCTCAACCTAACGCGGATCCAGTTCAAATCTTAATTAATTATGAGCCCATCCATAATTACCGACTATGAACCATTTATGATTACTATTTATATATCATGCATTGATTGCCATCGCAAACATATATATAAATATCTCTTATAATCAAATGGACACTATCAATTCTATAATGAATCGAAATATAATACATTGAATTCACCAATTGTATAAAACATAAATATTTCATAAACGTCAGTAACATATGTCACTTTAATCCAAACAGGAATTTGCTATGCCAGGGCATATAAATCCCAACACTAGGATGATTCACATTCCAAGATAATGAACTTGGATAAAATTTATTCATTTAACACACTAATGTAAACACATCTCACAGATTTTGATGAATGAACATAAAATGGATCATTCTAAAATAATACAATCAAATGAATTTATTGAGATAATAGTGTTAATGGTGATAACGGAACAGTATACTCACTTTAATAGTAGTCTTTGGATCTCATTCAATGCACAATATTATATAGCATTTTTGCTTCTCTTTTTTTTTTTTTTCTTTCTTTAAATGATCAAAATCAAAATTGGATAACGGAAATTTTTTTTAAGAAAAACTCAATCAATTTTACATGCCCATGTAAGTATGGAACAAGATAGGACATCATAATTGATTGGATCCAACAAGACATTGCGATTATTCTGGTTTTTTCTTCGATTTGGTATAGACGATAGCATGTTTGTACTCTTATATATTCTAATTTATCATAATAAAGTTAATTTACAGTCTATTCAAAGTTTCTTGGTTATATTGATTCAGTTGATTGTTTCTTAACAGTTGGTTTTGTGTTTTTTAATACATAGGGACAATGGAGCTATATTGCTTTTTAACATTTTTGCAGCTTCAATTTTATTTCTAAGTATCAATAAATCCAACTTATGTGCTGAATAATATTATAATTGTTAAAATTTTCTAATACGAAAAAGAAAAAAAATTCTTAACAAACTAGGGGGAAGGGGACTCAAACATGTGTGAATGATATACAAATTAGGCCATTAAGTAATGTTCAACACTAAATCAACTTGAAGATGACATTAAGTGACCAAAATGTTGTTTTAGATTCAATGATGGGCATGGACTTGGTGTCAAAAGTTTCTGTATCTAAAATTATATTGCAATAGCAGAGTACAAAGGTATATGTAGATACTGGGTAAGCTATTCTAAGAAATACATGATCTAAGGCTATAATTATGGTTGACCCTTTAAGTAAGGGATTTTACAAAGAAATACTTTCTATAAATAATCATATTTGATCCTTGTACAGAGTACAGCTCACGCCAACACTCCCCCTCAAGTTGGTGCATAGATATCTCTAATGCCTAACTTGTCGAGTGAGATGTAGAAATTTCTGCTGGATACGGCTTTTGTGAATACATCTGCTAGCTGGTCTTCTAACTTGACAAATGGGAACCGAATGATTTTCTCTTCAAGATTCTGTTTAATGAAGTGCCGATCGACCTCAACATGCTTAGTCCGATCATGTTGGATAGGATTATGAGAGATGTCAATGGTTGCCTTATTATCGCAAAACAGGTTCATTTCTGAGCTGGGAGCAAAGCCTATTTCCGTTAATAGCCTTCTCAGCCAAAGAAGTTCGCACACACCCTTGGCCATACCTCGAAATTCTACTTCAGCACTGGATAGCGCAACAACTTTTTGTTTCTTGCTCCTCCAAGTGACGAGATTACCTCCTACGAAGGTGAAGTAGCCTGAAGTCGACTTTCTATCTAAAATATTTCCTGCCCAATCTGCGTCGGTGTATCCATCAATGTTCAAATGATCATTTTTTGTGAACATTAGTCCTTTCCCAGGAGAGAATTTTAAATACTGAAGGATTCTAGTTACTGCATTCATATGAACTTCATTAGGGCAGTGCATGAATTGGCTCACTACACTTACGGCGTAAGCAATGTCTGGCCAAGTATGTGACAAGTAAATAAGCTTACCAACTATCCTTTGGTATCTCTCTTTGTCCGTGGGCACTTGATCGGCATATATCCCAAGTTGATGATTTTGGACAATGCGAGTATCGGCTAGTTTACATTCTAGCAACCCCACTTTAGCTAACAAGTCTAAGACATATTTTCTTTGAGATAAAAATATGCGTTGCTTTGATCTGGATACTTCGATTCCCAGGAAGTACTTGAGTCCCCCTAGGTTCTTCATCTCAAACTCAGCCGATAATTGCTCTTGAAGCTTTGAGATTTCTTATTTGTCATCACCCGTAATGATCATGTCGTCTACATAAACAATTAGCGCTGTCACTTTTCCAGATTGGTGCTTTAGGAAAAGGGTATGATCTGAGTTACTCTGCCGAAAGCCACATTTTTTCATAGCTGCAGTGAATCGACCGAACCATGCACGGGGTGATTGTTTTAACCCGTACAAGTCCTTTTGTACCTTGCATACTACTTTATCTTCTGGAGTTGCCGAGTACCCAGGTGGAATGTCCATGAAAACTTCTTCTTCTAAATTCTCATGGAGGAATGCATTCTTCACATCAAATTGGTGTAATGGCCAATCTAAATTTGCTGCAAGAGATAACAAAACTCTAACAGTGTTTAGTTTTGCTACCGGTGAGAACATTTCTTGGTAATCTATACCATACGTCTATGTGTACCCCTTTGCCACGAGCCTTGCTTTGTACCTATCAATGGATCCATCAGCATTATATTTAATGGAGAAGACCCATTTGCACCCTACTGATTTCTTTCCTTCGGGTAATGAGACCAGCCTCCACGTCTCATTTTTTTTTGCAAGGCCTTTAGTTCTTCTTTTATCGCTTGACTCCATTGTGGATCAAGTAATGCCTCTTCTACATTTCGAGGAATGTAATCTAAGGACAGTTTATGTGCAAAGGCCTTGAATGGTTCGGATAGCCTGTGAGTGGACACATAGTTGACAATAGGATATTTGGATCTTCTATCTTCCATTTCCGGAGAGTATCTGCTTGGTGGTTTACCACGATTATGTCTGGAAGGCAACACATATTGCACAGTACTATTCATGTTATCAGTAAAAGAGGATATGGCAGGGGAACTTACCTCAGCGATATTCTCAGGAGAGGGGCCTTCGGGTACTAAAGAGGGGGAACCATCACTTGAAGCCATATCACTGACAGGTGCAGGTGTTTCATTACATTCCATGTTGCACGGTTCTTCAAGTGTTGGTTCTACTACTGGAGGACGAGAGCTCGTCTAGATAATGTAGACCCAACTGGCATCTTGATCCTTTCAATTTGATTCCCTCCTTAGTTGAGGTTGTTGGTCAATTGTTTTTAAGGGATATTGACCTTGAAATTGAGGAGGTTTGGTAGACATTTTGCCTATTTTAAGAAAGGGTGATCATTGTAAAACATTATTGAATTTTTGGAGAAGAATTATAGAGAGAGAAATATTAAGTTTTTGAGAGCTTTTGTTGCATTTTTTGAATTAGCTGCAAAAATGGAAGGGCTAAGTTCTTCACCCTCTTCCTCCCTTACTGCTATGGGTAACTAACTCCCTTCCTAGGGAGGTGATGAAGCCTTTCCTTGTAATCATGCTCTAGTTGTAGTTTAATTTGGGGAATGAAATATGTATATAATAGTTTCATAGTCTAGAGATTTACATAAGTTGTAATGACTCTTTATTTCAATAAATGATTGTGTGGAACTTATTATTTTGTCTTAGATTGTATTTTCTTATAATTATACTGCTTACATCTTCATAGTGAGAATGGAGACGAGATTATGAAATGGTTTTTAATGGCATGTTGTATGAAAATTTTGATACATCTTCATAGTGAGAATGGAGACGAGATTATGAAATGGTTTTTAATGGCATGTTGTATGAAAATTTTGATAGTCCATAGCTTAGGAACACCTTTGATGGATTATGCTTAGTTTTTGACTTCATGTGCTCTCATTATACTTATTGAGGAATTTGATAGTCCATAGCTTAGTGAGCTTGCCTTAAGCTACACCCTAGTCTAGGTAGTGAAATCATGTAAAACTTTGATGGATTATACTTAATTCTTGATTTTATGAAATTCTTGAATGTATTGTACTAAAGAGATGTTGCAAATATCCAAAAGATGGATGTCCCAAGCGATTATGAAGAAGCCAAATTTGCTGTTCCTTATCACTGGTTGTGTGTCGGACTTGATTGGCTTTCCCTGTATTGAAGTCATCCATGTAGTAGAGTCCCCCTTTTTTAGTACCACGCCCAATGATCTCCTTGGTGAGAATATATCCTGAAGAAGACAACAAGTAGGATACATTAATACAACACAATTGAGGTCGGTTGTAACTTGACTGACAGAAAGCAATTTATTTGATAAAGATGGAACGAGTAAAGTATGGTTTAGGGAAAGAGAGGAGGATAAGGCCACTATTCCCACTCCCATAACTGGATATTAGACGCCATTAGCATTTGCAATATGAGTTTTCCAGGGCTGAGTGATGTGTGAGAAATCATGAGAATCAAAGGTCATGTGATCAGTAGCCCCGGAGTTTATAATCCACACGCTATCATCGTGATCATGACATGTAACCAACACTTGTCCACAATTACCTTGATCATTGAGGGGTGTGAAAGAGTTTGTCAATTCTGGTTGAGCAATCATAGATAATTGTGGTTCGGCACTTGCAATAGCTGCTCTCCCCGTGCCTTCATTTGTGCCGGTCCCCCCACTTTTTTTCCGTGCTTGAAAATCATTCCACCACTCTGGATACCCGTGTAACATAAAGTAAGTTTCACGGGTATGTTTCATGTTGCCACAATGGGTGCACTTCCCTCCATCAGATTGAGGTTTTGATTTTGGTTTTCCGGGTTTGAATCCTTTGGATGGCATAACCGCACCTGGAGCAATGTCACTACTGGATGTCATGACCGCTTGCCTAATGTCTTCACGTCGGACATGAGCATAGGCCTGCTCAACTGTAGGGAACGGTTGATGCTGAAGAACATTACTTCGAATCTTGTCCAGCCGATCATCTAAGCCATCAAGGAAGACATACACTCTATCTTCCTGTAGAATGGAGTTATATTTCTGAATATCCCCTGCACATTTCATTGGGTTAGGACAACGAAAATCAATTTCGCGCCATAAACCTTGAAGATCAGTGTAATATTTCTCAATGGATCCACCCGCCTGCCTCATGCGAGTTACACGACGCCGAAGGTCATAAACTTGGGATGTATCAGTCCCATCACAAAAAGTTGTAGCAATTGAGTCCCATACCTGTTTAGCAGTTGGGAATCGAATAAAATTACCAATCAAGGAGGGGTCCATCGAGTTGATTAGCCATCCTTTGACAATGGCATTTTCAGTTCTCCATTTCCAGAAAAATGGATCAGTTTCAAGAGGTTGAGGAGAGTCGCCAGTAATATATCCCAGTTTGTCTTTCCCTAAGATATACATCTCAACAACTTGGAACCATAAGGCATAGTTGGAACTGTCCAATTTAATGCCAATAGGAGCATTCGAGGAATCAGATAGAGTTTGAGAGGAGGTCTGGACTTTGGTCAAGGCCTCTGTTATTTTTGTTGTCCAATCGTCGAGACTGGACTCTGCCATGGTTGCTGAGAGGTAGAGATTCTGATCAGTGGGTAGATGGAGCAAAGATCCTAGGATCCTGCTCTGATACCATGTCAAAAGTTTCTGTATCTAAAATTATATTGCAATAGCAGAGTACAAAGGTATATGTAGATACTGGGTAAGCTATTCTAAGAAATACATGATCTAAGGCTATAATTATGGTTGACCCTTTAAGTAAGGGATTTTACAAAGAAATACTTTCTATAAATAATCATATTTGATCCTTGTACAGAGTACAGCTCACGCCAACACTTGGAACAATATTGATTTATTCTTTCTAATATTGAAATATTATAAAAGAATATAAGTTGGATTTATGGACAATTATTAATAAAATAGGAGTATTATCAACTTGATCAAATGTGCCATTTTTGTATGACATTAATTTATAGTCACAACTTTTTTACGTTTTCAAATAGCATTCCTTATACATGAACATTAGTAACTTATTATCATAAAAACACCTTATAAATTGATAAAGCACAAGCTGCTCTTCATTTAAGTAAAAATGTGTTTTCTTAATTTATTACACTTAAATATGGGAGGAAACTACAAAAACATACTACTGGTGGACTAGCTACAATAGGCGCTATCAACAACTTTTACAACATTTACGCTTGGTTTGAACTTTGCTTATATACATCTATACAGTGTACCAAATATTCATTCCACGCTATCAACAACTTTTACAACATTTAAGCTTGGTTTGAAGTATGCTTATATAAATCTATACAGTGTACCAAATATTCATTCCAATAGTTGCTGAATTTGAATTTCCGTATTGAATCGGCGAGTTTTAGTACTAAAATCTTTAAAGAACTTTTGTTTTTTTACTCCTTTCGGTTTTGCACCTAACATTGTTACTGCTGCCCACCACGCACTCTTCATCTTTCTTTAATTAACTAATTGAATTTAGTTAATTACGGGAAATTATGAGTACAAACTTCACAAAATCATATATAAAGTAAAGAATTTGGTAATAATTAACAAAAAGAAAAACTATACACTTTCTTTAAATACAACTAGACAAATTGAACAAACTACACCATTTCTTTACCCAAAAACAACCAATAAAAGAGTTGATATTTACATAATCATATCTTTACATACAAATTTAAATAATTAAAAAAAATTTAAATATGAAGAACACCCTTCGAATGTGGGTGCATCAAATTTTCACAATTCACCGAAAAAATTTTGAGCTGAAATTGAGCTATTCGTCGGTCGGAAGTTTCATTAGCCGGCATTCGGTCACTTTGTGGGCACAAGAGGTCACATGCCACCGGTTGTGCACCAATTATTACTAGTTTTCAGGTCTCTGTGATGGAGAACGATGATGAAGCTATGGATCAAGTTCAATTGCATCTCATACTCGAGTTTTCTTAACTCTATGTTTAGAAAATTTTCCTTTTATTTTTTCATATTTAGCCATTCTGAAAAGAGATTTAAGTGCTGCACCCAATAGTGAAAATACACTATGGTTGGATCAAGTACAGGCGATAGAATTCTCATGATCCCATGCATCTTGTGGGAGGCTTCAACTATCTTTAAGAACCACTTACACACCTCCAAGTTATGGTCTGAGTTTTTTGAAATTTCAATTTCCGCCATATATATAAGTGTAAGTGATTTTCATAATTTGTCATAATCATTTTTCCCGACAATAATCCCATCGAGTTTTCTTCACTCTCTTTGTTTAAAAATTTTCTCTTATATTTTTTCATACTTGGACATTCCTAAAAGAGATTAAGTGCTATACCCAATAGTGTATTGTGCAAATACATTATGGTTGGATCGAGTCTAGGCTTGGTTGAATTCTGGAAATAAAGTTGTCATGATCCCTTGCACCTTGTGGGAGGCTATCTTCAAAAAGTGTTTACGTTCCTCCGAGCTATGGTCCTGGTTTTCTTGAAAATTATATTATGAATTTAGATAAATACATTCATGTATCTTGATATATGAACACATTTGTAGGATTTACTTGAGGAGTCTATATAAGACCACACTTCCCTTATTCAAGTAAGAAAAAAATATAGAAAAGGTATGAATGAAACATGGAGAAGTTTAATCCCAACTTATACTCAAATTCTCTAATTACAAAAATTTAGAATATTTCTCTTATATTTTTCATATTTGAGTATTCTGAAAAGAGATTAAGTGTTGCACTCAATAGTGTATCATGCAAATACACAGTGGTTGGATCGAGTCCAGACTTGGTTGAATCCCAGAGATAGAATTGTCATGATCGCACCTTGTTGGAGGCTTCGATTGTCTTCAAGAAACATTTATGCACCACCAAACTATGGTTCGAGGTTTCTGTAAATTTTATTTCCGCCATATATTCAAGAGCAAGTGATTTTCATGATTTATCATATTTAATTTTCCAACAATATGAAGATATGAGTAGTTTGGTCATTTACAATAGCACTTTGAGGGCATTTTAGTAAATTAGATAGGTCTATTAGTTCATTTGAGGAGAGATCTGTGTAATTTCTCAAATTATAAGGAGATCTCTATAATTATGGCAAATCATAAGGGTGATCTGTGTAATTAACCCTTCAAAATATTAGACACAAGCTAAAGTTATACTTACATCGATTTTATCAATGCAAAGGAGGAACTAATAATGGGCTAACCTGGGCTATAGCCCAAGTCCAATTGAAAAAAAAAAATTAATACTATTGTTCCTATAAGCCCATATACTACTCTTCATCTTTCTATCAGCCCAGCCCAATCCATAGTATATCTATAAATAAAAAGAGTTATAAAATTTACAAAGGTCAAACCTTAAATATGAGCAAGCCCACAAACCATAGACATGCCCAATCACAAAATAAACCATAATAAAATATAATATGGCCCAACCCAGTAAATCAAAACACATTGTTAGTCTATCGAAGAAGACCTAAACTTTTCATGTGTAAGGCACTAAGGCATAAGTAAATGGATATCATGAATTATTATTGTTAATCCAGTGAAATATTGAATTTTATTTTTGTATATAAAAAAATAAAAATAAAAAGAAAAGAAAAAAAAAAGGGCGTTGTTGATGACTTGATAATTTCTTATTAAAATGGGTAATTTACTATATAATGGATTAATAACTAGTCAAGGGCGTAACACATAGGTCTTACTTTCTAATGTGAATTTATTGATAAGGAATATATATAACTTGCATTCTTGTAGTTGTTTGTTTTAATACTTGTATGAAGTAAACTTCAATGAATTCTTGACTGCAAAAATACGTTAGAGTTTGGAAATGTAAATGTATTAGAAAGTTGTAGATTATTGGGTTTATGAAACAAACTCCAATGGATTCTTGACTGTAAAAATACGTTAGAGTTTGGAAGTATAAATGTATTAGAAAGTTGTAGATTATTGGGTTTAATTGAATAACTGATGCATGATAATTATGTATTTAGAGCATGGATGACACACTAAGCAATCATGGGTTTAATTATTTTTAGCCCTCCCTACTTTGCAATCCTAGCTCCGCCCCTGTATCAATGCACCTCTGACAAAGCTCTGAGTGAGAGATAAGTTAAAGAATTTTTACTATTGAATTCAACGTTTTCACCACCTCATGTGTGCTGAGCAAAGAAGTCAAAAACCTAGGCCAAGCTCAGATTGATGAAGGGGTCTAAGAGACCATCCTTGATCCAAGCCTAGTTTCACACCACGCTAAGGAATTTAAAGGATCTCTCTTAAAAGTATTGTCAAACTCTTCTTATGCCGATACATTCCAACGGTGTGTTATACAACTTCTTAAAATATGAGAATCTCAAAAGTTTTCTCATATATAACACGTTGCCAACTTTTTTGGATTTTTATGCAGACATGGGATGGAAAGTCACGTGGAAAAGTAACAATAATGCATTTAAATAACATTCTATCAAAAAATAGCATTCTGGATGAAATGCATCATTGGAGCTGAATTGCTAAAATATAGCATTGTCAGATCGATGCCGTTGAGCACCACATTGTGCTATTCACTTGTCAAATTGGTTCTTTTTGCTTGAACGGCACTGTGGCTCCTCTTAAAATATAGCTTTACCATGAAAAAAATAACATTTTGCATTGGAGATGCTCATAGTTTTGAAATGGAAAATGATAGAGAATGCGAGATATAAAATGCAAAAAGTTCCCGAATATGATGTGGCTAGTCCACGTCAAATAATTAAAAAGGAAAAAAAAAAAAAGTTTCTCTTAATCGGTATAACAAAAAGGAAAAAAATACAAATAAAAAAAGAAAAAAAAAAATAGCCTTCATCCTCTTCCCTCACAAACCCAAAAACTAAAACGCTTAGTGGGGGAGAAGAAGAATATGTATGATGTCAGCAATGCCCATTGTTCAAAAACCCTAGGGACCTATATTACGGATCGAAGCCCTAATTTCAAAACCCTAGGACCTATACTACGGATCGAAGCCTTAAGTTTATGTGCAAATCTTTAGTTATGTTCTTTAATCTTGTAAACTGTATGTTATTTGTTTCCCTCTCTTCTCCATTACTGAAATCCTAAATTGAGATACATAACAGATTATAGATTAGTGAACAATTACCTAAGTCCTAAACGCAAAACCCAGCACTTCAGAAAGGGTTTCTTCTTGACTTAATGTTGATTGTTAATAGAGTATAGATTAGAATTGGAGGTTTTGACTTATTGTTGATTATTTCAATGGTTATATATTTCTTTCAAATTGAATAGTTCAATGAATTCTATTTTGTAAATTTAGAAATATGGAATGGCTTGTAAGTAAAGAGAAAGCAAGCAATCTTTTGTTTCTTTTTTTTATGCGTAAGGAAACTCTATTCATTTTTTTAAGTATATTATGTGGCAAGTCACATTCGGGAACTTTTCTTGTTTTATATTTTGTGTTCCTCGTTACTGCTCTTTTGAAATATAGTTGCTATTTTTTTGGGCGCAGTTGTTGGTAAATTGTGCTCGGCTGATAGGCCCAACTGGTTAGGACTTGAATTAAGTAATTGACTGCAAAGCCCTACTCCCTAGCATAATCAACAACATTAAATGAACATGTTTCACCTCAGCCTACATATTCAATTTCATTTCATTATGAGTAATAAATATTCATTAATTTCATTACCACACAAAGTTCATTATGAGTAATAAATATTCAATTAATTTCATTATCCCACCTAGATTTCGTTAATTTCATTATCACACAAAGTTCATTAGTATATTTCTTTTAGATTTTCTTCATACTACTAATTTATTACATTCACATGAAAATTGCCCCTGAACTCATGGGCATGAGTTGGGCTTTGTCAGACACGGATTTAGATTACACCGACCTAGTTAGTCCAATGCGCGTGACCTCACCGAGTCACCGGTCTCTTTCAATCAAGTAATACACCGCGTCTATGAACCAACTCTAAACAATCCCTGCAAGGTGCAAATTAAAATATTTGGATTAAATTAAAGCCTCAGACCAGTCTTTTACCATAATACCTCACCAGTTCAATGGTCCCATGCAACCATTGTTTTTTATTTGGGTCTGGTCAATCAACACGTCTATGAACCCCAGTAAGCCCCTGCATGGTCCAAATTGAACAACATGGCATGTTTGAAGTAATAATATTTTCACATGTATTGTACTATAAAAGGATTGCTTCATCTAATGCAAAACAACTCAATTCAATCCAGTCCAAGGAAGAGAAGGAAAGGTGTGAAATTACAAAAATGTGTTACGAGGTGGAGTGTCAGACTTGTGGCAAGACTACTTGGGATGGTTGTGGATTTCATGTGTCAAAAGTTTATAAACAGATTCCAGAAGGTCGGCATTGTCTTTGTACAAAATGGCCAGGTATTAAATCCGGTGACAATTCAGGCACCATCGATGCTGCTAAAGTTTCTTCTTACCGCATCATTCTCCCCCTCTTGTTAGGTGCAACTATATTGCCGGTGGTCATGATCTTTGTATTTTCACAGTAATATGATTAGCCAAATTATCAAAGTACTATTATTATTGTGAAGCTGCTTTAATAAATTTGAGTTTGTTATCCATCGATATCCAATTATGTAGTTCCTTGACTCTTTTCTCTTGGTTTAATAAAAGAAGTTTTTCATTTCAATTTCCATTTCCATTTCCATTTATCATAACAACATATGCATGCCTATAGTCACTTATGGGTACTGTAGATTATAGAAGCACTATACAGATTTTTAATGTTCCAAGGCCATAATATCCAAATTGTGGAAAAAAATATAGAGAAAAGATTATAAGTCACCATAGAAATTCAAAGAATATTTATGGTGCATGAATTCTTTCCTATTTATTCACGGTTGCATAGTAAAGTTGAAGTTGAGTTGTCAACAAATTACATCATCCAATTAAGTCAAATTACTACTCTTTCTGTCACAAAAAGAATCTCTCTTTTGGGGAGTCACAGGTTCCCTAGAAGGAACATTTATTTTGGACAAACAGAGTAAATTTTTTTCAACCAATATTTGAATGGATTCATATGTGTATGTGAATATATACGCGCGCACGCACACATATATATATATATATATATTTATTTATAGCATAGCATAGCGTTATTGCCTAACCATGAATATGGGGTTTCTAATTGCTCCGAGACCCCCTAAATATTAAATTATAAAATGAATAGTTTGAGTTTGAGTCTTTCTGCATGGTATCCAATAGTATTACTATCAAACAATTTTAATAATTTCAACACCTAAAATTAAGATAATATCAAGTTTACTTTTATGTTTGCAAATTGAATACTTACCCTAAAAATTTTCTAACACTAAAAATTTAGGAAAATTTACATAAAAGTGATAGTAGCAAAAGTATATTACCAACTCATGAAAGCAGTTTGTATATTTACTATATCATGAAGCAAAAGTAAAGACCTTATATTTAAACCCCTTTTATAAGCTAAAATTATATTTTCACCCCCAAAGTTTATTTTATGCACAATTTAACCAAAGAAGAACTTATAGATATTCTAGAATTCCTGCAAACAGCACTCAGAACTTGTTACACTTCACTAGAATCCGGTAATACAACACCTAGCCTTCAATGGAGAATAGAAGAATTTACATCTAGAATTATATTTTTTTTTTCATAATTGTGGTTGTATATAGCAAAAAGAAAATATGTACAAAAGATATAGAATTATTCTAATACAGAATATCCTAGAAGTTAGACGACAAAGATTTTAATTAGGTTTATGAGTAGAATAGAATTTAATAACTTAGATAACTCTATAAAACGACTAGGAGAAAATCTAGATTATATTAAAACCCAAATAGACCAGAATTCTAGTCCAAATAATCTAGACAACAAAATTATATTAGTTGCTATTAAAGACATAAACAGTGATATTAAAAATATTTTAGAAAATCAAAAAATTATTATAGATTATTTAAAATCTTTGAAAACAGATATCCAAAGATTATTACAATAGTTTTATGAGTACTAGTAATCCTAGTTATCTAACAGCTTTAGCTGAACTTAATAAAATAGACAAAGACCCAGTAGGATTTACAAGTTTTAAAACAGACGTGCAATCAACTAACTTAAATATTAGACAAAACATTTTTTAATCCAGTTATTACTCTAGTTATCTGAAAAAATTAATAAACTTAAAGAAAAATTAGAAATAATACAAGAAAGTATTCCTAGAGAATCTTCCAAAGAATTATCTGAATTATCAGATAAAATAAAGGATTTAAAGTCATCAATTAATTCCTTCTCGACTAAAACTATCAAGCGTGTAAATCTTTTACAACCACATAGAGAATGGCCATTGCCTTTAGAAAAGCCAAAGAAATAATGAGGGTAGAAGATCTATATGATAATGAGCACGATGCTCAAAATTATATAAAAAAAAGAATGAAGAAAGTATCTAATAAAGTTAATTTTTATTCTAACAATTTATTAAATTTTCCAGAACAAGATATACAATCATCTTAACTAACGAATGATAAGTGTAGTAAATAATTAGGTAATTTTAGATCTCATAACACTAGAGGCTTGTCAAAAGTTGGAAAAAAGTAAATTAGAACTTATGCATTTAGGCGTAATAATGATCGAAATAGTATGATTAAATAGATCAGAAGTAGGAAACAGAACACTCGCATATATTTATGATGATCGATGGAATAACCATCAACAAGCACAAATAGCTATCACTGAAATAGATCTAGTAGCCAACGCAGCCATCGTAGGATGTATTCATAATTTCACAATGACCACTAGAGAATTTAGTAAACATATAAAAATAGCTAGAAAAGTAAGTAGTATAACCTATGAAGGAACATAATGGGAATTGCCAAATCTTACTAAAACAACTAAAAAGATTCCCGAAAATAATATGATATATGTAAAAAATAGTGGAGAAGCTAGTATAAGGTTTAGTAACTATAAAAGACAGGATAATTTTACAGACAATTTAGAAAGCGGCCTTGGTATAAAAGGCAAAAAATAAATAAAGATAATAATAAAGATAATAAAGTACATACTACCCGCAAAAGAAAGAAATTACAAATGTTTTATTTATGGAGATCCAGGTCATATAAGGCCAAATTGCCCTTATAAATATAAACAAAATCCAATCAAAAGGATACAAGAAAAGATCAATATACTTGAAGATATTGAACAACAGATAGAAGAATTATATTGTAATGACCTAGTCATTTTTCTTCCTTTCCTTTTTCTCAGATATTTACGGATTTTTTTTTTTTTTTTCGTTAGCTTTTCTCTTCCGTGTTCGGTTTTTCGTCGCTTAATGTCATCTCGAGTGCTCTAGAATGATTTCCGAGATTTTTTTCCTTGAATTGACAACTTCTTTTGAGGATTGTGTCAATTCCATATTTTTTTTTTATTTTTCTAGACACTATTCACTTTTCGTCTTTTTCTCATTTATCCTTTTTCCTTGCACAACCTCACTTTTTGTGTTCAAATTTGATTCCGGTTTTGCATGCATCCACGATAATTAAATTCTATGCCATGTATATTTTTACTTTCTTAGAAAAACATGCAAAGTGTTTACTTTTCTTATAAAGGGTATAGATGCATACTTTATTATAATTATTCTTAACTTGTGGGGTTTTAGTGTAATTAAATAAAGTAATTATTTTTCATCTTGGGGACCATTTTGTAATTTAATTTAGAAGATATTTTGGAAAAGGATCTTTTTGTAATTTTTTAAAAATGTGACAAGTGTCACATTCTCATGGTGCCACTTGTTGGCATCGGGGTGGAGTGACTTGGATGTATCATCTTGTGACATTTGGAGGGTGGAGATCCACCCACTTGTTGGCCTAGGATTGTTGCACTTGTTGGCTTAGATGGTTGACAAGTGTAGGCTTAAGATTAAGCCTAGGAAGGAATCTTGGATTTGTGACAAGTGTAGGTTCACAATTAAGTCTTGCAATTATTTTTGGGCCACTTTGGAATTATGGTTTTAAAGGAGGGTTTCTTGTGCAATTGACCAAACTTGTGTGTGTTGACCATGGTGTAAGATTACATAGTGAGTGGAGGATTTCCATTTCCTCCACCCACACTTCATTTCATTGTTTCATTATCTTCCTTGTAATGACCCACTCCACCACATGGTATGATATTGTCCGCTTTAGGTCTGAGCCCGCATGATTTTGATCTTGGGTTTCACCCCAAAAGGCCTCATACCAATTGGAGATGATACACTTACATATAAGCACTTCACATTTCCCTCTCCCAGGCGATGTGGGACTTATACACCCATAGCTCGCCAGTGTGGTAACCTGTCAGTGTCTCTCGCACCCATCCACGGCACACCCACCCACAGGGTTATCACAATCCACCCCCTTGGAGGCCCGACGTCCCCATCGGCACACTTCTGGCTGGGTCAGGCTCTGATACCATTTGTAACGACCCACTCCACCACATGGTATGCTATTATCCGCTTTAGGCCTCCGCACAGTTTTGATCTTGGGCTTCACCCCAAAAGGCCTCATACCAATTGGAGATGACACACTTACATATAAGCACTTCACATTTCCCTCTCCCAGGCGATGTGGGACTTGTGCGGGTACGAGAGACACTGTCAGGCTACCACACTGGTGAGCTATAGGTGCACAAGTCCCACATCGCCTGGGAGAGGGAAAGGTGAAGTGCTTATATGTAAGTGTGTCATCTCCAATTGGTATGAGGCCTTTTGGGGTGAAGCCCAAGATCAAAACCGTGCGGGCTCAGGCCCAAAAGTGGACAATATCATACCATGTGGTGGAGCAGGTCGTTATAAATGGTATCAGAGCCTGACCTAGCCGGAAGTGTGCCTACGGGGACGTCGGGCCTCCAAGGGGGGTGGATTGTGATGACCTTGTGGGCGGGTGTGTCGTGGGCGAGTGCAAGAGACACTGTCAAGCTACCACACTGGCGAGCTACGGGTGCACAATCCCACATCGCCTGGGTAGAGGAAAGGTGAAGTGCTTATATGTAAGTGTGTCATCTCCAATTGGTATGAGGCCTTTTGGGATAAAGTCCAAAAGCAAAACCGTGCGCGCTCAGGCCCAAAGTGGACAATATCATACCATGTGGTAGAGTGGGTCGTTACATTCCTCACCAAAAACCCTAGCCTCCATGGATGAAGTTTAAAGCCTTAAGCTTTGACTTTGATTTTTAAGAGTCTTCCATTGATTTCCAAGCTTAACCTTGGGAATACTTTTTGTTCCCCTCATCCTCCTCTTCATAAACCTTGAAAGGTTTGCCATTTTGTGTTGATTTGCCTTGGATTCAATAAGAACAATCCTCTTGTGAGGTAGGGGGTGTTATAATTTATTATCTAAGGGTATTCCTTACTTTTGTAGTGATATATAAGTTATATGCATGTCTTTTGCTAAATTGAGAAATTAATGATGTATCATAACTTGCATATAACTTACTTTAGTCTTGGTATATGGCATAGGCATAACTTGATCTTTGTTATATATTAAATAGGGATGATTTAAATGAGTTTTCAAATCTAAAGATTTAATGAATTTAATTTGATTTAAATTTTAGTAAATTGAGTTTTGTTTGTATTCTATTTTTGACTTGATATATGGTTTGACCATAACTTAGTGCTTGATATATATTAGTTTGAGATCATTTGAACAACTTTTGAAATCTAGAGATTTAATTGATTTAAATTAATTAAATTCTATTTGATGACACCTTGCTCAGTTTGCACTTTTGATTTGATATATGTAATGAGCATGCTATGTTGTTTAACATATATTCATTTGAGATTATTTGAATTTGATTTGAAATCTAGAGAATTTAATTATTTTGTTTAATTAAATTTTATCTAATGGCTCCATGGATCTATTTGTATTTTAGAAGTTGTTTCTATATTCAAATCATGGTCTTGGACTTGTTGTGTATTCACTTAGTTTCATGTTGAGCATTTGATAACATTGTTGTTATATTTATATTCATAAGAACATGTTTTCTTTATGGAATATTGATCGGTCCTCCTTTTGAGGGTCGCTACACCATATCAAGCTTGGAGAATGTGCATTAAGGCGAGGGCTAAGAGTTTTACATTTATAGAAACCACTACTACCTTCACTAAAAATATAGCTAGGGCGAGTAGGGATCGTCCCAAGAGATTATGAGGATCGAACAATGTCGTGGAATCGCTATTAGGGCTAGTAGGTCGAGTGATCAAACAATTGGTTGGTTGGTTGATTAGAGAGCAACTAAATTGAATTAAGTAATAACAAAAGAATGCAACTAAAAGTAAGTAAGAGAGAGAAGAGTCTTGGGGTTTAGAGATCACCACCAAGCAATGCATATCTATACCGTTGACAAGTGACTAATGAGGGCAAATGGTGTGTTGCAATATGGGTGCTTGTGTGTTTGGTTGATTCAACAAGTAAGGATGACTAGTTAAGCATATATTGTCTAAACATCATGTGAAAGACACAATATATCTAAGCAATGAAGCATATATTGTCTAAACAATATGTGAAAGGCACAATAGATCAAAATAAGTCATTAATCCTTTCATTAAGCTCACAATCCAAATATAACACAAGGTTAGAGACATATGCTACTTGCATTCAAAAACTTGGATCATCAAATAACAAGCATGGATTATCCTCCCATTTAACACTACACTACAACTACACTACATCTACACTACTAGCATGAAAATAAACTAGGGGAGAGGCACAATCCATCAAGGAATAAGTATGAACTATCAAGAAAATCACAAGAGTATTCCTTTAAGCACTATGTTTTGACAATCTCTAAATCTATAGTATCAATACATATAGACATACATTAATAACACAAAATCTAGAGACAAACACATGAACATCTATTCTAGCATACATAGACATATGGATAGAATGAAATGATTAATTGAAAGCATTTAACCACACAAATCATTGAACAATCAAGATCTATATATATCAAAGTGTCAAAATATTAATTACAACACTAATCCCTCAGTAATACACAAGATTAAGATATAGAAAGCATGCTTGGGGCTAACTCTAGCCCCAAGAGGATGTCTAGTCACTCATAGTGATGTTGCTCCAACCCTCAAGGGCTAACTCTATGGAAGAGATTTGCTCCTTGGTTAATGAAGAGTCTCCAATGGTGTCTCTAGCCTCCTCCTCCTCTAAATTTGCCCTCCAAGAGAATAAACCCTAGAGTTGTATATATCTCAAAAAGTGCATCATATTCCTTTTATAGGTAGGTCAAGTGACACACAAAATGAATTGGGGTCGTGCAAAGAATATTCTCTAATGATTGGATAAAGGACGGATTAAACAAGGTGAAAATTTAACTTTTTCGCATTGGAGGAAGTTCGATCGATCGAACCTTGGACTTGGATCGATCGAACTGGCTGAGATCCATCGAACTTAGGCTGGATCGATCCAACTGGTTGAGCTTTTTAGGAAAAGACAAATCCGAGATATATTGGGAGATATTTTTAGGAAAAGGACAAAAGTGGTTAGTGGATGGTACAGCTGTGGATAAGATCAATCATTTGAATAAGGATAAAAGTGTTCAATCGATCGAAGGGTGGTGTTGGATTGATCGAACTTTGGACTTTTTGCTTTAGGTCAAGGCTTGGATCTATCTTGGAGTGCTGAGATCGATCAGTGTTCGATCGATCGAACCTTGAAGTTGGATCGATCGAACTTTGTTGCTTCCCACCTTTGGCTTCATTTGCTTCCTTCTTTCTCCACTTTGCTCCTTTCTTTGTTTAATCCCAGAATTACTTCAATTAAGTTTTTATTTGGCTGAGTTAGCTTATTTTCGGGATAAGTGCCTGAAAATGAAAATAATACGAAATCAATCTAAAACGGTAAAGTAAGATAAATAAAGGTACTAGAATGCTTAAGTTTAAGGGGTTTAAATACACATTTTTCAGCGCTCATCAGATATATTATTGCCTTGTGTAATGAATTGCACACTTTGTAATTGACATTATGTATGCCATTTTAGAATTGAAACTCTAAGGCATGGATTGTGTGGTTTCAACCTACTTACGCATGGAAGATGTTTTCATACATTATATAAATTATGTATAAGTTGTGAACTTATTTGGTTTATTTTGGAGTCTTGGGACATTGTTGTTACAAGTGACGTGGCTAGAGTTTGGTTCTAGTGCGGGAGGTATGAGTTCTCCCCAATTAAGAGAATGCGCACTAGGGTGGTCTTCCCAGCCGGTTAATGCCCGGAATAACCATTTTATTCTTGGTTTAGTCCGAGACGTGATGTCCAAGTCTTCCACTATTTGATTTTGCATTCAATTCTAAGTTGACAATCATGTTTAATTGTGACTTGTGGTTTTGGTTATTGGCAATTTTGATATTGTTAAGTACATCCGAGCTTTATGATTCCAATGAATCATGGTAAATTTTGATGTTGTTAAGTACATCTATACTAAATTGTTATATTTAGTTATTTTTGCATTTTAGATTTTAAGTTGATAACTTTGAGAATCTATGTCCTGATGCATTGTAATAGAAGTTCTAATTATACTAGATGGTTATATTTAGTTGTTCTCGTACCTTAGATTTCAAGTTGATAACTTTAGGAACCTTTATCTTGTTACTTGAATAGCATGCACTTATGTCGTTGGGAATTGCATGAAGGATGTGATGTAGCTAGAAATGTTCTAAGATAACTTAGAATGCTCCCTGAGTCTAACCTTTGACATAGACGTTAGGTGGCATGAACCCTTTGGAATTGTTTCAAGTCAATGTAAAAATCTCTAAAGAAATCGAGTCATGCATACTTATTCTCTACGAGTAAACTTGTTTACTCACCCCGAAGTTACTGGAGGGCTGTTTCAGGTATGAAGATTTGGTTCGTGATATTCATCATTGCTTGGATGATTCTAAACTTGAAGGTTTTTAGTTCTTGTAAAGGTTGGCTTGAAATGCCACTTGTAGCCTTTTATGTCAAAATGTGTATATTTGATTCCATATATGTAATATGTACATGAGTACACTCTTTACAATGTATTTGACATGTATGAGATGAGGCTGGAGGCCAATGACATGTAATTTGTATCCTATGCAATTTTTGACTTCATGGAATATTATGAAAATATTGAAAAATATTGAGTTATTGCTTCACCATGTTTGCATTGGGTGTGAAAATTCTATTTTGATTCTTTCATAGGATCTCATTAATCATGTATGAAGTGTGGCCAAGGGCTAAATGGTATTTTGAAACCATTTCATAGTTTTGAATTCCGAGTTTTCGTTCCAAGTTTCATTTTTGTCATTTTGGCCGTTGGGGGGTCGGATTTTGCACCAGCTATATTTTTAAGCCATGGACCATTATAGCACATCCAAATAGGAAAGTTCCGTTTGCGTGCATGGTCATTTCTGGGCAAAACCTCATCCTTTGTGATTTGAGCCTTCTATGGACTCATTTTGCGTTTTTATTGCATAATCTGATCTAGGGGCATTCTTGACTTTTCATAATAGTTTTATTTTCTTCTTTCAATATGGTTAAATATAAAACATGATTTCAGGGGGGGTTTTTTCTTCGTATTTTTCCAGAAAATGTCGTCTTGGTACTGGAAATCGTTCACGAAGTTCAGCTTTCAGTTTTGCATTTAGCAGCTTTTTTGGACCCTCATGACCTGATTTCATGGAGGGGCATTTTGGGCATCTTACATTGAGTATTTTTTTATTCCTTTCACCCTGTCACGTAGAAAACTCAATTTTGAGGAGGGTTTCTTCTTTGTGTTTTTTCAAAAAAATGTCATCTTGGCCCTCAAAAATTTAATTTTTGACGAAAAACCCCTTGCTGCCAATTTTCCTTGCTGAAACCTACTGTTTTTGTTATCTAACCGGTTAGATGGGGTCTTCTAAACGGTTAGATGTGCTTGGGCAGTGTTGTGGACGTGATTTTTGACCTTCTAACCAGTTAGAAAGGTGTGGTAACCGGTTAGATGTTCTAGGGTTGGCTCCTTTTGACCTTTTTGCCCTTCTTTCTTCCGTTAGCCATATCTTCTTCATTCGGACTCCAAATCAAGTGAACTTTTTTTTAAATTTGATTAATTTTTCGTTGTCTTTCCAATGGTGTGCTCAGTGGCACCTAACTTTTATATTAGAAATGATCATTTTGCCCCTAAGTTCATTCTTGTCCGTTTTTAAAACACCGCTTCCGTATTTGTTCCCTTTAGGTTCCGTGACCTCATTGAATGTCACATTGGTGTCTTAGAGACACGTTGTATCTCTAGAGACCATTGTTTCAATCTTTGCTTCCGTATTCTGGATCCGTATCGGGTCATCACAGGACACACTGGGTTGAAAAATCTAGAGTCGTCACATATATGAACTGGAAAGTATTTATGATTCGGAAGATGACAATGAAAGTATATATAGTATCGAAAGCATAGACAGCGACTTCGTTAATGATGAAGACTTTGAGTAAGGATTTCATTCAATGGACGATTTCGTTTACACGATAAGTAATCCATCATGTCAATATACTTTTGTTTATTTTCATTTTTCATCTTACAGTTGTAAACAATGTAATACACATATTAAAGAAGGTCATTACTATAAAGATCACTATAAAACTTTATTATGTCACGACTGTTATGCAAAATATGAAGATAAGCAAAAAAATATTCTAGTTGAATCTATAAATTCAATATATAAACTATCTAGTCTAATCCAATTCTCGGTAACATTAGAATTTAAAGAAAAACTAGTTTAAACCTCAACTATGTTAGATACTAGAGCATCTAAAAGTATAATCCAAAAGTATTTAGTACCTAAAGAATCATTGATAAAGTTAAATTATAATGTTAATATGAGTCAATACAATAATCAAAAATTTCCAATAACTCATTGTGTTCAAAATATTCCTATATTAATTAACAACGAAAAGTTTAATTTATCATAGACTTATGTAGTTAATAATATTCCTAGTACTTATGATTTTATTTTAGGATTAAATTTTATAAATTTACTCACTGGAGGATTCATGTATACCCCTACGGGTTTACAGTTCTTTAAAAAAAGAACATTTACTCCATCCAACCCTCCTTATATTCCTCATAAAGAAAAAAGAGCTATTACTTATATCAATATTTTACCTATGACAGAAGAAACTACAGAAAACTTATTTAATGTAACCGAATTTTTAGAAGATGTTTCAGAAGTATTAATGTTTCTTAGTCATTTAGATGAACCAAACATTTTCCTTAATAATAAAGCTATATTAAAAAACCCTAAATTAAATATAGATAATAGACTAACTAAAACCACTGAAATTTTAGGAGAAAATCCCGGTACAAAAATAAAATCGAAGCAAAATTAAACATAATAAATCCTTTCATAACTATAAAAACGCAAGATAACCCTCATACCCTAAATGATCAAGAAGAGTTCCAAAAACAAATCAAAGAACTTTTATCACTAAAGGTAATACGAAAAAGTAATAGTAGACATAAGAGTCCAGCTTTTATGGTTAGAAATCATGCCGAAATAAAAAGAGAAAAAACTCATATGGTTATAAATTATAAAAGATTAAACGATAATACTTATGATGACAGTTATAAAAATTTTCCTGATAAATTAGAGGAAACCAAGTTATTATAAGTATTTTTAGGATTATTAAATTACTGTCGTAATTTTATTCCAAAATTAGGACAATTAGTAGGACCATTATACTCTAAATTAGGAAAAAATGATCAAAAATATTTTAATACTCAAGACATTGAACTAGTTAAAAAAAATTAAATCTTTAGTCACTCAGTTAGAACCCTTACAACTCCCACTTGAAAATAGTTACAAAATAATTCAAACAGATGCATCAGCACAAGGATAGGCAAGTTTACTTTTTCAAAGACCTACAAAAGAATCTTCTCGAGAAGAAGAACAAATTTGTCGTCATGCTAGTGGAACCTTTAATAAAGCACAATCTACTTTTCCATCAACAGATTTAGAAATTTTAGGAGTAACAAACTTTATTGAAAAATTTCAGATATTCCTAAATAAAGAATTTCTTATAAGAACAGATTGTGATAACATAATTAAATTTGCCAATAAAGCAAAACAACAGTGAATGTCTACAAAAAGATGGTTTTCCTTTATTGGTTGTATTACTAGAAGAGGTTTTGTAATACCCTTAATTTAAAAAGGATAGTCTCGATATTTATTTGTTTCTTTTATTTGCATTTTTATAATATTGGTTCAATTTATTGGTTATTTGTTTAATTGCTTATTTTATTAATTGTGTATGTGATTTTTATTTAGTTGTTTATTTGTTTGTATGATTCGATGAGGTGTGTTAAATGTTTAGTGGTAATTAATTGTCTAAATTAAATTAAATATTTTTCTGTTTATTTTATTGTGAAAAGGGGTTGGGCTTGGACAGTAGTAATGGACCAATCATTTGGGTTTCATGGACTACTTGGATAGGAGGTTAAATGGGTACAGTTAATACCCATGGATGGTTATACATATATATATATGGTATATGTGTATCTTTATGGATATTATATTATTAATATTTTAAATAATTAATATTAATAATTATAGTTAGTTGTATATATATATATATATATATATATATATATATATATATATATATATATATATAAAAGTTAATTGTGTGTGTGTGTATATATATATATATATGTTTTTTCATCATGTACAGACTTATGTAGTTGTTCTTTTATTTTTATTTTTCTTTTAGTTTTCTTTTCCCTTAAGTTAGCAGAATTAGGGTACAATTAGGATTAGGGTTGGTTTTGTATAAGCCTATATATATGACATTAGTTGTCTGCCTTAAGGTGCATAAAACCCTTTTCACGCCACCTTATAGAGAAGAGTGGTAGCAGAGAGGTTTGAAAGGAAAAACAGAGAGAGCAAGTTGGGTTTTGGCTATAGGTTGAAGGTCAGACCAAGGAGGAAGGAAGGTGGTTACTGGTGGGTTGAACCAGTAGCAACAAAGGTGTTTAACGGCAGTGTAGGAATTACCGAAAAATTTAGGAAGACGGCGGCAAGATTTTAATCCGAAATCTCAAAGGCAAGTTATATATTTTACTGCTTCTCGAAGACCTGTGTTCTGTGCATGCCTAGATAATCTCCAGGATTAATCGGACTGTAAAACTGAACTTGTATGCATATTAATTCAGAGGTTTAACTGTATTTTGTGTTGTTGTTTGAAACTGTTTTGTTTTATTAAATTGTTTCATCTGTTCTTCTTAAATTGATGTTAGAAAGCATGCGGGATTATTATGAGTTTCTGGGGTTATTTGGGACTTAGTTAGGACTATTAGAGATCTTAACAGAGAGGGTCGGAAGAATTGGAAGTTGCCGGAGATGAGAGTCATGGATGGCTTCCGACTACAGATGACTTCGGACTCCAAATGGCTTCGGACCACATACGGCTTCGCAGATGGCTTTGGACTTCGGATGGCTTCGAACCACGAATGGCTTCGGACCACGGATGACTTCGTACTTCGGATGGCTTCGGACCACGGATGGCTTCAGACCACAGATGGCTTCAAACAATGGATGTTTTGGGTTCAGAATTGTTTTGGGTTAATGAAGGGGATTCTGAATAATATTTCATGTTATATTAAAACCCAATAATGCATAATTTAATCTATATGCTAATGAATTGCAATATGAAATTTTAAACAAATTTGCATGTCATTAATGGATATAGAGGATATAATTGCTTAATGTTTTTAACAATTTAAATGACTGTGGCATGATTTTTAAATCGAGTATTGGATGCATAATATAGTCATATACATATCAGATTTTTATTATGCTTATTTTGGATTATAATTGATGAAAATTTATATCTGTTCTGTCGATTATATGGATTTTGTGCATTGTATGCACCGGTATAGGACGATGGCATATTAGGGACGAATTAGTTCAAAATACTAAGTCCTACCAACACAAGAATAAGGAAATGGATTAACTATAACGTTACATCCTACTTATATTTCGTGTTAAGGCAACGAACAATTGAGCGGCACTACCTTGGTTTTGGATGGGGTTTATATATATATATATATATATATATATATATATATATATATATATATATATATATATATATATATGTCTATGGTACCACGATATGAGCTTGAGTCGCATGATCGATAGTTAGGGAGCGTATATACAGTGGGATACATAACTGGTTATGATGGTAGATGTGTACTCTGTTAGGTCTAGGTATTCATCCCCACTTCAGGTGCGTTTTGCATGTTGCCTACTAGTCAGGTTGAGACCGCCTTGTAGTCCAGTGAGAGTCCCTTACTGTAGGTATATATGTTTATAGACTAGATAGATATTGTTAAGTTATCTAAGATGTATCTGCGTATCGGGTCTCTATTTGGATTGTAGTTGGAGTAGAACTTGTTCGTGGGCCTGACCCACTTTTATTTATTTCAAGTGTTCGACAATTCCAGGCTTAGAGTTTGTTCTTGCTGAGCAGAGACAGTCACTCACTCCTCCGACAACATAGGATTTCTCTTTTTGTTTTAATTTTTGGATTTTTTTCCATTCTGAGTTTTTGTTCTCTAGTTGGGATATTATTAGGGGTCCACGAGTTGTAATAATATTGGAGGTTTGGATTAATTTATTATATTTTGAGGATTTATTATTTAGATTCTTTCAGCTTAATTACTTATTCTTTATTTCTTATTGTATTCCTCGGGTCTGTGCTTGAACTTGATCACCCGTAACTTTAGAAACGAGTAGTATCATAGGTTTTAAACCCATCTTTGAACATGTCAAAGGAAAAGAAAATTACTTAGCAGATATTGTATCTCGTCTACCAATTTATTGTTAATATTTATGCAGGAAGGTGAAGAATAGCAACAACAGCTATAGCCTTATACCAGGCACTTCTAATCCTCTTTTAATTATCAAAAACCCAGCTCAACCGTTCCGCGCTAGACATAATCTTTTTCTTGACCAAAAACTTATTTTAGATAATATTTGGTTTTCTAGAAATAATCTCGATAGAACCATTGTTAGAAATCTAAACACTTTAAGTGAATATTTTGTAGCTTATAACAAAGTATATCATACTCTTCAGTAAGAACATAAGACGCTTATATCTCATTTTAAAAATTTAAATTTAGCTTATCAAAATACAACAGCAAACCCCACAGAACTAACCATTTCTGAACAAAGGACTAATGAAGATGAAAATCTTCAGAAAGTTCAATTTATGTAGGTACATTTCTCTCTGACTTACAGAGAAATCCTTAGACAGCAAGTCAAGCTCTTTCCTGAGGACATAAAAGAACTAATCCTTGAGGAAGCAAAGTCTAATGGATTCAAAGAATGGGTTTATATCCAAAACTACCTCAGAAACAACAGTCCACCCAAAGGAACTCGATACCATTATTATTTCTTACGATTTATACAAACAGGCAACTACATACCTACCATAGTCCTGTTAGAAATAAATCTTGTACATTATTCTCCTATTGACATTATCAGAAAAACCTGTTTCTCAACAAGAACCACTAGATGTTACGTGAGTAAACTTTTAGAATTAGGAATGGTTCATAGCATTACCATACCTAAAGACATGCTCTTAGAGGTTTTAGAAGTTTTTAACTTTCCTAACCGATTAAATCAAGGCGTTATTTTTGAACAAAAGTAAACTCAAAATTACATGCCAGAAAGTCCAATTCTCCTTCAAATCCACAACACCCCTCCAGAATGGGTAAAAAAATGGGGCTGTAATTCTTGGACAGCATTAAATTTACATTCATTCTGATCCAATCATGACTCTAACAAGACATATCGATTTTGTAAATAACTTTCGTAACAGTATTCACCCAGCCACCTTTAACCATTTGATGTACTATAAAGCTTATCGACAGCTTAACTCAGACTATAACCCTGGTTTCAGACTTTTCAACCATAATATAAATATGAAAATCTTCATCAAAACTATAATTCCCTATGTCATTCGGTCTCCTCCAGAGATTGAAGAAATAATAAATGAAGAAAATGTGTTAATTGAGCAGTATGAAATGGCCTATACAGATTAAGAAACCAGCTCATTAGACATCCCTCTAGATAGTGATACTAACATAAATTTGTCCAATATAGCAGAAATCTAAAAAGCATCCAAAGAAAAATTAGATTCTCCATCAGTGTACAGACTTTTCAATAGTATCAAGATAAAACGCAGGTCCAAAAGCAGATTCGTAACAGTATCCAAAACAGCCAAGATCCATTGAAAGCAGATTCCAAAGACAAAAGGAAACAGTTTAAAAGATAAGGGTGCCCCTTAATAATTCAATGAACCTTATCTCCAAAGCATCTTACATCCTAGCCATCTATGCCACTGCAATCTCAAGCGTTGATCCATCTCTCCGACTACTCTATAAAAGGAAGCCTTCAGCTCAAGAGAAGATTATCGAGTTTTAGAGCAACCAAGTTAAGAGCCATCAAGCATTCCAGCCTTTAGCTATAGTTTCCAAGTGTGATTTCTTTCAGTGTGTTTCCTTTTGTAAAATATTGTGTGAGAGTGCATCCATGTATAAGCAGTGTGTATCTATGAATATATTTTTCATGAAATAAATCATCCAGTTTGCTCTTATTCAAAAATTTCTTATCCCTATTTAGTATTTGTAGTACTTTCGAGCAAAAGATTTCAGTCGATAAAAAGATCAAATATATAGATTTTATTTAACCAGGCAATTTAGATCCTAGAATTCTCTTGAATCCAACCAGTACAAGTAGCCTTAGTTTTAATTTAACAATTTCTTCTATGATTTGACTCGAACTGTTGGCTTGTTGGCCCGTTCTTGCCGGTGTTCAGGCATTTTTATAGGGCGTTATCAGAGCGTTATCAGGTTCGACAGTCATTCCTGTGATTTAATTGTTAATTTTATCTCTATGTTATTTGCATGCTTCTATCCGGTGCGATTAAATTTAATTTTGGGATTTTATTTAATTTTGATATCAGAGTTATACTGTTTCGTTAAATTTAATTTACATATAAGATCTTTTGTCTAAAGAAGTCTTGTAAGTACATATTAATCTATTGTCAAATTTTAATTTATTGTGAAAAACTTAAAAATATTTTAAAAAAAATATTAACTAGTTTGTTCAAGAATCTTTTCGTAAGTTTATTTTATGTTCTAAGGTTTTTATGACATAATAGTAGTTGTTTTGGGTCATTATAGTAATATAGCTTGTTGTGTGGTACAAAGCAAAAAGTAGAGCTCCAGAAATAGTTTAGTGGTCCATCCATTTATTGAAACTTCATGACTTTGACTTCATGGAGGTGTAGTATAGAACCCTTGTGCCCATGTATTGGTAGTTAGCTCTAAAATGTAAATTCATCCAATAACACTTAAAACTTGTATCGAGCTCATTGTAGCTAGATTGATTCTGGTATTGATAAATATTTGCAAATAAAAAAATACTTATAGTTTAAAGATACAATAGTATCAGCCTTATTTGAAAGAGACTATTTGAAGTTGATACGTCACTATTTGAAGTTGATATGTCGCCCATATATAAAAATAAATAAATAAAATAAAGTTAATTTGACAATTAAAATAACCAATTAATTATAATATTAATATATGTACCTTTTATTTGAGTCAAAGCATTTATTAAGTTGGAGAGTGTGTTGGTTGGTGTAAATCTAATAAGTGTGTATTTATTAGTGGTGAGAGTAGGTGTAATAATCTCTTATTTACCTAATAGATATATAAAATTTGTAAGAAAATCTTCTATGAATTAGGGCATGGAAAATTAATAGAAGACCCTTTACGGTGACAAATTAATGTATAATAATAATAAATTGGAAATTTGTTAGAGGTGAAATGTCAAAACTTAACCATCCAATTTGTTAGAGGTGAAATGTCAAAACTTAACCAAATATAACACACAAGCTTCGTTTAGAAGCTCACAATTATTAAATGATTAAATCTGTTAAACGAAGTGAGGACAATTATTTATAAAGAATTTGTTTTCAATAAACATCTCCCAAGACATTTTAATGGCCTCACTTATTCATTTTATCACATGAACCATGTGATTAAAAAGGTTTATTATATTAGTATCCCACAAAATTTTACATGATTTGAAAGAATTTTTGATCACTTGGGATCGATATACTTAGATCCAAAAGTAATTTTGAATGACTAGAATTGAACTCCATTGATGAATAACCTTCACTTTGTGCTTGAAATCAAATAAATTTTATTACAATCATAATCCATATAGTATTCTTTATAAACGCAAAATTTATATAGTTTTATAAAGAGAGAAGCAATAACAATAATTTTTTTTAAGAAAAATTATAAGATGTCTAGAATTACTCTTGTGACAACTAGGCGGGGTATGGACTAGGGGCGGAGCCAAAAATTAAATTCAGGGGGCACAGTGTATTAAAAAAACAAATAAAAAATAAAAAAGCTCAAGTGGATCTTTGAAATTGAAGAAGGCTCAAGTGGATCTTCGAATGAGAGCCGGCGGGACTTGATCTCGAACGTTGAGTAAAAGCTTTTGATGAAGGACGGTGTAAGTGTGGCAGGTTTGTTTATTGTTCTTTCCTAAAGGATGGGGTGTTTGATTTGGAAAACCCCATGATTATGCTAAATTCCCCAAATGAAGAGATATCTATCTCTCTTTGTTTGGAAATAATTTAAATTTTAAATTTGAATTGTCACACCTTCCCTAAAGGTCTAGACCTTCAGAATTTTGCCGCGTTTCCTAATTGACCCGTATTTGTAGTATTTGATTTGATATGAAATCTTAACTATTTGACTAATCAAATGGCAAGGAAGCCATCACAAATTTTTGATGTCTACAATACCACTTGAGTTAAGATTTTAATATAGTAATCATTGAAATTTAACATTTCAAATAGTGCCCTTAACAATAGTTTTCATATGTCTCCATGCCATTGCCCAAAAGAGTAAGATGTGAATCCAAAGAAGATGAAAGACATATAGAAGAAAGAACATACGGTAAAGAATTCCTCTTGTTTGGTCCATTGCGCATTTATATAAATGGAGTAGACCACACAAAGACCAAACAACGGCCTCACTTTTGCCCATATATGTTGTGAAATTTGTTGCCTCTGATTCAATATTGATGCTATAAAGACAATGAATTAAATTGAAGAATGTTGTGCATCTCACACAATCTCGATATAAGAGTTACACTCATTTAGAGTTGCAACAGATACATCTAACTGTTTATTATCGTTCACGTATTACAGGACGGTCCAGATGCGCCCATGGTGTAACGAACGCAAAGAAGTCTTTGTGGTAACTTAATTTAGACTCTCTTTGACCTTACTTTTGGAAGATTCACAATTTGAGGGTGAAAAAATTATATTCTATTGCCTCCTCCCTGTTCTCTTGAATTATATTCACTTATTATGATTTTTTTTTTATAATCATATTTTGAATATCATTTTATATTTAAAAAAAAAAAATAAGATTTCTCTTGTAACTAAATAAAAAAATAAAAAAATATAATATTGTGATTTATATTTCTTTTAGATTTTTCTTCATAGTACTAATTTATTTACATTCACATGAAAAATGCCCCTGAACTCATGGGCATGTGTTGGGCTTTGTCAGGCATGGACTTAGATTAGACCGACCTAGTTAGTCCAATGCACGTGACCTCACCGAGGCACCGGTCTCCTCACCGAGGCACCGGTCTCTTTCAATCAACTAATACACCGCGTCTATGAACCGATCCAGCCCAATTCTAATCCTGGTTTTCTTATGGGCTTTCATTTTCAAAGTACTACAATTTCACCATCAAACAATAGCCCAAATTGTATGACCTATTCTCCCCAAAAGGAGAGAAAACATGTTTGGGAGTTGGAGCTCCCACAAGGAACAGTGTTGTTGTGGTGCTTTAATTTCCTCAATAAGGGCATTGACAAAAAATCTATGTATCCAGCTTTGCTAAACGAACAGTGTTGTTGGTTGGTGCAGGGGGTTCTATTTCTAGATAAACTGTTTAAGCTAGGGTTCTCATGCCAGTGGTCATGTCTTAGCTTCTGGTCTAGTTTATTTGGAGTTTTTGTTTTTGATGTGTATGTGATTCTTGTTAGTTGTTGTTTGCTTCCTAGTTGTTTGTTGTTGTTCTTGTAAAAAAAAAAAAAAAAAAAAAACAACGAAGACATCTGGCATTATGTCCATTTTAGTCATTTTAGAATATGATTTATTTTTAAATAATATATAAAATTATTATATAAGGGTAATTTAGTTAAACTATAACTTAATCTGTCAACGTAGGATCTATTTGTACAAATTGAAACCATTGGGTATTTTCTACACATTGTAAACATACTATAATAGTATTTTCTGCACTTAACCCATCAAAACTTAAAAGCCAATTGAACCTGGAATTCATAGAGTGGGGGCTCTAAGGACCTTACACTTTTACCAGTCAGACAATATCAGCACACCACTTAAAGGTCATTGATCAAGAGAGGAGTTACTGAAGTGCTAACTTGAATTATAACCTAGGTCCAAGAATAATATTTTTCTACATTAATTCACAACCCAATTCATATATAATATTATTATACCTCTTAATCCGATCCACTTTATAAATCTCACAATCCCCTGCCATTGACTGCTGATAAAAGAATTAAAGAAACTGAAACACACCAAGACCCAAGACCGGTCTAATAGATTATTTACTTTTACAATGCATGACCTCACCGAGTCAAAGGTCTCATGCAATGAATTACATTTATTTGGGTCTGGTCAATCAATGCGTCCATGAACCCAGTCAACCCGTGCATATGGTCCAAATTAAACAACATACATGTCTGAACTAATAATATACATTCACATATATATGTACGCTATTGCACTATAAAAGGATTGCTGCATCTAATACAAAGCAACAACTCAATTCAATCGATTCCAAGGAAGAGAAGGAAAGGTGTGAATTTACAACCGAAAATGTGTTATGAGGTGGAGTGTCAGACTTGTGGCAAGACTACTTGGGATGGCTGTGGATTTCATGTGTCGCAGGTTTATAAACAAATTCCAGAAGGTCAGCATTGTCTTTGTACAAAATGGCCTGGCATTAAATTCGGTGACAATTCAGGCGCCACCGATGTTGCTAAAGCTTCTTCTTACCGCATAATTCTCCCACTCTTGTTAGCTGCAACTATATTGTCGGGAGTCATAATTTTTGTATTTTCACAATAATATGATTAGCCAAATGATCAAAGTACTATTATTATTGTGATGCTGCTTTAATAAATTTGAGTTTGTTATTTATCAATATTCAATTATGTAGTTCCTTGATTCTTTTCTCTTGGTTTAATAAAAGAAGTTTTTCATTTCAATTTCCATTTCCATTTCCATTTCCATTTATCTTAACAACATATGGATGCCTATATAGTCACTTATGGGTACTGTAGATTATAGAAGCACTATACAGATTTTGAATGTTCCAAGGCCTTAATATCCAAATTGTGGATAAAAATAAAAAGAACAGATTATAACATAACATTATAGAATCGCACGATATACAACTAAAAAATGACACCCATTTCTCTCCATCGACCTGTCAATTTGATTTCTTTGTATCCTTTGCTCAATGAGATAACAGGTAATTTATTTCTCTCACTACCTGACAAGTGACAACTTTCTTCGTCAAAAAAGCTGAAAGCTTTAAGGGTGTGTTTGGTTTCAAAGTGTTGTGTGCTTTTAAGGCAGATAAGTGACCAAGAGAGAAATAGAAAAGCTTTGATATAATTGATTTCCAATGCCAAATAAACATCTTTGACAACAACTGACAATCAATACAAAGTAAATATTATTAAAAGTAATAAAAAAAAACATAAAGGAAACTTCTAAAATACTTTTGAAAAATAGAAGAGATTAAATGATACGATGGATCAACATAGAACACCAATTTATGTGTGGAGTTTTTTAAAAAAGGTTCACACCTCAAGTCATATGCTTTTGTGCCAATGTAGCGGTTAAGGCACTATGTAGGTCAGCCAAATAGTTCCTAAAACGGCTATAATGTCAGTAGTGTGATTGAAAAAAAAAAAAAAAAACCCGACTTTTCTCCATTTTTTAAAAATATTTTTTTTACCCAAACGAGCGTTTAAAGCATTGTTTCCAAAAAGTGCCTTAAGGGCTCTTTGGTTTAGTTAGTTGAAGAGGAAAAAAAAAACCCGACTTTTCTCCATTTTTGGGCATATTGTCTACTGTAATGGGCTTACTAAAGCTTGTCTACTTGCATGTATTTTCAGCCTAGCCTAAAAGCCCACATAATTATCTATCTTATTATATTTAATTGATTAATCTTTCAAAAATAAAAAATAAATAAAGAAATATGAAATGTATGGTGAGACTAATTTAAATAGGTTATATTTATGAATATAAAAGAGAAATTGAGAAAAGAATAATTTCTTTTATATAACAATAAATTATATTATTATTTTATTGCTATATCCTTGTCGTGTCAGTGTCCTGTTTTTTTGAAATTTGTCGTATCGCCGTATCGGTGTCATGTTGTATCGTACTTGTGTCCCGTGTCCGTATCCGTGGTTCATAGATAGTCACTTATGGGTACTGTAGATTATAGAAGCACTACACAGATTTTTAATGTTCCAAGGCCTTAATATCCAAATTGTGGAAAAAAATTATAGAGAGCAGATTATAATCCACCAAGGAAATTCAGAGAGTATTTACTATGCATAAATTCATTCCTATTTATTGACGGTTGCATAGTAAAGTTAAAATTGAGTTGTCTAACAAATTACATCATCCAATTAAGTCAAATTAGTAATATTTTTTTTAGCCAATATTCAAACGAGTTCATATATATATATATATATGAATATATACGTGTGCACATATATATGTATATATTGCATAACATAATATTATAGACTTGTATGATATATAACTGAAAAATAACATCCATCTCCTTCAACCCAGCTATCAATCTGTGATTTATTTGTATCCTTTGCTCAATGAGAAAATGGGTAATTTATTTATTATCACCATTTGACACGTGATAACGTTCCTTATCGAAAAAGCTAAAAGCTTTAAGGATGTGTTTGATTTCGAGGTGTTGCGTGCTTTAAGGCTGATGTGTGACCTGCCAAGAGAGAAATAAAAAAGAGATTTGTTTTTCTTCATCAAGTATATCTATGATATAAATTTTTTTTTAAAACTAAATATCTATGATATAATTGATTCCCAATGCCAAACAAACATTCTTTGACAACAACTGACCATCAATACAAAGTTAGTATTAATAAAACTAATACAAAACATAAAGAAAAATTTTAAAATATTTTTCATTTAAAAATTAGAGGTGATTAAGTGATACGATGATCAACATAGAAGGCCAATTTATGTGTGGAGTTTTTTTTTTTTTTAAAAAAAGGTTCACCCTCAAGTCATACTTTAAACATTAGAGGGTGGTCAAAATTACAATCTGTTTTTAAATATTAGATTTTAATTATTCAATTAGTATAAAACATTTTTTTTTTCATTCTCAAAATGAACTGCCTATCGAAACCTAAATACTAGCTTAATTTGATTAAACCATACAATTTTAGACTGCATCTACCATTACTGGACTATAAAGCAATGTTTCTAAGGACTAATCATGAGAATGTCATTTACTTAAATATTTCGTGGCTCAAAGAAAAATTAAATTGGGTTTTTTTACAAAATTAAGATTTATTTAAATATTTCATGGAGCACAATCTATGAGTAAAATTAATATGCAAATTAATTGTATTTTAAATGAGGGGTTTTGGTAATCCACGCACCTTAACAAATAATGTGAAATTTTGTCCCCACCCGTTGCCTAGTTTCTAATTGCTCGGAGACCCCAAATATTAAATTATAAAATGAATAGTTTGAGTCTTTATGTATCCAATATTACTATCAAAAAAATTTAACAATTTCTAACACCTAAAATTCAGATAGTATAAAATAGTTTGAATACTTCAAAAATCAACTCTAAAAATTTTCTAACACTTAAAATTCAAATTCATCGAACAACACCTAAAATTTGTATGCAAAGCTTGCTGAAGCGAGGCTGATTCTAGTATTGATTAATATTTACAAATAAAAAAATACTTATATTTTATAGGTACAATAGTATCAGCCTTATTTGAAAAAGACTATTTAATTATGTGAGATGTCATTAGACCTGTTCTAACACATAGAATTTGTAAAAAAATCTTCTAAGAATTAGGACATGAAAAATTAATAAAAAACCCTTTATAAAAATTTATATTGCACATCATATTTCCATGGGCATGAATAATATTTTCATTTCATTGGAGGGTGGAGGGAGGTTCATTCTTAACTCCTCCTCCGAAAATTTTAGGAGATATTACTTGACTTCAAACTTTTGTAAAGTAAGATATTTTTTATTTATTAATTTATTTGAAAACGTTAAAAAAAAAAAAAAAAAAAAAAAAGATTGCAAATGAACTGATATTTCAAGTAAGGTATGTAATTAATATCATGCTACATCTCTCTTACACGTCACTTCTATTAAAAAACAAAATAAAGAGCTTATGTTACAGTAAAGTTAACAATCCATCACTGCGCGCCTGACATGGATAATACTCAGCCAATAGGGTGTCTCCACGTCACAAATAATTTCCATTACTTCTGAGTTCGCACCCACTCCATCACTGCCACTGGTCCAAAATCTAAAAGACATGTTTTGAAACCTACACACGTAACGTACCTTGCATAGAAAGCTATAATCCAGTACTTTGCCATGTATCAAACTCCAAATCTGATATTATTTGAACGGTTATGATTGTCCCTTTTTAGGGCCCGATCTCAAGATCGGTCATTAAATGCTATGCGTACAGTCCACATCATGTCTGTTCAAACTATATATCCTACCCTTCAAACCTCGTAGCATGTCACAGTATAGATTCACTTTCTCATTAAAAATTTGAGATCTTTGTCTAAAATTTGGAGAAAGCAAAAAAGAGAAAAAGAAAAAACTCCCAAAAACATTAAAAAAAAAAAAAAAAAAGAGAGAGAAAATGGGCACCTACTTCTTAACCCTTTAATGACTCATTAATTATATCATTTCTTATCAATTGACCCGTTTACTTAAACTACTTAGTCAAAACCCATTAATTAGTTGGCGAGTTGTTGGGTTTGGGCATAAATTGCCACCACCCCTCATCACAATTAGTGATTCTAATGCATTAAATTAGGTGACAATTCAGGTACTACCAATATTGCTAAAGCTTCTTATTACTGCATAATTTACCTACTTTTGTTAGCTGCTGCAATTATATTGCCTATGGTCATGATCTTTGTATTTTCAAACTAATATGATTTGTCAAATGATCAAATTACTGTTATTATTGTGAAGCTTATAAATTTGAGTTTGTAATCTGTCCATATCAAATTATGTAGTTCCTTGATTCCTTTCTCTTTGGCATCTTTGCTTAATAAAAGAATTCTTTCAATTCAATTGCAATCAAAACTGAATGATATTATGAAAAACTTATTTTTTGATAAGCAAAATAGACAGGTACTCATTTGCACTCATTCTTAACTCTCAATATATAACTCGTGTTAAGCTCTTAATGTCGCTTGTTCTCAGTAATAAAATTCATAGTGACCATAATATTGTAGTGTTAAGAAATTACTACAAAGTCCTATGCTACTAAATAATTATATATAAACCTCTCCATTACTGGATATCCATAAGTAGCTCTAAGAAAAATTAAATATTGTCCCACCTAAGACTTGCTTACTTCTTATATTCCTTGAATTGCCAATTTAATCGTCATGTTTACTGAATTAAATTATTTCATAAAAGAATTTTACAAAATAATTTTAAAAAAAAAAAAATAGAAAAAAATAATTTAGTAAGCATTTTACTAAAATGTCCTGACCAGGTTTAAGTGATCAAACTTATTAAATTGTATCAATTGGATATATATTCTAACTCTAATAAAGAGTGTGGATTCCATATTAAGCATTTGTATTCCCAGAACTCTAACATTAGCCAACCAAGATACCATTGTATTGACCTTAAAATATCTCACACGTTGATAAATCAAAGTAACTAGAACTGAAACTTGAGTTCACTAGACCTCTCAAGATTTAGAGTTTAATGTATCTAGTAGATAAAAATCACACTAAAATAATGACAGTAATTTGCATGATGTGATTTTATGGTAATCCGGTTTAGTGTACTCTAAGCATACTAACACGCTAACTTAGAGTCAACTACCCCAATGATCGAAACAAACCTTCCTATCTCATAGAAGTGAAGTATGGTACAATCTTAGAGATAAAAGTGTCCGACTACGAATGATTCCAAGGCGCAGGAAATCAGTGAGATCAAATCTCCTGCTTGTAAATCTCATTTATACTTAAGTCACCTATAATGCAACTTGAAAACTATAATGCATCTCATAGAAAAACCCAATGCATGAATATCTAATTTATTAAATCACATTTATTAACTAAATGTCGAATATTAAAATAAATAATTGACTTTTAAGGCACATAATTCCTACACATTATAGAATGAATTTTATTGCTCCAAGGAGTGCAAGAGATCACTACTCCTTAATATAATAATCAATGAGCGAAATTTAAGGTAACAAAGAATTCCCCTAACAATGGTTGTCATTTGTTTCCATGTCATTACCATGAAGGTAAGATGTGGATCCAAATAATATGAAAGAAAGAAAGGGAGGAACACAAAGGATGGGAAAATTTCTACTTTTCTAGTGTTTGGTCCATGGTACTTGTTATTAAAACCTAAACTAAATAGGTTCAAATTAAGTTTACAATTTCGCATCGACATGGTATTTATGTATGTTGATATTAGTGGCAATGTTAGAGGCAAATAAGGTCTAATTTTTCACATGTTTTTGAATTGAGGGTTGCCATTTTCATTTATCTTAACAATACAGGCATGCCTATAAAGTCACTTACGGGTAATGTAGATTATAGAAGCACTACACCGATTTTTAATGTTCTGAGACCTTCATATCCAAATTGTGGAAAAAAAGAAATTATTATTAGCATTATTCAATTTAATCATTTATTTTAAACATTAAAATATTATTAGCAATATTCAATTTAATCTAAGGTGTTTTTCTTTTCTTTTTTTTTTTGGTTAGAGGAAAATGGCAAACTTAACCCATATAACACATAAGTTTAGTTTCGAAGCTCACAATTATTCAATGATTAAATCTGTTAAGCAAAGTAAGGACAATGGTTTATCAATAATTTATTTTCAAGAAACATCTGTCAAATCATTTTAAGGACAATGATTTAAAAGGTTTATTATATTAGGATATATCCCACAAAATTTTAAATAATTTGAAAGGATCTTTAATCACTTGAGATCGATATGCTTAGATCTAATAGTAATTTTGAATGACTAAAATTGAATTCCATTGATGAATAACCTTCACTTTGTGATTGAAATCAAATAAAATTTGTTACAATCATAATCTGTAGAGTATTCTTTATAAGCACAAAATTTATTTACTTTTTATAAAGTAAGAAGGACTAACAATAATTTTTTGTGATGGGTAACTTAAAAAAAACTATAAGATGCCTAGAATTACTTATGTCATAATTCAGGGTGACAATTGGGCTTATTTGGGCGAGTTAACTTCAAAACCTGCCCAATTATATATATATATATATATATATATATATATATATATATATATTTCATTTCTCTTTAGTGGTTAAAAAAACAATATTTTATTTCACTATCCTTATTTGAAAATTTTAGGAGATAATATGTAACGACCCGCTCTACTACATAGTATGATATTGTCCGCTTTGGGCCTGAGCTCGTACGGTTTTGCTTTTGGGGTTCACCCTAAAAGGTTTCATACCAATTGAAGGTGACACACTTACATATAAGCACTTCACTTTTTCTCTACCCAAGCGATGTGGGACTGTGCAACCGTAGCTCGCTAGTGTGGTAGCCTGACAGTATCTTTTGCACCCGCCCACAAGATTATCACAATCCACCCCCCTTGGAGGCCCGACATTCCCGTCGGCACACTTTCGGCTGGGTCAAGCTCTGATACCAAACTGTCACGCCCCAAAATCTTAAATACATGAACTCTTGTCTAGTATTTAAATCTGGCATGACTTTCTTTACACATTCACAACTTTACAAAAAAAAAAAAAAAAATTAAATAAAGAAGTAGATGTAAGTCACCCACTAATTTATTAAATCGATACAACTATAGTAACAATCAACCTTGTCACAATTAATCCATGATAACTGGACAAAATGAACTAAATCTCAAAATATATCGTCATTCTTATTATAATGGGAAAATTGAACTAAACCAAAGAATACGAAAAGTTAGCCAAAATCCATCACCATCATGTGATCCCATCACGTTCCTACTCAACGTGTACCTGAAATGTGATAATGGGGTGAGCTCACAAGCTCAACAATAAATGCTAAACACAATCATCGTTCAACAAATTAACCTTACATTATATTCGTGTATATATAAGCAACTCAAATAAGTTCATTATTCAAATGTGTATAACCCAGTTAATTATAAACTTAATAGATAACCGTCTTTTATTTTTAATAAATCTGCTTATCTCACATGAGCCCTGGGCTCCCGTCCAATAAAGTGGTGTGAATCGTATAGTCCCTGACTACCAAAAACACACGTGTGGCTGGATTGTACGTCTACTCCCTAGATGATCCCTGATCACGTCCACACAATAAGGGCTCATTAGACCCATGGCCATAACAAAAGGGTAGTGTACTCCCAAATAGGTAGGTCCCTTACCATACCCAAAAGTCATCATAGGGTTAGCCTCGGACTTCCCCTCGACTAATCCACTTATAATCATAAATTTAGATTAATTATGCTAAAAAATATTATGTTATCATTTAAATATCATGCCCCAACCATGACTTAGACTGACCTTTAATGATGTAGTTATTAAACTAATTATACCCCCTGCAATAATCAACTGATAAGGAAATCACAAATGAAAGTTCAAAGAAGAAAACTAGTACAGATCATCAAATCTGTCCAGTAGCCAAGTTCATCAAGTGTATTCTTTACAAAGTTCATGTAAGCTTAATGATACAGATTATATAATTACAATTAATAATAGGTAAATTTATATATATATCTCAATGTACATACAAGCATTAAGCTACCATGAGTTATGCTAGTACTACTCATATATTTATAGTTCTATTACTTCAACTGATCAGTTATTGAGATCCATACTGATAATTAAATAATAATTTTTTTATATATAAAACTAATAGCATTCATTTATATTTGAAGGTTTCCAGATAACTAAATACAAATTTAAATACTAAATTTAAGGTTATGTTCCATGTCTAATTCAATTTCATTAATTAAATGTAGCAACCGGCCAATTGATCAAGTCTTTAAATTTAGTTCTAATATTTACTCAAATCTCATAATAAATGTATAACCATAAATACAATAACCCAATCTATCCAAGGAAAATATGAATAAAACTTACCTATATATATACAGATTTGTATATAAATATAAGTGACCTTGAACTCATACAATAAGTCACCATTACTGATTCTCAATGATCATGATCCAATAAGTTCCCATTCCAGTTCCAATTCGACACATATATATACTTAATATCAACATTTAATTAATCTGAATAATCCATCATAGACAACTATTATCTCAAGTGCTCCAATACAGTGCAATGTTTACCTTTAGTATAACCTACATGAACGTATATATATAGACAACTATTATCTCAAGTGCTCCAATACAATGCAATGTTTACCTTTATTAGAACCTACATGAACGTGTATATATAGATACATCACAAATTCATCTATAATTACGTATTGCATTTTATTTATTTTTGTTTTTATTTTTTAAAATATCAAATAGTGAATTAACAATCACCTAATAATCCACTCATCGATTTCATACATCCATTGATCATAGATTTTAATTAAATAATTGGCTAAGATTTTCTAGAACATGCCAAATTAATTTTGGAAGAATCTTTTCTTTAAAAACAAGTTGTAAACATATATAAAAATATAAAGCAATATTAACTTGCCTGGAAATTACTAAACCTTCCTTTTATGCGATTGCCCGATTAACGTTCCTTCCCTCGGTTACTGCAGAAAGGCACAACGTCAGATCACTCTCTTTGGATCCCTTCCTCACCCGTTATCGGGCTAGTATATTTTTTTATGAAAATAACTTGGTGAAGAGTTATAGGGATATATGGAGTCTGGTGAGATAATTTAGCAATTTAAATTTTTTTAAAAATTTAAATTATTTAACGAACTTTATCACAATATCCCGTTTAATTTAAATTAGAGATAACAATTAAATTAATAAAATATATGTATAATATATATATATATATATATATATATATATATATATATATATATATATTTATTTATTTATTTATTCGGGGTCTTACATTCTACCCTCCTAGAAAGAAATTTTGTCCTCGAAATTTACGTACCTTATTCAAATAGATGTGGGTACTTTCCCTTCATTTCTGACTTTAGCTCCTAAGTAGCCTATCTCTTGTCCTGATGATTCCACTGCACCTTCACCAGAGGTATCTCTGTCCGCCTCAACTGTTTCACCATACTGTCAATAATGCGAACATGCGTCTCAACATAGGTTGCATTAGGACGCAACTGAACCTCTGTGTAGTCAACAACCTGAGTTTCATCCCTCAAGCACCTCCTCAACATGGAGACATGGAAAACATCATGAACAATTATAGTCTAGGTGGTAGAGCCAATCTATACGCCACCTTCCCAATCCTCTTTGTGATCTCAAAAGGTCCGATGAATCGAGGAGCTAATTTCCCTTTCTTTCTACCAAATCTCGTAACCCCCTTCATTGGTAATACTTTCAAGAACACCAAGTCACCCACACTAAACTTCAAAGCACGACGGCGTTGATCTGCATAACTTTTCTGTTGACTCTGAGCTATGCGAAGTCGATCTCGAATGATGGTAACCTTCTCCGTAGTCTCTTGTACCAATTCTGGCCCCAAAAAACTACCATCACCAACCTCAGCCTAGCATACAGGTGAACGATAAGGTCTACCATAAAGTGCCTCATACGGTGCCATGCTGATACTAGCCTGATAGCTGTTATTATAAGCGAATTCAACCAGTAGAATGTGATCCTCCCAACTGCCCCAAAATTCTAGCGCATAAGCATGAAGCATATCCTCCAATACCTGAATGACCCTTTCGGATTGGCCATCGGTCTGAGGATAAAAAGCAGTACTCAAACTCAAAGGAGTACCAAAAGCTGCATGGAAACTACTCTAAAATCGAGATGAAAATCGAGGATCACAATCTGAAACAATAGACACCGGCACTCCATGGAGCTTAACTATGTCGCTGATGTAAATCTTACACAATTCCTTTACAGTATCAGTAGCTCAGATGGGTAGAAAATGAGCTGATTTAGTCAATCGGTCCACTATCACCCACACTGTATCATGGTTATGTATCGACCTCGGTAACCCCACAACAAAATCTATCGTCACATGCTCCCATTTCCACTTAGGCACAGGCAAAGGCTGTAATAGTCCTGCTGATCTCTGGTGCTCAGCCTTCACTCGCTAACAAGTGAGACATTTAGATACAAATTCTGCCACATCAAGTTTCATGCCTTCCCACCAGAACTGCCTCTTAAGATCATGATACATCTTAGTGCCACCTGGGTGCACTGTGTACCTAGAGTGGTGTGCCTCATCTAAAATCTGTCTCTTGAGGTCTGTTAAATTCGGAACACATAGCCTGCCTCGAAATCTTATACCACCATTAGCTCCACATTTCCAGTCTACATCACCCTCATCATTGGCAACTTAACTACTTTAGCCTGTAACTTGTCATCTTGGTTCTGAGCATAAATGATCCGATTGATCAAAGTCGGTTGTACAGTCAAACTACAAAGAAGAGCCCATGTACTCTGAGAACTCGGCATGATAGAAAACTCTGCCAATGCCTCTAACATCATCCACTCCTGAATCATCATAAAGGCAACTAATCCCCTCGGTTTTTTACTCAAGGCATCCGCTACCACATTAGCCTTTCCAAGATGATACTGAAGGGTCATATCAAAATCCTTCATCTTCTCCATCCACCTCCGTTGCCTCATATTCAACTCCTTCTGAGTGTAGAGGCTCTTGTGATCAGAGAATAACTCAAATTCTTCACCATACAAGTAATGCCTCCACACCTTCAATGCGAGAACCACTGCTGCCAATTCCAGGTCATGTGTAGGGTAATTCTGTTCATGTGGCTTAAGCTGTCAAGAGGCATACGTTACCACCTTATCATCTTACATCAAAACACAGCCAAGACCCTGATATGATGCATTTGTGTAGATCACATATCTCTCACCACTAACAGGAATGGTAAGAACTGGTGTCGAAGTCAATCTCGTCTTCAGCTCCTCAAATGCCTGCTCACAGCGGTAGTCCCAAACAAATTTCACATCCTTCTGAGTTAAACGAGTCAAAGGTGTAGCAATCTTGGAGAAACCCTCAATGAAGCGCTTGTAGTATCCTGCCAGTCCCAAGAAGTTACGAATCTCAATAATAGTAGTAGGTCGTTTCCAATTCATTACAGCCTCCACCTTGGCAGAATCTACTGAAACTCTATCCTCAGAGATCACATGCCCCAAAAACTGAATCTGCTCCTGCTAAAAGTCACACTGTTCAAATTTAGCATAGAGCTGATGTTCACGCAAAGTCTAAAGTGTAATGCTCAAGTGTCTCTTATGCTCCTCCTTAGTCTTGGAATATATCAGAATGTCATCAACAAATACCACAACAAACTGATCCAAGTAAGGTCGAAACACTCGGTTCATCAAATCCATAAAAGCTGCCGGAGCGTTAGTCAACCCAAAAGGCATGACTAAAAACTCATAGAGGCCATAACGAGTCCTAAAGGCAGTCTTAGGAATATCCTCCTCCCTAATCTTAGCTAATAGTACCCAGTCCTCAATTCAATCTTAGAGAACAACTGCGCCCTTCTGAGTTGATCAAACAAATCATCGATGTGTGGCAATGGGTACTTGTTCTTAATAGTGACCTTATTCAGCGCACGGTAGTTAACACATAAGCGGAGTGACCCATCATTCTTCTTGACAAATAGAACAGGTACTCCCCAAGGTGATGTGCTAGGTCGAATAAACCCCCGATCTTGCAACTCTTGAGTCTGTTTCTTCAACTCACTCAATTCAACTGGCGCTAATCTGTAGGGTGCCCTAGAGATAGGTGAAATAGCAGGAGTGAGGTCGATGCAAAAATCCATTGCCCTCCTAGGAGGCAAACCCAGAATATCTTGAAACACATCTGCATACTCTGACATTGTAGACAATTGCTCTATAGTCACGCGTTGCTCAACCACCTCAATGTGTGCAAGAAATCCCATAGTCATGGTGCCCTCGAACTCCCCACACTTATATCAAGAAGGTAACTGTCCCGGAACTGAGAATACAATAATCCTCTCATGGCAGTCCAACTGAGCATGATATCTAGCCAACCAATCCATACCCAGTATAGCATCAAAGTCTTTCATATGTAATACTATCAAATCAATAGGATACTCCAACTCCCCAATTGTAATAGGACAAGCACGACATATTCCATCAAGTGTCGTCGCGCTCCCGAGTGGAGTTGTAATAGATAGGGCATTACTCATATGTTCAGGTTCTAATCCCAGTGTGTCCACAAATGATAGTTTAATAAAAGAATATGAAGAACTTGAATCAAATAGTACTCTATCTATATTGCCATAAATAGTAAGTGTACCTTCCACTGCTGGTGGTGCACGGTCCTGTCTCCCATCTGGAACAACTGCATAAACCCTTGCACCTCCTTGCTGCTGTGGTGCCTGACCTCTCTGCTGGTTATTCTTGTGAGGCTTGGGACAATTACGAGCCAAATGTCCTTGCTTATGACAATTGTAGCAATGCCCGCTGAACTGATATGGCTGTGCATCATTAGGTGTGGCTGGTACTAAAGCTGTAGATTGCTCACCTTCACCCACTCTCTGCCTTTTCCCTGCTCGCCAATCTTGTCTGCCTCTCTGCCAAGACTGACCTTGCCAGTTTATTTGAGTTTGTTGCTGCTGACCCCTCTGATTCTGTTTAGAGCTGCTCTGATTCTGTTGAGAGCTGCTAGCCCCCTTACTTTTCTGTTCTGCCCTATGCTCCTTCTGTTCTTGAAAGGCAATGTTATTATTCTCCTCTACTGCCACGACATATTCCACCACTTTGGCATAAGTGTTAAAACGATGACCTACCACAAACTTCTTCACATGAGAGATCAACCCCCGCTCAAACTTTCTGACTTTGTGTAACTCATTCGCAACAATGTGAGGAGCGAATCCGGATAGCTCTGTAAACTTCCTTTCGTACTCACTGACTGACATATCATTATTCTGTTCCAGCCGCATGAACTCAGTTGCCTTCTTCTTCTTCTTCACTGATTGTGGAAAGTATTTGTCGTTGAACCGAGTTTTAAAATCATCCCAGGTCATAGTTGCAATATCCACAACCATCCTGGTCTCTGACTGCCACCGCTGGCGCGCCTCCCCAGATAAAAGAAATGCACCAATCTTCCTTTTCTGCACCTCAGTGCAGTCCATCATCTCAAAATATCTTTCCAAATCTTCAATCGACTTCTCGGCATCAAGTGGATCGGTAGATCTGATGAAACTGCCTCCTCTGCCTCTTCCAGCTCCTGACATCCTGGAAATTACTAAACCTTCCTTTTATGCGATTGCCCGATTAACGTTCCTTCCCTCGGCTACTGCAGAAAGGCACAACATCAGATCACTCTCTCTTAGCCAGGTAATTCTTAACCTAGGCTCTGATACCATTTGTAACGACCTGCTCCACCACATGGTATGATATTGTCCGCTTTGGGCCTGAGGCTGCATTGTTTTGCTCTTGGGCTTCACCCCAAAATGCCTTATACCAATTGGAGGTGACACACTTACATATAAGCACTTCACCTTTCCTCTATCCAGGCGATGTGGGACTGTGCACTCATAACTCGCTAGTGTGGTAGCTTGACAGTGTCTTTCGCACCTACCCACGGCACACCCGCCCACAAGGTCATCACATAATACCTCCTTTAAACCTTAATAAAGCAAGACTATAAGATATTTATTTATTTAAAAATGTAAAATAAAAAAAATTACAAATGAACTGATGTATGTAATTAATATCCAGCTCATCTCTTACACGTCACTTCTATGGAAAAACAAGATAAAGAGCTCTATTCTAGTAAAGTTAAATTACATTATAAAAATCTATCACTCCCTGACATGGATAATACTCAGCCAATAGCTTGTCTCCACGTCACAAACTACTTGTGTTGCTTCTGAGTTTGCACCCACTTTATCACTACCACAGGTCCAAAATCTAAAAGACACGTTTTGGAACCTACACAGGTAACGTATCATGCATCGAACGCTATGCCTTACCGTGTATTAAACTCACAAATATGACATCATTTGAATGGTCATGATTGTCCCTTTAGTAGGGCCCTACCTCAAGATCTCTTATCAAATGTTATGTGTACGGTCCACATCATGTCTGTTCAAACTTAAAATCATGTGTGTACAGTGTACACAGCTTTGGATATATTTTCTTTAACGATTCCTTCATTCTTATGATTCATTTATTTTAAAAATTAAAATATTATTAGCAATATTCAATTTAATCTAAGTTTTTTTTTTTTTTTTTTACTATCGATGAAATAATCAAATTCCAATTTTAGATAAGGAAATCTAATATATAGTTTTGAGTCTTGATCCTTTACACTGTTGTATATATGAGTGCCCGTAACCCTCAAACATGTGACACGTTCACATGTGTGAGGTTTGTGAACTCCGTAATGCAATCATGATCATCCATTCATAACTCATTTTAAGGTCCATAGCATTCAACTTAAGCTCTTTAAACTTATACAGTCATACTCAATCACATTTAAATTTCCATTCAAAATATTATACAAGTCAATTTAGATTCAAGCCAAAGTCGTTCAAAATATACCTAAATAAAATTCAAATATTTTTTATTTAATTTTAATTATAATTGTAAAATATATGATTGTTATTATTTATTTAAATATACAAGTGAAGATAAGTTCCAATTGATCCATCTAAGTCCAAGTTTTATTAGAAAAATAAACATAATTAATTTATACAAATTTCACATGCACACAATTCATTCATTAATGAATATGATGGTCAAATTGTTCTCTTTTATACAACAAAAGTTGAGGGGTCTGCTAAAGTGTACTCGGGCTATTAATTGACAACAATTACTAGACTGTTGACAAATTGATATAAAATAATAACAAATAAGAAATTATACAAATTGTATAATCTAATTAAAGCTATACTTTAAATTAAATTATAAGGACAAAATGGTCATATTCAAAGTTTTGCTTGTTTGTGTGATTGTTATAATAAATTTTGTCAATTTAGTCAACTTCAATCAAGATGGATCATTCTTAATTTGAAGGCTTGAAGCACACTTATTAAGTGTGACATTTGATCTGTCAATTGGATTAAAGTTCATTCCTAAACTCTTCAAACTTTAGATTCATTTATATTTATATTCAAGCACAAGTTGTACCAAAATCAAATTTAAATATATATTTTTTTATTCAAAAATAAAATATGATCACTAGTATTTATTCAAATAATCGTGAGCTGTTTGATCAGTATAAAAGTAGTCCATAAGTTCACATGATCCGAAGGAAATCCAGTTGAAAAAGGTAAGGGTGTGTTTGTCTATTTGTTTGGTGTGGTGTATTTGTACTTTGAAGCAAGATGGCATGACATCACATCTGTGATGTTTGATGATGATGGGAGGTTAATAATGGATAGGAGATCTTTTGAACCAATCAAAAGTAATTTTCATTGACGGAGATAGAATGTGATTCGGATGCCCCACTCCGTCAGAGAAGAAATTTGAGATAAACTATATATATATATATATATAGGATGTAAGGGTGCGATTGGTTGTTTGTTTGGCATGGTGTGTTTGAATCATGACATCACTTGTGTGACCTTGCTCTGATGATGGGGAGCCAACAATGATTTGGATGTCCCACCACTATATATATATATATATATTAAAATGCGAGTGTTTTTAAAATAAAAAAAAAAATTAATTTGTATAAGCAATGTAAAAAATTAGTTTATCACATTTACACTAATATACATACATACATACATGTATGTATGTATATTAGTGTAAATGTGATAAACTAATTTTTTACATTGCTTATACAAATTAATTGTTTTTTTTATTTAAAAAACTCGCATTTTAATGTTTGTCAATTTTAATTTTTACCATTAATTATATAAAATCTTTAATTTCTTTTATTATTTCCTTTTCTAAGAAAAATAAATAAAAATAAAAATTTAATTACATAGAAAATAAAACAAATCTCTCTGAAGTTCATTGAACATCTTATATTAATATTCTCTCGAGGTTATATAGCTTCTATAATAATGATATTGTCTAATATTTTATCTATAATAAGATTGCCTTTTTATGTGGAAAAGACCTGCATTTGTTCATTCCAAACAAAATATTCGTTGTGCTTTGTAAAAAAACACATGCTTTTAGGGTGGAGGGGTGGAAGCTAGCTGGTGTTGGGTTGGTGTTGTAAATGAACCACACAGACGTTGTCTTCACTAGTACAGCGCGCTCGCGCGCGCTCTCTCTCTCTCTCTCTCTCTATACACGTGTGTGTGTGTGTGTGTGTGTATATATATGTAAAGTATATCTTTGATATAGTTGCTTCTCAATGCCAAACAAACGTCATCCGTTTCTTTCACAATCAATAGAGAGTAAATATTAATAAAAGTAATACAAAACATACACAAAATTTTTAAAATATTTTTCATTTAAAGAATAGAGGAAATTAAATGATATGACGGATCAACATAGAAGACCAATTTATGTGTGGAGTTTTTTTAATTTAATTTAATTTAATTTATTATTTTTAAATTCACACCTCAAGTCATAGTTTAAACACTAGAGGGTGGTCAAAATTATAAATCGGTTTTTAAATGTTAAATTTTAATTATTCAATTAGTATAATTTTTATTTTTTTTATTTTATTTTATTTTTTTTTTATTTTCAAAATGAACCATCAAAACCTAAATACCAGCTTAATTTTACTAGACCATATAATTTTAGACTACATCTACCATGACATGACTGGACTATAAAGCATTATTTTTAAGGACTAATCATGATAATGTCATTTACTTAAATATTTCACGGTGCAAAGAAAAATTAAATAGCCTTTTTGACAAAATTAAGATTTTTAGAATTCACTCTTGTGTGTATGTGTAATTTATGAGTAAAATTAATATGCAAATTAATTACTACCTCCGTCCCAAATTAGATGTCCTGTTTTGTGAGTCACGGTTCTCCAAACAGGACATCCTTTTTGAGAACAGAGGGAGTATATTTTAAACGAGGGGTTTAGGTAATCCAAGCACACCAACAAAGAATCTGTAGTATTTTAGAAACTTTTGCGGCAACTAACAAGTGCAATTATGTTCCCACCCATTGCCTAACCATGAATATGGGGTTTCTAATTGCTTGGAGACCCCAAACATTAAATTATAAAATGAATAGTCTGAGTCTTTTTGTATCCAATGCTACTACTATCAAACAATTTTAATAATTTCAACACCTAAAATTCAGGAAAAAAAAAAAAAAAAAAACACCTAAAGACATTTATGTTTGCAAATTGAATACTTACTCTAAAAATTCAAATTCATCCAATAACACCTAGAACTTATATGCAGAGTTCACTGTAGCCAAACTGATTCTAGTATTATAAATATTTGCAAATAAAAAAATATTTATATTTTAAAAGTACAATAATATCAGCCTTATTTGAAATAAACTAGTTGAAGGTGATATGTCGTTCATATACTCCAGTATAAAAATAAATAAATAAAATAAAGTTAATTTAACAATTAAGAAATCCAATTAATTATATTATTTATATATGTACCTTTGACTCGAGTCAAAACATTTATTAAGTTGGAGAGTACGTACCTTCTATTTGAATCAAAGTATTTATTAAAGTTAGAGAGTGTGTTGGTTAGTGTAAATCTAATAAGAGTTGGTTGGTGTAAATCTAAATGTCACACTTAATACTCACCAAACACACTTATTAAGTGTAACATTTAATCCGTCCACATTCCTAAGCTTTTCAAATTATAAATTTATTTATACTTAAATTCAAGCACAAGTTGTTTACAATGTATCAAAAATTAAATCTAAATATCTTTTTTTTTTTTAATTCAAAAATAAAATATGATTACTATTATTTATTCAAATAATCGTGGGCCGTTTGATGAGTGTAAAAGTAGTCCGTAGGGAAAAAGGTAAAGGTTGTGTTTGAACTTTGAAGCTGGATGGCATGACATCACATATGTGACCTCTTATGGATGATGGGTGAAGTTAATATTCTCTGTGGTTCCTAGTAAAAAGATTGGATTGGAGATCTTTTGAACCAATCAACAGTAATTTTTATTGATGGAGATAGGACTATTAGTAACTATTAGTAATAATCATTTGGATATCACACCAACCCCATCAGAGTAGAAGATTCCAGATTTACTATATATATATATATATATATATATATATATATATAAGTGTAAATGTGATAAACTAATTTCTTAAATTGCTTATACAAATTAATTGTTCTTTTTTAGACTTGCATTTTAATGTTTGTCAATTTTGATTTTTACCATTAATTATATAAAAAGAAATTTTATGACAAAGAAAATAAAACACATCTCTTTGGTAAAGCTTTTTACCATTGTAGTCACTTAGTAATGATTAGGCCTTGAATTCGTAAATGTCACAATTGCAGTTGTTTTTTTTAATGTTATTTTCACATCTTAAAAATAATTATAAATTTCAACACTATAAAAGGATAATAATTAGGGTAATATTGTCTTTACAGTCAATTATAAAAACAAAATAGACATATTCAAAATTTTGCTTATTGGTGTTAGCAAATTTTATATTTGTAGTCAACTTCAATTAATGTGGTTCATACTCACATAAGCACACTTATCATCAATTCTTTTGTTGGAAAGGAACTAAAGACTATAATTTAGGTGATTTAATACTAAGTAATTGCCTTATATATAAAATTACTTATTAAAGTATTTTTCAAATTTCTTTATATTATATTTATATATAAAATTTTAAAAATTTCAAACCATTCTACATTTCGAATATTTAACTGTCAATTTAATCTCTATGAAGTTCATTGGACATTTTATATAGCTTCTATAGGGCTTATATAGCTTCTATAATAATACTGTAATAATGTTGTCTAATATTTTATCTATAATAAGATTTCCTTTTTATGTATATCTTGTTCATTCCCAACAAAGTATTCTCCTTGAGGGTCGTAAAAAAGAACATGCTTTTAGGGTGGAGGCCAGCTGGCATTGGGTTGCTGTAGTAAATGAATATAAATAGAGAAGTCTTCTTCACTAGTACAGCGCGCTGTCACGGGCCTAGAGATTTGGCGCAGCGGCACGGCCCGTGCGGCACCAAGGCGTTGCTTCAGCTCGCGCAAGCGCCCTGGTCAGCCACCACGACCTGCCCTCCCAAGGATACATGCTGACTGGTTTCGGCCTGCCATGGCCTCGTCAGGGGAACGGCTCCAGCTCCCGACCAGTTTGTGCAGGGATGGCCAACTCCCTTCTTCATAGTCAAGTCCACGACCAGCGACAAGCACCTCGAACTGAACCGAGTCGACCTGCCTGAACTCTGAAGAGGTACCATCCTGTGCTCCTGCACGCCCCTTCCCTGGAACCATTCCCAGTCAAACTCTGCTCTTTGCCAACCAGCATGCGTGTCTTCCATCCTCTAAGCGTCTTAGGAATCACTTCGTGACATTCTCCCCCACCCAAATCCTGCGACGTCCTCGTCGCAGTGCGGCGCTTCACTACTGCGTCCACTCCCTTCCAAAGTCTGCCTCCGTGCGGTATGCTCGCCTTCCCACCATCGCTTCCTTGTGCAGCTCCCTGCACTGCACTCGCCCAATGATAGGCCTCGGACCAAGGGGACGTCCACTCCTCAAGGACGTGACTCTTCTCCGTCATGCCGCCTCCGCGACATCCCGAGCAAGCAATGGCCTTCTGCCGACTTGATGCTCGCCCTTCACCATGGTTTGCATTACCCAAGGACTAAGCACGAACTTTGGTGCGCGCGGCCCTCCGGCCCTTCAATGCGCAACTTCAACGGACGCTTCTTCCTAGGGAGATGGAGGCTCTCCCCCCCAACTGCATTGATTCCTCCTCATCGACGCAACTTCAATGCACCGTCTTCATTCTCTGACCCCTCCCGGACCGACAAGGGGGCACCCCACCGTGCTTTACCCCAAGTCCTGCTCTGATACCATTTGTCACGGGCCTAGAGATTTGGCGCAGCGGCACGGCCCGTGCGGCACCAAGGCGTTGCTTCAGCTCGCGCAAGCGCCCTGGTCAGCCACCACGACCTGCCCTCCCAAGGATACATGCTGACTGGTTTCGGCCTGCCATGGCCTCGTCAGGGGAACGGCTCCAGCTCCCGACCAGTTTGTGCAGGGATGGCCAACTCCCTTCTTCATAGTCAAGTCCACGACCAGCGACAAGCACCTCGAACTGAACCGAGTCGACCTGCCTGAACTCTGAAGAGATACCATCCTGTGCTCCTGCACGCCCCTTCCCTGGAACCATTCCCAGTCAAACTCTGCTCTTTGCCAACCAGCATGCGTGTCTTCCATCCTCTAAGCGTCTTAGGAATCACTTCGTGACAGCGCGCTCTCTCTCTCTCTCTCTATATATATCTGTGTATATATATATATATATATATATATATCCCCATCTGCCAATCTCACAGACGTCTTCTTCACTTTGCCAATCTCCACTCCGGTCTCCGTTCCCCAACAAAGAAGGGTGTCTTTCTCACCTCACCATTTTCAGTAGTCTTCAGATCTCCAAGTCTTTTCTCTCTTGTCCAAGCTTAAAATGAGTCCTCCTCCACCGTTTCATTCTCGGCTCTCTCTTTCCCGCCTTCTATATAAATGGTTTGAGGTGAAGGAATTTCTTCTCATCATTTATATCATTCACAGAGTTGTCTTTGGTTGTTCAATCTCTTTCTTCTTCTTCTTCAATGGGTCACATCAAACAGACGGTGACTGATCTTCTCCGGAAGTTCAAGCTCCTGAAAAAGAAGAGGGAAGATCAGTTCCACCATTTCACAAGCGAGGAAACAAGGAGGCCTAGTGCCTCGGTACTGGAGAGTGGGGAAGCAGCCTCTGGGTCTGGTATGAGTGGTTTGTTGTCCAAACTGCCGGATGCCTCGTCCTCCAGTGGCCTATATGGCAGCTTCCGTGGAGAAGGAAGCAGTTCCTCCATCTTCATGAGAGAGCCTCCTCGATTCAGCTGCTTTGCCGGAGAAGGAGGAGATCAGGCTGCAGATAGGCTTCGCAGCAGGAGCAGCAGCTTGTTGAGGAGGACATTCAGCTTCGGGTCCTCCTCCTCACAAACCACCAGGGATATCCACGCCGGAATTCCAAATGAGAAAGGTAAATACCCGCAACCCAACTATAACAATCGCAAAAAAGTAAAAGCACCAAACAAAAACAAAAATAAAAACAAAAACAAAAACAAAAACAAAAACAAAAACAAAAACAAAAGAAAAAACAAAAACAAAAACAAAAACAAGAAAAAAGACGACCACGTGGAAGAGGTGGAAGAAGAAGAGGAAGAAGAAGAAGAAGAAGAGGAAGAAGAAGGAAGCGAAGAGGAAGAAGAAGGAAGCGAAGGGGAAGATGCAGAGGAAGAAAGCGGAAGCGAAAGCAAAGGCGGAAGTGAAGGGGAAGACAATGAAAACAAATAAGAGAACTGCTGAAATGATGAAGACAACGAGGGATCTATTTCCCTGCAAGGTCTATTTTCGTTAATTAATTACTGTATTCTTGTTTAGAATTAATATTAATTGCTTATCTTCTTATCCTAGGGTTTCTTCCAAGTTATAAAAAGTAACCACTATTTTGTTTCTCATATGCAGAAAATCACTGAAGGATGTCATTATGTCAGTGGTCCCTGAACAAAAAAATCAATGTTGGCAATTGGCTTGTTTGGCCTCACTGGCTCAAGGAGTTCTCTGCCTCTGTTATGTCTCCAGCTATTTTTTTTCATTTTTTTTTATTTTTTATTTTGGTACTGAAGCTCTACATTGATTCAGTTGTCTGCAGCTATTATTATTATTATTTTTCCCTGTTTTTTTCGGAAGTTCTGTGCAGCAATTTAATTTGTATTGCAATTTTGTATTGCCTGTTTCTTCCTTCCTTGTCATATTGGTGAACATGAAAAATATAGGAGTGAAGATCCAATACGAAGAAGAACGATGGGTACAATAGGAAATAGGATAAATTTTACTCCAGAAAGGCTAAAAAAGAAATAATAATTAACAACAAATAAAATAAAGGGAAAGATAAAAGAAAGAACTCTCCTCCCAGGAAGAAAGATTTTAAAGGTTGGTTATGTAAAGAAATGAGACATTATGCTAATGAATGTCCAAAGAGCAAAGAGAATAATAATTATAATGAATTATATATGGGAAGAGATAGAAGACGAATGTGATTATATGAGCATATATTAATTGAAGAGGAAGATAAAGTTAGTGACGGCATAAGTATATAAATTCAGTAGAAATTATGGATGAAGATTCTGACTATGAAGAGTTAGAAATCATGAATGTAGAGAGTGAAGAAGAGAAAGAAGAATCAGTAAAAACGAAGAAGAGAAACTATTAATAGTATGGAGATAACAAATAATAATCTCATGGAAAAACTTGAACTGAGGCCATCTCCGGGCTAGCTAAAGCCCATTTCCAGCGAGGCAATGCACTATTGGATCTCCAGCGGCCCATTAGCGATCGCGGGCCGGCTCGCGATCACTGTAATTTTTTTTTTTGTTTTTTCCTTTTGCATTAGGCGTGTTTTGTTTTTATGTGCAAAGGTTATGCATAGCTTCCAAATAGTGCTTGGCAGAAAGAAAATTTTGAATTAAAACCTAAAAATAAGTTATTTAGAGCTGTTTTTTTTGGAAAAAAAATAAAATAAAATTCATTAAATAAAAAATATATTGTTTAGGCATTGTTTGTCAAAAAAAAATTTTTTTAGGCCAAAAATAAATTTAGAAACCTTTTTTTTTTTTTTTTTTTTTTTTAATGTGTAGGCCAAATTGTGTATTTGGCCGTTAAGGCACTGTTTGGCTGACACAAACTGTGCCTTAACGGCTATAATTTAAAAAAAAAAAGTTTTTTTAACTTTATTCACAAAAAAAAAAATTAATTAAAAAATTTAAAAACTATATAAATACTCTAATTCTTGCCATCACTTATCACATCTAATACATTTCTATTATCTACTATTCAACTTATTTCTTCTTCTATTTTCTCAATCTTAACTATTATTTTCAAAGTCATTTCGATTCTATGGATCTTCGACATCTATTTTATTACAACACTCAATTTAACTCATCAAACGATGAGTTTTTGTCATTTCCCGAAGACAATATCAAATTTTTATGGAGGAAATTCTCAATTTTTTTCTCATCAACCATCTCAACCTTCTTATCAACCATCCCAAACTTCTCATCAATATTGTGGTACTAGTGTTCCACAATCAAGTAACTCAAAACCCCCGTCAAAACAATTGGTTATCCGACATAATAATTGGACTAAGGCTGAAGATGAGACTTTATGTTGGGCATGGCTGTCCATTACCTCTGATGCGATTACGGGGGCAAACCAAAGTAAGAAGAAGTTATGGGAGGGAATTCTGGAACAATATAAACAACATATTAGTGTTCCAACTGAGCGAAATGATGGAGGTTTGATGAATCGTTGATCAGTGATCTAATAAAAAATCAGCAAATTTTCCAGCTGCATGACTACCATAAAAATGAATCGTCCTAGCGGCTTCAGCAATGATGATATGGTGAGTTATTCATTGTTTAAATATAACTTATAAATATTTTAAATAGTCGGCTTTTAATTTTTTGTTATTTTTTTTCGTGTAGATGATAGCAGCTAAAGACCTGTTTCGTAGCCAAACAAGTGGTGAATTTAAATTAGAAAGTTGCTGGGAGATCTTGAAGAATAACAATAAATGGAATTTACATTGTGCCGAACAAGTAGGAAAAGAAAAAAAGCAAAAAGAGCCGAAGAAGAGGAGTGGATTTGACTTTGACATTAATGAGTCTGTTGGGCACTCATTACCATCTACTCCGTCAAGTCATGCAGCCACGACAGATGGAGCTTCAATTGAAGAATCACTACACATAGGGGAAAATGATTCACCCGGTGTGGAAGAATATCAACCACAAAGACCAGCAGGAGGAAAAGCCGTGAAGTAGCGTTGAACAAAAATTAATTCAGCGAATGAATTGCAAACTTCATTCGTTTCGAAATTTAATAATATCACCATCCGTCTTGAGAGGTAAGAAAAATGGAGAAAGAGAAGACAAGGCAGCTAGAGATTATAGAGAAACAGAGACTTGAAGAGAAAGAACTCATGTTAACAGATTCAAATTCAGCACCAACAGAAGCGGGGAAAGCTTGGATTATTGCACGACAAAATGAGATATTGGCATCTTTGAATTTACGGTCCGCCCCAAAGTTCTCATAGGATTTTGTAATCCTTGGTCTATTTATTTTCTTATTCCAATTTAAGAAATTGTATTGTTTAAGTTATTTTTAATTATTTTGTTTAATTTTTTTTTTTAATCCATAATGGATAATGTATTGTTTCAAGTTCTAATATAAATCGTAATTTTTTTAATAATTTGCAAAAATATTGTTTCATTGAAACATATTGCCGTTGAGAATATATAGCCTTTGCAAATATAGCCGTTAAAAATATACCCGTTACGAATATAGCCGTTTAGGAAAAGTTTTAAAAAAATTAATATTAATTTATTATTATTATTTTTTTTGGAGAGCAAAAATTCGGAGAGCCTGATGGAGTTCATGTTTTTGGAGAGCAAAATCTGCTGACGTGGCTCTTAAAATTATTGATGCGGCTCTTGGAAAAGTTGATGTGACGTTTTTAGAGAGCCAAAATCTGAAGAGGCTGGTGCAGATAACCTGAAGGATGCCTAGCTAAAATAAAATTCTGAAGAAATATTTAATACAAGTATTTTTGAAAATAGAATTTGATATATAGTAGTATATCAGTTTGAAGGAACCCCAAGGCTACAGAAGGCAATGAGTCGAAACAAGAAAACAAGCCTAAACATAGGAGTCCATTTTCATGACTAGCCCAAACAAAAAAGAGTCCAATCCATGTGCAATATCCTTTTCAAGAACATAACTTCAAATCTAAACCTGGCGGGCATAGAGAGCACCACTGTTAGAGGTTAGGCAAAAGAGAAGAAGGGGTTGTTGTGGGAAGGTTCAAAAAATGAGCTTGGGTGGTTCCAATCAGCTGACACAGAATAATCGCAATCTCACACTATTAACAATAGCATTCCATTAATAGATCGACGAAATATGAACACATATAAACAAAGATAGATGTACATACATGCTTGCAATTCATTAATCTTAAAAATAAAACTAATGGGTTAGTAGATATGTAATCAGAAATGTAATTATTTGAAAGAGAGAATGTAAATGAAAGTGTACCAAAGAGACTAAAAATAGGTGATTTAAGGTATCTAGAAAGTGATTATTAGAAGAACAACCTACGTAACGATCTAGTGTAAGTAGAGATATAAAAATAGAAGGTAATTCGTGTTGAAAATATATATATAAAAAATATATTTTCAAACTACTTTTAAATGTTTTATTTATATTTATTGTAATGTTTAAAATTTAAAAGATGTATTTAGATGAAAAGACACACCTTTTTCATAAACATGTAAGGTTGGCTTTTTAAATTTAAAAGATACCCTTTCCAGAAAGGTAGTAACTAATACTATTCTGGAAAGTCACCTAGCCTATTATAAATGTGACACCTCTAAATCTCTCTGTTTTACAATACTCTTCTCATGGTGCCTTTTGTTTTCAGTCTTTCAGTTTTTTGGTATTGCATATCATACAATACAGTATTCTGGGTTGCAATGAACTATGCAACTTTCAACTATAACAACAGGCTCCTTGTATCCTAATAGTGATTTTCTCTAAACCCTCGTGGCACTGGCTTTATGGCAAGGGGAGATAATTTCACTTAAAAACATTGATTACGTGTCTGGAGTCAATCCAATTTAGGTTGCGGGTTCAGAAGTGAATTGTTATCAAAGCTTGTTGCAGAAAGTGATCAAAGTATTAGAGTTTGTGAATTGTTATCAAAGTTTGTTAGCAAAGTATTTCTAGCTTCCTAAGAAAACCAATATGAGACCCCTTAAAACCAGCAAACCAGCAAACCATCTCACCGAAATCTCCATCCAAACCACCATAAACACCCCTTCTTCTCAACCGGCATTCTCATCCATCCCCACACCCTCAATACCCATCCACCAACTCCTATATCTATACTTAAAAAACCAACATTACCAAGCTTCAACTTGCCCAAACCATCACCTACACTACCCCACCCTGCCCGTATACTCAAACAGCCCAAACATACCACATTACCTGCAACAAGGAAAACTAAAACCCTTCCACCTCAATCAATAACAACCAGAAAGAAAGTTATTTTCTCCACCACAGTTCCTGATAAGTCTCCCCAAAGTTCATTGATGACCACAATCACGTACTTGATAACTTAGATCCTCTAAACACACAGGCCTTAATTGATAACATATTCAGGCTTCGTGTGGATTTAATGGAATTCAAAAGCAATTACAGATATATGCACCTCCTTGAGGAGGTTGAATAGCTTAGAGGCATTATAGGTGATGGCCTCAAGAATTAAGCTCTGCTGAGAGAAAGAGTCAACACCGTCAGTGACTAGATCATCAATGCCAATCATCCTCTTCCATCTCCAGCTCTAGTTCACTCCAATTATGACACATTTGACCAAAACAATCTCACATCTGGCTGTGCATTTGCTGGACAATGTCTCTCACAACATTGCTCAGCCTCCAACCAGCCCAACCATCACATCAACCACCTCGAGGATGGAGCTGAGCAGCTGAGAAATTTGAATTCAAATATGATCCTAAACAACTCAGGTACCCCTCCATCCCACCTTTTACCTATCCACCATCACATCCTGGGCCTCAATTGTCAACAAATCACCACCCCTTCCACCACCAGCATCATGAATACCACTTAACCTGGTCCACATACCTTAAGTTTATATAACCACTATATCTCCTCCCCCACACATTGAACTTGCTGGAATGACCCTTTTGAGAATCAGTCTTCTTGGGTATTTTTACACAAGAGTCTTCCCTTTGGAATGGTAAAGGATTTGAACTTTGATCTATGGAGGGACAAGGGATTACTCAAGCTTACTAGCTCTGAAAGTGAAATTTTTGAATTCCATTTTTCCTCCCATGACCAATGTAAACACATACTGTAACGACCCACTCTACCACATGGTATGATATTGTCCGCTTTGGGCTTGAGCCTGCACGGTTTTGCTCTTGAGCTTCACCCCAAAAGGTCTTATACCAATTGGAGATGACACACTTACATATAAGCACTTCACCTTTCCTTTACCCAGGCGATGTGGGACTTGTGCACCCATAGCTCGCCAGTGTGGTAGCTTGACAGTGTCTCTCACACCTACCCACGGCGCACTCGCCAACAAGGTCATCACAATCCACTCCTCTTGGAGGCCCGACGTCCTCGTCGGTACACTTCCGGCTGGGTCAAACTCTGATACCATTTGTAATGACCCACTCCACCATATGGTATGATATTGTTCGCTTTGGGCCTGAGCCCGCACGGTTTTGCTCTTGAGCTTCACCCCAAAAGGCCTCATACCAATTGGAGATGACACACCTACATATAAATAAGTCACCTTTCCCTCTTCTAGGCGATGTGGGACTTGTGCACCCGTAGCTCGCCAATGTGGTAGCCTGTCAGTGTCTTTCGCACCCACCTACGGCACACCCACCCACAAGGTCATCACAATCCACCCCCCTTGGAGGGCCGACGTCCCCGTCGGCACACTTCCGGCTGGGTCAAGCTCTGATACCATTTATAATGACCCACGCCACCACATAGTATGATATTGTCCGCTTTGGGCCTGAGCCCGCACGGTTTTGCTCTTAGCCTTTACCCCAAAAGGCCTCATACCAATTGGAGATGACACACTTACATATAAGCACTTTACCTTTCCTCTACCCAGGCGATGTAGGACTTGTGCACCCGTAGCTGGCCAGTGTGGTAGCCTGACAGTGTCTCTCGCACCCGCCCACGGCACACCCTCCCACAGGGTCATCACAATCCACCCCCCTTGAGGCTCGACGTCCCCATCGACACACTTCCAGCTGGGTCAAGCTCTGATACTAATCTGTCACACCCTAAAATTCGAATACACATACATATGATAACAATACTCAATATGGGTGTGAACTAAAAATCATACCACAATACATTACTCAAATCAACATAAAATTACATGGAATTGGAAATCTTAAACCTACTAGAGCCAGCCACACTCCGAGGGAGTTGGCTAAGTTTTATCACACTCCAGGCGATGTGGGACTTGTGCACCCATAGCTCCCACCCACGGCACACCCGCCCACAAAGTCATCAAAATAATTTGTAATGACTCACTCCACCACATGGTATGATATTATCCGCTTTGGGCTTGAGTCCGTACGGTTTTGCTCTTGGGCTTTACCCCAAAAGGCCTCATACCAATTGGAGATGACACACTTACTTATAAGCACTTCACCTTTCCTTCTCCCAGGCGATGTGGGACTTGTGCACCCGTAGCTCGCTAGTGTAGTAGCCTGACAGTGTTTCTCGCACCCGCCCACGGCACACCCACCCACAAGGTTATCACAATCCACCCCCCTTGGAGGCCCGACGCCCTCGTCGGCACACTGCTGACTGGGTCAGGCTCTGATACCATTTGTAACGACCCACTCCACCACATGGTATGATATTGTCCATTTTGGGCCTGAGCCAACCATTTTAAACTTAGGCATTTCTTATCACTATTTGCCGGTTGGATTCGTTCCTTACCCAGAATACTAGGAATTGTACATAAAACTAAGTGGAAGGAAGGATATAAAAATAATAAATTCTATGATATATTGTACAATTTTTGGTAAGAAGTAGTAAGAGTTTACTTGTTGAGTTGTGAACTTACCCTTTATTTAACATTTCAGGTAAGGCGCCTATGGAGCAGAACTGATGTTGCCATGACAAGCTTACTTAATAAATGTTTAGTTTATTTCTATTGTATGTAAGACATTTTAGAGTGGAATAATGTAACTAAAGGATTTTGTTCCTCATTGCTCATATGGAACACCTTATCTTTTCCTTATATGTATGGTTACTTATTTCTAGTAAATAGTTCAGCTATTGGTTTTTATTTTGTTAAATGATGAGATTTAAGTTTTACTCATGCCATATAGTGTTTTGGGTGAGGGAACCCTTTATTGAAATTGGGGCGTGACAGTTTGGTATCAGAGCATAGGTTTAAGAAATGCCTCGCTAGAATGGAAACATGGAAATGGAAATCTAGTGTTAGTCGAATTGAAGTAACAATGATGATTATTTATTATGTCTTTATATTGTGGCTAACACTGTTGTAATCCATAATTAGTAGGAAGATGTCAGGCAGAGGTAGAGGTAGAGGTAGAGGTGGAGGTCACCATTGACTCATTACGACAGAGTTAGCTGATATGGTTGCAGCTTTGAATGACTCTATGAGGAACTTAGAGCATATGATTCAAAATGGAGGAGCGGGGGTGAATGCTCTAGGACAACAGGAGGGAGCATGAGTAGAAAATCCAGGATAATAGGAGGAAGCTGGAGAGGATAATCCAGCACCACAAGAGGAACAGGGTTTAGAGGTTCTAGTGTCGCCAGAAGAAGCTAGAGTGGAGGCTCCAGTTCAACATGTGCATGTACCCGCACAGGGAGTACAAACAAAGTCTCTTTCAAGCTTGATCAAGGAAGCTAGGAAACTTGGCGTGGTACCATTTGGTGGGGCAGTGGATCCTATGGATGCTGATCAATGGATTCTGGACTTAGAGAAGGATTTTGGAGTGATAGATTGCACAGAGATCCAGATACAGAGACTAACGACTTTCTTTCTACCTGGGGATGCTTATCACTGGTGGAATTCAATTACTTGTGCTGAGGAGAGGGTTGGTATAACATGGCAGGTCTTTAAGGAGAAGTTCTATGAGAAATATTTTCCCCCGACAGTTATACAAAAAAAGGCAGCAGAATTCCTAGCATTAGAGTAGGGAACAATGACAGTTGTAGAGTACGAAGCAAAGTTTGCTCAACTCTCTCGTTTTGCCCTTCATATCATTCCAGATGAGCAAAGGAAGGCACGAAAGTTTGAGGAGGGTTTATTTCCCTCTATATGATGATCGGTTATAGCCTAGTGCCTCTCTACTTATGCAGCAGTTATGGAGCGAACACTAGTGATAGAAAGGGAGAACATGACTTACTAGCAACAGAAGGAACAGAAGATACTCCAAAAGGGAAAAAGGCAAGATCACTACTGAGACTCATCAGACAAAATAGGGAAATCAGTCTCAGCCTGGGCAGTGTCAGTAAGGTCAGGGCAGTTATCGAGGCCATGGGAATTATTACGGTCAGAGGAGTCAGCAGGGCCATGGAAATTATTACGATTAGAGGAGCCAACAAGGCAAGGGAAACTACCAGGGACAGAGGAGCTATCAGGGCCAGTAGGATTAACACATGAATAGAGGAACTAATTATCATAAGCCAGAGAAATGACAGCGACAGGGTGACTCGGAGCAGACTACATCCATGGTGTCAGGTGGACAAGCTCAGCAGGCAGAGCCTATCCGATTTTTATGACATTGTTATAACTGTAGAGGAAGAGGACATAAGTCTATAGATTGCCGTAAGCCCCGAAAGACAGACCAGCCAAATAGTCAGAATCCGCAGCAAGATCAGGGAAAGCCTAGAGTATTTGCCCTCATACCAACCAATCAGGAGGAATATAAACCAAACCCAACAGTGAAAGGTACTCTTACTATTTTTGGCAGTATAACAAAGTTTCTATTTGATTCAAGAGCAACATATTCCTTCATTTCTATGACATTTATGGATGCACTTGCGGTCAAACCTGATGTTTTTGATGGTCCTGTAATGATTGTCACACCTCTTGGTGAGGCAACATCATTAGATCAGATATGTAGAGCTTGTCCAATCCATTTTGGAGAGCTTGAATTGTCTGCCGACTTAATAGTACTTGCCATGAGTGGTCTAGGGATGGATCGGCTAATGAAGCATCACGCTAGATTAGACTATTTTGAGAAGACTATTACTTTCTCAATACCTGGAGAGTCACCATCTGAGTTTTTATGTGGTGAGTTTTAAGGTGCTTTAACTATGGGGTTTCTTGCTCATATTGAGACTGTTGAGCAAAGGACTTCAGTTGAGTAACTGCCTATTGTGTCTCGATATACGGATGTGTTTTAGGAGATACCAGGACTACCTCCGAGGAGGGCACTTAATTTTTGCATTGATCTTATACCTGGTACTTCACTGATTTCGAGAGCACCATATAGAATGGCACCTGTGGAATTGATGGAACTAAAGAAGCAACTTCAAGATTTATCAGATCGGGGTTTCATCAGGGCGAGTACATCGCCTTGGGGTGCACAAGTCCCATATCGCATGGGTAGAGGAAAGGTGAAGTGCTTATATGTAAATGTGTTATCTCCAATTGGTATGAGACCTTTTGGGGTGAAGCCTAAGAGCAAAACCGTAGGAGCTCAGGCCCAAAGCGGACAATATCATGCCATGTGGTGGAGTGAGTCGTTACACATACTCTCTGAGGGCCCTTGGTTCCTTGCTAACAAACCTCTTATCCTCAACCAATGGGAACCTTGCTTTAAGAAATGTCTTCATCTCACCATCCCAATGTGGATCAAGCTCTATGGACTATCACTCCATTACTGGACTGAGCCTAGTCTGAGCTATATTGCTAGCAATCTTGGACACCCATTGTGTGCTGATCCTATCATTATCACAAAGCAAAAGACAAGGTTTGCTAAGGTTTGCATCTATGTCAAGGCTTCCTCTAACTTCTTTTCAACACTTATGCTCCACATAAGCTCTAGAAAGGTTGCCAAGGTAAATGTTGAGTACCTTAACTATCCTGCAATATGCTACTCCTATCTGAACTTTGGTCACATAAGTAAAACCTGCCACAATAATGTATCCAAAGCTCGAAACCCTTAACCAAACCAGAATTGGCAAATTATCCCATACAAGAACCCAACCTCACACAAAATCTCTCCCCTCACTACAATAAATTTGGTCTTTGGCGACAAACGAATTTGTCGCTAAAAGTACATATTTTGTCACCAGGTCGTCGCTAGAAGCCGGTCATAATATCTTTTTTGTGACAAATGTTGATTTATCGCTAGAGGTGAGATATATTGCGACAAAATATTTTTTTGTCACAAAATGAATAAAAATTGCGACAAAATATTTGTCGTAAAATATTTAAAAATTGTTGCCTTACAACCTCCAAGACTTATGAAATTTGTTGCTGTTTGTTATTATTTTGTGACGAAAGTAATTTTTGTCACTATATGTATACTCTTTTGTGACAAAAGTTGTCGCTATAAGCTATTTTATTATGACAAAATCTTTTGTCACAATATACGTCCTATGTTGTGACAAAAATATTGTTGTTATAAGCTACTTTACTGTGACAAAAAATTTGGTCACAATATATATAACATGTTGCGACAAAATTATTGTCGGTGTAAACTATTTTTGTTGCGACAAAAATATCATTGCAATATATGTCCCATGTTGCGACAAAATTATTGTTGATATAACTAGTTTTATTGCAACAAAAATTTTGTCACAATATATAGGCCATGTTGCGACAAAATTAGTTATCGCTATAAGTTATTTTATTGTGACAAAATTATTTGTCGCAATATATATATTTTGTTGCGACAAATATATTGTCACTATAAGGTTAAATATTGTAACAAAATAAATGTCGCAATATATATACCATGTTGCGACAATATTTTGTCACTATAAATATTGTTTTATTGTGATAAAATATATCTTTTGTCACAATATATCTATTATGTTCTGACAAATATGTTGCCACTATAAGTTAAATATTGTGACGAAATAATATATCACGCCACTAATACAATAATATAATTTTATTTTCACCTATTTGAAATTTGAAACCTGTAAATTAAATTAAAATATTAATAAACTAAACAATCTAAACCAAGATCCAAGCATATCACTCAAAATCAATATATTTGATAATCAAACATAGAAGATAAAACACATATTCCATTAAGAATTTAGTTATTAAAATGTGCAAATCATCTAAAATGATAATTCCAGCACATATCAAAATGCTAATATATAAATCCAATATTACACAATGCTAATCGCATACACATATCAAAATCCCAAAAGAAATCTAAATCCAAAAGGGGAGCTAGATTGCAATCAATGTGAAACCTACAAATAAGAATAAATGAGATTAGAATTTGAAGACTGAAATAAAATTTTAAAGAGTATTTTAGAAAACTTGATATCCTAGTGAGAATACATTTCAAGAAAATAGGGTCTTTACAACCTATAATTAATGACATGCATAAAAAGTAAGCCTTGTTAAGTACTAATTTAAGCCTCATGTTTTGAGGAAGTCATTACATATTATATCTACGGCTTGCACTTAATTGCCTATTAATTTTTTTTTTTAAAAAACCTACATTTTTAATTATAACGGCCAATTTGTTGCATTGTCAATGTTGAGCCAAAATTAAATTTAAAGTAACATCATTCCCTCATTATGCCTTGTGGAAAAAAAATTCCCGCGCCGTAAGCCCACTAACTCAATGCCAGCACTCACTATTACAATCGGCTACTATATACAAATTCAATAACTCTGATTTCTTCTAGAAACCATCTCTAAGGCCATAAAAATTCCAAATCATTCATGTACTGACAGAAAGCTTAGTGAGGTCCACATTGGAAAACAATCAGGTGTTCCACTATTTTTCCATTCAACCATTGGGTGATCATTTCTTTGAATCAGGAATATGCTCTATGAATTTCCTTCTATTGTCTTTGGCTGTTGAAATTATTAGTTGGATGAAGACAATAGCTTTATGAGTTTTTAGCCTTTATTATTCTTATAACATTTTTTTTTTCTTTGAAGATTTTCAAGTTTTCACAAATTCACAGGAATCGATCTACTGTACAGGCTTTCTCTACAGGTTGTTTGTAGCGAAAACAATTTTTGTCGTTAAAATGCAACCAATTGTGACAAAACTATATTTGTCACAATAACTCAATCTTTTGCGACAATGCATCATTTGTGACTAGAAGGTTGTTTGTAACAACAACAAATTTTGTCGTTAAAATGCCATCAATTGTAACAAAGCTATATTTGTCACTAAAATTTAGTTAATCATGACAAAGCTATATTTGTTACTATATTGTAATTAGTTGCGACAATATATTTGTCATTAAAATCAATTTTGTCGCCATACCCTTTCCCGCCATAAGGCCGGACATGAGGAAATTCCCTGGAGAGATATTACGACAATTTTTTGTGACAAATTTGGTTTTTGTCGAGTAAAGTTAGCTTAAGGCGATAAAGTTACTTTTTGTCACAAAAGGTCATTTTATTGCGACAAATTCATCTTGTCACTATAGTTTTTGTCGCCAAAGACCAAATTTGTTGTAATACCTTAGAAATGATCCATCCTTATCCAAACCTTCCACTAGTCTTATGGAAAAAACCACATCCCCACTTCTAGCTAACTTGCCACTACACCCTGGACAAAACGTAATTACTCACTACTTCTAACCCGATGATAAGTTCATTTTTGACTTGAGCCTCTACCAACCTACCCAAATGGAAATCAATGTCCCCTCCTCTCCCAACCTTGACCCCTCTTCATCTAAGTATAATTCCACTCCAACCACACCAGCATTAAAACTTAATTGTACCATCTCCTCTCACCATCTCAAACAAGATGAACAGGAGAACTCATCCTTCTCTGAAGCTGAATCAATTACTAGCCTTCCATTTGACTTAGGCAAGACCAAGGGTAAAAGATTCCCCAAGGGAAAGAAAAAAATTGCTGGGAAGAAAACACAAACAATTCAAAAGGGAAATTTGCTCCCAAATGGAAGTTTTTTCAACACTATCAAATGGTATCAGTAACTATATGGAATATAAGGGGTTTAAATGACCCCTTAAAGTAGGGGGACTCCAACACTTTATTCTTCTTCAAATCATTTTCCTCAAGACTAAATAGGAACAAGATCTTATCAATTACTGCTGCTAATGGGGATGTTCTTGTTACTGAAGCTGCAATCATGTACGAGGTTGTCTCTTATTTCACTAATGTTTTAGGGATGAACCCTCACCCTTACCCAGGTATTGATCATTTATCACCCTTTATCACCACTTCTATTCCATCACACTTAATCCCAGCACTGTTTTTAATACCCACTGATGATGAGATTAAGCATTGTATGTTCTCCCTAAGTAGTGATAAGGCTTTTGGTCCGGATAGATTTAATGCTTTTTTCTTCAAGAAAACTTAGCCTATTGTAGGAAATGATATCACTTTGGCCATCAAACATTTCTTCATCAATGGCAAACTGCTCAGAGAGGTGAACTCCACTTACATCACTCTTATCCCAAAGTCTCCTAACTCTTCAAGCCTTAGTGATTTTAGACCAATTTCTTGAAGTTCCACACTTTACAAGTGCATATCCTCATTACTTGCCAACAAACTGAAACTCACACTGCCTTACATAGTTGGACATGCACAATCAGCTTTTGTACTAGGAAGGCTTATTGATTATAATATTTTTCTGGCCTAAGAACTTGTCAATGGATACCATAAGCACTCAACTTCACCTAGATGTGCCATTAAAATTGATCCCAAAAAAGCTTTTGATTCTTTTTTGTTGGGACTTCCTCTTTGACTCCATGAAACTCTTAGGCTATCCACTAACCTTCATTAATTGGGTTCAAACATGTGTATCTACCCTAACCTTCACAATCTCACTCAATGGTGAGTTTAAAGGACACTTCAAAAGTGTCAAAGGTCTCAGGCAAGGAGACCCTCTTTCCTCATTTCTCTTTATTCTAATCATGCAGGTCTTTTCCTCCATAGTTTGCAGAACCATCTTTGAGGGGACATTCAAGTATCATTAGAGATGTAAAAAACTTGCCTTCTCTCACCTAATATTTGCTGATGACCTAATCATTTTCTCATATGGTAGCCTGGCTTCAATTCAGACTCTAAAGTAGGCTATTGTTACCTTCTCTGACCTCTCTAGACTACACATCAGCTAGCAAGAGTCTTATTTTCTTCTTTGGTGTTAATGAACACTTGGAAGTTGATATTCTATCTTTTTTGGGGTTTGATAAAGAAGAGCTGCTTGTGAGGTACCTTGGAGTGCCATTAGTCACAACCATCCTAAGAGCACATGATTATAGATCCCTTATAGATAAAATCACTGCTAGAATTGGCAATTGGACCAGTAAAAACCTCTCCTTTGCAGGTAGGCTGCCGCTCATCAGAGTAGTCCTTTTTTCAACTCAAATGTACAAGATATCCAAGTTCATACTGCCTTTGAGTATTATCCATGAGCTTGAAAGCATTTTTGGAGCTGTCCTATCGTCTGGGCAATCCTTAAGAGCATCTGTGCCAAAGTTGCTTGGGATTAATGTTGTGTCCCAAAGAGGGCTGGGGGCCTTGGTGTACCAAACCTTGTTACCTGGAATGAGAGTGCAGTGATGAAACACCTTTTACACATTATCACTTCTAAGGATATGCTTTGAGTTAATCGGATCAACTCTTACCTACTTAAGGGCAGGAGCATTTGGGAGGTTAAAATCCCTAGCCAGTGCTCCTGGTCCTGGAGGAAATTACTTAGCCTAAGAGCCCCTTTCAAGCCACTTGTCAAACTCAAAATTGGTGATGGATTTAGAACCAATTTTTCGTTTAACAATTGGTGTCACCTTGGGTCTCTACACCAGTTGGTTACCCCTCAACAGCTCACTAATTCAAGAGTTAATAGCAAAATAATGGTATATATCCTCATTTATTGCTAACACTTTATGGTCCTTCCCCCAACCTATAATATGCATCCTACCTCAACTGATATGCACTACATCACTCCTCTCACCCACAGCCAATTACAGTGATAAAACCATGTGGCTGCCATCCTCTTTTGGAAAATTCTCTCTCCCATACCATAAAACATTTCAATCACCATCACACCACCCTACCTTGGATTCACCTAGTCTGTATCAAACCCTCAATTCCAAAGTATTCATTTACCCTATGGGTAGCAATACAGAACAAACTCCTTACTTGAGATAGAAAATGTACATCCCATATCAATTCCACTATATGCACTCTTTACAACACTGATTTGGAAAGCCATGACCACCTATTCTTCAAATGTCCTTACGTCAAACCCTTGTGGTCATTTATAAAAGCACGTTCTGGGTTCTACATCTAACCATCTTCATGGACAGACCTCATTGGTTGGGCATCATATCATTGGTGAGGTATCTCGGAGTTCTACAGTTACTCATTATCCAAGATGAGTCTTGCAGCCCTGGTTTATCATGTATGGAATGAACGCAATCGCAGGATTTTCCAAAAGAAGTCTCTATCAGCAAATTCACTACTCCATCAGACTTTACAAACAATTCGATCCAAGCTGCTTTCCTCCACAATCTCAGATTCTTTGAACAAGAAATGTATTGTAGAGGAATCGGAAATACCTGAGTCAGTGATACGACCTTCGGCGAAGCCTCCGGATCATTGTGATTTGGTTGGAGTTCACCTCCTTCAATATCGGATTTGCAGCCATGACCAATAACGGTTATTGCATTTGAATTGTGCAGGGTTGGACTTGGGCCCTATGTTTGGGCTCTTTCTGGCCTATTTTGTTTTCTTTTGATTGCATATTACCTTGGGCCTCTTAGGCTCTGTTTGCCTTAGGCTCATTGTATTGGGTTAGCTAATGTTAGCCCGCTTTAGTTTTCTTTTAATACATTTTAATTTACCTTTTTTTTTTTTTAAAAAAAAAGCAATCAAAGTTTGTTGCAAAACGTAAATTTGTTTTGCAAAGTTGTTGCAGATTGTCAATATTTCCAACAATTTTTAAGTGAAATTTTCTCCGTACTTTTGCATTCTTTCAAAATCAGAATTTTATTTATCTGCATCGTTTTGATGGGATAAATTTTACGCGTTGGAAAGAAAAGGTTATGTTATTTCTTACCATACTAAAATTGGGTTGCACATCCATTGAAAAGATACTTATAAACATTGAAAGTGTGTTGCAGAACGTGTAAAGTTTTATAAACACTTATAACGAATTAAAATAAATAATCATGCATCAAGATTCAAAATCAAACAAAGATATACACATAAACATATACACTGTTTTTAATCCGTTTAAGTATGCAAACATGATCATTTTTATTGTTTAATTATCCTGGAATTAATCTAGACATATATTGAACACGTAGTAAAAGGAGAAGAGTTAGAATAATAACTTGCCTTAAGGTTTTGGATTGAAAACCTTATCTCCTTCTTCTCTGATCTATTCTCTGTTTTTCGGTGACCTTGAGGTTGCCTTCGAGAGCTCTGCTGATCTGGTTATATCCCACAAACAATCTCCTCTCTCATTCCTCCTTGGTTGGCCTTGCTTATTCCTCACGTGACCTCTCTTTCTCTTTCAATTTCTTTCTTTGTAACTCACCTTTTCTGTCAGCGTATAACGGTTTTTGTAACCCTTATACAAACTACATACATACATACATACATACATATATATATATATATATATATATATATACACACATACATATATATATATATATAAGCCAATAACTAACCCTAATCCTAATCGTACCCCAACTCATTCTGGCTTAAAAGAAAAGAAAAAGAAAAATATAATATTTATACTAACCATACAAGCATATACATAAATATATATACACACACACACACACACACATATATATATATATATATATATATATATATATATATATATATATATAAACATTTAATATGTATATATATCTGACTATCCATATATTATTATTAATAATACTAATAATAATAACAACAATAATAATAATAATACTAATACTATTCTTATATACATATAACTAATATCCATGAGTAATTATCCATACCCATTTAAGCTTTCTATCCAAGTATTCCATGTGACCCATTTAGTTGGTCCATTACTATTATCCAAATTCATCCTTAAAATAAAATAAAATACATACCTCGAATTTTATTCGAGGTATGTGTCTCGAATATGATGTTATGTTAATTAAAAGACGAATATGTCCTTAATTTTAATAGATACACTTTCTTTATCTTCTTAAAAATAAATTAAGAAAACAAACAAATGCAAAGACGAGCAGCTAGATCATATATATATATATGTACTCATTCCTGTGAATTACCCATTGAAGGAAAAGTGAGAACGAACATTAAATTAGGTTTATCCGCCCATTAATTTTTCTCTGCTTTTATCTTTTATATTATATATATTCTTTTGCACTAAAGACTTTATAATTCTAATAAGCATGACTTTGACTAACTATTTATCAAATTATTCACCCATGTAGATTGAGAATGGAAATTAGGGTTAATATTCGAGAGAAAGAGGACTCAAAATATACTTACCGAAAAAAAGAAAAAAGAAAAGAAAGAAAGAAGACTCAAAATATAATTTTAAGAAGCTTTAAGTGAATTATGTATTTATCTAATTATTCACACATAAAAATTGGTTAAGAAAATTAAAGTTCTTATTTATTTTTTTATTTATTTTGAAAAGTAAAATAATATTAAGGTTCTTATTGAAGAGAAAGAGTTAACTCCTAAAACTTTTATGTGAGGTTCAGATTTTAACCCTAAAACGTTTGGCCACATAATTCGAATTCAATTGGAAACGATAATTAATAGCTCAGAAAAGTCATCATTTTACCATATCTCCTTCCGTTAAACTTGTTTGTTAGTTGAATTCAACGTGAAACTGAGGACCCATTCATTAAGAAGTCAATAAATTTAGCCTAGTACATGAACGAGTGAGATCAAATAGAGGAGTATTTTAAAAATTTAAGTGAAAATATCAAAGTGTGTGAGAGAGAACCATGAATGTGGTAGAGAGAGAAAAAAAGATGATTATCCTTTATATCCAAAAAATCAATAGAGCAAGAATGTGAAGGGTGACACTTTTACAAATTGAGGAGCATTTTAAAAATTTTACAAATTGAGAGGGGGCATTTTCTTAAGTAATCATGCAAATAAATTTTTTTCTAGTGGGGGCTGATCCTTAATTGCCACTCAGAGCCCAACTCTGTCCTCTCTAGTTTACCTCAACATTGTGATAAGTTATCACGGCTACCAACTATCTTCATTTGTAAAACGAATTCAGATAAGCTTCTGTTTGCACCCTAATTTTCCATTTTCCAGTGGAAGATTGATCTGGTCAATTCCAATGGAAAGGTACTACGATGTTCCAGTGGAAAGTCTTAGGACACATGGTAGCCAAGGAAGCAAGCGGTTACAAGCGGTTACATGCAAAGTCATGGGACACATGGCAGCCAAGGAAGCTAGTTGATTCTAATGGAATGGTATTACGACGTTCCAGTAGAAAGTTTTAGGACACTTGGGAGCCAAGGAAATGAGCGGTTACAAGCGGTTACATGCAAATTCATAGGACACATGGCTGCCAAGGAAGCGAGCGGTTACAAGTGGTTACATGCAAAGTCATGGGACACATGGAAGCTTAGGAAGCGAGTCTATTCTAATGGAAAGGTACTACGACATTCTAGTGGAAAGTCTTGGGACATATGGCAGCCAAGGAAGTAATCAGTTATAAGCGGTTACATGCAAATTCATGGGACACATGATAGCTTAGGGAACAAGTGGTTATATGCAAGCTGATGAGTGCTGAAAAGTGCGAATTTAAACCCCTTAAGCTTAGGTATTGTAGGACCTTTATCTATCTTATTTTCCAACTTTAGATTAATTTCGTGTTATTTCCATTTTCAGGTACTTGTCCCCTAAATAAGCTAACTCAGCCAAATAAGAGTAGAAATGAAACAATTCTGAGATGAATTAAAGAAAGGAGCAAAGTAGAGCAAAAGGAAGCTCAAAGGTGGAATTTCAGCATCTTTGATCGATCCAACATCAGTCTTTGATCGATCGAACTTCCATCGATCTCAGCACTTCAAGATAGATCCAAGCCATGATGACATTTTCAGAGATCCCAGAAGTTAGATCGATCAACATCATTCTTCGATCGATCAAACTTTCTTATCCTTATCCAAATGCCAGATCTTATCCAGCTATACCACCCTACCAACCGCTTTTGTCCTTTTCCCAAAAATATCTTCAAAATATCTCAAATTTATTTTTATTCAAAAAGGCGCCGCCATTGAGGTTCGATCCAGCCTAAGTTCAATAGATCTCAACCATGTTCGATCGATCCAAGTCCAAGGTACGATCGATCGAACTTCCTCCAGTGCGAAAAAGTTAAATTTCCAGCTCACAAAAAGTTGTCCTTTATCTAATCATTGGGAATATTTGCTGTACGACCCCAGCTTATTTTGGGTGTCATTTGACCTACCTATATAAGGATAAGGATTACTTTTTATATCACATCACATCATATCATATCTTGTAGAACTCTTAGAGCGGAAACTTTAAGGAGGAGGAGGCTAGAGACACCATTGAAGACTCTTTATCAACCAAGGAGCAAATCTCTATCATGGAGTTAGCCCTTGAGGGTTGGAGGACACCATCCATGAGTGGCTAGACATCCTCTAGGGGCTAGAGTTAGCCCTAAACATACTTTCTACATCTTAATTTATTTATTTTTGAGGGGATTTGTATTGTGATACTTGTTTTGATATATTTATATATATAGATCTTGTTTATTCAATGATTTGTATGGTTTAATGCTTCCAATTGATCATTTCATTCTATCCATATGTTTATGTATGCTAGAATTGATGTTCATGTGTTTGCCTCTATTTCTTGTGTTGTTGATGTATGTCTATGTGTGTTAATGCTATAGATCTAGAGATTGTCAAGACATAGTGCTTAATGGAATATTCTTGTGGTTTATTTGATGGTTCATGCTTATTTCTTGATGGATTGTGCCTCTCCCTTAGTTTAATTAGCTTAATTTCATGTCATTAACTTAGTTGTAGTGTAGTGGTAGCTAGATGTTAAATGGGAGGACAATCCATGCTTGTTGTTTGATGTTCCATACTTATGAAAGCAAGTGGTATATTTCTCTAATTTTGTGTTCTGCTTGGTTGTGAGCTTAAAGAAATGATTAATGGCTTAATTTGATATGTTGTGCTATCCACTATGTTGCTTAGACAATATATGCTTACTTTGTCATCCATACTTGTTGAAACAACCACACACACAAACCATTGTCATAATACATGCCTTTCCCCTCATTAATCTTCATTAAAGGTGTAGAGGAGTTGTGCTTAGTGGTGATCTCTAAACCCCAAGATCTCTCTCTTTCTCATTTTACCTCTATTGCATTATTGTTTAGTTTAAAGTGCATCTTAGCTTAATTCAACCACTGACCAATCTTTTGATCACTCGACCTACTAATCCTAATTTTGATTCCACAACCTCTTGTGACCCTCACAATCCCTTGGGACGATCCCTACTCACCCTAACTATATTTTTAGTGAAGGTAGTAGTGGCTTTTATAAATGTAAAACTTGGCCCTTGCCTTAATGCACATTCTTAAGCTTATGGTGGGATGACACACCAACACAAGCTACTATTACTAAGTTCTATAAATAGGTCATTATGTTGTAACGTAATAGGCGTGCTCAACGCCAAACCAAACACGCATTTCAATACAATCTTTATTTTCATTGCAATGCACTTTCAATATGATTAGTCTTAGTCTTGCACTTTACTTTTCAGTAGATAATTTTACAGTCAATTCCTTTACTTTCATAAGTAACGTAGTTCTTCCTAACCAGTTAACTATCCTGAAGTCTTTTTTCAAAGGCAAAAAGAACCTGGGGTGTTCATTTCAGACCTCATCATAGTCGCCTGGTGTCGCAATCTTTTTTCTAGAATAAAGTTTGGATCTCTCTTCAGAACTACTGCAGTTCCTAGCACGTCCATCCAGTTCCATCAGAACTGACCACTTTTATATGCCAAACAAAGTGGCACGCCTGGTGGGACAACTGGAAAAAGATCTTTCTTATAGCATATCTGAGCTTTGAACGTAAAGAGTAGTACCGAAGGAGGGCCAAAGAACGTGACATGTATTGCATACGTAAAGTGTAATACCCCGTATTTTACTAAAGAGTTTAGTTTATTTAAAAAAAAAAAATTCAATTATGTGAGGATTTCTCTACCTATTATTGTGTATGCTACATTATTATATTAATTTCATTTAATTGTGCATGTGAATTAATTGTGTATGTTAAAGTAGTCAATTGTGCATGTATTGATATTTTATATTTTTTATTGGTAAGGTTTATATTAAGCAATATTAGTTAAATTAAAGTATTATATTATATGGTAAAGTATGATTATGATTGTAATGTATTTTTATGTATTAATAATAATAATTATAATAAAAGTTTATTAATAATAATATAATAATAATAATAATTATAATAATAATATAATAATAATAATTATAAAAGTTTTATTAATAATAATAGTTATAATAATAATAATAGTATTTAACCAATGTCATGATGAAATTAGGGATTAGGATAGGATTGCATCAATGTTTATGGGTGGAATTGAAGCCATATGGTTGGGAAGGTGGTTAGTAAATGTAAAAAAATTAGATATTTGTAATATTTATATTATATAATTTGTATATAAATTAGCTAGCCTACCTTAGAATGAAAAAAAAGGGGAAGTTAGAAACAAAGTATAAATTCTAGAGAACCATTGTAAAAGTGTGGAAAGGAAGAGAGAGAAAGAAAGGAGCTTGGACCGGTGTAGGGAATTTACCTGACTACGCGCAACCGGCGGATTTATTTTAAATCCAAGAAGGCAAGTTATTATCTACTTTTCCCCTTTGAATCCATAAATTAATTGTTTAGATTATTTAAATAATTATAGAGCTTAGAGATCATGCTAGGAAATTATTAAATTAATTTTTTTTTAATTTATTAAAGAAAGAAAATTTTAATTATTAAAGGTGGTCAACAATTATTTTATGGCCTATGTAATCAAAATATAGCTAAAAATAATTATTATGGCCTTTGGGATTTTTTTTAGAATTTTTAGGAATTTTCCGGGGCTTTTCTGCATTTTCCGGCGACCTTCCGGCGAGTTTTCCGGTCGCCGGCAGTGGGGGAGATGACCGGAGTAATCCGGTGTGATACGGCGCACTATAGTTACTGTGCGCATGGATATCCGGCCGTTAGATGAGTAACTAATCAGCAGATTGATTCGGTGTAGTCCAATACACCATAAGATGGTGCGCGCGCGAACCAGGACCCTTGGATTAGAAGAACTAAGATAGGATCAATCCAGTGTAGCGCGCCCACATAGAAACGGTACAACCAACCAACCAGCACACGCCGCGTCATCAGGATGCATTAGTGCGCGCGTGGCAGTGCGTGCGCACGCGTGGCTGATGCCAGACGCGCGTGGAGGCGCGTGTAAGCGCGTGCGCGTGTGAGGAAAGTGACGGCGCGTGTAGGAAGCTCTGGGAGGCGCGTGGGGGCGCGTGAGGGACCCCTACAGCTACTGGAAAAGTCCAGAATACCCCTAAGGCCTGTTTTGTAATTTCCAGAACCTTAAACTTGCACTTTTGGGCCTATGGTTGGTACTTACGGGTTTAACGGGACATTAAATTATTATTTTATTAACCGTTAGTTATTATTATGTCCGATTAATATTTTTAAATATTAATTGTGTCATTTTCAATACAGATCACCATTAAACGGATGTAGTTAATTTAATGACATTGTTAATCATTAATTGTATTATTATTTTATTAAACAGTATTAAATCATTAATGTTAAAATTAAATGATTACATGGTTTTAATTCAAATAAATTGTCCGTTATACATTGCAGGATTATTTATGCTGTTAATGATATACAAACCATGATTATTATGCTGTGTGCATTTCAGGAAATAAATGGACTGTTTAATTAGGTCACATTTATATTATATGGATGAGTTGCCATATAGAACCACGTGAGCTGGCTAATAAGTTTAAACTCATTTATACCTTATGCATTCGTTGCGATAGACAGATGTGTGGCTGTCGGGGTATGTGGTTTAATATTATTGGCATGTGTTGCCTAATTGACATACTCGGTATATTTATTAATATTGTTGGCATGTGTTGCCTAATTGATATGCTCAGTATATTCATCAGTACTTTGAGAGGTGTTATCACTGTGTAGTTCGTTATAGTCTGTGTTGTCAGTACCGTGCACCATGTATAATAGCTGATTTCCCGGGTAGGGAAAGGCGACACTTGACCACCTAGTGTGAGTCTAAGTGATCACCATCTATTCTGGTTGAGGTCATGTTATACATCGGATAGTTCCCTTAGGATGTATACAGATATAGTACTCATCCGGATATAAATGATTAATTTATTTGATTCTCTGATTTGGGTCATAGTAGAGAGGACTTGCTCGTGGGGTTGACCCACCATTGTTGTTATTTCAGGATACGGTCAGTACCCGTTCCAAGGTTGAGGTTAGCAGTGTGGGACCACCATCCGAACTCATCTACTCTTACGATCCAGTTCAGGGTAGAAGTTTTATGTATTACTTCAGTTTCAGTTTTTATTCACTTTTGACGTTGAACTCTCAGGGTTATATTTAGGGATCCTTGACATAGGATTTCCAAGTTGTAATGAAGTACGGTATTAAATAAAGGATGGATGGATGTTGTATTATTTAGTGTTCCTTTCCTGTCTAAATTCTTTTATTATCATCATTTTGTATTCCATGCTTGTATATTGCCAATTGTTTTTGATATTCCTCGTTTTTTGTGTATAAGCCTGATCAACTTATGCGTGGAAAATGTGGGGGTGTTACATAAAGTGTGCTACCGAAGATACCTAAGGGTGGCCGAAGAACGTGAACAATATTTTCAAGCTATGTCGCAGGTGCAGACAGTGCAGATGCTATATGCACAATCAATGTTTATTCCAGTGGAACAGCATGTGTAGAATCCTATGGTAATTCCTCAACAGGTTTGTCATGATGTTTTACTAACAATTGGCATCATTTTGGGTTTTGTCAGGGTACGGCTCAGGCTGGTCAATTAGGTAATCAGCTGTACTTTCTACCCAATATTACTTAACAATTAGCCATTCCGGTGAACATGCTAAGTACATTTGTTGAGGGGAGTCCTTCTCATCAGCCTATGCATTCCATGCCACAGGTGCAAACAGTGCAGGTGCCACCTGCACAATCGATGCCCATTCCAGTGACACAGCATGTGCAGAATCCATCCTCGGTGGTTATACCCCAACAGGTTTGCCATGATGCTTTTACTAATAATATGCATCAATTTGGGTCTTGTCAGGGTACGGCTCAGGCTGGTCAATCAGGTAGTTAGCCGTACTTTCCACCTAATACTACTCAACAATTAGCCGTTCCGGTGAACAGGCCAAATACATTTGTTGAGGGTAATCATTTCCATCAATATATGCATACCATACCACAGGTGAGGACAGTGTAGGTGCCACCTGCACAATCGATGCCCACAACATGTGCAGAATCTAGCCTCGGTGGTTATACCCCAACAGGTTTGCCATGATGTTTTTACTAACTATGTGCATCATTTTAGGTCTTGTTAAGGCACGGCTCAGGCTGGTCAATCGGGAAGTCAGCCGTATTTTCCACTTAATATTACTCAATAAAATGTGCAGCCACCTGTTGCCATTCTTCAAAGGCCGCCTCAGGTTTTTCTTATGGTAGGCAGGGGACAACTTCTTCCAAAAAAATCTCCTGATCAAGGAGTAAATCTAATCCACCGAAGGAGTATTCCTTTGGTAGATCCAAACCAAATTCCAGTGGTGTTTGGGGGGCAACCAATGGCCAACTTACCTCAAGGTTGGCCAGAAAATAGAAACTCATTACCCTAACCTATAGTGTCGATTCCACCAGTAGTGAAGTCGATTCTGCCAGTAGTGAAGTCGATTCCACCACCACTTCCATCGCAGATGCAGGTTCCACCTAAGGTGCAGAACCCTTCAGCAACAGTGAAGTCGATTCCAACAGCAGTGAAGTTGATTCCACTAACAACAGTTCTGGTTCCATTTCAGGTGGAATCTTCAGTGCTGAATCTTCAGTCAGAAGTAGTTTATTCCATGAGGAAGGTCGACAAACCTGTCCAAAGGAAGCCATTATCATTTCTTCCATTGGATGAAGATTTTCCGTAGTCAGATTTTCCTTCAGAAACGGTACAAGCTTCTTAATCGTTGTATATTCTTCCATATGAAGAATATAAAGGTCATAGTATTTTTCTTCCAATTTTGGAAAAAAATGCTAATACTTTATTTGTCCCAAATTCACATATTGTGATTTTTGGGGGGCAAAACTTGGTCAATCAACTATGTATTTAGCCTGAAGATGTACAAATTTGTCCTCCTCGTAGACCTCCAGACAACAGGGAGAAATGAAATTGGACGTGAGACTTCAAATATTTGTCTTAGTTAAATAAACTGTTTAAAGTTTTCGGCCCAATGGTACATTCTGGCTGAAAAGTTTCAATTGTTCAATTCCTTAACAATAGGAATATCACATGGCAAATTCTCACTCACATATAAAATTTAATATACCTTACAAATTTTCAAAGAATATCAGGTGCATCAAATTTGGGGGGGTAATTTTTCACTTTCCAGTAGAAGATTGCTCTGGTCAATTCCAATGGAAAGGTACTACGATGTTCCAGTGGAATGTCTTTGGACACATGGCAGCTAAGGAAGCAAGCAATTACAAGCGGTTACATGCAAAGTCATGGGACACATGGCAGCCTAAGAAGCTGGTCAATTCCAATGGAAAGGTACTACGACGTTCCAGTGGAAAGTCTTGGGACATTTGGTAGCCAAGGAAGTGAGCGGTTACAAGCGGTTATATAAAAAATCATGGGACACATGGAAGCCTAGGAAGCGAGCGGTTATAAGTAATTATATGCAAAGTCATGGGGTACATGGCAGCCTAGGAAGCAAGTCGATTCCAATGGAAAGGTACTACGACGTTCCAGTGGAAAGTTTTGGGACACATGGCAGCCAAGGAATTAAGCCGTTACAAGTGGTTATATGCAAAGTTATGGGACACATGACAGCTTAGGGAGCGAGCGATTACATGTAAGCTACTATTACTAAATTCTATAAATAGGTCATCGATGAGCACTGAAAAGTGCGTAGGCATTCTAGTACCTTTATCTATCTTACTTTACCATTTTAGATTGATTTCGTGTTATTTTCATTTTCAAGCATTTATCCCAAAAATAAGCTAACTCAGCCAAATAAGAGCAGAAATGAAGCAATTCTGGGATGAATCAAAGAAAGGAGCCAAGTGGAAGCAACAGGTGGAATTCAACATCTTCGATCGATCTCAGATCAAAGTTCGATCGATCCAACATGATCGATCTCAGCACTTTAAGATGGATCTGAGCCATGATGACATTTTCAGAGATCTCAAAAGTTTGATCGATCCAACATCATTCTTCGATCGATCGAACTACCTTGTCCTTATCCAAATGATTGATCTTATCCAGTTGTACCACCCTACCAACCACTTTTGTCATTTTCCCAAAAATATCTTTGAAATATCTCAGATTTTTTTAACAATCGATCCAACTTCAGTTCGATAGATTTCAGCTAAGTTTGATCGATCCAAGTTCAAGGTTCGATCGATCAAACTTCCTCCTGTGTGATAAAGTTTAATTTCCAGCTTATAAAAGTTGTCCTTTATCCAATCATTAGGGAATATTTTGTGCACGACCCCAGCTCATTTTGTGTGTCACTTGACCTACCTATATATAGAATATGATACACTTTTTGAGAGGGATCCATCTATCACAATAGAGGCTATTCTTAGGGAGGAAGAATGGAGGAGAAGGCTAGAGACACAAGTTTGGGAGCTCTTCATCAACCAAGGAGTAGATCTCTTCCATGGAGTTTGCCCTTGAGGGTTGGAGAAGCATTACCATGAGTGGCTAGACATCCTCTTGGGGCTAGAGTTAGCCCCAAGCATGCTTTCTACATCTTGATTTTGTGTATTATTGAGGGATTAGTGTTGTAATACATGTTTTAGCACTTATATATATATAGATCTTGTTTATTCAATGATTTATGTGGTTTAATGTTTCCAATTGATCATTTCATTCTATCCATATGTCTATGTATGCTAGAATAGATGTTCATGTGTTTGTCTCTATTTCTTGTGTTATTGATGCATGCCTGTGTGTATTAATGCTATAGATCTAGAAATTGTCAAAACATAGTACTTAATGGAATGCACATGTAATTTTCTTGATGGTTCATGTTCATTGCTTGATGGATTGTGCCTCCCTTAGTTTAATTAGTTTAATTTCATGTCATTAGCTTAATTGTAGTGTAGTGGTAGTATAGTTGTTAGATGGAAGGATAATCAATGCTTGTTGTTTGATGTTCCATACTTTTGGATGCAAGTAGCATATGTCTCTACCCTTGTGCTGTATTTAGCTCGTGAGCTTAATGAAAGGATTAATGACTTGCTAGATATATTGTGCTTTTCACATGCTACTTAGACAATATATACTTAATTGTTAGATATATTGTGCTTTTCATATGTTGCTTAGACAATATATACTTAATTGGTCATCCTTATTAATTGAATCAACCAAACACACACACACATCAATATTGCAACACACATTTCCCTCATTAGTCACTTGTTAAGGGTGTAGAAAAATATTGTTTGGTGGTGACCTCTAAACCCCAAGATCTCTCTCTTACTTACTCTTTATTGCATTCAATTATTTGGTTTAATTTGTTCTATAGTTTAATCAACCACCCAACTATTTGTTTGATCACTTGACCTACTAACCCTAATAGTGATTCCACAAGTTAGTACGATAACTCAATCCCTTGGGACGTTAAGCGGTTTATAAATTTAAATTATGGTGCCCACTTGACACTAATTTCCGAATTCAAAGTTTTGTGCATCCTTTTGTGCACACGCCCGTGAAGCCACCATAGTTTTTGGCGCCGTTGCCGGGGATTGATTGATTGGCAATGTCGTATTTGTGGAATTCGTTAGGAATTAGTACTCTTTTGATCGTGTCTTTACTTTGTTTTTATTTTTCTTTTGCTTACTTATTGTGTTTGTTCATCTTTGACAAGGTGCATTGAGCTAGGAGGCAAGCAAAGTAAAGCTAAGTAAAGAAGGAGAAAGCTAAAAAAAAAAAAAAAAAAAAAAATGTGCTAAGCTAAGCTAAATTTGGAGTTGAAGTGCCAAAGGGCCATTGTGAGACTTTCTTTGCTCAATCCCTTAGTTAAATCGTTGGCCCGCGTGGAGGCTTATTTTTAAATTCTTAGATAAATAGTGAGCCCGCGTGGAGGCATTCTTAATTGTTCTTTGCATCATTGTTGCTAAAGCATAGGAGTATGGGTTAAGTGTTTATGGAGGAAGTTTCATTGAATTGTTGTAAAGTCGAAGTATTTGTTCATGCATTGTGTTTGTATGTTTTACATTGCGCATGCATGGTCGTAGATCACTAAGACCAACTCTTGTCCCTCTTGATTTGCATCTTGAATCCGTAGTTAGAAATCCTAGGGGAAGAGGAAGTTCTAGTTCTACCCAATCCATTACATCAATGGAAGGCCTTAATGAATAGCATGTAGAGGACCTTGGTCACATAGACCAACAAGGTATCCTCCATCCAAATGTGCATCATGAAAATATACAAGTACCATTAGGCATGCCTAGGTCATTCATTCATCAACCACAACAACAACAAGGCCAAGTTCCATTTGGAATGCCAAGGCCAATGTATGCTCCACAACCTCCCATCATTCAAGGAAATCAAAATCAAGGTGTCCATGTTGCACCTCAAATTGCTAATCCTCCCCTTGCTTTACGAGATCCCTATGTGCCTAATGAATATAATGCACCCACATGCATTCAATTGCAGCCATTTAGAGCACATCATTATGAAATTAAGCCACAAACCATTCAAATACTTCCTAACGATCATGGACTTCCAAGTGAAGAACCTTATAAGCATTTGGATGAGTTTCTTGAAGTATGTTCCACCGTAAAATATACGGACATGCCGGAAGAGGTCTTAAGACTCAAACTTTTTCTATTCACTTTAAAGGACAAGGCAAAGTATTGGTTTAACAATCTTAGGCCTTTTTTAATCACTTCTTGGGCAGAAATGCAGTAAGAGTTCTTGAAGAAGTACTATCCGGTTTCTAAGACCAATGCCATGAGAACCTCAATTCGAGAATTTTCATATGGGGATGGAGAAACATTTCATGAGGCATGGGAACGCTTTAATGAATTGCTTAGGAAGTGTTCATATCATGACATGCCCAATGGCAATTAGTTCAATATTTCTTTGAGAGCTTATCGGACAATTATAAGGGCATGGTTGATGCTTCCATGGGTGGCTCTTACATTGATTGGCATGAGGATGACGTGTGGTGTCTTTATGAGAGCATGAGTGAAAATTCTTTGCATAGAACTTTATTATCCAAGAATGGTAGAAATTCCTAAGGTAGGAAGAGTGTGATACCCCCGAATTTCCGAATGCGGGTTGGCCAGGCCCACGCCCGAATACCCGAGGATATCAAAACAAATTGATAATAAACGAACACAGAGTACAAAAGAATAAAGAAGAATAAATAAAATGCTGACAAGAAACTAAAATGATAATCTAATAATAAACCTCATAATATATTTCCATTAATTAATAAACTTTCCTGATACAACTGATCCTCTAAAATACAACTCGGGAATCCATACTGTGTGGACCCCTAGAAAATCCAAACTAAACAAATGACAGTAATCTAAAACAGGAAACTGAATCTTAAAGGAACTCTTATGTAGGATCGGAAGAATGAAGTAGACTGATCCCCGCTCAGCACGAACAACCTCTATTCGTGACGAACACCTGAAAAATAATGGTGGGTCAGGCCCACAAACAAGTTCTACTCTACTACAGTCCAAGCAGAGATCCGATACACGTATACATCCTAGTCAATCAAACAGTAACTAGTAGTCCGTATATATATATATACACACTAAAGGAACCTCACTAGACTATAGGGTTGTCTCAACCTGAATAGTAGGCAACATGCAAAACGCACATATAGTGGGCATGAGTACCTAGACCTACCAGGGTACACAACTACACTATATCTAGCTACACATCCCTGGCGATATACGCGCCCTAACCATTGATCCTGAGACTCAAGCTCATATCATGGCACCATACTTATATATATATAATCTAGTAACCATCCTATCCAGTATAAATTAATCCTCCATAAGTCATTCAACTTGTTCAGCTGATGTAATACCCCTAATTTTAAAAGGATAGTCTCGGCATTTTTAATATTTATTGTATTGCATTTTTCTTTATTTTATTGTCTTAATCGCATTTTTATTTATTTTATTTCATTTGTTTAAATTGGTTGTATGTGCATTATTTGGTTTAATTAATTACTTAATGGTTTATTTGTTTAATCAGTCATGTTACTTAATATGTTTTTGGTAACTGTTTATATAATTTTATTTATTTATTTAATTGTTTAATCAATTTTATTTAATGGAAATTTAAATTTAAGGGAATTTAGTTTTCTGGTTCTTTACGTGAATTTAGGGTTGCAATTTTACATAAGGTGGCCGACGTAGGTATTTATCTTAGGTCGGTTTATGGGCCCAGATGGGCTCTGGCTTTAAGGTTACATGGATTAGGGTTTAATCACTAAGCCTATAAGTATGTGTGTCACGGTGGTTTAGGGTTTGAAAAGAATTAAACGTAATTTCTGTAAACATAGCAGAGACCGTGGGATACAGAGGGAGAATAGAGAGACATAGGAGAGGAAGGATAGGTGGAAGCAAGGTAAAAGGAACATGGATTTGTGGAACAGCAGTGGGGAAATTGAACGGGTAATACAGAACTGGGAATTTAGAGTTTCAAGTCTGAAACTCAAAGGCAAGTTCTTATCTTCCTCCTTCCCTTTGATTTGTGTTCTGTGCACCTGGACATCTCTAGGAGATTAATTGGCCTTAAACTGAACCATGCATGTTTTATATATGTTTTACTTGATCGTTTTATCTGTGAAATTTATTTACAAAACAAGTATAGCACGTATGTTTTCTTGACTCTGTTTTGGCGTAACGTCTCACTGATTTAATTTTTATTTTGAATCTTACTGAAATCAACCGAGGTCTGATTGGATACTAGATGTAATTTAAGACTTCAAATTTAAAATTGGAGGAAGAACAGAGGGGTTGGGATAAAACTGATGTCGCAATTTAGTTTCAGTATTGTTCTTCAACTATGCTAGTTTAAATGGCTTGATTAAACTCTGTAATTGTTTGCAAAACTATTGTAAACAATCTTGGGGAATGCTTCTAGACTAAATTACGAGTCCTAAGATTAGTTTTAGAGACCAACAGAGTGGTTGGATTTGATCAGAGAAGGAGTGGACGGACTGAAACGAAGCAACGGGGATAAGGCTCTCAAAGGAGGTGAGAGCCGGCTCCATGGAAGTGGGAGCTGGCTCCCACAACAAAGTAGAGCTGGCTCTAAGAAGTCCTAGAGCCGGCTCTAGACTAGAAAAGAGCCTGCTCCAAATTCTGGAGCAGGCTCCCTTGTTATTTTTGGTTTATTTTATTTTTTTTAAAATTTTTTTACGTACTATGTTCACTGTTTGGGCAATCTGGGTTATTAATCAGTTTTAAAATTTTAGTTGGGTGTAAAATAATAATTTTAACTTGTAACTAAGGTCTTGAATTGCATAAATTTACCCCTTAGTTTAAATGGAATTAACAGTACGCTATTTGACAACTTTGCGTACAGTTAACGGCTAAAAGGAGATTTGTTGATTAATTTTAATCTGATGGTTTAGGGTGCTATAAAATGATTTTAAATTTATTTTTGATGCACGATGAAGTCTTTTAAAGTAATATATTGGACTTGTGGCATAGTGGGGGCTCTGTACTAAAGGTTACAACACAGTATAAGTATATGACTTAGTATTCTGTTACCGGATGGAGGGAACTAGATCGCTTAGTTTAATTTAGCGATTTATTGGACTATAATATTATTATAGAAATAATTTTAAATACATGATAGGGTCATTGTTTTTATTAAATTTGAACTATGCATGTGTTGGATGTTAATTGTTAGAATAGTTTATTCTCCGATGCAATTACATGGATTATTACTGGATTTTGTTTGCTAGATTGTTAAGATTCCTTCTGCAAGTATTGGATGGTGGTTTTTGGACTGTAAATTATTGAACTGTTATATATGTTGTAATTTACATGGATATGGAGGATTGTATATACCGGTATGGGACGGTGACATACTAGGGACGGTTTAGCTCAAAACGCATAAACCTAACCTAATGGATTAATGGAATGGATTGAAAGATATCGAATCCTAATTGTGGCTAAGTCAGATCAGCTGTAACCAAGTTGGATGACTTTCTGGATTAACGGATGGTAGTTAAGTCATATCCACTGAATAAGTTGAGTGACTAACTAGTTGGTTTATTGTAGGTCAGTTTAATAAATAGTTGAACTGCTTACCCTGGATTTGGACAGACTTTATATATATGTTTATGGTACCACGAGTTGAGCTTGAGTCTCAGACTCGTTGGTTAGGGTGCGTATATGCAGGGGATGCGTAGCTGGTTATAATAGGTTGAGGTGTACCCTGTTAGGTCTAGGTATTCATGCCCACCTTTGGGTGCGTATTCGCATGTTGCCTTCTATTCAGGTTGAGACCTCTATTATAGACTAGTGAATGTCCCTTAGTGTGGATATATTTATACGTATGGACTAGATAGATATTGTTAGGTGTCTACAGTGTATTTGCGTATCGGGTCACTGTATGGATTGTAGTTAGATTAGAACTTGCTCGTGGGTCTGACCCACTCCTTTATTATTCTTTTCAGGTACAGGACGGTTCCAGCCTTAGAGCTTGATCGTGCTTGTCGAGGACAGTCTCACTTTCATCTGATTACGTAGGACTTCTCTCGATATTTCTAGTATTATTTATTTTCAGTTTCATTCTCAGTTGAACTTTTAGTTAGGGGTCCATCAGTGGATTCCCAAGTTGTAACTTTGAAGTTTTGGAGGATTGGAGTTTCAATTTTCAGTTGTACATGGAGGATTTTATAATTAATGTTTCTTTCAGTTTTATTCTATCTTTATTGTTCTTTTTGTCATCTGTGTTCGTTTTAAAATACTTTAATTTTTTGATATTCCCTCGGGTTTGGGCCTGGGCCTAATCAACCCGTGTCTCAGATCCGAGGGGTATCACAGCTGACCTGACTTGAATATAAGTAGGACTTAATATTTTAGTTAATCCATTCCCTTATATAGTAAATTAATCCTCCATAAGTCATTCAACTTGTTCAGCTGACCTGACTTGAATATAAGTAGGACTTAACATTTTAGTTAATCCATTCCCTTATATAAAATAGGTAGGACTTAACTGATAAGTTAATCCGTTCCTAGAATGCCACCGTCCCATACCGGTGCATTAAATCACACAATTCAACAATTAATGTAACGATTAAGGAAATACATCAAACAATCCAGAAATAACTATGATAATATGATATCAAGTTATCACAAAATATGAATGACTTATTATTTATTTAAGTTTCCTATATCATATATCCTACATAAACTGAATCTTATACATATGATGATATTTTATTATACCGTCAACTAAGCATTCTCCATATCCAATTCATCATACACATTTAATCTCAATTGTTAAAACATATTAAAAGATTAAATTCATTCGTTTATTTAAAACATTCAAATAGTAAACATCATTATGATTGAGTCTATTTAAATTTATTTAAACCCAAACCTAGTTCCTATTTAATGTTCAGGAATCCTAGGCATGTTTCTACGTTCCATCATTTCACAGATATGAAATATACATAATTTAAACATGTAAAAATTCACACCGGAAATCAAATCAAAATTATGCATTTATCAATTCATAATATAAGAACAGATATGAACCAAATTCATAAAACCTATGTTCTAATCTAATTAAACATGCATAATTATTTAATTTTAAGTGTTTAATAAATCCTGAAATTTCCTAGGCATGTATAGAAGCACGAATCAAAGGGAAAGAGATAGAAAAAGAACTTCCCTTAAACTTTCGGACCGAAAGTTAAACTTCTTCTTCCTTGATTTTCTCTCTAAAGGGTTTTCTCCTCATTCCTTCCTCTTTCTCCTTCTCTCTTTAACTCTCTCTCTCTAGAATATATTACGTAAATATTTCTAACCCCCTTTTACAACCTATAGCTATATATTTATAGGTTAAATAAAATAACCCTAACCCTTTTCCCAATCCAAGTCAACTTAGAAAAAATAAATATTAAAATATTAAAAAGGTAAGTAAAATATATTACGTATATAATTTATGTATATCTTTATTAAATAAATAAATATATATACATTAGATTATTTATTAATACTAAAGTTACCATAATATTAAAAGGTAACTTAAAACATGTTACGTATATAATCTATCTATATCCTCATTAAATAAATAAAATATATACATCAGATTATTTATTTATACTAAAGTTACCATAATATTAAAAAGTAACTTAAAACATGTTACGTATATAATCTATCTGTATCCTCATTAAATAAATAAAATATATACATCAAATTATTTATTTATACTAAAGTTATCATAATATTAAAAAGATAACTTAAAACATGTTACGTATAAAATATATGTATATCCTTATTATATAAATATATAAAATATATACATCAGATTATTTATTAATACTAAAGTTACTATAATATTAATAAATTACTTTCCATTTTATATATATGTATATACATATATATCTATCTATATATGTATATAACTATCCATGGGTAATTATCCATACCCATCCAACCTCCTATCCAAGTAGTTCATGGGACCCAATTAGTTAGCCCATTACCACTAACCATAACCATAAAATAAAATAAAATAAAACATTTAATCATTTAATTTACAATTAATTACAATTAATCAAATACATCATTTAAGCACATAATCTAATTAAACAAATAATACAAATAATACCTAGATAAAATACAAATAACATATAGATAAGTAGCCAATTAATCAAGTAACACTTAATTCAATTAAACACATAAACAATTAGTCAAATAATCAATTAAATAATTAAAAAAATACAATAAAAATAAATAATAAATACCGAGACTTTCCTTTTAAAATTAGGGGTATTACAAAGAGTGTTGACTTACATCAAGTCGACCATTCAAATGAAATAGCCGCCGAAATGAAGTCTTTATCTCAAAGGTTTGATCAATTTTTGATTAACCAAAACTCGGCGAACCAAGTATTTTCCTTCCCTAACCATTCTCATCGTGTATCGAATGAAGCATGTATGACTTATTCTAGTATTCTTCATTCTACTTCTCATTGTCCTCATGGACAAGTGCAAAATGAACCTAATGAACAAGTCAATGCTGCTTTTGTGAACCAATGGAACAATCCTTATGGTACTCATTATAATCCAAGTTGGAGAAATCATCTGAACTTCTCTTGGAAAAACTAAGGAGAGGGCTCAAACATTTCCCAAGGTAGTTTTGAAGGGAAGTACATTCCACATCCACTTTAAAGCCAAGGATCCCAAGGTTATAGACTTTATCAATCACAAGGGAATCAATTTGCTAACTCTCATTTTCCCAACCAATCTTATTCCCAAGGAAATGCTAGAAGTCCCGCCTTTGAAGAAAAAGTTTTGAATGCTTTAGGCACTCTTGAGGCAAACACACAATTGCTTCATTCCCACTCTCAATCTATTGCGAAGCTAGAAACCCAAGTAGGGCAAATAGCAAACACTCTTAATGCAAGAGATAAGGGAAAAATTGCCTATGAATGCCCCACTTAAGCAATAATGTGTTGTGGAAACTCATTCTTCATCGGAAGGCCACACCATTGAGCATGTTAATGCGGTGACTACCTTGCGGAGTGGTAGGATTGTGGACAATCAAGTTGAAATGTTCAATGAAGAGAGTGAACCTGTACAACCTTAAGTTGTCACTCGTCCCGTTTCACATCCCATTCCTCCTTCGTTGCATATACATGATCTTGTGGATGAGAAAGTTTCAAAATGTGATTTGAAGAATGATTTCGAAAATGATTTGAAGAAAGATTTGCCAAAAAATGAATTTGAAAAGGTTTTGTTGAAAAATGATTTGAAAAATTCTTGTGTTGAAGAGTTTTCAAAAGAAAATGCTGAAAAAGTGTTTGAGCCAAAAGCTCCATTTCCGGATGCCTTAAAAGGATCCATTTTAAAAGACAAGCAAAAGGCAAAAACCAATGAAATCATGGAAATGTTTAGGCAAGTGAAAGTCAATCTTCCTTTTTTGGATGCAATCAAGCAAATTCCGGCTTATGCCAAATTCTTGAAAGACTTGTGCACCCAAAAGCGGAAGAACAAGAGTCAAGCACTAAGAAAAGTGGTTTTAACCGAGCAAGTGAGCTCAATTTTGCAACATAACACTTTACCAAAGTTTAAGGACCCCGGTTCACCTACCACATCATGCATCATTGGTGATCATATCATTAATGGGGCGCTTCTTGACTTAGGAGCAAGTGTTAACTTTCTCCATACTCGGTTTATGTCAAATTGGGCCTAGGTGAATTAAAACCGACGTCGATAGTTTTACAACTTGCCGACCGATCCATTAAGAAGCCTAGGGGTATCATTGAGGATGTTTTGATAAAGATTGACAAATTTTTCTTCCCCGTTGATTTCGTCGTCATTGACACGGAATCGGTCCCCAATCCTAAAAGCCAAATTCCCATTATCCTTGGCCGTCCTTTCTTGGCAACCGCTAATGCCAACATCAATTGTAGGACGGGGATAATAAAGATCTGATTTGGCCACATGAAGGTGAAGTTGAATATCTTCAATCCCACACCCAGCTCATTTGACAAATATGAATGAAAGGTTAATGTTGTAGATAAATGCTATGATCTTCAATGTCTAGGAAGTGAGCTTTGGTGTAAGACCAAAACTTCAAAGGGATCATCTTCAACCTTGCATTCTCAAAGTGTTGTTTCAAATTCTTGCTTTGAAAGGGCATGGAAGCCCAAAGATTGTGATTGCATTGACAAGGGATCAAAACCTTCTTTTGAGCTAAATTCAACAAGTTCTTCAAAGAACCATTTGTTGGGAGGATTTTGACCGGCGTATGCCACACCACCGTCAAGCTTGAGAGTGTACATTAAGGCGAGGGTCAAGAGTTTTATATTTATAGAAGCCACTATTACTTTTCACTATAAATATAGCTAGGCCGAGTAGGGATCGTCCCAAGGGGTTTGTGAGGATCGAGCAATGTCGTGGAATCGTTATTAGGGCTAGTAGGTCGAGTGATCAAACAATTGATTGGTTGGTTGATTAGAGAACAACTAAATTAAACTAAGTGATAACAAAGAATGCAATTAAGAGTAAGTAAGAGAGAGAGATCTTGCGGTTTAGAGATCACCACCAAGCAATGCACTTCTATACCATTGACAAGTGACTAATGAGGGCAAATTGTGTGCTACAATATTGGTGTGTGTGTGTGTTTGGTTGATTCAACAAGCAAGGATGACTAGTTAAGCATGTATTGTCTAAACATCATGTAAAAGGCACAATATATCTAAGCAATGAAGCATATATTGTCTAAACAACATATGAAAAGCACAATAGATCAAAATAAGTCATTAATCCTTTCATTAAGCTCACAATCCAAATACAACACAATGATAGAGACATATGCTACTTGCATTCAAAAGCTTGGATCATCAAACAACAAGCATAAATTGTCCTTCTATATAACACTATACTACAACTACACTATATCTACGCTACTAGCATGAAAATAAACTAGGGGAGAGGCACAATCCATCAAGGAATAAGAATGAACCAATAAGAGAATCACAAGAGCATTCCTTTAAGCACTATGTTTTGACAATCTCCAAATCTATAGCTTCAATACACATAGACATGCATCAATAGCACAAAATCTAGAGACAAGCACATGAACATCTATTCTAGCAAAAATAGACATATGGATAGAATGAAATGATCAATTGGAAGCATTAAACCACATAAATCATTGAATAAACAAGATATATATATATATATATATATATATATATATATATATATATTAAAGTGTCAAAACATTAATTACAACACTAATCCCTCAAAAATACACAAGATTAAGATATAGAAAGCATGCTTGGGGCTAACTCTAGCCCTAAGAGGATGTCTAGCCACTCATGGTGATGTTGCTCCAACCCTCAAGGGCTAACTCCATGGAAGAGGCTTGCTCTTTGGTTGATGAAGAGTCTCCAATGGTGTCTCTAGCCTCCTCCTCTTCTAAGCTTGCTCTCCAAGAGATTAAACCCTAGAATAGTCTATAAATACTCAAAAAATGCATCATATTCCTTTTATAGGTAGGTCAAGTGGCACACAAAATGAGCTGGGGTCGTGCAAAGAATATTCTCTAATGATTGGATAGAGGACGGATTGCACAAGCTGGAAATTTAACTTTTTCGCGCTGGAGGAAGTTCGATCGATCGAACCTTGGACTTTGATCGATCGAACTGGCTGAGATCTATCGAACTTAGGCTGGATCGATCGAACTTGCTGAGCTTTTTGGGAAAAGACAAATCCGAGATATTTTGGGAGATATTTTTGGGAAAAGGACAAAAGTGGTTAGTGGGTGGTACAGTTGTAGATAGGATCGATTATTTGAATAACGACAAAAGTGTTCGATCGATCAAAAGGTGGTGTTGGATCGATCAAACTTTTGGACTTTATGATTTTGGGTGAAGGCTTGGATCTATCTTGAAGTGCTGAGATCGATCATTATTCAATCGATCGAACCTTGAACTTAGATCGATCGAACTTTGCTGCTTCCCACCTTTGGCTTCATTTGCTTTCTTCTTTCTCCACTTTGCTCCTTTCTTTGTTTAATCCCAGAATTTTTTCAATTAAGCACTTATTTGGCTGAGTTAGCTTATTTTCAGGATAAGTGCCTAAAAATGGAAATAATACGAAATCAATCTAAAACGGTAAAGTAAGATAGATAAAGGTGCTAGAATGCCAAGTTTAAGGGGTTTAAATACGCACTTTTCAGCACTCATTACACCCCCAAACTTAAATATTGCTAGTCCCTAGCAATGAACTAGAAAGTAAAGGAATGAAAGAAACAACTATACAAGTATGAATCTAGAAAATAATAAATGGATAACGTTACTTTCGTAGGGAACACTATTGCACTTAGCATATGCAACAAGCCTTTTAAACCCCTAAGTTACCTCTAGTGGACAAGTGAAGTCTTGTGAGGGTTTCCAGAAATGGTACCCATAAGCATTAAGCTCATTCTTCCAAAGGAGGCACTAATATTACAAACAAGCATTGGGAGAAAACTACCTCAAGTATGCAATTTTTCAAACATTTCTAAGCAATCTCCCAAAATTTCAACATCAAGCAAGCAAATATGGTCATCCACACATAAAGAAAATGATCATGCAAATCAAAACAACTCTAGAATCCTTTTGAGTGGATCGGCATCAAATATGTTGCTATCTTAGCCAACTAAAGAATTAATCACATCCTTACTCTCAAACTAGCACACAAATCTAGTACCGATCATTAAGACAAGAAGTGTACCTTTTATTAAAACTTTATTGTTCTAGGTGCGCTTATTCTTTTCAATTGATTTTTTTATTTATTTTTATTTTTAGGATCAAAGATGGAAGCATGGTGTAATGTGTTGATCTATTAAGCTTTCTAGCAATTCATGAGGTCGAGCGTTAGGTCAATGACTCCCAAACCAGACGGTTTTAGGGCATTAGGCGTTCAAACACCCCTACGGACTTACAAGCTCAAATCAACTAGGCTACAAATCAAGACAACCTCCATCTAATCATTTTTCACTTCTCACCTTTTAGGAGAAGTCCTCACTTTTTTATTGCTTTTGTAACTTTTTTTTCTTTTATATATATATATATATTGGAATTCAATTATTAACCTAGAGTTCGGGCCCTCTACCTTTCGGCACGAGAAGTTCAATACTTGATGAGGGTAGAATCTCGGCTACTTAGTGAAAATGGGTTGTTATCTACCTTTATCAAGAATGAAAGCTTTCAATGCACTACTAGCTCAATTACGATATAACCAATTCAATAATCAACAAAGAATGTACCCACAAATGAATGCTAGTGTGCACCGGTGCTAGTGTAGAAGACTAGAGTGAATCTCAAAACAATCACAAAATCAAGATGATGTGGAGCACAAGTGCAAGCAAGATATCGATCTTTCAAAAAATTTACTCCTAAATGACGTCCACAAGGCATACAAGGAATATTGGACTCTCAAGTCAAGCAATTTTTAAATTTTAAGCAATATAGTCCTCAAAAGATCAAAATCATAGCTAGATATGGACCAATCATAGAAATATCCCTCAAATACACAAGTCATGCTCAAGATTTTGAATTTAAAACTAACACTGCAAAGCACTATTCCTCCCAAACTTAAATAGCACAATGTCCTCAGTGTGCAAGAGAACAAGGGAAAGAATATACCAGTGCAACTAAGTAAGAATGATAGGAACTGAAGTATCCGAAGTGGGTGGCATGGCCTCCCCAAACTTGGGATGAACTATGGTCCTAAAAATTGGCACTTGGATAAACTTATCAGATAACAATATGGGATAATCAGTGCATAGTGGACATGTAAGTGTAAATGGGATAAACAGATAAAGAAATGAGAGAGGTATAAAGGTGGTCCTGAAAATTGGGTAACACTCTCTCACTGAAGTCACTGTGATGCACCTGATGGAGTCAAACATATAGATATGAGAATATAATCATATGACATCCATAACAAAAATAGATATATATAAAACAGATAAAGTACAGGTACAATAAAAATATCAAAGCCGACAGATCTGCTGTAAAAATAATAATGTACAGTGACAAAAGTAAAGTATCAATAGGAAAGAGGGATCATGAGATAGAAAGGACTGGGAGCTTAGGAGGATAAGGTAGGACGGGCAGGTCTGGCTCCGTGGATGTCTCTAGATAGATCTTGGAATATGGTCGCGACATCTGTGTGGAAGGTAGTAAAATCAACTCTGTAGGCTGTGAGATCAGCTCGGATGGCGACAACAGCATCCTCAAGCATCTGCGGACGTACTCCAAAGCCGGGGGTCTGATCTGGAGCCTCAGGCATAGATGAATCAGAAGAAAGCTCCTGAGTCTGCTCCTGCTCGTGAATGGGCGACCTGGCTGGAGAGTCTTGCTCTGCGTCGTCTGCAGGGCGCTCTTAGTCAATATCTATAAGCTTGGCAGTTGGATCGACTGGTGCGTCGTCCGCTGCAGGACTTGCTGCTGCTGCCTCTGCTGGTGCCTGTGCCTCTGCCTGGGCCTATGCCTCTGCCTCCTCCTCCTCTAACTCCGCTGGAGCCACTACCACGTGGTCCTGCAGTCTGGTAATAATGGATTGGTAACTCTTGTCCCAACCCTTCTTTAGGAAGTGATAGGAGCCTCTCTTGGGGTGCTCTCGAGGGTGAATGGGGGTAGCGCTGGTCTTTGAGAATCTGGGTGATGAGGTGGCTAAAAGGAAGAGATTTAGCCCGTCGGGGCGTCTCCTTGCTGATGTACTCGTCATATAGCTTCCTCATCACGCTCCAGATGAGCATAGGAATGGACACCCAGTGCTCGGTGTAGAAGGAGTAGAGGGCTGTCAGATAATCGCCCCTCCTCTGGATCTTATGCCCCGCCATGTATATATTCCGATAGAGAATGGAATCGGTAAACCAAAGGTTATTTGGAAAGAATGTCCGGGTGGCGAAGGTCTCGCCACCGGCGTGGTGACTTATGAGAAAAATCGCCATATCAGTGTATGAAGGCCTGAATAGCCTCGGATATGTGTCCTGAAGCTCTGGGGGACATCTATGTGGACAGCGGCAAGAGCAGGCTAAAGAGTCCACTGTGATGGTGATCGGATGGCCATCGACAGATGTAACCATCTCAGCTGTGGTACGCGGTGATGGTCGGAGGTTCTGGTAGAACAACCGTACCAATCGCGGATAGACCGGCTCTGTGATGTGGGCAAGAATAGCAGCCAGACCCCTCTGAATGATATCATGGTAGGCGGATCGAGTTAGCACCGATCTAGAGAAGAAGGCCATGTCGAACTCTGACTCATGGTCGATCGTCATGTGCCCATATCGAGGCGTGGGTTTATCACGCTCCAGATGAGCTGGCTGAGTAGGTTGGGTTGGTATAGGTGAATGCTCAGGTCTAGTATGCGATGGAGATAGTGATGGAGTGAATGCAGGATGAGCCGCAGAGGTGGATGGTATGTGGTCATCCTAAGCCTCATGAGATGGTGACTGAGGTGGGGTGGCCTGTGCTGGCTCCTCCCGTGCATAAGAGGGCTCTGCTGGCTCCTCTGTCTGTGGCCTAATATGTCAGGTGGGCCCGTGTTGCCTGTTGGCAACGGTCTTCCTCTTAACCATGGCCAGTAAAAAGAAAATGAAAAACTTGCAATGGGAGTTAGTGCTAGAATAAGGAATTTTAACCACAATATAGAAGCATGTATGTCATGTAAACTAGACAAAACAAATATGACATGAATCTATGCAAGTGGTAGGATATGAAACATGCTAAACAATGTAAGTATGAAATGCATCCAATGTGGAATATCACAGGCATTGGGCATAGATATGATAACATTTACATAAGATACGATGAATGAAGTGTGTGTGTGAGATCTGTGAAGTTCGATCGATCATAAAAAGAAGTGAGATCGATCACAAAAGTTAGATTGATCGAAAATAAGTGAGATCGATCTCACAACTTCGATCGATCGGAGATATGAGTTCGATCGATCTCTTAAGATCGATCTGAGATACAAGTTAGATCGATCTGAGATACAAGTTAGATCGATCGAACTGTATAACGATGAAAACTCAAAGGTCACAGATCTGTGACTTTGGAAGCATGGGGCCCACATGAACATGTTCGTGGGCCCTCCAACACAACAAATCATCCAATCCCCATCACTGAACGAGGCCCAAACTCTCAATATGAGATCAAAATCTGAAAATATGCAAAATATATACACGAAGCAACACACATATATATATATGGAAATACAGTGCTTCGAAGCTCAACAATGGTGGATTTGAAAATGTAATACGCATGGATTCGACATCTAAAGCATGGATACATGAAATCTAAGCCGAAAATCAATCATGGTGCCTTGGATCTTACCTCAACGAAGGAGAGAAGTGGAAATGATGCGAAGAAGATGAGATCCGAGATGCAACAAAGAGAGAAAGAGTGATTTGGGGGAAGCTTGATGACGCCGAAGGTTCGCCGGAGACGATGACGAAGATGGATGCACAGTGATGGCGACGAGAGAAGAGGGTTAGGGTTTGCAGAGAGGGTGAGATCGATCTAAGGTATCGATCTTGAAAACCCTTGATTCTATTTTTAAAATCATTCCTGACAGAGTTCGATCGATCGAACTTTAACTGAGATCGATCGAACTTTGATGAACTCTCTTGAAAGTATTTTTGGATTTTTGAAATTTTTGAAAATTGCAAAATTAGAATTAAAAATTGGAATTAAAATTAAAAATTGGAAAATAAAATAAAATAAAATATTTTTGGTTTTTTATTTTTTACTTTTTTTATATAATAAACAATAATAATTAAAAACTAATTAAAATAAAATATTTTTGAATTTTTTGAAAACTGTTTGAAAAATAAAATAAAATGAAATGAAAATAAAATTAAATAAAAATGAAAATATGTTTGAATTTTTGAAAATTTGAAAAGTCAAAACAAAGTCAAAATAATGAAATGAAGAACTGAGATCGATCGAAACAAGAGTTCGATCGATCAGACAGAGAGCAAAAATATGTAGGTTTTTTGGCTCAGAAAATTGGCTAAGTATTGGAACTTGAAGATCGATCGAACTTGGAAGTTGGATCGATCGAAGAACTTTCAGATCGATCTTGGAATGTTTCAATCGATCCGATAGAGAGGTGAAATATGCAGGTTGATGCAGGCTCAAAATTTTTCTAAGTGTTGAATCATGAGATCGACAGAGCTTGGAAGTTGGATCGATCGAAGGTCTCTTGATCGATCCAAGAGTTAGTTCAAACGATGGGACAGAGAGGTGATTTGGATGCAGGTTTCTGCAGGTCAAAAAATTTTATAAGTGTTGGATACAGAATGGAGTTCGATCGATCGAACTCAGGTTTGAGATCGTTCAAACTATGTAGAATACTCAATAATGACATGAAAGCTCATGCAATCCTCACCAAAGTTCCTTGAAATGTATATGAACCAAAAATAAGTATCTAGACTTCGCAAGAAGTGAAATGAAAGATAGAAATGGGGGAGGAATAGGGTTTTGACACCCTACGAAATGTCTTTGCTAGTCTTTAACGTCTCTAGCAAGACATTGGGCTCTTTTAGCCCAGATCAAAGATCTTATAATGCATCCCCTCCTTATTGGGGTGATAGATACTTTGAACTCCACCCAACAAATGGTTCTTTGAAAAACTTGTTGGATTAAGCTCAAAAGAAACTTTTGGTCCCTTGTCTATACAATCACAACCTTTGGGCTTCCATGCCCTTTCAAAGCAAGAATTTGAAACAAGATTTTTAGAATGCAAGGTTGAAGATGATCATTTGGAAGTTTTGGTCTTACACAAAAGCTCATTTCCTTGACATTGAAGATCATGACATTTATCTACAGCATTAACCTCTCCTTCATATTTGTCAAATGAATTGGGTGTGGGAATAAAGATATTCAACTTCACCTTCATGTGGCTAAATGAGATCTTCATTATACCCATCCTACAATTGATGTTGGCATTAGCGGTTGCCAAGAAAGGACGGCCAAGGATAACGGGAATTTGGCTCTTAGGATTGGGAACTGGTTCCGTGTCGATGACAATGAAATCAACCGGGAAGAAGAATTTGTCAATCTTTATCAAAACATCCTCAATTATACCCTTAGGCTTCTTAATGGATCGGTCGGCAAGTTGCAAAACTACCGACGTCGGTTTCAATTCACTTAGGCCCAATCTGACATAAACTGAGTATGGAAGAAGGTTAACACTTACTCCTAAATCAAGAAGCGCCCGATTAATAATATGATCACCAATAATGCATGATATAGTGGGTGAACCGGGGTCCTTAAACTTTGGAAGAGTGTTATGTTGCAAAATTGAGCTTACTTGGTCGGTCAAAACCACTTTTCTTGGTGCTTGGCTTTTGTTCTTCCGCTTTTGGGTGCACAAGTCTTTCAAGAATTTGGCATAAGCCGGAATTTACTTGATTGCATCCAATAGTGGAAGATTAACTTTCACTTGCCTAAATATTTCCATGATTTCATTGGTTTTTGCCTTTTGTTTGTCTTTTGAAATGGATCCTTTTAAGGCATCCGGAAATGGAACTTTTGGTTCAAACACTTTTTCAGAATTTTCTTTTGAACTCTCTTTAACACAAGAAGTTTTCAAATCATTTTTCAACAAAACCTTTTCAACATCATTTTTCAAAATTTCTTTTTCAAACACATTTTTCAAAACTTTTTCATTTACAAGGTCATGTATATGCAATGAAGGAGGAATGGGATGTGAAACGGGGACGGGTGACAACTAGAGGTTGCACCGGTTCACTCTTTTCATTAGACATTCCAACTTGATTGTCCATAATCCTACCACTCCGTAAGGTAGTCACCACATTAACATATTCAATGGTGTGGCCTTCCGATGAGGAATGGGTTTCCACAACACATTGTTGCTTAGGTGAGGCATTAATGGGCATCTTTCCCTTCTCTTTTGCATTGAGAGTGCTTTCTATTTGCCCTACTTGGGTTTCTAGCTTTGCAATAGATTGAGAGTGAGAATGAAGCAATTGAGTGTTAGCCTCTAAAGTGCCCAAAGCATTCAAAACTTTTTCTTCAAAGGCGGGACTTCTAGTATTACCTTGGGAATAAGATTGGTTGGGAAAATGAGAATTAGCAAATTGATTCCCTTGTGATTGATAAGGTCTATAACCTTGGGATCCTTGGTTTTGAAGTGGAGGTGGAATGTACTTTCCTTGAAAACCGCCTTGGAAAGGGTTTGAGCCCTCTCCTTGGTTTTTTCAAGAGAAATTCGGATGATTCCTCCAACTTGGATTATAATGAGTACCATAAGGATTGTTCCATTGGTTCACAAAAACTGCATTGACTTGATCATTAGGTTCATTTTGCACTTGTCCGTGAGGACAATGAGAAGTAGAATGAAGAATACTAGAACAAGTCATACATGTTTCATTTGATGCACGATGAGAATGGTTAGGGAAGGAAGATACTTAGTTCGCCGAGTTTTGGTTAATCAAAAATTGATCAAACCTTTGAGATAAAGACTTTATTTCGTCGGCTATTTCATTTGAATGGTCGACTTGATGTAAGCCAACACTCTTCCTACCTTGTGAATTTCTACCATTCTTGGATGATAGTGTTCTATGCAAAGAATTTTCACTCATGCTCTCATAAAGACGCCACACGTCATTCTCATGCCTTTCAATGTATGAGCCACCCATGGAAGCATCAACCATACCCTTATAGTTGTCCGATAAGCTCTCAAAGAAATATTGAACTAATTGCCATTTGGGCATGTCATGATGTGGACACTTCCTAAGTAATTCATTGAAGTGTTCCCATGCCTCATGAAACGTTTCTCCATCCCCATGTGAAAATTCTCGAATTGAGGTTATCATGGCATTGGTCTTAGAAACCGGATAGTACTTCTTCAAGAATTCTTGTTGCATTTTTGCCCAAGAAGTGATTGAAAAAGGCCTAAGATTGTTAAACCAATACTTTGCCTTGTCTTTTAAGGTGAATGGAAAAAGTTTGAGTCTTAAAATCTATTCCGGCATGTTCGTATATTTTACGGTGGAACATATTTCAAGAAACTTATCCAAATGCTTGTAAGGTTCTTCACTTGGAAGTCCATGATAGTTAGGAAGCATTTGAATGGTTTGTGGCTTAATTTCATAATGATGTGCTCTAAATGGAGGCAATTGGATGCATGTAGGTGCATTATACTCGTTAGGCATATAATGGTCTCTTAAAGCAAGAGATGGATTAGCTACTTGAGGTGCAACATGAACACCTTGGTTTTGAATTCTTTGATTGATGGTGGGAGGTTGTGAAGCATACATTGGCCTTGGCATTCCATATGGAACTTGGCCTTGTTGTTGTGGTGGTTGGTGAATGAATGGCCTTGGCATGCCTAATGGTAGTAGTATGTTCTTATTGTGCACATTGGGATGAAGGATACCTTATTGGTCTATGTGACCAAGGTCTTCAACATGATTATCATTATGGTCATCCATTGATAAATTGGTTCTATTTGAACTTCCTCTTCCCCTAAGATTTCTAACGATAGATTCAAGATGCAAATCAAGAGGGACAAGAGTTGGTCTCAATGAACGACGTCCATGCATGCACAATGCAAAACACAACAAACACAAAGAATAACAAACACTATATGTTCACAGCAATGCAATTAGACTTCTTCCACAAACACTTAATTCATATTCCCATGCTTTAACAACAATAATGCAAGAGCAATTAAAAACGAGCCTCCACGCGGGCCGACGATTTAACTCCAAAGGTCCTTTAGCACTTCAACTCCAAATTTAAAGCTCAACTTAGCAAATTTTTAGAATTTTTCAGCACTTTTCCTTGCTTACTTGAATGCTCCTTTGCTTGCTTCCTCACCAACAATGCACCTAGTTAAGTAAGAACAACACAATAAGTAACCAAAAAGAAAAATAAAAATAAAGTAAAGACACGATCAAAGGAGTACTAATCCTAATCAATTCCACAATTCCGACGTTGCCTAATCAAATCAATCAAATCCCCAGCAACGGCGCCCAAAACTGACTGGCGTATGCCGCATCACCGTCAAGCTTGAGAGTGTGCATTAAGGCAAGGGCTAAGAGTTTTACATTTATAGAAGCCACTCCTACCTTTCACTATAAATATAGCTAGGGCGAGTAAGGATCGTCCCAAGGGATTTATGAGGATCGAGCAATGTCGTGGAATCGTTATTAGGGCTAGTAGGTCGAGTGATCAAATAATTGATTGGTTGGTTGATTAGAGAACAACTAAATTAAACTTAGTGATAACAAAGAATGCAATTAAGAGTAAGTAAGGAGAGAGAGATCTTGGGGTTTAGAGATCACCACCAAGCAATGCACTTCTATACCATTGACAAGTGATTAATGAGGACAAATGGTGTGCTGCAATATTGGTGTGTGTGTGTGTGTTTGGTTGATTCAACAAGTAAGGATGACTAGTTAAGCATGTATTGTCTAAACATCATGTGAAAGGCACAATATATCTAAGTAATGAAGTATATATTGTCTAAACAACATGTGAAAGGCACAATAGATCAAAACAAGTCATTAATCCTTTCATTAAGCTCACAATCCAAATACAACACGATGATAGAGACATATGCTACTTGCATTCAAGCTTGGATCGTCAAACAACAAGCATAGATTGTCCTCCTATTTAACACTACACTACAACTACACTACTAGCATGAAAATAAACTAGGGGAGAGGCACAATCCATCAAGGAATAAGTATGAACCATCAAGAGAATCACAAGAGCATTCCTTTAAGCACTATGTTTTGACAGTCTCTAAATCTATAGCATCAATACACATAGACATGCATCAATTATACAAAATCTAGAGACAAGCACATGATTATCTATTCTAGCATATATAGACATATGGAAGAATGAAATGATCAATTGGAAGCATTAAACCACATAAATCATTGAATAAACAAGATATATATATATATATATATATATCAAAGTGTCAAAACATTAATTACAACACTAATCCCTCAATAATACACAAGATTAAGATATAAAAAGCATGCTTGGGGCAAACTCTAGCCCCAAGAGGATGTCTAGCCACTCATAGTGATGTTGCTCCAACCCTCAAGGGCTAACTCCATGGAAGAGGCTTGCTCCTTGGTTGATGAAGAGTCTCTAATGGTGTCTTTAGCCTCCTCCTCCTCTAAGCTTGCTCTCCAAGAGATTAAACCCTAGAATAGTTTATAAATGCTCAAAAAGTGCATCATATTCCTTTTATACGTAGGTCAAGTGGCACACAAAATAAGCTGGGGTTGTGTAAAAAATATTCTCTAATGATCGGATAGAGGATGAATTGCACAAGTTGGAAATTTAACTTTTTCGCACTAGAGGAAGTTCGATCGATTGAACCTTGGACTTGGATCGATCGAACTGGCCGAGATCTATCGAACTTAGGTTGGATCGATCCAACTTGTTGAGCTTTTTGGGACAAGACAAATCCGAGATATTTTAGGAGATTATTTTGGGAAAAGGACAAAAGTGGTTAATGGGTGGTACAGCTATGGATAGGATCAATCATTTGAATAACGACAAAAGTGTTCGATTGATCGAAGGGTAGTGTTGGATTGATTGAACTTTTGGACTTTATGCTTTTGGGCGAAGGCTTGGATCTATCTTAAAGTGCTGAGATCGATCGAACCTTGAACTTGGATCGATCGAACTTTGCTGCTTCCCACCTTTGGCTTCATTTGCTTTCTTCTTTCTCCACTTTGCTCCTTTCTTTATTTAATCCCAGAATTGCTTCAATTAAGCTCTTATTTGGCTAAGTTAGCTTATTTTCGGGATAAGTGCTTGAAAATGGAAATAATACGAAATCAATCTAAAACGATAAAGTAAGATAGATAAAGGTGCTCGAATGCCTAAGTTTAAGGGGTTTGAATACGCCCTTTTCAGCGCTCATCAGAGTTCAACACACTTATCACCCCATTGAGGAGGGGATGCATAACAAGATCTTTGATCCGGCCTAAAAGAGCCCAATGTCTTGCTAGAGACGTTAAAAACTAGTAAAAGTATTCGTAGGGTGTCAAAACCCTATTCCTCCCTCATTTCTATCTTTAATTTCATTTCTTGTGAAGTCTAGATACTTGTTTTTGGTTCAGATGCATTGTTATAAACTGTGATTAGGATTGCATGCACTTTTATGTTGGAGTTGAGCATTTTGCATAAGTTCGATCGATCTCAAATGAGAGTTCGATCGATCGAACTTCTACCTGCATCCAACACTTAGAAAAATTTTTGACCTGCATCAACCTGCATCCAAATCACCTCTCTGTCCCATCGTTCGAACTTGTTCTCAGATCGATCATAACTTTTTTGATCGATCGAAACCTCAAGTTCGATCGATCTTGAGTTCCAACACTTAGACAAATTTCTGAACCCAAAAACCTGCATATTTTTGTTCTCTGTCAGATCGATTGAACATTTTGTTCAGATCGATCTCTGTTCTTCATCGCACCATCTTTGACTTTGTTTGACTTTTTAATTTTCAAAAATCCAAAAATATTTTTATTTTATTTTATTTTATTTTTCAAAAATACCAAAAAGATTTTCTTTTATTTATTTAATTTTTCAAAAAAGAAGAAGAAGAGAGATTTTACTCTATTTATTTCAAAAATTCAAAAAGATTTTATTTTATTTTTATTCTTATTTTTCAAAAATCCAAAAATACTTTCTGTTTTCAATTTTTAATTTTTAATTTTAGTTTTTAATTTTTCAAAAATTTCAAAAAATCCAAAAATACTTTGAAAAGAGATTATCACAGTTCCATCGATCTGAGAACTCAGTTCGATCGATCGAACTAGTTTGGGAAAGTTTTTAAAAATGAAACCGAGGGTTTCAAGATTAATTTCAAAGGTTGATCCAACCCTCTCATTCTCAAAACCCTTGTTCCTCATCTTCACCACTGTGCATCCATCCATCTTCTTCGTCTCCGGTGAGATCCAGTAAGCTTCCACTTTCTTTCTCCTCTTGGATCTGAGTTTGCATCACCTCTTCGCATCTCATCTTCTCTCCTCGATTTTGGGTAAGATCTGAACTCCATCTTTAATTTCAAGCTTCGAATTGATGCATATATGTTTTAAATCCTTGATTCATGTTGTTTTAATGATGAAAACCTCCATGTTGAAGCTTGAAATATTGTGTATATATTTGTATATATATTTATATATATGTTTTGTATATATTTTATTTTTGAATTGATTTTGGGAGTATGGGCCTCATAGAGTGATTAGGATTGATTATTTGAAGTGTTATTGGGCCTACAACCTTGTTCGTGAAGGCCCCGTGTCATCCACGTCACAGATCTGTGACTTTTTGATTTTCACATCGCACAGTTCGATCGATCGAACTTATTTCTCAGATCGATCTTGAGAGATCGATCGAACTCAGTTTTTCAGTTTCTTAGATCGATCGAAGTTTTGAGATCGATTTCTCATTTTTTGTGATCGATCGAACTTCACAGATTTCATACACACATTCCATGCATCTTATCTTGTGTCCATGCTATCTCATTCATGCCCAATGCCTGTGATTTTTCACATTGGATGCATTTCATACTTATACTACTTAGCATGTTCACATCCTGTCACCTGCATAGATTTATGTCATATCTGTTTTGTCTATCTTATTTGACTTACTTGTCTCTATTTTGTACTTTTAATTCTTTATTCTAGCACTAACTCCTGTTGTAAGTTTTTCTTTTTCTTTTGACAGGCCATGCCTAGGACAAAGACTGTTGCCAGGAGGAGACACGGGCCTCAGAGCCGTATTAGACCTAGGATAGAGGAGCCAGCAGAGCCCTCTTATATACAGGAGGAGCCAGCAGAGCCCTCTCATATATAGGATGAGCCAACAGAGCCCTCTCATATACAGGATGAGCCAGCAGAGACTACTCCACCTCAGTCACCTTTTCATGAGGCTGAGGTTGATCATATTCCATCTACTTCACCAGCTCAGGCTGCGTTCACTCCATCTCCATCATAGGATGAGGCTGAGGCTGAGCATTCACCATCACCATCTCCACCACACCAGCCACCTCTACCAGCTCGAGAGCGTGACAGGCCATTACCAAGATATACACAGATGACAGTGGCTTATGAGTCAGTTTTTGATGTCGACTTCTTCTCCAGATCAGTGCTGACCCGATCAGCTTATGATGATATTATCCGGATGGGCCTTGCAGCTATTCTTGCCCCAGTTACTGATCCAGTTTACCCGCAGCTAGTTCGGGTGTTCTTCTAGAACCTCCGACCGTCCCCGCATACCACGAGAGAGTTGGTCACTACCATAGATGGCCACCAGATTACTATTACTATGGACACACTAGCCAGATCATGCCATTGTCCACACCGATGCCCTCCGGAGCTATATGACCTTTATCCAGGCTGTACAAGTCTTCTTATGCCGACATGGCAGTTTTCTTGATAGGTCACTATGCTGATGGCGAGACTTTTGTCACCCGCACTTATCTTCCAGATGACTTATGATTCTTTGATTCCGTTCTCTTTCGGAACATATATATGGTCGGGCACAAGATTCGGCAGCGAGGAGACTATCTGACAACCCTCTACACATTCTACATGGGCCACTGGGTATCTATCCCCGCGCTCATCTGGAGCATGATGAGGAAGCTCTATGATGAGCATATAAGCAAGGAGAGGCCCAAAAGGGCTAAGTCTCTCCCATTTGGCCACCTAATCACCCAGATCCTACTAGACCAGTAATATCCTTTCCATCATCGGGAGCACCTTGAGAGAGGATCTTGTCACTTCCTGAAGAAGGATTGGGACAAGAGCTATACTGCTATTATTGCCCAACTACAGGAGGATGCAGCTCAGGCGGCAGAGGACTTAGATTTAGACGATTTAAAGGCTAAGGCCCAAGCAGCAGCAGCAGACCCGGTAGCGGATGACGCACCAGTTGATCCGGTTGCCGAGCGTATGGACATTGATTTAGAGCGATCTGCAGATGACGCAGAGCAGCACTCTCCGGCTGGGTCGCCAGTACACGTAGAGGAGCAGCCTCAGCATTCTCATTCTTCAGATTCTTATGTACCTGAGGCTCCTAGTCAGATCCCCAGCTTTGGAGAGCGTCTTCAGGCTCTAGAGGATGCAGTGGTTGCTATCAGAACTGATACTGCTACCATTCGAGCCGATGCTGTGGCCCACCGGATGTCATGACTGCACTCTGAGACTTATCTCACGATATCCGCGGAGCTCGCCCTGCCAGTCCTGCCCTACCTACCTGAGATTCTCACTCATTCTATCCCTCTATACTCCATTTCTCTGATTCATATCTATAACTTTCATCACTGTATATTATTTGCAGCCGGATATGTCGGCTTTGGTCTTTTGATGTACTCTATACTTTATTTTCTTTATATATGATTTTGCTATGGATGTCATCTATTATGTTCTTATATCTATCTGTTTGACCCCATCAAGTGAATCCAATGACTACAGTGAGAGAGAATGCTACATAATTTTTAGGACCACCCTTATACCTCTCTCACTGCTTTATTTCATTTACACTTACATGTCCACTGTGTACTGATTATCCCATTTTGTTATCTGATTAGTTTATCTAAGTGCCATCTTTTCAGGACCACAGTTAATCCCAAGTTTGGGGGGGCTATGCCACCCACTTTGGATACTTCAGTCCCAACCATTCTTTGCTTTAATTGCACCGGTATACTCTTTCCTTTGTTCTCTTTGCACATTGAGGATATTGTGCCGTTTAAGTTTGGGGGTAATGGTGTATCTTACAGTGTTTGTTTTTAAATTCAAAATTTTGAGCATTACTTGTGTATTTGAGAGATTTTCTATGATTGGTCCATATCTAACTATGATTTTGATTTTTTGAGGACTATATTGCTTAAAATTTTAAAATTGTTTGACTTGAGAGTCCAATACTCCTTGTATGCCTTGTGGATTCCATTTAGGAGTAAATTTTTCGAAAGATTGATATCTTGCTTGCACTTGTAGTCTACATCATCTTGATTTTGTGATTGTTTTGAGATTCACTCTAGTCTTCTACACTAGCAGAGGCGCACACTAGCATTCATTTGTGGGGTACATGCTTTGTTGATTATTGAATTGGTTATATCCCAATTGAGCTAGTAGTGCATTGAAAGCTTTCATTCTTGATAAAGGTGGATAACAACCCCTTTTCACTAAGTAGCCGGGATTCTAGCCTCATCAAACACTGAACTTTTCGCGCCGAAAGGTGAAGGGTCCAAACTCTAGGTTAATAATTGAATTCAAAAAAAAAAAAAAAAAAAAAAAAAACAAAAGAAAGAAAAAAAGGAAAAAAAAAAAAGTTGCAAAAGCAATAAAAAGTGAGGATTTCTCCCAAAAGGTGAGAAGTGGGAAATGATTAGATGGATATTGTTTTGATTTGTAGCCTAATTGATTTGAGCTTGTAAGTTCGTAGGGGTGTTTGAACGCCTAATGCCCTAAAGCCGTCTGGTTTGGGAGTTATTGACCTAACGCTCGACTTGATGAATCGCTAGAAAGCTTAATAGAGCAAGACATTGCACCATGCTTCCATCTTTGATCCTCAATAAAAAAAAAAAAAAAACGAGTGAAAAGAATAAGCGTACCTAGAACAATAAAGCTTCAATAAAATGTCTACTTTTTGTCTTGATGATCGGTACTAGATTTGTGTGCTAGTTTGAGGGTAAGGATGTGATTAATTCTTTAGTTGGCTTAGATAGCAACATATTTGATCCGGTCCACTCAAAAAGGATTCTAGAGTTGTTTTGATTTGCATGATTATTTTCTTGATGTGTGGATCAGGACCATACTTGCTTGCTTGATGTTGAGATTTTGGGAGATTGCTTAGAAATGTTTGAAAAATTGCATACTTGAGGTAGTTTTCTTCAGATGCTTGTTTGCAATATTGGTGTCTCTTTCGAAAGAATGAGCTTAATGTTTGTGGGTATCATTTCTGGAAACCCTCACGAGACTTCACTCGTCCACTAGGGGTAACCTAGGTGTTTAAAAGGCTTGTTGCATATGCTAAATGTAATCGTGTTCTTTACGAAAGTGGTGTTATCCATTTATTGCTTTCTAGTTCATAGTTGTATAGTTGTTTATTTTATTCCTTTACTTTCTAGTTCATTGCTAGGGACTAGCAATATTTAAGTTTGGGGGTGTGATGAGCGTTGAAAAGTATGTATTTAAACCCCTTAAGCTTAGGCATTCTTGTACCTTTATCTATCTTACTTTACCGCTTTAGATTGATTTCGTGTTATTTCCATTTTCAGGCACTTATCCCGAAAATAAGCTAACTAAGCCAAATAAGAGCAGAAATGAAACAATTCTGGGATGAATCAAAGAAATGAGCCAAGTGGAAGTAAAAGGAAGCAAAAGGTGGAATTCAACATCTTCGATCGATCTCAGATCAAAGTTCGATCGATCCAACATGATCGATCTCAGCATTTTAAGATGGATCTAAGCCATGATGACATTTTCAGAGATCTCAAAAGTTTGATCGATCCAACATCATTCTTCGATCGATCGAACTACCTTGTCATTATCCAAATAATTGATCTTATCAAGTTGTACCACCCTACCAACCACTTTTGTCTTTTTCCCAAAAATATCTTCGAACTATCTTAGATTTGTGTTTATTCAAAAAGGCGCTGCCATTGAGGATCAATCCGACTTTAGTTCGATAGATCTCAACTATGTTCGATCGATCCAAGTCCAAGATTCGATCAATCGGACTTCCTCTAGTGCGAAAAAGTTTAATTTCCAGGTCACAAAAGTTGTCCTTTATCCAATCATTGGGGAATATTTTGTGAACGACCCCAGCTCATTTTGTGTGTCACTTGACCTACCTATATATAGAATATGATACACTTTTTGAGAGGGATCCATCTATCACAATAGAGGCTATTCTTAGGGAGGAAGAAAGGAGGAGAAGGCTAGAGACACAAGCTTGAGAGCTCTTCATCAACCAAGGAGTAGATTTCTTCCATAGAGTTTGCCCTTGAGGGTTGGAGAAGCATTACCATGAGTGGCTAGATATCCTCTTGGGGCTAGAGTTAGCCCCAAGCATGCTTTCTACATCTTGATTTTGTGTATTATTGAGGGATTAGTGTTGCAATACATGTTTTGACACTTATATATATATATATATATATATATATATATATCTTGTTTATTCAATGATTTATATGGTCTAATGCTTCCAATTGATCATTTCATTCTATCCATATGTCTATGTATGCTAGAATAGATGTTCATGTGTTTGTCTCTATTTCTTGTGTTATTGATGCATGTCTATGTGTATTAATGCTATAAATCTAGAGATTGTCAAAACATAGTACTTAATGGAATGCTCTTGTAATTTTCTTGATGGTTCATGCTCATTGCTTGATGGATTGTGCCTCTCCCTTAGTTTAATTAGTTTAATTTCATGTCATTAGCTTAATTGTAGTGTAGTGGTAGTATAGTTGTTAGATGGGAGGACAACCTATACTTGTTGTTTGATGTTCCATACTTTTGAATGCAAGTAGCATATGTCTCTACCCTTGTAGTGTATTTGGCTTGTGAGCTTAATAAAAGGATTAATGACTTGTTAAATATATTGTGCTTTTCACATGCTACTTAGACAATATATACTTAATGGTTAGATATATTGTGCTTTTCACATGTTGCTTAGACAATATATACTTAATTGGTCATCCTTGTTAATTAAATCAACCAAACACACACACACACATCAATATTGCAACACACATTTCCCTCATTAGTCACTTGTTAAGGGTGTAGAAAAGTATTGTTTGGTGGTGACCTCTAAACCCCAAGATCTCTCTCTTACTTACTATTTATAGCATTCAATTATTTGGTTTAATTTGTTCTCTAGTTTAATCAACCAACCAACTATTTGTTTGAGCACTCGACCAACTAACTCTAATAGTGATTCCACAAGCTAGTACGACAACTCAATCCCTTGGGACGATCCCTTCTCACTCATACTACATAGTATAGGTGTTAAGCGGTTTATAAATTTAAATTATGGTGTCCATTTGACACTAATTTCCTAATTCAAAGTTTTGTACATCCTTTTGTGCACACGCCCGTGAAACCACCAGTCATTATATTATAACGTAATAGGCCTGCTCAACGCTAAACCAAACGCACATTTCAATAAAATCTTTATTATTATTGCGATGCACTTTCAATATAATTAGTTTTAGTCCTGCATTTTACTTTTCAGTAGATAATTTTACAGTCAATTCCTTTACTTTCATAAGTAACGTAGTTATTCCTATCTATTGAACTATCCTGAAGTTCTTTTTCAAAAGCAAAAAGATCACAGAGGTGTTCATTCCAGACCTCATCACAGTCGCTTGGTCTCGCAATCTTCCTTCAGGAATATTGTTTGGATCTCTCTTTGGAACTACTGCAGTTCCTGGCACGCCCATCCAGTTCCATCGGAACCGACCACTTTTATTGGCCAAAGACCTTCTTTTCATTCTTTGTCTGAACCAATCATGTGGGAAACTTTATTAGTACCTGTTCATATCTTCTTCTCTTCTCTCTTTTTTTTTTTCTTCTTTTTTTTTTTTTTTAAGTTTAAGCAAAAAAGTATATAAAATGTAATGTAAATAGTACGGGTTGGCCTTCGGCCAGAACAAGCCCAATTGAGAAAAGAAGCCCAAATTTGACCACACACTTGAAAACCTCAAACTATCAAGAACAAGCCCAAAGTCGGCCCATGACTATCAAATAACCAAAATTAATTGACTAATTGTAGCCGTTAATTACGGTTATTTGAACACTAATCTAGAAGCATGTAGGAACAGAGCAAGCGGTTATGGATTGATCTTCCTCAATCCCGTCCGCGAGGTAGAGTTCTGTAGCAAGAAGAAGGAAGGTTCCAGTCGTTAAGAATGTGTCTAGAAGCAGTACAGTCTTTTAGGAACCCTAATTGCAGAATTGATGAAATATTGCAATGATTCAGGCGAAGTTGCTCGCTAAGATGATTTCTTCTCCTTGAAGAAGCGATCATTGCGTTCCTTCCATGAGTGATACACCACAGATAAGAGAAATCTTTCGATACAAGTTATTTGGCGATTTGGAGATATATGGCGATTTGGATTTGCAGCGATTGCTGAACCAAGAGACCAAAGAATCCCAATTTTGATTTGGTGCATGAAATTTGCACTTGCCTCGGATGAATCTCCAAATTGGGGAGATGAAATTGCATTAAAAAATATCTTCATATCACCATACAGATGGGTTATATAAGGAAAATTTGAGCAAAGCCTAACTTTAATGTGGTCACGCAGGACTCATATGCCCACAGTAGATGGGTAAATTTGGCACTTAATCCTATTTTTAATCAAACCAATAGGTAAAAAAACATAACCAATAGAGACGGTACAAATACTTTAATGTCAATAATGTGGAATTGTGGATAATTATTAGTTCAACAGTGTTTTTGTCACAGGAAACGTGTTGATGTGTCTGGAAGAATTCAGGAAAGTTTAGTGCATAAATTGACTGCCAGTAAAGAGCTGAGAAAGAGAGAGTTAAAGGAGTTTGATATGTTGGTCATTCTATTTTTGAAGAGGGAAAAATGTAAAATGATAATTTTTCATTGATTCAATTCACATATGTTACGTTTGGTGTGCATGAATTGAATGAAATGAAATTTGGAATGGAATGAGAATAAGAATGAAATGGAATGGAATGAGTATTACTATTCTAATATTTGGTGTGATACGGTGAATCGTTATGGAATGGAATGATTATTACCATTTTATTATTTGGTTGAGTATCATTAAATCCGGAAGGGAATGCCTTTTCTCAAAAGTGCCATTTTCATTGAAGGAAAGAAAAATAAAAAAATTATAACTAAACCAACTCACCATGATTGAATATTTAATCTAAGAAATTGATATAAAGGCTAAAAAATAATATATATATATATATATATATATATATATATATATATATATATATATTTAATGATATATCAATCTTAATAATATATAAAAAATCGTGCACCATAAGATCAACTCAAATAAAGTTAAGGAAATAAATAAATCATCAACCTAACAAAAAAACCTAGTAATATTTTCAAGTACTTGTGTAATGTTTTTTTTTTAATTTTTTTATTGTAGATTTCTTGAAAATTCTAGTTTTGATAAAATTCTAATCAAGCAAGATTCTCCAATCATCCAACGATGAACTTGACTAAGGGTCCAAAAGTCAAACTAGTCCACTTTTGGTTCCAGATGATTACACAAATGTTTCAACACAAAGATACAAAAAAAAATAAAAAATAAAAAAAAAAAGAAAAATAAACAAGTGATATACTCATAAGATAAAAGAGATTTAATACCTACTTATTAAAAATAAATAAACAAAGAAATTAATACTTGTAATTTGGTTGAAAGTCCTGCAACTTTTTTGTCAATGGCAGCTCTGGGTATAGTCAAAAGAGAGGGAAGATGAAAGACCTTTATCACGTCTAATAAAGAATTTGATAAACATGAAAAATGGAATGTGAAATTTGGTGAATGCGAAATATTTTTGCCTTATTGGAATGTGATTAAGGGCTTATTGAAAATATTACAAAAATATTTTATCTTATTATGGAATGGCCTCATAAGTTTACTAATGGAATGAATTTTCATTCCATTGGAATGGTCATTTTATTCTATTCCTGCACACCAAACAACTGAATGGTTGAAATGAGCATTTCATTCCATTCCACTCCTTCACATCAAAGGTAGCAATAGATCTGTTTAAAAAAAACAAATCCACCGGCTCCTTATGACTCATCAAGTCTACAGGTTTTGCAATATCTTATGTTGTGTTTGACGGTATGAAAGAGGAGGATTGGAATTGGTAGATTCGAGAAAATTCTAATTCAATTTTTTGAGTTATTTATTTATTTTTTTTTTAATTTTATCAATTCTAATTTTAAAACTCCAATGTCATGCCTACCAAACATAGCCTTAGTGTAGGTTAATCGTACCCATAAATATAGCTTTTCTTCATTAATTTAATTTCTAAATATCAATCTTAGAAAGGAGTACAACCGAGTCAATTCCAATGTCTCTTTGACTAAAAGCAAAAACAATGACGCAATTTAACTAAGAGACAAATTTTTACTAAACCTAGCATGGGTTAGGGTTGAACCACATGAGGGGGCGACGTCGCAGAATCTTGTTGAACGGATGATGAGAGGGAAAAATGGGTGTGAAAGTGAAATCTCGCAAGTTATAGATACCCATATCAGCCCCCTTTTGATTTTTGTCTTCGTTGAAGGGGTCAAAGTAGATAGAATCGTGGGTTAAATAGATAGAATTGGGCATCAATACTCCAGGAGGGAAGTCTTGAGCTGAGACCATGAAGGACTGATTGTCTCCCAGAAACACCACTCTATCACCTAGACATTCCACGTAGTCCAAACTTTTGTTAGCCACATTGAGCCTGTAAACTTCAAATCGATGTGTCTTACAATAGTATTCATCCTTCCAATCCTCCCCAGCATCAATAGTGGTTCCATCTTTTTTAATCCGTTCACCATGCCTACGGACATACAAAATATCTGCGGAAATTGGGTCCACAACCAAGTAGTGTTTGCCAACCTTGCTTCTCAGTTTCAGTTCATACTCTGGGAAATCGGGCTCGTGAATACTGGAATGGTCAAAAGCAATTCTCAGTTTGCAAGGAGGACCTCGAGTCCTTGCTTTACCGTGAAGATCCCAAGCTTCAATTTGTCCATAGTAGTCTATGCAATAGAACAACTGATCCTTGGGAGAATACACAATATCGTCGTAATTATCGGGATCTTCATCTTCGTCTTCATCATCATCAGCTTCATTTTCTTCATCTTTATCTTCATCTTTATCTTCGTCTACCAACTTCTTATAGTCTAGCTTGCCACGCCAGCACGAGTCACCCAATTTGTAGTAGGCAAGGGAAAGTTGAAAGTCTATTGCCATTAGCACTGTGCAGTGATCATCCCCAGAGGCAGATGGAGGAGGAGATGACATTACAACCTTTTTGGGAATGCATTTCAAGGATGGAATTCGGATGGTGGGGGGAACCGGAGTGATGAGCGGATTGGTTAAATATAGACCATAGTCATCACCTAAAACATAGTCGTCACCAAGACGGTCAATATAGGCCAGCCATCCATGGGACGACCCGATGCAGTGTGCGCCATCAGGTATGACAATGTTACTCTTGCTCCTCACATTGTTAAGGCTCACCACTTTTCTTTCATCTAGGCTGTACAAGCAATAATCTGGAAACCTGTGACCTGCCTCATCGCAATGGCTGCTGCAAACAACTCATGATCATCATCCTTATCCTTGGGAAATGGGATCAACAGACATGGCGCCGTTAACGACAACAGTGGATGATTATGGGGTTTTATCAGATCCCTGGGAAAATTCGTCAAACAATCATTACAAGAAGAGTAGATTGTTGTTATTCCCCGCGAAAGAAGAGACCAACTTGTTGGGTTATAAGTGGAGGAGGATATAAGTTGCTTGGCATCACCACCACCACCGTTGCCTAGAAGAAAATACCCTAATTGTCTTCCCCTGTTGAGATTGAGATTCAGATGACCCAAAGAAACAGTCCTCCAAACACAAAAAATCGAATTCAATTTAAAAGCCATGGATCCAATGATATTAATATTAATTATACGAAGGAAAACATATATAATTAGGGGAAGAAAGTGAAGGAAAATTATGATCAAGTTAAGGTTGTTAAATCTTGTAAAAAGCACTCACATATATATGGCTGACTGTGTGGAATAGAAAGTGGAGGAGAGCTGTTTGCGAGAAGGATTATTAGGTCTTCACCAGCCCACCCTTTTGGACTTGGCACCTACCCTCAGTTGCCAAATAAAAATAGTTGACCTCTAAAAACAGGAATTATTAGGTCTTGCACCAATCCTCAATTGCCAAATCAATAACTTTTTATTTTTTTATTATTTATTTTAAATCATACTCAAGTCATTAAATAGATTTGGGTCAACTTTATTTTAATTTTCTTTTATAAAAGACTTGTCGTATATAGATTAAGTTTCTCTTACCTAGTCGTGCACAGTAACTTTTCATGGTATGTTCTGAGACTTGGAAGACGGTTTATTTTGAATGACTAGAATTGAAGTCCATTGATCACTTTATGATTGAAATCAAATAAATTTACTACAATCATAATTTATAAAGTATTTTTAAAATACAGAATTTATATATAGTTTTATAAAGTGAGAAGGACTAACTAGTTAAAAAAAACAAAGTCCCATATCATTTCTGTTCAAACTTTATATGGTACACTTCAAACCTTATATCATGTGTGTTACAATATAGATTCAGTTTCTCTCACTAAAAATTTGAGATCTTCATCTAAAATTTCGACAGAGCAAAGAAGAGAAAAAGAAAAAACTTCCAAAACAAAAAAAGAGAGACCCGTTAACTATATTATTCCTTATCAATTGATCCGGATATGACCCGCTCACTTAAATTGCTTAGTCAAAACTCATTATTTAGTGGGTGAGTTTGTGGGGGTTGGTGGGTTTGGCCAAAAATTGCCACCACCCTTAGTCGATTGTAATGCATTAAATTGGGTGACATTTCAGTCCACCTATGTTCTGGGAAAAAATTTAACTAATATTGATATAACACACAAAAAGAAGAATTTTAAGAAGAAAAAAAAAAAGAAAATTGAGATATATTTGAAAGAAAAAAAAAAAAAAATTAGAGTATGATTGCAAAAAGAAAAATTTGGAAAATTTGATTTTACAAAAAAAAAAAAAAAATTTAGGGAATTTAAAAAACAAAAGAAATAAAAAGTTAGGATAATTTTAGAAATTAAAAATTTAGGGTGCACGATATATAATTTTTTATATATACTAAAAAATTATAAAGTAATTATATATATTCTATTGGGCAGGCCAGGTCATGAGGCACGTGTCCCCCAGGCCTTAATTGGCTCCGCCCCTGCCTATGTTGCTAAAGTTTCTTCTTACTTCATAATTCTTCTACTCTTGTTAGCTACAACTATATTGCCTATGGTCATGATTTTTGTATTTTCAAAAGAATATGATATTTGCACTCCACTTTTATCCAATTCCTATTACATTTATCATTTTTTTTAAAAAGGAAATGACAATAAAGTCATTGAATTCATTAATGCATAATTCTTTAATTTATAATGTCATAACAACCCTTTATGCAACCTTCTTTACTTTCTTTACTATTTTTTTTTCCTTTCTTTTTGTTTTTTCTGGAGATTCTCTCAAAGAAAATAATTTATTCCAATACTAATAATTTTTTTTTTGACATTCAAAACGGATAATTTATTCCATAGTGAATTTCTTTTTTTTTTTTTTTTTTTTTTACAATCCAAAGAAATATTTATTCAACAAAATTGACTTTTTGTCAAAAGAGGTAATTTTATTTTTTTGGCAATTTTTTATGGGTCCTGTCAAAAGAAATAATTTATTCCATAAAAATAATCTTTTTTTTTTTTTTTTTTTTTTTTTAAAATCATCTTCCTTTTGTACTTATTATTATTACTATTATTATTATTATTATTATTTTGAGATCTTGATAATATAGATAATTTTATATATATATATATATATATATATATATATATATATATATATATATATATTTGTCAAAAGAGATAATTTTTTAAATGGTTACTTTTTATTTTTTTATCCGGCCAAAAGAGGCAATTTATTCAATATAACAATTTTTTTTTGGGTCCGTTAAAAAAAATTATTCAATTTTTATTTTGTTTAATTTGTGTTGTCAAAAGATACTTAAAATATTAAAGATTAGAGATAAGGGGAGAAAATATGAAAGGGCAGTTATGTCATTTAAAAAGTAATAATTATTTACTTGTAAATATAAAGTTTGAATTGTCATTTCATTTAAGATTCTAGTGCAAATGTTGAAGAGTGAAGTGTGAATATTATGAAGCTTCAATAAATTTGGGTTTGTGATTCCTCTATCTAATTATGTAGTTCCTTGATTCTTTTCTCTTTGTTTAATAAAAGAATTCTTTCATTTCAATTGCAATAAAAACTAAATGATATTATGAAAATCTTACCTTTTGATAAGCAAAATAGACAGGTGCTCATTTGCAATCATTCTTAACTCTCAATATATTACTCGAGTTAAGCTTTTAATATAATTAGAAGTGATCTCCTGTTTCATGTGGATTAATAAAATTCATTAATATTCTTTCTTTTAATGCAAAACTACTATCTTTATTTCTACTTTTCAAAATTAATATTTATCAATACCACTAATTACAATAATAAAAAGTAATTATCAAAAAAATAAAAATAAAAATAAAAATAAAACCTCTGCCCTAATTATCTTTGACCTTGAATACCCGTGAAGCTTCCCCTCTATGACTCCAATGGCAGGATTGTTAACTATACTATCTCTCTCACTTCTACCATTATGTAGTTTTGTACATTAATCATATGATAAACAGCCTAAGAGATATATTATCGTATATAGATGAGGTTATAGATGAGGATGAAAATGGATTCTTATCCTAAATCCAATTAGACAGGATAGAGATAATTCTATCATATCTAATAAATTACAATAAACACCTCAATATTTTTGTAATTACACTCTATAATTTAAAAGTTACACCAAGGCCCTATGCTATAAATAATTATATATAAACCCCTCCACTACTGGATATCCATAACTAGCCCTAAGAAAAATTAAATATTGCCCACTCAAGGCATACTTACTTTTTATATTCTTTGAGTAATCAATTTAATCCTTATGATCACTTAATTAAATTCTTTTATAAAAGAATTTTACAAAATAAATAATATAAAAAAACAATTTAGTAAAGTTTTACTAAAATGCCCTGACTATGTTTGAGTGATCAAACTTATTAAATTGTATCAATGGGATATATATTCTAACTCTAATTAATAAAGAGTATGGATTTCATATTGAGCATTTTTGTTCCTAAAACTCCAACACTAGCCATCCAAGATACCATGATATTGAACTTAAAAGATCTCACATATTGATAAGTCAAAGTGACCAGAACTGAAACTTGAGTCCATTAAACCTTTCAGGATTTAGAGTTTAATATATCTAGTAGATAAGAATTACACCAAAATAATGACAATATGGTGTTGATCTTATGATAATCCAGTTTCATGTACTTTAAGCATACTAACGTGCTAACTTAGATTCAATTACCCCAATTATTGAGATAAACCATCCTATCTCATAGAGGTTAAGTATGTTACAATCTTATAGATAAAAATGCCTAATTTTTATCACCGAATGCAAACGATGAACTCAAATCTCGTGTGTGTAAATCTCATTCACACACTTAATTTACCTATAATGCAACTTGAAGACTATAATGTATCACATACAAATATATGATAAACTCAATGCATGAATATATAATTTATTAAATCACATTTATTAACTAAATGTAGAATATTGAAACAAATAATTGACTTTAGGGCACATAATTCCAACACACGTACTATAGAAAGTGCGGATGAATTTGTTTGCTCCACGGAGAGCAAAAGATCACTACTTCGTAATATAATAATCAATGAGCAAAATTTAACGTAACAAAGAATTACCCTAACAATGGTTGTCATTTGTTTCCATGTCATTGCAATACAGGTAATATGTGGATCCAAATAATATGAAAGAAAGAAAGGGTGGAACAACAAAGAAGATGAAAAATTTCTACTTTTCTAGTGTTTGGTCCATGTTTTAAAAAACTACACTAAAGGTACAGGTAGCATCAGTCTTATTTAAAAGAGACTATTTGACGGGATAAAAATCTTCTCTAGCGCAAAAGTACATCTGCCCCACCCGGTGAGGATAATTTGGAATACACGTTAGAAAAACGTTGGGATGCACGCTAGGAAAATGTTGGGATTCCAGCAGGGGCGGAGCCAGTGTATACCTAGGGGGCACTTGCCCCCTAGCCTGGCCCCACCCACTATACATATAGAAATATTTTTATATTTAATATGTGTATATATGGGATTTTTTTTATATAATTCCCCCTAAAACTATTAGTTTTTAAAATTATATCTTATTTTTCTAGTTTTTTTTTCCTAATTTACTTTTCAAATTCCTTACAAAAAGTTAAATTTTCCTTGTTAAATTAAATTTTAATTATTTCCCTTTTTTTTTTTTTTTTTTTTTTTCCCCTTCTTCTACTCCTTTAAATAAATTTTTTTTTCTTCTTAACATTGTGACTCCTTGGTATCTTCCCAGTGGTCGCACAAAATAATGCACAAAACTTTGAATTTGGAAATTAGTGTCAAGTGGGCACCATAATTTAAATTTATAAACCGCTTAGCACCTATACTATGTAGTAAGAGTGAAAAGGGATCGTCCCAAGGGATTGAGTTGTCGTACTAGCTTGAGGTTTCAAAATTAGGGTTAGTAGGTCGAGTGATCAAAATAGTGGTTGTTTGGTTGAATTAAGCGAGATGCAAATTAAACTAAAGTAAGCAATAATGCAATAGAGAGAATAAAAGATAGAGAGAGATCTTGGGGTTTAGTGATCACCACTAAGTATAACTTTTCTACACCTTTAATGAATGATTAATGAGGGGAAGAACATGTATTGCAATAAAGTGTGCGCGTGTAGTTGTTTCAACAAGTATGGATGACAAATTAAGCATATATTGTCTAAACAACATGGTGGATAACACAACATATCAAATTAAGCCATTAATCCTCTCTAAGCTCACAATCCAAACACATCACAAGGTTAGAGACACATGTTACTTGCTTTTCATAAGTATGGAATATCAACAACAAGCATGGATTGTCCTCCCATTTAAAAACTACACTATAACTAAGCTAATGGCATGAAATTAAACTAATTAAACTAAGGGAGAGGCACAATCCATTAAGAAATGAGTAAGAACCATAAAATAAACCATAAGAATATGACATTAAGCACTGTCTTGACAATCTCTAGATCTATAACGTCAACACACATAAACATGCATCATTAACACAAGAAATTAAGACAAACACATGAACATCTATTCTAGCATACATAGACATATGGATATAATGAAATGATTAATTAGAAGCATTAAATCACATAAATCATTGAAGAAACAAGATCTATATATATAAAAGTGTCAAGACATGAATTACAATACAAATCCCCTAAAAAATACATAAATCAAGAAGTAGAAAGCATGCTTAGGGCTAACTTTAGCCCCAAGAGGATGTCTAGCGACTCATGGATGATGTCCTCCAATCCTCAAGGGCAAGCTCCATGGAATAAATTTGCTCCTTGATTGATGAAGAGTTTCCAATGGTGTCTCTAGCCTCATCCTCTTCTTTTCTTCCTCACTAAGAGTAGCCTCTCTCTAATCTCTAAGAATGTTAAGAATCCTCCTCAAAAAGTATCATACTCTTTATATAGGTAGATTAAGTGACACACAAAATGAGCTGGGGTCGTGTAGCAAATATTCCCCAATGATTGGATAAGGACAACTTTCAATGAGTTAAAAATTTAACTTTTTCGCATTGGAGGAAATTCGATCGATCGAACCTTGGACTTGGATCGATCGAACATGGCTGAGATCTATGGAACTGAAGTTGGATCAATCCTCAATGGCGGTGCCTTTTTGGATAAAAACAAATCTGAGATATTTTGAAGATATTTTTGAGAAAAGGACAAAAGTGGTTGGTAGGGTGGCACAACTGAATAAAATCAATCATTTGGATAAGGACAAGAATATTCGATCGATCGAAGAAGGGAGTTGGATCGATCGAACTTTTGAGATCTTTGAACAAGGACAAACATGGCTCAGATATATCTTAAAGTGCTAAGATCGATGAAAGTTGGATCGATTGAACTTTTTTTGAGATCGATCGAAGTTGCTGAAATTCCACCCTTTGTTTCCTTTTGCTCTACTTTGCTCATTTCTTTGATTAATCCCAGAATTGCTTCAATTATGCTCTTATTTGGCTGAGTTAGCTTATTTTAGGGATAAGTACCTAAAAATGGAAATAACACGAAATCAATACAAAACGGTAAAATAAAGTAGATAAAGGTTCTAGAATACCTAAGTTTAAGGGGTTTAAATACGCACTTTTCAGCGCTCATCACTCCTCTAAACTAAAATCCTAGCTCCACCCTTGGATGCCAGTAAGGAGAAAGTTGGGATGCACGTTAGGAAAATGTTGTGATGCAAGGCCAACGTCTTAACATTTTCGTAACATGCATCCCAAACTATTCTCACAGATTAGGATAGATGCACTAATGCACTATTGCGCTAGAAAATTTTTTGATCCTTATTTGATGATGTGAGAAGTCATTGATACATAAAAATAAATAAATAAAATAAAGTTGATTTGATAATTAGGATAGCTTATACTATATGTACCTTTTATTTAAGTCAAAACATTTATTAAGTTAGAAAGTGTGTTGTATATACCTTTTATTTGAGTCAAATCATTTATCAAGATACCTTTTATTTGAGTTAAATCATTTATTAAGTGGGAGAGTGTGTTGTTTTGTGTAAATTTAATAAGTGTGTATTTATTAGGTGGGAGAGTGTGTTGTTTAGTGCCAAGCCGGGTATTCTTTTATTTATTTATTTATTTTTTCTTTTATTTGAAAAGTAAATTCAATTAAGAACAAAGGCATAATATAAGGGAAGAACAAGCCCAAAGGGCCCAAAAACAACACATGAGGAGATCCAGGCTTTAAGACTAAGCCTGAGAACCACCAACATAATAGCCAATAAGCAAAATAACAAATAGCATTACATTAGCTAGAGAGCTAAACTAGAAACCGTTGAAGAAGCAACAATAATCCAAGGTGGAGCAAGGAGAAATCTCCTCAATGAGTGTCGTTTGGAGGTTCCATTGGCGGTCGTATGATGGATATAGGGAGGTCCCATTCTTCCAGTGGCCTTCTATTAATTTGAGGAGCTCTGAAGGTTGAAAGAAGAAGCTTCTGCTGATGGGTCTCGTCGACTATTAATAATAATTAACCCTTTGCAATAGCACAAATCATTGTAAAATAGGGCTATTGATCGAGTAAGTCGAACTACTGGGATTGCTAGTTTATGGTAACCAAGATTGTAAAATCACTTTTAGTTTGATGAAAGAGGTGTAAGAGTTGGTTTTGTTTGTCACTTCGAAACTAGAATTAAAAATGTGCATAAACAATAATTGCAAGGAAATTAAAAGAGGAAAGAAATCTAGGTAGAGAGGCCTAGGGAAGTGAATCTATTACCAACCCTATAAGCATGCTAGATAATGATTAATCTTGGGGAAACAACATATATAAGTGGCCATGATATGTAGCAACACATGGTTGCTACATTATCTTCAAGAAATTCATTAAATTAAAAGGCAAGAATAACCTATAAAAGGTTTACATGCTTGAACTACCTAAATTAGGGTGTAGCCTTAGACATGCTCACTAAGCTAGAGATTATCAAGCTCTCAGTGAAATGATATAAGCAATGAAGTTAAAATCAAGAAAGACCATCAAAGGAAGGACCTAAGCCATGGACTATCAAGCTTCTCAAACACCATGCCATTAAAACCATTCTACAATCTCATTTTCATTGTCACCATGAAAATGTAAGCCATACAACCATCAGAACATACTACCATAAATATACATGATTCCCCAAAATAAAATCAAAACTAGAGTATGCTTACAAAGAAGGGCTTCATCACCTCCCTAGAAAGGGAGTTAGTTACCCATAGGAGCAAAGGAGGAAGGAGAAGAGATCATCATCCCCACCATTTTCGCACCTCAAGGCTACAAGACACACAAACCCTCTTGCTCATAATATTTCTCTCTCTAAAACCTTACAAAATGTGAGATACTCCATAATCCATGCTTCAAGCCTCTTATCTAGCCAAAAACATCCTCCCCAACCACCTATTTTCGTAGCTTCACATCCCTAGAAGAGTGTAGAGCCACACAATGGGTCAAGGGGACAACATTGGATGAAAAATGCAGCCCACGTACATTTGTCTATAGATTGGCGGGTGCCTGCAGCTCAGGGCGGGCGCCTGCGCAGTGTCACAGCTATGCTTGGTAGGGGTCTGCAGGAAGCCATGGGGCCCTGCAAAAATTAAACTTCACTGGATGATTTGGCGGGCTCCCATAGCTCCTTGTGGGCGCCCACATGGTGTTAGGGGGCTCGAGGGTGGTCTTTGGCGGGGGCTCGCGATGCACGGCGGGGCCCCGTGATTTCTGAAGCATTCTGCCCTGTTTGGCGGGCGCTCGTAGGGCTGCTGAGGTCCACCTTACTTTAAGAAATGATCTTGGCTTGGCTTGGCCTGATGACGTGAACATCATCCTTAACGCTTCCTGTAGGGATAACCATGAGTCCAATGGATCACTGGCTTGGCCAAAATGGATGACCCCGGCAACGACATGCTTTGATTCTTCAAAAATTCATCAAAGCGACTCTTTTAACTCTCTTTGGGGAACCAACCTGAAAGTAGACAAAAACACGCAAATGAAGCTAATATGTATAATAAGATCAACTAATGGACTTAACTAATGCAAATAAGGGCGCTTGAATATGTAATATTCGGCGCTTATCGCACCCCCAAACTTAAAATCAAAAAGAAAATTCTTGACAAAATGACAACATTTGAAATGCTGTCTATATGCATCAACATGGTACAAGAAAATACACACACACAGGTCACTAGCAACTTGGAATAGACAGAAAATTGGAAATGGAATCATTATGCAGACTACCTTGCATATATGAAGCCTTGATATAACAAAATGGCTAAACATACTTCAAATCTCATGCATCAACATCGTAGTCTATATATATACTTCAATTGTCATCTCTTTAATAGAAATCAACTCTAACTTCAATGAAAGTGAACCAGATTCCCAATATGTGGCTTTTACCTTCTTTTTCTAATTTCAAAACACAAGTCTTCTAATCATTGAATTTCCCTTTTAAATGAGGTCTTTAAGGAATGAATTTATTCAAAATACAACTTTTGATTTTTTTTTTTAGATTCAATGCCAAAGATATCTATTCATTAGGGTCATCAATTCAAATCAACTGAGTCAAGGCCAAGGTCAATCAGGTTGCATGCCTTACAATTGAGTTTCCGATGTGCATCTGTGCAGTGTGAAGCATAAAAGAGTTTGAAATCCGACGAAAATCTAATTGAAGCATTTATACAAACCGGTTTGAATCAACATGATCATTTCAGATTTTTCTTTATTTTCAAAACTATCATTTGCTTCTATACACTGAGTATTAAACATTTGCTTCAATCTCTAACAAGTTCCAAGATTACACTATCATTATTTTCCAAAAAATGATTTTTATTACGTTACATGAACAATTAGTGCATGCAAACAAAAATGTAATACCAAAAATGCAATAATGCACCCCCAAACTTGAATGTCACATTGTACTTAATGTGAGAAGACAAAGAATGATTAATGAAAAATAGCGAGGGTACAAGAACAATATTACCAAGTGGAGAAAGAAATTCAGTGACAGTGTAAAAATATGCCACCATGGGAATTCCAATAGCACGCCCCCAAATTTGATTCTGAAAACCTATTGACAACACATCTATGCACAACAAACATCATATAAAACCTGACAGAGAGAAATATAAACAACTGCAATTTATTTAACTAAAAAAGAAGTGTTCATGCAAAATAGCAACACAATTGCAGTTAAGAGTTCAAAATAGGAACTGAAAAACATGCCAAAAATGGCCTAAAATAAATCCAAATAGTACTACTAAAAAGCAAAATAGATATGGAAAGCATAAAATCACTCCATCGGAGCGGAGGATGAACCACCAGCGCTGTTTGGGCTATAGTCAATCAGAGTCTGGAGCATGGTCTGCAAGACCTGTTGTCCATCTAGAGTCGCCTTCAGTTTCTCCTGAGTCTCCCTACGGAAGTCCATAAGGGTGCCCTCGATAGTGTCGACTCGCAGTTGAATTGTATCAAAACGGGTGATGAGTGAGTCGTAACCGGCATGGGGTATAGCAGGCGGTGGTGGTGCCACTGGTTCGGGAGCAGCTCTCGCAGGAGTAACAGGAGCAGCTGGACTTCCCCAATCCTACACATCACCAATGCGTGCCTGTCGAGACGTCTTAAGCTGGATGGTGCTCGACCTCTAAGCACTATTGTCAAAATGAAAAGCACTATTGTCAAAATGGAAAACCTCTGTGTTTTTCTCTTCTCCGTGGGGGACCCTGAACTACTTATTCTTGATGAGCCTGGTGACCAAGTACGGAAAAGGAAGTGCCCAAGTGAGGGCCTTACCCAACTGAGTTACAAAAAGGTCATTGTAGACCTTGAGCAGCTAGTCCCAGATGAGCTGCGGGACGCAAAACCAACATCCCGTCTCAGCAGTATAAAGGGTTTGCAGAAAAACCCCTTTCCGCTCCGAATGCTTGGGAATGGGAAGGAAGTTTTTAGCAATGACGGAGTCCACGAACCAGAGCTGGCACGGAAGGAATGATTTATTTGTGTTTGTTTTTAGATTGCCGGTAAATTGGTTGTGGCAAATTTCCTCTACCATATCTGCTAAATTCAGATTAACCGAAGGCTCAATGTACAAAGGCAGGCCCGTTCCATCCACAAGAGATTCCAATGGACATGCCAAAGCCGTGGCAAGGTCATCAAGGCCAAACTTAAAAGATATGCCATCGATGGTGGTCTTAATGACATCCGGCTCCGTGCATGTATAAAACATGTTGGAATAGAACTGGCGGATGAGGCGAGGATAGAAAGCGCTAGCGCGTGGCTTGAATAGAGATTGGAGGCCACGGTCCATCAATTCTTTGACCACCCATGCCATTTTTGGATGGTCTTTGAAGCCGTCTTTGATGACAAATTTTTTTGGATGGTCCCCGGCAATGGCGCCAAAAATTGATGGCAAATTTGGCCTCAGTTTTGATGGGCGATTCCGCCCAATTTGGCGTGAGAGGGTCATTGGATGGTCCCTCGAATGAGCGAGCATGCTCGGAAGAGACTTTGGGCACCATTTGGGGAGAAGAAGTTGGTTCAGGCAATTTATCGAACACTTGGTGTGCACAAAAATTAGGAAGAGAGACAAAAGGACAATAGAGATGTGAAATCCCAAAAATTTGTCCCTACAATTGCAATATACAACTCCCAAACAATCACAAATCCTCCACATAATCAATCCCATCCTCCATTGATCCACAAATTGAAAGAAAGGGAGAAGAAAACTTACCCAAGTTGAAGAACTAAAAACTCCCTTATTAGTGCAAAAAGGTTGGGATTATGAGGATTATGGATGAGAGATGATGGAGATGGTTGAGGGAGAGGAAGAAGTAAGGAAGAAAAAGAGGAGAGGAAGAATGGTTTGGGAAAGAGAGGGGAAATAAGAAGAAGGACCAAGAGGGAAAGAGAGAGGGAGAGTGAGAGGATTTAAACAATCGGCGAAAGGGCAGTTTTAATACAAAACCCGAATGAAGGGCGGGCACCTGAGTCGCTTGGCCGGCGCCCGCGGGTCTTCAAAGCAATCTGCCCCTTTTGGTGGGTGCCTGCAAGGGTTTGGCAGGCAAAAACCTTCTTAGAAAGTGATTGTTGCTTAGAAGGCTGGGTCAGGATCGAAAAATTCCCAAATTTGAAATTTAAGCTCCTATGGACCCAAGGCACCGTGTAAAACCTCCGGAACGAGAATTGGAGTTCATTTGCTAAAACATTATTTTTAAGGCTCGAATTTCCAGTGATTTTTGGATTTTATGAGAAAATTGCCAAAAAGACCTTGAAAAATTCCGAAAATGGTACCGAGATCTTAAAACGACTAAGAAAGCCGAATACGACTTTTGGAACGCAATTCGAGATAATTCTGTAAGAGGTCACATTTTGGCTATACTTAGCTAATTTTTGAAAAATTCTTGGCCAAGGCAACTTGGAAGAAGGAAAGCTTGGAAATTGGAAAAATTGCTTCCCATGAGTGCTAAATTTAAAGTCGATAGCTAGACGAACATGATTTCGCATCAGTCTTCGTAAATTGGGTCCGTTAATATGACTTTCTTTACTTTGCGGATTAGGACTATGCCATAAACATAAGGCTTAAGCCTTTGGCCATTAACCTTAAAGAGAGATCCATCGGTAGGATCTTGGAGTTTAATTGCACCGTGAGGCAAAACGGATGTGATGGCATATGGACCGTCCCACCGCGAATGGAGTTTACCGGGAAAGAGTCTCAAGCAAGAATTGAAAAGCCAAACTTTCTGTCCAGGGGCAAAAGACTTGTTGATAATGTGCTTGTCATGAAATGCTTTTGTCTTTGCCTTATAGATTTTAGCACTTTCATACACATCATTTCGAATTTCTTCAAGCTCATTGAGCTGCAATTTGCGAGTAGAGCCGGCTTGTTTAAGATTAAAGTTGAGCCTTTTTATAGCCCAAAAAGCACGGTGTTCTAACTCGAGTGGGAGATGACAAGCTTTACCAAAGACAAGTCGATATGGTGACATGCCGATGGGCGTCTTATACGTTGTCCGGTAGGCACAAAGTGCATCGTTTAGTCTCAATAACCAATCTTTGCAGTCCGGTCGAACCGTTTTTTCCAAAATATGCTTGATCTCATGATTAAATACTTCCACTTGACCAGTCATTTGAGGGTGGTAAGGTGTGGCAACCTTGTGAATGACGGAGTATTTAAGAAGGACAGATTTGAGGTAGCGATTTTGAAAATGAGATCCTCCGTCACTGATGATGGCCCTAGGCGTACCAAACTGACTGAAGATGTTCGATTGAATGAACTTGACCATGACTTTATGATTATTGGTTTTGGTAGTCTTCGCCTCAACCCATTTAGACACGTAATCCACCGCTACGAGAATGTACTTATAGCCATAAGAGGATGAAAACGGTCCCATGAAGTCAATTCCCCACACATCAAAAATTTCTATGATTAAGATGGGGGTTAAGGGCATCATGTCTCTTCTAGAGATAGATCTGAGCTTTTGGCAATGCTTACATAACTTACAGAAATTGTAAGTATCCCGAAACAAAAAAGGCCAATAGAATCCACTTTGAAGGACTTTGTCAACGGTTTTTTTGGCACTGAAGTGGCCTTCACATACAAGCGTGTGGCAAAAATTCAGGACACTGGAGAATTCAGTTTCGGGAATGCACTACCGGATAATTTGATCCGGGTAATATTTTAATAACTCTGGATTTTCCCAAAAGAAAATTTTGACTTGGGAGAAGAACCGGTCTTTTTCTTATTTGGACCATTTGGTCGGAATTTTTCATACCGCAAGGTAGTTTACAATATCCGCAAACCAAGGAAGATTTGAATGAGAAATCTGAAACAGTTGCTTATCCGAAAAGGAATCACGAACTGCAGCAAATTCAAAGGATTTAGAATTGAGTAAACGAGAAAGATGGTCAGCGACAACATTGTCTGTCCCTTTTTTGTCCCGGATTTCAATGTCAAACTCTTGGAGTAAGAGTATCCATCGAATTAGATGGGGTTTGGTCTCTTTTTGGCAAGCAAATGCCTAAGAGTAGTATGGTCTGGAAAGACAACGACCTTGGATCCAAGAAGGTTAAAACGGAATTTATCCAAGGCGTACACCACAGTTAACAACTCTTTTTCAGTGGTGGTGTAATTCAGTTGAGCATTAAATAGAGTTTTGCTAGTGTAATAGATAGCATGAGGAAGCTTGTCCACACGCTGGCCCAAAACCGCACCCAATGCATAATCGGATGCATCACACATGATCTCAAATGGAAGAGACCAGTTGGGTGGTTTTATGATTGGGGCTGATGAGAGAAGAGTACGGAGCTTCTTAAAAACTTCCAAACATGCTTTATCAAAATTGAAGGGAATATCCTTGACCAAGAAAGGAATGGATTTGTCGGACATAATTTGGAGGAGGAAGATTAGAGATTAATTCGATTTCGGCCTTGTCGACCTCGATTCCCCTTTCAGAAATGACATGTCCCAGGACAATGCCTTCTTAGACTATAAAATGGCCCTTTTCCCAACTTAGAATCAGATTTGTCTCCTTGCATCTTTGAAGCACAAGGGATAGATTGTGGAGACATGAGTCAATGGAAGATCCAAAGACGAAGAAATCATCCATGAACACTTCCAAAAACTTTTCAACCATATGAAAAAATATGGACATCATGCACCTTTGGAAGGTTGCCGGTGCATTGCATAGCCCAAAGGGCATGTGTCTATATGTAAAGGTTCCAAAGGGACATGTGAATGTGGTCTTTTGTGATATCCCTCGATTCTAGAACCACGGGTGATCAAGTCCGAGAACAAATCCGAGGGATACCAAACAATCAATATGTACACAAGCAGGAATAAAACTGAATTAAGATTAACATAATAATAAAACAGAAAGAAAACTAAAATGAAAATCCTCAAACCTTTAAATAATAAATTAATATAATTTAAATCTGTACAACTTGGGAATCCACCTAGTGGACCCCTAATTCCAAATCTTTAAATAAATTTATAGAATTAAATTCCAAAACCAAAATAGAAAGGAAATCCTATGTAACCAGACGAGTGAGTGTCTGTATCTGCATCAACACGATCAAACTCTAAGCCTGGTACTGGCGAATACCTGAAAAATAGGAGTGGGTCAGGCCCACATGTAAGTTCCAATCTACTACAATCCGTACATAAACCCGATACACAGATACATCCTAGATAGCTCGACAATATCTACAATAGTCCCTATATATATATACACACACTATAGGATGCTCACTAGCATATGACATAGTTCAGCCTGGGTAGAAGGTGACATATAAAATACACTTTTTAGCGGCCAAGTACCTAGACCTACCAGGGAACATTAGCTATATCTAGCTACTCAACCTTTGCAATATACGCACCCTAACCAACGAGTCTGAGACTCAAGCTCATCTCGTGGTACCATAAACATATATATAAAGTCCGTCCAAAACTAGGGTATGTCATTCAAATACTTATTGAGATGACATACAATATACAAACTAGTTAGTCACTTAACTTATTCAGTTGATATGACTTAACTATCATCCATTAATCCAGGAAGCCATTTAACTTAGTCGCAGTTGATCTGACTCAATCACAATTTGGATTCAATATTTTTCAATCCATCCTTTAATCCATTAGGGTAGGTTTAAGCGTTTTGAGCTAAACCGTCCCTAGTATGTCACCGTCCCATGCCGGTGCATACAATCCTCCATATCCATGTAAATTACAAAACATAATAATAAGCTAGTAATTTATAATCCAAACCATTATCCATATCATTGCAGAAAAGTAAAACAAACATCCGTTATGTCGTTTAACTGTTTTAGTTGACAGGACATGCATCCATGTAGGATTTAACTATTTTAGTTAATCCATTCCGTATGTATGAAGGGGTAGGACTTAGCTTTTTGATCTAATCCATCCCTGATATGTCACCTTCCCATATCGGTACATATTATGCAAATGATCCACAAATGATGCACATTTATTAAAACATCAAATACATCCACAGTCCGGCATAATAGCAATCAGATATAAACAAGATTCTATTATGTATACAGTACATGATTAAAATCACGAAACATCCGTTTAAATTGCTAAAGTAGTGATAAACAATTTAAACTATCGATTTTCATATAATTGACAGAACAGAAATAGAATAGTTCAGCAATTAACATCCATAGCATGATATAATGATTATCAGAATTATGAACTGAGCACATTATACTATACATCCCAAACCATACTCTCATACTAGTTCTTTTCATTTGCTAAAATAAATCTAGTAATCACAACTTGCACTATCCTTGATGGCATATCAATCAATGCTTAAATTACACGACGTCCCTAACCATAGCATAATCAACCTTCTTGGAACCAAAGTAAGTCATTCAATAGTTTTATTGATATGACACAAACATGAGTAGGACTTAGTGTTTCGAACTAATCCATCCCAGAATAGGTAAGTCTTAGTGTTTTGAACTAAGCCACCCCAAATCCATTTATGAATTAATGTAGGTAAACAAATATTAAGTTTCCTAAACATTATTTAATTTGTTTAAACATTAATTTCAATTGTCAAAGCAATTAAGTTATACTTCAATCCGATCTAAACAACATATAAGTTATTTAAATTTCCAAACCATCCACCTTCTTAGCATATATAGATATAAGACGCATTCTGGGATCTTCCTAAGTCCATTAAATCCATTTAAGTTAATTAAAATAGGTTTAGAAACCATTCTGGGCAATTAAAACCAAAATCCAAGTCGCGACCCAACTTAGTCAGCTCAGTTGCCAACTGAGTCGGCTAAGTTCCTAACTTAGTCGGCTCAGGTGCCGACTGAGTCGGCTAAGTTGATGCGGAAGCCGTCTTCTTTGTCCGTTCTGCCCCTGTATGACCCAGAACTCCATTGTTAAAGCCTCTAAGCTTCAACCTACGTCCCATACATCCATACTAAATTATTTTAAGTATTTTAACATGCAAAGATTTGTCTTAAACAACAATTATGCATCAAAACTTCCACAACCATTCAAAATAAGAAACTGAAACTAAAAGCATATGCCTTCTGTTTTAATCCAGTTAAGCATGCATAATTACTCAATTTTAGCATTCATTAAACCCCTGGAGTCTACATAGAATGCCCAGAACACAAGTTTACAGGAAAGAGATAGACTAAAACTTGCCTTTCGGTTTCGGTTCGAAACCTTTCAATGCCGTTGCTAAATTCTCCAAGACTGTTCCCTCCTCTGGTCACTGTTTTCTCCCTCTGTCGCGTCTTGGTTCATCCCATGCACAACCCCCTTAATTAATATCTCAAGACCCTCACTGTGTATCTCTCTTCACGTTCCAGAGCCTCTGTTTTTCCTTTTCAAGATATTACGTGAATAGGGTTTTCTCAAAAGCCTTGCAGACATACAAGAATATATATATATATATATATATATATATATATATAGCCTTCCCCAATCCTAAATCTGCTTATAACCTTATATATATATGGTCTTCTGTAAAGCCCTAATCCTAGTTCCAGCCTAATGATATGTCGGTTAAAATAAAACCCTAAACCTAAACTATAAATACAACACACATAAATTATATAAGCTACCAAAATTAAATTAAAACAATAATCAAATATCTAAATTAACCAAGAATTAACTTAAAACAATTACAATCAATTTAAACAAACACAATCACCAATTAAGCAAATAAAACCACTAAACACATAGCTAGATATTCTTATTTAAATTCACACAAATCAAATAATCAATTAATGAATTAAAATGCACTTAAAATACATAAATAAATTCCAGTTATATCCTTTTGAGAATTAGGGGTATTACATTCTTCCCCCCTAACAAAAGGAATTCCGTACTCGGAATTCATGAAATTCTGAATTCTTTTATTGTAAATTCAGTTCCATTCCGTTGTGGACTTTGCCCCTGTTTATGGGCTCCACTGAATTCCCAATCCTTCAATACATTAAGTGTCTATGTATTAGAAATAGCATAACTGTACAACGCCTAGGTTGTATCTAGCAACACTCCAATCTTACCCCATATTGAGCGAAGGGTAACAATCCTTAGTCCTCCAAAGTCCATATAACAAATGCATAAAATTTCTATGCATCCAGCGCTAAGGAATTAGTAACACGAAAACAATAGGTTACAGCCTAAATCGAGAAACAAAATCCTAGAAAAGTCAATGTAATACGTAAAACTGACCTTCCTCCAAAACCATTGCTTCCAATATGGAAGTCCTCCCAATCAACCATTTCCTGATAGAACACTCCTATGTACGAGTTCAACTATCTACAAAATTCGACTGCCGCCTCCAACCCGCGTGCAACCGTTACCAAAAGAGAATATTTTTCTCCGATGTATCCTTAAAGAAAGACAAGGTCCTACTATATAACCTATTCCATACCCGTCCAATGAGTGAGAGATCTGCCCATATACTATCCAAAATCCCAAACTTGTCGCACTAACCTCCTTGTGCCAACAATAGCACTGACAATAACTGAAGAGCTAAGTAACGCTTTCAATTACCCATGCCAACCTAGGATATATATCCTAAGCATATTTGCCATGATTACATATTTTTTCGCAATCTGATTTCCCGTCTAGAGATGCGAAGCATAGTTGTTGCTCGAACACCTTCAAAACTCCATTGACATAGCAGTGTTTAACTCCTATAAGAGATAACCACATACTACAACCCCGTTATCAGTGCAATGTAGAACTGACATAACACGCCAAAACAAACACCACCAACAGTGATGTCCACCATCCAACTTGCTTGATCCACGACTCTTAATTCATATGGAATGAAAAGTCCAACCAATGTCGGGACTTTCTACCAACCATCCCTTCCTGATTAGTCCTACTTCCCTGTTGATATAGAAAGTGGCTAAAAACCTCCAATGACATTCAAGTATCAACTTTCTTCCTTATTAGCAGGTGATAAACTTAGAGACAGTGATATACATGTCTCTATTCGTACCGGCTCACCAAGACGAACCGGGTAAGTCATGCTGTAACTCCTATCCGTTTAACCGCACCATAAAATTTATGAATTTTACATCTCAGTCACTCCAACTTTCCTAGAATTGGAAAAATAACTACTTTTCCTCCTTCAGTACCCTATCTCATCTGAGTAAGGTAATCCCTCATATGGGGTCAGCCCAAGTATTCCAAGTTGACTGCTTCCATGTCCCTGGTAATAGTAAGTGTTATTATTTCCACATGCTAAAACTTAACTGCCTTCCAAATAACAACCAAAGGCTCAATTACCATAGCGGTTAGTAAAAGCATCCTCTTCCCAAGTCCCTCCACTAGACGCAACTTAATGCAAAGTGTGAATTTCCCCAGCTATCCATCTAAGACGTCTTGTGATCCGTGCTATTCGTAAGAACTGAGTTCTTACTAGTTCCAAATTAGACAAAGTGAAGCTGATTTAATTTTATCAGCCAACGATATCCCAACCAGAATCCTGACCCTTTTTGTAGAATCAATAATCTCTTATCTAGATCCGTGGAAACTACTCTGTTAGTCTCGCTCTAGCATGAGAAGTGGCCGCAAGGATCGAATGATCTCTGACGGTCCATCTAGATTATTTACCAGATATTAGACTTTGAGACAAATCACCATGTCCCTCCTCCTACCAGTCTTCCAAACATCTGCTTCCTTTTGAGAAGCATCATGTTTCCTCCAAGATCCCTAAAGAACTAAGAGTTGTGAACCTCAGTCCTTACATCCTCCTTCTAGTTTGTCTAATGAAAGTATTGTTAGTCTGGTAACACCAGCTTTCATAATTAGATGTTCGGTCTCATATTTAAGTCTTTGACATCTTACTTTTCTAACACAAGTAAGTGTCTATGAGACATCCTGTCTAACTGCAACCACATATGGAAATCTTTTCGTCCTCCAAATAGTCAACAATTTCCGAGCAACAACCATTTGTTGCGAACTGTGACCTAAAAAAAAAAAAAAAATTCCATATTATTTGTGCAAATGAAATGATATTGTTTCCTCCTCCATATGCAACTCTAACAACTCATCCTAACGACACGTCTTCATAAATCAAATTCTTGATTAAGGATAGACTGACGAATAGTTAATCCGTCCACTATCCTCAATTGGTGTCGTTCCATTCAAGTACTTAAACCAGTACCAAATCCTCCTGCTGACTTTGAACTACCTCTTGTAAAATTTCCGAGAAGATATTCAGCCAAGTCATTTCCTCCAGTAAACCATCGTGACGTTACAGTTTATCAAATGAATCTATATCATTTTACTTGACTGCTGGTTTACTTACCCTATCCTGAAAGCGTACTATGACCTTACATGTCTAGGTTCATCAGATTGGCTAAAAGTTGGTATACCTACCAAATCCCATGACCACATGCATAAAATCCTAGCGTAATTAACGCTATTCCTCCAAAACGGTAGTTGACTGTTCATTCACTTATGTCCTCAACTAAACCGGAATCCCGATCCTAAATAATTAACAAAAAAAAAAAAACATTAAGCACACACAATAAAACACAATAGAACCCTACGTAAAACATCGTTCCTCCTAGCAAAGAAAATCTCTTTTAAAAATCAACTTTACCCGATTGGTTCACAATCTCCTTTCTACAGTTTCGAAGGTAATCATCCAACCTCGAAACATAAGCTCAGATCATAGCTCAAAACAAAATCCATTTGCCTCAGCAAATTCTAAAGGCTTAACTTTCACTCTCCTTATCCACGAAATGCAAACCGTCTAATGTAGCTTTATAAAGTAACTTAGACTGTCACAACTTAATCCCCATACTTCCCGTAATATGCTATAAAACCATTGTTTCGTTCTAAGAAGAACTCCATCTGATTCCTGAACCCCTAAAGAGTTCTCTTTATCCACCTCGTTTTTAAAGTAATACATAAGGTTAACTATCCACCTCAACTCTATAAGTATCGTTCACTATAATATTAGCGAACAAGATCACTTTCACGTGATCCTTGATTTTCAACATTCAATACCCTCTTTCTTGGATATGTTAAAATCTCCTCTACTAGAATCCTCTTTGGATTCCTATTCCTCGGTTGTCTCCTTTACGAGAACATCTCTACTCGTGTTGGTCCCTTCATGCGGGGACCAAAAACACACTCCTAAATCCTTTCTTGGCTTATACTTCTAAAAATAGCGCCAACCGGAACTAAACTTTCGATCCCGAGTTCTGCTTCTGATAAAGAACTTGATAACGTACTTCTTTACTCCGTTGGGTCTGATTTGCTATCGCCTTGGACCCCATCCTCCACCTAGTGTCAACCATTCCATAATTATGAAATATAATTGACATCAGCTGCTCCTTCTAACGAACCGTAAAAGAGTACAATGAATCCTATTATGGCTCTAAGTTTTTAAGAGACGCAACACGGAAAACTTCTAACGAAAGACACTCCTAAGGACACTAGAACCCGGAGTGCTCTGATACCAACTGTGATACCCCTCAATTTTAGAGCCACGGGTGATCAAGTCTGAACACAGATCTGAGAGATACCAAACAATCAATATGTACACAAGCAGGGATAAAACTGAATTAAGATTAACATAATAATAAAACAGAAAGAAAACTAAAATGAAAATCCTCAAACCTTTAAATAATAAATTAATATAATTTAAATCCATACAACTCGGGAATCCACCTAGTGGACCCCTAATTCCAAATCTTTAAATAAATTTACAGAATTGAATTCCAAAACCAAAATAGAAAGGAAATCCTATGTAACCAGAAGAGTGAGTGTCTGTATCTACATCAACACGATCAAACTCTAAGCTTGGTACTGGCGAATACCTAAAAAATAGGAGTGGGTCAGGCCCACATGCAAGTTCCAATCTACTACAATTCGTACATAAACCCGATACGCAGATACACCCTAGATAGCTCGGCAATATCTACAATAGTCCCTATATATATACACACACTCTATAGGATGCTCACTAGCATATAACATAGTTCAGCCTAGGTAGAAGGTGACATATAAAACACGCTTTTTAGCGGCCAAGTACCTAGACCTACCAGGGAACATTAGCTATATCTAGCTACTCAACCTTTGCAATATACACACCCTAACCAACGAGTCTGAGACTCAAGCTCATCTCGTGGTACCATAAACATATATATAAAGTCCGTCCAAAACTAGGGTATGTCATTCAAATACTTATTGAGATGACATACAATATACAAACTAGTTAGTCACTCAACTTATTCAGTTGATATGACTTAACTATCATCCATTAATCCAGGAAGCCATTCAACTTAGTCGCAGTTGATCTGACTCAATCACAATTTGGATTCAATATTTTTCAATCCATCCTTTAATCCATTAGGGTAGGTTTAAGCATTTTGAGCTAAACCGTCCCCAATATGTCACAGTCCCATGTCGGTGCATACAATCCTCCATATCCATGTAAATTACAAAACATAATAATAAGCTAGTAATTTATAATCCAAACCATAATCCATATCATTGCAGAAAAGTAAAACAAACATCCGTTATGTCGTTCACCTGTTTTAGTTGACAAGACATGCATCCATGTAAGATTTAATTATTTTAGTTAATCCATTCCGTATGTATGAAGGGGTAGGACTTAGCTTTTTGATCTAATCCATTCCTGATATGTCACCTTCCCATACCGGTACATATTATGCAAATGATCCACAAATGATGCACATTTATTAAAACATCAAATACATCCAGAGTCCGGCATAATATCAATCAGATATAAACAAGATTCTATTATGCATACAGTACATGATTAAAATCACGAAACATCCGTTTAAATTGCTAAAGTAGTGATAAACAATTTAAACTATCAATTTCTATATAATTGACAGAACAGAAATATAACAGTTCAACAATTAACATCCATAGCATGATATAATGATTATCAGAATTATGAACTGAGCACATTATACTATACATCCCAAACCATACTCTCATACTAGTTCTTTTCGTTTGCTAAAATAAATCTAGTAATCACAACTTGCACTATCCTTGACGGCATATCAATCAATGCTTAAATTACATGACGTCCCTAACCACAGCATAACCAACCTTCTTGGAACCAAAGTAGGTCATTCAATAGTTTTATTGATATGACACAAACATGAGTAGGACTTAGTGTTTCGAACTAATCCATCCCAGAATAGGTAAGTCTTAGTGTTTTGAACTAAGCCACCCCAAATCCATTTATGAATTAATGTAGGTAAACAAATATTAAGTTTCCTAAACATTGTTTAAGTCATTTAGACATTAATTTGAATTGTCGAAGCAATTAAGTTATACTTCCATCTGATCTAAACAACATATAAGTTATTTAAATTTCCAAACCATCCACCTTCTTAGCATATATAGATATAAGATGCATTCTGGGATCTTCCTAAGTCCATTAAATCCATTTAGGTTAATTAAAATAGGTTTAGAAACTATTCTGGGCAATTAAAACCAAAATCCAAGTCGCGGCCCAACTTAGTCGGCTCAGTTGCCAACTGAGCAGGCTAAGTTGCTAACTTAGTCGGCTCAGTTGCCAACTGAGCAGGCTAAGTTCCTAACTTAGTCGACTAAGTTCCCAACTAAGTCGGCTAAGTTGATGCTGAAGTCGTCTTCTTCGTCCGTTCAGCCCCTGTAAGCCCCAGAACTCCATTGTTAAGGCCTCTAAGCTTTAACATACGTCCCATACGTCCATACTAAATTATTTTAAGTATTTTATCATGCAAAGATTTATCTTAAACAAAAATTATGCATCAAAACTTCTACAACCATTCAAAATAAGAAACTGAAACTAAAAACATATACCCTCTGTTTTAATCCAGTTAAGCATGCATAATTACTCAATTTTAGCATTCATTAAACTCTTGGAGTCTACATAGAATGCACATAACACAAGTTTACAGGAAAGAGATAGACTGAAACTTGCCTTTAGGTTTCAGTTCGAAACCTTTCAACGCCGTTGCTAAATTCTCCAAGACTGTTCCCTTTTCTGGTCACTGTTCTCTACCTCTGTTGCGTCTTGGTTCATCCCACGCACAACCCCCTCAATTAATCTCTCAAGACCCTCACTGTGTATCTCTCTTCACATTCCAGAGCCTCTTTTTTTCCTTTTCAAGATATTACGTGAATAGGGTTTTCTCGAAACCCTTGCGGACATATAAGAATATATATATATAGCCGTCCCCAATCCTAAATCTGCTTATAACCTTATATATATATGGTCTTCTGTAAAGCCCTAATCCTAGTTCCAGCCTAATGATATGTCGGTTAAAATAAAACCCTAAACCTAAACTATAAATACAACACACATAAATTATATAAGCAACCAAAATGAAATTAAAACAATAATCAAATATTTAAATTAACCAAGAATTAACTTAAAACAATTACAATCAATTTAAACAAACGCAATCACCAATTAAGCAAATAAAACCACTAAACACATAGCTAGATAATCTTATTTAAATTCACACAAATCAAATAATCAATTAATGAATTAAAATGCACTTAAAATACATAAATAAATTCCAGTTATATCCTTTTGAGAATTAAGGGTATTATATCTTCTCTTGATCTTGCGGATCAATTGCCATTTGGTTATAGCCGGAAGAACCATCAAGGAAAAAGTAGTAGCATTGGCCGGCTGGCCTCTCTAGGAGTTGATCAATGAATGGGAGTGGGAAATGATCCTTCCTAGTGGTAGAGTTGAGCTTCCGGTAGTCAATGCATACACGCCACCTGGTGGTGGTGCGTTGTGGTATGAGCACGCCCGCTGAATCTTCAACAACGGTGTGGCCAGATTTCTTGGGAACAACTTGAGTGGGGTTCACCCACTCGCTATCAGAGATGGGGTAGATTATTCCCGCATCTAGTAGCTTGATCATTTCTCTCATGACCACTTCCTTTATGTTGGGATTCAACCGGCGCTGCACCTCTCCAGAAAGTTTAGCATTGTCTTCCATGTGAATGTGATGCGTACAAATAGAAGGGTCGATTCCTTTCAAATCAGCCACTACCCAGCCGATAGCTTCTTTGTGCTCTTATAGCATTGCTAAAAGGCTATTTTCTTGGTCCTTTAAAAGGTCCGATACAATGTTGACTGGAAGAGTTTGATTTGTACCAAGAAACACATACTTGAGGTGGGCTGGGAGCGACTTTAACTCAAGTTATGTTGGAGATTTCAAGGAAGGGACCGGAGGAGTAGTGGAAAGTTGAGGAAGTGGTTCTCTTGGCAGGAAAGTCTATGATAGCACCAATATCGAGCAAAGAATTCACTTCTTGGATGGATTGGTGGATATCAAAGTTTGCAAAATCAAAGCGAGAAATGTAAGTTTTAAGCGGATCTTTGCTTAGAATAAAGGGGATAAATTCCTCGACCATTTCATTTACCACATCAATGAGGAAACAATCATCCTCTTTGGAAGGATGTTGAGTTGCATGGAAAATGTGGAGTTTGACTTGCATATTTCCAAAGGCGATATCCATCACCCCGACTCGGTAATTTATCGAAGCATTAGCTGTAGCTAAGAAAGGCTGATCGAGGATCACAGGAATATGTTTCTTTGGGTCATGGATCGGTTCCGTGTCAAGAACCACAAAGTCTACCGGGAAGTAGAATTTGTCCACTTTGATTATGACATCTTCATGAATGCTTCATGGGTACTTGATCGATCTGTCGGCAAGCTGCAAGACCACGGAGGTTGGCTTTAAATCTCTTAACCCAAGTTGTAAATAAACTGAATATGGAATCAAGTTCACACTCGCACCTAAGTCAAGGAGGGCCCTTTCTATCTTTTTGTCACCAATGACACACGAGATTGTTGAGGCGCCCGGATCCTTATACTTTAGAGGAGTGCTGTGATGAATGATTGCACTCATATTTTCAATTAGTCTTACCTTTTTCGGTAAATAATTCTTGGAAGTGCATTTTTGAGTACACAAATCCTTGAGAAATTTTGCATAGGGAGGGATTTGTTTGATAGCATCCAAGAGAAGAAGGTTGATCTTTACTTGCTTAAAGACTTCCCACATGTCCTGAATTTTACAACTTCTGTTCCCAAAATGTGTTGAATCTTGGAGATGTTGAGGAAATAGAGCCTTAGGCTCATAAGAAGTCTCCACAGTTGGGGGTACAAGCTTGGAATTTTCAGTGCTAGACTTTGGATTTTCAGGAGTGAAATTTGGATTAGATGAGCTAGGATTTGGATTTTTAGGAGGAAGGATTGTTTCATCTTTTCCTCTATTAACCTTGTTATCCACAATTCGACTATTCCTAAGGGTGGTGATTGCATAGGCTTGTTCATGAGTAGGCCCACTCGGAGGAGGGGCTTCGTCAATCACATACATCCCTCTAGGATTCTCAAATGGTTGAGCGGGAAGCTTTCCCTTATCCCTTTGAAGAAGTTAGTTCATTGAAGTAGCTATTTGTCCTACTTGATTCTCAAGTTTAGCTATTACTTAGTATGAGAATGAACCATTTGGAAAGTGGGCTGCAATGATATCAAGTGTTGCTTGTTGGATTCTTACATTTTCGTGTTTAGAGATTCCATCATTTGCTTATTTGCAGCGAGAATTTCATCAGTTGAAAACATAGGAGGTGGAGTAGAGACATTTGGATTATAGGGTGGATGGTAACTTGAAAAGGCCTGAAATTGCCTATTTTGAAATTGAGAAGAGGGCTGATTTTGATACCATTGATTTTGAAACGTTGAATTTTGTGGGGCGGGTTGCCTCCATAAGAAATTCGGATGATCTCTCCATCCCGAATTGTAGGTATTGGAATACGGATTTTTTTCAGGCCTGGAAAATATAACATTTGCTTGCTCTTGATAGTTACTAGGAAATTGCTCCGGTGTGGGGCAATCTTCCGAGAGATGGAAAGGACTAGTGCATGATGCATATACCGTACTGGCTGAATTTTGAGACAAGGAAGGAGAGAGATGTGGTGCCATCAATTGATAGAATTTATGAGCTGTGGCATCCACTTGATGTGACGACCCTGGTTTTTAGGCAAGTGTGTCAGGGATGAACCGAAAGGATGATCCGGTAATGGATCCGAAATGCGGAAGCAAGAAACAAGAGAACGATCTCCCAAGGCATAACACACCTCTAAGATACTTTGATGACCTTCCATGAGGTCGTGGAACTCAATGAAATAAAGTGCGGAAGCAAGAGATCGGAAAAATAACGATTAAGCCCCTAGGGGCAAAATAGTCATTTGTTAAAATATAGAACCGGGTGCTACCAAGCACACCACTGGGAAGACAGTGAAAAATTAACCAAGTTAGACCCAAGAATCACTTGATTCGGGGTCCGGATGAAGAAGATATGAAACTCCAAAGTTTCATAAAATTAAACTTTTGAGTTAAAATCAATGGGGCAAGGGTACTTTACAAGGGGTAAAATGGTCTTTTAGAACAAAACTAGATGCAACTGAGCATACCATTATATAGAAAAGGAAAAGTTAATAAATCTAGACTCAAGATTCACTTGATTCGGAGTCTGGGCAAAGAAGATATGAAGCCTCAAAGTTTCAAAAAAATAGACTTCTGGGTTCAAATCAATGTGGCAAGGGTACTTTGCAAGGGGTAAAATGGTCCTTTCAGATAGAATTGGATGCAACCATTCATACCGTTGGATAGACAAGCAAAATTTAATAAACTTAGACTCAAAAATCACTTGATTTGGAGTCGGGACGAAGGAGATATGAAGCCTCAAAGTTTAAAAAAAAAACCAACTTTTCCGGGTACGAAAATCTGGGTAGGAATAGTGTTTTGACAGAAAACAACTTTTCAATTTTTTTTCCAGAACTAAGGCTAGAAACGGACCCTTAAACGAATTTTTCTGCAAAAACACGAAGAAGAAACCCCCCTTAAAATCACATTTCCTACTTGGCTGCATGGAAGAAATGAAAAAAAACAAGCTGTAAAATCCCTAAAATGCCCCTAGAACAGAATAGGTCAAGAGGGACCCAAAAAGCTGCTACAAGCATTTTTTTCCAGAAACAGCCAGAATAGAGAGTAAAAATGGGCTAGTAGATGAATTTTTCTGGAAAACACAAAGAAGAAACCCCCCTCAAAATTGAGTTTTCTACATGACTCGCATGAGAATTTTAAAAAAACTCACTGTAAAATGCCCAAAATGCCCCTAGCTCGGTAAGGGGTCAAAAACTCAAAAAAATACAACTTTGCACCGAGTATGCATTTGGCCTTAAATGCATTTCTAGGTTGAAACAAATGTGCACAAAAATGTATTTAGTGATTTTAAGTGCGCAGGAATGGTCCGCGGCTCCCGAGAAGACCCGATGCAAAATCCGACCCCCCAACGGCTAAAAAGGCCAAAATGCACAAGAATTGGGAAATTTGAAAACCAAAATTAACAAATGATTTCAAATTACTGTTTGGCCCTTGGCCACACTTCATACATAATTAATGAGACCCTACGAAAGAATAAAATGAAATTCGTACACCCGATGCAAAAGTTATGACACAATGTCTAAGCATTTTTCAACATTTTCATATTAAGCCTTGAAAACGAAAGTGCATAGAAAGCAAGATACATGTCATTGGCTTCCAGCCTTATCTCATACATGTTAAATACATTGAAAAGAGTGTACTCATGTATACTTTACATAAATCGGATCAAATATTACAAGGTTAACATATGGCTACAAAAAGGCATTTTATGTTAACACTTGTATAAAATGGAAACTTAGAAACTACAAGCCATCCAAGGAGCAATAAGCATCACGGACCAAGTCTTCATACCTAAAAAATGTCCCCACTATGTGGGTGAGTAACATAAAGCTACTCGTAGGGAATGAGCATGCATCGACCTAGCATTTTATGATTATATCACCTTAAGGTGAAACATGTCAAAGGGGCTCATGCCACCTAACGTCTATATCAAAATGAGACTCAGGGAGCATCCTAAGCTACTCATGCAATTTAAAGTGAACAACGGCATACAAGTATACATGCTCAAGTATACTAAACAATGCTAAACACGTTATACAACATACAAGCATACATTTCCAAGTATAGTAAACCACATTAAGACAAGTCATGCAATGTCTAAGCATATTTACACAAGTATGCATTTTGTATGAAAATCTCGTAAATCAAGTATACCGACACAAGTATACTAAGCTAAGAGAGGTACGCCTAAGACAAGTATACACGGCACAAGCATACTAAATAAAATCTAAACTCACAGAGCAAGCATACAAGTTCAAGTACACTATATGAGATCTAAATGCACAAAACAAGTATACAGTTTCAAGTATACTAAATAAGATTCAAATATCCAAAGCAAGCATTAATTCTCAAGCTACAAGTAATCCATGATTAACAAGTTAAAATTTAATGTGAAATCAAATAGTGGAAAGACTAGGATCCTTGGCTGCAAACCAATCGAGTTATTCCGGGTTACTAGCTCGCAAGGTAGCGCGCACGTGTATAAGTTATTCCAGGTAATTACGACCCACAATGTACTACCTATTGCGCACTTCATATGACTTAGGAGACTCACGAATCCGTACTAGGGCCAAACCCTAGCCATCACATGAGTATGATCCTTATAAGCCTCCAAAAACAATAAGTTCAAAACTTATGCAAAATCAATAAGTTAAACCAAACTTATACATCTCAAATAATGTCTAGGAATCAATTTACATGCACAAGTAAGGTTGAATTCACACAAACCATGTCCTAGAGTTCAAGTCTAAATAGCATATGACATGTCATGTTCTCAATATGCAATTTACATATAAAGTAAGAATATTTTACAACAATTGAGTCACATTATTATCCTAAGCCACAAGTACTAAATAAGCTTCAATTTAGTAACAAGCTTTCAAGGTAAACAATTGTAATATTATAACAAGCTATATACCTACACAAGATATATTTAAGCAAGCTTTACAAGTTAATGATATTCTATATCATGCTAAGTCCAATTACCATTTTAAAAGGCCCCAAGTACTAATTCTACATCCAATCAGTAATATGCTCACAAGGTAATTAATTTCACTACATTAAAAGGGATTTTCAACCTAACATGAAAAGTCTCTAGATTTCATATTAATCCCAAATAAACTCAAATTAATATATGTTAAGGAACATAGCATAGTCTTCATATATATTATACCCAAAATCAATTTAAGTGACTACAACACTTAAAAATAAAATTAATTAAGCTAATTAATTAATTTTCTCTAGATTTTCAAACATATCTAAATGTCCTCAATTTAATATATGTTAAAGAATTCACCAAGGCCTACTTTAATATCACATTATAAGTTGATTCAATACTTGATACAACTAGGTGAATTAAACTTTCACAACAGATAAATATTAAATAAAATTTGCAATTCTTATTCAAATAATCCCAATTTAATATATATCAACCACCATACCAAGGCCTAAATTTCTAGCATGCCACAATTTAATTCTAATTTGCCTAGCATCATGAGAATTAGATCTTAAACAAAGAAAATAATTAAATTAAATTCTATAACTTGAACAAGGCATGCTCACAAGTTGCATATGCTCATATAAAAATCAATACAACATTAATATAACCCTAAAACATCCCCTACCTCAATTTGAGATGAAAATCTCAAAAGCCACCTAAACGAAACAGCTCCGAATCCGACAATACTTCGGGGTTTTATCGGGGACAACACTGTGAACAAGAATCCCAAGAAAGCCCCATGAAAATCACAACTTGACCTCAAACCCAAACTCAAGAAATGGTCAGAAATGGATTCTAATAAGGGTGAAAGAAGCGCGTAGTCAAGACAAACACAAAACGCAAAGGCACTATGACTTTATAACAAAGGGAAGGAGGTTTAAATGAGAGGAGAAGGGTGGCAGCCCCCCTTGGGCTGCCATGGAAGATCTAGGTCATGCATGGAGAGGGGAGAAGATTACTTTTTGACTTTAAGTCCCCCTATTTATAGAAAATCTCAAAAAGTACCCCGAACGGGTCCTGCCTAGTCCGGAAAAGTGAAATTTGAGTAGACGTGCTCAAACGGCAAAACTTCGTGAACAAAAAAGATTCAAAATGAGAAAATATGAACAAGAAAAGAAATGACGTCAAAAATCGAGTCTTGAGAAGAGAGATATGCTCCGAACAAGTTCAGCAGCAACTGGGGCCGGAAACCCTGAAACTGAAGAAAAACGACCAGAAGGAAATTCCAAGAATTTACGAGTCGACAAAAAATGAAAATGAATCCCGTACGACGATCCAGGCTCCAGACCAAGTATTTTACAATAACTTTCATTAATTACAAAATAGCCCCTCTAAAAAGGGTTAATTGCACTAATACCCCAGAATGAAAATATCTTCCAAAAATATTTTCTTAAAAACCCCTGAAATAAAATATATTCAAAAGATATTTACTAAAAACACCCCAAGAAAAGAAAAAAATTCTGAAATTTTTTGCATCCATGCCCTTATGGACACCGGGAGCAATTAGAGTACTTTCTTGCAAAAGTAAAGATACATATTTCGTGGAAACCAATTAGAATGGAGATACGTGAAGTTAAAAACTAACTTCGAACACAAAGAGTGAGGTTACGCCAATAAAGTGACAAACGGGAAAAGATAAAATAGGAAAAATGACGAAATAGGGGAAAAAGACGAAAAGTGAATAGTGTCGAAAAACGAAAAAATATGGAAATGGCTCGGTCCTCAAAGGAAGTTGTCAATCCAACGAAAAGAGTCTCAAAACCATTTCCGAGCACTCGAGATGACACTAAGTGACGAGAAACTGAACTCAGAAAAGAAATTTCAACGAAAAAAATTTATCCGTAAAATTCTGAGAAAAAAAGGAAAGGAAGGAAATGACCAAGTCATTACACTTGAGAAGACTCTTCCCTCATTGTCTTCGGTTGACATAGGTTGGTGTTCTTTACATTGGTTGAGGTTGGAATTCTACGAGAATTATGTTGCAATGAGTTTTCACTCAAATTCTCAAGTAAGGTTCACGCCTCATCCGCACTTTTAGACATGAACATCCCTTCACATGATGAGTCAACATGAATCTATGTTCGTCGGTTAACCCAGCATAGAAAGCTCGCACCAATTGCCATTTTGGAATTAGGTGGTGTGGACATTTCCTAAGGAGGTCTTGTAGTCTTTCCCAAGTCTCATGGAGTTGTTCCCCATCGCTTTGTGAAAAGTTAAGAATGGAACGCCTCATTAGGTTGGTTTTACTCACTGGATAATACTTTTTTAAGAATTCTTATTGCAATTGAGTCCATGTAGTGATGGAATTTGCAGCAAGGGAGTTCAACCAATATTTTACCCTTTCCTTTAAAGAAAATGGGAAGAGATGCAAATGGAGACCATTTTCAGGGAAGCCCCTCAGCTTGATGGTAGAATAGATTTCAAGGAACTCATTAAGGTGCTTATAGGGGTCTTCATTTTTAAAGCCATGAAAGGATGGAAGCATTTGAATTGTGCTAGATTTGATCTCATATTGGGCTGCTTCGATGTTTGGCATTACTATGTAAGGAGAGGCATAAGTTGTAGGGATGAAATGGTCCCTAAAAGTTATAGGAACAACATTTGGAATTCCAGCCTTATCATTATGGATTCCTTCATTCCCAATATTTTCTTCATTACCGGCCATTGTATTAAATTCAAGTTCAATTCCTCTTATGTTTGCAGATTCCTTAAGGTTTCTTTTAAGAGTCCTTTCAAGCAAATTTTGTCAACTGGAGATTCAAGAGTTGGTAAAGATAATGACCTACGGCCAAACATCAACAACACACTTCACAACAAGCACAACAAGCACAACAATTATTTACCATAACCTCTACATACGATGTTCCCTTTCTCCTCAATTATCAATAAGACAGAAAGTAAATGGCCATAACAAGGACCAATGTTTTGTAAAATAATAAAATAGAAATAGCCTCGATAAGGGCTCCACAATCAAATATCTCAAATTTAACCACATGCAAGATATTCACAATTTTGAAACTAGAACTTCGAAAAACTTACCTGAAGTCATCTAGACTTATGATATTTTTAGTTTTCCCACGGCAAGCCTTGAGTACCTAGAATCTCAGTAAAACACTTAGAACACAACAATAATCAAAACCGAATAAGAAAATATTCACAAGAAACAATATTAACAATCAAACAAAAGTTAATCCTTTACCCTCGGTTACAAAACCATTTGCAATCCCCAGTAACAGCACCAAAAATTGATGCTATCGATCAATCTCAATAATAATTCAACCCTTTGCAATAGAAAAATCATTGTAAAATAGGGCTATCAGTTGGGTAAGTCGAACCACTAGGATTGCTAGTTTATGGCAACCAAGATTGTAAAATCATTTTTAGTTTGATGAAAGAGGTGTAAGAGTTGGTTTTGTTTATCACTTTGAAACTAGAATTAAAAATGTGCATAAACAATAAATGCAAGGAAAGTAAAAGAGGAAAAAAATCTAGGTAGAGAGAACTAGGGAAGTGAATTCACTACCAACCCTATAAGCATGCTTGATAATGATTAATCTTGGGGAAACAACATATATAAGTGGCCGTGATATGTAACAACACATGGTTGCTATATTATCTTCAAGAAATTCATTAAATTAAAAGGCAAGAATAACCTATCAAAGGTTTACATGGTTGAACTACCTAAACTAGGGTGTAGCCTTAGACATGCTCACTAAGCTAGAGATTATCAAGCCCTCAATTAAATGATACAAGCACATGAAGTTAAAAATCAAGAATAGACCATCAAAGGAAGGACCTAAGCCATTGACTATCGAGCTTCTCGAACACCATGCCATTAAAACCATTCTACAATCTCATTTTCATTGTCACCATGAATATGTAAGCCATACAACCATGAAAACATACAATCTAGGACAAGACAATAGATTCAACATGACCATTTGTATAAATTTAGGTTCATTACATCAATATGAGTGCTCTAGATTGCAAAACTACCACAAATATACATGATTCCCCAAAATAAAATCAAAACTAGAGTATGCTTACAAAGAAGGGCTTCATCACCTCCTTAGAAAGGGAGTTAGTTACCCATAGGATCAAGGGAGGAAGGAGAAGAAATCATCATCCCCACCATTTTTGCACCTCAAGGCCACAAGACACACAAACCCTCTTGCTCATAATATTTCTCTCTCTAGAACCTTACAAAATGTGAGATACTCCATAATCCATGCTTCAAGCCTCTTATCTAGCCAAAAACATCCTCCCCAACCACTTATTTTCGTAGCTTCACATCTCTAGAAGAGTGCAGAGCCACACAATGGGTCAAGGGGACAACATTGGATGAAACAATGCAGCCCACGCACATTTGTTTGCAGATTGGCGGGTGTCCGTAGCGCAGGGTGGGCGCCCGCATAGTGTCACAACTTTGCTTGGCGGGGCCTGTAGGAAGCCGTGGGGCCCTGTAAAAATCGAACTTCACTGGATGATTTGGCGGGCACCCGCATTGTGTCAGGAGGCTCAAGGGTGGTCTTTGGCCGGGGCCCGCAAGGCACGGCGGGCCCCCACAATTTCTGAAGCATTCTACTCTATTTGGCGGGCGCCCATAGGGCTGCTCAGGTCCATCTTGCTTCAAGAAACGATCTTGGCTTGGCTTGGCCCGATGACGCGAACATCATCTTTAACACTTCCTACAGGGATAACCATGAGTCCAATGGATCACTGGCTTGGCCAAAATGGAGGTCCCCGGCAACGGTATGCTTTGATTCTTCAAAAATTCATCAAAGTGTCTATTTTGACTCTCTTTGGGGAACCAACATGAAAGTAGATAAAAACATGCAAATAAAGCTAATATGTACAATAAGACCAACTAATGGACTTAACTAATGCAAATAAGGGCGCTTGAATATGCAATATTCTGCGTTTATCATCTGCCTAACATTATCTAATGTACGGTGAAGGATTGAATTTGCTGTGAGTGTCTTCTTCTGGAAAATTCACCTAATTTGCTAATTCCAAATGTTATAGACCAATGAGGCTAAGCTTATTTTGGATATAATGTTGCAGTTGGTACTTGAGTTACCTCTGAAGTGGTGAGAAGCCCTTGTGACAAGCTTTGTCCATGTAGATGGTAAAATGTGATACCCACAACGTGCTTGTAAAAAAGACCATAAGGGCTTAACATAGGCACACTTGGAGAAAAGGTGATCATGTGACTCATGTTCTGTATTACAGAGAACACATATAGTTGAATCAATGTGGGTTGTGCATCTTCTATTAAGTGTTGGTAGACGATGGAGAATTGCAACCCAAATAGTGAAGAAATACTTAGGAATATATGGGTTGGACCAAACCAAATGTGTCCGTGGTCAAGTGATAAGGTTTCTGTTGATATATTTCAATGTGTGTGTAATTTAAAAATCTTATGAAGGTGAGGGGATCCACATGAATTTGTCTTGTTTTCTTGGGCAAGGTAAAGGGAGTGAGGAAGTAGATAGCAGCTGTAGTAGTATGGTGGTAATAATGGATAGGAAAACTAAGATGTATTATGGATAAATGAGCTGAGTTTTGTCTTGCCATCAAACTGTGGATCATTGGTAAAATAAAAGGGGAGGAGAAGGTAGAGTGGTCCCAAAGAACACCAATTGTCAATCCAAAAATTGGTTAATCTACTATCACCAATTTAGAGTTTGATAAATGGTTGGATTCATGATCTGAGGCTGAGGATCTTTCTCCAGTTCCATAAGCACTGGCTTAGAACTTGTACTTCCCAAATACTCTAGCCTTCAGCAAGTAGGAGTTAATCTACTTAACCCAAAGCATGTTCGTTGGAGTTAAGGATGTACGTGCTAGAAATGTTTCATCATAGCGGCCCAATTCCATGAAGATAAATTTGGGAGGCCAAGTCCTCCAACTATTTTAGGTAGGCAGCACCTATCCCATGCCACTTTGGTACCAGAAGTCTTAAGTGATGGTCCAGAGCATAGGAAGGCTTTAAAAATGCATTCCATTTCATGGATTATGCTTTTTGGTAAGATGAACTTGGAATGTGATGGCCCTGGTATTTCAAACTCGGTGCGTCAATGATGACTGCCAAATGAAAGACAAAACCATGGTCACTAAAAATGTACGCCATCCCTAAGATGCCAATGTAACTTCCCACGAAGCTACGAAACTCAAAAGGAAACAACTACGGAAGCGATGTTTTAAAAATGATTAATTACAACCCTAGGGGTAAAATGGTCTTTTAAAAACAAAATGGGTGCTACTGTGTACACCATTAGAAAGACAACGAAAAATTAATAAAGTTAGACTCAAGAATCGCCTGATTTGGAGTCCGGATGACAAAGATATAAGACCTCGAAGTTTTGAAGAAAAACTGAAATTTTTATAAGTATCAGGGCCTCGACGATTGATCGCCAAACCCCACGAAGGATTATACCGAGAGCATGACATTAGAAAAAGGAGTGAATAGTGGTTTTATGATCGATCGCCAACTTTGGCGATCGATCGCCAATCTGGCAAAGGATCAAAATTGGGCAAACAGTAGCCCGGCGATTGATTGCCGGGTTTAGCGATCGATCGCCGACTGTTGGCTGCACCAGAAAATCTGACTTGGAGCGTAATTTTCAATGTAAAGGCAATTTTTCTTTTTTGAAAAATGTTGTGAAGAAACCCCCTTAAAATCATGTTTTGTATATGACCATGTCAAAAGAAATCCTTATTTTTGAAGTGAAAATCCCAAAATGCCTTTGTATGCATATTTTACGAAAATAATGAAAATGCATGATACTAAGAGTGTGCTTTTCATACCAAATGGTGTTGTGTGCTAATGTGAACATACACAAAAACGTAATATGCATTTTAACACATGCTACAATGGTTTACGACCTCAATACATGTCGATTGCAAAATATTATATGTCAAATCTCTAATTTTGTAAAATTTCATTAAGTAGGACATGAAATCAAAATAGCATAATGTATACAAAAGGTGTTTGGCCCTTGGCCTCAAGTCATACATGTAAAATGAGTCTCAAAAAGTTTACTTAGGTACACATTACATTTCTCAAGGTAAAACAACATGTTGAAACAAAGCTATATATTACAATTTCAAAAGAAAACATTGCATGCTAACACTTGCATGTATGTGAAATTACACAAAAGGGTAACCAAAGCTACTACGCCAATCTAGGGATATTGTGCATCCCAAAATAAAGTCTCCATGCCTAAAAAATCGCAATTAGCGGGGGTGAATAACTAGTATTACTCGTAGGAAAAGTATATGCGTATAACATAAAGTTTTAACGAATTTACAAGTTTAATATAAATTGAATCCACGCGGATCATGCCACCTAACATCTAAGTTCAAAGGGGAAGCTAAAGGACATCATAAAGCTACATTTGAAGCATGTTATAAGTCATTCACAATAAGTAAAACCAATTAACTACAACATCAAAAGTATTGTTAACTTGCAACTGAAAACGAAATCGAACAATAAGTATACACTAGCAACTATGACTACCACAAAGCTAGTAGGATAACTAGGTATACATCACTTTAAGAGCTATTAAATTACTAGCACATTGACTCTACTATGATGCAACTCACACATGTGACCCCAAGACACAAAGTAATGAAAAACGATACCGGAATCAAATCTCGAACACGAAAATGAGATTGGTGCACTTCCACACCCCATTAGCCAATATTCTATAGGACTTTTAACCCACCGGACGCGATTTTCACTTTTTTTCAAGATTCAAATGGCGTCTATCCTTCAAACTTATTATGAATGCCATGTGATGAGTGCTAAAGATTCTATATTCGAGCATCTAAATATACGTACGTTAAGGCCAAAAGTGATACTTTTATCCATAGTTAGACTGATTTATGTTTAATGTGTGTTTATAGGTACTTTCGCCGAGAAATAGTTAAAACCGGGAATTTATGATGATATCAAAGCTTATAAAGTCATTGTCGGTCATCCAGAACAAGCCGATAGCTTAATTGGTGAAATTTAGAATAATTTAGGAACCAGAGCTCGAGCCTAAGTCCTGAGACTTGAGCCTTGTGATCGGTTGTTATTTATACATCAACCTTTGCAATAGCACAAATCATTGTAAAATAGGGCTATTGATCGGGTAAGTCAAACCACTAGGACTGCAAGTTTATGGCAACTAAGATACTTAGAACCACTTTTAGAATGATGAAAGGGGTGTAAAGAGGTTTGTTGGTTTGTCACGAAACTTAAGAACTGAGCAATGCATAAAACAATATTGCAAGGAATTAAAGAGATAGAAAAATAAATAGAGAGAACTAGGAAGATGAATCCACTTTTAACCCTATTCACATGCTAGATTAAAACTAATTTGGGGAAAAACAACATATATGATGGTCATGATATGTAGCAACACTTGGTTACTATAATATCTTCAAGAAGTTCATTAAATCAAAAAGGCAAGAATAACCTATCAAAGGTCCACATGATTAAACTACCTAAACTAAGGTATAGCCTTAAACATGCTCACTAAGTCAAAGATTATCAAGCCATTAATTTAATTATGAATGCACATAAAGCTAGGAATCAAGCATAGATCATCAAAGGGGGAACCTAAGCTATGGACTATCAAGGTTCTCCATCTTCATGCCAATAAAACCATTCCATGATCTCATTTCTATTGTCACTATGAAAGTGCAAGCAATATGATTAAGAAAAGAAACCATCTAAGACAAAATAGTCAACTTAAAATAATCATTTATATTCATTAAAATCCAGTAGAAGAAGTAAGGTGCTCTAGATCATGGAAAAACTAAAACTATACATCATTACCCCAAAATAGAATCAAAGCTAGAACATGCTTACAAGGGAGGGATTCATCACCTCCTTAGAGATGGATTTAGTTACCCATAAGAACAAGGAATGAAGAGATTGAAGTGCTCATCCTCTCCATTTTCGTACTTGGAGGACCCAATTATACCAAAACTTAAGAACACTCCTTTCTCTCTTTAGAACTTAGCCAAAAATGTGAGATATGGAAAAATACAAGCCTTCCCCCTCTTATCTAGGCAAAAACCTACTTCCATCCACTCCAGCACGAGCTCCAACCACCCTAGAGGTCATTTGGACCACACAAAATGTAGAGGGAACAAGGATTAGCACAAGAGGAGGGGCAGGTAAGCTGTTCTTTGCAGATCGGCGGGCGCCAGCGGTCGCCATGTTTGGCGGGCGCTCGTGGGAGCGCGCAGTGGGGGCTAGCGAGAGATGCGGGGCCCCGCGGAGGAAGGCTTGCTACTGGAGTAAATGGCGGGCACCCGCGGAGGCGCGGCTTGCGCCCGCGGAGCCTTGACTTCCAGAAATTCTCAGCCTTCTCTTTAGCCTCCTTGGTTGGTCTAGTGATGTGGACGTCATTTTGAATGCAATGCCGCAACATTCATACACATGATGGCTCAAATAATAGTCCCCAACAACGGCTTGCTTTGATTCTTCAAAAGATTGTTAAAACCGTTCCTTCAGCTACATTCGGGGGAACCGACCTGAAAATAAATGAAAACAAACAGATAAAGCTAAACTATACATTATTACCAACTAATGGACTTAACTAATGCAAATAAGGGGGCTGTAATATGTAATATTTGGCGCTTATCACACCCCCAAACTTACAAATTGCTAGTCCCATAGCAAAACCAAAACATAGAACCTAACCAAAAATGACAACATATGAAAAATGACAACATGCATTAATCGTAAAGTGAAAAATTACCTACAAAGCTCAAATGTAACTTAGAACAACAGAAAATTGGAGACAGACTCATTCAGCAGACTACCTTAAATGTATGAGGCCTTGATAAACAAAAATGGTAAAACATATTTCAACTTTTATGCATCAATCATCATAGTCTATATAAACATTTCAATTGTCATTTCTAAAATAGAATTGAACTACAACTTCAGTGAAAGTGAACCGAATTCCTAATATGCAGCTTTTACCCTCTTTTTCCAATCTCAGAAACCTAAGCCTTCAAATCATTGAATTTCCTTCTAAATGGGGTTTCTAAGGCATGACTTTATTCACAATACAACTTTTGTTGCTTATTGAAAATTTATTCAAAAGCTTGAAATGATACTTACTATGGTTGTGCAATGCCGAAACCCCTTAAGCTTTCTAACCAACCCATGTAGCAAGTGTTAGGCCAACAACTCCCAAACCGGATGGCTTTAGGGTGTTAAGTGTAGAGACACTCCTAGGGCTTAATAACTCGAGTTGGAAAGGTTACGAACTTCAACGAACCAGATTTATTTATTTATATCTTTTTGTGAATGACCGTGCAATGTCTAAGTCCCTTAAGCTTTCTAACCAACCGATGTAGCAAGTGTTAGGCCAACAACTCTCAAACCGAATGGCTTTAGGGTGTTAAGTGTAGAGACACTCCTAGGGCTTAATACCTCGAGTTGGAAAAGCTACGATGCCAAAGATATCCATTCATTAGGGTCATCACCTCAAATCAGCTGAGTCATGATCAAGGTCAATTGGGGTGCATACCTCACAATTAGGTTCCCGGTGTGCATCTGTGCAATGTGAAGTATAGAAGAGTTTGAAATCCAACAAAAATCTAATTGAAGCGGTTATACAAACCAATATGAATCAACAAGGTCATTAAAATTTTTTCTTTATTTTCAACAATATCGTTTGCCTCTATACACAAAGTCTTAAACATATGCTTCCATCTCCAACAAGTTCTATGATTACACTATCATTGCTTCTAACAAAATGACTTTACTAACTTACATGCATCAAGATATGGACATGCAAGCAAAAATGTTATCTAAAAAATGCAACAATTGCAATGCACCCCCAAACTAAATGTCACATTGTCCTCAATGTGAGAAGACAAAGGATAAAAAAAAATGAAAAAGGAAGAGTGCAACAAGAACAATAGTACCAAGTTGAAGAGGGATTAAGTGGCGGTGCAAGAATAGGCCACTTCGTGAATTCCATGAGCATACCCCTAAACTTGGTTGCAAAAACCTGTCAAAAGCATCTATACACAGCAAGAATCATATAAATCCAAAATGAATGAAAATAACTGCAATTTATTCAACTTAAAACTATAATCCATGCAAAGTAGCAAAAATGATGCAGTTATAAGTTCAAAAGAAGATAGAAAGTAATTGCCAAACCTGGCCCAAAGGAAGTCTAAAAAGTACTACTGAAATAAAGAAGAAATAAGACTAAAAGCATAGAATCACTCCATCATTGGAGTGGTGGAGGAACCGCCAGGTGTGCCGGGTGCACGGTCAAGCAAAGTCTGGAGCATAGCTTGCAAAACCTCCTGGCTCTACTGAGTATTCTGAATGGCGCCCTCTATGTTGCCAAAACGCACGTCAAACGCATCAAGACGAGCATTGAGGGCAAGATAATCAGCACGGGTCATGACATCTAACGGCGGAGCAAAAGGGGTGGCTGGAGCAGCGAGGGCATCAGGGGCGAGAGCCATAGGAGGAGCTAGAGCACCCCAATCCAAGTCATCTCCAATTCGGGCTTGTCGGGATGTCTTAAGCTAAACTGTGCTGGACTTTCAGACCCTGAGGTTGAAGTCAACCACTGTTTTCTCTTTCGTCTTACCACGAGGAGCTCTAAACTCGGCATCTTTAAGCAACCTGGTGATAAGGTATGGAAATGGAAATGCCCAGGTGGTGGCACTGTTGGACCTTACCAAGATCAACTCATTATAAATTTTGAGAATTTGGTCCCAGATAAGCTGTGGGACACAAAACCAGTACTCCTTTTCAGCTGCGTAGAGGGCTTTTAGAAAATCCCCCTTACGCTCGGAATGGCCTGGCACGGGAAGGACGTTCTTGGCCAGGACCGAATCAAGAAACCACAACCGGTAGGGTAAGAATGATTTATTGGTGCTTGTGGTTCAATTGCCGATAAATTGACCGTGACAAATTTTGCCCACAATGTCCGCCAAAGGAAGTTGAGCCAGTGGGTTAACATAAAGAGGGAGGCCTGCTTCATCCACCGGTGAAGCCAATGGATAATCCATAGCCATAGCAAGGTCATCCAGGCTAAATTCATAAACGTAGCCATCAATGGTAGTTTTGATTATGTCCTGTTCCGCACATGAATGGAACAGGTTTGTGTAGAACAGACGAACCACGCGTGGGTAGTAGGCATGAGTGCGTGGCTTGAAAAGTGATGCGAGGCCATGTGCTCTCAAATCGCAGATTGACCATGCCATTTCTTGATTTTGCTCAAAATCATTGGCAATGTTAAATTTTGCTTCGGGGACAGTTGGCCATTCCACCCAATTTGGAGTTGGAGGCATATTAGAAGGGCCTCGGACGAGCGAGCATGCTTGGACGCAACTTTAGGAGCCATTGGAGTGAGGAAATTTGGTTCAGGAATTTCTACGAACACCTGGCGTGCACAAGAATGGGGAAAAGGGACAAAATGATGTTAGATATGAAAAATTCCCAAAATTTCAACCTGCAAATGACATGCATTCAATACCTAACAATCACCAATCCTCCAACAATAGATGACCAACCTCCTTGGATCGAAAATTAAAAGAATAAGAAAGGAGAAGAAACTTACCCAATTTGGAGAAGCAAAATCCTCTTGTGTGTGATGAGAGAAGGATTGGAGGGAAGATTGAGATGGAAAAAGGGAAGGATGATGGATGGAATGGATGAAGATAGGAAGTTAGGGTTGGAGAGAGGAATAATTTTAGGGTTGAAGAGGTTGGGGGCGAGGAGATAGAGAGAAAGAAAGGTTAAAAGTAATGCAATAGGCTTGAAAGCCCATTTATCACCCAGCTGGAAGGAGGCGTGGGTGCCCGCGATCGCACGGCGGGCGCCCTTGAGGCGACTTAGGCGTACTGTGGGTCTTGGCGGGCGCCCGCGATGGTGAGGCAGGCACCCGCAGAGATTGGTGGGGGCCCTCGGGGATTGGCTGGTGCCCGCAGAGCCCTTTCAAATGCTGCCTTTTGCAGCATAATGTAGTCTCCAAGGGCCGGGATAAAAACGAAGGCAACCTAACATGGACGGACGATGCGTCAAAACCCAAGCACATGCGTAGAATCACCGGAACTAGATTAGGCGCTCAAAAGCCCTAGAGAGAGAGTCATTAAACTTGGATAAGATGGGAGACATGCCTGAATGACCTTGAATATTTCCCATTGTGGCATGGAGACCTGAAAATTATGAAGAAGACTGAATGTGACTGCCAGAATACTAGATGAGACAATTCCAGAAGAGTGCACATTTTGGTTAAACTTTGCAAATTTCCAGAAAATTCTTGGCAATTGACATTTTGAAGGAGGAAGCTCGGAAGGTGGAAGAATTGCTTCCCATAAGTGCTAAATTTTACGTCGATAGCTAGACGAACTAAGATTGCGCATTAGTCCTCATAAATTAGGTCCGTTAATAGGACTTTCTCTACTTTGCGGATAGGGACTATGATGTCAACATAAGGCTTAGGCCGTTGGCCATTAACCTTAGAGAGAGATCCATCGGTAGGATCTTGGAGTTCGACTGCACCATAAGGAAAGACGGAAGTGATGATATATAGCCCATCCCACTGTGAATAGAGTTTATTAGGAAAGAGCTTCAAGTGAGAGTTGAAATGGCAAAGCTAAACTTTTTTTCCAGGGGCAAAAGACTTGTGGACAATGTGCTTGTCATGAAACGCTTTAGTCTTTGCCTTATAGATTTTGGCGCTTTCATACGCATCATTTCGAATTTCCTCAAGCTCATTAAGCTGCAGTTTATGAGTAGAGCCGGCTTGTTGGAGATCAAAGTTGAGCCTTTTTATGGCCCAATAAGTATGACGCTCTAGTTCAACTGGGAGATGACATGCTTTGCAAAAGACAGGCCGATATGGCGACATGCCAATGGGCATCTTGTAAGCCGTCTGATAGGTCCAAAGTGCATCGTTTAGTCTTAATGACCAATCTTTGCAGTCTGGTCGAACCATTTTTTCCAAGATATGCTTAATCTCCCGATTAGATACTTCCACTTGACCACCCGTTTAAGGGTGATAAGGTGTGGCAACCTTGTGAATGACGGAGTACTTGGAGAGGACGGATTTAAGGTAACGATTTCGGAAATGAGATCCACCGTCACTGATTATTGCTCGGGGCGTACCAAAATGACTAAAATTGTTGGATTGAATGAACTTGATCACGACTTTATGATCATTGGTTTTGGTAGCCTCGGCCTCAACCCATTTAGAAACATAATCCACCGCTACAAGGATATACTCATAGCCATAAGAAGATGGAAATGGTCCCATGAAGTCAATCCCCCATACATCAAAAATTTCAACAGTTAAGATGGGAGTGAGGGGCATCATGTCTCTTTTTGAAGAACTTTGTCAGCGGTTTTTTTGGCACTGAAGTGTCTGCCACAAGCAAGAGTGTGGAAGAAATTTAGGACACTTGTGGTTTCGGTTTCAGGAACGCATCGCCAGATAATTTGATCCGGGCAATATTTGAACAACTCCGGATCTTCCCAAAAGAAATTTTTGACTTGGGAGAAAAATCGGTCTTTCTCTTGTTTGGACCAATTGGATGGAATTTTGCCTACCGCAAGATAGTTGACAATATCCGCAAACCAAGGGAGACTTGAATTGGAAATCTGAAATAGTTGCTCATCCGGAAATGAGTCTCGGACTGCAGCAAATTCAGAGGATTTCTCAATGAGTAAGCGAGAGAGATAGTCGGCGACAACATTGTCGGTCCCTTTTTTATCCCAGATTTTAATATCAGACTCTTGGAGTATGAGTATCCATCGAATTAGGTGGGGCTTGGTCTCCATTTTTGCGAGCAAGTGCCTAAGGGCAGCATGATCCGAAAACACAATGACCTTGGATCCAAGAAGATAAGAGCGGAATTTATCCAAGGCATACACCACAGCTAGCAATTCTTTTTCAGTGGTGGTGTAATTGAGTTGGGCATCGGAGAGAGTTTTGCTAGCATAATAGATGACATGTGGAAGTTTGTCCACGCGCTACCCCAAAACCACGCCTAATGCATAATCGGATCATAAAAGTTTCATGATTGTGGTGGATGAGAGAAGAGTGCGAAGTGTCATAAAAGTTTCCATACAAGCTTCATCAAAATCAAATGGAGCATCCTTGGCAAGAAGATTACACAAGGGCTGAGAGATTTTACTAAAATCCTTGATGAAGCGACGATAAAATCTGGTATGACCAAGGAATGAGTGGATTTGACGGACAGAATTTAGAGGAGGAAGATTAGAAATTAACTCTACTTTGGCTTTCTCAACCTCAATTCCTCTTTTTGAAATAATATGTCCTAGAACAATACCCCTTGGACCATAAAGTGACTCTTCTCCCAGCTTAGAATTAAATTTGTCTCCTTGCATCTTTAAAGTACAAGAGATAGATTGTGGAGACATGAATCGAAGGAGGAGCCAAAGATGAAAAAATCGTCTATGAAAACTTCCAAGAACTTTTCAACCATATCAGAGAATATGGACATCATGCACCTTTTAAATGTTGTCGGTGCATTGCATAGCCCAAAGGGCATGCGTCTATAGGCAAAAGTTCCAAAGGGACATGTGAAGGTTGTTTTCTCTTGATCTTGGGGGGCGATTGCCACTTGGTTATAGTCGAAATAACCGTCAAGAAAACAATAATAGCTTTGGCCGGCTAGCCTTTCTAGGATTTGATCAATGAATGGAAGTGGAAAATGATCCTTCCTAGTGGTAGAATAGAGTTTCCGGTAGTCAATGTACACACGCCACCCGGTGGTGGTTCGTTGTGGCACGAGCTCACCTGTTGAATTTTCAATAACGGTGAGGCTGGATTTCTTGGGGACCACTTGAGTGGGGCTTACCCACTTGCTATCAGAGATGGGGTAGATGATTCCCGCATCTAGCAATTTAATTACTTCTTTTATGACCACTTCCTTTATGTTGGGATTCAACCGGCACTGTACCTTTCTAGAAGGTTTAGCGTTGTCCTCCAAATGAATGCAGTGCATACAAATAGAAGGATTGATTCCTTTCAAATCAGCCACTGCCCAGCCAATAGCTTCTTTGTGCTCTTGAAGCACCGCTAAAAGGCTATTTTCTTGGTCTTTTAAACGGTCCGATGCAATGATGATCGGAAGAGTTTGATTGACACCAAGAAACACATACTTGAGGTGGGCCGGGAGCGGCTTTAACTCAAGTTATGGTAGAGATTTCAAGGAAGGGACTGGAGGAGTAGTACAGAGTTGAGGAAGTGGTTCTTTTGGCATCTTCCAAGGAGGAAAATCCATGATAGCACCTATGTCGAGCAACAAATTTACTTCTTGGATGGCTTGGTCAATATCAAAGTTCGAGAGGTCAAAATGAGACATGTGAGTTTCCAAAGGATCTTTACTTAGAATGAAGGGGAGAGATTCTTCAACCGCTTCATCGACCACATCAATAAGGAAACAATCATCCTCTTCGGAAGGATGTTGAGTGGCATGGAAAATGTGGGGTTTGACTTGCATATTTCCAAAGGCGATGTCCCTGACCCCAGTTCGGCAATTAATTGAGGCGTTAGCCGTGGCTAAGAATGGCCTACCGCGGATCATGGGAATATGTTTATTTGGATCATGGACCGGTTCCGTGTCAAGAACCACAAAGTCTACCGGGAAGTAGAATTTATCCACTTTGATTATGACATCTTCAAGAATACCCCGTGGGTGCTTGACCGATCTGTCGGCAAGCTGCAAGACCAAGGAGGTTGGCTTTAGATCTCCCAACCCAAGCTGTAAGTAAACTGAATATGGAATCAAATTTACACTAGCTCCTACGTCAAGGAGGGCCCTTTCTATCTTGTTGTCGCCAATGACACACGAGATAGTTAGGGCGCCTGGATCCTTATACTTTGGAGGAGCACTTTGTTGAATGATTGTACTCACATTTTCAGTTAATCTTACTTTATTTGGCAAATAATTTTCAGAGGTACTCTTTTGAGTGCACAAATCCTTGAGGAATTTAGCATAGGGGGGAATTTGCTTTATAGCATCCAAGAGAGGAAAGTTGATTTTTACTTGCTTAAAAACTTCCCATATGTCTTGAATTTTACAATTTTTGTTCCCAAAGTGTGTTGACTCTTGGAGACGTTGAGGAAACGGAGCCTTAGGCTCATAAGCTGTCTCCCCATTTGGGTTGAGAAGCTTGGAATTTTCAGCATTAGACTTTGGATTTTCAGGAGTGAATTTTGGATTAGAAGAGAGAAGATTTGGATATTTGGAAGGAAGAACATTGTCATTGTTACTTCCATCAACCTTGTTGTCCACAACTCGACCACTCCGAAGGGTAGTGATTGCTTGGACTTGTTCATGAGTTGGCCCACTCGGAGGAGGGGTTTCTCAATTACATGAATTCCTCTAGGATTCTCAAATGGTTGAGCGGGAAACTTCCCCTTATCTTTTTGAAGAAGTTGGTTCATTGAAGTGGCTATATGCCCCATTTGATTCTCAAGTTTAGCAATAGACTGAGTGTGAGAATTAACCATTTGGAGAGTGGGCTGCAATGATGTCAATAGTTGCTTATTGGAATCCATCATTTACTTGTTTGCAGCAAAAATCTCATCAGTTGGGAACGCAGGATGTTGATTAGAGACATTTGGATTATACGGAGGACGGTAGCTTGACGAGGCTTGAAATGGCCTATTTTGAAATTGAGAAGAGGGCTGATTTTGCCACCCGTGATTTTGAAATTGCAAATTTTGTGGGGCTTGTTGCCTCCACTAGAAATTCGGATGATCTCTCCATCCTAGATTGTAAGTATTAGAATATGGATTATTTCTGGGCCTTGAGAACATTGTATTTGATTGTTCTTGATTGGGATTAGGAAATTGTTCCGGTATGGGACAATCTGCCGAGAGATGGAAAGGACTAGTGCATGATGCACACACCGCACTTGCCAAATTTTGAGACAATGAAAGAGAGAGGTGTGGTGCCATCAATTGATAGAATTTGTGAGCTATGGCATCCACTTGGGAAGATTCTTCCCTCATTGTTTTTGGTTGACAAGAGTTGGTGTTCTTTATATTGGTTGAGGACGGAGCATTACGAGAATTATGTTACAGTGAATTTTCACTCAGATTCTCAAGTAGGGTCCATGCCTCATCCGCACTTTTGGACATGAACATCCCTCCACATAATGAGTCAACCATAAATCTATGGGTATCAGTTAAACCAGCATAGAAGGCTTGCACCAATTGCCATTTTGGAATTAGGTGGTGCAGGCATTTCCTAAGGAGGTCTTGAAGTCTTTCCCAAGTCTCATGGAGTTGTTCCTTCTCGCTTTGTGAAAAGTTAAGAATGGAACGCCTCATTAGGTTAGATTTGCTCACTGGATAGTACTTTTTTAAGAATTCTTGTTGCAATTGAGCCCATGTAGTGATGGAGTTTGCAGTAAGGGAGTTCAACCAATATTTTGCCCTTTCTTTTAAGGAGAATGGGAAGAGATGCAAATGGAGAGCATTGTCAGGGAAACCCCTCAGCTTGATGGTAGAACATATTTTGAGGAATTCATCTAGGTGCTTATAAGGGTCCTCATTTTTAAAGCCATGAAAAGATAGAAGCATTTGGATGGTGCTAGATTTGATCTCATATTGGGCAGTCTCGATGTTTGGCATCACTATGCAGGAGGGAGAGGCATAAGTTGTAGGGATGAAATGGTCCCTAAGAGTCATAGGAGCATTTGGAACTTCAGCCCTATCATTATAGATCCCTACATTCTCGACATTTCCCTCATTGTTGGCCATTGTATTAATTTCAAGATCAAGTCCTCTTAAAGTTTCTGATTCCCTAAGGTTTCTTCTAAGAGTTCTTTCAAGTGAATTTATATCAATTGGCACTTCAAGAGTAGGCAAGGATAGTGACCTACGTCCCAACTACGCAATTCACAGCAAATAAAATATCCCTTCACCATAACATCCACATACGATGTTCACGTTCTCCTCAATTATCAATCAAGACAGAAAAGTAAATGGCCACGATAAGGACCGATGCTTTGCAATATAAACAAACTATCTCTAATTTATACACATGCAAGATATTCACAAACTGGAAACCAGGACTTCAAAAACTTACCGAGAGTTTTTTAGACTTACGAATTTGCTGGCTTTCCCATGGCAGGGCTTGAGTACCTAGATTCTCACAAGAAAACTTAAAACACAAATTTCACGAAACCAAAGAGGAAATATCCACAGGAACACAATATTCACAATCAAACCAAAGTTAATCCTAGAACCTCGGTTGTAAAACCATTTGCAGTCCCCGGCAACGGCGCCAAAAATTGATCAGTTGTTAATTATACATCAACCTTTGCAATAGCACAAATCATTGTAAAATAGGGCTATTGGTCGGGTAAGCCGAACCACTGGGACTGCAGGTTTATGGCAACTAAGATACTTAGAACCACTTTTAGAATGATGAAAGGGGTGTAAAGAGGTTTGTTGGTTTGTCACGAAACTTAAGAACTGAGCAATGCATAAAACAATATTGCGAGGAATTAAAGAGATAGAAAAATAAATAGCGAGTACAAGGAAGATGAATCCACTTCCAACCCTATTCACATGCTAGATTAGAACTAATTTGGGAAAAAAATAATATATATGATAGTCATGATATGTAGCAACACTTGGTTACTTTAATATCTTCAAGAAGTTCATTAAATCAAAAAGGCAAGAATAAACTATCAAAGGTCCACATGATTAAACTACCTAAACTAAGGTGTAACCTTAAACATGCTCAATAAGTCAAAGATTATCAAGCCATTAATTTAATAATGAATGCACATAAAGCTAGGAATCGAGCATAGACCATCAAAGGGGGAACCTAAGCCATGGACTATCAAGGTTCTCCATCTTCATGCCAATCAAACCATTCCATGATCTTATTTCTATTGTCACTATGAAAGTGCAAGCAATATGATTAAAAGAAGAAACCATCTAAGACAAGATAATCAACTCAAAATAGTCATTTATATTCATTAAAATCCAGTACAAGAAGTAAGGTGCTCTAGATTATGGAAAAACCAAAACTATACATCATTACCCCAAAATAGAATCAAAGCTAAAACATGCTTACAAGGGAGGGCTTCATCACCTCCCTAGAGATGGATTTAGTTACCGATAAGAACAAGGAATGAAGAGATTGAAGTGCTCATCCTTTCTATTTTCGTACTTAGAGGACCCAAATTATACTAAAAGTCAAGAACACTCCTTTCTCTTTCTATAACTTAGCCAAAAATGTGAGATATGGAAAAATACAAGCCTTCCCCCTTTTATCTAGGCAAAAACCTACTTCCATCCACTCCATCACGAGCTCCAACCACCCTTGAGGTCATTTGGACCACACAAAATGGAGAGGGAACAAGGATTAGCACAAAAGCAGGGGCAGGTAAGTTGCTCTCTGTAGATCGACGGGCACCTGCGCGACACTGGCGGGCGCCACGGTCGCTTGCATCCAGAGGTGGCTTGCTGCCATGTTTGGCGGGCGCCCGTGGTGGGGCGGCGGGCGCCCGCGGGAGCTGCGGGGCCCCACGGAGGAAGGCTTGTTAGTGGAGTAAATGGCAGTCGCCCGCGTTGGAGTGGCGGGCGCCCACGGAGCCTTGGCTGCCAGAAATTCTCAGCCTTCTCTTTAGCCCCCTTGGTTGGTCTAGTGATGCGGTCGTCATTTTGAATGCAATGCCGCAACATTTATACACATGATGGCTCAAGGAACTTGGCTCAAATAACTGTCCCCAGCAACGACTTGCTTTGATTCTTCAAAAGATTATTAAAACCGTTCCTTTAGCTACATTTGGGGGAACCGACCTGAAAATAAACGAAAACAAATAGATAAAGCTAAACCATACATTATTACCAACTAATGGACTTAATTAATGCAAATGATGGTGCTTGAATATGCAATATTCGGCGCTTATCACCTTGCAAGAAAAAAGAAGAAAAGTCAACAAGGCATTGAAGCTCGAACCCTAACAAAGGGTGCTCGAGCCTTGGCCCTCAAGCTCGAGCACAAGGCGTCGAAATTTGAAAAGTTGATTTAAGGGAAAAAACCAAGCTCCCAGGGCCTCATGCCAAGACTCAAGGATCGAGCACCATCATTCAAAGCTCGAGCCTTGAGTTCCTAAAGCTTGAGCCTAGTACCTTGTGCTTAAGCCCATGAAGCTTGGACCGAGCAATGTTAAAGAAATGAATCCAAAAAATATTCTAAGTGTTGAAGGAAAAGACGCTTCGAAAAATAGTTGAAGAAATTTGACTAAGAGTTAAAGTGAAGATCAAACACCATTCCTTAAAGCTCGAGCATTTATCTAGAGAAGCTCGAGCCCCATTCCCAATGCTCTAGCCCCGAACCTCAAAGCTCGAGCTCTACTTCCTAAAACTTGAGCTTTCAATGACAGATTATATTTCAAGTTATGGGATTATTCCTTTTTAAGTCGTATTTCACTCCAGATGGGCCAGAAGACCTAAAAGCCCACCAGATCTTTATTTTCTTCTATAAAAGAAGGCATAGACATTGATAGAAGAGGTCTTAAATTCCAAGTCCCTTTTTCTCATTTTATTTTTAAGGCTGATACTGTGGTGGCAGCTTTTAGGGTTTTCATAACCTTAGAAAGTGAAGATCCTGAGAAGAGAAGTGCCGTCCGTGACGATGGAGATGATTACAACACAGATGATATTTGGCATCATCATGAGTAGCTAATTCCTCTCTTAGGGCACTAATGTAACCCAATCTAGTACTATGGTTTGATTGTTCTTAACTCTGGGATATTATAATGTATATTATGTTTTTGATTATATGACTATGAGCAATTGAACAACTCAATTGGATTTAATGCTTTAAATAGTTTTCAAATTGTTATTACATTGTCTTAGATATAACTATTTGTTTTCTATTCTCAACCTATCTTATTGGACGGTATCTGGTGGAGCCCTGCAAGATATAAGTATAAAAGTCATATAATGATGTTCCAATGTTTTTTTTATAAAAGAATGTTTTCATAGTCTATGTTTAGGAAAGATGGATTGTTTACAAAGTAGTTAAAGTAATTAGAGTAGGTAGGTGGATAGTCCATGCTAACCGCAGATAGGTTATAGTTAACTGAATTTTGTAAAACATCTTTCTTTAAAACCCGAATTGAACGAATGTTATTGAGTTCAATTCATTTAAAATATAATTTGTTAAATATCCAGAGTTGAAATAGTTATCCATAGTATAAAGGTTATGGTGAAGTCAAAACCCTGAGGCCTTTCTCTCCCTGATTACTCTAGTTTAATTTTAAGTTTAATTTTAGTTTAAAACCATGACAACAAATCAAACAATTTAACCAGTTACCTGCAAACCAATAGGAATTAATTAAAAGTAGAACATAAATAATCATCTCCCTGTGGGTTTGACACCCTCTCTATAGTGCTATCCTACAACAATGGGAACCCTAAGCCTCTCTTTTTCTTCTTGTCCTTTTTTAACTTGATTATCAACCACTCAACCACTTTTTAATGTAGTAATAGATAATCAACAAACTCAAACTCATGCTTATAACATCACAGATCATGACCTGGTGTTATCAACAATTTAAAATTTTCCAGCCTTAGCCCCAAACTTAGTGCACATTGTCCTCAATGTGTGAGAACAAAAGAGAGTTAGAAAGATATTACCATACAAGCAGACCAGCAAAGATAGATAAAAAGGATGCACAGAAGGGTAAAAATGAAGAAATCACCCCCAAACTTAATCTGCAGTATCTGGCAAAATCAACAACCTCCAACACACATCAGAGTATTAAACATATAAAGTAATAGTAGAGAAATATCACATGTAACGCAAAGATTAACATGAGGATAGTTTAGGCAAAAAACATATAAATATATGATCAATATCAGTATAATGCTTTTGAAATAACAGACGTAGGGCAGAAATACAGCATAAAGAAATAAATACATCCAAAAATACTACCCTAGTCAACAAAAGTGCCTATCTAACAAAAAATATATATATAGAAAAGCCATAGACAGCTAATATATCTGAGGTGGAGGAGTATCTGTAGAAGTAGAACGATCGGATGGAGTGCAGCGTAATAACTCCTCTAGAATACTCTGTTGCGCAGTCAGTATCTGTCTCATCATCGTCTGTTCGTCTTGCAGCTCGGCCACTCTAGCCTGAAGTTCTCTAATCTCAGCCTGAGAAGAACTCTCAGGCAATGTTGCCGGAACTGGCCTCCTCCTAGGTAGGGCCTGGCTATCAGAGAGATCCATCTCATCCTCCGTAGCCTCATAATCATCCTCTAACCTTCTAGTAGTAATTGCTATGTATCCCTCATCACCAAAACCCTACTGCATTGCGGCAATGTGCTGGCATATGTGTCCATACCTTATTCCATTCCTTCATTCCAAACTTTGGAGATTCATCATATGATTGCTCTTTTTAACCTACCACCAAACCCTGTAGCTCTAATAGCCTAGTAATCTTATATGGAAAAGGTAAAATATGGGTAGGAACAGTCTTGTGTGGTCCAATCTCTGACCAAAACTCCAGTAGTTGACAGAAAATCGTCATAGGAAACGAATACCAGTGTTCAAACTAAATAGCATACAGTGCCTGGAGAAAATCAGTATTCCTAATATTCTTATGCCCAAGAGGATCAACATTAGCAGAGATAATAGAATCTAGAATCCATAACCTCTTTGAAATTTTGGCCTTGGTAGTACTACTACGCTTTCTCCTGGCAAATCGACCATCACACAGCTTTTGAATTAAATTCTCTGCAATTGGTACCCTAGGGAAAGGTGTGAAAGTGGGACAATTACGCCTCTCATCTACCACCTCAGGAAGTATATGGTAACATTTTAAAGCTGCAACAATGGCACAAGGATTAATAATCAACTCATGCCTATCAATCATAGTCCTACGCTCATAAGGGTGATTCTCACTATAAACAAGATTGAGATAAAACAAACGAACAAGACGAGGATATGCAATCTTAGTAACATGGACCATAAGATGTAGAAGATGCCTGCAACTGAAAGACTTCATAGCCCATTTAGTGCAAGGATCAGTGATGAACGCCTGAGAATCAAAGGTCATCTCATAAGAAATTGGAATTGTCTTCCAAGCACTTAGCAAAACATCTTTAGTCACCTTAACACGCTTAGAAGGAGTAGGAAGAATCATCTCTATTTTCAATTAGTAGTATCCTTCAAGAAAAATCCCTAAAATCTCCCAAAATTCTCCAATTCCTGCAATCTGGAAACTGAGGTGCGAGCTTGACCTTTTGGGCTCGAGTTTCAACTAATGCTTGAGCTTAAAGTTACAGAGCTCGAGCTCTACCTAAACTTCATCGAAACAGATCTCAGAAATCAATGCATAAATCAACCAAGAATCGATCTAAACAACTGATATATGTAAATGATGTATGAAAATCCAAAGAATCATTCATCCAAAGAGAAACTCATGCTCTCTTAGTCTAGATCCAGAAATTTAATTATCTAAGGAGGAAACAATGGAAAGAGGATGAAAAAGAAGATCTTTACCTGAATATTGCCTGCAAATCTGGAAGGAAAATGTCATGGGTGTTAATATGGAGAGAAAACTTAGAGAGAAACTTCATAGGAGAGATATATACGATATGCAATAGGAGACGGAGAACTCAGGTTCTGGGTTTTAAAAACTTTTAAAACCTAAGGCTTGAGTTTAACAGATGAGAGCTCGAGCATGTAGCCATAAACCCTATAGTTAACGATGATTGAAGGCTTGAGCTTAGCGTGTGCAAGCTCGAGCTTTTGGTAGTTGATGCTCTAGCTTCAAAGTGAAGGCTTGAGTATTGAGACAAATTTTTGGATTTTTTGTATTTTTTAATTTTTTATTATCTTTTTCTTATTTAACCTAAGCCTAAACTAAAAATAAGATAAACATAAAAATTAGTAAAACCTAAGAATTTTAAATCACAAACAAAAATAAAAGCTAGAAATAAAAACAAAATTATGGTACAATATACAAATGCTAAGTTTAATGTCGACAGCTCAACAGCATGCTAAGTTTAACGTTGATAGTTCGAGGAAGTCTGACTTCTCTAGTCCAAGTAAATAGGATCATGAATTTCAACTGCCTCTACTGTGCCTTTCTGCATACTACCCTCTATTTAGGGCTTAAGTCTTTGTCCATTGACTTTGGACAGTCGTTCATTCTTGCAATCTTGTATCTCAATCGTATCATAAGGTAACCATATATGGACCTTCCCAACATGACTTTATCTTGCCAGGAAAAAGTTTCAGTCGTGTATTAAACAACCAAACCTTCTTCCCAGGCTCAAAAGTCTTACGCAAGATATGCTTGTCATGAAATGCCTTAATCTTTGATTTGTAAACCTTAGCACTCTCATAAGCATCATTACGCAATTCTTCGAGCTCTGTTAGCTGAAACTTCCTATTAGAACCAGTAGAGTTCATATCAAAGTTGAGTTTTTTTATAGCCCAGAAAGCTCTGTGTTCTAATTCTACAGGAAGATGACACCCTTTACCATAGACAAGACGGTAAGGTAACATGCCAATCGGAGTCTTAAAAGCTGTTCGATAAGCCCACAAAGCATTATTTAGTCTTAATAACCAATCTTTATGATCTGGCTTAACCATTTTTTCAAGATCTCTTCATTTCACGATTGGATAATTCAACTTGGCCACTGGCTTGGGGATGATAGGGAGTAGCAACTTTATGAGTGATAGAGTATCTTTGTACCAGAGTACGAAAATACCTATTACAGAAGTGAGCACCCCCATCACTAATAATAGCTTGTGGCATACCAAACCGACTAAAAATGTTCGTTTGAATGAACTCAACCACGACTGCGTGATCGGCGGTTTTAGTAGCCACTGCTTCAACCCATTTAGACATAGAATCAATAGCCACAAGAATATATTCATTATAATTTGACTGAACAAAAGAACCCAAGAAATCAATACCCCATACATCAAAAACCTCAATGACTAAGATCGGAGTTAAGGGCATCATGTTTCTTCAGGAAATTGATCCTAACTGCTAACATCAAAGGCACGACCTACAGAACAAGTATGCATCCCAAAAGAGTAAAGGCCAAAAGAAACTGCATTGAAGAATTTTAGCTGCAGTTTTCTTTGCGCTGAAATGACCTCCACAAGCTAAATTGTGACAGAAGGTCAAAATACTATGAAACTCACTCTCAGGAACACATCTACGAATGATTTAATCAGCACAATACTTGAAAAGCTGGGGATCTTCCCAATAGTACATCTTAATCTGAGAGAAGAATTGATCTTTTTCCTACTTTAACCAAGATAAAAGAATTTTGCCTATTGTGAGGTAATTCACAATATTAGCAAACCAAGGTAAATCCTTATGAGAAACCCCAAATAGTTGTTCATCCGGAAAGGAATCACAAACTGGAAGTGAAGTTGAGGTATCCTTAATCAGAATTCTAGAAAGATGGTCAGCTGCCACATTCACTAACCCTTTCTTATTTCGGATCTCATAATGAAACTCTTGAAGCAAGAGGATCCATCAAATCAAACGAAGTTTGGTTTCCTTTTTAGGGAAAAAATGTCTTAAAGCGGAATGATCAGAATAGACCACTACTTTAGAACCCAACAAATAAGATCTGAATTTATCTAAAGCAAAGACAATTGCAAGCAACTATTTTTCAGTAGTGTTATAATTCAATTGTGCTTCTGAAAGAGTTTTGCTCGCATAATAGATAACATGAGGAAGCTTATCTACTCGTTGTCCCAAGATAGCACCCATAGCATAATCAGATGCATCACACATTATCTCAAATGGAAGAGTCCAGTCTAGAGGATTCATGATAGGAGCTGAAAAAAGAAGAGAGCGAAGCTTATGGAAAGCTTCCAGGCATGATTCATGAAGACAAAATGAGCGTCCTTTGAAAGTAGATTACACAAAGGACGAGAAAATTTGCTGAAAGCTTTAATAAAACGTCGATAGAACCTGGCGTGCCCAATAAATGATCGTACTCCCCTTACGGAGGTAGGAGGAAGCAATTTAGAGATCAAATCTACTTTGGCTCTATCAACTTCAATACCTCTCTCTGAAATGATATATCCTAAGACAATCCCCTCTTGAACCATAAAATGGCTCTTTTCTCAACTAAGAATAAGATTAGTTTCCCAACAACGCTGAAGCACTAGGGATAGATTTTGGAGACAGTTTTCACATGTGGATCTGAAAATAGAGAAGTCATCCATAAAGACCTTGAGAAACTTTTCAACCATGTCTAAAAAGATAGACATCATATACCTCTGGAATGTTGCTGGTGCATTACACAATTCGAAAGGCATCTGTCTATATGCAAACGTACCAAATGGACAAGTGAAAGTAGTTTTCTCTTGATCTTTAGGATCAATGGCCACTTGATTATAGCTGGAATATCCGTTTAAAAAGCGATAATAGCTCTGGCCAGCCAATCGTTATAGAATCTGATCAATAAATGGTAATGGGAAATAATCTTTTCTAGTAGCGGAGTTGAGTTTCCGATAATCAATACACACGCGTCATCCAGTGGTGGTGCGTTGTGGAACTAATTCTCCCTCAGAATTCTTAACTACTGCAATACTTGTCTTTTTAGGTACTACCTGAGTAGGACTCTCCTACTTGCTATCTGAGATGGGGCAGATTATTCTCCCATCTAGCAACTTCATAACTTCCTTCAAAGCTACCTCCTTCATATTAGGATTCAATCTTCTTTGGAGTTCCCGAGATGTTCGAGAATCCTCCCCTAAATGAATCTAATACATGCAAATTGTGGGACTAATTCCTTTTAAATCAGCCACACTCCACCCAATAGCCTCTTTATTTTGCTCAAGAACTTTTAAGAGACTACTTTCTTGGGAACTTATAAGATTGGAAGCAATGATCACCGGGAGGGTGTCATTTAAACCCAAGAAAGCATACTTGAGCTTGTTCGGAAGTGGCTTAAGCTCAAGCTTAGGTGGAGACTCTAAAGAAGGAATAGGTGGAGTACTAGAAAATGGAGGAAGAGGCTCAAGTCTAGATTTTTATGGAGGAAAATATGTGATAATAGTGGAATTGAGTAAAGAATTCACTTCAGATAATGAAGATTCGATATCAAAGTCTTTATAATTGAAGTGATTTAGACAAGCTTCTAAATGATCCTTGGATAAAATAGCTGGAAGTGATTCTTCAACCAACTCATCAATAATATCAAGGAAGAAACATTCACTATCATTGTGGGGATGATGAATAGTATTGAAGATGTTTAGCTTGACTTTTATATTTCCAAAAGATAAATCCATGGCTCCAGTCCTATAGTTAATGTAAACATTCGCCGTGTCTAGAAAAGGACGCCCAGAATATACTTTTTGGAATCGTGGACCACTTCTGTATGAATAACTAAGAAATCGATCAGAAAAAAAGAACTTGTCCACTTTTATGATTATATCTTCAACAATACCTCGTGGTTGTTTGACAGGATGGTCAGCAAGCTATAGAAAAACCGAGATAGGTTTTAACTCTCCTAGGCCTAGCATCTCATACATCGAGTAAGGAATAAGATTAACACTTGCTTCAAGATCAAGAAGTGTTCGCTCTACCACATTGTTTCCAATGATGCAAGAAATTGTAGGAGGATCTTTAACCTTTAGAGGAGTGTTGTACTTAAGAATGGCACTAACTTGTTCGGTGAGGCAAATTTTCTTAGGAACTTGGCTTTTGGATTTTCTCTTGAGAGTGCACAAGTCCTTTAAAATTTTGGAGTAGGCTGGAATTTGCTTTATAGCATTAAGCATAGGAAGATTGATTTTGACCTATTTAAAGACCTCCATCATATCTTGAATTTTCTCCTCTTGTTTACCAAAGTGGGAGGGTTCCTTGAGACGTTCAGGATAAGGAGCTCTTGGCTCATAAGCTGTCTCAAAGTTAGGAGCAGATGAAGAAGTGACTCCACCTTCAACTCCTGTGGTGGATTATGGAATAGAACTTGAGGAAACATCCTTGGGATGTAGATTATGAATGATAGGAACCCCATGCATACACAACTCAAAATCAAATGCATGTCTATGAACTAAATGATGACCACTATGTTCCTAAAGCCAGAGTGGCACACACCATGATTCACATATAAACACTACATCTCTACAAGATCACAATGTAAATCCCTAAGCTATAATAACATGTCAATTTATGAAATGCATTATTCTCAATATAAGCAAGCTTTCAAGTTTTTATTTCAACATTAAATAAACATTGAATATACAACAATTCATAGGTATGCTTTATACACAAATCAAGTAATCTTTATACATATAAAATCACTAGATTTAAGTAACCACTAAACATGAAAATCTCTAGATTCTAGGTTACTTTAAATGAAGCAATAGATACACAATATATAGGTTGCACACAAGCTATATTCAACATGAAACCCTAAGTTTATCATATACTAAAGCAACTTATATGCAAGTTCTAGAAGTAAAGCATGCATACAATATATATTCAACCCCAAAATAAGGATTAAAACACTAAGGGTATAAACATAGAACATCCCCTACCTCAGTAGAGCAGAGAGCTCTAGAATCCAAAGCAAATAAAGTCAAACCAAGAAACTGGGCAAGAGTGTTGTAGAGGAGGATGAGGGGAGCCTTTTGTCTTCCAAGACTCAAGCTATAAGGTGAGTGGAAAAGGTTCAAAACCAAGGTTTAAAGGCTAGGTTTAAGGTGGCTTCAATGGAGGCAAAAGAGAGGTTAGAAAGAAAGAGATGAAGAGTTAGTGGAGGATTGTGTATTCCTCCACTAACATGAAACCCTAGATAGTCAAACACACACACACAAACACTACCTCTCACACACACTTATGCAAGATCAAATCGAGGCCCTCCACTTGTCACCATCCTAAGCCCTCACATAAGATGCAATCTAAAGCCTACACTTGTTACCATCTTAGGCCTCCTCACAAGGCTCAATCTAAGCCCTACACTTGTCATCATCCTAAGCCAATAAGTGGACCAATAGGATGCCTACAAGTGGACCAATGAGAGTATGACACTTGTCACATTTTTTCAAAAATTGCAAAAAGGTCCCTCCTTTAAATATCTCACAAAATAAATTATAAAATGGTCCTTAAGACAAATATCCAAAAATAATTTAATTACAAAAATACCCCAAAAAGTGAAAATATTTCCGAAGAAACTATGTATCCATACCCTTATAGAGAAAAGTATACAAGTAACATGCTTTTCTACAAAAGTAAAACTATGCATTTAATGAAAATCAAATGGAGAGAATGTACGTGAAGTCAGAAGTCAAATCCAAGCACAAATCCTAAGGTTATGCGAAAAGATGCAATAAACAAATAGGTACAAATAAAGGAAAAAAAGACATTGTAAATGGAAGGAAGATGACACCGTCATCACAAGGTTGATACTAATCTCTTAAAGAAAGAGTGTCGGGAACTATTCCAGAGCACTTGAGATGATCCGAAGGGACAAAACCCGAACTCAGAAAAGAAACATTAAAGGAAAAAGAAAATCCGTAAAAATAAGAAAAAAGAAGGGAAGAAAAATGACAGGGTCATTGCAACCAATCCTCCTTAAAGAGATTTCGTCCTCGAAATCAGACACATCCTATGGAGAACAAAACAAGGACTTGACACGAGGTCACATCTACGAACGAATCAACAATCACTAAAGGACAACTTTTAAGATCTGAAACCAGACAGGGGAACAAGGCCAAGAATCACCAAATCGTGAAACACGTCACCGACTGAATCAACACACGAATCCTAACGACAAATACTTATCGAATCAAAGCACCTAGCTAAAGGCAACATGGCAGAATGAATAGTGACTAAAACCCATCCACAGCATACCTAAATGCGTGGCAGCATTGACAGTGACTAGCACCCGCCCACATAAGCTCGTCAGTAAGGTAGCATTGCGAGTAACGAGCACCCGTCCATAGCATACAACTTGGTACGGTAGCATTAATTGTAAATAACCCTAATTCATAGCATGCCCCCACTAAGTTTACCAGTGAAACCTCTCGATACAAATGACATGAATATAAAAAATAATCATTACCAAAAGCACTACGGGAACCTGGCATTTTTTGAAAGTTAAGGTATGGTCTAAAGATGTCCGGCCAGACCATCTGGGCCAATCCCAAACTCTAACAATAATGTCATAGGCATCGTTATGCTTAAGGCCCTAAATCCTCAATACTTAGAAAATCGATAATTCCCACATCTCCAATACCGTAATCAACAACATCAGTCACGAATGCAAAACCTGACAAGTCTGTGCCTTTAAGCCAATGGATTGGACTTCGCAAAATCAAACAACATCAACATCTCCCTAGTCACAACGACTTTCATTACAAGACTCTATACTGAAGATCCTACATACCATCCTAAAATGGACCTACTATAAGGTTACACTCAGGAATTAAAACACCGGATCAGAATCACTATCAGGGTTGACAAAATCCTTAAAAACAAAAATCTTCCACGTAGCTCACACATCACAATCCCGACAACCAAGGTCACATAACCCCATTGATCAATGTATAATGACAAACAGTAAGAACTAGATTAAATATACAGTTATGATGACAGAAAATGATGACATAGGACCGTGTCCCTTATCATAAAACAAACTTATATATAGTGACCAAGTCCTAATCTCAAAATAATGTACACTATATATACGACTCAGTGCAACACGATGTACCGATGCATATACTCGACACCACGTAGCACATACTCACAATATCTAATCACGTAAACTAAATAATACCTTACTACTAAGCACATAGTATAATTAAGGTAAATCAAATAATCTACCTATCACATAGAGATCAAGTAAGAAACTACACACTATACATCGCTAATGCTACTAGCATGATAAGCACATATAGCATATTAAAAACCACGGCATCCTTATCATCACACATATCAACATATAGTCACATATCCTAAACATGTCTCTAAGGCAAGCTCAAACGATATGATATATAAACATGTAAAGGTGATTGCATAAAAGGTAATGCCACGAAAGTACAAACAAAGTGGAATGTCTCTCAAAAGGACTATCTCACAAGGAAGAAGACGTACCTTAAAACACGGATGAGCCTCGTTGAGACTCCACAAGTCCTATTACAACCCAGAGGTGCCACGACCACCTTTCTTTAAGGGATAATTCCGCCTGAAGTGTCCCGTCTGACCACACCTATGACATCTCTTTGCCCCATCCACTGGTGAAGGCTGAGAAAGTGGGCAATTAACCTCATAATGCCCAGATCGCTGACATCGGAAGCAAACAATGTCTATCAAGAAAGACCTCATAGGCGAATGCCTAGGTGACGCTAAAGATGCCAAACTCATATTACTACGATGCATTACCAACTCTCTTTTCTCTTTCCTTTTATCCTTCCTTGCCTGTCTAATCCTTTTTATCACCAAATCTTCTATCTCAATCAATCGTGCCCTCTCAACCACTATTGAGTAAGTAGGCAAAGCCAAAGCCACCATCTTTCTCCTTATGCAAAATCTGAGACTATCCATAAACTTATCGACTTTCAAGGTCTCCGTCTGCACTACCTCCGGTGCAAAGCGAGACAAAAAGGTAAACTCTATCTCATACTGTGTAACGCTCATCATCTCCCGAATCAGCGCAACGAACTTCTTCCTTAACTCCTTTCTAACCGTCACTAGAAAATACTTGTCAAGAAACAATTCCTGAAAAGTCTCCCAGCCCAATCCCTCAATGACGCGAGTACTGTGATCAACTTCCACCACATACCCGCCACGCCCCTGAGCTGTGAAGTGGCAAGTCTAACCCTCGTGTCCTCATCTTCAATCTGCAACACCCTGAATGTCCTTAAGATTTGATCCACCCACTGGATTGCCTCCAAGGAACCCGATTTGCCCAAAAACAAAGGAGGTTTTTACTCCATGAAGCCAAACAAAATAGTCCAAGCCCGATCCTTAACAACATCTCCCGTCGACTCAAACTCGTCATCCATCATGTCTACACTCTACAATGACACAAAAACGAGTGATTAACCATACCCATGAAATTAATTACTCAACTTAAACACTAATACCATTTTATGACACCAAACTACTAAGATATCGAAACAGACAAAATGGCTCCCAACGTGGAGACCCTACAAGGTAGATTCTCCCTTCACAAGGCATGAACCCTACAAAATAAGGATGTATCTAAGGACACTATGAACTCCAAGAGACAATGTCTTAGCATTAATCTTACCCGACCGAGCAAGATCAGTGCATGAAGGTAAAACATGAAATAAGGTATACATAAAGCCATCGCATGATGTCACTACCATTATGTTAAGCACATAAGATAAATTCATTTACACGCGTAGGCATACTAAACATTCAACATACAGCACATCAACAAGTCTATATACTTCTACAAGTGATAGACAATCTATGTAAAACATATTCTGTCACAAGACAAGTAAATAAAAATTTAAAACAAATAGCATAATTAGCAACTAGCATGCTCTCAAGAAAAATAAGTGCATCTAACAGTTCATGAAACCCATGATGAGAAGCTTCGTGCCTCTCTCATATCTTATTAGCTGTCTAAGTCCAAGACACAACGAGTGGTGAGGAAGAAGGATCAATCATCTTCAAGCACTCATGACAAAACACAACTGGCCAAATGAATGTACAAAACACAAGGCATAAAAGGCTAAACAAACATATAGGCAATGTTAAGATATATAAGAATTGCTTTTAAACACTTAAGCACATAAGCATATAAGTACCGAAATCATGTTAACTTATACAGCAAAAACATTAACACCTAAGAATATAAACATACAAGCATGCATGTTAAACAAAAGATACTTCTAAACACTTAAGCAAATAAGCACATAAACATGTGAATGCATCAAAGCATGTCAACGAGATGCATAATGTAACACCCCCACATTTTCCACGCATAAGTTGATCAGGCTTATACACGAAAAATGAGGGATATCAAAAATAATTGGTAATATACAAGCATGGAATACAAAATGATAATAATAGAAGAACTTAGACAGGAAAGGAAAACTAAATGATAAAACGTCAATCCATCCTTTATTAAATACAATACTCCTTTATACAACTTAGAAATCCTATGTCAAGGATCCCTAAATATAAACCTGAAAGTTTAACGTCAGAAGTCAATAAAACTGAAATCAAAGTAATACATAAAACTTCTACCTTGAACGAGACCGTAAGAGTAGATTAGTTCGGATGGTGGACCCACATTGCTAAGCCTCAACCTTGAAACGGGTACTGACCGTGTCCATAAATAACAACAATGGTGGGTCAACCCCACGAGCAAGTCCCCTCTACTATAACCTAAATCAGAGAATCAAACAAATTAATCATTAATAATCGGAAGTATACTATACCTGTATACACCCTAATGAAACTACACAATGTATAATATGACCTCAACCAGAATAGACGGTGATCACTTAGACTCACACGAGGTGGTTAAGTGTCTCCTTTCCCTACCTGGGAAATTAGCTATTAATATATGGTGCACGGTACTGACAACACAAATCATGAGTCCTACACAGTGGTAACACATCTCAAGGTACTAATGAATATACTAAGCATATCACTTAAGCAACACATGCCAATAATATTAAACCACATACCCCGACAGTCACACAGCTATCTATGGCAGCGAATGCATAAGGTATAAATGAGTCTAAACTTATTCGTCAGCTCACACGGTTCTATATGGCAACACATCCATATAATATAAATGCGACTTAAGTTATTAAGCAGTCCACTTACTACCTGAAATGCACACAGCATAACAATAATGATTCATATGTCATTAACAACATAAATAATCCTGTAATGTATAACGGACAAATTATAGAAATCACATCATGTAATCATTTCATTTAACATTAAATAATAACACAATTTATATTCAAATATGTCATTGCATTAATTTCATCTGTTTCATAGCGATCCATACTGTAAATGATACAATTATTGTTTAGAAATATTAATCGGACCTAATAATAATTAACGGGTAAAAAATAATAATTTAAAGTCCTGTTAATCCCGAAAAAATCAACCCGAGGCCCAAAAATGCAAGTTGAAGGTTCTGGAAATTACAAATCAGTCCCTAGGGGTATTCTGGACTTTTCCAGCTACTGCAGAGACCCCACACGTGTCCTCACGCGCCTCCTAGAGCTTCCTACACGCGCCGCCACCTTCTTCACATGCGCACGTGCTTACACGTACGCCCACGCGCGTCTGGCATTAGCCACGCGCACGCACGCGCTGCCACGCGCGCACTAATGGTTTCTGCTGATGTGGCGCGTGTTGGTTGGTTGGTTGTACCGCGTCTCTGTGGGCGCGCTACACTGGATTGATCTAATGATCATCCTTTAATCCAACGGTTACTGATCCGGATGTATTGTAGTACCATGGACTGTGATGCGCCAGATCAATCTGATTCTTCCAATGACCAGGATGTGCGCGCACACTAACCTACAGTGCGCCGTATCACACCAGATCATTTCGGTCATCTTCCTCACTGCCGGCGGCCGGAAACCTCGCCGGAGTTTCGCCGGAAATTACAGATAATCCCTGAAAATTCTAGAAAATTCTAAAAAAATCCCTAAAGCCTTTAATAATTATTGTTAACTATAATTAATTACATAGGCTAATAAAATAATATCTAACCCCTTAAATAATTAATATTTCCCTAATTTAATAAACTAAAATTAATAATTTATTAAAATCCTAGCATTTTCTCTATGCTCCAAAATAATCTAAATACATTAAATAATTAATTTATGGATTCAAATGGGAAAAGTAGATAATAAGTTGCCTTAAGGATTTGAAACAAATCCGCCGGTTGCGCGTAGTCGGGTAAAATCACCTACGCCGGTCTAAGCTCTTCTCTCTCTCTTTTCCTTTCACTCTTCTAGAATAGCTCACTGTTATTTTTGCTCTTCTACTTACGTGAGTTTTTTTTCCTTCAAATGGTAAGTTAGCTAACTATTATATATACACTGACTTATATAATATATATAATACAAATATCTAACTTATATTAACTATCCAAACATTCCTACCTACATTACTTTATGGCCATGCAAGCTAAGTCCAACAATTGCCATAAAATTCTACCCGAGTAAATGAAATCCAATCCTAATATCAACTTTACATCATGACATTGCTTTATTACTATTATTATTATTATACTATAATACAAATGTAATACTTTAATTAACTAATATTAATTAATATAAAACATAACCAATAAAATTTCTAAACTAACATTATATAATATATAGAATATAAAAATCAATATTACGTGCACAAATAAATAAAATTAATTTAATAATTTAACATACACAATTTATAGGTGAATAAATCTACTCATTAAATATACAGAATTAATTTAAATAAACTCTTTAAAAATACGGGGTATTACATTCTCCCCCCCTAATAAAGGAATTTCGTCCCCGAAATTCACTACTTACCTGTATGAAAGAGCTCGGGATACTTGGCACGGATAATATCTTCCCGTTCCCAAGTAGACTCTGTCTCACTATGATGACTCCACTATACACGTACTAATGGAATAGTCTTCGTGCGCAGTATCTGATTCCTACAATCGAGAATACAGTAAGGTTGTTCTAAATAGGTTGCATCGGGTTGCAACTGAATCTCACCCACATCAATGTGTTGATATCTGTCTTCTTCCCGTAGAAATTTTCGCAGCATCGATACATGAAAGACATTATGTACCCTATGAAGATTATCTGGTAAAGCCAGACGATAAGCTATTGCTCCAATTCGATCTGTAATCATAAAAGGACCCATAAAACGAGGCGATAACTTACCCTTTGACCCAAACCGCATTACTCCCTTCATGGGAGAAACTTTAAGTAACACCTGATCACCAACCTTAAACTCCAAAACATGAGTTCGATGGTCGGCATAACTTTTCTGTCTGCTTTGAGCTGTACGCATCCGATCCCTAATGATAGCGATCTTTTCTAACGTGTCCTTAATAAATTCAGGACCCAAAAAGCTCTTCTCACCAACTCCAAGCCAACAAACAGGAGACCTACTTGGTCTATCGTACAAAGCCTTAAATGGCGCCATACCAATAGTTTTCTGATAACTATTGTTGTAAACAAACTCTGAAAGCGGCAAATATTCCTCTCAATTGCCCTTAAAACCAAGAACACAAGCCCGCAACATGTCTTCTAAAATCTGATTGACTCGCTCAGTCTGTCCGTCTGTCTGAGGATGATAGGCAGTGCTAAGATAAAGTTCTGTACCCAAATCTTGCTGAAAGCTCTTCCAAAATCCTGATACAAAATTCGGATCTCTATCTGATACGATGGACAATGGTATGCCATGGAGTTTCACCATTTCTGCAATATAAAGCTTAGCATACTGTTATGACGTAAAGTTTGAACGAATAGGCAGAAAATGAGCGGACTTGGTCAATCTATCAACAATGACCCAAATAGAATTGTGATTATGATGTGAAGTATGTAATCCGTCTATGAAGTCCGTAGAAATACTCTCCCATTTCCACTCTAGTATGGGAAGTGGCTGTAAAGATCCTGGTGGTCTCTGATGATCAATCTTAACCATCTGACAAGTGCTACATTTAGAGACAAAGATAGCTATATCTCTCTACATACCGGCCCACCAAAACTGGCGTTTCATGTCCTGATACATCTTGTATCCCCCTAGATTTACAGAGAACTGAGAAGTGTGTGTCTCTCTCATCACAACATTTCTCAAATTGTCAGCTAAAGGAATAATTAAACGTCCCTTGTACCTCAATCCTCTATCGGTACCCATGGAATAAAAAGGAACATCACCTGAAGCTAACTCCAAAACCCGATCAATACACTGTTGATCTGTGAGTTGAGCTTTAATGACCTGGTGAATGATAGAAGGAGTTACTACCACGCATGCCATAAAAGCGTCTGTTAACTCATCAACAGCCTTCAAAGCATCCCACTCTGTTGCAAACAAAGCTGAAAGGCTGACATAGGGTCGGCGGCTGAGTGCATCTGCTACTACATTCACTTTCCCTGGATGATATTGAATAGAGAAGTGATAATCTTTCACGAACTCTAACCATCTGCGCTGTCTCATATTCAGTTCCCTCTGGGTGAACAAATACTGTAAACTCTTATGATCACTAAACAATCAAAAAGTTTCCCCCAAAAGATAATGCCTCCATATACGCAAGGCAAAAACCACTGCTACTAACTCCAAATCGTGAGTTAGGTAATTAAGCTCATGAGTCTTAAGCTTCCGGGACCCATAAGAAACTGGTCGCTTTTCTTGCATCAACACACAACCTAAACCCTTCAAAAAAGCGTCGATATATACTAAATACTCGATTCCACTCTGAGGTGTGGCTAAGATAGGTGCAGATGTTAACTTACTCTTTAATTCAGTAAAAGCAGTCTGACAAGAATCATCCCACACAAATGGTACATTCTTCTTGGTCAGATGAGTAAGTGGACCCGCAATTTTGGAAAATCCCTGGATGAACCTGCGGTAATACCCTGCCAATCCCAGAAAATTGTGAACCTCTGTCGGTGAGGTAGGTAGTCCCCACTCCATAACTATCGCAACCTTGGCTGGATCTACTGCTAACCCTTCTTCTGACACTACATGGCCCAGAAATTTAACCTCTTTCTACCAAAATTCGCACTTCTCAAACTTTGCAAACAACTGATGTTCTCAAAGTGTCTACAAGATGGTGCGTAAATGTCTGGCATGGTCCTTCTCCGACTTAGAGTAGACCAGAATATCATCGATGAACACAATGACAAACTGATCTAAGTACTCTCTGAATACTCTATTCATCAGGTCCATAAAGATAGCTGGGGCATTAGTTAAGCCGAAAGGCATAACACGAAACTCATAAGATCCGTACCTTGTGAGAAATGCTGTCTTTGGAACATCTTGTTCTTTGACTCGTAGCTGATGATAACCAGATCTCAAATCTATCTTCGAGAAGTAAGTAGCTCACTTCAACTGATCAAACAGGTCATCAATTCTGGGCAATGGGTACTTATTGCGAATAGTGACCTTGTTCAGTTCTCTGTAATCAATATAAAGACGAAGAGATCCATCCTTCTTCTTAACAAACAATACTGGTGCTCCCCATGGTGAAGTACTCCTGTGAATAAATCCCTAGCTGAGCAACTGTTGAATTTGATCTTTCAACTCTCGTATCTCCATTGGTGCCATTCTATATGGCGCCTTAGCAATAGGCGTAGTACCTGGAGCTAAATCAATGACGAAGTCTATCTCCCGACTCGGTGGCAAGTCTAGAATTTCCTGGAATACATCTTGAAATTCTTGCACTACCGGGATACTGTCAAGAGATACTGTAGTCTCTTCCTGTGAGTCCTCCTCAATAAAGAATAAATAAGTGCCAGGCCCTCTATCAGGTTGTGGTACAACAAGAAGATACATCTCCTGTCCTGGTATAGCAAATACAATAGATTTTTCGTAACAGTTAACCTGAGCATGGTACTGAGATAACCAGTCCATCCCAAGTATAACATCATAAGAATGCATATCTAAAACTAACAAATTTGCAAGAAATCGAAGCCGGCCCATATCTATAAGAACATCACCGCCACACTCTCGTAAAATTGCGCTAACTCCCAATGGTGTATAAATATTGAGAGGTTGGTCACAAAACTGAGTCGTCATACCAGATAAGATAACAAAAGATCTAGACACAAAAGAATGTGATGCACCAGTGTCAAACAGTATACGAGCAGATCTACCATGTATAGAAAACATACCCTCAATAGCCTGAGGAGACTGCACATTATATGGCATGATGTTATATACCCTGCCATGCTGCAACTATTGTGGAGGTTGTCCCTGAGGAAGTGGTGGTGCTGGAAGTGTCAGAAAGTTCTAAACTTGGCCACGTGGTATCTGTGGGGCCGGTAAAGGTAAGGGCTGATTAGGTCTCTGCTGCCCATACTGTCCCTGCTTAGCTTTGGGACACATCTTGGCTAGATGCCTAATCTCCCTATAGTGATAACAACGTCCCTGAAAGGACCTATCTGCCTCCTTTGTTGATTTCCCAAAAACTGTTTTTGTCCAGTTTGAGGTACCCCAACTTGTCTACCCTGATTAGGAACCCTATCTCTCTGCACCTCTGTGTTTCCTTTGTTTTTCTTCCAAGGTTGATGTCCTTGAACTCTGCCCCGGTCATTAAACTTGGTACCACTACTGCTTCCCCTCTCCACTGTCTGGTGAGTGAAGTCTTAGTCAGCTCGCTTATCTCCCTTGGATTTCCGGTAATCACTCCTTATCTGGCAGTGCTGTAAAGCGGCATTAACCACCTATATGTAAGTAGTACATTGAGGACTACCTACGATCACCATTTTAATTGGCCATATTAACCCCTTAACAAAACGGTCTCTCTTCTTTTCTTCAGTATTCACCTCCTCTAGTGCGAATAAAGACAAATTAATGAACCTCTGTTCATATTCGGCCACAGTCATATCCCCCTGTTGTAGATCCAGAAATTCGGTCTTTATTGTAGATCTTATTGACAAGGGAAAATACTTGCTATCAAAGCGAGTCTGAAATTCAGCATATATCAATCTGGTCCTCTCTTCAATGGTAGTGATAGACTCTCACCACTGCAACGCATTGCCTATCAGCATAAAAGTAGCTAACATCTGTTTTTGCACTTCAGTACAGACTTCCATCCGAAGATGACGTTCACTCTCCTGTTTCCACTGATATGCTAACATGACATCTGTAGACCTTGCAAATGATGGTGGATTCCCTCTGATGAACGAGTGACGAGTTTTGTCCCATGACATTGGCTGTGCGACTGGTTCAGGAACAGGTGCCATCTGAGGAAGTTGTTGGTTTCATAGAGCAGATGCTACTTCTGCTGCTACAGCTCGTGCAATGATATCAGCAATTTGAGGAGAAAATTCCTGATTCTCATCTTGATTTGGGGAAATACTACGATTTCTGTTCGCACTCCTTGTCCCACGTCTAACCATCCTTCTGTCGTATTAGCAAAATCTAACGTCAGTACATTATAATGGACCGACTAAAAGAGTACAAAAAACTCTAAGACTTAGGCTCTAGTTATTAGAATACACAATGCGGAAGTATAGTAACCACAGATCCCTAAGACACTTGAATCTGGAAAGCTCTGATACCAACTGTAACACCCCCACATTTTCTACGCATAAGTTGATCAGGCTTATACACGAAAAATGAGGGATATCAAAAACAATTGGTAATATACAAGCATGGAATACAAAATGATAATAATAGAAGAACTTAGACAGGAAAGGAAAACTAAATGATAAAACATCCATCCATCCTTTATTAAATACAATACTCCTTTATACAACTTGGAAATTCTATGTCAAGGATCCCTAAATATAAACCTGAAAGTTCAACGTCGGAAGTCAATAAAACTGAAATCAAAGTAATACATAAAACTTTTACCCTGAACGAGACCGTAAGAGTAGATTAGTTCGGATGGTGGTCCCACACTGCTAAGCCTCAACCTTGAAACGGGTACTGACCGTGTCCTTAAATAACAACAATGGTGGGTCAACCCCATGAGCAAGTCCTCTCTACTATGACCCAAATCAGAGAATCAAACAAATTAATCATTAATAATTGGAAGTATACTATACCTGTATACACCCTAATGAAACTACACAATGTATAATATGACCTCAACCAGAATAGACGGTGATCACTTAGACTCACATGAGGTGGTTAAGTGTCTCCTTTCCCTACCTGGGAAATTAGCTATTAATACATGGTGAATGGGTACTGACAACACAGACTATGAGTCCTACACAGTGGTACCACATCTCAAGGTACTAATGAATATACTGAGCATATCACTTAGGCAACATATGCCAATAATATTAAACCACATACCCCGACAGTCACACAGCTGTCTATGGCAGCGAATGCATAAGGTATAAATGAGTCTAAACTTATTAGTCAGCTCACATGGTTCTATATGGCAACACATCCATATAATATAAATGCGACTTAAGTTATTAAGCAGTCCACTTACTACCTGAATTGCACAAAGCATAACAATAATGATTCATATGTCATTAATAACATAAATAATCCTGTAATGTATAACGGACAATTTATAGGAATCACATCATGTAATCATTTCATTTAACATTAAATAATAACACAATTTATATTCAAATATGTCATTACATTAATTACATCTGTTTCATAGCGATCGATACTGTAAATGATACAATTAATGTTTAGAAATATTAATCGGACCTAATAGTAATTAACGGGTAAAAAATAATAATTTAAAGTCCCGTTAATCCCAAAAATATCAACCCGAGGCCCAAAAATGCAAGTTGAAGGTTCTGGAAATTATAAATCAGTCCCTAGGGGTATTCTAGACTTTTCTAGCTGCTGCAGAGACCCTACACGCGCCCTCACGTGCCTCCTAGAGCTTCCTACACGCGCTGCCACCTTCCTCACACGCGTACGCGCTTACACGCGCCGCCATGCGCGTCTGGCATCAGCCACTCGCGCACACGCGCTGCCACGTGCGCACTAATGGTTCCTGCTGATGTGACGCGTGCTGGTTGGTTGGTTGTATCGTGTCTCTGTGGGCGCGCTACACTGGATTGATCTAATGATCATCCTTTAATCCAATGGTTACTGATCCGGATGTATTGCAGTAACATAGAATGCGATGCACCGGATCAATTTGATTCTTCCGTGACCAGGATGCGCGCGCACACTAACCTACAATACGCCGCATCACACCGGATCACTCCGGTCATCTTCCTCACTGCTGGCGGCGGGAAATCTCGTTAGAGTTTCACCGGAAATTACAGAAAAATCCCGAAAAATTCTATAAAATTCTAAAAAAAATCCCTAAATCCTTTAATAATTATTTTTAGCTATAATTAATTACATAGGCTAATAAAATAATATCTAACCCCTTAAATAATTAATATTTCCGTAATTTAATAAACCAAAATTAATAATTTATTAAAATCCTAGCATATTCTTTATGCTCCAAAATAATCTAAATACATTAAATAATTAATTTATGGATTCAAATGGGAAAAGTAGATAACAACTTGCCTTAAGGATTTGAAACAAATCCGCCGGTTGTGCGTAGCCGGGTAAAATCACCTACGCCGGTCCAAGCTCCTCTCTCTCTCTTTTCCTTTCACTCTTCTAGAATAGCTCACTGTTATTTTTACTCTTCTACTTACGTGAGGTTTTTCCTTCAAATGGTAAGTTAGCTAACTATTATATATACACTAACTTATATAATATATATCATACAAATATCTAACTTATATTAACTATCCAAACATTCCTACCTACATTACTTTAAGGCCATGTAAGCTAAGTCCAACAATTGCCATAAAATTCTACCCTAGTAAATGAAATCCAATCCTAATATCAACTTTACATCATGACATTGCTTTAGTATTATTATTATTATTATTATTATTATACTATAATACAAATGTAATACTTTAATTAACTAATATTAATTAATATAAAACATAACCAATAAAATTTCTAAACTAACTTTATATAATATATAGAACATAAAATCAATATTACGTGCACAAATAAATAAAATTAATTTAATAATTTAACATACACAATTTATAGGTGAATAAATCTACTCATTAAATATACAGAATTAATTTAAATAAACTCTTTAAACATACGGGGTATTACACATAAAATGAACCCAAACCCATCGTCTATGGTTTTTGAACCCAGATGCTCTGATACCACCTATGACGACCCTAGTTTTTCAAACTTGGTGCATCAGTGATGACTCGAAAGATGACCCAATATTGGATCCTAAATGCTGAACGAAAGACAAAACTATGGTTTCTAGAGATGTATGTCATCCCTAAGACGCCAACGTAACTTCCTACGAAGCTACGGAACTCAAAAGGAAAAAAAAAAAAAAAAACATTTTAAGCTAAAATTCTTAAATAAAATAATATTACAAGATACAAATAAAGCTCTGGATGATGAATAGAAAGAATAATTATAAATGTACATAGATATTTGTTTTCCACCAAAAGAAAAAGAAGATTAGAAATAAGCAATAACAATCGATTCTGCAATCAACAAATCATCTATCAAACCATGTGAACCAGATTTTATGTAATTTGGTGTACTTTAAATAAAAATAATTGATAGGTATATATAAGGATTACACATTAAACCATTAAAGATAAAAGTCAAAACTTCCACTATAAACAGATCAGGGTTTCAGCGAAATAGTTTGAGAGAGAGAAAGAGGGAGAGTTAAATTAAGATTTGATTTACATTCATTTGGGTTGACCCGGTAAGCATTTAAGTTTTTAAATTTTTATTATTTTCTATTTTAGGGACACTTGTCACATTACTTTTGCAATACATCAGGGGTAAGCATATACTTCCTACTCATCGGTGAGTAGGCAAGTATTGTTCATATTATAATGGACAATGCTTGAGTAGTCCGTCTAAGAGGATGAAATTCATCCTCCATCTGATGTGGTCCAACGTCATTGGAACATGTGTCTAAAAAAATAAAAAAAATTAAAAATTAAAGATGGACATTACCCATTTTTTACGAGTTAAACCGTTTTTTTTTTTTTTTTTTTTTTTTTTTTTTTTTCCCTTCTACAACACGATCATCTGTCTTCATCTCTCTCTTCACAGCAAAACAAATCTCTCTCCATCTCCATATCCAACCTCTATCTGAAACCCTAGTTTCCACCTTGCACTGCATGCCGCCGCCACCACCTTCCTCCACTGCTTGTGGTTGCCTCCATTTTAAAACCCTACGAGTCTCTAAAACCCTAAGTATATAGTCTTCAATAAGTGTAAAATCTTTATAATTTCACACGGAATAGTATAATAGAAAACTATGTATATACTTTTAAAAACCTAAAAGTTTTAGTCAAGCCCTATGAATTGTTTATTTATTGCTTGGTTAACAGGTCTTTCTAAATTTTTTTATCTCTATTTTCATCACTTTCAATTCGACTGCTTATGGAATTTTATCAATTCATAGGGTAGTATGCCTAGCAATCCAATATTACATATAGAGTTCATGCAAAATATGATAATGGCAAAAAAAAAAAAAAAAAAGGATAATTATTTCTTCTATGATTTCTATAGAATTTTGATATTTTTTTCTCTTTACTAAAAAGTGAATGATTATTTTGTTTTGGAGTCAAAAATAATTATTTATTTATGGAGCAAGTTTGGACAATGAATGATTATTTATTTACTATTTTCTACAAAATTATGAGTTTTTATTTTTATCTATGTTCAGAGCCGACCCTCACCCAAGACGACTAAAGCGGTCGCTTAGGGCCTCAAAAATTAAGGGGTCTCAAAATTTATAGGCCCATAAATGATGGGCCACAAAAAATATATATATATATTGTAATCAAATGCAGCAAATAATTTAACGGACAAAATTTATAGGCCATGAATGATGCCCCACCAAATAAATAAAAAAAATTTGTAACCAAAAGTTCGCATAGGGCCGGCCCTGTATATGTTTAGTTAATTGAGATTTGCATTGCGGTAAGACCAAAAGAAGAAAAAGAAGAAGGGAGAGAATTGCTTTGCTGTGGATAGAACGGACAAAATTTATAGGCCATGAATGATGCGCCACCAAATAAATAAAAAAAATTTGTAACCAAAAGTTCGCATAGGGCCGGCCCTGTATATGTTTAGTTAATTGAGATTTGCATTGCGGTAAGACCAAAAGAAGAAAAAGAAGAAGAGAGAGAATTGCTTTGCTGTGGATAGAGAAAGGAAGATAGAGGAGAGTTTGGTCCGCCGGTATCTTATCGTGTTTAAGAAGGAAAGAAAACAAAGAAAAAGAAAAGGAAAGACAAACGGTTTAATCTGTAAGGGTAACGCCCATCTTTAATTTATTTTTTATTTTTTTAAACGTGTATCAATGACATTGGATCACATTAAATAGAGAATGAACAATGACAATGGAGCACGACAGAACTTCATCCTCCAAAATGGAGGATGCAAACATTGTCCTATTATAATCACTTTAATTAAGTAACTTTTTTTCACCGAATATCTTTTAACTTTCCAAAATTTTAAACTTCAAATTTTTCATAAAGTTAATTTGGCAAGTGGGGTAGGTGTAGTAGACTAATAATTGGTTTTCTTGGAAGCCAAGATTTTATTTTTCATTTTTGAAAGAGCTAATGCTGCTGCGTGTGCATAGTGTGTGGTTGATAATTTCAGACCTAATTAAATGTTCATTCTCTTTGACTCAGACTTCTCTTGCTAACTCCCCCTATCTACAGATTTGTGATTGCTCTCGTCTTTCATCCCCAACTAAATAGATGTCATTGTTTATGCTCTACTTCTCATCATTTTTCTAGATTTCGAAAACCCTAATTTGTTGAACATTTCTTATTTACCCTCTTCCCAAAGACTACCAGGGTAGTATCTACTTTTTACTCTGATCGATCGATTCTGTCCCTGGGTAATTAATTTCATTCCATTTGAGCCATGGCTTTTAAGTTGAATTCGGTTGTTTGTGTTTGGAGGACTGTTTCTTTGGGTCATCTCAATCTCAACAGGGGAAGGCAACTAGGGTATCTTCTTCTTGACAACGGTGGTGGTGGTGGTTGTGGTGGGGGTGTCAAACAACCAATATCCTCCTCCTCCACCTCCTATAGCCCTTCAAGTTGGCCTCTTTGTTCGCGGGGAATAGCAGTCAACTCTTGTTCTTCTTGTAATTCTTGTTTCACTACATCTGCTTCAGAGTTAAGAGGATGGGATAAAACCGCGTAATCATCCACTGTTGTGGTCGATGGCGCCGTGTCTGTTGATACCTTCTCCCAAAGAGGATGATGATCATAAGGATGAGGTGATTGCAGCCATTGCCAAGGAGGTATGTAAAGGTACTGGAGAGGAGGAGGAATTTCATTTTCCAGAGTATTGCTTCTACAGCCTCGCCGAAAGAAAAGTGGTGAGCCTCAACAATGTGAGGAGCAAGAGTAACATTGTCATACCCGATCATGCAATTTGCGTCGGGTCCTCCCACGGATGGCTGGCCTACTTGGATCCTCATGAATGTGCTCTCTTTTTAACCAATCCTCTGGTCTCCCCTGTTCCGCCCACAATCCGCCTTCCTAGGCTTCCTCGGTTCCTTATCCCAGAGTCATGCTCTGATTTTAAAAAGCTTGTCATGTCATGTTCTCCATCTTCTGACAACAACGACTGCACCGTAATGGTGACTATATCATGCAATTGTCATAATCTTGTCTTCTGTAAAGTAGGCGATTCTTCTTGGACTGAGCTAGAAGCCGATCATGAGGTGATTGTGTATTCGAACAAGGATCAGCTGTTCTATTCCAGGAACTACTACGACGGATCAAAATTTGCAGCTTGGGATCTTCGCAATTCTTGTTCCCCACATAGAATTGATATCGACTCGGCCTTCGCTTATGGGATGCCCGACTACCCGGAGTCAGAAAAGAAACAAAGAGAGAGATACCTTTATGGGAATTGGCAACACTACCTGGTGGTGGAGTCACATTCTGGGGATGTTTTGCTTGTTTCCAAGTACTGCGATTTTCGATCCCCTTTGAGGACGATTCGGATCGATGTTTATAGGCTCAATGCACCCAAAAGAGGTTGGGACTATGTGACAGACCTTGGTGATGGAGTTGTGTTCGTGGGATTGAACCAAGCCTTCCATTTATCAGCTCTTGATTTCGCTCCTGGGGTATTGATCCCCAATTCTATCTATTTCACTCCTGAGAATGACAAATTAGACTATGAGATGGGTATTTACAACATGAGAGATTTCACAGTCACATCCTTTTTCCCGTCTCATCTCCATCCGTTCAACAAGATTCATCAGCCACCCCCCATTTGGCTCACCCCTAACCCATGGAACAATTAATTTAGTAGTAGTAACAAACTACTATACTATGATCAATTTAAAGCTACCGTAACAATATTTGGAGGATTAACTAGTTGTTGCATATATATTGCGCACTTGATTCTCATCTCTCTCTTGTCCTCTCATATCCAAGAGAGATTTTATATACTATCAACATCTTCTTCTTCAAATTTCTTTTTTATTTATTTTTTGTTTGATTTGTGTGAATATGAAAGAATTGTTTAGAAAATTTTAAATAATTAGCCTTTTAACACTGAAAAAAATCATCACCAATTACTCTCTCAGGCCCGGTAAGATGCCAACATATTCTTGTGATCGCAAAGTCAGCAAATGAAGAAAAAAAAATTACTCAACTACATTTGTTTTACCATATGTACAAATACCACTTTATACATTATATAAGTATATTATTATACCATTCAACATTACCTTTTGAATAAATTTAAAATACCTTTTTTACCCTTTTTTTTTTTTTTTTTTTTTTTTGCATTAGGAAAGAAATCGTTCTAATTCTGGTTAATCTTCTTTCTTATTTTGTTCTTCCCTTTAACTGGTGTATCATTTGTTCTTCTTAGGCTCCAAATATTATCAATAGTTGAAGGATTGTTCGTATTAAAGAGAAAAATTCACAAAAAATTTACAAATTTACCTTTTGATAGATATAAGAATTCTTGTGGTTCTTTTTCTGTTATACATCTAGTAGTAGTAGTAGTATTTTTTTTATTTTATATTTTATTTTTTTTTAGGGATGTTGAGATTTCAATCAATTCAGCCTGTGAAGTGAAAGTCAAATTTATTATGTATATATTAAAAGTTTGTTAAATATAAATTTAACTCGACTGCCAGTCAGCTTTTTTTATCCCTAGCTGGAGAGGTTTTTTTTCCACATTGAACACATTGATGAGAATGGATTTCAATCGCGATCTATTGCCAAACAGGTAAAACTAATATTGTGTAAGACTAATATTTGATTCTGATTCTTTTATTGGCTCATTCTTAATTCTCTTAATTTTGTTTGTTTAATGGGTAAGACTATAGTCTATAATATTTGATTCTGATTCTTTTATGGAGTGACTCATGAGGTTTGTTTTTGTGGTTTTATTTAATTGAGTGTTACGCAAAAAAATTAAACGTCCATGTAGTTTAGTTATATATACATATATCAATGTCGTCTTGTTTCGTTTGCCTTCCTATTTCTAAAACATATTGATTTTGGTTAATAAAAAAATATCCAAATGTATCACCCTTGATATGTATTGAAGGATACATTTGGATTTGTGCATTTTTCTTAGACTAGTTTAATATTTTTCTGTTTTGGATAATATTTTTCTGTTTTGGATCACCCTTGATATGTATTGAAGGATACATTTGGATTTGTGCATTTTTCTTAGACTAGTTTAATATTTTTCTGTTTTGGATCACCCTTGATGTGTATTGAAGGATACATTTGGATTTGTGCATTTTTCTTAGACTAGTGTCAAACAAAGAATGTTAGTAATATCATCATACTCTCAATGACTTTCATTGAATAGTACGTCGTGACCTTGAAAGACAAATTTAATCCACATATAGCATGTACTCACGTAAACTTCCCTGCTGGTGTTGAATTGTCTCACTTCCCGGCCTCAGCCGCCTGATACTCACACACTCCTTGTAGAGCATCCTATTGACCTTTTAGTACTTCAGAATGTTTTTCACTCCCTCCGAATATTTACGATCTCTCTCCAACATTGTATAATCTTTTAACACACTCTCTCTCTCTAATACTCCACAATTTTCACATAAATGTGGAAGACTCTTGAACTCCACTCTAATTACTTGGTGAACGTTGCTTGGCTTTAGGACTAGTATTCCATATGAATGGAGCCTATTTTTCCGATAATGATCGATGAATCAAAAGTTTTTGACTTCTCTTCAGTTTATTCGGTAACAACATCCCATGTGCACATTAGTATACTACGAGAATTTTAGTTATTAAGAACAAAAAAAAATTTAGTTATTAAGGACAAAAAAAACCGTATCTAAAAGTACTAAAAATCATCCCTATTACCTTTTAGGGATGGTTAATGTCACCGTTAGTTGCGTCCCAAAAGGATTTTAGGGACCGAACAATTGAGATAGAAAAACATCCATCCCAAATACTTATTAGGAACAGAAAAATAATCGTCCCAAATACTTAATTAGGACAGAAAAACATCCGTCTCAAATAGTCCCAATTAAGTAAATGGGCCGAATGTTCCATTTTATTATTATTATTATTATTATTTTAATGGTGGTATGCCCGGCTACTATATTAATTGCCCAAATTTCTTTTTGCCTGTCTGTTATATCTTATATCCATTGCTCATTCATTAAAACTCTAAAGAAGGTCGAAATTAATTCAAAAAAAAAAAAAGTTAAATTTTATAACCATTAATTAAAAAACAAAGTGATATCAATTTATGGTCAAATCAATACCTAATAGCAAAATATGTAAATATCAATAACATAGTTGGAATCATTAATCACTTGTTGCTGAGTCGAAGTTAAGTGATGTGTACGGACCAAACAGGCCAAACATCGATGGCTGCAGATTATTTAATAGGCTACCAAAAGGTCCATAAGGAGGTTGTTGCTGTTGTGGGCTGCCAAGTGTAGGACGATATCCGCCGAATGGTGTGAACATGAATTGAGGAGAAGACACCCTTTGGTTCTCCAAGATATCTTTCACAGTGCCTTCAAATCATTTATGAACTCCATCATTTCATCACATTTTTGTTCAGCTCTATTAGCCTTCCTCCTTTCAGCCTCCAACTCTATCTCCCACTCTACATTTGTCTTCCTCATACGACTTGAGGATGCTGCTGGAGCCTTCTTTCCATAACCGAAGCCATGAAACTATGTATTATTTCCTATTCCAAGACAGTTCTCCAAAATATGCTCATCCTCCGGGACAGAACTGCTAGTAGCCACATAAACAGATGGATCTAATGATTGGGCCACGGATCTAATGATTGGGCCACCATTTTGTCTTGCATTTTGTAAAATCAACGAAGTAAATTAAATGAAGAACAATTATCAGCCATCTCTGTACACATCATACTACAATTAACAAAACACTTTACTTTAAATTTCACCACTCATCCATCAACACATCATACTTTTACTAAAATCGAGATACTAGAACTATTAACATAAATAGTTCTAGCATCTCGATTTTGGTAAAAGTATGATGTGTAGGTGGATGAGTGGTTGACCTAGTGATATTAATATCATAGGGACCAAATGGATCTTTAAAAATTAACTTGATGAATATAGTCTTGTGATGAGAAATAAAGTTAGGTTGGTTAGACAAGGATATACTCAAGTTGAAGGAATTGATTTTGATGAGACTTTTGCACTTGTTGCTAGACTTGAGTCTATTCGACTTCTTTTGCTTTTACATGTCACTTTAAATTCAAATTGTTTCAAATGGATGTAAAAAGTGTTTTTCTTAATGCTATTTTGCAGGAAGAAGTTTATGTAGCATAACCAAACGGTTTTTTTTATCCACATAATCCTGATTATGTTTTTCATCTTAAAAATACTCTTTATGGGTTAAAGCAAGCACTTAGAGCATGGTATAAGAAGTTAACTTCTTATCTAATGCAGAAGGGCTTCGGAAGAGGAGGAGAAGATAAAACATTTTTTATTTTCAGGAAAAGAAAAGATTTTCTTGTTGCTAAAATCTACGTGGATGATATTATTTTTGGTGCTACTTATGATAACCTTATTCATGATTTTACTAAAAATATGGGTAATACTTTTGAAATGAGCATAGTTGGTGAACTGAGTTTCTTCCTAGTTCTTCAAGTGAAACAATTTGATGATGGGATTTTCATATCTCAATCAAAATATGCAAATGAGCTAGTCAAGAAATTTGGTTTGAAAGATTCAAAGCATATGCAAACTTTTATAAGTACTTCATCCAAATTGGATAGAGATTCTGATCCTAACAAGGTTGATCCTTCTTTGTATAGGAGTCTTATTGGTAGCTTGTTATATTTGGCAACAAGTAGGCCATATATTTCATTTAGCATAGGTGTTTGTGGTAGGTATCAAGCTAATCCTATAGAACAACACGTTCTTGCAGTGAAGTGCATTATTCGTTATGTTAGTAGTACATTGAATTATGGATTGCATTATTCTTCTATATCTAACTCTAAGATTGTAGGCTATACTGATGTTGATTGGGTTGGTAACAAGGATGATAGAAAGAATACTTTAGGTGATTGTTTCTATGTTGGTACTAATATTGTTTCATAGTATAGCAAGAAGCAAAATTGCATATCATTATCATCTTGTGAGGCGGAATACATTGTTGCTGGAAGTTGTTGCACATAATTGCTTTGGATGAAATAGATGCTTCTGGATTATGGAATTGATCAAGGTACTATTGCTATCTTTTTTGATAATACTAATACAATTAATTTTTCAAAGAATCTAGTTTTGCATTCTAGGACTAAGCACATTGACATTCGACATCACTTTCTTAGGGAACTTGTTGAACAAAATGTTGTGTCTTTGGAAAAAGTGCATACTGATTATAATTTGGTTGATATTCTCACTAAGCCATTAGATACTCTTAAGTTTTCTCATCTTAGGAAATCTATAGGCTTTTGTTGCCCTAATTATATGCATTGCAAAGGCATAATTTAGAAAGGTTTTTCATGCATATCTTGAGCGTCTAGATTATGTTTTTGGGAAGTTAAGCAAACCATATTAATTGATTAAATATGTTGAACAAAAGGAGTTTTATGACACATGGATTATCTGTATAAAATATACTATGGCTATGAATTAATGAAATTGATTTTGCTTACTTGTTTCGTATAGTAAATGGATTATTGATAGTACATTTACTTACTTTTTATGTCATTGTTATGGTCAAAGATGATGTTGACATGATTAATTATTGTCGTAGAATTTAAACTTGATTTTATGTGGTTTGGACCAAAAGAGTGAAATAAAAAAAATGAAAAATAGTTTGGAATGAAAAATTCTGAAAAAAAAAATATGAAAATAATTGCTGTTAAAAAAAAATTTGTAAGAGTTGGAAAATGCTATCTTTGGGATTTGTCTGAAACTACCTTGACTTGAACAAATGGGAATAAGAGAAAGAACTGGTTGCCCAAAATAGTGAAAGCCGTCAATGTGCAAAAAGAAAAAATAGAGCATAAAGAGAGAAAAAAAAATGTATTTTGCACATGTTGATTATTTGATTTCTAAGGATATGTGATATCATTGATTTATTATCTGAAATCTAAACAGTTTACAAATCATATGTTTTTGGAACTTGGTGGTAATTTTACTACACTTACTAAGTTTATGAAACTTCATTGAATTGATCTTGGTAATATGTGTTGATTCATATTGTCTTGTGGAGTCTATTATTCTCATTGAATTCAATTTACAGATTCTATATGGTTGGTTGCTTCTTACTTCTAGGATATTTCTTCCTTTAGACCTTTATTAATTTGTGACAAAAAGGGGGAGAGAGGTGAGATTGATATTATTCAGGGGAGGGGGGGGGGGGGGGAGATGTTAGAAAATTCTAACATAAATAGAAACATGGTTCGAATGCATAAATTTGATAAAGAAGACATACCCAATATGAAAATATATTAAAGGGAATTATAGCGGAAACCTTATTTATATCATATGGGAGACAACCTTCAACCCTCTTATCTTTCATTGCATACAGGATGATGGACTCCAGACTTCTATGCATATATATAGATGAGGGTTGGGATCGTTCAAGTAAATGTTAAGAGGTGTGTTGGTTCCATCAACCAACACAACTCTTTATATGTGACTCTTCAACAAAACAACACAACTCTTAAATATATAGGTGACTATTCATTCAAATATATGGATAACTAAATATTAATTAATTATTGTTAGACTATTAATATTTTGCTTACATTCTCCTACTTAGTCTAACGATAATTAATTCTGATCATATCAAGATCAAAATGATCATTGAGTGTACTCCAAAAGTTAATCCATATATATAAGAAACACATCTTTCATCAATTGGGAGTACCTTTGAGTCTACTAATATGGGATCAAAGGCATCATTATATCATCAATGATATAAGACATCAATGGTCACTGATACTATCAAACTCAACTCCAACGTCACATATATTTTGCATGTGCATCTATTCAATACAATATTCATGCCATGCATCGGCCCTACCGTGTCTCAATAAGAACACACCGTGTCTCAAAACTGGACACTTCACAAATTTTCCATACACATGTGCACTAATATAAAAAATCTAGTAAATAAGGATAATAACTGTGATCACAAAATAAAATTGTCTTTACCTGAGCCAATTATAACCTCCCGCTAACTAAGTAAATTAATGTTGTCAAAGAGAAATTTGCATGCTTACTATACAACATTAGCGGCAAACCTTTAGTTATGGGATCAACAATCTTTTGTTGGGTATCAATGTGCTCAATCAGACACTAGCTGGTTCTGTATCCTCTATTTCACAGCAAGGTATTAACGGTCATATTTTAGACCAACTTGACTCTTGTTGTTTCTTTAATACAAGACTGTAGCAGTATTGACTTGAAGTCCAAAATTGATATTTTATAAAGCATGAAATGTGACTTTATAACATGCACATAAACTTTGCTTCTATCACTTATCATAATAGTAAAACAATACTTGAAGTGGATTTGTATACTATCTTGACAACCAATAAAGTCAGTTTTCACCACTCCTAGAAAGATATGGTTCTTAATTATTTGCAGGTAACTTATAAATTTCTTTGCCGCATACTATAGATCCAAACCAGGATCACTATGATATCTGCTTAACTAGCTAATGCTATATTATAGTTAACCATATGCAAAACTTGAGCATAGATTAGGTTCCCAAAGGCGTAAAAAATGCCTTTTACGTAGTACTACTATAGATATTTTCTTGGTAATTAAATTACCAAATTTCTCAACTTTTACAATGGGTGCAATTCTACCTCTATAGTATTATATGTCAAATACTTTCAAAAATTTATCTAGTTAGGTTCTTTGTGGCAATCCAAGAATTTCACAAGATTAATTGATTTAGGTGAAACTTAATGCCAATAAAAAGGCGTCACCAACACCTTCATCTCAAATGTTTGAGAAGTTAAATTGTTTAATCTCATGTACAATAATGTCACTGTCATCCACATTTTACACTAAAGATGAATTTTACTCCCACTAACTTTGAGAATAACTAAGGCCACACATTTATAGTTTAATTGATGGGAAGGTCAACTAAACTTTCCAGAGTTAATTAAATAATGCCTCAAAATAATTAACTCTGAATGAGATCAACATAACATATAATTATCTTTCCTTTGGGCCAAAATTATCATATATTAGTCTCCCACTGGTGAAATAACTTTCACCTTTGAAGCTAATTAATCATAGAAAACACAATAATAACTTATACTCCTTTGGGCATAGTGAGTCATCAGTTATGTCTTTTACACTAATTACCTCAATCCGCTTAGTTGGACAAACTCAATGACCCACCTTTGGGCTTGATCATTGCTCGTCTTTACGAAACGCCAACACAATCCTTTAACTTTAACAAAATAATAATTTTGCCACTAGTTACAAATATCATTAAAATTTTCATGAGTGGGTCACTTTGGTGACTAAACACTCAATCAAATTAAATGACACTTATGCTTAGAATTGCAAAATATAATTCAATTTTCCCGAATGAATCAATACATATACATATACATATTATGCAACAATTTATAACATGAGACACATGCGTAATTATGTATATAATTTTAATAACATGTATAATTTCATAAACTTATATGCTATAAAACTTTAAATTAATCATTGATTATGCCTTGTATATCATCAAATATATAAAACATTCAACTAGTGATGATAACTTAAGAAAAATGACATATTTATGAAAATTAATATTTAAGGGACAAAATAAGATCCAAAATTTTTAAAATTTATACATGTTATAAATATTAAATTAGCGACCCTTATTGATAGAGTAAGTAGGAGTGCATGCAACACATGACTCTCTGAATGGAGAGACATGACTATTGGTTTAAATTCAAAAGACATGCCTATTGGTTTAATCCCAAAAGACATGACCATTGATTGCAACTCAAAAGACATGATATACATACATGTATATATATAACGAATCAACGTTAGTAACCCAAACTAAAACATGTAATGGTACGTTAAAACATATAACAATTGAGTTTATAACACGACAATTGAGTTTATAGCAAAACATCTCTAAAATACCATGCGCATAACTCTTGGTGCATAGATCACAAAGGCTATGTACCGGTGCATGCAACATGCATGACTCTGTAGGTACAGAGACATGTCTGTTGGTTCAAACCAAAAAGATATGTCTATTGGTTGAAACTCAAAAAGACATGACTATTAATTTGAACATCAAAAGTTATAAATTTTTGAGATCATTTGTAACCCAAACAAAAATATGCCTACAACCGTCCCCATGATAAGCGCCGAATATTGCATATTCAAGCGCCCTTAATTGCATTATTTAAGTCCCTTATTTGTTTAATTATGTAGATTACCTTCATATGCACGTTTTTGCATATTTTCAGGTTCATTGGCCAAAAAGAAGCAAGAAGGATGCTTTGTGGAGTTTTGAGCATCAAAGGTCACAATGCTGAATTTCTGGCAGCAGTGGAACCTGGACTTTGCTCGCCATTTTAACCTTGAAAAATTGGGAACTGGACTTCCCTCATAACATGAAAGATTTAGATCTCTGAATCAGCTTTCCAAATCTTCAAACGGTTTGTCATTCGGAGCTTGGAGCAGAGAGTTATGGCCTTGTTACCAGAGGTGCACAGAACTGCCTGGCAGCAATGCAATTCTGCCTTGATCTTCATTTTTGACCAACCATCCTTGAGAATTGGATCTCGACCAAAACATCAAGTATTTAAAGCTCTGAATTAGCTCTCCAAATCTTCAAACATTTTGTCATTCGGAGTTCAGAGCGCAAAGTTATGGCCATTTCATCAAAGTAGGTCCGGGCGGAGCAAGGCAAGAATGGAGCATTCTGCTCCAATTTCGAGTGCTCGAGCCCTTATTTCGAGTGCTCGAAATTAGGGCAGAATTGCACTCGGGAATGGCCCATTTTTAGACACTTGCATCTTGGGTTCCTCAATTCTAATTTCCCTCTTTAATGGTTGGTTGGAGATGTTGGTTGGTGGGGGTTTTTAGAGCCTTATCTATACAAGAGAAGGGAAGCAAGGCGACACATATTTTAAGCAAGTTTTGATCAGATTTTGGGGGGAGAAGAGAGCAAGGAGATAGATTTCTTCAAGCTTGAAGAAGGAAGCACGAAAATGGAGGAGGTCTTCAAGCTTCTTCCTTCTTCCATTGCTCCTATGGGTAACTAAATCTTCTCTAGGGAGGTGATGAAGCCCCTCCCTTGTAAGCATGTTCTAGTGTAGATTTTACTTTTGGGATTTCAATGTATTATTGTTGGTGATTTTATGATCTAGAGCATCATATGTGTTGTAATGAATTCTAATGTCTATACATGATTATTTTGAGCTATTCATCTTGTCTTAGATGGTTTCTCTTCCTATCATATTGCTTGCATTTCCATAGTGACAATGGAAGTTAGATCATAGAATGGCTTTAATGGCATGGAGTTTGAGAACTTTGATAAATCATTGCTTAGGATGCCCTTTGATGGTTTATACTTGATTCTTAACTTTGTGTGCTCTCATCATTTAATTAAGGGCTTGATAATCTTTGGCTTAGGGAGCATGTTGAAGACTACACCCTAGTTTAGGTAGTTGAAGCATGTGAATCTTTGATGGATTATTCTTGTTTTTGATTTAATGAACCTCTTGAGGATAGTATAGCAACCAAGGGTTGTTATGTGTCATGACCATCATTTATGTTGATTTTCCCAATTTAATCTCAATCTAGAATGTGTATAGGGTTGGAGCGGATTCATTTCCCTAGTTTTTCTCTACTTATATTTCATCTCTTTTTAATTCTTACAAGTTTCTAATTTATGCAATTTCAATATTCTTAGCTTAAGTGACAAACAACAAAACCTTTATAAACCCTTATCACTCTAAAATGACTCTGGACACTTAGGTTGCCATAGATTAGCGCAGTCCCAGTGGTTCGACTTACCCGACCAATAGCCCTATTTTACAATGATTCGTGCTATTGCGAAGGTTGATGTTTAGTTGATCAACCGATCAATTTTTGGCGCCGTTGCCGGGGACTGCAAACGGTTTAGCAACCAAAGTTTAGGGTTAATTTTAGTTTGATTGTGAATATTGTGTCTTGTGAATATTCCTTGTGTGTTTTGACTATCTTTGTGTTTTAATTGTTGTAAGATTCTAGGGACTCGAAGCTCGCCGTGGGAATGCTAGCAAATTGTAAGTCTAGAGGACCCCAGGTAAGTCTCGTGACTTCTAGTTTCGAGTTGTGAATATTGTGCATGTGTTAAATCTAGTTTTAGTTTAGTTGTGAAGCCCTTGTTGAGGCTCTTATCCTATTTTAATTTCGTGTTCAAGCATCGGTCCTTGTCGTGGCCAATTTAATTTTTGTCTTGATAATTGAGGAGAAAGGGAATATCATATGTGGAGGTTATGGTGATGAAGTGTTGTGTTGATTATTTTGTGTGTTGTTGAATTACTCCTAGATGGAGAATAATTATCTCCCAACTCAATTCTACACACCACATGCGTTTTGTGCTTTTTGCTCTAGTAATACACATCATACAAGAGATTGTCTTCCAACGAGATAATTCTCGGATTTTTATCTAGAGCAACCAAATGCAAATTTCTCTGAACCGGGTAGTGATCCATACTTCAATGGTTATAACTCGGGTTCAGGAGATCATCAAAACTTCTTGTGGCATGACATAGGAAATTCAGCCCCACAATCTCTAGGGCAACATTTTCACTCCAATTTTCAACTCAATGATCATTATTTCCAGCCCTCTTCTTCTCCTTTTCTACCGTCTCCATTGGATGAGTTAATAGCTGCCAATGAACAAATGATAGAGTCTTTCCACACGCAAATGATAGAGTCCAATAAGCAAATGTTGGATGACATTGTTGGCATGCAATCCACGACTCATTCTCATTCTCAATCTAGAGTAGAGTTAGATGACCAAATAGCCCAAATTCAACAAATGGTTGATGCTCTAAATCATGGAAATGAAGAAGAATTTTCCATTGAACTTGTGGCCAATCCAAAAGAAAATTCTATGAATGATGAGATTACTCCTAGTAACTTTCATCATGAGAATGATCAAGTGGTCATCACATATGAAAATGATGAAATGGTGGCTGAAAATCAAATTGTTGCCACTCATAAAATGGAAGAATTTGTGGTTAAAAATGAGGAAATTAATGATGATGAGATTGTATCCTATAAAAATCTAGCACAGCCCCTACATAATCCCTTGCTTGATGCACCTCCTTTAATGGAGGATCCTCTAAAAACATGCTTAGCTCATTTTAATTATGAGGATTTTAATGTTGACAATTCCATTTCGGAGGTGAATTCTTTGCTTAATATTCATCCACCTATTCATTCTCTTCCTTGGTCAACATCAAATGTATCTCTTTCTTGGGAGCTTGCATCTCATCCCATTCCCTCACTTGAGTTGTCTCAAGTTGTTAAGCCCGAACCGCCGGATAAGTGTGAGGAGGATGTTGAAATTCTGAAGGATAACTTGTTGAGCATTCCCGTACTCAATATGACCCTTCATAAGTCGTTGCTTGGTGCACCCTCACCTAATCCATCTTCCTATAATCCAAAACAGCCCCATAATCCAAAGTTCTTCATTAAGGATGAAGAGTGGATTGAGGTCTTTCCATTACCTCTTTCCAACTTTTGTCTTCAAGCTCTTTTTCTTCCGCTTCTAAAAGAACTTTCTTATTTAGGAAAGCTTGAATCTCTTGAGAGACATGGTATAGGGTGATGAGGACCAACTTGATCTCGGTGCGTCTAGCTATCGACGTTAAATTTAGCACTCATGGGAAGCAATTCTTCCAATTTCCATGCTTCCCTTGTCTTCAATTGCTCGTGCCTTGAAATTTTCTGGGAAACGGTTTAGAAAGGCCAAAAGTTTAATTTTTCTGGAAATATTTTTAGTTGTGTTCCACAATTTTAGACTGGCCTCTTAGATTATCTCAATTCTCACTTTCATTCCTGGAAGTTTCTATCTTAATGCATTAACATGATTCTTGCAAACTTTGAGAATTTTCTCAAAATCATCCATGTATTGGAGCAATTGTGTGCAATTTAAAAATTTTCTTAATTTCATCCAGGCATTAGAAGAGAGGTTAAGCAATTTAAAAAAAATTTCCAGAAATTTTCCATGCATTTGATTGAAATGAAGTTGCAAAGCTTTAAAAATCTTTCCATGCATGGGAATGGCATGCAAAGTTTTCAAAATTTTCCTAAAAATCTATCCATGCATTGGATTGGAATAGCATGCAAAGTTTCCAATGATATTCCAATACAAAGTCTCCATTTCTTCCGATGCATGCCAAGCTTGAAAATTTCATTTTTGAGAAATTCATCCATTTTGCATTATGTTGCAATGTATCAAGCTTGGAAAATTTTCTATTGGCATAATGTTACAATTGTTCAAAAAATCCTTCCCAGTGATTTCGTCCGCCTAACATGCTTACTACCTCCAGTTCGAGGGCTCTAGCACCCATTCCGAGTGCTCAGCATTTCATCTCATAAGCCTCTTCATTTTCCCGAGCTTACTGATCCAATTTCGAGCACTCGAATTGGCATTTCGAGTGCTCGACATCCCTCCACATCTTGGCCATTCTCTCTGCCCCAAGCTCGAGCACTCCAGCTTCCTCTTTGGAGTGCTTAAATTTTGCTCCATCCCATACTAACCTCTCTCAATCTCACTGCCCAATTTCCGAGCACCTCTAGCACCCATTTGGATTGCTCGACAATGCCCAACTCTAAACCTTCTCTCTCTCGGCAACAACCCACTTCCAGTAATTACCTTCCATCTGCAACCCTCCCCAAATGCATAAGCCACCATGCAAGAAACAACTCACCCTTCTTACCAACCTACACCAACTTCACTCACACCACCTCTCGGCCACTATGCCATCAACATATCAATACACACCATGCACCATGCCAACCCCCACATCCAAACCCACCATCTCTCTCTCTCTCTAAACGACCATGCAACCACCACACCAACTCACAACCTCCACAGCTTTGCACAGCATCTCAACCTTTACCCCACTTCGGCACCAACCAAACCAACTCCACGACCTGCTATCCAAAACCTCAACCCAAACCATCAACTTCCCTTCCCATGCAGCCCCTCCTGCATGCCCATCTTGCATGCAAACCCAACCCAACCCCTTGCATGCACCAATACACACCTCCTCTGCATCTCACAACCCACCCACTTCCTCACCCCATGCATGCCCATCAACCCTGCATGCCCATGCATGAAAACCCACGCAGCCAACCTCTACCACTCGGCCACCTCAAAACCTCTCCACCAACCCACCATGCCGAGTGCACCATGCATAGACCACAAACCCCAACCTTCCAACCCTCACCACAACTCACTATTTAAACCCAACACAACACCATGCTCGAACACTCTCAACCAACTCTCCCTAACCCCACGACCTTGCACACACATCACTCTCTCTCTTAGCTACCTCACCATACAACCACTCTCCACTCTTTCATCCAACCGGCAAACCAAACTTCACCCTCACCTCTGTAATATTTTCGAGCACTCAAAGCCAAGCTTCGAGTGCTCGCAGATACTCGACCTCTCACACCCATGAATCCAACTCACTGACCCCATTTCGAGTGCTCGAAGTGCAGCTTCAAGCACTCGAACCAAGCCCACTTCCTACCTATTTTAAAACCCACCTAACCCCACACACCACCCTCCTCCCTCTCGGCAACTCTCCAACCAACCCGTAACCATGCATGCACAACCTTCATCTCAAACGCATCAACCTCACTTCACCACCCTCATCTCATCCCACCATGCATGCAACCCACAACTCACCACCATCAACCCCCCCAACCTTCCTCATCTCTCTCGGCAAACCTCAACCCATCAAACCTACCCTCACCACCTTGCTTGACCCACTACCCTCACCACCCTCACCACCTCATACACCCCAACCCCTCTTAACTCCTCACCAACATCCACACAAACCAAACCACCACACAAGGAAATGCATTCATGCATGCACCACCACTTCCACCCCACATTTCCCACCATGCATGCATGCATGCACCTCTCCATACATGCTTATCCATTTCCTTCCACTCCCCATGCATGCTTACCCACCCATCCATCAATCTCTCATCCACATCTTCCATTAACCACAAATAATGGGTTTTGTGTTCTCCATTGTTAGGTAAGTGTCTAACCCTCTTTTTCTTTCAATTTTTGATCAATGGAGGATGGGATTGCTTGTGTGAAGGATTTGTGATTGTTTGGGAGTTGTGTATTGCATTTGCAGGGCCAAATTTTTGGATTTTCTCATCTCTAATCAACCTTTGGCCCTCTTCCTTTTTTGTCTTGCACACCACGTGTTTGACGAATTGCCTAAGCCAACTTCATCTCTCTAAATGCACGGCTTTTGGCATTTTTTTTTGTTTTCCATTTTGAACTTATGACTTATGTGTGCCAATTTGTATTTTGTATGGATTTTTACCTTGCATTAACAGTCGTCTTAGTGTTTTCATTTCTATTAGTGCTGTTTTGATTCTTCTGTTTTGATTTTTCTTAAGAGTCCTATGCTTTTACCTGTGTCTATTAGTGCTGTTTTGACAGGTCTTCCTGTCCAAGTCTGGGGGACGCGTTTGCGCATTCACATCGATGGATATTTTTGTATTCGTCACTCCACTTGGTAATATTGTTCTTTTACCTTCTTTGCTCTTATTTTGTTTCACTTGTCTTCACACATTGAGGACAATGTGACATTCAAGTTTGGGGGTGCAATAGGACATTTTTGGTTTTGCATTTAGACATTTTTGGTTTTGTATTTTTGCTAAGCAATGATAGTATAACTTGACACTTGTCGGAGACGAAGCATATGTTTAATACCTTGTGTATAGAAGCAATTGACATTTTTGAAAATAAAGAAAAATTTGAGTTGAAATGATCATGTGGATTCAAATCAGTCTATATAAATGTCTCAATTAGATTCTCACTGGATTTGACACTCTTTTAAGCATCGCAATGCACAGATGCACATTGGAAACTTAACTGTGAGGCATGCAACTTGATTGACCTTGACCTTGGCCTAGTTAATTTGATTTGATGAACCTGATAGATTAATATCTTTGGCATGATTTAAGTTGTCTAAAAAAAATAAATAAATAAATAAATAAATAAAAAACTGAGAAAGAAAGAAAATAATGATCAGTTGACGTTCGTAGCCTTTCCAACTCGAGTTATTAAGCCCTAGGAGTGTCTTTACACTTAGCACCCTAAAACCATCTGGTTTGGGAGTTGTTGGCCTAACGCTTGCTACAGGGGTTGGTTAGAAAGCTTAAAGGACTTAAACATTGCACGGTCATTCAAAAAAAAAAATTGTAATAAACATGGTTCGTTGGAGTTCGTAGCCTTTCCAACTTGAGCTATTAAGCCCTTTGGAGTGTCGCTACACTTAACACCCTAAAGCCATCTGGTTTGGGAACTGTTGACCTAACGCTTGCTACATAGGTTGGTTAGAAAGCTTAAGGGACTTCAGCATTGCACAACCATTCTATGTTTCGCTTATGAGTTACAATAAATTGTCAACAAGCAACAAAAGTTGTCTTGTAAGTAAAATCATGCCTTAGGGACCTCATTTAAAGGGGAATTCAATGATTTGAAAACTTGTGCTTGGAAATTGGAAAAGAAAGTAAAAGCCGCATGTTGAGAATCCAATCCACTTTCACTGAAGTTAGAGTTGATTTCCATTTAAGAGATGACAATTGAGTTATTTATATGGACTATGATGTCGATACATGCATGTTGAAATATGTTTAGTATCAATGCTTCATATATTCAAGATAGTCTTCCCAATGACCCCATCTCCAGCTCTTTTTCTGTTTCAAGTTATTTTTGAGCTATGTATATATCTCATTTTACCATGGATGATATTTTTGTAGTAGCATGCCCATGGTTATCTTTTCATTAAGTTTTTCATTGTAGTTTTGCTAAGGGACTAGCAAAATGTAAGTTTGAGGGTGTGATAAGCGCCGAATATTGCATATTCAAGCGCCCTTAATTGCATTATTTAAGTCCATTATTTGTTTAATTATGTAGATTACCTTCATATGCACGTTTTTGCATATTTTCAGGTTCATTGGCCAAAAAGAAGCAAGAAGGATGCTTTGTGGAGTTTTGAGCATCAAAGGTCACAATGCTCAATTTCTGGCAGCAGTGGAACCTGGACTTTGCTCGCCATTTTGACCTTGAAAACTTAGGAACTGGACTTCCCTCATAACATGAAAGATTTAGAGCTCAGAATCAACTTTCCAAATCTTTAAACGGTTTATCATTCAGAGCTCGGAGCAGAGAGTTATGTCCTTGTTACCAGAGGTGCGCAGAACTGCCTGGCAGCAATGCAATTCTGCCTTGATCTTCATTTTTGACCAACCATCCTTGAGAATTGTGATAAGCGCTGAATACTGTATATTCAAGCACCCTAAATTACATTAACAAAGTCCATTAATTGATTATTTTATGTAGATTAACTCCATTTGCATGTTTTTGTGCATTTTCAGGTTAAAGTGCAAAAAGAAAGCAAAAATGATGCCTTGTGGAATTTTGAATAAAAAGGGTGCCAATTCTGAATTTCTGGCAGCAGTAGAACCTGACTTTTGTCGCCATTTTCGACCTAGAAAACTCAAGAACTAGACTTCCATCATAACATGAAAGATTTAGAGCTCTGAATCAGCTTTCGAAATCTTCAAGCGGTTCGTCATTCGGAGTTCGAACCAGAGAGTTATGATCTTCTTAACAGAGGTGCGCAGAACTGCCTGGCAGCACTGAAGTACTTCCTTTCTCCCCATTTTCGACCAACCAGACTTGAGAATTGGATCTTCATCAAAACATAAAGTTTTTAAAGCATTGAATCAGCTCTCCAAATCTTCAAACAGATCATCAATCGGAGTTCGGGGCACAAAGTTATATCAGTTTTACCAAAGTAGGTCAGTGTTGAGCAAGAAGAGCATGTTGCACATTGCACTAATTTAGAGTGCTCGAGACCACTCTTCGAGTGCTCGAAAATCAGGCAGATTGAACTCGGAAATGGCTCAATTTCAGCTACTTGCACATTGGTTTCCTCAATGCCATCTTCCTTCTTTATGAAGTGGTTGGAGGTGTTCCTTGGAGGAGAGAGAGGGTTTTGTTGGAGGACAAAAGGCAACCAAAGGTCACACATTTTATATCCTTGAATTTTGGCAAGATAGAGGGAGAGAAGAGAGCAAGAAAAGAAGGTGTTCTTGAAGCTTAAAGGAGGGAGCTCGAAAATTGGAGATGGAGTTCAAGCTTCTTCTTCATTCTAAGGCTCCAATGGGTAACTAACTCTTCTTCTAGGGAGGTGATGAAGTCCCTCCCTTGTAAGCATGTTCTAGTGTAGATTTTATTTTGGGATTTCAATGTATAACCTATGGTCTTTTCATGGTCTAGAGCATTTTGCTTCTTGTAATGGATCTTCATGTATTTTAATAATTATTGTTGAATTAATTATCTATCTTAGATGGTTTATTCTTTTAATCATAGTGCTTGCACTCTCATGGTGACAATGGTAGTGAGATCATGGAATAGTTTTAATGGCATGAAGTTGGAGAACTTTGATAGTCCATTGCTTAGGTTCCCCCTTTGATGGTCTATTCTTGATTCCTAACTTTATGCGCTTTTATCATTCAATTAAGGGCTTGATAATCTTTGGCTTAGGGAGCATGTTGAAGACTACACCCTAGTTTAGGTAGTTTAAGCATGTATTTCTTTGATGGATTATTCTTGTTTTTGATTCAATGAACCTCTTGAGGATATTATAGCAACCAAGGGTTGTTATGTATCATGACCATCGTTTATGTTGATTTCCCGAATTTAAATTTAGCCTAGCATGTGTATAGGGATGGAGACGGATTCACTTCCTTAGTTTTTCTTACTCGTATCTTATCTCGCTTCAATTATTGCAAGCTTCTATTTCATGCACTTCACATATTCAATTTAGTGACAAACAAACAACTCCTTATTTCCCCTTCATCATTCTAAGAACGATTCTAGACATTTAGGTTGCCTTAGACTAGCGCAGTCCCAGTGGTTCGACTTACCCGACCAATAGCCCTATTTTACAATGATTCGTGCTATTGCGAAGGTTGATGTATGATTGACCAACCGATCAATTTTTGGCGCCGTTGCCGGGGACTTGCAAACGGTTTAGCAACCAAAGTTCTAGGGTTAATTTTAGTTTGGTTGTTAATATCGTGTTTTGTGAATATTCCTTGTGTGTTTTAGTCATCTTTAAGTTGTAAGTGAGATCCTAGGGACTCGAAGCTCGCCATGGGAATGCTAGCAAATTGTGAGTCTAGAGGACCCCAGGTAAGTCTCATGACTTCTAGTTTCGAATTGTGGATATTGTGCATGTGTTAACTTTAGAAGTAGTTAATTTAGTTGTGAAACCCTTGTAGAGGCTATTATCTTGTTTTAATTTCGTGTTCAAGCATCGGTCCTTGTCGTGGCCATTTATTTTCTGTCTTGATAATTGAGGAGAAAGGGAACATCGTATGTGGAGTTGATGATAAAGATTTGTTGTGATGATGTTGTTGTGAATTGTTGATGTTTGGACGTAGGTCACTCTCTCTACCCACACTTGACTCACCTATTGATATAAATTCACTTGAAAGAACTCTTAGACGGAACCTTAGGGAACCCACTCTTATAAGGGATCTTGAAACTGAATTCAATACAATGGGGGATAACGTAGGAAATCCGGGGAATGAAAGGGCTGAAATTCCTAATGTAGAACCAATGACTCTTAGAGATCATTTCATTCCTACCACCTATGCTTCTCCTTCTTGTATAGTGATGCCAAATATCGATGCAGCTCAATATGAGATCAAGTCTAGTACCATTCAAATGCTTCCATCATTTCATGGCTTTGATAATGAAGATCCATATAAGCATCTTGATGAGTTCCTTGAAATCTGTTCGACCATCCAGTTGAGAGGTTTTCCGGACAATGCACTTCATCTCCATCTTTTCCCATTCTCCCTAAAGGATAGGGCAAAATATTGGTTGAACTCCCTCGCTCCCTATTCCATTACTTCTTGGGCTCAATTGCAACAAGAATTCCTTAAGAAGTATTATCCAGTGAGTAAAACCAACCAAATGAGGTGTTCCATTCTAAGTTTTTCTCAAGTTGATGGAGAACAACTCCATGAGACTTGGGAAAGGCTACAAGATCTTCTTCAAAAATGTCCTCATCATTTGATCCCAAAATGGCAATTAGTGCAAGCTTTCTATGCCGGCTTGACCGACACCCATAGATTCATGGTTGACTCTTCGTGTGGTGGGATGTTCATGTCCAAGAATGCGGATGAGGCTTAGACCTTACTTGAGAATTTGAGTGAAAATTCACTTCAACACAATTCTCGTAGGGCTCCGACCTCAACCACTCCAAACAACACCAACCCTTGTCAGCCAAAATCAATAAGGGAGAAATCATCTCAAATGGATGTCATCGCTCATAAATTCTACCAATTGATGGCACCACATCTTCCTCCTTCATTGTCTCAAAATTTGGCAAGTTCAGTTTGTGCTTCATGTACTAGTCCATTCCATCTCTCGGAAGATTGCCCCACATCGGAGCAATTTCCCAATCCCAACCAAGAGCAAGCTAATGCCATGTTCTCGCGGCCCGGGAACAATCCATATTCCAACACCTACAATCCGGGTTGGCGAGATCATCCGAATTTCTTGTGGCGGCAACAAGCCCCACAAAATTCCCAATTCCAAAACTAAGGGCGGCAAAATCAGCCCTCTTCTCAATATCAAGGTAGACCTTTCCAAGCCTCTTCAAGCTACCGTCCTCCTTACAATCCAAATGTCTCCAATCAACCTCTTGTCCAACTGATGAGATAGTAGCTGCAAACAAGCAAATGATGGGATCATTAAATAAGCAAATAATGGATGCCAACAAGCAACTCTTGACATCCTTGCAGCTACTCTCCAAATGGTTCACTCTCATACTCAATCCATAGCTAATCTCGAAAATCAAGTGGGCCAAATAGCTAACTCGGTGAATCAATTGCTTCAAAAGGACAAGGGCAAGCTTCCCTCTCAACCTTTTGAAAATCCTAGAGGAATGCATGTGATTGATGAAACCCCTCCTCCGAGTGGGCCGACTCATGAACAAGTTCAAGCTATCACCACCCTTCGGAGTGGTAGAGTGGTTGACAACAAGGTTGATGGAGACACAAGTGAGAAAAACCCTCCTTTAAAAAATCCAAATCCAAGCTCTTCAAATCCAAATTCAAGCTCTTCTAATCCAAATTCTTGTCCAAATACCATTCACGAAAATCCCACACATGTCACCCCAAATGTGGAAACTACTTATGAGCCAAAAGCTCCGTTTCCTCAACGTCTTCAAGAGTCGACACATTTTGGGAACAAGAATTGTAAAATTCAAGACATGTGGGAAGTTTTCAAGCAAGTGAAGATTAACTTGCCCCTCTTGGATGCTATCAAGCAAATCCCTCCCTATGCAAAATTTCTCAAAGATTTGTGCACTCAAAAGCGCACTTCTAAAAATCATTTGCCAAAAAAAGTGAGGTTGACTGAAAATGTTAGTGCTATCATTCAGCACAGCACTCCTCCAAAGTATAAGGATCCGGGTGCCCCCACAATCTCTTGCGTCATTGGTGACAGCAAAATCGAGAGGGCCCTCCTTGACTTAGGAGCTAGTGTGAATTTAATTCCATATTCAGTCTACCTACAACTTGGTTTGGTAGATCTTAAGCCGACTTCCGTGGTTTTGCAACTTGCCGATAGATCGGTCAAGCATCCACGAGGTATTCTCGAGGACGTTATCATCAAAGTGGACAAATTCTACTTCCCGGTAGATTTTGTGGTTCTTGATACGGAACCGGTCCATGACCCAAAAAAGCACATTCCCGTAATCCTTGGTAGGCCATTTTTAGCCACAGCTAATGCATCAATTAATTGCCGAACCGGGGTGATGGACATTGCTTTTGGAAACATGCAAGTCAAACTCCACATCTTTCATGCAACTCAACATCCCTCCAATGAGGATGATTGTTTTCTTGTGGATGTCATTGATGAAGTGGTCGAAGAATCTCTCCCCTTCATTCTAAGCAAAGATCCTCTTGAAACTTGCATGTCCCATTTTGACTTCTCAAACTTTGATGTTGATCAAGCCATTCAAGAAGTCAATTCCTTACTTGATATTAATGCTATCATGGATGTACCTCCTTGGAAAATTCCAAAAGAACCACTTCCCCAACTTTCCACCACTCCTCTGGTCCCATCATTGTTATCTCCGCCACAACTTGAGCTTAGGCCACTCCTGGCCCATCTCAAGTATGTGTTCCTTGGTCCAAAGCAAACCCTTCTGGTCATTATTGCCTCGGACCTTCAAAAAGACCAAGAGACCAACCTTTTAGCGGTGCTCCAAAAGCATAAAGAAGCTATTGGTTGGACAGTGGCAGATTTGAAAGGAATTGACCCATCCATTTGTATGCACCGCATTCATATGGAGGATGACGCAAAGCCTACTAGAGAGGTTCAGCGCCGGTTAAATCCAAATATGAAGGAAGTGGTCATGAAAGATTTGATCAAATTGCTAGATGCGGGAATCATCTACCCTATCTCTGATAGCAAGTGGGTGAGCCCCACACAAGTTGTCCCCAAGAAATCCGGTCTCACCGTTGTTGAAAATTCAGCGGGTGAGCTCGTGCCACAACGAACCACCACCGGGTGGCGTATGTGCATTGACTATCGGAAACTCAATTCATCAACTAGGAAGGATCATTTCCCACTCCCATTTATTGATCAAATCCTAGAAATGTTAGCCGGCCAAAGCTTCTATTGTTTTCTTGATGGTTATTCTGGCTATAACCAAGTGGCAATCGCCCCCCAAGATCAAGAGAAAACAACATTCACATGTCCCTTTGGTACTTTTGCCTATCGACGCATGCCTTTTGGTCTATGCAATGCACCAGCAACGTTCGAAAGGTGCATGATGTCCATATTCTCCAATATGGTTGAAAAGTTTTTGGAAGTTTTCATGGACGATTTTTCCGTATTTTGCTCTTCCTTTGACTCGTGTCTCAAAAATTTATCTCTTGTGCTCCAAAGATGCAAAGAGACGAATCTCATTCTAAGTTGGGAGAAAAGCCACTTCATGGTCCAAGAAGGCATTGTTTTAGGACATGTCATTTCTAAGCGGGGAATCAAGGTAGACAAGGCAAAAGTTGAGTTAATCTTTAATCTTCCTCCTCCGAATTTAGTCCGTCAAATTCGTTCTTTTCTTGGCCATGCCGGATTCTATCGTCGCTTCATCAAAGATTTTAGCAAAATCTCACGGCCCTTGTGTAATCTCTTAGCCAAGGATATTCCGTTCAATTTTGATGACGCTTGCATGGAAGCTTTCATCAAACTTCGCACTCTCCTCTCATCCGCCCCAATCATGAAACCCCCTAATTGGTCTCTTCCCTTTGAGATCATGTGTGATGCATCCGACTATGCATTAGGGGCGGTTTTGGGCCAACGTGTGGATAAACTTCCACATGTCATTTATTATGCTAGCAAAACTCTCTGCGATGCCCAATTGAACTACACCACCACTGAAAAAGAATTGCTAGCTGTGGTGTACGCCTTGGATAAATTTCGCTCTTATCTTCTTGGCTCCAAGGTCATCGTCTTTTCGGATCATGCCACTCTTAGGCATTTGTTAGCGAAAAAAGAGACAAAACCCCGTTTAATTCGATGGATCCTCTTACTTCAAGAGTTTGACATTGACATCTGGGACAAAAAAGGGACCGACAATGTTGTCGCCGATCATCTCTCTCGTTTGCTTATTGAGAAATCTTCAGAATTCGCAGCCATCCGTGATTCCTTTCCGGATGAGCAACTTCTTCAAGTTTCACATTCTACTCTTCCATGGTTTGCGGATATTGTCAATTATCTTGCGGTTGGCAAAATTCCAGCTCATTGGTCTAAACAAGAGAGGGACCGGTTTTTCTCCCAAGTCAAGCATTTCTTTTGGGAAGATCCAGAACTATTCAAGTATTGCCCGGACTAAATTATCCGGCGATGCATTCCTAAAACCGAGGCCACAAGCATTCTAAATTTTTGCCATACTCTTGCTTGTAGAGGCCATTTCAGTGCCAAAAAGACCGCTAACAAAGTTCTTCAAAGCGGATTCTTTTGGCCTACCTTGTTTCAGGATGCATATAATTTTTGCAAATCGTGTGAACGATGTCAAAAACTTGGATCCATGTCCCGAAGAGATATGATGCCCCTCACTAACATTTTGATTGTTGAAATTTTTAATGTATGGGGGATTGACTTCATGGGACCATTTCCATCTTCTTATGGCTATGAGTACATCCTTGTAGCGGTGGATTATGTGTCTAAATGGGTTGAAGCTGAGGCTACCAAAACCGATGATCATAAAGTTGTGATCTAATTCATTCAGTCCCATATCTTTAGTCGTTTTGGTACGCCCCGAGCAATCATTAGTGATGGCGGATCTCATTTCCGAAATCGTTATCTCAAATCCGTCCTTACCAAGTACTTCGTCATTCATAAGGTTGCTACACCTTACCACCTTCAAACGAGTGGTCAAGTAGAGATTTCTAACCGGGAGATTAAGCACATTTTGGAAAAAACGGTTAGACCGGACCGCAAAGATTGGTCATTAAGGCTAAACGATGTGCTTTGGGCTTACCGGACAGCTTATAAGACACCCATTGGCATGTCACCATATCGACTTGTCTTTGGCAAAGCATGTCATCTCCCGGTAGAATTAGAGCACCGTGCTTATTGGGCCATAAAAAGGTTCAATTTTGATCTTAAACCAGCCGGCTCTAATCGTGCGTTGCAATTAAATGAACTTGAGGAATTGCGTAATGACGCGTATGAAAGTACAAAAATCTACAAGGCAAAGACTAAAGCTTTTCATGACAAACACATCGTCAAGAAGTCTTTTGCCCCCGGACAAAAGGTTTGGCTTTTCAATTCCCGCTTGAAACTCTTTCCCGATAAACTCCGGTCAAGATGGGATGGTCCATACATTGTCACTACCGTCTTTCCTCATGGAGCAATCGAACTTCGTGATCCTGCAAGTGGATCACTCTTCAAGGTAAATGGCCAACGGCTTAAGCCTTGCATAGACGGCACAATCCTAACCCAAAGAGTTGAGGAAGTCCCCTTGACGGATCCAATTTTTGAGGATTAGTGCCTGCTCCAACTTTGTCTAGCTATCGACATAAAATTTAGCAAAGCAAGGGAAGCAATTCTTTCAATTTCCAAGCTTCCTTCTCTTTGAAATTGCTCGTGCCTTGCAAAAAAAAAAAAAAAAAAAAAAAAAAAAAATTTCTGGGAAACGGTTTAGAAAAGCCAAAATTTTGATTTTTCTTAGACCTTCTCAACTCTAATTTTCATTCCCGGAAGTCTCCATCGCTTTCTAGCAATTTCATTAGATTTTTTTCAAATGCGACTCATGTGCATCTTTTATCATTTTTAATGAAAAGTCTGAAAATTTTCTCAAAATTCTTCATGCATTTGAGATGATTAAAAGGTTGAAAAATTGCAAGGTTTCAAAACCAAACTTTCAAAATTTCCCATGCATTGGAATGGAATGAATTTGCAAGTTTAAAATTTTCTCCGGAAATTTCAATCATGCTTTGTGTGATGTTCTGAAAGTTGGCAAATTTTTCCATGCATTAGAAATTGCAAAGTTTAAAAAAAAAAAAGAAAAAAAAGGGGGGGGGGGGGATTTCATCCATTGAAGTATTTAATTTAATTTAATTTTATCTTATTTTATTTTGTTATTTTTTTTTATTTTTATGTTTATTTTTTTTTATTTTTTTTATTTATTATTATTTTTATTTATTTTATCATGCATGCATAAGAATGTTCAATCTATAGGTTACAATGTTGCATGCATGCATGCCTGTATTGCATTCATGCATTCGTTCATGAGTTCACGCATTCAACTTTCACCACGTGATCCCACTTCAATATTGTCTGGTGATCGGTTGGTCAATTAAACATCAACCTTCGCAATAGCACGAATCATTGTAAAATAGGGCTATTGGTCGGGTAAGTCGAACCACTGGGACTGCGCTAGTCTATGGCAACCTAAGTGTCTAGAATTGTTCTTAGAATGATAAGGGGGAATAGGGTGTTTGCTTGGTTTGTCACTAAAGCTATGAAATTAAGATGCATAAAATAGTAATGTGCTAGGAAGTAAAGAGATAGAACAATAGAGAAAATACTAGGGAATTGACTTCACCACAAGCCATATAAACATGCCTAATTGCAATTAACTTGGGGAACAAAGTATACATGCAACCATGATATGTAGAAATGCAAGATAACTACAATATCTTCAAGAAGTTCACACATTCAAGAATTAAGTATAATCCATCCAAGGTTGGCATAAGTCATCTATCTAAACTATGGTATAGAATGAAGTATCCTTCCTAAGCTATGAACTATCAAAGTCCTCAATTTGTGTGGTAAGTGCACATGAAGTCTAGAACTAAGCCACAATCCATCAAAGGTTTCCCTAAGCCATGGAATATCAAATTTCTTAAACAACATGCCATTAAAACCATTGTATAATCTCATCTTCATTCTCACTATAAAGATGTAAGTAGCATAATCATGAAGAAACAATTTCTAAGACAAGATAAGAGTCTCTACAAGATTAAATATGGAATGAAACACAAATACCTCAAAGTGTATCTCTAGATTAGACAACTTGTTACATAAATGCAAAGTTCCCCAAATATAAACACAATTAATACATATTTACTTGACAAGGGTTACATCAACTCCCTAAGAAGAGGTTTAGTTACCCATGGTAGCTCTAGATGAAGGAGGAAGCAAGGCATCCAACTCCATTTTCGTGCTCCCTTGTGTTGGCTTGAAGAACTCCTCCTCCTTGCTCTCTTCTCTCTCCTCTAATCTTGTAGAATATGGGATCATGATATGTGTGGCCTTCCTTGCCTTATCTACCACCAAAAGGTCACCAACCAACATCTCCAACCACTTCATTAAAGAGGAAAGCAAAGTGAAGAAACCAAGGTGCAAGTGGGCTGAAATGAGCCATTTCCGAAGGGCATTCTGCCCAAAATTCGAGCACTCTAAGCAAGGCCTCGAGCACTCGAATTTAGTGTAAAAATGCCCATGCTTCACTTGCTCCGCCCAGACCTACTTTGGTTAAATAGCCATAACTTTGCGCTCCAAACTCTGAATGATGAACCGTTTGAAGATTTAAAAAGCTAATTCAGAGATCTAAATATTTCATGTTTTGGTGGAGATCCAATTCTCAAGGATGGTTGGTCGAAAATGAAGATCAAGGAAGAATTTCATTGCTGCCAGGCAGTTCTGCGCGCCTCTAGTAACAAGGCCATAACTCTCTGCTCCGAGCTCCGAATGACAAACCGTTTGAAGATTTGGAAAGCTGATTCAGAGGTCTAAATCTTTAATGTTATGAGGGAAGTCCATTTCTCGAGTTTGGAAGGTCAAAATGGTGAGCAAAATCCAGGTTCTACTGCTGCCAGAATTCAGCATTGGCACCTTTTGTTGCTCAAGATTCCACAAGGCCTTATTCTTGTTCCATTTTGGCCAATGAACCTGAAAATGCATAAAAACATAGAAATGAAGATAATCTACATAAATTAACATACAACGGACTTTACTAATGCAATTTAGGGCGCTTGAATATACAATATTCGGCGCTTATCACACCCCCAAACTTACATTTTGCTAGTCCCTTAGCAAATCTACAATGAAAAACTTAATGAAAAGACAACCATGGGCTTGCTACTACAAAAATATCATCCATGGTAAAATAAGATATATACATTGCTCAAAAATAACTTGAAATAGAAAAAGAGCTGGAGATGGGGTCATTGGGAAGACTACCTTGCATATATGAAGCATTGATACAAAAATTGGCTAAATACATTTCCACATACATGCATCAACATCAAAGTCTATATAGATAACTCAATTATCATCTCTTGAATGGAAATCAACTCTAGCTTCAGTGAAAGTGAATTAGATTCTCAACATGCGGCTTTTACTTTCTTTTCCAATTCCAAAGCACAAGTTTTCAAATCATTGAATTCCCCTTTAAATGAGGTCCCTAAGGCATGATTTTATTTACAAGACAACTTTTGTTGCTTGTTGACAATTTATTGTAACTCATAAGCGAAACATAGAATGGTTGTGCAATGCTGAAGTCCCTTAAGCTTTCTAACCAACTTATGTAGCAAGCGTTAGGCCAACAACTCCCAAACCAGATGGCTTTAGGGTGTTAAGTGTAGAGACACTCCAAAGGGTTTAATAGCTCAATTTGGAAAGGCTACGAACTCCAACGAACCATGTTTATTACCAGTTTATTTTTTTTTGAATGACCGTGCAATGTTTAAGTCCTTTAAGCTTTCTAACCAACCCTTGTAGCAAGCGTTAGGCCAACAACTCCCAAACCAGATGGCTTTAGGGTGTTAAGTGTAGAGACACTCCTAGGGCTTAATAGCTCGAGTTGGAAAGGCTACGAACGTCAACTGGTCATTATTTTCTTTCCTTTTCAGGCTTTTTTTTTTTTTTTTTAATTTTTTTTTTATTTTTAATTTTTTTAGACAACTTAAATCATGCCAAAGATATTCATCTATCAGGTTCATCAAATCAAATTAACTAGGCCAAGGTCAAGGTCGATCAAGTTGCATGCCTCACAGTTAAGTTTCCAATGTGCATCTGTGCATTGTGAAGCTTAAAAGAGTGTCAAATCCAGCGAGAATTTAATTGAGACATTTATACAGACTAATTTGAATCTACATGATCATTTCAACTCAAATTTTTCTTTATTTTCAAAAATTTCAATTGCTTCTATACACAAGGTATTAAACATATGCTTCATCTCCAACTAGTGTCAAGTTATACTATCATTGCTTAGCAAAAATGCAAAACCAAAAATGCATAAATGCACCCCCAAACTTGAATGTCACATTGTCCCCAATGTGAGAAGACAAGTAAATCAAAATAAGCGTAAAGAGGGTAAAAGAACAATAATACCAAGTGGAGTGACGACGACGTAGATGTTCAGCCATGTGAGTGCGCAACGGCGTCCCCCAAACTTGGACATGAAGACCTATCAAAACAGAACTAATGTACACAGGTGAAAGCATAGGTCTCGTAAGAAAAATCAAAACAGAAAGAAAAATACTAACCTGAATGTGATTGCAAGGTAAAAATCCATACAAAATACAAATTAGCATACATGAGTCATAAGTGTAAAATGGAAAACAAAATAATGCCAAAAGCCGTGCATTTAGAGAGATAAAGTTGGCTTAGGCAATTCGTCAAACACGTGGTGTGCAAGACAAAAAGGAAGAGGGCCAAAGGTTGATTAGAGATGAGAAAATCCAAAAATTTGGCCCTGCAAATGCAATACACAACTCCCAAACAATCACAAATCCTTCACACAAGCAATCCCATCCTCCATGGATCAAAAATTAAAAGAAAAAGAGGGTAGACACTTACCCAACAATGGAGAACACAAGGCCCATTATTTGTGGTTAATGGAAGATGTGGATGAGAGATTGATAGATGGGTGGGTAAGCATGCATGGGGAGTGGAAGGAAATGGATAAGCATGTATGGAGAGGTGCATGCATGCATGCATGGTGGGAAATGTGGGGTGGAAGTGGTGGTGCATGCATGAATGCATGTCCTTGTGTGGTGGTGTGGTTATGGAGGCATGCATGAGGTGGTGGGTTTGGATAGTTGGGTTGGAGCTTAAGGGTGCCGAGAGGTTGAGTTTGGAGGATGGTGTGCATGGTTGCCGAGAGAGGGGTAGTGGATTTGGGAGAGGGTTGTGAGGTGAGGTTGATGAGTTGTAGAGAGGTTGAGCCGAGTGAGAGGGAGTTGGTTGGTTGAGGTTGTGTTTAAAAGAGAGGTGGCTTAGTTCGAGCACTCGAAGTGTGTCTTCGAGTGCTCTAAAATGGGGCAGTGGGCTCGGGTGTTTGTTGTGTGAGAACTCAAGCAAGTGCGAGCACTCGAAGCTTGGCTTCGAGTGCTCGAAAATATGGCAAAGAGGTGAGGGGAGCTTTGTGCATGAAAATGTAGGTTGTGGGGTGGCTTGGGGTTGGCATGGAGTGGGTTGTTAGAGAGTTGGGGTTGTGGATGGAGATGCCGAGAGGGTGGGTTTGATGGGTTGAGGTTTGCCGAGAGAGATGAAGAAGGTTGGGGGGTTGATGGTGGTGAGTTATGGGTTGCATGCATGGTGGGATGAGATGCGGGTTGAGGATGATGAGGTGAGGTTGATGCGTTTGAGATAAAGGTTGTGCATGCATGATTGTGCATGCATGGGTGTGGGTTGATGTGGGTTGGTTGAGGAGTTGCCGAGAGGGAGAAGGGTGGTGTGTGGGGTTGAGGTTGAGTTGGTGGTTTGCAGGTGAGGGAGAGGGATGCATGGAGTGGGTTGAGGAGAGAAAGAGAGAAGGTGGTGGTTGGGTGAAGGGCTGGCGAGAGAGAGAAGTGTTCAGTGGTGAGGTTGGAGTTGGGTGGTGTGTTACATGGGGCTGATGGTGGAGGGTGAAGATGGATGCGTGGTGGTTGCTGGGTTGCCGAGAATGGGAGAGGTGGTGAGGTGAAGGGGTTGTGGGTTGGTTGGAGGTTGGTGGAGAGGATGGGGTGAAGAGGTTGGTTGATGATTGGAAGGTTGCTTGGTTTGTTGCATGGTGGGCATGTTGGCTAGGCTCGAGCACTCCAAATGGGAGCTAGAGTGCTCGAGCTTGGGGCAGAGAGATTGGCAAGATGTGGAGGAGGTTCGAGCACTCAAAATTGGGATTCGAGGGCTCGAAATAGAGGCAGTAGCTGCGAATGATGGGCTGAAATTGGTGTGCAGCTGCGAGCACTCTAACTTGGATCTTGAATGCTCGAAATTAGGACAGTGGTGCATGCAAGATTGGAGGCAGCAACGAGCACTTGACAGGGAAGGTAGATTGCTCGAAATTGGATCAGTAGGCTCGAAAATGAATTCATTGCAATGGAATGTGCAATGTGAGCAACATGGAAATGAATTTTTCAGCCAACATGAATGCATGGATGAATGTAGAAAAATTTTTAAAACTTGCAATGTCAATCCAATGCATGGATTAATTTTTGAAAATTCTTCAAACTTTGCAATTGTGTGCCAATGCTTGGATGAATTTAAAAAAATTTTAAACTTGGCAACTTTTCTCTAATGCATGGATAATTTTTCAAACTTGCAAATTCAGTCCGTTCCAATGCATGGGTGGAAAATTTTTGGAAAAATTGTCAAATTGCTCAACATTTCTAATGCCTGGATGAAAAACTTTTCAAACTTTGCATTTCATCTCCAATGCATGGAAAATTTTGAGAAAATTTTCAAACCTTGCAGCTTCTCTCTAATGCATGGAGAATTTTGAGAAAATTTCCAACTTGTGCATTAAAAATGAGAAAATATGCACATGAGAAGCATTCTCAAGATCCGATGAAATTGCTAGGAAGCGATGGAAATTTTCGGGAATGAAAATTAGGGCTGAGAAGGTCTAAGAAGCCGGTCTAAAATTGCGGAACACAACTGAAGACCATTTTAGAAAAATCAAATTTTTGGCTTTTCGAAACCATTTCCCAGAAATTTTCAAGGCACGAGCAATTTGAGAAGGTAGGGAAGCTTGGAACATCGAAAGAATTTATTCCCTTGCTTTGCTAAATTTAATGTCGATAGCTAGACGAAGTTAGAGCAGGTACTAATCCTCAAAAATCTCGATAGCTAGACACACCGAGATCAAGTTAGTCCTCCTTACCCTATACCATGTCTCTCTAGAGATTCAAGCTTCCCTAAGTAAGAAAGTTCTTTTGGAAGCGGAAGGAAAAGAGCTTGAAGACAAAAGTTGGAAAGAGGTAATGGAAAGACCTCAATCCACTCTTCATCTTCAATGAAGAACTTTGGATTATTTAGGGGCTGATTTGGATAAGGGAAAGGTGGATCAAGTGAGGGCACACCTAGCAAAGGTTTTTGAAAAATCATATTTAGCACGGGAATGCCCGGAGAATTGTCCTTCAAACTTTCAACATCCTCCCCACACTTATCCGGTGGTTCGGGCTCAACAGCTTGAGATAACTCAGGAGAAGGAATGAGATGAGATGCAAGCTCCCAAGAAAGAGATACATTTGATGTTGACCAAGGAAGAGAATGAATAGGTGGATGAATATTAAGCAAAGAATTCACCTCTGAAATGGAATTGTCAACATTAAAATCCTCACAATTGAAATGAGCCAAACAAGCTTTTAGAGGATCCTCCATTGAAGGAGGTGCATCAAGCAAAGGATTATTTAGGGGTTGTTCTAGAGTTTTAAAGGATGCAATCTCATCATCTTTTTCCTCATTTTTAACCACAAATTCTTCCATTTTATGAGTGGCAACAATTTGATCTTCAACCACTATTTCATCATTTTCATATGTGATGACCACTTGATCATTCTCATGATGAAAGTTACTAGGAGTAATCTCATCATTCATAGAATTTTCTTTTGGATTGGCCATAAATTCAAATGAAAATGTTTCCTCCTCTTCATGATTTTTAGCATTAATCCTTTGTTGAATTTGAGATATTTGGTCATCTATCATTGCACTAACTTGGGACTGGTGATATGGTACCACTTGATTGATAGACTCTACTGTGGATTGCATGCTAGCAAGGGAGGCCAATAGTTGATTGTTGGAGTCCATCATTTGCGTGTGCATAGACTCCATCATTTGTTTGTTAGCAACAATTAGCTCATCCAATGGAGACGGTGGAAAAGGAGAAGAGGGCGGGAAAGAATGATCATTGGGTTGAAAAGGTTGCATATGAGATTGTGGGGTTGAATTTCCTATGTCATGCCACAAGAAGTTTTGTTGGTCTCCCCAACCCGAGTTGTAACCATTGAAGTATGGATTACTACCCGGTTCAAAGAAATTTTCATTTGGTTGCTCTAGATAAAAATCCGAGAATTGTCTCGTTGGAAGACAATCTCTTGTATGATGTGAATTACTAGAGCAAAAAGCACAAAACGCATGTGGTGTGTAGAATTGAGTTGGGAGATAATTATCCTCCATCTAGGAGTAATTCAACAACATACAAAGCAATTAACACAACAATTCTTTATCATAAACTCCACATACAATGATCCCTTTCTCCTCAATTATCAACAAGATAGGAAATAAATGGCCACGACAAGGACCGATGCTTGAACACAAAATTTAAACAGGATAAGAGCCTCAATAAGGGCTTCACAACTAAACTAAAACTAAATTTAACACATGCACAATATTCACAACTCGAAACTAGAAGTCACGAGACTTACCTGGGGTCCTCTAGACTTACAATTTGCTAGTATTCCCACGGCGAGCTTCGAGTCCCTAGAATCTTACAACACTTAAAACACAAAGATGGTCAAAACACACAAGGAATATTCACAAGACACAATATTCACAATCAAACTAAAATTAACCCTAAACTTTGGTTGCTAAACCGTTTGCAGTCCCCGGCAACAGCGCCAAAAATTGATCGGTTGGTCAATTAAACATCAACCTTCGCAATAGCACGAATCATTGTAAAATAGGGCTATTGGTCGGGTAAGTCGAACCACTGGGACTGCGCTAGTCTATGGCAACCTAAGTGTCTAGAATTGTTCTTAGAATGATAAGGGGGAATAGGGTGTTTGCTTGGTTTGTCACTAAAGCTATGAAATTAAGATGCATAAAATAGTAATGTGCTAGGAAGTAAAGAGATAGAACAATAGAGAAAATACTAGGGAATTGACTTCACCACAAGCCATATAAACATGCCTAATTGCAATTAACTTGGGGAACAAAGTATACATGCAACCATGATATGTAGAAATGCAAGATAACTACAATATCTTCAAGAAGTTCACACATTCAAGAATTAAGTATAATCCATCCAAGGTTGGCATAAGTCATCTATCTAAACTATGGTATAGAATGAAGTATCCTTCCTAAGCTATGAACTATCAAAGTCCTCAATTTGTGTGGTAAGTGCACATGAAGTCTAGAACTAAGCCACAATCCATCAAAGGTTTCCCTAAGCCATGGAATATCAAATTTCTTAAACAACATGCCATTAAAACCATTGTATAATCTCATCTTCATTCTCACTATAAAGATGTAAGTAGCATAATCATGAAGAAACAATTTCTAAGACAAGATAAGAGTCTCTACAAGATTAAATATGGAATGAAACACAAATACCTCAAAGTGTATCTCTAGATTAGACAACTTGTTACATAAATGCAAAGTTCCCCAAATATAAACACAATTAATACATATTTACTTGACAAGGGTTACATCAACTCCCTAAGAAGAGGTTTAGTTACCCATGGTAGCTCTAGATGAAGGAGGAAGCAAGGCATCCAACTCCATTTTCGTGCTCCCTTGTGTTGGCTTGAAGAACTCCTCCTCCTTGCTCTCTTCTCTCTCCTCTAATCTTGTAGAATATGGGATCATGATATGTGTGGCCTTCCTTGCCTTATCTACCACCAAAAGGTCACCAACCAACATCTCCAACCACTTCATTAAAGAGGAAAGCAAAGTGAAGAAACCAAGGTGCAAGTAGGCTGAAATGAGCCATTTCCGAAGGGCATTCTGCCCAAAATTCGAGCACTCTAAGCAAGGCCTCGAGCACTCGAATTTAGTGTAAAAATGCCCATGCTTCACTTGCTCCGCCCAGACCTACTTTGGTTAAATAGCCATAACTTTGCGCTCCGAACTCCGAATGATGAACCGTTTGAAGATTTTAAAAGCTAATTCAGAGATCTAAATATTTCATGTTTTGGTGGAGATCCAATTCTCAAGGATGGTTGGTCGAAAATGAAGATCAAGGCAGAATTTCATTGCTGCCAGGCAGTTCTGCGCGCCTCTGGTAACAAGGCCATAACTCTCTGCTCCGAGCTCCGAATGACAAACCGTTTGAAGATTTGGAAAGCTAATTCAGAGCTCTAAATCTTTCATGTTATGAGGGAAGTCCATTTCTCGAGTTTGGAAGGTCAAAATGGTGAGCAAAGTCCAGGTTCTACTGCTGCCAGAATTCAGCATTGGCACCTTTTGTTGCTCAAGATTCCACAAGGCCTTATTCTTGTTCCATTTTGGCCAATGAACCTGAAAATGCATAAAAACATAGAAATGAAGATAATCTACATAAATTAACATACAACGGACTTTACTAATGCAATTTAGGGCGCTTGAATATACAATATTTGGCGCTTATCATCTGGCACTACATTTGCATGCATAGAAACATTTTGAAACCGTGGCACAATCCATCAGCATCCTTGCATGCCTTCACAACTTGCTGCATTGCATGCATAGGTGTCCATGTTGCTTAAATCCTCATTTTTAGAGTGCACCAGCTCAGTCAATGTTGCTTAAATCCTCATGCAAGCTCCTTGCATTCAATTTGGCTGCAACTCACAAGCATTACACCAACCATGCCAATCCATACACTTACCATCCATCCATGCAGGCTCATCCATGCACTCATCTTCCATCCCTGGCTACTGATCCAACATTCTGAGCCTACTGATCCAATTTCGAGCAATCTACCTTCCCTGTCGAGTGCTCGCTGCTGCCTCCAATCTTGCTTACACCACTGTCCTAATTTCGAGCACTCGAAGACCAAGTTTCGAGTGCTCGCAGCTGCCTACCTCAGTTCCGCGGCTACTGCTTCTAATTCGATCACTCGAAGACCCCATGTCGAGTGCTCGAATTGCACCCCACTCTCTCCTCACTCAACAGCCGAGCCCTCTGCAAAAAATTTCGAGCACCCCAAGCTCTTATTTGGAGTGCTCGAGATTGCTCAACCTCACCACCAAACTCCTCTCTCTCCAACAGCATCACCACTATACTCACAACAACCCCCTCTCGGCATCTCTACAGACCAACTTCCACAACCCACCAACCTGCATCCATCCTACAACCTATCTCGGCTGCCTTCAATTCGAGTGCTCGCAGGCTCAGCTCGAGCACTCGAATCAACCTCCTCACCAACCCAGCCTCAATCACTCTCGGCTGATCTCCATGCAAACCGCAACCAACCTCTCATGCAACACTCCACTACCTACATCAAAACCAACCTACCCTCTCCTTAGGCTCTAACCAAACAACTTCACCTGCATACCACCCCCATGCAGCACAAACCCACCAACTCACCCCTAAACTCCCTCTCTCTCGGCTGCACCAAACCATGCCAACCATGCCGAGCCCTCGGTACCTTCTCTCCATCCACCAACCTTCCTTCTCTCTCTCCCTCCCCTTGCAAGTGCTCGAACACTCCCAAACCAACCAACCTCACCACCACTCTTCACACCATGCACCTCAACCCCACATAACCAACCCCACTCATGCAAACAACCTCCTCTTGGCCACCTTCACTTCTCTCTATCTCACTAGCCAACTCCAACACCAATCCACAACTACAGCATCATACAAACCATCCCACCATGCATGCCTTCATGCATACCACCCTCCTTCACGCCACAACCAAAACCAACAATCAACCCATCCCCACGACCAACCATCTCACAAGCCACCTCCCTACTGCAACCAATCATGCCAACCATGCATGCAAGCTCCATTTTCAATCTCTGCCAGTTTCTAGAGCACTCGAAGCCAAGCTTCGAGTGCTCGCCACTGCTCGAGCTCTCACACACCAAGCAGCCAAGCACACTGCCTTTACTTCGAGTGCTCGAAGTGAAGTTTCGAGCACTCGACCACACCCACTTCCTCCCTCTTTTAAAACACCATCTCACTCGAATCTGCCTCCTCTCTCAACCCCAACTCTCAACTGCACCAAGTACCCACTCAACTCTACCTCTCAGCATCTACAAACCGAGCCACCATGCACCCACGACCTCACAACCCCTCCACGTAACCAACCGAGCCTCACCCATCAACCAAACCACCCTCTCATGCATGCATCCTCCCAACACCCTCCCAACCTCATCACCTTCCTTCTCTCTCTCTCGGCAACTCCCATGCATGAACCCAAAACCAACCAACCTCCACCTTTTCTCTCTCCACCCCATCATAGCACCCTCCTCCTCCCACCTTTCTCTCCACATTCTTAAGGTCAGTTTCTTCTCCCTACAATTTAATTTCTTCTTTTCATTGACAGTAATCATCATAAGGAGGATGGGATTGCATGTTGGTGATTTTGTTGATGCTTGTGTTGATGATTGTTGGTGATTGCTCTATGCTGGAGCTTGTTAATCTTTCAAAAAAAAATTTGGGTTTGCTCCTCCATCCCACTCACTTTCACCTTCTCCTTTTTGTGGTGAATGCCAGCTGCTCGCTGAAAGTCCTCAACCAAGTCCACCTCTCTAAATGTCTCGTGCCGGTCCTTCTCGCCCTCCTAGACCCTTTGCAGGTGCCCGTGCTATCAATCGTGAGCGACCACGTGATCCTTGGGATAGCAAACAACTCAACTATGAGCTTTCTTTTCCGCTCACGGATGCCTTTGATATTCTACCCACAACTTCGTGGGCTGTAGCCGAATTGACTAACCGGCGTCTACAGCACATTTGCGCGCCTCTTGCCAGGGTTGCCTACCCCCATGTAGTGCGCCTCTTCTACCAGAATCTCCAATACCCTGAAGAGCCACCCATTTCTCTCACTACATCCATTGATGGCACCACCTATGCTTTCACTATGACTGACATCATTCAGGTTTCTGGTTGCCCCATTGAGTGCCCCGATGACATTGTCAATCGTGAGAATCTCCCTTTATATGAGGAGCCGGATACATTAACTGTGGAGCAGATTGCCGCTGCCATTTGTAATGTTGACGATCCTACTAGGCCCCGGTCTTTTATCCGTAAAACCAATCTTCCGGAACGCCTCTGGTTCATTGACACTATCTTCAAGCACAATGTCTGCCCTTTGGTGCATAGCACCCCTCAGCCTGCTGCCCCCCTGTTCATCCAAGCTCCACCTCCTCCTCCTTCTGAGGATGCTTCCACAGCAGCAGCCGCTGCAAGGGTAGAGCCTCCGGTCGACTCTCACCAAGACCAGGCTTTCATCCGGGCTAGCATTGCCGGTATTCATGAGCGACTGGATCGTTTTGAGAATTCTTTGTCCGCGTACACTCGGACTCTGTGTGAGACTTCTTCACGTGCCGAAGAAGATCGTCGTCGTGCTGCTGAAGACCGTCGTGTCGCAGCTGAGGAACGTCGTTTGGCTTCCGCTGAACGGCGTAAGACTCAATCTCTCCTCCATTCCATCCTCGCCCGTTTACCCTCTGGACCATAGCTTGTTGCGAGTGTTAGACCTTATCTTTTTGTTTCATATGTACATATTTCTCTTGTATCTTTTGTTTTCCTTTTGAACTTCCGGAATTTGCTATGTATAGGTTGCTCTAGTAGACATGATCTATGTACAGCTCTTTTGTAATCATGTAAAAACTCTTTTTGAAATGCAAATTCTCTCTTTTCTGTTAACTTTATGTACATTATTTTTCTATATTTATGTTTGTGCTATTAATGCTTTTTGTGGTTGTTTCTTTTTGTTCTTCGTGATACTCTCTAGGTTGCGCAGTCCAATTCAAGTTTGGGGGTTTTGTATCACCATGCCATTTCCTCCCCCTAGGTATTTTTGTTCCTTTTTATACTCTTTGTCATTTTTGTCTCTAACTTACATCCATGTCCCACATTGAGGACACTGTGTAGTTTAAGTTTGGGGGTGCACCAAAGCATTCTTGGCATAGTTTTGGTATCATATTTTTGAAAAGCAATGATAGTGTAACTTGGAACTTGTCGGAGACAAAGCATATGTTTAATACCTTGTGTATAGAAGCAATTGAGAAATTTTTGAAAATAAAGAAATTTGAAATTGAAGTGATCATGCAAATACAATGTAGTCTGTATAAATGCCTCAATTAGATTCTTGCTGGATTTACACTCTTATAAGCTTCACAATGCACAGATGCACATTGGAAACTTAACTGTGAGGCATGCAACTTGATTGACCTTGACCTTGGCCTAATTAATCTGATTTGATGAACCTGATAGATGGATACCTTTGGCATGAATCTATAAAAAAATTAAAAAAAAAAAAAAAAAATTGAAAAGATGACCAGTTGACGTTCGTAGCCTTTCCAACTCGAGCTATTAAGCCCTAGGAGTGTCTCTACACTTAGCACCCTAAAGCCATCTGGTTTGGGAGTTGTTGGCCTAACGCTTGCTACAAGGGTTGGTTAGAAAGCTTAAGGGACTTAAACATTGCACGGTCATTCAAAAAAAAAAAAAAAATTGTAATAAACATGGTTCGCTAGAGTTCGTAGCCTTTCCAACTTGAGCTATTAAGCCCTTTGGAGTGTCTCTACACTTAACACCCTAAAGCCATCTGGTTTGGGAGTTGTTGGCCTAACGCTTGCTACATGGGTTGGTTAAAAAGCTTAAGGGACTTTAGCATTGCACAACCATTCTATGTTTTGCTAATGAGTTACAATAAATTGTCAACAGGCAACAAAAGTTGCCTTGAAAATAAAATCATGCCTTAGGGACTTCATGTAAAGGGGAATTCATTGATTTGAAAACTTGTGCCTTGGAATTGGAAAAGAAAGTAAAAGCCGTATGTTGAGAATTCAATTCACTTTCATTGGAGTTTGAGTTATTTCCATTTAAGAGATGACAATTGAATTATTTATATGGACTATGATGTTGATGTATGCATGTTGAAATGGTTTATTCCAATTTTTGTATCAATGCTTCATATATGCAAGGTAGTCTTCCCAATGATCCCGTCTCCAGCTCTTTATCTGTTTCAAGTTGTATTTGAGCTATGTTTATGTTTATTTTTGCCATGGTGAATATTTTTGTAATAGCATTCCCATGTTTTCATTCCATTGAGCTTTACATTTTGGTTTTGCTAAGGGACTAGCAAAATGTAAGTTTGGGGGTGTGATAAGCGCTGAATACTGTATATTCAAGCGCCCTAAATTACATTAACAAAGTCCATTAATTGATTATTTTTTGTAGATTAACTCCATTTGCATGTTTTTGTGCATTTTCAGGTTAAAGTGCAAAAAGGAAGCAAAAATGATGCCTTGTGGAATTTTGAACAAAAAGGGTGCCAATTCTGAATTTCTGGCAGCAGTAGAACCTGACTTTTGTCACCATTTTTGACCTAGGAAACTCAAGAACTGGACTTCCATCATAACATGAAAGATTTAGATCTCTGAATCAGCTTTCCAAATCTTCAAGCAGTTCATCATTCGGAGTTCGGAGCAGAGAGTTATGATCTTCTTAACAGAGGTGCGCAGAACTGCCTGGCAGCACTGAAGTACTGCCTTTCTCCCCATTTTCGACCAACCAGAGTCGAGAATTGGGTCTTCATCAAAACATGAAGTTTTTAAAGCACTGAATCATCTCTCTAAATCTTCAAACAGATTATCATTCGGAGTTTGGGGCACAAAGTTATAGCAGTTTTACCAAAGTAGGTCAGTGCTGAGCAAGAAGAGCATGTTGCACATTGCACTAATTTAGAGTGCTCGAGACCACTCTTCGAGTGCTCGAAAATCAGGCAGATTGCACTCAGAAATGGCTCAATTTCAGCCACTTGCACATTGGTTTCCTCAATGCCATCTTCCTTCTTCATGAAGTGGTTGGAGGTGTTCCTTGGAGGAGAGAGAGGGTTTTGTTGGAGGACAAAAGGCAACCAATGGTCACACATTTTATATCCTTGAATTTTGGCAAGATAGAGGGAGAGAAGAGAGTAAGAAAAGAAGGTGTTCTTGAAGCTTAAAGGAGGGAGCTCAAAAATTGGAGATGGAGTTCAAGCTTCTTCTTCATTCTAAGGCTCCAATGGGTAACTAACTCTTCTTCTAGGGAGGTGATGAAGTCCCTCCCTTGTAAGCATGTTCTAGTGTAGATTTTATTTTGGGATTTCAATGTATAACCTATGGTCTTTTCATGGTCTAGAGCATTTTGCTTCTTGTAATGGATCTTCATGTATTTTAATGATTATTGTTGAATTAATTATCTATCTTAGATGGTTTATTCTTTTAATCATAGTGCTTGCACTCTCATGGTGACAATGGTAGTGAGATCATGGAATAGTTTTAATGGCATGAAGTTGGAGAACTTTGATAGTCCATTGCTTAGGTTCCCCCTTTGATGGTCTATTCTTGATTCCTAACTTTATGTGCTTTTATCATTCAATTAAGGGCTTGATAATCTTTGGCTTAGGGAGCATGTTGAAGACTACACCCTAGTTTAGGTAGTTTAAGCATGTATTTCTTTGATGGATTATTCTTATTTTTGATTCAATGAACCTCTTGAGGATATTATAGCAACCAAGGGTTGTTATGTATCATGACCATCGTTTATGTTGATTTCCCGAATTTAAATTTAGCCTAGCATGTGTATAGGGATGGAGACGGATTCACTTCCTTAGTTTTTCTTACTCGTATCTTACCTCGCTTCAATTATTGCAAGTTTCTATTTCATGCACTTCACATATTCAATTTAGTGACAAACAAACAACTCCTTATTTCCCCTTCATCATTCTAAGAACGATTCTAGACATTTAGGTTGCCTTAGACTAGCGCAGTCCCAGTGGTTCGACTTACCCGACCAATAGCCCTATTTTACAATGATTCGTGCTATTGCGAAGGTTGATGTATGATTGACCAACCGATCAAATTGGATCTCCACCAAAACATGAAGTATTTAAAGTTCTGAATTAGCTCTCCAAATCTTCAAACGGTTTGTCATTCGGAGTTCGGAGCGCAAAGTTATGGCCATTTCATCAAAGTAGGTCCGGGCGGAGCAAGGCAAGAATGGAGCATTCTGCTCCAATTTCGAGTGCTCGAGCCCTTATTTCGAGTGCTCGAAATTAGGGCAGAATTGCACTCGGGAATGGCCCATTTTCAGCCACTTGCATCTTGGGTTCCTCAATTCTAATTTCCCTCTTTAATGGTTGGTTGGAGATGTTGGTTGGTGGGGGTTTTTAGAGCCTTATCTATACAAGAGAAGGGAAGCAAGGCGACACATATTTTAAGCAAGTTTTGATCAGATTTTGGGGGGAGAAGAGAGCAAGGAGATAGAGTTCTTCAAGCTTGAAGAAGGAAGCACGAAAATGGATGAGGTCTTCAAGCTTCTTCCTTCTTCCATTACTCCTATGGGTAACTAAATCTTCTCTAGGGAGGTGATGAAGCCCCTCCCTTGTAAGCATGTTCTAGTGTAGATTTTACTTTTGGGATTTCAATGTATTATTGTTGGTGATTTTATGATCTAGAGCATCATATGTGTTGTAATGAATTCTAATGTCTATACATGATTATTTTGAGCTATTCATCTTGTCTTAGATGGTTTCTCTTCCTAATCATATTGCTTGCATTTCCATAGTGACAATAGAAGTTAGATCATAGAATGGTTTTAATGGCATGGAGTTTGAAAACTTTGATAAATCATTGTTTAGGATGCCCTTTGATGGTTTATACTTGATTCTTAACTTTGTGTGCTCTCATCATTTAATTAAGGGCTTGATAATCTTTGGCTTAGGGAGCATGTTGAAGACTACACCCTAGTTTAGGTAGTTGAAGCATGTGAATCTTTGATGGATTATTCTTGTTTTTGATTTAATGAACCTCTTGAGGATAGTATAGCAACCAAGGGTTGTTATGTGTCATGACCATCATTTATGTTGATTTTCCCAATTTAATCTCAATCTAGAATGTGTATAGGGTTGGAGCGGATTCATTTCCCTAGTTTTTCTCTACTTGTATTTCATCTCTTTTTAATTCTTGCAAGTTTCTAATTTATGCAATTTCAATATTCTTAGCTTAAGTGACAAACAACAAAACCTTTATAAATCCTTATCACTCTAAAATGACTCTAGACACTTAGGTTGCCATAGATTAGCGCAGTCCCAGTGGTTCGACTTACCCGACCAATAGCCCTATTTTACAATGATTCGTGCTATTGCGAAGGTTGATGTTTAGTTGATCAACCGATCACCCCACAACCGATTAAGTACGTGAATGTTAAAGATTTGTGCTGATATGTCTAACAAGATATGTATGGATACCAAAGAAGTAATTACATTCACGTCACAATCACATTACTGTCTAACATTACATGCATGAACACCCAAACCAAAACATGCCAAGTACGTTGTTATATGAGTGGTACTATTTCACTTACAACTATCATAAACAGTCTTGACCATTTGATATTATTGACAGTACGTAACACTGGTACATGAATGTCAGAAATTCAAGTTACCGCCTAACACGATATGTATAACACCCAAAGAAGAGATAGTTCTTTCAAGGATGTGTTCATATCTCTATAAATGTCGCAGTTCTTGTCCAACACGTGACACTTTTATAGAGACCTAAAGACTCCAAAATTACATTCACGTTGTTGTCCAACACATCCACATTAAAACAATTATGATAACAATTGTATAAAACTATTCATGTATTTCATATTCAGTACATGCATATGCATTATCTTATTATACAAATATTTGTCCCAAATAATAACGTACATATACTAATATATATATATATATATATATATATATATATATATATATATATATATATATATCTTTGCATGCACATAAATTTTGAAGATGCATACATGTTTGCAATACAAAAGAATTGTACTAAAATATTTAATACTTTCACGCATACATAGTATGTATATATGATTTTGAAGATGCATACATGTTTGTAATATAATAGAATTGTACTAAAATATTTAATACTTTCACGCATACATAGTGTGTATATATGCGTGTACATAAAAAATAGAGTGTGTGTATATATATATATATATATATATATATATGTGTGTGTGTGTGTGTGTGTGTGTGTGTCCTTTTCCATCTCAAATATGTATTGCATATAAATTTCATACTATACTATTAACAATATATTATTAACAAATAAATCAAATTTATGCATCCGAGTCCATGTTGGCTCTGATACCACATGTAAGAAAATTCTAACATAAATAGAAACATGGTTCGAATGCATAAATTTGATAATGAAGACATACCCGATATGAAAAAATATTTAAGGGAATTATAGCGGAAACCTTGTTTATATCATATAGGAGACGACCTTTAACCCTCTTATCTTTCATTGCATACAGGATGATGGACTCCAGACTTCTACACATATATATAGATGAGGGTTGGGACCGTTGTTAAGAGGTGTGTTGGTTCCATCAACCAACACAACTCTTCATATGTGACTCTTCAACAAAACAACACAACTCTTAAATATATAGGTGACTATTCATTCAAATATATGGATAACTAAATATTAATTAATTATTGTTAGACTATTAATATTTTGCTTACAGGAGATACTTTTACATTAAAAGGGAGAACACTTTAATCATTGCATTACATTGCATTGAGTTTCAGGCATTATTAGTTTTGCTATTTTATGCTTTTGTTTATTTTCTTGATTAAACTTCACAAGTAGTTGGTTTGAGCTACTGTTTAGATTATAAGTTGCTACAAGTGTTGAAGCTTCATGACGTTTAAGAAAAAAATTCCGCGATTTAATTCCTTTAACATTTATTGTAATTTGCTTTTTCTACTTATGTAGAGTACATGTTATTTTTAGGGTTTTGTAACGAAATATCCAAAAGGAGAGATTGTGAGATATTTATTTTGTAATTGACTAATTTCGTTTTCAAAACAAGTTCGATCGAGTTGTAATTTTTCAGTTAAAAAATTCAAGATTGAAGATCGGATACAGATTTGAAGAAGTTCGAGTGTTCATGGTTTACTACACTCCGAGATGATGAGAACAATGCCCTAGGAAAGTTTTAGGAGTGTGTGAGAACACTTAGGAAGTTTTGAAAGTTTTTAAGGAGAAATTATATTCTTATAACGACCCAAACCGGAGGTCCGGATCGCTAACCGGGTCCTTAACCAAACCCGAGGACACACTAGGGGTAAAATGGTCATTTTAAAATGTGAAAGGGTAATTCATCCTTAAATTAATCAAATGAGGTTCAAAACAATCATTCTAGTCATTCAATGATGGTCGGTGAAGGTCTACGGTCATCGGTCATGAATTCCTAAAAGTACCCTTACCCGGTTCAAGGGAAATCCCAACACTGTCCTACTAAAATAACCATAACTCTCAACATAAATGTAATTTGAAGATGAATTTAGTCTCATTGAAAAGCTAACTCAAAATCCTTGAAAATGGACTTAAGAATGACCCTATTTTGGGTCAGAACGAAGAAATTATGACCGTCCGAAGTCAGGCTTTTCAAACTGACAACTGAAGAAAGCAAAATAGTGCACTGGGGGACTTGAACTGGCTCAGGGGGGCTGAACCAGTTCAAGATGGGCATTATGCCCATTCTCGAACCAAAGACCCCCCTTGAACCGGTTCAATATGCCCAGAACCTCAAAAATGCCCCAAACAGCCTAAAATTGTGATCTTGTGCACTTTGGCACTACTTTGGTCCCTTGGTGATCTTACTCAAAGCCAATCCTATCCCAATTCTTCCATTTGATGATGAAACTAACACAACTAGGAGTATTAAGATCACATAAGGCCATATATAAGTCCGATACTCCTTTAAAATTAAGCAAATCCGTTATACATAAAAAAAATATGGCCTTAAGGCCTTACATGGATATTGAAATCATAGTGAGACCACAAAATGCAAATGGATGGTCTTAAGACCATTTCCAACCATGTAGAAGATACAAAATGAACCCCAGTACTATTTACAACAAAAAGGGTAAAATACACATCGATTACAAAAGAGTCCAAATCCGTCAACCCGACTAAAATGGTGGTGGATTTTCGTCCGCCACTTATTTGCTATGACCTAAACAAATGTTAATAATAAGGAGGTGAGCATAAAATTCAGTAAGAAGTGTCTAAGACACACTTCTTGTAACCCTGTGAATCCACGCAAAGAACAGGCAAGAGGTAAACGAGATCATACTATGGGGACTACATAACAACAACCACAACGACAAGTATATAACAAATGTCATCAAATCCCAAATACACCATACTTACTAATGAAACGCAATGTCATGCAAATGTCGCTCCCCATTTCGAACATTTTCGTTTTATCGTACCAAATCGTTAATGCAACCCAACCCATAGTACCTCTATGGCGTCACGAGGAGTGGTGGTGTCAACTGTCACGGTGAATCCAAATTTGTGCAAAATAGTGTGGCCAAGTTTTACATTTATAAATGCCACCACTACCATTAACTAAAAATATAGCAAAAGTGAGTAGGGATCGTCCCAAGCTATTGGAGGGCTACTAGTAATGAAAACAATGCTTTGGGTTAGTAAGTCGAGTGATCAAAGATAGATTGTTTGGTTGATTAAACTACAATTAAGATTAAGCAAGCTTAATATAAAACAAGTAATTAAAGGCTAGAAAAAACAAGAGAGAAAGGTCTTGGGACTTAGAGATCACCACTAAGCATCACTTTTCTATACACTCAATTCATAATTAATGAGGGGGAAAACATATGTTGCAACAATAATGAAAGTATGTGGTTATTTTAACAAGCATGAATGATCAATTACGTATATATTGTCTAAACAACACAATGAATAGCACAATACATCAAACTAAGTCATTAATCCTTCTTTAAGCTCACAATCCAAACACATCACATAATTAGAGAAATATACTTCTTGCATTCATAAGTATAGAACATCAAACAAGCATGGATTGTCCTCCCATTTAACAACTAAGGTAACTACACTACATCTAAGCTAATGACATGGAAATTAAACTAATTAAACTAAGGGAGAGGCACAATCCATCAAGAAATGAGTATGAACCATCAAATAAATCACAAGAACATTCTATTAAGCACTATGTCTTGACAATCTCTAGATCTATAGCATTAACACACATAGACATGCATCAATAATACAAGAGATAGAGATAAACACATGAACATCTATTCTAGCACATATAGACATATGCATAGAATGAAATGATCAATTGGAAGAATTAAACCACACAAATCATTGAATAAACAAGATCTATGTATATAAATATGTCAAAACATGTATTACAATACAATTTCCCTCAAAAATACATAAATCAAGGTAAAGAAAGCATGTTTAGGACTAACTCTAGCCTCAAGAGGATGTCTAGCTACTCATGCATGGTGTCCTCCAACCCACAAGGGCTATCTCCATGGTAAAAATGTTCTTCTTCTTGAAGTAGATGGAAAACCTCCCAAGAATGTATCTCTAGCCCCCTCTTCTCTTTTCTTCCTCTCTAAGAATACTCAAAAATTATATCTATCAACTCCTCAAAAGCCTATATGTAAAAATGGCTCATAATCCTTATATAGGTAGCTTAAATGTCACATCCAATGGTCTAGGCTCGTACACAAGGGCTCCTCCAATGATTGCACCATGAGATAACTTTTAATGAGCTGGAAATATATTTTTTTCGGACTTGAGGATGTTCGATCGATCGAACTGTATTGAGATCGATCGAACATTGCTGAGATCTATCAAACTTTAGTTAAATCGATTCTCCCATGGCGGCGCCTTTTTAGATAAGGACAGATCTAAGATATTTTGGGGAAAGAGACAAAAGTGGTAGGTAGGGTGGTACAACAGGATAAGATGGAATCTTTTCGATCGATCTAAGATTTGTTGGATCGATCGAACTTTGTGGGATCTTTGGATAAGGACAAAAGAGCTTGGATCCATCTTGGAGAGTGTAGATCGATGAACTTTCGATCGATCGAAGTATTCTTGAGATCGATCGAACATGCTGATTTCTACAATTTGCTTCATTCTGCTTCCACTTTGCTCATTTCTTCCATCCAGCTTGAGTTATCTTCTTTTAAGCTCTTATTTGGCTGAATTAGCTTATTTTGGGGATAAACACCTAAAAAGGACAATAACACGAAATTAGTCTAAAACGGGAAAGTAAGATAGATAAAGGTTCTAAAATACCTAAGTTTAAGGGGTTTAAATGTGCACCTTTCAGCGCTCATCAAAAGGGTTGGCTAGCAATCCCCGACCACATGGCACCTCCATGGCATCGTCTGGGCCAAGGTAGCTCAACCTCCCTCTATATTACATTAACATCATGGACCACTAAGCACCACCTAGGCATTCGGTTTTCTTAACACTTTTCAAAACATTTTCCCAAAATCATTTCATTTGCTTTTAAAACATTTTTCCCTTTTTCCTTTCCCAATGGATGCATGAATGCTTTAAGCTTCTAATCATAAATTTAACAATAGAATTTCACGCATGCTTTACAAAGTAAATCTCTAAAACATGTAACTCATGCTTCCCTTCAATATTATTTTAGTATATCAAGCATACAAAGCGTAAATCCATTTCACATAAGCATACTATTATATAATTTATCAACTAGCACATTGTCCCATATTTCATATATACAACACATAAGCAACTTGCAAGGATTCAAGCTAACTAGGTATACAAAACACAATTTTCATTACACATAGGCATACTTATGCACATTATATCAACTTTCACATAGACACATCTTCCAAATGTAATATTTAACAATTTGCAAGAATTTAAACTAATTAAGCATGCAATTCAACAATTTATAAAGATTTAACTCGCAAAAAGTATAAGAAATCGTGTATTAGAATACCTTTACCTCAAATGAGAGAAAAATCCCAAAAATTGCCCAATTCCTAGCCATAATTCGAAATTTCAAGGTGCACTAAACGGGGATTGGCTCAGATCAAATCGTAGATCTCGTCATGCTCTTCAATTTGCCACAAACGGCATCAAAAATCTCTCAAAGATGAGAGATAAATCAAGTTTTAAAGCTTAAAGTAAAAAGGAAAAGAAAAAGGAAAAATGAAAATGAGGGGGAGAGAATGGCCATCGGGGATAGAGAAAAAGAAAGAAGAAATGTGGCCAAAAGTGGCCTTTGGCCCTTTTTTAAAATAAAAAAAAAATCTTTGTAGGTCCCACCCATTTTAATAAATTTTTTTTTCCTTTTTATTTTATTCACACCACAAATACATATATACATATAACACATAAAATAAAATAAATGAGGTGTAACTGGACCTAAACTAAACTCCTGTACGCAACAATTCCGGTAGCGGGTCCCACACGGGACTTTCTGGTCCTGAAAACTGAAAAATGCCGAAATGGCAACCCTTACATTTCCAAGAGTTCTAAACTCAAAGAAATGCCATAACTGACTCTCAGACACACCCGGCACACTCCACAGTGTCCGGCACGTAAAACAAGGAAAAACGAAAATAACCTAAAAAAATTAAAAATTCCAGAAATTGAAAAATGGGGAAAAACAGAAACATTACACTCTACCTTCTCCTCAAAATCTACCCTCCTTAAGGAAGGAGACTCACAGCCACACACTTTCCAAAAATACCTCACAAAACCCTGAGACTAAGAACTCAATAACCATATTGCCTTTGACATCCTATGCCAATTGGCAATCACACACTATCGTCAGAAAAACCCATTGCTTACCTTCCTATGAAGGTACTCATTACTCACAACATCATACACAAAACCCACTGGATCCTACACTCTACTTAAAACCAACACTGATCCCCTCTACACCGCTACACAAGGTTTCGGAACCCAAAAGAAGAATGGTCACAAGACCCCCGAACATATCAACATCCTATCTCAACTTATCTTTTAAAGAACACACAAAATACCAAACAAGAAACCCTATCCATTACACAATCAAGCTCAAACTCAATCTACATATCTCCGTCAAACCAACATTCGACATCAACACACAGCTACACTATCACATATCAGTACAAGCGACCACCAACCGCACCATACAACAATCATCATAGTAGACAATTTTAAGAAAACAAAACAACAGATCTCCCAACGACTACATAATCATGAGTCACCAGAACAATAAAACAAATTATCCCATGTCCTGGACACAAATCCTAAAAATGAGATCCTTAATAATTAATGATTGTACCAAAAACCCGTTATCGGACACTTAGTCCTACCTAGCACACCTCATCACCCGAGACAAACCATATAAATCCACCATGTCACACCGACACATCGCGCAATACTGAACTCTCACTATTCCTGACAAACTAAAACAATCATGGACCTTTGACCCGACATTGTGTTAAAGTTAGACTGACTCGGGAGAAATGGTTGGCCAGGCCATTCTCATTATCGATCTAGCCTCAACATAGACGTTGTTCTTGTCCTCAGGTCTAAACCTCAAAGTGGGTCCCACACAGTCCACAAAACAATCACGAGATCCACTCTCTAATCAATCCATCGCTTTACATAACTTCAACAACTATGCAATCACATACCAACTTCAAAATTCGATCATACCTTAATCACACAACCTATAATAGGCTAATAGCAATACGACACCAAGTACCATAATCATCGACCAGTGCATAAGATTTCTGATCTCTTCATAGCACCCATACTAGGTAAACAACTCCTTAAAATCACTTGATACCTCTTCAGAACACACAATGCGAATTTCTCATACCTAAGATCATAAAACCAAAGTTAATCGTTCCTATTATTCCTCAATGGAATCACAATCACTCTCTAGCTGTTTAACATTCAAACAATACCAACACTTGTCCTCAAGACACTGCTCAAATCAGACATCAACAAAAATACCCGAGTACATGACTTACATCACATCACCTAACCATCCTCAAACTGCCGTTCACAACACATTTCCTAGCCATCACCGCTCGTACTAAACACCAAAATCTTACAATTCCTATTCAGCAACTCATGCCTCACACACCATTGGTCAAGACCACTCTCAGAATAAGCACTACAAAAACCAAAGACTCCACCTCCCTTTGTGGGAATGAGTCGACCTATTCAACCAAACCTTTAGCAATGAACTCCCTACACACAAGGAGAAAAACCAACTGAAAACATATACGGGACTACGATCTCGATTCCAGGCGACTTCGCCACTAACAGACCGTCACGTTCTATTAACACAGAAACCTCGCTTATGATACGCCGCGATACCCTTGCTAATCAAAACTAATCAGGTAAGAACACCGACGCTCACGGCACACTGACACTAGAAACAATCACAACCCTTCGAACACCACATCCCATTCTACCTAGAATCAGTCACTCCCAACTGACAACCTCTATGCCATAAATGACACTTTACCATCCACTTCATCTCTATCTACCCAGACGACACTGCCTCAATCACCGTACGCACAAGACCCGTGACCTCAGTCACAACAACCCACTGACTCTTCCAAAGAAAAAGATGTCTACATGGCAACACCTCTCTTTAGTTCTAAAGACTAAGCTGACCACCATTGCCTCAATTGGCGCATAATCCTATCACTTACTTGACAACATACAACAACACTTACGATCCTAAACCACATTCGGATCATACCTTATATTGTTCTGCTCCTTATCACTAAACATCATACCATAACGACTTCACTGCCACTCATCCAAATCAATAGTTCAACTTATTATCCCTCGGACTATCAAGCCACTACCAAGCAATTCTTCTTCCAACATCCTTAAAATAACACCATCATAACAAGATAATGAGCATCACTCTTGATACTTCCCACAACGACCACTGTTCACCACTAGAAAAGAACCTCCATACGGTAATGCCATGCCGACAAATCCTTAAAACAAAATGAGCACAAATCTCATAATGCCCAACACCCAATTGTCTCCTTAAAATCACCAACGATGGAATCAATCATTAACGCTTAACCAACTACTTAAACCACCTTTTCTAAGCAATCTACGCATCTAAACAAGAAAACTTCATATCGTAGGTGCCACGTTACTACCTCCCATCTTCACTGTTTCTCATAACACCCTTGGCCCCGACAAAAGTCAAATGGGACTACCAACTAGGCCTACGGAATCACCCTCGTCCCAATCATTTTAAATCAACAATCTATCACTTGAATCCTCAAACACCCAGCGCAATCACTAGATACTCTAAACATACCCAGAATACAACTCCATCCCACAACTTTAATTTTCCAAAACACAACCCATTTGGTACACAATACCTATCATCTATCCTTCCATCCGTAAACGACCAAGCATATCGTTGACCACATACCGCCTACCTTATCGTGTAATCCTGCGCTACACAGCCATAATTGATCACAATATACCACCTCAATACTCTTTCAATAACCCAAAAACCCGCTCATCAACTGAGCCATGCAATCAACTTACTAAGAGTCAATTACCTCGACGCACTCCTACAGTTTCCCGGAATGGGGATCACTTCTCAACTAACCTTAACCAGCACGCCTCCTAGACAGTACCAGAACACCTGCAATACACATTTACAACCAATAAACTACATTTGTGACTTAAACAACCTCTGCCACACCAACCACAATTGGTTCAAAAAAGAACCTCCGCACCAAACCGTGACCCAAGTCATAAACACTAACCCCCTAAGATCATACCTTTCTCCCACAAAACCCTGACTCGCACACCTGACCCCCACGGTTACAAGAACCTATACACCAATGCCTGAAACTCACACGCAACACCTGTGATACCCCCGGATTTTTAAATGCGAGTTGGCCAGACCCACGCCCAAATACCCTAGGATATCAAAAACAAAATCGGCAATAAACGAACACAGAGTACAAAAGAATAAAAAAGAATAAATAAAATGCTAACAATAAACTAAAATGATAATCTAATAATAAACCTCAGAATATATTTCCATTAATTAATAAACTCTTCTGATACAACTGATCCTCTAAAATACAACTCGGGAATCCATACTGTGTGGACCCCTATAAAATCTAAACTAAACAAATGACAACAATAACTGTCTAAATCAGGAAACTGAATCATAAAGGAACTCCTATATAGATAAACCGGAAGAATGAAGTAGATTGATCCTTGCTAAGCACGAATAATCTCTACTCCTGACAAACACCAGAAAAATAATGGTGGGTCAGGCCCACAAACAAGTTCTACCTACTATAGTCCAAGCAGAAATTCGATACACGTATACATCCCAATCAATCCAACAATAACTAGTAGTCCGTATATATATATGTATACACACTAAAGAAATCTCACTAGACTATAGGGTTGTCTCAACCTGAATAGTAGGCAACATGCAAAACGCACATATAGTGTGCATGAGTACCTAGACCTACTAGGGTACACAACTACACTATATCTAGCTACACATCCCTGGCAATATACGCACCCTAACTACTGATCATGAGATTCAAACTCATATCATGGCACCATACTTATATATATATATATATATATATATAATCTAGTAACCATCCTATCCGGTATAAATTAATCCTCCACAAGTCATTCAACTTGTTCAGCTGACCTGACTTGAATATAAGTAGGACTTAACATTTTAGTTAATCTATTCCATTATATAATAAATTAATCTTCCATAAGTCATTTAACTTGTTCAGCTGACCTGACTTGAATATAAATAGGACTTAACATTTTAGTTAATTCATTCCATTATATAAAATAGGTAGAAATTAACTGATAAGTTAATCCGTCCCAGAATGCCACCGTCCCATATCGGTGCATTAAACCACACAATCCAATAATTGATGTAACAATTAAGGAAATACATCAAACAATCCAGAAATAACTATGATAATATGATATCAAGTTATCACAAAATATAAATGACTTATTATTTATTTAAGCTTCCTATATCATATGCTATACACAAACTGAATCTTATACATGAATTTTTAATATATCGTCAAATAAGCATTCTCCATATCCAATTCATCCTACACATTTAATCTTAATTGCTAAAACATTTTAAAAGATTAAATCCATTTGTTTGTTTAAAACATTCAAATAGCAAACATCATTATGATTGAGTCTATTTAAATTTATTTAAACCCAAACCTAGTCCCTATTTAATGTTCAGGAATCCTAAGCATGTTTCTACGTTCTATTATTCCACAGAAATGAAAAATACATAATTTAAACATGTAAAAATTCACACCAGAAATCAAATCAAAATCATGCATTTATCAATTCATAACATAAGAACAGATATGAACCAATTTCATAAAACATATGTTCTAATTCAATTAAACATGTATAATTATTTAATTTTATGTGTTCAATAAATCCTATAATTTCCTAGGCATGTACAGAAACACGAATCAAATGGAACGAGATAGAAGAAGAACTTGCCTTAAACTTTCGAATCCAAAGTTAAACTTCTTCTTCTTAAATCCTCTTCTCTAAAGGATTTTCTCCTCCTTCCTTCCTCTTCCTCCTAGTCTCTCTAACTCTCTCTTTCTAATATAAAATCACGTACTATATTTTTTTAAAGCATCCTACAGACTTATACTTATGTATATATAAGCTAAAAAAAATTAATCCTAATCCTAATTTCATTCAAAGTTAACTTAATAAAGAAAAATAAAAATAAAAATATGAAAAAGGTAACGTAAATTATACGTATGTAATTTATGTATATCCTTATTAAATAAATAAATTATATACATTCCATTATTTATTAACAGATTATCTAATAATACTTAAGTTACCAAAATATTATAAGGTAACTTAAAACATAATACGTATATAATTTATGTATATGTTTATTAAATAAATTATATACATCCTATTATTTATTAGCATATTATTTCATAATACTTAAGTTACCATAATATTATAAGGTAACCTAAAATATGATACGTATATAATTTATTTAATATCCTTATTAAATAAATTATATACATCCCATTATTTATTAGCAGATTATCTAATAATACTTAAGTTACCATAATATTATAAGGTAACTTAAAACATGATACGTATATAATTTATGTATATCTTTATTAAATAAATAAATTATATACATCCCATTATTTATTAGTGGATTATCCAATAATACTTAACTTACCATAATATTATAAAGTAACTTAAAATATAACACGTATCAAATCTATGTATATTTTTATTATTTAAATATAAAACATATACATCATATTAAATATTACTATCCAAGTTACCATAAAAGTAATTAATAAATTACTTTCCCTTTTATATATGCATATAATATATATCTATATATATATATACACAACTATCCATGGGTAATAATCCATACCCATCCAACCTCCTATCCAAGTAATCCATAGGCCCCAATTGGTTAACCTATTACTACTAACCATAACCATAAAAAATAATAATAATAATAATAATAAAATAAAAGAAAACATTTAATTAACAATTAATCAAAACACCATTTAAGCACATAATTTAATTAAACAATTAACACATAGACAAATACAAATAACACATAGACACATAATCAAATACTCCAGTAACACTTAATTCAATTAAACCCATAAGCAATTAGTCAAATAATCAATTAAATAATTAAAAATACAATTAAAACAAATAAATAAATACCGAGACTATCCTTTTAAAATTAGGGGTATTACAACATAGCCACCGTGCCATAAAATACAAACCCATTTCGAAGTCGTGCTCTGAGCACCGCACAAATGCAACAAGAAAATCAAAATGATTGCACACCAAATAGCTCAATCCACGAGCTAAAAGACCAAGCCATTCATTCCATAAGAACTGGCACCCAACAATTCTAGAGCAACTCAGCTCCTTGCCTACTCAGGTCAAAACTCATACAACCATCCCATGCTCGACCGCATATACACACATGAATATAGGTATATACATAAGACATACTTATATACATATATACACAATAACCGAAGCATAATCCTTGACACGACCGTGTCTTATCACAGAAGTCCAAACAATAAGTCCATTAAATTATTATGTGAAATTAAATATTCCTTCCATCCTCATCATTATTTCATATACTACACACTTGATAATCCGTGCTCACAACTTGCCATCTTATCACGTATAACATGTTTTCAAATACATTCTCATTTCATCTTCATAGTTAGATCATATAACTACTTCACATGCATGGCCATATAACATAAATTTTAGCATTTAAACACGTAAGCACTTAACAATTAGGCATGCCTTAAAAATTGTAAACACGTAAGCAAGTAACAAATAAACATGCTTCTCAAACATTAAACACTTTAATAGTCAATACTTCCAAATCAACTCAAGTCCCACTTAGGTCAACCCTACCCGTCGTCCTTAGGTTTTTGAACCTAAAGCTTTGATACCATTTTGTAACGACCCAAACCGAAAGTCCGGATCACTAACCGGGTCCTTAACCAAACCCAATGATACACTAGAGGTAAAATGATCATTTTACAATGTGAAAGTGTAATCCGTCCTTAAAGTAATAAAATGAGGTTTAAAACAATCATTCTAGTCATTCAATAATGCTTAGTGAAGTTCTACGATTATCAGTCATAAATTCCCAAAAGTACCCTTACCCAGTTTAAGGGAAATTCTGACATTGTCCTACTAAAATGACCATAACTCTCAACATGAATAGAATTTGAAGATGAAGTTGGTCTCATTGAAAATCTAACTCAAAATTCTTGAAAATGGACTCAAGAATGACCCTATTTGGGTTCAGAACGAAGAAGTTATGACCATCCGAAGTCAAGCGTTCCAAGCTGACAACTGAAGAAGGCAAAATGGTGCACTGGGGGACTTGAACCGGTTTAGTGGTGCTGAACCGGTTCAAGATGGGTAGTGTGCCCATCTCGAACCAAAGACCCCCCTTAAACCGGTTCAATGGGACTGAACCAGTTCAAGATGCCCAAAACCTCAAAAATGCCCCAAACAGCTTAAAATTGTGACCTTGTGCACTTTGGCATTACTTCGGTCCCTTGGTTACTCAAAGCCTAAACCTGTCCCAATTCTTCCATTTGATAATGAAACTAACACAACTAGGGAGTATTAAGATCACATAAGGCCATAAATAAGTCTAATACACCTTTAAAATTAAGCAAATCCGTCATATATAAAAAATATAGCCTTAAGGCCTTACATAGATATTAAAATCATAGTGAGACCACAAAATACAAATGGATGGTCTTAAGACCATTTCCAACCATGTAGAAGATACAAAATGAACCCCAATACTATTTACAACAAAAAGGGTAAAATACACATCGATCACAAAAGAATCCAAATCTGTCAACCCGACTAAAATGGTGGTGGATTGTCATTGGCCACTTCTTTGCCATGACCTGAAAAAATGTTAATAATAAAGGGGTGAGGATAAAGCTCAGTAAGAAGTGTCTAAGATACACTTCTTATAACCCCGTGAATCCACGCAAAGTACAGGCAAAAGGTAAATGGGATCATACCATGGAGGTTACATATCAACAACCACAACGACAAGTATATAACAAATGTCATCAAATCCCAAATACACCATACATACTAATGAAACACAATGTCATGCGAATGTCGCTCCCCATTCCGAACATTTCCGTTTCATTGCACCAAATCGTTAATGCAATTCGACCCATAGCACCTCTATGGCGTCATGAGGAGAGGGTTAGTTAGCAATCCCCAACCACATAGCACCTCCATGGCGTCGTTTGGGCCTAGGTAGCTCAACCTACTTCTAGATTACATTAACACCACAGACCACCAGGCACCTCCTAGGCGTCCGGCTTTCTTAACACTTTTCAAAACATTTTTCCAAAATCATTTCATTTGCTTTCAAAATATTTTTCCCTTTTTTCTTTCCCAATGGATGCATGAATGCTTCAAGCTTCTAATCATAAATTCAACAATAGAATTTCACGCATATTTTGCAAAGTAAATATCTAAAATAGGTAACTTATGCTTCCTTTCAACATTGTTTTAGCATATCAAGCATACAAAGCGTAAATCCATTTCACATAAGCATGCCATTACACAATTTATCAACTAGCACATTGTCCTATATTTCATATATACAACACATTAGTAACTTGTAAGGATTCAAGCTAACTAGGCATACAAAACACAATTTTCATTACACATAAGTATACTTATACACATTATATCAACTTTCACATAGACACACCTTCCAAATGTGATATTAAACAATTTGCAAGAACTTAAAACTAATTAAGCATGCAATTCAACAAATTTATAAAGAATTAACTCGCAAAAAGTATAAGAAATTGTGTATTAGAATACCCTTACATCAAATGGAAGAAAAACCTCAAAAATTGACCAATTCCTAGCCCTAATTCGAAATTTCAAGGTGCACTAAACGAGGATTGGCTGCGATCAAATCATAGATCTTGTCATGCTCTTCAATTTGTCACAAACGGTATCAAAAATCTCTCAAAGATGAGAGAGAAATCAAGTTTTAGAGCTTAAAGCAAAAAGGAAAAGAAAAATGAAAAATGAAAATGAAGGGGAGAGAATGGCCACCAGGGATAGAGAAAAAGAAAGAAGAAATATGGCCAAAAGTGGCCTTTAGCCCTTTTTTTAAAAAAAAAAATCTTTGTTGGTCCCACCCATTTTAATAAAATTTTCTTTTTCCTTTTTATTTTATTCATGCCACAAATACATATATACATATACACACTTAATAATTCACAACCACATATAACACATAAAATAAAATAAATGAGGTGCAACTCGACCAAACAAAACTCTTGTACGCAACAATTCCGGTAGCGGGTCCCATAAGGGACTTTTCGATCCGAAAAACTCAAAAATGCTTAAATGGCAACCCTTATATTTTCAAGAGTTCTAAACTCAAAGAAATGCCCCAACCAACTCTCGGACACACCCGGCACACTCTACAGTGTCCGACACGCAAAACGAAAAAAGATGAAAATACCCTCGATAAAAAATTAGAAAATTTCAGAAATTGAAAAATGATGAAAAACGAAAACATTACAATTCTGCCCAAGTTGAACTGGGTCAACAATTAAGGGAACCGATTCAAACATCTGAGAGAACATGTTCAACATCTGAGGGAAATGGTTCGAAAATTAAGGGAACAGGTTCAACATCTGATTGATTTATGAACATTCAAGACTAGTCATCTTGAACCAGCTCAAGGAAAGCTGAACCGGTTCAAGACTCAAAAAGGTTTCTTCGAATTTTCTCTGGCCAGCTTGAATCGGTTCAACAAATCCTGAACCGGTTCAAAGCTTACTGATATGTTTAGAAAGTTCAGTTTTATTATCCGTTTTGATTCCTTTTTTATCCAGACTCCTTCTAAATCCTATGTACGAATTCTACTTGTTTTACAAGTATGCTTAGGTCTTCCAAACTTCTATATAATATCTCTTTCATTCATTATTGAGGTATGACTTTGAGGAACATCAATTCAATATTTGGAGAAAGCCTTTAGAGAGATATTATTTAAAAAATCAAATCTGATTATTCTGAATTTATTTTTAAGAGCACACACATATATTCATGAGTGATTTAGTAGTGTTGTTTTCTATCTCATTAGAATTGGAGCTTAATTGAAGATTCAGAGATTCCAAAAAGGATGACTTAATTCTTCTATATCAAATTCAGATCTTGAAGAACAAAGGTGTAACGATCACATTTTAAAAGGGTCAAAGCATTCGAGAAGTGTTATTTTATCTACCAACAATCCTTCTACAGATATTAAGAGTAAGCCTGAGGTCAAGTGTTGTTGGACGGGACGTCGTAAAGCAAAAGATTTACAACAATTGGTATTTGGTAGAACGATAGGGAGTGAACCTGAGTCAAAGTCCATTGTACTTTGTTTCATATATAGTGAATTGGTTTACTTTGAACTGCACATTCCACAAGATTTTTCCCACGTAAACAGTTGGTCTATTTTACCAATTGGGGTTTTCTCGCTAACAATCCTAGTGCAATCTCTCTAACTCTACTTGCTTTACTTTACAGTATTTATCTTTGTGATTGTGGATTTTTAAATTGATCATATTGCTTAGTTAATTTAATTAATCACAAAAATTAGACAACTTAACTTAATAATGAGATATAAGTCATTAAAAAAGTTAATCATAATTAAATTAACTAACAGCTTCCGCATTCCGTGTATATTAACTTTTCACAAAGTTATCACGGGTACCAACTATCTTCATTTGTAAAAAGAATTCATATGAGCCTTCTTTCATTCTTTCTGTGGGACCAATCATGTGAGACTATTATTCTTTTCTTTCAACAAAAAGGTGTGCAACTTTATTGGTATCTGCTCGTATCTATCGATCTATATATTTTTTTTTAACGCTTAAGCAACTGTATGTATATAATGTAAATATACTTGAAAACCTCAAACTATCAAAAACAAGCCCAAATTAAGGAGGAGGAACTGAGCAAGCGGTTATTATGTATGTTATCTGAGCACTAATCCGGGAGCAGGCCTAGCAAGCGGTTATGGATTGATCTTCCTCAATCCGGTGGGCAATGTGGAGGTTTGCAGCAAGAAGAAGGAAGATTCTAGTCATTAACAATGCGTCTTGAAGCAGTACAATCTTTTGGGAACCCTAATTGCAAAATTGATGAAATACTGCAACTAATTCAGGCCAAGGTTGCTCGCTGAGATGATTTCTTCTCGTTGAAGATGCAATCATTGCGTTCTTCCAATGAGTGATACACCACAGATGAGAGACAAATCTTTTGATACAAGTTGTATGGCAATTTGGAGTTGCAGTGATTACTGAACCAAGAGACCAAAGAATCCCAATTTTGATTTGGAATATAGAATTTACACTTGTCTTGGATAAATCTCCAAATTGGAGAGATGAAGTTGCATTGAAAAAATATCTTCATTTCATCATTCAGTGGGCTATATATGGGAAATTTGGGCAAAGTCTAACTTTAATGTGGTCACGTAGGACTTGTATACTCATAGTAAATGGGTGTTTTTGATGGTTAATCCTATTTTTAATTAAACCAATAGATAAAAAAGAAAATAACCAATAGACACTAGGTCACACAGCACTAGTACTTTAATGTCAATAAGGGGGATAATTATTAGTTCAACAGTGCTTTTGTCACAGGAAACATTGATGTTGTATCTCCAAGAATTCGGGAAAGTTTAGTGCATATATTGATTGGCAGTAAAAGGAGCTGAGAAAGAGAAGAAAAAGGACTTTGATATGTTGGGCACTCAATGTTTGAAGAGAGAAAAATGTAAAATGATAATTCTTTATTGATTCAATTGATAATTTGACATAGCTCTGTTTAAAAGAAACAAATCCACAGGGCGTTTCACCACGCTATTTCCACTTCTTTTTTGTTTCATAGAGCTGAAACCCATAATTTTCATCAGATCATAAAATATTCAATCCTTATAACTCATCAAGTCCACAAGTTTTGCAATCTCTTATGTTATGTTTGGCGGCATAGAATTGAAACTTTGAAATTGAAATTGGAATATATAGAATTGGAGAAAATTTTGGTTCAATTTTTTAAATTATTTTTTCTCAATTCTACCAAAACTCCAATTCCATACATACCAAACATAACCTAAATGTAAATTAATCATACTTATAAATATAGACTAAAAACATAAACAATGACACAATTAAACTAAGGAACAAATTTTTAACTAAACCTAGCATGGGTTAGGGTTGAACCACATAAGGGGGCGACGTCGCAGAATGTTGTCGAGTGGATGATGAGAGGGAAAAATGGGTGTGAAAGTGAAATCTCGCAAATTATAGATACCCATATCAGCCCCCTTTTGATTTTTGTCTTCGTTGAAGGGATCAAAGTAGAAAGAATCGTGGGTTAAATAGATAGAATTGGGCATCAATACTCCAGGAGGGAAGTCTTGAGCTGAGACAATGAAGGACTGATTGTCTCCCAGAAACACCACTCTATCACCTAGACATTCCACGTAGTCCAAACTTTTGTTAGCCACATTGAGCCTGTAAACTTCAAATCGATGTGTCTTACAATAGTATTCATCCTTCCAATCCTCCCCAACATCAATAGTGGTTCCATCTTTTTTAATCCGTTCACCATGCCTACGGACATACAAAATATCTGCGGAAATTGGGTCCACAACCAAGTAGTGTTTGCCAACCTTGCTTCTCAGTTTCAGTTCATACTCTGGGAAGTCGGGCTCGTGAATACTGGAATGGTCAAAAGCAATTCTCAGTTTGCAAGGAGGACCTCGAGTCCTTGCTTTACCGTGAAGATCCCAAGCTTCAATTTGTCCATAGTAGTCTATGCAATAGAACAACTGATCCTTGGGAGAATACACAATATCGTCGTAATTATCGGGATCTTCATCTTCGTCTTCATCATCATCAGCTTCATTTTCTTCATCTTTATCTTCATCTTCTTCGTCTACCAACTTCTTATAGTCTAGCTTGCCACGCCAGCAGGAGTCACCCAATTTGTAGTAGGCAAGGGAAAGTTGAAAGTCTATTGCCATTAGCACTGTGCAGTGATCATCCCCAGAGGCAGATGGAGGAGGAGATGACATTACAACCTTTTTGGGAATGCATTTCAAGGATGGAATTCGGATGGTGGGGGGAACCGGAGTGATGAGCGGATTGGTTAAATATAGACCATAGTCATCACCTAGAACATAGTCGTCACCAAGACGGTCAATATAGGCCAGCCATCCATGGGACGACCCGATGCAGTGTGCGCCATCAGGTATGACAATGTTACCCTTGCTCCTCACATTGTTAAGGCTCACCACTTTTCTTTCAGCTAGGCTGTACAAGCAATAATCTGGAAACCCGTGACCGTCATTTTCCTCTCCAGTACCTTTACCTACCTCATTGGCAATGGCTGCTGCAAACAACTCATGATCATCATCCTTATCCTTGGGAAATGGGATCAACAGACATGGCGCTGTTAATGACAACAGTGGATGATTATGGGGTTTTATGTGATCCCTGCGAAAATTCGTCAAACAATCATTACAAGAAGACTTGATTGTTGTTATTCCCCGCGAAAGAAGAGACCAACTTGTTGGGTTATAAGTAGAGGAGGATATAAGTTGCTTGACATCACCACCACCACTACCACCACTGTTGCCTAGAAGAAAATACCCTAATTGTCTTCCCCTGTTGAGATTGAGATTCAGATGACCCAAAGAAACAGTCCTCCAAACACAAAAAACAGAATTCAATTTAAAAGCCATGGATCCAATGATATTAATATTAATTATACGAATACCAAAAGACAAGATCGATCATCAGTCAGAGTCAAAATGTATAATTAGGGGAAGAGAGTGAAGGAAAATTATGACCAAGTTAGGGTTTTTGACAGACTGTGGGATAGAAAGTGGAGGAGAGTTGTTTGTGAGAGAGGATTATTAGGTCTTCACCCGCCCACCTTCAATTGCCAAATAAACATAGTTGGACCTCCAAGAAAAGGAATTACTCCGTATTAGGTATTGCACCGACCCTCAATTGCCAAATCAGTAACTTTTTATTTTTTTATTTATTATAACTCATTTCTCAAATCATTAAATAGATTCGGGTCAACTTTATTTTAATTTTCTTTTATAATTGACTTGTCATAGATTAGGTTTTGCTTACCTAGTCATGAACAGTAACTCTTCATGGTATGTTATGAGATTTTTATAAGACGGTTAAATCCAATAATAATTTTGAATGACTAGTATTAAAGACCATTGATGAATAATCTTCCCTTTATGATTGAAATCAAATAAATTTGCTACAATCATGATTTATAGAGATTTTTTTTAAATCACAAAATTTATATATAGTTTTATAAAGTGAGAAGGACTAGTAATAATTTATTTATTTTATTTATTTATTTATTTATTTTTTATGTGTTGCTTGAAATAAAAAAAATAAAAAAATGTCCAGCCAGCTTACTCTTGTCACAATTAGGGGCTGTGGATCATTTTGAACGAGTCAAAAACAGGTCATGAATGGGTCATTATCCATTAATGACCTAATTGCAACGGGTCATAAGTGAACCTGATATTAATTGGATTAATTAACCTGCATCTTTAGTGACTAAATCACAAAAATAATATATTCTTTTCATATATTTTTATTTTTATTTTTATTTTTTTACTCGTAAAGCCTAAACGACACTTACATAAAAGCAAGACACAGAGTAAATATTGGAATATCATAACAACATAACAATCACCAACACTGAAGAAGCCGGACTACACAAACTAAAACGGGCTTTACTATGTGAAGGGACACATGGCCCACCATTTGACACAAGACGTGGCCCTTGCTAGGCGAAAACCCAATCTGCAGTCACACCCACACGAAAGCAAATACAAGTTCCAGAAACTTGTGGGAACTACGTGTCGTGACTTCGTCGCCACAAACAGCTAGCCTAAGACTGGACCACACAAACTAAAACTGGTTTTACAATGTGAAGGGACACATGGCCCACCATTTGACACAAGACGTGGCCCTTGTTAGGCGAAAACCCAATCTGCAGTAGCACCCACACGAAGGCAAATACAAGCTCCAGAAACTTGTGGGAACTACGTGTCGTGACTTCGTCGCCACAAACAGCTAACTCAAGACCGGACTTTGACATCCACTGCTGACCCAACACAGGAGTACTCGCCGGAATTGGAATCACAACTTTTAGCCAAAATTTTCAGCAAACCGGCATCAAGAAGATCAGAACCATGGGCACAAACTTGGGAATTCTTGATCACCTTAACCGATCCACTACCCAAGTCAGCATAATCATAACCATAAAAAGCCACCAACGGTTCCCTCAGTCGCAGAGCGAAAACCCCTACCAAGAAACATCGCATAGTATCGTGATATCCAACTTTCTATTGTGTTCCAGCAACATCCAACCATGACCCATAGTCGATGGTAGTCGGAGGAGAGGCAGACCTAACCCGAGCATAAAACCCACCTTCCATAGGACGGGAACCAACAAACTCTATCCAGTGATCGAAATCCATGGCCACGGAATAATGTGTAGTGTTGCCGATACGCGGATGGAGAATGACAGAGGATGGCCAACCGAGAGACCAAAAAACAAAACACCACATATAGAAATTTAGGACATAACAGGCAACCACAAAAACATTAAAAATACCTGGATCAAAGGGAAAAAGAGACAAGAATGAGCCAATAATCCGTCCGGCAGTCAAAACACTTGATTGGCCCATAAGTGGCTTACTGGATCCCCTCCAGCGAGAATGGCAAAGGAAAGAAAGTTTGGATGCCCACCCACAGATAAACGCCCATAGAAACAAACCCATCGCTAAGAAACAGAGATAAATAGAGAACCCCGACGTGCGAGGAACAACAACCCAATCAACAAGAAACCCTCCAAGGTGAGAGACGTTGGTGATGGCAGTGGCGGCTAGGATTATCTAGAAATGGGAGAACTCTCATGAGGGAGAGAAAGGGTACTATTTGGCCTCAAAAAAAGTGAAGTCGGTTCCGATGGAACCGAGTGGGCGTGCCAAGAACTGCAGTAGTTTCAAAGAGAGATCCAAACAATATTCCAAGAGGAAAACTGCGAGACCAAGTGATTGTGAAGAAGACTGGAATGAACACTTCTGGGTTCTTTTTGCCTTTGATAAAGGACTTCGGGATAGTTAACTGGCTAGGAAGGAATGAACTACTTGAGAAAGTAATTGAAAAGACTGTAAAATTATCTAATGAAAAGTAAAGTGCAGGACTAAGACTAATCATATTAAAAGTGCATTGCAATGTAAAGTAAAGATTGTATTGAAATGCATGTTTGATTTGGCGTTGAGTAGGTCTATTACGTTACAACATAATGACCTATTTATAAAATGAAAATATAAGCAGTTAGCATAGTAGTTCTGAGCAGTTCCATTGATGCCTCCAAATGCTTCCAAGTGTCCAAGCCATGCAAACGTGTCTTCCTGATTCTTCTAGAGCTTCCACGCTCCTCTTCCTCATTCTAATCATGTAATCGTGTCTGGGGCTCCCACGCAATCATGCCTTTCGATGCCTCTAGAGCACCAACGTTCCAAATATGAATCAATCATGCAATTGTGCCCTTTGATACCGCTATCTCAAAAACGAATCACATGATTTCCTTTATCTGAACAATGGCCATTACTCCTGATGGTGGTAGTAGTGGCCCACATTAAACTCTTCTATTGTATCATGGCTTTTGAATAAACCAACTTCCATGTTTTTAGGCACACGAATTCCACATCTAATAATCCAATAATTGACACGTTCTTTTACCAAATCATCTTGTTCAAACGTGGCTTCTCCTGTGGTGGACTTCCATACTAACTTAACTGTTAAAGTCCCTGAAATTGGTCTTGACCCAAACTCCTTTCATGTGTCAGAAATTGGCTTGACCCAAAACTCCTTCCACGTGTCTGTTTTTCCATAGGTGAAAATAAGGGTGTAAACATTGGCCCCCAAATTTGATGTGCCTGATATTCTTTGAAGAATTGTAAGGCATATCAAAATTTAGATATGAGTAAGAATTTGCCACGTGATATTCTAATTGAAATAACTTAAACTTTTCAGCCAGAATGTACCATTGGGCCGAAAACTTTAAGCAGCTTTATTTAACTAAAACGAAGATTTGAAGCCTCACGTCCAATTTCGTTGCCCCCTGGGGTCTGGAGGTTTACGAGGAGGACGAATTTATACATCTTCAGGCCAAATACATAGTAGATTAACCAAGTTTTATCCCCCAAAAATCACAAGATGTGAATTTCGGACAAATAAAATAGTTGCATTTTTTTTTTCAAAATTGGAAGAAAAATACTATGACCGTTATATTCTTCATGTGGAAGAATATACAACGATTGAGAAGCTTGTGCCGTTTCCGAAGGAAAATCTAGCTGTGGAAAATCTTCTCCCAATGGAAGAAGTGATAACGGCTTCTTATGGAAAGGTTTATCGACTTTCCTCATGGCCAAGCCACAGTCTCACTGGGAGAAGTCAGCAAGTTGGCTTGTATTTTCTGGCCAACCTTTGGGTTGGTTGGCCATTGGATGCCCCCCAAACACCACTGGAATTGGGTTTAGGTCTGCCAAAGGAATACTCCTTCGGCGGATTGGATTTACTCCTTGATCAGGAGGTTTCCTTAGAGGATGTTCAATTTTGAATGCCATTGGAAATGCTATAAGTGGCCTTGGTGGTGTGTTTGTAGGCTACTAAATGTTTGAAAGTGAAACATTCTGTTGGACCTGAGATTGAAGTGTCTGGACTGCGGCTGGTGGAGGGTTCTGCACCTCATATGGAAACTTCACCTGCAATGGAAGTGGTTGAGCTACTGCTGGTGGAAGGTTCTGCACTTGAGTTGGAACCTGCACCTGCAATGGAAGTGGCTGAGTTACTGCTGGTGGAATCGACTTCACTGTTGCTGAAGGGTTCTGCACCTTAGGTGGAACCTGCATCTGCGATAAAAGTGGTGGTGGAATCAACTTCACTACTGGTGAAATCGACTTCACTATTAGTATAATTGACACCACGGGTGGTGGTTGTTTATAAGCTTGTGGAAGGGTTTGTACTTGATATTTAGAGCCACTTCTTTCTACTAAGTAAGGCTTTCGTAACTGCTTTCGTAACTTTCTTTCATCCATGCTTGTCTGTAATGCATCATGCACTAGTTGAATTTCTAGAGCAGTATGTGAAAGTTCAACAACCTATTCCCTAAAAATTTCAGTAAGATCTTGAAAAGATTTGTTGTGTTGTGCAGGCTGCACTGTCTGCACCTATGGCATGGAATACACAGGCTGATGAAAAGGACTCCCTTCAATAAACGTACTTGGCCTGTTCACCGGAACAGCTGATTGTTGAGTAGTATTGGGTGGAAAGTATGGCTGATTACCTAATTGGCCAGCCTGAGCTATACCCTTAAAAAATACAAAATGATGCCAATTGTTAGTAAAAACATCATGACAAACCTGTTGAGGAATTACCATAGGATTCTGCACATGTTATTCCACTGGAATAGATGTGATACCCCTGGATTTTTGAATTTGGGTTGGCCAGGCCAATGCCCGAACGCCCGAGGATATCAAAACAAATCGTTAATAAACGAACACAGAGTACAAAAAAATAAATAATTTGCTGAAAGAAAACTAAAAGAATAATCCAATAATAAAACTTCTTAATAAATTTTCATTAAAAATAAAATCATTTTGATACAATAAATCCTCCATTAATACAACTCGGGAATCCATACTGTGTGGACCCCTAAAAACCAACTTGAACAAGTGATAGCAATAACTGTCTACAACTGAAAAACGTAGCATAAAAGAATCTCCTATGTAGAATTGGAAGAATGAAGTAGACTGATCCCTATTCAGCACGAACAACCTCTACTCCTAACGAACACTTGAAAAATAATGGTGGGTCAAATCCACAAATAAATTCTACTCTACTACAGTCCAAGCAGAGATTCGATACACGTATACATCCTAGTCAATCCAACAATAACTAGTAGTCCGTATATATATATAAATGCACACTAAAGGAACCTCACTAGATTATAGGGTTGCCTCAACCTGAATAGTAGGCAACATGCAAAACGCACATATAGTGGGCATGAATACCTATACATACCAGGGCATACAACTACACTATATCTAGCTACACATCCCTGGCGATATACGCACCCTAACCACTAATCTTGAGACTCAAGCTCATATCATGGCACCATAATTATATATATAAAATTCAGTAACCATCCTATCCTGTATAAATTAATCCTTTACAAGTAAGCCTCTATAAGTCATTCAACTTATTCAGCCGACCTGACTTGAATATAAGTAGGACTTAACATTTTAGTTAATCCATTCCCTTTTAAAAAATAGGTAGGACTTAATTGATAAATTAATCCGTCTTTAAAGTGCTACCATCTCATACTGGTGCACTACATCCACACAATCCAATAATCGATGTAACAAATATAATAATACATCAATTAATCCAACAATTAACATAATAATAGAATATCATGCTATCACAAAATAGGAATAACTTAATACTTCTTTAAGCTTCCTACATCCTATATCCTACACAAACTGAATCTTACACATGTTGATATTTCATTATACAGTCAAGTAAGCATTCTCCATATAAAATTCATACTACACTTTTAATCTTTATTGCTAAAACAAAATAAAGACTAAATCCATTCATTCCTCGAAGAATTCAAATAGCATGCATTGCTGCATTTAGGTTTGTTTAAAATTTATTTGAACTCATCCCTGGTCCTTATTTAATGTTAAGGACCCTTCAAAATTAATTAAGATTAATTTAAACGTTTTTACATAAATTCTCCAGGTAACGCTCGAACTTTTGTCCTAATTGCTCGAGCTTTCTGTCCAAGGCTTGAGCTTCTTTTCCGTTACTCGAGCTTTACATTCTAGGCTCGAGCTTTTCTTTTTAGGCTCGATCTTCCTGACCATAGCTTAAGTTTTTCTTTTTAGGCTTGAGCTTTACATCTATGGCTCGAGCTTTGCCTCCAAGACTCGAGTACTGTTACACGAATCTGCCTAGAATTTCTACAATGATCTCAATCTTTATTGTTTAAGGATTCCTAGGCAGGATTCTAAGTTCCATTAATCCACAGATATGAAAATACATCATTTAAACATGTAAAAATTCATAAAGGAAACCAGATGAAATCCATGAATTTAACAATTCATACAATAAGAATAAATATGAACCAAATTCATAAAACCTGTGTTCTAATCCAATTAAACATACATAATTATTTAATTTTAATGTTTAAGCATCCTGGAATTTCCTAGACATGTATAAAAACACGAATCAAAGGGAAAGAGATAAAAGAAAAACTTGCCTTAAACTTTTGGATCAAAAGTTAAACTTCTTCTTCCTTTATCTTCTTCTCTAAAAGTTTTTCTCCTTCTTCCTTCCTTTTCCTCTTCCTCCTTCTCTCTCTAACTCTCTCTCTAGAATATATTACGTGATATATTTTTAACCTCCTTTTACCACCTATAGTTATATATTTATAGGTTAAATAATAACCCTATTCATTTTTCCAATCCAAGTCAACTTAACAAAGAAAATAAATAAAATTAAAATACTGAAAAGGTAACTTAAAATATATTATGTATATAATTTAAGCACATACTTATTAAATAAATAAAATATATACATCAGATTATTTATTAACAGATTATTTAATAACACTTAAGTTAACATAATATTAAAAGGTAACTTAAAACATGATATGTTTAAAATTTATATATATCCGTATTATATAAATATAAAATATATGTATCAGATTAAATATTAATACTAAAGTTACCATAAAAGTAAAAATTATTTTCCCTTACATATATATATATATATATATAACTATCCATGGGTAATTATTTATACCCATCAAACCTCATATTCAAGTAATCCATGTGACCTAATTGATTGACACATTACTATTAACCATAACCATAAAATAAAATACAATAAAATAAAATAAAACATTTAATCAAACAAATCATTTAAGCACATAATGTAATACCCCTAGTTTTCAAAAGGATAAAATGGGGATTTAATTTTGATTTTTATTGCATTTTTTTTTTATTTTAATTATGTGACTTATGTGTTTTGTTTTTTTTAATTGTTATATAGTGAATTGGTTTGTTTAATTGATTAAGTGTGAATTATTTGTTTTAGATTAATTGATTTATTTTAATTGTTTATTGGTTTTAAATTAATTGTTTAATTGAATTGGTGTTTTAAATTAATTATTTATTTATTTTAATTTAATTGGTTTTAACTGACGTGTCTTATTTATGACTTATATGGTTTATATTTTAGGATTATTTTAATTTAAGTTAGGGTTTCATTTATTCATGGTGTAGCCGACTTGTAAATTTAATTGAATTAAACATAGGTTAAATAATAGCCTATATATATAAAACTGTATGGTCTGCTAGGGTTGGAGAAACAAAAACAAAACCCTATTCACGGAATAGTATTTTGAGAGGAAAACAGAGAGGGTTCTTGAGAGAATCTGTGAGGCTAATGGAGGAAGGATAGAGGATGAGCAGAGGAGTTGCTCATGGGTAAGTCAAGAAGCAACAGAGGAATAGAAGGTTTATCAAAGGAGGAAAACAATCTGGGGAATTCTGAAACGTAGAGACGGCGTAGAGGTTTTAATTCAAAATCTCATAGGCAAGTTTCATTCTATCTCCTTCCTGTAAACTTGTGTTCTGTGCATTCTAAATAGTCTCCAGGGGATTAATTAAAGTTTAAAACTAATAATTGATGCATGTTTGCCGAACGGTAATTGAGGAACCTTTGAAATAACTGAAGCTTATTTCTTTGCATAAACGGTGAGGATTATGTGTTAAACTCTTGTAAATTAATTCATAATGGAATGTGAGGAGTTGCTAGGATGGTTAAGAAGTTAAGCAAACTTTAAAACAAGATGTGTATGCATGACAAACTAAATTGTAATCTGTGTATAACTGTTTCACGTTCTGTAACTGAAGTTGCTTCGTATGTATAAACTGTTGTGAGCTGGAGTTAAACCTCTGTAAATTAATTTGGAATGGAATGTAAAGAGTTTCTGGGATGGTTAGGAAGTTAATTAAACTTTTAAAATGGATTGTATGCAGGTTAGAGTATTTCTGTAATTAGTTCTGCGTTTTTGAAATTGGAACGGTGGGTGTTTCTGCATAAACTGCCCTGTAATTGTTTGGATTTTTATAGAACAATTGGTAGTAGAATCAAGGGAGTTTATAGGAGTGTTAGGGCTTAAATTGAACATTTAAAAATCCTCAAGAAACTTAGGACAGACAGTTGGAACTTCTGCCGGAAGCAAAGACGAAGCAGTGAAGTAGAGAGGGGCTCTCAGGGGGTGAGAGCTGGCTCCTAAATGGTGGGAGCCGGCTCCCATGAAGAGAGAGCCGGCTCTCCATAAGGGAGAGCCAGCTCTAGAAGCCTAGGAGCCGGCTCCAATAAAGGGGAGCCGGTTCCCATGGGAAAAAAAACCCCTACGGGTGTTTTCTGTAATTTTTCTGAAGTTCAGGGGCTTAAAGGTAATTACTGGAAAATGATGGGGGGTTTTAAATGATTAAAATTAACTTGTTAAAGCCTTCAAGTAGTTGTTTTATGCTAAGGTGCTAAACATAAATGCATGTCATCAAACATAAGCTTATAATAGGCCTACTGTCAAGGAAGGAGGAATGCTTGTTTTGCTAAGTTGTTTTGACAACTTAATTTGGACTGACATTGTAATTATTGTTAGAATTTATATCAATGATATATTTAGCATAGTTCAGTTCCAGGAATGTTGGTTATGACGTCATGTACTCGTATCTAATAAGTTGTTTCGTGTTAGCAAATTAAATGAAACTGGTATAAAATACTTTTGAAGTTTCATATGATGTACTTAAACTTTGGAGTGTCATTATATCCGACACAGAATTTTATAATGGGGAATTACATAGATGCCATGAGATTTAATTATAGATTTGCATGCTGTAAAGGATTTGGGAGGATGTAAATGATAGTCATCATTTTAACATTTAAAACGAACTAGTATGGATGTGTTGATTTGGAATTCTAGTATAATGTGCAGTTTAAAATTCTGATATTCATTATATTATGTTATGGAGGATAATTGCTGAACTGTTTTAATTTTGGTTCTGTCAATTACATGGAAATGGATGGTTTAAATTGTTTATTCTTATTTTAACAATTTAAAAGGAGGATCTATGATTATAAACATATACTGGATGCATGATAGGATCTTATCAATATTTGATTTCTATTGTGTTGGTTTTCGGATGGATTTGATGTTCAAACATGTGTGCATCATTGATGGATCATTTGCATTATATGTACTGGTATGGGACGGTGACATATTAGGGATGGATTGATCAAAAAAAGCTAAGTCCTACCCCTTTCATACATATGGAATGGATTAACTCAAACAGTTAACTCCTACATGGATGCATGTCCTGTCAACTAAAACAGTTGAACGACATAATGGATGGTTGCTTTACTTTTCTGTATTAGGAAGAGATTTAAATATATACTTAAGTGACGTGATACGAGCTTGAGTCTCCTGATCATGGTTAGGGTGCGTATATCGCCTAGGATTGATAACCAGGCCTGATGATGTTTCCTTGGTTGTTCTACTCGGGTTGAGACGGATTATGTGGGCTGGTGAACGTCCTATAGTGTGTACTTATATCTATATGGACTATCTTAGCTATTGTTGAGCTATCTAGGATGTATCTGCGTATCGGGTTTATGTATGGATTGTAGTGGCAAGGAACTTGCATGTGGGCCTGACCCACCCTTATTTTTCAGGTGATCGTCTATAACAGGTTTAGAGCTTGTTCGTGGTGATGCAGATACAGTCATTCACTCTTCCGACTAAATAGGATTTTTCTTTCTAGTTTTAGTTTTGGATTTTATTCTGTAAAGTTTTATCAGTTGAGATTATTAGGGGTCCACTAGTTGGATTCCCGAGTTGTACGGATTGGAAAGTTAATTTATATTAAAACTTTTATTTTTGGAGGTTTTACAATTAGAATTCTTTTCAGCATATCATTATTTTATTCTTAATTCAGTTTTATTCCTGCTTGTTTATATATTGATTGTCTGGTATCCTTCGGATCTGTGCCCGGACTTGATCACCTGTGGTTCTAGAATCGAGGGGTATCACAGTTGGTATCAGAGCATTCCAGGTTCTAGTGTCCTTAGGAGTGTCTTTCATTAGAAGTCTTTCGCGTTGCGTCTCTTAAAAGTTAGAGCTATGTTAGGATTCATTGTACTCTTTTACGGTTCGTTAGGAGGAGCAGCTGATGTCAATTATATTCTATAAGTATAGAATGGTTGACACTAGAAGGAGGATGGGGTCTGCAACAACAGCGATTCAGACCCAAAGGAGTAAAGGAGTATGTTATCAAGTTCTTTATCAGAAGCAGAACTCGGGATCAAATGTTTAGTTCCGGTTGGCATTACTTTTAGAGGTATAGGCCAAGGAAGAATTTAGGAGTGTGTTTGAGGTCGCCGCATGAAGGGACCAACACGATTGCAGTTGTTCTCATAAAGGAGACAAACAGGGAATAGGAGTCCCAAGAGGATTCTAGTGGAGAAAATTGTAGCATACCCCAGAAAGAGGGTATTGAATCTTGTCAATAAAGGATTGCGTGAGGGTGATGTTGTTCGCTAATAAAATAGTGAACGATACTTATAGGGTTGGTGTGGATAGTTAACCTTTTGGGTTACCTTTAAAGGAGGTAGATAAAGGAACTCTTCAGGGGTTCAGGAATCGGATGGAGTTCTTCTTAGAACGAGGCAATGATTTTATATCACGTTCCGGGAAATGTGGGAATTAGGTTGTGACAGTCGAAGTTGTTTCTTAAAGCTACATTAAATGGGTTGCATTTCGTATATAAGGAGGATGAAGGTTAAGCCTTTGGAATTTGCTGAAGCAAATGGATATGTTATGAGCTATGATTGGAGCTTATGTGTCGAGGTTGGATGATTACCTCTGGAATTGAAAAAAGAGATTATGAACAAATCAAGTAAAGTTAATTTCTAAAGGAGATTTCTTTGCTAGGAAGAACGGTGCTTTATGTAAGATTCCATTACTTTTTATTGTGTTTTAGCGTGTGTGCTGTATGTGTTTCATTTTGGTTAATTTAGTCAGGATCGGGATTACGATTTGGTTGGGGATACAAGTATGTGACCAACCAACTATGGCGAAATAACGTTAATTATGCTAGGATTTTGGGAATGTAGTCGTAGGATTTGGTAGGTATACATAACTTTAGCCAATCTAAGGAACCTAGACATGCGTGGTTATCTACGAAATGGTTGACTATTTGGGGAATGGGAAGATTCCATATAAAGGGCTGTGCCACACGAAAACGGAAATGAATTTTGCAAAGTTATTAATTCAAAGTTTCGTGAATTCCGAGGACGAAATTCCTTTTGTTAGGGGGGGAGAATGTAATACCCCTAGTTTTCAAAAGGATAAAATGGGGATTTAATTTTGATTTTTATTGCATTTTTTTTTATTTTAATTATGTGACTTATGTGTTTTGTTTTTTTTTATTGTTATATAGTGAATTGGTTTGTTTAATTGATTAAGTGTGAATTATTTGTTTTAGATTAATTGATTTATTTTAATTGTTTATTGGTTTTAAATTAATTGTTTAATTGAATTGGTGTTTTAAATTAATTATTTATTTATTTTAATTTAATTGGTTTTAACTGACGTGTCTTGTTTATGGCTTATATGGTTTATATTTTAGGGTTATTTTAATTTAAGTTAGGGTTTCATTTATTCATGGTGTAGCCGACTTGTAAATTTAATTGAATTAAACATAGGTTAAATAATAGCCTATATATATAAAACTGTATGGTCTGCTAGAGTTGGAGAAACAAAAACAAAACCCTATTCACGGAATAGTATTTTGAGAGGAAAACAGAGAGGGTTCTTGAGAGAATCTGTGAGGCTAATGGAGGAAGGATAGAGGACGAGCAGAGGAGTTGCTCATGGGTAAGTCAAGAAGCAACAGAAGAATAGAAGGTTTATCAAAGGAAGAAAACAATCTGGGGAATTCTGAAATGTAGAGACGGCGTAGAGGTTTTAATTCAAAATCTCATAGGCAAGTTTCATTCTATCTCCTTCCTGTAAACTTGTGTTCTGTGCATTCTAAATAGTCTCCAGGGGATTAATTAAAGTTTTAAAACTAATAATTGATGCATGTTTGCCGGACTGTAATTGAGGAACCTTTGAAATAACTAAAACTTGTTTCTTTGCATAAACGGTGAGGATTATGTGTTAAACTCTTGTAAATTAATTCATAATGGAATGTGAGGAGTTGCTAGGATGGTTAAGAAGTTAAGTAAACTTTAAAACAAGATGTGTATGCATGACAAACTAAATTGTAATCTGTGTATAACTGTTTCACGTTCTGTAACTGAAGTTGCTTCGTATGTATAAACTGTTGTGAGCTGGAGTTAAAACTCTGTAAATTAATTTGGAATGTGAAGAGTTTCTAGGATGGTTAGGAAGTTAATTAAACTTTTAAAATGGATTGTATGTAGGTTAGAGTATTTCTGTAATTAGTTCTGCGTTTTTTAAATTGGAACGGTGGGTGTTTCTGCATAAACTGCCCTATAATTGTTTCGATATTTATAGAACAATTGGCAGTACAATCAAGGGAGTTTATAGGAGTATTAGGGCTTAAATTGAACCTTTAAAAATCCTTAAGAAACTTAGGACAGACAGTTGGAACTTCTGTCGGAAGCAAAGACGAAGCAGTGAAGCAGAGAGGGGCTCTCAGGGGTGAGAGCCGGCTCCTAAATGGTGGGAGCCGGCTCCCATGAAGAGAGAGCCGGCTCTTAATGAGGGAGAGCCGGCTCTAGAAGCCTAGGAGCCGGCTCCAATAAAGGGGAGCTGGCTCCCATTGGAAAAAAAACCCCTACGGGTGTTTTCTGTAATTTTTCTGAAGTTCAGGGGCTTAAAGGTAATTACTGGAAAGTGATGGGGGGTTTTAAATGATTAAAATTAACTTGTTAAAGCCTTCAAATAGTTGGTTTATGCTAAGGTGCTAAACCTAAATGCATGTCATAAAACATAAGCTTATAATAGGCCTATTGTCAAGGAAGGAGGAATGCTTGTTTTGCTAAGTTGTTTTGACAACTTAATTTGGACTGACATTGTAATTATTGTTAAGAATTTATATCAATGATATATTTAGTATAGTTCAGTTCCAGGAATGTTGGTTATGACGTCATGTACTCGTATCTAATAAGTTGTATATTGTCGGGAGTAGTGGAAGGTTAGTTGCTAGTTTCGTGTTAGCAAATTAAATGAAACTGGTATAAAATACTTTTGAAGTTTCATATGATGTACTTAAACTTTGGAGTGTCATTATATCCGACACAGAATTTTATAATAGGGAATTACATAGATGCCATGAGATTTAATTATAGATTTGCATGCCGTAAAGGATTTGGGAGGATGTAAATGCTAGTCATCATTTTAACATTTAAAACGAACTAGTATGGATGTGTTGATTTGGAATTCTAGTATAATGTGCAGTTTAAAATTCTGATATTCATTATATTATGTTATGGAGGATAATTGCTGAACTGTTTTAATTTTGGTTCTGTCAATTACATGGAAATGGATGGTTTAAATTGTTTATTCTTATTTTAACAATTTAAAAGGAGGATCTATGATTATAAACATATACTGGATGCATGATAGGATCTTATCAATATCTGATTTCTATTGTGTTGGTTTTCGGATGGATTTGATGTTCACATGTGTGCATCATTGATGGATCATTTGCATTATATGTACTGGTAAGGGACGGTGACATATTAGGGATGGATTAGATCAAAAAAAGCTAAGTCCTACCCCTTTCATACATATGGAATGGATTAACTCAAATAGTTAACTCCTACATGGATGCATGTCCTGTCAACTAAAACAGTTGAACGACATAATGGATGGTTGCTTTACTTTTCTGTATTAGGAAGAGATTTAAATATATACTTAAGTGACGTGATACGAGCTTGAGTCTCCTGATCATGGTTAGGGTGCGTATATCGCCTAGGATTGATAACCAGGCCTGATGATGTTTCCTTGGTTGTTCTACTCGGGTTGAGACGGATTATGTGGGCTGGTGAACGTCCTATAGTGTGTACTTATATCTATATGGACTATCTTAGCTATTGTTGAGCTATTTAGGATGTATCTGCGTATCGGGTTTATGTATAGATTGTAGTGGCATGGAACTTGCATGTGGGCCTGACCCACCCTTATTTTTCAGGTGATCGTCTATAACAGGTTTAGAGCTTGTTCGTGGTGATGCAGATACAGTCATTCACTCTTCCGACTAAATAGGATTTTTCTTTCTAGTTTTAGTTTTGGATTTTATTCTGTAAAGTTTTATCAGTTGAGATTATTAGGGGTCCACTAGTTGGATTCCCGAGTTGTACGGATTGGAAAGTTAATTTATATTAAAACTTTTATTTTTGGAGGTTTTACAATTAGAATTCTTTTCAGCATATCATTATTTTATTCTTAATTCAGTTTTATTCCTGCTTGTTTATATATTGATTGTCTGGTATCCTTCGGATCTGTGCCCGGACTTGATCACCCGTGGTTCCAAAATCGAGGGGTATCACACATAATCAAATTAAACAAATAATACATCATTTAAGCACATAATCCAATTAAACAAATAATACAAATAACATATAGCCAAAATACAAATAACATATAGACAAATAACCAATTAATCCAATAACACTTTATTCAATGAAAAACATAAGCAATTAGTCAAATAATCAATTTAAACAATCAAAAATGTAATAAAAATAAATTAATAAATACTGAGACTATACTTTTAAAATTAGGGGTATTACAATAGACATCGATTATTCATACCTGTGACATAGCTCAGAAATATTGTTCACATTCTTTGGCCACCCTTCGGTAGTACTCTTCATGTTTAAAGCTCAGATATGCCATAAAAAATATCTTTTCCTGGTTTTCCCACCGGGCGTACCACTATGTTTAGCCTCGTAAAAAGTAGAGTCGGTTTCGATGGAACCGGGTGGGCATGCCAGGAACTGCAGTAGTTTCAAAGAGAGATCTAAATAATATTCTAGGAGGAAGAGTGCGAGACCAGGCGATTGTGAAGAGATCTGGAATGAACACCTCTAAGTTTTTTTTACCTTTGATAAAGGACTTCGGGATAGTTAACTAGCTAGGAAGGAATGAACTACTTGAGAAAGTAATTGAAAGACTGTAAAATTATCTAATGAAAAGTAAAGTGCAGGACTAAGACTAATCATATTGAAAGTGCATTGCAATGTAAAGTAAAGATTGTATTGAAATGCGTGTTTGATTTGTCGTTGAGCAGGCCCATTACGTTACAACATAATGACATATTATAAGCAGTTAACAAAGCAGTTCTTAGCAGTTCCATTGATGCCTCCAAATGCTTCTAAGTGTCCAAGCCATGCAATCGTATCTTCCTGATTCTTCTAAAGCTTCCACGCTCCTCTTCCATGTTCCAATCATGTAATCATGTCTGGAGCTCCCACGCAATCGTGCCTTTCGATGCCTCTAGAGCACCAATGTTCCAAACATGCAATCAATCATGCAATCGTGCCCTTTGATACGTTATCTCAAAAACAAATTGCACGATTTCCTTTGTCTGAACAATGGCCATTACTCCTAATGGTAGTAGTAGTGGCCCACGTTAAACTCTTCTATTGTATCGTGGCTTTTGAAGAAACCAACTTCCATGTTTTTTTGGCACACGAATTCCACGTCTGATAATCCAATAATTGACACGTTCTTTTACCAAATCATCTTGTTCAAACGTGGCTTCTCTTGTGAAGGACTTCCATATTAACTCAACTATTAAAGTCCCTGAAATTGGTCTTGACCCTGTGGTGGACTTCCATGCTAACTCAATTGTTAAAGTCCTTGAAATTGGTCTTGACCCAAACTCCTTTCATGTGTCAGAAAATTGGCTTGACCCAAAACTCTTTCTATGTTTCTGTTTTTCCATGGGCGAAAATAAGGGTGTAAATAGGTATAGTCCTAAAGTCTTATATTTTCATTTCATTGGAGAGTTAAGGTTCCTTCTTTAACTCCTCCTTTGAAAATTTTAAGAGATATTACTTGACTTCAAACCTTTTTAAAGTAAGATATTTTATTTATTAATTTATTTGAAAATATAAAATAAAAAAAAGTTGCAAATGAACTGATATTTCAAGTGGGGTATGTAATTAATATCCTACTCATCTCTTACATGCCAGTTCTATGTAAAAACAAAAGAAAGAGCTATGTTCCAGTAAAGTTAATTACAGCACATTCTAACAATCCATCATCTCCCTCGTACCATTTGAACGATCATGATTGTTCCTCTTTAGGGCCTGACCTCAAGATTGGTCATCAAATGTGTAATACCCCTAATTTTAAAAGAATAGTCTCGGTATTTATTTATTTATTTTTATTGTATTTTTTTTAATTGTTTAATTGATTATTTGACTAATTGTTTATGTGTTTAATTGAATTAAGTGTTACTTGATTAATTGGCTACTTATCTATGTGTTATTTGTATTTTGTCTAGGTGTTATTTGTATTATTTGTTTAATTAGACTGTATGCTTAAATGATGTATTTGATTAATTGTAAATTAAATGATTAAATGTTTTATTTTATTTTATTTTATGGTTATGGTTAGTGGTAATGGGCTAATTGGGTCCCATGAACTACTTGGATAGGAGGTTGGATGGGGATGGATAATTACCCGTGGATAGTTGTATATGTATATATATAGATATATATGTATATACATATATATAAAAAAGAAAGTAATTTATTAATATTATAGTAACTTTAGTATTAATAAATAATCTGATGTATATATTTTATATATTTATATAACAAGGATAAATATATATTTTATACGTAACATGTTTTAAGTTACCTTTTTAATATTATGGTAACTTTAGTATAAATAAATAATCTTATGTATATATTTTATTTATTTAATGAGGATACAGATAGATTATATACGTAACATGTTTTAAGTTACTCTTAAATATTATGGTAACTTTAGTATAAATAAATAATCTGATGTATATATTTTATTTATTTAATGAGAATATAGATAGATTATATTCGTAACATGTTTTAAGTTACCTTTTAATATTATGGTAACTTTAGTATTAATAAATAATCTAATGTATATATTTTATTTAATTAATAAGGATATACATAGATTATATACGTAACATATTTTAAGTTACCTTTTTAATATTTTTATTTTTTTATTTTTCTTTATTAAGTTGACTTGGATTGGAAAAAGGAATAGGGTTATTATTTAGCCTATAAATACACAACTATAGGTTGAAAAAAGAGTGAAAATATATCACGTAATATATTCTAGAGAGAGAGAGAGTTAGAGAGAGAAAGAGAAAGAGGAAAGAATGAGGAAAAAACCCTTTAGAGAGAAGATCAAGGAAGAAGAAGTTTAACTTTCAGTCCGAAAGTTTAAGGCAAGTTCTTCTTCTATCTCTTTCACTTTGATTCGTGTTTCTATGCATACCTAGGAAATTCCAGGATTTATTAAACACACAAGATTAAATAATTATGCATGTTTAATTGGATTAGAACATAGGTTTTATGAATTTGGTTCATATCTGTTCTTGTGTTATGAATTGATAAATACATGATTTTGATTTGATTTCCGGTGTGAATTTTTACATGTTTAAATTATGTATATTTCATATCTGTGGAATGATGGAACGTAAAAACATGTCTAGGATTCCTAAACATTAAATAGGAATTAGGTTTGGGTTTAAATAAATTTAAATAGACTCAATCATAATGATGCTTGCTATTTGAATGTTTTAAACAAACGAATGAATTTAATCTTTTAATATGTTTTAACAATTGAGATTAAATGTGTATGATGAATTGGATATGGAGAATGCTTATTTGACGGTATAATAAAATATCATCATATGTAAAAGATTCAGTTTATGTAGAACATATGATATAGGAAACTTAAATAAATAATAAGTCATTCCTATTTTGTGATAACTTGATATCATATTATCATAGTTATTTCTGGATTGTTTGATGTATTTCCTTAATCATTACATCAATTGTTGAATTGTGTGATTTAATGCACCGGTATAGGAAGGTGGCATTCTAGGAATGGATTAACTTATCAGTTAAGTCCTACCTATTTTATATAAGGGAATGGATTAACTAAAATGTTAAATCCTACTTATATTAAAGTCAGGTCAGCTGAACAAGTTGAATGACTTATGGATGATTAATTTATTATATAAGGGAATGGATTAACTAAAATGTTAAGTCCTACTTATATTCAAGTCAGGTCAGCTGAACAAGTTGAATGACTTATGGAGGATTAATTTATACCGGATAGGATGGTTACTAGATTATATATATATAAGTATGGTGCCATGATATGAACTTGAGTCTCAGGATCAGTGGTTAGGGTGCGTATATCGCCAGGGATGTGTAACTAGATATGGTGTAGTTGTGTATCCTGATAGGTCTAGGTATTCATGCCCACTATATGTGCATTTTGCATGTTGCCTACTATTCAGGTTGAGACAACCCTATAGTCTAGTGAGGTTCCTTTAATGTGTATATATATATATATACGGACTACTAGTTATTGTTGGATTGACTAGGATGTATACGTGTATCGGATCTCTGCTTGGACTATAGTAGAGTAGAACTTGTTTGTGGGCCTGACCCACCATTATTTTTCAGGTGTTCGTCAGGAGTAGAGGTTGTTCGTGCTGAGCAGGGATCAGTCTACTTCATTCTTCCGATGCTACATAGGAGTTCCTTTATGATTCAGTTTCCTGATTTAGACAGTTATTGCTGTCATTTGTTTAGTTTGGATTTTCTAGGGGTCCACACAGTATGGATTCCCGAGTTGTATTTTGGAGGATCAATTGTATCAGAAGAGTTTATTAATTAATGAAAATATATTCTGAGGTTTATTATTAGATTATCATTTTAGTTTCTTTTCAGCAGTTTATTTATTCTTCTTTATTCTCTTGTACTCTGTGTTCGTTTATTATCAAATTGTTTTGATATCCTCGGGTATTCGGGCGTGGGCCTGGCCAAACCGCATTCAGAAATCCGGGGGGGTATCACAGTTGGTATCAGAGCACTCTAGGTTTAAGTGTCCTTAAGAGTGTCTTTCATTATGTGACTTCCGCGTTGCGTCTCTTAAAACTTAGAGCCCATATTAGGATTCATTATACTCTATTTACGGTTCATTAGGAGGAACTGATGTCAATTGTATTCTGTAGTTATAGAATGGTTGGCACTAAGAAAAAGATGGGGTCCATGGCGACAGCGATAAAGATCCAAAGGAGTAAAGGAGTACGTTATTGATTTCATTGCCCGAAGGCAGAATTAGGGATCGAAGGTTTAAGTTCGTTTGGAGCTACTTTAAAGTATAAGCTAATGAAAGATTTAGATCTGCATGATAGGTCACCGCATATCGGGGCCGACACGACTTTAGTTGATCTCAAAAAGGAGACAAGCGGGGATTAATAGTCCAAAGAGGATCCTAATGGAGGATATTTCAGCGTATCCAAGAGAGAGGGTACTACATCTGGAAGATGGATGATCGCGCGAGGGTGATCTTGTTTGTTGGTTATATAGCTAATGTTATTTGTAGAATTGGTATTGATTAATCTACTATAATTAAACTGTCTTATCATCTCTAAAAGAGATATATAAGAAGTACTCTTCAGAAGATTGGGGATTTGATGGAGTTCTTATCAGAACGAAACGTATGATTTTGTATCACATTCAGGAAGGTATTGGTATTATGTTGTGACGTTCTAATTCGCTTTATAAAGCCAAGTTAGATAGTTTACATTCAACGTGTAGGGAGGATGAGGGTTAAGCCCTTAGTATTTGCTTAGGCAAACATATGTTGCTTTTAAGCTCTGTTTAAAAGATATGTTTCGAGGTTGGATGATTACCTACGAAACTATAAAAGGAAATTGTGAAACAATTTGGTAGTGTTGATTTCAAATGAGACTTTCTTTTCTAGAAAGAACGATGTCCTAAGTAGGAGTATATTTTGTGCTAGTGTGTTTATCATACGTGTTTTATTTTCGTTGATTATTTCGGTTAATGGTATATGGTTTAGTTGGGGACACAAGTATGTGATCAGGCAACTATTGTTTTTAATAATATGGAGTAATAGCGCTATTTACACTAGATTTGTGAGTATGCGGTCGTAGGATATGGTAGATACACATAATTCTAGCCAATCTATTCGACCTGGACATGCGTTATTCTAGTATATTGTTTGGGATGGGATAGTTAAACCATCACTGTGAGTTAAATAATCTAGTATGATTAGTTTGATTTACTTTACTCTAGGTATGGATTTGTGTCATATTACAACGCCATGATAATGGTGGTTGTTAATATTTTGGGATGCGTGAGATGGTAGTAAATAAAATGATGTATTTGATTAATTGTAATTAATTGTAAATTAAATGATTAAATGTTTTATTTTATTTTATTTTATGGTTATGGTTAGTAGTAATGGGTTAACTAATTGGGTCCCACGAACTACTTGGATAGGAGGTTGGATGGGTATGGATAATTACCTGTGGATAGTTGTATATGTATATATATAGATATATATGTATATACATATATATAAAAGGAAAGTAATTTATTAATATTATAGTAACTTTAGTATTAATAAATAATCTGATGTATTTATTTTATATATTTATATAATAACGATAAACATATATTTTATACGTAACATGTTTTAAGTTACCTTTTTAATATTATGGTAACTTTAGTATAAATATATAATCTGATGTATATATTTTATTTATTTAATGAGGATACAGATAGATTATATACGTAACATGTTTTAAGTTACTTTTTAATATTATGGTAACTTTAGTATAAATAAATAATCTGATATATATATTTTATTTATTTAATGAGGATATAGATAGATTATATACGTAACATGTTTTAAGTTACCTTTTAATATTATGGTAACTTTAGTATTAATAAATAATCTAATGTATATATTTTATTTAATTAATAAGGATATACATAGATTATATACGTAACATATTTTAAGTTACCTTTTTAATATTTTCATTTTTTTATTTTTCTTTATTAAGTTGACTTGGATTGGAAAAAGGAATAGGGTTATTATTTAGCCTATAAATACACAACTATAGGTTGAAAAAGGAGTGAAAATATATCACGTAATATATTATAGAGAGAGAGAGAGAGTTAGAGAGAGAAAGAGAAAAAAGAAGGAATGAGGAGAAAACCCTTTAGAGAGAAGATCAAGGAAGAAGAAGTTTAACTTTCAGTCCGAAAGTTTAAGGCAAGTTCTTCTTTTATCTGTTTCCATTTGATTCGTGTTTCTATGCATGTCTAGGAAATTCCAGGATTTATTAAACACACAAAATTAAATAATTATGCATGTTTAATTGGATTAGAACATAAGTTTTATGAATTTGGTTCATATCTGTTCATGTGCTATGAATTGATAAATACATGATTTTGATTTGATTTCCGGTGTGAATTTTTACATGTTTAAATTATGTATATTTCATATCTGTGGAATGATAGAACGTAGAAACATGCATAGGATTCCTAAACATTAAATAAGAATTAGGTTTTGGTTTAAATAAATTTAAATAGACTCAATCATAATGATGCTTGCTATTTGAATGTTTTAAACAAACGAATGAATTTAATCTTTTAATATGTTTTAACAATTGAGATTAAATGTGTATGATGAATTGGATATGGAGAATGCTTATTTGATGGTATAATAAAATATCATCATATGTATAAGATTCAGTTTATGTAGGACATATGATATAGGAAACTTAAATAAATAATAAGTCATTCCTATTTTGTGATAACTTGATATAATATTATCATAGTTATTTCTGGATTGTTTGATGTATTTCCTTAATCGTTACATCAATTGTTGAATTGTGTGATTTAATGCACCGGTATGGGACGGTGGCATTCTAGAAACGGATTAACTTATCAGTTAAGTCCTACCTATTTTATATAAGGGAATGGATTAACTAAAATGTTAAGTCCTACTTATATTAAAGTCAGGTCAGCTGAATAAGTTGAATGACTTATGGATGATTAATTTATTATATAAGGGAATGGATTAACTAAAATGTTAAGTCCTACTTATATTCAAGTCAGGTCAGCTGAACAAGTTGAATGATTTATGGAGAATTAATTTATACCGGATAGGATGGTTACTAGATTATATATATATAAGTATGGTGCCATGATATGAACTTAAGTCTTAGGATCAGTGGTTAGGGTGCGTATATCGCCAGGGATGTGTAACTAGATATGGTGTAGTTGTGTACCCTGATAGGTCTAGGTATTCGTGCCCACTATATGTGCGTTTTGCATGTTGCCTACTATTCAGGTTGAGACAACCCTATAGTCTAGTGAGGTTCCTTTAGTGTGTATATATATATATATATATACGGACTACTAGTTACTGTTGGATTGACTATGATGTATACGTGTATCGGATCTCTGCTTGGACTGTAGTAGAGTAGAACTTGTTTGTGACCCTGACCCACTATTATTTTTCAGGTGTTCGTCAGGAGTAGAGGTTGTTCGTGCTGAGCAGAGATCAGTCTACTTCATTCTTCCGATGCTACATAGGAGTTCCTTTATGATTCAGTTTCCTGATTTAGACAGTTATTGTTGTCATTTGTTTAGTTTGGATTTTCTAGGGGTCCACACAGTATGAATTCCCGAGTTGTATTTTGGAGGATCAATTGTATCAGAAGAGTTTATTAATTAATGAAAATATATTCTGTGATTTATTATTAGATTATCATTTTAGTTTCTTTTCAGTAGTTTATTTATTCTTCTTTATTCTCTTGTACTCTGTGTTCGTTTATTATCAAATTATTTTGATATCCTCGGGTATTCGGGCGTGGGCCTGGCCAACCCGCATTCAGAAATCCGGAGGGGTATCACAAAATGCTACGCGTACTGTCCACATCATGACTATTCATCATGACTGTTCAAACTTTATATCGTTCACTTCAAACCTTAGAGCATCTGCACTAGCTCTCTGGATTTTTGCTCTCCAAGAATGACACTTCAGCTTTTTCAAGAGTCACGTTAGTAATTTTCAAAGCCACGTCAACAACTTTGACTCAGAAATAGGTGCTTCAATTTTATTTTATTTTTATTTTTTTAACTTTTTCCTAATAGCTATAAGTGCACAGGAGTTAGGGTAATTATAGAAGATAAATGATTTTAGTTTAAGTTAAAAAAAAAATTCAATTTTTTAAAATTATAAGTGTAATGTTTGTGTTAGCCAAACATACCCTTAACGATGTTGTGCATAACTTAAAAAATAAAGCAAAAAAAGTTAAAAAAAAACAATCAGTTTTTAAGGGGAAAAAAATAGGCTTTTTAATTTACTTTTGGCCCAAATTAATTTGTTTTTGGACAAACAACACCTAAATAATATTTTTTTATTTGATGAATTTTATTTTTTTATTTTAAAAAAAAAGAGCTCAAATTCTGCGATCGGGAGCGCGAGCCAATTTGCTAGCCCTTGTGGGCCCGTGATATTTCTCCAGTCCGCTGCACTACATTTGGGCCTCCAAATCACCAAAATTAAGTTTTGGTTAGGGTGGTGCAGGTGCTCTTATATTATATGTGTCACAGTCTCTCACTAAAAATTTGTGATCTTTATCTAAAAAAAAAAACTTCCAAAACGAAAAAAGAGAGAGAAAATGAGTACTCACTTCCTAACCCATTAATGACCCGTTAATTAAATCATTTTTTATCAATTGACTTGTTTATGATCGGCTCACCGCTCACTTAAATTGTTTAGTCAAAACTCATTAATTAGTGGGCGAGTCCCCTGGTCAATTAGTGATTGTAATGCATTAAATTCGGTGACAATTCAGGCATCACCCATGTTGCTAGAGTATTTTCTTATCTCTTAATTCTCCCTATCTTGTTATCTACAATTATATTATCTATGATCAAGATCTTTGTATTTTCAAAATAATATGATTAGTCCAATGATCAAAGTACTGTTATTACTGTGAAACTTCAATAAATTTGAGTTTGTAAGTTGTCAATATCTAATTATGTAGTTCCTTGTTTCTTTTCTCTTTGTTTAATAAAAGAATTCTTTCATTTCAATTGCAATAAAAACTAAATGATATTATGAACAAAAACTAAATGATATTATGAATTAAAATCTTATTTTTTGATAAGCAAAATAGACAAGTACTCATTTGAACTCATTCTCAACTCTCAATATATAACTCGAGTTAAGATCTTAATATAATTAGTAGTGATCTCTTGTTTCATGTGGATTAATAAAATTCATGCGCACTTTTTATGGTGACCTCAAACCTACAATTATTATTTCCTTTAATACAAAATCGCTAACTCTATTTCAACTTTTCAAAATTAATATTTACCAATACCACGAATTACAACAATAAAAGTAATTACCAAAAAAATAAAAATAAAAATAAAAACCTCACCTCATCATCTTTGACCTTGAGGACCTGTGAAGCTTCCCCTCTATGACTACAATGGCGGGGGATTGTGGAGCCCTACTATCTCTCTCACTTTTATTATTATGTAGTTTTGTACGTTAATCACAAAATAAACAACCTAAGAGATATATTATCATATATAGATGGGGTTAGAGATGAGGATTAAAATGGATTCTTATCTTAACTCCAATTAGACAAGGGTAGAGATAATTCTATCATATCTAATGAATTGCAATAAACACCACAATATTTTTATAATTACACTCTAGAATTTAGAAATTATAATAAGGCCCTATGCTACTAAATAGTTATATATAAGCCCCTCCACTACAGGATATCCATAAGTAGCCCCAAGAAAAATTAAATATTATCCCACCTAAGACATACATACTTCTTATATTCTTTGAGTAACCAATTTAATTCTTATGATCACTGAATTAAATTCTTTACAAAATAAATATTTTTCTAAATAAATAATACAAAAAAATCATTTTAATAAACATTTTACTAAAATGGCTTAACCAAGTTCGAGTGATCAAATTTATTAAATTGTATCAATTGGATATATATATTCTAACTCTAATAAAGAGTGTGGATTTCATATTGAGCACTTGTGTGTTCCCAGAACTCTAACATTAGCCATCCAAAATACCATGGTATTGACTTTAAAAATATCCCACGCATTGATAAGTCAAAGTGACTAGAACTAAAACTTGGGTCCACTAAACCTCTTAAGATTTAGAGTTTAATATATCTGGTAGATAAGAATAACACCAAAATAATGACAGTAATTTATATGGTGTGATCTTATGGTAATCCAGTTCAGTGTACTCCAAACGTACTAACGTGCTAACTTAAAGTCGACTAACCCAATGATCGAGATAAATCATCAGTATCTCATAGAGGTTAAGTGTGTTATAATCTTACAGATAAAAGTGCCCAACTTTTATCACCGATTGCAAACGATGCCAAGGTGCAAGAAACCAGTTAACTCAAATCTCCTATGTGTAAATCTCATTCACACACTTAAGTTACCTATAATGCAACTTGAAGACTATAATGCATCTCATACAAATATATGAAAAAACCCAATGCATGAATATTTAATTTATTAAATCACATTTATTAACTAAATGTCGAATATTAAAATAAATAATTGACTTTAAGGCATATAATTCCAACACACTATAGAAAGTGTAGATGATTTGTTTTGCTCCACGGAGAGCAAGAAATCATTACTCCTTAATATAATAATCAATGAGCTAAATTTAACGTAACAAAAAATTCCCCTAACAATGGCTGTCATTTGTTTCAATGTCATTACAATGAAGGTAGGATGTGGATCCAAATAATATGAAAGAAAGAAAGGGAGGAAGAACACAGAGGATGAAAATTTTCTACTTTTCTAGTGTTTGATACATGGTACTTGTTATAAAAACTACACTAAAGGTACATGTAGTATCAGTCTTATTTAAAAGAGACTATTTGATGGGATAAAAATCCTATCTAGCACAAAAGTACATTTGTCCCGGCCGGTGAGGATAATTTAGGATACACGTTACGAAAATATTGGGATGTATGTTAGAAAAATGTTAGGATGCCAGTAAGGAGAAAGTTGGGATACACGTTAGGAAAATGTTATGATGCAAGGTCAACGTCCCAACATTTTCGTAACATGTATCCCAAACTATTCTCACCGACTGGGATAGATGCACTGTTGCGCCTAGGGATAGCAACGGGGGTAGTTTTGGGCCGATGTACCCTCCCTCGCCCCTGCAACCGTTTAGAAACCCCGACCCCGTCCTTGCCCAAAACCACCTAAACGGAGGGCCTTTCCAACCTATTCCCACCCCTGTTTAACTTTTTTACCCCCGCGGGCACCCGCCCCGCCCCATTTTGTTCCAGAATTTCTCATCTTTTTAGATTTTTTTTCTACGGATACAATTATATAACTATTGAAGAAATTCATAAAAAAAATAGACAATAAATAATTTAATATAAAATTCAAGGGTATGGACGTTCTTAGTTCGTAAGGTTTGCTGGTCTTTAGAACAATTGGGAAAGTGAATGAATCTAACTTAGGGTTTATAAAGCTAACTATATATACTAATAAAATAAGCGTAATTTAGTAAAATACCTATCTAAATGGGGCGGGGCGGGGTGGGGTGGGGTGGAGTGGGGTGACTTCCTCCCCCCACGCCCCCGCCCCGCCCCGCCCCGAACCTGCGCGGGTTCTCACTAATAAAAACCATTCCCACCCAAATTAATAAGCTACATAGTCCCCTAAAATCACTTTAAACAGGACGAGGTGGAATGGGTACCCGTTCCTGCGGGGCAAATTGCCATCCCTAGTTGGGCCAGAAAATTTTTTGATCCCTATATTATGATGTCAAAAGTCATTTGTATATAAAAAAATAAATAAATAAATAAAGTTGATTTGATAATTAGGATAGCCAACTAAGTATACTATGTGTATCTTTTATTTGAGTTAAAACATTTATTAAGTTGAACCTTTTATTTGAGTCAAATCATTTGTTAAGTGGGGAGAGTGTTGTTTGGTATAAATTTAATAAGTGTGTATTTATTAGTGGTAAGTGTAGATGTAATTAATAATCTCTCCTTCACCTAATAGACGTAGAATTTGTAAGAAAATGTTCAATGAATTAGGGTATAGAAAATTAATAAAAGACTCTTTATAAAAATTTATATTGCACCGCTTATATATATATATAATTATATATAGATGATGACAAATTAATGTATAATAATAATAAATGAAAATTTTGTCAGACAGAAATGTCAAACTTAACCCAAATATAACACACAAACTTGGTTTAGAAGCTCGAAATTATTCAATGATTAAAACTTGTTACGCGTAGTGAGGACAATGATTTATCAAGAATTTATTTTATCACAAGAACCATGTGATTCAAAAGGTTTATTATATTAGGATCTCACAAAGTATTATGATTTTTGATCACTAGAGATCGGTATACTTAAATTCAATGGTAATTTTGAATGACTAGAATTGAAGTCCATTGATGAATAAATAACCTTCACTTTGTGATTGAAATTAAATAAAATTTTCTACAATCATAATCTATTGAGTTTTTTAATGACACAAAATTTATATAGTTTTATAAAGTGAGGATTAACAATAATTTTTTTGTGATGGGTAGCTCAAAAAAATTATAAGATGTCTAAAATTACTCCTATCACACAATTAAGAGTAGCAATTAGGTCAGTTTTGGATGAGTTATGAATAAGGTATTAGTATCTTGCTCATCTCTTATATGTAGGAGTGAACAAATAACCCGTGAATCTGATCCGATTCGATCGGATTGCTACACTCACGGATCGGTGACAGATTAAAAAAAATTAAATCCATAGCTCACAGATCGAGCTGTTAAAAATAGGGGAGCACAAAAGAACCGGAACCGTGGAAATGGAACTGGAACCGTGAGAACTGGAACCGTTTTTTTCGGTTCTCACAGTTCCGGTTCTGCTCTCGGTTCCGAATTTAGAAACCGTGTACATAGGTTCCGGTTCCAGCCCTTGGGAACCGGTAAGAACCGAAACCGTTTATATATATTTATATATAATATATATATGTATTATATATTTAATTTTATACTAAAATATAAGTAAAGAAGGCTGGAGATAAGGCTGGACCTTAGACAATAGAAAATATTTTGCCCTAAATCTCTCTCTCTCTCTCTCTCTCTCTCTCTCAGTCCTCGCCTCCTTTCAATCTCTCATCTAAATGAAGCAAGGAACCCTAAACCTATAATCCAACGGCTCCACACTCGCCCATTCTCTGCCCCACCACCTTCTTCTTCCATTCTCTCTCATTGTGATTCCAATTTCCAGAAAACTTCAAGTAGTTTCAGATCTTTCCTGAAATGGGTCTCAGGGATTGGTGTTGGTTCGAGCATTGGATTGCTCGTATACTGTTCTTCTCCCTACGATTCGATTTCTCTAAAGTATTCTTTATACTCTTTTGCTGACTGGTCAATGGTTGTAACATCAGATATTGCAACGGAGGATCCAAACCCTAAATTACTCTTTGGAGGTATCTTTCCTCATCATTATTTTGCTAATAATTGGAAATTAATTTGCATTGTATCCACTGACCGGAATGATACTGTGTATATATTTCTTCAAACCAAACAGTTAACGGTTCTTATGGAACCAATAGTTTGTCTCCATGTCACAAACTACTTCTTTCGCACCCACTGTATCACTGCCACTGGTCCAAAATCTAAAAGACACATTTTGGCACCTAAACCACGTAACGTACCATTTATAGAAAGTTATAATCCAGTGCCTTTTCCATATATCAAACTCACAAATCCGATATCATTTGAACGGTCATGATTGTTCTTTTTTAGGGCCCGACTTCAAGATCGGTCATCAAATGCTACGCGTACGGTCCACATCATATCTGTTCAAACCTTTTATCACGTGTCACAGTATAGATTCACTTTCTCTCACTAAAAATTTGAGATCTCTATCTAAAATTTCCAGAGGAAAGAAGAGAAAAAGAAAAATCTTCCACCAAAATATATATATATATATATATATATATCGACAACAGAAAGAAGAAATCTCTCTCTCAAATTTTGAGAAAGCAAAAAAATTGTGTAGCCACTTCGTAACCCATTAATGACCGATAATTATATTATTTTTTACTCATTAACCTGTTAATGATCCGTTCATTTGAATTACTCGTTCAAAATTCATTAATTAGTAGACGAATTTGTGCAGGTTGGGTGAGTTTAGGCATAAATTGTCACCCTTAGTCACAATATATTAGTGATTGTCATGCAAGTAATAATGAGCTTAACAATTCTTAGAATGAGAGTACCATTGTAACAATGCATCTTCAAACAAGAAAGATAAATTAGATAAACTGTGCCGATGAGAGAGTGACTGAGTGAGAGATGATCAAATTAAGTGAATGGGGCCGGAGAAATACAAAAGACTAAATAGAGAATCTTTTTGTTAGTACAGCGACAAAAAGCGATCGAGCTGAGAGAGGGTTGGGTGAGACAATAAATTGGAACAAAGGGAATAGATCAATACAGAGATGGGGTATACTTTTTATTAGTCAAATAAAAATTAAAGCCTTCTCACAAAAGAATCATTTTTCTTGAAATTAATTTTTTTTTTATCTCAAAGTAATCTCAGCAGCATTGTTTAAACGTAACGCCAATATTTATGGAGGAGAGGAAATGAATTTATAATAACAAGAATTTGAAAGATGTTTACCATTTAATGGTTTCACTTGTTCATTTGATCACATGAATCATATGGATTAAGAAATTTTTTAAAAAAAAATCCATGATCAAAATAGTCTTTGATGTAGGTATCAATCCAGTTTATTCAATCTAAGTTTTTCAAACTTTAGATTCATTTACATTTAAATTCAAACACAAGTTGTCCGCAATGTACCAAAATTAAATTTATATATATATAATTTAAAAATAACAGATGATCACTACCATTATTTATTCAAATAATCGTGGACCGTTGATCGGTATAAAAGTAGTCTACAAGTTCACATGATCTGGAGGCGATCCTTTGAAAAAGGTAAGAGCATCTGTTTGTTTGTTTGGCTTGGCATGTTCGAAGCTAGATGTGTTTGTTTGGCTTGGCATGTTCGAAGCTAGATGGCATGATATTACATGTGTGATCACTGATGATGATGGGGAGGTTAATATTTGGATAGGAGATCTTTTGAACCAATCAAACTTCATTTTCATTGATGGAGATAGAACTATTAGTAATAGTCATTTGGATGTCTATATCTATAAGAATAGTAAACTATATATATATATATTTGATATTTTTTGGGCATTATATATATATATATATATATATATATATATATATAATGCCCAAAAAATATCAAATATATATATATATAATGCCCAAAAAATATCAAATATATATATATATAGTTTACTATTCTTATAGATATAGACATATATATATATATATATATATATATATATATATATTTGATATTGTTATAAATGCCCAAAAAATATCATATATATATATATATATATATATATATATATATTTAGGGTGTAAGGGTGTGTTTGTTTCGCGGGGTGTGTTTAGCATGACATCACATGTGTGACCTCTGCTCTGATGATGGGGAAGTTAATCAAATGGAGGTAGGACTACTTGGTAACGGTGATTTGGATGTCCCACCACTATATATATGTATAAAGATAGTATGTATGTATATTAGTGTAAATGTGATAGACTAATTTCTTACATTACTTATATAAATTAATTGCTTTCTTTTTTTAAACTCGCATTTTAATGTCTCGCATTTTAATGTTTGTCAATTTTGATTTTTATCATTAATTATATAAAATCTTTAATTTCTTTTATTATTTCCTTTTCTAAGAAAAATAAATAAAAATAGAAATTTAATTACAAAAAAATAAAACAAATCTCTTTGGTAAATCTTTCAAACCATTGTTGTCACTTAGTAAATCATTTAGTGATATTTTAGGGTTTTCACTGTTCAAATTCTAAAATAAGAATTTGCTTACTTTTGTTAGAAGATCACATTCTCTTAATCTATTTAAATGTCACAATTGTAGTTGTTTCTTTTTATGCTATATATTTTTACATCTTAAAAATACTTATAGGTTTCAACTATAATAAAATATATGTGAGAGTGTATATATATATAGAGTAATTTTATTAGAGGAATAAAGTTAAACCTTTCAGAGATATATATATATATATAGAGAGAGAGAGAGAGAGAGAGAGAGAAAAGAGAGGAAAAGGGAAGCTTTCTCATATAGTGTATACAAATCAGTACATATATAAGGCCTATTTATAGGCTTCAATTCTAGTTTCTCATGTACGCCATATTTAGTATCTTCCCTTATAAGCTTATTGATGATCTCATGGATGACATATAATGGGAGATCCCACACACATAGATAGATATATATAACACTTCCCCTTGGGGTCCACAAAAATTACACTAAGAATATGCCTCGTTAAAACCTTACTAAGGAAAACCCAGTGGGACAAAACCTTAGCGAAGGGAAAAGAGTACAATATTCTTGTATCTTTGAAAAATAGTATTGTATGGATTAAAATTGCCTCATTAAAACCTTGCCAGAAAAACCCAGTGGGACAAAACCTGGACGAAGGAAAAAGAGTACAGCATACCAATACCTCTTTGATCAATTGCTCCCCCTTATTAGTTTATCTTTGAAGATCCTTTAGTTGACGCATTCCAATGTTGTGCACCAGCTTCTTGAATGTTGTAGTTAGAAGCATTTTAGTAAATAGATCTGCTAGATTTTCACATGAACGTATCTTCTGAATATCAATATTACCCTTTTTCTAGAGTTCATGTCCATAAAAGAATCTTGGTGAGATGTGCTTGGTCCTGTCACTTTTAATATACCCTTCTTTCATCTGTGCAATGCATGCCGCATTATCTTCATATAATACTGTTGGGCTTTCTTTTATTGATGAGAGACCACATGTTGTTCGAATATGTTGGATCATTGATCTCAACCAAAAGCGTTCCATGCTTGCCTCATGAATTGCGAGTATCTCAGAATGATTTGAAGAAGTTGCAATCATTGTTTGTTTCATTGATCATCATGATATAGCAGTGCCACCATAGGTAAACACATATCCTGTTTGTGAATAAGCTTTATGTGGGTCAGAAAGATAGCCGGCATCTGCATATCCAACTAATGGAGACTTTGGTGCCTTCGAATAAAACAAGCCCATATCAGTTGTGCAACGAAGATATCGTTGTATGTGTTTGATTCCATTCCAATGTCTGTGAGTTGGTGCAAAACTGTACTGTGCTAATAAATTGACTGGAAAAATTATATCAGGTCTTGTGCAATTTGCAAGATACAAAAGAGCACTAATCGCACTGAGATAGGGCACTTCAAGACCAAGGAGTTCTTCATCATCTTCTCAGGGATGAAAATGATCTTTCTTGATGTCAAGTGATCGGATAATCATGGGAGAGTTTAATGGATAGGCTTTATCCATATGAAAATGTCTCAGAATCTTTTCTGTATATGTTGATTGATGGATGAGAATACCGCTCGAAAATTGTTCAACCTGCAGCCCAAGGCAGAATTTTGTCTTTCCGAGATCTTTCATTTCGAATTCTTTCTTTAAATAATTGGTCGTCTTTTCGATCTCTTCCAATGTTCCCACAAGATTCAGATCATCAACATATACTGCAACAATAACAAAACCAAATTCTGATTTATTAATAAAAATGCATGGACAAAAATGATTGTTTACATACCCTTCTTTGAGTAAGTAATCGCTAAGGTGATTATACCACATTCGTCCAGATTGCTTCAATCCATACAAGGATCGTTGTAATTTTATCGAGTACATATTACGTGGTTTTGTTTCAGGCATTTTAAATCCTTCTGGAATTTTCATATAAATATCACTATCTAGTGATCCATATAAATATGATGTAACCACGTCCATTAGATGCATATGCAATCTTTCTGTGATCACCAAATGTATTATAAATCTAAAAGTAGGTGCATCAATCACAGGAGAATATGTTTCCTCATAATCAATACCAGGTCTTTATGAGAAACCTTGAGCTATTAGTCGAGTTTTGTATCTCACAATTTCATTTTTCTCATTACGCTTCCGTACAAACACCCATTTGTACCCAACAGGATTAATACCTTCAGGTGCTTGGACTACTGGTCTAAATACTTCACGTTTAGTTAATGAATTTAGCTCTGCTTGTATCACTTCTTTCCATTTTGGCCAATCATTTCTTCGTCGACATTCTTCGACATTTTGAGGTTTCAGATCCTCATTATCAATATCAAGAGCAACGAGATATGAGAATATGTTGTCGACAATAATTTCATTTTTAATTCATCTCGTTTCATAAATTAATGAGATCTCATCATTTTCAGGTACCTTTGCCTCATCAAGAGCATGTGCCTCATCAAGGGCCATATCATCATTTGTTGCCTTTGCCTCATCAAAATTTATTATTTCATCATTTTTAAGTACCTGAGACTCATCAAGAGCCTCTACTTTATCAAAAGCTATTATTGCAGATTGATCAATAATATCTGTTGCTCTTTTTGTGGCCTCTTCAGGAGTGCCAACTTTTCTTTGTGATTTTCTCTTACGAGGAACAGCATCTTTTGCACCAACTGGTCTACCACGTTTTAAGCGTGTTTTAGATGCATTTGCTGCATTACTGACAGAAGGTCCCTCAGGGACAACAATTCGCGCTGGCACATTTGCAGCTGGTATATGTGATTTTATCACTTTCTTTGTATCAGTAAATGCATCAGGTAATTAATTTGCAACATTTTGCAAGTGAATAATCCTCTGAACTTCTCGTTCACATTGATTTGCACTAGGATCAAAATGAGACAATTTCAGGGCATTCCAAGTAAGATCATGTTGTTGCTGTGCCTTTTCTCCCCCTAATGGTGGGAAAACAGTCTCATCAAAATGACAGTCAGCAAATCGTGCTTTAAAAACATCACCTGTCAGGGGTTCAAGATATTTAATAATAGATGGTGAATCAAAAACAATATAAATTCTAAGTTTACATTGATGACTCATTTTAGTGCGTTGGGGTGGTGCAATTGGAATATATATAGCACAACTAAAAACTCGTATGTGGGAGATATTTGGTTGCTGACCAAAACAAGTTGCAATGGTGAGTACTTATGATAAACAGTTGGTTTTATACGAACTAATGATGCAGTATGTAATATGGCATGACCCCAGGCAGAAAATAGGTAATTTTGTCTGCATGAGCAAATGACGACTAATCAATTGAAGTCTTTTAATAAAATATTCAGCCATACCATTTTAAGTATAAGTGTGTGTAATAGGGTGTTCGACATTAATTCCAGCTGACATGCAATAATCATCAAAAGCTTGAGAATAAAATTCAGCAGCATTATCAAGACAAATTGTCTTAATTGGGTAATCAGAAAAGTGTGCCTGTAATTCGATGATTTGAGCAAAAAATCTACCAAATGCAGCATTACGAGTAGAAATCAGATAAATATGTGACCATCATGTTGAGGCATCAATTAATACCATAAAATAGTGAAATGGTCCACAAGGTGGATGAATCGGCCCACATATATCCCCATGAATTCGTTGTAAAAATGGGGGAGACTCAACAATGACTTTTGAAGGGGATGGTCTGATAATCAACTTACCTTGTGAGCAGGCGGTGCATAGATGATTATTTGGTAGGATGATTTTTTGATCTTTTAGTGGGTGTCCATGAAAATTTTCAATAATTCGACGCATCATTGTACTCCTCGGGTGACCAAGTGATCATGCCAGAGTATAAAAAGTTTTGGGTCACACGATTTTTTATGTATCACAACATTGAACTCAATTGTCCTAATAGTTGTATAGTATAACCCAGAAGAGAAAACAGGGAGTTTTTCTAATATCAGCTTCTTGCCTGAGGTAATGGAAGTAATGTAGAGATATTCCAAATTTCTTTCATTTGCAGTCTCAATATGATACCCATTACGACTCAAGTCTTTAAAACTCAACAGATTTCTCTGAGATCTTGTAGAATATAAGGCATCATTGATTTATAATCTTGTTCCATGTGGTAAAATGATGTTGGCTCGTCCAGAGCCTTCAATCAAGTCGGTGGGACCTGATATTGTACTGACACTAGCGTCTAACAGAGTTAAGTGAGAAAAATATTTTTGATCTCGAAGGATTGTGTGTGTCGTTTCACTATCTGCAAGACATATGTCTTCACCATTTATTTTGGAACTAGTCAGATCCATTCCTATTCATGCAAATTTCTTTATCAGAAAAAAAAAAAATTATAACAAAAGAAACTTGAATACAAACTAGAAGATAAAAACTTTAATAGAAGGACAACAAAAACATAGTAGACAGAACATGAAAAGAAATAAGATTAATTGGTGTGGACATTTCCATCACCAATCAGTAAGTTTATCTTTCCATCACTATCCTCAAAAAAATCTGATACATCCAAATTTGTGATGTTAACTGGCTCATTATGATCAATGAAATTCATTTCCAGATTTGTCAAGTTTGACATTTTTAAAATAACTAGATGTAACAATATAAAAATATAATTTAGAATAGTATATAAATAAATAAAATGGCATTAAATGAAATAATAACATAATATGAATTATTTAAATAACAAAGGTGGTAAAACCAACCATAGTGAATAAATTATTAAACAATAAAGGCGGTAAAACCAGCCATGAATCATTAAATAATAAAGGTGGTAGAATCGATCATAGTGTAAGCACATATATCATTTAGGTGAACAAAATTATTTTATGAATAGTAATCCATAATTAAAATTTTCTTACCCTTTGGAGTCAGAAATACTAATTTCTTTGGTAAAGCAAACCAACCCAACAATCTATCAAAACTAATATCATAAAATAGATATATAGTTGGGATATAAAGAGGGAGAGAAAGCTTTTTCTTCAAGTCTCAGATGGATCTAGCTCGTGCTGATAACGTATAATAAAATATATGTGAGAGTGTATATATATATAGAGTAATTTTATTAGAGGAATAAAGTTAAACCTTTTAGAGATATATATATATATATATATAGAGAGAGAGAGAGAGAACGAAAAGAGAGGAAAAGGGAAGCTTTCTCATATAGTGTATACAAATCAGTACATATATAAGGCCTATTTATAGGCTTCAATTCTAGTTTCTCATGTACGCCAAGTCTTTATAGTCAATTATAAGTACAAGAAGAACATATTCAAAATTTTGCATATTGATGTCAGCAAATTTCATATTCTTGGTCAACTTCAGTGGTCCCCACTCACATTTGAAGCACACTTATCAAGTTATCATCAATTCTTTTGCTTGGAAGGAACTACACATTACTCTTTGGCTCCATCAAAATTAATAATTATGGCCTATGTGGGAGAGAAGGGGTGAACACTCATATATGTATATAATGTGATTATAGTGAGACTACCATACAAATTCAAACAAGAAATAGAGAATGAGGTCATAGAATCTTTTTATTAGAAGACAGACAGAGAGAGAGTGATGGGGGTTGAAATCTTTTTATTAGAGGGGAGAGAGAGAGAGAGAGAGTTGAGTCAGACAATAATTTTTTATTGAAATTTGAATTTTCTTTACTTGGTGCATTGATTTAGTGAAAGCATTTTCACAAAAGAGTCTTGGCAGTATGAATTGACAAAATTAAAGGAAAAAATTTTTTTTTTCTTATTTTTATGCACAACACTTAAATTTCAGTCTTTAAAAAGTTCAATCCTTAACTTATCAAAAAATATAAATTCAATACTTTTTAATTTTATCAAAAACATCTAATTCACAAGTATTGGTGTTATTGAGTGTCTTGTTAAAACTTGTTCTTGAGTTTGAATGTGTCCATGTTTGACAGGTTTGCCCAAGTACTCATAATTTTCAATTAAACTTAATTCAATTAGTCAATTTTTATTTTTCCCTCTCTCTATCTAAAGCTTCTTCTTACCGCATAATTCTCCCACTCTTGCTAGCTGCAACTATATTGCCAGTGATCATGATCTTTGTATTTTCACATTAATATGATTAGCCAAATGATCAAAGTATTGTTATTATTGTGAAGTTGCCTTAATAAATTTGAGCTTGTTATTCATTGAAAAGCGCTGAAAAGTGCACATTTAAATCCCTTAATCTTGAATGTTCTAGGACCTTATTATATCTTATTTTTCCGTTTTAGTCTAATTTCATATTATTTCCCTTTTCAGGCACTTATCCGTAAAATAAGTCAATTCAGCTGAATTATAGCATTAAAAGAAGCAATCTCAAGTCTAGTGGAAGAAAGGAGCAAAGTGGAAGCAAAGTGGTGAAAAAATCCTTCTCCGATCGATCTAACAAAGCTGTGATTGATTACACTGTGATCGTTCCAACCCTGCCATGATGGATCGAGCCTTTTATCCTTATCTTCAGGAAAATTTCCTATTCGATCGATCCAACCTTTCCTTTGATCGATCAAACCCTTTTGATTATCATCACCTACCACTTTTGTCCTTTTTCCAAAAATATCTCAGCCTTGTCCTTATCCAAAAAGTGCGCCGCCATCCTTTGATCGATCCGAGCAACCTTGTGATCGATCGAACTGCCTCAAATTGCGTGAAAAACAGAGTTCAAGCCAAATTAAAGGTGTGTTCATGGTGCAATCATTTGAAGATCCTAGTGCACGAGGTCTGACCATTGGGTGTAACATTTGAGCTACCTATATAAGGATTTTAGCTATTTTGAGTAAGAGAGGTTGGTTAGAAGGAAAGACTTGGCTAGAGATTAGATAGAGAAACATACAATTTGAGAAAGTTCTTCCACTTATCTAGGGTTTCTACCAAGAACACAAGAAGAGGATGATGAATTCTACCATGGAGATAGCCCTTGAGAGTTGGATGACAATATCAATAAGTGGCTAAACCATTCTCTTGGAGCTAGAGATAGCCCTAAGCATGTCTCCTAGACTTTGATGTTTTGTAATTAATGGGAATTTGTGTTGTATTTCTTGTTTTGACATCTTATATATATAAATCTTGTTTTTATAATGATTTGTGTAGTTTAATACTTTCAATTGATCATTTAATTCTATCCATATGTCTATGTATGCCAGAATAAATGTTCATGTGTTTATTTCTAAATTTTGTGACATGAATGCATGTCTATGTGTGTTAATATTATGAATCTAGTGATGGTCAAGGCATAATGCTTAAATAGATTACTTTTGTAGTTTATTTGATGGTTCATACTTATTTCTTGATGGATTATGCCACTTCCTTAGTTTAATTTTCATGTCACTAGCTTAATTGTAGTGTAATTGCCTTACTTTATTAGATAGGTGGACAATCCATTCTTATTATTTGATGTTCCATGCTTACGAATGCAAGTAGTATATTTTTCTAATTTAATGAGTGTGCATTAATTGTGGATTTATGGAATGATTAATGACTTAATTTGATATGTTGTACTAATCACTTGATTGACTAGATAATGTATGCTTACTTGGCCATCCATGTTTGATATTTCAATTAACGGCACACACTTTCATTTACAACACACAATCCCCCTAATCCATCAAATGTTGAATGTCTAGGAAGGTAATGCTTAGTGGTGAACTCTATGTCCCAAGAATCCTCTCTCATATTCTCTACATCTCATTTGTTTTAGTTGTTTTACATTACATTTCTTTAGTTTAAAGTGTAGTATAATTCAACCAACAAACTCTCTTTTGATCATTCGACCTACTAATCAAAAATTGATTCCAAGAATACCGCTCCTTTCCTTTGGGACGATCCCTATTTACTCTAACTACATTAATAGTTAGTAGTGGTACTGGCATTCTATAAATTCAAACTTGGCCACACTACATTTCACACAGCTTTGGTACCCATGATCAACACCAAGTTTTGGCGCCGTTGCCGGGGATTGGCAACACCGTATTTTGGAACCAATTTGGAATTAGTACTCTTTTGATCTTGTTTTTAATTTATTTCATTTTGGTTACTTATTGTGTTTGTTCTTGATTGGTTAAGTACATTGAGTAAGGGAAGTAAAACAAAAGGATTCTAAAGCAAAAAATCAAGCTAAGTTAAGTAAAGCAAAAGCATGAAAAGCTAAAAATATAAAAAAAATTTGCAAAGCAAAGAAAAATTGAAAAATAATTTGAAATTGCTTCAGAACCCTTTGTGAGCTTTTCTAACTCTCTCTCTAGTTAAATAGTCGGCTCGCGTAGTGGAAAGTTTTAATTTCCTAGATAAATCGTCGGCCCGCGTGGAGGCAATTTATTTTCTTGCATATTGTTGTAAGCATAGGAGTATGTGATCAAAGTATGTGGAGGTTTGTTATTGATTGCTTTGTGTTGCAAAGGAGGAGTGCTTGTATTTGTTGATTTTGTTGTTATGATTGCTTGAAGTTTTATGCGGCCCACTCTTCATCTTGACCACTATAATGGAACATCCTCCTTTTAACCAACTTCCTCCCGAAGTTCAAGCTCTAATTCCTCTAATGATCCTTTGTGATCATTACAATTTTCATGAATACCATGCACCAACTTGTATCATGCTCCCTAACTTTGGGGCTGATTAATTTGAAATTAAGCCCGAGACTATTCAAATGTGTTCACTTTTCTATGGCTTAAATGATGAGGAACCATAAAAACATTTTGATGAATTTCTTAAAATATGCTTCACCGTAAAATACATGAATGTCCCGGAAGAAGTTTTTAGGTTACTCCTTTTCCCTTTTACTCTTAAAAATAAGGCGAAACATTGATTCAACAATTTGGGGGCAAATTCAATAACTTCTTGGATACAAATGCAAAATGAATTTTTGAAAAAAATTTACCCCGTAAGTTTGACCAATTCAGTAAGAACCGCCATTAGAGAATTTTCTTATGAGGAAGGAGAACTTTTGCATGAGGCTTGGGAAAGATTGAATGACTTGTGTAATACCCCTAATTTTAAAAGGATAGTCCTGCTATTTTAATTAATTATTTAATTACATTTTTAAATTGATTATGTGTTTATTTGTTTAATTGTTTAATTTCATTTTTAATTGATTATGTGTTTATTTGCATGTTTGTTTAATTATTTTAATTTAATCTATTTGTTTAATTGTTTTAATTTAATTGTTTTATTTAATTAAATTGGTTGTTTAGTTATTTAAATATGTTAGTTTACATTAGGGTTTGGTTTATGTTTAATTTAGGTTTTATTTTTTCTTTTTCACGTGGTGGCCGACTGGGGTTAGTTAGGGTTAGCCGTCTCTAGTTATAAGTGGACTAGGGGTTTATATTAGCATATATATATACTATCCTAGTATGTCTATCTAGGGTTTATGACATAAACCACGAACAGAGAGTATTGAGAGGCAGAGAAAAACAGTGAGGGAAATTTGAGAGATAAACAGAGAGGTTCAAGGAGGACAGGACAGAGTGCTTCTGGGTTGAACCAAGAGCAATGGAGGAGTGGAACGGCAGTCTAGGAAGTGGTCAAAAAATTCAGAGACGGAGGTTTAAGGTTTTAAATGTAAACCTAAAGGCAAGTCTCTGTTCTAACTCTTTCCCCTAAACCTATGTTTTGTGCATGCCTAGGTAGACTCTAGGGGTTTAATTAATGCTAAAAAAAATCTTTTATGCATGTTTAAACTATATTTAATCTCGCTGAATTAAACTGGTTTGCAAATTCTTAAAGTTCTGTTAACTGGTTCTAACTGTCTTTGCGTTTTAGCTTTGTTTAATTGAGATCGTTGATGCATATCGATGTCTTGTAAATAATCTGGGACATTAAAATGAACATTAGAACACATATTAAAAGAATTACAGAGGCCTTGTGTATCGCCAGAGGCAAGGAAGGCGAAGCAGAAAAGGCTAACGGCTTCAGAGAGTGGGAGAGTAAGCCCCTAAAAGGAGGGAGCCAGCTCCCTCATTGATGGAGCTGGCTCCAAGGAGTGTGGAGCCGGCTCCTAGCTCCACAGAGCCGACTCCCAAGGATAGGGAGCTGGCTCCCAAGTGAATGGAGTAGGCTCTCAACTTATGTGAGCCTGTTCTCGCTCAGAAACGCGTACGTAGTTGTTTTAGGGTGTTGTTTGGACTATACAGGGTATTTTTATTCCGTTTAAACTGCTTTAAGTGATGTATGTGAATGCCATGGACTTGTAAAATTATGGGAAAACATTAATTCATAACTGGACTAAAGAATGGGGTAAGATGAACTTAAAGAAAAACCTATAAGTTGCACACTATTTGGGTACTTAAGTTAATTACTGGAACTTGGAGATTCTTTCATATATAATTTAATACTGTTTAATCATATTTAAATAGAGTTATAGGTGCAGTAAATTACTGGCAATTAACTATGCTTGGTTTGGAATAAATTGGTATTTAACTTGCTTTTAACTGTATCAATTTATAGGCGATATGAAGGATTTAAATGCTCTAATTTATTTTAGCAATTTAAATAGTTAGAACACGATTTTTAGGTTTTATAATGAATGCCTAATATCATTGTATATGTATTAATTTATATTGATGCATATTTTGGAAAATGGTTGATGAATACCTAGTGTTGTTTTATCAATTATGTTAATTGGAGGATTGTATGTACTGGTATGGGACGGTGGCATATTAGGGATGGATTAGTTCAAATACTAAGTGCTACCTAATTTGGATTGAGGTATGAATTAACCATAAAGGTTAAGTCCTACTCATATTAGTGTCATGTCAATAAAATAATTGAATGGCCTACTTTGGTTTCTGGATGGATTGTTATACATATATCAGGCCACTATACCAGATGGATAATATTTTGTATTAGGAGTATACGGACTTTATATGGTTATGTTATGGTGCCATGGTATGAGCTTAAGTCTCAGGACCATGGTTTGGGTGCGTATATCGCCAAGGATGGATAACTGGACATAAGTATTGTTCCCTGGTAGGTCTAGGGACACATGGCCACGTTATGTGCGATTTACATGGTATCTCTACTCAGGCTAAGACAGACTTATTGGACTAGTGAGCATTCTATAGTGTGTATTTATACATATATGGACTATTCTAGTTATTGTTGAGCTATCTAATATGTATCTGCGTATCAGGTTTCTGTATGGATCGTAGTAGGATGGGACTTGCATGTGGGCCTGACACACTCTCTTATTTTTTAGGTGTTCGTCAGTTTCAGAGTTAGAGCTTGATCGTGCAGAGCAGATACAGTGACTCACTCCTCCGACTATGTAGGACTGCTTTCTATATTTAGCGTTGGATTTTTATTACAGTTATTTCCTTTTCAGTTTATGATTTTATTAGGGGTCCACTTGATGGATTCCCGAGTTGTTAAATTAATGGAGTTATTTTGGATTATTGGATTTAACAATAGTAACCTTTGAGGATTTTATAATTACAATTATTTTCAGCTTATTATTTTATTTCTTTGATTCATTTTGTATTCAGTGCTATTTACATATTAATTGTTTGGTATCCCTTGGGTCTGTACTCGGACTTGATCACCCGTGGCTCTAGATTCGAGGGGTATCACAGTTGATATCAGAGCACTCCAGGTTCAGTGTCTTTAAGATTCTATCGTATAAGACTTTCGCGTAACATTTTCTCTTGTTTAGAGCTTAAGTTTATGATTCATTGTATTCCTTTACGGTTCGGTTGAAATCGTACTGATGTTTGTCTTTCTATGTTAACAGAATGGTTAACGCTAGAAGCAGATGGAACAATCAGCGACAAAGGGAAGCGGGCCGTTGGCAGCTTCAGAAGGACAATGGTTAGTTTTACGAGGAGCATGAGGAAGTTCAACAGACTCAGGATCAAGGAGGAAATCCAGAGTATCCTTCTCATATCAATGACCTCATTGCTCGGGCTATAGAAGCAGGGGTAACAGCTACACTTCAGAATCTACCACAGGTTCAGCAGGCGCCTATACCAGCACCAGTTGTTTAGGTTGATACTTGGGAAAAGGCTAGAAGTTCTTTCACAAAGGGAGCCCACCTGAGTTCTCAGGCTCCACCGATGCGAAAACAGCTCACCAATGGAAACAGGACTTTGAGTGACATATTCGCCTGGTTAAGTGCTCGGAGGTTCAAAAGCAAATGCTTGCTACCTTCAAGCTGGTCGGAGATGCATTACAGTGGTGGGAATCAGTTTACACCATAGAGGAGAGGATGTCATTGACTTAAGATCAATTCAGTGCATGCTTTGATGAGAAGTACTTTCCTTACGCAGTTAGGGCAGCCATGAAGACATAGTTACTTAATATGCAATAGGGGAACATGACAGTGGCAGAGTATGAGCAGCAGTTCACGCGTTTATCCCTTTTTTCTCCAGAGGAGGTGGATACAGAAGAAAAGAAGTGCAATAGTTTCGTTAAGGGACTGATATGGTCTATTAAGTGAGCTATTACAGGTAGTCCAGCTTACACTACTTATGCTCAGGTGGTGGATGCTGCTTTACAGCAGTATCAGTTGATCGTGGACTTTAGATAGGCTAAGGGTGAGAAACAGGGTAATAGAGACTTTGCTAATCAGTCAGTTGAGAAAGAGAATGGCAATGGACACCGATAGAATGACAAAGGCAAATTCCAGGGACAACAGTCTTGGAAGAAGCACAAGGATGGTTTAGCTGCTCATAGGGATGTGGCACATATTTAGAGGCAACAGAATGGGGAACCACAGGCAGGACAGGGTCAGCCACCGGCTAACCGACAGAGGAGGCCATTTGGCACTTTCCAGGGTAGTTGCTACACTTATGGAGAGTATGGTCATACTTTTAGGCAGTGTCCTAAAGCAGGACAGGGATAGAGGGCACCGACACCTTTATCCACTCCACAAGTTCCACGAATTCAGGGACAGACATATCCGACATTACTGGCACCGCCACAGCCTCAGGGACAGGCACCACAACTATTGCATTATGGCAAGGTGTTCAATCCCATGCCACAGGATATTCAGGCACCTTAGGCTATTGAGGATGTGTTTTTTATTCATGGTTCAAAAGGTTGTGTTTTATTTTATACGGGTGCTACACACTCATTTGTAGCTAGATCTTTTATTGCTTTATCTGGGATGACGACGTGGATATGCAATAGACCCCGGGGTATTTCGACACCGTTGAGCAATACTGCCATTTTACATGAGAGTGATAGGCTTGTGACACTAGATATTGGTAGACTCAGATTTCTAGCCAATCTATTGGTCTTGGACGTGCACACTTATGACATGATACTTGGGATGGATTGGTTATCTCACTACCATGCCCAAGTTAATTGTTATGATAGGTCTATTGTGTTCACCATACCTGGTCAGGATCTATACGTCGTTGCTATGCCACGTTCTAATGGGGTCACTAACACTTACTTGTTCTATATGGGGGAGGAAATGGAGGAGGGGATTACTGTATCATTGGATAGTATACCAATTGTATAGGATTTTTGGAATGTATTTTAAGAGATTCTAGGGTTGTCACCTAGTTACGAGATTGACTTTGTGATTGACTTAGCTCCGGGCATTATATCTATTGCTAGGGCACCATACAGGATGGCACCAGTGGAGATGCGAGAGCTGAGGGATCAGATTCAACAATTACTCAGCCAGGGTTTTATTCGTAGGAGTACTTCACCCTGGGGAGCACCAGTTCTATTTGTGAAGAAGAAGGATGGTTTGCTTTGCCTGTGTATAAATTACAGGGAGTTGAACAAGGTTAATATTCATAATAAGTACCATTTGCCCAGGATTGATGATCTTTTTGATCAGTTGAAGGGAGCTACGTACTTCTCTAAGATTGATCTACGTTCTAGGTATCATCAACTTAAGGTACGAGAGTAAGATGTTCCTAGGACAACGTTTCTTACTAGATATGGTTCTTATGAGTTTCGTGTCATGCCGTTCGGACTGACTAATGCACCAGCAGTCTTCATGGATTTGATGAACAGAGTCTTCAGGGCTTATTTAGATCAGTTTGTCATTGTTTTTATAGATGACATTTTGATTTATTCAAAGTCAAAGGATGATCATACTAGACATCTTTGCATAGTCTTGCAGACGTATTATGAGCATTAGTTATATGCCAAGTTCAAGAAACGCATCGTAAGCACCAGTTATATGCCAAGTTCGAGAAGTGTAAATTTTGGCAGCGGGAAGTGAAGTGTCTGGGTCACGTGGTCTCAAAAAGGGGAATAACGGTAGATCCAGCCAAGGTTTCAGTAGTGGTTGAGTGGGGACAACCTACTTCACCTACCAAGATTCGGAGTTTGCTCGGATTAACAGGATATTATTGTAGGTTCATCCAGGGGTTCTCGATGATAGTGGGACCGCTCATTCATCTGACTAAAAAGGCTGTACGGTTCATGTGGGATGAATTTTGTCAGAAAGCTTTTGATGAGTTAAAGTGCAAGTTGACTTCTGCACCGATTCTATCTACTCCACAGAGTGGGATTGAGTATCTTGTCTGCACAGATACTTCTTTGCAAGGTCTTGGATGTGTTTTGATGCAGGAGGAGCGACCGATTTCATATGGATCTCGAAAGCTTAAGCCTCGTTAGCTTAATTATCCAACACATGATTTGAAGTTGGCAGCTGTGGTCTTTGCCTTATGCATTTGGAGGCATTATCTATTGGGAGAATCCTTCAGATTATTTAGTGATCACAAGAGTCTGTAGTATTTATTCACTCAGCGGGAGCTGAATATGAGACAGCGCTGATGGTTAGAGTTTATGAAAGACTATCATTTCTCTATACAGTATCATCCCGGGAAAGCGAATGTAGTGGCAGATGCACTTAGTCACCGACCCGTTGCTAGTCTTTCTGTTCTATTCACTATTGAGTGGAATGTTTTGAAGACGGTGGATGAGTTGTCGGATGCTTTTGTGGTTTGCATGGTAGTTACACCTTCGATTATTCACTAAGTTTTAAGGGCGCAACTCACGGATCAGCAGTGCATTGACAAAATTATAGAGATAACTTCTGGGGAGGTCCCATTTTACTATGTTGGGACTGATGGAGGTTTGAGGTACAAGGGATGGTTAGTGGTACCTTCTATTGATGATTTGAGGAAGGATGTGATGACTGAGTCTCATCATTCTAAGTTTTCTGTTCATCTAGGAGGTGACAAGATGTATCAGGATATGAAGCGATAGTTTTGGTGGGTAGGTGTGAAGAAGGACATTGCTATTTCTGTCTCTCAATGTAGTGCTTGTCAGGTGGTCAAGATTGATCATTAGCGGTCGCTAGGAGTTCTACAACCACTACCTATACCGGAGTGGAAATGGGAGAGCATTTCTATGGATTTCGTGGAGGGATTGCCTACTTCCTATAAGGATCACAATTTCATTTGGGTCATCGTGGATAAGTTGACTAAATCAGCTCATTTCTTGCCTATTCCCACGAACTTTACTTCGGAGCAGTTGGCGAGACTTTACATTACAGAGATTGTGAATTTGAATGGTATTCCATTGTCTATTATATCAGACAGGGATTTAAGCTTTGTGTCAGGATTTTGGAAGAGTTTTCAGCAGGCTTTGGGTATAGAGTTGCATCTTAGCACTGCTTATCATCCTCAGACTGATGGACAGACTTAGAGGGTTTATCAGATCATAGAGCATATGCTTCGTTCGTGTGTTCTTGATTTCAAGGGCCACAGGGAGAATTATTTGCCACTTGTGGAGTTTGTATATAACAATAGTTTCTAGAGGACTATTGGTATGGCACCATTTGAGGCATTGTATGGCCGACCGTGTCGATCGCCTGTTTGTTGGATGGAGGTTGGCGAGAGCAGATTTTTGGGTCCTAAGTTCATTAAGGATACCTCTGAAAAGATTGTTATTATTCGGGATCGCATGCGCACTGTCCAAAATTGGCAGAAGAGTTACGCAGATCGTTATACTCGTGCTTTGGAATTTCAGATTGGGGATCAGGTTTTACTCAAGGTATCTCCTATGAAAGGCGTAATATGCTATGGGAAGAAAGGGAAGTTGTCACCGCGGTTTGTCGGTCCATTCATGATTACGGATAGAGTTGGCGCTGTAGCTTATCGGCTAGCACTTCCAAATAATTTGGATCGCGTACACAAAGTGTTCCATGTTTCCATGTTGCAAAAATTTCTACGAGATGAGGATCGGTATCAACATATCGATGTTAGAGAGATTGAGTTGCAGCCGGATGTAACATATTTGGAGCCACCGTGTCATATTGTCGACCGTCGGGATTAAATCCTTCGTAATAAGGTTATCCCTTTTGGTACGTGTTCAGTGGAATCATCACAATGAGGCTGAGTCTGCTTGGGAGAGGGAGGATGTCATTCGCTCGCAATTTTCTGAAATATTGAAAGAAGGTAAGAGCGAATTCTGAGGACGGAATTCCTTTTGTTAGGGGGAAGAATGTAATACCCCTAATTTTAAAAGGATAATCCTGGTATTTTAATTAATTATTTAATTGCATTTTTTAATTAATTATGTGTTTATTTGTTTAATTATTTAATTGCATTTTTAATTGATTATACGTTTATTTGCATGTTTGTTTAATTATTTTAATTTAATTATTTTTATTTAACTTATTTGTTTAATTTAATTATTTTATTTAATTAAATTGGTTGTTTAGTTATTTAAATATGTTACTTAGTTTACATTAGGGTTTGGTTAATGTATAATTTAGGGTTTTTTTTTTTTTTTTTTTTTTTTTTTTTTTTTTTTTTTTTTTTTTCACGTGGTGGCCGACAGGGGTTAATTAGGGTTGGCCGTCTCTAGTTATAAGTGGACTAGGGGTTTATATTAGTCTATATATATACTATCATAGTACGTCTGTCTAGGGTTTACGACATAAACCACGAACAGAGAGTATTGAGAGGCAGAGAGAAACAGAGAAAGAAATTTGAGAGATAAACAGAGAGGTTCAAGGAGGATAGGACAGAGTGCTTCTGGGTTAAACCAAGAGCAACGGAGGAGTGGAACAACAGTCTAGGAAGTGGTCGGAAAATTCAGAGATGGAGGTTTAAGGTTTTGAACGGAAACCTAAAGGCAAGCCTCTGTTCTAACTCTTTCCCCTAAACCTGTGTTATGTGCATGCCTAGGTAGACTCCAGGGGTTTAATTAATGCTAAAACAAATCTTTTATGCATGTTTAAACTATATTTAATCTCATTGAATTAAACTGGTTTGCAAATTCTTAAAGTTCTATTAACTGGTTCTTGCTGTCTTTGCGTTTAAGCTTTGTTTAATTGAGATCGTTGATGCATATCAATGTCTTGTAAATAATCTAGGATGTTGAATGAACACTAGAACAAGTATTAAAATAATTACAGAGGCCCTGTGTATCGCCGGAGGCGAGGAAGACGAAGCATAAAAGGCTAACGGCTTCAAGGAGTGTGAGAGCAGGCTCCCAAAAGGAGGGAGCCAACTCCCTCATTGATGGAGCCGGCTCCAAGGAGTGTGGAGCAGACTCCTAGCTCCACAGAGCCAGCTTCCAAGGATAGGGAGCCAGCTCCCAAGTGAATGGAGCAAGCTCTCAACTTGTGAGAGCCTACTCTCACTCAGAAACGCATATGTAGCTGTTTTAGGGTGTTGTTTGGACTATACAGGGTATTTTTACTCTGTTTAAACTGCTTTAAATGATGTATGTGAATGCCATGGACTTGTAAAATTATGGGGAAACATTAATTCATAACTAGACTAAACAATGGGGCAAGATGAACTTAAAGAAAAACTTATAGGTTGCACACTGTTTGGGTACTTAAGTTAATTGCTGGAACTTGGAGATTCTTTCATATATAATTTAATACTGTTTAATCATATTTAAACAGAGTTATAAGTGTAGTGAATTACTGGCAATTAACTATGCTTGGTTTGGAATAAATTGGTATTTAACTTGCTTTTAACTGTATCAATTTATGGACGATTTGAAGGATTTAAATGCTTTGATTTATTTTAGCAATTTAAATAGTTAGAACATGATTTTAGGTTTTATAATGAATGCCTAATATTGTTGTATATGTATTAATTTATATTGATGCATATTTTGGAGAATGGTTGATGAATACCTAGTGCTGTTTTATCAATTATTCTAATTGGATGATTGTATGCATCGGTATGGGATGGTGGCATACTAGGGATGGATTAGTTCAAATACTAAGTCCTACCTAATCTGGATTGAGGTATAGATTAACCATAAAGGTTAAGTCCTACTCATATTTGTGTCATGTCAATAAAATAATTGAATGACCTACTTTGGTTTTTGGATGAATTATTATATATATTTCAGGCCACTATACCAGATGGACGATATTTTGTATTAGGAGTATACAGACTTTATATGGTTATGTTATGGTGCCATGGTATGAGCTTGAGTCTCGTGACCATGGTTAGGTTGCGTATATCGCCTAGGATGGATAACTGGATATAGGTGTTGTTCCGTGGTAGGTCTAGGTACACATGACCACGTTATGTGCGATTTGCATGATATCTCTACTCAGGCTGAGATAGACCTATTGGACTAGTGAGTGTCTTATAGTGTGTATTTATACATATATGGATTATTCTAGTTATTGTTGAGCTATCTAGGATGTATCTACATATCAGGTTTCTGTATGGATCGTAGTAGGATAGGACTTGTATATGGGCCTGATCCACTCTTTTATTTTTCAGGTGTTCATCAGTTCCAGGGTTCGAGCTTGATCATGCAGAGTAGATACAGTGACTCACTCTTCCGACTACGTAGGACTGCTTTCTATATTTAGCGTTGGATTTTTATTACAGTTATTTCCTTTCCAGTTTGGGATTTTATTAGGGGTCCACTTGATGGATTCTCGAGTTGTTAAATTAATGGAGTTATTTTGGATTATTGGATTTTAACAATAGTAACCTTTGAGGATTTTATAATTAAAATTCTTTTCAGCTTATTATTTTATTTCTTTGATTCATTTTGTATTTGGTGCTTATTTACATATTAATTGTTTGGCATCCCTCGGGTCTGTGCTCGGACTTGATCACCCGTGGTTCTAGATTCGAGGGGTATCACAACTTACCAAGGAAATGTTCACACCATGACATTCCAAAATGGCAAGTGGTTCAATATTTCTATGAAAGTCTATCCGCCACTCACAAGGACATAGTTGATACATCATGTGGAGGTTCATATTTTGGAAAGCATGAAGATGATGTTTGGCACCTTTTTGAAAAAATGAGTGAAAATTCATTGCATAAATATCATACTTCTCGGGTGACTCATGATTCTAATGAAAAAAAGAAAAATTTGAAAGTGTGTCAAATTAAAAATCCAATGGAGATTGTAGCCGAGGTTAAAACTCTCACTAAAAGACTTGATCAATTTCTATTGAGTCAAAAACTGGTTATCCGATCATCTTTTTTTTATCATCATTATCATTCTTGTGAGCCTTGCATAACATGTTCTAGTGTTTTACACTTTACTTCCAATTGTCCCCATATACATGTATTTAATGAACACTTTGAACAAGTTAATGCTACATTTGCTCACCCTTATTCGGATGTTTATGTTCCAGTGTGGAATGAAAATTCAAATCATTTTCAAGTTAAAAAATTTCAAAGTCAATACGTTCCTCCTCATAAAAGAAATGAAGGTTCTCAAGAATTTGTTTTATCTTCTTCTTATTATCAAAGAATGAATCACTATTCTCATCCTTAAGTGTGTAATTCTCAAATTTGCTCTCATCATCCTCATGCACTTTCTAGTAATTCCACATTTGTTACATACTCATTCTCAATCGATATCGAAGCTCGAATCCCAAATTGGGATGATAGCTAATTCCTTGAATGAAAGAGAAATTGGTAAACCAACCCGAAAGGAACCCAAAAGCCCAATACTTTATGGAAGCAAACCCTACATCGGGGTGCCCTTCCCAAGAACAAGTGCAAGTAATTACCATTTTGAGAAGTGGTAGCCAAATTGATAACAGGGTTGAAAAACTAAGTGAGGATAGCAAACCGGTGCAACCCAAAGTTAGCACCCGTCCCGTTTCCAATCCTATTCCTACTTCATTAGAAAAAATGTTCCCATTAAGAATATTCAATCTTCTTTATCATCTTCTCAAGTTGTAAAATTTTATGAGCCAAAAGCTCCATTTCCATATGCTTTAAGAAAGACTTTATCCTTTAGGAGGCAAGAAGGAAAAATCTATGACATGATGGAGGTGTTTAAACAAGTTAACATAAATCTTCCTCTCTTAGATGCATTTAGGAAAATTCCACTTTATGGAAAATTTTTGAAAAACCTTTGCACACAAAAGAGAAAAAACAAGGGACAAGGCCCTAAAAAAGTGTTCCTCACGGTGCAAGAGAGTTCGATCATTCAATATAATACTCCATCTAAGTTCAAAGATCCCGGTGCTCCTACTATCTCATGTGTGATTGGAAACCATGAAGTTCGTAGAGCTCTTCTTGAATTAGAAGTGAGTGTTAATTTAATTCCTAACTCCGTGTATGTCGAGCTAGGTTTGAATGATTTGAAGCCAACCTCATGGTACTTCAATTAGCCAATAGATCCATCAAAACACCTAGGGGCATGGTTGAGGACATACTCATCAAGGTTGACAAGTTCTATATCCTGGTTGATTTTGTGGTCCTTGATACCGAACCGGTTGCCAAACCTACCAATCACATCCCAATCATCTTAGGAATGCCATTTCTTGCCACCGCAAATGTAACCATTAATTGTAGATCCGGTGTTATGGAACTTTCTTTTGGTAACATGATGGTTAAGCTTTAATGTTTTCAATACAAGTCGACATCCCATAGATGAAGATGAGTGTTGTCTCAAAGATGTCTTGGATGAGGTTGTTGAGGAGTCCATTCCTTCCATGATTATGAAAAAACCAACCAAAGACAATCTTTCATCTCTTATCTCCGAGGATCTTCTTGCATCTTGTCTCCTTAAAATGTATCGCAATTGTGGGTTTGATAATGAGGGATCAATTAATGAAGTAAGCAATTTAATGGAATCGTTGCAAGCTTGGATTTTCCACCTTGGAAAGTTCTAAAAGAACTTCTTCTTCTATTTTCTAGCATTCCACCTGTTCTATCTTTAATCTCCCCACCCACTCTTGAGATTAAAACTCTTCTTTCCAATTTTAAGTATGCCTTCTAAGGCCCAAAAGAGACTCTTTCGGTTATTATTTCTTCATGTCTTGAAAAAGACCAAGAGAATGATCTCTTGAATGTGCTTAAAAAAAACAAGGAAGCTATTGGATGGAGTGTGGCCGATTTAAAGGGAATTGACCATTCCATTTGTATGTCTCGCATTCTTATGGAAGAGGATGAGAAACCTTTTATAGATGCCCAAAGGAGATTGAATCCAAACATGAAAGAAGTGGTTAAGAAGGAAGTTATAAAGCTTTTAGATGCCAGAATCATTTATCCAATCTCTGATAGCAAATAGGTGAGTCTAACCCAAGTAGTTCCCAAGAAATCGGGAATTATGGTGATTGAAAATTCAAAAGGTGAGGCAATTTCTAAGCGTACCACCAATTCATGGCGTGTATGCATTGATTATCGAAAGTTAAATGCTGCCACTAAAAAAGATCACTTTCCTTTGCCCTTTATTGATCAAATTCTAGAAGGATTGGCCAGGCAACAATTTTACTGCTTCCTTGATGGCTATTCAGGCTACAATCAAGTAGCCTTAGACCCCTTGGACCAAGAGAAAACCACATTTACTTGTCATTTTGGCACATTTGCCTATAGACGGATGCCATTTAGTTTATGTAATGCTCCAGCCACATTCTAAAGGTGTATGATGTCAATTTTCTTGGACATGGTGAAAGAGTATCTATAGGTTTTTATGAATGATTTTTCAGTCTTGGGTCTTCATTTGATGCATGCCTTAAAAATTTATCTTTGGTGCTCAAAAAATGTCGTGAAATAAACCTCGTTCTTAGTTTGGAGAAGAGCCAGTTCATGGTTCAAGAAGGTATTATTTTGGGTTATGTCATCTCAAAAAAGGTATTGAGGTTGATAAAGCAATAGTTGAGCTCATTTCTGAATTGCCTCCATCTTCTACGGTGAGAGAGATTTGCTCCTTTCTAAGTCATGCCGGCTTTTACCGCCGTTTCATCAAAGACTTTAGCAAAATTACTGGACCCTTGTGCAATCTTCTTGCCAAGAAGACCCCATTCGTCTTTGATCAAACATGCCTTGATGTTTTTCATACACTTCGTGGTTTATTGCCATTACCTTTATTATGCAACCTCTCAATTAGTCATTACCATTTGAAATCATGTGTGATGCCTTTGATTATACCATGTGAGCAGTTTTGGGACAAAGCCATATACTTTGCAAGCAAGACTTTCTTGGGAGCTCAATTGAATTACTCTACTACCAAGAAAGAATTACGTGCCGTAGTGTATGCTCTTGATAAATTCCGGTCCTATCTCTTAGTGTCTAAAGTCATTGTCTATTCTGATCATGTTGCTTTGAGGCATCTTTTGACCAAGAAAGAAACAAAACCTCGTTTGATAAGATGGATTTTGCTTCTTCAAGAATTTGATTTTGAGATCAAGGATAAGAAAGGCACTAAAAATATGGTTACCGATCATCTTTCAATGTTAATGGTAGAATCTTCCCTAAGCCCACCAATTCATGATTCTTTTCCAGATGAACAACTCTTCCAAATTTCTAATAGAAAAATGCCTTGGTTTGCTGACATTGTGAATTTTCTTGCAATTGGCAAACTTCCAACTAATTGGTCAAGGCAAGAAAAAACCCGGTTCTTTGCCAACATCCGAAAATATTATTGGGAAGATCCCATTTTATTTAGATATTATCCGGATCAAATTGTGAGAAGATGCATTCTGGAGAGTGAGGTTCCAAGTGTCCTTGTGTTTTGTCATACCCTTGTATGTGGTGGGCATTTTAGTGCAAAGAAGACCGCCTTGAAGGTTCTTTAAAGTGGGCTATTTTGGCCCACCATCCATAAAGATGCCTATAATTTTTGCAAGGAGTGTGAGTGATGTCAAAAGATGGGATCGATGTCAAGGAGAAACATGATGCCCTTGACAAACATTCTAGTTATGGAAATCTTTGATATATGGGGAATTGATTTCATGGATCATTTTCCTATGTTCTATGGCTTTCAATACATTTTACTTGCCGTTGACTATGTCTCTAAGTGGGTGGAGCCACTATGTGGTTGTTCAATTCATTAAATCGAACATTTTCACTCGTTTTGGTATGCCAAGAGCAATGATTAGCGATGGAGGGAAGCATTTTTGCAATCAATTTTTGAAGCAATTATTCCTAAAGTACTCCGTCACACATAAAGTCGCCACCGTTTATCATCCTCAAACAAGTGGGCAAGTAGAAGTTTCAAACCGGGAAATTAAACATATTCTTGAGAAAATAGTGAACACAACCTGGAAAAATTGGTCCCGAAAATTGAATGATGCTTTGTGGGCTTACCAGACAACATATAAGACTCCCATTGGCATGTCTCCTTATAGACTTGTATATAGAAAGCCTTGCCACCTTTTGGTTGAGCTAAAATATAAGGCTATGTAGGCAGTTAAAAAGCTCAATCTTGACCTTGATAAAACCGGAGAGAATCGCTTACTTCAATTAAATGAGTTGGAAGAATTGAGACACAATGCTTATGATAATGCTAAGTTTTATAAAGAAAGGACTAAAGCTTTTCATGATAAACATATTATAAAAAAATCCTTTGAACTCGGACAAAAAACATGGCTCTTCAATTCTAGACTTAAGCTTTTCCCCGGAAAATTGCGTGCTAAATATGAAGGTCCATATGAAATCATTTCTGTTGCGCCCCATGGGGCGGTTGAGATAAAATGCTTAAAAGATGGCAATACATTCAAAGTAAATGGGCAAAGGTTGAAGCCTTACATTGAAGGGCAAGTTTTTCAACGACATATAGAAGCCGCCCTCTTGGTCCATCCTATCTATGACGAGATTTAGTGATGCACTCAGTGTCATCTAGGCATGTTCAATATGGTTTTCTTAGAGTCTCACTCATTCTTTTTGTTGTCATCCCCGAAAGCTTGCATAAATTATTTGTGCTCTCATCTCATGAAGAAGCATTTTATCTCTGTTCGATCGATCACAAAGCTCTTCCGATCGATCGAATATCTTTGCAGGCAGTTCTCTGCATATTTTCATATCTCTATCCCATTGTGCGAAAGTTTCTGTATATTTTCAACTCTCTATCTATCGTTCGAACTTTCTTTTTAATCATTCACAACAACTCTCTGTTTAATCGTGCGAAAATTCTGCAGGTTTTCAGTACTCTGTCCATCGTGCGAATCTTTGGATAGATCAAAGTTTTGATCATTCATGGTATGATTGATCAGAAGTTTCTAAAAAAAAAAAAAATATTTCAAAGTGGCATTCCGTCTTGCTAGAGACGTTAAACTTAGCAATCATTGTACATATTTCTTACATTTTTGTTTCTTTACATGCTTTCATAAAATGAAAAACATAAAAACTTTTCAACATTGTGCCATTTTGTGTAGTCATGCATACTTTATGATTTATCTTGGGCTTGATCTCATATCTCTCTTTCATCTTGTGCTATATTGCCTTAGAATGCTTGATTTACTTATCTTATCCCATTTGATATTTGATGTGAGTTTGCTAGTGTGGTTATTCAAGTAGGTTGTTGATTCCAAGTTTGGGGGTGCACTCTTTTCCAATGGGTCACTACTGGGCTTCATGTCTTTTCCTCCATAGTATATTCTTTCCATCTTTTCCATTGTTCTCATTGCACATTGAGGATAATGTGTGGTTTAAGTTTGGGGGTAAGGTGACTTTGTTGTATTCCATTTAAGTTGAGCTTTAAATGCATGATTGAGATTTAAGATTGATATTAGCTACGATTTTGATATTTTGAGGATTATATTGCTTAAAATTTAAAAATTGCTCGACTTGAGAGTCCAATACTCCTTGTTAGCCTTGTAGATGCCATTTAGGAGTAAATTTTTTAAAAGATCGATATCTTGCTTGCACTTGTAGTCCACATCATCTTGATTGTGTGATTGTTTTGGAGATTCACTCTAGGATTCTACACTAGCAAAGGTGCACACTAGCATTCATTTGTGCGGTACATGCTTTGTTGATTATTGTGATAGCCCAAGTTTTATAAACCCGGTGCGTCGGTGATGACTGAAAGGTGACCCGATGACAGATCCAAAATGCGGAAGCAAAATGTTTAAACTGACCTCCAGAGATATATGTCATCCCTAAGGCACAAAAATGACTCCCCATGAAGCCATGGAACTCATATGAGCTAAGCAATGAAGCAAGAATGTCAAACTCGATACGAAATGAACCAAGGGTAAAATGATCATTTCAAACTGAAATGGATGCCACCGTGCATACCATTGGAAAAACAACAAAAAATTAACAAAGATGGACTTAAGAATCACTTGATTCGGAGTCCGGACGAAAAAGATATCAAGTCTTGAAGTCGAAGGAAGAAAAACCCTATACTGGTTCGAGCCAAAAACTGACAACCCTCCACTAAAATTTGAATATCTTGAGCTATAAAATGAATCTGAAACTCTAATTGGTACCATTGGAAAGCTTATTTTGATTCGGTCAGTTTAGACTCAAGAACGGACCAATTCGAAGTTAAAACAAGGAAGATATGACAATTTGAAGTCGAAGGTGCAGTGCTGAAAAAGGGATGGACGAGCGCTCGTGCAAGAGCTACGAGCGCTCATACGGCTCACGTCCAGGGGCAAAATCCTACTGCCCCAAATGCGTGAGCTCGTCTTCATGCACGAGCGCTCATCCTGCAGACAAGCTTAGTAGCTTTAGGGACTTAAAATGTGATTTTGAAGACTTTCTGGGCCTTTTTTGAAAAAAAAAAAAGTGAAGTAACCCCCCTTAAAAACATGTTTTCTGGTCAATCATGTCAAGACTAACATTTATTTTTCAAGTGAAATACCAAAAATGCCCTTGAGGACTGATTTAGCAAAAATGTGAAAATGAATGCTACTCTAAGTGTTCATTTCATCAAAAATGGTGTTGTGTGGCAAAGTGAACATGCACGTATATGTTAAATGAATAAATACATGTGTTCCAATAGCCCATGGTACATAGCATGTCATATACAAAATACGACCTATCAAACATCGAATTCTCATAATTTCATAAGACTAACTATTGAATTAAACTAGCATACATGTGATATAAATGTACATGGCACTTAGCCTCATGTTATGCATACAAAATAGACATCTTCAAGTGTTCTTAGATATACATTACATATCAAGGAAGCTATTTTAGCTTTTATAATACCATACATCCATGGTATACAAAATATAACATCCAAAAGGAAGGCATGCTAAACAAGTGCATGTCAATATACAAAAATGCTTCAAATAGCTCAAAAGCTTCTAATGATGATGAGCATCCAAGAACATAGTCTCTTTACCTGAAAAACAACCCAAACCACTAGGGTGAGTAATCAAGTTACTCGTAGGAAGAAGCATATGTGTATACCTTAAAGTTTCAATATCATTGTAAGATCAATATAGACGAATACAAGGGAGCATTCCACTTAACGTCTATATTCAAGGTATTCTAAGGGATCATCTTAAGCTAACTTGAATGATTCTTTAGCAATACATATCAATATCAGTGTACTTAACAACATCAATTCTCTAATAATATGAATTTCGAGCTACAATTAAGCATTGGTTGTCAACTTAAAATTAAATACGAAATCAATTAATGGAATACTTGGACATCACGTCTCAGACTAAACTATGAACAAAATGGTTATTCCGGGCATTAACCCGCTGGGAAGACCACCCTAGTGCGTACTATCTCAATTGGGGAGAACTCATACCTCCCCCACTAAAGCCAAACTTGAGCCACGTCACTTAAACAATGTCCCAGGATAATCCAAAATATGTCAAGTTCAAAACTCATATATATAGATAATAAAGCATATCAACCACCTTACAAGCACAAGTACTTTGAAACCACATAATCCATGTCTTAGGGTTCCAAGTCTAGAATGGCATGCTAAATGACAAGTACTCTTCATGATATTATGCACAATACAATACCACTAACTTATCAATTCAAGTCATGTCTCAACAATAAGCTCTATATACTAATTATCAACATTTTAGCAATAAGCTTCTAAATTAATCACAATTTGTAAGTCATAAGAACATAGAATTATTATCACAACAAATATAGCAATTCAAGTCAATAGAATTTGCATATACATTTATAATTCTACAAGAGTTCTATATCACAACACATGTGAAATTACTAGAATTTAGCATATCACTAATTTATATAATCCTTGTACAAATGGTTTACACATATCATACATGCTTAAATCAATAAACCCTAAGTCAAGATGTGAGGGTTTCCTATAATATGCAAGACTATCATATTAAAAGCATGTATACAATATATATTAAACCCCAAGGATTATAAAACACTTAGAATATAAACATACTACCACCCCTACCTCAATAGAAAATCGAATCTCTATAATCCAAGCAACCAAGCTCAAAGTGTAAAACAAGTTTAGGGTTATTGAAGAGGAGAATGAAAGGAATCTTTTCTCTCCCAAGGTTTTTACTCTAAGGTGAATGGAAGTGAGCCAAATTGAAGGGATAAGCTATGAACTAAACTTTCCTCCAATGGTGGATTGGCTAGGGTTCATGAGAGACAATGAAATGAAAAAGATAAAGTGTAAAATGGTGAGTGGAAGGGCTAGAAATCCTCCACTCACTATGTGTTCTTGCACCTCTCTCATACACACAATGCAAGACTAAATCTTGATCTTACACTTGTCACTAATCTAATGTTCCACCCTAGGCTTAATCTTAAGCCTACACTTGTCACAAGTCAATGGCTATATGTGCACTAATCTAAGGCCAATAAGTGGGTGAATCTCCACCCTCCCAAGTCTTTTCACCCAAATGCCAACAAATGGCTACATGAGAGTGTGACACTTGTCATACTTTTTAAAAATTGTAAAATGGTCCTTCTTCAAAATATCTTCCGAAATAAATTGCAAAAAGGTCCCCAAAACGAAAAATAATTATTTTACATAATTATTCTAAAACCCCAAAAGTTATGAATAATTACACTAAAGTATGCATTCATGCCCTTTATGAATAAAGTAAGCAACTAACATGCTTTTCCACGAGAGTAAAAATACCAATGTCTTGGAAATCAAATATCATGAATGCATGCAAAATTGGAATCAAATCCGAACACTAGAAGTGAGGTTACGTAAGGAAAAATGATAAACGGGAAAAAGACGAAAAAAAAAATTGCCGAAAATGGAAAAGGAGGAAAAAGACCGGGTCATTACAACCTACCATCCTTAAAAGGATTTCGTCCCTGAAATCGAGTTGTACCTGAAAGAGAGAACAAATGGGGATACCGAGAGCGAACCTCTTGTTCGAGCTCCTAGGTAGCCTCCTCAATGCTGTGATGTCTCCAAAAGACCTTAACCAATGGAATGGTCTTAGTCCATAAAACCTGTTCCCCTGCATCAAGAATCTGGATCAGACCCTCCTCGTAGGTCACGTCTTCATCAACAACAACATCTGTCCACCATAAAACATGCGATGGATCTGGCTCGTATTTCCTCAACATAGATACATGGAAAATGTCGTGAACCCTATCTAGGTCTTGCGGCAACGCCAAACAATAAGCAACTTCACCGACGCGCTCCAAAATCTGAAATGGTCCAATGAACCTAGGAGACAACTTGCCTGTTTGCCGAAATCTCAGAAGTCCTTTCCGTGGAGAAATCTTGAGAAAGACGTGGTCCCTTACCTCAAAAGATAAGGATCTCCTCCTCTTATCAACATAACTCTTTTGCCTGCTCTGAGCTATAGCCAATCGCTGCCGAATCAACATAATCTTCTGTGTAGTCTCAAAGACAATGTCAGGACCTAAGGCGACTATATCACCTACCTTGACCCAACAAACTGGAGATCTGCAAGGTCTGCCATACAACGCCTCGAAAGGTGCCATGCCAATACTGGTCTGGTAACTGTTGTTGTAGGCAAACTCAACCAAGGGTAAGTAGTCCTCCCAACTACCCCCAAAATCCAAAATGTATGCCCGTAGCATATCTTCCAATATCTGAATGGTACGCTCCAACTGATCATCAGTCTGAGGATGGAATGCTGTGTTGAAATGAAGCCTCGTGTCAAGAGCCTCTTGAAAACTCTGCCAAAAGTGAGATGTGAACCTGGGATCCCTATCCGAAATAATAGACACTATAACCCCGTGAAACCTGACAATCTGCCCCACATACAGTCCACTAAGTCTCTCTGCATCATCTGTCACTGCCATAGGCAAAAAGTGAGCCGTCTTAGTCAATCTATCAACAATGACCCAAACGGCATCATTCCCTGCCTTGGATCTCGGAAGTCCCGCCACGAAATCCATAGTGATGTGCTCCCACTTCCACTCTTCCACTGGTAGTGGTTGCAACAAACCTGTCAGTCTCTGATGCTCTGCCTTCACCTGTTGACAAGTAAGGCATTTAGCCACGAACTGGGAAACATCCCGTTTCATGCTTTTCCACCAAAACTGTCTCCGCAAATTGTGATACATCTTCGTACCACCAGGATGAACTGCAAGTCGAGAATGGTGAAAATCCCAAAGAACAACGTCACGATAAGACAAAGGAACAACCATTTTCCCTCTGTACCTGAGACCACCCTCCGAATGTAAGGTCCAACCCTCTACATTCTCGCCGCCTGAAATTCGATTGTGGATGGACTTTATCTCCCCATCCTCATGTTGTGCCTCAATAACTCTACTAACAAGAGCCGGTTGAGCCACAAGGCTAAACAAAATAACCGGTGAAACATCCTCATACAATTACAAACCAAGGTCTGCAAGCTCTTCTAACATCTTCCATCTGTGAATGGAAATGCTAGCAAGAGTCCCCCGTAACTTCCTACTCAATGCATCAACCACTACATTGGCCTTCCCTGGATGATACTGCAACACAAAGTCGTAGTCCTCTATGAACTGAACCTATCTACGCTGTCTCAAATTCAAATCCTTCTGTGAGAAGAGATATTTGAGACTCTTGTGATCGGAGAAAACTTCGAACTTCTCCCCATACAAATAGTGTTTCCACCCTTTTAGGGCAAAGATAACTGCTGCCAACTCTAAGTCATGTGTTGGATAGTTTAACTCGTGAGTCTTCAACTGTTGAGACCCATAATCAACTACCTGTTCTGTCTGCATCAAGACACAACCTAAACCTTCTCGCGAAGTATCACAATAGACCACGTAACCTAAACCACGTTTATGTATGATCAAAACTGGAGCCGATGTCAATCAGAACTTCAACTCTTGAAAAGCAAAATCATAAGCCTCATTCCATATGAACTTGACTCCCTTGCGAGTAAGTCGAGTCATAGGTGCCGCTTAACGAGAGAAATCCCGAATAAACCTCCTGTAATAACCGGCTAGGCCAAGAAAGCTCCGAATCTCAAACACTGTATTCAGACGCTCCCAATCCATCACAAACTCAATCTTTGATGGATCCATTGCAACACCACCCCCTGACACAACGTGTCCAAGGAATTTCACCTCTGGTAGCCAAAATTCGCATTTCTCGAACTTGGCATACAATTGGTTATACCTAAGGATCTGCAAAACTGGTCTCAAGTGATACTCATGCTCCTCCCTCGAAGTTGAGTACATGAGAATGTCATCAACGAATACCACCATAAACTTATCAAGATAGTCACCGAATACACGGTTCATTAAATCCATGAAAGCTGCTGGAGCATTGGTCAAACCAAATGGCATCACCAGAAACTTATAATGGCCATACTGTGTACGAAAAGTGGTCTTGGATATATCCTCGTCCTTAACCCTCAACTGATAGTAACCTGATCTCAAATCATTAACTGATCAAACAAGTCATCATCAATCCTAGGCAAAGGATATCTGTTCTTGATCGTAGCATGATTCAACTTGCGATAATCGATGCAAAGTCTCAAAGACCTATTCTTCTTCTTCGCAAAAAGAACCGGTGCTCCCCATGGTGAAGCACTAGGACGAATAAAGCCCTTAGCTTTCAAATCATCCAACTGACTTTTTAGCTCATCAAGCTCTGCCGGTGCCATACGGTACGGTGCTATAGAGATGGCGCTGTACTGGAAATGACATCAATGGTAAAAATAACTTCCCTTAAAGGAGGTAACTCTGTCAGTTCCTCTGAAAAGACATCAACAAAATCCTCAACAACTGTCGAAAAAACACGGCCCAAACTGCTATCTTCGTCAACTAGCAAACTAGCCAAGTAGGATCTATGTCGACTCCAGTCACAAATACTGAAAACCATCGCTGGGTGGGAACCACTCCGATCTCCCCCAAAATGGAAACAATCTCCCTTGGGAGTCCAAACGGACACCCTCCCGCGGAAGCAATCAATCGTAGCCTGAAAGAATGACAACGAATCCATCCCGAGAATGACATCAAAGCTCGTCATATCGAGAACAACGAAATCAAACTCTAAGGTCCACCCAGCTATCTCAATAGCGCAACCCCGACAAATATGATCCAAAGACACTGGACCCCCAACTGGTGTGTCAACACAAAAAAGACTGTCTCGAAGTGTGACCTCCAAACCCAATGAAGGTGCAAATTATGCAGAAATGAAAGAATATGATGCACCCGTGTCAACAAGAACTCGTGCCTAAGAACTAAAAACCAGAAAGATACCTGGAACTGAAGAGGTGCCTGCGGAACCATCCGCCTGTGGAAGAGCATAGGCTCGTCCCTAAGTCCCTGAGCCCTGCTGTGAATTACCCTGATAGCCTGACTGATGTGTAGAAGCAGTAGGTGTAGAACCCCTGGCTGAATAAGTGCCAACTGGCGCCACTGGCTGTGGTGCCTGAGGAACTCTGAAACTAAACTAAACCACTGCAGACTGTGCCGATACCATCTGTGAATCTGTGCCACCACGTGACTTATTCAACAACCTTAGACAATCCTTCTTGAGACGACCTGGCCGCTTGCAATAAAAGTAAGCTCCCTGTCTTGTTTTTGTAGAAACTAAAGTCTGACTAGCCTGTGCCCGAAGCTATGGGCAGTGAGGCTTGATGTGCCCCGGCTGCTGACAATGGTAACAAACCACTCCCTGGGCTGATCCCGAAGATACAGGAACTGTGGGTGCATAATGATTCTGCTGTGATGCCCCCTGTGAGTAAGTATTATTCCCTACCCTGGCCTTCTTCTACTGACTCCTGGAAGATGATGGATTATCTCCACGAGGCTGCTTGTGAGAACCCCTGATCCGTAACTGATCCCATTCCTCTGCTTCGGCTAGCATATCCCTCTGGACCACATCTCTGTAAGTCCTCAAATCAAGAATTAAGACCCATGGCCTAATGTCAAGATGTAGCCCATCCTGAAACTTCATTGCCCTGGCCTTGTCTGTTGCTACCATATCCTCGGTATAACGAGAGAGAGAAGTAAATCGTGTCTCATACTCAATGACACTTATAGTGTCCTGATAAAGACCTGCAAACTATGTCCTCATCTCCCGCCTTATAGCCCTAGGAAAGAAGCACTAGAAGAACAAATCTCTGAACTCGTTCTAAGTCATCAACTCAATGTTGTGGACATTGGTTATAGACCTCCACCAAATATCTGCATCCCCCATGAACAAAGAAGTAGCCAAGGAAATCCTCAACCTGTCCGTGGGTACTGCCATACTATCTAACTTGCGAACCATAAGGTCCAACCAAGCTTTCGAGACTAGCGGATCTGAACTCCCCGCAAATGGATCAATCTTGACCCTCTGTAGTCGCATAAAGTACTCCAGTGCCTCATTGACTATTGGTGCCGGTGCCGGTGCCGGTGCCGGAATCTGTACCCCTGCCACTTGCCTGCGTATCAACTCCTATAAGGATTTAGCGATCCCCTAATTGATTCCCTGAGCGACCCGCTCTTCGTAAGTCGGTGCTTGTGGCGGATTAGCATTCACGCCACGAACTGGAATCCTGGGCCTCCCCGGACCCCTCGCGAACTCGATGTCAGCCACCTGCTCCTCAGTGCCCTGACGTGAAGACTCTCCACGCGTGAAAACCATGATACTAGATGTACAAAAGAAAGATAGCCAACAATAACACAAGTTATTATAACCAAGTGCAACTCACCCTATGAATGCACAAAACACAAAGCAAGATAAGGCATGCAACATGCTGTCATGCTAAAGCAATTAAAGAAAGCTCTTAAAACAATTAAGCACTTAAATAATTAAGCAGACATGTCAAACAAGGATGCTCTTAACCACATAGGCATCTAAGCATAAAGACATGTCATACTACTAAGCATGTTATCAAGAAACACCGAAACATGTTATAATGCCAAAATATGTAATTAAAAGCATATGAATGCATCAAAGTATATCAACAAAAGCATGATATGCACCCAAAACCCATCGTCCTAAGGTATTCAAACCTAGGAGCTCTGATACCACTTGTGAAGGCCCAAGTTTTATAAACCCGGTGCGTCGGTGATGACCGAAAGGTGACCCGATGACGGATCCAAAATGCGGAAGCAAAAAGTGTAAACTAACCTCTAAAGATGTATGTCATCCCTAAGGCACCAAAATGACTCCCCATGAAGCCATAGAACTCATATGATCCAAGCAAGGAAGCAAAAATGTCAAACCGATATGAAATGAACCAAGGGTAAAATGGTTATTTCAATCTGAAATGGATGCCACCGTGCATACCATTGGAAAGATAATGAAAAATTAACAAAGATGGACTCAAGAATCACTTGATTCGGAGTCCGAATGGCAAAGATATCAAGTCTTGAAGTCGAAGGAAGAAAAACCCTATCCCGATTCGAGCCAAAAACTGACACCCTTCCACTAAAATTTGAATATCTTGAGCTAAAAAAGGAATCTAAAACTCTAATTGGTACCATTGGAAAGCTTATTTTGATGCGGTCAATTTAGACTCAAGAACGGACCAATTCGGAGTTAAAAAGAGGAAGATATGACAATTTGAAGTCGGAGGTGCAGTGTTGAAAAAGGGATGGATGAGCGCTCGTACAAGAGCTACGAGCGCTCGTACGGTGCAAGTCCAGGGGCAAAATCCTACTGCCCTAAATGTGAGCGCTCGTCTCCATGCACGAGCGCTCATCCTGCAGACAAGCTTAGCAGTTTTAGGGACTTAAAATTCGATTTTGAGGACTTTTTGGGCCATTTTTGGGAAAAAAATTTGTGAAGTAACCCCCCTTAAAATCATGTTTTCTGGTCAACCATGTCAAGACCAACAATTATTTTTCAAGTGAAATACCAAAAATACCCTTGAGGTCTGATTTAGCAAAAATGTGAAAATGAATGCTACTCTAAGTGTTCATTTCATAAAAAATGGTGTTGTGTGCCAAAGTGAACATGCACGCATATGTAAAATGAATAAATACATGTGTTCCAATAGCCCATGGCCACATAGCATGTCATATACAAAATACGACCTATCAAACCTCGAATTCTCATAATTTCATAAGATAAACTATGGAATTAAACTAGCATACATGTGATATAAATGTACATGGCACTTTGCCTCATGTTATGCATATAAAATAGACATCTTCAAGTGTTCTTAGATATACATTACACATCAAGGAAGCCATTTTAGCTTCTATAATACCATACATCCATGGTATACAAAATATAACATCCAAAAGGAAAGCATGCTAAACAAGTGCATGTCAATATACAAAAATGCTTCAAATTGCTCAAAAGCTTCTAAGGATGATGAGTATCCAAGAACATAGTCTCTTTACCTGAAAAAAAACCCAAACCACTTGGGTGAGTAATCAAGTTACTCGTAGGAAGAACCATATGCGTATACCTTAAAGTTTCAATATCATTGCAAGATCAATATAGACGAATACAAAGGAGCATTCCACTTAACGTCTATGTTCAAGGTATTCTAAGGGATCATCTTAAGCTAACTTGAATGATTCTTTAGCAATACATATCAATATCAGTGTACTTAATTCCATCAATTCCCTAATAACATGAATTTCAAGTTACAATTAAGCATTGGTTGTTAACTTAAAATTAAATGCGAAATCAATTAAAGGAATACTTGGTCATCACGTCTCGGACTAAACCAAGAACAAAATGATTATTCCGGGCATTAACCCACTGGGAAGACTACCCTAGTGCCCACTATTTCAATTGGGGAGAACTCATACCTCCCGCACTAAAGCCGAACTTGAGCCATGTCACTTAAACAATGTCCCAGGATAATCCAAAATATATCAAGTTCAAAACTCATATTATCAACCACCTTACAAGCACAAGTACTTTGAAACCACACAAACCATGTCTTAGGGTTCGAAGTCTAGAATGGCATGCTAAATGACAAGTATTCTTCATGATATTATGCACAATGCAATACTACTAACTTATCAACTCAAGTCATGCCTCAACAATAAGCTCTATATACTAATTATCAACATTTTAGCAATAAGCTTCTAAATTAATCACAATTTATAATTCACAAGAACATAGAATTATTATCACAACAAATATAGCAATTCAAGTCAATAGAATTTGCATATACATTTATAATTCTACAAGAGTTCTATATCACAACACATGTGAAATTACTAGAATTTAGCATATCACTAATTTATATAATCCTTCTACAAATGGTTTACACATATCATACATGCTTAAATCAATAAATCCTAAGTCAAGATGTGAGGGTTTCCTATAATATGCAAGACTATCATATTAAAAACATGTATACAATATATATTAAACCCCAAGGATTATAAAACACTTAGAATATAAACATACTACCACCCCTACCTCAATAGAAAATCGAATCTCTATAATCCAAGCAACCAAGCTCAAAATGTAAAACAAGTTTAGGGTTATTGAAGAGGAGAGTGAGAGTAATCTTTTCTCTCCCAAGGTTTTTACTCTAAGGTGAATGGAAGTGAGCCAAATTGAAGGGATAAGCTATGAACTAAGCTTTCCTCCAATGGTGGATTGGCTAGGGTTCATGAGAGACAATGAAATAAAAAAGGTAAAGTGTAAAATGGTGAGTGGGAGGGCTAGAAATCCTCCACTCACTATGTGCTCTTGTACTACCTCTCACACACACACTATGCAAGACTAAATCTTGATCCTACACTTGTCACTAATCTAATGCTCCACCCTAAGCTTAATCTTAAGCTTACACTTGTCACAAATCAATGGCTACATGTGCACTAATCTAAGGCCAACAAGTGGGTGAATCTCCACCCTCCAAATGTTAAGAAGTCATGGTGCCAAATCTCTTCACCCAAATGCCAACAAATGGCTCCATGAGAGTGTGACACTTGTCACACTTTCTAAAAATTACAAAATGGTCCTTTTTCAAAATATCTTCCAAAATAAATTACAAAAAGGTCCCTAAAATGAAAAATAATTATTTTACATAATTATACTAAAACCCCAAAAGTTATGAATAATTACACTAAAGTATGCATTCATGCCCTTTATGAATAAAGTAAGCAACTAGCATGCTTTTCAACAAAAGTAAAAATACCAATGTCATGGAAATCAAATATCATGAATGCATGTAAAACAGGAATCAAATCCGAACACTAAAAGTGAGGTTACGCAAGGAAAAATGATAAACGGGAAAAAGAAAGAAAAAGAAAATCGTTGAAAATGGAAAATGGAAAAGGAGGAAAAAGACCGGGTCATTACAATTATTGATTTTTTTATATCCCAATTGAGCTAGTAGTGCATTGAAAGCTTTCATTCTTGATAAAGGTGAATGACAAACCCTTTTGCCTAAGTAACTGGGATTCTAGCCTCATCAAGCACTGAATTTCTCGCACTGAAAGATGGAGGGCCCAAACTCTAGGTTAATAACTTGATAAAAAAAAAAAAAAAATTTGCAAAAGCAAATAAAAAAGTGAGGACTTCTCCCAAAAGATGAAAAGTGGGAGATGATTAGATGGAGGTTGTTTTGATTTGTAGCCTAGTTGGTTTGAGCTTGTAAGTCCTTAGGGGTGTTTAAACACCTAATGCCCTAAAGCTGTCCGGTTTGGGAGTCATTGACCTAACGCTCGACCTCATGGATCGCTAGAAAGCTTAATAGATCAACACATTGCACTGTGCTTCCATTTTTTATCTTTAGGATTAAAAAAAAAATAATAATAAATTGAGTGAAAAGAATAAGTGCACCTAGTTGAATAAAGCTTTAATACAAGGTCCATTCTTTGTCTTGATGATCGGTACTAGATTTGTGTGCTAGTTTAAGACCGGATGTAATCATTTCTTTAGTTGGCTTAGATATCAACATATTTGATGTCGGTTCACTTAAAAGGATTCTAGAGTTGTTTTGATTTGCATGATCATTGTATTGATGTGTGGAGGACCATACTTACTTGTTTGATGTTAACATTTTGGGAGAGTGCTTAGAAATGGTTGAAAAATTGCATACTTGATGTAGTTTTCTCCCAATGCTTGTTTGAAATATTGGTGCCTCTTTAGTGAGAAAGAGCTTAATATTTATGTGTATCATTTCTGAAAACCCACACGAGACTTCACTTGTCCACTAGGGGTAACCTAGGGGTTTAAAAGGCTTGTTGCATATGCTAAATGCAATCGTGTTCCCTACGAAAATGACGTTATCCATTTATTGCATTCTAGTTCATAGTTGTATAGTTGTTCATTTCTTTATTTTCTTTGTAATTCATTGCTAGGGACTAGAAATATTTAAGTTTGGGGGTGTGATAAGCACTGAAAAGTGCGCATTTAAACCCCTTAATATTGAATGTTTTAGGACCTTATTCTATCTTATTTTCCTATTTTAGTTTAATTTCATGTTATTTCCCTTTTCAATCATTTATCCCTAAAATAAGTCAATTCAGCTGAATTAGAGCATTAAATGAAGCAATCTCAAGCCTAGTGGAAGAAATGAGCAAAATGGAAGCAAAGTGGTGAAAAAAGCCTTCTCCGATCGATCAAACAAAGCTACGATCGATCACATTGTGATCGTTGCAACCCTGCCATGATGGATAGAGCCTTTGTCCTTATCCTCAGGAAAATTTCCTATTCGATCGATCCAACCTTTCTTTTGATCGATCGAACCCTCTTGATCTTATCCTCACCTACCACTTTTGTCCTTTTCCCAAAAATGTCTCAGCCTTGTCCTTATCCAAAAAGTGCGCCGCCATTCTTTGATCGATCCATGCAGCCTTGTGATCGATCGAACTGCCTCAAGCTACGTGAAAACATAGTTCAAGCCAAATTAAAGGTGTGCTCATGGTGTAATCATTTGGAGGTCCTAGTGCACGAGGTCTGACCATTGGGTGTGACATTTGAGATACCTATATAAGGATTTTGGCTATTTTGAGTAAGAGAGGCTGGTTAGAAGGAGAGACTTGGCTAGAGATTAGAGAGAGAAACATACAATTTGGGAAAGTTCTTCCACTCATCTAGGGTTTCTACCAAGAACACAAGAAGAGGAGGATGAATTCTACTATGGAGATAGCCCTTGAGGGTTGGATGACAACATCAATGAATGGCTAAACCATTCTCTTGGGGCTAGAGATAGCCCTAAGCATGCCTCCTAGACTTTGATGTTTTGCAATTAATGGGGATTTGTGTTGTATTTCTTGTCTTGACATCTTATATATATAAATCTAATTTCTACAATGATTTGTGTAGTTTAATACTTCCAATTGATCATTTAATTCTATCCATATGTCTATGTATGTTAGAATGAATGTTCGTGTGTTTATTTCTAGATTTTGTGACATTGATGCATGTCTGTGTATGTTAATATTATGAATCTAGTGATGGTCAAGGCATGGTGCTTAAATGGATTACTCTTGTAGTTTATTTGATGGTTCATACTTATTTCTTGATGGATTGTGCCACCTCCTTAGTTTAATTTTTATGTCACTAGCTTAGTTGTAGTGTAATTGCCTTACTTTCTTAGATAGGTGGACAATTCATTCTTGTTGGTTGATGTTCCATGCTTATGAATACAAGTAGTATATTTCTCTAATTTAATGAGTGTGCATTAATTATGGACTTATGGAAGGATTAATAGCTTAATTTGATATGTTGTGCTATTCACTTGATTGACTAGATAATGTATGCTTACTTGGCTATCAATGTTTGATATTTTAATTAAGGGCACATACTTTTATTTACAACACACAATTCTCCTAATCCATCAAACGTTGAATGTCTAGGAAGGTAATGCTTAGTGGTGAGCTCTGTATCTCTCTCATATTCTCTACACCTCATTTGTTTTAGCTGTTTTACGTTGAATTTCTTTAGTTTAAAGTGTAGTATAATTCAACCAACAAACTTTCTTTTGATCATTTGACTTACTAATCTAACATTGATTCCAAGAATACTACTGATTTCCTTTGGGACTATCCCTATTTACTCTAGCTACATTAATAGTTAGTAGTGGTAGTGGCATTGTATGAATTCAAACTTGGCCACACTACATTTCTCACAGCTTTGGTACCCTCAATCAACACCATCCATCTATATCCAATTATGTACTTCCTTGATTCTTTTATCTCGGTTTAATAAAAGAAGTTTTTCATTTCAATTTCCATTTCCAATTATCTTAACGACATATGCATACCTAGAGTTATTTATGGCTATTCTAGATTACAGAAGCGCTATAAAGATTTTTAATGTTCCAAGGCCTTCAACCCTAAATGTTTTAATGTTTCCTTTTATACTGAAGTGAAGTTGAAATAAGTTGGATTATTTGTTTCCTCCGCTATTGTAATGTTATATCCCAAACAGTACCCAAAACATTATAAAACACCATTTTCTTGTTTAAGGTTTTGGCCCAAATTTTGAAGTTATTTTGACATTGTTGAAAGCAACAAAGGCCTCCCCAAACATGTTTTGGGCCTCAATAATGGTACTGTAGCAGGCCAGTAACAAAAACACCAAAATCAAAACGCACACCAAACAGGGCCTAAGTTGTCCTACCTCCATTTGATTAAGCTCCTTATCATCAGAGTAGAGGTCACACATGTGATGTCATGCTTCAAACACACTACGCAAAAACAAACAAATAGACCCTTACATCCTATATATATATATAGTTTATGGTAAAGTGCAATAACCCCCTCAACTATTGAGGTATTGCAAGAAACCTGCCAGAATTACAAGAAACCCCACTCAACTATGTTTTTGTTGTATTTTACTCATCAGTTCTGTTTTCGGTACCGAAAAAGTCAAAAGTCCATGTTACCCTTATAAAAATATACAATTATAATTTTTTTTTTTTTTTTTTTTTTTTCTTAGGCAAGTAATGCAATTTAATTTAATCTTGAATCAATTAAGTGTAAACCCCATTAGTGTTCACTTGTCTAACTCAAATCAAATCCATCCCCCTCTCTGTGTACAAACCTATTACTTTATTAGTCATTTAATATAGGGGATATTTGTAAAATGGGGTTTATTTGATGCATTAACGTATATCTATACATATAAGTTGCTATATTTATATATTTCCATCTCCACATCTGTCGCCACTGTCCACAATTATAGATTGCCGTTGCCACTGCAGATCAATGGCGTTGTCGTCGCCGCTGCAAATCTACGCAATATAACCCACCAATAGCCCAATTACGTCACCACCACCGTTCCACTCACCAACCATGAACAACAATACTATATCCTAGCGAATTAACCACCACTGGGCCATCACCACCGCTATCCTCACCCTCAACCACTACCATAGACTGTCACTGTGGTGGCCGTTTCAGATTGTTTAGGTCAATGACCACCACATGATCTAGTCCATATTTACACAACAAAACCACCACACCTATATCGGCATTGCCACCATATCTACACAATAAAACCCATCATAATAAAATCGGCATCACCACCACCATTCCCACTCCACAACCACAAGCAAAAACTCTGGCAAATTAACCACCACCGCCATCCTCTCCCCATGACCTCCGACACATCCCCATAAGCATCTCCACCAAAAATTTTCAAGCAGACATTGATTCCCATAGAGGATAATTAGGAGAGAGAGTAAAGGTTGAGAGATACTATACTTGAGTAGTGGGTTAACAAGTAAGAGACGAATCACGCTTTCAGGCAGTCAATTTAGGGATTAAAGGTAACTGAGTTAGGTGGGGTTTGGCTCTAAGGGTAACAAAAAAGGATATTATTGTTATTTATATAAGATATATATTTTTTATTTGGCTAATTTTGTTGTCAAAACAAATTTGATCGAGTTGTAATTTTCAGTTCAAAATTTCAAAGATTGAAGATCAGATGCGGATTTGAAGAAGTTCAAGTGTTCATCATACTACACTCCGAGATGTTGAGAATAATTCTTTAAGAAGTTTTGAGAGGTAGTAAGAACATTTAGAAAGGGTTTTGGAAGTTTTTAAGGAAGAATTTACATTATGTCCATCTTGAATTGGTTCAACGGGGCTGAACTGGTTCAACATCAGCAGGCCTTCAAGACTGGCCATCTTAAACCGGTTCAAGAATCTTAGGGATTCTTTTCTGGTCATCTTGAACGGGTTCAAGGGGGTTAAACCGATTCAAGAAGTCCTGGTAGCATTAAAACTTTAGTTTCATTCTTCTAATTGTTTCCTTTTTTATCCCAACTTCTTTCCAAGTCCTATGCACAAATTTTTTTATACTTTCAGAGGGATTAGGACATTCTAAACTCTATATAAACCTTAATAGTCATATATGTTTATTCATGGCTTTAAGGAACATCAATTCTATATTTTGATAAAGCCTTTAAAGAGAGAAAATTTAGAAAATCCAATTTGATTATTCTGAATGTATTTTTCAGAGCACACACATATATTTATGAGTGATTAGTAGTGTTGTTCTCTATCTCATCAAAATTGGAGCTATATTAAAGAATCAGAGATTTTAGAGAAAAAACAGGATTTAATTCTTCTACATCGAGTTCAGATCTTGAAGAATAGAAGTAAAAGCGATCACACTTCGAAAGGGTTGGAGCGTTCGAGGAGTGTTATCTGATCTACCTACTTATCTTCTACAAAGATCAAGTATAAGCCTAAGGTCAAGTTACTGTTGGACGGGACGTCGTAAAGCTAGAGGATTGTCAGCAATTGGTGTTTGGTAGAACACTAGGGTGTGACCCAGAGTCAAAGTTTAGTGTACTTTGTTTCAAACATAGTGGATTGGTTTACTTTGGACTGAACAGTCCACGAGGTTTTTCCCATGGAAACAGTTGACGTATTTTATCAACTGGGTTTCCTCGCTAAAAATCCTAATGTAATCTTTATAACTCTAACTTACTTTACTTTTTAGTATTTATATTTATAATTGTGGATGGTTAATTAATTAGATATTTTAATCAAACATAAATTGAGCAAGTTAACCTAATAATTAGATCTAGGTCATTAAAGGAGCTAATCACAATTAAAATCAACTAATAGCTTTCACACCCTGCGTTAACACTGTTTTCATATTTGGTTTTAGAGCGGGATACTCGCTATACTGAGTAGATCATATTTGTTGATTTATTATTGATTTTTGCATCATGTCTGAAAATTCATCTTTTGTTGATGTGTTATCTTTACCTCCTGTTTTTGATTCTGTCACAATCATGCAAATTGAGTGATCTAAATTTTAAAAGGATTTTGAAAATTTATTAGAGAAATTGAATCTTGCAGAACTTGATAGAGATATTTATAAGTTTGAAGTTTCTGTCTCTAATAAAAATTTGGAAGACATTGGCCATGAGAATTTGAATTTTCTTCATAAAATTGATTTTCTGAAAAAGTAACTTAAGAAGGTAAATTTGTTTAATAAATCACTGAAACTTAAATTTGATAATTTGAGTAGTGAGTTTGCTAAATCAAAACATTCTTTTAAGAAAGTTGAATTTGACACTTGCAAAATTGATAAGTTGAAAGGAGTGGTTGAGAATATTAGTTATAACAAAGATTTGGCTTCAACTGTAAAGGATTTGTATTTTAAAAAATCAAAAGGTGTTTTTGTGAAAGTTGAAACCAAACCTTGTGTTATCTCTAGTTCTCCTAAGCTTATTTCAACATGTCATTTTTGTGGTGCAAATGGGCATATCAAGTATAAGTGTCAAAAAAGAAAAATTGAACTAGGGAAGAAATTGAAAAATCTAGAGAGTTCAAATTTGAAGAGTGAGAGAATTAGGACTTTTAAGTCTTGTGACACTTTGCCTAGAACAATAAGGAAGTTATTGCATAATGAATTTAAAATTGTTTGGGTAAAGAAAGAAAATTTTAAATGCATAGCCATGCACACAACACTTAGAGCACTTGGTCTATGTGGTAAGAACTTTGATAGTGGTTGCTCTAGGCATATGACAGGATATAGAACATTATTTACCACTTTTAAGGAATGTTTAGTTGGTACTGTTACTTTTGGTGATGGTAATGCTTCTACTATAAGTGGAAAAGGTAAGATCAAATTTTTAGGAATTGGGGAGTTAAAAAATGTTTTATATGTTAAAGGTTTAGCTGCTAACCTATTGAGTATTAGTTAAATCTGTGATGAGGAGTTTCAAGTTAATTTTACTCAACAATGGTATTTTGTAACTAATGAAAAAGGTGAATGTGTTTTGAAAGGAACTAGAACTTCTGACAATTGTTATATTGTGTTTTCAGTTCCTTCACTAATATGTTTTTCTGTAATTACTGATGAGGCAGTTTTATGGCATAAAAGATTTAGACATGTGAATTTTAATGATTTAGTGAATTTGTCTAACAAAGATCTTGTTCAAGATTTGCCTAAATTGAAAATGCCTAAGAGTGAAATATGTGGTCCATGTCAATTAGGGAAATAAACTAGAGTGTCACATAAGAGACTTATTGTAATACCCCTAGTTTTCAAAAGGATATGATTGGAATTTAATTTTTATTTCTTGTGCATTTTTAACCGAATATGTGGCTATGTGCTTATGTGGCTATGAGTTTATTTGAGTCTATTTGCTTAATTGTTTATTTGGAATACGTGATTTAATTGTGTGTTTTATTTTGATTGATAGTGTAAAGTTGCTTGATTAATTGTGTGAAATTTCTTGTAAATTATTTGTTGGTTTTCAATGATTCATTGTTTTATTTTAATTTTAATTTTAATTTAAAAAGGAGTTAGATTTGGATAATAATAGTGAACCAAATAAATGGGTCACATGGATTACTTGGATGGACATACATGGGTAAGGATTATGACCCATGGGTATTGGAGGTTATTATTATTATTATTCTAATTAATAATGAATTAATAATGATAAGGAGGATTCAGTTATATATATATATATATATATATATATATATATATATTATATTTATAAATGGTTACATATTTATGTAATTACGTAATAATATAGGACAATATTAGTATTACTATATAGTAGTATTATTTGTTTATCTTTTTCTTTATAAGCCAACTTGTTTTATGTATAGGATTAGGGTTAAATCTTATTGCCTATATAATTATATTTAAGTCTGTAAAGGAGGAGGCTAGGTTTATACGTGAGTGGTATTATACCTAGAGAATGAGAAGTAACAGAGAGGAGAGAAGAGAAACCGAGAGACAAATGAGAGGGTTTTGGCCAAAGAATTAGGCCGGACCAAGGAGGAAGGTTGAGGGCTGTTTGAGGGTTAGAACTAGAGAAGAGGAGTCCTTAACGGTAGTCACAATCGTTGGAAAAACTAGGAAGAAGAAGTTAAGGTGTCAATTCGAAACCAAGAGGCAAGTTCTATTTCTTACTCTTTCCCGTAGACCTGTGTTCTGTGCATGCCTAGATAATCTCCAGGATTAAATCGAACTTTAAAACTGAACTTGTATGCATATTAATTTAGAGTTTTAACTGTATTATCTAATGTTAATTGAAATTGACGTATCTCAGTAATTGTTTCATTCTATGTACCCTAAATTGTTGTTTATGGTGTGTACTATATTTTTAAGTGTTTCTGGAATAAATTCGGGTATAGATTGAACTCCTAGGAACCCTAACAAAAAGTTACAAAGGTTTTTAAACGTTGCCGGAGACAGGGACGAAGGAGTAAAACAATGGAATTGGGTTTAGGGCTCTCAGAAAGGGAGTGAGTCGGCTTCATGGAAGTGGGAGCCAGCTCCCTCAAGCAAAGAGCTAGCTCCAGGTGATGGGGAGCTGGCTCCCTCATGAGTAGAGCTGGCTCCATGTGATAGAGAGCTAGCTCCCTTTGTGGTAGATCCTGCTCTACATTTTTGAGAGCAGGCTCTCTTGCTATGATACGTATAGAGTGTGTTTTAGGCACTGTTTGGGTGTTTTAGAGTTCCAGAATGGATTTGAGTTGATTATAGGGATTCTAAATAATGCTTTCAGATATCTTAAAGTCCCATAATGTATAATTTATATCTGTATGCTAATAATTTGAACAATATGAAATTTTAAACAAGTTTACACGTTGTTATCGGATAAGGAGAATTTAATTGCTTAAATATTATTTTAGCAATTTAATGACTGTGATTATGATCTGATTTTAATTTTGTATTAGGTGCATAATACGCTAATGATTAGAACATTATGAAATTTTAAACAAGTTTTCATGGTGTTAACGGATATGGAGGATTTAATTGCTTAAATGATAATTTAGCAACTTAAATTATAATGGTCTGATTTTAATCTTGTATTGGTTGCATAATATGATCATGTGTATATTTAATTTTTATTATGCTTGTTTATAGAATTAATCGATGTGTCATGTTAATTATTTCATCAATTATTGGACTGGATGGATGTAATGCACCGGTATGGGACGGTGACATTCTAGGGATGGATTAACCAAAGAAGTTAAGTCCTACCTATTCTGGAATAAGGGAATGGATTTACTAAAATGTTAAATCCTACTTATATTATCTATTTTATAAATTATTGAATTTTGTGAATTATATGCACCGGTATGGGATGGTGGCATATTAGGGACGGATTAGCTCAAAACGCTAAATCCTACCTACTCTGGAATAATGTTAAATTCTATTTATATTTCGTGTCAGGGCAACGAACAGTCGAGCAACACTACCTTGGTTTTGGATTGATTTTACATATATGATTATGGTACCACGATATGAGCTTGAGTTTCAAGATTAATGGTTAGGAAACGTATATGCAGTGGGATGCATAACTGGCTATGATGGTTTGAGGTGTACCCTGTTAGGTCTAGATACTCATGCCCACTTCAGGTGCATTTTGCATGTTACCTACTAGTCAGGTTGAGACTGCCTTATAGTCCAATGAGAGTCCCTTAATATGGATATGTATATTTATGGACTATATAGTTATTGTTGAATTATCTAGGATGTATCTATATATCGGGTCTCTGCTTGGACTGTAGTAGAGTAGAACTTGTTTGTGGGCCTGACCCATCATCATTTTTCAGGTACTCATCAGGAGTAGGGATTGTTCGTCCTGAGCAGGGATCATCTACATCATTCTTCTGAGTTATTTATAACCGGTCATTTTGCCGCACTACCGTCAAGTATGAGAGTGTGTGGATTTTAAGGCGAGGGCCAAGAGTTTTACATTTATGGAAGCCACTACTACCTTCACTATAAATATAGCTAGGGCGAGTAGGGATCGTCCCAAGCGATTGTGAGGATCGAATAAGGCCGTGGAATCGTTATTTGGGCTAGTAGGTCGAGTGATCAAATAATTGGTTGGTTGGTTGATTAAATAACAACTAAATTAAACTAAATGATAACAAAAGAATGCAATTAAGAGTAAGTAAGAGAGAAAGAGATCTAAGGGTTTAGAGATTACCACCAAGCAAGGCATTTCTATACCGTTGACAAATGATTAATGAGGGCAAATGGTGTGTTGCAATATTGGTGTGTGTGTGTGTGTGTGTTTGGTTGACTCAACAAGCAAGGATGACTAGTTAAGCATGTATTGTCTAAGCATCATATGAAAGGCACAATATATCTAAGTAATGAAGCATATATTGTCTAAACAACATGTGAAAGGCACAATATATCAAAACAAGTCATTAATCCTTTCATTAAGCTCACAATCCAAATATAACACAAGGTTAGAGATATATGCTACTTGTATTCAAAAGCTTGGATCATCAAACAATAAGCATAGATTGTCCTCTCACTTAACACTACACTACAACTACACTACATCTACACTACTAGCATGAAAATAAACTAGGAGAGAGGCACAATCCATCAAGGAATAAGTATGAACCATCAAGAAAATCACAAGAGCATTCTTTTAAGCACCATGTCTTGACAATTTCCAAATCTATAGCATCAATACACATAGACATGCATCAATAACACAAAATCTAGAGACAAGCACATGAACATCTATTCTAGCATACATAGACATATGGATAGAATGAAATAATCAATTGGAAGCATTAAACCACATAAATCATTGAATAAACAAGATCTATATATATCAAAGTGTCAAAACATCAATTACAATACTAATCCCTCAATAATACACAAGATTAAGATATAGAAAGCGTGTTTGGGGCTAACTCTAGCCACAAGAGGATGTCTAGCCACTCATGGTGATGTTGCTCCAACCCTCAAGGGCTAACTCCATGGTTGAAATCTGCTCCTTGTTGATAAAGAACTCCAATGGTGTGTCTAGCCTCCTCTTCCTCTAAGCTTACTCTCCAAGAGATGATATGAAAATGATATTGGCTCCCTTTGTAAAAAGCAATCCTTATCCTTATATAGGTAGGTCAAATGACACCCAAAATGAGCTGGGGTCATGCACACAACAAATCCGAGATATTTTGGGAGATATTTTTGAGAAAAAGACAAAAGTGGTTAGTGGGTGGTACAGCTGTGGATAGGATCAATCATTTGAATAAGGACAAAAGTGTTCGATCGATCGAAGAGTGGTGTTGGATCCATCGAACTTTTGGACTTTATGCTTTTGGGTTAAGGCTTGGATCTATCTTGAAGTGTTGAGATCGATCATTGTTCGGTCTATCGAACCTTGAAGTTGGATCGATCGAACTTTGCTGCTTCCCACCTTTGGCTTCATTTGCTTCCTTCTTTCTCCACTTTGCTCCTTTCTTTGTTTAATCCCAAAATTGCTTTAATTAAGCTCTTATTTGGCTAAGTTATCTTATTTTTGGGATAAGTGCCTGAAACTAGAAATAATACGAAATCAATCTAAAATGGTAAAGTAAGATAGATAAAAGTACTAGAATGCCTAAGCTTAAAGGGTTTAAAGATGTACTTTTCAGCGATCATCACACCCCCAAACTTAAATATTGCTAGTCAGCAATGAACTAGAAGTAAAGGAATTAAATGAACAACTATACAACTATGAGCTAGAAAATAATAAATAGATAACGCCACTTTCGTAGGGAACACAATTGCACTTAGCATATGCAACAAGCCTTTTAGACCCCTAGGTTACCCCTAGTGGACGAGTGAAGTCTCTTGAGGGTTTTCAGAAATGATACCCACAAACATTAAGCTCATTCTTTCAAAAGAGGCACCAATATTGCAAACAAGCATTGGGAGAAAACTACCTCAAGTATGTTATTTTTCAAACATTTCCGAGCAATTTCCCAAAATTTCAACATCAAGCAAGCAAATATGGTCCTCCACACATCAAGAAAATGATCATGCAAATCAAAATAACTCTAGAATCCTTTTGAGTGGACCGGCATCAAATGTGTTGCTATCTTAGCTAACTAAAGAATTAATCACATCCTCACCCTCAAACTAACACACAAATCTAGTACCGATCATCAAGATAAAAAGTGGACCTTTTATTAAAGCTTTTTTGTTCTAGGTGTGCTTATTCTTTTCTCTCATTTTTTTTTTTTTTTAAAGATCAGAGATGGAAGCATGGTGCAATGTGTTGATCTATTAAGCTTTCTAGCGATTCATGAGGTCAGCGTTAGGTCAAAGACTCCCAAACCAGACGGCTTTAGCGCATTAAATGTTCAAACACCCCTACGGACTTACAAGCTCAAATCAACTAGGTTACAAATCAAGACAACAACCATCTAATTATTTCACACTTCTCACCATTTGGGAGAAGTCCTCACTTTTTATTGTTTCTTTTTTTTTTTTTAAGCAAGTTCAATTATTAACCTAGAGTTTGGCCCTCCACCTTTCGGCGCGAGAAGTTCAGTGCTTGATGAGGCTAGAATCCCGGCTACTTAGTGAAAAAGGGTTGTTATCCACCTTTATTAAGAATGAAAACTTTCAATGCACTACTAGTCCAATTGGGATATAACCAATTCAATAATCAACAAAGCATGTACCCCACAAATGAATGCTAGTATGCGCCGGTGTTAGTGTAGAATCCTAGAATAAATCTCAAATCAATCACAAAATCAAGATGATGTAGACCACAAGTGCAAGCAAGATATCAATCTTTCAAAAAATTTACTCCTAAATGGCATTCATAAGGCATACAAGGAGTATTGGACTCTCAAGTCAAGCAATTTTTAAATTTAAAGCAATATAGTCCTCAAAGGATCAAAATCATAGCTAGATATGGACCAATCATATAAATATTCCTCAAATACACAAGTCATGCTCAAGATTTTGAATTTAAAACTAACATTGTAAAGCACCATTCCCCCCAAACTTAAATGGCACAATGTCCTCAATGTGCAAGAGAACAAGGGAAAGAGTATACCAGTGCAACTAAGCAAGAATGATCGGGACTGAAGTATCCGAAGTGGGTGGCATGGCCCCCCCAAACTTGGGATGAATTGTGGTCCTGAAAAATGGCACTTGGATAAACTCAAAGATAACAAAATGGGATAATCAGTGCACAGTGGACATGCAAGTGTAAATGGGATAAATAGATAAATAGATGAGAAAAGTATAAGGGTGGTCCTGAAAATTAGGTAGCACTCTCTCACTGAAGTCACTGTGATGCACCTGATGGAGTCAAACATACATATATGAGAATATAATGATATGAAATCCATAGTAAAAATAGATATATAAAATAGATAAAGTGCAGGTACAACAAAAATATCAAAGCCAACAGACCAGCTGTAAAAATAATAGTACTGTACAGTGACAAAAATAAAGTATCAATAGAAGAGAAGGATTATGAGATAGAAGGAACTGGGAACTCAGGAGGATAAGGTAGGACGGGCAGGTCGTGCTCCGCGGATGTCTCTGGATAGCTCTCGGAACATAGTCGCGACATCTGTGCGGAAGGCAGCAAAATTAGCTCTGTGGGCTGTGAGATCAGCTCGTATGGCAACAATAGCATCCTCAAGAGTCTGCAGGCATACTCCAAAGCCGGGGGTCAGATTTGGAGCCTCAGGCATAAATGAATCAAAAGAAAGCTCCTGAGTCTACTCTTGCTCATGAATGGGCGACCCAGGTGGAGAGTACTACTCTGTATCATCTGCAGGGCGCTCTAAGTCAATATCTATATGATCTGTAGCTAGATGGACTGGTGCGTCGTCCGCTGCGGGATCTGCTGCTGCTGTCTCTACTACTACCTGTGCCTCCTCCTCCTCTAACTCTGCTGCAGCCACTACTGCGTGGTCCTACAGGCGAGTAATGATGGATCGGTAGCTCTTGTCCCAGTCCTTCTTCAGGAAGTGACATGAACCTCTCTCGGGGTTCTCCCGAGGGTGAATAGGGTAGCGCTGGTCTATCAAAATTTGGGTGATGAGGTAGCTGAATGGAAGAAACTTAGCCTGTCTGGGTATCTCCTTGCTGATGTACTCGTCATATAGCTTCTTCATCACACTCCAAATGAGCGCAGGAATGGACACCCAGTGCCCGGTGTAGAAGGCGTAGAGGGCTGTCAGATAATCGCCCCTCCTCTGAATCTTGTGCCCTGCCATGTATATATTCCGGAAAAGCACGGAATCGGTGAACCAAAGGTCATCTAGAAGGAATGTCCAGGTGGCGAAGGTCTCACCACCAGCATGGTGACCTGTAAGAAAAACTGCCATGTCGACGTAGGAAGGCCTGTATAACCTCGGATATATGTCGGAGGACATCTGTGTGGGCAGCGGCAAGAGCGGGGTAAAGAGTCCACTATGATGGTGATCTAATGGCCATCTACAGAGGTGACCAGCTCTGTTGTGGTACGCGGGGATGGCCGGAGGTTTTGGTAGAACAACCGTACCAGCCGCAGGTACACTGGCTCTGTGACAGGGGTAAGAATAGTGGCCAGGCCCCTCTGAATGATGTCATGGTAAGCGGATTGGGTCAGCATCGATAAGGAGAAAAAGGCCGTGTCGAACACTGACTCATGGTCAACCGCCATATGCGCATATCTAGGCGCGGGCCTATCACACTCCAGATGAGCTGGCTGAGCTGGCAGAGGTGAATGCTCAGCTCCAGTATGCGGTGGAGATGGTGATGGTGTGAATGCAGGATGAGCCGCAGAGGTGGATGGCATATGGTCATCCTCAGCCTCATGAGATGGTGACAGAGGTGGGGTAGCCTATGCTAGCTCCTCCTGTGCATAAAAGGGCTCTGTTGGTTCCTCTGTCCGTGGTCTAATGTGTCGGTGGGGCCCGTGTTGCCTGTTGGCAACGGTTTTCCTCTTAACCATGGCCTGTAAAAAGAAAAATAAAAACTTGCAATGGGAGTTAGTACTAGAGTAAGAAATTTTAAACATGATATAGAAACATGAATGTCAAGTAAAAATAGACAAAACAAATATGACATGAATCTATACAAGTGGCAGGATATGAAACATGCTAAACAATATAAGTATGAAATGCATCCAATGCGGAATATCACAGGCATTAGGCATATATGAGATAGCATGAACATAAGATATGATGAATAAAGTGTGTGTATGAGATCTGTGAAGTTTCATCGATCACAAAAAGAAGTGAGATCGATCACAAAAGTTAGATCGATCAAAAATAAGTGGGATCGATCTCATAACTTCGATCGATCGGAGACATGAGTTCTATCGATCTCTCAAGATCGATCTGAGATACAAGTTCGATCGATCGAGCTGTGCGACGATGAAAACTCAAAGGTCATAGATCTGTGACTTTGGAAGCACGGGGCCCACACAAACGTGTTTGTGGGCCCATCAATACAACAAATCAATCAATCCTAGCCACTATTCAAAGCCCATACTCCCAAATCGAATCAAATCATCAAAAATATATACACATATATACACATAAATATATATAGACACAAATTCTTCAAGCTTCAACAATGGAGGATTCTGTCATGTATATAGCATGTATTCAATATATAAAGCATGTATGTACAAGATTGAAGCTTAAATCATGAGGGACATTCTTGGATCTTACCACAAACGATGAGAGAAGTGGAGATGTGGAAGAGTGAAGATGAATCTGAGAAGACAGAGAGAGATTGATGCTTAGATGCTCGCCGGAAAATTCACCGGAGGTGGGAGAGGTGATGGCACAATGGCGACGGAGAAGGGGGTTAGGGTTTGCAGAGAGGGTGAGATCGATCTAAGGTATCGATCTAGAAAACCCTCGGTTCTATTTTTAAAAACATTCCCGACAAAGTTCGATCGATCGAACTTCAACTGAGATCAATCGAACTTTGATGAACTCTCTTCAAAGTATTTTTGGATTTTTGAAATTTTTGAAAATTGCAAAATTAAAATTAAAAATTGGAATTAAAATTAAAAATTGGAAAATAAAGTAAAATAAAATAGAATAAAATATTTTTGGTTTTTGTTTATTTAAATTTAATTGAATAAACAATAATAATTAAAAACTAATTGAAATATTTTTGAATTTTTGAAAACTTTTTGCAAAATAACATAAAATGAAATAAAATGAAAATAAAATAAAATAAAATAAAAATGAAAATATTTTGGATTTTTTTTAAAATTTGAAAAGTCAAAACAAAGTCAAAATAATGAAATGGAGAACTTAGATCGATTGAAATAAGAGTTCGATCGATCAAACAGAGAGCAAAAATATGTAGGTTTTTGGCTCAGAAAATTGGCTAAGTGTTGGAACTTGAAGATCGATCAAACTTTGAAGTTGGATCGATCGAAGAGCTTTCAGATCGATATTGGAATGTTTCGATCGATGAGACAGAGAGGTGAAATATGCAGGTTGATGCAGGATCAAATTTTTTCTAAGTGTTGAATCATGAGATCGATCAAACTTGGAAGTTAGATTGATCGAAGGTCTCCTGATCGATCTAAGAGTTAGTTCGAACGATGGGACAGAGAGGTGATTTAGATGCAGGTTTCTGCAGGTCGAAAAATTTTCTAAGTGTTAGATGCAGAATGAAGTTTGATCAATCAAACTCAGGTTTGAGATCGATCGAACTATGTAGAATACTCAATAATGACATGAAAACTCATGCAATCCTCACCAAAGTTCCTTTCAATGCATATGAGAACCAAAAACAAGTATCTAGACTTCGCAAGAAATAAAATGAAAGATAGAAATGGGGGAGTAGTAGGGTTTTGACACCCTGCGAAATGTCTTTGCTAGTCTTTAACGTCTCTAGCAAGACTTTTGTCTATGCAATCACAACCTTTGGGCTTCCATGCCCTTTCAAAGCAAGAATTTGAAACAAGACTTTGAGAATGCAAGGTTGAAGATGATTCTTTTGAAGTTTTGGTTTTACACAAAAGCTCATTTCTTTAACATTGTAGATCATGACATTCATCTACAACATTAACTTCTCCTTCATATTTGTCAAATGAATTGGGTGTGGGATTAAAGACATTCAACTTCACCTTCATGTGGCTAAATGAGATTTTCATTATCCCCGTCCTACAATTAATGTTGGCATTAGCAGTTGCCAAGAAATGACGACCAAGGATAACGGGAATTTGGCTCTTAGGATTAGGGACCGGTTCCGTGTCTATTGATAAGCGCCGAATATTATATATTCAAGCGCCCTAAATTGCATTAGTAAAGTCCGTTGTATGTTAATTTATGTAGATTATCTTCATTTCTATGTTTTTATGCATTTTCAGGTCCATTTGCCAAAAAAGGAGCAAAATCAAGGCTTTGTGGAGTTTTGGCCATCAAAAGGCACAATTCTGAATTTCTGGCAGCAGTGGAGTCAGGACTTTGCTCACCATTTTGACCTTGCAAACTCGAGAACTGGACTTCCATTATAAAATGGCATATTTAGATCTCTGAATCAGCTTTCCAAATCTTCAAGAAGTTCATCATTCGGAGCTCGTACCAGAGAGTTATGGCCTTGTTACCAGAGGTGCGCAGAACTGCCTGGCAGCAATGAAATTCTGCCTTGATATTCATTTTCGACCAATCATCCTTGAGAATTGGATCTCCACCAAAACATGAAGTTTTTAGAGCTCTGAACTAGCTTTCCAAATCTTCAAACGGTTCATCATTTGGAGTTTAGAGCACAAAGTTATGGCCGTTTTACCAAAGTAGGTCCGGGATGAGCAAACCAAGCATAGGGCATTCTGGCCAATTTTCGAGTGCTCGAGGCCTAATTTCGAGTGCTCGAAATTAGGGCAGATTGCTTCACGAGATCAGCAGTGGAGTTAGGACTTTGCTCGCCATTTTGACCTAGAAAGCTCGAGAACTGGACTTCCATCATAACATGAAAGATTTAGAACTCTGAATTAGCTTTCTAAATCTTCAAACGGTTCATCATTCGGAGCTCGGAGCAGAGAGTTATGGCCTTGTTACCAGAGGTGCGCAGAACTGCCTGGCAGCACTGAAGTACTGCCTTTCTCCCCATTTTTGACCAACCAGACTTGAGATTTGGGTCTTCATCAAAACATAAAGTTTTTAAAGCTCTGAATCAGCTCTCCAAATCTTTAAACGGTTTGTCATTTGGAGTTCGAAGCGCAAAGTTATGGCTGTTTAACCAAAGTAGGTCTGGGCGGAGCAAGTGAAGCATGGGCATTTTTACACTAAATTCGAGCGCTCGAGGCCTTGCTTAGAGTGCTCGAATTTGGGGCAGAATTGCCTTCGGGAATTCTCATTTTGGCAGCCACTTGTGCATTGGTTTCCTCATTTTCTACTTACTTCTTTATGAGGTGGTTGGGGATGTTTTTTTTGGAGGAGAGAGAGAGCTTTGTTGAAGGAGATAAGGCAAGGAAGGCCACACATATCATTATCCTATATTCTACAAGATAGAGGAGAGAGAAGAGAGCAAGAAGAAGAGGGTTCTTGGAGCAAAAGGAAGGGAGCTCGAAAATGGAGGAAAAAGGGCAAGCTTCTTCCTTCTTCTAGCTCACTCATGGGTAACTAAACCTCATCTAGGGAGGTGATGAAGCCTCCCCTTTTGTTCATGTTCTAGATTAGGTTCTATTTTGGGGATTATAATGTATAAACTTTGGTCTTTTCATAGTTTAAGAGCTTATTACTTCTTGTAATGAATATTCATGTTTAAATGATTGATGTGAGTTATTTAGCTTGTCTTGATGATTCTTACATTAGTCTTATTGCTTTTATTTTCATAGTGACAATGAAGATATTAACTATGAATGGTTTTCAAGGCATGTTGATTTTGAAACTTGATATTCCATTGCTTAGGTACCTCCTTTGATGGATTATGCTTGATTCTTACCTTCATGTGCTTCATCATTTGATTGAATGCTTGATGGTCTTTTGCTTAAGTTAATGTATTTGATACTACACCCTAGTCTAGGTAGTCCAAATGTGTTGTCTTTTGATAGACCATTCTTGTTTTGATTAAGTGAACTTCTTGATGATTATTAAGCAATGGAGTTGCTTCATATTTCTTGACCATTGCATATATGCTATTTATCCCTAAATTTAGACCTAATCTAGCATGTATTTAGGGCGTAGGTGGATTCACTTCTCTAGTTTCCCCTTTTATTATCTCTAACTCTCATTTACTAACACTATTATTTTATGCACTTTGAATTCCTAGTTTAGTGACCATAAAACAAACCCTCTATGAACACCCCTTATCACTCTAAAATGACTTTAGACACTTAGGTTGCCTTAAGACTAGCGCAGTCCCAGTGGTTTGACTTACCCGACCAATAGCCCTATTTTACAATGATTCGTGCTATTGCGAAGGTTGATGTATAGTTGATCAACCGATCAATTTTTGGCGCCGTTGCCGGGGACTGCAAACGGTTTAGCAACCAAAGTTTAGGGTTAATTTTAGTTTGATTGTGAATATTGTGTCTTGTGAATATTCCTTGTGTGTTTTGATCATCTTCGTGTTGTAAGATTCTAGGAACTCGAAGCTCGCCGTGGGAATGCTAGCAAATTGTAAGTCTAGAGGACCCCAGGTAAGTCTCGTGACTTCTAGTTTCAAATTGTGAATATCGTGCATGTGTTAAGCTTAGAAGTAGATAAATTGCAAGCCCTTGTCGAGGCTTTTTCAATTGTGTATTTTCAATTCCAAGCATCGGTCCTTGTCGTGGCCATTTATTTTCTGTCTTGATAATTGAGGAGAAAGGGAACATCGTATGTGGAGTTGTGGTTGATGAATTGCTTTGTTGAGTATATACTTTGTTGTTGATGTTCGGTCGTAGGTCACTTTCCTTACCCACAATCGATTCTCCCATTGATATTAACTCTCTTGAAAGAACTCTTAGACGGAACCCTAGGGAACCTACTCTTACACGGGATCTTGAAACTGAATTTAATACAATGGGGGATAATATAGGAAATCCGAGGAATGAAAGGGCTGAAATTCCTAATATCGAGCCAATGACTCTTAGAGATCATTTCATCCCTACCACCTATGCTTCTCCATCTTGCATAGTGATGCCAAACATCGATGCAGCTCAATATGAGATCAAGTCTAGTACCATTCAAATGCTTCCATCATTTCATGGCTTTGATAATGAAGATCCATATAAGCATCTTGATGAGTTCCTTGAAATCTGTTCGACCATCCGGTTGAGAGGTTTTCCGGACAATGCACTTCATCTCCATCTTTTCCCATTCTCCCTAAAGGATAGGGCAAAATATTGGTTGAACTCCCTCGCTCCCAACTCTATTACTTCTTGGGCTCAATTGCAACAAGAATTTCTTAAGAAGTATTATCCGGTGAGTAAAACCAACCAAATGAGGCGTTCCATTCTAAGCTTTTCTCAAGTTGATGGAGAACAACTCCACGAGACTTGGAAAGGTTACAAGATCTTCTTCGGAAGTGTCCTCATCATTTGATCCCTAAATGGCAATTAGTGCAAGCTTTCTATGCCGGCTTGACCGACACCCATAGATTCATGGTTGACTCTTCTTGTGGTGGGATGTTCATGTCCAAGAATGCGGATGAGGCTTGGACCTTACTTGAGAATTTGAGTGAAAATTCACTTCAACACAATTCTCGTAGGGCCCCGACCTCAACCACTCCAAAGAACACCAATCCTTGTCAACAAAAATCAATAAGGGAGGAATCATCTCAAGTGGATGCCATTGCTCATAAATTCTACCAATTGATGGCACCACATCTTCCCCCTTCATTGTCTCAAAATTTGGCAAGTTTGGTTTGTGCCTCATGTAATAGTCCATTTCATCTCTCGGAAGATTGCCCCACACCGGAGCAATTTCCTAGTCCCAACCAAGAGCAAGCTAATGCCATGTTCTCGCGGCCCGGGAACAATCCATATTCCAACACCTACAATCCGGGTTGGCGAGACCATCCGAATTTTTCGTGGAGGCAACAAGCCCCACAAAATTCCCAACTTCAAAATCAAGGGCCTCAAAATCAGCCCTCTTCTCAATATCAAGGTAGGCCTTCCCAAGCCTCTTCAAGCTACCAACCTCCATACAATCCAAATGTCTCTACTCAACCTCCTGTGAATCCAATTGATGAGATAGTGGCTGCAAACAAGCAAATGATGGAATCATTAAATGTGCAAATGATGGAATCATTAAACAAGCAAATCATAGATTCCAACAAGCATCTCTTGACATCCTTGCAACCTACTCTCCAAATGGTTCACTCCCATACTCAATCCATAGCTAGGCTCGAAAATCAAATGGGACAAATAGCTAACCAAGTGAACCAACTTCTTTAAAAAGACAAGGGTAAGCTTCCCGCTCAACCATTTGAAAATCCTAGAGGAATGCATGTGATTGATGAAACCCCTCCTCCGAGTGGGCCGACTCATGAACAAGTTCAAGCTATCACCACCCTTCGGAGTGGTAGAGTGGTTGACAACAAGGTTGATGGAGACACAAGTGAGAAAAACCCTCCGTTGAAAAATCCAAATTCAAGCTCTTCAAGTCCAAATCCAAGTTCTTCTTGTCCAAATACCATTCACGGAAGTCCCACGCATGTCACCCCAAATGTGGAAACTACTTATGAGCCAAAAGCTCCGTTCCCTCAACGTCTTCAAGAGTCGACACATTTTGGGAATAAGAATTGCAAAATTCAAGACATGTGGGAGGTCTTTAGGCAAGTAAAGATCAATCTTCCTCTCTTGGATGCTATCAAGCAAATTCCTCCCTATGCAAAATTCCTTAAGGATTTGTGCACTCAAAAGCGCACTTCCAGAAGTCATTTACCAAAGAAAGTGAGGTTAACCGAAAATGTTAGTGCGATCATTCAGCACAGCAATCCTCCGAAGTATAAGGATCCGGGTGCCCCCACAATCTCTTGTGTCATTGGTGACAACAAAATCGAGAGGGCCCTCCTTGACTTAGGAGCTAGTGTGAATTTGATTCCATATTCAGTTTACCTACAACTTGGTTTGGGAGATCTAAAGCCAACTCCGATAGTGTTGCAATTTGCTGATCGATCTATTAAGCAACCACGGGGAATTATTGAAGATGTGATCATAAAAGTGGACAAATTCTACTTCCCGGTAGACTTCGTGGTTCTTGATACGGAACCAGTCCATGATCCAAGAAAACACATTCCCATAATTCTCGGACGTCCTTTTCTAGTTATAGCTAATGCTTCCATTAACTGTAGATCCGGATTGATGGATATCTCTTTTGGGAATATGAATGTTAAGCTCAATATCTTCAATGCTGTGCAACTTCCTTCAGATGACAATGAGTGTTTTGAAATCACTATTGCTGATGAACACATTCAAAATCCAATCCCACCTCCTTCAACGGAGGATCCCCTACATGCTTGCTTGGTCCCTTTTGATTTTGAGGATTTTGGTGTGGACAAATCCATTCGGGAAGTCAACTCCTTGCTTGATATTCCATCACCATTTTCCTCTCCTTTATGGGATGCACCAAATCCATCTCTATCGTGGGATTGTCCATCTCCTTCCATTTCTTCACCGGAGTTACCTCAACATTTTGAGGGTGAACCACCGGACAAAGGTAAGGAGAATGTTGACAAGTTGCTGAAAATTCTTCCAATCATTCCAGCCCAATCTAGAATCATTGTCCATGATACTCAACCTGTGAACAAACCATTTGAGTACAATGAGGTATATGACTTGGAGATTGCAAATATGGAAGGTCATGATCCTACCATTGTTAGTCAAAACAATGACATTCAACGAGCCTCCATAATCTCGAACAAGCAACACCTTTGCTTAAATCTGAAAATAAAAGAAGTGAGATTAAAAGCGATGCTCAAATCCTCTAAGGCCAAACTTGTTTCTCTTCGGAAGGATCAATATCCCTCACCATTCATTGATCTAAGTTTGAGACCATATGAAGGAGGCAAGTTGCATACGGAGCGTTAAGGATCCATCTCTCCAATGGATCCTGATCCTGGTTCGTCTAGCTATCGACATTAAATTTAGCAAAGCAAGGGAAGAAATTCTTTCGATGTTCCAAGCTTCCCTACCTTCTCAAATTGCTCGTGCCTTGAAATTTTCTGGGAAATGGTTTAGAAAAGCCAAAAATTTGATTTTTCTGAAATGATCTTCAGTTGCGTTCCGCAATTTTAGACTGGCCTCTTAGACCTTCTCAGCTCTAATTTTCATTCCCGGAAATTTCCATCGCTTTCGAGCAAGTTCATAGGATCTTTGGCATGCAACTCATGTGCACAACCTCTCATTTTCAACGCATTGTTGGATCATGGTTCCCCAAAATTTTCCATGCATTGGAGATGAAATGCAAAGTTTGAAAATTTTTCATCTAGGCATTAGAAATGTTGAGCAATTCGACAATTTTTCCAAAAATTTTCCATCCATGCAGTGGAATGGACTGAATTTGCAAATTTTAAAATTTTTTCCATGCTTTAGAGATAAAGTGCTAAGTTTCAAAAATTTTCCATCCATGCATTGGATTGGAATTCTCTTGCAAGGCTTCAAAAATTTTCCCTACATTAAAATTCATTGCATGCATTCTTTCATTGCATGCATTCATTGCATGCATTCTTTCATCTCCAAGCCACTGAATTTCCATGCATGGACTCCATTTTGAACAACTTCCATTTCCATGTTGCTCACATTCCATATTCCATTGCAACAAATTCAACTTCTATGGTGCTCACTGTCTTGCATGTTTTCCCTTTCACTCATTGCTTCAGTCCTCACAGCCGAGCTCACCCCCTAGCCTACTGAGCCAATTTCGTGCCCTCCAAATCCCATTCAGATTGCTCCAAATTACCACACCAATTTTGCATGCTCACTGCCCAAGTTTGGAGTGCTCTAGCTTCCATTTGGATTGCTCCAAACTTCTCCACCATCATTCCGAGGCTGCTGCTTGTATTTAGAGCACTCTAATTCCATTTTAGAGTGCTCTAAATGTGAACCAATCTCATCCCAAGCTACTGCCTTCATTTAGAGCACTCTAGCTCCCATTTGGAGTGCTCTAAATGTGAACCACCATCCCTCTCGGCCTCACACCATTCAACCACCATCAACCTCACTTCACCACCCTCATCTCATCCCACCATGCATGCAACCCATAACTCACCACCATCAACCCCCCAACCTTCCTCATCTCTCTCGGCAAACCTCAACCCATCAAACCCACCCTCTCGGCATCTCCATCCACCACCCCAACTCTCTAACAACCCACTCCATGCCAACCCCAAGCCACCCCACAACCTACATTTTCATGCACAAAGCTCCCCTCACCTCTCTGCCATATTTTCGAGCACTCGAAGCCAAGCTTCGAGTGCTCGCACTTGCTTGAGTTCTCACACAACAACCAGCCGAGGCCACTGCCCCTATTTCGAGCACTCGAAGGCACCCTTCGAGTGCTCGAACCAAGCCTCTCTCTCTCTCCCTTTTAAAACCCCTGCCCACCACTCTCACTCAACCTCATCTCCTCTCCTCGGCTGCCAACCCCTCTCCTCCACCAACTTCACAACCCAACCACCCTCAACCTCACCACCCCATGCAAACCCACCTTCACCTCCTCCACCTTTTTCCCCACTCTCCTCTAACCCAAGCACCATCATCAACCTCTCATCCACATCTTCCATTAACCACAAATAATGGGCCTTGTGTTCTCCATTGTTGGGTAAGTGTCTACCCTCTTTTTCTTTCAATTTTTGATCAATGGAGGATGGGATTGCTTGTGTGAAGGATTTGTGATTGTTTGGGAGTTGTGTATTGCATTTGCAGGGCCAAATTTTTGGATTTTCTCATCTCTAATCAACCTTTGGCCCTCTTCCTTTTTGTCTTGCACACCACGTGTTTGACGAATTGCCTAAGCCAACTTTATCTCTCTAAATGCACGGCTTTTGGCATTGTTTTGTTTTCCATTTTACACTTATGACTCATGTGTGCCAATTTGTATTTTGTATGGATTTTTACCTTGCAATCACATTCGTCTTAGTGTTTTCATTTCTGTTTTGATTTTTTTTCTTAAGAGACCTATGCTTTCACCTGTGTACATTAGTTCTGTCTTGATAGGTCTTCATGTCCAAGTTTGGGGGACGCCGTTGCGCACTCACATGGCTGAACATCTACGTCGTCGTCACTCCACTTGGTATTATTGTTCTTTTACCCTCTTTGCGCTTATTTTGATTTACTTGTCTTCTCACATTGAGGACAATGTGACATTCAAGTTTGGGGGTGCATTTATGTATTTTTGGTTTTACATTTTTGCTAAGCAATGATAATGGAATTTGAAACCTGTTGGAGATGAAAGCATATGTTTAAAACTTTGTGTATAGAAGCAGCTGATATTTTTGAAAATAAAGAAAATTTGAGTTGAAATGATCATGTAGATTCAAATTAGTCTGTATAAATGTCTCAATTAAATTCTCGCTGGATTTGACACTCTTTTAAGCTTCACAATGCACAGATGCACATTGGAAACTTAACTGTGAGGCATGCAACTTGATTGACCTTGACCTTGCCCTAGTTAATCTGATTTGATGAACCTAATGGATGAATACTTTTGGCATGAATCTAAAAAAAAAAAAAAAAAAAAAAAAACTTAGAAAGAAAGAAAATAATGATCAGTTGACGTTCGTAGCCTTTCCAACTCGAGTTATTAAGCCCTAGGAGTGTCTCTACACTTAGCACCCTAAAACCGTCTGGTTTGGGAGTTGTTGGCCTAACGCTTGCTACAGGGGTTGGTTAGAAAGCTTAAGGGACTTAAACATTGCACGGTCATTCAAAAAAATAAACTGGTAATAAACATGGTTCGTTGGAGTTCGTAGCCTTTCCAACTTGAGCTATTAAGCCCTATGGAGTGTCTCTACACTTAACACCCTAAAGCCATCTGGTTTGGGAGTTGTTGGCCTAACGCTTGCTACAAGGGTTGGTTAGAAAGCTTAAGGGACTTCAGCATTGCACAACCATTCTATGTTTCGCTTGAGTTACAATAAATTGTCAACAAGCAACAAAAGTTGTCTTGTAAATAAAATCATGCCTTAGGGACCTCATTTAAAGGGGAATTCAATGATTTGAAAACTTGCGCTTTGGAATTGGAAAAGAAAGTAAAAGCCGCATGTTGAGAATCTAATTCACTTTCACTGAAGCTAGAGTTGATTTCCATTCAAGAGATGATAATTGAGTTATTTATATAGACTTTGATGTTGATGCATGTATGTGGAAATGTATTTAGCCAATTTTTGTATCAACGCTTCATATATGCAAGGTAGTCTTCCCAATGACCCCATCTCCAGCTCTTTTTCTATTTCAAGTTATTTTTTGAGCAATGTATATATCTTATTTTACCATGGATGATATTTTTGCAGTAGCAAGCCCATGGTTGTCTTTTCATTAAATTTTTCATTGTAGTTTTGCTAAGGGACTAGCAAAATGTAAGTTTGGGGGTGTGATAAGCGCCGAATATTATATATTCAAGCGCCCTAAATTGCATTAGTAAAGTCCATTGTATGTTAATTTATGTAGATTATCTTCATTTCTATGTTTTTATGCATTTTCAGGTCCATTTGCCAAAAAAGGAGCAAAATCAAGGCTTTGTGGAGTTTTGGCCATCAAAAGGCACAATTCTGAATTTCTGGCAGCAGTGGAGTCAGGACTTTGCTCACCATTTTGACCTTATAAACTCGAGAACTGGACTTCCATTATAAAATGGCATATTTAGATCTCTGAATCAGCTTTCCAAATCTTCAAGAAGTTCGTCATTCGGAGCTCGTACCAGGGAGTTATGGCCTTGTTACCAGAGGTGCGCAGAACTGCCTGGCAGCAATGAAATTCTGCCTTGATCTTCATTTTCGACCAATCATCCTTGAGAATTGGATCTCCACCAAAACATTAAGTTTTTAGAGCTCTGAATTAACTTTCCAAATCTTCAAATGGTTCATCATTTGGAGTTTAGAGCACAAAGTTATGGCCGTTTTACCAAAGTAGGTCCGGGATGAGCAAACCAAGCATAGGGCATTCTGGCCAATTTTCGAGTGCTCGAGGCCTAATTTCGAGTGCTCGAAATTAGGGCAGATTGCTTCACGAGATCAGCAGTGGAGTTAGGACTTTGCTCGCCATTTTGACCCAGAAAGCTCGAGAACTGGACTTCCATCATAACATGAAAGATTTAGAGCTCTGAACTAGCTTTCTAAATCTTCAAACGGTTCATCATTCGGAGCTCGGAGCAGAGAGTTATGGCCTTGTTACCAGAGGTGCACAGAACTGCCTGGCAGCACTGAAGTACTACCTTTCTCCCCATTTTCGACCAACCAGACTTGAGATTTGGGTCTTCATCAAAACATAAAGTTTTTAAAGCTCTGAATCAGCTCTCCAAATCTTTAAACGGTTTGTCATTCGGAGTTTGAAGCGCAAAGTTATGGCTATTTAACCAAAGTAGGTCTGGGCGGAGCAAGTGAAGCATGGGCATTTTTACACTAAATTCGAGCGCTCGAGGCCTTGCTTAGAGTGCTCGAATTTGGGGCAGAATTGGCTTCGGGAATTCTCATTTTGGCAGCCACTTGTGCATTGGTTTCCTCATTTTCTACTTACTTCTTTATGAGGTGGTTGGGGATGTTTTTTTTGGAGGAGAGAGAGAGCTTTGTTGAAGGAGATAAGGCAAGGAAGGCCACACATATCATTATCCTATATTCTACAAGATAGAGGAGAGAGAAGAGAGCAAGAAGAAGAGGGTTCTTGGAGCAAAAGGAAGGGAGCTCGAAAATGGAGGAAAAGGGCAAGCTTCTTCCTTCTTCTAGCTCACTCATGGGTAACTAAACCTCATCTAGGGAGGTGATGAAGCCTCCCCTTTTGTTCATGTTCTAGATTAGGTTCTATTTTGGGGATTATAATGTATAAACTTTGGTCTTTTCATAGTTTAAGAGCTTATTACTTCTTGTAATGAATATTCATGTTTAAATGATTGATGTGAGTTATTTAGCTTGTCTTGATGATTCTTACATTAGTCTTATTGCTTTTATTTTCATAGTGACAATGAAGATATTAACTATGAATGGTTTTCAAGGCATGTTGATTTTGAAACTTGATATTCCATTGCTTAGGTACCTCCTTTGATGGATTATGCTTGATTCTTACCTTCATGTGCTTCATCATTTGATTGAATGCTTGATGGTCTTTTGCTTAAGTTAATGTATTTGATACTACACCCTAGTCTAGGTAGTCCAAATGTGTTGTCTTTTGATAGACCATTCTTGTTTTGATTAAGTGAACTTCTTGATGATTATTAAGCAATGGAGTTGCTTCATATTTCTTGACCATTGCATATATGCTATTTATCCCTAAATTTAGACCTAATCTAGCATGTATTTAGGGCGTAGGTGGATTCACTTCTCTAGTTTCCCCTTTTATTATCTCTAACTCTCATTTACTAACACTATTATTTTATGCACTTTGAATTCCTAGTTTAGTGACCATAAAACAAACCCTCTATGAACACCCCTTATCACTCTAAAATGACTTTAGACACTTAGGTTGCCTTAAGACTAGCGCAGTCCCAGTGGTTCGACTTACCCGACCAATAGCCCTATTTTACAATGATTCGTGCTATTGCGAAGGTTGATGTATAGTTGATCAACCGATCATCTATGACAACGAAATCAACTAAGAAGAAGAATTTATCAATCTTAATCAAAACATCCTCAATTATACCCCTAGGCTTCTTAATGGATCGGTTGGCAAGTTGCAAAACTACTGACGTCGGTTTCAATTCATCTAGGCACAATTTGACATAAACCGAGTATGAAAGAAGGTTAACACTCACTCCTAAGTCAAGAAGTGCCCGATTGATGATATGATCACTAATAATGCATGATGTAGTGGGTGAACTGGGGTCCTTAAACTTTGGAAGAGTGTTATGTTGCAAAATTGAGTTTACTTGCTCGGTTAAAACCACTTTTCTTGGTGCTTGGCTCTTGGTCTTCCGCTTTTGGGTGCACAAGTCTTTCAAGAATTTGGCATAAGCCGGAATTTTCTTGATTGCATCTAATAGTGGAAGATTAACTTTCACTTGCTTAAACATTTCCACGATTTCATTGGTTTTTGCCTTTTGTTTGTCTTTTGAAATGGATCCTTCTAAGGCATCTGGAAATGGAACTTATGTTTCAAATACTTTTTTAAAATTTTCTTTTGAACTCTCTTCAACACAAGAAGTTTTCAAATCATTTTTCAACAAAACTTTTTCAACATCATTTTTCAAAACTTCTTTTTCAAACACATTTTTCAAGATTTTTTTCAATGAATCATTTTCAAAATCACTTTTCAAATCACATTTTGAAGATTTCTCATTCATAAGATCATGCACATGTAATGAAAGAGGAATGGAATGTGAAACGGGACGGGTGATAACTTAAGGTTGCACCGGTTCACTCTCTTCATTGGACATTTCTACTTGATTGTCCACAATCCTACCACTCCGTAAGGTAGTCCCCGCATTAACATGTTCAATGGTGTGGCCTTCCAATGAGGAATGGGTTTCCACAACACATTGTTGCTTAGGTGGGGCATTAATGGGCATCTTTCCCTTCTCTCTTGCATTGAGAGTGTTTACTATTTTCCCTACTTGGGTTTCTAGCTTCGCAATAGATTGAGAGTGAGAATGAAGCAATTGAATGTTAGCCTCTAAAGTGCCCAAAGCATTCAAAACTTTTTCTTCAAAGGCGGGACTTCTAGTATTTCTTTGGGAATAAGATTGGTTGGGAAAATAAGAATTAGCAAATTGATTCCCTTATGATTGATAAGGTCTATAACCTTGGGATCCTTGGTTTTGAAGTGGAGGTGGAATGTACTTCCCTTGAAAACCGCCTTGGGAAAGGTTTGAGCCCTCTCCTTGGTTTTTTCAAGAGAAATTTGGATGATTCCTCCAACTTAGATTATAGTGAGTACCATAAGGATTGTTCCCTTGGTTCATAAAATCTGCATTGACTTGTTCATTAAGTTCATTTTGCACTTGTCTGTGAGGACAATGAGAAGTAAAATGAAAATACTAGAACAAGTCATACATGTTTCATTTAATGCACGATGAGAATGGTTAGGGAAGGAAGATACTTGGTTCGCCAAATTTTGGTTAATCAAAAATTGATCAAACCTTTGAGATAAAGACTTCATTTCGGCCGCTATTTCATTTGAATGGTCGACTTGATGTAAGCCAACACTCGTCCTACCTTGTGAATTTCTACCATTCTTGGATGATAGTGTTCTATGCAAAGAATTGTCACTCATGCTCTCATAAAGACGCTACACGTCATCCTCATGTCTATCAATGTATGAGCCACCCATGGAAGCATCAACCATACCCTTATAGTTGTCCGATAAGCTCTCAAAGAAATATTGAACTAATTGCCTTTTGGGTGTATCATGATGTGGACACTTCCTAAGCAATTCATTAAAGCATTCCCATGCCTCATGAAACGTTTCTCCATCCCCATGTGAAAATTCTCAAATTGTGGTTCTCATGGCATTGGTCTTAGAAACCGGATAGTACTTCTTCAAGAATTCTTATTGCATTTCTGCCCGAGAAGTGATTGAAAAAGGCCTAAGATTGTTAAACCAATACTTTGCCTTGTCTTTTAAGGTGAATAGAAAAATTTTGAGTCTTAAAACCTCTTCCGGCATGTCCGTATATTTTACGGTGGAACAAACTTCAAGAAACTCATCCAAATGCTTGTAAGGTTCTTCACTTAGAAGTCCATGATAGGTAGGAAGCATTTGAATGGTTTGTGGCTTAATTTCATAATGATGTGCTCTAAATGGAGGCAATTGGATGCATGTAGGTGCATTATACTCATTAGGCACATAATGGTCTCTTAAAGCAAGAGGTGGATTTACTACTTGAGGTGCAACATGAACACCTTGGTTTTGAAATGATGATGGGAGGTTGTGGAGTATACATTGGCCTTGGTATTCTATATGGAGCTTGGCTTTATTGTTGTGGTGATAGGTGAATGAATGGCCTAGGCATGCCTAATGGTACTTGTATGTTCTCATTGTGCACATTAGGATGAAGGATACCTTGTTGGTCTATATAACCAAGGTCCTCAACATGATCATTATTATGGTCATCCATTGATAGATTGGCTCTATTTGAACTTCCTCTTCCCCTAGGATTTTTAATTATGGATTCAAGATGCAAATCAAGAGGGACAACAGTTGGTCTCAATGAACGACGTCCATCCATGCACAATGCAAAACACAAAGAAACATAAAGAATGACAAACACTATGCCTTCACAACAATGCAATTAGACTTCTTCCACAAACACTTAATTTATACTCCCATGCTTTAACAACAATGATACAAGAACAATTAGAAATAAGCCTCCACGCGGGCCGATGATTTAACTAAGTGATTGAGTAAATAAAGTCTCACAAAGGTCCTTTAGCACTTCAACTCCAAATTTAAAGCTTAGCTTAGCAAATTTTTAGAATTTTTAGCTTTTTTCTTTGCTTGCTTAGATTGAATGCTCCTTTGCTTGCTTCCTCTCCAACAATGCACCTAGTTAAGTAAGAACAACACAATAAGTAACCAAAAAGAAAAATAAAAATAAAGTAAAGACACGATCAAAAGAGTACTAATCCTAATTGATTCCATAAATCCGATGTTGCCTAATCAAATCAATCAATCCCCGGCAATGGCGCCAAAAACTGACCGGTCATTTTGCCGCACTACCGTTAAGTTTAAGACTGTGTGGATTTTAAGGCGAGGGCCAAGAATTTTACATTTATAGAAGCCACTACTACCTTCACTATAAATATGGCTAGGGCGAGTAGGGATCGTCCCAAGCGATTGTGAGGATCGAACAAGGCCGTGGAATCGCTATTAGGGCTAGTAGGTCAAGTGATCAAACAATTGGTTGGTTGGTTGATTAGATAACAACTAAATTAAACTAAGTGATAACAAAAGAATGCAATTAAGAGTAAGTAAAAGAGAGATAGATCTTAGGGTTTAGAGATCACCACCAAACAATGCATTTCTATACCGTTGACAAGTGATTAATGAGGGCAAATGGTGTGTTGCAATATTGGTTTGTGTATGTGTTTGGTTGATTCAACAAGTAAGGATGACTAGTTAAGCATGTATTGTCTAAGCATCATGTGAAAGGCATAATATATTTAAGCAATGAAGCATATATTATCTAAACAACACGTGAAAGGCATAATATATCAAAACAAGTCATTAATCCTTTCATTAAGCTCACAATCCAAATATAACACAAGGTTAGAGACATATGTTACTTGCATTCAATGGCTTGGATCATCAAATAATAAGCATAGATTGTCCTCCCATTTAACACTACACTACAACTACACTACTAGCATGAAAATAAACTAGGAGAGAGGCACAATCCATCAAGGAATAAGTATGAACCATCAAGAAAATCACAAGAGCAATCTTTTAAGCACTATGTCTTGACAATTTCTAAATCTATAGCATCAATACACATAGACATGCAACAATAACACAAAATCTAGAGTCAAGCACCTGAACATCTATTCTAGCATACATAGACATATGGATAGAATGAAATGATCAATTAGAAGCATTAAACCACATAAATCATTGAATAAACAAGATCTATATATATCAAAGTGTCAAAACATCAATTACAACACTAATCCCTCAATAATACACAAAATTAAGATATAAAAAGCATGCTTGGGGCTAACTCTAGCCCCAAGAAGATGTCTAGCCACTCATGGTGATGTTGCTCCTACCCTCAAGGGCTAACTCCATGGTTGAAATCTGCTCCTTGTTGATAAAGAACTCCAATGGTGTCTCTAGCCTCCTCCTCCTCTAAGCTTGCTCTCCAAGAGATGATATGAAAATGATATTGGCTCCCTTTGTAAAAAGCAATCCTTATCCTTATATAGGTAGGTCAAATGACACCCAAAATGAGCTGGGGTCATGCACACAATATTCCCTAATGATTGGATAAAGGACAACTTTCAATGAGATGGAAATTTAACTTTTTTGCACTAGAGGAAGTTCGATCGATCGAACCTTGGACTTGGATAGATCGAACTGGCTGAGATCCATCGAACTTAGGCTGGATCGATCTAACTGGTTTTACTTTTTGGGAAAAGACAAATCCGAGATATTTTGGGAGATATTTTTAGGAAAAGGATAAAAGTGGTTAGTGGGTGGTATAGCTGTGGATATGATCAATCATTTGAATAAGGATAAAAGTGTTCAATCGATCGAAGGGTGGTGTTGGATCGATCAAAATTTTGGACTTTATGGTTTTAGGTCAAGACTTGGATCTATCTTGAAGTGTTGAGATCGATCATTGTTCGATCAATTGAACCTTGAAGTTGGATCGATCGAACTTTGCTGCTTCTCACCTTTGGCTTCATTTGCTTTGTTCTTTCTCCACTTTGCTCCTTTCTTTGTTTAATCCCAGAATTGCTTTAATTAAGCTCTTATTTAGCTGAGTTAGCTTATTTTTAGGATAACTGCCTAAAAATGGAAATAATACGAAATCAATTTAAAATGGTAAAGTAAGATAGATAAAGGTACTAGAATGCCTAAGCTTAAGGGGTTTAAATACGCACTTTTCAGTGTTCATCAATTTACATAGGAGTTTCCTTTGTGATTTCTGTATCTAGTTGTAGACCATTGATTATTCAGTTTTGGTTTTCCAGGGGTCCACATATTATGGATTCCCGAGTTGTATTTTAAATTGGAGGATTACATATATCAGAGGAATTTATTAATTGGAAGTTTATTCTAAGGAATTGTTGGATTATCATTTTAGTTTCTTTTCAGCAGTTTATTTATTCTTATTGATTATATTTGTATTCTGTGTTCGATTATTGCCAATTCGTTTTGATATCCTCGAGTATTCGGGTGTAGGCTTGGCCAACCCGCATCCGGGAATGTAGGGGTATCACACTTATTCATAAAGTCACTTTTCAAACTTTAGAATTGATTCATATGGATTTAATGGGTCGTATAACACCTGATAGCATTGGAGGAAAAAGATATATGCTTGTTATGGTTAATGATTTTTCTAAATTTACGTTTGTTGCATATTTGAGAGAAAAATCTGATGCTTTTGTGAATTTCAAGTCTATATGCCAACTTATTCAAAAGGAGAAGGGATATTGAATCACTTGGATTAAGTGCGATAGTGGAGGTGAATTTGAACCTAAGGAATTTATTGAATATTGTGATAACTATGACATTAAGTAAGAATTTGCAGCACCTAAAATACCACAACAGAATGGTGTAGTGGAAAGGAAAAATAGGATAATAGTAGGTATGGCTCGTACTATGTGTCATGAGAATAAAATTACTAGTCACTTTTGGGCTGAATCAGTACGTACTGTTTGTCATATCCTAAATAGAGTTTGTCTTAGGCTTAGAACTAAAAAGGCTTCATATGAATTGTGATATGATAGAAAGCCCACTATTAAATATTTTTGAGTATTTGGAAGTAAATATTATATCCTTAGAGATAGGGAATACTTGGGAAAATTTGACTCTAGAAGTGATGAATGTGTGTTTTTGGGTTATTCACAGAAAAGTGGAGTTTATAGGGTTTTAAATCTTAGAACTAAAGTGGTTATAGAGTCAATTAATGTTGTATTTGATGATACAAAATCTAAGATAACCTCTTCTCAACTTGATGAAGAAGAAACTAATTTTGAAATTGCAGGAGAAATGATAGAACCTACAATTCATGAGGAAGAAAGAGTTGAGAATTTAGGTGAAGAAGGTGAAGTGGTTGAAGAAGATGATAATGAGGAATTAAAGGTCACCATTAATGAACCTATAGGAATTCCTGTACCATCCTTAGACATTCCCACATCTAGCAGTTCTAGGATTAGATTGAGTCATCCAATTGACAATGCGATAGGTCCATGGGATAAGTTGGGTATAAGGAGTACAATCTGTGGTCGTTTAGTATATTCATGCATTGTAGATGATATAGGAGACTCATATCACATGGCTCGGTTTGAACTAAAGAATGTTGATGAAACTCTTCAAAATTCTGATTGGCTTATGGCTATGCAAGAAGAATTACTTCAATTTGTGAAAAAAATGATGTTTTAGAATTAGTGTCTCAACCTAGTGATGTTAATATCATAGGGACCAAATGGATCATTAAAAATAAACTTGATGAACATGGTCTTGTGATGAGAAATAAAACTAGATTGGCTGCAGAAGGGTATGCTCAAGTTGAAGGAATTGATTTTTATGAGACTTTTGCACTAGCTACTAAACTTGATTCTATTCGACTTCTTTTTGCTCTTGCATGTCACTTTAAATTCAAATTGTTTCAAATGGATGTTAAAAGTGCTTTTCTAAATGGTATTTTGCAGGAAGAAGTTATGTAGCACAACCAAAAGGTTTTATTAATCCACATAATCCTGATTTTATTTTTCATCTTAAAAAGGCTCTTTATGGTTTAAAGCAAGCACCTAGAGTATGGTATGAGAAGTTAACTTCTTATCTACTGCACAGGGGCTTTAAAAGAGGAGGAGCTGATAAAACATTATTTATTTTTAGGAAAGGAAAAGATTTTCTTATTGCTCAAATATATGTGGATGATGTTGTTTTTGGTGTTACATGTGATAACCTTGTTCATAATTTTGCTAAGGATATGAGTAATACTTTTGAAATGAGCATGGTTGGTGAACTAACTTTCTTTCTAGGTCTCCAATTGAAACAACTTGATATTAGGATTTTCATATCTCAATCAAAATATGCAAAGGAGCTAGTTAAGAAATTTGGTATGAAAGATTCAATGCATGTACAAACCCCTATGAGCACTTCATTCAAATTAGATAGAGACTCTGATCCTAACAAGGTTGATCATTTCTTATATAGGAGTATGATTGGTAGCTTGTTGTATTTAGTAGCAACTAGGCCAGATATTTCATTTAGTGTAGGTATTTGTGCTAGGTATCAAGCTCATCCTAGAGAACAACACATTCTTGTAGTCAAGCATTTTATTCATTATCTTAATAGTATATTGAATTATGGATTACTTTACTCTTCTGAATCTAACTCTAAGATTGTAGGCTATATTGATGTTGATTGGGCTGGTAATAAGAATGATAGAAAGAGTACTTTAGGTGGTTATTTCTATACTGGTGCTAATCTTGTTTTATGGTACAACAAGAAGCAAAATTTCATATCTTTATCATCTTGTGAGGCTGAATATATTGCTACTGGAAATTGTTACACACAATTGCTTTGGATGAAACAGATGCTTCTGGATTATGGAGTTGATCAAGTTACTATTGTTATCTTTTGTTATAATACTAGTACAATTAATATTTCAAAGAATCTAATTTTGCATTGTAGGACTAAGCACATTGGCATTCCACATCCCTTTCTTAAGAAACTTATTGAACAAAATGTCGTGTCTTTAAAAAAAGTGCATACTGATCAAAATTTGTCTGACATTCTAACTAAGCCATTAGATGCTCTTAAGTTTTCTCATTTTAAGAAATCTATAAGCGTCGTTTGTCTTAATTTAATGCATTGCAAAGACATAGTCTAGAAAGATTTTCATGCATACCTTGCTTATCTAGACTATGTTTTTAGGAAGTTAAGAAAACCATATTGATTGGGTATGTTGAACATAAGGGGTTTAATGACACATTAATTATCTGTGTAAAACATACTATAGCTATGAATTGCTGAAAATTGGTTTTGCTTACTTGTTTTGTATAGTAAATGAATTATTGATAGTACATTTACTTGAAATGTCACTATTTTGGTCAAATATGATGTTGACATGATTGATCATTGTCTTGGAACTTAAACTTGATTTACGTGTTTTGGTCGGTCTCGTCAACTACCAATGATAGTCAACCATTTTGCAATAACACAAATCATTGTAAAATAGGGCTATTGGACGGGTAAGTCGAACCACTGGGACTGTTAGTTTATGGCAACCAAGGTCTTTAAATTAACTTTTAGTTTGATGAAAGAGGTATAGATTTTTGTTTGGTTTGTCACTAGAATTAGGAATTGAAATTGCATAAAACAATAATTGCAAAGAATTGAAGAGATGAAGATAAAAAAGAGAGGATTAGGGAAGTGAATCCACTACCTACCCTATTTAACATGCTAGTTGAGGTTAACTTGGGGGAACAACGTAAATAAGTGACCATGGATTGTGACAACACCAAATTGCTACATTCCTTCAAGAAATCCATGAAATCAATAGGCAAGAATAATCTATCAAAGATTTGCATGCTTGAACTACCTAAACTAGGGTGTAGCCTTAGGCATGCTCACTAAGTTAGAGATTATCAAGCCCTCAATTAAATGATACAAGCACATGAAGTTAAAAATCAAGATTAATCTATCAAAGGGAGGCCCTAAGCCATGGACTAACAAGGTTCCCAAATACATGCCATTAAAACCATTTTCACAATCTCATTTCCATTTTCACTATGAAAATGCAAGTCATATGACCATAAGAACAAATAATCTAAGACAAGATAATTGATTTAACATGATAATTTATATAAATTAACATCCATTACATCAAAATGAGTGCTCTAGAATGTGAAACAACCACATAAATACATATTTTCCCAAATTAAACCCAAAACTAAGACATGCTTACATGGAAGGGCTTCATTACCTCCCTAGATAGGGAGTTAGTTACCCATGGATACAAGGGAGGAAGGAGAAGAAGTGGTCTTACCCTCTATTTTCGCACCTAAGAGCTCCAAGACCCACAAACCTTCTAAACTCCAATATTTCTCTCTCTAGACTTTGCAAAAAATGTGAGATCTATAATACAAGCTTCAAACCTTCTTTTGTAGACAAGATGTCTACCAAACCACCCAAAAACCTTGGTCTATGTCCCCTAAAATTGTTTTCCCAACAACCCAATTAAGGAGGGAATCCAATTAAAAGGATCAAGAAGCCAAGTGGGTCTGTAGTGTTTGCACGAGCGCTCGTAGGACCCATCACGAGTGCTCGTAGATGCCTTAGAATCCTTCTCATGGTTAGAAACAACAGAGATGAGTGTTTGTAAATACATAGCTTGCTTCTTTCTGCCTTGAATTGGAGTGCTCGTAAGAAGGACGAGCGCTCGTGTGACATGATGCGCACGCTCGGTGCTCCTGAATGCCGGACGAGTGCTCGTAAGGCACTAGATGAGCACTCGTCCGTGCCTTGGAATTTATTTCTCTTTTCTCTTGCTTTAAACTCTTTTCACTTTGATCATGGCTTTGGGTCTTTGAATCTATCTTCTGCCTTTTTGATTTGTAGAGAGTCTTTATGACCACATTGACAATTTCTTCTTGGAAACCAAAGGATGCAAAAGCCCATGATGACTTGTTCATTAAAAAGCTTTTAAAACCTCCGCCTTATTTCTTTTTGGGAGATAAACCTGAAAATACACAAAAATGAGGAACTGGAGAAAATCTATACCAAAAACCAACTAATGGACTTAACTAATGCAAATAAGGGCACTTGAATATGCAATATTCGGCACTTATCACACCTCCAAACTTACATTTTTCTAGTCCCATAGCAAAACCAAAATGAAGCACTCAATGAAATAACAACCATTGGAATGCTACCCAAAAGTATTAGCCATGGTGCAAGAAGGTGCATGAAGCTCAAATGTAACTTAGAACATAGAGAAAATTAGAGATGGAATCATTATGAAGACTACCATGCGCATATGAGGCCTTGACATAACAAAATGGCTAAAATTCCTTTTTTTTTTTTTTTTTATGCATTAACATCATAGTCCATATAAATACTTCAATTGTCATATCTATAAAAGAAATCATCTCAAGCTTCATTGAAAGTGAACCGGATTCCCAATATGTGGCTTTTACCTTCTTTTTCCAATTTCATAACATAAGTCTTCAAATCATCGAATTTCCCTTTTAAATGAGGTCTCTAAGGCATGAATTTACTCAAAAAACTTTTGTTCTTCTTTATTTATTTATTTTTATTTTTTAGATAATACATATTATGGTCGTGCAATGTCAAAGTCCCTTAAGCTTTCTAACCAACCCATGTAACAAGCTTTAGGCCAGCAACTCCCAAACCGGATGGCTTTAGGGTGCTAAGTGTAAAGACACTCCTAGGGCTTAATAACTCAAACTGGCAAAGCTATGAACTCCAATGAACCATATTTATTTATTTTTATTTCGTGAATGACCGTGCAATGCCTAAGTCCCTTAAGCTTTCTAACCAACCCATGTAGCAAGCTTTAGGCCAGCAACTCCCAAACCGGATGGCTTTAGGGTGCTTAGTGTAAAGACACTCCTAGGGCTTAATAACTCGAGTCAGCAAGGCTACAAACTTAAGTTAGTCATTATCCTTATTCATTTCAATTTTTTTTTTTACATGCCAAAGATATCCATTCATTAGGGTCATCAATTCAAATCGACTAAGTCAAGGTCAAGGTCAATTAGGTTGCATGCCTCACAATTAAGTTTCCGGTGTGCATCTATGCAGAGGGAAACATAGAAGAGTATGAAATCCGACGAAAATCTAATTGAAGCATTTATACAAACCGGTTTGAATCAACATGATTATTTTAAATTTCTTTATTTTCAAAACTATCATTTGCCTCTATACACAAAGTATTAAACATATGTTTCAATCTCCAACAAGTTCCAAGATTACACTATCATTGCTTTCCAAAAATGTTTGTTTTACTTTACATGAACAATTAGCATATGTAAACAAAAATGCATAGCAAAATAAAAAATGCATTACCAAAAGATACCCCCAAACTTGAATGTCACATTGTCCGCAATGGGATTAGAAAAAGAACGACAAATGAAAAATAGAAATAATAAAAAGAACAATAATACCAAGTGAGAGGAAAATCTCTGGCGCTGTGACAACAAGTCACCATGGGAATTCCAAAAGTCATGCCCCCAAACTTGGAATGGAGAACCTGCAAAGAGCCACTAAGAGAAACAGCAATAACTCTAAGGACAGAAATAATGAAAAATGACATAGTTAAGTAACAAGCAAGAAAAATAAAAGAGGGAATTTCTATTGAAAATAAGGTTAACATGTTACAGGTGAGAGTGTAGCGTCAACATGCCCAACCTAACAAGCTAAAGCAAAAATAAATTCCTAAAGTTCAACAAAAAGACAACACATAAAATAAAAAGAACCTGGAAATAGAAATAACCATAAAATGTAAAACACAGAACAGAGACAAGAACGGGTCAAGCTAGCTGGGGGCCAGGAGGGAAATAGGCAAGGAGTGCATTGAGGAAGGATCGAGTTTCGCGCCTTTCTTCTTAAGCCACCAGACGCTCATCCGCAGCAATACGACGGTTTTTGGCAGCAACAAGACGGTCCTCCGCCATAGCTAAGTAGTCCTCCCGCACAGCCCTATTGTAGTCAGCTAGGGTGCTCTCAAAGCTGTCCGTCCGAGCATGGACAATAGCAATGCTAGCCCGCAGAAAAGCATGGTCCTGTTGAGGGTCAACAGGGGGCTCCTCCCACTCAACATCTTCACCCATAGGATTATCCTCGGGGATGGGAGGAGATGGGTCCCGTGGCAGCAGAGGATCAGTAGGTTAATTGGGCCAAGAATGGCTAAGAACATTGTTCCAGCGCTATAGAGAAAATGCTTGAATTTTTTGCCCTTTTCTTCATAAGGAGGAACGATGAAACCTTTGTGCTTCAGGAGCTTGGTAATGAAGAACGGCAACGGCAAAGCCCAGATTTGGGCTCTTTGATGCCTCAAGTGAATGCATTCGTCCCAAAATCTCATAAATTGGTTCCAAATCAACTCTGAAATAGAAATCCAAAAGCCTTGGTCCAGAGCATACAAAGCATCCAACATCAAACCGCAGCGCTCGATGCTGTGTACCAAAGGGCACACATTATGCTTAAGAACAGAATCAAGGAACCAAACCCGCTCAGGGAGAGTGAATTTGAGAGTGTAACTGCGAGGCCGATGAAGGTCAACAGCATTGCAAATGGTGGAAACAATTCACTCTATAGTTAAATCATCAACCTGCTCATACAAGGGATGACCCCTACGATCCAAAAGATCATCGGGGCACTGTAGAGAACAGTCAGAAATAGCCACAATGTCATCAAGATTGAATAAATAGAGAGTACCATCAATTGAGGTGGCAAGAGTGTTGGCGGGCTCATCCGGGGAAAAGAGGTTTTGATAAAACAACCGGACCACTCGAGGGTAGGAAACTTTGGCAACCGGTTTGCATATGCCCTAGAGACGCCGATTGGTCAATTCAGTGACAGCCAAAGAGCACGCTGGGTGGTCGGCAAAGACATCCTCAAGTTGGAAAATGAGCTCATAATTAAGCTTTTTGGTGAGCCAAGGAGCCATTGGTTGCTCGTGAACAATAGTAGGGGCATCCGCAGATGGCCTAGGACGGCGAGATGATTCCCCACGAGCCATATGGAGATGGAAATGGGGATGAGGAATTTCAGCGAACACATGGTGTGCACAAAGAAAGGGAAAAGGTAAGAGGGGTATCAATGGAGGAGAAAACCCATAATTTTTGTGCTAAAATGGACTTGAGCCAAACACTAACATCAACAACAACAACCAAACCTCCAAAATTTCAATTCCCACACTCCTCAACATGAAAAGTAAGGAAAAGAAAGAAATAGAAGGGAAGAGAGCATACCTTGGAAGAAGAAGAAGCAAGGAAGCTTGAAAGGGATGAGAAGGGAGGGTTGAAGGTGTTGAGTATTTAAAGAAGAGGGGTACGTGAATGAGGAAGAGGAAGAGGAAGGGTTAGGGAAGTTATGGGAGTGTCCATGCATGGGGGGTCATGGGGGTGAAGGGAGTGAATGTGGGAAGGTGAGGAGTGAGAGAGAGAGGGTCGATTAATAAAGTGGGCTGAAACAGGACGAGCGCTTGTCCGAAGGGTCGAGCACTCGAAAACGAGGAAGTGAGAGAGTGTGGAGTTACGAGTGCTCAGAAATGATGCTACGAGTGCTCGATGGTCATGGGATGGCTATGATGGTCAAGTGACTGTGTCACACGAGCATTCGTCTCCCTAGATGAGAGCTTGAAAAAGGGACAGTAAGGATTGTGGGATCTACGAGCGCTCGAAATTGATGGAACGCGCTCGAAAACTAGGCAAGGCCCCCTTTTGAGAGCAATGAGCGCTCGTAAATGGATGGACGAGCGCTCGTCCGTGCTTTGAAAAAAAAAAATTCAAATCCCTTGAATGCTGGATTTTCATTTTTTTAGCCGAACGGTATTAATATCGGGATCCAAGAATTTGCCAATTAGAACTTAAGCTCCTATGGACCCAGGAAACCTTGAAAAACCCGCGGAACGAGGATCAGGGCTCATTCACTCAAGCATTATATTTGAGGCTCGAATTTCCTACGATTGTTGGATTTGTCTAGAAAATTGCCGGAAAGACCTTGAAAAATTCTGAAAATGGTTCCGATACCTTAAAATGACTAAGAAAACCGCATGTGACTTGTGGAATGCAATTCGAACAATTCCGGAAGAGTTCACATTTTGGCTAGACTTAGCTAATTTCAGGAAAAATTCTTGGCCAAGGCAACTTGAAGGAGGGGAGCTTAGAAATTAGAAGAATTGCTTCCTATAAGTGCTAAATTTAATGTCGATAGCTAGACGAACCATGATTTCGCATTAGTCCTCATAAATTGGGTCCATCAATAGGACTTTCTCTACTTTACGGATTGGGACTATGCCATCAACATAAGGCTTAAGCCATTGGCCATTAACCTTAAAGAGAGATCCATCAGTAGGATCTTAGAGCTCAATTGTACCATGAGGAAAGACGAATGTGATGACGTAAGGACCATCCCACCGTGAACGGAGTTTATCGGGAAAGAGTCTCAATCGAGAATTGAACAACCAAACTTTTTGTCTGGGGGCAAAAGACTTGTTGACAATGTGCTTGTCATGAAAAGCTTTAGTCTTTGCCTTATAGATTTTAGCACTTTCATATGCGTCATTTCAAATTTCCTCAAGCTCATTGAGCTGTAATTTGCGAGTAGAGCCGGCTTGTTTGAGATCAAAGTTGAGCGGTTTTATGACCCAATAAGCACGGTACTCTAGTTCAACCGGGAGATGACAAGCTTTGCCAAAGACAAGTTGATATGGAGACATGCCAATGGGTGTCTTATACGCTGTCCGGTAGGCCCAAAGCACATCGTTTAGTCTTAATGACCAATCTTTGCGGTCCGGTCAAACCGTTTTCTCCAGGATATGCTTAATCTCCCGATTCGATATTTCCACTTGACCACTCATCTGAAAGTGGTAAGGTGTGGCAACCTTATGAATGACGGAGTATTTAAGAAGGACGGATTTGAGATAGCAATTCCGAAAATGGGATCCGCCGTCACTGATGAGTGCTCGGGGCTTACCAAAATGACTGAAAATGTTCGATTGAATGAACTTGACCACAACTTTATGATCATTGGTTTTGGTAGCCTCGGCCTCAACCCATTTAGACGCTTAATCCACCATTACAAGAATATACTCATAGCCATAAGAAAATAGAAATGGTCCATGAAGTCAATCCCCCACACATCAAAAATTTCTATAATTAAGATGGGAGTGAGGGGCATCATGTCTCTTTGAGACATGGAGCCGAGCTTTTGGCAGCGCTCACAAGATTTACAGAAGTTGTAAGCATCCCGAAATAAAGAAGGCCAATAGAATCCACTTTGAAGGACTTTGTCAGCGGTCTTCTTGGCACTGTAGTGACCCCCACAAGCAAAAGTGTGGCAGAATTTTAGGACACTTGTGAATTCAGATTTGGGAATGCATCGCCGGCTGATTTGATCCGGGCAATACTTGAATAGTTCCAGATATTCCAAAAAGAAATGCTTGACTTAGGAGAAGAAGCGTTTTTTTTCTTGTTTGGACCATTTGGACGGAATTTTTCCTACCGCAAGGTAGTTGACAATATCTGCAAACCAAGATGTGAATGAGAAATCTGGAACAATTGCTCATCCGAAAAGGAATCACGAATTGCATCGAATTCAGACGATTTCTCAATGAGTAAGCGAGAGAGGTGGTCGGCGACAACATTGTTTGTCCCTTTTTTATCCCAGATTTCAATGTCAAACTCTTGGAGTAAAAGTATCCATTGAATTAGGTGGGGTTTGGTCTCTTTTTTAGAGAGCAAGTGCCTAAGAGCGGCATGGTCCGAAAAGACGACAACCTTGGATCCAAGAAGATAAGAACGGAATTTATCAAAGGCATACACCACAGCTAGCAATTCTTTTTCAGTAGTGGGGTAATTTAACTGAGCATCGGAGAGAGTCTTGCTAGCATAATAGATAGCATGCGGAAGCTTGTCCACACGCTGGCCCAAAACTTCACCTAATGCATAATCGGATGCATCACACATGATCTCAAATGGAAGAGACCAGTTAGGCGGTTTCATGATTGGGGCAAATGAGAGAAGAGTACATTGCTTCTTGAAAGCATCCAAACAGGCTTCATCAAAATTGAAGGGAACATCCTTGGCAAGAAGATTACACAAGGGCCGAGAGATTTTGCTAAAATCTTTGATGAAGCGACGATAGAAGCCAGCATGGCCAAGGAAGGAACGGATTTGTTGGACAGAATTTGTCGGAGGAAGGTTAGAGATCAATTCGACTTTGGCTTTATCAACCTCAATTCCCCTTTTGGAAATAACATGTCCCAAGACAATGCCTTCTTGGACCATAAAATGACTCTTTTCCCAACTTAGAATCAAATTTGTCTCCTTGCATCTTTGAAGTACAAGAGATAGATTGTAGAGACACGAGTCAAAGGAAGATCCAAAGCGAAAAAATCATCCATGAATACTTCCAAGAACTTTCAACCATATCAGAAAATATGGACATCATGCACCTTTGGAAAGTTGCCGGTGCATTGCATAGCCCAAAGGGCATGTGTCTATAGGCAAATGTTCCAAAGGGACATGTGAATGTGGTCTTCTCTTAATCTTGGGGATTAATTGCCACTTGGTTATAGCCGGAATAACCATCAAGACAACAGTAGTAGCTTTGGCCGGCTAGCCTCTCTGGGATTTGATTAATGTAGGAAATGATCTTTCCTAGTAGTAGAGTTGAGTTTCCGGTAGTCAATGCACACACGCCACCCGGTGGTGGTGCGTTGTGGCACGAGCTCTCCAGCTGAATTTTTAACAACGGTGAGACCGGATTTCTAGGGAACAACTTGAGTGGGGCTCACCCACTTACTATCAGAGATTGGGAGATGATTCTTGCATCTAGTAGCTTGACCACTTCTTTCATGACCACTTCCTTCATGTTGGGATTCAACCGGCACTGCACCTCTCTAGAAGGTTTAGCGTCGTCTTTCATATGAATGCGATGCATGCAAATAGAGGGGTCGATTCCTTTCAAATCAGCCACTACCCATCCAATAGCTTCTTTGTCCTCTTCTAGCACCGCTAAAAGGCTATTTTCTTGGTCCTTTAAAAGGTTTGATACAATGATGACGAAGAGTTTTGTTTACTCCAAGAAATACATACTTGAGGTGGACCAGGAACGGCTTTAACTCAAGTTGTGGTGGAGATTTTAAGGAAGGGACCGGAGGAGTAGTGGACAGTTGAGGAAGTAGTTCTCTTGGCATTTTACAAGGAGGAAAATCCATGATAGCACTAATGTCAACCAAAGAATTTACTTCTTGGATGGCTTGGTCAACATCAAAGTTTGAGAAGTCGAAGTGAGACATGCAAGTGTCAAGAGGATCTATAATTAGAATGAAGGGAAGAGAGTCTTCGACCACTTCATCTATCACATCAACAAGAAAACAATCATCCTTATTGGAAGGATGTTGAGTTGCATGGAAGATATGGAGTTTGACTTGCATATTTCCAAAGGCGATGTCCATTACCCCGGTTCGGCAATTAATTGAAACGTTAGCTGTAGTTAAGAATGGCCTACCAAGGATCACGGGAATATGCTTCTTTGGATCATGGACCAGTTTCGTGTTAAGAACCACAAAGTCTACCGGGAAGTAGAATTTATCCACTTTGATTATGACATCTTCAAGAATGCCTCGTGGGTGTTTGATCGATCTGTCGGCAAGCTGCAAGACCACGGAGGTTGGCTTTAGATCTCCCAACCCGAGTTGTAAGTAAACTGAATATGGGATCAAGTTCATACTAGCTCTTAAGTCAAGGAGGGCCCTCTCTATCTTGTTGTCGCCTATGACACATGAGATAGTTAGGGCGCCCGGATCCTTATACTTTGGAGGAGCACTGTGTTGAATGATTGCACTCACATTTTCAGTTAATCTTACTTTCTTTGGCAAATGATTTTTGGAAGTGCGCTTCTGAGTGCACAAATCCTTTAGAAATTTTGCATAGGGAGGGATTTGCTTGATAACATCCAAGAGAGGCAAGTTGATCTTTACTTGCTTGAAGATTTCCCACATGTCTTGAATTTTTCAATTTTTGTTCCCAAAATGTGTTGACTCTTGGACACGTTGAGGAAACGGAGCCTTAGGCTCATAAGAAGTCTCCACATTTAGGGTAACAAGCTTGGAATTTTCAGCATTAGACTTTGGATTTTCAGGAGTGAGATTTGGATTAGAAGAGCGGATATTTGGATCTCTCGAAGGAAGAATTTTGTCATTGTTTCTTCCATCAACCTTGTTGTCCATAACTCGACCACTCCAAAGGATGGTGATTGCTTGGACTTGTTCATGAGTAGGCCTACTCGGAGGAGGGGCTTCGTCAATCACATGCACCCCTTTAGGATTCTCAAATGGTTGAGCGGGACGTTTCCCCTTATCTCTTTGAAAAAATTAGTTCATTGAAGTAGTTATTTGTCCTACTTAATTCTCAAGTTTAGCTATCGACTAAGTATGAGAATGAACCATTTAGAGAGTGAGCTGCAATGATATCAAGAGTTGCCTGTTAGATTCTATCATTTGCTTATTTAGGGATTCCGTCATTTACTTATTTGCAGCCAAAATCTCATCAGTTGGAAACACAGGACGTTGATTAGCGACATTTGGATTATAAGGGGGGCAGTAACTTGAAGAGGCCTGAAATTGCCTATTTTAAAATTGAGAAGAGGGCTAATTTTGCTACCCTTGATTTTGAAATTTTGAATTTTGTTGGGCAGGTTGCCTCCACAAAAAAATTCAGATGATCTCTCCATCCCAGATTGTAGGTATTAGAGTAGGGATTATTTCTGGGCCTAGAAAACATAGTATTGGCTTGCTCTTGATTGTTACTGGGAAATTGCTCCGGTATGGGGCAATCTTCCGAGAGACGGAATGGACTAGTGCATGAGGAACACACTGCACTCGCAGAATTTTGAGACAAGGAAGGAGAGAGATGTGGCGCCATTAATTGATAAAATTTGTGAGCTATGGCATCCACTTGAGAAGATTCTTCCCACAGTGTCTTTGGTTAGCCGAAATTGGAGTTCTTAGCATTGGTTGAGGTCGGAGCCCTACGAGAATTATGTTGCAATGAGTTTTCACTCAAATTCTCAAGTAAGGTCCAAGACTCATCCGCATTTTTAGACATGAACATCCCTCCACATGATGAGTCAACCATGAATCTGTGTGGGTCGGTTAACCTAGCATAGAAAGCTTGCACCAATTACCATTTTGGAATTAGATGGTGCAGACATTTCCTTAGGAGGTCTTGTAACCTTTCCCAAGTCTCATGAAATTGTTCCCCATCGCTTTGTGAAAAGCTAAGAATGGAACGCCTCATTTGGTTGGTCTTACTCACAGGATAGTACTTTTTAAAGAATTCTTGTTGTAATTGAGCCCATGAAGTGATGGAGTTTGCCGCAAGGGAGTTCAACCAATATTTTGCCCTATCTTTTAAGGCGAATGGGAAGAGATACAAATGGAGAGCGTTTTCAGGAAAGCCCCTCAGCTTGATGGTAGAACAAATTTCAAGGAACTCATCAAGGTGCTTATAGGGGTCCTCATGTTCCAAGCCATGAAAGGAAGGCTGCATTTGAATTGTACTAGATTTGATCTCATATTAGGCAGCATCAATGGTTGGCATCACTATACAAGAAGGAGAGGCATAAGTTGTAAGAATGAAATGGTCCCTAAGAGTCATTGATATAACATTTGGAATTTCAGCCCAATTATTATTAATTTCCTCATTCCCGACATTTTCTTCATTGTTAGCCATTGGATTAAGCTCAAGATCAAGTCCTCTTAAATTTTCGTATTCCCTAAGGTTTCTTCAAAGAGTTCTTTCAAGTTAATTAATATCAATTGGCACTTCAAGAGTAGGCAAGGATAGTGACCTACAGCCCAACATCAACAACACAATTCATAACAAACATAATATCCCTTCACCAGCACATCCACATACGATGTTCCCGTTCTCCTCAATTATCAATCAAGACAGAAAAGTAAATGGCCACGACAAGGACCGATGCTTTGTAATATAGAGAAACAATAAATAGCCTTGACAAGGGCTTCATAATGTAACTATCTCTAATTTAAGCACATGCAAGATATTCATAATTTCTAAAACTAGAATACTGAAAAACTTACCTGGAGTCCTCTAGACTTACGATATTTTCAATTCTCCCTCGGTAAGCCTTGCGTACCTAGAATCTCACAAGAACACTTAAAACACAGATTATCAAAACCAACAAGAAAATATCCACAAAAACACAATATTCACAATCAAACCAAAGTTAATCCTAAAACCTTAGTTACAAAACTGTTTGCAATCCCCAGCAACGGCGCCAAAAATTGATGGATCTTGTCAACTACCAATGATAATCAACCCTTTTGCAATAGCATAAATCATTGTAAAATAGGGCTATTGGATGGGTAAGTTAAACCACTAGGACTGTTAGTTTATGGTAACCAAGGTCTTTAAATTCACTTTTAGTTCGATGAAAGGGGTATAGAGTTTTGTTTGGTTTGTCACTAAAATTAGGAATTGAAATTGCATAAAACAATAATTGCAAAGAATTGAAGAGATGAAGATAATAAAGAGAGGACTAGGGAAGTGAATCCACTACCTGCCCTATTTAACATGCTAGTTGAGGTTAACTTGGGGGAACAACGTAAATATGTGACCATGGAATGTGACAACACCAAACTGCTACATTCCTTCAAGAAATCCATGAAATCAATAGGCAAGACTAATTTATCAAAGATTTTCATGCTTAAACTACCTAAACTAGGGTGTAGCCTTAGGTATGCTCACTAAGCTAGAGATTATCAAGCCCTCAATTAAATGATACAAGCACATGAAGTTAAAAATCAAGATTAATCCATCAAAGGGAGGCCCAAAGCCATGGACTAACAAGGTTCCCAAATACATGCCATTAAAACCATTTTCACAATCTCATTTCCATTTTCACTATGAAAATGCAAGCCATACGACAATGAGAACAAACAATCTAAGATAAGATAATTGATTTAACATGATCATTTATATAAATTAACATCCATTACATCAAAATGAGTGCTCTAGAATGTGAAACAACCACATAAATACATATTTCCCCAAATTAAACCCAAAACTAAAACATGCTTACATGGAAGGGTTTCATCACCTCCCTACATAGGGAGTTAGTTACCCATGGATGCAAGGAAGGAAGGAGAAGAAGTGGTCTCACCCTCCATTTTCGCACCAAAGAGCTCCAAGACCCGCAAACCTTCTAAACTCCAATATTACTCTCTCTAGACTTTGCAAAAAATGTGAGATCCATAATACAAGCTTCAAACCTTCTTTTGTAGACAAGATGTCTACCAAACCACCCAAAAATCGAGGTCCATGTCCCCCAAAAGTGTTTTTTCAACAACTCAATTAAGGAGGGAATCTAATAGAAAGGATCAAGAAGCCAAGTGGGTCTGTAATTTTTGCACCAGCGCCCGTAGAACGCAACACGAGCACTCGTAGATGCCTTAGAATCCTTCTCATGGTTCGAAACAACAGAGACGAGTGCTCGTAAATGAAGCTACGAGCACTCGTAAATAGCTTGCTTCTTTCTGCCTTGAATTGGAGTGCTCGTAAGAAGGATGAGCGCTCGTGTGACATGATGCGCGTGCTTGGTGCTCCTGAATGCTGGACGAGCGCTCATAAGGCACTGGACGAGCGCTTGTCCATACCTTGGAATTTATTTCTCTTTTCTCCTGCTTTGAACTCCTTTCACTTTGATCATGGCTTTAGGTCTTTGAATCTATCTTCTGCCTTTTTGATTTGTAGAGAGTCTTTATGACCACATTGACAATTTTTTCTTGGAAACCAAAGAATGCAAAAGTCCAAAATGACTTGTTCATTAAAAAGCTTTTAAAACTTCAGCCTTATTTCTTTTTGGGAGATAAACCTGAAAATACACAAAAACGAGGAACTGGAGAAAATCTATACCATAAAACCAACTAATGGACTTAACTAATTCAAATAAGGGCGTTTGAATATACAATATTTGGCGCTTATTAGTTTTAGACCAAAAGACTGAAAAGAAAAGAAAATTGAAAAATAGCTTAGAATGAAAAGTTTTTGAAAAAGAAAGAAAAATATTTGCTATTTTGAAAAAGGTAAGATGGAAAAGGCTACGTTTGGGACTTATCCAAAGGTACCTTGACTCGAAACAAATGGGAATAAGGGAAAGAGCTGGCTGCCTATAAGCGTGAAAGCTGCCAATGTGTAAAAAGAAAAATGGAGCACAAAGAGAGAAATAAAAAATAAAAAAAAAAAAAAAAATCTTTTGCACATGTTGATTGTTTGATTTCTAAGGATATGTGATATTATTGATTTATTATCTGAAATCGAAATAATTAACAGATCATATGTTTTTGGAACTTGGTGGTGATTTTACTACATTTATTAAGTTTGTGGAATTTAAAAGAATTGATCTTGGTTATTTGTGTTGATACATATAGTCTTGTGGAGTCTATATTCTTATTGGTTTCAATTTATAAGATTTATATGGTTGGTTGCTTCCTACTTCTAGGATATTTCTTCCTTCAGACCCTTGTTAATTTGTGACAAAAAGGGGGAGAGAATTGAGAGTCTTATCATTTAGGGGGAGATAACTCTTTGCATTGAGGGGGAGAACCATTGATCATTGCATGTGTTTACATTGCATTGAGTTTCACGCATTAGTTATTTTATGCTTGTGTTTATTTTCTTAATTAAGCTTCACGGGTAGTTGTGTTTGAGCTAATATGCAAATAACAGGTTGTTACAAGTGTTGAAGCTTCATGGGGTTCAAGAAAATTTATGCGGTTTATTCCTTTAACAATCATTGTAATTTACTTTCCTACTTGGATAGATTGCTGAATTGTTTTTAGGGTTTTGTCATGAAATTGCCAAAGGGGGAGATTGTGAGATATATATTTTATATTTGGCTAATTTCGTTGTCAAAACAAGTCTGACCGAGTTGTAATTTTTCGGTTCAAAATTTCAAAGATTCAAGATTGGATGCCGATTTGAAGAAGTTCAAGTGTTCATGATATATTACACTCCGAGATAATGAGAACAATGTTTTAAAAAGTTTTGAAATGTAGTGGAACATTTAGAAATTTAAAAGTTTTTAAGAAAGAATTTACATTGTGTCCATCTTAAACTGGTTCAACGGGGCTAAACTAGTTTAACATCAGCAGACTTTCAAGACTGGCCATCTTGAATGGTTCAATGGGGCTGAACTGGTTCAAGAATCCTAGGGATCATTTGCTGGACTTCGGAAAGTTTTAGAATGCATAAAATACGTATATATGCTAAGGATATGATTAAGTTGGGTGTTAGACAACCTATATGTTGTTTCATTGGATAAATGGATTAATTTAATTATCTAAACAATGTAAATTAATGTTTAAGTAATTATTAAATAATAATTATGAACCTTGTACAATTTATCTGAGATGTGGGTTAATTACTTAGAATGTAAGTTAACTACATACTATTTAAATTGTTATATTTGCTTAAATAGATGTAAATGAAGTTGTTAAATGGATGAATTGATTAATTTAATTATTTTAACAATTGAATTAAATGTTTAAATGATTTTATTCATGATCATGAGTTTTATATAATTTATCTGAGATGTAGGTTAATTACTTGGAATGTAAGTTAACTACATGCTATTTAAATTGTTGTATTTGCTTAAACAAATGCAAATGGTTATCTATATGATTAATATCATGCTATGTATGGATTAATTGATGTACTATTTTTTTTTGTGCATCATTTATTAGATTGTATGGTTTAATGCACCGGTATGGGACGGTGACATTCTAGGGACGGATTAACCAAAGAAGTTAAGTCCTACCTCTATTTTTGTATAAGGGAATGGATTAACTAAAAATGTTAAGTCCTACTTATATTCAAGTCAGGTCAACTGAACAAGTTGAATGACTTATAGAGGATTACTTATAGTTCGATAGGATGGATTTTATATATATGATTATGGTGCTAGGATATGAGCTTAAGTCTTAGGATCATGGTTAGGGTGCGTATATTACCAGGGATGTGTAGCTAGATATAGTATAGTTGTATACCCTGGTAGGTCTAGGTACTCATGCCCACCTTATGTGCAATTTGCATGTTGCCTACTATTCAGGTTGAGACAACCCTATAGTCTAATAAGGTTCCAATAGTGTGTATCTATATATATATATATATACTACTAGTTATTATTGGATTGTCTAGGATGTATACGTGTATCGAATCTCTACTTGAACTGTAGTAGAGTAGAACTTATTTGTGGGCCTGACCCACCATTATTTTTCAGGTGTTCGTCAGGAGTAGAGGTTGTTCGTACCGAGCAGGGATCAATCTACTTCATTCTTCCACTTCTATTTAAGAGATTTATTTCAGTTTCAGATATAGACAATATTTCAGTTACTTATTCAGTTTGGATTTTCTAGGTGTCCACATAATATGGATTCCTGAGTTGTATTATTTTGGAGGATTAATTGTATCAGAAGGATTTATTAATCAATGGAAATTTATTCTGAGGATTGTAAATATTGGATTATCATTTTAGTTTTAAATTCAGCATGCATTCTATCTTTTCTTATTTATCCTTTTATAATTTGTATTCGTTTATTACCGATTTGTTTTTTATATCCTCGGGTATTTAGGCGTGGGCCTGACCAACCCGCATTCGGAAATGTGGGGGTATCACAAGTTATTCCTGTGACGTATAAATGTTAAATTGCTATAATAATTGCATTATGTTCTTGAACTTGAACCTGAACTTTCTTAATTTCTTAGCCAAGTAAGCTACATAATTTTCTTTAAGATTATCATTGTTAGACTTTGGTTCAACTTCTTCAACCACTTCTTTTGCCTTAAGAGCAGCTTCTCTTTTGTGTTAACTTAGAACAGCAATTCTCATCTTATAAACTATAAAGGAGGCTTGTAGATCATCAATCTTCATTAGTGATAGAACTTTATCTTCAAGAATGGTGACCTTGGCATTGAATCTAGAGCTTTCATGTCTTCACCAAGAGCTTTCATGTTGTTAACAATGTCATTGATTCTGAATAGATAATTAGCAACAGCTTCCCTTTATTCCATTTTACAGCTTTCATATTAAACTTTTATGAGCTGTATCTTGTTTTCTTTTATTATATTATTCCCTTCATGAGCAGCCTTAAGAGAATCCCACATTTTTGTAACTGTCTTACCATTTTTAATCCTTATAAACTCTTATTGTTTAAGAGCATAGAAGAGAATATGTTTGGCCCTTCCATCATTTGCTACAACAAGTTTATCCTCTATAGTGGGATTATCTAGATTAAGAACCACAGTGCCAAACATAGTGGCATGCCAAACATCATAGGATTGAGACATTAGAAAGGCCTCCATTCTAGTTTTACAAGAATCATAGTTGAAGCCATTAAACCCTAGAGCCTTGTTTGTAACTTGGCCTTCATCCACTGCTAGGATCAACTGTAGGCTTGTTAGAACCTTACATTAATGTAGACCAAAGCTTTGATACCAATTGTTTGACCAAGAAGGGGGGTAAATTAGTGAAAATAAACTTCTTTAAGTTCACTGCAAGCTCAACAAATATATACACAAGGTTTAGAACACAAAATGTACAAGGAAACCCTTTCAATAGGGAAAAACCTTGGTTTTTGGCCTTAACTAATAATAAGCTCCACTAGTTGTATGCAAGTAATTACACACTCAGCTGTCTTACACTCTGCACACACCCTTGTACAAGTAAAGACACTAGTTTTCACAGCCTATACATATACATTAGTTCAACACAGTGCACACTACACTCCCCCTGTCCTAAGCACCCTTGCTTGGACCCTGCAAGCTTTCACAGCTCACCAAATACATATTAAAGAATGCATATCAAGAATATTCAAGCATATATAAAAGATAAGAGTGGTTGTACAGCTCAAAATACCAATCTGCAGCCTCTAAGGCCCTTTCTGTAGAAACTAGGGTTTGAGGGGTAAAATTGGGAATTTGTGTCCCAAAAATTTTGTAATCAATCCTACAGCTTTATATCACCATTACAAACATGCTCAGATGATAAACTTAATAAGTACAACATGTATATGTCACTATCATCACCACAAGGCCTTGACAGCAACTGTTCACTCAAGAACTTAGGGTTTTTGTAGGTTATTAAAACCTAAGATAACCAAAGTTTTATCCAAAAACCAATTTCAACAACTTAGATTCATCAATAAAAACTTGCTAGCATGTAGATTATTCATTGTATCGCAAGGTATAATCAAACTATATATGAATCACTAAGCTAAACCAACAAAAAGGCCAAGTCACAGGTCTAAGAGTAGTTGAGTAAATAATTAGTCTTTTAATACTGAAAAAATTCTCTTTAGTTACAAGTCAATGAAGAAAAATTCACTTTAGTTACAAGTCAATAAAGAAATATTTGTTGACTTGTAACTAAAGAGAATTTTTTCAGTATTAAAAGACTAATTATTTAATATTTTCTTTAAGCAATACTTTCATACTCACACAAATTGTAATGACCCGGTCATTTTCCTCCCTTTCCTTTTTTCCTAAAATTTTACGGATAAATTTTTTTCCGTTTAATTTTCCTTTCTGAGCTCTATTTCTCGTCGCTTAATGTCATCTTAAGTGCTTGGAATTGGTTTCCGAGACTCTTTCGTATGGATTGACAACTTCCTTTGAGGACCGAGTCATTTCCACATTTTCACCTTTCGAACACTATTCACTTTCGTCCTTTTCCCTATTATGTCTTTTCCCCGTTTGTCACTTTGTTGGCAAAACCTCACTTCTCATGCTCGGAGTTGGTTTTTGACTTCACCTATCTTCATTCTAAGTGGTTTCCATGAAATACGTATCTTTACTTTTGCGAAAAAGTACTCTGGTCACTCTCGGTGTACATAGAGGCATGGATGCATAGTTCTTTGAAATTATTTTCTTTTCTTGGGGTGTTTTTCATAAATATCTTTTGAAGATATTTATTTTAGGGGTATCTAAGAAAATGTTTTTAGAAGATATTTTCATTCTGGGTCATTAGTGCATTTAACCCTATTTGGAGGGGCCATTGTGCAATTAACGAAAGTTATTGCAAAAATACCTCGTCTGGAGCCTGAATCCTCGTACAGGATTTATTTTCACATTTCGTTGAGTCGTGTACTCTTAGAATTCCGTTCTGGTCGTTTTTCTCCAGTTTCAGAGTTTTTGACCCTAGTTGCCGCCGAACTTGTTCGGGGTATATCTTTCTGCTCAGGATTCAGTTTTTGATGTTGTTTCTTCCGTTGTTCATATTTTCTCATTTTGAATCTTTTTTGTTCATAGAGTTTTACCATTTGAGTGCTTCTGCTCAAAATCCACTTTTCTGGACCAGGCGGGCCCTTTCGGGGCACTTTTTGAGATTTCCTATTAGATTTTTCTTCCTCTCTTGGTCTGCAGCCATGGATGCCCATGGGGCTGCCACCTCTGGATTCTTGTTCACCGTGTTGTCCCCGACAAAACCCTTCGGTATCGTCGGATTCGGAGCACTTTTATTTCGGTGGACCTTTGAGGTTTTCATCTCAAATTGAGGTAAGGGGTGTTATAATTTATTTTCTTGTTATATAGCATGCTTGTGATGCTTATATACTTCATATGCATATCTTTGTGTCAAATCTAGAAACTTTGATTTATTATTTCTTTGTGTAAGATTTAATTTTTCTGGTTGTCCATATTTTGTTTTAAACATGTGGCATGATAGAATATTACCCTTTGACATGATCATTGACATATATTAAATTGAGAGCTTTTGGACAAGTATTAAAGATTTTTTTTAATATTTATCTTAAGTGAAAGATTAATTCATGTGGCCTTAGCTAGCTTGAAATCAATGTGTGTTAGCATATTATATTAGGCCCTAGCATGCTCTTCAACATAGATGAAATTGAGAGAAATCGGAGATGTTTTGAAATCTAGTAATATTTAATTAATTTGATTAATTAATTTATTCCGAGTGTACTATTCACTCCATTGGAATTCCGACTTGATATTCTTGATATGCATGTCATATAGTTTCACATATATTAAATCCAGAATATTTGATGAAGTTTTGAAACTTTTTATTTATTATTTTTCTAGTATTAAGGTTTAATACTCATGGTCGTATCTTGCATGGAATGCACTCGTATCGTGCCCTTAAATCAAGTCTTGGCATGTTGTGCAACATACTTTAAATTGTGATTATTTGGACGAGTTTCAAAATCTAGAGATTTTAATTAAATGAGTTAATTAAAATTCATTCAACGGCTCCTTAGTCTTAATTAAGTTTCTACTTGGTATTCATGCTTTCCTTGACAAGTTCCCTCACATGTATAAATTTGAGAATAATCGGATAAGTTTTGAAACTTATATTTAATTATTGGATAAGTTTTGAAACTTATATTTAATTATTTCCTTAGTATGGAACTTGATTCACATGGTCGTGTCTTGTATGAAATGAACATGTAACTTGACATTGAACTTGGCCTTGACATGATCCTTGACATATTTTGTTCGTAGAACATTTAGACTTGTGTTGTAATCTTGATAATTTAATGCCTTAAGTGGATTAAATTTCCTTTTATGCTTCCATCAAGTTAATCATGCCTTGATATTGAACTCTTGTCAATTTATGAATTGGACTTGTATTTCATGGATTTTTTTCTTTTTTTTTTATCAAGCATCGTGACCCCCTTGTATCTAGGTTTCATTAATGTACTTAATGAACATGCACATTTGTCTTGGAATGGCTTAATCACACGTGTTGTTTAGTAAGTACTTGAATCATGTATCTTATACTTGTAGTATTTTTCCTTCAATGGATTCTATGTGCTATATATATCTTGATTCTAATCTGTATAGATGCACACTATGATTTCTTAACATTTCACATGTCATTATAGTTGATGAACTTAGAGCATGACTTATATGTTCCAAAATCTTGGTTGTGCATAAAACATGGTTAATGCATTTCTTATATTTTGATACTATCTTGGTTCACACAACTTGTTGATTTTGGGACTTGGGATATCAATCAAGAATTGACATGGCTAGGACTTGGTTCTAGTACAGGGGAATGTCCTCCTGCACTATAGTGCGCACTAGGGGAAAGGTACCCATGGGTTAGTAGCCCTAAAGTGATCTCAAGAGTATGGTTTTAATCCGGACGATATCCGAGTTTTCCACATTGGTTGATTTCACTCTTTAAATTTCAAGTTACTATTCCTTGAAGATTTAAAATTGTCATGTATGTGAAATGCTTCAATTTTGTTTACTTGCATAGATATTATGCCTTGTTCTTGATTCATGTTTAACTCTTCGTGTTTCATGGAATGTTCTATCCTTGTTTAATTGCATTGATATTATGCCTTGTTCATGATTTCGTGTATTACTTCTTGTCATATTAATTGGAATGCTCCAATCTTGTTAATTGCATTAATAATGTAATTCTTGTTAACTTGTATCCGAGTATACTTCCTATCGTGTTAATTGGTATGTCCCAATCATGTTCATTGTATTGATAATGCAATCCATTTTGATCTATGTTCTAATATCTTTCAAGTATCCTTCTTATCATGTTCCTTGGATTATCCCAACCATGACTCATTTCATATATGTATATATATCATGATTCTTGTTGTTTACACTCTAAGGTAGCTTAGGATACTCCCTGAGTCTCACCTTTGACATAGATGATAGGTGGTATGACCATTTTGAACTGTTCCATGTAGCTTAAAAATCTCTAAAGAAATCGAATCGATGCATGCTCATTCTCTACGAGTAAACTTGTTTACTCACCCCAAGTTACTGGGGGATTTGTTCAGCTACAAAGACTTGGTTCGTGGTGCTTGTCGTTCATTGGGATGGCTTGTAGCTTCGAGTTTCAATTTCATGCAAGTGTTAGCATGAAATATCATTTGGTAGCCTTATCTATCAAACTTGTATTCTTTGATTCCATTTGTGTAATATGTACATAAGTACACTCTCTTCATTGTATTCAACATCTAAAACATGAGTCCAAGGGCCAAGCATGTTCATGTTTGCACTTGTACTCATTTGGCGCTACCTTTTGTTTAAAAATGTAATTTTTCCTAACTTTGAGGTTTGGCATGTCAAATCTTGTAAATGGAATGTAATGAGGCCGTAGGCCATTGTAGCATGTTTAAAATATCATATTACACTTGCGTGTATGTTCACTTCATTACACATTAGCATATAATTCAGTTTGATCATACCATGGGGGAATTCAAATAAGACTTAGGGACTTTCCTTCATTTTTGATGCATAACAGGTTCATATGCACATTCTCGAGCCATTTCGGTGGACCAAAATGCCAGTTCAGTCTACCGATTATCCTTTGGTTACATTTGTTCAACAAAATCTCCAATTCCAGTAGCCATTTTACTGTTTGAGGCTCATTTCAGTCGACCAGTTCTCTACTTCAGTCGACTGAAGCACCATTTTTTATCGCGAGCCACAAATTATTCGACCAATTTGTCATTTCGGTCGACCAAACTGGGAGCTCTTTCTTCTCTTTTCTCCTAGCTCATTTCGGCAGACCAATGCTCCATTTCGGTCGACCGAAATAGAGCTGCCTTGTGAGTTGGTTTGGTTTGTTGCCTAGACAGGTTAACTTTGTTTCATTCGTTACTAAAATGGAGCTGCCTTGTGAGTTGGTTTGGTTTGTTTCCTAGACAGGTTAACCTGGTTTCATTCGTTCCCACTTGACCTTATTGATCTTGTTTAAGCCATTTTATAGCACACGTAGTCTAGTTTGGACTAGATCTCGTTCCTTCAGTTGTCATTGGTGCCATAGGGTCCCATTTAACCTTTTTACCCTGGTTTTCGCTTCCGGTTATTTCCTTGGGTTCTGTGACTTCATGGAAGGTCACATTTGCGTCTAAGAGATGATCTATATCTCTTAAGACTTTGGTTTATCTTTTGCTTCCGCACATACTTTCTTTGAGTTCCGTGACCTCATGGAGGGTCATCCTAGGGTCTTAGAGGTGTTTTATGCCTTGGAAGACCATCGTTTTGTTTCTTGCTTTCGCATCTGGATCCGTTAACGGGTCAATCTTCGGTTCATCACTGTTGCTCTGGGTTGAATCAAAACCTGGGTCGTTACACAAATCATATCAAAAGAAGAAGAAAAAGATGATGTTGATAGTATAAAAATCTCTCTTACATATGAGATGATGAGAGAGATGAGAATCAAGTGCAATATGTATGTTACCGTAGCTTTAAATTGATCACAGTATAGTAGTTTGTTACTATTAATAAATTAATTGTTCCATGGGTTAGGGGTGAACCAAATAGAGGGTGGCTAATGAATCTTGTTGAACGGATGGAGATGAGACGGTAAAAAGTGTGTGATGGTGAAATCTTGCATATTGTAGATGCCCATCTCATAATCTAATTTGCCATTGTCAGGAGTGACATAAATAGAATTGGGGATTAATACTCCAGAAGGGAAGTTAAGAGCAGATAAATAGAAGGCTTGGTTCAATCCCACGAACACAACTTCATTACCCAGGTCTGTTATATATTCCCAACCTCTGTTGGGTGCATTGAGCCTGTAAACATCGATCCTAATCGTCCTCAAAGGGGATCTAATATCGTAGTACTTAGAAACAAGCAAAACATCCCCAGAATGTGACTCCACCACTAGGTAGTTTTGCCAATTCCCACAAAGGTATCTTTCTCTTTGTTTCTCTGACTTCGAGTAATCGGGCATCCCATACGCGAAGGGCAAGTAGATATCAATTCTATATGGGGAACAAGAATTGAGAAGATCCCAAGCTGCAAATTTTGATCCGTCATAGTAGTTTCTAGAATATAATGTTAGAAATTAAACTTGATTTTATTTTTAAATGTCTTTGAAGGTTATGGATGTTTTTCATTTGATGTTTAATTTTATGTTTATGTGAGTTTTTATTGGAGTTAGTGGGGGGCATGAGAGTTACAACTAGTAATGGTCATGTTAGTGGGTTAGTGAGAGTTTTGCCTACTAAATGTTATGTTAGTGGGGTGTTAATTTTCATTTACATTTATATTTTGAAACCTATATAAACCCATGTATCGTACCCATTTTCAATCAAGTGAAATAAAAGTGTTTTTCCTCCATTTTTTATTCTCTTCCAAATAGTATAGTGTTGTGTGTGTAACTAGGCCACTATTTCCAACAAAGTGGTATCAGAGCTAGTTTGTGAGAGAGAGAAGAAATGACAAACAATTCAGTTCCATTTCAAACGCCTCGATTCACCAAAGATAACTATGAAAATTGGAGTATCTGTATGAAGGCAATTTTGGGAGCACAAGATGTGTGGGAAGTTGTTTCCAAAGGTTATGACGAGCCAGAAGATGAGACAACTTTGTCTGAAGCCGAAAAAGATATTTTTTAAGCTATGAGAAAGAAGGACCAAAAGGCGGTGATGACTATTGATCAATGTTTGGATGATGGAATGCTACAAAGAGTTGTTAATGCAGAAAATTCAAAGCAACTATGGGAGATTCTTCAAAATTCCTTCTAAGGAGTTGATAAAGTGAAGAAGGTTTGCCTCCAAATGTTACGGGGTGAATTTAAAGCATTGCATATGAAGGAATCTGAAACAATTTCAGATTATTTTTCAAGGGTCCTAGCTATTGTAAATCAACTAAGAAGATATGGCGAAACCACCATGACTGATACAAGGGTCGTTTAAAAGATCCTTCGGTCATTGGATTCCAAATTCAACTAGATTGTTCTAGCCATTGAAGAGTCAAAGGATTTGGATTCCATGACTGTTAATTAACTCATGAGTTCGTTGCAAGCTTATAAAGAAAATGTGGTTAAGAAACAAGAAGCTTCGGAGCAAGTGCTACAAACAAAGTTTTCATTGAACGAAAGAGATAAAAAAAACATGGAGGAAATCAAAGGGGTCGAGGACGTGGAAATGCACGTGGCAAAGGAAGAGGAAAAGTGGTATGTCCTATGTCCAAAGCATGCAAAAATGTGTAGTGTGGCCAAGTTTAAATTTAGAAAATGCCACTACCACTTCCAACTAACAAAATATAGCTAGAGTGAGTAGGGATCGTCCCAAGGGATTGGAGGTATATTTGTGATGGAAACTAATGTCAGATTAGTAAGTCAAATGATCAAAGATTGATTAGTGATTATTTAATTAAACTACAATGAAATTAAAAATTAATGCAAGTGAAAAGAGCAATCTAGAAAGTAGGGAAAAAATATAGGAAAGAGGTCGTGGGGCTTAGAGTCACCACTAAGTTTCACTTCATCAAACACTAGCAATTATATATTAATGGGGAAATTTAAATTGTAACTTGTGTGTATGTGACATCAATTGAAATTAAGCATGGTGACAAATAAGTATAGATTGTCTAGCCAATTTTAATGAATAACACAACCTATCAAATGAGACCAATATCCATTCAATTAAACCACAATTAATGCACACACAAATATCTAAAGATATGCACTTTTTGCATTTACAAGCATGGAACATCAAAAAATAAGAATGGATTGTTCACCTACCTAAGAAATTAAAGCAATTACACTACAACTATGCTAAAGACATGAAATTAAACTAATTAAACTATAGATGTGATACAATCCATCAAAAAACAAGTGTGAACTATCAAATAAATTACAAAAGTGTTCCATTAAGCACCATGCCTTGACCATCACTAGATTAACATCATCAATACACATAGACATGCATCAAATTCATTAAATCTAGACATAAAAATATGAACATCAATTATAGCATATATAGACATATGACTAGAGCCAAATGATCAATTGAGAGCATTAATCCTTACAAATCAAGTAAAAAACATAAGATCTATATTTATTTAAGGTCAAAACATTTATTACAATTACAATTCCCAAAAATACACAAAAGCTAGGTTTAAAAAGCAAGCCTATGGGCTATCTCTAGCCCCAAGAGAAGGATTTTGCCACTCATTGTAGTTGACATGGAACCCTCAAGGGCTAGCTTGGAGGTTGGCATCATCATCTTCATCCTTGATTTCTTCTCCAAAACCTTAGTTCTAGAGAGAAATTATCTATTCTATATTAGTAATAATATTCTATCTATTACAATGATGTTTAATAAATCAATTACACACTCTTTTGAGTAAGGACGAAGTCAGAATAATAGCCTTTGATTGGAGGAAATTTGCAACTATACACGGCAGGTAGAAATCAACGTGCTCAAAAATTAGACAGCTCACTCCCAGCAGTATTTTCGATCGATCAAACATTTAGCTTCGATCGATCGAAACTAACGTGGCTTGAAAATTTCTTCCAGGCTTGATCCAATTAGCTGAGATGGCACCGCCTTGTTTCTATCGATTGAAGAACACTTCGATCGATCGAGACTTCCTTTCGATCTATCGAAGTTCCCCTTGTACATTTTTCTTGGCTTCTTTCCAACTTTGCTCCTTAACTCCAAAATTGTGCTAAATGGCTTTTGTTAGCCTGTTTGAACATTATTTACCTGAAATAGGTAATAACACAAATAAGTATCTAAAACATGAAAGTATGATAGATGAATAGACTAAAATACCCTAACTTAGGTGCTAAAATGCGTCACATTTGAGCACTCATCACACCCGCAAACTTAGATATTGCTTATCCATAGCAATGAACTACATGGAAAATAAAGAAATAAGTAACTAAGTAACTATGAACTAGAAAGTAATAAAATGATAGTGCCACTTTTGTAGAGAACACGATTGCATTTAGCATATGCAATGAACCTTTTAAACCCCTAGGTTACCCCTAGTGGATGAATGAAGTCACATGAGAGTTTTCAGAAATGATACCCTTAAACATTGAGCTATTTCTCATAAGAGAGTCACCAATATACAAAACAAGTATTGGAAGAAAACTACCTCAAGTATGCAATTTTTCAACCCTTTCCAAGCAATCTCCCAAAATTTCAACATCAAGCAAACAATTTGGTCCTCCACACATCAAGAAAATGATCATACAAATTAAATCAATAATAGAATCCTTTTAAGTGAACCGGCATCAAATATGCTGCTATCTAAGCCAACTAAAGAAATAATCACATCCTTACATTCAAACTAATACACAAATCTAGTCCCGATCAACAAAACAAAGAGTGGACCTTTTATTAAAGCTTATTCAACTAGGTGTACTTATTCTTTTCACTTGATATATATATATATATATATATATATATATATATATATATATATATATATATATATATATATATATTTACTATCCTAAGGATCAAATATGGAAGCATGGTGCAATGTAGTGATCTATTAAGCTTTTTAGCGATCCATGAGGTCGAGCGTTAGGTTAATGACTCTCAAACCAGACGACTTTAGGGTATTAGGTGTTTAAACACCCCTAAGGACTTACAAGCTCAAATCGACTAGGTTACAAATCAAAACAATTTCCATCTAATCATTTCCCACTTCTTACCTTTTTGGAGAAGCCCTCACTTTTTTTCTTCTTCTTTTTTTTTTCTTAAACACAATTATTAACCTATAGTTTGGACCCTCCACCTTTCGGCGCGAGAAATTTAGTACTTGATGAGACTAGAATCCCGGCTACTCAATGAAAAGGAATTGTTATCCACTTTTGTCAAAATGAAAGCTTTCAATACACTACTAGCCTAATTGGGATATAACTAATTCAATAATCAATAAAGCATGTACCCTACAAATGAATGCTAGTATGTGCCTGTGCTAGCGTAGAATCCTAGAGTGAATCTCAAAATAATCAAAAAATCAGGATGATGTGGACCACAAATGCAAGCAATATATCAATCTTTCAAAAAACTTACTCCTAAATGGCATCCACAAGGCATACAAGGAGTATTGGACTCTCAAGTCAAGCAATTTTTAAATTCTAAGTATCATGGTCCCCAAAAGATCAAAATCATAGCCTAAAAATCTATCTCAAATCATACCACATGCATAGAAATCAAGTGCGACATGTAAGATATGCTAATACACCCCCAAACTTAATATGTGCATTGTCTTCAATATACAAAGAAGAAACAGATAATGGAAAGAGTATTCCAAATGGGTGAAGCAAAAAGGACCGAGCAACAGAAGCTTAGCTTTGGAAGGCATACCCCCAAACTTAGATTCCGGACACTTGTCTGAAAATGAGTCACATTAACAATGGTCAAAGCATATGCATCAATGATATAAATGAGAAATGATACTGAGAACTAGGCAAAAATCATGACATATAGTAAGATATAGCATAGGATGGGCAAAACTAATATCAAAGATCCAAAAATCCATATATAAAAAATAAGTGCAAGATCAAATATCCAGAAAATATCCCAAAATATCCAAAGACAGATATCCAAATAAATATCTAGAAACCAGTGCAAATATCCAAATAGTGCAAAAATATCACAGTCATAGAAATGCAAATATAAAATAGGTAATGAGCAGGAAAGAGAGAGAATTGTGGCATCAGACAGTAGGATCAGGGGTAAACATGTCGGCAATATGCTATAGCATGGCAGACATCTCGGTGCTGTGGCGAGTGAACAAAGTGGTAAGGTCGGTCCTCAAAGCTCCAAGTTCATGTCTCACCTCAACTACCTCATCTCGTAGCGCATTGGATCTTCGAACTAAGTTATCATATCTCCCTACCAGATCATCGTGTCTCCTCACCAGGTCATCATGCCTCCTCGTGATATCCTCGTGACGTCCAGTCATATCAGCTCTGAAAGATATGAAATCTATATGCAACTGAGCTACCTCTTATCTGTAGCTAAAATCAGTGCTGGTATGGGTTGTCGGCTCAGTAGGAGGAGTATGTGAAAGGCCAGTCTGCTGAGATGCACTAGGTACATCTGGCTGGGAGGTAGAACCGGACGTAGTAATGCGACGTCTCTGTCTGGGAGGAAATCTATCAGCTATATCATCCTCTGGAGCATCGCCTGCAACGGTTGCCTCTGCTGTTGTGCCTGAAGTCTCTTGAAGTCACTATTTGCTTTATTCTTGCGGCAGGAGTTGAAGGTCTTGTTCCACTAGGTCAGATCATAAGCTCTCTTTGCCCTGTCAGCATCAGGCTTTGCAATCTCCTCAGGGTTAAACTGATACCCTTAGTCTAAGAGTAGCTGTGTGATCAAATGGCCAAAAAGTAAAGGCCAGGTCTCTGCTCTGGCGGTAGGTGAAAAATGCAAGTTCTTCTAGAACTTGTGGATAAGCTCCCAGATGAGTGCAGGAATGGAGAACCAGTAACCCTGATCTACACAGTATAAATCCTGGAAGATCCCCTCTCTCCCCTGAGTGCCATGTCCGGTAGGGAAAGCATTGAGGTGAAGCACAGAATTGAAGAACCAATACTGGGGATCAATCTCGACCAGGTCTGCAAATGTATTCTCCTTATATTCCACCTGTGTAGATAATGTGGCTAACATGTTCAGCTCAGTAGGAAATGGTGGATGTGTAGGGTACAGAGGCTCCTAAGTATCATCAGCCAATGGAGAAGTATGGGGGCATCGACTGGCAGCAGCTATGGCCGAAAAAGAAATGTCAATCTCCTGGCCGTCAATGGTAGTGCATAATAGAAATCTGTCATCCTCATCCATTTGGAGGTGCTAGTAGAAGAAAACAACCAACTAGGGGTAGACGACTGTGTCTGTTGGAGTCATAATAGCAGCAATGCCCTGCCTCACTGACTCCTCATAGGACCACCTAGTTTGATCCAATGTAGTGAATATCTCTGTATTAAATGTGTACTCGATCTCCCGTGTCTTACTGGCGTAAGACTCAGCGAGGACCTCTCTGATAATAGCATGCTCGGTATCCATGGCAGATGAAGAAGAAGAAGAAGATGAAGAGGAAGACTTTGCAACTGGAGATGCAGGTTGTGGCACTCTAAGAACTCTCTTCCTGGCAAGAGTCTTTCTTCTACACTGCATTTGCAAAAACAATTATAAATCAGTGCACATGTAGAAAATATGGTAAGCAACTGATAAGGAAACACAAAGCATGCCTGAATCAGATAAGAACAAATGATAGACAGGAAAGATCATGCTTGTGCAAGAAATGAATAAGAAAGCTTCAAAATCAAATTAAAATATGCCTCAGCTAAACAAAACAAATCAGATATATTATGATGGCATAGAGGGCAAAAAAGTCACATATGAAACAGATGGAGTAGAAATATGATCAACAGGATAAGTATAGGTTGTGATGTGCATAAATGATGCAATGTCCATTCACAAACCTAAAACTCAAAAAGATGCTGTAATGGTATGACAAGTAGACTCTAGGATGACATCATATCAATTCCTAGTAAGAATGTCTACAGGTGCAATAATGAAAATCAAAATAAAGCAATAGGATAGCATGGAGCATATAGGCATGGAAAATGTCAACCTAGGACTCAAGAAACAAGCATGTCATGCAATAAAGACTAAGTGAAATGCACGGTTGCAAAACACAGCAATCCAAGGCATGTTATGATAGACAAGTTTAAGAAAGAATCTTAGACATGGTGTGCAACTAAATGTCATATATCTGAATGATGCACAAATAAGAACAACTCCAAACAAAGAAATATCATGTATAGCAATGCAACAAAATCAACATCCTATGATCACTCATAGCTAGTAACCTCCTCTAATGCTTAATTAAAACAGAGAATGGTTAAATACTGAGAATATAAGAAGCTTACCATCTGTAAGTCAAAATCTAGACCGGAAAGAACTTCGATCATCAAGAATGATCACAAGTATGTAAGATATCAAGACAATGGCATGTAATCAAATAAATAGTAATATCAAGTAAACACAGTCCTAACTTGACCAAAATCTCAACAAAGGCCAAAGAACAAAGACAACATCCAAATTATGCATTTGAAATTCCAAGAATCCATATCACACCCCCAAACTAAGTCAGGAATCAATTCCAAGAAGATAGGTTCAAGAGATGCATTAGAAAATGTTCAAAAATAGCCAATGTGATAAAAGTGGGCAAAATGGTATATATACAAGCAACAAGTTGCAATTATTCCAAAGTGCACACAATTATTCCAAAGAAATCACGTTTGATAAGTTTCACAATCATTAAGTACTAGAAGATCAAAATCATGAAAAATAGGGTCCAAAGATATCAAACTAGGCCTAGGATGGCAAGAATCAAGAATTGGATCATATACAAGTTCAAAGGCACTTAGAACATGCAAATGGACGCAAAGGAATCAAATGGAATAAGTTTCAACTCAGTCAAGGGCATTTTGGTCAACTTTGGAATTTCTCAACACTTTTGGGGCAAAATTAGAATTTTTAAAAATTTTGGGGTCAAGACATTCAGTTACATTGTAGAAAAACTTCATGACAAGAATTATGCAATGAATGAACAATAATAGAAGGAATCATGCAACTCAACTTCACCTTTTTCAAACAAAGTTAAAAAAAAATTCTTTTTTTTTTTAAAAAATCATTTGAAATCCAACAAGTGTGATCACAAAGTATGTCAACAATGAAAGATCATTTTACCAAAACAATGCACTTAATCCAATCAAGATTTTTGCAAAGAAGTCAATTTGAAACATTTACATGCATTAAGACAAGACTTAGCATTTTCAATTTCAAAGGCACAAATTCAAGTCAAGTCATGCTTGCAAGCAATTTAGACAACTTAAATCAAATCCATGCATTTCTTTTTCAAAACAAGTATATGAGACAAGATGGAACTATGCTCACAACAATTCAAACTTTCAATGCCATTTCAAAATCAACATTTCATCTTTGAAAATAAGTCAAACATTTCTTTCTTTTTAACCCAAAATCAATTTTAAAATTCTTTTCAAATTCCATCTTAAAGTCCAAGAATCAAACCACATGCCGTTTTGAATTTTAAAATCAAAGTGTAGAAATTTTTCGAAAATCCAGCATGGTTTCCCCTTAAAAATGGACATCCCAAAAATTTTCAAAACTACAATTCAATAATTAAATCAGTCCCATTCAAGCAATTTCAACAATTAAGAGGGACACCGCCCACAACAATTCACAAATCCAATTCAAGTATGCCCGTTTTCCTTCTATCAACTATAATTAACAACCATTATCTCCACAATCCATTTTCAATTGTTCTTATCAACATTCAAAGTTCAGCTCAAGTCAAATATTCCCAAAAAAAATTAAACAACTTTTTACATGCTTATTTTTTTATTATTATTATTTTTATTTGTTTTTACTTCTTTTCAATTTTTATTTGGTTTTCAAATTTTAAATATGTACAAGAATATATACAAAATGACAATTAAAATGCAAAACTAAATAAAATGAAAATTAAACTAAAGATAAAAGTTAAAGTAAACAAATAAATTAAAAAATAAATAAAATAAAATAAAATAAAATAAAAATCGGAACATACCCGACTCAAAGAAGTGAAGAGAAGGGTAGAGGAAGAGATTTGGAGCGAAAATGGAGGTTTTTCGACCTCGCCGGCGTCGAAGAAGATGAGCAGAACCTCGCCGGTAAATGCAGAAAGTCATCAGCACTTGTTTCGGCGTCTCCTTGTCCTAAATCGGTCGGAAATGATGAAAAAAAGAGAATCCGAGATTAAATGGAGAGAGAGAACCGGTTTTGGCCACTTTTGGGCCAAAACTTCACCGAAATTTATGAATGAGTGACGACGGTGGCTTTATCTTCTTAGGTCTCGCCGATTGAAGAGAAAAAGGGAGGTGAGGTGGTGAGGTGGTGAGGTGGTGTTGTGGTTGAGGTGAGGGAGAGATAAAATGAGAGATTGAGAGGATGAAGGTGGTTTGGGTGAGAGAGAGATGGTATGGAGGCTAAGGTTTGGGTGAGGAAAAAGATGAATAGGAAGGAAAGAAAAGAAAAAGAAAAAAGAAAAAGAAAAATAGGGGAGGGAAGGGAAGAAAAAAATTAAATTAAATTAAATTAAAAAAAAAATTGGAATTGGAATAGCCAAAGGGATTTCCGGAAAATTCAAATGACGCATTTTCGATCGATCAAAATACTTTGATCAATCGAACCCTTAACTTTGATCGATCCAAAGTGGATTTCGATTGATTGAACTTAACCTTGATCGATCGAAATGAAAAATGAAGAGTCCTCATCACAGGTGATTCGATCGATCGAAGTGGAACTTCGATCCATCGAACTTGAGTTCGATCGATCGAAATATCCCTAGCAGTACTCAAAATGCAGAAAATAGCTCTCAAGCCGAATTTTTCAATGCAACTCATATCTAGACGACACAGAAACATGTAAAAATAGAAATGAGGGAGGAATAGGGTTGTCGAACCCTACGGAATGCACTAGTCTTTAACGTCTTTAGCAAAACGTTGGGCTCTTTTAGCCTGGATCAAAAATCTTGTTGTGCATCCCCTCCTTGATGGGGTGAATGATATTTTGAATCCCACCCAACAAATGGTTCTCTAAAGAACTTGTTGGATTTGATTCAAATGAGATTAATGGTCCTTTGTCAATGCAACTCTTGGGCTTCCATGCCTTTTCAACATTTGGTTTCAAAACAACATTCTTTGAAATCATTTTAGAAGGAAAACTTTAAGAAATTCCATTTTCAAGCAATGACTCAACTTTTTCAAATTCATTGTCAAGACACTTTTCCACAACACACACTTCTTCATGCTTGTCTATTGAACTTGGGGTTGGATTAAATATATTCAACTTCACCTTCATATGCCCAAATGAAATTTTTATTATCCCCGTCCTACAATTTATGTTACCATTAGCGGTTGCCAAGAATGGATGGCCAAGGATAACAGGAATTTGATTCTTGGGATTTGGGACCGGTTCCGTGTTAATGACAACGAAATCAACCGGGAAGAAGAACTTATCAATTTTAATCAAGACATCCTCAATAATACCCCGGCGCTTTTTGATAGATCGGTCAGTTAGTTACAAAACTACCGACGTTGGTTTCAAATCTCCTAAGCCCAATTGAACATACACCAAATATGGAAGAAGGTTAACACTTGCACCTAAATCAAGAAGAGCCCGATTAATGACATGGTCACCAATGATGCAAGAAGTAATAGGTGAACCGGGGTCCTTGAATTTTGGAAATATGTTATGTTGCAAAATGGAGCTTACTTGCTCGGTCAAGACCACTTTCTTTGGTGATTAGCTTTTGTTCTTCCTCTTTTGGGTTCAAAGATCTTTCAAGAAAGCCGGAATTTATTTAATTGCATCCAAGAGTGGAAGATTAATCTTCACTTGTCTAAACACTTCAATTATTAAATTCACTTTGGTGTTTTGCTTTTCAAGAGAATTGGATCCTTTTAAGGCATCCGGAAATGGAGCTTTAGGCTCAAAAGCATTTTCAAAATCTTGTTTCACAACATTTTCAACACAAGAATTTTTCAAATTATGTTTCACAATTTTCTCAACAAGATGATCATTCACATGCAATGAAGGAGGAATAAAATGTGAAACGGGACGGGTGTCAACTTCTGGTTGCACCAGTTTACTCACTTCAATTTAGACACCAACTCAATTATCAACAATTTTTCCACTTCTCAAGGTTGTCACAGCATTGACATGTTCAATTGTGGGACTTTTCGATGAGGAATTGGTCTTCACAACAAATTGTCGCTTTGGTGGGGTATTTCAAGGCATCATCCATTTTTCTCTATCATTCAAAGTACTAGCTATTTGCCCAACTTGGGTTTCTAGCTTAGCAATGGATTGGGAATAGGAATGAAGCAATTGAGTGTTTGCCTCTAAAGTACCCAAAGCAGTCAACATTTTTTCTTCAAAAGCGGGACTCCTAGAATTTCCTAGAGAGTAAGATGATTGATTAGGAAAATGAGAGTTTGAGAATTGGTTTCCATGTGATGATTGAAAAGATGATTTTAAACCTTGGGAACCTTGGCTTTGCATTGGGGGTAGAATATAATTTCCTTGAAAACCACCTTGGGGAGGGTTTGAGCCTTCCCCTTGGCTTTTCCAAGAGAAGTTTAGATGGTTCCGCCACTCGGGATTGTAATGTGTGCCATATGGATTATTCCCTTGGTTAACAAATGTAGCATTAACTTGTTCATAGTGTCACTTTGCACATGTCCATGGGGACAATTGGAAGTAAAATGTAAGACACTAGAACAAGTCATGCATACTTCATTAGATGGATGATGAACATGATTAGGGGAGGAAGACACTTGATTCACCGAATTTTGGTTGATCAAAAATTAATCAAACCTATGAGATAAAGACTTGACTTTGGTGGCTATGTCATTGGAATTGTCAACTTGATACAAGCCGATATTCTTCCTTCCACCTAAATTTCTAGCATTTTTGGAAGATAAGGATCTATGCATTGAATTCTCACTCATGTTTTCATAAAGACGCCAAACATCATTTTCATGCTTATCAAGATAAGAACCACCCATAGATGCATCAACCATACCCTTGTGATTATCCGACAAACTTTCAAAGAAGTATTGAACTAATTGCCACTTAGGCATGTCATGATGTGGACACTTCCTAAGCAAATCATTAAATCTTTTCCATGCCTCATGAAACGATTCCCCAACCCCTTGAGAAAATTCTCTAATTGAAGTTCTCATAGCATTGGTCTTTAAAACCGGATAGTACTTTTTCAAGAACTCTTGTTGCATTTTCGCCTAAGAAGTTATCAAAAAAAGCCTAAGATTATTGAACCAATATTTTGCCTTATCTTTAAGGGTGAAAGGAAAAAATTTTAATCTCAAAACATCTTCCGGCATGTCCGTGTATTTCACGGTAGAGCATATTTCAAGAAACTCATTCAAATGCTTATAAAGTTCTTCACTCGGAAGTCCATGATAGTTAGGAAGCATTTGAATAATTTACGATTTAATTTCATAGTGATGTACTCTAAAAGGGGGCAATTGAATTCATGTAGGTGCATTATATTCATTTGGCACATAATGATCACGCAAAGCAAGAGGGGGATTCAAAATTGGATGTGCTACATAAGCACCTTGATTGCCTTGAATAATGGGAGGTTGTGGAGCAGAAATTGGCCGATGCATTCCCAATAGAACTTGGTCTTGTTGTTGTGGTGGAATGAAAGGTTTTGGCATGCCTAATGGTACTTGAATGTTGTCATGATGTACATTAGGGTGAAGGATGCCTTGTTGGTCTTTGTGACCAAGGTTTTCCACACGGTCCTCATTGATGTCTTCCACTGATGAAATGGAATGACTCGAATTACCCCTTCCCTTAGAATTACGAATAATATATTCAAGATTCAAATTAAGTGGGATAAGAATAGGATTTAACGACCTACGACCATACATGCATAAACAAAACACAAACAAGTAACAAGCAAGTAGCAATCACTTCTCTTCCGCAACAAATCAATAATCAACAATCCTCCACATACGATGATCCCATGCTCCCATGCTTTGAATAATATACAAGAAAAATTAAATTGCCTCCACGCGGGCTCACAAGCTATCAATGAAAGTAAAGACTTGCCTCCACGTGAGCTCACAATTTAACTAGAGATTGAGTTTAGAAAAACTCACAAAAGGTCCTTAAGCAACTTCAAATGATTTTTCAATTTTTTTTCTTTGCCTTGGTTTGCTTTGCAATTTTTATTTTATTTTTGAGCTTTTTATGCTCTTGCTTAGCTTCACTTGGCTTCTTTTGCTTCTCTTGCTTTTCAATTCCCATTTGTTTCACTTTATTGGCTCAATTCACGTAGCCAATCAAGAACAAACATAATAAGTAACCAGAATAAAATAAAAATAAAGACAAGATCAAAAGAGTACTTGTGGGTGCAACTTTTTACACCCGAACCCCTAAAGAGATTAATTATGGAGAGCACACAGAAAAAATCAAGAAGAGAGCAGACAAATCTTTGAGATAGTAGTAATACTCAGAGTTTTTTTTTCCTTCACCTTTGTTCAGGCTCTATTTATAAGTGTTTTTTTCTTAGGAATTTACATGGAGCCATTTCTTGGCTTTTATTCCCAAATGTGGTTAATTTACGCCTACAGATCATGCATTCAACATTATTGCGGGCGTTACGGAGTTTGGGCCTTGTTAAGATTGGGCCTGTTCATTCTGCCTTTGTTTTAAATAGGCCTTCCTTCGTTGGGCTTATGTTTGATTATAGGCTTCTAGCTTTTTTTAACTTTGTTGTGGGCTACCTTTTATCACCACGTGGTATTTTGCGATTGGCGTGATTTTTTTCCCTCCACACTTTGCCCCTGATTTCTTTTTATGAATTTGATTTATATGAGGAATTGTAACCGTTTTTGGGAAGTGGAGAAGTTTTCACAACTGTTACTGCTGATCATTATCGTTCGTGCTGTCGATTCTGGGACTTCGTGTTTGCCCTTCCGTTATCCGCCCCTTTCAGCTTATATACTGCGTTTTCATGATTTGGGCATCTGTATCTGTGATTTTGTTCTTGAGTTTTGCCAAGAATCCGATTGTTAGCTGCTTCGACATCTCATTCCATCCACTGAGGTTAGTCTTCTTTTCGTTCCATCTTTCTTATATTATGAGTTAAGAAAGTAGTGAACGAACTCATAGTGTTCGCATGTCTGATTCTGAGTTAGGAACTGTGGCGGCGAGTCTGAGTGATTAAGCCGAGGGTCCCATAGTCCTCCTTGTAGATGTTGTAGAAAGGAAGTCCTTTTCGATTTCTTAGCTGAGAAAGAAGAATCGTGTTCCTTCTGACGTTATCTTTGAGGAGTATGACCATGATTTGAACTTTAGTATAGGTGAGGGTTTGGAGGAGGGCGAAATGCTCTTCTCAGATTTGCATTTTCCTGCCTTTCGATTCCCCTTAAATCCTTTTTATCTTCGGGTTTTGTCAATGTTGAATTTGGCTCCTCTTCAGGTTAACCCTAATTTCTTCCGTATTCTCTCATGTCTTCTTGCTCTGAATAGGGTTCGAGGTTTAACCTTGAATCTTGCAGATCTTCTATTTTGCTACTCCCTTGATAGATTGAAAAGAGGAGAGGGTAAGTTCCACCTTCATTCTAGACCGGGTGGAACTCTTTTCTCTCATCTTAATACCTCTGACAAAGAGTGGAAGTACAAAATTGTTAAGGTCAGAGGGGTGTGGTGGTTTGCTTCTGTTTGAGATTTATTCGTCCGATCGAGCTTTCATGCCCCATCTGTTCCCGCATTTGATGATTCGGGCGAGTCTTCTTGCTTTGTTTGTGTCATAAAGTATTTTTGTTGTATATATGACTTCCCAGGTCACAAAACTGATTTTTTCTCTTCAAAATATGCAGATAGTCATCTTGCCTATTTACAGGAAAGAGTTTGGAGCGATGTTCCTTCTGCCAAGATCCTTCTCTCCTCTTCTCTTCTTGAGGTGATCTCGAGAGATCCTCCAACAATTGCTTTAAATCCTGAAAAGCCTATTGATCTTGATGCCTCCGACTCTGAGGCTATCTTATCGCCTGCCCCTCTTACCCTCTCTCAATCAGTGATGGAACTTCCTCCTCCAAAACCCCGTATGACAAAGAAGAGAGGGAGGAGGCCGCTAAGTTGTTACAAAAAAGGAAGAACCTTCTTGTTGAGGTAAGTAGGCTTTCTCCCTCTCAAAAGCAAAAAGGGGCTCAGTCAGGGACTAAGCGTCCATCAGCGAAGGATGATTCTTCTTCGAAGCATCCCAAGTTAATGGCTGGGGCCTTCGGAGGAAAAAGTGTTTTTTATACTTGGTGCTGCTGATGTCCCTGGGGGTGATTTCGCTGGGTCTACCGAGAAATGGTTCCCCAAAATGATGAAGTCTGATGGGTCCCCTATCACCATTGGTGACTCTGGAGCTGAAGACCCGGAGACGTTGATGGGTTTGGCTAGAGGGATGTGGCCTCCCAAAGATGAAATTTTACAACAACAGATGAGCGTTAATGATCTATTGTCCCTTGCTCCCAAATCCATAATGGAGGTAACCCTTTTCTCATCCCTCTGTTCTTTTTTTTTTCTTTTTTTTTTATTATTTTTTTTTTAATAATTCCATGTTGTTTTTGCGCAGAGCTCTTTCTTAATGTTTGTTCTTATGAAGAAGCTCTTAGCTGACTCCCTTCATGCCAACCATTCTGCTGCCCTTCAGAAGAAGGTAAGTGCTTTGGAGGCTTCTCTCGCCGAGGAAAAGAGGGAAAAAGCTCAGCAGCTTAAGTCAATTGAGTATTTTAGCAAAAAAGCTAGGAAGCTTGAGGACAAAGTAGCTGAGCTTGACCTGCAGCTTGGAAAGGCAAACTCTCTTATTCAAACCTGCAAGGATGGGGGTTTGGAGATGTTTAAGCGTTTTTCCCAGATTGCGAATCTCCGCTATGCCAAAGGCTTTAGGCTTGGTTTTGCTCAGGGGCAGCTTCCTTCTGAGGAGAGAGATTATGGTGATGCTGACGAGCATGATGCCGAACAGGGGCTCTTGGTTGCAGGTGAGTATGCCGAGCTTTCAGCTGGCCCTAAAGAAACAGAGTTTGCTGCTCTACTGAAAGGTGAGGTGTCTGGCGAGGTTCCGCCTCCTCTCTATTATTTTTTAGGTTCTCAGGGATTACCTGCCTTGTCGCTCGATACCCCTTCCTCTGTTCCAGCCAGAGTAGAGTTGATTGATGTGTTTTCACAGAGGTTCAATGCAGAGGGTGGAGCTGTGCCTGATGGTGATCCTACGTAGATTCCCCCCCCCCCCCCCCCCCCCCATTTTTTTTTTTTTTTTTGGGAGGTGTTGGGTTTGCCCTGCCTCTTTTGTAAAAACCCTCACCTACTTGTAAGAATATGAAGCTTTTCTTTTGACAATCTTTGGGATTGATTTTGCTTATATTATTGCTTTTGATTCGATATATTTGTCTACTTTGCAATTAGCGTTCGGGCGTTAAGCATTTGGGGCCTTCGCCTATTTAGCGATTGGCTCTTCGCCTATTTTGTAATCGGCTCTTGGGGCAGTTCGGCTTTTCTAGTCTTGAGCGATTTATCCAGTTAAGCCCGTTCAGGAGTTAGGCTTTTCCGGCCTTCGCCTATTTTGCGATCGGCTCTTGGGGCTATTCGGCTTTTTTGGAGTTGAGCGGTTTATCCAGTCAAGCCCGTTCGGGCGTTAGGCTCTTAAGGCCTCCGCCTATTTTGTGATCGACTCTTGGGGCCGTTCAGCTTTTTTGGACTTGAGCAGTTTATCCGGTCAAGCCCGTTCAGGCATTAGGCTCTTGGGGCTTTCGCCTATTTTGTGATCGGCTTTTGGGGCCGTTTGACTTTTTTGGACTTAAGCGGTTTATCCGGTCAAGCCCATTCGGGCGTTAGGCTCTTGGGGCCTTCGCCTATTTTGTGATCGGCTCTTGGGGCCGTTCGGCTTTTTTGAACTTGAGCGGTTTATCCGGTCAAGCCCATTCGGGCGTTAGGCTCTTGGGGCCTTCGCCTATTTTGTGATCGGCTCTTGGGGCCGTTCGGCTTTTTTGAACTTAAGCGGTTTATCCGATAAAAGCCCATTTGGGCGTTAGGCTCTTGGGGCCTCTGCCTATTTTGTGATCGGTTCTTGGGGCCGTTCAGCTTTTTTGGACTTGACCGGTTTATCCGATCAAACCCGTTTGGGCATTAGACTGTTGGGGCCTCCGCCTATTGATGAGAGCTGAAAAGTACACATTTAAACCCCTTAAGCTTGAGTATTCTAGGACCTTTATCTATCTTACTTATCCGTTTTAGTACTTATTTGTGTTTTTGTCTATTTCAGGTCAATAATGTTAAAATGGGCTAAAAATGAGTTCTTAAGCCCTTTTTGGAGTCAAACTAAGTCTTAGCGATGATCCGGAGCAAAAAGAGGCTGATTTGGAGCAAAAAGAAGCTGATACTGAAAAGCTGAAAAGTTGGATGGATCGCAGAAAAAGTTGGATCGATCGAACTTTTAGTTGGATCGATCAGAAAAGTTGGATCGATCGAAAAATAAGTTCGATCGATCGAAAAAAGTTGGATCGATCGAAAATAAGTTGGATCGATCGAACTGGACATGCTGGCAGCAAGCTGTCACTTTTTCCGTGCGCGCCCAAAAGTTCACCTACCAAAAAGTTGCGGGATTAGATATTTTTGGGCATATATTCTAGACTTAGTGACTAAGAAAAGGGCCTTCTATATAAAGGGAAGCAACCCATTTGTAAAAGGGGATTCTTTAGGCCTTTTATCATTTTATTTTTTACATTGTAATTTTTATTTCTCTCTCTAGAAAAGTTAGAGATTAGGGTTAGAAGAAAAGAGAGAAGTGGAGGCACATCTCAAGAACACATCTCTAAATCTACTATCTCTCCATCTCTAGAGCTTCAAAGAAGAAGAAGAAGAAGAGGAAGAAGAAGATGGAGCCATGTTTGGAGCTTGATTCTATGACTACATCCACCTCCTCCATGATTGACTAGATCTACACTTAGGGCTTGGATGAGCCCTAAGTCTTGTGTAATCTAAACCCTTGTATTTCTATTTTTGGGGATTTATATATATATTGTTGTGATTAGTGTTCTAGCCTTGTGAATTTCATGAATCTTGGTATATTTCTATGATTTCCATGGTCTAATTCTTCCTATTAATTCTCTAGTTTATTTATATGTCTATGTGTGATTAAATTAGAAATTATGTCTCACATGATTCATATGGGTTAATTCTTCCATTGATTCTCTATTTTAATTACATGTTGTCTTATGTGTGATTATTTGGGGAATTGATCTCTACACTAGTTTTTCTATATTAATTGCATGTCTATGTGTGGTTAATTGAGAATCTAGTGATGGCTAGACATTAGTGTTTAATGGAATGCTCTTGTTATGCCTTTTGATGGTTCATACTTATTCCTTGATGGATTGTACCTCTCCCTTAGTTTATTTTCATGCTAGTAGTGTAGTTGTAGTGTAGTGTTAGATGGGGGAGACAATTCATGCTTGTTCTTTGATGTTCCATATTTTTGAATGCAAGAAGCATATGCTCTAATATTGTGGTGTAATGGAATTTTGAGCTTAATGAAGGATTAATGACTTGTTATGATATATTGTATCTTTCACATGTGTTTAGACAATATATTCCTCTCCCAATAGATATATTGTGGCATCTCACATGATGTTTAGACAATACATGTTTAACTAAGTCATCCTTGTGAATTATTTATACTATGAGCTTAATGAAAGGTTTAATGACTTGATTTGATATTTTGTTCTCTTCACATGTTGTCTAGACAATATATTCCTCTTCCAATAGATATATTGTAGCCTTTCACATGTTGTTTAGACATTATACACTTGTTGAGTCACCTTTGCTAGTCGAACTAATTTTGTTCACAACAATGTATTCCCCATTAATGGAAAGCAAGTGGTTAATTACATGAGCTTAGTGGTGATTCCAACACCCTAAGTCCTCTCTTCTCATCTCTTAAATCCCTATCTCTACTTAGTTTTATTTTTATTGCATTTTAATTAATTCTTTTCTAGAAGTAATCAACCAACCCAACTCTCTTTTGCAATCATTTGGTACGCTAGAGTCGAAGTTGAAATTCCAACATGTATAATCCTTTGGGACGATCCCTAGTCACTCTTGCTACGTTAGTAGTGGTGTTGGTAGTGGTTTTTATAAATTTAAATTTGACATAAAAGGCTTTTCTTGAACCACACATTCACTACATTCAGTTTGGCGTATTGGAACGGCCGTCATCAGATTTTGGCGCCGTTGCCGGGGATTAACGGTTTTATTGGAATTAAACTAGACAATAGTGTTCATTAGATTGCTTCTATTTTTATTTTATTTTCCATTGTATATTCTTTTCTCTTGATTCTCATTGTTATTTGTTCAATTAGGTACTTGACTACAAGGAAGGCGAACTTTGGAACTTAAAGCAATCATTGGAGCTTAAAAGCTAAATTTGGAGTTGAAGTGCTAAAGGACCATTGTGAGCAATTCTTGGCACTCTTGTATTTTAATTGTTTCACTTCTTTGTATGCTTGTGATAGCCCTTGTTGAGGCTTATTTTATTGCTAAATTTTTGTCTAAGCATAGGCCTTTGTTGAGGCCAATTTTTTTTTTTTTTCCTTGCATTTGGGTTTTAATTGTGAATGGAGGAATTGCTTGATCCAAGTTTGGGGGGGAATTACATCCCTTCACCTTATGCTCCTCCATCATGTTTTAATCCTTATGAGATTGCGTCCAATTCATTTCATGCATCATCTTATTATGGACTTGATCACTCATTTAATCCTTCTTGTGACTATTACCTTCCCCCACCATTTTATGATGAATCAATTCCACCACCTTCTAAGTACTCACCCGGATTTGAAGAAAAAGTGTTAGCTTTACTTGATGTGCATATTTCACACACTTCACTTATTAATTCTCATTCTCAAACTTTAGCCAACTTAGAAGCTCAAGTTGAGCAAATTGTAAGTACTCTTTCTCATCAAGAGGAAGAGGAAGAGGCAAATGAAAAACTGGCAAGAACTTCAATGTATATAGATGAGGATGATGAGAGTGAGGAGAATGAAACAAGTGAGCTAATGCCTAGCACTCTATCTTGTATAGAGGAGGAAGTGGCAAGTGAGTTAGTGGCTAATCCAATAGAACATAACATGATTAATGAGGACTTTCCTTGTTTTGATTATGATTTTATCTATGATATGGCTACTCTAGAGAGTGAGGAGATGTTGACCACACTTGAGGTAGGAGAGAAGGAGGAGGAACTTGTTGAAGAGGGCCTTCCTTCTATTATCTCTAATGACCCTCTTGAGGAGTGTCTTTTGGAAATGTAAAAAAATTGTGGTTTTGACTTTAAAAGCTCTAAAAATGAAATAAACTCTCTAATGGACTCCTTAGCTTACTTAGAAGGTGAGGAAATGGTAATTTATGAGGAGGAGAAGAGGGATGAAGAGAGGGTGTTTCTTATTAATCCAAATGAGTCTTTGAAAGACAATGCCTCACCAATTATCAATATGGATGATCATTTGAATGTGTTTCAAGAACACAATAAAGAGGCAAGCCTAACCATGATTGATTTTGTTTTCAAGACCGTGGATGAAAGGAATAATATCATCTCTTTTATTTCTTTTCAAGTCATTCTTTTGGAGGATGATTTTATTGTCATAAGTGGGACATTAAATGAGAAAAGTGAAACGAGGGTCAATAAGGATGTTTCATATCCAGTTTTTGATTCATTTGATTAGTGAGTTGACCTAACGTCTTACTAGAGACGTTAAACACTAGTATTCGTAGAGTTTTACAACTCTATTCCTCCCTCATTTCTTTTTATTTTTCATTCTTGTGTACATTCTTCCATCTATTTTTCAAATTTTCATTCTTGTTACCATCATTGGGGCTTAGCATAGGATTTTCTGCACTTTCAGTTCAAAATTAGGCATTTGGTGCCAATTCGATCGATCATAAGAGCACCTTCGATCGATCGAATTGTTCTTCGATCGATCCAACTATGGATTCGATCGATCGAACTCCACTTGAGTCCCAACACTTAAAAAATTTTTGGACCTGCATCCAAATTCCAAAATGCATGCTCTCGGGATCTCCAAATTTTCAAAAGTTCGATCGATCGTAAACCATTTCGATCGATCGAACTATCTTTCGATCGATCCAACATGTGGTTCGATCGATCATGAGTCCCAACACTTAGAAAAATTTTGGACCTGCATCCAAATTCCAAAATGCATGCTCTTGGGATCTCCAAAATTTTACATGTTCGATCGATCGAATTTCATCTCAGATCGATCATAGCTATGTTCGATCGATCGAACTTCATCTTCGATCGATCACAACTTTGCCCCTTTGACCCTTTCACTTTTTGACTTTTTCCTATTTCTATTTTTATTTTATTTTATTTTTTTATTTTATTTTATTTCATTTAGTTCCCTCTCTCTCTTGACTAAAAAAAAAAAAAAAAAAAAAAAGTTTTTGGAAATTTGTTAAAAACACAAAAATATTTTTGTTAATTTTATTTTATTTTCAAAAATTTCAAAAATATTTTTATTTTATTTTCATTTTTACTTTTATTTCCAAGCTTTATTTTTATTTTTATTTCAAATATTTAAAATTAAAAAAAAAAAATCAAATCAAATCCCAAAAACATTTTTCTTTTATTTTATTTTATTTCCTTTTATCTTATTTCCAAAAATCCAAAAATATTTTGTTTAACTTTAATTTTTAATTCTTCTAACTTATCAAAAAAAAAAAAAAAAAAAAAAAAAAAATCTTTGCATTCCTTATTTTCTTACATTTTTATTTACTTGCCTTTTTATTTTTATTTGTGTACATATTTGTTTTGTCTAAAAAAATAAAAAATAAAAAATAAAAAAATAAGACGATTTTTCAAAGAAACATTCCGTCTTGCTAGAGACGTTAAACTTAGCACCCATTTTGCATATTTCTTACATTTTTCATTTTTCTTTGCATGTTTTCACATATATATTAAAAAAAAAAAAATGAAAAACAAAATGTAAGAAAATTTTGTATATACTTGCATTGTACATATTCTTTTCATTTTTTTTTTTTTTTTTTTTTTGCATTGTACATGTTCCTTTTCATTTCTTGCATTGCGCATATTGTTTTTCATTTCTTACATTGAACATATTCTTTCATTACATTTTGCCTTATTTAATTTTCTTTTTATATTTTGTTCATGCATTTTATTCTTTGTTTTTCTTGCATTTTGTATATACTTGCTTTCATTAAATGAAAAATATAAAAAGATTTATCATTGTGCCCTTATGTGTAGTCATGCATACTTTATGCTTTAGTTAGGGCTTGATCTTATATCTCTCTTGCATCATGTGTTACATTGCCTTAGAATGCTTGATTTGATTATTCTTATCCCATTTGATATTTGATGTGAGTTTGCTAGCGTGGTTATTCAAGTAGGTTGTTGATTCCAAGTTTGGGGGAGACGTCTTTCGCATTGGATCATGACCGGGCTTCATGTCTACACCACCACGGTATACTCTTTTCACTTTTTTTTTCCATTGTTCTCATTGCACATTGAGGACAATGTGCGGTTTAAGTTTGGGGGTAAGGTGTCTTGTTGCATTCTACTTAAGATTTGAGCTTTAAATGCATAATTGAGATTTGAGATTGATGTTAGCTATGATTTTGATCTTTTGAGGACTATATTACTTAAAATTTAAAAATTGTTTGACTTGAGAGTCCAATACTCCTTGTATGCCTTTTGAATGCCATTTAGGAGTAAATTTTTCAAAAATTAATATAATGCTTGCACTTGTGGTCCACATCATTCTGAATTTGTGATTGTTTTGAGATTCATTCTAGGATTCTACACTAGCACCGGTGCACACTAGCATTCATTTATGGGATACATGCTTTATTGATTATTGAATTGGTTATATCCCAATTGGGCTAGTAGTGCATTGAAAGCTTTCATTCTTGATAAAGGTGGATAACAACCCCTTTTCATTGAGTAACCGGGATTCTTGCCTCATTAAGCAGTGAACTTCTCACGCCGAAAGGTGGAGGGCCCAAACTCTAAGTTAATAATTGATTAAAAAATAATAAATAAATAAATAAAAAGTTGCAAAAAGCAATAAAAGTAAGGACTTTTCCCAAAAGGTGAGAAGTAGGAAATGATTAGATGGTTGTTGTCTTGATTTGTAGCCTAGTTGATTTGAGTTTGTAAGTCCGTAGGGGTGTCTTAACACCTAATGCCCTAAAGCCATCTGGTTTGGGAGTCATTGACCTAAAGCTCGCTACATGAATCTTCTAGAAAGCTTAAGAGATCAACACATTGTACAATACTTCCATCTTTGATCCTCAATAAAAAAATAATAATAAATAAAGAGTGAAAAGAATAAGCGCACCTAGAACAATAAAGCTTTAATAAAAGGTCCACTTCTTGTCTTGATGATTGGGACTAGATTTGTGTGCTAGTTTGCGGGTAAGGATGTGATTACTTCTCTAGTTGGCTAAGATAGCAACACACTTGATGCCGGACCTCTCACATGGATTCTAGACTTGTTTCGATTTTCATGATCATTTTTTTTTATGTGTGGAGGACCATGCTTGCTTGTTTGATGTTAAGATTTTGGGAGATTGCTTGGAAATGGTTGAAAAATTGCATACTTGAGGTAGTTTTCTCCCAATGCTTGTTTGCAATATTGGTGCCTCTTTTGAAAGAATGAGCTTAATGTTTGTGGGTATCATTTCTGGAAACCCTCACGAGACTTCACTCGTCCACTAGGGGTAACCTAGGGGTTTAAAAGGCTTGTTGCATATGCTAAATGCAATCGTGTTCCCTACGAAAGTGGAGCTATCATTTTATTGCTTTCTAGTTCATAGTTGTTTAGTTGTTCATTTCATTCCTTACTTCGTAGTTCATTGCTAGGGACTAGCAATATTTAAGTTTGGGGGTGTCATGAGCACTGAAAAGTACACATTTAAACCCCTTAAGCTTGAGTATTCTAGGACCTTTATCTATCTTATTTACCCGTTTTAGTACTTATTTGTGTTTTTTGTCTATTTCAGGTCAATAATGTTAAAATGGGCTAAAAATGAGTTCTTAAGGCCTTTTTGGAGTCAAACTAAGTCTTAGCGATGATCCGGAGCAAAAAGAGGCTGATTTGGAGCAAAAAGAAGCTGATACTAAAAAGTTGAAAAGTTGGATGGATCGCAGAAAAAGTTGGATCGATCGAACTTTTAGTTGGATCGATCAGAAAAGTTGGATCGATCGAAAAATAAGTTGGATCGATCGAAAATAAGTTGGATCGATCGAACTGGACATGCTGGCCGCAAGCTGTCACTTTTTTCGTGCGCGCCCAAAAGTTCACCTACCAAAAAGTTGCGGGATTAGATATTTTTGGGCATATATTCTAGACTTAGTGACTAAGAAAAGGACCTTCTATATAAAAGGAAGCAACCCATTTGTAAAAGAGGATTCTTTAGGCTTTTTATCATTTTATTTTCTACATTGTAATTTTTATTTCTCTCTCTAGAAAAGTTAGAGATTAGGGTTAGAAGAAATGAGAGAAGTGGAGGCACATCTCAAGAACACATCTCTAAATCCACTATCTCTCCATCTCTAGAGCTTCGAAGAAGAAGAAGAAGAAGAGGAAGAAGAAGATGGAGCCATGTTTGGAGCTTGATTCCATGACTACATCCACCTCCTCCATGATTGACTAGATCTACACTTAGGGCTTGGATGAGCCCTAAGTCTTGTGTAATCTAAACCCTTGTATTTCTATTTTTGGGAATTTATATATATATTGTTGTGATTAGTGTTCTAGCCTTGTGAATTTCATGAATCTTGGTATATTTCTATGATTTCCATGGTCTAATTCTTCCTATTAATTCTCTAGTTTATTTACATGTCTATGTGTGATTAAATTAGGAATTATGTCTCACATGATTCATATGGGTTAATTCTTCCAATGATTCTCTATTTTAATTACATGTTGTCTTATGTGTGATTATTTGGGGAATTGATCTGTACACTAGTTTTTCTATATTAATTGCATGTCTATGTGTGGTTAATTGAGAATCTAGTGATGGCTAGACATTAGTGCTTAATGGAATGCTCTTGTTATGTCTTTTGATGGTTCATACTTATTCCTTGATGGATTGTACCTCTCCCTTAGTTTATTTTCATGCTAGTAGTGTAGTTGTAGTGTAGTGTTAGATGGGGGAGACAATTCATGCTTGTTATTTGATGTTCCATGTTTTTGAATGCAAGAAGCATATGCTCTAATATTGTGGTGTAATGGAATTTTAAGCTTAATGAAGGATTAATGACTTGTTATGATATATTGTATCTTTCACATGTGTTTAGACAATATATTCCTCTCCCAATAGATATATTGTGGCATCTCACATGATGTTTAGACAATACATGTTTAACTAAGTCATCCTTGTGAATTATTTAGACTATGAGCTTAATGAAAGGTTTAATGACTTGATTTGATATTTTGTTCTCTTCACATGTTGTCTAGACAATATATTCCTCTTCCAATAGATATATTGTAGCCTTTCACATGTTGTTCAGACATTATACACTTGTTGAGTCACCTTTGCTAGTCGAACCAATTTTGTTCACAACAATGTATTCCCCATTAATGGAAAGCAAGTGGTTAATTACATGAGCTTAGTGGTGATTCCAACACCCTAAGTCCTCTCTTCTCATCTCTTAAATCCCTATCTCTACTTAGTTTTATTTTAATTGCATTTTAATTAATTCTTTTCTAGAAGTAATCAACCAACCCAACTCTCTTTTGCAATCATTTGGTACGCTAGAGTCGAAGTTGAAATTCCAACACGTATAATCCCTTGGGACGATCCCTACTCACTCTTGCTACATTAGTAGTGGTGTTGGTAGTGGTTTTTATAAATTTAAATTTGACATAAAAGGCTTTTCTTGAACCACACATTCACTACATTCAGTTTGGCGTATTGGAACGGCCGTCGTCACCTATTTTGTGATCGGCTCTTGGGGCCGTTCGGCTTTTTTGGACTTGAGCGGTTTATCAGATCAAGCCCGTTCGGGCGTTAGGCTCTTGGGGCCTTCGCATATTTTGCGATCGACTCTTGGGGCCGTTCGATTTTTTTGGACTTGAGCAGTTTATCTGGTCAAGCCCATTCGGGCGTTAAGCTCTTAAGGCCTCCGCTTATTTTGCGATCGGCTCTTAGGGCCGTTCGACTTTTTTGGACTTGAGCAGTTTATCCAGTCAAGCCCGTTCGGGCGTTAGGCTCTTGGGGCCTTTGCCTTTTTTTCAATCGGCTCTTGGGGCCATTCGGCTTTTTTGGACTTGAGCGGTTTATCTGGTCAAACCTGTTCGAGCGTTAGGCTCTTGGGGCCTTCGCCTATTTGTAAATCCGTCTTGAGTGTGTCGTCGCGAGTTGACCCCTTTTATTGGGCCTTCTTTGTATGGGCATTCCCTTGTTGACGTTTAGAATTTAAACGATTTCTGTTTTATAGAAAACCCATTTTCTGTTTAAAGTGAGATAGGGATTTGAAAAGAAGTGACCTATCCCAAAAGAAAGCGAGGAAGACACTACATTGCGGACCCCTTCTGATAATGAGCTGAGACTATCCATGGGCTTCGTAATTTAGGGCCCTCACCCGCTTATTGTATACCCGGTAGGTTATATTATAATAATAAGGGATTCTTTTCCTTTTTTATCGATGTGGGATTATACTTTCTAAAAAAGGAGAAAATATGTGGGGAGTGTATGGAGACCTCTGACAATGGAGCACTTTAGTGTCGTAAGTGGGGTCCCATTGTCAATGGGTCCCACACACTGATAGGAGGTAAGTGTGGATCCTTATAAGAAAAGGGTTAGATTTCACTTTTTGAATGATGTGGGACATCGTTTCTCGTAGGTGATAATACCTTATTTGTGGTAAGATAAAAGATAAAAAGTGTGAAGTGGAGACCCCTGATGGTGGGTCCCGTTATGGGTCGCTTATCATTAGGGGGTCCACTCGACTGTTTAGATCTCGTGTTATTCCACTTTAAATAATAGTTAGAAGTTTTGTTTTTATTTGATGTGGGACATTTGAAAAAGGTTGTCAGCAGGTTTATTTATTTAAAAAGTAGAGTACTGGAAAACACTGTACGATTTACTTTATTGAATGTACCTTTTCAGGTTCATTGCATTCCTCGGCTTGGTCATTTCGGTGCCATCCAAATGTCAAAGTCTGTAAGCTCCTTTTCCAATCACATCTGATATTCGGTATGGCCCTTCCCAGTTAGGTTTTAATTTGCTGACATACTTTTCTTATTTCAGGAGCACCAGATCTCCCGGATTGAAGCTTTTCCTTCTGACCCTTTTGTCATAACTATTTACTATCTTTTGCTGGTAGGCTGCTAGCCGGATGGCCGCGGCTTCCCTTTTTTCTTCTAATAGATCCAGACTGCGTTCCAGAAGCTGATTATTTGACTCCTGGTTCCAAGCTAAGCTTCGGATGGTGGGTGTTACCACTTCGGTGGGGATTACGGCCTCGGTGCTGTTAGCTAGAGAGAAAGGGGTTTCACCAGTGGGATGTCTCGGGGTGGTTCTGTATGCCCATAGGACATTTGGCAATTCTTCTAACCACTTCCCTGTTTTATCTTCAAGCTTCTTTTTGATGCAGGCAAAGATCATCCTGTTGGTTACCTCCGCTTGCCCATTGCCTTGGGGGTGGTATGCAGCTAATACTTTCTGGTTGCTACAGTACTTGTTAAAGAAACGTTGAGTGTATTGATTATCCAGATTTGGCCCGTTGTCCATGATGATGGATTTTGGGATTCTAAATATGCATATCAGGTTATTCCAAACAAATTTTTTCACTCGGACATTAGTCACACTTGCATATGCCTCTGTTTCTACCCATTTAGTGAAATAATTAGTGGCTAACAAGGCATACCTTTTTTGTGATGCCGCCATTGGTAGGGGTCCTACCACATCCATTCCCCATTATGCGAACGGCCATGGGCTGCTCATGGTGTGTATTTCTTCCGGGGGTAGATGGACAAGGGGGGACTACCTTTGACATTTGTCGCATCTGCGAGAGTATTCTTCTGCTTCCCTTACCGTATAAGGCCAGAAATAACCTTGAGTGAGAGCTTTATGAGCCAATGACCTGCCCCCAGAATGATTCCCGCACTCCCCTTCATGTATCTGTTTTAGAACTTCTCGGGACTCCGTTGGGGTTAGACACTTGAGGTAGGGCGTGGAATTTGATCGCCTGAACAGCTGTCCTCCTGCCATAGAATATTTAGCAGCTTTTATCCTTAGCTGCCGGGCTGCTTCCTTAGAATTGGGGAGTTCTCCTATCTCAAGGTCAGCTAATATTGGATCTATCTAACTTGGTTCCTATGGGATGACCAACACCTGCACTCCCCTTATGATGCTCTGCGTATCTAGGACATTAATGGGGATGACCCTGGTGAGTGACTTGTTCGCTATGGATGCTGCATTCGCCAAACGATCAGCTATCGGGTTTTCTTCCCTAAGGATCTGCTGAAATTTGATTGTATTAAAGTACTCTATCATTTTTTCAACTTCTTCTTGGTATGCATTCATTCTGCCCTCTCTGGTGGTGTACTCTCCCGTTACCTGCCTTGTGATGAGCTGCGAATCATTATAGGCTTTGAGGTGCTTTACTTGGAGTTCCTTGGCCAATCTGAGCCCTGCCAATAGTGCCTCATATTCAGCTTCATTGTTTGTGACTGAGAACTCTAGTCGGACTGATTGTTGGATTCTGGTCCCCTCAGGGGTTCTTATCTCTACTCCTGCTCCGGCTCCTTTTGACTCGAGGAACCATCGACGTATAATTCCCAGCAAGGCTCTTTCGTGGTTTGCTATTCTTCCCCTGGGTCAATGTCCAAGAGAAAATCCGTAACCACTTGCCCTTTTTTTGCAGTGCGCGATTCGTACTGGATGTCAAAGGAGCTTAATTCAATTGCCCATTTGGTGATCCGACCTGAGATGTCTGGTTTATTGAGAATTGCTTTGATAGGATGTATCGTGGGAACTACTATCCGATGAGCCTCAAAATAGTGTCGGCGTTTCCTTTTGGCCTGAATTATAGTAAGGATGATTTTTTTCTACCATTGAGTATCGGCTTTCTGTGTCGGTCATGGCAAGGATGATTTTTTTCTACCATTGAGTACCGGCTTTCTGCATCGGTCATGGCTTTGCTGGAATAAAAGACCGGGTGTTGCTTCTTTCCCACTTCTCTTACTAAGGCTAAGCTGGTTGCTGACTGAGATACTGCTAAGTAGAGGTACAATGGCTCTTCGGGTTCTGGAACAGATAAAATTGGGGGACTTGTCATGTATTCCTTGAGTTTCACGAGAGCTTCTCTTTGCTCTACCCCCCAGATATCTCCTTTTCTAGCTCTGATTGCATCAAAGAACAGTTTGCACTTGTCTGATAGTCCGGATATAAAACGGCTAAGAGTCGCTACTCTTCCAGTGAGGATTTGGACTTCCCTTATGGTTCAGAGCTCTTGACTTTGTAGCAATTTTGTCAACTAAGTGGAACTTGCCTCTATTCCCTTTTTGCTCACCAGGTGACCGAGGAACTGTCCTGAGGGCACTCTGAATGAACATTTTGCTGAGTTTAACATCATTTTATGTTTCTTGAGATTTATTTCACCGGATGGTGGCTAGGGTCCACGTTTAGGCTGTGACAGGCCGCCCGTGGGTCAATTTCCGGTATGTCCCAATGATTCTAAGCAAAGATGTCTGCGTTCTTCCTTAGGATTTCTGCCGGCTCCTCCTTCTCCTGAACTGACTGGAGAGTCCCTATATAGGTCAGCTTGCACTCGTTCCCTGCGACTATCTGTATAGCTTCTAGGGGTTCTACAGTAAAATGCTCTTCTTCCGGTTCCTCCGTCTCTTTTGGAGGGGAAGAGCTCGGTAATTGTTATTTTAACAATTTCTTGCCCTTTTCGGAAGGATAAACCGTCGTGTGGTAGCACTCCTTTGTTGTTACCTGGTCCCCCCAGATATCGATGACCTCTTAACCATTCGGGCTTATGCATCTCATGACTTGGTGCAGGATTGATGGGACTCCTTCCATGCAGTGGATCCATCCTCGACCCATTAGCAAATTGTAGGTCAGGTGAATATCCACAATCATGAAGTTCTCTTTCAGAGATCTTTTAGCAGTAGTGACTGATAGCGTGATCACACCTGTGGGCTCCACTCTTCTTCCATCGAATCCTACCAAAGGGCTTTTAGTGGGACGAATTTGGTCTGTAGCCAATTTTAACTAACCGAACGTCCACTTTGTCATGATATTAGCGCTACTGCTGGGGTCAATCAGTACTCGTCTAACCAGACAGTTGGCCACTAGTAGACTAACTACTAATGGGTCTTCGTGCAGGTGTTACACCCTTCTGAGATCCCTTTTATGAAAACAAACTTGTGCTGGATTGGGTTTGCAATCGACGATATTGGTTTCTCTAATCCTCCGCAGCTTATGGGCTTGTTTGAGCTGGATCCTATAGGAATCTCCCAATTGCTCGTCTTTTTCCAAACGACCATGAATTGTGTTGATTAACCGAACAGGATGGCTCTCTACTGCAGCTTTTGGAATTGCCCGGGCTCAATCTTGCTGCCTTTGTTGCCCCAGGGTAATTAAGTATTCAATTAACTCGCCCTTGGCTATTAACGCTTCCACCTGTCTCCTCAAGCTCCTACAATCATTGGTCAGGTGACCAAAATCACTGTGGAATGCACAGTGTTTATTCTGGTCTCTTTGCTCCATTGGCTGTCTGATTGGTGATGGGATCTGGAAAATGTTTCTTACCTTGGTCTCTTGGTATAGTCTGGCTAGTGTTACTTTGAGTGGCGTGACTCTTTCGGTTGTTCGGGATTTCTTTTCAGGGGCTCGTCCCTCAATAGCCAGGGGTTCCCGATGGGCCCTCGGGGTGCTCGATCCTCCTTCGACCGATTCTCTACTGTGACCAATGTCGCTCTCTGCTGTCTAGTTACTTCATTTTTTTCAAGTCTGATGTAGTTTTGTGCCCGCGAATTCAGCTCCAACATATTAGTTGGGGTCTTCTTCATCAGAGAAGAATGGAAACGTGAGCCTTACACCATGGCTAACTTGAACGCTTCTATGGCTGTGTCTCGATTGCAATCTAGAATGCCCAAAGACTCCATGTTGAATCGGGTGAGGAAGGTTTGCAAGCCTTTTTCTTCTATTTTTTATTTCCACAATACTGGGCCAAGAACGTGACGCACAGTGATTCGAAGTTTGGGATCGACTTGCACGGGCAATTCTTGAACCACTCTAGGGCCACCCTCGTCAGGCTGGATGGAAATATTTTGCACATGAATAGATCATTGTGAGCCTCTAGTGTCATTTCCTGAGTATAGTGGTTGAGGTGCTAGAGGGGATCTCCAGTCCTATTGAATTTGATGAACTTGGGCATTGTGAATTTCTTGGGTCTTGCGACCCGTTCTATCTCATATGTGAAAGAGGTTTTCACTATTGATGCAGTGAATTCTCTCGCCATGTCTTCGGGTGTTTGGACCTTCAGCCCTTTGATTCGTTCATCCATTTCTTTCCAGAGCTTGGTGATAAAGTCATTCCCCGAAGAGGGCTGATCAACTGTTGGGGTCCACACTTCTTTTCTATCTAAATCTGCATCATCTGATGGATGAGCTTTGGTGACTCAAGGCCCCCTAATATTGGAGTTCCCCAAGGTGCAGGACTGACTTGCGGCATCGTGGATGTCCTCCAGCATTCCATTGAGCTATTGGCTTGAAGCCTTCTGTTGGTGAGGTGGATTATCATTACAAGGCTCCATGGGGGGATCTTCATTCTGACGTTCGGGCCGAGGGTCGTTCGGCTGTTCATTCCGCCGAGCATTGCCTCGGAGTCTTTCGTTTTCTCTACATAAAATGTTGATTTGTGCCACGCTGGTTTCTTGAGCCTGCCTTAGCATATTGATTTGCTCAGCGCTGGCTTCATTTGCTTGTCGCAGGACGTCCAGTTGCACTTGCATTTCTTCGCGTATCTTTTGCATGGTCTCATGTTGCTGCAATTGAACAGTGTCTGGCTCTGTTGCCATTCTGGAGTGATGCTATATGCAAGGGATAGGGAATGGACTTTTTGTATCAATATTCCCATAGACGGCGCCAAAGTGTGGGTGCAACTTTTTACACCCGAACACCTAAAGAGATCAATTACCGAGAGCACACAGAAAAAATCAAGAAGGGAGCAGACAAATCTTTGAGATAGTAGTAATATTCAGAGTTTTTTTTTCTTCACCTTTGCTTAGGCTCTATTTATAAGTGTTTTTTGCTTAGGAATTTACATGGAACCGTTTTTTGGCTTTTATTCCTAAACGTGGGTAATTTATGCCTATAGATCGTGCATTTGACATTATTGCGGGCGTTATGGAGTCTGGGCCTTGTCAAGATTGGGCCTGTTCATTCTGCCTTTGTTTTAAGTAAGCCTTCCTTCGCTGGGCTTATGTTTGATTATGGGCTTCTATCTCAAGCATTCTTCTTGTCGTGTTCTTTGGATTATCCCAATCATGATTCGTTTCATACACGTATGTATATCATGATTCTTGTTGCTTAGACTCTAAGGTAGCTTAGGATGCTCCCCGAGTCTCACTTGGACATAGACGTTAGGTGGCATGAGCCCCTTTAACATGTTTCACCTTAAGGTGATAAATTTGTAATATGCTAGGTCGATGCATGCTCATCTCCTACGAGTAGCTTTATGTTACTCACCTCTACGATACTGGAGGATATTTCAGGTACGAAGACTTAGTTCATGAAGCCTAGCATTCCTTAGATGTCGTGTAGCTTTCAAGTTTCCATTTCACGCAAATGTCAGCATGAAATGTCATTTTGTAGACTTATATGTCAAAATATGTATATTTGATTCCATGTATGTAATGTGTACTTAAGTACACTCCTTTCAATGTATTTGATATTTATGAGATGAGGCCGGAGGCCAATGACCATCATATTGTGTTCTATGTACTTTTTAACTTCATGAAATATTGTGAAAATCTTGAAAAATCGCAAGTCATTGCTTCACCATAGTTACATCGGGTGTGGGAATTCCATTCTCATTCTTTCATAGGGTCTTATTAATCTTGTATGAAGTGTGGCCAAGGGCCAAACGGGCATTTGACCCCGTTTTGAATTTTTGGATTCCGAGTTTTCATTCCAAGTTTCATTTTTGCCTTTTTACCCGTTGAGGGGTCGAATTTTGTATCGGTGGTATATTTAAGTCGTGGACCATTGTAGCACGTCCAAATAGGTAAGTTACGTTTGCATGTATGGTCATTTCCGGGCAAAACCTTATCGTTTATGTTTTGAGCCTCTTGTGAATTCATTTCGCATTTTTTTTGCATATTCTGATCTAGGGGCATTATGGACCTTTCACGGTGGTTTTATTTTCTTCTTTTAACATGGTTGAATAAAAAACATGATTTTAGGGGGGGTTTCTTTTCCGTGTTTTTCTACAAAATGTCATCTTGGCATCGGAAATCGCATCCAAAGTTCAGCTCTCAATTTTTAAATTTAGTAGCTTTTTGGACCCTCTGGACTAGTTTTCTTGGGAGGGCATTTTGGGCATTTCAAAGTGAGTTTTTTTCGATTTTCTTCAGGAGTCACGTAGAAAACTAGATTTTGAGGGGTGTTTCTTCTTTGTGTTTTTGCAAAAAAGTTCATCTAGGCCTCCAAATTCAGCCTCTGATCTGGATTTTTCTAGAAAATAACCCCATAACAGCTTTTGGGCTGCTGCTGCCAGCCATGGTGCACTCAGTGCGCGCGTGGCGTGCATGGGCATGTGCATGGGCCTACGCATAGGGCTGTCATGGCCCCTCGTCGGGCCGCCGCGACGTCAATTCTTCTTTTGGGCTTTTCTCCTTCGTCCGGACACCCATTTAAGTGAATTTTTTTTTTGAACTTGACTAATTTTTCGTTGTCTTTCCAACGGTCTGCTCGGTTGCACCCAGTTCTTCTTAGATAATTACTAGTTTACCCTTTTTGCCTTAAGTGCTCGTTTTTCTTCGTCATGCCGTTTCTCCTTCGTCCGGACTCCGAATCATACGATTCTTGAGTCCATCTTGATTAGTTTTTCATTGTCCTTCCAGCGGTGTGCTCAGTGGCACTTGAATCTATAGTTTTCAGAAATGACCATTTTGCCCTTGGGAGCTTGTTCGGTCTTTTTCTGATCATTCGTTCCCGCATTAGTTCTTATTGAGTTCCACGACCTCATGGAAGGTCACTTTGACTTCTTAGAGTCTTATTTTCTATTTTCGCTTCCGCATTCGGATCCGTTATCGGGTCAACCTTCGGTTCATCACAGGACATGCTGGCCTAAAAACCAGGGTCGTCTCATTATCAAACACTAGCAATTGTACATTAATGGGGAAATTTAAATTGTAACTTGTATGTGTGTGACATCAATTGAAAATAAGCATGGGTGGCAAATAAGTATAGATTGTTTAGCCAATTTTAATGAATAGCACAACCTATCAAATGAGATCAATATCCATTCAATTAAAGCACAATTAATGCACACATAAATATTTAGAGATATGCACTTTTTGCATTCACAAGCATGGAATATCAAGAAACAAGAATGGATTGTTCACCTACCTAAGAAATTAAAGCAATTACACTACAACTAGGCTAGAGACATGAAATTAAACTAATTAAACTAGAGATGTGATACAATCCATCAAGAAACAAGTGTGAACCATCAAATAAATCACAAAAATGTTCCATTAAGCACTATGCCTTGACCATCACTAGATTAACATCATCAATACACATAGACATGCATCAAATTCATTAAATCTAAAGATAAAAACATGAACATCAATTCTAGCATACATAGACATATGACTATAGCCAAATGATCAATTGAAAGCATTAATCTATACAAATCAAGTAGAAAACACAAGATCTATATTTATTCAAGGTTAAAACATCTATTACAATTAAAATCCCCAAAAATTCACAAAAGCTAGGTTTGAGAAGCAAGCCTAGGGGCTATCTCTAGCCCCAAGAAAATGATTTAGCCACTCATTGTATTGGACATAGAACCCTCAAGGGCTAGCTTGGAGGTTGGCATCATCATCTCCATCCTTACTTTCTTCTCCAAAACTCTAGTTCTAGAGAGAAAAATTATTTATTCTATATTTGGTAATAATATTCTATCTATTACAATGATGTTCAATAAATCAATTACACACTCTTTTGAGTAAGGACCAAATCAGAATAGTAGCCTCTGATTGGAGGAAATCCGCATCTATGCACGGTAGGTAGAAATTGGCGTGCTTGGGAATTAGACAGCTCACTGCCAGCAGCATTTTCGATCGATCGAATTCCCTTCGATCGATCAAAGTTCTCCTGGTGCATTTTTCTTGGCTTCTTTCTAACTGTGCTCCTTAGCTCCAAAACTGTGCTAAATAGCTCTTGTTAGCCTGTTTGAACATTATTCATTTGAAATAGGCAATAACACAAATAAGTATCTAAAACTTGAAAGTAAGATAGATGAATGGAATAAAATACCCTAACTTAGGTGCTAAAATGCGTCATATTTGAGCACTCATCAAAGATGCCAAGGAAGAGGAGAAAGAAGCGATCAACACACAACTTACAATGAAGAAAAGTCCATGACTCACAACAAATAAGAGGTTGTGGTAGAGGAAATAACTCAAGGTCATATGGAAGGAGGTATGATAAGTCTCAAATTCAATGTTACAATTGTCAAAAGTATAGTTATTATGCTTCGGAATGTAGAAATGTTGCTAACGATGTTGAAGAAAAGGCTAATTATGTTAATGAAGAAGTGGAGCCTACTTTGTTGTTGGCATACAAAGATGAAAGGAGTGAAGAAGATGTGTGGTATCTTGACACCAGTGCTAGCAACCATATGTGTGGCAGCAAAGAGAAGTTCATTGAAATTGATGAATCAATAAATGGTAAGGTGACATTTGGAGACTTAGCACAAATTTCGGTAAGAGGGAAAGGTAAAATATTGATTCATTTGAGAAATGGGTACAATCAATTTATCTTTAATGTTTATTATGTGCCTAATATGAAGAACAATATTTTGAGTTTGGGATAACTCTTAGAAAAAGGCTACAATATTTCCATGAAGGATTGTAGTCTTTCGATAAAAGACCTATTGGGTAATTTGATTGCCAAGGTTCCAATGACAAAGAACCAGATGTTTTTGCTGAATATTCAAGCCGACGAGGCTAAATGTTTGAAAGCTTGTTTTAATGATTTAACTTGGCTTTGGCACTTGAGACTTGGGCACTTGAATTTTGGAGCCAAAAAGAAGATGGTGAAGGGATTGCTTTTCATTAGCAATCTAATTCAATTATGTGAAGGATGTCTTGTTGGAAAGCAATCAAGGAAAAGTTTTCCTAAAGAAGCTACCACAAGAGCTATAGCGCCACTACAACTTATCCATTCGGATGTTTATGGTTCAATTTCTCCATCATTATTTGGTAAGAATAATTATTTTTTATTATTCATTGATGATTTTAGCCGAAAAACATGGGTGTATTTTCTTAAACAAAAATCGGAGGTGTATGGAATTTTTAAGAAATTTAAAGCACTTGTTGAAAAGCAAAGTGGCTATGATGTAAAGGCTCTTCGATCCGATAGAAATGGTGAATTCACATCAAATAATTTTAAAAAAAATTTGTGAAGAAAATGGAATTCAACATCCTTTAATGGTTCCAAGATCGCCCCAACAAAATAGGGTTATAAAAAGGAAGAATAGAACCATTCTCAATATGACTCGAAGCATGTTGAAAAGTAAGGAAATGCCTAAAGAATTTTGGGCTGTGCGGTGTACTTGTCCAATCGGTGTCCCACTAGAAGTGTGCAAAACAAAACACCATAAGAAACAAGGAGCGGAAGAAAGCCAAGTGTTTCTCCTTTGAGGGTTTTTGGGAGCATTGCTCATATGCATGTGTCAGATGAAAGGAGGACCAAGTTAGACAACAAAAGTGAAAAAATGGTGTTCATTGGCTATGATGTAAGTTCTAAAGGCTACAAGTTGTATAATCCAAGCAGTGGGAAGATTGTCATTAGTAGAGATGTTGAATTCGAAAAGGGAGCCACATGGGATTGGAACACTCCAAATGAAGATTATAATATTTTTTCAATTTCGGATGGGGAGCAAGAAAATGAAGGCATGGAGGAGCCCATTTCTCCACCAACATCACCTCCACCACCATCAATTCAAGATAAAACAACTCCATCATCATCAAGTTCAAGTGACACACCACCACTTCGCATGAGGAGTCTTCGTGACATATATAACGAAACGGATGAGGTAATGGAAAGGTTAAGTGATCTAACACTTTTTTGTCTCTTTGCGGATTGTGAACCCTTAGGATTTGAAGAGGCGGTATAAGACAAAAAATGGAGAAATGCTATGGATGAAGAAATTAAATCAATAAAGAAGAATGACACATGGGAGCTTGCTACACTTCCAAAAGAGCAAAAGGCAATTGGTGTCAAATAGGTGTATAAAGCAAAGAAGAATGCAAATGTTGAAGTTGAAAAATATAAATCAAGATTGGTCGCCAAGGGGTACAACCAAAAGCCCAAAATTGACTATGATGAGGTATTTGCACCCGTAGCTAATTTAGAAACAATTTGGTTGTTAATTTCTTTGGTAGCCCAAAACAATTGGAGAATCCATCAAATGGATGTGAAATCGGCTTTCTTGAATGGGTTTCTTGAAGAAGAGATGTATGTTCAACAACCCATGGGCTATGTTATAAAGGGGCAAGAAAACAAAGTCTTGAAATTGAAGAAGGCTTTATATGGCTTGAAGCAAGCACCAAGGGCATGGAATAAGCAAATTGATAAATATTTTAAAGACAATGATTTTTTAAAGTGCCCATATGAACATCCTCTTTACTCCAAAGTAAGTGAGAATGGAGATATATTTTTTGTTTGCTTGTATGTGGTTGATTTAATCTTTACAGGTAGCAATCCAAAAATATTTGAAGATTACAAGAAGGTTATTGCTCAAGAGTTTGAGATGACGAACATTGGCATCATGGCTTATTACTTTAGCATTGAGGTCGAGCAAATGAAGGATGGATTTTTCATTCACTAAGAAGGCTATGCTAAGGAAATTCTTAAGAAATTGAAGATGAAAGATTATAAATTGGTGAACTCACCCATGGAAGTTGGAATTAAATTGTCAAGAGATGAAAATGGAGAGACGGTGGATCCAACATTTTTCAAAAGTCTTGTTGGAAGCTTGAGCTATTTAACATGTACAAGGCCGGACATAATATTTGCAGTTGGGCTTGTTAGTAAGTTTATGGAAAGATCCACCATAACTCATTTCAAGGCAGCTAAGACGATTTTTCGTTACATCAAAGGTACCATTGATTTTGGGTTATTCTATTCATTTTCTAATGATTTCGAACTTGTGGGTTATTTTGATAGCGATTGAGCCAGAGATTTGGATGATAGAAAAAGTACTTCGGGCTATTGTTTTTTTTTTTTTTTTTTTATGGGAAATACTGCTTTTACATGGTGTTCAAAGAAACAGTCCATTGTCATCCTTTCAATTTGTGAAGCATAATATGTTGCAGCCACTTCATGTGTTTGTCAAACAATTTGGTTGAGGAATTTGTTGAAGAAATTACACATGCTACAAGAAGAGTCAACGAAGATTCTTGTGGACAACAAATCAGCAATTGTTTTGGCCAAGAATCCGGCGTTTCATGAACAACGCAAACATATTGATATAAGATTTCATTTCATTAGAGAATGCATAACCAAGAAGGAGGTGGAGCTCAAGTTCATCAAGTCACAAGATCAGATTGCGGATATTTTCACCAAACCCCTCAAGTTTGCAGAATTTCACAAGTTAAGGAGTTTGCTTGGAGTTGAAAAAAAATCAAGTTTAAGGGGGTATTAGAAATTAAACTTGATTTTATTTTTAAATATCTTTGAAGGTTATGGATGTTTTTTATTTGATATTTAATTTTATATTTATGTGAGTTTTTATTGAAATTAGTGGCAACATAAAAGTTACAACTAGTAATGGTCATATTAGTGAGTTAGTGGAAGTTTTGTGTAATACCCCGTAATTAATTAAAGAGTTTAGTGTATTTAAATTCAATTATGTGTGGATTCCTGTACCTATTATTGTGCATGCTTCATTGTTATATTAAGTTCATTTAATGGTGCATGTAAATTAATTGTGTATGTTAAAATAGTAAATTTATGTATTTAATTGTGCATGTATTATTATAATTAATTTTATTTGTTGATTATGTTTAATTAAGCAATATTAGTTAATTAGAATATTATATTTGTGTTATATAGTATTATGATGATATAATGTATTATTTTGTAATAATAATAATTATATTAGTTTAATAATAATAATAATAATAATAATATTAATAATAATATAATAATAATTATTATAAAAGTTTTATTAATAATAATATTAGTAATAATAATATTAGTATTAAATCAAGGTAATGATGAAAAATTAAATACTAGGATAGAATTTCATTCACTATGGTAGAATGGTGGATCAAATATCTTGATTAAAGATAGCATTGTCTTAAAGCCATATAGGTAGGAGTATGAGAAATGGGTGAGAAGTTATTATAAATAAGATATTTGTAATATTTATATTATATATTTTGTGTATAAATTAACTAGCTTGCCTTAGAAAAAAATAAAGGGAGTTAGAAGCAAAGTATAAATTCTAGAGAGCTATTTTATAAGAGTGAAAGGAAAAGAGAAAGAGAAAGAAGCTTGGACCGGTGTAGGCAATTTTACCCGACTACGCGCAGACCGGCGGATTTATTTTAAATCCAAAAAGGCAAGTTATTATCTACTTTTCCCCTTTGAATTAATAAATTAATTGTTTAGCTTAGTTTTATGCATAGAGCCAAGGTTTAGAGGTTAATAAATTATTAATTTTATTTTATTCAATTAATGGAATTTTAATTATATAGGATGGTATATATTTATTTAATGTCCTATGAAATTAATAATGGCTAAAAATAATTAAATAAGACTTTAGGGATTTTTCTAGAATTTTCTAGATTTTTCCGGGCATTTTCTGCAATTTCCGGCGACCTTCCGGCGAGTTTTCCGGTCGCCGGCAGCGGGGGAGACGACCGGAGTGATCCGGTGCAACGCGGCGCACCATAGGAGGGTGTACGCGCGCATCTTGGCCATTAGTGGAGTCTGATTGATCCAGTGCATCGCGGTCCATGATACCGCGGTACACCCGGATCTGTGGGCGTTGGATGGAGGGAAGATAGGGTGAGATGATCCGGTGTGGCGCGCATGTAGGAAGGATGATGCAGCCAACCAACCGGAGAACGCCACGTCAGCAGGAAGCCATCAACGCGCGCGTGGCAGCGCGTGCGCGCGCGTGGGACTCTCCAAACGCGCGTGGGAGCGCGTGTGCGCGCGTGGCTGACGCCAGACGCGCGTGGAGGCGCGTGGGAGAGGGGGAAAGCTTGGCGGCGCGTGTGGGGAGCTCTGGGAGGCGCGTGGGGGCGCGTGAAGGGCCTCTGCGGCTGCTGGAAAAGTCCAGAATACCCCTAGGGACTGTTTTGTCATTACCAGGACCTTCACTATACATTTTGGGGCCTCGGGTTGGCATTTTTGGAATTAACGGGACATTATATTATTATTTTATTTCTCGTTAATTATTATAATTGTCCGATTAATATTTCTAAATATTAATTGTATCAGTTAAAGTGCGAATCGCTAGTAAACATATGTAATTGATTTAACGACTATTAATGGTATTATTTTATTAAACTGTAATAACCATTAATGTTAAATTAATTAGTGCTTGGTTTTCTTCATATAAATAACCCATTATATATTATGGAATATTTATACTGTTAATCGTATATAAACCATGATTATTATGCTGTGTGCATTTCAGGGAATAAATGGACTGTTTATTATGTCGCATTTATATTATATGGATGTGTTGCCATATAGAACCATGTGAGCTGACTAATAAGTTTAGACTCATTTATACCTTATGCATTCGTTGCGATAGACAGATGTGTGGCTGTCGGGGTATGTGGTTTAATATTATTGGCATGTGTTGCCTAATTGACATACTCGGTATATTTATTAATATTATTGGCATGTGTTGCCTAATTGACATACTCGGTATATTTCTTAATATTGTTGGCATGTGTTGCCTAATTTATATGCTCAGTATATTCATCAGTACTTTGCGAGGTGTTATCACTGTGTAGTTCGTTATAGTCTGTGTTGTCAGTACCGTACACCATGTATAATAGCTGATTTCCCGGGTAGGGAAAGGCGACACTTGACCACCTAGTGTGAGTCTAAGTGATCACCGTCTATTCTGGTTGAGGTCATGTTATACATCGGATAGTTCCCGTAGGATGTATACAGATATAGTACTCAACCGATTCATAATGATTAATTTATTTGATTCTCTGATTTGGGTCATAGTAGAGAGGACTTGCTCGTGGGGTTGACCCACCATTGTTGTTATTTCAGGATACGGTCAGTATCCGTTTCAAGGCTGAGGTTAGCAGTGTGGGACCATCATCCGAACTCATCTACTCCTACGATCCAGTGCAGGGTAGAAGTTTTATGTAGTATTTCAGTTTCAGTTTTTATTTACTTTTGACGTTGAACTCTCAGGGTTATATTTAGGGATCCCTGACGTAGGATTTCCAAGTTGTAATGAAGTACTGTATTAAATAAAGGATGGATGGATGTTGTATTATTTAATGTTTCTTTCCTGTCTAAATTCTTTTATTTCCATCATTTTGTATTCCATGCTTGTATATTGCCAATTGTTTTTGATATCCCTCGTTTTTCGTGTATAAGCCTGATCAACTTATGCGTGGGAAATGTGGGGGTGTTACAGTTGGTATCAGAGCATTCCAGGTTCGAGTGTCTTAGGGATCTGTGATTACTATACTTCCGCGTTGTGTATTCTGATAATTAGAGCCTAAGTATTAGGGTTCTTTGTATTCTTTTAGTCGGTCCATTATAATGTACTGACGTTAGATTTTTCTAAATTTAATAGAAGGATGTCTCGGCGTGGGACAAGGAATGCGAACCGTCATCGCAGTATTTCCCCAACTCAAAATGAGAATCAGGAATTTTCTCCTCAAGTTGCTGATATCATTGCACGAGCGGTGGCAGCAGGAGTAGCATCTGCTCTACGAAACCAGCAACCTCCTCCGATAGTACCTGTTCCTGAACCAGTGGCACAGCCAATGTCATGGGACAAAGTTCGTCACTCGTTCATCCGGGGAAATCCACCGACATTTGCGGGGTCCACAGATGTCTTGTTAGCATATCAGTGGAAACAGGAGAGCGAGCGTCATCTTCGGATGGTAATCTGTACCGAAGTGCAGAAACAGATGCTGGCTACGTTTATGCTGATAGGCAATGCATTGCAGTGGTGGGAGTCTATTACTACTGTCGATGAGAGGACCAGATTGACATATGCTGAATTTCAGACTCGCTTTGACGGCAAGTATTTTCCTATGTCAGTAAGATCAGCGATGAAGACCGAATTTCTGGATCTGCAACAGGAAGATCTGACTGTGGCTGAGTATGAACAGAAGTTCATAAATTTGTCATTATTTGCACCAGAGGAGGTCAATACGGAAGAAAAGAAGAGAGACCGCTTTGTGAAGGGGTTGATATGGCCGATTAAAGTGGTGATCTTAGGTAGTCCTGCATATACTACTTATATCCAGGTGGTTAATGCCGCCTTACAGCACTGCCAGATGAGGAGTGATTACCGGAAGTCCAAGGGAGATAAGCGGACTAACCGAGACTACCAGACAGTGGAGAAAGGAAGCAGCAGTGGTGCCAAGTCCAATGATCGGGGCAGATTTCAAGGACATCAACCTTGGAAGAAAAACAAAGGAAACCTAGATGTGCAGAGGGATGGAGTCCCTAATCAGGGTAGACAAGGTGGGATACCTCAGACCGGACAGGAACAGTGGTCGGGAAATCAACAGAGAAGGCAGGCAGGTCCTTTTACGGGACGTTGTTATCACTGTAGAGAGATTGGGCATCCGGCCAAGATGTGTCCCAAAGCTAAGCAGGGACAGTATGGGCAGCCGAGACCTAATCAGCAGTTACCTCTACCGGCCCCACCGATGCCACGTGGGCAAGTTCAGAATTTTCCGGCACTTCCAGCACCACCATTTCCTCCGGGACAACCTCCACAGCAGTTGCATCATGGCAGAGTTTATAACTTCATGCCACATAATGCGCAGGCTCCTCAGGCTATTGAGGGTATGTTTTCTATACATGGTAGAACTGCTCGTATACTGTTTGACACTGGTGCATCACATTCTTTTGTGTCTAGATCTTTTGTTATCTTATCTGGTATGACGACTCAGTTATGTGACCAACCTCTTAATATTTATACACCATTGGGAGTTGGCGCAATTTTACGAGAGTATAGCGGTGATATCCTTATAGATATGGGCCGGCTTCGATTTCTTGCAAATTTGTTAGTGTTAGATATGCATTCGTATGATGTTATACTTGGGATGGACTGGTTATCTCAGTACCATGCTCAGGTTAACTGTTACGAAAAGTCTATTGTATTTTCCATACCAGGACAGGAGATGTATCTTCTTGTTGTACCACAACCTGATAGAGGGCCTAGCACTTATTTATTCGTTCTTGAGGAGGACTCACAGGAAGCGACTGCGGTATCTCTTGACAGCATCCCGGTAGTACAGGAATTCCAGGATGTATTCCAGGAAATTCCAGGCTTGCCACCGAGTCGAGAGATAGACTTCGTTATTGATTTAGCTCCAGGCACTACGCCTATTGCTAAGGTACCGTACCGAATGGCACCAGTGGAGATGCGAGAGTTGAAAGATCAAATTCAACAGTTGCTCAGCCAGGGATTTATTCGCAGGAGTACTTCACCATGGGGAGCACCAGTACTGTTTGTCAAGAAGAAGGATGGATCTCTTCGTCTTTGTATTGATTACAGAGAACTGAACAAGGTCACTATTCGCAACAAGTACCCGTTGCCCAGAATTGATGACCTGTTTGATCAGTTGAAGGGAGCTACTTACTTCTCAAAGATCGATTTGAGGTCTGGTTATCATCAGCTACGAGTCAGAGAACAAGATGTTCCAAAGACAGCATTCCTCACAAGGTACGGATCTTATGAGTTTCGTGTTATGCCTTTCGGTTTAACGAACGCTCCAGCTGTCTTTATGGACTTGATGAATAGAGTATTCAGAGAATACTTAGATCAGTTTGTCATTGTTTTTATTGATGATATTCTGGTTTACTCTAAGTCGGAGAAGGACCATGCCAGACATTTACGCACAGTATTGCAGACACTTCGAGAACATCAGTTGTTTGCGAAGTTTGAGAAGTGTGAATTTTGGCAGAAAGAGGTCAAATTTCTGGGTCATGTAGTGTCAGAAGAAGGGTTAGCAGTAGATCCAGCCAAGGTTGCGGCCGTTATAGAGTGGGGACAGCCTACCTCACCGACAGAGATTCGCAGTTTTCTGGGATTGGCGGGGTATTATCGCCGGTTCATCCAGGGATTTTCCAAAATTGCGGGTCCACTTACTCATCTAACTAAGAAGAATGTACCATTTGTATGGGATGATTCTTGTAAGACTGCTTTTGCTGAATTGAAGAGTAAGTTAACTTCTGCACCTGTCTTAGCCACACCTCAGAGTGGAATCGAGTATTTCGTATTTACCGACGCTTCTCTGAAGGGTTTGGGTTGTGTGTTGATGCAAGACGAGCGACCAGTTTCTTATGGGTCTAGGAAGCTTAAGCCTCATGAGCTTAATTACCCGACTCACGATCTAGAGCTCGCAGCAGTGGTTTTTGCCTTGCGTATTTGGAGACATTATCTTTTGGGGGAGACTTTTCGATTGTTTAGCGATCATAAAAGTCTACAGTATTTGTTCACACAGAGAGAACTGAATATGAGACAGCGCAGATGGTTGGAGTTCGTGAAAGACTATCATTTCTCTATTCAGTATCATCCAGGGAAAGCGAATGTTGTAGCAGACGCACTCAGCCGCCGACCCTATGTCAGCCTTTCAGCTTTGTTTACAACAGAGTGGGATGCTTTGAAGACGGTTGATGAGTTAGCAGACGCTTTTATGGCATGTGTGGTAGTAACTCCTTCTATCATTCATCAGGTCATTCAAGCGCAACTCTCAGATCAACAGTGTATTGATCGGGTTTCGGAGTTAGCCTCCGGAGATGTTCCTTTTTATTCTATAGGGACTGATGGAGGATTGAGGTACAAGGGACGTTTAATTGTGCCTTCAGCTGACAATTTGAGAAATGTGGTGATGAGAGAGGCACACACTTCTCAGTTCTCTGTACATCCAGGGGGAGACAAGATGTATCAGGACATGAAACGCCAGTTTTGGTGGGCCGGCATGAAAAGAGATATAGCTATCTTTGTCTCTAAATGTAGCACCTGTCAGATGATTAAGATTGATCATCAGAGACCGCCAGGATCGTTACAGCCACTTCCCATACCAGAGTGGAAATGGGAGAGTATTTCCATGGACTTTATAGAGGGATTACCTACTTCACAGCATAATCACAACTCTATTTGGGTCATTGTTGATAGATTGACCAAGTCCGCTCACTTTCTGCCTGTTCGTTCAAACTTTACGTCAGAACAGTATGCTAAGCTGTATATTGCAGAAATGGTGAAACTTCATGGAGTACCATTGTCCATCGTATCAGATAGAGATCCGAAGTTTGTATCAGGATTTTGGAGGAGCTTTCAGCAGGCTTTGGGTACAGAACTATATCTTAGCACTGCTTATCATCCTCAAACAGATGGACAGACTGAGCGAGTTAATCAGATTTTAGAAGACATGTTGCGGGCATGTGTTCTTGATTTTAAGGGCAATTGGGAGGAATATTTGCCGCTTTCAGAGTTTGCTTATAACAATAGTTATCAGAAAACTATTGGTATGGCACCATTTGAGGCTTTGTACGGCAGACCGTGTAGGTCTCCTGTCTGTTGGCTTGGAGTTGGTGAGAACAGCTTTTTGGGTCCTGAATTTATTAAGGACACGTCAGAAAAGATCGCTATCATTAGGGATCGGATGCGTACAGCTCAAAGCAGACAAAAAAGTTATGCTGACCGTCGAACTCGTGTTTTGGAGTTTAAGGTTGGTGATCAGGTTTTGCTTAAGGTTTCTCCTATGAAGGGAGTAATGCGGTTTGGGTCAAAGGGTAAGTTATCGCCTCGTTTTGTGGGTCCTTTTATGATTACAGATCGGATTGGGGCAGTAGCTTATCGTCTGGCTCTACCAGATAATCTTCATAGGGTACATAATGTTTTTCATGTATCTATGCTGCGAAAATTTCTACGGGATGAAGATCGATACCAACACATTGATGTGGGTGAGATTGAGTTGCAACCCGATGCAACCTATTTGGAACAACCTTACTGTATTCTCGATCGTAGGAATCAGATACTGCGCACGAAGACTATTCCATTAGTACGTGTACAGTGGAGTCATCATAATGCTACAGAGTCTACTTGGGAACGGGAAGATATTATCCGTGCCAAGTATCCAGGACTTTTTACTACAGGTATGTAGTGAATTTCGGGGACGAAATTCCGTTATTAGGGGGGGAGAATGTAATACCCCGTAATTAATTAAAGAGTTTAGTGTATTTAAATTCAATTATGTGTGGATTCCTGTACCTATTATTGTGCATGCTTCATTGTTATATTAAGTTCATTTAATGGTGCATGTAAATTAATTGTGTATGTTAAAATAGTAAATTTATGTATTTAATTGTGCATGTATTATTATAATTAATTTTATTTGTTGATTATGTTTAATTAAGCAATATTAGTTAATTAGAATATTATATTTGTGTTATATAGTATTATGATGATATAATGTATTATTTTGTAATAATAATAATTATATTAGTTTAATAATAATAATAATAATAATAATATTAATAATAATATAATAATAATTATTATAAAAGTTTTATTAATAATAATATTAGTAATAATAATATTAGTATTAAATCAAGGTAATGATGAAAAATTAAATACTAGGATAGAATTTCATTCACTATGGTAGAATGGTGGATCAAATATCTTGATTAAAGATAGCATTGTCTTAAAGCCATATAGGTAGGAGTATGAGAAATGGGTGAGAAGTTATTATAAATAAGATATTTGTAATATTTATATTATATATTTTGTGTATAAATTAACTAGCTTGCCTTAGAAAAAAATAAAGGGAGTTAGAAGCAAAGTATAAATTCTAGAGAGCTATTTTATAAGAGTGAAAGGAAAAGAGAAAGAGAAAGAAGCTTGGACCGGTGTAGGCAATTTTACCCGACTACGCGCAGACCGGCGGATTTATTTTAAATCCAAAAAGGCAAGTTATTATCTACTTTTCCCCTTTGAATTAATAAATTAATTGTTTAGCTTAGTTTTATGCATAGAGCCAAGGTTTAGAGGTTAATAAATTATTAATTTTATTTTATTCAATTAATGGAATTTTAATTATATAGGATGGTATATATTTATTTAATGTCCTATGAAATTAATAATGGCTAAAAATAATTAAATAAGACTTTAGGGATTTTTCTAGAATTTTCTAGATTTTTCCGGGCATTTTCTGCAATTTCCGGCGACCTTCCGGCGAGTTTTCCGGTCGCCGGCAGCGGGGGAGACGACCGGAGTGATCCGGTGCAACGCGGCGCACCATAGGAGGGTGTACGCGCGCATCTTGGCCATTAGTGGAGTCTGATTGATCCAGTGCATCGCGGTCCATGATACCGCGGTACACCCGGATCTGTGGGCGTTGGATGGAGGGAAGATAGGGTGAGATGATCCGGTGTGGCGCGCATGTAGGAAGGATGATGCAGCCAACCAACCGGAGAACGCCACGTCAGCAGGAAGCCATCAACGCGCGCGTGGCAGCGCGTGCGCGCGCGTGGGACTCTCCAAACGCGCGTGGGAGCGCGTGTGCGCGCGTGGCTGACGCCAGACGCGCGTGGAGGCGCGTGGGAGAGGGGGAAAGCTTGGCGGCGCGTGTGGGGAGCTCTGGGAGGCGCGTGGGGGCGCGTGAAGGGCCTCTGCGGCTGCTGGAAAAGTCCAGAATACCCCTAGGGACTGTTTTGTCATTACCAGGACCTTCACTATACATTTTGGGGCCTCGGGTTGGCATTTTTGGAATTAACGGGACATTATATTATTATTTTATTTCTCGTTAATTATTATAATTGTCCGATTAATATTTCTAAATATTAATTGTATCAGTTAAAGTGCGAATCGCTAGTAAACATATGTAATTGATTTAACGACTATTAATGGTATTATTTTATTAAACTGTAATAACCATTAATGTTAAATTAATTAGTGCTTGGTTTTCTTCATATAAATAACCCATTATATATTATGGAATATTTATACTGTTAATCGTATATAAACCATGATTATTATGCTGTGTGCATTTCAGGGAATAAATGGACTGTTTATTATGTCGCATTTATATTATATGGATGTGTTGCCATATAGAACCATGTGAGCTGACTAATAAGTTTAGACTCATTTATACCTTATGCATTCGTTGCGATAGACAGATGTGTGGCTGTCGGGGTATGTGGTTTAATATTATTGGCATGTGTTGCCTAATTGACATACTCGGTATATTTATTAATATTATTGGCATGTGTTGCCTAATTGACATACTCGGTATATTTCTTAATATTGTTGGCATGTGTTGCCTAATTTATATGCTCAGTATATTCATCAGTACTTTGCGAGGTGTTATCACTGTGTAGTTCGTTATAGTCTGTGTTGTCAGTACCGTACACCATGTATAATAGCTGATTTCCCGGGTAGGGAAAGGCGACACTTGACCACCTAGTGTGAGTCTAAGTGATCACCGTCTATTCTGGTTGAGGTCATGTTATACATCGGATAGTTCCCGTAGGATGTATACAGATATAGTACTCAACCGATTCATAATGATTAATTTATTTGATTCTCTGATTTGGGTCATAGTAGAGAGGACTTGCTCGTGGGGTTGACCCACCATTGTTGTTATTTCAGGATACGGTCAGTATCCGTTTCAAGGCTGAGGTTAGCAGTGTGGGACCATCATCCGAACTCATCTACTCCTACGATCCAGTGCAGGGTAGAAGTTTTATGTAGTATTTCAGTTTCAGTTTTTATTTACTTTTGACGTTGAACTCTCAGGGTTATATTTAGGGATCCCTGACGTAGGATTTCCAAGTTGTAATGAAGTACTGTATTAAATAAAGGATGGATGGATGTTGTATTATTTAATGTTTCTTTCCTGTCTAAATTCTTTTATTTCCATCATTTTGTATTCCATGCTTGTATATTGCCAATTGTTTTTGATATCCCTCGTTTTTCGTGTATAAGCCTGATCAACTTATGCGTGGGAAATGTGGGGGTGTTACATTTTGTCTACTAAATGTTATATTAGTAGGGTATTAAATTTCATTTACATTTATATTTTGAAGCCTATATAAACTAATGTATTGTACCCACTTTCAATTAAGTGAAATAAAAGTGTTTTTGTTCCATTTTTATTCTCTTCCAAATAATATAATTTTGCATATACCTAGGTCGCTATTTCCAACATAGACCAGCTGATCCTTTTTCGAATACACAATCAACCCATGTTCGGCTTCTAGGTTAGTCCAAGAAGAGTCGCCTAGTTTACAGAAGGGAAGATGAGTATAATTGGGCCCTCCTATACTCACCATTATCATGCAGTCTTTGTTTTCAGAAGATGGAGCAGATGACATGACAAGCTTTTTAAAATTAGAGCATGACTTTGGGTTAACTAACCGAGGAAGCCTAGGAAGGCGGATTGTGGGCGGAACAGGGCAGACCAGAGGATTGGTTAAAAAGAGAGCACATTCACGAGGATCCAAGTAGGCCAGCCATCCGTTGGAGGACCCAACGCAAATTACATGGTCGGGTATGACAATGTAACTCTTGCTCCTCACATTGTTGAGGCTCACCACTTTTCTTTCGGCGAGGCTCTAGAAACAATGCTCTGGAAAATGAAATTCCTCCTCTCCAGTACCGTTACCTACCTCCTTGGCATTGGCTGCAATCACCTCATCCTTATGATCATCATCCTCTTTGGGAGAAGGTATCAACAGAAACGGCGCCATCGACCATAACAGTGGATGATTACGCGGTTTTATCCCATCCTCTAACTCTGAAGCAAAAGTAGTGAAACAAGAATTACAAGAAGAATAAGAGTTGATTGTTATTCCCCTCGAAGAAAGAGACCAACTTGAAGGGCCATAGGAGGAGGAGGAGGATGATATAAGTTGTTTGACAACACCACCACCACCGTTGCAAAGAAGAAGATACCTTCCCTTGTTGAGATTGAGATTGAGATGACCCAAAGAAACAGTCCTCCAAACACAAACAACTGAATTCTAACTTAAAAGCCATGGATCGAATGGAATGAAATTAATTACCAAGAGACAAAATCGATCGATCAGAGTAAAAATAGATACTACCCTGGTAGAGAAAAAATTAGGGGAAAAGAGTGAATAAGAAATGTTCAAGAAATTAGGGTTTTCGAAATCCAGAAAAATGATGACAAGAAGAGCATAAACAATGACATCTATTTAGTTGGGGATGAAAGACAATCGAGATCTGTAGATATGGGGAGTGAGCAAGAGAAGTCCGAGTCAAAGAGAATGAACATTTAATTAGAATGAACATTTAATTAGGTCTGAAATTATCAACCACACACTCTTCACACGCAGCAGCATTAGCTCTTTTAAAAATAAAAAGTAAAATATTGGCTTCCAAGAAAACCAATTATTAGTCTGCTACACCAACCCCCACTTGCCAAATTAACTTTATGAAAAATTTGAAATTTGAAATTTTCGAGCGATAAAAAGTCAAATTGATTATGATATAGGATAGATTACACTCGTCTCGGGACAAATCTTACTCTAGTGAAGAATTTAAAATTTATTATAACAACAACCACCCTTTAACCCGGTGGTAGCATATGTTAATATAAAAAGTCTACTATACCCTTGTATTATAATAATATAATTATGTTACAAATATTAGTGAGTTGGAAAAGTTATTTTTGCCCTCACTCAATCTCTCACAGACCCACTGAATGCATTCATTTCAATAACCTGCCCACTCTCTCTTCCATTTCTCTCTTTTTAAGACGATTAGGGTTTGTGTTCATGTTTTTTTTCAATCATCCACGCCATGGCTCATTCACTCGGTTGTTAGACGACAGACCACTAGGTTCTATAGTTACATCTCTTTTCACTCATCCGCTCCTTTAGTTCTCTGGTTCATTTCTTTCTCACTCACTCTCTCGTTCTTCAGAGACTCTCGTTTATACAAGAACAACCCTTCAACCTGGAGTTGCTGAATACGAACAACTTGTTCCATTATTTTGCTCACTTCAAAGAGACCGGTGAGTGTTCAGTTGTAGAAGTTGAAAGAGGTAAAGGTTTATTACTACGATTCTCTCTATTTGTTTGCATGAAATTCTTACTCTCTCGATTTTTTTGAACGGCATTTTCTTCATTTTGCATGTTGTATTTCATGGCATTTTCGTATCTTTGTTCCATATTTTTTGTTTGATATTTGATTTTAAATTGGGAATTTTCAAATGTTTTCATTTGATTTTTGTTTTCACTACTCTAATTTAGATCTATTTAGGGTTAGGGATTGATTAAAGGTGGGGGTTTTGTAAATTAGGGCTTTTACCCTTCAGGTTTGGTCAAATATAATATAAATACAATTTTCAAAAATTCCTATCACACAACCCCTAAATCACATTTATGTTATCTCTTTACCATTAAGTATTGGTGAAATAACAATTTTACCCTTATTTTTTAATTTATCTTAATTCAAATCATAAGCAAACTTGAAAGACAATATTGCCCCTCTACCCTCCTTAAGACCGATCCAAAGCTCACCGGACTGAACGCACCCGAACTGGAACTAAAAACTCACCGGACTGAACCACACACATGAACTGGAACTGAAATGCATCAGTTGGTCTTTATGACGGAGCTCAGTAATGGTTGTGAACTTTGTTGGGTCATCGGAATAAGCAGAGAGAAAAAGAGGTGGAGCATTTCTGTTGGGTTTTCATTTTGCTCAAGCTCGGTTTATGGGTCTATCTTCGCCTGCGTAAAGCTCGTGGCTAGGTATTGAAGCTTTTCCTTTAATGGTTTGAACAATGATGTTCTGCTCCTGTTGGATCAGTCTTTGCACTCTCAACAAACCCACCGACAGTGGAGAGTAATTGACGGAAACTGGGATAATGTTATGATTGAATTGGCTCAGATGGTGCTCTGTGTATCACTGTCGCCACCAACGCCACAGAATTTCCCAGCCGGTGTTGTAGGTCTGCAGATTCATTTTCTTTTTATTTTCGGAAGAGACCGTTCAGATTCTTACATACCACCATGCATTTATTTGTATATATATTGTGTATATATATGTGTTTGTGTTTATGTACATTACAGTAGTTTGTTATCGCCATGTTATGTATATGAGAAGCATTAAACTGCAAAATAGCGTAACAATAATGAAGACAATGTACCTTCCAATTATTTTTTTTCTTATATAAAAAAATTAAACTATTATCTTTATTTTTTACTGGAATTTCCTTTGGATTCATATACATTGTATTATTTTAGTCGCCATGAAAGCTAGAAATCCCGGATGGAAGAAATCCACGATGGACCCACTCTTAAAATATAAGATGACAAGGGGACGTACTTGGTAATGCTTTTGAAATGGCGGTCACTACAGAACTGATGCAACTGCGATTAATTGGCATTTTCATTGACATGGTTAGTGTTCTGAGATTAACGGGAGTCCAGTAATGATGTTTTTCTCCTTTGTTGGATGGCGTTCTGATCTTCCTTTGAGTTGTAAATTTGTCTCTTTGATTCTTTTGTTTTTTTATGTACAATCCTGGTTCTGTAATGATATTTAAGAAGGAATTAATATTGTGTTCATTCGAGTAACTAATAACATAATTCCAAAATTTACAAAATATGTGAGATCTAACATGGAAAAAGAGAGAAAATTTAGTTTCCAGCATAATTTTTCCCTAAACTTTTCCCACACAACTTTTATCCAACTACCTTATTTTTATTTGTTTTTAGGTAACTCTCTTCTCATTATGGGTACTTTTAAGAAACAATCTGTTTGTTTTTTTTTTTTTCAAATAAAATAAGATAATTTAAAATTATTACTCAATTACAACCTCTTTAACAAATAATCACAATTTTGGGCCATGTCTATTATCTATATTAATCCAATAAGCTATAAAATTGTTGTTTCATATTTAATACTTTGGGCCAGTAAATTTTTCTTCGTGTACTTTTCTCCAAGAAAAGAATTAAAAGAAAAAAGAAAAGAAAAGAAAAAAGAAAATAAGATTTCAATTTCGTTTTAGTTTTGAATTAAAACATTTTCTGTAATTAATATTTTTGGATGTTTAAATGCTGGTAGAATGTTTTTAGGAGACTTGAAACCGACATCGGTGGTTTTGCAACTTGCCAACCGATCCATCAAAAAGCCTAGGGGTATCATTGAGGATGTATTGATTAAGATTAATAAATTTTTCTTCCCCGTTGATTTCGTTGTCATTGACACGGAACCGGTCCTGAATCCTAAGAGCCAATCTCGTTATCCTTGGCCGTATTTTCTTGGCAATCGCGAATGCCAACATTAATTGTAGGATGAGGATAATGAAGATCTCATTTGGCCACATGAAGGTAAAGTTGAATATCTTCAATCCAACCCCCAATTCATTTGACAAGCATAAAGACGTGAATGTTGTAGAGAAATATCATGACCATGAATGTGAAGGAATAGAGTCTTTGTGTGAAACCAAAATTTCAAAAAAGTTATCTTTAACCCAGAATTCAAAAAAAGTTGTTTCAAAATTTTGTTTTGAAAGGGCATAGAAGCCCAAAGATCACATTGAAAAAGGACCAACAAGTTCCTTTGAGCCTAATCCAACAAGTTCTCTAAGAAACCATTTGTTGGGTGGAGTTCAAAGTAATTATCACCCCATTAAGGAGGGGATGCAATATAAGATGTTTGATCCGGGCTAAAAGAACCCAACATCTTGCTAGAGACGTTAAAGACTAGTACATTTCGTAGGGTGTCACAACCTTATTCCTCCCTCATTTTTATTTTAAATTTCATTTCTTACGAAGTCTAGATATTTGCTTTGGGTTCATATGCATTGCTAGTAATTGTGATTAGGATTGCATGCACTTTCATGTTGAAAATGGATAATTTGCATCAGTTCAATCGATCTCCAAGCAGGTTCGATCGATTGATACCTGCATCCAACCTGTATCCAATCACCTCTCTATTCAATCGTTCGAAGAAAACCTGCATATTTCAGCTCTCTGTCCCATCGTTCGAACTTGTTCTTTGATCGATCTTTAGTTCTTCGATCGATCCAACTTCATCTTGGATCGATCTGCAGTCTCAACACTTAGAAAATTTTTGAACCTACATCCAACCTGCATCCAAAGACCTCTCTGTCTCATCGTTTAAACATGTCTGCAGGTTTTTGCATGTTCTATTGATCTAACTCTTTCTGAGATCGATCTCTGGTCTTTGATTATTGTTTTGACTTTTAGTTTGACTTTTGTTTTGAATTTTAAATTTAAAAACTCCAAAAATATTTTATTCTAAAAAAAAAAAGGGGTTTTCAAAGTTTTCAAAAATACTTTTATTATTTTTCAAAAATCCCAAAAATATTTTCTTTTCTTTTATTTTAGTTTATATTTCAAAAATTCTAAAAAAATAATTCTTTTGTTTTCTTTTATTTTACTTAGTTTATTTTTATTTTATTTAGTTTTATTTTTCCAAAAAATATATATATATATATATATTTTCCATTTTTAATTTTTGATTTTTAATTTTCAAAAATTCAAAAGCTTCAAAAACAATTTTGTCTTTTAGTAAGGAGAGATCGATACTAGTTCGATCGATCTAAGATTTCAGTTCAATCGATCGAACTGAAGAGCAAATGTTTTTAAAAATAGAGGCCAAGGGTTATTTTAGATCGATTCAAAGATCGATCCAAAAAACCCTAGCTTCCCCTCACCATTACAACCCTTCTCTTCCATTTCCGGCGAGTGCTCCGGCGAATCCATCGTGCCCGAATCTCTCTCCCTCATCTCGGATCTCAGATTTCATCTTTCTCTCGTTTGATCCACTTCTCTCTTGGTTTTGGGTAAGATTCGAGTTCTTCCCTTTTGATTTCAAGCTTCATGTTGATGAATCCATGCTTTCTATGTTAAATCTAAGATGTTATGATAATGTTCTTGCCATTTTTGAAGCTTTGAAGCTCTGTATATATGTGTATATATATGTATATATAATGGCTTTATATTTTTATTTTAATTTTGATTTAGGGGGTCACGGGCCTAATCAAGTGACCAAAATTGTTGATTTGTTGTGTAGAGGGGCCCACGAGCTTGTTTGTGAGGCCCCCGTGCCATCCACGTCACAGATCCGTGACTTTTCAAATTTCACCTCACAGTTTGATCGATTGAACTTTTTCTCAGATCGATCTGTAATAGATCGATCTCACTTATTCAAGATCGATCGAACTTACATTGATCTCACATTTTTGTGATCGATCGAACTTCATAGATTTGCATCACACACTTCACACACCATCTCTTGTGTTTCATGCTATCTCATACACGCCCAATGCCTGTGTTTTACACATTGAATGCATTCCATACTTATATTGTCTAAGCATAAGTCACTTAATGTCATTTATTTCTCATCACTTGCATAGATGTATGTTCCTTATCTGTTTTGTCTATCTTATTTGACATACATGATTCTATAAACTGTGCTTTAATTCTTTATATCGGCACTGACTTCCTTTTTGAGTTTCCTTTTATTTTGCAGGCCATGGCTAGGGTCAAGACTGTTGCCCGTGGACATTATCATCGCAGAGTTAGGTAGAGATTAGACGACCAGGCAGGTCCATCTTACGTCCAGGACCCTATTCCTAAGCCAGAGCTAGAGCCAGAGCCAGAGCAGATACAAGACCAGTCAGAGGCAGATACAGCTCAGTCCCCATCCGCTGACTCTAGACTACAGTCTTCAACTGAGGTATCTTCTTCACAGGCTAATACTGAGGCTGAGCACATACCATCTCTATCACCACCACCAGCTCAGCCAGCCCAGGACTTAGACCAGCCATTGCTTAGATACTCACGCCTTTAGGTGGTGCATAAGTCGGTCTTCGATATAGACTTCTTCTCCCGGTATGTTCTTACCAGAGCAGCCTATGATGACATAGACTAGAGGGGCATTTCAGCCATATTAGCCCCTGTTACATATCCAGTGTAGCCGAGGTTGGTTCGGATGTTCTTCAAGAACCTCTGACCTACCCCAAGTAACCTAAGGGAGCTACGGACTACCATTGATGGCCACCCTATCAGTATCACTGTGGACACTCTATCCAGCTCTTGTCGATGTCCACATGTCTGCCCCCCTGATCTCGAGGCTACATATCCTACTCTATGGAGGCCTTCCTATGTCGACATGGCAGTGGCACTCATAGGTCACTATGTAGCTGGTGAGACATTTGCCACGCGCACTTATCTGCCAGAGGACCTTTGGTTCTTTGATTCGGTGCTATTCCGAAATGTTTTCATAGCCGGCCACAAGATATAGAGGCGTGGCGACTATCTGACAGCTCTGTACACCTTCTATACAGGGCATTGGCTATCCATTCCGGAGCTCATCTAGAGCGTTATGATGAAGTTATATGTTGATCACATCAGCAAGGCCAAGCACAAATGAGCTAAGTTTCTCCCATTTGGCCATCTCATTACACAGATATTGTGGGACCAGTGCTATCCCTTCTAGCACCGGGAGCGTACTGAGGCTGGGGCCTGCTCGTTCAAAAAGAAGGACTGGGATAAGAGCTACAAGGCTCTTATCAAAAGTCTACAAGAGGATGTTGCAGAGGCAGTTGAGGAGCTTGAGATAGAGGAGATGGAACAGGTAGCAGCTGCAGCAACAGCAGAGCAAGCGGCGGACGATGTACCAGTCGATTCGGCTGCCATGCATATAGACATTGATTTAGAGTAGCCCACAGAGGACCCAGGGCATCACTCTCCAGTTGGATAGCCCGTTCATGATGAGAAGTAGGCTCAGGATCATCATTCTCCCGATCCAACAGCACCTGAGGCTCCAATTCAGATACCCAGCTTTAGAAAGCATCTTCAGACTCTAGAGGATGGCAGGGTTTCCATCCGGGCTGATATTGCTTCACTCCGTACGGATGTCATAGCCACATTGCGAGATCTATCCATAGACATCCGCGGAGCACGCCCTGCCCGTCCTACTTCCTCTTTATGATTTTTATATCTCCTTCTCATTTTATATCTGTGATTTGACTGTTATATTTCTGATACTGTTATATTTTTACGGTTGGTTTGTCGGCCCTCTACTGCAATGTACCATATACTGTTCTTATTTTATACATGCTTTGTTTTTGGACGTCATATTGTCTATTGATATATTTATCTGTCTGACTCCATTAGGTGCATTCTAGTAACTTAAGTGAGAGAGTGCTGCCCAAATTTTTTAGGACCACCATTTTTCCTCTCTTTATTTCAATTTCTTATCCCATTTATACTTGTATGTCCACTGTGCACTATTATTATCCCCTTTGTTGTCTAATGAACTTTTATCCTAGTGCCATCTTTTCAGAACCACAGTTAATCCCAAGTTTAGGGGGGTCATACCACCCACTTTGGATACTTGTGTCCCGATTATTCTTGCTAGTTGCACTGGTATACTCTTTCATTTGTTCTCTTTGCACATTAAGGACATTTTGCCATTTAAGTTTGGGGGGTTATGGTGTTAATTGCATTCTTCGCTTTCAATCCAAAATTTTAAGCATAACTTGTGTGTTTGAGGAATTTTCTATGATTGGTCCATAACTAGCTATGATTTTGATCTTTTGAGGACTATATTGCTTAAGCTATGATTTTGATCTTTTGAGGACTATATTGCTTAAAATTAAAAAATTGTTTGACTTGAGAGTCCAATACTCCTTCTATGCTTTGTGGATGCCATTTAGGAGTAAATTTTTCAAAAGATTGATATCATACTTGCACTTGTGGTCCACATCATCCTGATTTTGTGATTGTTTTGAGATTCACTCTAGGATTTTACACTAGCATAGGCGCACACTAGCATTCATTTGTGGGGTACATGCTTTGTTGATTATTGAATTGGTTATATCCCAATTGAGCTAGTAGTGCATTGAAAACTTTCATTCTTGATAAAGGTGGATAACAACCCCTTTTTCACTAAGTAGCCGGGATTCTAGCCTCATCAAGCACTGAATTTCTCGCTCCGAAAGGTGGAGGGCCCAAACTCTAGGTTAATAATTTTTATTAAAAAAAAAATGTTGCAAAAGCAATAAAAAAAGTGAGGATTTCTCCTAAAAGTTGAGAAGTGGGAAATGATTAGATGGAGGTTGTCTTGATTTGTAACCTCGTTGATTTGAGTTTGTAAGTCCTTAGGGGTGTTTGAACACCTAATGCCCTAAAGCCGTCCGTTTTGGGAGTCATTGACCTAACGCTCGACCTCATGGATTGCTAGAAAGCTTAATAGATCAACACATTGCACTATGCTTCCATCTTTGATCCTTAGGATCGTATTTAAAAAAAAAAAAAAAAAAAAAATCGAGTGAAAAGAATAATCGCACCTAGAACAATAAAGCTTTAATAAAAGGTGCACTCTTTGTCTTGATGATAGGTACTAGATTTGTGTGCTAGTTTGAGGGTAAAGATGTGATCATTTCTTTAGTTGGCTTAGATAGCAACATATTTGATGCCGGTCCACTCAAAAAGGATTCTAGAGTTGTTTTGATTTGCATGATCATTTTCTTAATGTGTGGAGGACCATACTTGCTTGCTTGATGTTAAAATTTTGGGAGATTGCTTGGAAATGGTTGAAAAATTGCATACTTGAGGTAGTTTTCTCCCAATGCTTGTTTGTAATATTGGTGCCTCTTTTGAAAGAATGAGCTTAATGTTTGTGGTTATCATTTCTGAAAACCCCCACGAGACTTCACTCGTCCACTAGGGGTAACGTAGGGATTTAAAAGGCTTGTTGCATATGCTAAATGTAATCGTGTTCCCTACGAAAGTGACGTTATCTATTTATTGCTTTCTAGTTCATAGTTATATAGTTGTTCATTTCATTTCCTTACTTTATAGTTCATTGCTAGGGACTAGCAATATTTAAGTTTAGGGCATGTGATGAGCGCTGAAAAATGGGCATTTAAACCCCTGAAGCTTAGGTATTCTAGGACCTTTATCTATCTTACTTTCCCTTTTTAGACTAATTTCGTGTTATTACCCTTTTTAGGTGTTTGTCCCCAAAATAAGTTAACTCAGCTAAATAAGAGCATAATTGAAACAATCTTGAGATGAATCAAAGAAATGAGCAAAGTGGGAGCAAAAGGAAGCAAGTGGTGGAAATTCAGCAGGCTCGATCGATCAGGAGTACATTTCGATCGATCAAAAGTTCATCGATCTAGACATTTCAAGATGGATCCAAGCTCTTTTGTCCTTATCCAAAGATCCCACAAAGTTCGATCGATCCAACAATTCTCAGATCGATCGAAAAGATTCCATCTTATCCTGTTGTACCACCCTACCTACCACTTTTGTCTCATTCCCCAAAATATCTCAGATCTGTCCTTATCCAAAAGGGCGCTGCCATAAAGGATCCATCTAGCTTAAGTTCGATAGATCTCAGCCATGTTCGATTGATCTCAGAGAATGTTCAATCGATCGAACTTCCCTAAGTGCGGGAAAATTTAATTTCCAACTCATTAAAAGTTGTCTAATATCTAATCATTGGGAGGAATATTGGTGTACGAGCCCAGGTCATTGGGTGTGACATTTGACCTACCTATATAAAAAATATGAGCCATTCTTGAAACATACATACTTGAAACTTCAAAGGGACTTTTGACATAATTGCTATATCGTATTCTTAATAAGGAAGAAAAGAAGAAAGAAGGCTAGAGACACAAGCTTGGAGTTCTTCCATCAACCAAGAAGATGAGCAATTTCTACCATAGAGTTAGCCCTTGGGGGTTGGAGGACACCATCCATAAGTGGCTAGACATCCTCTTGGGGCTAGAGTTAGCCCTAAGCATGCTTTCTACATCTTGATTTATGTATTTTTGAGGGGATTTGTATTGTGATATATGTTTTAACATTTTTATATATATTGATCTTGTTTATTCAATAATTTGTGTGGTTTAATGCTTCTAATTGATCATTTCATTCTATCCATATGTCAATGTATGCTATAATAGATGTTCATGTGTTTGTTTCTAGATTTTGTGTTATTGATGCATGTCTATGTGTATTGATGCTATAAATCTAGAGATTGTCAAGACATAATGCTTAATAGAATGCTCTTGTGGTTTATTTGATGGTTCATACTCATTTCTTGATGAATTGTTCTTATCCCTTAGTTTAATCAGTTTAATTTCATGTCATTAGCTTAATTGTAGTGTAGTTGTAGTTTAGATGTTAAATGGGAGGACAATCTATGCTTGTTGTTTGATGTTCTATATTTATGAAAATAAGTAGCATATGTCTCTAACCTTGTGATGTGTTTGGATTGTTAGCTTAAAGAAAGGATTAATGGCTTAGTTTGATATATTGTACTATCCACTATGTTGCTTAGACAATTTATACTTAATTAGTCATCCATGTTTGTTGAAACAACCACACACACACACTATTGTTACAATACATGTTTTTCCCCTCATTAATCATTCATTAAGGGTGTAAAAAAGCTATTCTTAGTGGTGATCTCTAAACTCCAAGATCTCTCTCTCTTATTTTCTCTCTATTGCGTTTAATTGTTTGCTTTAGTTTAAATTGCATCTTAGTATAATTCAATCACCAACCAATCTTTTGATCACTTGACCTACTAACCCTAATCTCGATTTCACAACCTAATTCGACCCACTAATCCCTTGGGACGATCCCTACTCACTCTAATTATATTTTTAGTGAAAGTTAGTAGTGGCAAATTATAAATGTAAAACTTGGCCACACTCATCTTAGTCCACTTTTCAAGCTTTGGTGGTGCAAACGACTTAACCACACCAGAGAGAAGTAGAGACTGAGAGAGAAAGAAGATTGGGATCGAGTTTGGAAGCTTGAGAGGTTGTGGGATGTCGCCGGAGGTGGGTAAGAAGGTGAAACAGCGGTGGGAGAGAAGGAGGGTCGAGATCGATGTTGAAATCGATCTAAATAACCCTTGGGTTATATTTTTAAAAACTGTTTCTGACAAGTTCGATCGATCACTTGGAAATCAAATCGATCATAAAGGAACTCAGATCGATCGAACTCACAAAATAACACAGTATTTTTGAAAATTTTTGAATTTTTGAAAATTAAAACAAAATATTTTTGGAATTTTTTTTTTAAAAAAATAAAAAATCAAAAAGAAGTCAAAGTCAATGGGAAGCATATAGATTGATCGAACATAAATCGATCGAAACTCGATCGATCCAATAGGTGAAAACCTGCAGACATGTTCGAATGATACACAAAGAGGTGATTTTTCATGGGTTCAAAAATTTTTCTAAGTATGGAATGAAGATCGATCCAAGGGAAAACTGAATCGATCTAGGAATTTTAGATCGATCAAGAATGAAGTTCACACGATACACAAAGAGCTGAAATATGCAGGAAATTTACGCACGATGGGACAAAGAAATGATTGGATGCAGAGATGACTGTTCGATCGATTTGACTTTTTCTCAGATCGATCGAACAGACACTAAATGTCTAATTCGAAACTGAAAGTGAAAGCATTCTCAATTAAAGTCCTTAACAATGTGTATGAACTCAGAACATATCTAGATAATGCAAGAAATGAAAGGTAAAATAGAAATGAGGAAGGAATATGGTTGTAAACCCTATAAAGCACTAGTCTTTAACATCTCGAGCAAGATGTTGGGCTCTTTTAGCCCAGATCAAAAATCTTGTTATGCATCCCCTCCTAAACGGGGTGAAAAATACTTTGAATCCCACCCAACAAATTGTTCCCTAAAGAACTTGTTGGATTTGAATTAAAGGAGATTGACGGTCCTTTGTTCATACAATTTTTGGGCTTCCATGCCTTTTCAACACTTGTTTTGCACACATTTTTCTTTGAACTCTTTTTAGAAACTCCATTGACAATCAAAGACTCATGTTTTTCAAATTCATTTTTAAAACACTTTTCCACAACACATACCTCTTCATGTTTGTCCATTGAATTCGGGGTTGGATTAAAAATGTTCAACTTCACTGTCATATGGCCAAATGAGATTTTCGTTATCCCCGTCCTACAATTTATGTTGGCATTTACGGTTGCCAAAAAAGGACGGCCAAGGATAACCGGAATTTGGCTCTTGGGATTTGAGACTGGTTCCGTATATATGACAACGAAATCGACTGGGAAGAACTTATCAATCTTTATCAACACATCCTTAATAATACCCCGGGGCTTTATGATGGATCGGTCGGCAAGTTACAAAACTACCGACGTCAATTTTAAGTCTCCTAAGCTCAATTGAACGTATGCCGAATATGGAAGAAGGTTAACACTTGCTCCTAAATCAAGAAGAGCCCGATTAATGTCATGGTCACCAATGATGAAAGAAGAAGTAGGTGAATTGGGGTCCTTAAATTTTGAAAGTGTGTTATGTTGTAAAATAGAGCTTACTTGCTCGGTGATAAGCGCCGAATAATGTATATTCAAGCGCCCTAAATTACATTAACAAAGTCCAGTTATTAATTATTTTTTGTAGATTAACTCCAATTCTATGTTTTTATGCATTTTCAGGTTCATTGGCCAAAATGGAACAAGAATAAGGCCTTGTGGAGTCTTGAGCAACAAAAGGGTGCCAATGCTGAATTCTGGCAGCAGTAGAGCCTGGTCTTTGCTTGCCATTTTGACCTTCCAAACTCGAGAACTGGACTTCCCTCATAACATGAAAGATTTAGAGCTCTGAATCAGCTTTCCAAATCTTCAAGTGGTTCATCATTCGGAGTTCGGAGCAGAGAGTTATGATCTTCACAACAGAGGTGCGCAGAACTGCCTGGCAGCACTGATGTACTGCCTTTCTCCCCATTTTCGACCAACCAGACTTGAGATTTGGGTCTTCATCAAAACATGAAGTTTTTAAAGCACTGAATCAGCTCTCCAAAGCTTCAAACAGATCGTCATTCGGAGTTCGGGGCACAAAGTTATAGCAGTTTTCCCAAAATAGGTCAGCACTGAGCAAGAGGAGCATGTTGCACATTGCACTAAGTTAGAGTGCTCGAAGTCACCAAGCGTGCGCTCGAAAATCAGGCAGAATGCCCTTCGAAAATGGCTCATTTCAGCCCACTTGCACATTGGTTTCCTCAATGCCATCTTCCCTCTTTATGAAGTGGTTGGAGGTGTTCCTTGGAGGAGAGAGGGTATGGTTGGAGCATAAAAGGCTACCCAAAGGCCACATATATCATTAAGCTTTATCTTGAGCAAGAGAAAGGAGAGAGAAGAGAGCAAGGAGAGGGTGTTCTTGAGTGCTACAGTAGGAGCTCGAAAATGGAGATGAGGATGATGCTTCTTCCTTCTTCTAGCTCACCAATGGGTAACTAAACCTCATCTAGGGAGGTGATGAAACCCCTCCCTTGTAAGCATGTGTTAGTATAGTTTATTTTTGGGGATTACAATGTATTTTTGATAGTCTTTCCATGGTCAAGAGCCTCATTTTTGTTGTAATGAATGTTGAATGTTTTAAATGATTATTGTGAGTTATTCATCTTGTCTTGGATGGTTGCCTTTCTTAATCATATTGCTTGTACTTCCATGGTGACAATGGAAGTTAGATCATGGAATGGTTTTAATGGCATGGAGTTGGAGAACCTAGATAGTTCATGGCTTAGGGTTTCCCTTTGATGGGCTATACTTGATTCTTAGCTTTATGTGCATTCACCATTTAAATTAGGGCTTGATAATCCTTGGCTTAGTAAGCATGTTCTAAGCTACATTTTAGTTTAGGTAGTTGATCATGTGAACCTTTGATGGTTTATTCTTGCCTTTCTAATTAAATGAACTTCTTAAGGATATTATAGCAACCTAGTATTGTTATGTATCATGACTATCATATATGTTGTTTTCCCCTTAAATTAATCTTAACCTAGCATGTGTATAGGGATGGAGGTGGATTCATTTCCCTAGCCTTCTTTACTTGTACTCACTCCCTTAAATTCTTGCAATTTACTGTTTTATGCACTTTTAATTTCCTAGCTTAAGTGACATCCAACAAAACCTCTATACACCCTTCATCATTCTAAGAATGATTCTAGACATTTAGGTTGTATTAGACTAGCGTAGTCCCTGTGGTTCGACTTACCCGACCAATAGCCCTATTTTACAATGATTCGTGCTATTGCGAAGGTTGATGTATGATTGACCAACCGATCACTCGGTTAAGACCACTTTCTTTGGTGCTTGGCTCTTATTCTTTCTCTTTTGGGTGCAAAGATCTTTCAAGAACTTAGCATAAGCCAGAATTTGTTTGATTGCATCCAAGAGTGGAAGATTGATCTTCTCGTGCCTAAACACTTCAATGATTTCGTTCACTTTGGTCTTTTGTTTTTCAATAGAGGTGGATCCTTTCAAGGCATTCGGGAATGGAGCCTTTGGCTCAAAAACCTTTTCAAAATCATTTTTCACAACATCTTCAACACAAGAATTTTTCAAACCATTGTTCAAATCATCTTTCAACACTTTTTCAATAAAGGGTTCATGCACATGCAATGAAGGAGGAATATGATGTAAAACGGGAAGGGTGTCAAATTTCGGTTACACTGGTTCACTCTCTTCATTTGATTCACCAACTTAATTGTCAGCAATTTTTCCACTTCTCAAGGTTGTCACTTCATTAACATGCTCAATTGTGTGACCTTCCGATGAGAAATTGGTTTCCACAACAAATTGTTGCTTTGGTGGGGTATTTAGAGGCATCTTCCCTTTCTCTCTAGCATTCAAGGTACTAGCTATTTGCCTGACTTGGTTTTCTAGCTTCGCAATGGATTGGGAATGCGAGTGAAACAATTGACTATTTGCCTCTAGAGTACCCAAAGTGGTCAACACTTTCTCCTTAAAAGTGGGACGAATTTCTTTGAGAACAAGATGATTGATTAGGAAAATGAGAATTAGAAAATTGGTTTCCATATGATTGAAAAGATGATCTATAACCTTGGGAACCTTGGCTCTACATTGGGAACGGAACATACTTATTTTGAAAACCACCTTGGGGAGGGTTTGAGCTTTCCCCTTGGCTTTTCCAAGAGAAGTTTGGATGGTTCCTCCACCCGGGATTGTAGTGTGTGCCATAGGGATTATTCCCTTGGTTGACAAATATAGCATTCACTTATTCATGATTCTCACTTTGCTCATGTCCATGGAGACAATTGGAAGTAGAATATAAGACACTAGAATAAGTCATGCAAGATTCATTAGAATTATGATGATGAACATGATTAGGGGAGGAAGATACTTGATTTGCCGAATTTTGGTTGATAAAAAATTGATCAAACCTTTGAGATAAAGATTTCACCTTGACGGCTATGTCATTTGAATTGTCAACTTGATATAAGCCGACATTCTTCCTTCCACCTAGATTTCTACTATTTTTAGAAGACAAGGATCTATGCATTGAATTCTCACTCATGCTCTCACATAGATGCCACACATCATATAAGAACCACCCATGGAAGCATCAACCATACCCTTGAAATTATCTGACAAACTTTCAAAGAAAAATTGTACCAATTGCCATTTAGGAATGTCATAATGTGGACACTTCCTAAGCAAATCATTAAGGCACTCCCATGCCTCGTGAAACAATTCCCATTCTCCTTGAGAAAATTCTCTAATTGAAGTTCTCATTGCATTAGTCTTTGAAACCAGATAGTACTTTTTCAAAACTCTTGTTGTATTTTCGCCCAAGAAGTTATCGAAAAAGGCCTAAAATTGTTGAACCAATATTTTGCCTTGTCCTTAAGGGTAAAAGGAAAAAGTTTGAGTCTTAACACTTCTTCTAGCATGTCCGTGTGTTTCATGGTCGAACACACTTCAAGAAACTCATCCAAATGCTTGTAAGGTTCTTCACTTGGAAGTCCATGATAGTTGGGAAGCATTTAAATAGTTTGTGGTTTAATTTCATAGTGATGGGCTCTAAATGGGGGCAATTGAATGCATATAGGTGCATTATATTCATTTAGCACATAATGATCACGCAAAGAAAGAGGAGGATTCACAACTGGTGGTGCTACACGAACACCTTAATTTACTTGAGCAATGGGAGGTGGGGGTGGAACAAAAATTGGCCAAGGCATTCCCAATAGAACTTGGCCTTGTTGTGGACCCTCAAGTCCGAAATAAAACAGAGTCCACCTCATTAAAAGATGACTCGTGGTGCAATTATTGGAAGGGCCCTAGTGCACGAGACCTGACCATTGGGTGTGACACTTGAGCTACCTATATAAAGATTTTTAGCCATTTTACATATAGAGAATCATAGACAATCATAGAAGAGGAGAATAGAGAAATCTTGGAGAAGAGGCTAGAGATTAGAAAGATATACACCATTTAGGAGTTCTTCCATTCATCTAGGGTTTCCATCAACCTTGAGGGTTGGATGACTACTTCAATGAGTGGCTAAACATCTACTTGGGGCTAGAGTTAGCCCCTAAGTTTGCTTCTTAGACCTAGTCTTTTGTATATTTTTGGGGATTTAATTGTAACAAATGTTTTGATCTTGGATTTATATATATATCTTGTGGTTTATACTTGATGTGTATGGGTTAATGTTTTCAATTGATTATCTATTTCTAATCATATGTCTATGTATGCTAGAATGGATGATTTATGGGCTTTTATCTAGATTCAATGGAATTTATGCATGTCTAAGTGTATTGATGAAGTTTGATGAGCGCTGAAAAGTGCGTATTTAAACCCCTTAAGCTTAGGTATTCTAGAACCTTTATCTATCTTATTTTACCATTTTGTATTGATTTCGTGTTATTTCCATTTTCAGGTACTTATCCCTAAAACAAGCTAACTCAGCCAAATAAAAGCATAATTGAAGCAATTCTGGGATGATTCAAAGAAAGGAGCAAAGTAGAACAAAAGGAAGCAAAACGTGGAACTTCAGCAACTTCGATTGATCTCAAGAAAAGTTTGATAGATCCAACTTTCATCGATCTCAGCATTTTAAGATGGATCTGAGCCATGTTGTCCCTGTACAAAGATCTCAAAAGTTCGATCGATCCAACTTCCTTCTCTGATCAATCAAACATTCTTGTCCTTATCCAAATGATTGATCTTATACAGTTGTACCACCCTACCAACCACTTTTGTCTTTTTCCCAAAAATATCTTCAAAATATCTCAGATTTGTTTTTATCCAAAAAGGCACCGCCATTGAGGATCAATCCAGCCTAAGTTCAATAGATCTCAGCCATGTTTGATCGATCCTAGTCCAAGGTTCAATCGATCGAACTCCCTCCAGTGTGAAAAAGTTAAATTTCCAGCTCACAAAAAGTTATCATTTATCCAATCATTGGGGAATATTTGTTGTACGACGCCATCTCATTTTGGGTGTCATTTGACCTACCTATATAAGGATAAGGATTACTTTTTACATCATATCACATCACACCTTGTAGATTCATCTAGAGGGGATTTTTAGAGAATTCTTAGTGAGGAAGCAAAGAAGAGGAGGAGGCTAGAGACACCATTGGAGACTCTTCATCAACCAAGGAGCAGATTTCTTTCATAGAGCTTACCCTTGAAGGTTGGAGGACATCATCCATGAGTGGCTAGACATCCTCTTGGGGCTAGAGTTAGCCCTAAGCATGTTTTTTACTTCTTGATTTATGTATTTTTTAGGGGATTTGTATTGTGATTCATGTCTTGACACTTATATATATATAGATCTTGTTTCTTCAATGATTTATGTGGTTTAATGCTTCCAATTGATCATTCCATTCTATCCATATGTCTATGTATGCTAGAATAGATGGTCATGTGCTTGTCTCTATTTCTTGTGTTTTTAGTGTATGTCTATGTGTGTTGATGCTATAAATCTAGAGATTGTCAAGACATAGTGCTTAATGTCATGTTCTTGTGGTTTATTTGATGGTTCATACTCATTTCTTGATGGATTATACCTCTCCCTTAGTTTAATTAGCTTAATTTCATGCCATTAGCTTAGTTGTAGTGTAGTTGTTAAATGGGAGGACAATCCATGCTTGTTGTTGATGTTCCATACTTATGAAAAGTAAGTAACATATATCTCTAACCTTGTGATGTATTTAGATTGTGAGCTTTAGGATTAATGGCTTAATTTGATATGTTGTGCTATCCACCTTGTTGTTTAGACAATATATGCTTAACTTGTCATCCATGCTTGTTAGAACAACCACACACACACACTTTGTTGCAATAAATGTTTTCCCCCTCATTAATCATTCATTAAAGGTGTAGAAAAGCTATGTTTAATGGTGATCTCTAAATCCCAAGATCTCTCTCTCTTTTATTCTCTCTATTGTATTATTGTTTACTTTAATTTAATTTGCATCTAGTTTAATTCAACCAACCAACCACTATTTTGATCAGTCGACCTACTAACCCTAATTTTGATTCCTCAACCTAGTGAGACCCTCAATCCCTTGGGATGATCCCTACTTACCCTAACTATATTTTTAGTGAAAGGTAGTAGTAGCAATTTCTAAATGTAAAACTTAGCCACATTGCATAAACTTTGGGTTCGACCACCAAAGTTAATCTACTAACGATCAAAATATATTGCTTAATTGAATACTCTTGTAATCTATTTGATGGTTCACTCTTATTTCTTGATGGATTGTGCCACACCTTTAGCTTAATAAGTTTAATTTTAATGTCTTTAGTCTAGATGTAGTGTAATTGCTTTAAATTCGTAGATAGGTGGACAATCTATTCTTGTTCCTTGGTGTTCTATATTTATGAATGCAAAAGGTGTATGTCTTTATCTAATTATGTGTGAATAAATTATGGCTTCATTGAATGGATTTTGGTTTCATTTGATAGGTTGTGCTTTCCATTTAAATTGGCTAGACAATCTACACTTATTTGCCATCTATGCTTAGTTTCAATTAACGTCACACACACACAAGTTGCAATTCAATTTCCCTATTGATGTACAATTATTAGTGTCTAGTGAAGTTAAGCTTAGTGGTTGATAAGCGCCGAATATTGCATATTCAAGCGCCCTTAATTGCATTATTTAATTCCATTGTTTGTTTAATTATGTAGATTTCCTTCATATGCATGTTTTTGCATATTTTCAGGTTCATTGGCCAAAAAGAAGCAAGAAGGATGCTTTGTGGAGTTTTGAACATCAAAGGTCACAATGCTGAATTTCTGGCAGCAATGGAATCTGGACTTTGCTCGCCATTCTGACCTTGAAAACTCAAGAACTGGACTTCCATCATAACATGAAAGATTTAGAGCTCTGAATTAGCTTTCTAAATCTTCAAACGGTTCATCATTCAGAACTCAGAGCAGAGAGTTATGGCCTTGTTACCAGAGGTGCGCAGAACTGCCTAGCAGCACTGAAGTACTGCCTTTCTCCCCATTTTCGACCAACCAGACTTGAGATTTGGGTCTTCATCAAAACATGAAGTTTTTAAAGCTCTGAATCAGATCTCTAAATCTTTAAACAGTTCATCATTCGGAGCTCAGAACGCAAAGTTACGGCCATTTCATCAAAGTAGGTCTGGGCAGAGCAAGTGAAGCATGGAGCTTTTTACACTAAATTCGAGTGCTCGAGGCCCTATTTCGAGCACTCGAAATTTGGGCAGTTTGGTCCATGAGACAGCCCACTTGTTCTCTGAAATTTCCAACTTTGGATTTCCCTATTAATGAGGTGGTTGGGGATGTTTTTGGAGGAGGAGAGAGAGCCTTGGTTGGTGGATTATGTCTAGATAAGAAGAGGGGGAGACCACACATATCATAATCCTTCATTCTATAAGATTAGAGGAGGGAGAAGAGAGCAAGAAAGAGGAGTTCTTCAAGCCAACACAAGGGAGCACGAAAATGGAGTTGGAGGCCTTGCTTCCTCCTTCATCTAGAGCTACCATAGGTAACTAAACTTCTTCCTAGGGAGTTGATGTAACCTTTGTCAAGTAAATATGTATTATTTGTGTTTATATTTAGGGAACTTTGCATTTATGTAACAAGTTGTCTAATCTAGAGATACACTTTGATGTATTTGTGTTTCATTCCATATTTAATCTTGTAGAGACTCTTATCTTGTCTTAGAAATTGTTTCTTCATGATTATGCTACTTACATCTTTATAGTGAGAATGAAGATGAGATTATACAATGGTTTTAATGGCATGTTGTTTAAGAAATTCCATAGCTTATGGAAACCTTTGATGGATTATGGCTTAGTTCTAGACTTCATGTGCACTTACCACACAAATTGAGGACTTTGATAGTTCATAGCTTAGGAAGGATACTTCATTCTATACCCTAGTTTGGATAGATGACTTATGCCAACCTTGGATGGATTATACTTAATTCTTGAATGTGTGAACTTCTTGAAGATATTGTAGTTGTCTTGTATTTCTACATATCATGGTTGCATGTATACTTTGTTCCCCAAGTTAATTACAATTAGGCATGTTTATATGGCTTGTGGTGAAGTCAAATCCCTAGTCTCTTCTCTATTGTTCTATCGCTTTACTTCCTAACACACTATTGTTTTATGCACTTTGAATTCCTAGTTTAGTGACCATAAAACAAACCCTCTATGAACACCCCTTATCACTCTAAAATGACTCTAGACACTTAGGTTGCCATAGATTAGCGCAGTCCCAGTGGTTCGACTTACCCGACCAATAACCCTATTTTACAATGATTCGTGCTATTGCGAAGGTTGATGTATAGTTGATCAACCGATCAATTTTTGGCGCCGTTGCCGGGGACTGCAAACGGTTTAGCGACCAAGGTTCTAGGGTTAATTTTAGTTTGATTGTGAATACTGTGTTTTGTGAATATTTTTTGTGTGGTTTAACCATTTTTGTGTTGTAAGTGAGATTCTAGGAACTCGAAGCTCGCCATGGGGAATGCTAGCAAATTGTAAGTCTAGAGGACCCCGGGTAAGTCTCTTAACCTTCTAGTTTCGAATTGTGAATATCGTGCATGTGTTAAGCTTAGAAGTAGATAAATTGCAAGCCCTTGTCGAGGCTATTTCAATTGTGTATTTTCAATTCCAAGCATCGGTCCTTGTTGTGGCCATTTTAATTTTTGTCTTGATAATTGAGGAGAAAAGGAATATCATTGTATGTGGAGTTGATGATAAAGAATTGTTGTGTTGATTATGTTGTGTGTTGTTGATGTTTAACTCCTAGATGGAGAATAATTATCTCCCAACTCAATTCTACACACCACATGCATTTTGTGCTTTTTGCTCTAGTAATTCACATCATATAAGAGATTGTCTTCCAACGAGACAATTCTCGGATTTTTATCTAGAGCAACCAAATGAAAATTTCTTTGAACCGGGTAGTGATCCATACTTCAATGGTTACAACTCGGGTTAGGGAGACCAACAAAACTTCTTGTGGCATGACATAGGAAATTCAACCCCACAATCTCATGGGCAACATTTTTAAGCCAATTTTCAACCCAATGATCATTATTTCCAGCCCTCTTCTCCTTTTCCACCGTCTCCATTGGATGAGCTAATTGTTGCTAACGGACAAATGATGGAGTCTATGCACACGCAAATGATGGACTCCAACAATCAACTATTGGCTTCCCTTGCTAGCATGCAATCTACAGTAGAGTCTATCAATCAAGTGTTACCATATCACCAGTCCCAAGTTAGTGCAATGATAGATGACCAAATATATCAAATTCAACAAAGGATTAATGCTAAAAATCATGAAGAGGAGGAAACATTTTCATTTGAATTTATGGCCAATCCAAAAGAAAATTCTATGAATGATGAGATTACTCCTAGTAACTTTCATCATGAGAATGATCAAGTGGTCATCACATATGAAAATGATGAAATAGTGGTTGAAGATCAAATTGTTGCCACTCATAAAATGGAAGAATTTGTGGTTAAAAATGAGGAAAAAGATGATGAGATTGCATCCTTTAAAACTCTAGAACAACCCTTAAATAATCCTTTGCTTGATGCACCTCCTTCAATGGAGGATCCTCTAAAAGCTTGTTTGGCTCATTTCAATTGTGAGGATTTTAATGTTGACAATTCCATTTCGGAGGTGAATTCTTTGCTTAATATTCATCCACCTATTCATTCTCTTCCTTGGTCAACATCAAATGTATCTCTTTCTTGGGAGCTTGCATCTCATCCCATTCCCTCACTTGAGTCGTCTCAAGTTGTTGAGCCCGAACCGCCGGATAAGTGTGAGGAGGATGTTGAAATTCTGAAGAATAACTTGTTGAGCATTCCCGTGCTTAATATGACCCTTCATAAGTCTTTGCTTGGTGCACCCTCACCTAATCCATCTTCCTATAATCCAAAACAGCCCCATAATCTAAAGTTCTTCATTGAGGATGAAGAGTGGATTGAGGTCTTTCCATTACCTCTTTCCAACTTTTGTCTTCAAGCTCTTTTTCTTCCGCTTCCAAAAGAACTTTCTTATTTAGGGAAGCTTGAATCTCTTGAGAGACATGGTATAGGGTGATGAGGACCAACTTGATCTCAGTGCGTCTAGCTATCGACGTTAAATTTAGCACTAATGGGAAGCAATTCTTCCAATTTCCATGCTTCCCTTGTCTTCAATTACTCGTGCCTTGAAATTTTCTGGGAAACGGTTTAGAAAAGCCAAAAGTTTAATTTTTCTGGAAATATTTTTAGTTGTGTTCCACAATTTTAGACTGGCCTCTTAGATTATCTCAATTCTCACTTTCATTCCTGGAAGTTTCTATCTTAATGCATTAACATGATTCTTGCAAACTTTGAGAATTTTCTCAAAATCATCCATGTATTGGAGAGATTGTGTGCAATTTAAAAATTTTCTTAATTTCATCCAGGCATTAGAAGAGAGGTTAAGCAATTTAAAAAAATTTTCCAGAAATTTTCCATGCATGGCTTGAATTGAAGCTGCTGCTTGCAATGATTTTTCAATGCATGAGAATGACATGAAAAATTTTCGATGCATGGAATGGCATGCAAAGTTTTCAAATATTTTTCCAATTGCCATGCAAAGCTTTAAAAATCTTTCCATGTATGGGAATGGCATGCAAAGTTTTCAAATATTTTCCTAAAAATCTATCCATGCATTGGATTGGAATAGCATGCAAAGTTTCCAATGATTTTCCAATACAAAGTCTCCATTTCTTCCCATGCATGCCAAGCTTGAAAATTTCATTTTTGAGAAATTCATCCATTTTGCATCATGTTGCAATGTATCAAGCTTGGAAAATTTTCCATTGGCATAATGTTGCAATTGTTCAAAAATCCTTCCCAGTGATTTCATCTGCCTAGCATGCTCACTGCCTCCAGTTCGAGGGATCTAGCACCCATTCCGAGTGCTCAGCATTTCATCTCATAAGCCTCTTCATTTTCCCGAGCTTACTGATCCAATTTCGAGCACTCAAATTGGCATTTCGAGTGCTCGACATCCCTCCACATCTTAGCCATTCTCTCTGCCCCAAGCTCGAGCACTCCAGCTTCCTCTTTGGAGTGCTCGAATTTTGCTCCATTCCATACTAACCTCTCTCATTCTCACTGCCCAATTTCCGAGCACCTCTTGCACCCATTTGGATTGCTCGACAATGCCCAATTCCAAACCTTCTCTCTCTCGGCAACAACCCACTTCCAACAATCACCTTCCATCTGCAACCCTCCCCAAATGCATGAGCCACTATGCAAGAAACAACTCATCCTTCTTACCAACCTACACCAACTTCACTCACACCACCTCTCGGCCACTATGCCATCAACATATCAATACACACCATGCACCATGCCAACCCTCACATCCAAACCCACCATCTCTCTCTCTCTCTAAACGACCATGCAACCACCACACTAACTCACAACATCCACAGCTTTGCACAGCATCTCAACCTTTACCCCACTTCGGCACCAACCAAACCAACTCCACGACCTGCTATCCAAAACCTCAACCCAAACCATCAACTTCCCTTCCCATGCAGCCCCTCCTGCATGCCCATCTTGCATGCAAACCCAACCCAACCCCTTGAATGCACCAATACACACCTCCTCTGCATCTTACAACCACTCTCTACTCTCTCATCCAACCGGCAAACCAAACTTCACCCTCCCCTTTCTGTAATATTTTCGAGCACTCAAAGCCAAGCTTCGAGTACTCACAAATACTCGACCTCTCAAACCCATGAATCCAACTCACTGACCCCATTGGAGTGCTCGAGCACACACTCACCTTCCAACCATCCCTCATCTCTCACAACTCACCTCACCAAACCATCACCCTTACCCGTTCTCGGCATCAACCATCTTCCCCATCTCCCTCACCTGCAAACCACCAACTCAACCTCAACCCCACACACCACCCTCCTCCCTCTCGGCAACTCCTCAACCAACCCACATCAACCCACAACCATGCATGCACAACCATACATGCACAACCGTCATCTCAAACGCATCAACCTCACCTCATCATCCTCAACCCGCATCTCACCTCCCAAACCAACCACCATCCCTCTCGGCCTCACACCATTCAACCATCATCTTCCTCACTCACATCCTCTCGGCTAACACCAACCTCACTTCACCACCCTCATATCATCCCACCATGCATGCAACCCACAACTCACAACCATCAACCCCCCAACCTTCCTCATCTCTCTTGGCAAACCTCAACCCATCAAACCCACCCTCACCACCTTTCTTGACTCACCACTCTCGACCAATCACCACCTCACTACCACATCTCCCTCACTCACTGCCAAGACTTCGAGCACTCGAAGTCCCATTTCGAGTGCTCGAAGTGTGAACCAACTACACCATCCTCACAATCCCGAACCCACTGCCCAAAACTCAAGCACTCCAACTCCCATTTGGAGTGCTCGAGCCCAACACCAACCACTCATCCCTCTTAACCGAGCCTCACCAACATCCACACAAACCAACCAACCCACACACAACCCATCTTTCCCTCTCTACAACTCAACCACTCTATCCCTCCATAACCAAACCACCACACAAGGAAATGCATTCATGCATGCACCACCACTTCCACCCCACATTTCCCACCATGCATGCATGCATGCATGCACCTCTCTATACATGCTTATCCATTTCCTTCCACTCCCCATGCATGCTTACCCACCCATCCATCAATCTCTCATCCACATCTTCCATTAACCACAAATAATGGGCCTTGTGTTCTCCGTTGTTGGGTAAGTGTCTAACCCTTTTTTTCTTTCAATTTTTGATCAATGGAGGATGGGATTGCTTGTGTGAAGGATTTGTGATTGTTTGGGAGTTGTGTTTTGCATTTGCAGGGCCAAATTTTTTGATTTTCTCATCTCTAATCAACCTTTGGCCCTCTTCCTTTTTGTCTTGCACACCACGTGTTTGACGAATTGCCTAAGCCAACTTCATCTCTCTAAATGCACGGCTTTTGGCATTATTTTGTTTTCCATTTTAAAGTTATGACTCATGTGTGCCAATTTGTATTTTGTATGGATTTTTACCTTGCAATAACATTCATCTTAGTGTTTTTATTTCTGTTTTGATTTTTCTTAAGAAACCTATGCTTTTACCTGTGTATATTCGTTGTATTTTGATAGGTCTTCATGTCCAAGTTTGGGGGACGCAGTTGCGCACTCACATACCTGAACATCTTCGCCTTTGTCACTCCACTTGGTATTATTGTTCCTTTCCCCCCTCTCTGCGCTTATTTTGATGTACTTGTCTTCTCACATTGAGGACAATGTGACATTCAAGTTTGGGGGTGCATTTATGTATTTTTGGTTTCATAATTTTTGCTAAGCAATGATAGTATAACTTGACATTAGTTGGAGATGAAACATATGTTTAATACCTTGTGTATAGAAGCAATTGACATTTTTGAAAATAAAGAAAAATTTGAGTTGAAATGATCATGTGGATTCAAATTAGTCTGTATAAATGTCTCAATTAGATTCTTGCTGGATTTGACACTCTTTTAAGCTTCACAATGCACATATGCACATTGGAAACTAAACTGTGAGGCATGCAACTTGATCGACCTTGACCTTGGCCTAGTTAATTTGATTTGATGAACCTGATAAATGAATATCTTTGGCATGATTTAAGTTGTCTAAAAAAAATAAAAAATAAAAAAAAAATGAGAAAGAAAGAAAAAAAATGACCAGTTGACGTTCGTAGCCTTTCCAACTCGAGTTATTAAGCCCTAGGAGTGTCTCTACACTTAGCACCCTAAATCCGTCTGGTTTGGGAATTGTTGGCCTAACGCTTGCTACAAGGGTTGGTTAGAAAGCTTAAGGGACTTAAACATTGCATGGTCATTCAAAAAAAATAAACTAGTAATAAACATGGTTCGTTGGAGTTCGTAGCCTTTCCAACTTGAGCTATTAAGCCCTATGGAGTGTCTCTACACTTAGCACCCTAAAGCCATCTGGTTTAGGAGTTGTTGGCCTAACACTTGCTACAAGGGTTGGTTAGAAAGCTTAAAGGACTTCAGCATTGCACAACCATCTTATGTTTCGCTTCTGAGTTACAATAAATTGTCAACAAGCAACAAAAGTTGTCTTGTAAATAAAATCATGCCTTAGGTACCTCATTTAAAGGGGAATTCAATGATTCGAAAACTTGTGCTTGGAAATTGGAAAAGAAAGTAAAAGCCGCATGTTGAGAATCCAATTCACTTTCACTGAAGCTAAAGTTGATTTCCATTCAAGAGATGATAATTGAGTTATTTATATAGTCTATGATGTTGATACATGCATGTTGAAATGTGTTTTGTATCAATGCTTCATATATGCAAGGTAGTCTTCCCACCCCATCTCCAGTTCTTTGTTGTTTCAAATTGTATTTGAGCTATGTTTGCACTTCATTTCACCATGGATGATATTTTTGTAGTAGCATGCCCATGGTTGTATTTTCATTAAAGTATTCATTTTGGTTTTGCTAAGGGACTAGCAAAATGTAAGTTTGTGGGTGTGATAAGCGCCGAATATTGCATATTCAAGCGCCCTTAATTGCATTATTTAAGTCCATTGTTTGTTTAATTATGTAGATTACCTTCATATGCACATTTTTGCATATTTTCAGGTTCATTGGCCAAAAAGAAGCAAGAAGGATGCTTTGTGGAGTTTTGAACATCAAAGGTCACAATGCTGAATTTCTGGCAGCAGTGGAATCTGGATTTTGCTCGCCATTTTGACCTTTAAAACTCAAGAACTGGACTTCCATCATAACATAAAAGATTTAGAGCTCTGAATTAGCTTTCTAAATCTTCAAACGGTTCATCATTCAGAACTCGGAGCAGAGAGTTATGGCCTTGTTACCAGAGGTGCACAGAACTGCCTGGCAGCACTGAAGTACTGCCTTTCTCCCCATTTTCGACCAACTATACTTGAGATTTGGGTCTTCATCAAAACATGAAGTTTTTAAATCTCTTAATTAGCTCTCCAAATCTTTAAACGGTTCATCAGTCGGAGTTTGGAACGCAAAGTTATGGCCATTTCATCAAAGTAGGTCTGGGCAGAGCAAGTGAAGCATGGAGCTTTTTACACTAAATTCGCGTGCTCGAGGCCCTATTTCAAACACTCAAAATTTGGGCAGTTTGCTCCATGAGACAGCCCATTTGTGCTCTGAAATTTCCAACTTTGGATTTCCCTATTAACGAGGTGGTTGGGGATGTTTTTGGAGGAGGAGAGAGAGCCTTGGTTGATGGATTATGTCTAGATAAGAAGATGGGGAGACCACACATATCATAATCCTTCATTCTACAAGATTAGAGGAGGGAGAAGAGAGCAAGAAAGAGGAGTTCTTCAAGCCAACACAAGGGAGCACGAAAATGGAGTTGATGTAACCTTTGTCAAGTAAATATGTATTAATTGTGCTTATATTTGGGGAACTTTGCATTTATGTAACAAGTTGTCTAATCTAGAGGTATACTTTGATGTATTTGTGTTTCATTCCATATTTAATCTTGTAGAGACTCTTATCTTGTCTTAGAAATTGTTTCTTCATGATTATGATACTTACATCTTTATAGTGAGAATGAAGATGAGATTATACAATGGTTTTAATGGCATGTTGTTTAAGAAATTTTATATTCCATGGCTTAGGGAAACCTTTGATGGATTATGGCTTAGTTCTAGACTTCATGTGCACTTACCACACAAATTGAGGACTTTGATAGTTCATAGCTTAGGAAGGATACTTCATTCTATACCCTAGTTTAGATAGATGACTTATGCCAACCTTGGATGGATTATACTTAATTCTTGAATGTGTGAACTTCTTGAAGATATTGTAGTTGTCTTGCATTTCGACATATCATGGTTGCATCTATACTTTGTTCCCCAAGTTAATTGCAATTAGGCATGTTTATATGGCTTATGGTGAAGTCAATTCCGTAGTCTCTTCTCTATTGTTCTATCTCTTTACTTCCTGGCACACTATTGTTTTATGCACTTTGAATTCCTAGTTTAGTGACCATAAAACAAACCCTCTATGAACACCCCTTATCACTCTAAAATGACTCTAAACACTTAGGTTGCCATAGATTAGTGCAGTCCCAGTGGTTCGACTTACCCGACCAATAGCCCTATGTTACAATGATTCGTGCTATTGCGAAGGTTGATGTATAGTTGATCAACCGATCAGTGGTGAGCTCTAAAACCCCAAGTCCTCTCCTCTATATCTTTTCCCTACTTTCTAAATTATTTCCTTTTGCTTGCTTTAATTTTAATTGCATTGTAGTTTAATCAACCTAACAAACCACATTTTGATTACTCGACCTACTAATCCAACCTTGTTTCCATTTCAAATACGTAACTAATCCCTTGGGACGATCCCTACTCACCCTACCTATATTAGTAGTTAGAGGTAGGAGTGACATTTTATAAATTCAAACTTGGCCACACTTCATTGCAATTTGGGGTGACACGACGACACGCACCAATAACAGCTATCAAGATGACCAGTTTCTTTAAGCCCTAACCACACTTTATTTGAATACACCTAATGAAAATCAATGGCTCCCGGGCACTGGTGTCACATCCCACATTATTGATGATCTAGGTACTCTTTCTAATTTAACGCCTTCTAGTAGAGTTGATTATGTTATGATGGGCAAAAAATTACCCATCAGACATATCAGACAAACACAAGTCTTTCCTAAGGATTACATTTATCTCTGAGTAATATGCTTGTTTTTTCCTATTTAAAGAAGAATCTGATCTGTGTCTCTCAACTTACATGTGACTATCCATATTATATTATATTTAATGATCATGATTTTCTTATTAAGGATCAAAAGACATGCTAAATGATAGCATCGGGGAGTGAAAAAGATGGATTATATGTCCTAGAGAATGCCACAACCAATGTTTTCTTCTCAAACAGGTTTCATGTAGCAAATGTCGATATTTGGCAACTTCATGCTTACTTCTTGAATCCTTGTAGAAGGGTTACTAGTAGATCACAAACACTCTATGAATGCTCTAACCCTTCGTAGTTTGGTGGATTCATCCTTTACTTCAAATCTAAATTTGTGAAGGCAAAAGCAAAACTCTACTATTCTGATCAATCTATGTAATCTGGAGTAGACTTTAAAGATTACTTTGATCAGATTACTAATATCACTATAAATCACTCTTGTGTTTAAGTATGTGCTCTAAAAAATATACAACTAGATTTCTCTTAAAATCTCTCTCTCAAAAAAAAAAAAAAAGAAAGGGGTTCAACAATTATGTAAAAGATAAACCATTTTTTTTTTTTTTTATTGTTGAGGCATCTAATCTCCCTTAGGGTTAGAGACTATAGAGGTTTTTATATGTTAGAAGTCCTCATAATAGATGAAAAGTGTTTTAAAAAACATATAAGGACTTCTCTAAAAGTTTTGGTGCAAATAGAAAACTAAAAAGTTACCAAAAACTAAAATCACATTCAGGAAAGTTTACTTATAGAGACCACTTTTGGATTACAAAAAGTTTAATTGGTTGGACATTGACTGAGTGTAATCTTGAGCTATGCATAAAGTTCAACCGATTCGACTTTAACGGAGTGTAGTTTTTATCTCTACATAAAGTACTTTAACTAGTTGAATAAGACCCATATCATTGCATCACAAATTTAGAGTTTGATTATCAACTAATTCGACTCATCTCTCTATCGCAACAGTCCAATCTCGCTTAAGTAGTTTTGGTGTATGAATATAGCAAAGAAAATGAATTATGTTATCATGAATTGGTTTCTAAGCTTCTTTAGATCTTAAATAAATAATTAGAGCAGGGCATTGTTAAAATGCACTGGTTCAAATTCTTTGCTTTTGAAGAGTGCATTGTGTTGTTAGTAGAGTTAAGGATAAGATACAATCTCTCCTCCGAACTATCTCTATTATCTTTCTTTCATGTTATTTTCTCTCTATGAACCGATACAAAAAAAAAACCCAAAAAGAAAAAAAAAAAAAAAACTTAAAATCTGACCCCAATGTTGACACGGTGCCTATCTTTGGTGGATCTACCATCACCAAACCTCTATTATTGATAATGGATATCTATATATATAACTTATGAGATATAATTTTTGTAATTGGAAAATTTTGATGTTAAAACAAGTCTGATCGAGTTGTAATTTCAAGTTACCATATCCAGATCAAGATCGGCTGCAGAATTGGAAAGTTGTTCACAGATGATAGAATGAGATCGTTGAGAAAGGAAAAAAAAACACTTTAGGAAGTTGTTTCCCACTTAGCACACTATAGCTAAATGGTATATTCTTCAAGTTACCAAAACAAAATTCTTTTCAAGTTTTCAAACTTTCTTCAGGATTCTGTCAAGTGGGAACAGGTACCAAGTTTGGCAATCGGTTTAATAACATTAGCTTCGAAGAAAGCCTTCTGTCCTTTGGGAACCGGTTCTATATATGGCTACCAATACCACAAGCTGATACAATTTAGCTAACTAGGTTCTTGTTATGTTTCAAACTTCCTAGTTGGTTTAGAATACTACCAAAATTCTTATGCATGAAATTTCTCTTATTTGATGCATGATTAGGTCTTTAAATATTTTATATAAACCTTGATATTCATGTAGGTTGATATGGCTTTTACACTACAACTTCATAATTCATAAAACCCTTAGAGAGATAATTTTGCCAAAAATTAAAGTTAATTTTTCTGTCATTCTTTCCAGAACACACACATAAACACAAAGTGAGTTTAGAGTGTTGTTTAAATCCTAATTGTGATCAAAGTTTTGCATCTACAACGATCAGAGAAAAGTAGATCTACTTCTACATCAAATTCAGATATTGAAGAACAGAAGTGAAGCGATCACACTTTGAAAGAGTCAAAGCATTCGAGGAGTGTTATTTGATCTACCAACAATCCTTCTACAGAGATCAAAAGTAAGCCTAAGGTCAAGTGTTATTGGACGGGACGTCGCAAAGCCAGAGGATTGTCAGCAATTGGTGTTTGGTAGAACAATAGGGTGTGAGCCTGAGTTAAAGTTCATTCTACTTTGTTTCAAATATAGTGGATTGGTTTACTTTGGACTGCAAGGTCCACGAGGTTTTCCCACGCAAATAGTTGGTTTATTTTACCAATTGGTGTTTCCTCGCTAAAAATTCTGGTGTCATCTCTAACTCTATTACTTTGCTTTATTTTATCTTGTATGTGATTAAATAATTAACTCTATTACTAGGCATACATACATTATGTCTATGTGTTCTTTTCTTGCATGAATAGTTGAACTTCATTGTGTTGTTTTATGATTGAGGTATGAATTTGGTATCATTAATGCAAATATTGCACAAATTAGTAAATGGGTGATGGATCTCCTTAAATACTTTTGATTTTGTAGTAAAAATGGTTGTTTTGGTTTGGGCCTAACCTTCACAATGAGGGGCATTAGAGTCTTTTCATGTTTATAAGGGTATTATGGCTATTTAATTTAACATTGTGTGTCACGTGACTAGTAGATGGTCGTTTAACAAAAAGATTTGATCGAAAACTTGCCGAAGGAGCATTTTCCAACAAAATTAGATAGTTTCGGGAGTTTTTTTTGCAACTTTTGTAATTGAGGGAGAGTTTGTTGCTGGTTGGCCAATAGTTGAAGGTTTTTGTAACAACCAGAACCTGTGGGTTTGTATCGTTAACCGGGTCCTTATTCGGACTCGAGGTCAACTAGGTCATACCCTCCACTTCCTGTGTCCAAAATCGTCATAAGGGTCAATCCGGAGTGCCAAAACGTCCTAAGATACATCCTTACAATAATAGTCAAACAATACAGGTTAAAGGGGATGGTCAGTTGGCTGATAACCCTTGGTTGATCGGCTAGTGGGGTGGGATCGGTCGGCTGACCCACATGGTCTGCCGGCTAAAACGGTTCTAAAACTTGCATGCTTTCGGGACTGCTACAGTGGATACGTTGGTCGGCTGGTGAGGAGGATCGGTTAGTCGAAATAAGCTTCACACCCTTGAAACTCTCTAGAATACAACCAAAATGCATTGTCAGCCGGCCGACAGGCTTTGGGATGCTGCTATATGCAGCCTTAAACATAAAAAATGTTATAAAACCCATATGCCAACTTGTGAAAACACCTGATACTCAAAACAAGTCCGAATTCATGGCAAAATATACAACATCACACAGATATAAACAATTACTAATTTCTCTAAATATAACATCATCCTCCCTTACAATATAAGCATTTACATAGCCTTAAATTTGCATCAAAATACAATCAAACATCCTAGTTACAAAACATGGCCATGGTTTGCAAAATGATCACAATTTGCTAAAGTTTGAGACCTTACAAAAGAATAGATCCAAATACATAAAAGATGACAAAAATAAATTTCTAGTCCTCTTTAAGCTTGTGATGGTTTAGTGTCCAGAACTTTCTTCCCGAGTCCTGAAAAAATGTTAAATGATAGGGTTAGCATAAAGCTCAATAGGTGGTGCCTAAGACACACCTCTTCTGATCCCGTGAATCCAAACAACGAATAAGACAATGGGGAACAGGATCATGCTAAGCCGAGGAAATACAACATCAATTCCAAGTTTAAAACAAGCAAATGTTGTACCATGAGTGCAATGCCATGTATGTCACTACACATTTACAAAAAAATCATCCATCATTTCATAAACTGTTAATATAACCTGCCTTTTGGTGATTCCGCAGCGACATGAGAGAAAGATTGGCTATTGTCCCTAACCCTTGGTACCCCCGCGGCGTCATTTGGGGCCTAGATAGCTCAACCACGCTAGGGTGTTTTTACTTAGTTCTTTCTAGGTTACACTAATACACAGGTCCTTTAGTAACTCCGCAGCAACCGAGTTTTCTCAAAACCATTTTATCCAAATTCTCCCCCAAAATCCCTTTCTATTTTATTTCAAATAACTTTGCCCTTTTTCATGCCAAATGCTATGAATGTATGACACATGCTTTGCCATTTCCAAGGAATTAAAGAAATTTCTACTACACAATTTGGCATGCATCAACATAGTCATTCTAGCAAGATAATAAACACTTAAGCATAAAAATTAACACTTAGGCATGGAAATTAACACTTAAGCATGTTTTTCACATAATTCCATCAACACACATGAGCATAGATTTCAAATATAACAATTATATCATTTTTGTAGGCAATCAATTCAAATTAAACATGCTTGATAACAATTATTGAAGAAAAACTCACAAAGGAACAAGAAATTAGGAATTAGAGACCCCAACCTCAAGACAAGCAAAAACCCCTAATTTGTGCCCTAAATCTCGAATTCTCTAGAGTGTACTAAACTAGGAATTGCTCTGATAAACTTGTAGATCTCGCCATAATCTTCAATTTGCCGTAAACGGCTTCCAAAAATACCAAGGATTATGGGAGAAATCAAGGTTTAAAGCCTTGAAGTAAAAAAGAAAAAGAAAAAGAAAGTTTGAGAGGAAGAGAGAGAGACTAGTGGGAGAGGAAGTGAGAAATGGAGACCAAAAATATGGTCTCATGACCACTTAAAGTGGTAGTAGGTCCCACCTAAAAATAAATTATTTTCCCTTTATTTTGCACCACAATTAAGTCATTTTGATACACAAAATAAATATATATATGCAACCCACATAAAAAATATCAAGTAAAATGCGTGAGATGCAAATGGACCCAGCTAAAACACCCTTATGCCACAATTCGGGTAGCGGGTCCCACACGGAACTGTCCTTCTCGAAAAACGAAAAAATGTAAAAATGGTAAACTTGCATTTCAAAGATTCCTGAACTCAATGAAATGCCGCAACCAACTCTTGGACACAACTGGCACAATCCACAGTGTCCGTTACGCAAAATAGCAAAAGACGAAAATGCCCTTGCAACGACAAAAATTTTTCGGAGAAATGAAAAATGGCAAAAAAAAAATAAATGGAAACATCACAGTCTCCTCAACTTAAAAGGATTTTATCCCCAAAATCAAGCCATACCTGGGGAAGAAAACAACGCTGGGTACTTGGAGCAAACCTCCTGTTCAAGCTCCCAAGTAGCCTCCTCGACTCCGTGGTGTCTCTAAAGAACTTTCACTAGTGCTATCGTTTTGTCCCTTAACACCTTCTGCCGTGTGTCAAGGATCTGAACTGGTCCCTCTTCATAGTAAACATCCTTATTAATGTCCACATCAACCCAATCCAAAACATGAGATGGATCCAGTTTGAAATTTCATAGCATCGACACATGAAAAACATTATGAACTCTGTCCATTTACGGTGGCAAAGCAAGTCTGTAGGCAACCTTTCCTACGCGATCCAAGACCTCAAATGGTCTAATGAATTATGGTGATAACTTGCCCCTTTTCCCGAACTTCATCAAACCCTTTCATGCAAAAACCCGTAAAAAAAATATGGTCTCCCACCTCAAAAGATTACGGCCATCTCCGCCTATCTGCATAGCTCTTCTGTCGGCTTTGAACTGTAAGCAACCTCTGTCTGATTAGTTTAATCTTTCAGTAGTCTTAAGTACTATGTCAGGTCCTAAGGCGGCTGTCTTGCCCACCTTAGTCTAAAAAATCAGAGACCTACAAGGTCTACCATACAACGCTTCAAATGGAGCCATTTCAATGCTCGCCTGATAACTGTTATTGTAGGCAAACTCAATAAGCGGTAGATGATTCTCCTAGCTACCTCCCAAATCAAGTACACATGCCCGAAACATATCCTCTAAGATCTGGATAGTATGCTTAGACTGGCCATCTGTCTACGGATGGAATGCAGTACTAAGGTGCAACGCTAAGCCAAACGCTACTTGAAGTCCTTCCCAGAACTTCGAAGTGAACTTGGCATCCCTATCTGAAACAATGGTTATTGAAAATCCATACAACCTTACAATCTCCTTCACATATAGCACACCAAGTGCCTTTATATCATCGGTTGCCTTAATAGGAAAGAAGTGAGCCGTCTTGGTCAGTCTATCAATGATGTCCCATACGACTTCATTGCCCATCCGGGACTTAAAAAGACCTGTCATAAAATCCATAGCAGTTTGCTCCCATTTCCACTGCGCTACAGGTAATGGTTACAATAAACCAGCTGGTCTCTGATGCTCGGCCGTCACCTATTGACAGGTAAGGCATCTAGCTATAAACTATACAACATCTTTCTTCATTCCATTCTACCAATACTGGTGTCTTAAATTGTGATACAATTTTATACCACCTGGATGAACTGCAAAGCGGGAAGTGTGAAATTCCCATAAGACGTCCTCACGACAAACTGTAGGAACAACTAACAAATCTTTATACCGTAAACCTCCATTTGCATGCAAAGTCCAATCCTTCACTGTTTCACCACTAGAAATTAAAGTGCAAATGGCATCCAAATCCAGATCCTGTCTCTATGACTCAATCAGTCGTCCAACCAGAGTAGGCTGATCTACAAGATTAAATAAGAATGCCGACTCACTGCCATCGTCATCATAGCATTGCAACTCCATTTTTGCCAAATCTTCAAGCATTTTCCATTTTCGAATCGCCAAACTGGCCAAAGTCCCACGAGATTTCAAGCTTAAAGCATCTGCTACAACGTTTGCCTTGCCCGGATGATACTGCAAATCAAAATTGTAATCTTCAAAAATTCAATCCATCGCCTCTGTCAGTTGTTCAAATCCTGTTGGGAGAAAAGGTACTTGAGACTCTTGTGATCCGAGAACACCTCAAACCTTTCACCATACAAGTAATGTCTTTAACACTTCAAAGCAAACATGACTATTGCTAACTCCAGATCATGAGTAAGGTAGTTGTACTCATGAGTCTTGAACTGTCGAGACCCATGAGCCACTACTCTACCATCCTGCATCATCACACACCCCAAACCATCACGTGAAGTGTCACAATAAATCACATAACCCAAGCCACGCTCGGGTATCACCAACACTAGAGCTATAGTCAACCTTGTCTTCAACTCTTAAAAGGAAGACTCATAGGCTTTATTCCATGTAAATTTGATCCCTTTATGGGTCAAGCGAGTCATAGGTGGTGCCAAATGGGAAAAATCCTTCACAAATCTACAATAATAACTCGCTAAACTAAGAAATTTGCGGATCTTAAACACACTCTTGGGTTGTTCCCAATTCAGAATTGCTTCAATCTTTGATAGATCCACTGACATTCCACCTTCTGAAACAACATGCCCCAAAAACTTCACCTCTTGTAGCCAAAACTCATACTTCTCATATTTGGCATACAATCGGTGCTCCCGCAAAATTTACAATATAATGCTTAAATGGACCTTGTGCTCCTCTCGAGTCCATGAGTATATAAGAATGTCATCTATGAAAATTACTACAAACTAGTTCAAGTAATCATGAAAGACGCGATTCATCAAGTCTATGAATACCGCTAGCGCATTAGTCAAGCCAAAAGGCATAACAAAAAACTCATAGTATCCATACCATATACGGAATGTTGTCTTCAGGATATCCACATCCCTAACCTGTAATTGATAATAGTCAGACCTCAAGTCAATATTCGAGAAGCAACTAGCCCCTCTCAACTGGTCAACTAAATCATCTATCCTTGGCAAAGGATAATTGTTCTTGATTGTGGCATGATTCAACTTCCGATAATCAATGCACAACTTCAAAGAACCATCTTTCTTCTTAGCAAACAAGGCCGGTTCACCCCACGGTGACACACTCGGTTAGATGAAACCTTTCATCCTCAAATAATCAAGCTGTTTCTTCAATTCTTCTAACTCTACCGGTGCCATACGATACGGTGCCATAGAAATCAGCGCGGTACCAGGCATCAAAGCAATAGTGAACTCCACTTCTCGATGTGGAGGTAACTCTGCCAAATCCTTCGGAAACACATCCAAAAAATTACGGACAACTGCAGGATAATCCTCTTCCACAATATCATCTTCTTCGGCAAAAAGGATAGCCAAGAAGTAATCAGCACGACTAATTCTACGAATTCCATAAAATGATGAAGGTTGGGAATCACTTCAATCTCCCATGAAAAAGAAACAGTCTCCCTCAAGAGTGCAAACCGTGACTCTACCTCTGAAATAGTCGATCGTAGCACGAAATGAAGCTAACTAATCCATCCCGAGAATGACATCAAAACTAGTCATCTCCAAGAGGATAAGGTCAAACATAAAATTCTGTCCAACTATCACAATGGAACAATCCTTCATAACTCTGCTCAAGGACACTGAAACCCCAACTGGCGTATCAACACATAACGCCCGATCCATGAAACTGACCTCTTACCCCAATGCAAGTGCAAATGATGATGCAATGAAAGAATGAGATGCATCAGAGTTAAAGAGAACATGAGCCTAAGAACCAAACACTGGGAAGATACCTCGAATAACTGATGGTTCAGAAGATGCATTAGTCAGTGTAAGTGTAAAGACATGTCCCTGTGGTGCCTGTGCCTGAGAACTGCCAACCTGAACACCTGACTGCTGCACTGATATAGTAGGAGTATCCCTCCTAGTTGGTCATGATCTCTGTAAAGACATGGCAGGCTGTGGTGGTAGCAACAGTTTGAAGCCTGACTGAGCTGTAGTCGATTGTGACGGCCTCTGTTGTGACCCTCTCCCACTACTAGGGCCTGCTCCCCGATTCAGGCAGTCTCGAATCAAATGGCCCTGCTGGCCACACCCATAATAAACTCTAGGAGCTGAAAAAACTAAAGATGATCTCATAGGACAATTAGACTTGTAAGCTGACATTGAAAACAAGCAACTCCACTCTTATCAGACCCAGCTAGTATGGGAGTGGTAGGAGTAGATCATGCAGACTACTGCCCCTGAAACTGGGATGCACTACCTCTATTCCTCTTCCATGAAGGTCCTTTTGAAGATAATCCTGCATTCCTCTTCTGTTTCCACTGTTCCTTTCTTGTATTTTTGTCCTTAGCTTTCGCCTTAAGCATCAAAGCCCTTTCCACTACCTCTGAGTAGACCTTAAAATACTGGCCGTCATGAACGGCCTCATTTGGTAAGGAAGGCCAGAGACAAACTTCATTGTCTTGTCAACCTTATTACTCATTAACTCACGAGCAAAGCGAGAAAGAGACATGAACTTGTTTTCGTACTCCGTTACCGATATATTGCTTTGGATAAGACCATTAAATTGCTCCCTTAGCTACCACCTCTTGGTAATCGAAAAGTACTTTTTATACAACAACTCTTTAAATTTCTCCCAACTCATCTCCTCCACTTTGTACCAGTTAATGACTGACTTCCACCAAAGCTTGGCATCCTTAGAAAAATTGTAAGTAGCTAGGATGATTTTCATAAAATCATCTGTCACATCAATAAAGGTCAAATGAGTTTCTACTTGAACCATGTAGTCGCTCGCTACCATGGGATCTGCACCGCCTTTGAACATCACTGGTATTAACTTAGAAAACCCAAAAATCAACTTGAGACGTTTTTGCGCTGGCGTCTCCACTACCTAAACTACCGGTTGTGGTTCTAGTTGCGAAAGAGTAGCAATTGTTGCCCTCAAGGCACTCTGCAATAAGCGGTTCAATGCTAGTTTTGCCAAACCTTCACCCTCTTCAGCGGGTGCTTCAACATCATTCCTTCTGGTGGAAACATCTCTTGAGGTAATCAAATCCCTAAGAAGTATATCTTCTTCATTTTGCTCTGCCGGATTGGAGCTAGAGCTCTCACCAACATCTCCTCTTGTCGGCCTAGGGCCAACACCCCTCGGTTCCCTTCGTGGTGGCATCATGCTATAAAATGAGAAAATGGTTCAATGACATGACACTAAGGTCCACCGTGGACGACTCAACGTGAAATGATACCGTACTAACACTTAGCATGCAAAACTATGCAATAAACACCTTAATATAAACATCTAAGGACATAAACAAATAAATAGTTAAGCATGCTTATTCAAATAATAAAACACAAAGCAAATAATCACATAATCAACACAAATAACTTTCCATGCAACCCTATGTAGGCCTGTACCCGTCGTCCTAATAGTTTTTGAAACATTGCTGGGATTGTAATGACCCAAACCCGTGGGTCAGTATCGTTAACTGGGTCCTTACTCGGACCCGAGGTCAACTAGGTCATACCCTCTACTTCCTATATCCAAAACTGTCACAAAGGTCAATCTAAGTTCCCAAAACGACCCAAGGCACATCCTTACAATAATAATCAAATAATACAGGTTAAAGGGGATGGTCAACCGGCTGGTAACCCTTGGTCGGCCGACTGGTGAGGTGGGATTAGTTGTCTGACCTACATGGTCAACTGGTTGAAACGGTTCTGAAACTTGAATGTTCTCGGGACTGCTACAGTGGTTGCATCGGTCGGCTGGTGAGGAGGATCGGTCGGCCGAAACAAGCTTTACACCCGTGAAACTCTCTAGAATGCAACCAAAATGCACTGTCAGCCGGCTGATGATCCCTGTCAACTGGCCAATAGGCCTGGGATGCTGCTATGTGCAGCCTCAAACATCAAAAATGTTATAAAACCCATATGCCAACTTGTGAAAACACCTGATACTCAAAACAAGTCTGAATTCATGGCAAAATATACAACATCACACAGATATAAACAATTACTAATTTCTCAAAATATAACATCATCCTCCCATACAACATAAGCATTTACATAGCCTTAAATTTGCTTTAAAATACAGTCAAACATCCTAGTTACAATACATGGCCATGGTTTGCAAAATGATCACAATTTGCCAAGGTTTGAGATCTTAGAAAAGAATGGATCCAAATACATAAAAGATAACGAAGACAAATTTCTAGTCCTCTTTAAGCTTGTGATGATTTAGTGTCCACAACTTCCTTTCCGAGTCTTGAAAAAATGTTAAATGATAGGGTAAGCATAAAGCTCAATAAGTAGTGCCTAAGATACACCTCTTGTGACCCCGTGAATCCAAATAATGAATAAGACAATGGGGAACGGGATCATGCTAAGCTGGGGAAATACAAAATCAATTCCAAGTTCAGAACAAGCAAATGTTGTACCATGAGTGCAATGCCATGTTTGTCACTCCCCATTTTTTAAAAAAATCATCCATCATTTCATAAACTGTTAATATAACACGCCCTTTGGTGACTCCGCAGCGACACGAGAAAAGGATTGGCTACTGTCCCTGACCCTTGGTACCCCCACGGCATCATTTGGGGCCCAGATAGCTCAACCACGCTAGAGTGTTTTCCCTTAGTTCTCTTTAGGTTACATTAACACATTGGCCCTTTGGTGACTCTACGGCGACCAGGTTTTCTCAAAGCCATTTTATCCAAATTCTCCCCAAAAATCCCTTTCTATTTCATTTCAAATAACTTTGCCCTTTTTCATGCCCAATGCTATGAATGTATAACACATGCTTTGCCATTTCCAAGGAATTTAAGAAATTTCTACTACACAATTTGGCATGCATCCACATAGTATCCGGTACGCAAAACAGCAAAAGATGAAAATGTATGTCCTTGCAACAACAAAAATTTCCAAAAAAATGAAAAATGCCAAAAAAAATGGAAACATCACAGTTTATTTATTTATTTACCCTATATTAAAATCAAAGTACCCAAAAGAGTGACAACAAAATATGAATGGAAGAACTCCATGAATGTTCTTGTTGGCCCAACTTCATTGGGTCAGCCCTTTCACCTAATTGGGCATGGTATTTTTTGAGCTATACTATTGTATTTGAAATTTGTTTTATTTGCCTCTTGGATGGGACGCTTTTGAATTTAACCGTCGAAACGTTTTCTTTTTATGGTAGACAAGTGTTGAAGTTTAATAAAGGTGTCAATATTTGACATGACGTGCTAATGTGATTTAAACATAACATGGGATAAACAAATTTAAATTTGACTTAATTATATTTAATTCATAAATAAATATGATAATTAGACATATCTTGTTCATGTTTGACCTACTATTTATAAACCGTTTAACTAATTACATCTTTTGAATCGCTACAAAAGGAACATGCTGCCGTATCCGCTCAACTGCTCAAGCTAACGAGGCACTACAACAATGTAGTCGGCCCCACATCAAAGACTGCAACCCAAATTGACAAGGCACAGAACTATTATGGGCCAACAAAAAATTGGGGTCCACAAAAAAGGTGCCCAAGAAGGCGCAAACATATATGCTCATTTTGTGGCATTTTGCACAACCAAAAAGCAATAACTTAAACCTGTCAATTCATCAAATACCTCGTAATAAATTGAGGGCAAAATGTTACCAAATACTAATTTAAATTTAAAGGCATCCATTTCATACTTTCAAATACAATGTAATAAAAAAAATTATTAAAAAAAAAAATTAAAAATTAAAAGAAGAGGAACTCAGACCATGTTTAGTGTGGGTGAATGAAATCAAATCAAAGGGAATAGAATGCGTTTCTTTCTATTCTTCTGTTTGGTGTGGACTATTAAAAGTAGAATCATCATTCTTCACCATTTTCGGAGAATAGTCATTCCACCAAAATCATTTATTATTTACCAATGGTATGGGCATTTCATTCTAACATAGAATAGGATTAAAAAAATTATGACCAAAAAATTTGTTCATCATCTCTTTTCTAAACCCATCTCTGTTCTCTTCCAACACATCGACATCTTCCAACTCATCAACTTCGAAGTTCCTTCCACATCCTAGAACCACGACGACAACAAAGGTGGCCGAAGTAGAGGAAGCTATCGGACAATCCAAAAACACTGTTGAGATTAGAGACCTTGGAAGTTTGGATCGCACCTTCAATTCCTTCGACGTTGCCACAATCTTCGTCCCCAATATTAGATCTGTTATAATTCTCTCCATAATCAAGCCATCTTGCTCTGCCACCATCATCATCTCCTTTTTCAACGGTGGAACATACAAGACCACAACACAACAACACAACCCAACCCAGCTACCTCTCTCATCCCCAAACGCTAGTTTCACCTTCGTCGTCTCCCTCCGCCGTTTCCTCCGCCGCTAGAGACAGATCCGACTTCCTCATCTTCCTCCATCTTCCTCTCTCACTACCCTTTATCTGACCACCGCCGCCGGAGACGCCTCCCCTTTGTTCGATTACCTTTTTCTCAACATGGCGTCTTCTTGCCTTCTTGCCCTATTCTTGCTCCAATTTCATTTGTTACGTTAATTTTTTGTTAAATTTTTTTTTATTTTATTTTTTAAGTTAAATTTCTTTATTCATGATATAGGGTAATTTGAAGAAATCAATGTAAATTAATTCCATTCTAACTTTTAAATTAGTTCAATCAAACACATGAATGAGAATCATCATTCCACATATTTACAACATTCCATGTTTGCAACCAAACACTAGAATGGAATGGTTCTCATTCTCATTTCATTTTTAGCTTCATTCTATTCTCACTCTATTTCACTCTTACACACCAAACTAACTCTTAAGGAACTAGATCATGTGAACAAACTCACAAAGCACTTTCAAATTTTTTTATGGAAACAACACACAATTATTTGGCTAGGAGAATACATAAAAGACCGTGACACGCAATATAGTTGCACCTAGTCAGCACCTAGTCAGAGAGAGTCTCATTTCTTAGAGGATAATGCAGCAGGGATAGAAGCTTTAGCATCACAGGCGGTGCTTGCATTGTCGTCAAATTTGACACCGGGCCAGTTCTTGCAGACAGTGTTGTCCTTTTGGGATCCGGCTATAGACCGACAGAACATGCCTTCCACAGCCACTCTAGCTGGTCTTGCCACACTTCGAACACTTCACCTCGAAGCACATTTTTGTATGTAAATTCACCTTTTTTTAATTTCTGCCCGTCCTTAATTTTAAATGGGATTGGTTTGTGGTTTTGAATTAGATGAGCAATTGTTTTATAGCGGAGCAGAATACATAATCTTTGAATATGTTAAACTCCACAATGCACCTCATTTTGGACCTCAAAAGGGGTTGACTTGGTTCATGGACGCCGTGACTGACAATGCCTGGGAAAGCAATGTGGAAGACGTACTTTACAAAATTGATTGTTCCAAAATTGACTTGTGAGGTTATGGATTGAGCCAGCTATGCTGGTCCAACATGTGCGTTGACCTCATATTATAATGACCTTACATGGACATGGTGGTTCTTTTTATTATATTTTTTATTTTTTTATTTTTTCTTAATAAATTAGGAAGAGGGGAACTCAAACAAGCACATAACCACTCAAAAAGTTAGACCTCTATTAATTAGGTCAGTAAGTAATGTTCATATCCATAGAAATTCTAGTAATTGGTAATCTAAATAAGGATTAATATTAAGCTAAATAAATTAAATCATTTTCTTTGAAATTAATCAATAAATTTAAATTTGAGTTGTGCAATTCAAAGTCGATCAGCTTGACGCTGAGTGTGCAATGTCTCTAATCGACTGGCTTAGAACATAATTTTTCACTTTTATCTTCGTTTTAGTAATTTTTATTTTTACCTTCTTTTTCTGTTATTTGAGTGGATTTTAATTTTTTTTTTTTTTTTTCTTTACTTTCTTTTTTCTTCAAGGGTTGTTGAAATTTTCATTATTCTAGAAGGCTAAACAATCAATTAGACCCGTCTTAGGTCTTGGTGTTGCATTTTCTTTTCTTCTTTTGCTAGCAGTCAATTAATGGCGTTAAATTTAGTTTCAAATATTTTAATGCGTCCAATCTTTTCTGGCATTAAGTTTATGTTATAGGCTTCGTTTGTTTGGACGTCTGATATTTGGTTGTTATAAAATATTTACAAAAAATATATATATATATTAAAATTTAACAAAAATAATTTATTCATCAATTTTCGGCAAATTATTTTACATGTCCCGCCCGATGGACTCGACCTTAACCTTGACGCAAACCTTTAAAAAAATAATTTACCTGAAAAAAAAAAATTTCTAAAAAGAATATTTTAGGTCGAACCAAATGGAGCCTAATGAAAAAGAATTACAAAACAACATATGGTGTTAATAATTGTTGAGAGTTACCGAGAGAGGGGGAGAAAAAGACAATATAGAAAACCCTAAATGTTTAGGTATATATTTTAGAAATATTAGTTAATTATTTACAGAGTGATCTCAACTCTTATAACTAATTATATTATTATCCAACACTCTCCCTTAAGCTGGAGGATAGATATCTATCATTCCCAACTTGTTACATAATTCTCAAAAATGAGACTTCCCTAATGCTTTCATAAGTACATTTCCCAATTAATCTTTTGATTTCACATAAGTAGTAACTATTCTTTTATTTAGTCTTATGAAATATTGGATTGCTAGCAATGTATATAGCAACCTAATTATCACAAATCATTCTCATAGGTTTGTCCTTGGAGAATCACATCTATTGTAAAAGAGATTTTATCCATATCATTTTACAAACAGTATGGGCCATTGCTCTATACTTTGCCTTTGCACTTGATCTAGACACGACATTTTGCTTCTTACTTTTCCATAATACCGAATTACCTCCCACAAATGTCTAGCTAATATCCATTTAGTTTTCTGCCCAATCAGCATCTGTGAGCCCAACGATATCTATATTTTTAGAATACTTAAACACAAGCCCTTTACCAGGAGCCTATCAGGTATTTTAAAATACGATATACTACAACAAAAGTTATATCTAGTCTGGTTACACTCAAATATATCAATTTTCCAACAAGTCTTCTATATCTTCCTGGATCATCAAGAAGTTTTCCCTTATTTTAGCTGAACTTTGTACTTAATTTCATAAAAGTATCATTTGGTTTTGCTCCTAACATTCATGTCTCACTTAATAAATCACATACATACTTCCTTTGTGATATGCAAATTCCTTTCTGCAATGTTGCTCTTATATTCCCAAAACATATCTCAACCGACCCAACTCGATCCTCAATTCATATGAAAATGATTGTTCAAGAATTGTTTTAGGTCATCAATACCAGTTTTATCACTCCCTATTATAATAATATCATCTACATAAACCGCTAGAATGACGGTACTATTGTAGTTTTGTGGAGTCTGCTTAGATGAAAGATTTTTAGGAAGATTTAATTATATGGAAACTTCAAGACTGCTGAATTTTAGAAAAAAATTTGTTTCCTGATCTGTTTTAACTTCCTTATTAGTTTCTAGTAAAATTCAGTTTCCTGATCTGATTTAACTTCCTTATTAGTTTTGGATCCTACAAAAGGCAATTTCTTGTAGGACAAATTATTGGGGGCTATAAATATCAACTCTAATTAGATTTTAGGGTGTGGTAAAAATAAATAGAAGAAAAAATAAAGGATGTGTGATTGATTAATTTGTATCAATATAAGAAAGAGCAATGAAAAGAGATTGAGAGAAAATTCTCCATTATAATTCTTCATCTTCTTCATAGTGAATTTGTTTGGTGTGCTTCCAGGATGTAGCCCCAAGATTTGGGTGAACTATGTATAACTTGTGTTCTTGTGTGTGATTTTTTCTATTCTTCGCAATTACTTGTTTATTCTTTGAACAATGATGTTTATTTTGCGTTTTCACCATAACAACTGGTATCAAATCTGGTTGATTGTGTAGTGTAAGTCCAACAACTGGTATCAAAGCTTTTGGTTGAGAAACTAGGGCACAGAAGGTGTTTGACGAAATTCTAAAAAATTTTAGATCAGATCTATCTGTTCGAGTGGGAGTAATGGCATCAGAAGATAAGACATCCACATTTATGATCGAGAAGTTCGATGGCACAAACTTCGGTTTTTAAAAGATGCAAATAGAAGACCTTTTGTTTCAGAAAAATCTGTATCAACTTTTGGAAGAGAAGCTAGATGATACAAAGGATGTAGAAAGGGAATTACTTGATATGAAGGCTCTTGGCACCATTAGATTGACGTTGTCAAAGTCAGTCACCTTCAATATCAAGAACGAGAAGACGACGAATTCTCTTATGGCAACCCTTTCTAGTATGTATAAACAACCTTCTACTGTGAACAAAGTGCACTTGATTAAAAATTGTTCAACATGAAGATGGTCGAAGGTGGTAAGTTCAATGAACTCTAAATGCATTCAACGAGATAGTTAGGCAATTAGAGTTTGTTGATATCGACTTTAAAGACGAGGTCCAAGCATTGCTAATTCTAGGGCAATTACCCGAGAGTTGGAGTGGCATAGTTACAGCGATCAGTAGCTTTGTTGGGAAGGCAAAGTTGAGTTTAATGAAGTTGTGAGCATGATTCTGACTAAAAGAATCAGAAGGCAAACAACAGGGATTTCCACCAGTGGTTCGGCATTGAATGTTGATAATAGAGGTAAGGGTTTAAACAAGAAAAAAGGCAACGATAATAAAAACAGAGACATATCCAAGTCAACGAATGGAAGGACACAGTCTCAAAATTTTAGGAATTCCACAAATGATGTTAAGTGTTGGAATTGTGGAAAAAAGGGACATTACTGTTTTGATTACAGATTTCTAAAGAAGGGAACTGAAAGAAAAACTGAAGCAAATGTTGTCTCAGAAGAATCAAATGATGTATTGATATGCTTTTTGGAGAGCAAGGCAGAGTCATGGGTTTTAGATTTCGGCGTATCGTTTCATGGCACCTCAAGCAAAGCGCTATTTAATAACTATGAATCGGGTAACCTTGGCAAGGTATATCTTGGTTGTAGCGTCGTTGGCAAAGGTGAAGTACAAATCAAGTTGAATGGGCGAGCTTAGAAGTTGAAGGATGTGAGACACATCCCTAACTTGAGGAAGAATATGATTTCGGTGGGACAATTGTCAGAGGAAGGTTTTGTTACTACCTACAATGGAGACTCATGGAAAGTTTCTAAAGGTACAATAACCATTGCACGTGGTAAGAAATCTGGTACTCTCTACACAACTATCAGTGCTTAGGGGTTGATAGCAGTTGCAAAAAACAAAGAAGATCACAACCTTTGGCACCAAAGATTAGGTCACATGAGTGGAAGGGGGCATAAGATTATGCACTCAAAGGGGAAACTACCAAGCATACGGGTAATTGATATTAACTTCTGTGAGAGTTACGTGATGGGCAAGCAGAAGAAGGCCAGTTTTAAGAAGAGTGATAGAGATCTCAGAAAGGAGAAACTTGAGCTAGTTCACACAGATGTTTGGGGCCAACCACTGTCTCATTCATTGGCAAAAAAACTACTTCATGACTTTCATTGATGACCACATGAGGAAGGTATGGGTTTATTTTTTGAAGCACAAATCTGAGGTATTTGGTGTGTTCAAGAAGTGGAAGGCTATAGTGGAGAATGAGACAGGTTTGAAGATCAAGATGTTGAGGTCAGACAATGGTCGTGAGTATAAAGACACCGGATTCAAGAAGTTCTGTTTTGATAATGGGATCAGATTAGAGAAGACTGTACAAGGAACCCCACAGCAGAATGGGGTGACAAAATGGATGATCCGAACATTGATAGAGAGAGTTAAAAGCATGCACATACATTCAGGTCTACCTAAACAGTTTTGGACATAAGCAGTCAATACACCATCCTACCTAATTAATCATGGACTATCGGTGCCTTTGGAGTATCGAATACCAAAAGAGGTATGGAGTGGCAAAGAGGTAAATCTTTCATGGTTGAAAGTTTTTGGTTGTATTGAATATGCGCATATTAGTGACCATGCTAGGGGAAAGCTCGACCCCAAGTCACTAAAATACAACATGTTGCACCAGCTAATTATGAAGTTTTTTAGGCCGAGGAAAAGGATAGGCTAGAGGTCGATGTAGCAGAGATGTGTATTAAGAAGCCATTTGTGTGTGTACTTCTTTTAAAGCCCAAGCCAACTACGGGAGCAAAGAAGTAGCGGTAAGTTTGACACCAAAGAAAAAGGAAGTCGATACGGGAAAAACTTTTTGTTTTGACTTATCAAAGACAGAGCGGATATTTGATCCACTCATAGCCGACAAGCAAATTACCTTGCCCAAAGGGCATATGATCCTGTCATCCACTGACATGAAAGGGAAAGAATACTGTAAGTTTCATAACTCATGGACTCATAATACTAATAACTGTACTAATAATTTTACTATTTTTCATAACACTCTACAGAAAGCTATTGATGATGGGACTTTGAAGTTCCCGAAAAAGTCACCAGAAATAATGAAGGTGGATTTTAATCCTTTTTCCAAAAATTACAAGTTATAACATGATAAGTCTGGCTAGACATGTGAATCGGCAGCAAAGAGTGTAAATGCAGTCCAGTAAGGATCTTTTGTTAGAAACATTGGAGGTGGTTACCGATTTACAGGAACAACTAAGGAAGGCAAAACTCGCATTGATAAACAATGGATGTTGCCCAAATTGTAAGGCTCATAAGAAGATCTTGACAGAGCAAGATGCAAGTCAACCGGTGAAGAAGAATGTTAAGAATCGGCTGTTATTTGCCAAAACTCGTATGCTTGAGCATGGTAATACGCCTTTAGCAGTTTATCATTAATGGGAGATTGTAAAAAATTATCCAATTCATCTTAGTTTCAAATACAATGCATCGACTCATAAGGTTTGGGTACAAAAAGAAGTTGATAAGCCAAAATTTAGAAAAGTGAAGCGTTCTCAGAAGATGAGAGATTAGAGAAGACGGGCAGAGGGAAGAAGAAGGGTAGATGAAAAGTTCCATAGCGAAAGAAAATTAGAAAAGGAATTTCTACATGTATGGAGGCGACGTTCAGAGGTCAAGTTTCCATTTAGAAGTTTTCCAGAAGAGATGACATACAATATGGCATTTATTTTGCCAACCATTTTTCAAGCTCCTGTGGAACTAGTTACAATCAAAACAACCTCTTAGGCTGGGGTAGAAGTTAAGAGTGCACTAAAGGAAACGCAGTCGATTGGTAAATTTGTGGAACAAGGATCAATGGAGAAGATTTTGTTTAGAAAACCACCATTGTCATGACTCAACAATTAAGGCCATTGTATGTCAAAGTCTGGGTAGAGGGGCATATATCCAATCAATCGAGTGTTAGTCGATAATTGTTCAGTTTTGAATGTTATTCCTATTACGACTTTGAAATGTTGGAAAATAGCATATAAGATATGATCCATACTAATGTGGCAATTAGTGGATTCAATGGAGGTTCAACTAGTATGAATGACATTTTTCCTTTAAAGTTAACTGTGGGGGGTATGACGTTTTTTGCTACGTTCTTTGTTATTGAAACATCGGTGGCGTATAACTTGCTATTGGTCCATGATTGGATACATCTAAATACGTGCATCCCTTCATCTTTACATCAGATGTTAATTTTTAGGGACATGAGACAAGGTAAAAATAGTGGACGCTGATGAGAAACCATTTGTGGCTAAGGTATATTCGGCAGAAGCTATCTTATGTGATAAGGAGTGCGTTCCTACTTGCTTTGAAGGGATAGATTGCAAGGGTTGGCCAAGATCAGCCACAATGAAAAGGAAGATTGTTGACTCTAATATTGGGGAGTTATTTGCAGAAACTTCAAGGTCGAAGGTAGAACTCCCTTGGCTGTTTGCTGATGAAACAAAGTTTATTAATGGAGGTCGATCACAATAAGGAGGTAGCTCGGCAATGATGAATGGCACTGAAGATGTTAAGTTTGACTTTTATATTTCCAAAAGATAAATCCATAGTGTTTGTCCTACAGTTATTGCAAGCATTCGCTGTGGTAAGGAAAGGGCGACCAAAGATGACAAGAATGCATCTCTTAGGATCGTGGATCGGTTCTGTATCAAGAACAAGGAAATCGACCAAAAAATAGAACTTGTCCACTTTTATGAGTACATTTTCAACGATACCACGTGATTGCCTAACAGAACGGTAGCAAGCCGTAGAGCAACTGACGTTGGTTTTAGATCTCCTAAACCTAAGTTCTCATACATTGAGTAAGGAATGAGATTTATACTAGCTCCAAGATCAAGAAGTGCTCACTCTATCACATTGTTTCCAATTATGCAAGAAATGATAGGAGCACCAGGATCTTCGAACTTAGGAGGAGTACTGATATGATGAATGATAGCACTGACTTACTCGGTGAAACTAATTTTCTTGAGACATTGAGGAAAAGGTACTCTTGGCTCATAAGTTGTCTCAAGGTTGGGAGCAGGTGAAGAAGTGACTTCACCTAATTCAACTCCTTTACAGCTTGATGAAGCAGAATGTGAAGGAACATATTTAGGATGTGGAATTCGAAGAATGGGATTAATACGAATCATACGCCTCTCTTTTTCTTCCCATTGTTCCTCAATTTGATTGTCAACCACTTTTCCACTCCTCAAAGTAGTGATGGCCTGAACTTACTCATGATGACTACTTGAAGGATTTGTGTCATCAATAATGTAAGTCTGCCGTTTCGGGTTGGCCACTAGTTGACTAGGCAGCTTTCCATCCTCTCTATGAGAAAGAGTACTCACTACTCACTATTTGCCCAACTTGTGCCTCTAGCTTGGTTATGGCTTGAGAATGAAAATGAAGAAGTTGGGTATTTGTTTTAAGATCAATAAGAGCAATTAATACTTGATCTTCGAAAGCAATAAGAAGCAATAAGAAACATAGCCAAACAGGTTGTAGTAACTGCTCTTACTGATCATTCAGCTTCATGTCTGATTGCTTTGTTGAGACAAACAGGTTGTAGTAATTCCCAACAAATTTCAAAATGTACAAGTAATAAGAAGCAGAATGAATCAAAGACAAATAGAGAGCAAACCACTGCAGAGGATTTATGGATATATTGGAGAGAACCATACATTATATATATATTTATATATATAAATGCCAATAAACTATACTGTTAGTATGCGTATATATATCAAATAAAAATGCCAACAAATAAGAGTAAAGGCATTGTTGCAAAAAAAAAAAAAGAAATGGAGGTAAACGTTTGAATATGAAACCATGTAATTCAAACATAAAAACATTATTTTTATACAAAATGCCATTACTGTCATTATAATTGATATGGAAAGTACCTTATAGCTAGAGTATTTTTTGTGGCCACCCTCTTTATGCTTTAATTTTCCTTGATTATTGTAAAGTTATGTATGTCTAATTCAAATTTTAAGGCATGGATTTCATACTTACAACGTAACAAAAATAAAAGGAAGGAAGAAAAATGATGACTCAAGAAACTACATAATTTGAAATTCAATGATAACAAACTCACAAAGCACTTTGAAACTTTTCTATGAAAACAACACACATTCATTTGGCTATGAAAATCCATAAAAGATCATGATGTCTGGCAATATAGTTGCTCCAAGTGAGAGCGCAAGTCTCATTTCTTAGAGGATACTGCAGCAGGGATAGAAGCTTTAGCATCACCGGCCGTGGTGCCTAAATTGTCATCGGATTTGACACCGGGCCAGTTCTTGCAGAGACAATGCTGGCCTTTTGGGATCCGGCTATAGACAGACGGGACATGCCTTCCACAGCCACTCCAGCTGGTCTTGCTACACTTGGAACACTTCACCTCGAAGCACATTTTCGTCTGTAAATTCACCTCTTCTAATTTCTTCTCGTCCTTAGTTTGGATTGGAATGTTGTTTTGGATTAGATGAAGGCTGAACCAATTCCTTTATATTGCTCTATAGAATATAGAATGCATGAATATGTTGACCCTCTACAATGCACGTCATTTTGGACCTCTACGCGGTTTGACTAGGTTCATAGACACCACATTGCCCTGGAAAGCAATGTCGAAGACTTCAGAAAATTGATTGTTGCAAAATTGACCAGTGAGGTTATAGATTGACCTAGCTAGTCTGGTCCAACATGTGTGTTGACCTCTGATTATAATAAGTTAATAACCTTGTATGGACATGGAGGTCCTATTAGTTGGTAATCTAAAAAAAAAAGATGAATATTAAGCTGAATAAATTAAATAATCTCATTTCACTTATTTATCGAAATCAATAACTAAATTAAATCATCTTCTTTGAAATTAATCAATAAATTTAAATTAAATTGTTCAATTCAAGCGGATCAGCTTGACGCTCACGGTGCAATGTCTCTGGTCGGCTTGCTTAGAACATAATTTTTTATTTTATCTTCTTTTTTCTATCATGTGAGTGAAATTTACTTGATTTTTTTGTTGGAGTTGTTGAAATCTTCATTATTCTTGAAGTCTAAACTTTCAATTAGACCGGTTAGGTCTTGGTTTTGCATTTTCTTTTCTTCTTTTGTCAGCAGTCAATTAATGGCGTTGAATTTAGTTTCAAATATTTTAACGTGTGGAATCTTTTGTGGCATTGAATTTATGCTAGAAATTGTAAAGGATTTACAGATTAACATATGGTGATTCTCTTGAACTAACCGTGAAATGAATAATAATTCAGAACTTTTTTCAACTAACCGTGAAATGAATAATATTTTACAACTTTTTTCATTTACTTTCCCATTTTTTTACGTGAGTGTGCCGGTGGGAAAGTTGTTATATTAATTTAGTTAGAAACAATGCTTTAACGATTTAGAGGAGGGTGTATGGGTAACTTCCAATATTTTTATGATTGATTTAATTACACACAACAATTTAGTTACTGTTAGAATATATTATAAAATATATTATTACTATATTGTATAATATATTCTAACCACGTCAGTCGTTAATCGTACCTTAATCTTCATCATGGGTGAAAACCCATCTTTATCAAATCGATTCCGCCATATTACTTTCAAGATATCATTTCCAAACTCAAGATGATTTCATTCAATCCACCTTGATTTTGTGGGGACTATTAGAATATATTATAGAATATACTATTACTATATTGTATAATATATTCTCACATTATATATGATTACCATATATAAGATTCTAACCTTGTATAACATTACCATATATATAGTTACTATATATATATATAAGGTTTACTTATTATCATATATATCTCCGCCTATATAAACCCATCTTACATACATATCTTATATATCTCCGCCTATATAAACCCATCTTGCATACATATCTTATACATCAATATACAATACAAAGTTTTGGCTTTTGTATTTAATAGTTACCCACAAAAATTAATAATTGCACATCCAAAACCATAAAAATACTAACAGTAAAGTAAAGTTAGAGAGAAAACACCAATTTTTTTAGTGAGAAAACTCTAACTAGATAAACTTATCTAATTGAGAGAAAAATATCGAAGATTCTCTCGCAATTTCGAGCAAAACGAATTCATACCCAATTCACTCTACTAAGAACCAATTGTTGAACCGGTCCAAACGCTATGTAATAGAGCATGTAATACAATGTTTGGGAAGTTATCGGAATAAAATTCAAATTCAAAAAGCTCCATACATCCTTGATAAACAGAATTCGAAGTCTTTTGACTTTAGTTATCCATGTTGATTTGAAGCCACGCTGATCACGTTGAAAGCTCTTATATTTACTTTATGGTATCAGAGCTACCAAAGCTCTAAAGAGCATGATCCATCTTTCTCTTCCACTTCTCTTTCCATATTCTCTTTTGTTTTCTTAAACAAATGGCTACACCTCCCTTTCCAAAATACCCATATCCTATTAATCCCAAGGTAGCAAATTTTGTATCTTTGAAACTCACTGCACACACAAATTTTGTAAGTCTGCAATAGAAACAAAATATGGAGCAAAATAGAATTTTATTAATTTATGAATGTGGAGTACAGTCCTTTGTAATATCTTTTACAAAAAAAAGAATGGTCCTCTGATTCGATCTCCTTGTTTTTGGTTGGCTGGATCCAAGGGTTGCACGAGCTTGTTCTTGAATCACTGTGGAATTTGATGAAGAAAGGCACGTTGTTGGATGTGCTTGATGTTCTTCGCTTTTGGGTTTCGATTCTGAATTTGTGTCTGAATTCTGAGTCTCTGGATTTCTGAGTCTCTGAACTTCTGAATTCTGAATTTGTGTCTGAATTTGTAAACTTCTGAATTCTGAATCCTCTCTCCCTTTTTTTCTTCCTCCAAGCCTCTATTTATAGGCTTCTTGGATTAATAGGATGATGACACGTGTCATCTCCTGATAAGGATAAAACTATAACTGGGCCGGGCCGGTTATATTGTGATAATTATCCTTAAAGATAATTATTCAAAATATATTTTATTAGGATTAATTATCGTTTCATTTAATTATCTGGGCTGGGCTAATTAAATAATTTAAGTAGACCAAGCCCGGTAAATTAAATAATTTATTTAAACATTAGGCCTATATTTAATGGGTCCATTCATTAAAACCAAAGCCCACTAAATTTTAGTGTCTACAAATTGCCCCCACTTCAAGTCCCAATTTTGACAAGACTTGTCTCTTTTTCCAAGTGGGACTTGAAGTTTCTTTTTTTTTTTTTTTTTTTTTTTTTTTTTTTTTTTTTTTCATCTTAATTGTACTTTCCTATTTAAATTGAATTGTCTAAATCCCAATACAACTTGGAGGTATCTTGTTGCCTATATATACCCTCAATATTGTAGGGTTTGATATCAATTCCAAAAATCTCTAAAGACTTGTCAGATCACAAATAATTAGTACGTGTCTTTCTTTTTTTTTTTTCTTTTTTTTTTTTTTCACGCATGTAGGAGAACAATTTTTTTTTTTCCTCTACGCATGCAGGAGAACATATATATATATATATATATATATATATATATATATATTTCACGCACGCTGGAGAACTTTTTTTTTTTCACTCCATGCACGCTGGAGCAAAAATTTTTTTTTTTTTTTTCCTAACCCCTTTTTTTTTCTTTGCAGGGTTTGATTGGGTATAACAACTTGATTTGTGTCAACCGTAGTAGAAATTGAATCCTCCTTCTAGACAACACCGATTTGAGCTTTGGTATCCATCATGGTAGTGTTCAAGTGTTTCGCAAAGCAAAAGCTGACTATCTTAGAGAGCAAAAATAGTCAACGAGTCCAAGGAACGACATTAAGTGTATATGACTCACTTTTTGGTCGCAATGCTATTTAAGTGCCTGATTCTAAAATAAACATTGTTCATCTCATTGGACATGCACGGCCACATGCGAACTCACCGACTTTGGTCCTGATCAGATTAATGAAGAATCTATTGTCTCTAAAGCCTTGATACTAAATTCTTCACTTCATGAGAGAGTTGTTGAAGAAAACCAGTTTTCACTATTGGGTCTTAATGTTCAGGCGAAGGAAATATCATGGAGTATTCCCTATAAACTTCCTGCTGAATTGCTATACACCGAACTATATTGGGAGTGGTTAGAAGATGTCTTAGCGCGTTTCCACGACTTTCTATCAAAACAACAACTATATGGTGCTTTATTCGCCTCCCTATTTTCCTATGATCGTCATGAAGATGTATTCAAAGCATTCCTTGAATGTTGGTGCCCAGCCACTAATACACTTCATTGTTCTATTGGCGAGCTATCTATTTCTCTTTGAGATCTATATATGCTAGGTGGTCTCCCTCACCAAGGAACAATTTATGATGAAGTTATTCCTTGTGCAGATGAACTATCAAGAGCTGGCAACAACAAAAATTCTATCCCTTTGAGTTGTCAACACCTATTTTCGGCCTTCCACAGACTTTCCAAGAAGTATAAAGGAGATCAGAATTTGAAGATATCTGACTGGATTAATTTCTGGTTTAAAGGTGCATCAAGATATGCCAAACCTTCAAAGAAATCAACAAAAAATAAAGTTCACCGCCCTATGAGGACTCAAAATCCGTCTGGTGTGATCCCTCCTGTCCGATCGATGTCCACCAAAGAGAAAGAAGTATTTATCAACCTTGGTGTAGATGAAACATCGAGAGACACCACTTATCTAGCTGCTTTTTTAGCATGTTGGCTCTGCAAATTTGCCTTACCTGCACACCCTGGCAACATAATTCGTCCTGGGACTTTCAAGGTCACAAGCATGTTAGCAGATGGCTGCAACATTTGTCTTTCCATCCCGGTTCTGGCCAGTATTTACAGAGGCTTGAACGAGATTGTTTCCTCACCAGATCTTGGAAGCTGCTCTACGATATTTCCTATTCACTATGTATTCGGATGGTTGAGTGAATATTTCAGAACTAATTTCACTATTTCTAATACCAACTATTGGCCTAGAATTACATTATATGCAGGCGAAGGAGGAGCAAGATACTTTGACCATTTTGAAGCCCAAAATTTATTCAGATCATGTAAAGGAATAAACTTAACTCGAATGGCTAAAAGATCTTCAAAAGAGCGACTTATTGTAGATAATGGCGAGATGACAAAGGCTGACTTTGACACCCTAATCAATCTTCGATCATGTTATTTGACATTGCGCCAAAATGACTGTCTTATCATTGAGCCGTATAGTCCACACAGATTTAGCCGACAATTTGGGTACCATCAAGATATTCCTGGAAAATTAAAAAATGACTTTCATACTTGCACCTTAGAGCAATTGTTAAAGCATTGGAACTCATCCGTTCATTATTCTTCTGGTTGTGATGCGTTGCTTCCTTCAACCTTAAGCCACCAAAAATCCTCAGTTACCAGAGCATATGCCAAATGGTGGTCCAACGTATATATTGATCCATTTACATAGAAAGAAACTACCTCAATGCAATCTAAATGCACGATTTCCCCACCAGAGAAACCAACTAAAATCAGGAAGGTTTTAATTAAGGGGCTGAAGTCAAATCTCCTATCTAAGCCAGTGCCAAAGTTAACCATCAAATCTCATAATGATTGTGACGTTGTTGGAGGATCTAGTAGCCATCACCAAACAGCAGAAGATGTCCCACCACTAATCAATAACCGTCGCCGTCGTCAGTTGTCAATGGAGTTAGATGAGGATGTGAAAGCTTATGATGAGGATTGTAACTGGAAGCATGTCACCGACAAAGTGAGACTTGATTCAGTACAGGAATGTGTTGCCACTTCTCTTGATCAATTTTTTGCTCGGGTACCTAGCAGTTCACAACCTATACAGGTAACTGTTATTTTATATATATATATATATATATATATATATAGGTTTTTTTTTTTTTTTTTTTTTTTTTTTTTTTTTTTTTTTTTTGTACTGCAAATTACCATTATTTATTATTATTTTTTTAATAGATAAAAGACAGCAAGGGATTTCTTGGGGAAGATGTCGTCATTGTTGCTAACCCAACATGTAATGAAGAATCTATTTATGGACCGTCTGCCTTAGAGTTGGCCACTGCGATAGGAAAAGGTACAGAGATTTCACTACAAAGAAGCAGAGTTAGTCAACACTCGGATGTTTTGGGGGTTGCTGAAGTGACTAGTCAAGCTATGGAGGTGGTTGAAAATATTGGTAAAGATCATGTAGTTATCCCTTCTTTGATTTTAAGAGAACGGGGTCCTCCCTTGCATCGTGTTGCCCCTTCTTAAATGTCAATTTTCAATGCGGAAGAGATCGTTCTTGATGTTCATCGTCGTGCTGCTTTATTCTTTATTGATTTCATAAAGAATATCATACGCGATACTCCTACCGATAAAATACCGTCTCGAGCACCTAAACTTCAAACACTTTATGAAGGACTCGCAAAACTCCCTAGAGACCATTCAGCTTTGAAGAGGCGAATTGACTCATATACCAATAATGTGGCCAATTATATTGCTACATCTTCTTCATATGCCTGTATGATGACTTCAGACTCTCAATCCCAATGATTGGCTAGTATTGATGCACAGCTCACCAACGCTAGGTTTATAAAAGACGATGGTGCTAATCGTATAGAATCACTTCAATCTAGTTTGAGTGAAGCTGAATTTAAAGAAGCTAGATTAGTGAAAGAATTGCAAGAAGCCAGGGAAGAGACTCAAGGGCTTAAAGTCCTCATATCGACAACGGATGCACAGTTATCTCAGAAGAAGGAAGCCATCACCAAACTTTGGGAAGATCAAAAATCAATAGAAGAAGCTAACGTCATCTCAAATCGCGATCTTGAAGTAGTGAAGCAACTGGAAGAGATATTATGGCAAGAACGTGACGAAATTATCGCTATGGAATTTCAGTATTGATCATCATTTTTTTCAAAAAACAATTGTTACTTTGAATTTTAGCAATAAAACAAATGATTTATTATCTCCATTTTATTTACAAAGATGTTATCATTATTTATTTGTTTCCCCGTTCACAGTTTATACTCTTGCGGGCCAGGAGTTTATAAAGAAATTTTTTTTTTTTTTTTTTTTTTGCAATCACAGTTTTAACTCATGTAGGCCAGGAGCATAGTGCAGTTTAAGCTCGTACGATTAGGAGCATTGCCTTCATGGGTAGTAGCGCTTCAGGAATTTGCCATTAATGGGCCCCACTCTTACTCCGTCTTCATCAATAATGAGATATGTGCCGTTAGTATAAACTTTGCGAACAACATACGGTCCATCCCATTTGGATACAAATTTATTTCCCTTGTGATTTATGACAATCGGCCTACGAACAGCTAATACTAAGTCTCGAACTTGAAATGACCGAGGTCGAACTCTCTTATTGAACGCTTTAGAAAGTTGAGCTTGATAACACTTTAGCTGTTGTTGAGCTTCTAATCTATTTCCATCCAATGCTTCCAGTTCTTGAAGACGTAAGATGGCATTTTCTTCACTTGTAAGACCTTCTTGTATGGCTATCCTTAATGAAGGGATTTGTTGTTCCAATGGAAGAACTGCTTCGATGCTATAGACCAGAGAATATGGAGTTGCTTGAGTAGGTGTCCGATGCATAGTGCGGTATGCCCATAATGCTTCTTCCATTCGCTCATGCCAATCTCGCTTTGTTTGGTTGACTACTTTCTTCAATAGCTCACATAGAGTCTTATTGAATGCTTCTGCGAGACCATTTGCAGGGGCATTGTACATGGAGGATTTACGTTGTTTGAATCCAAATTTCTCACAAAGGTCAGTTACCCAACTGTTTTTAAAATTCATCCCATTATCAGTGATGATGTATCGAGGGACACTATATCGATAAATAATGTTGGACTTGAGGAAGTCAACCACTGTTTCCTTTTTCACATGTTTATAGCGTGCAGCTTCCGTCCATTTGGAAAAATAATCAGTTGCAGCCAAGATATACAAGTAGCCTTTTGAAGACTTTTCTAAAGGACCAACTACATCTAATCCCCATGCATCGAACGGCCATGACGTCACAGCAGGGTGTAATGGTTCCGGTGGTTGGTGTATGAAGTTGGCATAGAATTGACAGGCTTGACACCTTTTTGCATACTCTAAGCAATCTTTGACCATGGTGGGCCAATAATAACCCATTCTTTTGACGCGAAAGTGCAGCTTTAGACCAAATTGATAAGCTCCACTAATCCCAGAATGTGCCTCCTTCATTGCATGCGTTGCTTCATCATTTCCAAGGCAGCGAAGGAAAAGGCCCTCATAGGAACGCCTATACAATGTATCATTGTAATATATGAAACGAGGTGCTCGCCTTCGTATTTCAGTCTTATGGCGTAGGTCTTTGGGAAGCTTTCCATGTTCCAGATAATCAATGATAGGGAATCTCCAGTCTTCTTCCTCTTGTGTCCAACAAGAAACCACATTACTTTCTTCAAATTTATCCTCCAAGACTTGTGGCATGACCCATCTTTGACATACAGGAACATCAACCAGGTCTTCATCAGTTAACGCCAATGTTGTAGCCAAATTTTCCAAAGCATCAGCTATCTGATTTTATTTTCTTGGAATGTGCTCTAGTATGACGCTATCAAACCATTCCAACAAATGAGAGGCGTAACGATGGTATGGTACTAGATCATCTTTCTTAACCTCATATTCTTTAAGAAGTTGGTTGATCACCAACTTAGAGTCTCCATATATGTCGAGGTCCGTGATGTTCATCTCATTCGCCATTTGAAGGCTGATAATCAAGGCTTGATACTCAGCTACATTATTTGAGCAGTTTTCAGCAAGTGCAAAAGAGTATGGAATGACATGTCTCTTTGGAGAAACAAAAACTACACCTGTTCCAGCCCCATCTGATCGTGCTGCCCCATCGAAAAACATCATCCATGGAGGGAGGATGTCCACAAGGAAGACTTCTTCATCAGGAAAATCTTCAGAAATTTCCCAATCGGCTGGAATAGGATGGTCAGCTAAGAAATCAGCTAAGACTTGTCCTTTTACTGCTTTTCGTGGCACATAAATAATTTCAAATTCGTTGAACAAAATTGACCACATCGCTAATCGTCCAGAAAGGACCGGCTTAGACATGACATATTTGAGAGGATCTGCCCTTGCAACAAGATGTATCGTATGAGCTAAGAAATAATGCCTCAATTTCTTAGAAGTGAAGACAAGTGCGAGGCATGTTTTTTCAATTGGAGGATAATTTCGCTCCGTCGGGGTGAGTCTGCGACTTAAATAATACAATGCCTTCTCTTTATGTTCTTCATTATTCTGAGCAAGTAAGGCACCCAGCGATTCTTCTTGCGCAGCAATGTAAAGTATGAGTGGCTTTCCAGGTATCGATGCTCCCAATACCGGAGAATTGAGAAGGTACTTTTTGATGCTATCAAAAGCATTTTGGCATGATTAGTCCCAATTAAATGGAACATCTTTTTTTAGGAGTCGGTTAAAAGGCTGACAACGACCCGCTAAATTTGAGATGAACCGACGAATGAACGCAAGTTGACCTTATAAACTTCTAAGTTCACGTAAATTCTTTGGTGGCGGCATCTTTTGAATGGCCTCAATTTTATTAGGATCAATCTCAATACCACGATGACGTACGACGTATCCCAGGAATTTCCCTGAAGTCACACCAAATGCACATTTATGGGGATTCATCTTAAGTTGATATTTTTGAAGGCGATTAAAGACAGTACGTAAATCCTGTAAATGATTTCTTCGTTCTTTTGTCTTAACCACCAAGTCATCAACATAACATTCAACAATCTTGTGGAGTATGTCGTCGAAGATCCTTTGCATAGCGCGCTGGTATGTTGCTCTCGCATTTTTTAGTCCAAAGGGCATAACTTTGTAACAATATATGCCTTTAGGAGTGCGAAAGACAGTTAACTCCTCGTCCCTCGGAGTCATTCTTATCTGATTGTACCCAGAATAACAATCCATAAAAGAGAGAGCTTCATGTCCAGTGGTTGCATCTACAGTGAGCTCAGGGATGGGAAGAGGAAAATCATCTTTTGGGCATGCCTCATTCAAATCACGAAAGTCCACACAGATTCGAATCTGTCCATTTTTCTTCTTCACTGAAACAATGCTCGAAATCCATGTTGGATATTTGACCTCACGGACAAACCCTACTTCAATCAATTTGTTGAGTTCTTCCTCTATCCTTGGAACTAGCTCTGGACGGAAGAAACGTTGAGACTGCTTAATCGGACGTGTCCCACGTTTGACAGCGAGATTGTGCACTACAATTTTAGGATCAAGACCGGGCATCTCTTTGTATGTCCAAGCAAAGACATCCTTGTACTCAGACAATAATTGAAAGTAATCATTTTCTTCTGAGGGGTTTAGGAATGCACTAACAAAAACTGGTTTGGGTTGATCGTCAGTTCCTAAGTTGATTTCTTTGAGTTGATCAACAGTAGCCTACCCCCCATCTTCTAGTGTTGGTGGAGCTTTCTCGATATCATCTGGTTGTTCACAGTCAGGTTCCTCTTCAACAGTGATGTGGATGAAGTAACACAAGACGATTCGCCAGTGCCTTCTATTCTATCCACTTCTGCTGATTGATTAGTAAATACAATGGTTTGCCTTCGAGCTTTCAATGTAACATCATTGGTGACATCTATCTCTGTCTTACGTTTCATTCGCGAAGGCACTAGGCTCTGAACCTCACTATTATTCACCACGTCGATGTTAGCTTCTTCTGACTTCACAATCTTACTGTTTTTTATTGGTGCATCATGGATAGTACCAATTTGAGAAAATACTGACTTTCGAGATTGAGGTTGTGCAGATTTTCTTCCTTGGTCATGAAAGCTCATTCTGTTAAAAACAGAGTTACGAGGCAAATTGCTGATATGAGAACTTGAAACATTTGATTCTTGGCTTGACAACCTGTTGAATACAGATGTTCGATCGCATGGAGCTCTTATACGGTCAAAGACTGATTTTTGATGCCCAGTCTGCTGATCTTGTTCATCCTTAACTTCTTCAAACCCAATGTATGAGGTGCTTGACTTCTTATCCCTCTTTGTGATTTAAATTCGAAGTGGCTCAGAAGCTACGAAACCGAGACCAGACTTAGGTGAAATGATTTTATGCCCTTGATCTTTCAACTTCTTCTGTGTCTCATTGAGGTCGTGCACCTTCTCACCGGTGACCTTAGCATTCAGTTTTCCAAGGCTTGCAGGATTTGTAAAATCATACCCCGACTTAGCCAAGAGTTGGTATGCTTTAGGATCGAATCCTTTATCGGTCCTTTGTTTTGGAAGTGATAAATGATCAACCATAGATTGAGAAGGCCGCATGAACCCTTTTAACGGAGACTTGGAAGGCGAAGACTTCTGAATCTTAGGGAGAGGAAGAGTTAACTCTCCTTTAAGCTTTTGCATATCTTCTTTTTCCTTGGTTTTTGACATCTTTAATTTAAATTCCTTAGTTTCAATTATCTCGATAACAGGTGCCTGCCCTTCTTGTCGCTGAGATTTTGGAACATACCTTAAAATAGGTTTCATCCGATGTGCTTTTATCGAGACCCCTCGCGTTTTAGCTACCTTTACAATATCTGTCACTGAAACGTCTAGTAGATCACTTAATGCTTCTTTTGCTTTTGTAGATTGAATCTCTTGTGTAGACGGAAGGCTTGGGATGGGCACTTCCGAAGGTGTATCATGATCGATATAGAACTTGGCATCGGCAAAATGAGATTCTGCCTCTGTAAATGGCTTATGATCCACCACAACCGTTTGTACGCCATTTTTGTAGAATTTGAAGCACTGATGAAGAGTCGATGGAATGACGCCATTACTATGTATCCAAGGCCTTCCCAACAACAAATTGTAGGACGTCTTTGCATCAATCACATGGAATAAGGTTTCTGCTTGGAGCTCGCTAAGAGTTAGCTTTGCCCGAATCATGCCGACAGCTCTCTGTCCTCCTTGGTTAAAACCTTGAATAATAAGACGACTACGTGATAACTCGTCAATTGTGATGCCAAGATTTTTCATCGTAAATTTTGGCATTAGATTCACCGCCGAGCCACCATCAACAAGAATACGAGTAACTCTTCGTTCTTTTATGTAACCGGAGACGAAGAGAGGACAATTGTGCGGCTTTGAACCCAACTGAAGATCCTCGTCCGTGAAAACAATTGGTGCACAACATGACTCAAACATACCTTTGACCACTTCATCATCATCAGATTTTTCAATGATGGCTGTATTATGGTTCTCTACAGTCTGGACTTCATCTTGATCCTCGTTCTTCTCATCATTAAGGCTTGTTTTCTTAGTTGAAACCATGTAAGTTGTTACAACTTCATCATTTAGGTATCCTTTTGGAAAGAACTCTTGCAAAGTAATAGGCTTCTGACTCTTTTTGCTTATAGAGGTGTGTTTAGTTGACTGTGTCTTCTTGACCCATTTTCTGTTATGGCCAGACTGTTTATGGTGATATTGGGGTTTCTTCTTCCTTTGCCCTCTGTCAGAATAATTAGTCTGAAAAATATCAGCTTGTTGCTTCCGTGGTTTCTTTCTTGTCACCAGAGTCCATCCTTCTTCATCATCCTGAGGAAAAACCCTTCCAAATGTTGAAATGTCACGTACATTCCCTTGGCCAATATAGATTGGGATTGGTTCCAATGAACCAAACTAGATAGTTGTGCAAGATACCTCCGAAGTTAAAGGTTGAGAACGAGCACTCCCCACGACAGAGGTTGTCAAAGTAGCAGTAGTATGATTTGAAGTTACAACTTCGTCTGTATCCAACAAGATTTTTCCTTGTTTTGCCAGATTCATCACCACCTCCTTGAAGATAAAACACTTCTCAATTGGATGACTGATAATACGATGATATTTGCAGTATTTTGGATCGTTGATACGTCCCATCTCTAGAGGACGTTTGTATTCAGGGAGTTCTATAACTTTACTTTCAAGTAAACATTCCAAGATGCCAGGAACATTGGAATCGAGGAAGGGGTATTCTTTCTTCTCTAACTCCTTTAGCGTAGGATGCTGTCTTTCCCTCTCTTGAAACTGGCGAGGCTTTTTATCATCCTTCTTGTCATCTTTAACAGATATCTTGATTGGGGTGGTTGAGATAGCCATTGAATCTTTAGCCGCATTTTTTGATGACTTGTCGCCCTTCTTCCAGTCCTCCTTATCTTTGCGTGGTTCTATAGTCATGGGACTTTTGCCGTCATGGGAATTCATACTGATCTCCATGTCATGGGCACGCGTAGCCAATTCCTCAAATGTGCGAGGTTTTATGCCTTGCAGAATGTAGAGCAGGCCCCAATGCATTCCCTGCATACACATCTCCACAGCAGATACTTCTGACAAATGGTCCTTGCAGTCAAGACTGAGGGCTCTCCACCGATTAATGTAGTCGATTACAGGCTCATCCTTCCATTGCTTCGTGTTAGTTAACTCTATCATACTAACAGTACGACGAGTGCTATAGAACCTGTTCAAGAATTCTCGTTCCATCTGGTCCCAACTATCAATTGATTCTGACTTTAGGTCAGTGTACCACTTGAACGCGTTTCCTTTAAGGGACCGGACAAACTGTTTGACTAGTAAGTCCCCCTCTGTTCCGGCATTGTTACAAGTCTCGACAAAATGGGCAATGTGTTGCTTGGGGTTACCTTTTCCGTCAAATTGCTGAATCTTCGGAGGTTGGTATCCTACATGCATTCTCATACTGTCGATTCTCCTTGTATAGGGCTTTGAGTACATGAGAGTGCTCTGTGAGACACCATCATATTGAGCTCGGATTGTATTTGTTATCATATCTTGCAATTGTTCGACAGATAATGAAGAGACTGAAGAAGAGGTATGATTGGTTTGACCAGTCGCCTGTTCTATCCCCGGCGTCTGGTTTTGACTGGTCGCTTGTTCTGTCACCGGCGTCTGTTTGGGATTCTCCCTGTGAGTACCTTGTGTTGTAGAATTAGGATTCTCCGTTAGTATTGCTGTGGAAGATGTAGGTTTCCCAGACGGTGGTGGTGTGAAAGTTGCACGATTCCCGGATGGCATTGGTGTTTCACCGAAGGTCTGAATTTCCAATTTATTCATTAGTGTAGCGATTTGCAAGTCCTTTTCTTCAATAGTCTTTGTGAGGTTCTCAATGGAATGAGCCATAGTTGCTAGTTGTTCCTCCACCGTAGCAGCTTCAGTCATCATAGCAGCAACCACATCTGAGTATGATAGGCCTTGAGAATCCACGTTCCTTGAAGTGATTGATTGCTCCGAAGTCTGATGTGGTGACTCTGGGGGTGAACCGACACTAGAGTGAGCATCATAGATAGAACGAAGTGAATCTGGTGGTGGAGCCTCCTCTGGAACAATGTCAAGGTTTTTGACATGTTGAGTTTTCACGTTCGCCGGTGTTGCAGGATTAGTTTTCACCACATCTTGCTAATGTTTGAATGACGCCATCGCCTGGGACTTGCTACGTGTCACAGGGCCCGTCAAAGTACTTCCATCGCTTAATTTGGTCTTCGTGCCATTTTTCATGGTGGCTTTAACGTCGACCTTTGCAATAGCGATGTTCTTTTGGGCTTTCTTGTCTGTCTGAATCTTAGGGGGAGCCATAGAATCTGATAGAGAAGAAACTTGATGGTAGGAGAAAGAGATGAGAGGCAAAGGTAGTCCCACCGGGCGTGCCACAAATTTGTACACACAAATTTTGTAAGTCTGCAATAGAAACAAAATATGAAGCAAAATAGAATTTTATTAATTTATGAATGTGGTGTACAGTCCTTTGTAATATCTTTTACAAAAAAAAGAATGGTCCTCTGATTCGATCTCCTTGTTTTTGGTTGGTTGGATCCAAGGGCTGCACGAGCTTGTTCTTGAATCACTGTGGAATTTGATGAAGAACGGCACGTTGTTGGATGTGCTTGATGTTCTTCGCTTTTGGGTTTCGATTCTGAATTTGTGTCTGAATTCTAAGTCTCTGGATTTCTGAGTCTCTGAACTTCTAAATTCTGAATTTGTGTCTGAATTTGTAGACTTCTGAATTCTGAATCCTCTCTCCCTTTTTTTCTTCCTCCAAGCCTCTATTTATAAGCTTCTTGGATTAATAGGATGATGACACGTGTCATCTCCTGATAAGGATAAAACTATAACTGGGCCGGGCCGGTTATATCGTGATAATTATCCTTAAAGATAATTATTCAAAATATATTTTATTAGGAATAATTATCGTTTCATTTAAGTATCTGGGCTGGGCTAATTAAATAATTTAAGTGGACCAAGCTCGGTAAATTAAATAATTTATTTAAACATTAGGCCTATATTTAATGGGTCCATTCATTAAAACCAAAGCCCACTAAATTTTAGTGTCTACACTCACATCTTCCAACTATCTGTTGTGGGAAACACAAATATTATCTTTGATTGAAAGTCAAGATCTTCTTGGTTTTATCACAAGAGACACACCACCACCTGAAAGTGAGATTAATAGTGTCAATAATGAAAACAAAATACCTAATCCAGATCTGGCGGCATAGACATGCACAGATGGATTAGTTAAAAGCCTAGCTCACGGCTAATATTTCAGAAGAAGCTCTCAGGACTATTGTCGGCCTTACCACTTCATTTGATGTTTGGAAGGCTTTATCCAAGCTCGTGAATTTGAATTACTTCTTAATCTTCAAGAGAAGAAAAATGAGTATACTTCACTCAATGACTACATCAGGGATTTTAAATCAACTTAATGCCATTGGTAGACCAGTACCTGGTCAAAAGAAGGTATTTTGGCTTTTAAATGGTCTAAGACCGTGGTATGAATATTTCTCCATAGCTATGCTTAAGCCTCATATTCCTTCTTACAATGATTTAATTCCATTATTGCATAGTAATGAATTAGGTAACAAGTCTCATTTATCTGATCATGCAACACACTAGCATTTGTTAGACAACATTCCACTTCACACTCTCAATGGAAGTGTGGACATAATTCTTCTTTTACCTCAAGAGGACAGGGTTTCCTTTATGCTAGTTCTCAGCCTACATATACCTAACGCAATTCTCAATCAAACATGCCATCTAAACCTCTTTCAAAGCCGGGGTAAAACTCCACTTCTCTTTAATGCAAGATTTGAAAAAAGAAAGGTCGCAGTGCCCTTAAATGTTGGCATCACTTTGATAATAGCTATCAAGTTGACCAATTTCTTCAAGCCCTAGCCATGCTTCATTTGAATACACCTAATGAAAATGAATGGCCCCCAGGCACTGGTGCCACATCCCATATTACCGATGATCCAAGTACTCTCTCTAATTTAACGCCTTCTAGTGGAGTTGATTATGTTATGGTGGGTCATAGCGAAGAATTACCCATCACACATATCGGACAACCACAAGTGTTTCCTAAGGATTCACATTTATCTCTGAATAATATGCTTGTTGTTTCCTATATAAAGAAGAATCTGATATTTGTCTCTCAACTTACATGTAACTACCCATATTATGTTATATTTAATGATCATGATTTTCTTATTAAGGATCAAAAGAAACAACAGATGATGGCATCAGGGAGTGAGAAAGATGGATTATATGTCCTAGAGTATGCCACAACTAAAGCTTTCTTGATCTCAAACAAGTTTCGTGTAGCAGATGTAGATATTTGGCAACTTGAAGCATACCACTTTAATCCTTGTAGAAGGGTTACTATGGCGCTGAATATTGTATATTCGAGCCCCTAAATAAGCGTCTGTTAAGACCTAAAGTGATACAACTATCCTATTTTATACTGATTTATGTTTATTTTGTGTTTTTAGGTGATTTCTCAAAGAAACGGTTAAAACCAAGTTTTTATAATGAAAAGAATGATAATGAAGTTTATTGAGTCATTGTTGGTCATTCAAAACAAGCCGAGAGTCAAAATGGTGAAAATTGGAAGACTTCAAATGCCAAGGCTGGAGCCTCAATTCTACGGCTCGAGCACAATAGACAAAAATAACAAATTCCACCAAGGCAAGAAAGCTTGAGCCCTGACCCTCAGAGCTCCAGCCCAACCACATGGTGTTCGAGCCTTTACCTAAGAGCGTGAGCACATGATGCGTCGAAATTGAAAAGTTGATCTAAGCTCCCAGGATCTCGTGCCAAGCCTCAAGGGATCGAGCACATGTCCAAGAAGCTCGAGCCCACATCCCCAGAGCTCAAGTCCAACACCTTGGGATCAAGCACCATGAAGGAGGGATCGAGCACCATCAATAAAAAGACGTTTCGGACAAATTTTGCTCCCAGAGCTCGAGCCCAATCTTCAAAGCTCGAGCCCAACCACTTAGGGCTCGAGCATTATTGAAAACTCTGGACCTGCTTTAGTATTTTGGGCATAACTTTTGAGTCGAAACTCTAAATTAACAAACTCAACGTCTTTGGAAAGAAGACTCGAAGCCCAATGTTTTTTTCACTAATAGCCATCTGAGATTCACGCTCTAAATGAGTCAAAATCACATTACAACATTAGAATAAGTGCAACAACCCTAACTAATGCCAAATTTCTTTTAAAAATTTGGCATGACCTCCGCAAAAAATCGTCCTACAACAACCTGTTTAAAAGCATTTTTTTTTTTTTAACCTGTCCCAATACAATAAACATCTAATATATTCCATGGTGGTACAACCACATACTATATCATCCAAGTATCATAATTACAGTCCCAAAATACAAGATTAAGATCAAATGTCTATGTTTTACAAGCCCATAGGTATAATTATAATATTCAAAGTCCATAAGTCATCGTACAAAATACATTATGCTTAGTCTTACAAAAATAGAGTGACACAAGTACAAAAAACAACAAAATAACTTCCAAATCCATACTAAGTCTGTGGTACAATGTCATCCGCCACTTCTTTCTCGTTTCCTGTAAAAAAAAATGTTAAATAAATGGGGCGAGCAAAATTACTCTGTAGGTGGTGCCTAAGACTCGCCTCTTGTATCCCCGTGAACCCAAATAAAGAATTAAACAATAGGAGTCAGGGTCATACTCTGTCGGGAAAATACAACATCAAATCCAAATTCAGCATTAGCAACATAGTGCAATAAAATGCAATGCATGCCAATGTCGCTCCCCGTTTTTAAAACCATCCATCTGTCACTTTTCAGACTGTTAATGTAACCCCCTTTGGTACACCCTCAACACCGAGAGAAGGATTGGCTACTGTCCCTGACCGTTGGTAACTTCACAGCGTCATTATGGGGCCCAGATAGCTCAACCACGCTAGGGCAATCTCCCTAGTTCCCTTTAAGTTACATTACCCTACTAGCCCTTTGGTGACTTCGCGGCGACCGGGTTTTCTCAAAAACACTTTTTATCCAAAGCTTATTTCCCGAAATCCCCTTTCTCATTTTCAAACCTTTGTCCCCGTTTTCATGCCCAATGACATGCATGAACAATACATACTACTCAATACCATGATAAATGGGAGATTCATATACTACACAATTTAGCATGCTTCCCTTTAGCAAAATTTCTAATAAATTACTAACATTATGGGCATAAGAAATCAACATATAGACATGTATTCCACATAGTAAGTTTTTGACAAGTTATCAAGCACACAAGCATGTAAAATGGGCATTTAATCATGCTTTTTCACACAAAAGCCACTTATACACATAATCATGTACTCCATATACAACAATCAAATCATTTTAGAGGTAATCAACACCAATAAGCATGTTAAGCTACAATTAACAGAGGATAATTCACTAGGGAACAAGAATTTTAAGGATTAGAAACCCTTACCTCTTAATTTGTGAAAACCCTCAAAATGGGTCTCTAAATTCGAAGTCCCTAGGAAGACCAAAAACTGAAATTGATTGTATGAGCGCGTAGAGCTTGTCGTGGGCTTTGTTTTGCCTCAAACATCACCTTTATCCACCAAGAAATGAGAGAGGAATCTTACTTCAAAGATTTGTTTCCAAAGAAAAGAAAAGAAAAAAATAATAAAGAGAGAATTAAGAGAGGAATGAGTTACGGGAGAGAGAAAGCTTGTGTGGAAAAATGGGTGGTCTTTAGACCACTTAAGGCTTAGTGGTGGGTCCCACAAATTTTGAATTTCTTTTCTCTTTTTCTTTATTCTTTCATTTTATATCACACAACATGTAAATGCACCTTATCCAAATACCATATAGTTCATGCAAATTAAAATGCACAAAATGCAATTGGACCCAACCACAATCCCAAACACAAAACGTGAAAAGACTGAAATGCCCTTGCATCAATGAAATTCCGAAAAAAAATGAAAATGGTGAAATCGGAACCGCCACAATCTACCCTCCTGAAAGAGATTTTGTCCTCGAAATCTACCCTCCTTAAGAAGACGGTCCATAGCCACAACTTTCTAAGAATACCTCACAAAACCCCGAGATTATGAACCCACTGACTTTACTGCCTTTGACATTGGATGCCACCAATACCGCCACAAAAACCAATGCGGTTAACCATTTCCCATCACGTCATAATACAAGACCAACTAGACCATACATCTGACTCATAATGGACATCAGTCCACTCAACACTGCCACGAAAGGCTCCAAGCCCAAAAGAAAAATGGTCACCAAATCACCAATTAAGACAACATCCAACCACAACTCATCCTCTAAAGAACACATACCAAACCACAAACAAGGAATCCCGTCCATCTCTCAACCATCTTAACTCTAGTTTATACGTCCCTGATAGACCAAACACTTACTATCCAAGAAGTAGCTACACCACCACATAACCGTGCCAACAAATACTAATCATACTTATACAACAATCATTGCACTTAACAACTTCAACATGATCAAACAATGAGTCCTCCAATAACCACATAAACATTTATAACCAAATCAACGAGCATATTATCCTGCACCCAAGGCACAATATCTCGAAACAAGATCTTTAATAATCAATGATCGTACCACAATCCTTTTATCGGACACTTGGTCCATCCTGACACACCTCATCACCCGAGACAACTTTCTGGACCCACACCGACACATTGATATAACACCCAAAATCATACTCTCACTATTTATGACAACTCGAAACAATTATTGACCTTTGACCCGATATCGTGTTAAAGAAAAATTGATTCAGGTGAAATGGTTGCCCAGGGCATTCCCATCCTCAATCCAACCTCAACACAGACATCGTTCCTGTCCTCAGGTCCAAACCTCGAACACAGTCTTACACAGTCCACAAAACAACAATAATATCCACTCAATATCCATCCATTGTTACACATAAGCTCAATAACTATACAATCATATACCTATCCTCAGAATCCCAATCATAACACAGTCACATAACCATAATAAACACGGCAATGTGGCACCAATGTCCTAATCATTAACTAACATCAAAGCTCTCAAATTTTCTCATAATACTCATACCGGGTAAACAATTCCATAATATCATCCAATCCAATTCTGACCTCGTCAAAATATACAATACAACTATCTCAAACCTAAGGTGTAAAACCCAAGATCAATCATTCTTATTATCCCCAATGGAATTCCATAATCCCTCTCTAAATGCATAACATTCAACAATACCAACACCTTTCCTCAAGACATCGCTAGAATGAATCACTTATAAAAACATTTGAATACATGAGTCACATCACATCACCTATTCATCCTCAACCTTTCATTCACGACAATATCCTTGCCGCCATCGCAATCAACAAACATTAGAAACATAATCCCCATTCGACAACCTGTGCCTCATATCCTACCAGTCAAAACCATTCTTCAAAACAAACACCACAAAACTAAAGGCTATACCTCCCTCCGTGGAAGTAAGTTGACCCCTTCAATCAAAACCTCAATCGACGAACTCTAACAGCGCAACACCCATTCACAAATCCGTCCGTCCACGGACGTGCACAACTCCTAGACAGAGACAAGACCCACAACAACGACGTCCTTACCAAGACTAGAACAAACGGAAGGGTAATAAACCCCGCTCTCATAAGAGACTGACGACTCGTGCTCAAATTCACCCGATAACCTATCACACGCTACTCATCGTTCGTCCAACCATGGACACTCAATCTCACCTGAGACGAAAAGAACTCCTTACGCACAAGGAGAAAACCAACTGAAAACACATACAAAACTACGAACACAATCTAGGAAACCTTGCCACAAATAAACCGGCACACTCTATCAACACAAAAACCACGCACACACTTCTCCGTAACATTATGCTAACCCAACTAATCAGATAAAAACATTGACACCCTTAACATACTAACACTAGGAACCATCATTGTACATTGGACACCGCGTCCCATCCTACCCGATAATCACCCAATGAAAAACTCTATGCAATACTACAACATAAAATCACTTGTTCCACCTCTACCCTTTGAAGCCTACACTGCCTCAATCACTATACGCACAAGACCCTTGATCTCAGTCACAATAACCCACTGACTCTTCAAAAGAAATAGGTGCCTATAGGGCAATACTGCTCTCACTAGTTCAAGAGACGAAACTGTTCCCAATCACTTCAACTGACACACAAACCTATCACCTATCTGACAGCACACCACAAACAATTCATAATCCCTAATTCGTCCCCGGATCATACCTGAAACCACCCTGCTCATCAATGTCGAACCTCATGTCATAACACCTTCGCTGCCATTCATTTAAGTCAATGGTTCAAGCTTATCACCCCATCAAACCATCAAGCCATTACCATGCAATTCTTCTTTCAATATCCTTAACGTAACGTCATCACAACAATAAAATAAGCACACTCTCAATACTTCCTACAACGACCACTATTTACCACTTGAAAAGAACATCCATACGGCAATGCCATGCCGACAAATCCTCAAAATAAAAATGAGCATAAAAATCTAAAATGCTCAACACCCAACTATCTCCTCAAAACCATCAATAATGCGATCAATCACCACTGTCTTCTTGAATACTGGGATTACCCCTAAACTAACTTACTCTATAATACAAGAACCTTAAACACTAATAACCCTATGATCATCCTTCCCAAAACAACTACACAACTCCAATTCCTTAAAAACAATAAGCCTCTACTAACCAACCGCTCAATCAAAAGTGATACCAACCCGACGTGAAAACACACATCACTCATGACACCCGACACTATAGTCAACAACCTGCAACAAGAAAATGAATCATACGTGGCACGTTACAGAAACAGTCCCTAAGAGGAAAACAAACACTACACTAAATGGTCAATCACATAAACTGAAGTAAACGACAACTACAAAACAATGGTCTCTAATTGGTATCTAACTAGACACTCAGGTTATACCTACAACCATGACTACCATCCAACATAATGGAATGTTCACATCTATTTCAACTGAGTTATGTGCCCTAGCTCGCTTAGTGTGGTAGCCTTCTGGTGCCACCTGCACACGCTCACACACACCCGCCCACAAGGCCACAAAACAAATAAATCAAATAAAACAAGCCACCCAGCCCAAGAGGTCACTCCTCGCCCTGACTCAACACAATTTGTGACCAACACTCTATGATCAACAAACAACATCACACTCAGTTTCTGCCTTCCTCACTGGAAATCAAAACAAAAGCTGCAACCTACTCATCTCGTCACTGACTTAAAGTCAACCTCAACTCTTACTCCCAAAACGGCAGTCTAAGAGACAAACTCTCTACTTTAACATCAATGGATTTCTAAATAAAAATCCAAATACAACCCTTACTCAACCCGTACAACACCTGAACCTTACAAGTCATACACTACACACCACCTCACATCCTGTGACATCAAATCAACTTCGCATACGTGAAAGAATCCCATGACTCACACACCCTACTCTACTAATCCATCATCCCAAGAGTCCATTCGTTACACCGAGGAAACACAACACAAACCCTTGCCCGTGCAAGAAAATGAGGACTTCCATCCTGGAAGACACCTAAGATCAAACCCTCTCACCGTTATTAGTCTCTAGGAAGAAGACCCCCAATGGAATGATGCGTTCAGATAAAACCGAATTCAAAAGATCGTGTTATTCTCGTCACCCTTGCTCATAATGCTGACACCTTTCCGTCGTAAAGGATAACTCGCAGAGCTAATACAACATAAGAACGTGTTTGCTAAACAATTACACACTGAAAACATAACACCTACCCGTGGATCACTTAATTTAGTGCTACACATTTATAACATATAAGCATGTGATCACGTAAGCAAATTTAAACGTAGGTAATTAAACAGGTAATCAAGTAAACAAGTAGGCATGCTGCTCAAACATTTAAACACTTTAACATCTAGGCAAGTAAATGATTTAGCATGATTCTTCAAGTATCGAAACACGTAACAAATAATCTCACACGCAATGCAAACAACTTACTAGGCAATCCTACATAGGCCTCTACCCGTCGTCCTAAGGTTTTCGAACCATCGCTCTGATACCATTTTTGTAATGACCATAACTGATGCCAAATTTTTAAAAAAATTTTGGCATGACCTCCACTAAAAATCGTCCTACAACAACCTGTTTAAAAGCATTTTTTTTTTTTTAACCTGTCCTAGCATATTAAACATCTAATACATTCCATGGTGGTACAATCACATACTATATCATCCAAGTATCATAATTACAGTCCCAAAATACAAGATTAAGATCAAATGTCTATGCTTTACAAGCCCATAGGTATAATTATAATATTCAAAGTCCATAAGTCATCGTACAAAATACATTATGCTTAGTCTTACAAAAATAGAGTGACCCAAGTACAAAAAAACAACAAAATAAGTTCCTAATCCATACTAAGTCTGTGGCAGAATGTCATCCGCCACTTCTTTCCCGTTTCCTGTAAAAAAAATGTTAAATAAATGGGGCGAGCAAAATTGCTCAGTAGGTGGTGCCTAAGACTCGCCTCTTGTATCCCCGTGAACCCAAATAAAGAATAGAACAATAGGAGTCAGGGTCATACTCTGTCGGGAAAATACAACATCGAATCCAAATTCAGCATTAGCAACATAGTGCAATAAAATGCAATGCATGCTAATGTCGCTTCCCATTTTCAAAACCATCCATCTGTCACTTTTCAGACTGTTAATATAACCCCCTTTGGTACACCCTCAACGCTGACAGAAGGATTGGCTACTGTCCCTGACCGTTGGTAACTCCGCAGCGTCATTATGGGGCCCAGATAGCTCAACCACGCTAGGGTAATCTCCTTAGTTCCCTCTAAGTTACATTAACCTACCGGCTCTTTGGTGACTCCGCGGCGACCGGGTTTTCTCAAAAACTCTTTTTATCCAAAGCTTATTTCCCGAAATCCCCTTTCTCATTTTCAAACCTTTTTCCCCGTTTTCATGCCCAATGACATGCATGAACAATACATACTACTCAATGCCATGATAAATGGGAGATTCATATACTACACAATTTAGCATGCTTCCCTTTAGCAAAATTTCTAGTAAATTACTAGCATCATGGGCATAAGAAATCAACATATAGACATATATTCCACATAGTAAGTTTTTGACAAGTTATCAAGCACACAAGCATGTAAAATTGGCATTTAAGCATGCTTTTTCATATAAAAGCCACTTATACACATAATCAGGTACTCCATTTACAACAATCAAATCATTTTAGAGGAAATATTACAAATAAGCATGTTAAGCTACAATTAACAGAGGATAATTCACTAGGGTGCAAGAATTTCAAGGATTAGAAACCCTTACCTCTTAATTTGCGAAAACCCTCAAAATGGGTCTCTAAATTCGAAGTCCCTAGGAAGACCAAAAACTGAAATTACTTGTATGAGTGCGTAGAGCTCATCGCGGGCTTCATTTTTCCTCAAATGGTACCTTAATACACCAAGAAATGAGAGAGGAATCTTGCTTCAAAGATTTGTTTCCAAAGAAAAAAAAAAATAAACAGAGAATTGAGAGAGGAATGAGTTACGGGAGAGAGAAAGCTTGTGAGGAGAAATGGGTGGTCTCTAGACCACTTAAGGCTTAGTGATGGGTCCCACAAATTTTGAATTTCTTTTCTCTTTTTCTTTATTCTTCCATCTTACATCACATAACATGTAAATGCACTTTATCCAAATACCATATAGTTTATGCAAATTAAAATGCACAAAATGCAATTGGACCCAACAACAATCCCGAACACAAAATGTGAAAAGACCGAAATGCCCTTGCATCAATGAAATTCCAAAAAAAAATGAAAATGGTGAAATCGGAATCGTCACAATAAGTTGCTGGCAGTTGCAGCCCGAGCCCGAATCTCCAGAACTCAAGCTCTGACATCCTAGAGGTTAAAAATGCATACGAGAATTATATATTTTCACCTCTCTTTATTTCCTTAAAGGCCCAATAGTTCCCAAAAGTTGTAAAACCAATGCAAAGGGGATTAGGACTTATTTTCTCCTATAAAAGAAGAGGAAAGGTCACAAGGAAACTAGTTTTAATTCCATCATCTTATTCTTTTCTCTCACGATGGCTTTTAGGGTTTTGAAGAAGAAGATCAAAAAGGAGTTTTGGTAGTCCATGGCGATGAAGACCACAACAACACATATCATATCTTGCATTGTCATGAATAGCTAATTCCTCTCTTAGGGCATTAATGTAGCCCGAATCCGAATACTATGGTTTGATTGTTCTGTACTTTAGGAATTTAATATATTATGTATTTTGATTATATGATTATGGTCAATTGACTTAATTTAATTAGATTTTAATGATTACATAGTTTTTGAATGGTTAATACCTTGTCTTAGATTTAATTATTCTTAAATTATATTCAATCCATTCTTATTGGACGGTATTTGGTAGAGGCCTATCGAACATAAGAATGGAGATCATGCAATGGTGTTCAAACATTTTTCATGAATGAATATTTTCATAGTCTATGCCTAGGGAAGACGAGTTATACTAGAAAATTAGTTAGAAGTAGGTAGGTGGATAATTCGTGCCAACCGAAGATAGGTTATAGTTAATTGAAATTACTGGAATATCTTTTTTTAAATCTAAATTAAACGAATGGTATTGAGTTTAATTCCATATGATACATAATTATTAAAATCCCAAGGTTGAACAATTAACCATAGTATTAGGTTCGTGGTAAAGTCAATCCCTAAGTATTTCTTCTCTTGATCTCAATTCTTTTATTCCGTTTATTTTCTTTTATATTATTAAATAACATCACAACATAACAAATCAAATCCTCTTTCTAAATTAAAATAGTATTAATTGAAGACTTGATAAACCACCACAGTCCTTGAGGTTCGACACCCTCAATATAGCCCTATCCTACAAGGATTCGTTCTATTGTGAGTGGTATTTTATTATTGATAAACAAAAACACATGTCAATTACTAGTAGATCAAACATTGTGCGAATGCTCTGACCCCCTGTAGTTCGGTCGATTGATCCTTTTCTTCAAATCTAAATTTGTGAAGGCAAAAACAAAACTCTAGTATTCTATTCAATCTGTGTAATCTGGAGTAGACTCTAAAGATTGATTTGATTAGATCACTAATATCACCATAAATTACTTTTGTGTTTACATATGTGCTCTAAAAAACATACAAGTAGATTTCTTTAAAAATCTCTCTCAAAAAAAAAAAAAAAAAGTTCAGGAATTATTTAAAAGATAAACCCTTATTTTTCTTATTGTTGAGGCGTCTGATCTCCCCTAGGGTTACAGACTTGAGAGGTTCTTATATGTTAGAAGTCCTTATAATACATGAAAAGTGTTTTAAAAAAAGTATAAAGACTTCTTTAAAAGTTTTGGTGCACATAAGAAACTAAAAAGTTAACAAAAACTGAAATCCCGCACATTCAGGAAAGTTTAACAGTTTGGACTTTTTTAGAGACCACTTTTGGATTTCAAAAAGTTTAATTGGTTGGATATTGACCGAGTGCAATTTTAAGTTATGCATAAAGTTCAACCGGTTTGACTTTGATGGAGTGTAGTTTTTATCTCTGCATAATGTACTTTAACTGGTTGAAGAAGACCCACATCGTTGGATCACAAATTCAGAGTATGATTATCAACCGATTCGACTCATCTCTGCATCACAATAGTCCAATCTTGCGTAAGTAGTTTTGCGGTATGAATATAGCAAAGAAAATGAATTGGTTTCTAAGCTTCTTTAGATCTTAAATAAACAATTAGAGTAGGGCATTGTTAACATGTAATGGTTCAAATTCTTTGCTTTTGAAGAGTGCATTGTGTTATTGGTAGAGTTGAGGATATGATATAATCTCTCCTCCTCCTCACTATCTCTATTATCTCTCTTTCGTGCTATTTTCTCTCTATGAACAGATATCAAAAAACCCAAAAAGAAAAAAAAACTTAAAATCCGGCACCAATGTCAACATGGTGCTTGTCTATGGTGGATCTACCGTCACCAAACCTCCATTATTGACAGTGGATATCTATATATATAACTCTTGAGATATAATTTTTGTAATTGGCAAATTTTAATGTCAAAACAAGTCTGACCGAGTTGTAATTTCAAGTTACCATATCCAGATCAAGATCGGCTGTACAATTGGAAAGTTGTTCAAGGATGATATACTGAGATCTTCGAGAAATGAACGAACAACAATTTAGAAAGTTGTTTCCCAATTAGGACACTATACCTAAATGGTATATTCTTCAAGTTACCAAAACAGAATCATTTCTGAGTTTTCAAACCTTCTTTAGGATTCTGTCAAATGGGAACCGGTACCAAGTTTGGGAACTGGTTCAATAACCTTAGCTTCAAAGAAAGCCTTCTATCCTTTGGGAACCGATTCCATATATGGCTACCAGTATCACAAGCTGATACAATTTAGGTAACTAGTGCTTCAAACTTCCTAGTTGGTTTAGAATACTACCAAAAGTCCTATGCACAAAATTTCTCTTATTTTATGCATGATTAGGTCTTCGAATATTCTATATAAACCTTAATATTCATCTAGGTTGATGCGGCTTTTCACTACAGCTTCATAATTCATAAAAGCCTTAGAGAGATATTTTTGCAGAAAATCAAAGTTGATGTTTTTGTCATTCTTTCTGGAACACACACATAAACACAAGAGAGAGTTTAGAGTGTTGTTTAAATCCTGATCGTGATCAAAGTCTTATACCTACAACAATTAGAGAAAAACAGATCTACTTCTACATCGAATTCAGATATTAAAGAACAGAGGTGAAGAGATCACACTTTGAAATGGTTAAAGCATTCGAGAAAGATTGTTTGATCTACCAATAATCCTTCTACAGAGATCAAGAGTAAGCTTGAGGTCAAATGCTGTTGGACGGGATGTCGCAAAGCAGAGGATTGTCAGCGATTGATGTTTGGTAGAATGATTGGGTGTGAGCCTAAGTCAAAGTCCATTATACTTTGTTTCAAACAAAGTGGATTGGTTTACTTTGGACTGCACAGTTCACGTGGTTTTTTCCACGCAAACAGTTGGTCTATTTTACCAATTAAGGTTTCCTCGCTAAAAATCCCAGTGTCATCTCTAACTCTATTACTTTGCTTTATTTTATCTTTCATGTGATTAATTGCTAAAATAAGTAAAGTTAGAAAGAAACAGATCTACTGCTAAAAATACAAAACTTTTTAAATCTTCCACTGCATAAACTCACATAACTAGGCACACATACATTATATCCATGTGTTCTTTTCTTCCATGAATAGTTGAACTTCATTGTGTTGTTTTATGATCGAGATGTGAATTTGGTATCATTAATGTAAACATTGCACAAATTAGTAAATGGGTGATGGATCTCTGCAAGTACTTTTGATTTTGTAATTAAAATGGTTGTCTTTGTTTGGGCCTAATTGTGGTGTTTTTGATTTTTCTCATTTTTCATTTTCTAGGATTTTTTTAATTTTTTGGGGTTATTTTAGTCCTATTTCGTTTTACGTGTCGGACATCGTGGGGCATGCTGGATGGGTCCCGAGAGTGAGTTGGGGCATTTCCTTGATTTCAGGATTCTTAGAAATGCATTGGTTGCAATTTTGGGATTTTTTCCTTTTTTAGACCAAGAGGTCCCAGGTGGGACATGCTACCGGAGTTCTTGAGCATGGGGATTGTTTTTTTTTTTTTTTCGGGTCCATTGCATTTCATACATTATTATTCTGTGCATAATTGCTTGGTGGTATATTTGAAATTATGGTTGTAAAGTGGCTAGTATACATGCATATATATATATATATATATATATGTATATATATAATGTTAAAAGATTTTAATTATGCATATGGGACCCACCATTATTCATGCCATTACATATGGCCATAAGGCCATCTACAGACTTTATTTTTTTCCTCCTTTTTTCACGTCAGTAGGTTTTCATCTCTATTAACATTTTCTTTTTCTTTTTCTCAACATTTGAGCTTAGATCTAAGCCAAATCATTGAGATTTTGATTTTACCATAAAAGGAAAAGTTGACAAATGCGTTAAGGGCTTCATATTGATAGGAAGAAAGCCCCATTTAGGCCACTCTTAGAATTTCAAAAATTGGGGGTTTCTTGGCTTTGTTCGCTATTTTTTAGGTAAGGGTGTTCTAATCCACAAACTCTTTAATTTTTGTGATTTATCTCTATATTTTGATGTATAACATGTTTATTTGTGGTTAATTCTTGAAAATTTATTATAATGTTATATATGATTTGTATATCTATGTGAGTTCCTATGTTGTAAATGATTTATGTATATGGTTTGTTGATTAGATATGAGAAGCATGTTTAAATGATTGTGTTCTTACTCTATGGGTATAGTTGTTAATTTTTTTTTTATTTGTAAGCATGCTATGTTTTTGTGAGATTTTTTGTTTTATTTATTTATTTATTTATTTAGTATGCAATATTGTTGTGGTTCGATTATATGAGATTATGGCATTTGAGAAGTATGAAGCATTCATGCATTCCATTGAGAAAGAATGAGAAAAGTCGTTTTAAAAAATAAATAAATGAAATTGGTTTTAGGGAAATGTTTTGAAAAGTGTTTGTGAAAATCCGGGCACCTAGGAGTTGTCTAGTGGTCCGTGGTGTTAATGTGATCTAGAGGGAAATAGCTAGGGAGAGACGCCATAGAGCTGCTATGGGTCGGGTTGCATTAACGGTTTGGAACGGTGAAACGAAAATGTTTTGGAAATGGGGAGCGACATTGGTATGTCATTGCATTACATTGGCATGCATTTTATACACATGGTTCGATGGCCTATATTGTAGTTGTTGTTGTTGATGTTGTTGTTATTGTTGTTGTTGTGGTTATTGTGTTTTCCTCGATTTGCATAATCCCGTATATCTTTATTTTATGCTTTGTGTGAATTCACGGGGTCATTAAAAGGTGTGTCTTAGGCACCTCCCACTGAGCTATTGTGCTCACCCATTTTTTTACTATTTTCAGGTCACGGGAAGAAAGTGGCGGACAACGCTCTTTCACAAGTTTAGATGGGTTAGTGGACTATTTTGACATCTTTAGTAGCTATGATCTCATTTTTTTGTATAAGCCTTAGGATGGCACGTATATTATGTATCGACGTTAGAATTGACCATAATGCCCTTAGACGACCTCGTGTTCGAGTAAGGACCTGGTTAGCAATTCAGACCCTCAGGTTTGGGTTGTTACAAATTTGGTATCAGAGCGATGATTCGAAAACCATTAGGATAACGAGTAGAGGCCTACCTAAGGTTGTTTGGAAGGTGGATTGCAATGTTTATGTGCTTATGTGTTAAAGTGTTTGTTATTTAAGAAGCATGTTTATTTTCTTAAATGCTTATGTGTTTATGTGTAAATATACGGTTGAGTATGGGATAGTTGCTAGTACGGTAAAGTACTTGTTGTGGCATAGATGGTTGTGTGAGTTTTGACTCGAGTAGGCGAGGAGCTCGATTGCTCCAAGGTTGTTGGGTGCTGGTTATAGCTCGTGGATGAGCTAAATAGTGTGTGGTTGTTCTAGTTTTCTTATTGTTTTATAGTGTGGTGCTTGGGGCATGACTTTTGAACAATTCCATATGGCACAGCACGTTGTCTAGGGTGAGACGAATGAGTTTTATATGTTAGTACGTGGGTTCCTATGATCGTGTAGGTCAGGTGTACGATGTGAGGTTTTTATGAGGTATGTATGACTTTTAGGGGTCAGTGTTTGTGATTTAGGTCAAGATTTGGTACTGAGGTTCTCTTCAAATTGGTTTATGGTGGGTCTGATAGAGGTTGCCAGTGTCACAAATGTAGTCTATGGTTTGTAGACGTGTATTTCGAGTATTCTCGTACGGTTTAAGGAAGCGTATTGGTTATGATTGTTAAGAGGACTTGTTAAAGTTTGTAAGTCTAGGGTGATGTAGGCATTAACTGGAGTCATGCTAGTGTTGGGTCATCGACTGTTTGATGTGATTCAGTTCATGGGTTGTAAGAGTCTATTTTAGAGATTGGTTTGTCGAGGAATGATTCCTATTTCAGAAAGCTACAGAAGTGTGTTGCGGGTAATCGACTCTCAGAGAGTTGATTGCATGGCTTGGTAGGCGAGCAGGGTTAGGTTGGCATAGTTATCGAGAGAGCCTTGAGGCAGTGTAAGTGGTCATTTAGCCATGTAGTGTAGGATTGCATGATTGTGACGACCCTGGTTTTTAGGACAACGTGTCTTGTGATGAACCAAAGATTGACCCGATAACGGATCCGATATGCGGAAGCGAAAACAGAAAACAAGACTCTAAGAAGTCAAAGTGACCTTCCATGAGGTCGTGGAACTCAATGAGAACTGATGCGAAAGCAAAAGATCAAAAATATGACAATTAAGCCCTAGAGGCAAAATAGTCATTTCTGAAAAAATATAGATTTCGGTGCCACCAAGCACACCCCTAGAAAGACAACGAAAAACTAACTAAGATGGACTCAAGAATCGCATGATTCGGAGTCCGGACAAAGGAGAACGACATGACCAAGAAAAATGATCACTTAAGGCTAAAAGGGTAAATTGGTAATTATCCAGGAAGAAACGGGTGCAATCGAGCACACCGTTGCAAAGACAACAAAAAATTAGTCAAGTACAAAAAAAAGTTCACTCGATTTGGAGTCCAGACGGGGAAGAAGCGAGGGTTTGAAGTTGAGCGCGGACGAAATCGAGAAAAACTCACTGTGAAATCCCCAAAATGCCCCTAGATTAGAACTAGACAAGAGGGCAAAAAGCTGCTACAGGATCTGTCTACATCTGAGATAAAAAACAAGCAAGAAGATGAATTTTTCTGGAAAAACACAAAGAAGAAACCCCCCCTCAAAATTGAGTTTTCTACGTGTTATGCTAGAGAATTAAAAAAAAAACGCAATGTAGAATACCTGAAATGCCCCTCCATGAAATCTGGTCATGGAGGTCCAAAAAGTTGCTACAAAAAAAACAGAAAGCTGAACTTTGCGATGGATTTCTGATACCAAGACGATGTTTTCTGGAAAAACACGAAGAAGAAACCCCCCCTAAAATCACGTTTGCTAAGCGACCATGTCAAAAGAAGAAAATAAAACTGATGTGAAAGGTCTAGAATACTCCTAGATCATATTATGCAACAAAACCTCAAAATGAGTCCATAGGAGGCTCATTTCACCAAAGGAGAAGATTTGCCCAAAAACAACAATGCACACAAATGTAACTTACCTATTAGGATGCGCTACAATGATCCACAACTTAAAAATACCACCAATGCAAAATCCGACCCCTCGACGGCCGAAAAGGCAAAAATGGACTTGAAATGGAAAACATGAAGACCAAAATTGACAAATGATTTCAAATTACCACTTGGCCCTTAGCCACACTTCAAACATGATTTGTGAGACCCTATGAAAGAATCAAAATGGAATTCCCACCCTCGATGCAAAAGTTATGACATAACAACACATGAATTTTCAATATTTCCATATGAACTTTGAAAGCACAAATGTATAGAATACGAGATACATGATATTGGCCTCCGGCCTCATCTTATACATGTTGAATACAATGAAAAGGAGTATACTTATGTACACTTTACATATGTGGGATCGAAGAATACAAGTTTTATCAAAATAAACAAAAGTAAACATGATATGCTAACATGTGCATATTCAATATCATCAAAAATACTTCAAGACTTCTAGCCTATCTAAGAGTGTTGTGTATCCCACAATAAAGCTTCTTCACCTGCAAAACACCCAGTAACTTCGGGGTGAATAAGCAATACTAACTAGTTTATTCGTAGGGGATGAGTATACATCGACTCGATTTCTTTAGAGATTTTTAAGACTAACATGATATAGTTTAAAAGGGATTATGCACCTAATGTCTATATCAAAGATTAGACTCATGAATCATCCTAAGCTATCTTAGATCATTTCTAGCATAAATCACATCATCTATGCAATTTAAACAACATGGAAGCACGTTATACAAGGCAACAAGATAAAGGTTCTTAAAGGTATCAACTTGCAATCTAGAATATAGAAACAACTAAAATGATCATGCCACCTAACTTTTATATTCCAAATAAGTCTAAGGAATCATCCTAGGCCATGATAAATAATCAAAACACAAATTACAATTTCAATGCAATCTAGCCACATAAAAGCATGTTATACAAGGCAACAAAATACAAATTCTTAAAGCTATCAGCTTGAAATCTAAAGTACGAAAACAACAGAAGTGGGTCATGCCACCTAACGTCTATGTTCCAATTGAATCTATAGGATCATTCCTAAACTACATTAGAACATCAAAACACAAATCACAATTTCAATGCAATCTAACCAACATTAGAACTTCTAATACAACACGTAAAGCATAGTGTCTCAAAGTAAACATCCCGAAACTTAAAACGAGAAAACAAGTAAGAAACAACAAGTCATAACATCATCTAGTTATCAACTTGAAATGAAATACGAAATCAATAAAGTGGATACTTGGACGTCACGCCGGATCAAACCAACAATGTGGTTACTTTAGGGTTACTAGCCCATGGGTAACCTCCATATATGTGCACTAGACTATATAGAGGGACAATCCCCCGTACTAAAACCACGTCCTAGCCGTAGCCAAACTACGACATCCCCAAGTTCCAAAATCAATAAGTTATGTAACAACGTATATTAGCATGTATATACAAGATAATTAACTATCTACTATGCACAACCAAATTTGGAAACCTATACAATACGTGCTCTAAGTCCACAACTAATATGATATGATGAATGTCGAATCTTCAGTGTACGATTTGTTACACACTATGCATGAAAGATGTTAAATACAAAGTGTGCAAATCATTACACAAGGCAACAATATATTCAATAAGGAAAACATATTCTCATGAGTATAAACATAGCAACTATGTTATCTAATACTCAAAACATAACCAAATGAATATACAACAACAAGGTAGAGCTTTAATTAAATCATGCTAATTTGAATCCCAAGGTTCTAAAACAACTTCTAATAGTCCCAAATTAATATATGCTAGTAAACAAGTCATGATCAATACAATTATCAAGTTAAAAACTTAATTAAGCTAAGGGGACCATTAAATAAATTTTAATTAATTCTTTTAATTAAAATCCCTAGATTTTCAAACTTAACCAAATGCTCTCAATTTAACATATCTTAGGGAACATGCCAAGGACTAATGTAATATCACATTATAAGTTTATTTCATTTAATTTACAACCATGTGAATTAAACTTTCACTAAAGTTAAATATAAAATAAAAGTTACAATTCTCATGCAATTAATCCCAATTTAATATATGTGAATAACCATACCAAAGCCTAATTTTCTAGTATGCCACAATTCAATTCCAAGTTGTATATCACCATGAGGATTAAATCTTAAACAAGGAAATTAACTAAATGAAAGGTTTCAAAACCTCACCGAATATTCTAAATCAAATATATGTGAAGCTATATGGTATGTAGATCAAGAATATCAAGTCGGAATTCAAATGGAGTGAATAATGCACTCGGGGCAAATTAATTAATCAAATTAATTAATAATTACTAATTTTCAAAACACCTCCAATTACTTTCAAATTCAACTATGTTGAAGAGTATGCTAAGGCCAAATATAATATGCTATCATACATTGATTTCAAGCTAGTTATGGCCGCATGAATTAATATTTTATTCAAGATAAATATTAAATAAAATCTTCATTTCTTATCCAAATGCTCCAATTTTATTATATGTTAATCAACATATCAAGGTGTAATATAATATCAAGCCACAAGTTTAAAACATGTTATAATTCGCTGGGAAAATTAAATTTCATACTAGAAAATAAATAATCAAAAATTCTAGATTTAATATCCAAGCATGCAATTGAGTTGAATAAGCATCACAAGCATGTAATAGAGAAAGAAAGTAAATTATAACACCCCCTACCCTAATTTGAGATGAACACCTCAAAGGCCCACCGAAAAAAAAGTGTTCTGAATCCGCCGAAACCGAAGGGTTTTGTCGGGGACAACATGATCTACGTGAATCCGAAGGAAGCCCCATGAAAATCACAACTTGACTTCAAACCCAAACTCAAGAAATGGTCAAAAATGAAATCTAATAAGGGGGAATGGTAGAACACGTCGAGGGAAACAAAAAAAACGTGAAAGCCGAACACTTTTCACTTAGGAAAAGTAAATCAAAGGAGGAGAGAGAAGGTGGCAGCTCCATGGGCATCCATGGCTGCTTCAGGTCGTGCTAGGGGAGTGGGGAAGATGACGAATTTAATATCTCATCCCCCTTTTATAGAAATCTCAAAAAGTGCCCCGAACAGGCCCCGCTGTGGATTTTGAGTAAACGCGCTCATATGGGAAAACTCTATGAACAAAAAAGATTCAAAATGAGAAAATATGAATAACGGAAGAAACAGCGTCAAAAACTGAGTACCGAACAGAAAGTTATCCCCGAACAAGTTCGACAGCAACCGGGTCCAGAAACTCTGAAACTGGAGAAAAACGACTAGAAGGAAATTTTATGAATTTACAAGTCAAAAAAAAGTGAAAATAAATCCCGTATGAGGATCCGGGCTCCAGACGAGGTATTTTGCAATAACTTTCGTTAATTGCATAATGGCCCCTATAAAAAAGGTTAACTACGAAACTGCCCCAAAATGAAAATATCTTCCAAAAGATATTTTCTTAGATACCCCTAAAATAAAATATCTTCAAAAGATATTTACAAAAAACACCCCAAGAAAGGAAAATAATTCCAAAGAATTGTGCATCCATGCCCCTACGGATACCGGGAGCAACTAGAGTACTTTCTTGCAAAAGTAAAGATACGTATTTCGAGAAAACCACTCAAGATAAAGGCAAGTGAAATCAAAAACCTACTCCAATCATGAGAAGTGAGGTTGTGCCAACAATGTGACAAATGGGGAAAAGACAGAATAGGGAAAATGATGAAAGACGCATAGTGTCTGAAAAGTGAAAATACGAAAATGACTCGGTCCTCAAAGGAAGTTGTCAATTCACATGAAAGAGTCTAAGAAACCAATTCCGAGCACTCGAGATGACACTAAGAAACATGAAACAGAGCTCAGAAAAGAAAATTAAACGAAAAAAATTCATGCGTAAAATTTTAGGAAAAAGGAAAGGGAGGCAAATGATTGGGTCGTTACAACGATAAGGCAGGTACTATGGAGTCATTGAAGTGCTTGGTCAGTGCGGATAAAGTGATAGACTATAGGTATTGTGTTAACAAATGGACTATGTTTTAGAATTTGGAAGATGTGGATTGGACTTGTATTTCAAGTTGCATCTAGATTAACAGGACGTGATACTTGTTGTTTAAGGATCTGAAGAGATAGACAGTTGATTACAATGTTTGGGAAGATAGTGATCTCGTAGGTTTAGCTGGTAGCCCCATTTAACTTTTGTTGGGGCTAAGAGTATTATGAGGAACGATGAAGAGCAGAGGAAATGATGTCGAACCTAGAGTATGAAGTTTCCTTGACTAGTGCATAGATTGCCTTGGGAAGAGTGGTTTGAGTAACTGGTTAAGTGTTAGTGACTGATTGTATTGTGAATGGTTTTGAAGAGACAGTTGGTTGTTGAGCATTCTAGTCTTTGTGCTCATTTTTCCTTTTGGGAATTGTCGATATGGTATTGTCGTTTAAAGGTTCTTTTCTAGTGGTAAGTTGTGGTTGTTAAGAGGAGTATCAAAAGTGAAGCATACTCTCTTGTTGTGATAGTGTCATCTTAGGAAGACTTAAGGGGACATCGACTGTTAATGACTTGAGGATGAGAGGTTCGAGTTGTTATTTAGGATAAATGGTAATAAAGAAGTTATGGTGTGTTGTTTTAGCGCTGATGAGCAGAACGGTTTAAGGTATGATCCGAGGATGGTTTAGAGATTATGAGTTATTTGTTGTGTGTTGTTAGGTAGGAGATGGTATTGTGCACCAGTTGAAGCGATTGTGGACTGCTTAGTCTTTAAAGCCAGTGAGGACGATGTTGCTAGATATGTACCTTTCTCTTTTGACGAGTAACGAGTTGCTATGACTGAGGTCATGAATCTTATGCATGGTGTTCGAGGCAGTATCAGCGGGGAACGTAGAGATGGAATGGGTGGTAAAATATTATTTTATGGCATAGAGGTTTTCATTTGAGGATAACGGTTCTAGGTAGAATGGGCGTGGTATCTGACAGGCAGTGATCGTTTCTAGTGTCTGTATGTTGTAAACATTGATGTTCTTGTCTGATGGTCGTGATGTGAGCTGTATCCTAGTATTCGACGAATAGGTGGTATGGATCTGAAGGTTCTAGTGTTCATAGTGTATGACGGTCCATTAGTTGCGAGATCACTTAGATTTGAGTTCGTAATTCTGTATGGGTATCTGCTTGGTTCTTTTCCTTGTGTGTAGGGAGTTCAGTTCATCTCGAGTGAGGTTGGGTGTCCATGGTTGGACGATTGGTAAGCAGCATATGACAGGGTGTTTGGTGCATTCAAGTGCAAGTTGTCGGTCTCCTGTGAGAGTGGGGTTCATTACCCTTCCATTTGTTCTCATCCTGACACGGACGTCGTTTATCATATGTCTTGTCCTCCATCTAGGAGTTGTGCGCATCTACAGATGGGCTGACCCGTATGTGGTTTGTTATGCTATTAGAGTTCACCAGTGAAGGATTGGTTGTATTAGTTAACTCACTCCCACGGAGGGAGGTGGGGTATTTGGTTTTAGTTGTGCTTGTTCTGAGAGTGGTTTTGACCAATGTTGTGTAGAGCACGAGTTGCCGAATAGGGATTACGTGTTTTCGGTGTCTGGTATTAATGGTGATGGCTAGGGGATACGTCGTGAACTGGGAGTTTGAGGATGATTAGGTGATATGATGTGAGTCATGTACTTGGGTGTTTTTATAGACGTTTGATTCGAGCAGTGCTTTGAGGACTAGTGTTGATATCGTCTTCGAACTACGTGATTAGAGAAAATGAATGTGGGACTCTGTTGAGGAATAATGGGAATGATTGACTTTGGTTTTGGAGATTTCAGGCATAAAAGAGTCGTATTGTGTGTTTTGACAAGGTAAGAATTGAATCGAATGATGTTTTAGAGTTATTTACCTTGTATGGGTGTTATGAGAAGATTAGAGATCTTATGTGCTAGTCGATGATTATGGTACTTGGTGTCGTATTCTTTTAGCTTATGTGATTTAAGCATGATTGGAATTTTTAGAGTAAGTATGTCACTATATAGTTGTAGAGGTTGCGTAGAGCAATGGATGGGTAGTGAGTAGATCTCATAGTTGTTTTGCGAACTGTGTGAGATTATGTCTAAGGTTTGGAACTGAGGATAGGAACAACGTCTGTGTTAAGACTGGATCGATGATGAGAATAGGCTGGCCAACTTTTTTTCCTGAATCACTCCATTTTTAGCACGATGTCGGGTCAAAGGTCAATGATTGCTTCAATTTGTTAAGGATAGTGAGAGCACGATATTACGTGTTATGTCAGTGTGACAGTGTGGATTTGGGTGGTTTCTCTTGGGTGATGAGGTGTGTTAGGTAAGATCAAGTGTCTGATAAAGGGTTTGCGGTATGATCGTTAATTATTGAAGATATTGTTTTGAGGATTTTTGTCCTGGGTACAGGATAATACGTTTTATTATTCTGGTGACTCATGATTATGTAGTCGTTGAGAGATCTGTTGTTTAGTCATCTTGAAGTTGTTTAGTATGATGATTATCGTATAGTGCGGTTAGTAGTCACTGGTGCGGTTATGCAATGGTGTAGTTATACCGTAGATAGAGAGTGCTTGGTCTGACAGGGATGGGCCTTCTTCTTTAAGGAGGGTAAAATGTGATGTTTCTAAATTTTCTCATTTTCTATTTTTTGGGATTTTTCTTATTTTTTAGGGTTATTTTAATCGTATTTCGTTTTGCGTGCCAGACACCGTGGGGTGTGCCGAATGGGTCTCGAGAGTTGGTTGGAGCATTTCCTCGAGTTCAAGATTCTTTGAAATGCATTGGTTATCATTTCACGATTTTTTCATTTTTCGGGCTGAGAGGTCCCAGGTGGGACCCACTACCAGAGTTCTTGAGCATAGGGATTTTATTTTATTAATTTTTTTTTTTTCAGTCCATTATATTTCATACATTATTATTCTGTGCATAATTTCTTGGTGGTATATTTGATGTTGTGGTTGTAAAGTGGTTTGTGTGTGTATGTGTGTGTCTATATATATATATATATATATATATATATATATATATATATATAATGTAAAAAGATATTAATTATGCACATGGGACCCACCATTATTTCATGCCATCTGCAGACTTCATTTTTTTCCTCCTTTTTCATATCAGTAGCTCTTTTTCTATATTTTGATGTATAATATATTTAGTTGTGGTTAATTATGGAAAATTTATTATAATGTTATATATGATTTGTATATCTAGATGAGTTCCTATGTTGTAAGTGATATGTGTATATGGTTTGTTGATTGGATATGAGAAACATGCTTTAATGATTGTGTTCTTAACCTATGTGCATAGTTGTTTTGAGAATTTTTTTTATTTAGTATGCAATATTGTTAAGGTTGGATTATATGAGATTATGGCATTTGAGAAGCATGAAGCATTCATGCATTCCCTTCGGAAAGAATAGGAAAAGTCGTTTTAAAAAAATAATAATAAATGAAATTGGTTTTGGGGAAATGTTTTGAAAAGTGTTTGCGAAAAGCATTCATGCATTCCATTAGGGATCTCATTTTTTTGTATAAGCCTTGGGATGGCATGTATATTATATATCAACGTTAGAATTGACTATAATGCCCTTAGATGACCTTGGGTTCGGGTAAGGACCTGGTTAATGATTCGGATCCTCAAGTTCGGGTCGTTACACTAACCTTCACCATGAGAGGCATTAGAGTCTTTTCATGTTTATAAGGGTATTATGGTTATTTAATTTAACATTTTTTGTCACGTGACTAGCAGATGGTTGTTTAACAAAAAGATTTGATTAAAAACTTGCCGAAAGGAGCATTTTGTAACAAAATTAGATAGTAAGGGAGTTTTTTGTTGACTTTTGTAATTGAGGGAGAGTTTGTTGTTGGTTGGCTACTAGTTGAGGTTTTTTATTTTTTATTTTTTTACCCTATATTAAAATCAAATTGGTCATGGTATTTTTTGAGCTCTACTGTTGTATTTGAAATTTGTTTTACTTGCCTCTTGGATGGGAGGCTTTTGAATTTAACCATCAAAACATTTTCTTTTTATGGTGCACGAGTATTGGAGTTTAATAGGAGTGTCAATATTTGACACCACATGCTAATATGATTTAAACATAACATGAGATAAGTAAATTTGGATTTGGCTTAATCATATTCATGTCATAAATAAATACGATAATTGTTTATAAACCATTTAACTAATTATATGTTTTGAACCGCTGCAAAAGGAACATGCTGCGGAATCTGCTCAACCCACAAAAAAAGAGGAAAAACAAAAAGCGAGTATCAACACATGTAGTTGACGATGCCCCTTTCTATGTGTTTAAAAAATGGACTTTGTAATGCGAGAGGTCGCTTCGCAAGGTCAAAATATGAATGTGGTTTTGGAAGCCTTTCTAGTTAAATTTACATTTATAAAAACCACTACTACAACTAATGAAGTATATTGAGTATGGATCGTCCACAGATATTATACGTGTTGGAATTTAACTTCGACTTTAATGTACCAAATGATTGTAAAGGAGGGATGGTTGGTTGATTACTCTAGAAAAAAATTAATTAAAATGCGATTAAAAAAAACTAAGTTGATATAAGGATTTAAGAGATGAGAAGTGAGATCTTAGGTTCCACCGGAATCGCCACCAAGTTCGTTCACCAAACCACACACTTTCAACTAATTTGGGGAAAACCTTCTTGTGAACAAAATGCGACTACCAATTGCAATATTAAGTATGGACCATCAAATTCATGTATGAATTGTCTACTTGACTGACAAATAAACTAAGTGTAGCACAATCCATTAATTTTAAGCATGACCCATCAAACTAGTCACAATTATAGCACACATCAATCTAGAGAATTATGGAATTTGCAATAATAAGTCATGGAATATCAAATGAAGTAAGGATTGTCTACCTACTTGCAAGTATGAATTAAATTATAGAACAACCAATCAAGCATAAGCATAATCCATCAAATTAATTGACAAACCCATCTAATAAAAACCATGTCTAGCCATCACTAGATTCTCAATCAACCACACATAGACATGCAATTAATTTTAAAAAACTAGTGTAGAGATCAATTCTCAAATAATCACACATAAGACAACATGTAATCACATAGAAAATCAATAGAAAGAATTAATCCATAGAAATCAAAGGAGAACCCAAAATTCATTAAATTTATAAGTCTAAAACACTAATCACAATATATTATTCCCTAAAAAGTATGAAAAAGATAGAGATTTAGATTACAAACTTGGGACTCATCTAAGCCCCAAGGAGAAGTCTAGCCAATCACGGAGGAGATAGGTCTAATCTTAGAACCCTCTAGGACAATCCCCAAACATGGCTCCATCTTCTTCTTCTTCTTCTTGGTTGAAATCTAGAGAGAGTGTGTGTATAGATCTTGAGATGTGTTCTTGGTGCGTCCACTTTCTCTTTTCTTCTGACCCCTAATCTCTAACTTTTCTAGAGAGAAAAAATAAAATTATAATGAAATAAAATTGAAGACAAAAGATTGATTACAAAATAGTTCAATTCCCTTTAAATACAAGGTTCTTGGAGTATTGAACAAGTTAGAAAATAAGCCCTTAAAATATCTAATCCTGCAACTATGTAGTAGGTGGAGTTCGGGCGCACGGGAATGAGACAGCTCATTGCCAGTGTATTTTCGATCGATCCAAAATATATTCAATCGATTGAAGAAATCTTCGATTGATCGGAAAAAATCTTCGATCCATCCAAAAATTCTCGATCCATCCAAAAATTCATCATTTCTGACCTTTTTTTGGATTTTTCTGGAATCTTCTTAGAACTTTTGCTTGACTCTAAAAAGGTTGTAATGGACTATTTTTAGCCCATTTGAACCTTATTGACCTAAAATAGACAAAAACACAAATTAGTACTAAAACAGGAAATTAAAGATAGATGAATGGACTAAAATACCCTCGCTTAGGTACTAAAATGCGTCACATTTGAGCACTCATCACACCCCCAAACTTAGATATTGCTAGTCCCTAGCAATGAACTATAAGAAAAATAAAGAAATAAATAACTAAGTAACTATGAACTAGAAAGTAATAAAAGGATAACAACACTTTCGTAGGGAACACGATTGCATTTAGCACATGCAACAAGCCTTTTCAACCCCTAGGTTACCCCTAGTGGACTAGTGAAGTCTCGTGAGGGTTTCCAAAAATGATACTCATAAACATTGAGCTCTTTTTCACTAAAGAAGAACCAATATACACAACAAGCATTGGGAGAAAACTATCTCAAGTATGCAATTTTTTAACCTTCTTCAAGCAATCTCCCAAAATTTCAACATCAAGTAAGCAAATATGGTCCTCCACACATCAAGATAATGATCATGCAAATCAAAACAACTCTAGAATCCTTTTTAAGTGAACCGACATCAAATATGTTGCTATCTAAGCCAACTAAAGAAATGATCACATCCGGCCTCAAACTAGCAAACAAATCTAGTACCGATCATCGGGACAAAGAATGGACCTTTTATTAAAACTTTATTTATCTAAGTGCACTTATTTTTTCCATTTAATTTAATTTTTTTTTTACTAACCTAAAGGATCAAAGATGGAAACATGGTGTAATGTAGTAATCTATTAAGCTTTTTAGCAATTCATGAGGTCGAACGTTAGGTCAATGACTCCCAAACCAGATGGCTTTAGGGCATTAGGTGTTTAAACACCCCTAAGGACTTACAAGCTCAATTCAACTAGGTTACAAATCAAAATAACCTTTATCTAATCATTTCTGACTTCTCACTTTTTGGGAGAAGTCCTTACTTTTTATTTGCTTTTGCAACCTTTTTTTTTTCTATTTTTTTTTATTTATTATTAACCTAGAGTTTGGGCCCTCCACTTTTCGGTGCAAGAAATTCAGTGCTTGATGAGGCTAGAATCCCAGCTACATAGTGAAAAGGGTTTGTTATCCAATTTTATCAAGAATGAAAGCTTTCAATGCACTGCTAGCTCAATTGAGATATAATCTAGTCAATAGTAAACAAAACATGTGCCACACAAATGAATGCTAGTGTGCACCTGTGCTAGTGTGGAATCCTAGAGTGAATTTCAAAACAATCATAAGATCAAGATGATATAGACCACAAATGTAAGCAAGATATCAATCTTTTGAAAAATTTACTCCTAAATGGCATCCACAAGGCATACAAGGAGTACTGGACTCTCAAGTCAAGTAATTTTTAAATTCTAAGCAATAGAGTCCTTAAAAGATCAAAATCATAGCTAACTTGGATCTCCGATCTCAATCATGCATTTAAAACTCAACTTTAAGTAGAATACAACAAAGACACCTTTCCCCCAAACTTAAACCGTACATTGTTCTCAATGTGCAATAAGAATAATGGAAAAGATGGAAAGAGTATACCGTGGTGGCGAAAGCATGAAGCCCAGCAATGATCCAATATGAAAAGGGTCTCCCCCAAACTTGGAATCAACAACCTATTTGAACAACCACACTAGCAAACTCACATCAAATATCAAATGGGATAAGAATAATCAAATCATGCATTTTAAGGCAATATAACACAAGATGAAAGAGAGATATGAGATTAAACCCTAACTAAAACATAAAAGTAAGCATGACGACACATAAGGGCAACAAGGTGAAAAGTTTTTATATTTTTCTTTTTATAAAAGTATGTATAATGAAACAAAATGCAAGAAAGATAAAGAAATAAAAATGAAAATTGGTGGCTCATGGAGGTGCTTGCACAAAAGGATGCACAAAACTTTGGGTTTGGAAATTAGTGTCAAGTGGGCACCATAATTTAAATTTATAAATCGCTTAACACCTATACTATGTAGTATGAGTGAGAAGGGATCATCCCAAGGGATTGAGGTGTCGTACTAGGTTGAGGAATCAACATTAGGGTTAATAGGTCGAGTGATCAAACTAGTGGTTGGTTGGTTGATTAAACTAGATGCAAATTAAATTAAAGTAAGCAATAATGAAATAGAGAGAATAAAAGAGAGAGAGATCTTGGGGTTTAGAGATCACCACTAAGCATAACTTTTCTACACCTTTAATGAATGATTAATGAGGGGAAGAACATGTATTGCAACAAGTGTGTGTGTATGGTTGTTTCAATAAGCATGGATGACAAATTAAGCATATATTGTCTAAACAATATAGTGGATAGCACAACATATCAAATTAAGCCATTAATCCTTTCTTTAAGCTTACAATCCAAACACCCACAAGGTTAGAGATATATGTTACTTGCTTTCATAAGTATGGAACACCAACAACAAGTATGGATTATCCTCCCATTTAACAACTACACTACAACTCAGCTAATGACATGAAATTAAACTAATTAAACTAAGGGAGATGTACAATCCATCAATAAATGAGTATGAACCATCAAATAAACCACAAGAACATGCCATTAAGCACTATGTCTTGACAATCTCTAGATCTGTAGCATCAATACACATAGACATGCATCAATAATAAAAGAAATAGAGACAAACACTTGAACATCTATTCTAGCATACATAGACATATGGATAGAATGAAATGATTAATTGGAAGCATTAAACCACATAAATCATTGAATAAACAAGATCTATATATATAAAAGTGTCAAGACATGAATCACAATACAAATCCCCTAAAAAATACATAAATTAAGAAATAGAAAACATGTTTAGGGCTAACTCTAGCCCCAAGAGGATGTCTAGCCACTCATGGAAGATGTCCTCCAACCCTCAAGGGCAAGCTCCATGGAAGAAATCTACTCCTTGGTTGATGAAGAGTCTCCAAAGGTGTCTCTAGACTCCTCTTTTTCTTTTCTTCCTCACTAAGTATATGTATCAAAGTATATCAAAAGACTCTCTCTAAAAGTGGCTCATATTCCTTATATAGGTAGGTCAAAAATCAACACAAATGAGCTGGGCTCGTACACAATAATTCTCTAATGATTGGATATAAGACAACTTTTAATGAGCTGGAATTTGGATTTTTATCAGGATTTGGGAGGTTCGATCGATCGAACTTAAGGTGCGATCAATCAAACATAGCTGAGATCTATCGAATTGAAGTTGGATCGATCCTCAATGGCGGGGCCTTTTTGGATAAAGACAAATCTGAGATATTTTGAAGATATTTTTAGGAAAAGGAAAAAATTGGTTGGTAGGGTGGTACAGCTGGATAAGATCTGGCATGTAGATAAGGACAAGAAGGTTAAATCGATCAGAGAATGAGATTGGATCAATTGAACTTTTGGGATCTCTACAGATGACATCATGGCCTGGATCTATCCTGAAGTGCTGAGATTGATGAAAGTTGGATTGATCGAACTTGAGGTGAGATCGATCGAAGTTGCTGAAATTCCACCATTTGCTTCATTTTGTTCTACTTTGCTTCTTTCTTTGATTCACCCCAGAATTGCTTCATTTCTGCTCTTATTTGGCTGAGTTAGCTTATTCTGGGGATAATTACCTGAAAATGGAAATAACACGAAATCAATACAAAACGGTAAAATAAGATAGATAAAGGTTCTAGAATACCTAAGCTTAAGGGGTTTAAATATGCACTTTTCAGCGCTCATCACACCCTCAAACTTAAATATTGCTAGTCCCTAGCAATGAACTAGAAAGTAAAGGAATGAAATGAACAACTATACAACTATGAACTAGAAAATAATAAATGGATAATACCACTTTCGTAGGGAACACGATTACATATAGCATATGCAACAAGTCTTTTAAACCCCTAGGTTACCCCTAGTGGACGAGTAAAGTCTCTTGAGGGTTTCCAGAAATGATACCCACAAACATTAAGCTCATTCTTTCAAAAGAGGTACCAATATTGCAAACAAGCATTGGGAGAAAACTACCTCAAGTATGCAATTTTTCAAACATTTCCAAGCAATTTGCCAAAATCTCAACATCAAGCAAGCAAGTATGGTCCTCCACACATCAAGAAAATGATCATGCAAATCAAAACAACTCTAGAATCCTTTTTTAGTGGACCGGCATCAAATGTGTTGCTATCTTAGCCAACTAAAGAAATGATCACATCCTTACCCTCAAACTAGTACACAAATCTAGTACCGATCATCAAGACAAAAAGTGGACCTTTTATTAAAGTTTTATTGTTCTAGGTACGCTTATTCTTTTCACTCGATTTATTTTTTATTTTTATTTATTTATTTATTATTATTATTTTTTTTTAGGATCAAAGATGGAAGCATGGTGCAATGTGTTGATCTATTAAGCTTTCTAGCGATCCATGAGGTCGAGCGTTAGGTCAATGACTCCCAAACCAGACGGCTTTAGGGCACTAAGTGTTCAAACACCCCTAAGGACTTATACGCGCAAATCAACTAGGCTACAAATCAAGACAACCTCCATCTAATCATTTCCCACTTCTCACCTTTTGGGAGAAGTCCTCACTTTTTTATTGCTTTTGCAACATTTTTTTTTTTTTTTTTTTTTTTTTTTTTTTTAGCTAGTTCAATTATTAACCTAGATTTTGGGCCCTCCACCTTTCGACAAAAGAAATTCAGTGCTTGATGAGGCTAGAATCCCGGCTACTTAGTGAAAAGGGGTTGTTATCCATCTTTATCAAAAATGAAAGCTTTTAATGCACTACTAGCTCAATTAGGATATAGCCAATTCAATAATCAACAAAGCGTGTACCCCACGAATGAATGCTAGTGTGTGCCTGTACTAGTGTTGAATCCTGGAGTGAATCTCAAAATAATTAGAAAATCAGGATGATGTGGACCACAAGTGCAAACAAGATATCAATCTTTCGAAAACTTTACTCAAAAATGGCATCCACAAGGCATACAAGGAGTATTGGACTCTCAAGTCGTGCAATTTTTAAATTCTAAGCAATATAGTCCTCAAAAGATCAAAATCATAGCTAGTTATGGACCAATCATAGAAAATCTCTCAAATACACAAGTAATGCTTAAAATTTTGAATTTAAAAACAAATATTGCAAAACACCATTACCCCCAAAATTAAATGGCACAGTGTCCTCAATGTGCAAAGAGAACAAAAGGAAAGTATATACCAATGCAATGAAGGCAAAGAATGGCTGGGACAGAAGTATCCAAAGTGGGTGGCATAGCCCCCTCAAACTTGGGATTAACTGTGGTCCTGAAATTTTGCACTTGAATAAACTCATCAGATAGCAAAAGGGATAATAATAGTGCACAGTGGACATGCAAGTGTAAATGGGATAGCAACTGAAAACAGAGAGAGGTATAAGGGTGGTCCTGAAAATTTTGGGCAGTACTCTCTCTCACTGAAGTCACTGGGATGCACCTGATGGAGTCAAACAGATAGCTATAAGAATATGAAAACATATATAAACAATGAATAAAGTACAATACATCTAGTATCAGAGCCGACAGATACGGCTGCAAAAATAATATAACAGTATCAAAAGTATGCAGATATCACAGATATGTAAGAGGACAGGAGGAAAGAGATAGAGAGATTAGGAAGAAGAGGTAGGATAGGCAAGTCGCGCTCCGTGGATGTCTCTGGATATATCTTTAAATGCGGTCATGATATCCATACGGAAGGTAGCAATATCAGCTCTAATAGAGACAGCATCCTCTCGGAGAGAGACCGTGTCGGCGCAGATAGAAACTACAGCATCCTCCAAAGCCTAGAGTTGTTCTCCGAAGCTGGGTGTCTGTACTAGAGCCTCAGGTATTGCTAGAGCGGGAGAATGATGATCCTGAGCCTGCTCTGCATCATGAATGGGTGACCCAACTAGAGAGTGCTGCTCTGCATCCTCGGCAGGCTGCTCCAAATTGATATCCATATGTACGGCAGCCGGATCGACTGGTATATCATCCACTGCTGGGTCTACTACTGCTGTTGCCTGCTCTTCCTCCTATAACTCCTCAGCTGCTTCTACAGCATTGTCCCTCAGGCTCTTGATAAGAGCATTGTAGCTCTTATCCCAGTCCTTCTTCTTGAAGGAACAGGCCCCAGACTCAGTCTGCTCCCGTGGCTGGAAGGGGTAGCGCTGGTCTCGTAGAATCTGGGTAATGAGATTGCCAAATGGAAGATACTTAGCCCTTTTGGGCTTGGCCTTTCTGATGTGATCGACATACAGTTTCATCGTGACGCTCTAGATGAGCGCTAGAATAGATAGCCAATGCCTTGTATAGAATGCATAAAGAGCTGTCAAATAGTCACTGCGCCTCTGTGTCTTATGGCCAGCCATAAAGATGTTGTGGAACAGGACAGAGACGAAGACCCACAAGTCATCTAGAAGATAGGTCCAGGTGGCATAGGTCTCGCTACCGGCATAATGACCTGTGAGTAAAACAGCTATGTCTGCATATGTGGCCCTGTAAAGAGTAGGATATGTGTCCTATAGCTCTGGAGGGCAGGTGCGTGGACACTGGCAAGATCTGGACAATGTGTCCACAGTAATGCGGCTCGGGTAGCCATTAATGGTGGTCCGCAGCTCCGCCAGGTTACTCGAGGCAGGTCGGAGGTTCTGGTAGAACATCCGGACTAACCTCGGGTACACTGGGTATGAGACATGGGCTAGTATGGCTGAGATGCCCCATCTGAAGATATCATCATATGCTGACCGGGTAAGTACCGATCGGGAAAAGAAGTCTGTGTCGAAGACTAACTCATACGCCACTCGAAGGCGTGAGTATTTACTTAATGGCTGGTCTAACTCCTGGGCTGGCAGAGCTGGCTGTGGTGGAAATGGTATGTGCTCAGCCTCAGCATCACCGTGTGAAGAAGATGCTCCGTCTGAAGACTGTAGGCGACTGTCAACTGGAGACTGAGTTGGAGTAGGATCCTGGGCATGAGATGGACCCACCTCATTATCCAAACTCGGCCTGCCCCTACGGTGATAGTGTCTGCGGGCTACAGTCTTGACCCTAGCTATGGTCTATAAAATAAAAGGAAAAACTTGCAAAGGAAGTTAGTGCCGATATAAAGGATTAAAGCACAGTTCATAGACTCATGTATGTCAAATAGGATAGACAAAATAGATAAGGAGCATGAATCTATGCAAGTGACAAGGAATAAGTGATATGATGTGAAACATGCTAGACAATATTAGTATGGAATGCATCTAATGTGGAAAACACAGGCATTGGGCATGTATGAGATGGCATGAAACACAAAAGATGGTGTGTGAAATGTGTGAAACAAATCTGTGAAGTTCAATCGATAAAAAAAAATATGAGAACGATTAAAGTTCGATCGATCAAGAATGAGTGAGAATGACCTGTTACAGATTGATCGAATAAAAAAGTTCGATTGATCGAACTGTGAAGTGAAATTCGAAAAGTCACAGATCTATGACGTGGATGGCACGGGGCCTTCACGAACAAGGTCGTGGGCCCGTCAACATAACAAAGCATCAATCCTAATCACTTTATGAGGCCCATACTACCAAAAATCAAAACAAATCTCAACCATATATACAATATATACATATATATACAAAAAACTTTAAACATCATCAATGGAGATTTTCAGCATGGAAACAACTTAGATCTAACATTTAGAGCATGTGTTAAACAAATTAAAGCTTGAAATCACAAGAGATGGTTTGGATCTTACCGAAGTGAAGAGAGAAGATGAGGTGCGAAGAGAGGTGAGATGTGAGTCAGATCCGAGAAGAGAAAGAGAGATTTGATGCCTGGGATGCTCGTCGAAGTCTTGCCGGAGGTGGGGAAGAGTTGGGATGCAGCGGCGAAGGGGGAAACACAGTCTGAGATCGATTCAAGTTAAATCGATTGAATGACCCTGAATTGATTTTAAAAACATTTCCTTGCCAGTTCAATTGATCGAACTGAATCTCAGATCAATCGAACTAACATCGATCTCTCCTCTTAAGTGACAAAGTATGTTTCGATCGTTGAGACAGAGAGGCTTTTGGATGTAGGTGGATGCAGGTTCAAAATTTTTCTAAGTGTTGGAACTACAGATCGATCCAAGATGAAGTTGGATCGATCCAAGAACTAAAGATCGATCTAGGAACAAGTTCGAACGATATGACAAAGAGTTGAACAATGCAGGTTTTGTTCGAACAATTAGATAGAGAGTGATTTGGATGCAAGTTTGATGCAGGTGGGAAGTTCGATCGATCGAACTCATTTTAAGATCGATCGAACTTATGCAAAATGCTCAATTTCAACATAAATGTGCATGCAATCCTAATCACAGTTCTTGGTAATGCATATTAACCCAAAGCCAATATCTAGACTTCGCAAGAAATGAAATTAAAGATAGAAATAAGGGAGGAATACGGTTTTGACACCCTACGAAATTCCTTGCTAGTCTTTAACGTCTCTAGCAAGATGTTGGGCTCTTTTAGCCTGGATCAAACATCTTGTAGTGCATCCCCTCCTCAATGGGGTGATAAGTGCTTTGAACTCTACCCAACAAATGGTTCTTTAAGGAACTTGTTGGATTAAGCTAAAAAGACGTTTTCGGTTCTTGGTCAAAAGAATCTTTGGGCTTCCACACCCTTTCAAAATAAGATTTTGAAACAACTTTCTTTGGTTTCAAGGTTAAAGATGGACTTTTTGAAACTTTGGTCTCACACAAAAGCTCAATTCCTTCACTTTTAAGGTCATGACATTTCTTTACAACAATAATCTCTTCATGCTTGTCAAATGAATTGGGGGTTGGATTAAAAATATTCAACTTTACCTTCATTTGGCCAAATGAGATCTTCATTATCCCCGTCCTACAATTAATGTTGGCATTCGCGGTTGCCAAGAAAGGACAGCCAAGGATAACGGAAATTTGGCTCTTAGGATTTGGAACCGGTTCCGTGTCAATGACAACTAAATCAACAGGAAAGAAGAATTTATCAATCTTAATTAAGACATCCTCAATGATACCCCTAGGCTTTTTGATTGATCGGTAGGCAAGTTACAAAACTATAGACGTCGGTTTCAAGTCTCCTAAGCCTAATTTGACATATACCGAGTATGGAAAAAGATTAACATTTGCTCCTAGGTCAAGAAGAGCCCGATTAATGATATGATCACCAATAATGCATGAAGTGGTAGGTGAACCGGGGTCCTTAAACTTTGGAAGAGTATTATGCTGCAAAATTGAACTCACTTGCTCGGTTAAGACCACTTTCCTAGGTGCTTGGCTTTTGTTCTTCCTCTTTTGGGTGCACAAGTCTTTCAAGAATTTGGCATAAGCCAGAATTTGCTTGATTACATCCAAAAGTGGAAGATTGACTTTCAGTTGCCTAAACACGTCCATGATTTCATTTACTTTGGCCTTTTGCTTGTCATTTGAAATAGATCCTTTTAAGGCATCCGAAAATGGAGCTTTTGGTTCAAAAACCTTTTCAGAATTTTTCTTTAAAGTCTCTTCAACACAAGAAGTTTCAATTCATTTTGCAAATCTTTCTTTTCAAAATCACTTTTCAAATCACTTTTCACAACTTTCTCATTTATATGGTCATGCACATGCAATGAAGGAGGAATATGAAATGAAACGGGACGGGTGTCAACTTTTGGTTGCACCGGTTCACTCTCTTCATTGGACATACCCACTTGGTTGTCCATAATCTTTCCACTTCTCAAGGTAGTCACCGCATTGACATGCTCTATTGTGTGACCTTCCGATAAGGAATGAGTCTCCACAACACGTTGTTGCTTTTGTGGGGTATTCAAAGGCATTTTTCCTTTCTCTCTTGCATTTAAAGTGCTAGCTATTTACCCTACTTGGGTTTCTAGCTTTGCAACGGATTGAGAGTGAGAATAAAGTAATGGTGTGTTTGCCTCTAAAGTGCCCAAAGCGGTCAAAACTTTCTATTCAAAAGCAGGACTTCTAACATTTCCTTGGGAATATGATGGTTGATTAGTCAAATGAAAATTTGAAAATTGGTTTCCTTGTGATTGATATGATGATCTAAAACCTTGGGAACCTTGGCCTTGTAGTGGAGGTGGAATGTACTTTCCTTGAAAACCACCTTGGGAAGGGTTTGGACCCTTCCCTTGGCTTTTCCAAGAAAAATTCGGGTGATTCCTCCAACTAGGATTGTAATGATTTCCATAAGGATTGTTCCCTTGACTAGTAAAAATAGTATTTATGTGTTCATGATGCTCACTTTGCACATGTCCATGGGCACAATTGAAAGTAGAATGTAAAACACTTGAACAAGTCATACATATCTCATTAGATGCATAATGAGAATGGTTAGGGAAGGAAGATACTTGATTCGCCGAGTTTTGGTTGATCAAAAATTGATCAAACCTTTGAGATAATGATTTCATTTTAGTGGCAATTTCATTCGAGTGGTCGACTTGATATAAGCCAACACTCTTCCTACCACTAGAATTTCTACTATTCTTTGAAGATAAAGTACGATGCAAAGAATTTTCACTTATGCTCTCATAAAGACGCCACACGTCATCCTCATGCCTATCAATGTAAGAGCCACCCATGGAAGCATCAACCATGCCCTTGTAATTATCCGATAAGCTCTCAAAGAAATATTGAACTAATTGCCATTTGGGCATGTCGACACTTCCTAAGCAATTCATTAAGGCATTCCTATGCCTCATGGACATGTGCAAAGTGAAAATTCTCGAATTGAGGTTCTCATGGCAATGGTCTTAGAAACCGGATAGTACTTCTTCAAGAACTCTTGTTGCATTTCCGCCCAAGAAGTTATTGAAAAAGGCCTAAAATTGTTAAACCAATATTTGCCTTATCTTTAAGGGTGAATGGAAAAAGTTTAGCCTTAAGACCTCTTCCAGCATGTCCGTGTATTTTACGGTGGAACATACTTCAAGAAACTCATCCAAATACTTGTAAGGTTCTTCACTTGGAAGTCCATGATAGTTAGGAAGCATTTGAATGGTTTGTGGCTTGATTTCATAGTGGTGTGCTCTAAATGATGGCAATTGAATGCATGTGGGTGCATTATATTCATTAGGCACATAATGATCTCTTAAAGCAAAGGGAAGATTAGCAATTGGAGGTGCAACATGAGCACCTTAGTTGCCTTGAATGATAGGAGGTGGTGGAGCATAGATTGGCCTTGGCATTCCCAATGGAATTTGACCTTGTTGTTGTGGTGGATGAACAAAATGGCCTTGGCATGCCTAATGGTACTTGCATATTATCATGATGCACATTGGGATGGAGGATACCTTGTTGGTCTATGTGACTAAGGTCCTCCACATGGTCCTCATTGTGTCTTTCCATTGATGAAATGGATTGACTAGAACTACCTCTTCCCCTAGGGTTTCAAGCAATGGATTCAAGATGAAAATTTAAAGGGACAAAAGTGGGTCTCAATGATCTACGACCATGCATGCACAATGCAACACAACAAGCAATAACAATAGTCAACAAACTTCCTCCACATACAATGTTCTCATACTCCCATGCTTTAACAATATGCAATAAAAGTAAATTGCCTCCACGCGGGCTCACGATTTATTTAAGAATTGAATTACAAGCCTCTACGCGGGCTGATGAGTACAGAAAACCTCACAAAGGTCCTTTAGCACTTCAACTCCAAATTTTCAGCTTAGCTTAGCAAATTTTTTTTACGATTTTAGCCTTTTTCCTTGCTTGCTTAACTCCTTTGCTCACCTTCTTAGCCCAATGCTCCTAGTCAAATAAGAACAAACACAATAAGTAACAAAAATTGAAAATAAAGTAAAGACACGATCCAAAGAGTACTAATTCCTAATTGATTCCACAAATACGACATTGCCAATCAATCAATCAATCCTCGACAATGGCGCCAAAAACTATGGTTAAAGCATAATTTAAATTTATAAACCGCTTAACACCTATACTATGTAGTATGAGTGAGAAAGGATCATCCCAAGTGATTAAGGTATCGTACTAGGTTGAGGAATCAACATTAGGGTTAGTAGGTCGAGTGATCAAAGTAGTGGTTGGTTGGTTGATTAAACTAGATGCAAATTAAATTAAAGTAAGCAATAATGAAATAGAGAGAATAAAAGAGAGAGAGATCTTGGGGTTTAGAGATCACCACTAAGCATAACTTTTCTACACCTTTAATGAATGATTAATGAGGGGAAGAACATGTACTGCAACAAGTGTGTGTGTGTGGTTGTTTCAATAAGCATGGATGACAAATTAAGCAAATATTGTTTAAACAACATGGTGGATAGCACAACATATCAAATTAAGCCATTAATCCTTTCTTTAAGCTTACAATCCAAACACCCACAAGGTTAGAGATATATGTTACTTGCTTCCATAAGTATGGAACATCAACAAAAAGCATGAAATATCCCCCCATTTAACAACTACACTACAACTAAGCTAATGACATGAAATTAAACTAATTAAACTAAGGGAGATGTACAATCCATCAATAAATGAGTATGAACCATCCAATAAACCACAAGAACATGCCATTAAGCACTATGTCTTGACAATCTCTAGATCTGTAGTAGCAATACACATAGACATGCATCAATAACACAAGCAATAGAGATAAACACATGAATATCTATTCTAGCATACATAGACATATGGATAGAATGAAATGATCAATTGGAAGCATTAAACCACATAAATCATTGAATAAACAATATTTATATATATATATAAGTGTCAAGACATGAATTACAATACAAATCCCCTAAAAAATACATAAATCAAGAAGTAGAAAACATGTTTTAGGCTAACTCTAGCCCCAAGAGAATGTCTAGCCACTCATGGATGATGTCCTCCAACCCTCAAGGGCAAGCTCGATGGAAGAAATCTGCCCCTTGATTTATGAAGAGTCTCGAATGGTGTTTCTAGCCTCCTCCTCTTCTTTTCTTCCTCACTAAGTATGTGTATCAAAGTATATCAAAAGACTCTCTCAAAAAGTGGCTCATATTTCTTATATAGGTAGGTCAAAAATCACCCCAAATGAGCTGGGCTTATACACAAATAATCCTCTAATGATTGGATATGAGACAACTTTTAATGAGCTAGAATTTGGATTTTTCTCGGGATTTAGGAGGTTCGATCGATCGAACTTGAGGCGCGATCGATCAAACATAGCTGAGATCTATCGAATTGAAGTTGGATCGATCCTCAATGGCGGCGCCTTTTTGGATAAAGACAAATCTGAGATATTTTGAAGATATTTTTGGGAAAAGGACAAAAGTGGTTGGTAGGATGGTACAGCTAGATAAGATCTGGCATATGGATAACGACAAGAAGGTTCAATCGATTAGAGAATGATGTTGGATCGATCGAACTTTTAGGATCTCTGTAGATGACATCATGGCTTGGATCTATCTTGAAATGCTGAGATCGATGAAAGTTGGATCGATCGAACTTGAGGTGAGATCGATCGAAGTTGCTGAAATTCCACCTTTTGCTTCCTTTTGTTCTGCCTTGCTTCTTTCTTTGATTCATCCCAGAATTGCTTCATTTCTGCTCTTATTTGTCTGAGTTAGCTTATTTTGGGGAGAAGTACCTGAAAATGGAAATAACATGAAATCAATACAAAATGGTAAAATAAGATAGATAGAGGTTCTAGAATACCTAAGCTTAAGGGGTTTAAATACGCACTTTTCAGGGCTGATAAAAAATGAACATGTATGATACAAGAGATAAAAGACAAAATGTGTCATATGGGTGTTAAGTTTAACGTCTCTAGCAAAACGGAATGCTACTTTGAAAAACGGTATTTTTTTTCTCATAAGAGAAAAGTAACTAAATAAAATAAAATAAAATAATAAAAGTAAAATGAAATGAAAAATAAAATAAAATAAAAATAAAAAATAGAAAAAGTTAAAAAGTCAAAGGGGCAAAACTGTGATCGATCCTTACTTGGATTGATCACACCATGATCGATCTCTATGCTCGCACAATGGGACATAGGCATGAAACTTGCAGAGCTTCAAAAAAATTTCTAAGTATAGTAGTGAGATCGATCACATGGAAAATTGGATCGATAGAAGTGCACTTGGAACAATCGAACAGAAAGTTCACACGATGGACTCAGACCTGAAATCTACAGAGAATTGACTGCAGAGCGGTTCGATCGATCCAACCAATAATGAGCTGAAAGTGTAAAAAATCCTACGCTAAGCCCCAATGATAACAAGAATGGAGATTAAAAAACGGATGGAAGAATGTACACAAAAATGAAAAATAAAAAGAAATGAGGGAGGAATAGAGTTTTGAAACTTTACGAATACTACTGTTTAACGTCTCTAATAAGACGTTGGGTCAACTCACTAATCAAAATAATCAAAAACGGGATATGAGACATCCTTATTGACTCTCTTTTCACTTTTCTCATTTGATGCCTCACTTATGACAATGAAATCATCCTTCAAAAGAATGACTTGAAAAGAAATGAAGGAGATGATTTCGTTCATTTCATCCACGATCTTAAAAACAAAATCAATCATGGTTGGCCTTGCCTCATTTTTGTGCTCTTAAAGTGTATTCAAAGAATCATTTCCTTTGTGAATTGGCAAGGCGATGTCTTTCAAAGACTCAATTGGAATATCAAGAAACATCTTCTCTTCATCCCTCTTCTCTTCCTCAAAAATAGCCATCTCTTCACCTTCTAAGTTAGCTAAGGAGTGCATTAGAGAGTTTACTTCATTTTTGGAGCTTTCAAAGTCAAAACCATAATTTTTTTACCTTTCAAAAAGGCATGTCTCAAGAGGGTCTTTGGAGATAATAGAAGGAAAGTTCTCTTCAACAAGTTCCTCCTCCTCCTCTCCTACCTCTACAGTGGTCAACATCTCCTCACTTTTTAAAGTAGCAATGGCCGAGATAAAATCGTGATCAAAACAAGGAAAGTCCTCATTAATCATGTTGTACTCTATTGGATTAGCCATTGGTGGACACATTAACTCCTCAAATTACCCACTTACTACTTCTTCCTCTTCACTCTCATCATCCTTATTTATATAAATTGAAGTTCTTGCCATTTTTTCATTTGCCTCTTCCTCCTCCTCTTGATGAGAAATAGTACTTGTAATTTGCTCAACTTGAGCTTCAAGTTTGGCTAAGATTTGAGAATGAGAATTAATATATTAAGTTTGTGAATTAAGCCCATCAAGTAGAGCTGACACTTTTTTTTGAAACTCGGGTGAATAAGGTGATGGAGGTGGTTCTTCAAAAAATGGTGGGGGAGGGTTATAGTCACAAGGAGGATTAAAAGAGTGATCAAGTCCATAATAAGATGATGTATGTTGAACATTGGACTTAATCTCATAAGGATTAAAATATGATGGAGGGGCATAAGGTGAAGGGAAGAAATTCCCTACCAAACATGGATTAAATAATGGCTCCATTCATATTAAAAATCCAAATGCAAGAAAAAAATTTGGCCTCCACACGGGCCGATGTTTGGACAAAAATTTAAGTAATAAAATGAGCCTCAACAAGGGCTATCACAAGCATGCAAAGAAGTGAAACAATTAAACTACAAGATTTTCAAGAAATGCTCACAAAGGTTCTTAAGCAACTTCAAATTCCAATACAAGCTTCAAGTTCCAATGATTGCTTTAAGATCCAATGTTTGCCTTCCTTGTAGTCAAGTATTTAATTGAACAAATTATATCAAGAGTAAGAAAAGAATATACAATGGTAAATAAAATAAAAATAGAAGCAATCAAATGAACACTATTGTCTAGTCTAATTCCAACAAAACCATCAATCCCCGGCAACGGTGCCAAAACTTGGTGGTACCCCTTCCTATGTGTTTGAAAAACGGACTTTGTAATGGGAGAGGTAGCTTTGCAAGGTCAAAATATGAATGTGGTTTCGGAAGTATTTCTAGTCAAATTTACATTTATAAAACCACTACTACAACTAATGAATTATAGCGAGTAGGGATCGTCCACAGAGATTATACGTGTTAGAATTTAACTTCGACTCTAATGTACAAAATGATTACAATGGAGGTATGGTTGGTTGATTTCTCTAGAAAACAATTAATTAAAATGAACTAAGTTAAGATAAGGATTTAAGAGATGAGAAGTGAGGTCTTGGGGTCCATTGGAATCGCTACTAAGCTCATTCACCAAGCCATTCACTTTCAACTAATTTGGGGAAAACCTTCTTGTGAACAAAATGCGACTACCAATTGCAATATTAAGGATGCACCATCAAATTCATGTATGAATTGTCTACTTGACTGACAAATAAACTAAGTGTAGCACAACCCATCAATTCTAAGCATGACCCATCAAACTAGTCATAATTATAGCACACATCAATCTAGAGAATCATCGAATTTGCAATAATAAGTCATGTAATATCAAATCAAGTAAAGATTGTCTACCTACCTACAAGTATGAATTAAATTGTAGAACAACTAATCAAGCATAAGCATAATCCATCAAATTAATTGACAAACCCATCCAATAAAAACTAAGTCTAGCCATCACTAGATTCTCAATCAACCACACATAGACTCTCAATTAACCACACAAAGACATGCAATTAATATAGAAAAACTGGTGCGGAGATCAATTCTCAAATAATCAAACATAAGACAACACGTAATCACATAGAGAATCAATAGAAAGAATTAATCCATAGAAATCAAAGGAGAACCCAAGATTCATTAAATTCACAAGGCTAAAACACTAATCAAAAGATATTATTCCCCAAAAAGTATAGAAAAGATAAAGGTTTAGATTACAAACTTGGGGCTCATCCAAGCCCCAAGGAGAAATCTAGCCAATCATGCAGGAAGTGGGTGTGATCTTGGAACCCTCAAGGGCAATCCCCAAACATGATTCCATCTTCTTCCTCTTCTTCTTTGTTGAATTCTAGAGAGAAAGTGTGTGTAGATCTTGAGATGTGTTCTTGGTGCCTCCACTCTTCTCTTTTCCTCTATCCCTAATATCTAACTTTTCTAGAGAGATAAAATAAAATTACAATGAAATAAAATTGAAGACAAAAGATTGATTACATAATGGTTCAATTCCCTTTAAATACATGGTCCTTAGAGTAGTGAACAAGTCAGAAAATAAGCCCTTAAAATATCTAATCCCGTAACTATGTGGTAGGTAGAGTTCGGGCGCGCGGGAATGAAACAGCTTGCTACCAGCGTATTTTCGATCCATCCAAAATATCTTCGATCGATCAAAGAAATGTTCGATCAATTGAAAAAATCTTCGATCCATCCAAAAAATTTCGATCCATCCTAAAATTTAGCATTTTTGACCTTTTTTCGGATTTTTCTGGAATCTTCTCGGAATTTTTGCTTGACTCTAAAAAGACTGTAATGGACCATTTTTAGCCCGTTTGAACCTTATTGACCTAAAGTAGACAAAAACACAAACAAGTACTAAAACTAGAAAATAAAGATAGATGAATGGACTAAAATACCCTCACTTAGGTGCTAAAATGCGTCACATTTGAGCACTCATCAATAGTAGTCGGAGAAGGCACAATTATACTCTCATTTTGTGGCATTTTGCACAACTAGAAAGTAATAACTGAAACCTATCAATTCATGAAATACCTCGTATTAAATTGAGGAAAAATGTTACCAAATACTAATTTGAATTTAGAGGCATCCATTTAATACTTCCAAATGCAACGTAATAAAAAATATTATAAAAAAGTAAAAAATTTAAAATAAGAGGAACTCAAGGAACTAGATACTGTGAACAAACTCCCAAAGCACTTTGAAATTTGTCTATAGAAACAACACAATTATTTGACATGCAATATAGTTGTACCTAGGGAGAGAGAGTCTCATTTCTTAGAAGATATTGCAGTAGGGATAGAAGCTTTAGCATCATAATCGGTGCTTGTATTGTTGTCAAATTTGACACCGGGCCAGTTCTTGCAATCTGGCTATAGACCGATGAGACATGCCTTCCACAGCCACTCCAGCTGGTCTTGCCACACTTGGAACACTTCACCTCAAAGCACATTTTTGTATATAAATTCACCTTTTTAAAAGTTCGGCCCGTCCTAAATTTGAATTGGGATTGGTTTGTGGTTTTGAATTAGATGAGCAATTCTTTTATAGTGGAGCAGAATACATAATCTTTGAATATGTTAAACTCCACAATGCACCTCATTTTGGACCTCAAAAGGGGTTGACTTGGTTCATGGATGCCGTGACTAACGATGCCTTGGAAAACACTATGGACGACTTTACAAAATTGATTGTTCAAAAATTGACCTGTTAGATTATGGTTTGAGCTAGCCCGGCTGGTCCAACATGTGTGTTGACCTCATATTATAATGACCTTACAAGGACATGGTAGTTCTTTTTATTTTATTTATTATTTATTTATTTATTCTTAATAAATTAAGAAGACGAGAACTCAAACAAGCGCATAGCCACTCAAAAAGTTAGACCTCTATTAACTAGGTTAGTAGTTCATAGAAATTCTAGTAGTTGGAAATCTAAATAAGGATGAATATTAAGCTAAATAAATTAAATCATCTACTTTGAAATTAATCAATAAATTTAAATTTGAGTTGTGCAATTCAAAGTCAAGTCAATCAGCTTGACGCTGAATGTGCAATGTCTTTTATTGACTGGCTTAGAACATACTTTTTCACTTTTATCTTTGTAATGACCCGGTTATTTTCCTCCCTTACATTTTTCTAAAATTTTACGGATAAATTTTTTCGGCTTAATTTTCTTTTCTGAGTTCTGTTTCTCGTCGTTTAGTGTAGCCTCGAGTGCTCAGAAATGGTTTTTGAGACTCTTTCGTTTGGATTGACAATTTCCTTTAAGGACCGAGTCATTTCCACATTTTTCATTTTTCGACACTATTTATTTTTTGTCTTTTTTCCTATTTTATCCTTTTCCCTATTCTGTCTTTTTCTCGTTTGTCACTTTGTTGGAAAAACCTCACCTTTCATGCTCGGAGTTGGTTTTTGACTTCACGTGCCTTCATTCGAGGTGGTTTCCACGAAATACGTATCTTTACTTTTGCAAAAAAGTACTCTAGTTGCTCCTGGTGCCCGTAGGGGCATGGATGCACAATTTTTCAGAATCTTTTTCTTTTCTTGGGGTGTTTTTTGTAAATATATTTTAAAGATATTTTATTTCAGGGGTTTTTAAGAAAATATTTCTAGAAGATATTTTTATTCTGGGTCATTAGTGTATTTAACCCATTTTGGAGTGGCCATTGTGTAATTAACGAAACTTATTACAAAAAATATGTCGTTTGGAGCCTGGATCCTCGTACAGGATTCATTTTCACATTTTGACGAGTCGTGTGCTCTTAGAATTCCGTTCTGGTCGTTTTTTTCCAGTTTCAGAATTTCTGACCCTAGTTACCGCCGAACTTGTTCGAGGCATATCTCTCTGCTCAAGACTCGATTTTCGACGCCATTTCTTCTGTTGTTCATATTTTCTCATTTTGAATCTTTTTTGTTCACGAAGTTTTGCTGTTTGAGTACGTTTGTTCAAAATCCACTTTTCCGGACCCGGCGGGTCCCTTTCGGGGCATTTTTTGAGATTTTCTATAAATAGGGGACTTAAAGAGAAAAAGTCAAATTTTCTTCTCTCTCTCCTCTCTCTTGGCCGGAAGCCATGGCTCCCAAGGGGCTGCCATGCTTCCTCTTCTTTTCCCGGTCACTTCCCTCGAGTGAAACATCGTAGTGCCTTAACGTTTAATGCTTGTCTTGACAACGTGCATCTTTTACCCTTATTAGAACCCATTTCTGACCATTTATTGAGTTCGGGTTTGAAGTCAAGTTATGATTTTCATGGGGCTTCCTTCGGATTCTTGTTCATCGTGTTGTCCCCGACAAAACCCTTCGGTATTGTCGGATTCGGAAGACTTTTTTTTCGGTGGGCTTTTGAGATTTTCATCTCAAATTAAGGTAGGGGGTGTTATAATTTATTTTCTTGTTATATTGCATGCTTGTGATGCATATACAACTTGTTTACTTGTTTTGATATCAAATCTAGAGATTTTATTTAATTATATTCTTGTATGAGATTTGATTTTCCCGGTTGCTCATAACTTGGTTTAAACATATAGCATGATAGAATATTACCCCTTGACATGATCATTGACATATATTAAATTGAGAGCTTTTGGATAAGTAATGAAGTCTTTATTTAATATTTATCTTAGGTGAAAGATTAATTCATGTGGCCTTAACTAGCTTGAAATCGATGTGTGTTAGCATATTATATTAGGCCCTAGCATGCTGTTCAACATAGGTGAATTTGAGAGAAATCGGAGATGTTTTGAAATCTAGTAATATTTAATTAATTTGATTAATTAATTTGTTCCGAGTGTACTATTCACTCCATGGGATTTCTGACTTGATATTCTTGATGTGCATGTCATGTACTTCTACATATATTTAATCCAGAATATTTGATTAAGTTTTGAAATTTTTCATTTATTATTTTTCTAGTATTAAGGTTTAATACTCATGGCCGTGTCTTGCATGGAATGTACTCGTATCGTACCCTTAAATCTACTCTTAACATATTGTATAACACATATTAAATTGAGATCATTTGGGTGAATTTCAAAATCTAGAGATTTTAATTAAAGGAATTAATTAAAATCCATTCAATGGTTTTATGAGTATGTTTAAGTCTCTAACTAAGTATTCATGATTTTCTTGACAAGTTCCTTCACGTGTGTCAAATTGAGAATAATCGGATAAGTTTTGAAACTTGTATTTAATTATTTTCTTTGTATAGAACCTAATTCACATGGTTGTGTCTTGTATGAGTTGAACTTGTATTTCGTAGACTCATATATTTTATCAAGCATCATGACCCCTTGTATCTTGGTTTCATTAATGTACTTCATAGACTTGTACAATTGTCATGGAATGGTTTAATTATACATGTGTTGATTAGTAGGTAATTGAATCATGTATCATATACTTGCAGTACATTTATTTCAATGGATTTCTTGTGCTATATATCTTAGTTCTAGTCTATATAGATGCACACTATGATTTCTTGATATTTCACATGTCATCATAGTTGATGAACTTAGGGCATGACTTGTATGTTCTAAAATCTTGGTTGTGCATAAAACGTGGTTAATGCATTTCTTGTATTTTGATACATTCTTGACTTACACAACTTGTTGATTTTGGGACTTAGGATATCAATCAAAAATTGGCATGGCTAGGACTTGGTTCTAGTACGGGGGAATGTCCTCCTACACTACAGTTCGCACTAGGGGAAAGGTACCAATGGGTTAGTAGCCCTAAAGTGATCTCAAGAGTACGGTTTTAATCCGGGGGATATCCGAGTTTTCCACATTGGTTGATTTGACTCTTTAAATTTTAAGTTGCTATTCCTTGAAGATTTAAACTTTTCGTGTATGTGAAATGCTCCAATCTTGTTTACTTGCATAGATATTATGCCTTATTCTTGATCTTATGCATAACTCTTTTCGTGTTTCATGGAACGTTTCATCCTTGTTTAATTGCATAGATATTATGCCTTGTTCTTGATTTCGTGTATTACTCATATCGTGTTAATCAGAATGCCCCAATTATGTTAATTGCATCGATAATGTAATTCTAGTTAACTCATGTCCATGTATACTTCTTGTCTTGTCAAATTGGAATGCTCCAATCATGTTAAATTGCATAGATATTATGTATTATTCTTAATTTCATGTATTACTCATCTTGCTAATTGGAATGTTCCAATCTTGTTTACTTGCATAGATATTATGCCATGATCTTGATTTCACGCATTTCTCTCATGTTATCAATTGAAATATCCCAATCATGTTAATTGCATCGATAATGTAATCCCTGTTAGCCCGTATTCAAGTATCATTTCTTGTCATGTTGTATAGAGTGTTCTAAACCTTGCTTAATTGTATTGATAATGCAATTCATGTTGACTTATATTCAAGCATCCTTCTTGCTGTGTTCCTTAGATTATCCCAATCTTGATTTGTATTATATATGTATATGTATCATGATTCTTATTGTTTGTACTCTAGGGTAGCTTAGGATGATCCCTGAGTCTCACTTGATATAGACGCTAGGTGACATGATCCCTTTTGAACTATTTCATGTTAGTCTAAAAATCTGAAAGAAATTGAGTCGATGTATGCTCATTCTCTATGAGTAAACTTGTTTACTTACTCCGAAGTTACTGGGGGATTTGTTCAGGTACGAAGACTTGGTTCGTGATGCTTGTCGTTCATTGGGATGGCTTGAAGCTTCGAGTTCCCATTTCATACAAGTGTTAACATGAAGTATCATTTGGTAGCCTTAAGTATCAAACTTGTATTCTTTGATTCCATTTATGTAAAGTGTGCATAAGTAAACGCTTTTCATTGTATTCAACATATATAAGATGAGACCGGAGGCCAATGTCATGTATTATGTATTCTATGCACTCTCTAACTTCATGAACATTGTGAAAACCTTGAAAAACCACAAGTCTTTGCTTCATAACTTTTGCATCGGGCATGGGAATTCCATTCTTTCTTTTTCACAGGGTTTCTATGATCATGTATGAGGTGTGGCCAAGGGCTAAACACCATTTCATTCTAAGTTTTGCATTGTGGTTTCATTTATAGCGTTTTTAGGCATTTTTGGCTATTGAGAGGTCATATTTTGCATTCTTGACATTTCGAAGCCGCGGACCATTGGGACGCGTCTTAATTATCTTTTTACGTTTGTGTGTATGTCCATATTTTACAAAACTCTTAAGTTTCAACTTTTAACCAATTTTTGGGCGATTTTATGGATTTTTATGAAAAATTCATCCATAGAGGTGTCATTTGAGTTCCTCCTTGTTTTGGCATGTTTTGGATGTTTGAACGGGGCTAGAAAATGTTTTCAAAATTGTTCGGAACATGTAGAATGAATGTAGAACCTTAGAGATGGACCTAGCGTCATACACACACACATTGCAGCAGCTTTTCTGAGCTACAGCAGATGTGTCGGTTGGCTGATGAGGCATTATTGGTCGGCTGACAAAGCCCTCGAGACCATTCCAGTAGCCTTTTAAGGAAAAATGGCATTTTGGTCGGCTGACCATGGGGGTTCGGCCGGCTGATGATACACTTTCGGTCGGCTGATCCTTACCGTCGGTCGACCGATCCTCCCTGGAGCCCTCAACTTTCAGTTTCTCTTGGACAGTTTTTCTTGTTCCGACTTCAGAGGGTCATATCTCACTCATTTGAAATCCAAAACTGGTTGTTCTTAAGTCTAAGTTCAAGAGCTCGAAGTTAGTTTTCCAATGGTGTTAGTTTTCCAATGGTACCAACCACTTGTCATAACTCCACCTATAATGTAAGTTATTCCAGTTCTAGTGAGATAGTGTCGTGGTATCTCTTAAATGGAGAAGGCCACTTTGTTTTAATTTCATATCTTTTCCATTTGGACTTGGAATCAGGCAATTCTTGAGTCTAACTTCGTTTATTTTTTGTTGTCTTTCTAATGGTGTGCACGGTGGCACCCATTTTAGGGTGAAATGACCATTTTGCCTTTAGTTTATTTCTTTTTGAGTTTGGCATTCTTGCTTCATTGCTTGGTTCAATCAAGTTCCATGGCTTTATGGGGAGTCTTCTTGGTGCCTTAGGGATGATGTACATCTGTTGAGGCCATTTTACTTCTTTTGCTTCCGCATTTCTAGATCCCGTTCAGGTCATCACAGGAGACACTGGGTTGAAAAATCCAGGGTTGTTACAATCTTTGTTTTAGTAATTTTTATTTTTACCTTCTTTTTCTATTATTTGAGTGGGTTTTACATTTTTTTTTTTTTTACTTTACTTTTCTTTCTTTTATCTTCAAGGGCTGTTGAAATTTTCATTATTCTAGAAGGCTAAACAATCAATTAGACCCGTCATTGGTCTTGGTGTTGCATTTTCTTTTCTTCTTTTGCCAGCAGTCAATTAATGACGTTAAATTTAGTTTCGAATATTTTACTGTGTCCAATCTTTTCTAGCATTAAGTTTGTTTAATATCAGAGATAGAGAAACAAGGAGAGATACACAGATATGAAATGTGGAGATTTTATATATTGAAGTATGTTTGGAGCACGTACAAAGGAGCCTATTTATAGGTTATTGTGCGACGGTTATACAATTGTGATTAATCTATAATCACGGTAAGAATCAGTATACAACGACTATAAGAAGATACACAGAATCTTTATATTAACACCTCCCTTGAACTCAAGGTGGTAAAGCGAAAACCAATTTGAATTTGGAAACTAATTCCCGAAATCTGTCTGGCAGATGAGCTTTGGTAAAGATGTCAGCGGTTTAATCAGCGGAAGTTACAGAATGAAGGCATACGATTCCTCGAGTAGCTTGTTGATGCACAATACGACAATCAATTTCAATATGTTTGGCGTGTTCATGAAACACATCATTATGAGCAATGTAAATAGCACTCTGATTATCACAATAGAGAATAGTGCCATTGGAATGAGAAACACCCATATCTATTAGGAGCCATCGAAGCCAAATAAGTTCTTGTGTGGAATCAGCAAGGGCATAATATTCAGCTTCTGTATTAGATCTGGAAACGATGGATTACTTTTTGTTGCGCCAAGAAATGAGAGAGTTACCAATAAAGAAGTAGAAGCCAGTAGATCAAGGCACAGAAATAAATTGTCTAACAAGATGCACATCATAGGGGATGTCAAGTCGAGTAGTAGTGAGATATACCAGACTACCAACCAATTATTGATACAATGTGGTATCATTGAGAGTGTACCATCTAGAGGAATGAGCTTAACATTTGTCTCAAGTGGAGTAGGAGCTATTTTGCAATCAGTGATACCAGCACGAGCAAGAATGTTAGAAGAATACTTGGCTTGGGAGAGATAATAGCCATCCAAGTCAGAGAAAATCTCTAAGGCTAGGAAATAGTGGAGGCGCCCAAGATCCTTCATATCAAAGTGATGACTGAGAAAATTTTTGAATATAGAGATACCTGCAAGATCATTACCAGTAATTATCATGTCATCAACATAAAGTAATACCAGAGTTAGTCTTGCGGATAAAAAAAGGTAGAATCATATAAGCTTGAGGTAAATCCAAAATCTCCAATTTTAGAACTAAATTTAGCAAACCAAACTCTTGGAGCTTGTTTAAGACCATACAGTGCTCGACGGAGTTTACAGACTTGATGTGGAGAATGGTCATATCCTGGAGGAAGTTTCATATATACTTCTTCAATGAGATCACCATTGAGAAAGGCATTTTTCACATCCATTTGAAATAATTCCCACTTACAAGCTACTGCAACAGCCAATAGGCTATGGACAGAAGTAAGTCGAGCAACAGGGGCAAATGTTTCCTCATAGTCAATGCCATATTCTTGGGTGAAGCCCTTTACAATCAGACGAGCTTTATATCGTTCTACTGAACCATCAAAATGAGTTTTGATTTTGTGAACTCATATACAGCCAACAATAGTTTTGTCAAAGGGAAAAGTAACCATGTCCCATGTATGAGCTTGTGTGAGAGCCGTAGTTCTTCTTCTATAGCTTGCTGCCAAAGGGGGTTATCCTCATGATAGGATTGAGGCTTATGATGAGACATGATAGTAGAGAAACACTGAAAATCACGTAAATGACTAGGAGGTTTTCTTACCCGATCAGATTTAGGAGGAGGTTTAGCAGTAGTGATGGTATCTGATGAAAAAGATTCAGTAGCAGGACCATCAGATGAAGCAGATTTGTCAGGCAAGGCCATTTGTGGGAGCTCAGATGAAGACATTGTTTCTGGAGTAGATGAGATAGTGTTTGGAAGCTCGGATGAAGATATTGTATCTATGTCATCTGGGAAGAGTTTAATTAAAGAATCAGTAAAGAATAAGGGAGTAGAAGATTGAGATAAATGAAATTTGGAGACAGAAGAGAACATTTTGTGTTCCCAAAAAATGACATGACGAGAGACATGAAGATGTATAGAAATGGGATCCCAATATCTGTATCCTTTGTGTTTAATTCCATAACCTAGAAAACAACATAGACAAGCCCAAAGCTCTAATTTGGTACGTTCATGAGGCTGAAGTAAAACAGAACAAGCACTTCCAAAAACTTTGAGAAGATTATAAGCAAGAAAGATCCCATATAAGCGTTCATAGGGAGATTAATTTTCAATAATAGGCATGGGAACACAGTTGATGGTGTATACAGCAGTGAGAGCTGTTTCCCCCCAAAAAGAGCTCAGCACATGAACTAGATATTAGGAGGGAGTGAACAATGTCTAAGATATGCCTATGTTTATGTTTAGCTTGCCCATTTTGTTTGGATATGCCAAGATAAGAAGGGTGAGAGATCGTGTCATGTTGGTGATAAAATTTTAGAAAATTTGTTTCATTGTACTCTATACCATTATCAATACAGAAGATCTTGATGGATCAGGAAAACTGGGTTTTGAGCATGTTTGCAACATCATAATAAAGTTAGGGTAGTTCAGAGCGATTTTTCATGAGATATAGCCAGGTAAATCGTGGGTAGTCATAAATGAAAATAACAAAGTATGTGGATCCCCCTACTTTAGTGTGAGGAGAAGGTCCCCATATATCAAAGTGAACTAGGTCAAAATGAGCAGTAGTAATAGATGTGCTTTTATTGAAAGGTAAAGCAGGTTGTTTTGCAAGTTGACATGGTAAACAAGTTACATCATCATTTTTAACTGAACCTAATTTACCGGTTGACACTAAGGATCGTAAAAGCCCAACAGACACATGACCTAATCGGGAATGCCAAAGGCTAAATGAGGGAGTAGAGGTTACTGAAATAATAATGGAAACTGTAGAGAGCTGATGAGAAGGAATGCGGAGATGGATGAGCTCAAAGAGACGTCCCACTTTACGGCTTATCCCAAAGGTTTGCCCCATCTGTGGATCCTGTACATGATAATCGGAAGAAGAAAAAATGACACTAAATCCAAGTTCACATATCTGAGCAACAGAGATAAGATTGATTGTAAGTTTTGGTATATGAAAGGTATTTCTGAGTGAGACATTGGGAGTGGAAATTTGACTGATGTGATTGACATGTAAGTGAGATCCATTAGCTGTATGAATTGTACGTGTATTGATGGTGGGATGATGTGTAGAAAACATTATAGAATCAGAGGTCATGTGATTATAATAGCTAGAATAAAAAAACCAAGAATTACCTTGGGTAACTGACATAACAGTGGAAGAAGGAGTACCATTATTGGAGATAATTTGTCATAGAAGAACCTCGATATCGTTGGTGGACATCGGTGTGACTGTAGAAGCAGGAGGACATATCCTTCAGCGATGGCAGCAGTGATGGAAGAATATGGATGATTGTGTCTAGATGAAGAACCTTTAGAATAATTAGTGAGAGAATGCCAGTTTTTGGGACAGTCACTGTAATGACCTTGTTATTTTCCTCCATTTCCTTTTTCTGAAAATTTCACGGATAAATTTTTTCCATTTAATTTTCTTTCTGATTTCTATTTCTCATCACTTAGTGTCATCTCGAGTGCTCAGAAATGGTTTCTGAGACTCTTTCGTTCGGATTGACAACTTCCTTTGAGGACTGAGTCATTTCCGCATTTTTATTTTTTCGACACTATTCACTTTTCGTCCTTTTCCTATCTTGTCTTTTCCTCGTTTGTCACTTTGTTGGAAAAACCTCACTTTTCATGCTCGGAGTTGGTTTTTGACTTCACGTGCCTTCATTTAAAGTGGTTTCCACGAAATACATATCTTTACTTTTGTAGAAAAGTACTCTGGTTGCTCCCAGTGTCTATAGGGGCATGGATGCACAGTTCTTCAGAATCTTTTTCTTTTCTTGGGGTATTTTTTGTAAATATCTTTTGAAGATATTTTATTTCAAGGGTTTTTAAGAAAATATTTTTGAAAGATATTTTCATTTTGGGTCATTAGTGCAATTAACCCTTTTTGGAGGGGCCATTGTGCAATTAACGAAAGTTATTGCAAAAATGTCTCATTTTGAGCCTGGATCCTCGTACGAGATTCATTTTCACATTTCATTGAGTCGTGTGCTCCTAAAATTCCATTTTGGTCATTTTTTCTCCAGTTTTAGAGTTTATGACCCCGGTTGCCGCCGAACTTGTTTGGGACAAATCTCTCTGCTCACGACTCAGTTTTCGACGCCATTTCTTCCGTTGTTCATATTTTCTAATTTTGAATCTTTTTCGTTCATGGAGTTTTGCCATTTGAGCGTGTTTGCTCAAATTCCACTTTTCCGGACCTGGCGGGACCCTTCCGGGGCACTTTTAGGGTTTTCTTATAAATAGAAAGTCATAAAGTGAAAAAAATCACTTTTTCTCTTCTTCTTCCTCTATTTGGCTGGCAGCCATGGATGTCCATGGAACTGCCACTTTCTCTCTCCTCCTTTGATCCACTTTTCTTAAGTGAAAAGTCTTCGGCCTTAACGTTTATTGTTTCCTTTGTCGTGGTCTACCTTTCCCCCTTATTAGAACCCATTTCTGACCTTTTTTCGAGTTTGGGTTTGATGTCAAGTTATGATTTTCATGGGGTTTCCTTGGGATTCTTGTTCATCGTGTTGTCCCCGACAAAACCTCGAAGTTTCATTAGATTCAGAGCATTTTCATTTCAATGGGGATTTGAGATTTTCATCTCAAAGAGAGGTAGGGGGTGTTATAATTTATGATTCTTGCTATATAGCATGTTATTGATGCTTATACAACATGTCTGCTTGCTTTTATTCAAGATCTAGAAATTTATTTAAATTTGATTTAAATTCTATTTAATTGTACCATGCTTGTTTTCTATTTTTGACTTGATATATGGCATGGCCATGACTTAATCCTTGACATATATTAATCTTGGATCATTTGAACAACTTTTGAAATCTAGAGATTTACTTAATTTTAAATTAATTAAATTCCACATGATGATATCTTGCTCACTTTGTAAAATTGATGTAATATTTGCAATCACCACGAAATAGACATTCACATATATTATTTTGAGAATTTTTGGGCAACTTTAATTTCTAGAGAAATTAATTAATTAGCTTAATTAATTTCTACTTAGTGTTCGAATGATTTGGAATTGTATTCCATGTTGTTTTTGCCTATTTACCATGTATCATGACTTATTGCAACTTAGGTCCATTAATGTAGTTAATGAACTTGCACCCTTACATTGGAATGATTTAATTGTTCATATGTTGTTTAGTAAATAATTAAATCATTTATCTTATACTTAAGGTATATTCACATCAATGGATTCCTTGTGTTTTGAATCCTAGTTTGTAGTCTATATAGATGCATTTGATGATTTCTTGACATTTCACATGCCATCATAGTTGAGAACTTAGGGCATGACTTGTGTGTTCCAAAATCTTGGTTGTGCATGGAACGTGGTTTAATGAAATACTTATATATTGATACTATCTTGATTTGCATAACTTGTTGATTTTAGAACTTGGGATATCAATCAAGAATTGACATGGTTAGGACTTGGTTCTAGTACGGGAGAATGTCCCTCTACAACTATAGTGCACACTAGGGGAAGGTACCCATGGGTTAGTAGCCCTAAAGTGATCCCAAGAGTATGGTTTTAATCCGGGCGATATCCGAGTTTCCACATTGGTTGATTTCACTCTTTAAATTTCAAGTTGCTATTCCTTGAAGATTTAAACTTGTTGTGCATGTGAAATGTTCCAATCTTGTTTCATTACATAGATTTTATGTTTCATTCTTGATTTTACTCCTTAAATTTCAAGTGTTGTATTCTTTGAAGATTTAAGACCTTTTCATGTTAATTGGAATGTTCCAATCTTATTTACTTGCATAGATATTATGCCTTGTTCTTGATATCATGTATAAACCTTATCGTGTTAACTAGAATGTTCCAATCTTGTTTCATTGCATAGATATTGTGCCTTATCCTTGATTTCGTGTATTAAACTTTTCGTGTCATGTGGAATGATCCAACTTGCTTAAATTGCATAGATATCATGCATTATCTTTGATTTCAAGCTTGTCCTTGTCAATCTTCAAGAAGCAACTGGCCCCTCTCAACTGGTCAAATAAATCATCTATCCTTGGCAAAGGATAATTGTTCTTGATTGTGGCATGATTCAACTTCCGGTAATCAATGCACAACCTCAAAGAACCATCTTTCTTCTTAGCAAAAAAGACTGGTGCACCCCACGGTGACACACTCGGTTGGATGAAACCTTTCATCCTCAAATCATCAAGTTGTTTCTTCAATTCTTCTAACTTTACCGGTGCCATATGATGCGGTGCCATAGAAATCAGCGCGGTACCAGGCATCAAATCAATAGTGAACTCCACTTCTCAATGTGGAGGCAACTCTGCCAAATCATCCAAAAACACATCCAAAAAGTTACGGACAACTGCAGGATAATCCTCTTCCACAATATCATCTTCTTTGGCAAAAAAGATAGCCAAGAAATAATCACCACGACCAATTCTATGAATTCCATATAATAATGAAGGTTGGGAATCACTTCGATCTCCCATGAAAAAGAAACAGTCTCCCTCAAGAGTGTAAACCGTGACTCTACCTCTGAAATAGTCGATCGTAGCACGAAATGAAGCTAACCAATCTATCCTGAGAATGACATCAAAACTAGTCATCTCCAAGAGGATAAGGTCAAACAAAAAATTTTGTCTAGCTATCACAATGGAACAATCCTTCACAACTCTGCTCGAGGACACTAAAACCCCAACTGGTATATCAACACATAACGCCCGATCCAAGAAACTGACCTCTAACCCCAATGCAAGTGCAAATAATGATGCAATGAAAGAATGAGATGCATCAGAGTCAAAGAGAACATGAGCCTAAGAACCAAACACTAGGAAGATACCTCAAACAACTGATGGTCCAGAAGATGCATTAGTCAGTGTAAGTGCAAAGACACGTCCCTGTGGTGCTTGTGCCTGAGAACTGCCAACCTGAACACCCGACTGCTGCACTAACATAGTAGCAGTATCACTCCTAGCTGGTCGTGATCCCTGTAGAGACATGCAAGCTATGGTGGTAGCAACGGTCTGAAGCCTGACTGAGCTGTAGTCAATTGCAACGGCCTCTGTTGTGACCCACTCCCACTACTGGTGCCTGCTCACCGATTCAGGCAGTCTCGAATCAAATAACCCTGCTGGCCACACCCATAATAAACTCTAGGAGCTGAAAAAACTAAAGATGATCTCATAGGACAATTATACTTGTGATGTCCAGGCTGCTGACATTGAAAACAAATAACTCCACTCTTATCAGACCCAGCTGGTATGGGAGTGATATGAGCGGATCATGCAGACTACTTCCCCTGAAACTAGGATGAACTACCTCTATTCCTCTTCTATGAAGGTCCTTCTGAAGATAGTCCTGCATTCCTCTTCTGTTTCCACTGTTCCTTTCCTATATTTCTGTCCTTAGCTTTTGCCTCAAGCATCAAAGCCCTTTCCACTACCTTTAAGTAGACCATAAAATACTGGTTGTCATAAACGGCCTCATTTGGTAAGAAAGGCCAGAGACAAACTTCCTCATCTTGTCAACCTCATTACTCATTAACTCAGGAGCAAAGCGAGAAAGAGATGTGAACTTGTTTTCGTACTCCGTTACCGATATATTGCCTTGGATAAGACCATTAAATTGCTCCATTAGCTACCACCTCTTGGTAATCGAAAAGTACTTCTCATAGAATAACTCTTTAAATTTCTCCCAACTCATCTCCTCCACTTTATATCGGTTAGTGACTGACTTCCACCAAAGCTTGGCATCCTTAGAAAACTTGTAAGTAGCTAGGATGATTTTCTTATAATCATCTGTCACATCAATAAAGGTTAAATAAGTTTCTACTTGAACCATGTAGTCGCCCGCTACCATGGGATCTGCACCACCTTTGAACATCACTGGCATTAACTTAGAAAACCCAAAAATCAACTTGAGACGTTTTTGCGCTGGCATCTCCACAACCTGAACTACCGGTTGTGGTTCCAATTGCGAAAAAGTAGCAATTGTTGCCCTCAAGGCACTCTGCAACAAGCGGTTCAATGCTAGTTTCCTCGAACCTTCACCCTTTTCAGCGGGTGCTTCAACATCATTCCTTCTGGTGGAAACATCTCTTGGGGTAATCAAATCCCATTTTGCTTTGCCGGATTGGAGTTAGAGCTCTCACCAACATCTCTTCTTGTCGGCTTAGGGACAACACCCCTCAGTTTGCTTCGTGGTGGCATCATGCTATAAAACAAGAAAATGGTTTAATGACATAACACTAAGGTCCACCGTGGACGACTCAACGTGAAATGATGCCGTACTAACACTTAGCATGCAAAACTATGTAATAAACACCTTAATATAAATATCTAAGCACATAAACAAATAAATAGTTAAGCATGCTTATTCAAATAATAAAACACATAGCAAATAATCACATAATCAACACAAACAACTTTTCATGCAACCCTATGTAGGCCTGTACCCGTCGTCCTAATGGTTTTTGAAACATTGCTCTGATACCAAATTTGTAACGACCCAGACCCGTGGGTCAGTATCGTTAACCGGGTCCTTATTCGGACCCGAGGTCAACTAGGTCATGCCCTCCACTTCTTATGTCCAAAACTGTCATAAAGGTCAATCCAGGGTCCCAAAATGACCCAAGACACATCCTTACAATAATAGTCAAACAATACAGGTTAAAGGGGATGGTCAGCCGGCTGATAACCCTTGGTCGGCCGGCTGGTGAGGTGGGATTGGTTGGCTGACCTACATGGTTGGCTGGCTGAAACGGTTTTGAAACTTGCATATTCTCAGGACTACTACAGTGGATGTGTTGGTCGGCTAGTGAGGAGGATTTATCGGCCGAAACAAGCTTTACACCCTTAAAACTCTCTAGAATGCAACCAAAATGCACTGTCAGTCGGCTGATGATCCTTGTCAGCTGGCCAATAGGCCTGGGATGCTGCTATGTGCAGCCTCAAACATCAAAAATGTTATAAAGCCCATATGCCAACTTGTGAAAACACCTGATACTCAAAACAAGTCTGAATTCGTGGTAAAATATACAACATCACACAGATATAAACAATTACTAATTTCTCAAAATATAACATCATCCTCCCATACAACATAAGCATTTACATAGCCTTAAATTTGCATCAAAATACAGTCAAACATCCTAGTTACAATACATGGCCATGGTTTGCAAAATGATCACAATTTTCCAAGGTTTGAGACCTTAGAAAAGAATGGATCCAAATACATAAAAGATGACAAAGACAAATTTCTAGTCCTCTTTAAGCTTGTGATGATTTAGTGTCCACAACTTCCTTTCCGAGTCTTGAAAAAATGTTAAATGATAGGGTGAGCATAAAGCTCAATAAGTAGTGCCTAAGATACACCTCTTGTGACCCCATGAATCCAAACAATCAATAGGATAATAGGGAATGGGATCATGCTAAGCTGGGGAAATACAAAATCAATTCCAAGTTCAGAACAAGCAAATGTTGTACTATGAGTGAAATGTCATGTTTGTCACTCCCCATTTTAAAAAAAAAAAATCATCCATTATTTCATAAATTGTTAATATAACATGCCCTTTGGTGACTCCGCAGCGACACGAGAGAATGATTGGCTACTGTCCCTAACCCTTGGTACCCCCACGGCGTCATTTGGGGCCCAAATAGCTCAACCACACTAGAGTGTTTTCCCTTAGTTCTCTCTAGGTTACATTAACACACTGGCCCTTTGGTGACTCTGCGGCAACTGGGTTTTCTCAAAACCATTTTATCCAAATTCTCCCCAAAAGTCCCTTTCTATTTCATTTCAAATAACTTTGCCCTTTTTCATGCCCAATGCTGTGAATGTATGACACATGCTTTGCCATTTCCAAGGAATTTAAGAAATTTCTACTACACAATTTGACATACATCCACATAGTCATTTTAGCTAGATAATAAACACTTAAGCATGAAAATTAACACTTAGGCATGGAAATTAACACTTAAGCATGTTTTTCACATAATTCCATCAACACACACGAGCATATATTTCAAATATAACAATTATATGATTTTTGTAGGCAATCAATTCAAATTAAACATGCTTGATAACAATTATTGAAGAAAAACTCACAAAGGAACAAGAAATTGAGAATTAGAAACCCCTACCTCAAGACAAGCAAAAACCCCCAATTTGTGCCCTAAATCTTGAATTCTCTAGAGTGTACTAAACTAGGAATTGCTCTGATCAACTTGTATATCTCGCCACGATCTTCAATTTACCACAAACAGCTTCCAAAAATACCAAGGATTGAGGGAGAAATCAAGGTTTAAAGCCTTGAAGTAAAAAAGAAAAGAAAAAGAAATTTTGAGAGGAAGAGAGAGAGACCAGCGGGAGAGGAAAAGAGAAATGGAAACCAAAAATGTGGTTTCATGACCACTTACAGTGGTAGAAGGTCCCACCTAAAAAAAATAATTTATTTTCCCTTTATTTTGCACCATAATTAAGTCATTTTAATACACAAACTAAATATATATATGCAACCCACATAAAACACATCAAGTAAAATGCATGAGATACAAATGGACCCAACTAAAATACCCCTATGCCACAATACCGGTAGCGGGTCCCACACGGGGCTGTCTGGTCTGAAAAACGAAAAAATTCAAAAATGGCAAACCTTGCATTTCAAAGAATCCTGAATTTAATGAAACGTCCCAACCAACTCTCAGACACAACCGGCACACTCCACAGTATCCGGTACGCAAAACAGTAAAAGATGAAAATGTCCTTGCAACGACAAAAATTTCCAAAAAAATGAAAAATGCCAAAAAAATGGAAACATCACAGTTTATTTATTTATTTACCCTATACTAAAATCAAAGTAACCCAAAGAGTGACTACAAAATATGAATGGAAGAACTCCATGAATGTTCTTGTTAGCCCAACTTCATTGGGTCAACCCTTTCACCTAATTGGGCATGGTATTTTTTGAGCTATACTATTGTATTTGAAATTTGTTTTATTTGCCTCTTGGATGGGAGGCTTTTGAATTTAACTGTCGAAACGTTTTCTTTTTATGGTAGACAAGTGTTGAAGTTTAATAAGGGTGCCAATATTTAACATGACGTGCTAATATGATTTAAAACATAACATGGGATAAACAAATTTAAATTTGACTTAATTATATTTAATTCATAAATAAATATGATAATTAGACATATCTTGTTCATGTTTGGCCTACTATTTATAAACCATTTAACTAATTACATCTTTTGAATCGCTGCAAAAGGAACATGTCGCCGTATCCGCTCAACTGCTCAAGCTAACGAGGCACTACAATAATGTAGTCAGCCCCACATCAAAGACTGCAACCCAAATTGACAAGGCACAGAACTGTTATGGGCCCACAAAAAATTGGGGTCCACAAAAAAGGTGAAAAAAAATGAGTCTCAACACATATATAGTAGTCCGAGAAGGCGCAAACATATATGCTCATTTTGTGGCATTTTGCACAACCAAAAAGCAATAACTTAAACCTATCAATTCATCAAATACCTCGTAATAAATTGAGGGCAAAATGTTACCAAATACTAATTTAAATTTAAAGGCATCTATTTAATACTTTCAAATGCAATGTAATAAAAAAAATTATAAAAAAAAAAATTTAAAATTAAAAGAAGAGGAACTCAGACCATGTTTAGTGTGGGTGAATGAAATCAAATCAGAGGGAATAGAATGTGTTTCTTTCTATTCTTGTGTTTGGTGTGGACTATTAAAGGTAGAATCATCATTCTTTACCATTTTCGGAGAATAGTCATTCCACCAAAATCATTTATTTTGTTTACCAATGGAATGGGCATTTCATTCTCACATGGAATAGGATTAAAAAAATTATGACCAAAAAATTTGTTCATCATCTCTTTTCTAAACCCATCTCTGTTCTCTTCCAACACATCGACATCTTCCAACTCATCAACTTCAAAGTTTCCTTCCACATCCTAGAACCACGACGACAACAAAGGTGGCCGAAGTAGAGGAAGCTATTGGACAATCCAGAAACACTATTGAGATCAGAGACCTTGGAAGTTTGGATCGCACCTTCAATTCCTTCGACGTTGCCACAATCTTCATCCCCAATATCAGATATGTTATAATTCTCTCCATAATCCAGCCATCTTGCTCTGCCACCATCATCATCTCCTTTTTCAACGGTGGAACATACAAGACCACAACACAACAACACAACCTAACCCAACCCAACCCAGCTACCTCTCTCATCCCCAAATGCTAGTTTCACCTTCGTCGTCTCCCTCCGCTGTCTTCCTCCGCCGCCAGAGACAGATCCGACTTCCTCATCTTCCTCCATCTTCCTCTCTCACTACCCTTTATCTGAGCACCGCCGCCAGAGATGCTTGCCCTTTGTTAGATAACCTTTTTCTCAACATGGCGTCTTCTTGCCTTCTTGCCCTATTCTTTCTCCAATTTCATTTGTTACGTTAATTTTTTGTTAATTTTTTTTTATTTTATTTTTTAAGTTAAATTTCTTTATTCATGATATAGGGTAATTTGAATAAATCAATTTAAATTAATTCCATTCTAACTTTTAAATTGGTTCAATCAAACACATGAATGAGAATCATCATTCCACATATTTACAACATTCCATGTTTGCAACCAAACACCAAAATGGAATGGTTCTCATTCTCGTTTCATTCTTAGCTTCATTCCATTCTCACTCTATTTCACTCTTGCCCACCAAACTAACTCTTAAGGAACTAGAACATGTGAACAAACTCACAAAGCACTTTCAAATTTTTTTATGGAAACAACACACAATTATTTGGCTAGGAGAATACATAAAAGACCGTGACACGCAATATAGTTGCACCTAGTCAGCACCTAGTCAGAGAGAGTCTCATTTCTTAGAGGATAATGCAGCAGGGATAGAAGCTTTAGCATCACAGGCGGTGCTTGCATTGTCGTCAAATTTGACACCGGGCCAGTTCTTGCGGAGACAGTGTTGTCCTTTTGGGATCCGGCTATAGACCGAAAAAACATGCCTTCCACAGCCACTCCAGCTGGTCTTGCCACACTTCGAACACTTCACCTCGAAGCACATTTTTGTATGTAAATTCACCTTTTTAAAATTTCTGCCCGTCCTTAATTTGAAATGGGATTGGTTTGTGGTTTTGAATTAGATGAGCAATTCTTTTATAGCGGAGCAGAATACATAATCTTTGAATATGTTAAACTCCACAATGCACCTCATTTTGGACCTCAAAAGGGGTTGACTTGGTTCATGGACGCCGTGACTGACAATGCCTGGGAAAGCAATGTGGAAGACGTACTTTACAAAATTGATTGTTCCAAAATTGACTTGTGAGGTTATGGATTGAGCCAGCTATGCTGGTCCAACATGTGTGTTGACCTCATATTATAATGACCTTACATGGACATGGTGGTTCTTTTTATTATATTTTTTATTTTTTTATTTTTTCTTAATAAATTAGGAAGAGGGGAACTCAAACAAGCACATAACCACTCAAAAAGTTAGACCTCTATTAATTAGGTCAGTAAGTAATGTCCATATCCATAGAAATTCTATTAATTGGTAATCTAAATAAGGATGAATATTAAGCTAAATAAATTAAATCATTTTCTTTTAAATTAATCAATAAATTTAAATTTGAGTTGTGCAATTCAAAGTCGATCAGCTTGACGCTGAGTGTGCAACGTCTCTAATCGACTGGCTTAGAACATAATTTTTCACTTTTATATTCGTTTTAGTAATTTTTATTTTTAACTTCTTTTTCTATTATTTGAGTGGATTTTAATTTTTTTTTTCTTTACTTTATTTTTTCTTCAAGGGTTGTTGAAATTTTCATTATTCTAGAAGGCTAAACAATCAATTAGCCCCGTCTTAGGTCTTGGTGTTGCATTTTCTTTTCTTCTTTTGCCAGCAGTCAATTAATGGCGTTAAATTTAGTTTCAAATATTTTAATGCGTCCAATCTTTTCAGGCATTAAGTTTATGTTATAGGCTTCGTTTGTTTGGACATCTGATATTTGGTTGTTATAAAATATTTACAAAAAATATATGTATATTAAAATTTAACAAAAATAACTTATTCCTCAATTTTCGGCAAATTATTTTACATGTCCCGCCCGATGGACTCGACCTTAACATTGACGTAAACCTTTAAAAAAATAATTTACCTAAAAAAAAAAATTCTAAAAAGAATATTTTAGGTTGAACCAAATGGAGCCTAATGAAAAAGAATTACAAAACAACATATGGTGTGACGAATTGTTGAGAGTTACCGAGAGAGGGGGAGAAAAAGACAATACCGAAAACCCTAAATGTTAAGGTATATATTTTAGAAGTATTAGTTAATTATTTACAGAGTGATCTCAACCCTTATAACTAATTATATTATTATTCAACACTCTCCCTTAAGCTGGAGGATAGATATCTATCATTCCCAACTTGTTACATAATTCCCAAAAATGAGACTTCCCTAATGGTTTCATAAGTACATTTTCCAATTAATCTTTTGAACTCACATAAGTAGTAACTATTCTTTTATTTAGTCTCATGAAATATTGGATTGCTAGCAATGTATATAGCAACCTGATTATCACAAATCATTCTCATAGGTTTGTCCTTGGAGAATCACATCTATTGTAAAAGAGATTTTATCCATATCATTTTACAAACAGTATGGGCCATTGCTCTATACTCTGCCTCTGCACTTGATCTAGCCACAACATTTTGCTTCTTACTTTTCCATAATACAGAATTACCTCCCACAAATGTCTGGCTAATATCCATTTAGTTTTTTGCCCAATCAGCATCTGTGAACCCAACGATATCTATATTTTTAGAATACTTAAACACAAGCCCTTTACCAGGAGCTTATCAGGTATTTTAAAATACGATATACTACAACAAAAGTTATATCTAGTCTGGTCACACTCAAATATATTAATTTTCCAACAAGTCTTCTATATCTTCCTGGATCATCAAGAAGTTTTCCCTTATTTCAACTGAACTTTGTACTTAGTTTCATAAAAGTATCATTTGGTTTTGCTCCTAACATTCATGTCTCACTTAATAAATCACATACATACTTCCATTGTGATATGCAAATTCCTTTCTGCGATGTTGCTCTTATATTCCCAAAACATATCTCAATCGACCCAACTCGATCCTCAATTCATATGAAAATGATTGTTCAAGAATTGTTTTAGGTCATCAATACCACTTTTATCACTCCCTATCATAATAATATCATCTACATAAACCACTAGAATGACGGTACTATTGTGGTTTTGTGGAGTTTGCTCAGATGAAAGATTTTTAGGAAGATTTAATTATATGGAAAATTCAAGACTGCTGAATTTTAGAAAAAAATTTATTTCCTGATCTGTTTTAACTTCCTTATTGGTTTCTAGTAAAATTCAGTTTCCTGATCTGATTTAACTTCCTTATTTGTTTTGGATCCTACAAAAGGCAATTTCTTGTAAGACAAATTATTGGGGGCTATAAATATCAACTCTAATTAGATTTTAGGGTGTGGTAAAAATAGATAGAAGAAAAAATAAAGGATGTATGATTGATTAATTTGTGCCAATACAAGAAAGAGCAATGGAAAGAGATTGAGAGAAAATTCTCCATTATAATTCTTCATCTTCTTCATAGTGAATTTGTTTGGTGTGCTCCTAGGATGTAGCCCCAAGATTTGGGTGAACCATGTATAACTTGTGTTCTTGTGTGTGATTTTCTCTATTCTTCATAATTACTTGTTTATTCTTTGAATAATGTTGTTTATTTTGCGTTTTCACCATAACAATTGGTATCAAATCTGGTTGATTGTGTAGTGTAAGTCCAACAACTGGTATCAAAGCTTTTGGTTGAGAACCTAGGGCACAGAAGGTGTTTGACAAAATTTTGAAAGTTTTAGATCAGATATGTCCATTCGAATGGGAGTAATGGCATCAGAAGATAAGACATCCACATTTATGATCGAAAAGTTTGATGGCACAAACTTCGGTTTTTAAAAGATGCAAATAGAAGACCTTTTGTTTCAGAAAAATCTGTATCAACCTTTGGGAAAGAAGCTAGATGAAACAAAGAATGTAGAATGGGAATTACTTGATATGAAGGCTCTTGGCACCGTTAGATTGACGTTGTCAAAGTCAGTCACCTTCAATATCAAGAATGAGAAGACGAATTATCTTATGGCAACCCTTTCTAGTATGTATAAACAACCTTCTGCTGCGAACAAAGTGCACTTGATTAAGAAATTGTTCAGCATGAAGATGGTCGAAGGTGGTAAGTTCAATGAACATCTAAATGCATTCAATGAGATAGTTAGGCAATTAGAGTATGTTGATATCGACTTCAAAGATGAGGTCCAAGCATTCCTAATTCTAGGGCAATTACCCAAGAGTTGGAGTGGCATAGTTATAACGATCAGTAGCTTTATAGGGAAGGCAAAGTTGAGTTTAATGAAGTTGTGAGCATGATTCTGACTAAAAGAATCAGAAGGCAAACAACAGGGATTTCTACCAGTGGTTCAGCATGGAATGTTGATAATAGAGGTAAGGGTTCAAACAAGAAAAAATGCAACGATAATAAAAACAGAGACATATCCAAGTCAACGAATGGAAGGACGCAATCTCAAAATTTTAGGAATTCCACAAATGTTAATGATTTTGAGTGTTGGAATTGTGGAAGAAAGGGACATTACTGTTTTGATTACAGACTTCTAAAGAAGGGAATTGAAAGAAAAACTGAAGTAAATGTTGTCTTAGAAGAATCAAATGATGTATTGATATGCTCTTTGGAGAGCAAGGCAGAGTCATGGGTTTTAGATTTCGGCGTATCGTTTCATAACACCTCAAGCAAAGCACTATTTAATAGCTATGAATCGGGTAACCTTGGCAAGGTATATGTAATGACCCGGATTTTTCAGATAAATTTTTTTTTTCATTGTCTTTTCCCTTCTAAGTTCAGTTTCATGTAGCTTAGTGTCGTATTGAGTACTCTGGAGTGATTTCTGAGACTCTTTTCTATGGATTGCCAACTTCCTTTGAGGACCGAGTCGTTTCCACATTTTTTCATTTTTTGACACCATTCACTTTTCGTCCTTTTCCCTATTTCGTCTTTTCCTCGTTTGTCACTCTGTTTGCGTAACCACACTTCTTGTGTTCGGAGTTGGTTTCTGACTTCACGTATCTTCATTCTCAATGATTTCTATGAGATACATATCTTTACTTTCGTGAGAAAGTACTCTGGTTGCTCCCGGTGTCCATAGGGGCATGGATGCAAAGTTCTTTGGAAACTTTTTCTTTTCTTGGGGTGTTTTTCACAAATAACTTTTGAAGATATTTTATTTCAAGGGTATCTAAGAAAATATCTTTTGAAAGATATTTTCATTCTGGGGCAGTTTCACAGTTTTCACTTTTTGGATGGGTCATTGTGCAATTAATGAAAGTTATTGCTCAATGCCTTGTTTTGAGCTTGGATCCTTATATGGGATTCATTTTCACATTTCGTCAAGTCGTGGACTCTTAGAATTACCTCCTGGATGATGTTTTCCAGTTTCAGGGTTTTTGACCATAGTTTGCGCTAAACTTGTTTTGGGCATAACTCTCTGTTCGGGACTCGGTTTTTGATGCGTTTCTTTCGTTGTTCATATTTCCTCATTTGGAATCTTTTTATTCATAGAGTTTTACCGTTTGAGCGTGTCTGCGCGAATTCCACTTTTCCGGACCCGGCGGGGCCCGTTCGGGGCACTTTTTGAGTTTTTCTATAAATAGGAGGTCTTAGAAAGAAAAATCAAAATTTTTTCTCTCTCTCCTCTCTCATGGCCGGTCCAACCTCCATCCATGGCTGCCATCTTCTCTCTCCTCTTTTGGACTTCTTCCCTTCATTCAAAAGTCGTAATGCCTTAGTGTTTATTGTTCCCCTCGGCGAGGCCTTCGATTCCAACCGATTGGAATCTCGTTTTGGCCATTTCTTAAGTTCGGGTTTAAAGTCAAGTTGTGTTTTTGATGGGGCTTCCTTGGGATTCATGTTCGTGGTGTTGTTCCCAACAAAACTTAGGAGTTTTGTCGGATTCAGAGCCGATTTATTTTAGTAAGGATTTGAGATTTCATCTCAAATAGAGGTAGGGAATGTTTTAGGCTTTTGTATGTGTTGTATTGAGTGTTGAGCATGATTATACAACTTATATATGTGCCTTGTATCAAATCTAGAAAGTTAGTAATTTTTAATTCTTTGTATAAGATTTAAAATTCATGATGATATATAACTTTGATTTGAATTGTGGTATGGTAGAAAATCTTGTTTTAACATGTTTGTTAACATATATTAAATTTAGATTAATTAAATAAGAATTGCTCTTTTTAATTAATATTTATCTTTTGTGAAAGATTAAAGTTCATGGCCGTACCTTGCATGAAATTGAGTTGTATTATGCTTCTAAATTAAGTTTTGGCATGTTTGTTAACATACTTTAATTTGAGAGCATTTGGTAGAGTTTGAAAATTTAGAGACCTTAATTAAGAGAATTAATTAAAATCTAATTTTGTGGTTTCATGGGCCTAATCAAGCTTTTGTGGGAATATATGTAATGACCATGATATGTCTATTAGCATATATTAAATTGGGGCCAATTGAAAATGATTTGAAATCTAGAAGGTTTAATTATTTTGATGTAATTAAATTCTATCTTGTTTATCCATGAATTTAATCATGTTTTAGAAGGTGCTTCTATTTTCAGATCAGGGATTTAGACATGTGAAGTATTCACTCGATTGTGTTATATGCATTGAAGGGCATTGTTGTTAAATTTATATTCATGAGAGTATGTTTATAATATGAATATATTGTTGGTTTGTGATTTCGTAGCATTATGGATATGAAATGCTTATTATGCACAATTGAGAGTTATATTTCTAACTTATTACTATGTAGTAGTAATATGTATAAGTTATGAACTTATTTGGCTTATTTTGGAATCTTGGAACATTGTTGAGTTGAGATCGCTAGGGTTTGGCTCTAGTATGGGGATGTGAGACCTCTAAGTCATTGAGATAGTGCGCACGTAGAGTGGTCTTCCCTACAGGTTAGTGCCCGGAATAACCATTGAGGTCTCGGCAGAATTCCGAGCGTGATGTCCAAGTCTTCTACTTTTCGTTTTCACATTTAATTCTAAGTTGACAATCATGCTTACCTTGTTGACTTGTGGTTTTGGCTATTGGCGATTTTGATGTTGTTAAGTACATCCATACTAAATTGTTATATTTAGTTGTTCTCACACTTTTAGATTTCTAGTTAATAACCTAGAGAATCTATGTCTTGATGTGTGGTATTAGATATTCTAATTATGCTAAATTGTTATATTTAGTTGATGTTGCATTTTAGACTTCAAGTTGATAACCTTGAGAATCTATATGTTGTTGCTTTGTGTGAGCATGCTCCTATGTTGTTGCTTTGTGTAAGCATGACCCTATGTTGCTAAAATTGCATCAATGAGGTAATTGATGCTAGAAATGATCTTAGGTAGCTAGGATGCTCCTTGAGTCTCACCTTTGACATAGACGTTAGGTGGAATGAACCACAATAATTAAATCATGCAAACTTGTAAAACGTAGGTCGTTGCATGCTCATTTCCTACGAGTAGCTTTATGTTACTCACCCCTACGATACTGGGGCATATTTCAGGTACAAGAATTAAAGTTGAGACTTCCATATGTTTGGATGACTTGTGGACTTAAAGACTTCCATTTTTGTGAAGGTTGGCTCGGAATGCCAATTGTAGTCTTAATTGTCAAATGTGTATATTTGATTCGAAACTTGTAATGTGTGCCTAAACACACTTTTGATTCTCATTTTATGTATATGACATGAGGCCAAGGGCCAAACTTCTTTTAGAATCACATTTATGTCATGGATGTTGATTTTTGCCTTTAATGAGATTATATGAAATTCATGCGTTTTAGTACGCTATTTTTGCACTAGAGCGTGTATTGTGTATGAAATTTGTTATCTAGAATTCATTTAACATGTATGAGGTGTGGGCAAGGTCCAAACGACATTTTGAAACCATCTCATTATTTTAAATTCCAAGTTTTCGTTTCAAACTTTATTTTTGGTATTTTGGCCGTTAGGGGGTCATATTTTGCATTGGCCATATTTTTGGGCCATGGAACATTGTAGCACATCTTACTAGGTATGTTACATTTGCGTGCATGGTCATTTCTGGGCAAAGCTTCTTCTTTGGTGAAATGAGCCTCCTATAGACTCATTTTACACTTTAGTTGCATAATCTGACCTAAGGGTATTTTGGGAATTTACTTTGGGAAATAAATTCCTTTCTTCACATAGTTGAATAAAAAATGTGATTTTAGGGGGGCGTTTCTTCTTCGTGTTTTTCCGGGAAATGTCGTCTTGGCATCGGAAATTGATCCCGAAGTTCAGCTCTTAGTTTTTAAATTTAGCAGCTTTTTGGACCATCTGGATCAGTTTTCTTGGGAGGGAATTTTGGGCATTTCACAGTGCGTATTTTTTGATTTTTCACAAGAGTCACGTAGAAAACTCGATTTTGAGGAGGGTTTCTTCTTTGTGTTTTTCCAAAAAATGTCATCTAGGCCCTCAAATTTCCATTTTTTTCGGAAAAACCCCTGCTGCCAGGTTTTTGGGCTACCCATTCTGCCGCCTTCACATCTAAACAGTTACGAGGGATTTTATAACCAGTTAGATGAGTGTGGGTAGTGTTTTTCTCATGATTTTTGGCCTCCTAACCGGTTAGATGATCTAGGGTTTGCACTTTTTAACCGTTTTTCCCCTTATTTTTCCGTTAGCCATATCTTCTTCATCCGGACTCTGAATCAAGTGACTTTTGAGTCTAAATTCATTAATTTTTTATTGTCTTTCTAATGGTGTGCTCGGTGGCACCCACTTTTAAGCAAGAAATGACGTTTTAGCCCCTAGGTTCATTCTTGCTCGTTTTTGAAACGTTGCTTTCGCATTTGTTTCCTTTGGGTTCCGTGACCTTGTTGAGGGTCATATTGGCGTCTTAGAGTCATGTTGTATCTCTAGAGACCGTTGTTTTGTCTTTTGCTTCCACATTTTGGATCCATTATCGGGTCATCTTTCAGTTCATCACTGACGCACCGGGTTGAAAAACTTGGTCTGTCACAAGTGGTATCAGTGCTCCTAGGTTCAAAACCTTAGGACAACGGGTTTTGGGTGCATATCATGCTTTTGTTGCCATGCTTTGTGTTTATATGCTTCATGATAACATGTTTTGGTTGATAACATGTTTATGTGCTTACGTGCTACATGTTGTATGCCGTTTGTTTAGCATTGTTTTATTCTTTTATAAAGAGCATGACATGTGACGTATGCTAGATTAGAATTGTATATGTATAATTGTGTTACATACTTGGCATGACACGGGATTGGTCATTGAAACACGAGTTGAGGTTGATGGTGATTGTAGTCATAGTCTCGCGGTGATGTAGGTTGTTGTCGACCTAGCATTAGTTTTGAGGTAGGTGGATGGTCACCTTTTGTTTAGGCTCTTGTGAGATGAGTCATTTGGCATTACCATAGTGGTGAACTTATTGGTTTTGAGCCATGATGAGGTTATGGACCTCTTAGGATCCTTAGTTGATCAGGATGATTCCTTTGGGATTGTAATTTTCGTGGGCGGGTACATTTGTGGGCGGATGCATGGCACTGTCATGCTACCGTACTGGCGAGTTACAAGTACAGTTCGGATGGAATCAATGTTGGTTTTGTTTTGATAGGCGTTGTCCTTTTAATCGATGATGATGATGGCTGTTTTGGAGATCAGTCATAGTGATTGATTTGGTTGTTGTTGGTATGGCTGTAGTTGCCATTTTCCTTGAGGAGTTCTTGCGTGATGACGCTTTTGGGATCAAGTCGATTGATTGATGTTACGGGTAGTGAGAGCACTGCACAGTTAGTGTCACTTGTAGTGTCACCTCTAGATTCGGAGTTAGATTATTAGAGCCTTACCGTTGTGGTAAGGGCTCACATTTGTTTGGAGATAAGTTGTTATCGCATTGGTTTTGGAGACAGTTTATGACTAGGAATTGTACTTCTTTTTACCTAGACACTCTAGGACACGATGTCTATAGGGTTCATTGTTGCATCATTTTGTCTTATGCAGTTTTGTTTACTACCATGTTAGTAGTATGATTTTATGATATTGTGATGCATGAGTAGGTGGAGGTGTATCCACATTTCCTTTCTTATTGTGTGGCATTAGCATGCCTTCTTTATATGCTTAGAGATGCCATGTTGTTATTGCACTTTAGTGACATACTTTTGTGCTTACGTGGAGACGTGTTACATGTACTTTTGATTTTTATCTGCGTGAGTAGATTTTCTTTCTGGTAGTTACATTCCTTGTCATATGCATGACTTCTAAGTTTGGTTTTCCCTTTTGTTTTTCCCTTGGTCGCACATAGCGTGTATGCGGGTTTCCACAAGGGTTTTGTGTTGGTTCATGTTAGGGACTTCACAAGGAGTGAGTCTCATATCTTCATTGCATTATGCACAGTTTTGGGGTTGGTTGGTCCATGAGAATCATCATTGTTGTTTTGAGTCCTTGGTGAGGATTTGTTGGATTTTAGTCGACTTACTTCCATGTAGGGGGTGAAGTCTTTGGCCTTGTTGTCTTTCGTTACAGAGATAGAGTCGTGAAGTTGTCCTCTTTAGGACTGGTGGTTCCCTTTCTTTCGTGTCTTCCCTTGGGGAGTTTTTGCCTTGGTTGTTGACAGCTGTGGTGCTCAGAGTGAGTTGATTGGTGTGAGATCATTTTATGGGGACTTGTGTCCATATCATTGAGGATTTGTTTAATCATGAGGTGAGCTCGATGATCTTTTGAGAATGTCTTTTGGAGACTTGTTTTCGTTTTAGAGACCTAGATGTGGTTAACTTTTAGGAAAAGTTTTGGAGGATTGCTGTTGGATATGGCTTGTTGTGGAGTTTCTCGTCCTAGTTATAACTAGGCATGGTCTTGAGGAATCGTAGTTCCAGTGGTTGTTTATGGATTGATAGAAATTGAGGAATTTTGATTTGACTTGGTGTTTCCAAGTACGGTTTTGAGAGATTCATTTTGTGACCTTGGTTGTTGGCATTTTGATGTGTGTGCCACTTGGTGGATTTGTATTTTGAGGATTTAGTTATCCGTGATAGGGATGTGGATTTGATGTTTAATCATGGTGATTAATCTTATAGTTGATCTATTTTAGGGAGTAATGTGAAGGACTTTCGATGAAATGTCTTATTGTGAGGTTCGTTTTGATTTCTGTAGGCGTTGATTTGCTTATCAGGTTTTGGATTCCTGATTAATGTTGTTAATAGGGGTATTTTGAGACATTGGAGATGTTGGTTTTGCTGTATTAAGGATTTGGGGCCTTAAGCATAGCGGTACCTATAGTATTGTTGTCAGAGTTTTGGGATTGGCCAGGATGGTCCGGCCGGACATCTTTGGACCATATCTCAACTCTCACAAAAGGTTGGTCCCCGTAGTGCTTTTGGTAATGATCATTTTTGACATTGATGTCATTTGTATCGAGAGGTTTCATGGGTAGACCTAGTGGGGGGCAGGTTATGAACTAGTGCCTTATACTGTCATGCTACCGTACAAAGTTGTGTGTTGTGGGCGAGTACTAGTTGCCGTTGATGCTACCTTACTGACGAGTAAGTGTGGGCGGGCACTAGATACTGTCATTGCTACCACGCATTCGAGTACATCATGGGCGAGTTCTGGTCGCTATTCGTACTGCCTCGTTGTGTTTGTTCTGTACCTTGATTTGATATGTGATTATCTTGGAGTTCTTTTGGTGGTTGTTTTTGGTTCCTTATGATGGTTTATCAGGAGGGACGCTTACGATTTTTGTTTTCCATTCTTTTGTCTGACCTTGGGTTCTCTGTGTGAGTTCAGACTTATTGTGTGGCCATGTGGTCACTTTTCCTTTGAGGGGTTGTCTCGTTATGAGCACGCGGGTGCAATTGACAATGGTTTGTGTGTTCTTTTCAGCTTCGAGGTCGCTGGTATAGCGCGTTGTGAGGGATACTCAGAGATGTACTCTGTAGTTGTCCTGGTTTTGCTTTCTGTTTCGTTGGGCTGGATTTCGGGGATGAAATCCCTTTAAGGTAGGAAGGTTGTAATGACTTGGATTTTTCGGATAATTTTTTTTTTTCGTTGTCTTTTCCCTTCTGAGTTTAGTTTCATGTCACTTAGTGTCGTCTTGAGTGCTCTGGAGTGATTTCCGAGACTCTTTTCTGTGAATTGACAACTTCCTTTGAGGACCGAGTCGTTTCCACATTTTTTCGTTTTTCGACACTATTCACTTTTCATCATTTTCCTTATTTCGTCTTTTTCTCATTTGTCACTCTGTTTGCGTAACCACACTTCTTGTGTTTGGAGTTGGTTTCTGACTTCGCGTATCTTCATTTTCAATGATTTCTATAAGATACGTATCTTTACTTTCGTGAGAAAGTACTTTGGTTGCTCCCGGTGTCCAAAGGGGCATGGATGCAAAGTTTTTTGGAAACTTTTTCTTTTCTTGGGGTGTTTTTCATAAATAACTTTTGAAGATATTTTATTTCAGGGGTATTTAAGAAAATATCTTTTGGAAGATATTTTCATTCTGGGAAGTTTTGCAGTTTTCACTTTTTGGATGGGTCATTGTGCAATTAATAAAAGTTATTGCTCAATGCCTTGTTTTGAGCCTGAATCCTCGTATAGGATTCATTTTCACATTTTGTCGAGTCGTGGACTCTTAGAATTTCCTCCTGGACGATGTTTTCCAGTTTCAGGGTTTTTGGCCCTAGTTTGCGCCAAACTTGTTTTGGGCATAACTCTCTGCTCGGGACTTAGTTTTTGATGTTGTTTCTTCCGTTGTTCATATTTTCTCATTTGAAATTTTTTTCCTTCACAGAGTTTTACCATTTGAGCGCGTCTGCGCGAATTCCACTTTTCCGGATCCGGCGGGGCCCGTTCGGGGCACTTTTTGAGTTTTTCTATAAATAGGAGGTCTTAGAAAGAAAAATCAGATTTTTTTCTCTCTTTCCTCTCTCATGGCCGGTCCAAGCTCCATCCATGGCTACCATCTTCTTTCTCCTCTTTTGGACTTCTTCCCTTCATTAAAAAGTGGAAATGCCTTAGTGTTTATTGTTCCCCTCGGCGAGGCCTTCGATTCCAACCGATTGGAATCTCGTTTTGGCCATTTCTTGAGTTTGGGTTTGAAGTCAAGTTGTGTTTTTGATGGGGCTTCCTTGGGATTCATGTTCGTGGTGTTGTCCCCGACAAAACCTAGGAGTTTCGTCGGATTCGGAGCCGATTTATTTTGGTAGGGATATGAGATTTCATCTCAAATAGAGGTAGGGAATGTTTTAGGCTTTTGTGTGTGTTGTATTGAGTGTTGAGTATGATTATACAACTTATATATGTGCCTTGTATCAAATCTAGAAAGTTAGTAATTTTTAATTTTTTGTATAAGATTTAAAATTCATGATGATATGTAACTTTGATTTGAATTGTGGTATGGTAGAAAATCTTGTTTTAACATATTGGTTAACATATATTAAATTTGGATTAATTAAATAAGAATTGCTCTTTTTAATTAATATTTATCTTTTGCGAAAGATTAAAGTTCATGGCCGTACCTTGCATGAAATTGAGTTGTATTATGTTTCTAAATTAAGTTTTGGCATGTTTGTTAACATACTTTAATTTGAGAGCATTTGATTGAGTTTGAAAATTTAGAGACTTTAATTAAGAGAATTAATTAAAATCTAATTTTGTGGTTTCATGGGCCTAATTAAGCTTTTGTTGGAATATATGTAATGACCATGATATGTCTATTAGCATATTTTAAATTAGGGCCAATTGAAAATGATTTGAAATCTAGAGAGTTTAATTATTTTGATGTAATTAGATTCTATCTTGTTTATCTATGGATTTAATCATGTTTTAGAAGGTGCTTCTATTTTAAGATCATGGATTTAGACATGTGAAGTATTCACTTGATTGTGTTATATGCATTAAAAGGTATTGTTGTTAAATTTATATTCATGAGAGTATGTTTCTAATATGAATATATTGTTGGTTTGTGATTTCGTAGCATTATGGATATAAAATGCTTATTATGCACAATTGAGAGTTATATTGCTAACTTGTTACTATGTAGTAGTAATATGTATAAATTATAAACTTATTTGGCTTATTTTGGAATCTTAGAACATTGTTGAGTTGAGATGGCTAGGGTTTGGCTCTAGTACGGGGATGTGAGTCCTCTAAGTCATTGAGATAGTGCGCACTTAGAGTGGTCTTCCCTGCGGGTTAGTGCCCGGAATAACCGTTGAGGTCTTGGCAGAATTCCGAGCGTGATGTCCAAGTCTTCCACTTTTCGTTTTCGCATTTAATTCCAAGTTGACAATCATGTTTACCTTGTTGACTTGTGGTTTTGGCTATTGGCGATTTTGATGTTGTTAAGTACATCCATACTAAATTGTTATATTTAGTTGTTTTCACACTTTTCGATTTCTAGTTGTTAACCTAGAGAATCTATGTCTTGATGTGTGGTATTAGATATTCTAATTATGCTAAATTGTTATATTTAGTTGATGTTGCATTTTAGACTTCTAGTTGATAACCTTGAGAATCTATATGTTGTTGCTTTGTGTAAGCATGCTCCTATGTTGTTGCTTTGTGTAAGCATGACCCTATGTTGCTAAAATTGCATGAATGAGGTGATTGATGCTAGAAATGATCCTAGGTAGCTAGGATGCTCCTTGAGTCTCACCTTTGACATAGACGTTAGGTGGAATGAACCACAATAATTAAATCATGCAAACTTATAAAACGTAGGTCGATGCATGCTCATTTCCTATGAGTAGCTTTATGTTACTCAGCCCTACGGTACTGGGGCATATTTCAGGTACAAGAATTAAAGTTAAGACTTCCATATGCTTGGATGACTTGTGGACTTAAAGACTTCCATTTTTGTAAAGGTTGGCTCGGAATGCCAATTATAGTCTTAATTGTCAAATGTGTATATTTGATTCGAAACTTGTAATGTGTGCCTAAGCACACTTTTGATTCTCATTTTATGTATATGACATGAGGCCAAGGGCCAAACTTCTTTTAGAATCACATTTATGTCATGGATGTTGATTTTTGCCTTTAATGAGATTATATGAAATTCATGCGTTTGAGTACACTATTTTGCACCAGAGCGTGTATTGTGTATGGAATTTGTTATCTAGAATTCATTTAACATGTATGAGGTGTGTCCAAATGACATTTTGAAACCATCTCATGATTTTAAATTCCAAGTTTTCGTTTCAAACTTTATTTTTGGCATTTTGGCCGTTGGGGGGGGTCATATTTTGCATCGGCCATATTTTTGGGCCATGGAACATTGTAGCACATCTTACTAGGTATGTTACATTTGTGTGCTTTGTCATTTCTAGGCAAAGCTTCTTCTTTGGTGAAATGAGCCTCCAATAGACTCATTTTACACTTTAGTTGCATAATCTGACCTAAGGGTATTTTGGGAATTTACTTTGGGAAATAAATTCCTTTCTTCACATAGTTAAATAGAAAATGTGATTTTAGGGGGGGTTTCTTCTTCGTGTTTTTCCGAAAAATGTCGTCTTGGCATCATAAATCGATCCCGAAGTTCAGCTCTCAGTTTTTAAATTTAGCAGCTTTTTGGACCCTCTGGACCAGTTTTCTTGGGAGGGCATTTTGGGAAATTCACAGTGCGTATTTTTCGATTTTTCATGTTAGCCATATAGAAAACTCGATTTTGAGGGGGATTTATTCTTTGTGTTTTTCTAGAAAATGTCATCTAGGCCCTCAAATTTCCATTTTTTTTGGAAAAACCCTGCTGCCAGGTTTTTGGGCTACCCATTTTGCCGCCTTCACGTCTAAATGGTTACGAGGGATTTTGTAACTTGTTAGATGAGTGTGGGCAGTGTTTTTCTCATGATTTGTGGCCTCCTAACTGGTTAGGAAGGTCTCCTAACCAGTTAGATGATCTATGGTTTGCATTTTTTGACCGTTTTGCCCCTTTTTCTTCCGTTAGCCATATTTTCTTCATTCGGACTCCGAATTAAGTGATTCTTGAGTCTAAATTCTTTAATTTTTCGTTTTCTTTCCAATGGTGTGCTCAGTGGCACCCACTTTTAAGCTGGAAATGACATTTTTGCCCCTAGGTTCATTCTTGTTCGTTTTTGAAACGGTGCTTCCTCATTTGTTTTCTTTGGGTTCCGTGACCTTGTTGGGGGTCATATTGGTGTCTTAGAGTCATGTTGTATCTCTAGAGACCATTGTTTTGTCTTTTGCTTCCGCATTTTGGATCCGTTATCGGGTCATCTTTTGGTTCATCACTGACGCACCGGGTTGAAAAACTTGGGCTGTCATAGTATATCTTGGTTGTAGCGTCGTTGGCAAAGGTGAAGTACAAATCAAGTTGAATGGGTGAGCTTAGAAGTTGAAGGATGTGAGACACATCCCTAACTTAAGGAATAATATGATTTCGGTGGGACAATTGTCAGAGGAAGGTTTTGTTACTACCTATAATGGAGACTCATGGAAAGTTTCTAGAGGTACAACAACCATTGCACGTGGTAAGAAATCTGGTACTCTCTACATAACTATTAGTGCTTATGGGTTGATAGTAGTTGCAAAAAACAAAGAAGATCACAACCTTTGGCCCCAAAGATTAGGTCACATGAGTGAAAGGGGGCATAAGATTATGCACTCAAAGGGGAAACTACCAAGCATACGGGTAATTGATATTAACTTCTGTGAGAATTGCGTGATGGGTAAGCAGAAGAAGGCCAGTTTTAAGAAGAGTGATAGAGATCTCAGAAAGGAGAAACTTGAGCTAGTTCACATAAATGTTTGGGGCCAGCCACTGTCACATTCATTGGCAAAAAAACTACTTCGTGACTTTCATTGATGACCACATGAGGAAGGTATGGGTTTATTTTTTGAAGCACAAATCTGAGGTATTTGGTGTGTTCAAGAAGTGGAAGGCTATAGTGTAGAATGAGACAGGTTTGAAGATCAAGAGGTTGAGGTCAGACAATGGTGGTGAGTATAAAGACACCGGATTCAAGAAGTTCTATTTTCATAATGGGATCAGATTAGAGAAGACTGTGCAAGGAACCCCACAACAGAATGGGGTGGCAAAATGGATCATCCGAACATTGACAGAGAGAGTTAGAAGCATGCGCATACATTTGGGTCTACCTAAACAGTTTTGGGCAGAAGCAGTCAATACACCATCCTACCTAATTAATCGTGGACTATCGATGCCTTTGGAGTATCGAATACCAAAAGAGGTAAATCTTTCATGGTTGAAAGTTTTTGGTTGTATTGAATATGCGCATATTAGTGACCATGCTAGGGGAAAGCTCGACCCCAAGTCACTAAAATACAACATGTTGTACTAGCTAATTATGAAGTTTTCTCGACCAAGGAAGAGGATGGGCTAGAGGTCGATGTAGCAGAGATGTGTATCAAGAAGCCATATGTGTGTGTACTTCTTTCGGAGCCCAAGCCAACTACGGGGGGCAAAGAAGCAGCAGTAAGTTTGACACCAAAGAAAAAGGAAGTCGATATGGGAAAAGCTTATTGTTTTGACTTATCAAAGACAGAGCAGATATTTGATCCACTCATAGCCGACAAGCAAAATTACCTTGCCCAAAGGGCATATGATACCGTCGTCCACTAACATGAAGGGGAAAGAGTACTGTAAGTTTCACAACTCATGGACTCATAATACTAATAACTGTACTAATAATTGTACTATTTTTCGTAACACTCTACAGAAAGCTATCGATGACGGAACTTTGAAGTTCCCGAAAAAGTCACCAGAAACAATGAAGGTGGATTCTAATCCTTTTTCCAAAAATTGCAAGTTATAACATGATAAGTCTGGCTAGACGTATGAATTGGCAGCAAGGAGTGTAAATGCAGTCCAGTAAGGATCTTTTGTTAGAAACATTGGAGGTGGTTACCAATTTATAGGAACAACTAAGGAATGCACAACTTGCATTGATAAACAATGGATGTTGCCCAAATTGTAAGGCTCATAAGAAGATCTTGACAGAGCAAGATGCAAGCCAACCGGTGAAGAAGAATGTTAAGAATCGGCTGTTATTTGCCAAAACTCGTACATTAGAGCATGGTAATACGCCTTTAACAGTTTATCATTAACGGGAGATTGTAAAACATTATCCAATTCGTCTTAGTTTCAAATACAATGCACCGACTCAAAAGGTTTGGATATAAAAAGAAGTTGATAAGCCAAAATTTAGAACAGTGAAGCGTTCTCAGAAGATGAGAGATCAAAGAAGACGGGCAGAGGGAAGAAAAAGGGTAGATGAAAAGTTCTATAGCGAAAGAAAATTAGAAAAGGAATTTCTACATGTATAGAAGTGACGTTCAGATGCCAAGTTTCAATTTGGAAGTTTTCCAGAAGAGATGACATACAATATGGCATTTATTTTGCCAGCCATTTTTCAAGCTCCTGTAGAACCAGTTACAATCGAAACAACCTCTTAGGCTGGGGTAGAAGTTAAGAGTGCTGATCGGTTGATCAACTATACATCAACCTTCGCAATAGCACGAATCATTGTAAAATAGGGCTATTGGTCGGGTAAGTCGAACCACTGGGACTGCGCTAGTCTATGGCAACCTAAGAGTCTAGATTACTTTTAGAATGATGAGGGGGTATATAGAGTTTTGTTGGTTTGTCACTTAGTCACTAGAATTGAAATGTGCTTAAAGAAATAAATGCAAGGAATTTAAGAAGAAGAAGTCTAGAAAAGGAGGTCTAGGGAAGTGAATTCACCACCAATCCTATAAACATACTAAATTTCTATTAACTTGGGAAACAATTTCACTACATGGCAATGATATGTAGTAATACTAGATTGCTACATTATCCTCAAGAAAATCATAGGATCAAGATTTAAGTATAATCCCTCAAAGAGCCACATGCTAGAACTACCTAGATTAGGGTGTAGCCATAACATGCTCACTAAGCTAGGGACCATCAAACCCCTTAATCACTATAGTAATAGCACATGAAGTCAAGATACAAGATTAATCCATCAAAAGGAAGTCTTAAGCTATGGATTAACAAATTTCTCATACAACATGCCTTTAAACCCATTTCACAATTTCATTTCCATTCTCACTATGAAGATGCAAGTTATATAATCATGAGAGGATAAAATCTAAGACAAGATAAGAACTCAACATGATCATTTATAGGCATTGAAATCTATTACAACAAGTGTAAGTGCTCTAAATCATGAAACTACCATGTACATGAATCATTCCCCAAATTAGATGAAATTAAAGCATGCTTACAAGAGAGAGCTTCATCACCTCCCTAGATGGAGGTTTAGTTATCCATGGATACAAAAATGGAAGAAGGAAGCTTGGAAGAATAAGCCATTTTCGAGCTCCCTTCCTTTGGCTTCAAGAACACACCCTCCTTGCTCTCTTCTCTCTCCTCTAATCTTGTAAAATGAAGCTCAATCATATTGTGTGGCTTCCCTCTCTTATCTTCTAGAGATAAGGCTCTAGAAACCCCCACCAACCAACATCTCCAACCAACCATTAAAGAGGGAAATTAGAATTGAGGAACCCAAGATGCAAGTGGCTGAAAATGGGCCATTTCCGGATGCAATTCTGCCCTAAGTTCGAGCACTCGAAATAAGGGCTCGAGCACTCGAAATTGGAGCAGAATGCTCCATTCTTGCCTTGCTCCGCCCAGACCTACTTCGGTTAAACAGCCATAACTTTGCGCTCTGAACTCCGAATGATGAACCGTTTAAAGATTTAGAAAGCTAATTCAGAGCTCTAAATATTTCATGTTTTGGTGGAGATCCAATTCTCAAGGATGGTTGGTCGAAAATGAAGATCAAGGCAGAATTTCATTGCTGCCAGGCAGTTCTGCGCACCTCTGGTAACAAGGCCATAACTCTCTGGTCCGAGCTCCGAATGACAAAATTCTTGAAGATTTGGAAAGCTGATTCAGAGCTCTAAATATGCCATTTTATAATGGAAGTCCAGTTCTCGAGTTTGCAAGGTCAAAATAGTGAGCAAAGTCCTGACTCCACTGCTGCCAGAAATTCAGAATTGTGCCTTTTGATGGCCAAAACTCCACAAAGCCTTGATTTTGCTCCTTTTTTGGCAAATGGACCTGAAAATGCATAAAAACATAGAAATGAAGATAATCTACATAAATTAACATACAACGGACTTTACTAATGCAATTTAGGGCGCTTGAATATATAATATTCGGCGCTTATCACACCCCCAAACTTACATTTTGCTAGTCCCTTAGCAAAACTACAATAAAAAATTTAATGAAAAGACAACCATGGGCTTGCTACTGCAAAAATATCATCCATGGTAAAATAAGATATATACATTGCTCAAAAAATAACTTGAAATAGAAAAAGAGCTGGAGATGGGGTCATTGGGAAGACTACCTTGCATATATGAAGCGTTGATACAAGAATTGGCTAAATACATTTCCACATACATGCATCAACATCAAAGTCTATATAAATAACTCAATTATCATCTCTTGAATGGAAATCAACTCTAGCTTCAGTGAAAGTGAATTAGATTCTCAACATGCGGCTTTTACTTTCTTTTCCAATTCCAAAGCGCAAGTTTTCAAATCATTGAATTTCCCTTTAAATGAGGTCCCTAAGGCATGATTTTATTTACAAGACAACTTTTGTTGCTTGTTGACAATTTATTGTAACTCAAGCGAAACATAGAATGGTTGTGCAATGCTGAAGTCCCTTAAGCTTTCTAACCAACCTATGTAGCAAGCGTTAGGCCAACAACTCCCAAACCAGATGGCTTTAGGGTGTTAAGTGTAGAGACACTCCAAAGGGCTTAATAGCTCAAGTTGGAAAGGCTACGAACTCTAGCAAACCATGTTTATTACCAGTTTATTTTTTGAATGACCGTGCAATGTTTAAGTCCCTTAAGCTTTCTAACCAACCCTTGTAGCAAGCGTTAGGCCAACAACTCCCAAACCAGATGGCTTTAGGGTGCTAAGTGTAGAGACACTCCTGGGGCTTAATAGCTCGAGTTGGAAAGGCTACGAACGTCAACTGGTCATTATTTTCTTTCCTTCTCAGTTTTTTTTTTTTTTTTTTTTTTTTTTTTTTTTTTTTTTAGATTCATGCCAAAAGTATTCATCCATTAGGTTCATCAAATCAGATTAACTAGGCCAAGATCAAGGTCAATCAAGTTGCATGCCTCACAGTTAAGTTTCCAATGTGCATCTGTGCATTGTGAAGCTTAAAAGAGTGTCAAATCCGGCGAGAATCTAATTGAGACATTTATACAGACTAATTTGAATCTACATGATCATTTCAACTCAAATTTTTCTTTATTTTCAAAAATGTCACAATTGCTTCTATACACAAGGTATTAAACATATGCTTCATCTCCAACAGGTTTCAAATTACAATATCATTGCTTAGCAAAAATGCAAAACCAAAAATGCATAAATGCACCCCCAAACTTGAATGTCACATTGTCCTCAATGTGAGAAGACAAGTAAATCAAAATAAGCGCAAAGAGGGTAAAAGAACAATAATACCAAGTGGAGTGACGACGACGTAGATGTTCAGCCATGTGAGTGCGCAACGGCGTCCCCCAAACTTGGACATGAAGACCTATCAAAACAGAACTAATGTACACAGGTGAAAGCATAGGTCTCTTAAGAAAAATCAAAACAGAAAGAAAAATACTAACCTGAATGTGATTGCAAGGTAAAAATCCATACAAAATACAAATTGGCACACATGAGTCATAAGTGTAAAATGGAAAACAAAATAATGCCAAAAGCCGTGCATTTAGAGAGATAAAGTTGGCTTCGGCAATTCGTCAAACACGTGGTGTGCAAGACAAAAAGGAAGAGGGCCAAAGGTTGATTAGAGATGAGAAAATCCAAAAATTTGGCCCTGCAAATGCAATACACAACTCCCAAACAATCACAAATCCTTCACACAAGCAATCCCATCCTCCATGGATCAAAAATTAAAAGAAAAAGAGGGTAGACACTTACCCAACAATGGAGAACACAAGGCCCATTATTTGTGGTTAATGGAAGATGTGGATGAGAGGTTGATGATGGTGCTTGGGTTAGAGGAGAGTGGGGAAAAAGGTGGAGGAGGTGAAGGTGGGTTTGCATGGGGTGGTGAGGTTAAGGGTGGTTGGGTTGTGAAGTTGGTGGAGGAGAGGGGTTGGCATGGAGTGGGTTGTTAGAGAGTTGGGGTTGTGGATGGAGATGCCAAGAGGGAGAAGGGTGGTGTGTGGGGTTGAGGTTGAGTTGGTGGTTTGCAGGTGAGGGAGATGGGGAAGATGGTTGATGCCGAGAGCTGGTAAGGGTTATGGTTTGGTGAGGTGAGTTGTGAGAGATGAGGGATGGTTAGAAGGTGAGTGTGTGCTCGAAGTGAGGGCAGTGGTCGCGGAATGGGTTGAGAAGTTTCATGGAGTTTTCGGGCACTCCAAATGGGAGATAGAGGGCTCGAAAATAAGGCAGTGAGATTGAGAGAGGTTAGTATGGGATGGAGCAAAATTCGAGCACTCCAAAGAGGAAGCTGGGGTGCTCGAGCTTGGGGCAGAGATAATGGCCAAGATGTGGAAGGATGTCGAGCACTCGAAATGCCAATTCGAGTGCTCGAAATTGGATCAGTAAGCTCGGGAAAATGAAGAGGCTTATGAGATGAAATGCTGAGCACTCGGAATGGGTGCTAGAGCCCTCGAACTAGAGGCAGTGAGCATGCTAGGCGGATGAAATCACTGGGAAGGGTTTTTGAACAATTGCAACATTATGCCAATGGAAAATTTTCCAAGCTTTATACATTGCAACATGATGCAAAATGGATGAATTTCTCAAAAATGAAATTTTCAAGCTTGGCATGCATGGGAAGAAATGGAGACTTTGTATTGGAAAATCATTGGAAACTTTGCATGCTATTCCAATCCAATGCATGGATAGATTTTTAGGAAAATTTTGAAAACTTTGCATGCCATTCCATGCATCGAAAATTTTTCATGTCATTCCCATGCATTGAAAAATCATTGCAAGCAGCAGCTTCAATTCAAGCCATGCATGGAAAATTTCTGGAATTTTTTTTTTAATTTTGCTTAACCTCTCTTCTAATGCCTGGATGAAATTAAGAAAATTTTTAAATTGCATACAATCTCTCCAATACATGGATGATTTTGAGAAAATTCTCAAAGTTTGCAAGAATCATGTTAATGCATTAAGATAGAAACTTCCAGGAATGAAAGTGAGAATTGAGATAATCTAAGAGGCCAGTCTAAAATTGTGGAACACAACTAAAAATATTTCCAGAAAAATTAAACTTTTGGCTTTTCTAAACCGTTTCCCAGAAAATTTCAAGGCACGAGCAATTGAAGACAAGGGAAGCATGGAAATTGGAAGAATTGCTTCCCATGAGTGCTAAATTTAACGTCGATAGCTAGACGCATCGAGATCAAGTTGGTCCTCATCACCCTATACCATGTCTCTCAAGAGATTCAAGCTTCCCTAAATAAGAAAGTTCTTTTGGAAGCGGAAGAAAAAGAGCTTGAAGACAAAAGTTGGAAAGAGGTAATGGAAAGACCTCAATCCACTCTTCATCCTCAATGAAGAACTTTGGATTATGGGGCTTATTTGGATTATAGGAAAATGGAGTAGGTGAGAGTGCACCTAGCAAAGGCTTTTGAAGGGTCATATTGAGCACGGGAATGCTCGACAACTTATCCTTCAAAATTTCAACATCCTCCTCACACTTATCCGGCGGTTCGGGCTCAACAACTTGAGACAACTCAAGTGAGGGAATGGGATGAGATGCAAGCTCCCAAGAAAGAGATACATTTGATGTTGACCAAGGAAGAGAATGAATAGGTGGATGAATATTAAGCAAAGAATTCACCTCCGAAATGGAATTGTCAACATTAAAATCCTCACAATTGAAATGAGCCAAACAAGCTTTTAGAGGATCCTCCATTGAAGGAGGTGTATCAAGCAAAGGATTATGTAGGGGCTGTTTTGGAGTAGGGTAGACAATCTCTACATCATTATTTTTCCCATTTTAAGCCACAATTGCTTCATTTTGATGTGGGGCAACAATTTGATCTTCCACCACCATTTCATCATTTTCACATGTAATAACCACTTGATCATTCTCATGATGAAAGTTACTAGGAGTAATCTCATCATTCTTAGAATTTTCTTTTGGATTGGCCATAAATTCAAATGAAAATGTTTCCTCCTCTTCATGATTTTTAGCATTAATCCTTTGTTGAATTTGAGATATTTGGTCATCTATCATTGCACTAACTTGGGACTGGTGATATGGTACCACTTGATTGATAGACTCTACTATGGATTGCATGCTAGCAAGGGAGGCCAATAGTTGATTGTTGGAGTCCATCATTTGCGTGTGCATAGACTCCATCATTTGTTTTTTAGCAACAATTAGCTCATCCAATGGAGACGGTGGAAAAGGAGAAGAGGGCGGGAAAGAATGATCATTGGGTTGAAAAGGTTGCATATGAGATTGTGGGGTTGAATTTCCTATGTCATGCCACAAGAAGTTTTGTTGGTCTCCCCAACCCGAGTTATAACCATTGAAGTATGGATCACTACCCGGTTCAAAGAAATTTTCATTTGGTTGCTCTAGATAGAAGTCCGAGAATTGTCTCGTTGGAAGACAATCTCTTGTATGATGTGAATTACTAGAGCAAAAAGCACAAAACGCATGTGGTGTGTAGAATTGAGTTGGAAGATAATTAACCTCCATCTAGGAGTAATTCAACAACACACAAAGCAATCAATACAACACTTCATCACCATAACCTCCACATATGATATTCCCTTTCTCCTCAATTATCAAGACAAAAATTAAATTGGCCACGACAAGGACCGATGCTTGAACACGAAATTTAAACAGGATAAGAGCCTCAACAAGGGCTTCATAACTAAACTAAAACTAAATTTAACACATGCACAATATTCACAACGCGAAACTAGAAGTCACGAGACTTACCTGGGGGCCTCTAGACTTACAATTTGCTAGCATTCCCACGGCGAGCTTCGAGTTCCTAGAATCTCACTTACAACACAAAGATGATCAAAACACATAAGAAATATTCACAAAACACAGTATTCACAATCAAACTAAATTTAACCCTAGAACTTTGGTTGTTAAACCGTTTGCAGTCCCCGGCAACGGCGCCAAAAATTGATCGGTTGATCAACTATACATCAACCTTCGCAATAGCACGAATCATTGTAAAATAGGGCTATTGGTCGGGTAAGTCGAACCACTGGGACTGCGCTAGTCTATGGCAACCTAAGAGTCTAGATTACTTTTAGAATGATGAGGGGGTATATAGAGTTTTGTTGGTTTGTCACTTAGTCACTAGAATTGAAATGTGCTTAAAGAAATAAATGCAAGGAATTTAAGAAGAAGAAGTCTAGAAAAGGAGGTCTAGGGAAGTGAATTCACCACCAATCCTATAAACATACTAAATTTCTATTAACTTGGGAAACAATTTCACTACATGGCAATGATATGTAGTAATACTAGATTGCTACATTATCCTCAAGAAAATCATAGGATCAAGATTTAAGTATAATCCCTCAAAGAGCCACATGCTAGAACTACCTAGATTAGGGTGTAGCCATAACATGCTCACTAAGCTAGGGACCATCAAACCCCTTAATCACTATGGTAATAGCACATGAAGTCAAGATACAAGATTAATCCATCAAAAGGAAGTCTTAAGCTATGGATTAACAAATTTCTCATACAACATGCCTTTAAACCCATTTCACAATTTCATTTCCATTCTCACTATGAAGATGCAAGTTATATAATCATGAGAGGATAAAATCTAAGACAAGATAAGAACTCAACATGATCATTTATAGGCATTGAAATCTATTACAACAAGTGTAAGTGCTCTAAATCATGAAACTACCATGTACATGAATCATTCCCCAAATTAGATGAAATTAAAGCATGCTTACAAGAGAGAGCTTCATCACCTCCCTAGATGGAGGTTTAGTTATCCATGGATACAAAAATGGAAGAAGGAAGCTTGGAAGAATAAGCCATTTTCGAGCTCCCTTCCTTTGGCTTCAAGAACACACCCTCCTTGCTCTCTTCTCTCTCCTCTAATCTTGTAAAATGAAGCTCAATCATATTGTGTGGCTTCCCTCTCTTATCTTCTAGAGATAAGGCTCTAGAAACCCCCACCAACCAACATCTCCAACCAACCATTAAAGAGGGAAATTAGAATTGAGGAACCCAAGATGCAAGTGGCTGAAAATGGGCCATTTCCGGATGCAATTCTGCCCTAAGTTCGAGCACTCGAAATAAGGGCTCGAGCACTCGAAATTGGAGCAGAATGCTCCATTCTTGCCTTGCTCCGCCCAGACCTACTTCGGTTAAACAGCCATAACTTTGCGCTCTGAACTCCGAATGATGAACCGTTTAAAGATTTAGAAAGCTAATTCAGAGCTCTAAATATTTCATGTTTTGGTGGAGATCCAATTCTCAAGGATGGTTGGTCGAAAATGAAGATCAAGGCAGAATTTCATTGCTGCCAGGCAGTTCTGCGCACCTCTGGTAACAAGGCCATAACTCTCTGGTCCGAGCTCCGAATGACAAACTTCTTGAAGATTTGGAAAGCTTATTCAGAGCTCTAAATATGCCATTTTATAATGGAAGTCCAGTTCTCGAGTTTGCAAGGTCAAAATGGTGAGCAAAGTCCTGACTCCACTGCTGCCAGAAATTCAGAATTGTGCCTTTTGATGGCCAAAACTCCACAAAGCCTTGATTTTGCTCCTTTTTTGGCAAATGGACCTGAAAATGCATAAAAACATAGAAATGAAGATAATCTACATAAATTAACATACAACGGACTTTACTAATGCAATTTAGGGCGCTTGAATATATAATATTCGGCGCTTATCAAGTGCACTAACGGAAATACAGTAAATTGGTAAATTTGTTGAACAAGGATTGATGGAGAAGATTTTGTTTAGAAAACCACCATTGTCAATGACTCAACAATTAAGGCCATCGTATGTCAAAGTCTGGGTAGAGGGGCATATATTCAATCAATCGAGTGTTAGTCGATAATTGTTCAGTTTTGAATGTTATTCCTATTACGACTTTGAAATGTTGGAAAATAGCATAGAAGATATGATCCATACTAATGTGGCAATTAGTGGATTCAATGGAGGTTCAACTAGTATGAATGACATTTTTCCTTTAGAGTTAACTGTGGGGGGTATGACGTTTTTTGCTACGTTCTTTATTATTGAAACATCGGTGGCGTATAACTTATTTTTGGTTCATGATTGGATACATCTAAATACGTGCATCCCTTCATCTTTACATCAGATGTTAATTTTTAGGGACATGAGACAAGGTAAAAATAGTGGACGCTGATGAGAAGCCATTTGTGGCTAAGGTATATTCGGCAGAAGCTATCTTATATGATAAGGAGTGCGTTCCCACTCGCTTTGAAGGGATAGATTGCAAGGGTAGGCCAAGATCAGCCACAATGAAAAGGAGGATTGTTGACTCTAATATTGGGGAGTTGTTTGTAGAAACTTCAAGGCCGAAGGTAGAACGCCCTCGGCTGTTTGTTGATGAAACAAAGTTTATTAATGGAGGTCGATCACAATAAGGAGGCAGCTCGGCAGTGATGAATGGCACTGAAGATGTTAAGTTTGACTTTTATATTTCCAAAAGATAAATCCATAGTGTTTGTCCTACAGTTATTGCAAGCATTTGCTGTGGTAAGGAAAGGACGAACAAGGATGACAAGAATGCATCTCTTAGGATCGTGGATCGGTTCTGTATCAAGAACAAGGAAATCGACCGAAAAATAGAACTTGTCCACTTTTATGAGTACATTTTCAACGATACCACGTGATTGCCTAACAGAACGGTAGCAAGCTGTAGAACAACCGACGTTGGTTTTAGATCTCCTAAACCTAAGTTCTCATACACTGAGTAAGGAATGAGATTTACACTAGCTCCAAGATCAAGAAGTGCTTACTCTATCACATTGTTTCCAATTATGCAAGAAATGATAGGAGCACCAGGATCTTCGAACTTAGGAGGAGTACTGATATGCTGAATGATAGCATTGACTTACTCGGTGAGACTAATTTTCTTAGAACCTTGGTTTTTTGGTTTTCTCTTTTGAGTGCACAAGTCCTTTAAAAATTTGGAGTAGGTAGGCTTAATAGCATTAAGGAGAGGCAGATTGATTTTGATCTGCTTGAAAACCTCATCATGTCTTGAATTTTCTCCCCTTGCTTGCCAAAGTAGGAGCGTTCCTTGAGATATTGAGGAAAAGGTACTCTTGGCTCATAAGTTGTCTCAAGGTTAGGAGCAGGTGAAGAAGTGACTTCACCTAATTCAACTCCTTTCGAGCTTGATGAAGCAGAATGTGAAGGAACATATTTAGGATGTGGAATTCGAAGAATGGGATTAATGCGAATCATACGCCTCTCTTTTTCTTCCCATTGTTCCTCAATTTGATTGTCAACCACTTTTCCACTCCTCAAAGTAGTGATGGCCTGAACTTACTCATGATGACTACTTGAAGGATTTGTGTCATCAATAATGTAAGTCTGCCCTTTCGGGTTGGCCACTAGTTGACTAGGCAGCTTTCCATCCTCTTTATGAGATAGAGTACTCACTACTCACTATTTGCCCAACTTGTGCCTCTAGCTTGGTTATGGCTTGAGAATGAAAATGAAGAAGTTGGGTATTTGTTTTAAGATCAATAAGAGCAATTAATACTTGATCTTCGAAAGCAATAAGAAGCAATAAGAACCATAGCCAAACAGGTTGTAGTAACTGCTCTTACTGATCATTCTGCTTCATGTCTGATTACTTTGTTGAGACAAACAGGTTGTAGTAATTCCCAACAAATTTCAAAATGTACAAGTAATAAGAAGCAGAATGAATCAAAGACAAATAGAGAGCAAACCACTGCAGAGGATTTAAGGATATATTGGAGAGAACCATACATTATATATATATTTATATATATAAATGCCAATAAACTATACTGTTAGTATGCGTATATATATCAAATAAAAATGCCAACAAAGAAGAGTAAAGGCATTGTTGCAAATATAAAAAAAAAAAAAAAAAAAGGAGGAGGTAAACGCTTTGAATATGTAACCATGTAATTATACAAAATGCCATTACTCTCATTATAATTGATATGGAAAGTACCTTATAGCTAGAGTATTTTTTGTGGCCCCCCTCTTTATGCTTTAATTTTCCTTGATTATTGTAAAGTTATGTATGTCTAATTCAAATTTAAAGGCATGGATTTCATACTTACAACGTAACAAAAATAAAAGAAAGGAAGAAAAATGATAACTCAAGAAACTACATAATTTGAAATTCAATGATAAAAAACTCACAAAGCACTTTGAAACTTTTCTATGAAAAGAACACACATTCATTTGGCTATGAAAATACATAAAAGATCATGATGTCGGGCAATATAGTTGCTCCAAGTGAGAGCGCAAGTCTCATTTCTTAGAGGATAATGCAGCAGGGATAGAAGCTTTAGCATCACCGGCCGTGGTGCCTAAATTGTCATCGGATTTGACACCTGGCCAGTTCTTGCAAAGACAATGCTGGCCTTTTGGGATCCGGCTATAGACAGACGGGACATGCCTTCCACAGCCACTCCAGCTGGTCTTGCTACACTTGGAACACTTCACCTCGAAGCACATTCTCGTCTGTAAATTCACCTCTTCTAATTTCTTCTCGCCCTTAGTTTGGATTGGAATGTTGTTTTGGATTAGATGAAGGCTGAACCAACTCCTTTATATTGCTCTATAGAATATAGAATGCATGAATATGTTGACCCTCTACAATGCACGTCATTTTGGACCTCTACGCGGTTTGATTCGGTTCATAGACACCACATTGCCCTGGAAAGCAATGTCGAAGACTTCAGAAAATTGATTGTTGCAAAATTGACCAGTGAGGTTATAGATTGACCTAGCTAGTCTGGTCCAACATGTGTGTTGACCTCTGATTATAATAAGTTAATAACCTTGCACGGACATGGAGGTCCTATTAGTTGGTAATCTAAAAATAAAGATGAATATTAAGCTGAATAAATTAAATAATCTCATTTCACTTATTTATCGAAATCAATAACTAAATTAAATCATCTTCTTTGAAATTAATCAATAAATTTAAATTAAATTGTTCAATTCAAGCCGATCAGCTTGACGCTCACGGTGCAATGTCTCTGGTCGGCTTGCTTAGAACATAAATTTTTATTTTATCTTCTTTTTTCTATCATGTGAGTGAATTTTACGTGATTTTTTTCTTGGAGATGTTGAAATCTTCATTATTCTAGAAGTCTAAACTTTCAATTAGACCGGTTAGGTCTTGGTTTTGCATTTTCTTTTCTTCTTTTGTCAGCAGTCAATTAATGGCGTTGAATTTAGTTTCAAATACTTTAACGTGTGGAATCTTTTGTGGCATTGAATTTATGCTAGAAATTGTAAAGGATTTACAGATTAACATATGGTGATTCTCTTGAACTAACCATGAAATGAATAATAATTCAAAACTTTTTTCAACTAACCGTGAAATGAATAATATTTTACAACTTCTTTCATATACTTTCCCATTTTTTGACGTGTGTGCGCCGGTGGGAAAGTTGTTATATTAATTTAGTTAGAAACAATGCTTTAACGATTTAGAGGAGGGTGTATGGGTAACTTCCAATATTTTTATGATTGATTTAATTACACATAACAATTTAGTTACTGTTAGAATATATTGTAAAATATATTATTACTATATTGTAAAATATATTATTACTACGTCGGTCGTTAATCATACCTCCATCTTCATCAAATCGATTCCGCCATACTACTTTCAAGATATCATTTCTAAACTCAAGATGGTTTCATTCAATACACCCTGATTTTGTAGGGACTATTAGAATATATTATAGAATATACTGTTACTATATTGTATAATATATTATACCATTATATATGATTACCATATATAGGACTCTAACCTTGTATAGCATTACCATATATATAGTTACTATATATATATAAGGTTTACTTATTATCATACATATCTCCGCCTATATAAACCCATCTTGTATACATATCTTACACATCAATATACAATACAAAGTTCTGACTTTTGTATTTAATAGTTACCCACAAAAATTAATAATTGCACATCCAAAACCATAAAAATACTAACAGTAAAGTAAAGTAATACTAACAGTAAAGTAAAGTTAGAGAGAAAACACCAATTTTTCTCTCGCAATTTTGAGCAAAACGATCCATACGCTCTGTAATAGAGCATGTAATACAAAGTTTCGGAAGTTATCGGAATAAAATTCAAATTCAAACAGCTCCATACATCCCCGATAAACAGAATTCGAAGTCTTTTGACTTTAGTTATCCATGTTGATTTGAAGCCACGCTGATCACGTTGAAAGCTCTTAAATTTACTTTATGGTATCAGAGCTACCAAAGCTCTAAAGAGCATGATCCATCTCTCTCTTCCACTTCTCTTTCCATATTCTCTTTTGTTTTCTTAAACAAATGGCTACACCTCCCTTTCCAAAATACCCATATCCTGTTAATCCCAAGGTAGCAAATTTTGTATCTTTGAAACTCACGTCTTCCAACTATCTGTTGTGGGAAACACAAATATTATCTTTGATGGAAAGTCAAGATCTTCTTGGTTTTATCACAGGAGACACACCACCACCTGAAAGTGAGATTAATAGTGTCAATAATGAAAACAAAATTCCTAATCCAGATCTGGCGGCATAGACATGCACAGATGGATTAGTTAAAAGCCTAGCTCACGGCTAGTATTTCAGAAGAAGCTCTCGGGACTATTGTCGGCCTTACCACTTCATTTGATGTTTGGAAGGCTTTATCCAACACTTATTCACAAGACTCTCAAGCTCGTGAATTTGAATTACTTCTTAATCTTCAAGAGAAGAAAAATGAGTATACTTCACTCAATGACTACATCAGGGATTTTAAATCAACTTGTGATCAACTTAATGCCATTGGTAGACCAGTACCTGATCAAAAGAGGGTATTTTGGCTTTTAGATGGTCTAAGACCGTGGTATGAATCTTTCTCCATAGCTATGCTTAAGCCTCATACTCCTTCTTACAATGAATTAATTCCATTATTGCATAGTAATGAATTAGGTAACAAGTCTCATTTATCTGATCATGCAACACACTAGCATTTGTTAGACAACATTCCACTTCACACTCTCAATGGAAGTGTGGACATAATTCTTCTTTTACCTCAAGAGGATAGGGTTTCGTTTAAGCTAGTTCTCAGCCTACATATACCTAACGCAATTCTCAATCAAACATGTCATCTAAACCTCTTTCAAAGCCGGGGTAAAACTCCACTTCTCTTTAATGCAAGATTTGAAAAAAGAAAGGTCGCAGTGCCCTTAAATGCTGGCATCACTTTGATAATAGCTATCAAGTTGACCAATTTCTTCAAGCCCTAGCCACACTTCATTTGAATACACCTAATGAAAATGAATGGCCCCCAAGCTGGTGCCACATCCCACATTACCGATGATCCAAGTACTCTCTCTAATTTAACGCCTTCTAGTGGAGTTGATTATGTTATGGTGGGTCATAGCGAAGAATTACCCGTCACACATATCGGACAACCACAAGTCTTTCCTAAGGATTCACATTTATCTCTGAATAATATGCTTGTTGTTTCCTATATAAAGAAGAATCTGATATTTGTCTCTCAACTTACATCTAGCTACCCATATTATGTTATATTTAATGATCATGATTTTCTTATTAAGGATCAAAAGACACACCAGATGATGGCATCAGGGAGTGAGAAAGATGGTTTATATGTCCTAGAGTATGCCTCAACTAAAGCTTTCTTGATCTCAAACAAGTTTCGTGTAGCAGATGTAGATATTTGGCAACTTCAGGCTTACCTCTTTAATCCTTGTAGAAGGGTTACTGATGAGCGCTGAATATTGTATATTCAAGCCCCTAAATAAGCGTATGTTAAGACCTAAAGTGATGCAACTATCCTATTTTATACTGATTTATGTTTATTTTGTGTTTTTAGGTGATTTCTCAAAGAAACGGTTAAAACCGAGCTTTTATAATGAAAAAAATGATAATGAAGTTTATTGAGTCGTTGCCGGTTATTCAAAACAACCTGAGAGTCAAAATGGTGAAAATTGAAAGACTTTAAATGCCAAGGCTCGAGCCTCAATTCTATGGCTCGAGCACAATAGATAAAAACAACAAATTCCACCAAGGCAAGAAAGCTCGAGCCCTGACCCTCATAGCTCGAGCCCAACCACAGGGTGCTCAAGCCTTTACCTAAGAGCTCGAGCATATGATGCGTCGGAATTGAAAAGTTGATCCAAGCTCCCAGGATCTCGTGCCAAGCCACAAGGGATCGAGCACATGTCCAAGAAGCTTGAGCCCACAGCCCTAGAGCTCAAGCCCAACACCTTGGGATCAAGCACCATGAAGGAGGGTTCAAGCACCATCAATAAAAAGACGTTTCGGACAAATTTTGCTCCCAGAGCTCAAGCCCAATCTTCAAAGCTCGAGCCCAACTCAGAAAGCTCGAGCACAACCACTCAGGGCTCAAGCATTGTTGAAAACTCTAGACCTGCTTTAGTATTTGGGGGATAACTTTTGAGTCAAAACTCCAAACTGAGCAAACTCAACGTCTCTGGAAAGAAGACTCGAAGCCCGATGTTTGTTTTCGCTAATACCCATCTGAGATTCACGCTCTAAATGAGTCAAAATCACGTTACAACATCAGAATAAGTTGCTGGCAGTTGGAGCTCGAGCCCGAATCTCTAGAACTCAAGCTCTGACATCCTAAAGGTTAAAAATACATGCGGGAATTATATATTTTCACCTTTCTTTATTTCCTTAAAGGCCCAATAGTTCCCAAAAGTTGTAAAACCAATGCAAAGGGATTAGGACTTATTTTCTCCTATAAAAGAAGAGGAATGGTCACAAGAAAAATAGTTTTAATTCCATCATCTTATTCTTTCTCTTACGACGGTTTTAGGATTTTGAAGAAGAAGATCAAAAAGGAGTTTTGGCAGTCTATGGCGATGAAGACCACAACAACACATATCATATCTTGCATCGTCATGAATAGCTAATTCCTCTCTTAGGGCATTAATGTAGCCCAAATCCGAATACTATCGTTTGATTGTTCTGTACTTTGGGAATTTAATATATTATGTATTTTGATTACATGATTATGGTCAATTGACTTAATTTAATTGGATTTTAATGATTATATAGTTTTTGAATGATTAATACCTTGTCTTAGATTTAATTGTTCTTAAATTATATTCAATCCATTCTTATTAGACGGTATTTGGTAAAGGCCTATCGGACATAAGAATGGAGATCATGCAATGGTGTTCAAACATTTTTCATAAATGAATATTTTCATAGTTTATGCCTAGGGAAGACGAGTTATACTAGAAAATTAGTTATAAGTAGGTAGGTGGATAATTCATACCAACCGAAGATAGGTTATAGTTAATTGAAATTACTGGAATATCTTTTTTTAAATCTAAATTAAACGAATGTTATTGAGTTTAATTCTATATGATACATAATTATTAAAATCCCAAGGTTGAACAATTGACCATAGTATTAGGTTCATGATAAAGTCAATCCCTAAGTATTTCTTCTCTTGATCTCAATTCTTTTATTCCATTTATTTTCTTTTATATTATTAAATAATATCACAACATAACAAATCAAATCCTCTTTCTAAATTAAAATAGTATTAATTGAAGACTTGATAAATCACCACAGTCCTTGAGGTTCGACACCCTCAATATAGCCATATCCTACAAGGATTCATTCTATTGTGAGTGGTATTTTATTATTGATAAATAAAAACACACATCAATTACTAGTAGATCAAACACTGTGCGAATGCTCTGACCCTCTGTAGTTCGGTCGATTCATCCTTTTCTTCAAATCTAAATTTGTGAAGGCAAAAACAAAACTCTAGTATTCTAATCAATCTGTGTAATCTGGAGTAGAATCTAAAGATTGATTTGATTAGATCACTAATATCACCATAAATTACTTTTGTGTTTCAGTATGTGATCTAAAAAACATACAAGTAGATTTCTTTAAAAATCTCTCAAAAGGAAAAAAAAAAAAAAAAAAAAAAGGTTCAAGAATTGTGTAAAAGATAAACCCTTATTTTTCTTATTGTTAAGGCATCCGATCTCCCCTAGGGTTAGAGACTTGAGAGGTTCTTATATTTTAGAAGTCCTTATAATATATGAAAAGTGTTTTAAAAAAAGTATAAAGACTTCTTTAAAAGTTTTGGTGCAAATAGGAAACTAAAAAGTTACCAAAAACTGAAATCCCGCACATTCAGGAAAGTTTAACAATTTGGACTTTTATAGAGACCACTTTTGGATTTCAAAAAGTTTAATTGGTTGGATATTGACCGAGTGCAATTTTGAGTTATGCATAAAGTTCAACCGGTTTGACTTTGATGGAGTGTAGTTTTTATCTCTGCATAATGTACTTTAACTGGTTGAAGAAGACCCACATCGTTGCATCACAAATTCAGAGTATAATTATCAACCGATTTGACTCATCTCTGCATCGCAATAGTCCAATCTCGCGTAAGTAGTTTTGCGGTATGAATATAGCAAAGAAAATGAATTGGTTTCTAAGCTTCTTTAGATCTTAAATAAATAATTAGAGTAGGGATCACAAATTCAGAGTATGATTATCAACCGATTCGACTCATCTCTACATCGCAATAGTCCAATCTCGCGTAAGTAGTTTTGCGGTATGAATATAACAAAGAAAATGAATTGGTTTCTAAGCTTCTTTAGATCTTAAATAAATAATTAGAGTAAAGCATTGTTAACATGTAATGGTTCAAATTCTTTGCTTTTGAAGAGTGCATTGTGTTATTGGTAGAGTTGAGGATGTGATATAATCTCTCCTCCTCCTCACTATCTCCATTATCTCTCTTTCGTGCTATTTTCTCTCCATGAACAGATATCAAAAAACCCAAAAAGAAAAAAAACTTAAAATCTGGCACCAATGTCGACATGGTGCCTGTCTATGGTGGATCTACCGTCACCAAACCTCCATTATTGACAGTGGATATCTATATATATAACTTATGAGATATAATTTTTGTAATTGGCAAATTTTAATGTCAAAACAAGTCTGATCGAGTTATAATTTCAAGTTACCATATCTAGATCAAGATTGGCTGTACAATTGGAAAGTTGTTCAAAGATGATATACTGAGATCTTCGAGAAATGAAAGAACAACACTTTAGAAAGTTGTTTCCCAATTAGGACACTATACCTAAATGGTATATTCTTCAAGTTACCAAAACAAAATCATTTCTGAGTTTTCAAACCTTCTTCAGGATTCTGTCAAATGGGAACCGGTACCAAGTTTGGGAACCGGTTCAATAACCTTAGCTTCAAAGAAAGCCTTCTATCCTTTGGGAACCGGTTCCATATATGGCTACTAGTATCACAAGCTGATACAATTTTGGTAACTAGTTTCTTGTTCTGCTTCAAACTTCCTAGTTGGTTTAGAATGCTACCAAAAGTCCTATGCATGAAATTTCTCTTATTTTATGCATGATTAGGTCTTTGAATATTCTATATATACCTTGATATTCATCTAGGTTGATGCGACTTTTCACTACAGCTTCATAACTCATAAAAGCCTTAGAGAGATATTTTTGCAGAAAATCAAAGTTGATTTTTCTGTCATTCTTTCTGGAACACAAGAGAGAGTTTAGAGTGTTATTCAAATCCTGATCATGATCAAATTCTTACACCTACAACAATTAGAGAAAAACAGATCTACTTCTACATCGAATTCAGATATTAAAGAACAGAGGTGAAGAGATCACACTTTGAAATGGTCAAAGCATTCGAAAAATATTGTTTGATCTACCAATAATCCTTCTATAGAGATCAAGAGTAAGCTTGAGGTCAAATGCTATTGGACGGGACGTCGTAAAGTAGAGGATTGTCAGCGATTGATGTTTGGTAGAATGATTGGGTGTGAGCCTGAGTCAAAGTCCATTATACTTTGTTTCAAACATAGTGGATTGGTTTACTTTGGACTGCATAGTTCACGTGGTTTTTTCCAATTAAGGTTTCCTCGCTAAAAATCCTGGTGTTATCTCTAACTCTATTACTTTGCTTTATTTTATCTTTCATGTGATTAATTGCTAAAATAAGTTAGAAAGAAACATATCTGTTGCTAAAAATACAAAACTTTTTAAATCTTCCACTGCATAAACTCACATAACTAGGCTGATAAGCGCTGAATACTGTATATTCAAGCGCCCTAAAGTACAGTAACAAAGTCCATTAATTGATTATTTTATGTAGATTAACTCCAGTTGCATGTTTTTATGCATTTTCAGGTTAAAGTGCAAAAAGGAAGCAAAAATGATGCCTTGTGGAATTTTGAACAAAAAGGATGCCATTTCTGAATTTCTGGCAGCAGTGATCCTGACTTTTGTCGCCATTTTCGACCTAGCAAACTCAAGAACTGGACTTCCCTCATAACATGAAATATTTAGAGCTCTGAATCAGCTTTCCAAATCTTCAAACGGTTTGTCATTCGGAGCTCGGAGCAGAGAGTTATGGCCTTGTTACCAGAGGTGCGCAGAACTGCCTGGCAGCAATGCAATTCTGCCTTGATCTTCATTTTTGACCAACCAGACTTGAGAATTGGGTCTTCATCAAAACATGAAGTTTTTAAAACACTGAATCAGCTCTCCAAATATTCAAATAGATCATCATTCGGAGTTTGGGGCAAAAAGTTATAGTAGTTTTACCAAAATAGGTCAGCGCTGAGCAAGAGGAGCATGTTGCACATTGCACTAAGTTAGAGTGCTCGAGATCACTTTTCGAGTGCTCGAAAATCAGGCAAATTGCACTCGGAAATGGCTCAATTTCAGCCACTTGCACATTGGTTTCCTCAATGCCATCTTCCTTCTTTATGAAGTGGTTGGAGGTGTTCCTTGGAGGAGAGAGAGAGGGTTTTGTTGGAGAATAAAAAGCTACCAAAGGCCACACATTTGCTATCTTTTATTTTAGCAAAAGAGAGGAGAGAGAAGAGAGCAAGGAGGAGGGTGTTCTTGAGTGCTACAGTAGGAGCACGAAAATGGAGTCTTGGATGGAGCTTCTTCCTTCTTCTAGCTTAGCAATGGGTAACTAACTCTTTCTCTAGGGAGGTGATGAAGTCCCTCCCTTGTAAGCATGTCCTAGGATAGTCTATTTTGGGGATTTGCCATGTATATTTTATGGTCTTTTCATAACCAAGAGCACCTCATTTGTTGTAATGAATGTTGATACATGTATGGATGATTTCTTTAAGTTGATTATCTTGTCTTAGATGATGTCTTAGCGTAATCATATTGCTTGAGTTTTTCATGGTGAGAGTGGAAGCAAGGTTATGAAATGGTTTCATGGCATGTTGATAGGTGACCTTGATAGACCATTGCTTAGGAAATCCTTTGATGGTGTATGCTTAATCTCTAACTCCATGTGCTTTATCATTTTGTCAAGAACTTGATAGTCTCTCATTTAAGTAAATGTGTATAAGCTGCACCTTAGTTAGGTAGTCTAAGCATGTTTATCTTTTGATGGATTATACTTGTTTGAGACCTAATGTACCTCTTGATTACTTATATGGCAACCGTGTGTTGCTATGTAAGTCTTAACCATCATATGTTGTTTTTCGCCAAATTTAGGTCTAATCTAGCATATGTATAGGGATGGAGGCGGATTCACTTCCCTAGTCCCCTCTTCTTAATCTTTTCATCCTAAATTCCTTGCAAATTAGTGTTTTATGCACTTTGAATTCCTAATTTAAGTGACAACAAACAAAACCTCTATGAACACCCCTTCATCATCCTAACAATGACTCTAAACACTTAGGTTGCCTTAGACTAGCGCAGTCCCAGTGGTTCGACTTACCCGACCAATAGCCCTATTTTACAATGATCCGTGCTATTGCGAAGGTTGATGTTAGTTGATCAACCGATCATAGGCACACATACATTATATCCATTTGTTCTTTTCTTCCATGAATAGTTGAACTTCATTGTGTTATTTTATGATCGAGATGTGAATTTGGTATCATTAATGTAAACATTGCACAAATTAGTAAATGGGTGATGGATCTCTATAAGTACTTTTGATTTTGTAATTAAAATGGTTGTCTTTGTTTGGGCCTAATTGTGATGTTTCTGATTTTTCTGATTTTTCATTTTCTAGGATTTTTTTAATTTTTTGGGGTTATTTTAGTCCTATTTTGTTTTATGTGTCGGACACCGTGGGGCATGTTGGATGGGTCTCGAGAGTGAGTTGGGGCATTTCCTTGAGTTCAGGATTCTTAGAAATACATTAGTTGCAATTTTGGGAATTTTTCCTTTTTTAGACCGAGAGGTCCCAGGTGGGACATGCTATCGAAGTTCTTGAGCATGGGGATTGTTTTTTCTTTTTTCAGGTCCATTGCATTTTATGCATTATTATTTTGTGCAAAATTGCTTGGTGGTATATTTGAAATTGTGGTTGTAAAGTGGCTAGTATACATGCATATATATATATATATATGTATATATATAATGTTAAAAGATTTTAATTATGCATATGGGACCCACCATTATTCATGCCATTACATATGGCCATAAGGCCATCTACAGACTTTATTTTTTTCCTCCTTTTTTCACGTCAGTAGTTTTTCATCTCTATTAACATTTTCTTTTTCTTTTTCTCTCCATTTGAGCTTAGATCTAAGCCAAATCATTGAGATTTTGATTTTACCATAAAAGGAAAAGTTGACGAGCGTGTTAAGGGCTTCATATTGATAGGAAAAAAGCCCCATTTAGGCCACTTTTAGAATTTCAAAAATTGGGGGTTTCTTGGCTTTGTTCTCTATTTTTTAGGTAAGGGTGTTATAATCCACAAACTCTTTGATTTTTGTGATTTATCTCTATATTTTGATGTATAACATGTTTATTTGTGGTTAATTCTTGAAAATTTATAATAATGTTATATATGATTTGTATATCTATGTGAGTTCCTATGTTGTAAATGATTTATGTATATGGTTTGTTGATTAGATATGAGAAGCATGTTTAAATGATTGTGTTCTTACTCTATGGGTATAGTTGTTGAATTTTTTTTTATTTGTAAGCATGCTATGTTTTTGTGAGATTTATTTTATTTTATTTTATTTTATTTAGTATGCAATATTGTTGTGGTTGGATTATATGAGATTATGGCATTTGAGAAGTATGAAGCATTCACGCATTCCATTGAGAAAGAATGAGAAAAGTCATTTTAAAAAATAAATAAATGAAATTGGTTTTAGGGAAATGTTTTGAAAAGTGTTTACGAAATCCGGGCACCTAGGAGTTGTCTAGTGGTCCGTGTTGTTAATGTGATCTAGAGGGAACTAGGGAGAGACGCCATAAAGCTGCTACGGGTCGGGTTACATTAACGGTTTGGAAAGGTGAAACGAAAATGTTTTGGAAATGGGGAGCGACATTGGCATGCATTTTATGCACATGGTTCGATGGCCTATATTGTAGTTGTTGTTATTGATGTTGGCTTATAAAGTACTTGTTGCAGCATAGATGGTTGTGTGAGTTTTGACTCGAGTAGGCGAGGAGCTCAATTGCTCCAAGGTTGTTGAGTGCCGGTTTTAGCTCGTGGATGAGCTAAGCAGTGTGTGGTTGTTCTAGTTTTCTTGTTGTTTTATAGTGTGGTGCTTGGGGCAAGACTTTTGAATGATTCCGTATGGCACAGCACGTTGTCTAGGGTGAGACGTATGAGTTTCATATGTTAGTACATGGGTTCCTGTGATCGTGGAGGTCAGGTGTACGATGTGAGGTTTTTATGAGGTATGTATGACTTTTAGGGGTCAGTGTTTGTGATTTAGGTCACAATTTGGTATTGAGGTTCTCTTCAAATTGGTTTGTGGTAGGTCTGATAGAGGTTGCCAAAGTCACGAATGTAGTATTTGGTTTTTAGACGTGTATTTCGAGTATTCTGGTACGATTTAAGGAAGCGTATTGGTTATGATTGTTAAGAGGACTTGTTGAACTTTGTAAGTCTAGGGTAATGTAGGCATTAACTGGAGTCATGCTAGTGTTGGGTCATCGACTGTTTGATGTGATTTAGTTCATGGGCTGTAAGAATCTATTTTAGAGATTGGTTTGTTGAGGAACGATTCCCATTTCAGAAAGCTACAGAAGTGTATTGCGGGTAATCGACTATCGGAAAGTTGATTGCATGGCTTGGTAAGCGAGCAGGGTTAGGTTGGCATAGTTGTCGAGAGAGCCTTGATGCAGTGTAAGTGGTCATTTTGGCCATGTAGTGTAGGATTGCACGATTGTGACGACCCTGGTTTTTAGGCCAGCGTGTCCTATGATGAACCGAAGATTGACCCGATAACGGATCCGATATGCGGAAGCGAAAACAGAAAACAAGACTCTAAGAAGTCAAAGTGACCTTCCATGAGGTCGTGGAACTCAATGAGAACTGATGTGGAAGCAAAAGATCGAAAATATGTCAATTAACCCCCCAGGGGCAAAATAGTCATTTATGAAAAAATATGGATTCCGGTGCCACCTAGCACACCCCTGGAAAGACAATGAAAAACTAACCAAGACAGACTTAAGAATCGCATGATTTGGAGTCCGGACAAAGGAGAACGACATGACCAAGAAAAATGAGCACTTAAGGCTAAAAGGGTAAACTGGTAATTATCCAAGTAGAACCAGGTGCAACCGAGCACACTGTTGGAAAGATAGCGAAAAATTAGTCAAGTACAAAAAAAAGTTCACTCGATTTGGAGTCCGGAGGAGGGAGAAGCGAGGGTTTGAAGTTGAGACGTCACGGCGGCCCGACGAAGGCCATGGCACACACAGCGCCTATGCACGAGCCCACCGGTGCCCATGCCGGCACCCAATGGCATGCACATGCTGACAGCAAGAGAAAAAAAAAATGAGCTACCAGAACTGAGGCTTGAAAAGGAGGTCAAGACGAGTTTTTCTGGAAGAATACGAAGAAGAAACCCCCCCTAAAATCGAGTTTTCTACCCGAATGGAGGACAGAATCGAGAAAAACTCACTGTGAAATCCCCAAAATGCCCCTAGATCAGAACTGGACAAGAGGGCAAAAAGCTGCTACAGCATCTGTCTACACTAAAGATCAAAAACAGGCAAGAAGATAAATTTTTCTGGAAAAACACAAAGAAGAAACCCCCTCAAAATTGAGTTTTCTATATGTTTTACGAGAGAATTAAAAAAAAAAAATGCAATGTAGAATGCCCGAAATGCCCCTCCATGAAATCTGGTTATAGAGGTCCAAAAAGCTGCTACAAAAAAAATAGAAAGCTGAACTTTGCGATGGATTTCTGATACCAAGAAGATGTTTTCTGGAAGAACACAAAGAAGAAACCCCCCTTAAAATCACGTTTTCTAAGTGACCATGTTAAAAAAAGAAAATAAAACTGATGTGAAAGGTCTAGAATACCCCTAGATCAGATTATGCAACAAAACCTCAAAATGAGTCCATAAAAGGCTCATTTCACCAAAGGAGAAGATTTGCCCAGAAATAACAATGCACGCAAACATAACTTACCTATTAGGACGCACTACAATGGTCCATGACTTAAAAATACCACCGATGCAAAAACCGACCCCCCAACGGCCGAAAAGGCAAAAATGGACTTGAAATGGAAAACATGAAAATCAAAATTGACAAATGATTTCAAATTACCATTTGGCCCTTAGCCACACTTCAAACATGATTTGTGAGACCCTATGAAAGAATCATAATGGAATTCCCATGCCCAATACAAAAGTTATGACATAACAACACATGAATTTTCAATATTTCCATATGAACTTTAAAAGCACAAGTGTATAGAATACGAGATATATGATATTGGCTTCCGGCCTCATCTTATACATGTTGAATACAATAAAAATGAGTGTACTTATGTACACTTTACATATGTGGGATCGAAGAATACAAATTTTATCAAAATAAACAAAAGTAAACATGATATGCTAACATGTGCATATTCAATATCATCAAAAATACTTCAAGACTTCTAGCCTATCTAAGAGTGTTGTGTATCCCACAACAAAACTTCTTCACCTGCAAAACACCCAGTAACTTGAGGTGAATAAGCAAGACTAACAAGTTTATTTGTATGAGATGAGCATGCATCGACTCGATTTCTTTAGAGATTTTTAGGACTAACATGATATAGTTCAAAAGGGATTATGCCACCTAACGTCTATGTCAAAGATTAGATTCAAGAATCATTCTAAGCTATCTTAGATCATTTCTAGCATAAATCACATCATCTATGCAATTTAAACAATATGGAAGCACGTTATACAAGGCAACAAGATAAAGTTTCTTAAAGGTATCAACTTGCAATCTAGAATACAGAAACAACTAAAATAATCATGCCACCTAACGTCTATGTTCCAAATAAGTCTAAGGAATCATCCTAGGCCATGATGAACAATCAAAACACAAATTACAATTTCAATGCAATCTAGCCACATAAAAGCATGTTATACAAGGCAATAAAATACAAATTCTTAAAGATATTAACTTGAAATCTAAAGCACGAAAACAACAGAAGTGGGTCATGCCACCTAACGTCTATGTTCTAATTGAATCTATAGGATCATTCCTTAACTACATTAGAACATCAAAACAAAAATCACAATTTCAATGCAATCTAATCAACATTAGAACTTCTAATACAACGCGTAAAGCAAGGTGTCTCAAAGTAAACATCCTGAAACTTAAAACAATAAAACAAGTAAGAAACAACAAGTCATAACATCATCTAGTTATCAACTTGAAATGAAATGTGAAATCAATAAAGTGGATACTTGGACGTCACGCCGGATCAAACCGACAATGTGGTTACTTTAGGGTTACTAGCCCATAAGTAACCTCCCTATGTGCGGACTAGACTATATAGAAGGACAATCCCGGTACTAGAACCACGTCCTAACCGTAGCCAAACAACGACATCCCCAAGTTTCCAAAATCAACAAGTTGTGCAACAACGTATATATCAGCATATATATACAAGATAATCAACTATCTACCATGCACAACCAAATTTGGAAACCTATACAATACATACTCTAAGTCCACAACTAATATGATATGATGAATGTCGAATCTTCAATGTGCGATTCGTTACACGCTATGCATGAAAGATGTTATATACGAAGTGTGCAAATCATTACACAAGGTAACAATATATTCAATAAAGAAAACATATTCTCATAAGTATAAACATAACAACTATGTTATCCAATGCTCAAAACATAACCAAATGAATATACAACAACAAGGTAGAGCTTTAATTAAATCATACTAATTTGAATCCCAAGGTTCTAAAACAACTTCTAATAGTCCCAAATTAATATATACTAGTAAACAAGTCATGATCAATACAATTATCAAGTTAAAAACTTAATTAAGCTAAGGGGACCATTAAATAGATTTTAATTAATTCTTTTAATTAAAATCCCTAGATTTTTAAACTTAACCAAATGCTCTCAATTTAACATATCTTAGAGAACATGCCAAGGACTAATGTAATATCACATTACAAGTTTATTTCATTTAACTTACGACCATGTGAATTAAACTTTCACTGAAGTTAAATATAAAATAAAAGTTACAATTCTCATGCAATTAATCCCAATTTAATATATGTGAACAACCATACCAAAGCCTAAATTTCTAGCATGCCACAATTCAATTCCAAGTTGTATATCACCATGAGGATTAAATCTTAAACAAGAAAATTAATTAAATGAAAGGTTTCAAAACCTCACAGAATATTCTAAATCAAATATGTATGAAGCTATATGGCATGTAGATCAAGAATATCAAGTTGGAATTCAAATGGAGTGAATAGTGAACTCGGGGCAAATTAATTAATCAAATTAATTAATAATTACTAATTTTCAAAACACTTCCAATTACTTTCAAATTCAACTATGTTGAAGAGCATGCTAAGGCCAAATATAACATGCTATCACATATTGATTTCAAGATAGTTAAGGCCACATGAATTAATATTTTATTCAAGATAAATATTAAATAAAATCTTCATTTCTTATCCAAATGCTCCAATTTTAATATATGTTAATCAACATATCAAGGTGTAATATAATGTCAAGCCACAAGTTTAAAACATGCTATAATTCACCGGGAAAATTAAATTTCATACTAGAAAATAAATAATCAAAAATTCTAGATTTAATATCCAAGCATGCAATTGAGTTGAATAAGCATCACAAGCATGTAATAGAGCAAGAAAGTAAATTATAACACCCCCTACCTCAATTTGAGATGAAAACCTCGAAGGCCCACCGAGAAAAAAGTGTTTCGAATCCACCGAAACCGAAGGGTTTTGTAGGGGACAACACGATCTACATGAATCCGAAGGAAGCCCCATGAAAATCACAACTTGACTTCAAACCCAAACTCAAGAAATGGTCAAAAATGAATTCTAATAAGGGGGAATGGTACAAGACGTCGAGGGAAACAAAAAACGTGAAAGCAGAACACTTTTCACTTAGGAAAAGTAAATCAAAGGAGGAGAGAGAAGGTGGCAGCTCCATGGGCATCCATGGCTGCTTCAGGTCGTGCTAGGGGAGTGGGGAAGATGAAGAATTTAATATCTCATCCCCCTTTTATAGAAATCTCAAAAAGTGCCCCGAACGGGCCCTACCGGGTTCGGAAAAGTGGATTTTGAGTAAACGCGCTCAAACGGCAAAACTCTATGAACGAAAAAGATTCAAAATGAGAAAATATAAACAACGGAAGGAATGACATCAAAATTGAATCCCGATCAGAAAGTTATGCCCTGAGCAAGTTCAGCGGAACCGGGTCCAAAAACTCTAAAACTGGAGAAAAACTACCAGAAGGAAATTCTATGAATTTGCAAGTCAACAAAAAGTGAAAATGAATCCCATATGAGGATCCAGGCTCCAGACGAGCTATTTTGCAATAACTTTTATTAATTGCACAATGGCCCCTACAAAAAGGGTTAACTGCGAAACTGCCCTAGAATGAAAATATCTTCGAAAGATATTTTCTTAGATACCCTTGAAATAAAATATCTTCAAAAGATATTTATGAAAAACACCCCAAGAAAGGAAAATAATTCCAAAGAATTGTGTATCCAAGCCCCTATGGACACTAGGAGCAACTAGAGTACTTTCTTGCAAAAGTAAAGATACGTATTTCGAGGAAACCACTCAAGATAAGGGCACGTGAAGTCAAAAATGAACTCCAAGCATGAGGAGTGAGGTTGTGCCAACAATGTGACAAATGGGGAAAAGACAGAATAGGGAAAAGGACGAAATAGGGAAAATGACGAAAGACGCATAGTGCCCGAAAAGTAAAAATGCGAAAATGACTCGGTCCTCAAAGGAAGTTGTCAATTCACATGAAAGAGTCTCAGAAACCAATTCTGAGCACTCGAGATGACACTAAGCAACACGAAACAGAGCTCAGAAAAGAAAATTAAATGAAAAAAATTCATTAGTAAAATTTTAGGAAAAAGAAAAAGGGAGGCAATTGACCGGGTCATTACAACGATAAGGCAGATAATATAGGGTCATTGAAGTGCTTGGTCATTGCAGATAAAGTGATAGATTATAGGTACTGTGTTAACAAATGGACTATATTTTAGAATTTGGAAGATGTGGATTAGACTTGTATTTCAAGTTGCGTCTGGATTAACAGGACGTGATACTTGTTGTTTGAGGTTCCGAAGAGATAAACAGTTGATTAAAATGTTTGGGAAGATAGTGATCTCATAGGTTTAGCTGGTAGCCCCATTTAACTTTTGTTGGGGCTAAGAATGTTCTGAGGAACGATGAAGAGGAGAGGAAATGATGTCGAACCTAGAGTATGAAGTTTCCTTGACTAGTGCATAGATTGCCTTGGGAAGAGTGGTTTGAGTAACTGGTTAAGTGTTAGTGACTAATTGTATTGTGAATGGTTTTGAAGAGACAGTTGGCTGTTGAGCATTTTAGTCTTTGTGCTCATTTTTCCTTTTGGGAATTGTCGATATGGTATTGTTGTAGGTTCTTTTCTAGTGGCAAGTTGTGGTTGTTAAGGGGAGTATCGAAAGTGAAGCATACTCTCTTGTTGTGATGGTGTCATCTTAGGGAGACTTAAGGGGAGATCGACTGTTAATGACTTGACGATGAGATGTTCGAGTTGTTATTTGGGATGAATGGTAATAAAAAAGTTATGGTGTGATGTTTTAGCACTGATGAGCAGAACGGTTTAAGGTATAATTCGAGGATGGTTTAGAGATTATGAGTTATTTGTTGTGTGTTGTTAGGTAGGAGATGGTATTGTGCACTAGTTGAAGCGATTGTGGACTGCTTAGTCTTTAAAGCCAGTGAGAACGATGTTGCTAGATATGTACCTTTCTCTTTTGACGAGTAACGAGTTGCTATGACTGAGGTCATGAATCTTATGCATGGTGTTCGAGGCAGTATCGGCGGGAAACGTAGAGATGGAATGGGTGGTAAAATATTATTTTATGGCATAGCGGTTTTCATATGAGGATAACGGTTCTAGGTAAAACGGGACGTGGTATCTGACAGGCAGTGATCGTTTCTAGTGTCTGTATGCTGTAAACATTGATGTTCTTGTCTGATGGTCGTGATGTGAGCTATATCCTAATATTCGATGAATGGGTGGTATGGATCTAATTGGTTTTGGCTAGCATAGGTGTCGCAGGTATAACGTATGCAAGGTTCTAGTGTTCATGGTGTATGACGGTCCATTAGTGGTGAGATCACTTAGATTTGAGTTTGTAGTTCTGTACGAGTATCCGCTTAGTTCTTCTCCTTGTGTGTAGGGAGTTCAGTTCATCTTGGGTGAGGTTGGGTGTCCACGATTAGACGATTGGTGAGTAGCATATGACAGGGTGTTAGGTGCATTCAGGTGCAAGTCGTCAGTCGCCTGTGAAAATGGGGTACATTACCCTTCCATTTGTTCTCATCCTGACACGGACGTCGTTTATCGTCTGTCTTGTCCTCCATCTAGGAGTTATGCATGTCTGCAGATGGGCTAACCCGTATGTGGTTCGTTATGCTATTAGAGTTCACCGATGAATAATTGGTTATATTGGTCAACTCACTCCCACGGAGGGAGGTGGGGTATTTGGTTTTAGTTGTGCTTGTTCTGAGAGTGGTTTTGACCAATGTTGTGTAGAGCACAAGTTGCCGAATAGGGATTACGTGTTCTCGGTGTCTGGTATTAATGGTGATGGCTAGGGGATACGTCGTGAACTGGAAGTTCGAGGATGATTAGGTGATGTGATGTGAGTTATGTACTTGTGTGTTTTTATAGACGTTTCATTCGAGTAGTGTTTTGAGGACTTGTGTTAGTATCGTCTTAGAACTACGTGATTAGAGAAAATGAATGTGGGACTTTGTTGAGGAATAATGGGAATGATTGACTTTGGTTTTGGAGATTTCAGGCATGAGAGAGTCGTATTGTGTGTTTTGACGAGGTAAGAATTGAATCGAATGATGTTTTAGAGTTATTTACCTGGTATGGGTGTTATGAGAAGATCAGAGATCTTATGTGCTAGTAGATGATTATGGTACTTGGTGTCGTATTGCTTTTAGCTTATGTGATTTAGGCATGATTGGAATTTTTAGAGTAAGTATGTCACTATATAGTTGTAGAGGTTGCGTAAAGCAATGGATAGGTAGTGAGTAGATCTTATAGTTGTTTTGTGAACTGTGTGAGATTATGTCTAAGGTTTGGAACTGAGGATAGGAATAACGTCTGTGTTGAGACTGGATCGATGATGAGAATAGGCTGGCCAACTTTTTTTCTTGAATCACTCCCTTTTTATATCGGGTCAAAGGTCAATGATTGCTTCAATTTGTTAAGGATAGTGAGAGCACGATATTACGTGTTATATCGGTGTGACAGTGTGGATTCGGGTGGTTTCTCTTGGGTGATGAGGTGTGTTAGGTAAGATCAAGTGTCTGATAAAGGGTTTGCGGTACGATCGTTAATTATCGAAGATCTTGTTTTGAGGATTTAAGTCCTGGGTACAGGATAGTACGTTTTATTATTCTCGTGACTCATGATTATGTAGTCGTTGAGAGATCTGTTGTTTAGTCATCTTGAAGTTGTTTAGTATGATGATTATCATATAGTGCGGTTAGTAGTCGCTGGTGCGGTTATGCGATGGTGTAGCTATATCATAGACAGAGAGTGCTTGGTATGACAGGGATGGACCTTCTTCTTTAAGGAGGGTAAATTTTGAGAACGAGACCTTTTTAAGAAGGGTAAAATGTGATGTTTCTAATTTTTCTCATTTTCTATTTTTTTGGGGATTTTCTTATTTTTTAGGGCTATTTTAGTCTTGTTTCATTTTCCGTGCCAGACACCGTGGGGTGTGCCGAATGGGTCTCGAGAGTTGGTTGGAGTATTTCCTCAAGTTCAAGATTATTGGAAATGCATTGGTTGTCATTTCGCGATTTTTTCATTTTTCGGGTCGGGAGGTCCTAGGTGGGACCCACTACCAGAGTTCTTGAGCATAGGGATTTTTTATTTATTTATTTATTATTTTTTTTGGGTCCATTATATTTCATACATTATTATTCTGTGCATAATTTCTTGGTGGTACATTTGATGTTGTGGTTGTAAAGTGGTTAGTGTGTGTGTGTGTGTGTGTGTGTGTGTATAATGTAAAAAGATATTAATTATGCACATGGGACCCACCATTATTTCATGCCATCTGCAGACTTCATGTTTTTTCCTCCCTTTTCATATCAGTAGCTCTTTTTCTTTATTCACATTTTTCTTTTTCTTTTTCTTTTTCTTTCCATTTGAGCTTAGATCCAAACCAAACCATTGAGATTTTGATTTTGCCATAAAAGGCAAAGTTGACAAGCGCGTTGTGCGCTTCGTATTAATAGGAAGAAAGCCCCATTTGGGCCACTTTCAGAATTTTGAAAAATTGGGTGTTTCTTGGCTTTGTTCTCTATTTTTGAGATAGGGGTGTTCTAATCCACAAATCTATAATTTTTGTGATTTATCTCTATATTTTGATGTATAATATGTTTAGTTGTGGTTAATTATGGAAAATTTATTATAATGTTATATATGATTTGTATATCTACATGAGTTCCTATGTTGTAAGTGATATGTGTATATGGTTTGTTGATTGGATATGAGAAACATGCTTAAGTGATTGTGTTTTTAACCTATGTGCATAGTTGTTGTGAGATTTTTTTTTATTTAGTATGCAATATTGTTAAGGTTGGATTATATGAGATTATGGCATTTGAGAAGCATGAAGCATTCATACATTCCCTTCGGAAAGAATAGGAAAAGTCGTTTTAAAAAAATAATAATAAATGAAATTGGTTTTGGGGAAATGTTTTGAAAAGTGTTTGCGGAAAGCATTCATGCATTCCATTAGGGATCTCATTTTTTTGTATAAGCCTTGGGATGGCATGTATATTATATATCGACGTTAGAATTGACCATAATGCCCTTAGATGACCTTGGGTTTGGGTAAGGACCTGGTTAATGATTCGGATCATCAGGTTCGGGTCGTTACACTAATCTTCACAATGAGAGGCATTAGAGTCTTTTCATGTTTATAAGGGTATTATGGTTATTTAATTTAACATTGTTTGTCACGTGACTAATAGATGGTTGTTTAACAAAAAGATTTAATCAAAAACTTGCCGAAAGGAGCATTTTGTAACAAAATTAGATAGTATGGGAGTTTTTTGTCAACTTTTGTAATTGAGGGAGAGTTTGTTGTTGGTTGGCTACTAGTTGAGGTTTTTTATTTTTTATTTTTTTACCCTATATTAAAATCAAATTGGTCATGGTATTTTTTGAGCTCTACTGTTGTATTTGAAATTTGTTTCATTTGCCTCTTGGATGGGAGGCTTTTGAATTTAACCATCGAAACATTTTCTTTTTATGGTGCCCGAGTATTGGGGTTTAATAGGAGTGTCAATATTTGGCACCACATGCTAATATGATTTAAACATAACATGAGATAAGTAAATTTGAATTTGGCTTAATCATAGTCATGTCATAAATAAATACGACAATTATTTATAAACCATTTAACTAATTATATCTTTTGAACCGCTGCAAAAGGAACATGCTGCGGAATCTACTCAACTGGTCAAGCTAACAAGGCACAACAACAATATAGTCAGCCCCACATCAAAGGCTGCGACCCAAATTGACAAGGCACAGAGAACTTTTGTGGGCCCACAAAAAAAGAGGAAAAACAAAAAGTGAGTATCAACACATGTAGTTGACGATGCCCCTTTCTATGTGTTTAAAAAACGGACTTTGTAATGCGAGAGGTCGCTTCGCAATGTCAAAATATGAATGTGGTTTTGGAAGCGTTTCTAGTCAAATTTACATTTATAAAAACCACTACTACAACTAATGAAGTATAGTGAGTAGGGATCGTCCACAGATATTATACGTGTTGGAATTTAACTTCGACTCTAATGTACTAAATGATTGCAAAGGAAGGATGGTTGGTTGATTACTCTAGAAAACAATTAAATAAAATGCGATTAAAATAAACTAAGTTGAGATAGGGATTTAAGAGATGAGAAGTGAAGTCTTGGGTTCCACTGGAATGGCCACCAAGTTCGTTCATCAAACCACACACTTTCAACTAATTTGGGGAAAACCTTCTTGTGAACAAAATGCGACTATCAATTGCAATATTAAGCATGGACCATCAAATTCATGTATGAATTGTCTACTTGACCGACAAATAAACTAAGTGTAGCACAATCCATCAATTTTAAGCATGACCCATCAAACTAGCCACAATTATAGCACACATCAATCTAGAGAATCATGGAATTTGCAATAATAAGTCATGGAATATCAAATCAAGTAAAGATTGTCTACCTACCTGTAAGTATGAATTAAATTATAGAACAACCAATCAAGTATAAGCATAATCCATCAAATTAATTGACAAACCCATCTAATAAAAACCATGTCTAGCCATCACTAGATTCTCAATCAACCATACATAGACATGCAATTAATTTAAAAAAACTAGTGTAGAGATCAATTCTCAAATAATCACACATAAGACAACATGTAATAACATAGAAAATCAATAGAAATAATTAATCTGTAGAAATCAAAGGAGAACCCAAGATTCATTAAATTCATAAGTCTAAAACACTAATCATAATATATTATTCCCCAAAACGTATGAAAAAGATAGAGATTTAGATTACAAACTTGGGACTCAGCTAAGCCCCAAGGAGAAATCTAGCCAATCATGGAGGAGGTAAGTCTGATCTTGGAACCCTCAAGGGCAATCCCCAAACGTGGCTCCATCTTTTTCTTATTCTTCTTCTTGGTTGAATTCTAGAGAAAGTGTGTGTGTAGATCTTGAGATGTGTTCTTGGTGCTTCCACTTTTTTCTTTTCTTCTAACCCTAATCTCTAACTTTTCTAGAGAGAAAAAATAAAATTATAATGAAATAAAATTGAAGACAAAAATTGATTACAAAATAGTTCAATTCCCTTTAAATACAAAGTCCTTAGAGTAGTGAACAAGTCAGAAAATAAGCCCTTAAAATATCTAATCCCGCAACAATGTAGTAGATGGAGTTCGGGCGCACGGGAATGAGACAGCTCGTTGCCAACGTATTTTCAATCGATCCAAAATATATTCGATCGATTGAAGAAATCTTCGATTGATCGAAAAAAATCTTCGATCCATCCAAAAATTCTTGATCCATCTAAAAATTCATCATTTCTGACCTTTTTCCAGATTTTTCTGGAATCTTCTCAGAACTTTTTCTTGACTCTAAAAAGGCTATAAGGGACTATTTTTAGCCCGTTTGAACCTTATTGACCTAAAATAGACAAAAATACAAATAAGTACTAAAACAGGAAATTAAAGATAGATGAATGGACTAAAATACCCTCGCTTAGGTACTAAAATGCGTCACATTTGAGCACTCATCACACCCCCAAACTTAGATATTGCTAGTCCCTAGTAATGAACTACAAGAAAAATAAAGAAATAAACAACTAAGCCTTTTGAACCCCTAGGTTACCCCTAGTGGACGAGTGAAGTCTCGTGAGGGTTTCCAGAAATGATACCCACAAACATTGAGCTCTTTTTCACTAAAGAAGAACCAATATACACAACAAGCATTGGGAGAAAACTACCTCAAGTATGCAATTTTTCAACCTTCTTCAAGCAATTTCCCAAAATTTCAACATCAAGTAAGCAAATATGGTCCTCTACACATCAAGACAATGATCATGCAAATCAAAACAACTCTATAATCCTTTTTAAGTGAACCGACATTAAATATGTTGCTATCTAAGCCAACTAAAGAAATGATCACATCCGGCCTCAAACTAGTGCGCAAATCTAGTACCGATCATTGGGACAAAGAATAGACCTTTTTTTAAAACTTTATTCATCTAGGTGCACTTATTTTTTCCACTTAATTTTTTTTTTTTTTTTTACTAACCTAAAGGATTAAAGATGGAAACATGGCGCAATGTAATAATCTATTAAGCTTTTTAGCAATTCATGAGGTCGAACGTTAGGTCATTGACTCCCAAACCGGACGGCTTTAGGGCATTAGGTGTTTAAACACCCCTAAGGACTTACAATTTCAAATCAATTAGGTTACAAATCAAAATAACCTCTATCATATCACTTCTGACTTCTCACTTTTTGGGAGAAGTCCTTACTTTTTATTTGCTTTTGCAAGTTTTTTTTCCCCCTTTTTTTTTTTTTTTAATTATTAGCCTAGAGTTTGGGCCCTCCACCTTTCAAGAATGAAATTCAGTGCTTGATGAGGCTAGAATCCCAGCTATGTAGTGAAAAGGGTTTGTTATCTAATTTTATCAAGAATGAAAGCTTTCAATGGGCTACTAGCTCAATTGAGATATAATCTAATCAATAGTCAACAAAGCATGTACCCCACAAATGAATGCTAGTGTGCACCTGTGCTAGTGTGGAATCCTAGAGTGAATCTCAAAGCAATCATAAGATCAAGATAATGTGGACCACAAATGCAAGCAAGATATCAATCTTTTGCAAAATTTACTCCTAAATGGCATCCATAAGGCATACAAGGAGTACTGGACTCTCAAGTCAAACAATTTTTAAATTCTAAGCAATAGAGTCCTCAAAAGATCAAAATCATAGCTAACTTGGATCTCCAATCTCAATCATGCATTTAAAACTCAACTTTAAGTAGAATACAACAAAGACACCTTTTCCCCAAACTTAAACCGTACATTGTTCTTAATGTGCAATAAGAATAATGGAAAAGATGGAAAGAGTATACCGTGGTGGCGAAAGCATGAAGCCCAGCAATGATCCAATATGAAAAGGGTCTCCCCCAAACTTGGAATCAACAGCCTATTTGAACAACCACACTAGCAAACTCACATCAAATATCAAATGGGATAATAATAATCAAATCATGCATTTTAAGGCAATATAACACAAGATGAAAGAGAGATATGAGATCAAACCCTAACTAAAGTATAAAAGTATGCATCACGACACATAAGGGCAAAAAGGTGAATTTTTTTTTATATTTTTCTTTTTATGAAAGTATGTACAATGATACAAAATACAAGAAAGATAAAGAAATAAAAATGAAAATTGGTGGCTCATGGGGGTGCTTGCACAAAAGGATGCACAAAACTTTGGGTTTGGAAATTAGTGTCAAGTGGGCACCATAATTTAAATTTATAAACTGCTTAACACCTAAACTATGTAGTATGAGTGAGAAGAGATCGTTCCAAGGGATTGGTTGAGGAATCAAGATTAGGGTTAGTAGGTCGAGTGATCAAAGTCGTGGTTGGTTGGTTGGATTAAACTAGATGCAAATTAAATTAAAGTAAGTAATAATACAATAGAGAAAATAAAAGAGAGAGAGATCTTGGGGTTTAATAAATGATTAATGAGGGGAAGAACATGTATTGCAACAAGTATGTGTATGTGGTTGTTTCAATAAGCATGGATGACAAATTAAGCATATATTGTCTAAACAACATGGTGGATAGCATAACATATCAAATTAAGCTATTAATCATTTCTTTAAGCTTACAATCCAAGCACCCACAAGGTTAGAGATATATGTTACTTGCTTTCATAAGTATGGAACATCAACAGCAAGCATAGATTGTCCGCCCATTTAACAACTATACTACAACTAAGCTAATGATATGAAATTAAACTAATTAAACTAAGGGAGAGGTACAATCCATCAAGAAATGAGTATGAACCATCAAATAAACCACAAGAACATGCCATTAAGCACTATGTCTTGACAATCTCTAGATCTATAGCATCAATATACGTAGACATGCATCAATAACACAAGAAATGGATACAAACATATGAACATCTATTCTAGCATACATAGACATATGGATATAATGAAATGATCAATTGGAAGTATTAAACCACACAAATCATTGAAGAAACAAGATCTATATATATAAAAGTGTCAAGACATGAATTACAATATAAATCCCCTAAAAAATACATAAAACAAGAAGTAGAAAACATGCTTAGGATGTCTCAAGAGGATAACTTTAGCTCTAAGAGGATGTCTAGCCACTCATGGATGATGTCCTCCAACCCTCAAGGGCAAGCTCCATGGAAGAAATCTGCTCCTTGGTTGATGAAGAGTCTCCAATGGTATCTCTAGCCTCCTTCTCTTCTTTTCTTCCTCACTAAGTATGTGTATCAAAGTATATCAAAAGACTCTCTCTAAAAGTGGCTCATATTCCTTATATAGGTAGGTTAAAAATCACCCCAAATGAGCTGGGCTCATACACAAATAATCCTCTAATGATTGGATATAAGACAACTTTTAATGAGCTGGAATTTGAATTTTTTTCGGGATTTGGGAGGTTCGATCGATCGAACTTGAGGTGCGATCAATCGAACATAGCTGAGATCTATCGAATTGAAGTTGGATTGATCCTCAATGGCAGGGCCTTTTTAGATAAAGACAAATCTGAGATATTTTGAAGATATTTTTGGGAAAAGGACAAAAGTGGTTGGTAGGGTGGTACAACTGGATAAGATCTGGCATGTAGATAAGGACAAGAAGGTTAAATCGATCAGAGAATGATGTTGGATCAATCGAACTTTTGGGATCTTTACAAATGACATCATGGCCTGGATCTATCTTGAAGTGCTGAGATCGATGAAAGTTGGATTGATCGAACTTGAGGTGAGATCGATCGAAGTTGCTAAAATTCCACCCTTAGCTTCCTTTTATTCTACTTTGCTCATTTCTTTAATTGACCCCAGAATTGCTTCATCTCTGCTCTTATTTGGCCGAGTTAGCTTATTTTGGAGATAATTACCTAAAAATGGAAATAACACAAAATCAATACAAAATGGTAAAATAAGATAGATAAAGGTTCTAGAATACCTAAGCTTAAGGGGTTTAAATATGCACTTTTCAGCGCTCATCACACCCCCAAACTTAAATATTGCTAGTCCCTAGCAATGAACTAGAAAGTAAAGGAATGAAATGAACAACTATACAACTACGAATTAGAAAGCAATAAATGGATAACGCCATTTTCGTAGGGAACACGATTATATTTAGCATATGCAACAAGCCTTTTAAACCCCTAGGTTACCTCTAATGGACGAGTAAAGTCTCTTGAGGGTTTCCATAAATGATACCCATAAACATTAAGCTCATTCTTTCAAAAGAGGTACCAATATTGCAAACAAGCATTGGGAGAAAACTACCTCAAGTATGCAATTTTTCAAACATTTCTAAGCAATTTGCCAAAATCTCAACATCAAGCAAGCAAGTATGGTCCTCCACACATCAGGAAAATGATCATGCAAATCAAAACAACTCTAGAATCCTTTTTGAGTGGACTGGCATCAAATGTGTTGCTATCTTAGCCAACTAAATAAATGATCACATCCTTACCCTCAAACTAGCACACAAATCTAGTACCGATCATCAAGACAAAAAGTGGACCTTTTATTAAAGTTTTATTGTTCTAGGTGCGCTTATTCCTTTCACTCGATTTATTTATTATTATTTTTATTTATTTATTATTTTATTTTATTTTTAGGATCAAAGATGGAAGCATGGTGCAATGTGTTGATCTATTAAGCTTTCTAACGATCCATGAGGTCGAGCGTTAGGTCAATGACTCCCAAACCAGACGGCTTTAGGGCACTAAGTGTTCAAACACCCCTAAGGACTTATAAATGCAAATCAACTAGGCTACAAATCAAGACAAACTCCATCTAATCCTTTCCCACTTCTCACCTTTTGGGAGAAGTCCTCACCTTTTTATTACTTTTGCAATTTTTTTTTTTTTTTTAGCAAGTTCAATTATTAACCTTCACCTTTCAGCGCGAGAAGTTCAGTGTTTGATGAGGCTAGAATCCCGGCTACTTAGTGAAAAGGGGTTGTTATCCATTTTTATAAAAAATGAAAGCTTTTAATGCACTACTAGCTCAATTGGGATATTACCAATTCAATAACCAACAAAGCATGTACCCCATGAATGAATGCTAGCGTGTGCCTGTACTAGTGTTGAATCCTGGAGTGAATCTCAAAACAATCACAAAATCAGGATGATGTGGACCACAAGTGCAAACAAGATATCAATCTTTCGAAAAATTTACTCAAAAATGGCATCCACATGGCATACAAGGAGTATTGGACTCTCAAGTCATGCAATTTTTAAATTCTAAGCAATATAGTCCTCAAAAGATCAAAATCATAGTTAGTTATGGACCAATCATAGAAAATATCTCAAATACATAAGTCATACTCAAAATTTTGAATTTAAAAATAAACACTACAAAGTACCATTACCCCCAAACTTAAATGGCACAGTGTCCTCAATGTGCAAAGAGAACAAAAGGAAAGTGTATACCAGTGCAATGAAGGCAAAGAATGGCTGGGACAGAAGTATCCAAAGTGGGTGGCATAGCCCCTTCAAACTTGGGATTAGCTGTGATCCTGAAATTTTGCACTTGGATAAACTCATCAGATAACAAAAGGGATAATAACAGTGCATAGTGGACATGCAAGTGTAAATGGGATAGCAACTAAAAACAGAGAGAGGTATAAGGGTGGTCCTGAAAATTTTGGGCAGTACTCTCTCTCACTGAAGTCACTGGGATACACCTGATAGAGTCAAACAGATAGCTATAAGAATATGAAAATATGACATCTATAAAGAAAGCATATATAAACAAAGAATAAAGTACAGTACATCCAGTATCAGAGCCGACAGACACGACTACAAATAATATATAACAGTATCAAAAGTATGCAGATATCACAGATATGTAAGATGACAGGAGGAAAGAGATAGAGAGATCAGGAAGAAGAGGTAGGACGGGCAAGTCGCGCTCCGCGGATGTCTCTGGATAGATCTCTGAATGTGGTCATGATATCCGTACGGAGGGTAGCAATATCAACTCTAATGGAGATAGCATCCTTTCAAAAAGAGACCGTGTCGGCGCAGATAGAAACTACGACATCCTCCAAAGCCTAGAGTTGCTCTCCGATGCCGGGTGTCTGTGCTAGAGCCTCAGGTATCGCTGGAGTAGGAGAATGATGATCCTGAGCCTGCTCTGCATCATGAATGGGTGACCCAACTGGAGAGTGCTATTCTGCGTCCTCGACAGGCTGCTCCAAATCGATATCCATATGTACGGCAGCCGGATCGACTGGTATATCGTCCACTGCTAGGTCTGCTGATGCTGCTACATGCTCTTCCTCCTCTAATTCCTCAGCTGCCTCTACAGCATCGTCCCTCAGGCTCTTGATAAGAGCATTGTAGCTCTTATCCTAGTCCTTCTTCTTGAAGGAATAGGCCCCAGACTCAGTTTGCTCCCGTAGCTGGAAGGGGTAGCGCTGGTCTTGTAGAATCTGGGTGATGAGATAGCCAAATGGAAGATACTTAGCCCTTTTGGGCTTGGCCTTGCTGATGTGATCGACATACAGTTTCATCATGATGCTCCAGATGAGCATTGGAATAGATAGCCAATGCCCTGTATAGAATACGTAGAAAGCTGTCAAATAGTCACCGCGGCTCTGTGTCTTATGGCCGGCCATAAAGATGTTGTGGAATAGGACAGAGTCGAATAACCACAGGTCATCTGGTAGATAGGTCCGGGTGGCATAGGTCTCTCCACCGGCATAATGACTTGTGAGTAAAACAGCCATGTCTGCATATGTGGCCCTGTAGAGAGTAGGATATGTGTCCTATAGCTCTGGAGGGCAGGCGCGTGGAAACTGGCAAGATCTGGACAATGTGTCCACAGTAATGTGGATCGGGTAGCCATCAATGGTGGTCTGCAGCTCCGCCAGGTTACTCGAGGCAGGTCGGAGGTTCTGGTAGAACATCCGGACCAACCTCGGGTACACTGGGTATGAGACAGGGGCTAGTATGGCTGAGATGCCCCATTTGAAGATATTATCATTTGCTGACCAGGTAAGCACCGATTGGGAAAAGAAGTCTGTGTCGAAGACTAACTCATACGCCACTCGAAGGCGTGAGTATTTACGTAATGGCTGGTCTAACTCCTGGGCTGGCTGAGCTGGCTGTAGTGGAAATGGTATGTGCTCAGCCTCAGCGTCACCATGTGAAGAAGATGCTCCGTCTGAAGACTGTAGGCAGTTGTCAACTGGAGACTAAGGTGGAGTAAGATCCTGGGCATGAGATGGACCCGCCTTGTCATCCAAATTTGGCCTGCCCCTGCGGTGATAGTGTCTGTGGACTACAGTCTTGACCCTAGCCATGGTCTGTAAAATAAAAGGAAAAACTTGCAAAAGAAGTTAGTGCCGATATAAAGAATTAAAGCACAGTTCATAGACTCGTGTATGTCAAATAGGATAGACAAAACAGATAGGGAACATGAATCTATGCAAGTGACAAGGAATAAGTGATATGATGTGAAACATGCTAGATAATAATAGTATGGAATGCATCCAATGTGGAAAACATAGGCTTTGGGCATGTATGAGATGGCATAAAACACAAGAGATGGTGTGTGAAATGTGTGAAACAATTCGGTGAAGTTCGATCAATAAAAAAAAAGTGAGATCGATTAAAGTTCGATTAATCAAGAATGAGTGAAAAGGATCTGTTATAGATCGATTGAATAAAAAAGTTCGATCAATCGAACTGTGGAGTGAAATTCGAAAAGTCACAGATCTGTGACGTGGATGGCACGGGGACTTCATGAACAAGGTTGTGGGCCCTTCAACACAACAAAGCATCAATCCTAATCACTTTATGAGGCCTATACTCCCAAAAATAAAAACAAATCTCAACCATATATACAACCATATATACATAAAGCTTTAAACGTCATCAACAGAGATTTTCAACATGGAAACAACTTAGATCTAACATTTAGAGCATGTGTTAAACAAATTAAAGCTTGAAATCACAAGAGATGGTTCGGATCTTACCAGAGTGAAAAGAGAAGATGAGGTGTGAAGAGAGGTGAGATGTGAGTCAGATCCGAAAGGAGAGAGAGAGAGATTTGATGCCTGGGATGCTCGCCGAAGTCTTACCAGAGGTAGGGAAGAGTTGGGATGCATTGGCGAAGGGGGAAACAACGGTCTGAGATCGATTCAAGTTGAATCGATCGAATGAACCTGAATTGATTTTAAAAACATTTCCTTGCCAGTTCGATTGATTAAACTGAATCTCAGATCAATTGAACTGACATCGATCTCTCCTCTTAAGTGACAAAGTATGTTTGGGATTTTTGATGGTTTTTTTTTCTTTTTTTTTTTTTTTGAATAGACAACAATAGTCAAAACAAAGTCAAAATTGAAAATCGAAGAACAGAGATGAATCTCCCCAAGATCGATCACAAAATACCTTCGGTCGATCGAAGTTGCATAGAATTGAAAAATGTTCGATCGATGAGACAGAGAGGCTTTTAGATGCAGGTTCAAAATTTTTCTAAGTGTTGGAACTGCAGATCAAACCAAGATGAAGTTGGATTGATCCAAGAACTAAAGATCGATCTAGGAACAAGTTCAAATGATGGGACAGAGAGCTGAAATATGCAGGTTTTGTTCCAAGAATTGGACAGAGAGTGATTTGGATGCAGGTGGGAAGTTCGATCGATCGAACTCATTTTAAGATCGATCGAACTTATGCAAAATACTCAATTTCAACATAAATGTGCATGCAATCCTAATCATAGTTCCTAGCAATGCATATTAACCCAAAGCCAATATCTAAACTTCGCAAGAAATGAAATTAAAGATATAAATGATGGAGAAATATGGTTTTGACACCCTACGAAATGCCTTGCTAGTCTTTAACGTCTCTAGCAAGACGTTGGGCTCTTTTAGCCTGGATTAAACATCTTGTAGTGCATCCCCTCCTCAATGGGGTGATAAGTGCTTTGAACTCCACCCAACAAATGGTTCTTTAAGGAACTTATTGGATTAAGCTCAAAAGATGTTTTCGGTCCTCGGTTAAGAGAATCTTTGGGCTTCCACGCCCTTTCAAAACAAGATTTTGAAACAACTTTCTTTGGTTTTAAGGTTGAAGATGGACTTTTGAAACTTTGGTCTCACACAAAAACTCAATTCCGTCAGTTTTAAGGTCATGACATTTCTCTACAACAATAATCTATTCATGCTTGTTGATAAGCGCTGAATACTGTATATTCAAGCGCCCTAAATTACATTAACAAAGTCCACTAATTGATTATTTTATGTAGATTAACTCCATTTGCATGTTTTTGTACATTTTCAGGTTAAAGTACAAAAAGGAAGAAAAAATGATGCCTTGTGGAATTTTGAACAAAAAGGGTGCCAATTCTGAATTTCTGGCAGCAGTAGAACCTGACTTTTGTCACCATTTTCGACCTAATAAACTCAAGAACTGGACTTCCATCTTAACATGAAAGATTTAGAACTCTGAATTAAGTTTCCAAATCTTCAAGAGGTTTGTCATTTAGAGTTCGGAGCAGAGAGTTATGATCTTCTTAACAGAGGTGGGCAGAACTGCCTAGCAGCATTGAAGTACTGCCTTTCTCCCCATTTTTGACCAAACATACTTGATAATTGGGTCTTCATCAAAACACGAAGTTTTTAAGGCACTGAATTAGCTCTCCAAATCTTCAAACAGATCATCATTCGGAGTTCAGGGCACAAAGTTATAGCCGTTTTACCAAAGTAGGTCAGTGCTAAGCAATAAGAGCATGTTGCACATTACACTAATTTAGAGTGCTCGAGACCACCCTTCGAGTGCTCGAAATTCTGGCAGATTGTACTCGGAAATGGCTCAATTTCAGCCACTTGCACATTGGTTTCCTCAATGCCATCTTCCTTCTTTATGAAGTGGTTAGAGGTGTTCCTTGGAGGAGAGAGCCTTGACTTGAGCTTGATAAGAGAGAGGGAGGCCACACACTTTACATTATCATATATTCTAGCAAGATAGAGGAGAGAGAAGAGAGCAAGAAAGAGGTGTTCTTCAAGCTCCAAAGAGGTGCACGAAAATGGAGATGAGGATGATGCTTCTTCCTTCTTCTAGCTCACCAATGGGCAACTAAACCTCATCTAGGGAGGTGATGAAACCCCTCCCTTGTAAGCATGTGTTAGTATAGTTTATTTTCGGGGATTGCAATGTATTTTTGATAGTCTTTCCATGATCAAGTGCCTCATTTTTGTTGTAATGAATGTTGAATGTTTATAAATGTTATTGTGAGTTATTCATCTTGTCTTGGATGGTTACTTTTCTTAATCATATTACTTGCACTTCCATGGTGATAATGGAAGTTAGATCATGGAATGCTTTGAATAGCATGGAGTTGGACAACCTAGATAGTTCATGGCTTAGGGTTTCCCTTTGATGGTCTATACTTGATTCTTAGCTTTATGTGCATTCACCATTTAAATTAGGGCTTGATAATCCTTGACTTAGTAAGCATGTTCTAAGCTACATTTTAGTTTAGGTAGTTGATCATGTGAACCTTTGATGGTTTATTCTTGCCTTTCTATTTGAATGAACTTCTTGAGGATATTATAGCAACCTAGTATTGTTATGTATCATGACTATCATATATGTTGTTTTTCCCTTATATTAATCTTAACCTAGCATGTGTATAGGGATGGAGGTGGATTCATTTCCCTAGCCTTCTTTACTTGTACTTCACTCTCTTGAATTCTTGTAATTTATTGTTTTATGCACTTTTTATTTCATAGCTTAAGTGACATCCAACAAAACCTCTATAAACCCTTCATCATTCTAAGAATGATTCTAGACATTTAGGTTGTATTAGACTAGCGCAGTCCCAGTGGTTCGACTTACCCGACCAATAACCCTATTTTACAATGATTCATGCTATTGCGAAGGTTGATGTTTAATTGACCAACCGATCAAATTTTGGCGCCGTTGCCGGGGACTGCAAACGGTTTAGCAACCAAAGTTTAGGGTTAAATTTAGTTTGATTGTGCATATTGTGTTTTGTGCGTATTTTTCGTGTGGTTTAACCATTTTCGTGTTGTAAGATTCTAGGGACTTGAAGCGCCGTGGGAACACTAGCAAATTGTAAGTATAGAGGACCCCAGGTAAGTCTCTTGACTTCTAGTTTCAAATTGTAAATACAGTACATGTGTCAATTTTAGAAGTAGTTAATTTAGTTGTGAAGCCCTTGTAGAGGCTATTATCTTGTTTAATTTCATGTACAAGCATCGGTCCTTGTCGTGGCCATTTATTTTTTTTAGTCTTGATAATTGAGGAGAAAGGGAATATCGTATGTAGAGTTGATGATAAAGATTTGTTGTGATGATGTTGTTGTGAATTGTTGATGTTTGGCCATAGGTCACTCTCTCTACCCACAATCGATTCGCCCATTGATATCAATTCTCTTGAAAGAACTCTTAGAAGAAACCTTAGGGAATCTGCTCTTACAAGGGATCTTGAAACTGAATTTAATACAATGGGAGGTAATATAGGAAATCCGGGGAATGAAAGAGCTGAAATTCCTAATGTAGAACCAATGACTCTTAGAGATCATTTCATCCCTACCACCTATGCTTTTCCTTCTTGCATAGTAATGCCAAACATCGATGCAGCTCAATATGAGATCAAATCAAGCACCATCCAAATGCTTCCATCATTTCATGGCTTTGATAATGAAGATCCATATAAGCATCTTGATGAGTTCCTTGAAATCTGATCGACCATCCGGTTGAGAGGTTTTCCGGACAATGCACTCCATCTCCATCTTTTCCCATTCTCCCTAAAGGATAGGGCAAAATATTGGTTGAACTCCCTCGCTCCCAATTCCATTACTTCTTGGGCTCAATTGCAACAAGAATTCCTTAAGAAGTATTATCCGGTGAGTAAAACCAACCAAATGAGGCGTTCCATTCTAAGCTTTTCTCAAGTTGATGGAGAACAACTCCATGAGACTTGGGAAAGGCTACAAGATCTTCTTCGGAAATGTCCTCATCATTTGATCCCAAAATGGCAATTAGTGCAAGCTTTCTATGCCCACTTGACCGAAACCCATAGATTCATGGTTGATTCTTCTTATGGTGGGATGTTCATGTCCAAGAATGCGGATGAGGCTTGAACCCTACTTGAGAATTTAAGCGAAAATTCACTTCAGCATAATTCTCGTAGGGCTCCGACCTCAACCATTGCAAAGAACACCAACCTTTGTCAACCAAAATCAATAAGGGAGGAATCATCTCAAGTGGATGACATCGCTCATAAATTCTACCAATTGATGGCACCACATCTTCCTCCTTCATTGTCTCAAAATTTAGCAAGTTCAGTTTGTGCTTCATGTACTGGTCCATTCCATCTCTCGGAAGATTGCCCCACACAGGAGCAATTTCCCAATCCCAACCAAGAGCAAGCTAATGCCATGTTCTCGCGGCCTGGGAACAATCCATATTCCAACACCTACAATCCGGGTTGGCGAGATCATCCGAATTTCTCATGGCGGCAACAAGCCCCACAAAATTCCCAATTCCAAAACCAAGGGCGGCAAAATCAACCCTCTTCTCAATATCAAGGTAGACCTTTCCAAGCCTCTTTAAGCTACCGTCCTCCTTACAATCCAAATGTCTCCAATCAACCTCCTGTGTGTCCAACTGACGAGATAGTAGCTGCAAACAAGCAAATGATGGAATCATTAAATAAGCAAATAATGGATGCCAACAAGCAACTCTTGACATCCTTGCAGCCTACTCTCCAAATGGTTCACTCTCATACTCAATCCATAGCTAATCTTAAAAATCAAGTGGGCCAAATAGCTAACTCGGTGAATCAATTGCTTCAAAAGGACAAGGGCAAGCTTCCCTCTCAACCTTTTGAAAATCCTAGAGGAATGCATGTGATTGACGAAACCCCTCCTCCGAGTGGGCCGACTCATGAACAAGTTCAAGCTATCACCACCCTTCGGAGTGGTAGAGTGGTTGACAACAAGGTCGATGGATACAAAAGTGAGGAAGTTTCTCCTTTGAAAAATCCAAATTCAAGCTCTTCTAATCCAAATTCTTGTCCAAATACCATTCACGGAAATCCTACACATGTCACCCCAAATGTGGAAACTACTTATGAGCCAAAAGCTCCGTTTCCTCAACGTCTTCAAGAGTTGACACATTTTGGGAACAAGAATTGTAAAATTCAAGACATGTGGGAAGTTTTTAAGCAAGTGAAGATTAACTTGCCCCTCTTGGATGCTATCAAGCAAATCCTTCCCTATGCAAAATTTCTCAAAGATTTGTGCACTCAAAAGCGCACTTTTAAAAATTATTTGCCAAAAAAAGTGAGGTTGACTGAAAATGTTAGTGCTATCATTCAGCACAGCACTCCTCTGAAGTATAAGGATCCGGGTGCTCCCACAATCTCTTGCGTCATTGGTGACAGCAAAATCGAGAGGGCCCTCCTTGACTTAGGAGCTAGTGTGAATTTAATTCCATATTTAGTCTACCTACAACTTGGTTTGGGAGATCTTAAGCCGACTTCCGTGGTTTTGCAACTTGCCGATAGATCGGTCAAGCATCCACGAGGCATTCTTGAGGATGTTATCATCAAAGTGGACAAATTCTACTTCCCAGTAGACTTTGTGGTTCTTGATAAGGAACCGGTCCATGACCCAAAAAAGCACATTCCCGTGATGCTTGGTAGGCCATTTTTAGCCACGGCTAATACATCAATTAATTGCCGAACCGGGGTAATGGACATTGCTTTTGGAAACATGTAAGTCAAACTCCACATCTTTCATGCAACTCAACATCCCTCCAATGAGGATGATTGTTTTCTTGTGGATGTCATTGATAAAGTGGTCGAAGAATCTCTCCCCTTCATTCTAAGCAAAGATCCTCTTGAAACTTGCATGTCCCATTTTGACTTCTCAAACTTTGATGTTGATCAGGCCATTCAAGAAGTTAATTCCTTGCTTGATATTAATGCTATCATGGATGTACCTCCTTGGAAAATTCCAAAAGAACCACTTCCCCAACTTTCCACCACTCCTCCGGTCCCATCATTGCTATCTCCGCCACAACTTGAGCTTAAGCCGCTCCCGGCCCATCTCAAGTATGTGTTCCTTGGTCCAAAGCAAACCCTTCCGGTCATCATTGCCTTGGACCTTAAAAAAGACCAAGAGACCAACCTTTTAGCGGTGCTCCAAGAGCATAAAGAAGCTATTGGTTAGACAGTGGCAGATTTGAAAGGAATTGACCCCTCCATTTGTATTCACCGCATTCATATGGAGGATGACGCAAAGCCTACTAGAGAGGTCCAGCGCAGGTTAAATCCAAATATGAAGGAAGTGGTCATGAAAGAGGTGATCAAATTGCTAGATGCGGGAATCATCTACCCTATCTCTGATAGCAAGTGGGTGAGCCCCACACAAGTTGTGCCCAAGAAATCCGGTCTAACCGTTGTTGAAAATTCAGCGGGTGAGGTCGTGCCACAACGGACTACCACCGGGTGGTGTGTGTGCATTGATTACCGGAAACTCAATTCGTCAACTAGGAAGGATCATTTTCCACTTCCATTCATAGATCAAATCCTAGAAAGGTTAGCCGGCCAAAGCTTCTATTATTTTCTTGATGGTTATTCCGGCTATAACCAAGTGGCAATCGCCCCCCAAGATCAAGAGAAAACAACATTCACATGTCCCTTTGGTACTTTTGCCTATCGACGCATGTATTTTGGTCTATGCAATGCGCCGACAACGTTCCAAAGGTGCATGATGTCCATATTCTCCGATATGGTTGAAAAGTTCTTGGAAGTTTTCATGGACGATTTTTCCGTATTTGGCTCCTCCTTTGACTCGTGTCTCAAAAATTTATCTCTTGTGCTCCAAAGATGCAAAGAGACGAATCTCATTCTAAGTTGGGAGAAAAGCCACTTCATGGTCCAAGAAGGCATTGTTTTAGGACATGTCATTTCTAAGCGGGGAATCGAGGTAGACAAGGCAAAAGTTGAGTTAATCTCTAATCTTCCTCCTCCGAATTCCGTCCGTCAAATCCGTTCTTTTCTTGGCCATGCCGGATTCTATCGTCGCTTCATCAAAGATTTTAGCAAAATTTCACGGCCCTTGTGTAATCTCTTAGCCAAGGATGTTCCGTTCAATTTTGATGACGCTTGCATGGAAGCTTTCATCAAACTTCGCACTCTCCTCTCATCCGCCCCAATCATGAAACCCCCTAATTGGTCTCTTCCTTTTGAGATCATGTGTGATGCATCCGACTATGCATTAGGGGCGGTTTTAGGCCAACGTGTGGATAAACTTCCGCATGTCATTTATTATGCTAGCAAAACTCTCTGCGATGCCCAATTGAACTACACCACCACTGAAAAAGAATTGCTAGCTGTGGTGTACGCCTTGGATAAATTTCGCTCTTATCTTCTTGGCTCCAAGGTCATCGTCTTTTCGGATCATGCCGCTCTTAGGCATTTGTTAGCAAAAAAAGAGACAAAACCCCGTTTAATTCGATGGATCCTCTTACTTCAAGAGTTTGACATTGAAATTCGGGACAAAAAAGGGACCGACAATGTTGTCGCCGATTATCTCTCTCGCTTACTTATTGAGAAATCTTCAGAATTCGCAGCCATCCGTGATTCCTTTCCGGATGAGCAACTTCTTCAAGTTTCACATTCTACTCTTCCATGGTTTGCGGATATTGTCAATTATCTTGCGGTTGGCAAAATTCCAGCTCATTGGTCCAAACAAGAGAGGGACCGGTTTTTCTCCCAAGTCAAGTATTTCTTTTGGGAAGATCCGGAACTATTTAAGTATTGCCCGGACCAAATCATCCGGCGATGCATTCCTGAAACCGAGGCCACAAGTATTCTAAATTTTTGCCATACTCTTGCTTGTGGAGGCCATTTCAGTGCCAAAAAGATCGCTAACAAAGTTCTTCAAAGCGGATTCTTTTGGCCTACCTTGTTTCAGGATGCATACAATTTTTGCAAATCGTGTGAACGATGTCAAAAACTTGGATCCATGTCTTGAAGAGACATGATGCCCCTCACTAACATTTTAATTGTTGAAATTTTTGATGTGTGGGGGATTGACTTCATGGGACCATTTCCATCTTCTTATGGCTATGAGTACATCTTTGTAGCGGTGGATTATGTGTCGAAATGGGTTGAAGCCGAGGCTACCAAAACCGATGATCATAAAGTCATGATCCAATTCATTCAGTCTCATATCTTTAGTCATTTTGGTATGCCCCGAGCAATCATTAGTGATGGCGGATCTCATTTCCGAAATTGTTATCTCAAATCCATCCTTACCAAGTATTCCGTCATTCATAAGGTTGCTACACCTTACCACCCTCAAACGAGTGGTCAAGTAGAGATTTCTAACCGGGAGATTAAGCACATTTTGAAAAAAACGGTTAGACCGGACCGCAAAGATTGGTCATTAAGGCTAAACGATGCGCTTTAGGCTTACCGGACAACTTATAAGACACCCATTGGCATGTCACCATATCGACTTGTCTTTGGCAAAGCATGTCATCTCCCGGTAGAATTAGAGCACCGTGCTTATTGGGCCATAAAAAGGTTCAATTTTGATCTCAAACAAGCTGGCTCTAATCGTGCGTTGCAATTAAATGAACTTGAGGAATTGCGTAATGAAGCGTACGAAAGTGCAAAAATCTACAAGGCAAAGACTAAAGCTTTTCATGACAAACACATCGTCAAGAAGTCTTTTGCCCCGGGACAAAAGGTTTGGCTTTTCAATTCCCGCTTGAAACTCTTTCCCGGTAAACTCCGGTCAAGATGGGATAGTCCATACATTGTCACTATCGTCTTTCCTCATGGAGCAATCGAACTTCATGATCCTACACGTGGATCACTCTTCAAGGTAAATGGCCAACGGCTTAAGCCTTGCATTGACGGCACAATCCTAACCCGAAAAGTTGAGGAAGTCCTCTTGACGGATCCAATTTATGAGGATTAGTGCCTGCTCAAGCTTTGTCTAGCTATCGGCATTAAATTTAGCAACTCAAGGGAAGCAATTCTTTCAATTTCCAAGCTTCCTTCTCTTTGAAATTGCTCGTGCCTTGCAAATTTTCTGGGAAATGGTTTCGAAAAGCCAAAAGTTTGATTTTTCTGAAATGGTCTTCAGTTGTGTTTCGCAATTTTAGACTGGCCTCTTAGACCTTCTCAGCTCTAATTTTCATTCCCGGAAATTTCCATCGCTTTCGAGCAATTTCATAGGATCTTTGGACATGGCACTCACATGCATAGCCTCTCATCTTCAATGCATTGTTGAAATATTCTTAATCTCATCCATGCATTGAAAAGATGTTCCAAAGCTTGAAAATTTTCTCAAAATTTCCTATGCATCGGATTGGAATGAATTTGCAAAGTTTAAAATTTTTCTCCAGAAATTTCATTCATCCATGCTCTGTGTGATGTTGTAAAAGTTGGAAATTTTTCCATGCAATTTACATTCATGCATGCATCATTAAAGAAAAAAAATTTCCGTGAGAAATTTCCATGAAAATTTTTCATTTTCCATGGCAAATTTCAATTTTCCATCCTTGCATTCGAATGAAATGATGGCGCACAGTTTAAAATTTTGTTGCAATGCATGGTTAATGGAAGCATCATGGCCGCAAAATTTTAACCTCCAACGTTTTCATGCATGCATGCATGCATTCAACTTCCATCAAGGTCCATGAGTTCATGCATTCTTTGATGAGTTCATACATGCATGCCTTCAATCCATGCAATTACCATCCATCCTTGCAAGCTTCAATCCATGGATGGATGGTTCCATGCACTCATCTTCCATCCCTGCAAGCTCATCGATGGTTCCATGGTTTCAAGATCAAGCTCAAGCACAACCTCTTTTAAACCACAACATTCTGAGCCTACTGACCCACTTTCGAGCACTCAAACTCCAATTTGGAGTGCTCGAGCTTCTTTGCATTTTTCCTCGAACTCTCTGGCTTCATTTCGAGCAATCTAAGCTCCAATTTGGAGTACTTGACCTTGCTTGAAGTTTTAACCCAAAGCTGCTGAGGCTACTGTCCCATCTTCGAGCACTCTACTTCCATGCTTAGAGTGCTCGACCACATCTCTCAACCCCAGCATGCATCAACCCCTCTTCGACTCATCTTCCTCCTTACTCAAGTCAACCTATAACCCACACAACTCCTCTCGGCCACCTTCACTTCCCTCTCATCCCACCATGCAACCCCACACCCTGTATGCACCTTCAACCACCTCCAAACATCTCACTCTCGGCAACTTCAAGCTCCATCAACCATCTCTCTCTCACCCAACCAACCCACACTCCATGCAAACCATCATCTCTCGGCATCAACCTCGCAAACCCGAGCCACACTCATACCCACTTCAACCCTCCCATTGATCAGTTGGTCAATTAACATCAACCTTCGCAATAGCACGAATCATTGTAAAATAGGGCTATTGGTCGGGTAAGTCGAACCACTGGGACTGCGCTAGTCTAAGGCAACCTAAGAGTCTAGAATTGTTCTTAGAATGATAAGGGGTAATAAGGGTTTGTTTGATTAGTTTGTCACTAAGCTAGTAATTGAAGTGCATAAAACAATAAATTGCAAGGAAATTAAAGGAGTGAGATACAAGTAGAAAAGACTAGGGAGATGAATCCACACTACACCCTAAGTACATGCTAGATTACGGCTAAACTGGGGAAGTACAATGTATAAAATGGTCACGGAATATATAGCAACACTAGATTACCATATACCCTTAGAGAAGTTCATTAAATCATTAAACAAGAATAATCCCTCAAAAATTAATACATTTGAGCTACCTAAACTAAAGTGTAGCCTTCAACATACTCACTCAAGCAAGAACTATCAAGTTTGTAATCAAATGATGAAGCACATGAAAATAAGAATCAAGCATAGTCCATCAAAGGAGGTACCTAAGCAATGGAATATCAAGTTTCAAAATTAACATGCCTTGAAAACCATTCATAGTTAATATCTTCATTGTCACTATGAAAATAAAAGCAATAAGACTAATGTAAGAATCATCAAGACAAGCTAAATAACTCACATCAATCATTTAAACATGAATGTTCATTACAAGAAGTAATAAGCTCTTAAATTATGAAAAGACCAAAGTTTATACATTATAATCCCCAAAATAGAACCTAATCTAGAACATGAACAAAAGGGGAGGCTTCATCACCTCCCTAGATGAGGTTTAGTTACCCATGAGTGAGCTAGGAGAAGGAAGAAGCTTGCCCTTTTCCTCCATTTTCGAGCTCCCTTCCTTTTGCTCCAAGAACCCTCTTCTTCTTGCTCTCTTCTCTCTCCTCTATCTTCCTAAAGATCATCCTCCTAATGTGTGGCCCTTGGGTAGCTTTTTATGCTCCAACAACACCCTCTCTCCTCCAAGGAACACCTCCAACCACTTCATAAAGAAGGAAGATGGCATTGAGGAAACCAATGTGCAAGTGGGCTGAAATGAGCCATTTCCGAAGGGCATTCTGCCTGATTTTTGAGCACTCGCTTGGTGATCTCGAGCACTCTAACTTAGTGCAATGTGCAACATGCTCCTCTTGCTCAGCGCTGACCTATTTTGGTAAAACTGCTATAACTTTGTTCCCCGAACTCCGAATGATGATCTGTTTGAAGATTTGGAGAGCTGATTCAGTGCTTTAAAAACTTCATGTTTTGATGAAGACCCAATTCTCAAGTCTGGTTGGTCGAAAATGGGGAGAAAGGCAGTACATCAGTGCTGCCAGGCAGTTCTGCGCACCTCTATTATGAAGATCATAACTCTCTGCTCCGAACTCCGAATGATGAACCACTTGAAGATTTGGAAAGCTGATTCAGAGATCTAAATATTTTATGTTAGGATGGAAGTCTAGTTCTTGAGTTTGCTAGGTTGAAAATGGCGACAAAATTCAGGATCACCGCTGCCAGAAAATCAGAAATGGCATCCTTTTTGTTCAAAATTCCACAAGGCCTCATTTTTGCTTCCTTTTTGCACTTCAACCTGAAAATGCATAAAAACATGCAAATGGAGTTAATCTACATAAAACAATTAATAACTGAACTTTGTTAATGTAATTTAGGGCGCTTGAATATACAATATTCGGCGCTTATCACACCCCCAAACTTACATTTTGCTAGTCCCTTAGCAAAACTACAATGAAAAACATAATGAAAAGACAACCATGGGCATGCTACTACAAAAATATCATCCATGGTAAAATGAGATAGATACATAGCTCAAATACAACTTGAAACCGACAAAAACTGGAGATGGGGTCATTGGGAAAACTACCTTGCATATATGAAGTATTGATACAAAAAATGGGAAAAACCATTTCAACATGCATGCATCAACATCATAGTCCATATAAATAATTCAATTGTCATCTCTTAAATGGAAATAACTCAAACTCCAGTGAAAGTGAATTGGATTCTCACATGCGGCTTTTACTTTCTTGTCCAATTCCAAGGCACAAGTTTTCAAATCAATGAATTCCCTTTTACATGAAGTCCCTAAGGCATGATTTTATTTTCAAGACAACTTTTGTTGCTTGTTAACAATTTATTTCAACACATAAGCGAAACATAGAATGGTTGTGCAATGCTAAAGTCCCTTAAGCTTTCTAACCAACCTATGTAGCAAGCGTTAGGCCAACAACTCCCAAACCAGACGGCTTTAGGGTGTTAAGTGTAGAGACACTCCAAAGGGCTTAATAGCTCGAGTTGGAAAGGCTACGAACGTCAACTGGTCATTTTTCAAATTTTTTTTTTTTTTTTTTTTTTAATGACATAAATCATGCCAAAGATATTCATCTATCAGGTCCATCAAATCAGATTAACTAGGCCAAGGTCAAGGTTAATCAGCTGCATGCCTCACAGTTAAGTTTCCAATGTGCATCTGTGCATTGTGAAGCTTATAAGAGTGTCAATTCCAGCGAGAATTTAATTGAGACATTTATACAGACTAATTTGAATCTACATGATCATTTCAACTTAAATTTTTCTTTATTTTCAAAAATGTCAATTGCTTCTATACACAAGGTATTAAACATATGCTTCATCTCCAACTAGTGTCAAGTTATATTATCATTGCTTAGCAAAAATGCAAAACCAAAAATGCATAAATGCACCCCCAAACTTAAATGTCACATTGTCCTCAATGTGAGAAGACAAGTAAATCAAAATAAGAGCAAAAAAGGGGGGAAAGGAACAATAATACCAAGTGGAGTGACGACGACGTAGATGGTCAGCCATGCGAGTGTGCAAATGCGTCCCCCAAACTTGGACATGAAGACCTATCAAAACACAACTAATGTACACAGGTAAAAATCAAAACATAAATAAAAAGAAAAATAGGACTTATTTATTTATATATATATATATATATATATATATATATATTTGGTTATAATATTATTATTATATATATATAGTATTATGCTTTTTTTTTTTTTTTTTTTTTTTTTTTTTTGGAATGAATGGCATGCATGAGTTGGTGGTGAGTGAAAAGGTGAGGTGGGTGAGGGTGGATGCCGAGGCTGAAGGGGATAGAAGCCAAGGTGGGTTGGTTTGGGTTGGGTGGCTACATGGTTGAGAGTGGGGAGCATGCATGGTTTGCATGCTTGGGTGGGGAGGTGTGGGTTGTTTGGTGGAGAGTGGAGAGGTGGGGATGGAGAGTGGGGGCTTGGTTTGGCTGGCAGCCGAGAGGGGGAAGGTGGTGAGGTGTGGATTGGTTTGTGGTTGGGGCGAGAGGTGGTGTTTAAAAGAGGGGGGCTTGGTTCGAGCACTCGAAGTTGGACTTCGAGTGCTCTAGAATGGGGCAGAGAGTTGGGAGCCGAGGGGTGAGAGGACTTAATCAGCTGCGAGCACTCGAAGCTTGGGTTCGAGTGCTCGAAAATTTGGCAGAGAGGGTTGGGTGTGGGTTGGTGTGGGTTTTGTTGTGGAGATGGTTGGCATGGTGTGGGGAGCATGGTTGTGACATGCATGGCTGCATGGTGGCTGAGAGTGGAGATGGCTTGAGGGGGTGAGGTTGGGAGGTTGGTTTGTTGGTTTGTGGGTGGTGGGCATGCATGCATGCCTGTCGTGGGAGGTGAAGGATAGGTGGTGGGGAGCATGCATGGTTTGCATGCTTGAGTGGGGAGAAGTGGTTGGGGGGGGGGGGGTTGGTTGAGGGGCATGCATGCATGGGCGTGCATGCATGCATGCAGGAGGGTTATTGTGGGGATGGTGTATGGTGTGTGAAATTTGGGTTGAGAGAGAGAGAAGGTTTAAGGTTGAGGGGTGGTGGTTTGGTGGAGGGATGCCGAAAGAGAGAAGTGTTCAGTGGTGAGGTTGGAGTTGGGTGGTGTGTTACATGGGGCTGATGGTGGAGGGTGAAGATGGATGCGTGGTGGTGGCTGGGTTACCGAGAATGGGAGAGGTGGTGAGGTGAAGGGGTTGTGGGTTGGTTGGAGGTTGGTGGAGAGGATGGGGTGAAGAGGATGGGTGATGATTGGAAGGTTGCAGGAGGTTGGTTTGGTTAGTCGAGCAGGTTTCGAGCACTCGAAATGCCTGCTTCGAGTGCTCTAAATACAGGCAGAGAGGAGAATGGTTGCATGGTGGGCATGTTGGCTAGGCTCGAGCACTCCAAATGGGAGCTAGAGTGCTCGAGCTTGGGGTAGAGAGATTGGCAAGATGTGGAGGAGGTTCGAGCATTCAAAATTGGGATTCGAGGGCTCGAAATAGAGGCAGTAGCTGTGAATGATGGGCTGAAATTGGTGTGCAGCTGCGAGCACTCTAACTTGGATCTTGAATGCTCGAAATTAGGACAGTGGCGCATGCAAGATTGGAGGCAGCAACGAGCACTTGACAGGGAAGGTAGATTGCTCGAAATTGGATCAGTAGGCTCGAAAATGAATTCATTGCAATGGAATGTGCAATGTGAGCAACATGGAAATGAATTTTTCAGCCAACATGAGTGCATGGATGAATGTAGAAAAAATTTTAACACTTGCAATGTCAGTCCAATGCATAGATTAATTTTTGAAAATTCTTCAAACTTTGCAATTGTGCGCCAATGCTTGGATGAATTTAGAAAATTTTTAAACTTGGCAACTTTTCCAATGCATGGGTGGAAAATTTCTGGAAAAATTGTCAAATTGCTCAACATTTCTAATGCCTGGATGAAAAAAATTTCAAACTTTGCATTTCATCACCAATGCATGGAAAATTTTGAGAAAACCATGATCCAACAATGCGTTGAAAATGAGAGGTTGTGCATATGAGTTGCATGCCAAAGATCCGATGAAATTGCTAGGAAGCGATGGAATTTTTCGGGAATGAAAATTAGGGCTGAGAAGGTCTAAGAAGCCGGTCTAAAATTGCGGAACACAACTGAAGACCATTTCAAAAAAATCAAATTTTTGGCTTTTCGAAACCATTTCCCAGAAAATTTCAAGGCACGAGCAATTTGAGAAGGTAGGGAAGCTTGGAACATCGAAAGAATTTCTTCCCTTGCTTTGCTAAATTTAATGTCGATAGCTAGACGAACCAAGATCAGGATCCATTGGAGAGATGGATCCTTAATGCTCCGTATGCAATTTGCCTCCTTCATATGGTCTCAAACTTGGATCAATGAATGGTGAGGGATATTGATCCTTCCGAAGAGAAACAAGTTTGGCCTTAGAGGATTTGAGCATCGCTTTTAATCTCACTTCTTTTCTTTTCAGATTTAAGCAAAGGTGTTGCTTGTTCGAGATTATGGAGGCTCGTTGAATGTCATTGTTTTGACTAACAATGGTAGGATCATGACCTTTCATATTTGCAATCTCCAAGTCATATACCTCATTGTACGCAAATGGTTTGTTCACAGGTTGAGTATCATGGACAATGATTCTAGATTGGGCTGGAATGATTGGAAGAATTTTCAGCAACTTGTCAACATTCTCCTTACCTTTGTCCGGTGGTTCACCCTCAAAATGTTGAGGTAACTCCGGTGAAGAAATGGAAGGAGATGGACAATCCCACGATAGAGATGGATTTGGTGCTTCCCATAAAGGAGAGGAAAATGGTGATGGAATATCAAGCAAGGAGTTGACTTCCCGAATGGATTTGTCCACACCAAAATCCTCAAAATCAAAAGGGACCAAGCAAGCATGTAGGGGATCCTCCATTGAAGGAGGTGGGATTAGATTTTGAATGTGTTCATCAGCAATAGTGATTTCAAAACACTCATTGTCATCTGAAGGAAGTTGCACAGCATTGAAGATGTTGAGCTTAACATTCATATTCCCAAAAGAGATATCCATCAATCCGGATCTACAGTTAATGGAAGCATTAGCTGTAGCTAGAAAAGGACGTCTGAGAATTATGGGAATGTGTTTTCTTGGATCATGGACTGGTTCCGTATCAGGAACCACGAAGTCTACCGGGAAGTAGAATTTGTCCACTTTTATGATCACATCTTCAATAATTCCCCGTGGTTGCTTAATAGATCGATCAGCAAATTGCAACACTATCAGAGTTGGCTTTAGATCTCCCAAACCAAGTTGTAGGTAAACCGAATATGGAATCAAATTCACACTAGCTCCTAAGTCAAGGAGGGCCCTCTCGATTTTGTTGTCACCAATGACACAAGAGATTGTGGGGGCACCCGGATCCTTATACTTCGGAGGAGTGCTGTGCTGAATGATCGCACTAACATTTTCTGTTAACCTCACTTTCTTTGGTAAATGACTTCTGGAAGTGCGCTTTTGAGTGCACAAATCCTTAAGGAATTTTGCATAGGGAGGAATTTGCTTGATAGCATCCAAGAGAGGAAGATTTATCTTTACTTGCCTAAAGACCTCCCACATGTCTTGAATTTTGCAATTCTTATTCCCAAAATGTGTCGACTCTTGAAGACGTTGAGGGAACGGAGCTTTTGGCTCATAAGTAGTTTCCACATTTGGGGTGACATGCGTGGGACTTCCGTGAATGGTATTTGGACAAAAAGAACTTGGATTTGGACTTGAAGAGCTTGAATTTGGATTTTTCAACGGAGGGTTTTTCTCACTTGTGAATAACTCAACCTTGTTGTCAACCACCCTACCACTCCGAAGGGTGGTGATAGCTTGAACTAGTTCATGAGTCGGCCCACTCGGAGGAGGGGTTTCATCAATCACATGCATTCCTCTAGGATTTTCAAATGGTTGAGCGGGAAGCTTACCCTTGTCTTTTTAAAGAAGTTGGTTCACTTGGTTAGCTATTTGTCCCATTTGATTTTCAAGCCTAGCTATGGATTGAGTATGGGAGTGAACCATTTGGAGAGTAGGTTGCAAGGATGTCAAGAGATGCTTGTTGGAATCTATGATTTGCTTGTTTAATGATTCCATCATTTGCACATTTAATGATTCCATCATTTTCTTGTTTGCAGCCACTATCTCATCAATTGGATTCACAGGAGGTTGAGTGGAGACATTTGGATTGTATGGAGGTTGGTAGCTTGAAGAGGCTTGGAAAGGCCTACCTTGATATTGAGAAGATGGCTGATTTTGAGGCCCTTGATTTTGAAGTTGGGAATTTTGTGGGGCTTGTTGCCTCCACGAAAAATTCGGATGGTCTCGCCAACCCGGATTGTAGGTGTTGGAATATGGATTGTTCCTGGGCCGTGAGAACATGGCATTAGCTTGCTCTTGGTTGGGATTGGGAAATTGCTCCAGTGTGGGGCAATCTTCTGAGAGATGAAATGGACTATTACATGAGGCACACACCGAACTTGCCGAATTTTGAGACAATGAAGGAGGAAGATGTGGTGCCATCAATTGGTAGAATTTATGAGCTATGGCATCCACTTGAGATGATTCCTCCCTTATTGATTTTTGTTGACAAGGATTGGTGTTCTTTGGAGTGGTTGAGGTCGGAGCCCTACGAGAATTGTGTTGAAGTGAATTTTCACTCAAATTCTCAAGTAAGGTCCAAGCCTCATCCGCATTCTTGGACATGAACATCCCACCACAAGAAGAGTCAACCATAAATCTATGGGTGTCGGTCAAACCGGCATAGAAAGCTTTCACTAATTGCCATTTTGGGATCAAATGATGAGGACATTTTCGAAGAAGATCTTGTAGCCTTTCCCAAGTCTCGTGGAGTTGTTCTCCATCAACTTGAGAAAAGCTTAGAATGGAACGCCTCATTTGGTTGGTTTTACTCACCGGATAGTACTTCTTAAGAAATTCTTGTTGCAATTGAGCCCAAGAAGTAATAGAGTTGGGAGCGAGGGAGTTCAACCAACATTTTGCCCTATCCTTTAGGGAGAATGGGAAAAGATGGAGATGAAGTGCATTGTCCAGAAAACCTCTCAACCGGATGGTCGAACAGATTTCAAGGAACTCATCAAGGTGTTTATATGGATCTTCATTATCAAAGCCATGAAATGATGGAAGCATTTGAATGGTACTAGACTTGATCTCATATTGAGCTGCATCGATGTTTGGCATCACTATACAAGAAGGAGAAGCATAGGTGGTAGGAATGAAATGATCTCTAAGAGTCATTGGTTCTACATTAGGAATTTCAGCCCTTTCATTCCCTGGATTTCCTACGTTATCCCCCATTATATTGAATTCAGTTTCAAGGTCCCTTGTAAGAGTGGGTTCCCTGAGGTTCCGTCTAAGAGTTCTTTCAAGAGAATTGATATCAATGGGCGAATCGATTGTGGGTAGAGAGAGTGACCTACGACCGAACATCAACAGTACAGCATATAATCAACAAAGCAATTCATTATCCACAACTCCACATACGATGTTCCCTTTCTCCTCAATTATCAAGACAGAAAATAAATGGCCACGACATGGACCGATACTTATACACAGAATTAAAACAATAATATAGCCTCAACAATGGCTTGCAAATAAATTAACTACTTCTAAACTTAACACATGCACAATATCTTACAATGTGAAACTAAAAGGTCAAGAAACTACCTGGGGTCCTCTAGACTTACGCTTTGCTAGCGTTCCCACGGCGAGATTCGAGTCCCTAGGATCTCACTTACAACACTTAAAACATTGAGATGGTCAAAACACACAAGAAATATTCACAAGACACAATATTCACAATCAAACTAAAATTAAGCGTAGAACTTTGGTTGCTAAACCGTTTGCAGTCCCCGGCAACGACGCCAAAAATTGATCGGTTGGTCAATTAACATCAACCTTCGCAATAGCACGAATCATTGTAAAATAGGGCTATTGGTCGGGTAAGTCGAACCACTGGGACTGCGCTAGTCTAAGGCAACCTAAGAGTCTAGAATTGTTCTTTGAATGATAAGGGGTAATAAGGGTTTGTTTGATTGGTTTGTCACTAAGCTAGTAATTGAAGTGCATAAAACAATAAATTGCAAGGAAATTAAAGGAGTGAGATACAAGTAGAAAAGACTAGGGAGATGAATCCACACTACACCCTAAGTACATGCTAGATTACGGCTAAACTGGGGAAGTACAATGTATAAAATGGTCACGGAATATATAGCAACACTAGATTACCATATACCCTTAGAGAAGTTCATTAAATCATTAAACAAGAATAATCCCTCAAAAATTAATACATTTGAGCTACCTAAACTAAAGTGTAGCCTTCAACATACTCACTCAAGCAAGAACTATCAAGTTTGTAATCAAATGATGAAGCACATGAAAATAAGAATCAAGCATAGTCCATCAAAGGAGGTACCTAAGCAATGGAATATCAAGTTTCAAAATTAACATGCCTTGAAAACCATTCATAGTTAATATCTTCATTGTCACTATGAAAATAAAAGCAATAAGACTAATGTAAGAATCATCAAGACAAGCTAAATAACTCACATCAATCATTTAAACATGAATGCTCATTACAAGAAGTAATAAGCTCTTAAACTATGAAAAGACCAAAGTTTATACATTATAATCCCCAAAATAGAACCTAATCTAGAACATGAACAAAAGGGGAGGCTTCATCACCTCCCTAGATGAGGTTTAGTTACCCATGAGTGAGCTAGGAGAAGGAAGAAGCTTGCCCTTTTCCTCCATTTTCGAGCTCCCTTCCTTTTGCTCCAAGAACCCTCTTCTTCTTGCTCTCTTCTCTCTCCTCTATCTTCCTAAAGATCATCCTCCTAATGTGTGGCCCTTGGGTAGCTTTTTATGCTCCAACAACACCCTCTCTCCTTTAAGGAACACCTCCAACCACTTCATAAAGAAGGAAGATGGCATTGAGGAAACCAATGTGCAAGTGGGCTGAAATGAGCCATTTCCGAAGGGCATTCTGCCTGATTTTCGAGCACTCGCTTGGTGATCTCGAGCACTCTAACTTAGTGCAATGTGCAACATGCTCCTCTTGCTCAGCGCTGACCTATTTTGGTAAAACTGCTATAACTTTGTTCCCCGAACTCCGAATGATGATCTGTTTGAAGATTTGGAAAGCTGATTCAGTGCTTTAAAAACTTCATGTTTTGATGAAGACCCAATTCTCAAGTCTGGTTGGTCGAAAATGGGGAGAAAGGCAGTACATCAGTGCTGCCAGGCAGTTCTGCGCACCTCTGTTATGAAGATCATAACTCTCTGCTCCGAACTCCGAATGATGAACCACTTGAAGATTTGGAAAGCTGATTCAGAGATCTAAATCTTTCATGTTATGATGGAAGTCTAGTTCTTGAGTTTGCTTGGTCGAAAATGGCGACAAAAGTCAGGATCACCGCTGCCAGAAAATCAGAAATGGCATCCTTTTTGTTCAAAATTCCACAAGGCCTCATTTTTGCTTCCTTTTTGCACTTCAACCTGAAAATGCATAAAAACATGCAAATAGAGTTAATCTACATAAAACAATTAATAACTGGACTTTGTTAATGTACTTTAGGGATCTTGAATATACAATATTCGGCGCTTATCACCCATGCATGAAACACCAAACCAACCCTCCAACCTTCTCTCTCTCTCGGCAACACAACAACAACCCACTTCCTCAACCATGCACGCCCATGCATGCCTCCAAAAACCAAACCAACCCCAACTTCTCTCTCTCACTCCCCTTGCGAGTGCTCGCACCACCTAAACCCAACAAAACCCACCCTCACCAACCTCACAAACCCGAGCCCTCAAAGACCCTCATCAACCTCACCACCTTACCACCTTATACACCAACCTTCCCTCACCTCTCTCTAACCTACACACCTCAACTCCACAACAGCTCCATGCATGCATGCATACACCAACCTTCCTTCCTCTCTCTCTCTCAACCCCAGCTTGCAAACCATGCACAACAACCCATTTCCACAACCCACCATCCCTCTATCCTCACCACTCTCCACCCCCAACGCACCACCACACCAACTCACCATCACCCCCTTTCAACCAAACTAACCCTCACCTCTCTGTAATACTTTCGAGCACTCAAAGCCAAGCTTCGAGTGCTCGCAAATGCTCAAGCTCTAACACACCCAACAGCCGAGCCCACTACCGGATTTTCGAGCACTCGAAGACACCCTTCGAGTGCTCGAACCAAGCCTCCCTCTCTCTTTTAAAACGAAACCCCCTCTCTCACTCGAATCTCCTCCCTCTCTTTCTTTTAAACCCACAAACCCATCACCACTCCAAACTAACTCCCTCTCTCTCGGCTCATCACCTTCCCCAAACCAACCAACCAACCTCCCCACTCCATCTCCCTCTCAACCCAAAAATGCACCACACCCTCACACCATCACACCACCTTTCTCTCGGCACCCTCCAACCAACCCATCCATAAACCACATGCAAGCAACCAACTCTCTCTCTCTACCCAAACCAACCAACCTCACCATCCTCTTCACCTCTAGGCAAATTCCACCCATCCCCACCACTTAATCCGACGGCCATAGGGCCAGTGGATCTCCATTGTTAGGTGAGTTTCTTCCTTCTCTTCCTCTTTCACATTTTTGGTATAAATGGAGGATGGGCTTTCATATAATGGAGATTTGTGATTGTTTAGGAGTCGTTATTGCAATTGCAGGGCCAAAAATTTTTGGGTTTCATCCTCCATCCCACTCATTTTCACCTTCTCCTTTTTGTGGTGCACGCCAGGTGTTCGCTGAAAGTCCTCAACCAAGTCCACCTCTCTAAATGTCTCGTGCCGGTCCTTCTCGCCCTCCTAGACCCTCTGCGGGTGCCCGTGCTGTCAATCGTGAGCGACCACATGTTCCTTGGGATCGCAAATAACTCAACTACGAGCTTTCTTTTCCGCTCACGGATGCCTTTGATATTCTACCCACAACTTCATGGGCTGTAGCCGAATTGACTAACCGGCGTCTGCAGCACATTTACGCGCCCCTTGCCAGGGTTGCCTACCCCCATGTAGTGCGCCTCTTCTACCAGAATCTCCAATGCCTTGAAGAGCCACCCATTTCTCTCATTACATCCATTAATGGCACCACCTATGCTTTCACTATGACTGACATCATTCAGGTTTCTGGTTGCCCCATTGAGTACCCCGATGACATTGTCAATCGTGAGAATCTCCCTTTATATGAGGAGCCGGATACATTAACTGTGGAGCAGATTGTCGCTGCCATTTGCAATGTTGACGATCCCAATAGGCCCCGGTCTTTTATCCGCAAAACCAATCTTCCAGAATGCCTCTGGTTCATTGACACTGTTTTCAAGCACAATGTCTGCCCTTTGATGCATAGCACCAAGCGTAGGGGCCTCCTTTTGCAAGCCTTATATGCCATGGACTAAGGCCAATGGTTCTCCATCCCAGAGCTCATTTGGACCACATTTATGAAGTTTTGGCATGACGCTCATAATGCACGGGTTCCGCGAGTTGAAAATCGGAAATTACCTTTGCCGTTTTTCATCACTCGGCTCCTTCAGCACAAGCGTTTCATTGTTCCTCCCCATGAACCGAAAGGCGAAAAGATTAAAATTTTTACCAAGCGCCGTTGGATCAATGTTCTTAGCCATTCTAGTACCCCTCAGCCTGCTGCCCCCTGTTCATCCAAGCTCCACCTCCTCCTCCTTCTGAGGATGCTTCCACAGAAGCAGCCACTACAAGGGTAGAGCCTCCAGTCGACTCTCAGTAGGACCAGGCTTTCATCCGGGCTAACATTGCCGGTATTCATGAGCGAATGGATCATTTTGAGAATACTTTGTCCGCGTGCACTCGGACTATGTGTGAGACTTCTTCACATGCCGAAGAAGATTATCGTCTTGCTGCTGAAGACCACCGTGTCGCAGCTGAAGAACGTCATTTGGCTTCCTCCGAACGGCGTAAGACTCAATCTCTCCTCCATTCCATCCTTGCCCGTTTACCCTCTAGCCCGTAGCTTGTTGCGAGTGTTGGACATTATCTTTTTGTTTCATATGTACATATTTCTCTTGTATCTTTTGTTTTTCTTTTGAACTTTCAGAATTTGCTATGTATAGGTTGCTCTAGTAGACATGATCTATGTACAGCTCTTTTGTAATCATGTAAAAACTCTTTTTGAAATGCAAATTCTCTCTTTTCTGTTAACTTTATGTACATTATTTTTCTGTACTTATGCTTGTGCTATTAATGCTTTTTGTGGTTGTTTCTTTTTGTTCTTCGTGATGCTCTCCAGGTTGCGCAGTCCAATTCAAGTTTGGGGGTTTTGTTTCACCATGCCGTTTCCTCCCCCTAGGTATTTTTGTTCCTTTTTTTTTTACTCTTTGTCATTTTTGTCTCTAACTTACATCCATGTCCCACATTGAGGACATTGTGTCGTTCAAGATTGGGGGTGCATCAAAGCATTCTTGGCATAGTTTTGGTATCATATTTTTGTAAAGCAATGATAGTGTAACTTGGAACTTGTCGGAGACAAAACATATGTTTAATACCTTGTGTATAGAAGCAATTGAGAAATTTTTGAAAATAAAGAAATTTGAATTTGAAGTGATCATGCAAATACAATGTAGTCTGTATAAATGCCTCAATTAGATTCTTGCTGGATTTACACTCTTATAAGCTTCACAATGCACAGATGCACATTAGAAACTTAACTGTGAGGCATGTAACTTGATCAACCTTGACCTTGGCCTAGTTAATCTGATTTGATGAACCTGATAGATGAATATCTTTGGCATGATTTAAGTTGGACCTTAAAAAAAAAAAAAAAAAAAAAAAAAAAAAAAAAAAAAACTGAGAAAGAAAGAAAAAAATGACCAGTTGACGTTCGTAGCCTTTCCAACTCGAGCTATTAAGCCCTAGGAGTGTCTCTACACTTAGCACCCTAAAGCCGTCTGGTTTGGGAGTTGTTGGCCTACCGCTTGCTACAAGGGTTGGTTAGAAAGCTTAAAGGACTTAAACATTGCACGGTCATTCAAAAAAAATTGTAATAAACACGGTTCGCTAGAGTTCGTAGCCTTTCTAACTTGAGCTATTAAGCCCTTTGGAGTGTCTCTACACTTAGCACCCTAAAGCCATCTGGTTTGGGAGTTGTTGGCCTAACGCTTGCTACATAGGTTGGTTAGAAAGCTTAAGGGACTTTAGCATTGCACAACCATTCTATGTTTCGCTAATGAGTTATAATAAATTGTCAACAGGCAACAAAGTTGTCTTGAAAATAAAATCATGCCTTGGGGACTTCATGTAAAGGGGAATTCATTGATTTGAAAACTTGTGCCTTGGAATTGGAAAAGAAAGTAAAAGCCGGATGTTGAGAATTCAATTCACTTTCACTGGAGTTTGAGCTATTTCCATTTAAGAGATGACAATTGAATTATTTATATGGACTATGATGTTGATGCATGCATGTTGAAATGGTTTTTGCCAATTTTTGTATCAATGCTTCATATATGCAAGGTAGTCTTCCCAATGATCCCGTCTCTAGCTCTTTATCTGTTTCAAGTTGTATTTGAGCTATGTTTATGTTTATTTTTGCCATGGTGGATATTTTTGTAATAGCATTCCCATGTTTTTCATTCCATTGAGCTTTGCATTTTGGTTTTGCTAAGGGACTAGCAAAATGTAAGTTTGGAGGTGTAATAAGCGCTGAATACTATATATTCAAGCGCCCTAAATTACATTAACAAAGTCCATTAATTGATTATTTTATGTAGATTAACCCCATTTGCATGTTTTTGTACATTTTTAGGTTAAAGTGCAAAAAGGAAGCAAAAATGATGCCTTGTGGAATTTTGAACAAAAAGGGTGCCAATTCTGAATTTCTGGCAGCAGTAGAACCTGACTTTTGTCACCATTTTCGACCTAGTAAACTCAAGAAATGGACTTCCATCTTAACATGAAAGATTTAGAGCTCTGAATCAACTTTCCAAATCTTCAAGTAGTTCATCATTCGGAGTTTGGAGCAGAGAGTTATGATCTTCTTAACAGAGGTGCGCAGAACTGCCTGGCGGCACTGAAGTACTGCCTTTCTCCCCATTTTCGACCAACCAAACTTGAGAATTGGGTCTTCATTAAAACATAAAGGTTTTAACGTACTGAATCAGCTCTCCAAATCATCAAACAGATCATCATTTGGAGTTCAGGGCACAAAGTTATAGCCATTTTACCAAAGTAGGTCAGTGCTGAGCAAGAAGAGCATGTTGCACATTACACTAATTTAGAGTGCTCGAGACCACCCTTCGAGTGCTCGAAATTATGGCAGATTGCACTCGGAAATGGCTTAATTTCAGCCACTTGCACATTGGTTTCCTCAATGCCATCTTCCTTCTTTATGAAGTGGTTGGAGGTGTTCCTTGGAGGAGAGAGCCTTGACTTGAGCTTGATAAGAGAGAGGGAGGCCACACACTTTACATTATCATATATTCTAGCAAGATAGAGGAGAGAGAAGAGAGCAAGAAAGAGGTGTTCTTCAAGCTCCAAAGAGGTGCACGAAAATGGAGATGAGGATGATGCTTCTTCCTTCTTCTAGCTCACCAATGGGCAACTAAACCTCATCTAGGGAGGTGATGAAACCCCTCCCTTGTAAGCATGTGTTAATATAGTTTATTTTTGGGGATTACAATGTATTTTTGATAGTCTTTCCATGATCAAGAGCCTCATTTTTGTTGTAATGAATGTTGAATGTTTATAAATGATTATTGTGAGTTATTCATCTTGTCTTGGATGGTTACTTTTCTTAATCATATTACTTGCACTTCCATGGTGACAATGGAAGTTAGATCATGGAATGCTTTTAATGGCATGGAGTTGGAGAACCTAGATAGTTCATGGCTTAGGGTTTCCCTTTGATGGTCTATACTTGATTCTTAGCTTTATGTGCATTCACCATTTAAATTAGGGCTTGATAATCCTTGACTTAGTAAGCATGTTCTAAGCTACATTTTAGTTTAGGTAGTTGATCATGTGAACCTTTGATGGTTTATTCTTGCCTTTCTATTTGAATGAACTTCTTGAGGATATTATAGCAACCTAGTATTGTTATGTATCATGACTATCATATATGTTGTTTTTCCCTTAAATTAATCTTAACCTAGCAAGTGTATAGGGATGGAGGTGGATTCATTTCCCTAGCCTTCTTTACTTGTACTTCACTCCCTTGAATTCTTGTAATTTATTGTTTTATGCACTTTTAATTTCCTAGCTTAAGTGACATCCAACAAAACCTCTATAAACCCTTCATCATTCTAAGAATGATTCTAGATATTTAGGCTGTATTAGACTAGCGCAGTCCCAGTGGTTCGACTTACCCGACTAATAGCCCTATTTTACAATGATTCGTGCTATTGCGAAGGTTGATGTTTGATTGACCAACCGATCACTTGTCAAATGAATTGGGGGTTGGATTAAAAATATTCAACTTTACCTTCGTGTGGCCAAAATGAGATCTTCATTATCCCCGTCCTATAATTAATGTTGGCATTCGCGGTTGCCAAGAAAGGACGGCCAATGATTACGGGAATTTGGCTCTTAGGATTTGGAACCGGTTCTGTGTCAATGACAACTAAATCAACAGGAAAGAAGAATTTATCAATCTTAATCAAGACATCCTCAATGATACCCCTAGCCTTTTTTATTGATCGGTAGGCAAGTTGCAAAACTACCGACGTCGGTTTCAAGTCTCCTAAGCCTAATTTGACATATACCGAGTATGGAAGAAGATTAACATTTGCTCCTAGGTCAAGAAGAGCCCGATTAATGATATAATCACCAATGATGCATGAAGTGGTAGGTGAACCGGGGTCCTTAAACTTTAGAAGAGTATTATGCTGCAAAATTGAACTCACTTACTTGGTTAAGACCACTTTCCTAGGTGCTTGGCTTTTGTTCTTCCTCTTTTGGGTGCACAAGTCTTTCAAGAATTTGGCATAAGCCGGAATTTGCTTGATTGCATCCGAAAGTGAAAGATTGACTTTCACTTGCCTAAACACGTCCATGATTTCATTTACTTTGGCCTTTTGCTTGTCATTTGAAATGGATCCTTTTAAGGCATCCGGAAATGGAACTTTTGGTTCAAAAACCTTTTCAGAATTTTCCTTTAAAGTCTCTTCAACACAAGAAATTTTCAATTCATTTTGCAAATCTTTCTTTTCAAAATCACTTTTCATAACTTTCTTATTTATATGGTCATGCACATGCAATGAAGGAGGAATATGAAATGAAACGGGACGGGTGTCAACTTTTGATTGCACCGGTTCACTCTCTTCATTGGACATACCCACTTGGTTGTCCACAATCTTTCCACTTCTCAAGCTAGTCACCGCATTGACATGCTCTATTGTGTGACCTTCCGATATGGAATTAGTCTCCACAACACATTGTTGCTTTTGTGGGGCATTCAAAGGCATTTTTCCTTTCTCTCTTGCATTTAAAGTGCTAGCTATTTGCCCTACTTGGGTTTCTAGCTTTGCAATGGATTGAGAGTGAGAATGAAGTAATGGTGTGTTTGCCTCTAAAGTGCCCAAAGCCGTCAAAACTTTCTCTTCAAAAGCAGGACTTCTAACGTTTCCTTGGGACTATGATGGTTGATTAGGAAAATGAGAATTTGAAAATTGGTTTCCTTGTGATTGATATGATGATCTAAAACCTAGGAACCTTGGCCTTGCAGTGGAGGTGGAATATATTTTCTTTGAAAACCACCTTGGGAAGGGTTTGGGCCCTCCCCTTGGCTTTTCCAAGAAAAATTCGGGTGATTCCTCTAACTAGGATTGTAATGATTTCCATAAGGATTGTTCCCTTGATTAGTAAAAACAACATTTGCGTGTTCATGATGCTCACTTTGTACATGTCCATGAGGACAATTGAAAGTAGAATGTAAAACACTTAAACAAGTCATACATATCTTATTAGATGCATGATGAGAATGGTTAGGGAAGGAAGATACTTGATTCGCCGAGTTTTGGTTGATCAAAAATTGATCAAACTTTTGAGATAATGATTTCATTTCGGCGGCAATTTCATTAGAGTGGTCGACTTAATATAAGCCAACACTCTTCCTACCACTAGAATTTCTACCATCTTTGAAGATAAAAGTACGATGCAAATAATTTTCACTCATGCTCTCATAAAGACGCCACACGTCATTCTCATGCCTATCAATGTAAGAGCCACCCATGGAAGCATCAACCATGCCCTTATAATTATCTAATAAGCTCTCAAAAAAATATTGAACTAATTGCCATTTGGGCATGTCATGATGTGGACACTTCCTAAGCAATTCATTAAAGTGTTCCCATGCCTCATGAAATGTTTCCCCATCCCCATGTGAAAATTCTCGAATTGAGGTTCTCATGGCATTGGTCTTAAAAACAGGATAGTACTTCTTCAAGAACTCTTGTTGCATTTCCTCCTAAGAAGTTATTGAAAAAGGCCTAAGATTGTTAAACCAATATTTTGCCTTGTCTTTAAGGGTGAATGGAAAAAGTTTAGCCTTAAGACCTCTTTCGGCATGTCCGTGTATTTTACGGTGGAACATATTTCAAGAAACTCATCCAAATGCTTGTAAGGTTCTTCACTTGGAAGTCCATGATAATTAGGAAGCATTTGAATGGTTTGTGGCTTGATTTCATAGTGGTGTGCTCTAAATGGTGGCAATTGAATGCATGTGGATGCATTATATTCATTAGGCATATAGTAATCTCTTAAAGCAAGGGAAGGATTAGCAATTGGAGGTGCAACATGGGCACCTTAGTTGCCTTGAATGATGGGAGGTGGTGGAGCATAGATTGGCCTTGGCATTCCCAATGCAATTTGACCTTGTTGTTGTGGTGGATGAATAATTGGCCTTGGCATGCCTAATGGTACTTCCATATTATCATGATGCACATTGGGATGTAGGATACCTTGTTGGTCTATGTGACTAAGGTCCTCCATATGGTCCTCATTGTGTCTTTCCATTGATGAATGGATTGACTAGAACTACCTCTTTCCCTAGGGTTTCGAACAATGGATTCAAGATGAAAATTTAAATGGACAAGAGTGGGTCTCAATGATCTACGACCATGCATGCACAATGCAATACAACAAGCAATAACAATAGTCAACAACCTTCCTCCACATACAATGTTCTCATACTCCCATGCTTTAACAATATGCAATAAAAGTAAATTACCTCCATGCGGGCTCACGATTTATCTAAGAATTGAATTACAAGCCTCAACGCGGGCCGACAATTTAACTAAGGGATGAGTAAAGAAAAGCTCACAAAGGTCCTTTAGCACTTCAACTCCAAATTTTTAGCTTAGCTTAGCAATTTTTTTATGATTTTAGCCTTTTTCCTTGCTTGCTTAACTCCTTTGCTTGGAATACTCCTTTGTTCACCTTCTTAGCCCAATACTCCTAGTCAAATAAGAGCAAACATAATAGGTAACAAAAATTGAAAATAAAGTAAAGACACGATCAAAAGAGTACTAATTCCTAATTGATTCCATAAATACGACATTGCCAATCAATCAATCAATCCCCGGCAAGGGATTGAGGGATGCACAAAACTTTGGGTTTAGAAATTAGTGTCAAGTGGGCACCATAATTTAAATTTATAAACCGCTTAACACCTATACTATGTAGTATGAGTGAGAAGGGATCGTCCCAAGGGATTGAGAAGTCGCACTAGGTTGAGGAATCAAGATTAGGGTTAGTAGGTCGACTAATCAAAGTAGTGGTTGGTTGGTTGATTAAACTAGATGCAAATTAAATTAAAGTAAGCAATAATGCAATAGAGAGAATAAAAGAGAGAGAGATCTTGGGGTTTAGAGATCACCACTAAGCATAGCTTTTCTACACCTTTAATGAATGATTAATGAGGGGAAGAACATGTATTGCAACAAGTGTGTGTGTGTGTAGTTGTTTCAATAAGCATGGATAACAAATTAAGCATATATTGTCTAAACAACATGGTGGATAGCACAACATATCAAATTAAGCCATTAATCCTTTCTTTAAGCTTATAATCTAAACACCCACAAGGTTAGAGATATACGTTACTTGCTTTCATAAGTATGGAACATCAACAACAAGCATGGATTGTCCTCCCATTTAACAACTACACTACAACTAAGCTAATGGCATGAAATTAACTAATTAAACTAAGGGATAGGTACAATTCATCAATAAATAAGTATGAACCATCAAATAAACCACAAGAACATGCCATTAAGCACTACGTCTTGACAATCTCTAGATCTGTAGCATCAATACACATAGACATGCATCAATAACACAAGAAATAGAGACAAACACATGAACATCTATTCTAGCATACATAGACATATGGATAGAATGAAATGATCAATTGGAAGCATTAAACCACATAAATCATTAAATAAATAAGATTTATATATATATAAGTGTCAAGACATGAATCACAATACAAATCCCCTCAAAAATACATAAATCAAGAAGTAAAAAACATGCTTAGGGCTAACTCTAGCCCCAAGAGGATGTCTAGCCACTCATGGATGATGTCCTCTAACCCTCAAGGGCAAGCTCCATGGAAGAAATCTACTTCTTGGTTGATGAAGAGTCTCCAATGGTGTTTCTAGCCTCCTCCTCTTCTTTTCTTCCTCACTACATATGTGTATAAAGGTATATCAAAAGACTCTCTCAAAAAGTGGCTCATATTCTTTATATAGGTAGGTCAAAAATCACCCCAAATGAGCTGGGCTCATACACAAATAATCCTCTAATGATTGGTTATGAGACAACTTTTAATGAGCTGGAATTTGGATTTTTCTCGGGATTTGGGAGGTTCGATCGATCGAACTTGAGGTGCGATCGATCGAACATAGCTGAGATCTATCGAATTGAAGTTAGATCGATCCTTAATGGCGGTGCCTTTTTGGATAAAGGCAAATCTAAGATATTTTGAAGATATTTTTGGGAAAAGGACAAAAGTGGTTGGTAGGGTAGTACAGTTGGATAAGATCTGGCATATGGATAAGGACAAGAAGGTTCGATCGATCAGAGAATGATCTTAGATCGGTCAAACTTTTGGGATCTCTGTAGACAACATCATGGCTTGGATTTATCTTGAAGTACTGAGATCGATGAAAGTTGGATCGATCGAACTTGAGGTGAGATCGATCAAAGTTGCTGAAATTCCACCATTTGCTTCCGTTTGTTCTGTTTTGCTCCATTCTTTGATTCATCCCGGAATTGCTTCATTTTTGCTCTTATTTGGCTGAGTTAGCTTATTTTAGGGATAAGTACCTGAAAATGGAAATAACACAAAATCAACACAAAATGGTAAACTAAGATAGATAAAGGTTCTATAAGACCTAAGCTTAAGGGGTTTAAATACGCACTTTTCAACGCTCATAAAAAATGAACATGTATGATACAAGAGATAAAAGACAAAATGTGTCATATGGATGCTAAGTTTAACGTCTCTAGCAAAACGGCATGCTACTTTGAAAAATCGTATTATTTTCTCATAAGAGAAAAGTAACTAGATAAAATAAAATAAAATAATAAAAGTCAAATGAAATGAAAAATAAAATAAAATAAAATAAAAAAATAGAAAAGTCAAAAAGTCAAAGGGGCAAAACTGTGATCGATCCTTACTTGGATTGATCACACCATGATCGATCTCTATGCTCGCACAATGGGACAGAGGCATGAAATTTGCAGAGCTTCAAAAAAATTTCTAAGTATGGAAGTGAGATCGATCACAAGGAAAATTGGATCGATCGAAGTGCACTTGGAACAATCGAACATAAAGTTCGCACGATGGACTGAGACCTAAAATCTGCAAAGAATTGACTGTAGAGCGGTTCGATCGATCCAACCAACAGTGGAAAATTGGATCGATTGAAGTGCACTTGGAATGATCAAACAGAAAGTTCACACAATGGATTGAGACCTGAAATCTGCAGAGAATTGACTGTAGAGCGGTTCGATCAATCCAACCAACAGTGTGATCGATTGAATGGGCACCAAATGCCTAATTTTGAGCTAAAAGTGCAAAAAATCCTATGCTAATCCCCAATGATAACAAGAATGGAGATTAAAAAATGGATGGAACAATGTACACAAAAATGAAAAATAAAAAGAAATGAGGGAGGAATAGAGTTTTGAAACTTTACGAATACTACTGTTTAACGTCTCTAACAAAAGGTTGGGTTGACTCACTAATCAAAATAATCAAAAATGGGGTATGAGACATCCTTATTGACTCTCTTTTCACTTTTCTCATTTGATGCTTCACTTATGACAATGAAATCATCCTCCAAAAGAATGACTTGAAAAGAAATAAAGGAGATGATTTCGTTCATTTCATCTATGATCTTAAAAACAAAATCAATCATGGTTGGCATTGCCTCATTTTTGTGCTCTTAAAGTGTATTCAAAGAATCATTTCCTTTGTAAATTGGCAAGGCGATGTCTTTCAAAGACGCAATTGGAATATCAAGAAACACCTTCTCTTCATCCCTCTTCTCTTCCTCAAAAATAACCATCTATTCACCTTCCAAGTTAGCTAAAGAGTCCAATAGAGAGTTTACTTCATTTTTGGAGCTTTCAAGGTCAAAACCACAATTTTTATACATTTCAAAAAGGCATGTCTTAAGAGGGTCTTTGGAGATAATAGAAGGAAGGTTCTCTTCAACAAGTTCCTCCTTCTCCTCTCCTACCTCTATAATGGTCAACATCTCCTCACTCTTTAAAGTAGCAATGGCCAAGATAAAATCGTGATTAAAACAATGAAAGTCCTAATTAATCATGTTGTACTCTTTTGGATTAGCCATTGGTGGACACATTAACTCCTCAAATTACTCACTTACTACTTCTTCCTCTTCACTCTCATCATCCTTATTTATATAAATTGAAGTTCCTGCCATTTTTTCATTTGCCTCTTCCTCCTCCTCTTGATGAGAAATAGTACTTGTAATTTGCTCAACTTGAGCTTCAAGCTTGGCTAAGATTTGAGAGTGAGAATTAATATATTGAGTTTTTGAATTAAGCCCATCAAGTAGAGCTAACACTTTTTCTTGAAACTCGAGTGAATAAGGTGATGGAGGTGGTTCTTCAAAAAATGGTGGGGGAGGGTTATAGTCACAAGGAGGATTAAAAGAGTGATCAAGTCCATAATAAGATGATGCATGTTAAACATTGGACCTAATCTCATAAGGACTAAAATATGATGGAGGGGCATAAGGTGAAGGGAAGAAATTCCCCACCAAGCATGGATCAAACAATGGCTCCATTCATATTAAAAATCCAAATGCAAGAAAAAAATTTGGCCTCCACACGGGCCGATGCTTGGACAAAAATTTAAGCAATAAAATGAGCCTCAACAAGGGCTACCACAAGCATGCAAAGAAGTGAAACAATTAAACTACGATATTTTCAAGAAATGCTCACAAAGGTTCTTAAGCAATTTCAAATTCCAATGCTAGCTTCAAGCTCCAATGATTGGTTTAAGATCCAATGTTTGCCTTCCTTGTAGTCAAGTATCTAATTGAACAAATAATATCAAGAGTAAGAAAAGAATATACAATGGAAAATAAAATAAAAATAGAAGCAATCAAATGAACACTATTGTCTAGTCTAATTCCAACAAAACCATCAATCCCCGGCAACAGCACCAAAACTTGGTGGTACCCCTTCCTAAGTGTTTAAAAAACGGATTTTGTAATGCAAGAGGTTGCTTTGCAAGGTCAAAATATGAATGTGGTTTCAGAAGAATTTCTAGTCAAATTTACATTTATAAAACCACTACTACAACTAATGAATTATAGCGAGTAGGGATCGTCCACAGAGATTATACGTGTTAGAATTTAACTTCGACTCTAATGTACCAAATGATTACAATGGAGGTATGGTTGGTTGATTTCTCTAGAAAACACTTAATTAAAATGAACTAAGTTGAGATAGGGATTTAAGAGATAAGAAGTGAGGTCTTGGGGTCCATTGGAATCGCTATTAAGCTCATTCACAACCCATCAATTCTAAGCATGACCCATCAAACTAGTCACAATTATAGCACACATCAATCTAGAGAATCATGGAATTTGCAATAATAAGTCATGTAATATCAAATCAAGTAAAGATTGTCTACCTACCTACAAATATGAATTAAATTGTAGAACAACTAATCAAGTGTAAGCATAATCCATCAAATTAATTGACAAACCCATCCAATAAAAACCATGTCTAGCCATCACTAGATTCTCAATCAAACACACATAGACTCTCAATCAACCACATATAGACATGCAATTAATATAGAAAAATTGGTGTAGAGATCAATTCTCAAATAATCACACATAAGGCAACATGTAATCATATAGAGAATCAATAGAAAGAATTAATCCATAGAAATCAAAGGAGAACCCAAGATTTATTAAATTCACAAGGCGAAAACACTAATCACAAGATATTATTCCCCAAAAAGTATGAAAAAGATAGAGGTTTAGAGTACAAACTTAGGGCTCATCCAAGCCCCAAGGAGAAGTTTAGCCAATCATGGAGGAAGTGGGTGTGATCTTGGAACCCTTAAGGGCAATCCTCAAACATGACTCCATCTTCTTCCTCTTCTTCTTTGTTGAATTCTAAAGAGAGTGTGTGTGTAGATCTTGAGATGTGTTCTTGGTGCCTCCACTCTTCTCTTTTCTTTTAATCCTAATATCTAACTTTTCTAGAGAGAGAAAATAAAATTACAATGAAATAAAATTGAAGACAAAAGATTGATTACATAATGGTTTAATTCCTTTAAATACAAGGTCCTTGGAGTAGTGAACAAGTCAGAAAATAAGCCCTTAAAATATCCAATCCTGCAATTATGTGGTAGGTAGAGTTCGGGAGCGCGGGAATGAAACAGCTCACTACCAGCATATTTTTGATCCATCTAAAATATCTTCGATCGATCAAAGAAATGTTCGATCAATCGAAAAAATCTTCGATCCATCCAAAAAATTTCGATCCATCCTAAAATTTAGCATTTTTTACCTTTTTTCGGATTTTTCTGGAATCTTCTCGGAATTTTTGCTTGACTCCAAAAAGACTGTAATGGACCATTTTTAGCCCGTTTGAACCTTATTGACCTAAAATAGACAAAAACACAAACAAGTACTAAAACTAGAAAATAAAGATAGATGAATAGACTAAAATACCCTCGCTTATGTGCTAAAATGCGTCACATTTGAGCACTCATCAATAGTAGTCGGAGAAGGCACAATTATATGCTCATTTTGTGGCATTTTGCACAACTAGAAAGTAATAACTGAAACCTATCAATTCATGAAATTCCTCGTATTAAATTAAGGGAAAATGTTACCAAATACTAATTTAAATTTAAAGGCATCCATTTAATACTTCCAAATGTAACGTAATAAAAAATATTATAAAAAAAATAAAAATTTAAAAGAAGAGGAATTCAAGGAACTAGATAATGTGAACAAACTCCCAAAGCACTTTGAAATTTGTCTATGGAAACAACACAATTATTTGGCTAGGAAAATACATAAAAAACTAAAAGACCGTGACACGTAATATGGTTGCACCTAGGGAGAGAGAGTCTCATTTCTTAGAAGATACTGCAGTAGGGATAGAAGCTTTAGCATCATAAGTGGTTCTTGTATTGTCGTCAAATTTGACACTGGGCTAGTTCTTGCAGTCCGGCTATAGACCGATGAGACATGCCTTCCACAGCTACTCTAGTTGGTCTTGCCACACTTGGAACACTTCACCTCAAAGCACATTTTTGTATATAAATTCACCTTTTTAAAAGTTCGGCCCATCCTAAATTTGAATTGGGATTGGTTTATGGTTTTAAATTAGATAAGCAATTCTTTTATAGTGGAGCAGAATACATAATCTTTGAATATGTTAAACTCCACAATGCACCTCATTTTGGACCTCAAAAGGGGTTAACTTGGTTCATGGACGCCGTGACTAACAATGCCTTGGAAAACACTATGGAAGACTTTATAAAATTGATTGTTCCAAAATTGACCTGTTAGGTTATGGATTGAGCTAGCTAAGCTGGTCCAACATGTGTGTTGACCTCATATTATAATGACCTTACAAGGACATGGTGGTTCTTTTTATTTTATTTATTTTTTATTTATTTTTTTCTTAATAAATTAAGAAGACGAGAACTCAAACAAGCGCATAGCCACTCAAAAAGTTAGATTTCTATTAACTAGGTCAGTAGTTCATAGAAATTCTAGTAGTTGGAAATCTAAATAAGGATGAATATTAAGCTAAATAAATTAAATCATCTACTTTGAAATTAATTAATAAATTTAAATTTGAGTTGTGCAATTCAAAGTCAAGTCAATTAGCTTGACACTGAATGCGCAATGTCTCTAATCGACTGGCTTAGAACATAATTTTTCACTTTTATCTTTGTAATGACCCGGTCATTTTCCTCCCTTTCTTTTTTCTGAAATTTTACGGATAAATTTTTTCCGCTTAATTTTCTTTTCTGATTTCTGTTTCTCGTCGCATAGTGTCGTCTTGAGTGCTCAGAAATGGTTTTTGAGATTTTTTTCGTTTGGATTGACAACTTCCTTTGAGGACCGAGTCATTTCTATATTTTTCGTTTTTCGACACTATTCATTTTTGGTCTTTTTCCTATTTTTTCCTTTTCCCTATTCTGTCTTTTCCTGGTTTGTCACTTTGTTGGAAAAACCTCACCTTTTGTGCTCAGAGTTGGTTTTTGACTTCACGTGTCTTCATTCGAGGTGGTTTCCACGAAATACGTATCTTTACTTTTGGAAGAAAGTACTCTAGTTGCTCCCGGTGTCCGTAGGGGCATGGATGCACAATTTTTCAGAATCTTTTTCTTTTCTTGGGGTGTTTTTTGTAAATATCTTTTTAAAATATTTTATTTCAGGGGTTTTTAAAAAAATATTTTTGGAAGATATTTTCATTCTGGGTCATTAGTGCAGTTAACCCATTTTGGAGGGGCCATTGTGCAATTAACGAAAGTTATAACAAAAAATATGTCGTCTGGAACCTGGATCCTCGTACAAGATTCATTTTCACATTTCATCAGTCGTGTATTCTTAGAATTCCGTTCTGGTCGTTTTTCTCCAGTTTCAGAGTTTTTGACCCTATCTGTTCGGGGCATATCTCTCTGCTCGAGACTCAATTTTCGACGTCGTTTCTTCCGTTATTCATATTTTCTCATTTTGAATCATTTTTGTTCATGGAGTTTTTCCATTTGAGCGCGTTTGCTCAAAATCCACTTTTCCGGACCCGGCGGGGCCCTTTCGGGTCACTTTTTGAGATTTTCTATAAATAGGGGACTTAAAGAGAAAAAGTCAGATTTTCTTCTCTCTCCCCTCTCTCTTGGCCTGCAGCCATGGCTCCCAAGGGGCTGCCATGTTTCTTCTTCTTTTCCCGGTCACTTCCCTCGAGTGAAATATCGTAGTGCCTTAACGTTTAATGCTTGTCTTGACGACGCACATCTTTCACCCTTATTAGAACCCATTTCTGACCATTTCTTGCGTTTGGGTTTGAATTCAAGTTATGATTTTCATGGGGCTTTCTTCGGATTCTTGTTCATCGTGTTGTCCCCGACAAAACCCTTCGGTATCGTCAGATTCGGAAGACTTTTTTTTCGGTGGGCTTTTGAGATTTATTTCTCAAATTGGGGTAGGGGGTGTTATAATTTATTTTCTTGTTATATTGCATGCTTGTGATGCATATACAACTTGCTTACTTGCTTTAATATCAAATCTAGAGATTTTATTTAATTATATTCTTGTATGAGATTTGATTTTCCCGGTTGCTCATAACTTGGTTTAAACATGTGGCATGATAGAATATTACCCTTTGATATGATCATTGACATATATTAAATTGAGAGCTTTTAGATAAGTAATGAAGTCTTTATTTAATATTTATCTTAAGTGAAAGATTAATTCATGTGGCCTTAACTAGCTTGAAATCGATGTGTGTTAGCATATTATATTAGGCCCTAGCATGCTCTTCAACATAGGTGAATTTGAGAGAAATCGGAGATGTTTTGAAATCTAGTAATATTTAATTAATTTGATTAATTAATTTATTTCGAGTGTACTATTCACTCCATCGGATTTCTGACTTGATATTCTTGATGTGCATGCCATGTACTTCTACATATATTAAATCCAAAATATTTGATTAAGTTTTGAAATTTTTCATTTATTATTTTTCTAGTATTAAGGTTTAATACTCATGGCCGTGTCTTGCATGGAATGTACTCGTATCGTACCCTTAAATCTACTCTTAACATATTGTATAACACATATTAAATTGAGATCATTTGGGTGAATTTCAAAATCTAGAGATTTTAATTTAAGGAATTAATTAAAATCCATTCAATGGTTCTATGAGTATGTTTAAGTCTAACTAAGTATTCATGATTTTCTTGACAAGTTCCTTCACGTGTGTCAAATTGAGAATAATCAGATAAGTTTTGAAATTTGTATTTAATTATTTTCTTTGTATAGAACCTAATTCACATTGTTGTATCTTGTATGAGTTGAACTTGTATTTTATGGACTCATATCTTTTATCAAGCATCATGACCCCTTGTATCTTGGTTTCATTAATGTACTTCATAGACTTATATAATTGTCTTGGAATGGTTTAATTGTACATGTGTTGATTAGTAGGTAATTGAATCATCTATTATATACTTGTGGTATATTTATTTCAATGGATTTCTTGTGCTATATATCTTGGTTCTAGTCTATATAGATGCACAGTGTGATTTCTTGATATTTCACATGCCATCACAGTTGATGAACTTAGGGCATGACTTTTGTGTTCTAAAATCTTGGTTATGCATGAAACGTGGTTAATGCATTTTTTATATTTTGATACAATCTTGACTTACACAACTTGTTGATTTTGGGACTTAGGATATCAATCAAGAATTGACATGGCTAGGACTTGGTTCTAGTACGGGGGAATGTCCTCCTACACTACAGTGCACACTAGGGGAAAGGTACCCATGAGTTAGTAGCCCTAAAGTGATCTTAAGAGTACGGTTTTAATCCGGGTGATATCCGAGTTTTCCACATTGGTTGATTTCACTCTTTAAATTTCAAGTTGCTATTCCTTGAAGATTTAAACTTTTCGTGTATGTGAAATGCTCCAATCTTGTTTACTTGCATAGATATTATGCATTATTCTTGATCTTATGTATAACTCTTTTCGTGTTTCATGGAATGTTCCATCCTTATTTAATTGCATAGATTTTATGCCTTGTTCTTGATTTTGTGTATTACTCATATCGTGTTAATCGGAATGCCCCAATTATGTTAATTGCATCGATAATGTAATTCTAGTTAACTCATGTCCATGTATAATTCTTGTCTTGTTAAATTGGAATGCTCCAATCATGTTAAATTGCATAGATATTATGCATTATTCTTGATTTCATGTATTACTCTTGTCTTGCTAATTGGAATGTTCCAATCTTGTTTACTTGCATAGATATTATGCTATGATCTTGATTTCACGCATTTCTCTCGTCTTGTCAATTGAAATATCCCAATCATGTTAATTGCATCGATAATGTAATCATTGTTAACACGTATTCAAGTATCATTTCTTGTCGTGTTGTATAGAGTGTTCTAAACCTTGCCTAATTGTATTGATAATGCAATTCATGTTGACTTATATTCAAGCATCCTTCTTGCCATGTTCCTTGGATTATCCCAATCTTGATTTGTTTTATACATGTATATGTATCATGATTCTTGTTGTTTGTACTCTAGGGTACCTTAGGATGATCCCTGAGTATCACTTGACATAGACGTTAGGTGACATAATCCCTTTTGAACTGTTTCATGTTAGTCTAAAAATCTAAAAGAAATCGAGTTGATGTATGCTCATGCTCTATGAGTAAACTTGTTTACTCACCCCGAAGTTACTGGGGGATTTGTTCAGGTACGAATACTTGGTTCGTGATGCTTGTCGTTTATTGGGATGGCTTGTAGCTTCGAGTTCCCATTTCATGCAAGTGTTAGCATGAAGTATCATTTGGTAGCCTTAGGTATCAAACTTGTATTCTTTGATTCCATTTATGTAAAGTGTGCATAAGTAAACTCTTTTCATTGTATTCAACATGTATAAGATGAGGCCGGAGGCCAATGTCATGTATTATGTATTCTATGCACTCTCTAACTTCATGAACATTGTGAAAACCTTGAAAAACCACAAGTCTTTGCTTCATAACTTTTGCATCGGGCATGGGAATTCCATTCTTTCTTTTTTATAGGGTTTTTATGATCATGTATGAGGTATGGCTAAGGGCCAAATACCATTTCATTCTAGGTTTTGCATTGTGGTTTCATTTATAGCATTTTTAGGCATTTTTGGCTGTTGAGAGGTCATATTTTGCATTCTTGACATTTCGAAGCCGCGGACCATTGGGACGCGTCTTCATTATCTTTTTATGTTTGTGTGTATGTTCATATTTCATAAAACTCTTAAGTTTCAACTTTTAACTTATTTTTGGGCGATTTTATGGATTTTTATGAAAAATTCATCCATAGAGGTGTCATTTGAGTTCCTCCCTGTTTTGGCATGTTTTGGATGCTTGAACGGGGTTAGAAAATGTTTTCAAACTTGTTCAGAACATGTAGAATGCATATAGAACCTTAAAGATGGACCAAGCATCACACACACACATTGCAGCAGCTTTTCTGAGCTGCAGCAGATGTGTCGGTCGGCTGATAAGGCATCATCGGTCGGCTGACAAAGCCCTTGAGACCATTCCAGTAGCCTTTTAAGGAAAAATGGCATTTTGGTCGGCTGACCATGGGGGTTCGGCTGGCTGACGATACACTTTCAGTCAGCTGATCCTTACCGTCGTTCGATTGATCCTCCCTGGAGCCGTCAGCTTTCAGTTTCTCTTGGACAGTTTTTCTTGTTCCAACTTCAGAGGGTCATATCTCACTCATTTTAAATCCAAAATTGGTTGTTCTTGAGTCTAAGTTCAAGAGCTCAAAGTTAGCTTTCCAATGGTACCAATCACTTGTCAGAACTCCACCTATAGTGTAAGTTATTCCAGTTCTAGTGAGACAGTGTCGTGGTATCTCTTAAATTGAGAAGGCCACTTTGTTTTAATTTCATATCTTTTCCGTTCGGACTCGAAATCAGGTGATTCTTGAGTCTAACTTCATTCATTTTTCGTTGTCTTTCCAATGGTGTGCACGGTGGCACCCATTTTAGGGTGAAATGACCATTTTGCGCTTAGTTTATTTCTTTTCGAGTTTGGCATTCTTGCTTCATTGCTTGGTTCAATCAAGTTCCATGGCTTCATGGGGAGTCTTCATGGTGCCTTAGGGATGATGTACATCTCTTGAGGCCATTTTGCTTCTTTTGCTTCCGTATTTCTAGATCCGGTTCGGGTCATCACAAGAGACACTAGGTTGAAAAATCCAAGGTCATTACAATCTTCGTTTTTGTAATTTTTATTTTTACCTTCTTTTTCTATTATTTGAGTGGATTTTACATTTTTTTTTTTTTTACTTTACTTTTCTTTCTTTTATCTTCAAGGGCTGTTGAAATTTTCATTATTCTAGAAGGCTAAACAATCAATTAGACCCGTCATAGGTCTTGGTCTTGCATTTTCTTTTCTTCTTTTGCCAGCAGTCAATTAATGGTGTTAAATTTAGTTTCGAATATTTTAATGGGTCCAATCTTTTCTGCAATTAAGTTTGTTTAATATCAGAGATAGAGAAACAAGGAGAGATACAGAGATATGAAATGTAGAGATTTTGTATATTGAAGTATGTTTGGAGCATATACAAAGGAGCCTATTTATAGGTTATTGTGCAACGGTTATACAATTGTGATTAATCTATAATCACGGCAAGAATCAGTATATAACGACTATAAAAAGATACACAAAATCTTTATATTAACACCTCCATTAAACTCAAGGTGGTAAAGCAAAAACCAATTTGAATTTGGAAACTAATTCCCGAAATATGTCTAGCGGATGAGCTTTGGTAAAGATGTCAGCGGTTTAATCAGCGGAAGTTATAGAATGAAGGCATACGGTTCCCCGAGTAGTTTGTTGATGCATAATACGACAATCAATTTCAATATGTTTGGTGCATTCATGAAACACATCATTATGAGCAATGTAAATAGCACTCTGATTATCACAATAGAGAATAGTGCCATTGGAATGAGAAACACCTATATCTATTAGGAGCCATCGAAGCCAAATAAGTTCTTGTGTGGAATCAGCAAGGGCACAATATTCAGCTTCTGTATTAGATCTGGAAACGATGGATTACTTTTTGTTGCACCAAGAAATGAGAGAGTTACCAAGAAAGAAGCAGAAGCTAGTAGTGGAACGCCGGTCAGTTAGATCACCTGCCCAATCAGCATCAGAGTAAGCACGTAGCTCAAGTAAAGAATGAGTAGAAAAGTGAAAGTTATTAAACATAGTCCCTTTAATGAATCGAAGAATATGTAGTACGGTAGTATAATGAGTAGATCAAGGCGCAGAAATAAACTGTCTGACAAGATGCATAGCATAAGGGATGTCAAGTCGAGTAGCAGCGAGATATACTAGACTGCCAACCAATTATTAATACAATGTGGCATCACTGAGGAGTGTACCATCTAGAGGAGTGAGCTTAACATTTGTCTCAAGTGGAGTAGGAGCTATTTTGCAATCAGTGATACCAGCACGAGCAAGAATGTTAGAAGAATACTTGGCTTAGGAGAGATGGTAGCCATCCAAGTCAAAGAAAATCTCTAAGCCTAGGAAATAGTGGAGGCGCCCAAAATCCTTCATATCAAAGTGATGATTGAGAAAATTTTTGAATATAGAGATACCTATAAGATCATTGCTAGTAATTATCATGTCATCAACATAAAGTAATACCAGAGTTAGTCTTGCAGATAAAAAAAGGTAGAATCATATGAGCTTGAGGTAAATCCAAAATCTTCAATTTTATAACTAAATTTAGCAAACCAAACTCTTGGAGCTTGTTTAAGACCATACAGTGCTCGACGGAGTTTACAGACTTGATGTGGAGAATGGTCATATCCTGGAGGAGGTTTCATATATAATTCTTCAATGAGATCACCATTGAGAAAGGCATTTTTCACATCCATTTGAAATAATTCCCACTTACAAGCTGCTGCAACAGCCAATAGGCTACGGATAGAAGTAAGTAGAGCAATAGGGGCAAATGTTTCCTCATAGTCAATGCCATATTCTTGGGTGAAGCCCTTTACAACCAGACGAGCTTTATATCGTTCTACTAAACCATCAAAATGAGTTTTGATTTTGTGAACTCATATATAGCCAACAATAGTTTTGTCAAAGGGAAAAGTAACCATGTCCCAGGTATGAGCTTGTGTGAGAGCTTCTAGTTCTTCTTCTATAGCTTGCTGCCAAAGGGGGTTAGAGCTAGCCTCATAATAGGATTGAGGCTTATGATGAGACATGATAGTAGAGAAACACTAAAAATCATGTAAATGACTAGGAGGTTTTCTTACCCGATCAGATTTGGGAAGAGGTTTAGTAGTAGTGATGGTATCTGATGAAGAAGATTCAGTAGCAGGACCATCAAATGAAGTAGATTCGTCAGGTAAGGCCATTTGTGGGAGCTCAGATGAAGACATTGTTTCTGGAGTAAATGAGATAGTGTTTGGAAGCTCAGATGAAGATATTGTATCTATGCCATCTGGGAAGAGTTTAATTAAAGAATCAATAAAGAATAAGGGAGTAGAAGATCGAGATAGATGAAATTTGGAGAGAGAAGAGAACATTTTGTGTTCCCAAAAGATGACATGATAAGGGACATGAAGATGTATGGAAATGGGATCCCAATATCTGTATCCTTTGTGTTTAATTCCATAACCTAGAAAACAACATAGACAAGCCCAAAGCTCTAATTTGGTACATTCATGAGGCTGAAGTAAAACAGAACAAGCACTTCCAAAAACTTTGAGAAGATTATAAGCAGGAAAGATCCCATATAAGCGTTCATAGGGAGATTGATTTTCAATAATAGGCATGGGAACACGGTTGATGGTGTATACGGCAATGAGAGTTGCTTCCCCCCAAAAACGCTCAGGACATGAACTAGATGTTAGGAGCCAGTGAACAGTGTCTAAGATATGCCTATGTTTATGTTTAGCCCGCCCATTTTGTTTGGATGTGCCAGGATAAAAAGAGTGAGAGATCGTGTCATGTTGGCGATAAAATTTTAGAAAATTTGTTTCATTGTACTCTATACCATTATCAACACAGAAGATCTTGATGGATCAGGAAAACTGGGTTTTGAGCATGTTTACAAAATCATAATAAAGTTGGGGTAGTTCAGAGCAATTTTTCATGAGATATAGCCAGGTAAATCATGAGTAGTCATAAATGAAAATAAAAAAGTATGTGGATCCCCCTGTTGTAGTGTGAGGAGAAGGTCCCCATATATCTAAGTGAACTAGGTCAAAATGAGCAGTAGTAATAGATGTTATTTTATTAAAAGGTAAAGTAGGTTGTTTTGTAAGTTGGCATGGTAAACAAGTTACATCATCATGCCAAAGGCTAAATGAGGGAGTAGAGGTCACTGAAATAATAATGGAAACTGTAGAGAGCTAATGAGAAGGAATGCGGAGATGGATGAGCTCAAAGAGACATCCCACTTTACGGCCTATCCCAAAGGTCTGCCCCATCTGTGGATCCTATATATGACAATTGAAAGAAGAAAAAATGATACTAAATCCAAGTTCGTATATCTGAGCAACAGAGATAAGATTGATTATAAGTTTGGTATATGAAAAGTATTTCAGAGTGAGACATTGGGAGTGGAAATTTGACTGATGTGATTGACATATAAGTGAGATCCATTAGCTGTATGAATTGTACGCGTATTGATGGCGGGATGATGTGTAGAAAACATTGTAGAATCAAAGGTCATGTGATTACAATAGCCAGAATAAAAAAACCAAGAATTACCTTGGGTAACTGACACGGCAGTGAAAGAAGGAGTACCATTATTGGAGATAATTTGTCTCAGAAGTGCCTCATATCGTTGGTGGACATCGGTGTGACTGTAGAAGCAGGAGGACATATCCTTCAGCGATGGCAGCAATGATGGAGGAAGATGGATGATTGTGTCTAGATAAAGAACCTTTAGAAGAATTAGTGCTAGAATACCAGTTTTTGGGACAGTCACTGTAATGACCCGATCATTTTCTTCCCTTTCCTTTTTCTGAAAATTTCACGGATAAATTTTTTCCGTTTAATTTTCTTTCTGAGTTCTATTTCTCGTCGCTTAGTGTCGTCTCGACTGCTCAGAAATGGTTTCTGAGACTCTTTTGTTCGGATGGACAACTTCCTTTAAGGACCGAGTTATTTCCGCATTTTCATTTTTTCGAACTATTCACTTTTCGTCCTTTTCCTATCCTGTCTTTTCCTCGTTTGTCACTTTGTTGGCAAAACCTCACTTTTCATGCTCGGAGTTGGTTTTTGACTTCACATGCCTTCATTCAAAGTGGTTTCCACAAAATACGTATCTTTACTTTTGTAGAAAAGTACTCTGGTTGCTCCCGATGTCCATAGGGGCATGGATGCAAAGTTCTTCAGAATTTTTTCTTTTCTTGGGGTGTTTTTTGTAAATATCTTTTAAAGATATTTTATTTCAAGGGTTTTTAAGAAAATATTTTTGGAAGATATTTTCATTCTGGGTTATTAGTGCAGTTAACCTTTTTTGGAGGGGCCATTGTGCAATTAACGAAAGTTGTTGCAAAAATGTCTTGTTTTGAGCCTGGATCCTCGTACGAGATTCATTTTCACATTTCATTAAGTCGTGTACTCTTAGAATTCCGTTCTGGTCATTTTTTTCTCCAGTTTTAGAGTTTCTGACCCCGGTTGCCGCCGAACTTGTTTGGGGCAAATCTCTCAGCTCAGGACTCAGTTTTTGATGCCATTTCTTCTGTTGTTCATATTTTCTCACTTTGAATCTTTTTTGTTCATGGAGTTTTTCCATTTGAGCGTGTTTGCTCAAATTTCACTTTTCCGGACCTAGCGGGACCCTTACGGGGCACTTTTAGGGTTTTCCTATAAATAGAAAGTCATAAAGTGAAAAAATCACTTTTTATCTTCTTCTTCCTTTCTTTGGCCGGTAGCCATGGATTCCCATGGAGCTGCCACTTTCTCTCTCCTCCTTTGATCCACTTTTCTTAAGTGAAAAGTCTTCGGCCTTAACGTTTATTGTTTCCCTCGTCGTGCTCTACCTTTCCCCCTTATTAGAACCCATTTCTGACCATTTTTTGAGTTTGGGTTTGATGTCAAGTTATGATTTTCATGGGGCTTCCTTGGGATTCTTGTTCACCGTGTTGTCCCCGACAAAACCCTGAAGTTTCGATGGATTCGGAGCGGTTTCATTTCGGTGGGGATTTGATATTTTCATCTCAAAGTGAGGTAGGGGGTGTTATAATTTATGATTCTTGTTATGTAGCATGTTATTGATGCTTATACAACATGTATGCTTGCTCTTGTTCAAGATCTAGAAATTTATTTAAATTTGATTTAAATTCTACTTAATTGTACCATGCTTGTTTTCCATTTTTGACTTAATATATGGTATGGCCATGACTTAATCCTTAACATATATTAATCTTGGATCATTTGAACAACTTTTGAAATCTAGAGATTTACTTAATTTTAAATTAATTAAATTCCACATGATGATATCTTGCTCGCTATGTGAAATTGATGTGATATTTGCAATCACCATGAAATGGACATTCACATATATTATTTTGAGAATTTTTGGACAACTTTAATTTCTAGAGAAATTAATTAATTAGCTTAATTAATTTCTACTTAGTGTTTTAATGATTTGGAATTGTATTCCATGTTGTTTTTGCTTATTTAGCATGTATCATGACTTGTTGCAACTTAGCTCCATTAATGTAGTTAATGAACTTGCACCCTTACATTGGAATGATTTAATTGTTCATATGTTGTCTAGTAAATAATTAAATCATTTATCTTATACTTGAGGTATATTCACATCAATGGATTCCTTGTGTTTTGAATCCTAGTTTGTAGTCTATATAGATGCACTTGATGATTTCTTGACATTTCACATGCCATCATAGTTGAGAACTTAGGGCATGACTTGTGTGTTCCAAAATCTTGGTTCTGCACAGAACGTGGTTTAATGAAATACTTGTATATTGATACTATCTTGATTTGCACAACTTGTTGATTTTAGAACTTGGGATATCAATCAAGAATTGACATGGCTTGGTTCTAGTACGGGGGAATGTCCCTTTACAACTATAGTGCACACTAGGGGAAGGTACCAATGGGTTAGTAGCCCTAAAGTGATCACAAGAGTACGATTTTAATCCGGGCGATATTCGAGTTTCCACATTGGTTGATTTCACTCCTTAAATTTCAAGTTGCTATTCCTTGAAGATTTCAACTTGTCGTGCATGTGAAATGCTCCAATCTTGTTTCATTACATAGATTTTATGCTTCATTCTTGATTTTACTCCTTAAATTTCAAGTGTTGTATTCCTTGAAGATTTAAGACCTTTTCGTGTTAATTAGAATGTTCCAATCTTGTTTACTTGCATAGATATTATGCCTTGTCTTTGATATCATGTATAAACCTTATCGTGTTAACTAGAATGTTCCAATCTTGTCTCATTGCATAGATATTGTGCCTTATCCTTGATTTTGTGTATTAAAATTTTCGTGTCATGTGGAATGATCCAACTTGCTTAAATTGCATAGATATCATGCATTATCTTTGATTTCAAGCTTGTCCTTGTCGTGTTAATTGAATTGCTTCAATCTTGTTAACTTTCATAGTTATCTCGGTTTATGTTACTTCGTGCTATCGTGACTTAGGAATGATCCTATACGTGTAACTTGACTTAGATTCTAGGTGGCGTGGACCATATGTAATGATTTATATCAACATGCAAAACCTCTAAACCCTTAGATTTCAATTGTTATCTCTTGAAGATCTAAGAACCTTGTCGTGTTATATGGAGTATTTCCTACCTTGTTTAATTGCATAGACATTATGCTTTATCATGGATTTCACTCCTTAAGTTTCAAGTGTCCATTCCTTGAAGACTGAAGAACATCTAGTGTTATATGAAACGCCCCAATCTTGTTTACTTGCATAGATATTATGCCTTGTTCTTGATTTCTTGTATAACTCCTATCGTGTTAATGTCCCAATCACGTAAATTGCATTGATAATGTGATTATTGTATTCTAGTATCTTCTTGTCGTGTTGAATGAATATTTCCAAATCTTGCTTAATTATATTGATAATGCAATTCATGTGATTTATATCCAAGTATCTTTCCTATCGTGTTCTTTGGTTATCCTAAACTTGATTCGTTTCATATATGTATGTATATCATGATTCTTGTTGACATTGCTCTATGGTAGCTTAGGATGCTTCCTAAGTCGAACTTTTGACATAGACGTTAGGCGGCATGACCTTTTTGAATCGTTTCATGCTAATCTAAAAATCTGAAAGAAGTCGAGTCGATGCATGCTCATTCTCTACGAGTAAACTTGTTTACTCACCCCGAAGTTACTGGGGGTTGTTTCAAGTACGAAAACTTGGTTCGTGATATTCATCATTGCTTGGATGATTGTAAACTTGAGGGTTTTCAATTCTGGTAAAGGTTGGGTTGAATTGCTATTTGTAGCCTTTTTGTAAAAATGTGTATATTTTATTCTAGACGTGTAATATGTACATAAGTACACTCTTTTCAATGTATTTTATATGTGTGAGATGAGGCCGGAGGCCATTGACCATTATCTTGTATCTTATTTATCTTTTGATTTCTTGAAATACTATGAAAACCTTGAAAAATCGCAAGTTATTGCTTCACCATGTTTGCATTGAGGGTGGCAATTCCATTTTACTTCTTCCATAGGGTCTCATTACTCATGTATGAAGTGTGGCCAAGGGCCAAATGGTATTTTGAAACCATTTCATAGTTTTGAATTCCGAATTTTCATTCCAAGTTCCATTTTTGTCATTTTGGCCATTGGGGGGTCGGATTTTGCATCGGCTATATTCTTAAGCCATGGACCATCGTAGCGCATCCAAATAGGTAAGTTACGTTTGCGTGTATGATTGTTTTCAAGAAAAACCTCATCCTTGGTGATTTGAGCTTCCTATAGACTCATTTCGAATTTTTATTTCATAATCTGGTCTAGGGGCATTTTGGGATTTTTGTTCGGGAAATAAATTCCGGTCTCCTCATCATCACTTAGAAAATGTTATTTTAGGGGGGGTATCATCTTGGTATCGGAAATCGATCGCAAAGTTCAGCTGTCTGTTTTTCAATTTAGCAGCTTTTTAGACCTTCATGACTTGATTTCATGGAGGGGCATTTTGGGCATTTTATAGTGAGGTTTTTTTTTTAAAAATTCCATTAGTCACATAGAAAAATCAATTTTGAGAGGGGTTTCTTCTTTGTGTTTTTCCAGAAAATGTCATCTAGGGCCTCGAAAACCTATTCTTTCCGAAAAAACCCTTGCTGCTAGGTTTCCTTGTTAACCCTTATGTTTTTTTGCTATCTAACCAGTTAGAAGGGGTCATCTAAATGGTTAGATGTGCTTGGGTAGTGTTTTGGTCGTGATTTTTGGTCATTTAACCGGTTAGAAAGGTGTGGTAACCAGTTAGATGGTCTTGGGTTGACCATTTTGACCTTTTTGCCTCTGTTTCTTCCGTTAGCCATATCTTCTTCGTCCGGACTCCGAATCAAGTGATTCTTGAGTCTAAGTTCATCAATTTTTCGTTATCTTTCTAGTGGTATGCTCGGTAGTACCCACTTTTACCTTAGAAATGACCATTTTTCCCTTAGGTTCATTCTTGTTCGATTTTGAAACGCCGCTTCCGCATTTATTCCTTTGGGTTCCGTGACCTCATGGAAGGTCATCTTAGGGTCTTAGAGGTGTGTTATGCCTTGAGAGACCATCATCTTATTTGTTTTGCTTCCACATATGGATCTATTATCGGGTCAATCTTCGGTTCATCACAGGACACTGGTTGAAAAATCCAAGGTCACGACAAGTGGTATCAGAGCGTCCGGGTTCGAATACCTTGGACGACGGGTTTTGGGTGCATATCATGCTCACATTGTTTTGCTTTGATATGTCATTAGTATCATGATAACATGTCTTGTTTGATAACATGTCTTGTATGATAACATGTTCACATGCTCAGGTGTTTTGAGATATCTATCATTTGTTAAGCATGCTTTGTGTGTATATATGCTTCCTGATAACATGGTCTGTGTCACTATCATGTCCTGGTGTGATATCATGTTTGCGTGCTTATGTTAGGATGATTGTATGCGACGTATGTCGGCATACCTTACGTTTTTCATTCACATGTATTGTCGTACCATGTACTTACATGCTTCTTGATAACATGTTTGTTTGTTTGTGTGGCAACTTGAATAAAAGCTTACTTTTACTGTCTTAGCATATGATATATGCTCGTTTACCTTAGCACATTGTTCCTGCTTGTTATCCTAGTACATTGTATACACTTGTTCATCTTGGCATGCTTTATATGATTTTACTACTTATGTGAGTAGATTGTCCATGCTAGCCATTTCCTTTTATATCTGGTTTTGACATTGTCTCTTTGGATCTGTCGTATCCCTTGGATGCATTCTTATTTCATGAGTTTCTTCCTTGGATAGGATAAATATATTCCGTAAGGACCCATGTAGGGAACCTTCTTGTCTGTTATGCTAGTTGATGCGAGTAAGGATCATGTGAGCGTAGAATCACAATCCTTGTCTGGTGAAGTGAGACGCGGGATAAGGAGGCGCCGTTTCATTTCCTTTTCTTTCATGGCTTCTAGATCTAAGGCCTTAAGCGTAATGGTACCTATGACATTGCTATTAGAGTTTTGGGATTAGCTACCCCAACTCTCGCAGATGCCTGGTTCCCGTGGTGCTTTTGGTAATGATCATTTTCAGAGTTGACCTGGTTAGGGCATGTTATGAACTAGTGCCTCATACTGTCATGCTACCTTACTGACGAGTAAGTGTGGGCGAGTTCTGGTTGCTGTTCGTACTGCCTTGTCACTCTCTTCTTGTATCATGTTTCAACGTTTCATTGTCTTAGGATTCTCTCAGTAGTTGACATTAAGTTAATGTGCCGATTCGTTTGAGGTGTTATCTCGGTTCATGGTTTCGCGTTCCTTCAGTTGATCTTGAGACTTCTAGAGTTGTCTTTAGTGCTTTATGAACTGTCCTTTGATTTGACCTTTTGTTCGGTCCCTATTTCATTCCTTTCCGGTATGTTCAAGTTTCAAGGATGAAATTTCTTTAAAGAGGGTAGGTTGTAATGACTCGGTCATTTTCCTCCCTTTCCTTTTTCTGAAAATTTCACGGATAAATTTTTTTCGTTTAATTTTCTTCCTGAGTTCTGTTTCTTGTCGCTTAGTATCGTCTCGAGTGCTCGGAAATGGTTTTTGAGACTCTCTCGTTCATATTGACAACTTCCTTTGAGGACCGAGTCATTTTCGCATTTTCATTTTTTCGATATTATTCACTTTTTGTCCATTTCCATATTCTGTCTTTTCCTCATTTGTCACCTTGTTGGCAAATCCTCACTTTTCATGCTTAGAGTTGGTTTTTGACTTCACGTGCCTTCATTCTAAGTGGTTTCCACGAAATACGTATCTTTACTTTTGTAAAAATGTACTCTAGTTGCTCCCGGTATCCATAGGGGCATGGATGCACAGTTCTTCAAAATCTTTTTCTTTTCTTGGGGTGTTTTTCGTAAATATCTTTTGAAGATATTTTATTTCAAGGGTTTTTAAGAAAATATTTTTGGAAGATATTTTCATTTAAGGTCATTAGTGCAGTTAACCATTTTTGGAGGGCCTATTGTGTAATTAACAAAAGTTATTGCAAAAATGTCTCGTTTTGAGCCTGGATCCTCGTACGAGATTCATTTTCACATTTCGTTGAGTTGTGTACTCCTAGAATTCCATTCTGGTCATTTTTTCTCCAGTTTTAGAGTTTCTGACCCCTGTTACCGTCGAACTTGTTCGGGGCAAATCTCTCTGCTCAGGACTCAATTTTCGACGCCATTTCTTCCGTTGTTCATATTTTCTCATTTTAAATATTTTTTGTTCATGGACTTTTGCCGTTTGAGCATGTTTGCCCAAATTTCACTTTTCCGGACCCGGAGGGACCCTTCTGGGGCACTTTTAGGGTTTTCCAATAAATAGAAAGTCATAAAGTGAAAAAATTACTTTTTTTCTTCTTCTTCCTCTCTTTGGCTGGCAGCCATGGATGCCCATGGAGCTGCCACTTTCTCTCTCCTCCTTTGATCCACTTTTCTTAAGTGAAAAGTCTTCGACCTTAACGTTTATTGTTCCCCTCGTCGTGCTCTACCTTTCCCCCTTATTAGAACCCATTTTTGACCATTTTTCGAGTTTAGGTTTGATGTCAAGTTATGATTTTCATGAGGCTTCCTTGGGATTCTTGTTCACCGTGTTGTCCCCGACAAAACCCTGAAGTTTCATTGGATTCGGAGCGGTTTCATTTCGGTGGGGATTTGAGATTTTCATCTCAAAGTGAGGTAGGGGGTGTTATAATTTATGATTCTTGTTATATAGCATGTTATTGATGCTTATACAACATGTATGCTTATTTTTATTCAAGATCTAGAAATTTATTTCAATTTGATTTAATTTCTACTTAATTATACCATGCTTATTTTCCATTTTTGACTTGATATATGGCATGACCATGACTTAATCCTTGACATATACTAATCCTGGATCATTTGAATAACTTTAGAAATCTAGAGATTTACTTAATTTTAAATTAATTAAATTCCACATGATGATATCTTGCTCGCTATGTGAAATTGATGTGATATTTGCAATCACCATGAAATGGATATTCACATATATTATTTTGAGAATTTTTGGACAACTTTGATTTCTAGAGAAATTAATTAATTAGCTTAATTAATTTCTACTTAGTGTTCTAATGATTTGGACTTGTATTCCAAGGGATTTTTGCCTATTTTGCATGTATTATGACTTGTTGCAACTTAGCTCCATTAATGTAGTTAATGAACTTGCACCCTTACGTTGGAATGATTTAATTGTTCATATGTTGTCTAGCAAATAATTAAATCATTTATCTTATACTTGAGGTATATTCACATCAACGGATTCCTTGTGTTTTGAATCCTAGTTTGTAGTCTATATAGATGCACTTGATGATTTCTTGACATTTCACATGCCATCATAGTTGAGAACTTAGGGCATGACTTGTGTGTTCCAAAATCTTGGTGGTGCATGGAACGTGGTTTAATGAAATACTTGTATATTGATACTATCTTGATTTGCACAACTTGATGATTTTGGAATTTGGGATATCAATCAAGAATTGACTTGGCTAGGACTTGGATCTAGTACTGGGGAATGTCCCTCTACAACTATAGTGCACACTAGGGGAAGGTACCTATGGGTTAGTAGCCCTAAAGTGATCCCAAGAGTACGGTTTTAATCCAAGTGATATCCGAGTTTCCACATTGGTTGATTTCACTCTTTAAATTTCAAGTTGCTATTCCTTAAAGATTTAAACTTGTCGTGTATATGAAATGCTCCAATCTTGTTTCATTGCATAGATTTTATGCTTCATTCTTGATTTTACTCCTTAAATTTCAAGTGTTGTATTCCTTGAAGATTTAAGACTTTTTCGTGTTAATTGGAATGTTCCAATCTTGTTTACTTGCATAGATATTATGTCTTGTTCTTGATATCATGTATAAACCTTATCGTGTTAACTGGAATGTGCCAATCTTGTTTCATTACATAGATATTGTGCCTTATCCTTGATTTCGTATATTAAACTTTTCGTGTCATATGGAATGATCTAACTTGCTTAAATTGCATAGATATCATGTATTATCTTTGATTTCAAGCTTATCCTTGTCCTGTTAATTAAATTGTTTCAATCTTGTTAACTTTCATAGTTATCTCGTTTCATGTTACTTCGTGCTATCGTAACTTAGGAATGATCCTATACGTGTAACTTGACTTAGATTCTAGGTGGCATGGACCATATGTAATGATTTATATCAACATGCAAAACCTCTAAACCCTTAGATTTCAAGTGTTTTCTCTTGAAGATCTAAGAACCTTGTCGTGTTATATGGAGTATTTCCTACCTTGTTTAATTGCATAGACATTATGCTTTATCATGGATTTCACTCCTTAAGTTTCAAGTGTCCATTCCTTGAAAACTTAAGAACATCTTGTGTTATATGAAACGCCCCAATCTTGTTTATGTGCATAGATATTATGCCTTGTTCTTGATTTCTTGTATAACTCCTATCGTGTTAATATCCCAATCACGAATTGCATTGATAATGTGATTCTTGTATTCTAGTATCTTCTTGTCGTGTTGAACGAATATTTCTAAATCTTGCTTAATTGTATTGATAATGCAATTCATGTGATCTATATCCAAGTATCTTTCCTATCGTGTTCTTTGGTTATCCCAAACCTTATTCGCTTCATATATGTATGTATATCATGATTCTTATTGACATTGCTCTATGGTAGCTTAGGATGCTCCCTGAATCGAACCGTTGACACAGACGTTAGGTGGCATGACCCTTTTGAATCGTATCATGCTAGTCTAAAAATCTGAAAGAAGTAGAGTCGATGCATGCTCATTCTCTACGAGTAAACTTGTTTACTCACCCCGAAGTTACTGGGGGGCTGTTTCAAGTACGAAGACTTGGTTCATGATATTCATCATTGCTTGGATGATTGTAAACTTGAGGGTTTTAAATTCTTGTAAAGGTTGGCTTGAATTGTTATTTGTAGCCTTTTTGTAAAAATGTGTATATTTGATGCTAGACATGTAATGTGTACATAAGTACACTATTTTCAATGTATTTGACATGTGTGAGATGAGGCCGGAGGCCATTGACCATTATCTTGTATCCTATTTATCTTTTGATTTCTTGAAATACTATGAAAATCTTGAAAAATCGCCAAGTTATTGCTTCACCATGTTTGCATTGGGGGTGGCAATTCCATTTTGATTCTCCATAGGGTCTCATTACTCATATATGAAGTGTGGCAAAGGGCCAAATGGTATTTTGAAACCATTTAATAGTTTTGAATTCCGAGTTTTCATTCCAAGTTCCATTTTTGTCATTTTGGCCGTTGGGGGGTTGGATTTTGCATCGGCTATATTCTTAAGCCATGGACCATCGTAGCATGTCTAATTAGGTAAGTTACGCTTACGTGTATGGTCGTTTTCAAGAAAAACCTCACCCTTAGTGATTTGAGCTTCCTATGGACTCATTTCAAATTTTTATTACATAATCTGGTCTAGGGGCATTTTGGAGATTTCCTTCCAGAAATAAATTCTGGTCTCCTCATGGTCACTTAGAAAATGTGATATTAGGGGGGGTTTCTTCTTCGTGTTTTTTCAGAAAATATCATCTTGGTATCAGAAATCGATCGCAAATTTCAGCTTTCTGTTTTTCAATTTAGTAGCTTTTTGGACCTTCATGACCTAATTTCATGGAGGGGCATTTTGGGTATTTTATAGTGAGTTTTTTTTTTTTTAAATGATCCATGAATCACATAGAAAACTCAATTTTGAGGGGGGTTTCTTCTTTGTGTTTTTCCAGAAAATGTCATCTAGGGCCTCAAAATCCCAATTTTTTCAGAAAAACCCTTGCTGCCAGGTTTTCTTATTAACCCTTCTGTTTTTTTGCTATCTAACCGGTTAGAAGGGGTCATCTAAATGGTGAGATGTGCTTGGGCAGTGTTTTGGTCATGATTTTTGGTCTTCTAATTGGTTAGAAAGGTGTGGCAACTGGTTAGATGGTCTTGGGTTGACCATTTTGACCTTTTTGCCCCTACTTCTTCCGTTAGCCATATCTTTTTCGTCCAGACTCCGAATCAAGTGATTCTTGAGTCTAAGTTCATTAATTTTTTGTTATCTTTCCAATGGTATGCTCGGTAATGCCCACTTTTACCGTGGAAATGACTATTTTTCCCCTAGGTTCATTCTTGTCCGATTTTGAAACGCCGCTTCCGCATTTATTCCTTTGGGTTCCGTGACCTCATAGAAGGTCATCTTAGGGTCTTAGAGGTGTGTTATACCTTGAGAGACCATTGTCTTGTTTCTTGTGCTTCCACATCTGGATCCATTATCGGGTCAATCTTCGGTTCATCACAGGGCACTAGGTTGAAAAATCCAGGGTCACGATAGTCACTATGGTAGTAACCTGGGCTTTTCTTGTGACAGAACTTACAAACTCTGGTGGGATAGGTTAATACGACATAATCTATTTTTTGACTGTAGTTATACTCCCTTGGAGAGGAAAAAGATGATTTCAATTTCTTTCTAGGATAATAAGTAGCAAGAATTACATCTAAAGCTGGAGGTTAAGATGTACTCAGTTGAGTTTCTTCTGAAAGAAGCTCGGTTATAGCATCTTCTAAGGTAGGCAGAGGATGCCGATAAAGGAGAGAGTCTCGAATGGGTTCAAATGAAGGTTGAAGAGTTATAAGAAATATAATGACACGTTGCTGATCTTGATAGGAAGTAAACTTTGCAGCATCAGAAGCATATGACCAAGTGGGTTCAGAAAGAGATAGTTGATCCCAAATAACATGCATTTAAGAGACAAAAGTACTGATAGATTGACCAGGCTGTTGAGTTTTGTTGTGAAGATTGGTCAGAAGTTGATATTGATGGGCGAGATCAGTGGTGGTGTAACAGTGCTTCAAAAAATCCCAGATAGATTTTGCAGAATCGAAATGACCAAATTCTATACTAATGGATGAGATAGAGATATTGTGAAACCAAGTGATAAACTGATGATTTTTGTTGTCCCATTCTTCAAGACGGTCACCATATTTTTCTTTTGTTTCAGTTTCCTCTCGCACGGGCTCGAGGATATCACCAGTGACAATGCGCTATAATTTCTTACCTTTGAGAAAACTGGTCATAACTTTGGTCCAAATAATTTAATTTGAACAGCCCTCCAATGTAGTGCCAATAGGATGAGAAATTTTGGACCAGTCTATAACGTGGAAATATATGAGACGTGTACCTAATTGATGGAGTAAGAAAAAAAAAATATATATATATATATATATATATATATATATATATATATAAGAAAAATAATGATGATGTTGGTGGAGTAATGGTATGGAGGGGTCCACAGAGTATTTAAGAAAAATAATGATGATGTCGGTGGAGTAATGGTATGGAGGGGTCCACAAAGCCTTTAATCATGACCCTCCTTAGCATTTATCTTTCTCCAAAAAATAATCCGCCAAATGCAAAGCTTTGATAGACATAGATCTTTTTTCAACCCCCGCGCCAATATTGAGCTGACCGGTTCGGTGTGGGAGAGATCCTGTAGAGAGAACGAACTGGTCACTGGTGACGGTGTAAACTTTGTTCTCTCTGTGTTAACTATTTCTATATTGGTATTGATGGTGAAGGACAGAGGTAGCAGATGGAGCGACGATACAGAACAAATATCCTTGGCAATAGAGATCGGTGACAACGACAGAGCTCCGTGGTGTTATATATCCGTGATGATGGTAGAGATTAGTGGCGGCAGATATCGGTACTTGCAGAGATCAGCGCCAGTCATTGGCGATGGTGGCAGAGAGTTTATGATGACAGAGAGCCGCGACGACAGAGAGCAATGGTGGCGGTGGCAGAGAGCAGCGATCGGAGCAGTGGTGATGGCGGTAGAGAGTTTATGAAATTTGAGACTAAATTTCAGAGGTACAGTAAGTGGAATGATTTAGTACAGGCCATTAATTCATGGCTCTGGTACCATGTTGAATATTAGAGATAGAGAAACAAAGAGAGAGACAGAGATATGAAATGTAGAGATTTTGTATATTGAAGTATGTTTGGAGCATGTACAAATGAGCCAATTTATTGGCTATTGTGCAACGGCTATACAATTGTAATTAAGCTATAATCATGGCAAGAATCAGCATACAACGGCTATAAGAAGATACATAGAATCTTTATATTAACAAAGTTTATGCTATAAATGAAAAATAATTACAGACAACATATGGTGTGAATTATTGTTGAGAGTTACCAAGAGAGGGGGAGAAAGAGACCATACATAAAACCCTAAATGTTTAGGTACATATATATTTAGAAGTATTAGTTAATTATTTACATAGTGATCTTAACTCTTATAACTATTTATATTATTATCCAACACTCTCCCTTAAGCTAGAGGATAGATCTATCATTCCCAACTTGTTACATTATTCCCAAAAATGAGACTTCCCTAATGCTTTGGTAAGTACATTTCTTAATTAATCTTTTGATCTCACATAAGTAGTGACTATCCTTTTTTTTATTACCAAGTCTCATGAAATATTAGATTACTAGCAATGTACATGGCAACCTGATTATCACAAATCATTCTCATAGGTTTGTCATTGGAAAATCACATCTCTTATTTAAAAAGATTTTATCTATATCATTTTACAAACAGTATGGGCCATTGCTCTATACTCTGCCTCTGCACTTGATCTAGCCACGACATTTTGCTTCTTACTTCCTCATAATACCAAATTACCTCCCACAAATGTCCATCCAATATCTAGATACAAACCTCATATCCATTTAACTTTCTGCCCAATTGAACCCAATAATACCCATATTTTTATAATACTTAAACACAAGTCCTTTACTAGGAGCCTATCAGGTATTTTAAAATACAATATACTGCATCAGAATGAGGTTGCCTAGTTGCTACATAAATTTACTTACCACTCCTATAACAAAAGTTATATCTAGTCTAGTCACACTCAAATAGATCAATTTTCTAACAAGTCTTCGATATCTTCCTGGATCATCAAGAAGTTTTCCCTCATTTGGGCTGAACTTTGTACTTAATTTCATAAAAGAATCATTTGGTCTTGCTCTTAACATTCCTGTCTCGCTTAATAAATCACATATATATTTCCTTTGTGATATGCAAATTCCTTTCTGTGATGTTGCTACTTATATTCCTGAAAAATATCTTAACCGACCCAAGTCAATCCTCAATTCATATGAAAATGATTGTTCAAGAATTATTTCAGGTCATCAATACCACTTTTATCATTATAAAAATATCATCTACATTAACCACTAGGATGATGTTACCATGTTTGCAATGCCTCACAAAAACAGAATGATCAGATGTAGTTCTGCTTCATCTATATTTGTTAGGCTGGTTCCTTCCTATATGGAGAGCCCAATAAGTCTCACATGGTTCAGCCCACTTGGATGTACAAAGACCATGTGGAAGCCCGTATATATATTTTCCTTTAGTGGAGATATAAGGTTAATGAGAAGGAAAGAGATTGTTATTTAGTTAACAAAAGGAGGAGACGGCGTATTACTAGTTTAGGTGTTTTCTTCATCATGAGAGAAGAGGGAGAGATTGTGGAAGACCATAGCCCACAACTCTCTGCAAATTAGTTGGCCATTAAACTCTAATCAAGGTGTAGCTGTGATACCCCTCGATTCTAGAGCCATGGGTGATCAAGTCCGAGCACAGATTCGAGGGATACCAGACAATTAAAGTATATAAACAAGCATGGAATACTAAAATGATAACTAAGAAAGAAATAAATAAACGCAAAAAGAAACTAAAATAATAAATCCTTAATTAATAATAATAAATCCTCTAAATAATAATTAAATCCAAAACCTCCGATAACATTATAACTCGGGAATCCATAAACTAGACCCCTAATAATAACCTAACTGAATAGATGAATCTGATACTAAAATAAAGGAAAACAACAACTAAACAGAAATCCTATATAGATGAGTGAAGAAGACTATCTCTGCTCAGCATGAATAATCTCTAACCCTAGAGCTGACGAATACCTGAATAATAATGGTGGGTCAGGCCAATAAATAAGTTCTACTCTACTACAATCAAGCAGAGATCTGATATACAAATACATCCTAGTCAACCCAACAATATTTAATAATCCATATATATATATATATATATATATAGATACACACTAACAGGCTTTCACTAAATTATAGAGCGGCCTTAACCTGAATAGTAGGCAAAATGCAAAACGCATATATAGTGTGTATTGAGTACCTAGTCTTAACAGGACACGCTACAGTCCACTATAGTTAGCTAGTCATCCCATGCAATATATGCACCCTAACCACTGATCCTGAGACTCAAGCTCATATTATGGCATATATCTATACATATATAATATCCATCTAACCATAAAATAAAATGTCATCCAACTGGTATAGTGCCCTAACTTGAAATAAGTAGGGCTTAACTTTTTAGTTAATCCATTACCTTATTAATTGGAATAGGTAGGACTTAACTTTAATTAGTTAATCCATTCCTAAAATGCTATCATCCCATACTGGTGCATTTAATCCAACAATCCAATAATTGATGCAATAAATAAAACAATATATCAATTAAGTCTAAATAATATGCATAATAAAAAAGTCAGATAATTAACTGAGCATATTATACTGCTGATACATGATTAAAATTATATAACCATACATAGAAAATTGCTAAAACAAAAGTAAGCAATTTAAAACACCTATATTCAATAACAATATGCAAATTCGTTTTAAAATTTCATAGTGTTCAAGTCCATAGCATATTACGGTAGATTTTGCATTCTAGGATTTTTCCATGTCTATTAAAATCATCTAAATCAATTAAAATGGAATAATACACATTATGGGCAAAATAACCAAGAAACTAGATCACAGCCAAACCTCAACATAGTCGACTGTGCCCTCAATATAGTCGACTACTACTTCAACATAGTCTACTGTGCTCTCCACTATAGTCTACTACAGCCCTCAACATAGTATATTATGCGTAGTCTACTATGCGGAGTCTACTATGCCTTTCAACATAATCAACTATTTCTTCCTTGCAAATCCTCTGTTTTTCTGTCCAACCTCCTTGTTAAGGATTCTAACCTTTGATTTTAGGTTCCAGAGTATCCCAATAATTAATTTAAAGCCTTTAAACATGTTTACATAAATTCACAACACATATCATACATCAATTTATCAAATCATACAAGTTACATAAAAACCCATAACAAATAAATCATATACTGTGTTTAATCGCCTAAGCATGTAAACGGGGTTTATTACTTCCAATTAATTATCCTAAAGTTGTTCTAAGCATGTATAGAACACCTGATCTAAGGGAAAGAAATAGAAGAAGAACTTGCCTCTTAAGTTTCAGATTAAAACCTCAGATTCCTTCTTCTCGGATTTTTTGGGTACCGTTGTATTGCCATCAAACCTCTTTGCTGCTCTGTGCTAGCCTGCGCACAGACTCTCCTTTCCTCTCCTTGGGTTCGGCCTCAATTCCTATTTCTGCACCTTCTCTTTATTTCTTTTCTTCTCTCAGTTTTTCTTTCTCTATATCTCTCTATTCTCACATCCCTCTCTCTACTGTTATAAGGGTTTACAAACCCCATTGCAGACCATCATATGTATATATATAGGCTTAAGAAAAACCTAAACCTAATTCAAAACTAAGTCTGAGAACCTAAGTAAAAAAGAAAAGAAATAAAATAAAAGAATTAATACATATATAACAAGTTTTGTACATGATGAATAAGTTTATATATATAATTAACTTATAACTATAAATATATATATATATATATATATATATAAACTAACAATAATAACTATTATTACTAAATATTAAAAATAATAATAATTAAATATAATCTCTTCATATACATATATACCCATATATATATGTATAACTGCCCATAGGTAATACCCGTACCCATCAAACCATCTATCCAAGTAGTCCATGTGACCTATTGGATGGTCCATTACTACTATTCAAATCCAACTACTTTAAAATAAAAATAAAATAAAACAATTTAATTAATTTAACTCTACCAAATAATTATACATAATACACATCATTAGATAACAAATAATTTCGCATAACAACTAATTCAATTAACATATAAACACACAAAAATAATTAATTTAATTAAAACATATAAACAAATAACCAAGTAATCAAATAATTAATAAAAATGCAATTAAAACAAATAATGAAATGCCGAGACTATCCTTTTAAAATTAGGGGTATTATAGTAGCTCAGAGGGAGGTTGCTGGCATTGAGAAGATCATCCTCTTTGACCAGGTTCTCAGTTTATCTCTATTTTACGTTCTGCTACACCGGGTGAGATAACTTATCCCTGTGGTTAATATCCACCCTTTTTCTGGGTGACGTTTCATTCTGTTGATGTCACTGTTATCAGAGGGTTTTGATTTCCCTTTGAAGAATCTTTGTTTTGTAAGTCTCTAGTTCAATCTACAGAAGACCAATTGTAACCCCATTATTATTGTTGATAGTGGAAGATTATTCAAAGTTGGCTCGTGGTTTTTTACTCTTCAATTTGAAGGGTTTTCCACGTATATCATGGTGTTCATTATGCGATTGATTTTATTGATTGCTTGCTATCTCTGTTTTATATTTGTTAATCTTAGAAGTTTGCACAGTGAGGGGAAAGTTCCAGTTCTGGGTTCTGTAATTGACTTGGGTATTGTATTTGTTGCATTGTGTGATACCCCCTAATTTCGGAACACGAGTTGATCAAATCCGTGCACAAAACTAGGAGATATCAAAACAATTAACGTATTTCAAATAAGCACAGAGTACAAAATGAAATAAAAGAATAAATAATACGCTGAAGAAAAACTAATAAATAAAAATTTCCATTAATAACTCGCCAATAGTTACAGCTAGGGAATCTCGCAACTCAAGGACCCTTAACAAAAATCTAATATCCATAAATCCATTAATAATTACTGAAGTAATAATATCCTACTTTGAAATAAAATGGAAAGAATCGATAAATCCTTCAGTTGCGGATCCTTAACCTTGAGACTTGAACTTCTAATAACCTGAAAAATAAATTGTGAGTTAAACCCTACGAGCAAGCTCTTTCTACCAGGCCTCTGAAAACCAATAAGCAGATCATCTCTGATCAAAACCAAACCTAATAAAGTTTTTATCTTTAATATACAATGATACGCACATATATATATAAATAATTATATATAATACAAAAACCACATTTATTACTAGGTTCATTAATTTTCAAAACCCATAAAGAATGATTAAATATTAATCATACCTAGACCAATTCCCTATTTCTTTTAAAGAAAGTTCCTTAAATCTTAATTCTATCCTAAACGATTATTAAATCATTTAAATAATAAAACATAATTAATGGAATAATACATTTAATCACATCCCTAATAATAATTGTAATTATTTAAATCATATATTCAATATCCAAACTTTGACAAATCATCCATGTCTCCACTAATATTATTTTATTAATATAATAAAATAAATAATTAACCTATAGGTAGTAGATTATTCTAATATAAGAATATCTAATCCTAATCCAACTTACACATACAATAACCATAGATGAAATTTTAATCATCTAATACATAGCAATTTAATTACGCTTTGGAAAATCAACCATGCCATTATAAATATATTTATTTATATATTGGTAATTCAATCATACCTCCACAAGTATATTTATTTATACATTGCAATTCAACTATGCCTCCATGTATGTATTTATTTATATATTGGCAATTTAACCATGCCTCCACAAATATATATATTTATATTTTTAAACTAGCAACTCATCCATACTTTCTATGTATGTATTTTATTCATACAAATACTTAGGTAATATATTTACGCCTATGACAACTCATACATGCCTATAATTCAACTATATACCAAACCTTAAAAGTTAATTTATCAACCAAACAATTCTTACATAGGCAAATTAACTTATCAACAAAACAACTCATACCTAGGCATTCTATGTATATTATATCCATATAATTAATTTTATAACCAACCTATCCAGATATACCAAATAAGACTAATAATTTTAATCATCTTAAATAAGATATACATATACACATATATTATTTAATATATATGTGTACAACACCTTCCTTAATAATCCCTGATTATTTAAAATCATATATACAAAATATTAATATATATATATATACGTCCATCCATACAACTCATAAATTAATTAAACCAAATATATATATATATAAATATATATATAATATTAAATATGTATATATATATATATACCTCCTTCCATCACCAATATATTATTTTAGTTATATTTATGCAAATTAAATGCTACTAAATATCATCATAAATGGTTTCTCATAAATACTCCATCTCGGTTAAATACTTTTCCGACACCGTCTTACTCAAACGTAAATATTTCCTAGTAGGATGGGAATCTGATAATGAAATTGGTACCATTGGAAAGAGGATGAAAAATATTTAAATTTGAGCTTAAGAATAACCAAATTTTGATTTAAGATGACTTAGTTATGATCGTTTCAATTTAAAATGTTGAATAAGGTCAACAAGGATTTCGCACACGCGCCCATACGCTGGATCTAAGCTCTGTGTGTGCTGACGCGTTCTGATTGGCTAGAGTCTTTCAGCTTCTGTGAGCTCGCCCACACCAAATTATAGCATTGAGCTCAAATGAATGCGCCCGCACCAAATTAGCTCACTTAAGCTCACATGTATATACCCATACTAGATCAATCCACTTATATCAAATTAATCCAATGGCCCAGATCAGCGTGTGTAACATCTTCCTACGCAAACAGCCACACTGGATCAATCCACTTGCTTTTAAATAATCTAGTGGACTAGATTAGCGTGTGCACCATCATTCTATGTATCGCACCACACTGAATAAATCCATTATTATTTTTAAACCTCAATGGCTCTGATTCACACACCCACCAAGTTATTCTAGGTTGTGCCTCTTTGATGCGCCAATTAACCTAAGTATCCACTGTACATATAAAACAGTATATACATATAATTTTCCAAACAAATATAAGAAATTAAATCTAACAAATTCCTAAAAATTATAGAAAAATACCAGAAAATTCTAAAAAATTACAGAAAATTCTTAAAAATTCTATAAACCCTAAATAACCTTCTTAGACCACAGATCAAGTATAACAGTTGATTTTAAATATATACAACCTATATATATAATAAAAATCCAACAATTTCAATAATAATAATAATAATAAATCATGTTTTTAATACTCCAATTTAATCCTGATTTAATCGAATAAAATTTAATTAATGCTTTTGATTAATCTATTCTAATCATGATTTAAATTAATAAATTTAATCTAAAGCCTTGATACTCAAGGTGAAATATTTATGAGTTCTAAGAGGAAAGATAGAGAAGAACTCGTTTGAAGGTTTCGAAACGAAACCAACGCTTCAAGCTTTGATTGTCTCTTCCAATTCTGGCATCTTCTTTCTCTAATCCGGCCTCCTCTTTGTCACCCTTCTACTCTTCTCACTTTACCTCTCTTACTTTTCTAACGTGTAAATTTTTAGCCTTATGTGTATATTTATACGCATTAAAATCCAAATCTTATTCCTACTATGATTACCAAATAAAATAATAATTTTTAAATAATATATATATTCATATACATATATATTGTATTATATATATAAATACCTTCCATAAATAATCATTTATTTATATATACCTATATATATCAATATATATATTAACATATATACCCCTCTCTAATGATTATTAATTAATTATATTTATATACATATAATTATATATATATATATATATAGCTATATATATATATAATTATACAAAGATAATTATTTAAATATCTTCATAACCATGAGCCTTTAATAATTAACCCAATAAGGCTCTTTCAAACCCAATACTATATCCATTGGTCTCACTCCTCTTAAGCCCAATCCAATTGAAATAAAATAATTAAATTAAATCTAATAATTATAAATAATTAACAAACAATTCACACAAGTATAAATACATACAAATCAAATAGATAATCCAATCATAGCATTCCAGAAAACAAAACACCATATCAATTCAACAAATATAATCATGAAATATAATCTAATTAAAATAAAACAATTAATCTAAGCACTCAATTAAATAAAACAAATCATTTAAAAATAAAATAAAAATAATTAATTCCAATTAAATCAAATAAATTATTTAAAAATAAAATAAAATTAATTAATCCCAATTAATAAATCTTTTAAAATATCGGGGTATTACACATTGCCCTGTTATATCTTTGTCTTTTTCCGTAACAAAGTGGTATCAGAGACATAGGTTGGCAAAATTTTGGTTTGTGCAGACATGGATGTTAACATAAGTAGAATGATTAGTTTGAGTAGCAACAATTGGCAATTATGGAAAGGAAAAATGGAGGATCTTATTTATTGTAAAAAGTATCATGCTCCTATTCGGGGTGAATTAGCAAAGCCAGCGGATATAAGTAAAGAAGATTGGGATTTGTTGAATAGACAGGTTGTTGGGTACATACGCCAATGGGTGGATGATAGTGTTTACCACCACATGTCTAATGAGACTTCAGCCCACTCTCTTTGGAAGAAATTAGAGGAGCTGTATGAGAGAAAAATAGCTGCAAATAAAGCTTTCATAATGAGGAAGCTTATGAACCTAAAGTACAAAGAGGGGACTCAAATTGCAGAGCACTTAAATGAAATGCAGAACATTTTTAATCAGCTTTCTTCCATAAAATTTGTTCTTGATGATGAGGTGCAAACCTTGTTATTACTCAGTTATTTGCCAGACAATTGGGAGAAACTTGTAGTTTCTCTAAGTAACTTAGCTCCAGATGGGATTGTTTCCATAAGTGTGGTTAATAACAGCCTACTAAATAAAGAAACAAGAAGGAAAGCCTTGGGTTCTTCATCCATACAATCAGAGGCTCTTTTGTAGAGCAGCGGGGTAGAAGTCAAAGTAAAGGTTACAATAATCGTGGCAAGTTAAGGACCAAGTCCAAGAATAAGAAGGACATTCAGTGTTATCATTATAAGAAGATGGGCCACATGAAAAGGGATTACAGAAAATGGAAGAAGGAGCAGCCTAAAGGAAAAAGAAATAAAAAGGTAGAAAATCAAGAAACTGTTGTAGCCATTTTTGAAGACATACTTGTTATTTATGATGAAGATGTTGTCAACTTCACATGTCAGGATTCTAGTTGGGTGGTTGATAGTGGTGCCTCCATCTATGTTACCTCTAGGAGGGATTTCTTTTCATCTTACACTGTAGGTGACTTGGTAGTGTGAAGATGGGAAATGATGGTGTGTCTAAAGTTGTTAGCAAGGGTGATGTTTGTTTATAGAATATTATTGGCAGCAAGTTGATACTCAAGGATGTAAGACATGTTTCAGACATCTGGATGAATGTAATTTTTACAGGCAAGCTTGATGATGAGAGTTATAGTAACCACTTTGGTGATAGGAAATGGAAGCTCATAAGAGGCTCTAAGGTGGTGGCCAGAGGAAAGAAGACTTCTACACTCTATGTTATAGAAGCAAAGTTCAACAAAGAATTAATGAATGCAGTGGATAGTGATAGCTCTATTGAATTGTGGTATAGGAGGCTTGGACACATGAGTCAGAAGGGACTTGACATTCTAGCCCAAAAAAACGGCTCCTTCCAAGTATGAAAGGTATGTCTTAGAAATTTTGTGAACATTGTTTGGCTGGAAAGCAACACAGAGTATCTTTTCAAAGAACTTCCTCATCCAAAAAGTCTAATGTGTCAGACTTGATACATTCTGATGTTTGCGGTCCCATGAAGGTTAAAATAGTTGGTGGTGGATCTTACTTTGTTACATTTGTTGACGATTATTCCAGAAAGGTATGGGCTTATATTTTGAAATCTAAAGACCAAGTGTTAGATGTTTTTAACCAATTTTAGGCTAGTGTTGAAAGAGAGATGTAATGACCCGGTCATTTTCATTCCTTTCCCTTTCTCAGATTTCACGAATATTTTTTTTCCCGTTGATCTTTCCTTTTTGAGTTCAGTTCCTCGTCGCTTAGTATCGTCTCGAGTGCTCTGGAGTGATTTCTGAGACTCTTTTCTTTGGAGTGACAACTTCCTTTGAGGACCGAGTCATTTCCACATTTTTCGTTTTTCGACACTATTCACTTTTTGTCCTTTTCCCCATTTCGTCTTTTTCCCTATTTTGTCTTTTCCCCATTTGTCACTTTGTTGGTATAACCACACTTCCTACATTCGGAGTTGGGTTTTAACTTCACATATCTTCATTCTCAGTGGTTTCCGTGAAATACGTATCATTACTTTTGCAAGAAAGTACTCTGGTTGCTCTCGGTGTCCATAGGGGCATGGATGCAAAGTTCTTTGGGAAACTTTCCTTTTCTTGGGGTGTTTTTTCTAAATATCTTTTGAAGATATTTTATTTTAGGGGTTTTTAAGAAAATATTTTTGGAAGATATATTCATTCTGGGCCATTAATGCAATTTTCACTTTTTGGAGGGGCCATTTTTGTAATTAACGAAAGTTATTGCTAAATATCTTGTTTTGAGCCTGGATCCTCGTACGGGATTCATTTTCACTTTTCATCAAGTCATGTACTCTTAGAATTCCCTTCTGGTCGATGTTTTCCAGTTTTAAGATTTCCAGCCCTAATTAGCGCCAAACTTGTTTGGGGCATAACTTTCTGTTTGGGACTCATTTTTCAACGCCGTTTCTTTCGTTGTTCATATTTTCTCATTTTGAATCTTTTTTGTGCATAGATTTTTACCGTTTGAGCGTGTCTGCTCAAATTTCACTTTTCCGGACCCGGCGGGATCCATTCAGGGCAGTTTTAGGGTTTTTCTATAAATCGGGTGTGAGACAAGAGAAATCAGATATTTTCTCTCTCTTTCCTCTCTCTTGGCCGGATCTCATGGCAGCCATGGCTACCAGTCTTCTTCTTCTTTTTCTGGCCACTTCCCTTGGTTGAAAAGGTGTAGTTCCCCTCGATGTGCTCTATCATTCCCCCTTATTAGAATTCAATTTTGGCCATTTCTTGACCTCGGGTTTGAAGTCAAGTTATGATTTTGATGGGGCTTCCATGGGCGTTATGTTCACGGTGTTATCCTCGACAAAACCTAGAAGTATTATCAGATTCGGAGCAGTTTCATTTTGGTGGGGATTTGAGATTTCATCTCAAATAGAGGTAGGGAATGTTTTAGGATTATTTGTGTGTTGTATTGTGTGTTTGCCATGATTATACAACATATATGTATGCCTTATATCAATTCTAGAAAGTTAGTAATTTTTATTTCTTTGTATAAGATTTAAAATTCATGATGATATATAACTTTGATTTGAATTGTGGCATGGTAGAAAGTTTAGTTTTAATATGTTTGTTAACATATATTAAATTGGGATTAACTAAATGAGAATTGTACTTTTTAATTAATATTTATCTTTTGTGAAAGATTAAAGTTCATGGCCATACCTTGCATGAAATTGAGTTGTAATATGCTTCTAAATTAAGTTTTGGCATGTTTGTTAACATACTTTAATTTGAGAGCATTTGGTTCATTTTGAAAATTTAGAGACTTTAATTAAGAGAATTAATTAAAATCTAATTTGTGGTTTCGTGGGCCTAATTAAGCTTTTGTGTGAATATATGTAATGATCATGATATGTCTTTTAACATATATTAAATTGAGTCCATTTGGGGATGATTTGAAGTTTAAAGAGTTTGATTATTTTAATGTAATTAAATTTTATCTTGTTTATCGATGGATTTAATCATGTTTTAGAAGTTGCTTCTATTTTAAGATTATAGATTTGGACTTATTGTATATTCACTTGATTATGTTTTAAGCATTGTTGTTAAATTTATATTCATGAGAACATGTTTCTATTATGAATATATTGTTGACTTGCGATTTCATAGCATTATGAATATGAAATGCTTATTATGCACTATTGGGAGTTAAATTGTTAAATTGTTAACTTGTCACTATTGTGAACTTATTTGGTTTATTTTGGAGTTACGTGGAACATTGTTACTGTGATATGGCTAGAGTTTGGCTTTAGTGCGGAAGGTATGAGTTCTCCCCAATTGAGTTAGTGCGCACTAGGGTGGTTTTCCCAGCAGGTTAATGCCCGGAATAACCATTTTGTTCTCGGCGGAAATCCGAGACGTGATGTCCAAGTCTTCCACTATTTGTTTTCGCGTTCAATTCCAAGTTGACAATCATGTTTCTTTTGTTGACTTGTGGTTTTGGCTATTGGCGATTTTGATGTTGTTAAGTACATCCATGCTAAATTGTTACATTTAGTGGATTGCACACTTTTAGATTTCTAGTTGATAGTCTAGAGAATCTATGTTTTGATATGTGGTATTAGATATTCTAATTATACTAAATTGCTATATTTAGTGGATTTCGCATTTTTGATATTAAATTGGTTACCTTGAAAATCTATATCTTGTTGCTTTGTGTAAGCATATTCCTATCTAGTTGCTTTGTGTAAGCATGTTTCTATCTAGTTGCTTTGTGTAAGCATGTTTCTATCTAGTTGCTTTGTGTAAGTACGTTATATCTTGTTGCTATGTGCAGCATGCTCTTGTGTTATTGAAATTGCATAAAGGATGTGTTTTGTGCTAGTAATGATCTTAGGTAGCTAGGATGCTCCCTGAGTCTCACCTTTGACATAGACGTTAGGTAGAATGAACCACAATGATTAAATCATGCAAAATTGTAAAACGTAGGTCGATGCATGCTCATTTCCTACGAGTAGCTTTATGTTGCTCACCCCTACGTTACTGGGGTATATCTCAAGTATAGGATACAAGATTGGTGGTTTGCACTTGCTTCGGGTGATTTGCAGTATTGAAGTTTCTTTAGAAGTATTCTTGTTCACATGCAAGTGTTAGCATGTTTAAGATTTGTCTATGAAATGTAATTTTCCTAACTTGGAGGTTTGGCATGTCAAATCTTGTAAATGGAATGTAATGAGGCCGTAGGCCATTGTAACATATTTAAAATGCTATATTACACTTGCGTGCATGTTCACATCATCACATACTTGCATATAATGCAAATTGAACATGTCATGGAGGATTCCAATTGGATTTTCAGCCTTGGGTGCATTACAGGAGGTTTGTGCACTTTCTCGAGTCATTTCAGTCGACTGAAATGCCATTTCAGTCGATCGAAGCCTTTTAGGTTCTATTTGAACCTTGGAACTTCACTTTCCAGTAGCCAAAGTCAGTATTTAGGGTCATTTTGGTCGACCGATGGCTCATTTCGGTCGACCGATGGTTCCTTTTGGTGTATCAAACCAACCAAGCCTTACAGACTTGTTTTTAGCTGAAAATTTGTCCATTTTGGCCATCCGATGGGTCATTTCGGTCGACTAAAATAGCTAGATCATGAGAGTAGCTTCAGTCTAGTTTCAGCACTATTCTTTTGACTTCAAATGACCATAACTCCTTCGTTTTAAATCCAAATGGGGTGATTATTGAGCCTCAATTCATGGATTTTGAGTCAGATTTCCAATGGTACCAATGCCATTGTTAGATTCCAATCACAGTGAGAGTTATTCAAGTTTTAGTGAGTAGGTGCCGGTTTTCGCTTAAACCGGGAAAGGGCATTTTGTGGGATTCTTGTCCAATGTTCTTAGAACCTCTTGGAAAGTCATGAAATGATTAAGTTAGGTTGTTTTCACCTTGTTTGACTTGTTAGAGTTAAGTTTCTCTTTTTGGTTGTGAGTTGACCATTTTGCCCTTGGTTCATGATTTTTATCCGTTTCAATCTTTGTTTCCGTTTTTGTTCTCCTTGAACTCCGTGACTTCTTGGGAGGTCACATTGGTGTCTTAGAGATGGTCTATATTCCTATAGACTTTGGTTCTATCTTTTGCTTCCGCATTTCGGACTCATTCTCGGGTCAACTTTCGGTTCATCACTAATGAACCGGGTTAAAAAACTGGGGTCGCTACAAGTGGTATCACAGCTCCTTGGTTTGAATACCTTGGACGATGGGTTTTAGGTGCATATCATGCTTTTGTTGCCATACTCTATGGTTTTATATGCTTTATGATAATATGTTTTGGTTTGATAACATGTTTATGTGCTTACGTGTTGTATATGATATTCTAATGTAAAGAGTATGACATGTGACGTATGATAGATTAGAATTGTGTATGCATAACTATGTTACATATTTGGCATAACACGGGATTGGTCATTGAGGCATGAGTTGAGGTTGATGGTGATGGTAATCATAGTCTCGTGGTGGTCTGAGTTGTTGTCAACCTAGCATTGGTTTTGAGGGAGGTGGATGGTCACCTTTTCGTTTAGGCTCTTATGAGATGAGTCATTTGGCATTGCCGTAGCGGTGGATTTATTGGTTTTGGGCCATTATGAGTTTATGGACCTCTTAGGATCTTTGATTATTCGGGATGATTGCTCTGGAACTTGCGTTTTTCGTGGGCGGGTACGTTTGTGGGTGGGTGTATGGCACTGTCATGCTACCGTACTGGCAAGCTATAAGTCTAGTTCGGATGGAATCAGTGTTGGTTTTGTTTTGATAGGCGTTGTCCTTTTGACCAATGATGATGATGGTTGTTTTGGAGATCAGTCGTGGTGATTGATTTGGTTGTTGCTGGTATAGCCATAGTTGCCATTTTCTTTGGAGTTCTCCTTACGTGATGACGCTTTTGGGATCAAGTCGATTGATATTTCGGGTAGAGAGAGCATTGCATTGTTAGTGTCACTTGTAGTGTCACCTCTAGATTCAGAGATGGATTGTGAGAGTCTTACCATTATGGTAAGGGCTCACGTTTGTATTGAGACAGATTGTTGTCGCATTGGTTTTTGGAGTTAGTTTATAGCTAGGAATTATCCTTCCTTTTACCTAGACACTCTAGGACACGATGTCCATAGGGTTCATTGTTGTATCATTTTTATCTTCTGGAGTTTCGTTTTCTACCATGTTAGTAGTTGAGTATGATATTGTGTTGCATGAGTAGGTAGAGGTCTATCCACATTTGCCTTTTTGTTGTGTGGCATTAGCATGCCTTCCTTATATGCTTAGAGATGCCATGTTGTTATTGCACTTTAGTGACATGCTTTTGTACTTACGTGGAGACGTGTTGCATATACCTTTGATTTTTATCTATGTGAGTAGAATTACTTCTTCGTAGTTATATTTCCTTGTCATATGCATGACCTCCAGGTTTGGTTTCCCTTTCGTTCTTCCCTTGATTGCACGTAGTGTGTATGTAGGTTTTTGTAAGGGTTTGTTGTGAAATTCCTTGTAGAGGAGTTGTCACATTTGTTTTGTTTTGAGTTGTCCACTTCCCTAAGGTAGGAAGGATACTCTATTTTCGTGGTTGTTATATCGACACTTGTGGGAGGATAGGGTTTCTTCTTTTTTCTGGTTCGTGTTAGGGACCTCACAAAGAGTGAGTCTCTTTTCTTCATTGCGTTGTACACTGTTTTCGGGTTAGTTGGTTCGTAAAGATCACTATCGTTTTCTTGAGTCCTTGGTGAGGATTTGATGGATTTTGGTCGACTTACTTCCATGTAGGGGGTGAAGTCTTTGACTTCATTGTCTTTCATTTCAGAGATGGAGTCGTGATGTTGTCCTTTTTAGGGCTGGTGGTCCCCTTTCTTTCGTGTCATCCCTTGGGGATTTTTTGCCGTGGTTATTGACGGAGTTGTGGTGCTCAGAGTGAGTTAATTGGTGTAAGATCATTTTACGGGGACTTGTGTCCATACTATTGAGGATTTATTTGATTCAAGAGGTGAGCTCGATACTCTTTTGAGAATGTCTTTTGGAGACTTGTTTTGGTTTTGGAGATCTGGATGTGGTTGACTCTTAGGAGAAGTTTTGGAGGATCGTAGTTAGAAATGGCTTGTTGTGGAGTTTTCTCGTCCTAGCTATGGCTAGGCATAGTTTTGGAGAATCGTAGTTCCGATGATTGGTTATAGATTGAAATTGAGGAATTTTGATTTAGCTTAGTGTTGCCAAGCACAGTTTTGAGAGATTCATTTTATAACCTTGGTTGTTGGTATTTTGATGTGTGTGCCACTTGGTGGACTTGTATTTTGAGGATTTAGTTATCCGTGATAGGGATGTGGATCTGATGTTTGATCATGGTGATTGGCCTTGTAGTTGATCTGTTTCAGGGAGATATATAGGACTTTAATGAAATGTCTTGTGGTGAGGTTCGTTTTAATCTCTAGGGGTTTTGATTTGCTTCTCAGGCTTTGGATTCTCGATTGATGTTGTTGGTAGTAGCATTTTAAGGCATTAGAGATATTGGTTTGGCTATATTGAGGATTTGGGGCCTTAAGTATAGCGGTACCTATAACATTGTTTTCAGAGTTTTGGGATTGGCCAGGATGGTCCGATCGGACATCTTTAGACCATATCTCAACTCTCACAAAATGTTGGTCCCCGTAGTGCTTTTGGTAATGATCATTTTTGACATTGATGTCATTGGTATCGAGAGGTTTCATGGGTAGACCTAGTGGGGGCAGGTTATGAACTAGTGCCTTATACTATCATGCTACCGTACGAACTTATGTATTATGGGCAAGTGCTAGTTACCGTCGATGCTACCTTACTGACGAGTAAGTATGGGCGGACCCTAGGTACTGTCATTGCTACCACACATTTGAGTACGCCGTGGGCGGGTTTTGGTCGCTATTCGTACTGCCATGTCGTCTTTGTTCGGTACCTTGATTCGATATGTGGTTATCTTAGAGTTCTTTTGGTGGTTATTTTTGGTTCCTTATGATGGTTTGTCAGGAGGGACGCTTACGGTTGTTGTTTTCCGTTCTTTGTCTGACCTTGAGTTTTGTGTGTGAGTTCAGACTTGTTGTGTGGCCATGTGGTCACTTTTCCTTTGAGAGGTTGTCTTGTCATGAGCACGTGGGTGCAGATGACACTGGTTTGTGTGTTCCTTTCAGTTTTGAGGTCGCTGGTGCGGTGTGTTATGAGGGGTACTTAGAGATGTACTCCGTAGTTATCATGGTTTCGCCTTTTGTTTAGTTTGGGGTTGGATTTCGGGGACAAAATCCATTTAAGGTAGGAAGGTTGTAATGACCTGGTCATTTTCATTCCTTTCCCTTTCTTAGATTTTACGGATATTTTTTTTCCATTGATCTTTCCTTTCTGAGTTCAGTTTCTCGTTGCTTAGTGTCGTCTCGAGTGCTCTGGAGTGATTTCTGAGACTCTTTTCTTTAGAATGACAACTTCCTTTGAGGACCGAGTCATTTCCACATTTTTTGTTTTTTGACACTATTCACTTTTTGTCCTTTTCCCCATTTCGTCTTTTTCCCTATTTTGTCTTTTCCCCATTTGTCACTATATTGGCATAACCACACTTCTTGCGTTCAGAGTTGGGTTTTGACTTCACGTATCTTCATTCTTAGTGGTTTCCGTGAAATACGTATCATTACTTTTGCAAAAAAGTGCTCGAGTTGCTCCCGGTGTCCATAGGGGCATGGATGCAAAGTTCTTTGGGAACTTTTCCTTTTCTTGGGGTGTTTTTCGTAAATATCTTTTGAAGATATTTTATTTCAAGGGTTTTTAAGAAAATATTTTTTGGAAGATATTTTTATTTTAGGCCATTAGTGTAGTTTTCACTTTTTTGAGGGGCTATTGTACAATTAACGAAAGTTATTGCTAAATGTCTTGTTTTGAGCATGGATCCTCGTACGGGATTGATGTTTTCACTTTTTATTGAGTCATGTACTCTTATAATTTCCTTCTGGTTGATGTTTTCCAGTTTCAAGGTTTCTGGCCCTAATTAGCGCCAAACTTGTTTGGGGCATAACTTTCTGGTCGGGACTCAGTTTTCGACACTGTTTCTTTTTTTGTTCATATTTCCTCATTTTGAATCTTTTTTGTTCACAGAGTTTTGCCGTTTGAGCGCGTTTGCTCAAATTCCACTTTTCCAGACCCGGCGGGACCCCGTTCGGGGCACTTTTAGGGTTTTTCTATAAATAGGGTGTAAGACAAGAGAAATCAGATATTTTCTCTCTCTCTCCTCTCTCTTAGCCGGATCTCATGGCAGCCATGGCTACTGGTCTTCTTCTTCTTTTTCCGGCCACTTCCCTTGGTTGAAAAGGTGTAGTACCTTTATATTTATTGTTTCTCTCGACGTGCTCTATCATTCCCCTTTATTAGAATTCAATTTTGGCCATTTCTTGAGCTCAGGTTTGAAGTCAAGTTGTGATTTTCATGGGGCTTCCATGGAGGTTATGTTCACGGTGTTGTCCCCGACAAAACCTAGAAGTATTATCGGATTCGGAGCGGTTTCATTTTGGTGGGGATTTGAGATTTCATCTCAAATGAGATAGGGTATGTTTTAGGATTATTTGTGTGTTGTATTGTGTGTTTGCCATGAGAATACAACATATATGTATGCCTTGTATCAAATCTAGAAAGTTCGTAATTTTTATTTCTTTGTATAAGATTTAAAATTCATGATGATATATAACTTTGATTTGAATTGTGGCATGGTAGAAAGTTTAGTTTTAATATGTTTGTTAACATATATTAAATTGGGATTAACTAAATGAGAATTGCACTTTTTAATTAATATTTATCTTTTATGAAAGATTAAAATTCATGGCCATACCTTGCATGAAATTGAGTTGTATTATGCTTCTAAATTAAGTTTTGGCATGTTTGTTAACATACTTTAATTTGAGAGCATTTGGTTTAGGTTGAAAATTTAGAGACTTTAATTAAGAGAATTAATTCAAATCTAATTTGTGGTTTCGTGGGCCTAATTAAGCTTTTGTGTGAATATATGTAATGATCATGATGTCTTTTAAAATATATTAAATTGAGGCCATTTGGGGATGATTTGAAATCTAGAGAGTTTGATTATTTTGATGTAATTAAATTCTATCTTGTTTATCCATGAATTTAATCATGTTTTAGAAGTTGCTTCTATTTTAAGATCATGGATTTGGACTTATTGTATATTCACTTGATTATGTTTTAAGCATTGTTGTTAAATTTATATTCATGAGAACATGTTTCTAATATGAATATATTGTTGACTTGTGATTTCATAGCATTATGAATATGAAATGCTTATTATGCACTATTGGGAGTTAAATTGCTAACTTGTTACTATGTAGTAGTAATATGGATAAGTTGTGAACTTATTTGGTTTATTTTGGAGTTACTTGGGACATTGTTACTGTGATATGGCTAGAGTTTGGCTCTAGTGCGGGAGGTATGAGTTCTCCCCAATTGAAATAGTGCGCACAAGGGTGGTCTTCCCAGCGGGTTAATGCCCGGAATAACCATTTTGTTCTCGGCGGAAATCCGAGACGTGATGTCCAAGTCGTCCACTATTTGTTTTCGCATTCAATTCGAAGTTGACAATCATGTTTATCTTGTTGACTTGTGGTTTTGGCTATTGGCGATTTTGATGTTGTTAAGTACATTCATGCTAAATTGTTATATTTAGTTGATTGCACACTTTTAGATTTCTAGTTGATAGTCTAGAGAATATATGTTTTGATGTGTGGTATTAGATATTCCAATTATACGAAATTGCTATATTTAGTTGATTTTGCATTTTTTATTTTAAATTGGTTACCTTGAAAATCTATATCTTGTTGCTTTGTGTAAGCATATTCCTATCTAGTTGCTTTGTGTAAGCAAGTTTCTATCTAGTTGCTTTGTGTAAGCATGTTTCTATCTAGTTGCTTTCTCTAAGCATGTTATATCTTGTTACTATGTGTAGCATGCTCTTGTGTTGTTGAAATTGCATAAAGGATGTGTTTTATGCTAGTAATGATCTTAGGAAGCTAAGATGCTCCCTGAGTCTCACCTTTAACATAGACGTTAGGTGGAATGAACCATAATGATTAATCATGCAAAATTGTAAAACGTAGGTCGATGCTTGCTCATTTCCTACGAGTAGCTTTATGTTGCTCACCCCTACGTTACTGGGGCATATCTCAGGTACAGGATATAAGATTGGAGGTTTGCACTTGCTTCGGGTGATTTGCAGTATTGAAGTTTCTTTTGAAGCATTCTTGTTCACATGCAAGTGTTAGCATGTTTAAGATTTGTCTATGAAATGTAATTTTCCTAACTTGGAGGTTTGGCATGTAAAATCTTGTAAATGGAATGTAATGAGGCCATTGGCCATTGTAACATATTTAAAATGCTATATGACACTTGCGTGCATGTTCACATCATCACATACTTGCATATAATGCAAATTGAACATGCCATGGGAGATTCCAAGTGGACTTTCAGCCTTGGGTGCATAACAGGAGGTTTGTGCACTTTCTCGAGTCATTTCAGTCAACTGAAATGTCATTTCGGTCGACCGAAGCCTTTTGGGTTTTGTTTGAACCTTGAAACTTCACTTTCTAGTAGCCAAAGTTAGTATTAAGGGTCATTTTGGTCGATCGATGGCTTATTTCGGTTGACCGATGGTTCCTTTTGGTGTATCAAACTAACCAAGCCTTAAAGACTTGTTTTCAGCTGAAAATTTGTCCATTTCGGTCGTCTGATGGGTCATTTCGGTCGACCGAAATAGCTAGATCCCGAGAGTAGCTTCAGTCCAGTTTCAGCACTGTTCTTCCGATTTCAAATGACCATAACTCCTTTGTTTTAAATCCAAATGGGGTGATTCTTGAGCCTAAATTCATGGATTTTGAGTCAGCTTTTCAATGGTACCAATGCCATTCTCAGATTCCAATCACAATGGGAGTTATTAAAGTTTTAGTAAGAGGGTGTCAGTTTTCGCTTAAACCAGGAAAGGGCGTTTTGTGGGATTCTTGTCCAATGTTCTTAGAACCATTTGGAAAGTTATGAAATGATTAAGTTAGGTTGTTTTCACCTTGTTTGACTTGTTTAGAGTCAAGTTTCTCTTTTTGGTTGTGAGTTGACCATTTTGCCCTTGGTTCATGGTTTTTGTCCGTTTCGACCTTTGTTTCTGTTTTTGTTCTCCTTGAACTCCGTGACTTCTTGGGAGGTCACATTGGTGTCTTAGAGATGGTCTATATCTCTATATACTTTGGTTCTATCTTTTGCTTCTGCATTTCGGACTCGTTCTCGGGTCAACTTTCGGTTCATCACTAACGAACCGGGTTGAAAAACTCGGGTTACTACAAGAGACATGAATGTCCTTGAAGTTCATCCAGATAGACAGTGGTGGTGAATACAGGGGTCCATTCAGTGAGTATTGCAAAAGTCAAGGCATTCGACATCAAAAAACAACGTCAAAGACTCCACAGCATAATAGTGTTGCAAAAAGAATTAACCGGACCATTGTAGAAAGGGTGAGATGCATGTTGTCCCATACAAGGCTGCCAAGGTCCTATTAGGGCGAGTATAAGAACAAAACGTTCGATGGAAAATACCATTGGTATCATAGAATTCTGAAGTATGCCTTTAATATATTCCATAGTATTATCGATTAGACTGCAAAGTACAAATAACACATCCAAACTCAACCTCATTTTCTTTATAAAAAGAATTAAATATAAAGAAAAGTTCAGAATGATCTTTCATTAAAAATAACCAAGTCATCCTTGAATAGTCATCAATAAAAGTAACAAAATATGAAAAACCCAGTATACTTTTATAACGGGCTTGGCCCCAAATGTCTGTATGCACTAACTCAAAACAAGAAGACTGGCAATTATTGACTCTAAAAGGAAAGGAAACTTTATGATGCTTCCCTAATGACAAGCGTCACACTCTAAACTAGACACTGACTCAAGAAAAGGAAATCCAGACTTTAAGTACTTCAATAAAGGATGACAAAGTCGGTAATGCCACTGTTAGGCAAAGACACTGGAGTGAAGAGCCACACATGAACTAGAGAACCACAATCCAAGTAATATGAGCCATTTCGTTTATAATCACCACCAATTATCTTCTTTATATTGAGATCCTGAAAGATATAATAAGAAGGATAAAAGGTTACGGAACAGATTAGCGCTCTAGCCATTTTACTTATAGATAACAAATTATGATGAATTGTACAAACAATAATAGCATGGAAGAAGTAGGTCCAATGGTATCCTGGGCAATAACTGGATGAGTATTACTATCAACTAGAGTAACAAATGATGAAGAATTAGACTTATATAAGGTAGCAAACAATAAATCTTTACTAGTTATATGTGCATATGCCCCTAAGTCAATAACCCATAGGGAGGATGTAGAATGTAAGTCGTAAAAATATGCAATATTACCTAAGTGAGCAAAAGTTGTAACATCATTGGTAGTCTAATTTTGTGCCTTTTTTACCAAAGCACTCGACTCCTCGATCACGGGAAAGCATAATAGTGTTACCTGTAGAAAAGGAACTTTGGTGTGAGATGGAATCACTTGAAGTTGCATGTTTTTCCCAACTAAGGAATAAGAAGAAACACCTTTAGAAGAGATAATTGATTCGCCCAAGCTAGTTTTCCATAGAGATCCCAACAAGCATCAATGGTATAATTGGTACCATTACAATACCCACAATGACATGCATTTCCACATCCATGGCTACGTCTACCACAGACATGATCACGACTAACATGTCCTTGTATACCACCCATTTACTTCCATAGCCATGACCACTACTAAAATTACACTGTCCCCTAGTAGAAATTTGACAACTTGTTGAGGTCAAAAGAGTAGAATTTTCTCTTCCAACTGATTTTGAAAACGATGAATCAACAACTCAGAGCTGTCTAGCCTAAACATTACCTAAAAATGAGAGTCCTCCATCACCGACGAGAATTTGATAACAAATATTCTAGATATCTCCATCTAAACCAGCAAGAAAAATGGAGATATAAAATTCCTAATGTTTTCTGTTTGGTCTGTTAGAAAAGCGGTGTTGGTTCCGATGGAACCGGATAAACTTGCCAGGAACTGCAGTAGTTCCAAAGAGAGATCCAAACAATATTCCAGAAGGAAGACTGTGAGACTAGGCGATTGTGAAGAGGTCTGGAATGAATAACTCTGGGTTCTTTTTGCCTTTGATAAAGGACTTCGGGATGGTTAACTGGCTAGGAAGAACTACGTTAGTTATGAAAGTAAAGGAATTATCTAATGAAAGGTAAAGTGCAGGACTAAGACTAATCATATTGAAAGTTTATTGCAATGAAAAGTAAAATTGTATTGAAATGTTGTGTTTGGCATTGAGCATGCCTATTACGTTATATCACAATGACCTATTTATAGAATGAAAATATAATCAGTTACAATAATAGTTCCAAACAGTTCCATTGATGCCTCCAAATGCTTCCAAGTGTCCAAGCCATGCAACCGTGTCTTCTTGATTCTTCAAGAGCTTCCACATTCCAAACATATAATCGTGCCTTTGATGCGTTTGGAAATCCCACGTTTGTGACGACCCAGGATTTTTCAACCCAGTGTGTCTTGTGATGACCCGTAGCGGATCCAAAATGCAGAAGCAAAACAAAACCAAGTCCTTAGAGATGTACATCATCCCTAAGACACAAGAATGGCTCTTCAAAGAATTTCGAGACTTAGCAGAAGCAAAATGAAGATAAGGGTATTAAAACCCTACCAAAAGAAGGACCAAGGGTAAAATGGTCATTTCACCCCAAGATTAAGGAATTTGACTTCCAATAAGTCAAATGAGATCAAAAACATCCAAAAAATTCCTTTGATAACTTCACATGAAGTCCCAAGGCCAAAGGAAAATAAATCCCAAATGAACCCTATCCCGGTTTGAACCAAAACTGACATCCTCTCACTAAAATAAGTATATCATGAGCTACGAAAAGAATCTGAAACCAAAATTTATACCATTGGAAAGCTTATTTTGACGCGGTCAGTTTAGACTCAAGAACGGACCAATTCGGAGTTAAAACGAAGAAGTTACATCAGTTTAAAGTTGGAAGTCCAAAACTGAAAACTCTAGAAGACTTGAACCGGTTCAACATCCTTGAACCGGTTCACCATGGGAAGTATACCCATGCTGGACCAAAAAATGACTCTTTAACCGATTCAACCATCTTGAACCAGTTCAACTTCAACAGAATGGAAGAAATGCAACAGAAACAGTAAAATTGTAGAAAAACGAGATTGAGACACGGTTTCAGAGACCAAATTGACATTTTTCGGAAAAATGTCGTGAAGAAACTCCCCCTGAAATCACATTTTCTATGTGACAAAGTCACGAAAGGAATTTTTTTTTCAAAAAAAATTCCCAAAACGCCCTTAAGCTGAATTTTTCAACAAAAAGATGAAATGAATCCATACGAGGCTCAAAACACAAACGAAAGAGTTTTTCATGAAAATGATCATTCACACAAATGTAAATGGTGATTTTGAGCATGTGGGAATGGTTCGTGGCTCTCAAAAATGGTCGAGTCAAAATCCGACCCCCCAACGGCCAAAAAGGTGAAAATGAACTTGAAATGGAAATTTTGAAATCTAAAATTATAAAATGACTTCAAATTACCATTTGGCCATTGGCCACACTTCATACATGATTACTAAGACCCTATGAAAGAATGAAAGAATGAAAATAGAATTCTCACACCCGATGCAAATATAGTGAATCAATAACTTAGCATTTTTCAATATTTTCATAGTATTTCATAAAGTCAAATTTTACATAGGATACAAATTACATGTTATTGGCCTCTGACCTCATCTTATACATGTCAAATACATAAAAAAGGGTGTACTCGTGTACACATTACATAAATGGAATAAAAAAATACACATTATAACAATTAAGGCTATATGTGGCATTTCAAGCCAACCTTTACAAGAATTAAAAACCTTCAAGTCTACAATCATCCAAGCAATGATGAACATCACAAACCATGTCTTCGTACTTGAAATAGCCCCCCAGTAACTTCGGGGTGAGTAAATAAGTTTACTCGTAGAGAATGAGCATGCATAGACTCGATTTCTAACAGATTTTTAGACTAACATGAAACAATTCAAAAGGGTCATGCCACCTAACGTCTATGTCAAAAGTTAGACTCAGGGAGCATCCTAAGCTACCTTAGCTCATTTCTAGCATAATTCACATCCTTCATGCAATTCCAAACAATATAAGGACATGCTATACAAAGCAACAAAATATAGATTCTCAAAGCCATCCACTTGAAATCTAAAATATGAAAACAACAAAGTGGGTCATGCCACCTAACGTCTATGTTCCAAATGAATCTATAGGTTCATTCCTAAGCTACATTTGAATATTTAAAACACAATTCACCATATCGATACAATTTAACCAACATTGGAACTTCCAACACAACGCATCAAGCACAAATTCTTAAAGTTAACAACTTGTAACTTAAAATGGGAAATCAAACAAGGAATAACAAGTTACAACATCGTATAGTTATCAACTTGAAATCTTAAATACGATAAAAGCTAAATATAACAATTTAGCATGGATGTACTTAACAACATCAATTCGCCGATAACCAAAACCACAAGTCACAATTAAACATGATTGTCAACTTGAAATTGAATGCGAAATGAAATAGTGGAAAACTTGGACATCACGTCTCAGAATGAACCAAGAACAATACGGTTATTCCAGGCATTAACCTACTGGCAAGACCACCCTAGTGCTCACTATCTCAATTGGGGAGAACTCATACCTCCCGCACTAGAGCCAAACTCTAGCCATATCACTTGTAACAATGTCCCAAGACTCCAAAATAAACCAAATAAGTTCACAACTTATACATAATTTATATAATGCACGAAATCACCTTCTATACACAAGTAGGTTGAAACCACATAATCCATGCCTTAGAGTTTCAATTCTAAAATGGCATACATAATGTCAATTACAAGGTGTGCAATTCATTACATAAGGCAAAAATATATTCCACAAAGAAAACATGTTCTCATGAATATAGATATAACAAAAATGTTATCAAATGCTCAAAACACAACCAAGTGATTACACAACAAGTCTAAGTCCATGATTTGAATGTAGAAACAACTTCTAAAACACGACTAGATCTGTGGAACCATTAGATAGAATTTAATTACACAAAAATAATTAAATTCTCTAGATTTCAAATCAGTTTCAAATAACCTCAAATTATTATATGTTAGACAACATAGCATGTTCATTACATATATCAAATCAAAAGGGGCAAAATGAGTAAGAAATCACCATATAGAATTTAATTAATTTAAATTAATTAAATCTCTAATTTTCAAAAGTTGTTCAAATGATCCCAAATTAATATATACCAAGCACTAAGTCATAGTCACACCATATATCAAGTCTAAAATGGAATACAAGCAAGATACAATTTACTATAATTTAAATCAAATTAAATCCATTTAATCTCTAGATTTGAAAACTCATTTCAATCACCCCAAATTAACATACAGCAAAGATCATGTCATGGCCATGCCATATACCAAGTCTAAAATGAGTTACAAGCAAGCCATTATTAATCATTAATTTCTCAAATTGATACTAAACATGCATACAACTTGTATTTCATACAAAAATAAGTAAAATCACTTAGAAAAATAAATTATAACACCCCCTACCTCACTAGAGAAGAGCCTCTCTATAATCCAAGGAAAATCAACACAAAATGGCAAACCCTTCAAGGGTTATGTAGATAAAGATGAGGGGAACAAAAAGTGTTCCAAGCTTCATGGTCTAAGGTGAGTGAAAGGCCTTCAAAATCAAGGTCAAAGCTTAAGGCTTTAAGCTTCTCTAATGGTGGCTAGGGTTTTCTTTATAAGAGAGGGAATAGATAGAAATTAAGTGTGAAAGAATGTGAGTGGAGGAAATAGAAATCCTCCACTCACTATGTGGTTTTACACCAAGGTCAACACACACAAGTCTTGGTCAATTGCACAAAAACCCCTTAATAACATAAATTACAAAGTGGCCCAAAAATAATTGAAAGACTTAATTTGGAGCATACACTTGTCACTCATCCAAGGCTCTATCCTAGGCTTAATCTCAAGCCTACACTTGTCAACCATCCAAGCCAACAAGTGCACCAATCCTAAGCCAACAAGTGTTTGAATCTCCACCCTCCACATGTCATCATCTAAGGCATCAAAGTGTTTCTACACAAATGTCAACAAGTGGAGTAATAAAAGCGTAACACTTGTCACATTTTCCAAAAATTACATAAAGGTCATTTTTGAAAGTATCTTCGAATTTAAATTGCAAAATGGTCCCTAAGACGAAAAATAATTACTTTATAGTAATTATACAAATGACCCCAAATTATGAAAAATTCCAAAGAAGTGTGCATCCATACCCCTAAGGAAGAAAGACCACAATTAGCATGCTTTTCTGCAAAAGTAAAAATATACATAGCTTGGAATTTAAATATCGTGGATGCATGCAAAACCGGAATCAAATCCGAACATGAAAAGTAAGGTTATACCAACAAAGTTACAACGAGAAAAAGACGAAAAGTGAATAGTGTCACAAAAGTGAAAATGTAAAACTGACTCAGTCCTCAAAGGAAGTCGTCAATCCAAGGAAAAGAATCTCGGAAACCATCCCCGAGTACTCAAGATAACATTAAGTGGCGAGAAGCCGAACCCAGAAAAGAAAGATCAACGGAAAAAAAAATATATATTCGTAAAAATCAGAGGAAAGGAAAGGAAGGAAGATGACTGAGTCATTACAACCTTCCCACCTTAAAGGGATTTCGTCTCCGAAATCCAGCCCCAACAAAACAAAAGGCAAAACCAGGGTAATTACGGAGTACATCTCCGAGAATCCCACACAACATGCTACAAAAATAATCCCAAAACTGAAAGACAAAGTACAAACCAATGTCATTTGCACCCACGTGCTCACGGTAGGACAACCTCTCAAAAGGAAAGCGATCATGCAGCCACACAACAAGTCAGAACACACATATAGAAACTAAGGTCAGACGAGGGAACGGAAGACAACAATCGAAAGCATCCTTCCTGAAGAACCACCATAAGGAACCAAAAACAACCACCAAAAGAACCCCAAGATATCTACGTATCAAGTTAGGGTACAGAACAAAGACGACATGGCAGTACGAATAGTGACCAGAAGCCGCCCACGACGTACTCAAATGTGTGGTAGCAGTGACAGCACCTAGCGCCTACCCACACTTACTCGTCAGTAAGGTAGCCTCGATGGCAACTAGCACTCACCCACAACACACAACTTTGTACGGTAGCATGACAGTATAAAGCACTAATTCATAACCTGCCCCCCACTAGGTCTACCAATGAAATCTCTCGATACCAATGACATCAATGTTGCAAAACAATTATAGCCAAAAGCAATATAGGAACCAGGCATCTGTAAAAGTTAGAATATGGTCCAAAGACATTCCAGACCATCCCGGCCAATCCCAAACTCTAACAACAATATCATAGGCACTATTATGCTTAAGGCCTCAAATCCTCAATACAGCAAAACCAACATCTCTAACATCTCAAAATATTACTACCAATAACATCAATTAAGAATCCAAAGCCTGACAAGCAAATCGAAACCTCCAGAAATCAAAACGAACCTTACTATAGGACATTTCATTGAAAGTCCTTCATATCTCTCTAAAACAGATTAACTACAAGATCACACGGTAATCAAACATCAAATCCACATCCCTATTATGGATAACTAAATCCTTGAAATACAAGTCCACCAAGTGGCACACACATCAAAATCCAGACAATTAAGGTCACAAAATGAATCTCTCAAACCGTGCTTGGCATCACCAAGCTAAATCAAAATTCCTCAATTTCCATCGATTCATAAACAACCTCTGGAACTACATCCTCAAAACTATGCCTAGTCATAACTAGGATGAGAATACTCCACAAACAAGCCAGATCCAACAATGATCCTTCAAAACTCCTCTTAAAAGTCAACCACATCAAGGTCGTCAAAATGGAAACAAGTCTCCAAAGACATCCTAAAACATCCTCAAACTCACAGAACGAGTCAACCAACTCCTCAATCAAATGGATACAAGTCCCCGAAAATGATCTCACACCAATCAACTCACTCTGAGCACCACAACTCCGTCAACAACCACAACAAAAACTCCCCAAGGGAAGACACGAAAGAAAGGAAACCACCAGTCCTAAGTAGAATAACACCACGAATCTGTCTCTAAAATTAAAGACAATAAGGTCAAAGACTTCACCCCCTACATGGAAGTAAGTCGACCAAAATCAACCAAATCCTCACCAAGGACTCAAAACAACAATGGTGATCCTCACAGACCAACCAACCCCAAAACTGTGCACAATGCAATGAAGAGAAGAGACCCACTCCTTGTGAAATCCCTTACTCGAACCAAGAAAGAAAATGAACCCTATTCTCCCACAAATTTCAACATGACACATAAGAAAATGGAGCAAAAAGGGAAAACAGAACATGGAAGTCATACAAATAACAAAGAAATGTAACTACCATGAAGGCAAATCTACTCACATAGATGAAATCAAGGGTACATGCAGCATGTCTCCACGTAAGCACAAAAGCATGTCATTAAAACACAGTAACAACATGGCATCTCTAAGCATATAGAGAAGGCATACTAATGCCACACAACAAGAAGACAAATGTGGATACACTTCCACCGACTCATGCATCACAATATCATACATCATACTACTAATATGGTAGTAAACGAAACTGTAAAAAATAAAAATGATGCAATAATGAACCCTATGGACATCATGTCCTTTAGTGTCTAGGTAAAAGGAAGACCAGCCCTAGCCATAATCTGACTCCAAAAACTAATATGGCAACAACCTGTCTCAAAACAATCGTGAGCACTTACCACAATGGTAAGACTCTAACAATCCATCTCCGAATCTAAAGGTGACACTACAATTGACACTAATAATACAATGCTCTCACTAACCCGAAACATCAATCAATCGACTTGATCCCAAAAACGTCATCATGCAAGGAGAACTCAAATGAAATGGCTACTCTAGCCATACAATAGAACAATCAAATTAATCTCCAAAATCATCCCCAAAATGACCATCAATCACCGTCTCAATACCTGATGCACAAAACAAAACTCACATCATCGCCAACCCAAAAGGACAACGCCTATCAGAACAAAAACCAACGCTGATTCCATCCGAACTGTACTCGTAGCTAGCCAACACGATAGCATGTCAGTGCCATGCACCCGCCCACAAACGTACCCACCCACGAAAATTACAATCTCAGAGGAACCACCCCAAACAACCAAGGATCCTAAGAGGTCCATAACCTCATCATGGCCCAAAACCAACAAATCCACAAATGATCCAAAAGCTCTAATTAAGGCTACGCTTAATAACTCAACTCACAAGAGCCCAAACAAAAGGTGACCTTCCACCTATCCAAAGCCAACGCTAGGCCAACAACAACCTAGACTACCATATAACCATGTGGACAATCACCAACAACCTCAAAGAAGAGTGCCTAAACAAAACCAGACACACCAACCATCACACTAAGTGCAAACTCACCAAACAACTCAACCTCAAGTCAAACATCCTATGACTAATCCCAAGTCCTGTCAAATATGTAAAACAATCATGCATATACAAATCTAATCTAGCATACATCATATGTCATGCTCTTTAAAATAGAATCAAAATAGGCTAAACAGATAACATACCACATATTGTACATAAGAATATAAACATGTTATCAAACTAAAACATGTTATCATAAAGCATATAAATACATAGAGCATGGCAATATAAGCATGATATGCACCCAAAACACATCATCCAAGGTATTCAAACCTAGGAGCTCTGATACCACCTGTGACGACCGTGGATTTTTCAACCAAGTGTGTCCTGTGATGACTCGAAGCGGATCCAAAATGTGGAAGCAAAACAAAACAAAGTACTTAGAGATGTACATCATCCCTAAGACACAAGAATGGCCCTTCAAGGAATTTTGAGACTCAGCGGAAGCAAAATGAAGACAAGGGTATCAAAAACCCACCAAAAGAAGGACCAAGGGTAAAATGGTCATTTTACCCTAAGATTAAGGAATTTGACTTCCAATTAGTCAAATGAGATAAAAAGATCTAAAAAAAACCTTTGGTAACTTCACATGAAGTCCCAAGGCCAAAGGAAAAGAAATCCCAAATAAACCATATCCCGGTTCGAACCAAAACTGACATCCTCTCACTAAAATAAGTATATCATGAGCTAGGAAAAGAATTTGAAACTGAAATTCATACCATTGGAAAGCTTATTTTGACGCGGTCAGTTTAGACTCAAGAACAGACCAATTCAGAGTTAAAACGAAGAAGTTACATCAGTTTGAAGTTGGAAGTCCAAAACTGAAAACTCTAGAAAACTTGAACCGGTTCAACATGGGCATTATGCCCATGCTGGACCAAAAAATGACTCTTGAACCGGTTCAACCATCTTGAACCGGTTCAACTTGAACAGAATGGAAGAAATGCAACAGAAACAGTAAACTTATAGAAAAACGAGATTGGGACACGGTTTCCGAGACCAAGATGACATTTTTCGGAAAAATGTCGTGAAGAAACTCCCCCCAAAATCATATTTTCTATGTGACAAAGTCAAGAACGGAATTTATTTCCCAAAGGAAATTCCCAAAATGCCCTTAAGCTGAATTTTTTAACAAAAAGGTGAAATGAATCCATAAGAGGCTCAAAACACAAACGAAAGAGTTTTTCATGAAAACGATTATTCACGCAAATATAAATGGTGATTTTGAGCACGCGGGAATGGTCCGCGGCTCTCAAAAATGGTCGAGTCAAAATCCAACCCCCCAACTGCCAAAAAGGCAAAAATAAACTTGAAATGGGAATTTTGAAATCTAAAATTATAAAATGACTTCAAATTACCATTTGGCCTTTTGCCACACTTTATACATGATTACTAAGACCCTATGAAAGAATGAAAATAGAATTCTCGCACCCGATGCAAACATAGTGTATTAATAACTTGGCATTTTTCAATATTTTCATAGTATTTCATAAAGTCAAAATTTACATAGGATACAAATTACATGTCATTGGCCTCCAGCCTCATCTTATACATGTCAAATACATAAAAAAAGGGTGTACTCGTGTACACATTACATAAATGGAATAAAAAAATACACATTTTAACAATTAAGGCTATCAATGGCATTCCAAGCCAACATTTACAAAAATTAAAAACCTTCAAGTCTACAATCATCCAAGCAATGATAAACATCACAAACCATGTATTCGTACCTGAAATAGCCCCCCAGTAACTTTGGGGTGAGTAAACAAGTTTACTCGTAGAGAATGAGCATGCATAGACTCGATTTCTTACAGATTTTTAGACTAACATGAAACAATTCAAAAGGGTCATGCCACTTAACGTCTATGTCAAAGGTTAGACTCAGGGAGCATCCTAAGCTACCTTAGCTCATTTCTAGCATAATTCACATCCTTCATGCAATTCCAAACAATATAAGGACATGCTATACAAAGCAACAAGATATAGATTCTCAAAGCCATCCACTTGAAATCTAAAATATGAAAACAACAAAGTGGGTCATGCCACCTAACGTCTATGTTCCAAATGAATCTATAGGTTCATTCCTAAGCTACATTTGAACATTTAAAACACAATTCACCATATCGATGCAATTTAACCAACATTAGAACTTCCAACACAATGCATCGTCCACAAATTCTCAAAGTTAACAACTTGTAACTTAAAATGGGAAATCAAACAAGGAACAACAAGTTACAACATCATATAGTTATCAACTTAAAATCTTAAATATGATAACAACTAAATATAACAATTTAGCATGGATGTACTTAACAACATCAATTTGCCGATAACCAAAACCACAAGTCACAATTAAATATGATTGTCAACTTGGAATTGAATGTGAAATCAAATAGTGGAAGACTTGGACATCACATCTTAGAATGAACCAAGAACAATATGGTTATTCCGGGCATTAACCCACTGGAAAGACCACCCTAGTGCGCACTATCTCAATAGGGGAGAACTCATACCTCCCGCACTAGAGCCAAACTCTAGCCATATCACTTGTAACAATGTCCCAAGACTCCAAAATAAACCAAATAAGTTCACAACTTATACATAATTTATATAATGCACGAAATCACCTTCTATACACAAGTAGGTTGAAACCACACAAACCATGCCTTAGAGTTTCAATTCTAAAATGGCATACATAATGTCAATTACAAGGTGTGCAATTCATTACACAAAGCAACAATATATTCCACAAAGAAAACATGTTCTCATGAATATAGATATAACAACAATGTTATCAAATACTCAAAACACAACCAAGTGGATACACAACAAGTCCAAGTCCATGATTTAAATAGACAAACAACTTCTAAAACATGATTAGATCCATGGATCGATTCGATAGAATTTAATTACACAAAAATAATTAAATTCTCTAGATTTCAAATCAGTTTCAAATAACCTCAAATTATTATATGTTAGACAACATAGCATGCTCATTATATATATCAAATCAAAAGGGGCAAAATGAGGAAGACATCATCATGTAGAATTTAATTAATTTAAATTAATTAAATCTCTAATTTTCAAAAGTTGTTCAAATAATCCCAAATTAATATATACCAAGCACTAAGTCATGGTCACACCATATATCAAGTCTAAAATGAAATACAAGCAAAATACAATTTATTATAATTTAAGTCAAATTAAATCCATTTAATCTCTAGATTTGAAAACTTATTTGAATCACCCCAAATTAACATATAACAAAAATTATGTCATGGCCATGCCATATACCAAGTCTAAAATGAGTTACAAGCAAGCCATTATTAATCATTAATTTCTCAAATTGATACTAAACATGCATATAACTTGTATTTCATACAAAAACAAGTAAAATCACTTGGAAAAATAAATTATAACACCCCCTACCTCACTAGAGAAGAGTCTCTCTAGAATCCAAGGCAAATCAACACAAAATGGCAAACCCTTCAAGGGTTATGTAGATGAGGATGAGGGGAACAAATAGTGTTCCAAGCTTCATGGTCTAAGGTGAGTGGAAGGCCCTCAAAATCAAGGTCAAAGCTTAAGGCTTTAAGCTTCTCTAATGGCAGCTAGGGTTTTCTTTACAAGAGAGGGAATAGATAGAAATTAAGTGTGAAAGAATGTGAATGGAGGAAATAGAAATCCTCCACTCACTATGTGGTTTTACACCAAAGTCAACACACACAAGTCTTGGTCAATTGCACAAAAACCTTCCTTAACAACATAAATTACAAAGTGGCCCAAAAATAATTACAAGACTTAATTTGGAGCATACACTTGTCACTCATCCAAGGCTCCATCCTAGGCTTAATCTCAAGCCTACACTTGTCAACCATCCAAGCCAATAAGTGCACCAATCCTAGGCTAACAAGTGGTTGAATCTTCACCCTCCACATGTCATCATCCAAGGCATCAAAGTGTTTCCACACAAATGTCAACAAGTGGACCAATAAGAGCGTGACACTTGTCAAATTTTCCAAAAATTACATAAAGGTCATTTTTGAAAATATCTTCTAAATTAAATTACAAAATGGTCCCTAAGATGAAAAATAATTACTTTACAGTAATTACACAAATGACCCCAAATTATGAAAAATTCCATTATGAAAAATTCCAAAGAAGTGTGTATCCACACCCCTAAGGAAGAAAGACCACAATTAACATGCTTTTCTACAAAAGTAAAAATACATATAGCATGGAATTTAAATATCATGGATGCATGCAAAACCAAAATCAAATCCGAACATGAAAAGTAAGGTTATGCCAACAAAGTGACAACCGAGAAAAAGACGAAATGTGAATAGTGTCACAAAAGTGAAAACGTGAAAATGACTCGGTCCTCAAAGGAAATAGTCAATCCAGGGAAAAGAATCTCAGAAACCATCCCCAAGCATTCAAGATAACATTAAGTGGCGAGAAGCCGAACCCAGAAAAGAAAGATTAACGAAAAAAAAAAAATATCCGTAAAAATCAGAGGAAAGGAAAGGAAGAAAAATGACCGGGTCATTACAACGTTCCAAACATATAATAGTGCCTTTGATTCTTCTGGAACTTCCACGCAATCGTGCCATCATTTAATCGTGCTTTTGATTCTGTTATTCCCAAATATATTGCATGACTTCTTTTGTCTGAGTAAATGGCCATCACTCCTACTTTCCCGGATGGTGGAAACAATGGCCCCAAACGTGCAACTGGTTATGGCTAATATAATGGCTTTTGAAGAAAACCGACCTCCATATATTTAGGAACTCTAATATTCACGTTCTAATAATTGACACGTTCCTTTGACCTAACGTTCCTATCTTCATGGGCTTCTTTGAGTCAAACCCTATTCCACGTGCCTTCATAAATTTAGAGTAGTTTAAAATAACCAAACTACTAATCGGATTTTACTGAGAATCTTCCTTGAGCAAAACTCTCACCCATCACAAACCAGCTTGACCCAAATTCTTCCACGTGTCAGAACCCGGCTTGACTAAAAATTCCCTCCACGTATCTGCTTTTCCATTGGGAGAAAATAAGGGTTTAAATATTATCTTATTAAAACATCAAGATTAGTAGTCAACAGGTGATATTGATTTAACTCATCCAACAGTCCTTTGAAATCATTATAATAGTCACCTATGATCTTCCTTACTTGTCAGACAGGAAATATTTTGTCATGCAAATAGTAAATTCTTAAAACTTTTTTGTCTACAGAATAAAGTTTCTTGAACAGCATCCCAAATGTCCTTGAAAGTGTTAACAAGCATACAATTAGCTGTAATTGAAGGCTCCATGCTGTTCCAAAGCCATGACATAAGCATGTAATTTTAAGTTTCCCAATCATCATTCCCTTTGTCAATCTTAGCGAGAGGATCACTGGTGATATATTTTAATTTTCTTCTAGCTCCCAGAGATATTTTCACAGCCTGATCCCATAACAAGTAATTGGCATTACTTAGTTTAACCGTAGTATTATGCTATCCAACATGATTAGTAACTGTAGTAGAAGTCAATTTTATTTCATTAGGCACTTCCATAAGTCCAAAAACAATAGGAATAAACTGGCTAGAAAGAAATATAGGTGAATAATCCTGAACTGATTGTGAAACTGAACTGCACAAAAAAAAAAAAAAAAAAAAAAAAAAAAACTAACAACTTAGAACAAGCTTCCAATGAGTTAAGTTGATCAGAAGAATCAAATTGAGGAGATTGCAGAACCCATTTACTTCAATCGGGTCAAAATATGTGGGTTGGATCTAAACCAATTTAAACAAGTTTGGTTGAATCGGGTTAACTCAGATTCTTCACAGTAAGGTCGGATTATGATTCAACCATTATAATCGTTGTTTTCCCCAAAACCTAGATACAACAGTACAGTTGCAACTTGCAATTAACAACAACAAAACAATTAGCGACTGAACAACAATCAGTGATGACAAACACATATTGACGATCAATGAATACATAACAAGGATATTGATCGACTAACACACAGTGACGATGATGAGTACACAACACAATGACAACAACTCTCTTAGAGACGAGCAACTAGGGTTTTGATTAATAAAGGGATCCCAGCTCTGATACTATGCTAAGACCAGGGGCGGCTCAATACAATATGAGGCCTTAGGCAAAAAAAAAAATAAAGTGGGCCTTTTAATTAAATCTATTCATATATTTATGCCAGCTAATTATTTATTTAGTCATTTTTAAACCTATCATTAAAATTTTTTCAAACTCTAATTCTATCGTAATTAATTGGCTATGTGCTTTCTAATAGTCATATTTAACAATATAAATAAAAATTATAAACAAAATATATAATTTTATGATAACAAAAATTAATAAAACTATAAACTAATTTAAGTTATAGAATAATAAAAACTGATTTCGAATAATTTGGTTTAATGCTCTAATAAATTCTTCTGGAGAGAGATTGTAAATTGTAACTGTAGAGAAGATGAAAAAATATATATATATAATGATAGAGGAGAAAAAATATGTGAGGAATACAATAAAATAAAATTTAATAGGATTCTCAAAAAAATATAGAAAGTTTCACCAATTTTCACTTAAATATATATTTAATATTTAATTTTAATATATGCTGGTGTAATGAGGATGAGAGAGAGAGAGAGAGGGAAAAAAAAAAAAAAAAAAAAAAAATGAAAAGAAGATAATACAAGGATAGAAATATTTTGTGCACACTATTAAATTTTGTATTTATTAAGGTTTAATGATATAAGAAAATAAAATATTTAGGTAAGTTATAATGTATAAAGAAAAAAAATTTTGGGAGCCCGAAAAAAAAATAAATAATAAAAATATTTTTGGTCAACTGTCAAAATTCTCTATATGTTGAAGTTTAATAATTAAAAAAAAATACTATAATTGTTTTAGGAAAGTTATAATATATACAAAAATAAAAAATTATGAGGCCTTCGTATTGGCTGAGGCCTTAGGCAACCGCCTAACTCGCGCTCAAGCTGGCCTTGAGAGTTACAAAGAAAGAGGGAGAAAGAGATAAGAAATACTGCTGGGTATTCTCTCAATACATAGAACCCTAAATGTTTATGTGTATATATATTTACAAGTATTAAGTATTTATATAGTGACCCAACTCTTATAACTAATTATACTACTACCCAATAATAATATTTCAGAAGTTTTTCCTTGTATTCACATTCTTTTATGTGAGTTGTGCGGTGCAGAAGCTGTTATGTTAATTTAGTTTGAAATTATGTTTTAATGACCTAAGGGGAATGGATAACTGGACTTTTGTGTCAGTTGATTTTATAATTATACATACTTTTTTTTTTTTGAAAGCCTTAAGAGGAGTTTAAACTCTCAACCTAGCTCTCCTTTGGAAAAAAATAGATCATACCATTGAAGCTAATGATTGGGTGGTGTAGTTTTACATTATTTGACATTAATCAAATGTTTTTTGACAAGCACTTGCTACAACAGGTTGTGTGAACCGAAAACGTATTTTGATTTTTCTTTTTCCATATTGAAAATGTTTCTTTGATAATAAATACACCCTTTTAGACCTAAATTGATGTATATTATCTTGAAATACAGACACTTATACGAAGTAGCTATATCCATGTCATGTTTGTATAACACTATATAGTCTACGGACATTCCTCAGACATGTGTTCGACACTTCACTTACATGTCCACAATTAAAAATTAAATATTATTATTTCGGATACCTAGCTTGCACTTCCCAGACACTTTGCCCACACTTTTTGATATTTCTAACACAAGTCTTATGTACAAAAACAAATATACATTTCTAACACAAATCTTTGTCCCATTACTTGTTTGTGATTGTCATGCATGTCTTCTATTTGATAACCCACAAATATACCGTTGTGGTGTCATTCAAATACCACTGGAGATGCAAAGGTATCTCACTCGCACGCCTTGTATTTGTTGTTGATCTCATGTTATTCTCCATGGTAACCTTCCCTCTATACAGACTCTAACATCAGCAATTAACATGTTTTTTTCCATCTCTGGCCTTCAAGTGAATATTAGCAAAAGCCAGATCATTTTTCTCTTGAGTAAGCCCTACTTTGGAGATCTCTATACGCTATCTGCTTAGGATTGAGAAATGCATACTACTTGTGAGATACATTGTGTGAGATATATATATATATATATATATATATATATATATATATATATATGGGAGATTGTGATATATATACATTTGTAATTGGCTAATTTTGCTATAAAAACATCCGATCGAGTTATAAAATTTTGGTTCAGAATTTCGAGATTGAAGATCGGATGCGAATTTGAAGAAATTCAAGTTTTCATACTTTAATACACTCCGGCAAGATGTGAACAATGCTTTAGAAAGGTATGTGAGTGTGTGAGGACACTTAGGAAGTTTTGGAAGTTTGAAGTTTTAAGGAAGTTTACATTCTATCAATTTTGAACTGGTAGGAAAATGTTCGAATAGGTTCAACTTCAACTGGTAGGAGAATATTCGAACAGGTTCAACTCGAACTAGTAAAAGACCAAAATTTTCCTTTACTCTTTGGGTAGCAATACAACTTAAACTTCCCACCCTCAACAAAAGATGCACATCTAACCTCAACCTATCAATTTGTGTCCTCTTTAACATTGAGCATGAATCACATGATCACCCCTTCTTCAAATGCTCATTTGTTGCTCCCATCTGGGCATTTCTTCAAACATGTTGTAGCTTTTATATGCTGCCACCATCATGGCTAGAATTAGTTAATTGGTGTGCTCATCATTGGAGAGGAAATACAGTAAATCATGCCTCTATTTTGAGACTTTCCCTCACTTCTTTGGTCTACAATGTCTGGAATGAGGGTAACCACGTGATTTTCAAAAAGAAGAGATTGAATGCTAATTCAGTACTTCATTGAACACTCGAAGAAGTTAGATTCAAGCTTCTTTCTTGCTCATTTGCTGACTCATCTATCTCTAGAAGCCTACTCAAAGATTGGGACCTCCCTCAATACATTATCCGACCACCGCCTACACTGCTAGGCCTTCCCGTCTGAGCGGTTCACATCCTCTGGTTTTTGGTTTCAGTATGGAGGAGAACCTTCCCACTTTTTGTTATATATGTTTTTTCCTTTGGGGTTTCAGCTTTTTCAGCAGGACTATTTTGTAACTGTTGTTAATTAGCAATGTGTTAACTTTTTTGTCTTAGTTGTACTCACACGCATATGCCTCCACTTAAGCTTAAATCCCTAACCTCCTTTTGAAAAGAAGGTTCTGATACTGCTAGACCACTGACATTGGTAATGTGCTAACCTTATATTGTACATTCCTTCTTTTTCAATATAATTGACTTAAACTTTCAAAAAAAAAAAGAAATAAGAAAAAAAAAGATGCAGAGTAGTCATGCTCAGTAATCTAGAAAATAATATGAACACTTTCTAAAGTGTTCAATTTTGTTGTTTAAGAAAATGTGGCATTATATATTTGTTTACAAGTGAAGTATAAAAATACCCTAGCAAACAAAAATACTATAATGACAAAGCAGTGAAATTATTCTGTGTGTGGGGTATATATATATATATATATATATATATGAGATAAAAAAACATTACAATAATGACATATGTCCTAACCTCATTTTCTATATATATATATATAAAGCATTACAATAATGACATAACTTCATTTTCTAAATCATGTCAGGAACTCTTAGTGTAAAAATTAATTAATGTTTGACAATGCATCATTTCAGAAAAAGTTCGCCCACCTACTTGTAAAATTATTGATAATGAGATAATATGTTATATTTGATTAGGTGGGTATACTTATAATGTAGCGTGTCTGGCGCATCCAATATCTACTCTGTCTTACCGGATCCACGTCCGTCCTTGCAAACATATAGACCACAATATCACTTGTGACAGGGCTCTAACTCTTGATTTCACATTTGAAAAACATAAATCATACCTTTCCGACTAGATTAATGATCCAGTGGTATAACAACTGTATATATTTTGACATGACTCACTCAATATTACTTTGATAATGGAAACACCCTTTTGAAAATCAGTATCGAAATTGGTCTGGATACAGATGGGATTAAAATATATGGAATTCTTAAAACATAACGATTTAAACAACGTTAACTACGTATTTTCTTGTTCACTTGTCTGATTGCTTTGTTTATTGTGATTGTAAGATATCAAGGTTGTGTGTGTCGTGCACAACATCGTTCAAATTCACTTCATTGTTTTTAGAGCAATAACATTGGTTAAAACGGAGGTCGCCGTTTGGACTTCCTGTGGAAAAACATAAATTCTCCACCGTCTGTGTTCTTCCTCCCTTTCTTTCGCTTTCTTTCTTCAATATTCTTGGATCCACATCTTACTCTTCATAGCAATGACTCGAAAACAAATGAAAACCAATGTTAAAGGTCATTCTTTGTTAGGTTAATTTCACAGATTATTACACCAAGACCTTAATTCATGTGCTATATATAGGACTATTGAGAGTCGGAGCCCCTAAGGAGACAAACAGGTGCCAAAAAACAAGATGTCCATACAATCGAAATCAAAGACTTCTTTTATTAAATCAAGTAGAGAAAACAATCGAGGGACTACATAATTTGTTATCGACCGATAACAAACTCAAATATATTGGAGAGCTCCATAATAAAGACAACATTTCATCTATGATGAAAGTACAAAGATCATGATCATAGGCAATATAGTTGCAACTAGTACGAGAGTGAGAATAATGCTATAGGAAGAAACTTTTGTATTTTTTGTAGTGTCTGAATTGTCACTGGACTTGATGCCGGGCCATTTTGTACAGAGACAGTGCTGGCCTTCCGGAATCTGACTATAAACCTTCGACACATGAAATCCACAGCCATCCCAAGTGGTCTTGCCACAAGTCTGACACTCCACCTCGTAGCACATTTTTCGTTTTCTAAATTCACCCCCCTCCTTCTCTTCCTTGGATTCGATTGGATTGAACTTTTGTTTTGCATTGGACGAAGCAATTCTTTTATAGTGCAATAGCATTTATCATTTATGAATATACCTCCACAATGCACTTTGTTTTCAACGCCGTGTCTGACGCGAGGCCGTGGAAAGCAAAGTGGAAGTCTTAAAAGAAATTGGTTGTTCCAAAATTGACCAGTGATGTTATGCGTTGAGGTAGTTAGGCTGGTTCAACATGCGTGTATTTTGTTTAGATTGAGTTGTGCTATGTCGATCTGCGAGCTTAAAACATAATTTCCGATTTGTATTTTCTTTTTCTAATTATGCGATGACATTTTAATTTTATTTTTAATTTTTTACTGGGTTTTGAAATCTTCATTATTCTAGAAGTCTAAACATTTAATTAGACCGGTCTTAGGTCTTGGCGTGTTGCATTTTCTTTTCTTCTTTTGTTAGCACCAGCAGTCAATGGCGTTAAATTCAGTTCAAATATTTTAATATGAGAGTCTTTGGGAACATTGAATTTACGCCAAAAAAAAATTGAAAAAGAATGACAGGTGGTATATGGTAATATTCCCCAAGCTCTTAATGTCTCAACGTTGTTTCACACTGACAAGGATCACTTCCAATTACACAATAGTTTATTTCTTCCATTTTTGTAAGTAAAAATACATCTTAATATTTTCGTAAGGTGCATCCCAACATTTTTTTACCGTGCATACCAATATTTTTCTACTATGCATCCCAAATATGAGTGATGTGGCCATTTTTGGACCACTCATTTTAAAATGGAGTAAATGACATACTATTTCATTGGAGGCGATTTTCACCCCTTTCACACTACAATAACTTTAATAATCTATTCCTTTCCACGCAAGTGGACCCTTTGTTGAAGCTTTTGTTTGGCACAAAGCTTTGATTGGGCACATCATTGCATTCTGAAAGAAGAGGTATTTTTTTTTTTTTTTCCCCATTGCAAAGGCACAAAGGCCAAGCCATCAATGACAGTACAGAGAAAAGCCAAGCCAGATAAAGACATACAAATCATGAAGCAATACAAGAAAAATGAAGAACAGACTCTAGATTTGTTGAGAAAGGACCACGAACGGCACCGGAAACCACGAAGGGAGAAGAGCAGTAACGGGAGTGACCAAAAAGTCAGGCTATTATCAAAGCAACAAAGCAACAACTCCAAAACTAAATCCACAAGGCGCCTCTAATAGGGAAAAATCCCCAAATCCCGCACAAGAACAAAACAAGTCGGAGACAACAAAAACCGACATAAATTAGAGATCTGGCCGGAGAGAAAACAATAGTTCCAACCCGTCTAGCCGGAAAGAAGCTAAAACAAGAGCAGATCTAGGCAAACAAAAGCAAAACGACATGAAAACCATCCACATATTGAAACTTATTGAGACACGCCAAGTTTATTAGCTTGTGGGTGTCAAGAAACTTCACCTCCCCACTCCCATCGAAGGAAGCAAGGAAAAAAATTGATGAGAACGATGGAGTTACAAATAGCAGGGGTAGAGAGAGAAGAGAGAAAAGCCTAGAGAGAGAGAGTTATCCTGAAAGAAAAGGTTAACGGTTTAAGTTTTCTTAAGAATATTTAGGATGTGTAACAATAAAAAAAATTAAAAAAAAAAAGGGTATGAGGATGTGTGAGAAATATAAATATAAATAGAGGGGGAGGATGTGTGATGGTTGCATTGTGGCGGTGGTGTGTTAGTGGTTGTGGGATGAGAATGTGTGGTGGTTATCGAAGGGGGTGGGTGACAAAGACAGCAGATGAAAGAGATAAAACTCAAAAATTGTAGAGGGCATTTATGTCATTTATGATTAAAGATATTTTATATTAAAATTTTGAGGGTAAAAAAGTCAATTCACATGTGTTTGAGGCCAAAAAGTAGGTTGGGGTGTAAGTGAAAGTTAAAACTAAAATATGACCTAACCAAGGGGTGTGTATAATTTACCAATTTTAAAATATATTTTTTTTATTGTTACACACCCACAATATTGTTAAGAAAACTCAATAAAAAAAAATGATAAATTATACACACTCCCTAAGGTTAGGTCATATTTCAGGTACATGAAAGATCTTAGTTTTAACTTTCACTGACATTTCAATCTACTTTTTGGCCTCAAACACATGTGAATTGACTTTTTTACCCTTAAATTTTTAATATAAAATATCTTTAATCTGAAATGACATAAATGCCCTCTATAATTTTTGAATTTCATCTCTTTCGGCTGCTGCTTCTGTCACCCACCCCCTTCAACAACCACCACACATCCTTATCCCACAACCATTAGCACACCACCGCCACAACGCAACCACCACTCATCCTCCCCCTCTATTTATATTTATATTTCTCACACATATAATATGAACATAATAATTTGAGTTAGGAGATAGATATATCAGAATTCTAGAGAGAGAAAGAGAGAGAGAGAGAGAGGATTCTCTATAAGCAAAATGCCAGAAAATAGTTTTTTCACAAAAATTAGAATACCTCAGCAAAAGACCTACAAGAATACAATTCTCTTCCCTATAATACTATCTCGAAACCCCAACACATAATACTACCCCTCTCTCATATCTAGAGAGAGAAAAACTGACTTTGATGTGTGTTAACGATGCTTGAAGTATAGTGAGAGAGACAACAAAACGTTGATTCGACGTTTTGGGCCTCTGTGCAAGCTTTTTGAAAAGCCATTGCTCTAGTACACGCGCTCTCTCTCCTCAAAGGGTCTTCTTCCCAAACGAAGCTTCAAAGAAATAATCCGGTGAACCAAGCCTAGTCTGGCTGTGCCGCAAGACCCATTTCGATGCAACAGAAAGAGGAGAAAGCAAGGAGGGAATCGCCGGCGCCACAGACAAACTGCCATTCTATTGTTGTTCATAACCGGTCACTCCTTGAGCACTGTTCAACTCTACCGCTAGCATCACAGTTTCGAGCTCGCCGTCTCCCATCAATCGGTTTGCTCTTTGAGAAAGGCAAACACATTTTTGATGTAATAAATATTGTGATTGTTAAAAATAAATTGACTTCATGTTGAAATCAATTGTGTTTGTATCTAAATATCTACTTTATTTTAAGCTGATTGAATAAACCCACCTAACATTGCAATAATGGAGTGTTTGGAATGACGGATTTACAAGATATGATATTAAAAAGACGGGATTTCTTTAATTTGAAATAGATGTTTTGTATGTGTGTGTGTGTCTATATATATATATATATATATATATATGGCTGCTTTGTATGTGTGTATATACACACGTATGTGTGTGTGTATCTATATATACATGGTTGTTTCGTATGCGTGTGTATAGGGCAAGATTGATGGATTAATTTGGGATGATGATGGTATGAGGAGGAGGTAGAAGAGGAAAGGTATATGTTGGGGGTAGTTTGGTCACAAAAATAGTTAACATCAGGTCAAAAGGTATCATAGTTATTTAACATCTCAAAAGTAATATGACCCTACCAAAAATAAACATTTGGGGTGCAAGTGAAATGTTAAACCACTAATTCAAATATAAGTAAAATCTAAAACCAAAATGTTAATTTAGCTGAAAAATGACCTAATCACACGAGCTTTGAGTATAATTTACCCTAAATAAAAAAAGAGTGAATTTGTGCATGCTAGATTCCTTGCATAGTTGCATGACAATTGTTAATTGTTACAAGAGTAATGCTTAGAAATCTAATAAAAATATTGAGTCCATCTTACTTTATAAACCCATAGAAATTTTGTGTTTAAAAAGAATACTCCAGAGATTATGATTCTACCAATTTTTTATTTGATTTCATAAAGTGAAGGTCATGGATGTATGAAGTATGGTATCAAATAGGACAAATTCGTAAAAAATAGTATACTCATGCAAGGACATGACAAGATACATCTTTTTGTACATATGTATAAAAATCAATGTACGTATTTGTGTGTATATATATACACACACACATTACTAAATTTAAATTACAATTTTTTATGTTATTTATATATTTTTATTAATAATAGGGTAAATTATACTGACACCCCTTGAGATTTTTGTTAACGTCACTCAGCAGTCAGTTAATGGCTTTTTTTTTTCACATTGACACCCCAGTGGTTTCAAAAATATGCATTGACACCCCCTCCAAACCTTTGAAACCATGTGAAATTACATTTTAACGCTTTGACTTGTTAACAACTCCATTTAAATCATAAAATTACAAATTTAACCCCCGAACAAAATTTAATGGACCAAACTAACTTCGTCATCTCTTCTATACATATAGATATAGTTTTTATATATAATAGTACTTATACCACCATAACCACTATCACAATATAAAAATAAAAAATAAAAAATAAAAATAAAATTAATCTGTTTTTTAAATAGCCAGATAACTATACACCATCATAACCACTACAACCACACCCAAACACCACAAGAACCACCACTACCACACCCAAACATCACAGTAGAAAAAAAAAAATGAAAATGATCATGACGAACCTATACTTATACGTCTCAAAAGCTACCAGAACCACTATCACAATAGAAAAAAATTAAAATAAAAATTTTGAAACACCCTGATAACCTAAATACAACCACGCCATAACAACCACCACCAGAGTAGAAAAATAAAAATAAAAAACTGTTATGGCCAACTGTTCACAGAAATTTTGTAGTTTGCAAATAAGAACAAAATATGGAGCAAAAATAATATTTTATTAAATTAGAAAAATTGTAGTACAATCATTTGTAATATTCTTTACAAAGAATAAGGTCCTCTAATTTAATCTCCTTTTTTTCTTTTTTTTGTTCATTGGAACCATGGGTTGCACGAGCTTGATCTTGAATGACCATGGAATTTGGATGAAGAACGGCACGATTAGATGTGCTTGGTATTCTTCGCTTTTGGGTTTGGATGTTGGGGCAGAGTTTCTGTATTTCTTTCTGGAATTCTAGTTTTTTGAATTTGTGTCCCTTTCTTCTTCCTTCAGACCTCTATTTATAAGCTTATTGAATTAATAGGATGATGACACGTGTCCTCACTTGATAAGGATAAAATCATATATGAGCTGGGCTGATTATATTATGATAATTATCCTTAAATATAATTATTCCAAATATATTTTATTAAGAAAAATTATCTTTTCATTTAATCATCTAGGCTAGGCTAACTAAATAATTTAAGTAGACTAAGCTTGGGCTAATTAAATAACTTAATTAAACATTAGACCCATATTTGATGGGTCCATTTGTCAAAACCAAAGCCCACTAAAATTTTAGTGTCTACAAATTACCCCCACTTCGAGTCCAACATTTGGTCGGACTTGTCTCTTATTTCAAGTGGGACTTTATTCGACTTTGTCTTTGAATTGTAAAGGAACTTTTTTTTTTTTTTTTTTTTTTTCGCCTTTCGCTTTCTTATCCAACTTTGGATTGTAAGATTTCTTCTTTCACTTTTTTATCCAACTTTGGATTGTAAAATTTCCATTTCCTATTTGAATTGAATTATACAAATCCCAGTACAAATAAGAAATATTTTGTTGCCTATATATACCATCAATGTTATAGGGTTTGACATTAATTTCAATAGCCTCTGAAGACTTGTTAGATTGTAACCTCTGAAAACTTGTCCAATTGCAGCCCGAAAACTGGTATGTCAGTCTTTTATATATATATATTTTTATATCTTCTTCTGTTGTGTACATCAGAGTGCTTGTACTTCTTTTGTCTTGTGTAATCATGACTCTTTGACTTGGAATTTGTACATGTAAATTTATCCATTATTTTCCTTGAACTAATTGATTACTGGACAACTCCTTCTTACATGTTGTCTTAGTCACAAAACACTGCGCGGCAATTTGAATTTGCATCAGCATGCATATATTCATCACGTAAACCGAGAAAATATTTGTTAATCAATATGCCAATAAAATTTTCACCTTTTTTTTTTTAATTTTATTTATTTATTTATTTATTTCCTTTTTCATGTGCTTTTTTTTTCTTTCATTTTTTTTTACGCCGCTTTTTTTTCTTTCATTTTTTTCACGCTTTTTTTTTTTTTTTTTTTTTGCCTTTCCATTTTGGAAAATTGGAATACAATCCTCTGTAATATTCTTTACAAAAAAATAAGGTCCTTTGATTGGATCTCCCTTTTTTTTTTTTGTTGGTTAGATCCAAGGGCTGCACGAGCTTGATCTTGAATCACCATTGAATTTGGATGAAGAACGACATGATTTGATGTACTTGGTGTTCTTCGCTTTTGGGTTTAGATGTTGGGGCAGAGTTTCTGTATTTCTTTCTAGAATTCTGAATTTGTGTCCCTTCCTTTTTCCTCCAGGCCTCTATTTATATGATACCCCCAGAGTTCCAGATGCGGGTTGGCCAAGCCCACGCCCGAACGCTTAAGAGTATAGAAAACAAATGGCAATAATTGAACACAGAATAATACAAATATGATAAATAGGAATAAATAAAATTGCTGAAAGAAACTAAAATGATAATCCATTAACAAAATCCTCAGAATAAATTCTTCTAATACAAATAATCCTCCAACTTATACAACTCGGGAATCCATACACTGTGGACCCCTGGAAAATCAAACTAAACAAATGACAACAATAACTGTCTAGATTAGAAAACTGAAACATTAATGAACTCCTAAGTAAATAATCTGGAAGAGTGAAGTAGATGATCCTTACTCAGCACGAACAATCCCTACTCTTGACGAATACCTGAAAAATGATGGTGGGTCAGCCCACAAACAAGTTATACTTTACTACAGTCCAAGCAGAGACCCGATACGTAGATACATCCTAGATAACCCCAACAATAGTTTAATAGTCCATATATGTATATATATACACACTATAGGATGCTCACTAGCTTAATAGTTCTGTCTCAGCCTGAATAGAAGGTAACAAGCAAATCGCACATCACGTGGGCATGTATACCTAGACCTACCATGGAACATCAACTATATCCAATTATCCATCCTAGGCGATATACGCACCCTAACCATGATCCTGAGGCTCAAGCTCATATCACGGTACCATAATCATATATATAATATCCTTCCTAATGCAAAATATAAAAACAAACATCCAATATGTCATTCAACTATTTTAGTTGACCTGACATGAGTATATAGGTAGGACTTAACTTTTATAGTTAATCCATTCCCTATTTCAGAATGGGTAGGAGTTAGCGTTTTGATCTAATCCATACCTAATATGCTACCGTCCCATACCGGTGCATATAAACCACAATCAATCCAATAATTGATAAAAAGGATAAAGCAGTTCATCAATTTAAAATCCAGAATAACATCCACATAATTGACAGAACAGAATTTAATAGTTCATCAATTAAAATAAAAAATAACATCCATGTAATTGACAGAATAGAATTTAATAACTCATCAATTAAAATCCAGAATAAGTATAATAAAATCTAATAAGTATATAACCTAATTATACATCCAATACAGACTTAAAAATCATGTCGCAGTTCGTTAAATTGCTAAAATAAAATTAAGCAATTATATCCCGTTTATTCGTTAACAGCATGCACAATTTTTTAAACTTTCATACTGTTAAATCCATTAGCATATAGATATTAATTATACAATATGGGGTTTAATATAACATGAAATAATGTTCAGAATCCTTAATATTAACCCAGGACAGTTTGGGAACCCCAAAAGTATCCAAACAGTGCTCTAAACAACATCCAGTACACGTTTAGGCATGAGAGCAAGCTCTCAACCAATGGGAGCTGGCTCCCTCAATCTATGGAGCTGGCTCTCTGTCTCTCACAGAGAGCTGTGGCCAAAAATCTTAGTGAGCTAGCTCCATTCCCTTAGGAGCAGGCTCTGTCCATGCTTCCTGTCCTCGCCTTTGCCTCCAATGACGTTGGTGTGTCGATGTCGTAGTTGACACCTACATTGCAATATAAGTGTGGCCAAGTTTGAATTTATAAAATGCCACTACTAACTCTAACTAAAATATAGCTAGGGTGAGTAGGGATCGTCCCAAGGAATTAGTTGCGTATTTGAAATGGAAACAAGGTTGGATTAGTAGGTCGAGTGATCAAAATGTGGTTTGTTTGGTTAATTAAATTACAACGCAATTAAAATTAAAGCAAACAAAAGGAAATAATTTAGAAAGTAGGGAAAAAGTTATAGAGGAGAGGACTTGGGGTTTTAGAGCTTAGCCCTAAGCTTGACTTCACTAGACACTGGTAATTGTACATCAATGGGGAAATTGAATTGCAACTTGTGTATGTGTATGACATTAATTGAAACAAAGCATGGATGACAAATATAGATTGTCTAGCCAATTCAAATGGAAAGCACAACCTATCAAATGAAACCAAAATCCATTCAATGAAATCACAATTTATGCACACACAACTACCTATAGACATACACCCTTTGCATTCATAAGTATGGAACACCAAGGAACAAGAATAGATTGTCCAACTATCTAAGAATTTAAAGCAACTACACTATATCTAGACTTAAGACCTGAAAATTAAACTAATTAAGTTAAAGGTGTGGCACAATCCATTAAGAAACAAGTGTGAACCATCAAATAAATTGCAAGAGTGTTCAATTAAGCATTATGTTTTGATCATCACTAGATTAACTTCATCAATACACTTAGACATGCATAAATTCCATTAAATCTAGAGAAAAGCACATGAATCATCCATTCTAGCATACATAGACATATGATTTGAAATAGATAATCAATTGAAAGTATTAACCTATACACATCAAATAGAATCCACAAGATATATATATAAATCCAAGATCAAAACATTTGTCACAATTAAATCCCCAAAAATATACAAAAGACTAGGTCTAGGAATCAAACTTAGGGGCTACTTTAGCCCCAAGTACATGTTTAGCCACTCATTGAAGTAGTCATCTAACCCTCAAGGGCTATCTCTATGGCAGGAATGATCTCCTTCTTGATGGACACACTAGATGAATGGAAGAACTCCCAAAATGGTGTATATCTCTCTAAGCACTAGCCTCTTCTCCAAGATTTCTCTAATTGTCTCTTATTCTCTATGATTGTTTATTGTTGTATATGTGTAAAAATGGCTCAAAGTGTTTATATAGGTAGCTTAAGTGTCACACCTAATGGTTTAGACTCGTGCACTAGGGTCTTTTCAATGATTGCACAACGAGCCATCTTTTAATGAGCTGGACTCTGTTTTATTTTGGACTTGAGGAGGTTCGATCAATTGAATTCTGATAAGATTGATCGAACTATGGACAGATCCATCAAAGTTTGGCCAAATCGATCAATCCTTGGTGGCGCCTTTTTGGAATACGACAAATCTCTAAGATATTTTAGGAAAAAGACAAAAGTGGTATGTGAGGATAAGATCAAGGAAGTTCAATCGATCGAAAGAATGATAAGATCAATCGAAGATGGAAATTCTTGAGAATAAGGACAAAGTGTTTGATCTATCTTGATGAGGCTGGATCGATCACTTTGAGATCGATCGAAGATTGGTCCGATTGATTGAAGCTTGCTGTTTTCACCACTTTGCATCTTTTTGCTCCTTTCTTCCATTCAGCTTGAGATAGCTTTTTTTAGGCTCTAATTTGGTTGAATTGACTTATTTTGGAGATAAGCCCCTGAAAAGGGTAATAACATGAAATTAGTCTAAGACGGGAAAATAAGATAGATAAATGTTCTAGAATACTCAAGCTTAAGGGGTTTAAATACGCACTTTTCAGCACTCATCACACCCCCAAACTTAAATATTGTTAGTCCCTAGCTATGAACTACAAAGTAAAGGAATGAAATGAACAACTATACAACTATGAACTAGAAAGCAATAAAAGGATAACGCCACTTTCGTAGGGAATACGATTACATTTTGTGTGATACCCCTCGATTCTAGAGCCACGGGTGATCAAATCCGAGCATAGATCCGAGGGATATCAGACAATTAATATGTAAACAAGCAGGAATAAAAAAAATTGAATTAAGATTAAAATAATAAAACGCTGAAAGAATTCTAAAATAAAATTAAAAAAACTCAACTCAAGATAATAAAATTAATAACATTTAAATCCTTCAAATCTGTACAACTCGGGAATCCACCTAGTGGACCCCTGATCCCAAATCCTTGAATAAATTTACAGTATTAAAATCCAAAACCAAAATAGAAAGGAAACCCTATGTAATTGGAAGAGTGAGTGTCTGTATCTGCATCAACACGAACAAACTCTAAGCCTAGTACTGGCAAATACCTGAAAAATAGGAGTGGGTCAGGCCCACATGCAAGTTCCAATCTACTACAATCCGTACATAAACCTGATACGCAGATACATCCTAGATAGCTCGGCAATATCTACAATAGTCCATATATATATATATATATATATATATACACACACTATAGGATGCTCACTAGCCTATAACATAGTTCAGTCTGGGTAGAAGGTGATATATAAAACACGCTTTTCAGCGGCGAAGTACCTAGACCTACCAGGGAACATTAGCTATATCTAGCTACTCAACCTTTGTAATATACGCACCCTAACCGTAATCAGGAGACTCAAGCTCGTATCACGGTGCCATAAATATATATATAAATTCCTTCCTAGTGCAGAAAGAAAAAACAAATATCCATTATGTCGTTCAACTGTTTTAGTTGACAGGACATGCATCCATGGGATTTAACTGTTTTAGTTAATCCATTCCTTATGTATGAAGGGGTAGGACTTAGCTTTTTGATCTAATCCATCCCTGATATGTCACCATCCCATACCGGTACATGTAATGCAAATGATCCTTGAATGATGCAACATTTTATGCAGTTCATCAAATCATATCCACATAATCCCAATAGTTGATATACAGAATTTAAATAGTTCATCAACTTGAAAATTCAGAATCCATCTATATAATTAATGAGACAAAGTTTAATAGTTCATCAAGTTAAGATCCAGTATCCATCCATGTCATTGAAAATTTAATTCATTTAATTAAATTTCAACTAACCCATAGTACAGTCCAACAGTTGACAATATTAACAATAGTAAGAGTCAATTATAAAGTTGAGAATGCCAAACTATAACTCAGAAAAATCCACAATACTAACCAATAGTTGCTGAAACATAAAGAACAGTTTAACCATTAAAATAACAATCTCCATTTAATTAATGGAACCTAATTTATTAATTCCTTAATTAAAATCCAACCTATGCACAAATGAGGTCTAATAAATACATGACCCTATTATGTATCTAACATAGATTTTAGAACCATACTCCAGTCATCTAAGTTGCTAAATTAAATTTACACAACTAGATACTTTACAATCGCCAACAATGTACGTCATTACTTAAAACTCCCACACTGTGAAAACCCTTAGCATATTAGGATAAATTATTCATGATGAGTTCTAATATAGCATAATATCATATTTAGATTCCATGCAATAGTCCGTTAAATTTTAAAAACAAAACTTAGCGCACTAGTCCTTCCTATCCGTTAGCAGCGTACAAAATCGCTTATTTTTACACTTTTTATTCCATTTGCCCTATAAACCAAAATATAAAATTAGAGGAATTAAAAACCCTTGAAAATACTTTTAGAATTCTCATTCCAGTCCCTAAAACCATTTAGAATTTCAAACTTAGCCCAAACAGTGCCCAAACAGCTCCAAAATGCATCCAAACATGTCTTAACCAAGGGAGCCTGCTCTAAAATCAAAGGGCAGGCTCTTTCTCACTTAGAGCCAGCTCCTTAACCCCTTGGAGCTGGCTCTTTGAAGGTGGAGACGGCTCCCACAAATCTGGAGCCTTCTCCTCTCACTTTGAGCCTTCTCCACTCCTCTGCTTCACCTTCTTCTTCCACGGTGATCTTCAACCTTCTGTTCCCAGTTTTTTTCCAATGTTTTTAGAGTTCAAACAAGGTCTAAACAGCCCTAGAAATTCTTTAAATTCCATTATAAATTGATTTACAGAGGTTTAAATCCAAATCGAAGTAGTCTATACAAGGAAGCAAACAAAGTTATACACAAAACGTAGAACAGATTTCAATTTGATTCATTACGCATAAACACTTGTTTTAAAGTTTATTACATCCCCGAAGTCTATTTAGAATGCACAGAACACAAGTTTATAGGAAAGGAATAGACTGAAACTTGCCTCACGATTCCAGTTTGAAACCTTAAGCGTCGTCTCTAAGTTTCAGAATTCTCCAAGTCTGTTTCCCCTCTTCTCTGCTCACAGTTCCCTTCCTCTATTGCTTCTTGGTTCTATCCAGAAGCAACCCCTCTGTTCTTCCTCCAGTCTTCCTCCTTTAGCCTCATAGAAAATCACTCGAGACCCTCTATGTTTCTCTCAAGACCAGTCTAGAGCCTCTGTTTTCCTTCTCATAAATATTACGTGAGTAGGATTGTTCCCCAACCCTAGCAGACTTAAAAGAAAAATATATATAGACGTCCCAAACCCTAATCTACATAACTCTATATTTACTGGGTTTAATTTAAAACCTAATATAAGTCTGCGTCCATACTATATAAAAAATAAAACCCTAATCCTATAACATATACAAGACCAAATAAAACAATTAATTTAGACAACTAAATAATTAAAATTAAACAATTGCTTTAAAACAAATACACTATTAAAATTAAACAATTACTTTAAAACAAATAAACAAGTAATTTAGAATCAAGAACAAATACACAATTAATTTAAAATAAAGAAACAATTAAACAATTACGCAAATGAGCACATAAATCACATAATGAAATAAAAATGCAATAAAATCAAATTTAAATTCCCATTGTATCCTTTTGAAAACTAGGGGTATTACACTCTTCCCCCCTAACAAAATGAATTCCGTCCTCGGAATTCACGAAACTCTGAACTAATGCCCTTGCAAAATTCATTTCCGTTTTCATGTGGCACAGCCTCTTGAGATGAGCCCCACCAAATTCCAACATGTCTAACCATGTACTAAGTGTTTATATATAAGCAATAGCATAAATGTACAACTCTTAGGTTGCATCGAGCAACGATCCAATCTTACCCAATATTTAATGAAGGGTAACCTTCTCTTGTCCTTCCAATTCCATAGAACTAACACATAAAAGTCCTATGCATCCAGCGCTTAATAAGTTGGTAACGCTAAACAATAGGCTACTGCCGAAACCAATTACCAAAACCCGTGAAGAGTCAGTGCGATACATTAAACTGACTTTCCTCCAAAACACATTGCTTCCGATACGGAAAACCGCTCAAACAATCCTTCCCTGATAGAAAACTCCCATGTACGAGTTCAACTAGCTACAAAATCCGACTATCGCCTCCAAACCGTGAGCACTCATTGCCAAAAGAGAGCATGGTTCTCCAATGTATCCTTACATAAAGTTAAAGTCTTATTAGATAACCTCGCTTCCATGTCGGACCAACCAGTAAGAGATCGACACAACCCGACTAACATTGTCGCACGAACCTCCTTGTGCCAACAATAGCACAGATAATATCCGAAACGGTAAGTAACGCTTTCAATTACCCATGCCAACCTAGGATATATATCCTAAGCATATTTGCCATGATTAAATAGAATATTATGATCCCATTTCCCGTCTAGAGATGCGAAGCATAGTTATTGCTCCAACACCTTCAGAAAACTCCTTTGACATAGCACCGGTTATCTTCCATATTGAATAACCACAAGCTATAACTCCGTTATCAGCGCAATGTACAACTGATAAGAAATGCCAAAGTAAACTCCACTAAAGTGTAGTCCACAAGCGAACTTGCTCTATCCACTACTCTTAAACCATATGGAATTAAAATTCTAACAAATGTCAGTAATTTCTACCAACCATCCCCTCCTGATATCTTACTAGTTCCCAAAATAAACAAAATGAAGCTGATTTAATTTTATCAGCCAACGATATCGCAACCAGAATCCCGACCCTTTTGTAGAATCAGTAATCTCTCATCTAGATCTGTGGAAACTACTCTGTCAGTCCCGTTCTAGCATGAGAAGTGGCCATAAGGATCTAATGATCTTTAATGGTCCATCTAGATTATTTACCAGATATCAGACTTCGAGACAAATCACCACGTCCCTCCTCCTACCTGTCTTCCAAACATCTGCTTCCTTTTGCGAAACATCACGTTTCCTCCAAGCCCCCTAAAGAACTAAGAGTTATGAACCTCAGACCTTTCATCCTCCTTCCAGTTTGTCTAATGAAAGTATTGTTAATCTGGTAACACCAGCTTCCATAATTAGATGTTCGGTCTCATCTTCCAAGTCTTTGACATCTTATTTTTCTAACATAAGTAAGTGTCTATTAGACATCCTGCCTAATTGCAAATGCATATGAAATCCTTGCATCCTCCAAATAGTCAACAATTTCTGAGCAACAACTATTTGTTGCGAATTGTGACCTAAAAAAAAAATTTCCACATTATTTATGCCAATGAAAAGACTTTGCTTCATCCTCAATATGCACCTCCAGCAATTCCTCCTAATGACACCCCCTCATGAAAGAAAATTCTTAATTAAAGATAAACTGATGAATAGTTAATCTGTATACTATCCTCAGTCAGTGACGTTCCATGAAGTACTTAAATTAGTACAAAATCCTCCCACTGACTTGGGAACACGTTTAAAATTTCCTAGAAGATATTCAGCCAAGCCAGTTCCTCAAATAAACCAGCATGATGTTACAGCTTATCAAATGAATCTATATCATTTGACTCAAACTGCTGGTTTACTTATCCCATCCTGAACACATACTATAACTACGCATGTCTAGGTTCATTAGACTGGCTAAAGTTAGATATACTTACCCAATCCTATGACCACATGCCCAAAATCCTAGCGTAATTAACGCTATTCCTCCAAAACGATGGTTGGCTGACCACACACTTGTGTCCCCAACTAAACCGCATTCCCAATCCTGAATACTTGACGAAAAAGAAACACATAAGGCACACACAATAAAACACAATAGAATCCTACGTAAAAACATCATTCCTCCTAGCAAAAAAAATATCTTTTAGAAATCAACTTTACCCGGTTGGTTCATAATATCCTTTCTACAGTTTTGGAGATAATCATCCAACCTCGAAACATAGCTCAAAACAAAATCCATTTGCCTTAGCAAATGCCAAAGGCTTAATCTTCATCCTCCTTATACACATGATGCAAACCGTCTAATATAGCTATATAAAGCAACTTAGATCGTCAAAACCTAATCCCCATACTCCCCGGAACGTGCTATATAATCTTTGCTTCGTTCTGAGAAGAACTTCATCCGATTCCCAAACCCCTGAAGAGTTCCCTTTATCTACCTCATTTAAAGGTAATACACAAGGTTAACTATCCACCTCAACTCTATGAGTATCGTTCACTATATTATTAGCGAAAAAGATCACTTTCACGTGATCCTTGATTTTCAACATTTAATACCCTCTTTCTTGGGTTTGTTGAAATCTCCTCCACTAGAATCCTCTTTGGACTCCTATTCCTCAGTTGTCTCCTTTATGAGAATAACTAAAATCGTGTTAGTCCCTTTATACGGGGACCTAAAACACACTCCTATATCCCTCATTGGCTTATACTTCTAAAAGTAGTGCCAACCGGAACTAAACCTTAAATCCCAAGTTCTGCTTCTGATAGAGAACTCGATAACGTACTCCTCTACCCCTTCGGTCTGATTTGCTGTCGCCGCAAACCCCATCCTCCTTCTAGTGTCAACTATTCCATAATTACGGAATATAATTGACATCAGGAGCTCCTCCTAATGAACCGTAAAAGAGTACAACGAATCCTAATATGGCTCTAAGTTTTTAAGAGACGCAACGCGGAAGACTTCTAACAAAAGACACTCCTAAGGACACTAGAACCTGGAGTGCTCTGATACCAACTGCGATACCCCTCGATTCTAGAGCCACGGGTGATCAAGTCCGAGCATAGATCCGAGGGATATCAGACAATTAATATGTAAATAAGCAGGAATAAAAAACAATTGAATTAAGATTAAAATAACAAAACGCTAAAAGAATTCTAAAATAAAATAAAAAAAACTCAACTTAAGATAATAAAATTAATAACATTTAAATCCTTCAAATCTGTACAACTCGGGAATCCACCTAGTGGACCCTTGATCCCAAATCCTTGAATAAATTTACAGTATTAAAATCCAAAACCAAAATAGAAAGGAAACCCTATGTAACCGGAAGAGTGAGTGTCTGTATCTGCATCAACATGAACAAACTCTAAGCCTGGTACTGGGAATATCCTGAAAAATAGGAGTGGGTCAGGCCCACATGCAAGTTCCAATCTACTACAATCCGTACATAAACCTGATACGCAGATACATCCTAGATAGCTCGGCAATATCTACAATAGTCCATATGTATATATATATACACACACACTATAGGATGCTCACTAGCCTATAACATAGTTCAGCCTGGGTAGAAGGTGACATATAAAACACGCTTTTCAGCGGCCAAGTACCTAGACCTACCAGGGAACATTAGCTATATCTAGCTACTCAACCTTTGTAATATACGCACCCTAACCATGATCAGGAGACTCAAGCTCGTATCACGGTGCCATAAATATATATATAAATTCTTTCCTAGTGCAGAAAGATAAAACAAATATCTATTATGTCGTTCAACTGTTTTAGTTGACAGGACATGTATCCATGTAGGATTTAACTGTTTTAGTTAATCCATTCCTTATGTATGAAGGGGTAGGACTTAGCTTTTTGATCTAATCCATCCCTGATATATCACCGTCCCATACCGGTACATATAATGCAAATGATCCTTGAATGATGCAACATTTTATGCAGTTCATCAAATCATATCCACGTAATCCCAATAGTTGATATACCGAATTTAAATAGTTCATCAACTTGAAAATTCAGAATCCATCCATATAATTAACGAGACAAAGTTTATTAGTTCATCAAGTTAAGATCCAGTATCCATCCATGTCATTGAAAATTTAATTCATTTAATTAAATTTCAACTAACCCATAGTACAGTCCAGCAGTTGACAATATTAACAATAGTAAGAGTCAATTATAAAGCTGAGAATGCCAAACTATAACTCAGAAAAATCCACAGTACTAACCAATAGTTGCTGAAACATAATGAACAGTTTAACCATTAAAATAACAATCTCCATTTAATTAATGGAACCTAATTTATTAGTTCCTTAATTAAAATCCAACCGATGCACAAATAAGGTCTAATAAATACATGATCCTATTCTGTATCTAACATAGATTTTAGAACCATCCTCCAGTCATCTAAGTTGCTAATTTAAATTTACACAACTAGATACTTTACAATCGCCAACAATGTGCGTCATTACTTAAAACTCCCACACTGTGAAACCCTTAGCATATTAGGATAAATTATTCATGATGAGTTCTAATATAGCATAATATCATATTTAGATTCCATGCAATAGTCCGTTAAATTTTAAAAACAAAACTTAACGCACTAGTCCTTCCTATCCGTTAGCCGCGTACAAAATCGCTTATTTTTACACTGTTTATTCCATTTTCCCTATAAACCAAAATATAAAATTAGAGGAATTAAAAACCCTTGAAAATACTTTTAGAATTCTCATTCCAGTCCCTAAAACCATTTAGAATTTCAAACTTAGCCTAAACAGCTCCAAAATGCATCCAAACATGTCTTAACCAAGGGAGCCTGCTCTAAAATCAAAGAGCAGGCTCTTTCCCACTTAGAGCTGGCTCCCTAACCCCTTGGAGCCGGCTCTTTGAAGGTGGAGATGGGTCCCACAAATCTGGAGCCTTCTCCACCCACTTTGAGCCTTCTCCACTCCTCTGCTTCACCTTCTTCTTCCACGGTGATCTTCAATCTTCTGTTCCCAGTTTTTTTTCAAAGTTTTTAGAGTTCAAACAAGGTCTAAACAGCCCTAGAAATTCTTTGAATTGCATTATAAATTGATTTACAGAGGTTTAAATCCAAATCAAAGTAGTCTATACAAGGAAGCAAACAAAGTTATACACAAAACGTAGAACAGATTTCAATTTGATTCATTACGCATAAACACTTGTTTTAAAGTTTATTACATCCCTGGAGTCTATTTAGAATGCACAGAACACAAGTTTATAGGAAAGGAATAGACTGAAACTTGCCTCACGATTCCAGTTTGAAACCTTAAGCGTCGTCTCTAAGTTTCAGAATTCTCCAAGTCTGTTTCCCATCTGCTCTGCTCACAGTTCCCTTGCTCTATTGCTTCTTGGTTCCATCCAGAAGCAACCCCTCTGTTCTTTCTCCAGTCTTCCTTCTTTAGCCTCACAGAAAATCACCCGAGGCCCTCTATGTTTCTCTCAAGACCAGTCTAGAGCCTCTGTTTTCCTTCTCATAAATATTATGTGAGTAGGATTGTTCCCCAACCCTAGCAGACTTAAAAGAAAAATATATATAGACGTCCGAAACCCTAATCTACATAACTCTATATTTTCCGGGTTTAATTTAAAACCTAATATAAGTCTGCGTCCATACTATATAAAAAATAAAACCCTAATCCTATAACATATACAAGACCAAATAAAATAATTAATTTAGACAACTAAATAATTAAAATTAAACAATTAATTTAAAACAAATACACTATTAAAATTAAACAATTACTTTAAAACAAATAAACAAGTAATTTAGAATCAAGAACAAATACACAATTAATTTAAAATAAAGAAACAATTAAACAATTACACAAATGAGCACATAAATCATATAATGAAATAAAAATGCAATAAAATCAAATTTAAATTCCCATTGTATCATTTTGAAAACTAGGGGTATTACATTTTGCACATGTAATAAGCCTTTGAAACCCCTAGGTTACCCCTAGTGGACGAGTGAAGTTTCGTGAGGGTTTCCAGAAATGATACCCATAAACATTAAGCTCTTTCTCACTAAAGAGGCGCTAATATTCCAAACAAGCATTGGGAGAAAACTACCTCAAGTATGCAATTTTTCAACCATTTCCAAACAATCTCACAAAATCTCAATATCAAGCAAGCAAGTATGGTCCTCCACACATCAAGAAAATGATCATGCAAATCAAAACAACTCTAGAATCCTTTTTGAGGGAACCAGCATCAAATATGTTGCTATCTAAGCCAACTAAAGAAATGATCACATCCTTACCCTCAAACAAGCACACAAATCTAGTACTATTCATCAAGACAAATAGTGGACCTTTTATTAAAGCTTTATTGATCTAGGTGTGCATATTCTTTCCACTCAATTTATTTTTTTTTCATTTTGGGCAGCACTCTCAAAAAAATAGTATAAGGTACAACATAGTGTCTGGGCCACAAGGCATACAAGGAGTATTGGACTCTCAAGTCAAGCAATTTTTAAATTTTAAGCAATATAGTCCTCAAAAGATCAAAATCATAGCTAGTCATTAACTAATTATAGAAAATCCCTCAAATACACAAGCCATCATCAAAATTTTGAATTAACAACAAACACTGCAAATAACACCCATTACCCCCAAACTTAAACGGCATAGTGTTCTCAATGTGCAAAGAGAACAAAGGAAAGAGTATACCAGTGCAGTTACGGCAAAGAATGGCCGGGACAGAAATATCCAAAGTAGGTGATATAATTCCCCTAACTTGGGGTTAACTGTGGTCTTGAGAAAATGGCACTGGAAGAAAAGCTGATCAGATAACAAATGGGATAATAACAGTGCAAAGTGGACATGTAAGTGTAAATAGGATAATAAATGAGCTAAGGAGAGAGGAATAAAGATGGTCCTGAAAAATAATTTGGGCAGCACTCTCTCACTGAAGTCACTGGAATACACTTGATAATGAAGTCAATCACAGATAGATATATCAATATAGCAACAGGATATCCAAAATATTATTCATGGATAAGGAAAATAAAAATAGTATAAGGTACAACACAGTGTCTGGGCCAACTGATTGGCCGCAAAAATATGATAATAGTATCAAAATAACAGTAAAGTATCATAGATATATAAACATGAGGGTAGAGAGATAGAGGTTAAGTATATGAGGATGGTCTAGCGGGGTGTGATCCCCGGATATCTCTGGATAAGTCCTGCAATGCAGTCAGTACATCTAAGCGGAGAGATGCCACATCTGCTCTGAGAGACACAACCACATCCTCCAATGTCTGGATACGCTCTTCGAGGCTAGGTGTCTGAATTAGAGCGTCAGGGATAACTAGATCATGCAACAGAGGTATATCCTGACCCTGCTCCTGAGAATGTAGTGGCGACCCTGCCGGAGGCTGACGTGGTGACTCTACTAGAGGCTCTCGCTCCAGATCGATATCCATATATGTATCTGCAGCCACTTGTGGGTCTACTGGATCATCTGCTACTACTGTTGCTGGCACTACCTACTACTCCATCTTTGCTAACTCGGCCCTCTCAACTGCCAAGATGGCCTCATTCTCGAGACTCTTTATGAGAGTGTTGTAGCTCTTGTTCTAATCCTTCTTGCCATAGTGACAAGCTCCTGGCTCAGGATGCTCTGCTGTATGGAAGGGATAATGCTGGTCTCAGAGAATCTGGGTAATAAGATGTCCGAAGGGAAGGAAAGTAGCTCAACCAGGTTTGGTTTTGCTGATGAAGTTCGCATACAATCTCATCATAACACTCCAGTAGAGTGCTAGGATAGAAAACCGACGCCTTGTATAGAAGGTGTAAAGGACAGTAAGAAAGTTTGAACGCCGCTAGATCTTATGGCTTGCTATAAATACATTTCGGAAGAGAACTGAATCGAAGAACCATAAATTGTCAGGCAAATAAGTTCGGGTGGCGAATGTCTCGCCATCACTGTAGGGGCCTGTTAAAGCAACGGTCATGTCTGCATCAAAGGGCCTCCTCAGAATAGGGTAAGTAAGACCGGGAGGGCAGACGTGTGGGCATCGAGAAGAAGTGGCCAATGACTCAACTGTGATTCAGATGAGATGGCCATCAATAGTAGTTCGTAGCTCCGATAGATTACTCGGGGCCGGCAGGAGGTTCTGGTAGAACAACCGGACGAGCCGCGGGTAAACTGGGTAGGCTACAAGGGCTAAAATAGCTGAAATGCCTCGCCGGTCAATCTCGTTAAAAGCTGCCTTAGTCATAATTGACCGAGAGAAAAAGGCAGTGTCAAAAATAGAATCATGCGCCACTGAAAGGCATGAGTATCTCCTGATAGGTCTATCTTGGACCTGGCCCGGCTGTGCTGGAGGTGGTGAGGGAGATGGTATATGCTCAGCTACATCTGCTGATGAAGAAGATGAAGATACAGAAGCAGGAGAGGCGGAGCGCTCAGACTGAGCTAGAGCTGGCTCCTCAAGCTCCTCAAACTGCTCAGGCTACTCTGGCTGCTCTGGTTACTCTAGCTGCTCTAGCTCCTCTACACGCTGTCTCACTCGGCGATAATACTGCCGGCGAATAACAATCTTGACTCGGGCCATGGCCTGCAAAAAAAAGAAACACTTGCAATTGGAATCAGTAACGGTTATAACATATGGAATAAAGAATTAAAACACACAAATAGAAACATGTCTGTCAGGTTAAGATAGACAACTCAGAATGAATCATATGAATCTATGCAAGTGATAGTGCAGCCAGGTATAGACATTGAATGTTTAGATAAGTGAAGCATGCTAAACAATATAAGTATGAAATGCATCCAATGTGGAAAACACAGGCATTGGGCATAAATAAACTAGCATGAACACTATGGAGGGTGCAGAGATATAAATATGCAAAGTGATGAAATTCGATCGATCAGGAAAAAGATGAGATCGATCCAAGTTGGATCGATCTGGAAATGGTGAGATCGATCTTTCTCAGATCAATTAGAGAAAAATGTGATCGATCGAACTCTGTGAAAATACGAAAAGTCATAGATCTGTGACATGGACAACACGGGGGGCACCCGAGCAAGCTCGTGGGTCCCTCTACATATCAACAAGTCACTATTGGTCATTTAACTAGGCACGTGACCCCCTAAATCAAAATCGGAATGATAACATATACAAATATATATAAATATACATATATATACATGTTTGAAAAGTCAAAAATGGCAATAATGGAACATTGAAGGCTTAGATCTAAACATGGTAATCATGGAAACTCAAGTTTAAACCACAAATTTAAAAATAGAACTCAAAGCTTACCAAATCAAGAGGAGAGAAGTGGAAACCAAGAGGATGAGAGTAAATCTGAAGCGAGAGAGAGATTGGAAGCTTCAAAGATGTCGCTGGAGAGTTGCCAGAGGTGGGAGAGATGACGAACAGTGGCAGGAGAAAGGAAAGGGTTTGAGATCAATGATGGAATCGATCCAAATGTCCCTTGGGTCATATTTTTAAAAACTATCTCCGACATGTTTGATCGATCACTAGGAAATCAGATCGATCGAACTCAGATCGATCAAGAAGGAACTCAGATCGATCTGGACCACAAAATAAGAAAGTATTTTAAAAAATTTTAGAATTTTGGAAAATAAAATTTTTTTGAATATTTTTTATATATTTTTTATATATATAATAAAACAAAATATTTTTGGATTTTTAGAAAATAATATAAAATAAAATAAAATAAAGGTAAAACAAAAATAAAAATAAAAATAAAATAAAATATTTTTGAATTTTTTTTTTTGTTTAAAAAAATCAAAGTCAATTAGGATGCATTCAGATCGATCGAACATAGATCGATCAAAACTCGATCGATCCAACAAGTAAAAACCTGTAGACAAGTTTGATCGATACACAAAAAGGTGATTTTTGATGGATTCAAAAACTTTTCTAAGTATGGAATGAAGATCGATCTGAGGAAAATCTCGATCGATCTTGGAACACTCAGATCGATCTGAAATGAAGTTTGCATGATACACAGAGAGTTGAAATATGCAAGAAATTCTTGCACGATGGGACTAAGAGATGATTGGATGCAGAGATGAATGTTCAATCGATCGAACTTCTTCCGAGATCGAGCGAACAGGCACAAAATGCTTAATTTGAACATGACAGGGCACGCATTCTCAATCAAAGTCCCTAACAATGTGTATGAACCCAGAATATATCTAGACGATGCAAGAAATGAAAAGTAAAATAGAAACGGGGGAGAAATAGGGTTGTAAACCCTACGAAAGCTAATCTTTAACATCTCTAGCAAGAGGTTAGGCTCTTTTAGCCCGGATTAAAAACCTTGTTGTGCATCCCCTTCTTAACGGGGTGAAAGGCACTTTGATTCCCACCCAACAAATTGTTCCTTAGAGAACTTGTTGGGCTTGAATCAAAAGAGATTGATTGTCCTTGGTCTATACAATTTTTGGGCTTCCATGCCCTTGGAACTCTTGGTTTCAAAACAACTTTCTTTGAATTCCTTTTGGTAAACAAACGATAGGAATGTTCAACATCAAGTAAAGACTCAACTTTATTAAGCTCATTCTCAATACATTTTTCCATAGCACACACTTCTTTATGCTTGTCTATTGAACTCGGGGTTGGATTACAGATGTTTAACTTCACTTTCATATGCCCAATTGAGATTTTCATTATTCTCGTCCTACAATTGATGTTGGCATTTGTGGTTGCCAAGAAGGGATGGCCAAGGATAATGGGAATTTGGCTCTTGGGGTTCGGGACCAGTTCCGTGTCAATGACGATGAAATCAATGGGGAAGAAGAACTTATCAATTTTGATCAAAACAACCTCAATAATACCCCAGGGCTTTTTGATGGATTGATTGGTAAGTTGTAGAACTACCAACGTCGGTTTCAAGTTTCCTAAGCCTAATTTAACATACATTGAATATGGAAGAAGGTTAACACTTGCTCCTAAATCTAGAAGAGCCAAATTAATGACATAGTCACCAATGATGCAAGAAGTAGTAGGTGAATCGGGGTCCTTAAACTTTGGGAGAGTGTTATGTTACAAAATGGAGCTTACTTGCTTGGTTAAGACCACTTTCCTTAGTGCTTAGCTTTTGTTCTTCCTCTTTTGGGTGCAAAGATCTTTCAAGAACTTGGCATAAGCCAGAATTTGTTTGATTGCATCCAAAAGTGGAAGATTAATCTTCACTTGCCTAAACACTTCAATGATTTCATTAGTCTTGGTCTTTTGCTTTTCAAGAGAAATGGATCCTTTCAAGGCATCTGGAAATGGAGCTTTAGGCTCAAAAGCTTTTTCAAAATTTTTCTTTGAATTACTTTCAACACAAGAATTTTTCAAATCATTTTTCAAATCATTATTCAATTCATCTTTCAAATCATTTTTCACAACTTTTTCAACAATATGGTCATCCATATGCAATGAAGGAGGAATATGATGTGAAACGGTATGGGTGTCAACTTTTGTTTGCATCGGTTCACTCTCTTCATTGTGAACTCCAATTCAGTTATCAACAATTTTCCCACTTCTTAAAGTTGTCTCCGCATTGACATGCTCAATTGTGTGACCTTCCATTAAGGAATTCGTTTCCACAACAAATTATTGCTTTGGTGGGGCATTTAGAGGCATCTTCCCTTTCTCTCTAGCATTCAAAGTACTAGCTATTTGCCCGACTTGGGTTTCTAGCTTAGCAATGGATTGGGAATGAGAATGAAGCAATTGAGTGTTTATCTCCAAAGTACATAAAGCGGTCAGCACTTTTTCCTCAAAAACGGGACTCCTTGAGTTTCCTTGACACTACGACGATTGATTAGGAAAATGAGAGTTAGTAAATTGATTTCCATGTGATGATTGAAAAGAAGATCTATAACCTTGGAAACCTTGGCTTTGCATTGGAAGTGGAATATACTTGTTTTGAAAACTACCTTGGGGAGGGTTTGAGCCTTCCCCTTGGCTTTTCCAAGAAAAGTTTGGATGGTTCCTCCACCCGGGATTATAGTGTTAGCCATAGGGATTATTCCCTTGGTTGACAAAAATGACATTTGCTTGTTTATGGTTCTCACTTTGCACATGTCCATGGGGACAATTGGAAGTAGAATGTAAGATACTAGAACAAGTCATGCAAGATTCATTAGATGCATGATGATAAACATGATTAGGGGAGGAAGGCATTTGATTTGCCGAATTTTAGTTAATCAAAAATAGATCAAACCTTTGAGATAAAGATTTCACCTCGGCGGCTATGTCATTCAAATTGTTAACTTGATATAAGCCGACATTCTTCTTTCCACCTAAATTTCTACCATTTTTAGAGGACAAAGATCTATGCATTGAATTCTCACTCATGCTTACATACAATTACCAAACATCATTTTCATGTTTATCAAGATAAGAACCACCCATGGATGCATATATCATTCCTCTTTTATTATCCGGCAAGCTTTCAAAGTAGTATTAGACTAATTGCCACTTAGGAATGTCATGATGCGGACACTTCCTAAGCAAGTCATTAAATCTTTCCCATGCCTCATGAAACAATTCCCCTTCCCCTTGAGAAAATTCATGAATAGAAGTTCTCATAGCATTGGTCTTTGATACCGGATAGTACTTCTTCAAGAACTCTTGTTGCATTTCTGCCCAAGAAGTTATCGAAAAAGGCCTAAGATTGTTGAACCAATATTTTGCTTTGTCCTTTAGGGTAAAAGGAAAGAGTTTTAGTCTTAAAACTTCTTCTAGCATGTCCATGTATTTCACGGTGGAACACACTTCAAGAAACTCATCCAAATACTTGTAAGGTTTTTCACTTAGAAGTCCATGATAGTTGGGAAGCATTTGAATAGTCTGTGGTTTAATCTCATAGTGATGTGCTCTAAATGGGGGCAATTGAATGCATGTAGGTGCATTGTATTCATTAGGCACATGAACACCTTGGTTGCCTTGCATAATGGGAGGTTGTGGAACAAAAATTGGCCAAGGCATTCCCAATGGAACTTGGCCTTGTTGTGGAATGTAAGGTCTTGGTATGCCTAATGGTACTTGAATATTGTCATGATGCACATTAGGGTGGAGGATGCCTTGTTGGTCTATATGACCAAGGTCCTCCACATAGTCATTATTTTGCTCTTCCATTGGAAAAATGGATTGATGAGAACTACCCCTTCCCCTTGGATTACAAATAATGGATTCAAGATTCAAATCAGGAGGGACAAGAGTAACATTTAATGACCTAAGACCATGCATGCACAAACAAAACAAAAACAAGAAACAAACAAGTAGCAATCACTTCGCATCCGCAACAAATCAATAATCAACAAATATCCTCCACATACATTGATCATACACTCCTATACTTTGAACAATATGCAAAGAAAAGTAAATTGCCTCTATGCGGGTTCACGATCTATCTAAGAAAGTAAAAACATGCCTCCATGTGGGCCGACGATTTAACTAGAGATTGAGTTAGAAAGAGCTCACAAAGGGTCTTTAAGCAACTTCAATTTAACGTTCAATTTATAAGCTTTGCTATGCCTCGCAAATTTTTAGATTTTAGCCTTTATATGCTTAGCTCAGCTCCTTACTTTTCAATTCAACTTTGCTTGATTTCCGTCACTCAATTCACCTAGCCAATCAAGAACAAACACAAAAAACAGCGTTGCCAAATCCCCGGCAACGGTGCCAAAACTTGGTGTGTTGATGTCGTAGTTGACACCCAAATTGCAATATAAGTGTGGCTAAGTTTGAATTTATAAAATGCCATTACTAACTCTAACTAAAATATAGCTAGGGTGAATAGGGATCGTCCCAAGGGATTAGTTGCGTATTTGAAATGTAAACAAGGTTGGATTTGTAGGTCGAGTGATCAAAATGTGGTTTATTTGGTTAATTATATTACAATGCAATTAAAATTAAAGCAAGTAAAAGGAAATAATTTAGAAAGTAGGGAACAAGATATAGAGGAGAGGACTTGGGGTTTTAGAGTTCACCACTAAGCTTGACTTCACTAAACACAAGTAATTATACATCAACGGGGAAATCGAATTGCAACTTGTGTGTGTGAGTGTGACATTAATTGAAATTAAGCATGGATGACAGATAAGTATAGATTGTCTAGCCAATTCAAATGGAAAACACAATCTATCAAATGAAACCAAAATCCATTCAATGAAACCACAATTTATGCACACACAACTATCTATAAACATGCACCCTTTGCATTCATAAGTATAGAACACCAAGGAACAAGAATAGATTGCCCACTTATCTAGGAATTTAAAGCAACTACACTACATCTAGACTAAAGATATGAAAATTAAACTAATTAAACTAAAGGTGTAGCACAATCCATCAAAAAATAAGTGTGAACCATCAAATAAATTGCAAGACTGTTAAGCACTATGTTTTGATCATCACTAGATTAACTTCATCAATACACTTAGACATGCATAAATTCCATTAAATCTAGAGAAAAACACATGAATCATCCATTCTAGCATACATAGACATATGATTAGAAATAGATAATCAATTGAAAGCGTTAACCCATACACATCAAGTAGAAACCACAAGATATATATATAAATCCAAGATCAAAACATTTATTACAATTAAATCCCCAAAAATATACAAAAGACTAGGTTTAGGAAGCAAACTTAGGGGCTACTCTAGCCCCAAGTAGATGTTTATCCACTCATTGAAGTAGTCATCCAACCCTTAAGGGCTATCTCCATGGTAGGAATGATCTCCTTCTTGATGGAAACCTTAGATGAATGGAAGAACTCCCAAAATGGTGCATATCTCTCAAAGCTCTAGCCTCCTCTCCAAGATTTCTCTAATTGTCTCTTGTTCTCTATGATTGTCTATTGTTGTATATGTGTAAAAATGGCTCAAAGTCTTTATATAGGTAGCTTAAGTGTCACACCTAATGGTCTGGACTCGTGCACTAGGGTCCTTTCAATGATTGCACCACGAGCCATCTTTTAATGAGCTGGACTCTATTTTATTTTAGACTTGAGGAGGTTCGATCGATCGAATTCTAATGAGATCGATCGAACTGTGGCTAGATCCATCGAAGTTTGGCCAGATAAATCAATCCTTAGCGGCACCTTTTTGGAATACAACAAATCTCTGTGATATTTTGGGAAAAAGACAAAAGTGGTAGGTAAGGATAAGATCAAGGAAGTTCGATCAATCGAAAGAATGATGAGATCCATCGAAGATGGAAATTCTTGAGGATTAGGACAAGGTGTTTGATCCATCTTGATGAGGCTGGATCGATCACTTGGAGATCGATCGAAGATTGGTCAGATCGATCGAAGCTTGCTGTTTTCACCACTTTGCACCTTTTTGCTCCTTTCTTCCATTCAGCTTACGATAGTTTCTTTTAGGCTCTAATTTGGCTAAATTGACTTATTTTGGGGATAAGCACCTGAAAAGGGCAATAACATGAAATTAGTCTAAGACGAGAAAATAAGATAGATAAAGGTTCTAGAATACTCAAGCTTAAGGGGTTTAAATGCGCACTTTTCAGCACTTATTAAACGTTAAATAACCCCCTATAATGTTTTGTTTAAGTTCCTAGAGGTCCAACTATGTCCCGTATCATTCAGAATAACACATAAACTTAGTATGCATCAATACAAGATGTAAAACAGAATGTGAAACAATTTGATCAACAATTAAATTTTAATTAATCAACACATAGAATACAGTTTAAAACCTGAATTAACATGCATACTTAATCATTATTAATATCCGTTTAGTTCCTAGAGACTACCTAGGTATGCACAGAACACAGGTCAAAGGAAAAGAGCAATAAATAGAACTTGCCTCTAGGTTTCGAATTGAAACCTTTAACCGTCCTCTGTTTAGACTTTTCGGCGACCTCTAATTGTCATCAACTCCTTTGTTGCCCTAGGTTCATCCCACGAGCAAGCCTCAATAGGCTCTCGTTGGTTCAGCCCCTTGTTCTTAGACAAACCCTAATTATTCCTCTTAGTTTTCTCTCAAACCTCTCTATAATTCTCTTTGCCTCCACTGCTCTGTGAATAGGGTCTAAACCCTTGGCAAATACATAAGGTTATATTTATATAGGCTTATCAAAACCCTAATCCTATTCATAACCTACGTCTAACAAGTCGGCTAATCATAAAATAAAATAAAAAATGTAATTACATATACATATATAGCCCTATACGTGCTAACCCAATATATACATATAATTTATAATTATATATATATATATAACCTATTAACATAATATCAGTATTATTATCATACAAATAAATAATTAATAATAATAATAATCTGTTATCCTCCTAAACATATATACTCAAGTATATCTACAACCAACCCTGTATGGGTAATTATCCGTACCCATACGCAACCTCTATTCCAATAGTCCAAGAGACCTAACTGTTGGTCCATTACTACTAACCAAATCCCTCATTTTAAAACTAAAAATAAAATCAAACACATATTTAAACAATCAACTAAAAATTACATTTAAATCAAAACCACAACAATTAACAAATAAACTTATACAACAATTAATTTAAAACATAAGCATACACTTATAATTAAACAAGTAATTCATTTAAATACATAACATGACACCACATAAACACATAGCCATGTAAACAACTAAAAAGCCACAAGAAATAAAAATTAAAATTCCAATTATATCATTTTGAAAACTAGGGGTATTACATTCTCCTCCCCTAACAAAAGAAATTCCGTTCTCACAATTCATGAAACTCTGAATTAATTTTGTTAACATTTATTTCTGTGCCATTGTGGATTCTGCCTTTATGTATGGGCTCCACTGAATTCCAAATCCTCAAAGAAAATTTATAGGTCCGATATTTAGGAACATAATAATTATTCTACACATAGGTTGTATTTAACAACTACTCATCCTTACCCAATTTTATACAGGGTATATCCATATTCCTCTAAGTTTCATAGGATATACGCACAAAAATTCCCCTGCATCCAGCGTGAACAAGTTGGTAACACTAATCTAGAGACTATCGCCTCAATGGATTAACATAATTCGTGAAAAGTCAATTTAATACGTAAAGACTGACCTTCCTTAAAAACGCACATTGCTTCCAATATGGAAGACATCCCAAACAACCGTTTTCTGATAGAAAACTCGAGTGGGTGAGTTCAACTATTTACAACATCCTACTACTGCCTCCAAACCGCGCGTAATTGATCGGTTGGTCAATTAAACATCAACCTTCGCAATAGCACGAATCATTGTAAAATAGGGCTATTGGTCGGGTAAGTCGAACCACTGGGACTGCGCTAATCTATGGCAACCTAAGTGTCTAGAGTCATTTTAGAGTGATAAGGGGTGTTCATAGAGGGTTTGTTTTATGGTCACTAAACTAGGAATTCAAAGTGCATAAAACAATAGTGTGCTAGGAAGTAAAGAGAGATAGAACAATAGAGAAGAGACTAGGGAATTGACTTCACCACAAGCCATATAAACATGCCTAATTGCAATTAACTTGGGGAACAAAGTATACATGCAACCATGATATCTAGAAATGTAAGACAACTACAATATCTTCAAGAAGTTCACACATTCAAGAATTAAGTATAATCCATCCAAGGTTGGCATAAGTCATCTATCTAAACTAGGGTATAGAATAAAGTATCCTTCCTAAGCTATGAACTATCAAAGTCCTCAATTTGTGTGGTAAGTGCACATGAAGTCTAGAACTAAGCCATAATCCATCAAAGGTTTCCCTAAGCCATGGAATATCAAATTTCTTAAACAACATGCCATTAAAACTATTGTATAATCTCATCTTCATTTTCACTATAAAGATGTAAGTAGCATAATCATGAAGAAACAATTTCTAAGACAAGATAAGAGTCTCTACAAGATTAAATATGGAATGAAACACAAATACATCAAAGTGTATCTCTAGATTAGACAACTTGTTACATAAATGCAAAGTTCCCCAAATATAAACACAATTAATACATATTTACTTGACAAAGGTTACATCAACTCCCTAGGAAGAGGTTTAGTTACCCATGGTAGCTCTAGATGAAGGAGGAAGCAAGGCCTCCAACTCCATTTTCGTGCTCCCTTGTGTTGGCTTGAAGAACTCCTCTCTCTTGCTCTCTTCTCTCTCCTCTAATCTTGTAGAATCAAGCCTAATGTAAATGTGTGGCTTCCCTCTCTTATCTTCTAGAGATAAGGCTCTAAAAACCCCCACCAACCAACATCTCCAACCAACCATTAAAGAGGGAAATTAGAATTGAGGAACCCAAGATGCAAGTGGTTGAAAATGGGCCATTTCCGGATGCAATTCTGCCCTAATTTCGAGCACTCGAAATAAGGGCTCGAGCACTCGAAATTGGAGCAGAATGCTCCATTCTTGCCTTGCTCCGCCCAGACCTACTTCGGTTAAACAGCCATAACTTTGCGCTCCAAACTCCGAATGATGAACCGTTTAAAGATTTGGAGAGCTGATTCAGAGCTTTAAAAACTTCATGTTTTGATAAAGACCCAAATCTCAAGTCTGGTTGGTCGAAAATGGGGAGAAAGGCAGTACTTCAGTGCTGCCAGGCAGTTCTGTGCACCTCTGGTAACAAGGCCATAACTCTCTGCTCCGAGCTCCGAATGATGAACCGTTTGAAGATTTAGAAAGCTAATTTAGAGCTCTAAATCTTTCATGTTATGATGGAAGTCCAGTTCTCGAGCTTTCTGGGTCAAAATGGTGAGAAAAGTCCTAACTCCACTACTGATCTTGTGAAGCAATCTGCCCTAATTTCGAGCACTCGAAATAAGGCCTCGAGCACTCGAAAATTGGCCAGAATGCCCTATGCTTGGTTTGTTCCGCCCGGACCTACTTTGGTAAAATGGCCATAACTTTGCGCTCTGAACTCCAAATGATGAACTGTTTGAAGATTTGGAAAGCTAATTCAGAGCTCTAAAAACTTCATGTTTTGGTGGAGATCCAATTCTCAAGGATGGTTGGTCGAAAATGAAGATTAAGGCAGAATTTCATTGCTACCAGGTAGTTCTGCGCACCTTTGGTAACAAGGCCGTAACTCTCTGCTTCGAGCTCCGAATGATGAACCACTTGAAGATTTGGAAAGCTGATTCAGTGCTCTAAATATGCCATCTAATAATGGAAGTCCAGTTCTCGAGTTTGCAAGGTCAAAATGGCGAACAAAGTTCAGGCTTCACTGCTGCCAGAATTTTAGAATTGGCACCTTTGATGTTCAAAACTCCACAAAGCATCCTTCTTGCTTCTTTTTCGCCAATGGACCTGAAAATATATACATACACACAAATGAATATAATCTACTTAAATAATCAAACGATGGACTTAACTAATGCAATTTAGGGCGCTTGAATATACAATATTCGGCGCTAATCAGTAATCCATTACAAAGGAGAAGATTTCTCTCTGATGTATCCTTAAATGAAGTTAAGGTCTTATTGTACAACCTTCGCTTTCATTTCAAACCAACAGGTAAGAGGTCTGTACTATATAATATATAAAACCTCAAACGTTGTCAGACCACCTTCTTATGCCAACAATATGACAAACAAAAATCTGAAAAGTAAATTTAAACACTTCTAATTATCCATGAAAACCTATGGTATATATTCCAAGCACATCCTCCATGATCAAATTTACGTTCTCGTTCAAATCCCCTGTTTAGAGATATGAAGCAAAACTACTACTCCAAAATCCTCCTAAAGTTCCTTCTAAATAGCAATTTTCATCCATTATAATGGACATCCACATGCTATAACACTACTATCAATGCGATATAAAACTGATATGAAGCTCCAAAATGAACACTACTCGAACAAAGTTACTAAGAGAACCTGTTCAATCCAGCATTCTTGAACCTATATAGAATTAAAATTCCAATTCAGTATTGACAATGCCTACCGACCATCGATTCCTGATTAGTCCTACTCCCATTTTGATATCAGAAGTGGCAAAAATCTCCAATGATATCCAGTTATCAACTTTTTTCCACTTTTCTAACAAGTGTTTTACTTAGAGACAGTTATGTACATGTCTCTATTCGAAACCTGTTCACTAGAACTGACATTCGATGTCTTAATGTACCTTATAACGATATGAGTGCATTAAAAAACATTTACGAATGATACCTCTTATTTACTCCGACATCATTTACAGAAACTACTAATCCTCCTCCAGTACCTTAATCTCTATTTGAGTAAGGTAACACCTCCACTAAGGTCAGCTCCATATTTGAAATTGACCTCCTTAATTTCCTTAGTACTAGAAAGTGTTATTATTACACAAGTTAAAAATTTCAACTGGTAACTCAACAACTAACCGAAAAATTTAAATATCATATCGGTTGTTTAGAGCGTCCACTTCCATATTCCTGTCCACCAGACAGAACTTAATGTAAAGTGTGAATCACCACTTTTATCCATCTAAGTTGTCTCATGATCCGTTCTATTTGTATGAACTGATATCTTACCAGTTCTAAATAGACAAAATGAAAGTGATTTAATCAGTCAACCAATGTCCCAACCAGAATCCTAACCCTTGCATAAAATCAGTATTCTCTAAACTAAATTCGTGGAAAATGCTCTATCATTTCAACTTCAGTATAGGAAATGATTGCAAGGATCTAGTGATCTCTGATAGTCCATCTCGATTATCTAATAAATATTAGCCTCGGATACAAAATCATTATGTCCCTTCTCCTGCCTATCCTCCACACATCTGCTTCATACCATGAAGCATCATGTTTCCACCAGAAAAACAATTAAAGAACTAAGAGTTGTGAACCTCAGTCCTTACATCCTCTCTCCAGTTTGTCTACAAAAAGTGCCGTTAGTCTGGTACCACCAGCTTTCATCTGCACCTATTGTTTGAATTGGAGCATCTACAAAGCTAACTCTGCAACTAAATTCTTACATACTGATCTGTGATAAACGGACCGATATGGAAAGTCAATCGGTAATTCCATTTATCAAAAGTCAACTAACTACATCTTTTCCAAATACACCATGCACCTCTTCTTTATTTAGGTGTTCGATCTCACCTTCATGTCTTTGACACACCCTGTTGCTTTACCACAAAAAAAGTGTTTATTAGACTTCCTGTTTAACTTCAAAAGAATATGGAATCTTTCCATCCTCTAAATAGTCATCAATTTCCTAGCAACAACTAATTGATGCGAATTATGACCAAAAAAATTTCCTTATTATTTATGCAATGAAGAGACTTAGTTTCCTCCTCCATGCGCAACACCGGTAATTCCTTCTAATGACACGCCTTCAATAATAAAATTCCTGACTAAAAACAGACTGATGAAGATTTAGTCAGTCCACTCACTTGGTGTCATTCTAATAAATACTTAAACTAGTACAAAATTTTCCTTCCGACTTGGGAACAACTTTTGAAATTTTCAAGAAGATGTTCAATAAAGTCAGCACCTCCGATAAATCATCGTGGCGTTAAAGTATATCAAACTAATCGTACTAGATTATTTGACTTGTAGTGATGGTTTAACTATCCCATCCCAATTAACGTATCATAAATGCGCATGTCTAGGTCCAATAGATTGGCTAGAATGATATATATCTACCAAATCCTATGACCACATGCTCATAATCCTAGTGTAAATAGTGCTATTACTCCATGTTATTAAAACAATAGTCGGCTGATCACACACTTGTGTCCCTAACTAAACCACATATTAAATCCTGAAAAATTGACGAAAATAAAACACGTAAGATACATACAACAAAACAAAATATAATCCTACTTAAAACATCGTCCTTTCTAGAAAAGAATGTCTCATTTGGAATCAACCTTACCAGATTGGTTCACAATTTCCTTTATAGTTTGATAGATACTCATCCAACCTTGAAACACATCCTTTTTAAACATAACTTTAAAAGCAACATATGTTTGCCTAAGCAAATACCAAGGCTTAATCCCTCAACCTCCTTGTACGCGGAATGCAAACCGTCTAACGTGGCTTTACAAATCAACTTAGAATGTCACAACATAATCCCCATACTCTTCTGAACGTGATATAAATTCATGTATTTTGTTCTAATAAGAACTCCATCAAATCCCCAAACTCCTGAAAAGTATTTTTTTTTTTTTTTTTTTTTTTTTTTTATCTACCTCCTTCAGAGTTGAAACGAAAATTTAACCATATGTAGATTGATCCACACCAACTCTACAAGTATCATTCACTATACTACTAGCGAATAGGATCACACTCATGCAATCATTCATCTTCAAGATGTAGTATCCTCTTTCTTGGATACGCTGAAATCTCTTCCCTTAGGATCCTCTTCCCTCATCTCCTTTTTGAGATCAACTGAAGTTATGTTGGCCCAGATATGCGGTGACCTAACACATACACCTTACTCCCTCCTTGGCTTATACTTTCTAAGTAATGCCAACCCCAGAACTAAACCTTCGATCCCAAGTTCTACTTCTGGCAAAGAACTCGATAACGTACTCGTCTCTATCACTTTCGTCTTGGACCCCATCATTTTCCTAATGTCAACCATTCTGTGACTACAGAATATAATTGACATCAGTTCCTCCTACGAGCCGTAGATAGAGTACTACGAATCCTAATATAGGCTCTAAGTTTTAAGAGATGCAACGCGGAAATCATATAACGAAAGACACTCCTAAAGACACTTGAACCTGGAGTGCTCTGATACCAACTATGATACCCCCGAATTTCCAGATGGGGGTTGGCCAGGCCCACGCCCGAAGGTCCAAGGATATCAAAAATAAATGGCAATAATCGAACACAGAATAATACAAATATGATAAATAAGAATAAATAAAATTACTGAAAGAAACTAAAATGATAATCCATTAACAAAATCCTCAGAATAAATTCTTATAAATAAATTCTTCTGATACAAATAATCCTCCAACTTGTACAACTCGGGGAATTCATACACTGTGGACCCCTGGAAAATCAAACTAAACAAATGACAGTAATAACTGTCTACATCAGAAAACTGAAACATTAATGAACTCCTAAGTAAATAATCTGGAAGAGTGAAGTAGATGATCCCTGCTCAACACGAATAATCCCTACTCCTGACGAATACCTGAAAAATGATAGTGGGTCAGGCCCACAAACAAGTTCGACTCTACTACAGTCCAAGCAGAGACCCGATATGTAGATATATCCTAGATAACCCCAACAATAGCTAAATAGTCTATATATGTATATATACACACACTATAAGGCGCTCGATAGCCCAAAAGTTCTGTCTCAGCCTGAATAAAAGGTAACATGCAAATCGCACATCACATGGGCATGTACACCTAGACTTACCACGGAACATTAACTATATCCAGTTATCCATCCTAGGTGATATATGCACCCTAATCATGATCCTGAGACTCAAGCTCATATTATGGTACCATAATCATATATATAATATCCTTCCTAATGTAGAATATAAAAACAAACATCAAATATGTCATTCAACTGTTTTAGTTGACCTAGCATGAGTATATAGGTAGTACTTAACTTTTATAGTTAATCCATTCCCTATTTCAGAATAGGTAGGAGTTAGCATTTTGATCTAATCCATACCTAATAAGCCACCGTCTCATACCGGTGTATATAATCCACAATCAATCCAATAATTGATAAAAAAGATAAAGTAATTCATCAATTTAAAATCCAGAATAACATCCATGTAATTGACAGAACATAATTTAATAATTCATCAATTAAAATCTAGAATAACATCCATGTAATTGACATAACATAATTTAATAGTTTATCAATTAAAATCAAGAATAAGCATGATAAAATCTAATAAGTATATGACCATATTATGTATCCAATACAGATTTAAAAATCATGTCACAGTCCGTTAAATTGTTAAAATAAAATTAAGCAATTATATCCCGTTTATCCGTTAACAGCATGCACAATTGTTTAAACTTTCATACTGTTAAATCCATTAGCATATAGATATTAATTATGTAATATGGGGTTTAATATAACATGAAATAATGTTTAGAATCCTTAATATTAACCCAGGACAGTCCGGGAACCCTAAAAGTATCCAAACAGTGCTCCAAACAACATCCTGTACACGTTTAGGCATGAGAGCAAGCTCTCAAAAGTTGAGTGCTAGCTCTCAACCAATGGGAGCTGGCTCCCCTACCTTGGGAGCTGGCTCTATGACTTAGGGAGCCAGCTCTCTCAATCCATGGAGCTGGCTCTCTCTTTTACAGAGAGCCGTGGCCAAAAATCTTAGGGAGCCTATTTCATTCTCTTGGGAGCCGGCTCTGTCCCTACTTTTTGTCTTCGTCTTCACCTCCGATGACATTAAATAACCCTTTATAATGTTTTTTTTTAAGTTCATAGAGGTCCAACAATGTCCCATATCATTCAGAATTACATATAAACTCAATATGCATCAATACAAGATGTAAAACAGAATATGAAACAATTTGATCAACAATTAAATTTTAATTAATCAACACATAGAATACAGTTTAAAACCTGAATTAACATGCATACTTAATCATTATTAATATCCATTTAGTTCCTGAAGACTACCTAGGCATGCACAGAACACAGGTCAAAGGAAAAGAGCAAGAAATAGAACTTGCCTTTAGGTTTCGAATTGAAACCTTTAACCGTCCTCTGTCTAGAATTTCCGATGACCTCTGATTGTCATCAACTCCTTTGTTGCCCTAGGTTCAACCCACGAGCAAGCCTCAATAGGCTCTCCTTGGTTCAGCCCCTTGTTCCCAGCCAAACCCTAATTGTTCCTCTCAGTTTTCTCTCAGACCTCTCTATAATTCTCTCTGCCTCCACTGCTCCGTGAATAAGGTTCTAAACCCTTGGCAAATACATAAGGTCATATTATATAGGCTTATCAAAACCCTAATTCTATTCATAACCTACGTCTAACAAGTCGGCTAATCATTAAAGAAAATAAAATAAAATAAAAATATAATTACATATACATATACAGCCCTATACGTGCTAACCCAATATATACATATAATTTATAATTATATATATATATATATATATAACCTATTAACATAATATTACTATTATTATCATACAAATAAATAATTAATAATAATAATATTTTATCCTCCTAAACATATACACTCAAGTATATCTACAACCAACCCTGTATGGGTAATTTTCTGTACCCATACGCAACCTCTATTCCAATAGTCCATGAGACCTAACTATTAGTCCATTACTACTAATGAAATCCCTCCTTTTAAAACTAAAATTAAAATAAAACACATATTTAAACAATCAACTAAAAATTACATTTAAATCAACACCACAACAATTAACAAATAAACTCAAACAACAATTAATTTAAAACATGAGCACACACTTATAATTAAACAAGTAATTCATTTAAACACATAACATGATACCACATAAACACATAGCCACGCAAACAAATAAAAATGCATAAGAAATAAAAATTTAAATTCCAATTATATCATTTTGAAAATTAGGGGTATTACAATTTATAAGCTTCTTGGATTAATAGGATGATGACATGTGTCCTCTCTTGGTAAGGATAAAGTCATAACTGGGCCGGGCCGGTTATATTATAATAATTATCCTTAAATATACTTATTCCAAATATATTTTATTGGGAATAATTATCATTTCATTTAATCATCTGGGCTAGGCTAATTAAATAATTTAAGTAGACCAAGCTTGGCCTAATTAAATAACTTAATTAAATATTAGACCCATATTTGATGGGTCCATTTGTCAAAACTAAAGCCCACTAAAATTTTAGTGTCGACACTAGCCCAGACCTACCACGGAGGGAAAAAAAATAAATAAATAGCCATGTTCAAGATCGGGAAGAGTGAGTGTCAGCAACTAGGTAATAAAATGAACCAAAAAAAAGAAGTTAAAGATTAAGGTAGAGAAAGAGTCTTAATGATGATGGTAGTTTCATTAATTAACACTTTTTATTTTGTATATTAATTGAATTAAATAATCAGGGGTAAATATGACATTTGAAATCACAGGGGCTGTCATTGTTAAAAAAGTTGGTGACCTGCATCTGAGTGACATTAACCAAAATATCAGGGGGTGTCAATGCAATTTACCCTATAAAATATTGTGGGCTTTGATGCGACTAAGCGTGTGCATAAAATAATGCATAACACTTTATGTTTAGAAATAATGTCAAGTGGGCATCATATTTTATAATTTATAAATCACTAAACACTTATGTTATGGAGTATGAAGTGAGCAAGGATCGTCCCAAGTGATCTAAACAATTATAGGTTTTTAGAATTGAATTATACTTTAGTGCTTATGTGATTGCTGAAAATGATTTTGTTTTGTGACTAGAACTAATTTAACTTAAGTGAATGCAATAAAATAATGGAGTTTAAAATATTGGAAAGAGACTTAGGGTGCAGGATTCACCACTAAGCACATTCCCTAACTCACTAACTTTCACAAATTTGGGAAATAATTAAATGTAATTCTAATGCAGCTAACATTTTCAAATAAAAATATGAATCATCAATTTCAACCTTGAATTACCTACTTAATGACAATTAAACTAGGTGTAGCATAATTCATCAATCCAAAGCATGACTCTTCAATTCAAGTTACAATTTTAACATACATCAATCAAGAAGGTAATGCAATTGTGACAAAGAGCATGGAATTCAAGCACAAGTATGGATGGTCTACTTACCTAATAATTAAATTGCAATTAAACTAATTAAACTTAAATTAAACTAATTAAATATGAACTTAAAAAATTAATTAGACAATGAATTAACCTAATTGTGTAGTACCATCCATCAACTAAAAGCAATTTCCATCAAATTGAAGCACAACTACAACTAATTATCATCGTGCATAGACATCAAAAGACTCAATTCACAAAGAAATCAAGTGTAAAGGTTGATTAAAAAGAAAAACACATAAGACAACATGAATTTAACATTGATAACCAATTGGAAGAAGTTATTCAATAACATTCAAAGTCTATACAAAAATTACATAATTTACATCCCCAAAATAGTAAAAGATAGAGAAGTTAGGTTACATGCTTAAGGTTTATCCAACCCTAAGTAGAAGAATCAACTACTCATGGTTGATGGTGTTGAAGACAAAACAATCTCCATCTTTGGATTTATCATCTTTGAGCTTTTTCTCAAAACCCTAGCCTGTTCTTGTTTTTTCTCCCTTTCGCGTGTTTTTCCAGAGAGACCGTAATACCACCATACAGAATATAAAACTTAATCCATAAAAAAATAAAAGAAACTCCCTTAAATAAAATACAAACTAACCTTAAACTAATGGTTCACTTGCCTTAAGTAATAAGCCCATCAGAGCCAAATAGGTTACAAAATAAGTCCAAAAGAGTTAATTCTGTAACCCTTAAAATATGTCAATCCCGTAATTGGTCTACTGCCAGGAGCTTGGCGTCTAGACGTAGTGCATTGAAGCCTCACATCCGGATGCGAGGAATGGTGTCCGGACGCAGTGTATTGAAGCCTCGCGTCCGAACACGAGGAATGGCGTCCGGACGTGGCATTTAGCTGCATCCTTGCTTTCTTCTAGAATTTGTCCCGATGCTCTGGCTTGACTCCAAAAGGCCATAATGGACCGTTTTTAGCTCATTTTAACTTTATTGCCGTGAAATACACATAAACATAAATTAGGACTAAAACATGAAAGTAAGATAGATGTAAGGTCTGAAATACCTTAGCTTAGGTGCTGAAATGTGCAACATTTAAGCACTTATCACGCCCCCAAACTTAGATATTACTAGTCCCTAGCAATGCATTACAATATGAAAATGAAACAAACATATATACAACTATGAACTAATAAAGCAAATAAAGATAACACCATTTCCATAGGGTTCACGGTTGCATTTAGCATATGCAATAAGCCTTTTAAACCCCTAGGTTACTCCTAGTGGACGAGTGAAGTCTCGTGAGGGTTTCCAAACATGATACCTACAAACATTGAGTTCTTTCTCACTAAAAAGGCACCAATATACAAAACAAGTATTAGGAGAAAACTAACTCAATTATGCAATTTTTCTACCATTTCCAAGCAATTTCCCAGAATCTCAACATCAAGCAAGCAAGTATGGTCCTCCACATATTAAAACAATGATTATGCAAATCAAAACAACTCTAGAATCATTTTTAAGCGAACTGGCATCAAATATATTGTTATCTAAGCCAACTAAAGTAGTAATCACATCCGGCCTCAAACTAGCACATAAATCTAGTACCGATCATCAAAACATATAATGGACTTTTTATTAAAGCTTTATTCAACTATGTGTACATATTCTTTTCACTCGAATTTTTTTTTTTACTTACCTAGAGGATCAAAGATGGAAGTATGGTGCAATGTGTTGATCTATTAAGCTTTCTAGTGATCTATGAGGTTAAGTGTTAGGTCAATGACTACCAAATCGGACGGTTTTAGGGCATTAGGTGTCTAAACACCCCTAAGGACTTAGAAGCACTACAAGAAAAAAAGGGCTTTTACGAGGGGCCAAAACACCGTGGAAACTTATTCACGGTGCATTCTAGGCCCTCATGTATGAGGGTTCCGTAAATACTCAATTTTTTTTACAGGAAATAAACTATCTCGTAGAAAAATAATATATTCGCCGTAGAAATTAATTTTGTTTATATATTAAATTTATTTACAACATGGATATTTTCCCGTTAATAATTAATTTACGAGGCACCGATGCATGCTGTAGAAAAGTTTTCTACATGAATTGTAACTGTCGTAGAAAAGTTTTCTAGGGCGAATATTAATTACCCGTAAATAATCTCAAGAGACACTGACACATGAACTAGAAAAGTTATCTACGGCGAATTTTAATTACTCGTAAAAAATATAAACCATTCTCACAAGGTGCCATGTATGCCATAGAAAAGTTATTTACAGGGATTTTCACTAATACGACCTTTTATTTACGGGGTTTTAAGCTCCCCGTAAATAAAATATATTTTACAAATAAAACACCCTTAATTAATGTCAGTTAATCAATTATCCACAACCTGTAATTCACATCACTTTCAAATAATTCAATTCAAAAAACATATCCCATTAAACATATTAAAAGAGTTAAAACTTTTCTACAATTCATCATTTATCACTGTGCCAAAACAATTCAACATTTATCAATGTTCCTAAACAGAAAGTAAATCCATTTGTCAAGAAAATCATCAATTTCCTAACACTTCTGTTGAAAAATTGATAAACCTTCTAGCACTCGAGTTTCAGTTTACACTTGTCAAAAAACCACCTCACTGTACAAAAACCAAGGAAGTAGCTGCATCACACAAGTCTCAAATTCAGAATGATAATAAAAAAGGGAAAGAACAAGATTATCATTTATGAATCATACACAAACATTTTGCTAAGAACAAAGTAGAGGAAAGAAAGCCCAATGAGTTTGTTTATTATGTGTGGAAATCAATAAAATATGGTAGTAATCATGTGAAAGCTAACACAATCAAAGCTATAGCAATCATGTGCAAGCTAACATAAATTTTTAAATCATGTGCAATTTCCATTCTTTTTAATTTTTAAAAAAGATTTTGTTCTAAACTGCAGAATCTCAAGGAGTTCGACGAAGATCTTCTGGAAAATGATATAAACATGACAGTTGAACACTTCAAATAGTTTATGAAAAATTAAGCATTCGTTCCGTACGTACGTAATGCTTTTAGAGTCTGTAGGAAGCAAGCTTTTTTTCTTTTTTATTTTGTATGTATCTGGGTTCAGGTTTTGGGGGAAATAAAAAAAGGAAATGAAGGAAAAGCTTAGATATAAATTATTGATTAGAAATTTCTTATTTTCACTTCTACTCATATAAAGTTATTTCAGTTATTTTCTCTCATTATTGCCATATATACTTTTTTTCCCTTTCTTTTCTGTCATTCTAATTATAACATTTCCTTACTCTTCCTTTCTAATTATTCAAGCATAATAAAATTTTAAGCCCATAGAAATTACAAGTTGCAGTAGCCAAATGAAAACCAAACTTCACATCTCATGGTTCATGGACAACGGAGAACATCAACTTTTCTGACTTTCACAATTGTTAGAATGTCAGATTGGATGCAGATTTAGCTTTTCTTATCACATGAACACAACTTTTAACTTTTCTTAATGTGAAATCCTCTTTGTCACATGGCCCCAACATTTCAATAAATTAATTACTCCCATTATATTTTTTTATTTTTTAAACACGAAATTCAATGAATGAAAACCACACTTCATCCGCAACAATTCCCCACCTCCATTTGTGCACAAAAAATTAAGAATGGTTACTTAAAGGCATGTGACCCCGCAAAAATATTATGAGATCCAAATTTCATAATCCAACATGCTAGCTTATAGTTAACTTACAAAATTCCTTTTAGCTTTCTCGTGTGCCCATCCACTTTGTTCCTTAAAATGTGTGTCCTTATACAAGCGAATAGCAGGATCCTCATCCGTTTCACCGTCCTCATCTTCTTGGCTTTGCCAAAGGCCAAAAGTATTTCATCCAGTTCTTGTAAGTGTTATAAATTTGTCCAAATTAGTGTATATTCTAGCAATTGTCCACGAAACAATAGAACCAGAAAAGTAGCAAGTATTATAGTATTGTCTTCTCAAGAAAGTTGAAACCAAATCTAGTGACAGAAGCATTCACTATGAACAAGACAATATATATATTGTTTATGATTTCTACCAGAATCACGTATCATTTTGATTCTTTGAAGGAACAATGTTCTACAAGTGTTGAACATGAAAACTAATATATTTAAGGGCCTGGAGCCTATTTAAAACTTTTTAACATATTTAACAATGTGAGAATAAGAGAGTACAAATAGTGGGAGATGCAAAAACAGATGTAAGAGAGAGCAAAATTGAAATAAGAAGTAAACCACAAAGAGATAGATTAAAAGCAACACAAACTAATAAATCAAAGCAATAGAAATGCAGAAAGCTAGGAATGAGTATTGTTGAAGAAACTAAAGAGATAATTTAGGAAGTACCTTTTCTCTAACTCATGGAATGACAAACATGAAGAGACTAATTAATTGCAGATGTTGTGTTTGAGAGAAAGAGATTGAGGGATTACAGATTCAGATGTAAATGTTAAAGCCTGATTCAAAAGTAAATGAGAAAGATTATAATAAGAGATAAGGAGAAGATTAAAAAAATAAAAAATAAGATGATATTTGAATCATCAAACAAAACCATTGGTGGTGACATTAATATCATTAGCACGGTGAAAAATAACCCCAAGTAATATTATTTATTACCCTTTTAAAACTATGCAAGGTCCAAAAAGTCTAGGATATTATTTATCCTCAAGCAAAATTAATATCCATATTCCAATCTAATAATTAATAGTGTGACTAATGGGACAAATTAATACTATGCTAAACTATTCAACTTCAATACTAGAGAATCTTTTCTAGCTCGACTGTCCAAACTCTCTTCACACTCTCCCATGGATGACATTCAATTAAAAAAAAAAAAAAAAAAAGGATAGTTTGAGTAAATAGGTAAAAAAAAACCAACAAAACAAATCAACTAATTTTAAAAAGTTTTCTTGTTTTTATTAAAGTTTGAGTAAATACGTTAAACAAATTAACTAATTTAGATGATAAAAGTGGAAAACCAAAAAATTCCAAATCTGTTGTATAACATTATAGATTTAGTTAAAGAAAGTCCAATGGAATAAAAAAATAGAAGAAATTAAAAACTTTCATGGATGACCAAATGGTCTGCAAAAGGGATGGTCACAGCAGGGGTTCATTTAAGCAGCAACTATTAGCTGGTTTAGTTGAGAACTTCCAATCACTTTCTGTTCTTTGCTTTAGAGGAAATTGATACTCATCAAATAAAGAAATCTAATATATAAAAGCAGGATGTGCTTGGTTTAGTCCTAATATATGTTACATTTTCTTAACAGTAGATAATACCCTCATAGAAAAAATTTATTCATAAAATTATCCTTATTCCTTTACTTATAAAAAATAAAAATAAATAAATAGGTATCCTTATTCCTTACATCCCACTTACATGAATTGTGGTTTCCTATATTGACTCTCTTGCAACTATTCTATGATTTAACTTGGAAAAAAGGTGAATACATGTTTTGCTCTCTTTCTACTTCCCAAGTAAGTAGTTTCTCTTGGTTTTTTCTGTAAAATTCTCAAAAAATTAGCTACCCCTAGTTGTTTTTTGTCCTTGACTTGATCTTTGTTTCAAATTGTCTTGGAATATAATTACTATCTTATAATGTGAGATAAATTTCAGTAGTATGATATCTGTGATCTAAAAGTTATTTTCATGCTCACATAGATTGTCCATCATTACTATGATAAGTTCATTTCAGTGTTTTCCGTCATCATCCAAGTGATTTTGATATGTTATCCAACTCAAAATAGTTATAGTTTAACACTATCCTCCAAAATTTCATATACAAACATGTTGTCCTCTATTGTGATTGATCCTTGTCATCTATGATTTCCATTAAATCATTCTGGGTCATTGGAGATGCAATGATCTTAGTCTGACCTTTTTGAAGTTAGATAATATGTGTGTGTTTAAATAAAAAGGCCATTAGGCAATATAGTCTCCATTAATCAGGGGTGTTGGAACTGGAAGGGACAAAACTATATTGTGACATAATTTTTGGCATTATTTTTATAAAGTGCTACTATAGGATTGGAACAACCAAAAAGTGGTTGACGACATGGGATTGAATAGTGAGAATGATATAGTATAGTATATTGTATTCTTGTCTTATAGCAGTAGTCAGATATTTGTCAACATGTTCAACTTGTCTAATGATTTTTATTTCTTTTTTCATTTTCATTTTCATTTCATTGTTGATTTAGTTACATGTTCGGTTCAGATATTTCAGTTTATGAAATTAATTAGTTCTTAGTCAACAAATAGCAAATACTTCTCCTCCATAACACAAATCAACCGATAAGAAGCCTCCACATACAATGATCCCATACTCCTATGCTTTTCAACAAATACAAGAAAGTAAATTGCCTCCACACGAGCCGATGACAAACAATGAAATTAAAATGCCTCCACACGGGCCGATGATTTAAAAATTGGTCACTTTAAGGCATGTGACCCCCTAATACACCGCAAAAAGTTTAAAAATTAGTCACTTCAAGGCACGTGACCCCTTTTTTGCAAATTGGAAGCATGAAAACTTACAATCATCTTTGAAGCAGCAACATCAGTAGCATTGCCATCCTTATTTGTATGTGTGTGTATGAATAAATCTGCACGAGAAAGCTGAATACCTTCTTTTTCATCAATCTATAAAAGAAACAAAAACATTGTGATATATATTATTTACCACTAACATTTATAATCATTCAGATCATTTTTTTCTGAGTTTACACATGCATGCATGTATGTATAGCTTATGTGTATTCCTTTATTTCGTAATTAAATTAAAATTTTATGTGTTTTTTGAAGTGATAAAATTGGTGGTATATTTAATAATTTGTGTCAAAATAATGTAGATAAATATTTGTATGCCAAGATATTAGTGTAAAATTATGGTATATTCAATAATTTATGTCAAAATGATGTAGAAAAATATTAGCTTGTCAAGGATTAGTGCAAAATTTAGATCATTTTGCAGTTACCAATATAATACTAGTTAAATTAATTTTTTTATTCTCACAAAGTCATTCTGGTAAGCCAATTCTAGTGAAAAGACTTTTGACATTTGGAAGCCACGCCAAACACTACAGTAGTAAAGAATGAACGGGAATTATAAACATAATATACAAAATATAATATACAAAAATTTCTTATCATGAGTTTTATTCCCAAAAATGCAAGTACAGATGTTCTCAGCAACAATAACACAACATAATTGTCATACCAGATCACTATTAAATAATAATAATTAAAGAAACTAAAGAAATAATAAAAGAGAAGAAACAAGATAAACCTATAAAAATACAGAATACACCCAACTAAACTAAAAGGTCCCTAATACAAAGCTTCCAAATCCTAATGCTGCCAAATGAGGTTTGAATAAACCATCTGCATTGCTAGCAAAATGATACTGGTACTTGGAATTCTCAACAAGCATATATGAGAACACATAGAATTTCACACTATTTCATTCAATCTAAACTAGCCGAATGGAATGCTTTCAAACTCCTTCACGAAGAATAAGGATCTAACTATGTCACCTTCTTAAACTTGACTATAATGGTGTGAGGCCAGCAAAAGAATTAAAATTCTCAATTGGTGTCAATAGGGTTTCATAAAATATTTATAAAAACCACTAGAAAAGATTCAAAATTAATGTTAGACAAAATGATATACATATGTTTTCGTATTTTATTATTAATTATTAAAAGACAAAACAAAACAATCATAGAAAATGTCTAAAATTACAATGTAAAAGTGTCAGATCACAAGTATTCAGCACAACTATCAGACAGGGATAACTGTTAAATATTTGCTCTCATCATTCAAAAAAACTAAATTAAAAGACATCTAGACTATGAAAGCCAAAAACCCTGAGTGAGAAGTTATATACCCCAATCACAATTATAATCCAGTCGATTGTATTATTGTATATATTAAAAATCACATACTTGTAGTTTAATTTTTTGCAAACAGAATTCCTAAAACGCAGGACACATGTATTGTTTAAACCTCAAATACGTCATAGTAGAAAGAAAACACAGAAGCCTCAGACCGTCCTAGTTCAAAATTAAACTTTCAAAATCAGGGCATGAAGAGAAGTCAAATTAAACTTTCAGATCAACAGATTCCCCCCCCCCCCCCTCCCCCCCCTAAAAAAAAAAAAAAAAAAAAAAAATAGAGAAAAGTAAAGAAAAATTTCAAAGTCCAAAACAAAAAAGTTCAAACAATTAAATATAGGAAGTTAGGAGCACACCTTGTTTAGACTTTAGAAAGCTATAAGGAGAAGGCAAGAAGCTATCCAAGGCTTTCGCGATGTCCAGTGGTCGGGGGCAAGGAGCTAGGGCTTTCGCGAAGAGAGTCGTCTGCCGATAATCCTATATTACACAATATTATCACCAGAATAACAACAATCTTAGGTACAGTGATCTACACAGGTAATCAAAATCAGAAGGCGAATAGTTACTAACCTAAAAAAATTCTCATCCGATCTATTAGTGTAGATGAGGTTTTGGAAACCCCCAACGATGACTTTTTCTCTATCTGTGTGTGCAGTAGCGATGACTTTGTCTCTCTAAACCACCGGTGATGGAAGGGCAAGACCGGTGATGGAAGGAGAGAGAGCTGTGATGGAAGGAGATAGTGCAACTGAAGGAGTTAGGGCTATTGCAAAATGAAATGGGAAAGTGGAATACAGTGTTAATTGGCCCCCAAAAATGACGTAGTTTAGAACCCAAATATTACAAATCAATGGAGGGAAAAAAAATGGAGGGAAGAGAAAAAAAAGAAGGGCTATTACTAGCATTCTTAAAAGAGCACTGGTAAAAGCTTATTTACGGGACAAAAAAGGCGCCTTAGAAGTGAAAACTTTTTTTGCCTATTTACAGGGCAAAAAAGGCGCCGTAGATGTGAAATTTATCCACGAGCTCTTTAATACACCGTAAAAGAACTTAAGTTCATTTTTTCTTTATTTCCTGTGTGTATTCTTTAAGTAATTTTATTAATTGTGCCTATTTAATTGGGCGGGCAAGTTTTATTGCTTATTTACATGGAAAAAAAAGGCCTTAAATGCGAAATTTTAGTGCTTTATCAACGAGGAACATTTATCCCGTTAAAGGTGTACAAATATGCCGTAAATGTATCTAAATATTCATGGGCTCTTTAATACACCGTAAAAATATTTTTCTATGACGATTTTATAAAATCCTCGTGAAAGCATGGCCTATAACGTAACAATTATGAGGATTCTTTTAAAAACTCCGTAAATGGTGGTAATCATAAGGCAAAATAAAGAAGCCCCGTAAATACTATGTCATAAAAGCCCACTTTTCTTGTATTCAAATTAACTAGGCTACAAATCAAAACAACCTCCATCTAATCATTTCCACTTCTCACTTTTTGGGAGAAGTCCTCACTTATATTCTCCTTTTTTTTTTTTTTTTTTTTTTTTTTTTTTAAGCCTAGAGTTTGTGCCCTCTACCTTTCAGCGTGAGAAATTTAATGCTTGTTGAGGCTAGAATCCTGGCTACTTAGTGAAAAGAGTTTGTTATCCACCTTTATCAAGAATGAAAACTTTCAATGCACTACTAGCTCAATTAGGATATAATCAAATCAATAGTCAACAAAACATGTACCCCACAAATGAATGCTATTGTGCGCCTGTGCTAGTGTAGAATCCTAGAGTGAATCTCAAAATAATCACAAAATTAGGATGATGTAAACCACAAATGAAGCAAGATATCAATCTTTCTTAAAATTTACTTCTAAATGGCATCCACAAAGCATACAAGGATTTTATGGTATCATGGTCCTTAACATATCAAAATCAAGCAATTTTTAAATTCTAAGTATTATGGTCCTTAAAAGATCAAAATCATCGCTAACAAGGATTTCATATCTTAATCATGCAATTAAAGCTCCAACTTTAAATAGAATGCAACAAAGTCACCTTACCCCCAAACTTAAACTGCACATTGTCCTCAATGTGCAATAAGAACAATGAAAATGATGGAAAGAATATACCGTGGTGGAAAAAAATGAAGCCTGGTAGTGATCCATTGGGAAAAAGTGTACCCCCAAACTTGGAATCAGCAACCTACTTGAATAACCACATTAGCAACTCATATCAAATATCAAATGGGATAAGAATCATACATTTCAAAACAATATAGAAAACAAATCAAATCGATATAAGATGAAACCCTTTGTAAGAATGACATGATGCATAACTATGCAGAAGGTCACAATGGAAAAACAATTTTTTTTTTTTTTTTTTTTGTTTTTAATATGCAAAGAAAAATGCAATTTTATATACAACTTATAAAATGAAAAATTAAATGGCTAAGTTTAACGTCTCCAGTAAGACGGAATGCTACTTTGAAAATTTTTGTTTTTCCCTTTTTTTTTATTATTTTATTTATTTCTGAATTTATAAATGCATAAATGTAAAAATAGAATAAAATAAATGTTTTTTATTTTTATTTTTTTTACATGGAACGAAGTAGGATCTTAGAACAACTAGTGTTTAACGTCACTAGAAAGACGTGAAATACTCTCAATCTTAAAAGTAAATGCGCCAAGAGAGCGGATTCCACATTTTGTTGAAGAGCGTGGCCATCAATGTATGGTTTAAGCCTTTTGACCATTAAACTCGAAGGTCCCTTCATTTTTTAGATTTTGAAGTTCAATCGCCCCATGAGGTGAGACGGAGATGATCAGATAAGGGCCTTCCTATTTGGTTCTAAGCTTTCTAGGAAAAAATTTGAGTCTTGAATTGTAAAGCCATGCTTTTTGCCTAGGCTCAAAGGACTTTTTCACAATATGTTTATCATGAAATGCTTTAGTCCTTGCCTTGTAAATTTTTGAACTATTATAGGCATTATTTCTCAATTCCTCTAGCTCATTAAGTTGGAGCAAACGGTTCTTTCTAGCCTTATCAAGATCAAAGTTGAGCCTTTTTATTGCCCAAAGTGCTTTATGTTCTAACTCAACCGAAAGGTGACATGGCTTCCCATAACAAGTCTATATGGAGACATGCCTATTGGAGTCTTGTAAGTCGTCCGATAAGCCCACAAAGCATCATTCAGTTTCCTTGACGAATCTTTTTGGGTCGGATTGACAGTTTCTTAATAATGTGCTTAATTTCCCTATTTGACACCTCGACTTGCCCACTTGTTTGGGGATAGTAGGGAGTGGCCACTTTATGTGTGACAGAGTATTTAAAAAAGAGTTGCTTCAAGAATTGATTGCAGAAATATTTTCCTCCATCACTTATCATAGCCCTTGGCATACCAAAATAAGCAAAAATATTTGATTTGACAAATGAAATTACCACGGAGTGGTCATTCGTTTTGGTAGCACAAGCCTCAACCTACTTTAAAACATAGTCAACAGCATCAAGGATATATTGAAAGCCATAAGACATTGGGAATGGTCCCATAAAATCTATGCCCCATACATTAAAGATTTCAACCAAGTTAAGGGCATCATGTCTCTCTTTGACATTGATTCTAACTTTTGGCACCGAACACACAGCTTGCAAAAGTTATAGGCATCTCGGTGGATAGTAGGCCACAAGAGCTCACTTTGAAGAACCTTCAAAGTGGTTTTTTTTTTCCACTAAAATGCCCCCCATAAGCAAGTGTGTGACAAAACACAAGGATGCTCGGAACTTCCTTTTTGGCACACATCTCCTTATGACTTGATCTGAGCAATAACAAAACAGAATGGGATATTCCCAATAGTATTTTCGGATGTTAGCAAAGAATCGGTCCTTTTCTTGTTTTGACTAATTAATGGGAAGTTTGCTGATTACAAGATAGTTAACAATGTTAGCAAACTAAGGCAATGTCCCATTTGAGATTTGAAAGAGTAGTTCATCTAGAAATGATTCATGAATTGGAAGATTTTGAGAAGATTCAACCATTAATCTAGAAAAATGATCGGCAACGACATTGTTAGAGCCCTTTTTGTCCTTGATTCAAAAGTCAAATTCTTGAAGAAGTAGGATCCATCTTATCAAATGAGGCTTGGTTTCTTTTTTCATTAAAAGATGCCTAAGAGCGGCATGATCGAAAAACACAATGACTTTGGATCTTAAGAGATATGACCGAAACTTATCAAAGGTATATACTACGGCAAACAATTCTTTCTTGGTGGTAGAATAGTTCAATTGGGCACCTGAGAAAGTTTTACCCGCATAGTATATAACACATGGTAGCTTACCTACCCATTGCCCTAAAATAGCACCCATTGCGAAGACTCCAACTCCATGAACGCAGAATTTTGCCTCCTTCTTCTTCCTCCCCCTTTCTCCATATTTCTCCCTCTATCCTTCACCCCTATTAATATAGGAAGGGAGTTAGCCTTTCACGTGCAATGTGTAAGCCTCCATTGATGATGAAGACTCCATCTCCATGAGCTTAGAATTTTTTTTCCTTCTTCTTCATCACCCTTTTTCAATATATCTCTCTCTGTCCTTCACCCCTATTTAAAAAAAAAAAATTGATGCGAATAATTTATTTACCAATTAAAATTACCACTTGCAATAGCACATATCAATGTAGAATAGGGCTATTATAAGGGTTTGTCGAACCACAATGAATAACAATCAAGATTGTAAGATTAATTTCTGGTTTTATTTGTGAAATATAGTTGATGGATTGTTTTGTTTATCACATACATAAATTGAATTTAACTAAAATTACTAAAACAAAATTTTGATTGCAAATAAATGAGATAATAAATATAAGGGCTAAGGGAATGACTTTACACAAGCCATGTAAATATGCCTAATTGCAAATAACTTGGGGAACAACTTATATATGTAACCATGATATGTAGAAATGCAAGACAACTAAAATATCTTCTAGAAAATCATACATTTCAGGACTAAGCATAACCCATCTTTGGTTGGCATGGTTCATCCACCTAAACTAGGTTGTGGTATGAACCATCTTCCCTAGGCATAGCCTATCAAGGACATTCAATTGTATGTTGCAGCACATGAAATCAATTATCTATCATAAATTATCTTCAGTTGGTATGGACCATCTACCTAACTAAATTAATCTAAAGGTATAGCATGGTCCATCTTCCTTAAGTATAACTTATATAAATTCTCAATTAACATGCCAATATAACCATTGCATAATCTCAACCTTATTGTCACTCTAAGAATGTAAGTAGCATTATTATGAAGAAATAATTTCTAAGATAAGATAAGAGTCACAACAAGATTATATATAGAATAAAGCACAAATACATCAAAGTGTAATCTCTAGATTATACAACTTGTCACAAATATGCAAAGTTCCCCAAATTTAGATACAATCAAGATATAATTACTTGGCAAGGGTTACATCAAATTCTTAAGAAGGGAGTTAACCTCTCATGTGTAAGGTGTAAGCCTCCATTAATGATGAAGACTCCATCTTATGAGCTCAGAATTCTGCCTTCTTTTTCTTCCTCCCCCTTTATCCATATTTCTATCTTTTTCCGTCACCCCTATTCAAACTTAGCGATAGATAATGATGGATGGTTGATATATAAATAGAAAATGCCCTCCAAAGAGATCATATTTAATAGCCTTTTAAATTCTTAAAGAGTTGGAGACATCCCTAAAATCAAGGAAATAAACTTTGACTAAATCAAAGTGTGACAACTCAACATGTTGGCAGAATCAACATATTATTCTTCTGTATTTTTGACCTATCAATTGCCCAAATTAGACTTTACTCTAAACATAGAAAATATAGTACTATGGGTCAGATTTCCAAATCATTAAACTATTTAGTAATTGGATTTATAACCTAAGAGATATGGTCAAAATACCACAGGAGTGCAAAATTGAGTTCTGCCACCTGGCAGCATGTTGGTGTCCTCTTGCTCTTTATTTTTGACATCTGAAACATGGGAATTAGACTTCTATTAAAGCATACCAAACATAGAGCCCTGAGTTCTCTTTCCATAGAATCAAATGGTTCATCATTTGGAGTTCAGAGTAGAGAGTTATGGCCCTTTTTACCATAGGTCCGCAGAGTTGATAACAACTTGCGTCGGGACTCTAGAACTCGTGTCGAGACGTGAAGTGCTAATGCATGCCTAAATGCAACTACTTTGCATTTCTTCAGCTTGGACCATTGAGTCCTTCTTCATCCAAATGTGTTGCTAAGAGTTTCCATAGGATATTTGGGCCATTACTTCTTGAAAACCACTTGATATTTAGGCCCGATATGACTTGTTCTTCAAAAACCCTTAAAACCTTATTTTTATTCCTTTTTTACCAATTAAACCTACAAAGACACAAAAACACAAAAATGAAGATAATCTCTACACAAAGATCAAATAATAGGCTTAGCTAATGCAATTAAGGGTGCTTAAATATACAATATTTGGCACTTATAACACCCCCAAACTTATATTTTTCTAATCCCTTAGCAAAACAAAATTGAAACACAGATTTCTCCTCTTTAGTGGGAGTGACAATTGCATTTAGCATATGCAACAAGCTTTTTAAACCCTTAGGTATCCCTAGAGAACGAGTGAAGTCTCGTGAGGGTTTACCCGAAATGATACCCGTAAACATTAAGTAACAAGGTGATGCGTCTATGTAATGATCAATAATAATTAACCATTTTGCAATAACACAAATCATTATAAAATAGGGCTATTGGTCGGGTAAGTTGAACCACTGGGATTACTAGTTTATGGCAACCAATGTGTCTAAAATCACTTTTAGAATGATGAAGGGGTATGGATTTGGGTTTACACTAAAATTAGGAATTGAAAAATGCATAAAACAATAATGTGCTAAGAGATAAAGACAATAAAGAAGGGACTAGGGAAGTGAATCCACTACCTATCAATAAGCATGTTAGGACATGATTTACTTAGGGAAATAACATATATATATGACCATGGAATGCAACAACACAAAATTGCTACATTACCTTCAAGAAATTTATGAAATCAATAGGCAAGAATAACCTATCAAAGCATTACATGTTTTGGTTACCTAAACTAGGATGTAACCTTAGACATGCTCACTAAGCCAAAGATTATCAAGCCCTTAATCTCATAATAAAAGCACATGAAATAGAAATCAAGAATAATCTATCAAATGAAGGCCCTAAGTAATAGATTATCAAACTTCCTAAATATCATGCCAATAAAAACACTTCCATGAACTCATCTCCATTGTCACTATGAAGATATAGCAATATAATCATGAGAGAAAACAATCTAAGACAAGATATGTAACTCAAAATGATCATTTATAGACATTGAAGTTCATTACATCATGTAAGGTGCTCTACCTCATGGAAAAACCATATATATACATTATACCCCAAAATTAAATCAAAACTAAGCAATGCTTACAAAATAGGGCTTCAGCACATCCCTAGATAGGGAGTTAGTTACCCATGGATACAAGGAATAAAGAAGAAAAAGAAGCCTCCATCTCTATTTTCGTACCTAAGGCTTCAAGAATACACCAAGCCCTCCAAACTCACTATTTCTTTCTCTAACTTAGCACAAATGTGAGATATCCAAAAATACAAGCTTCCAACCTCCTATTTAGGCAAAATCCTACCTCCAGCCACTCAATTTCGAGCTCTAACTACCCTAAAAGCCATCAGGACAACATAAATTTCTTAGGGGACAAAATGCAGCTTGAAATCAGGAGCAGGTTATCTGCTTTTAGCAGATCGGCGGGGGCCCGCGGGCCCTTAGAATTTGAGGGAGCATACTGGGGTGTTTGGCGGGCGCTCGAGGGGCTGCGGCGGGCCCCCGCGAAGCTTGCGATGGGGGCCCGCGAGACACTATGGGGCCCCACAAATGATAAGAGGCTACTGGCCCTTTTGGCAGGCGCCCGTGGGGCTCTGGCGAGTGCTCGCGGTTGCTTGCCTTCCATACATTCAGCTCCTTTCTTGAACCAATTAAGATTGGTCTATCAATGCGATCTTCGATCTGAGCACTATGCCGCAAACTTTGCACATGTGATGACTCAAGAAGCTTGGCCCAAAAGATGGTCCCCAGCAATGGCATACTTTGATTCTTCAAGAGTCTGTGAAAACTGTTCCTTAAACCCTATTCGGGGGAACCAACCTGAAAGTAGAAGAAAATAAACAAATAAAGCTAAACTATACATTATGATCAACTAATGGACTTAACTAATGCAAATAAGGACACTTGAATATGCAATATTCGGTGCTTATCACACCCCCAGACTTACATTTTGATAGTCCCATAGCAAAACCAAATTATAGAACCTAACAACAATTACAAAATTTGAAATGCTGACAACATGCGTCAATCATGAAGTGTGAAAATACCTACAAAGCTCAAATATAACTTGGAACAACAGAAAATTGGAGAAAGATTCATTAAGCAGACTACCTTGCATATATGAAGCCTTAATAAAAAAAAATGGCAAAACACATTTCAACTTTTATGCATTAATCATCATAGTCTATATAAACACTTTAATTGTCATTTCTTGAATAAAAAATGAACTTTAACTTCAGTGAAAGTGAACCGGATTCCCAATATGTGACTTTTACCCTCTTTTTCTAATCACAGGAACACAAGCCTTCAAATCATTGAATTTCCTTCTAAATAAGGTCTTTAAGGCATGACTTTATTCACAATACAACTTTTGTTGCTTGCTGAAAATTTATTATATAACTTAGAATGATACATATTATGGTCATGCAATGCCGAAGTCCTTTAACCTTTCTAACCAACCCATGTAACAAGTGTTAGGCCAACAACTTCCAAACCGGATGGTTTTAGGGTGTTAAGTGTAGAAACACTCATAGGGCTTAATAACTCGAATTGACAAGACTACGAACTCCAACGAACCATATTTATTTATTTATCTTTTCGTGAATGACAGTGCAATGTCTAAGTCCCTTAAGCTTTCTAACGAACCCATGTAGTAAGTGTTAGGCCAACAACTCCCAAACCAGATGGCTTTAGAGTGTTAAGTATAGAGATACTCCTAGGGCTTAATAACTCGAGTTGGAAAGGCTACAAACTCAAACTGGTCATTGTCATTAATTACTTCTTCTTCTTTTTTTTTCTTTTTTTTTAACTCAAAATGTGCCAAAGATATCCATTCATTAGGGTCATCACCTCAAATCGGCTGAGTCATGGTCAAGGTTAATTGGGTTGCATACCTCACAATTAGGTTCCCGGTGTGCATCTGTGCAATGTGAAGCATAGAAGAGTATGAAATCCGACGAAAATCTAATTGAAGCATTTATACAAACCGATATGAATCAACATTGTCGTTTCACATTTTTCTTTATTTTCAAGTGAGAATTGAAAAGCTTTAGTCCTTGCCTTCCGAGAGATGAAATGGGCTAGTACATGATGCACATACCGCACTTACCGAATTTTGAGATAAAGAGGGGGAGAGATGTGGTGCCATCAATTGATAGAATTTGTGGGCTATGGCATCCACTTGAGAAGATTCTTCCCTTATTGTTTTTGGTTGGCAAGGATTGGTATTCTTTGCATTGGTTGAAGTCGGAGCCCTATGAGAATTATGTTGTAACGAATTTTCACTCAACTTCTCGAGTAAGGTCCAAGCCTCATCCACATTCTTAAATATGAACATCCTTCCACATGAAGAGTCAACCATGAGCTTATGTGGTTCGGTTAAACCATCACAGAAGGCTTCGAATTAAGTGGTGCAGACACTTTCTAAGGAGATCTTGTAATCTTTCCCAAGTCTCATGGAGTTGTTCCCCATCAATTTGAGAGAAGCTAAGAATGAATCACCTCATTTGATTGGTTTTACTTACCGGATAATATTTGTTAAGAAATTCTTGCTGCAGTTGAGCCCATGAAGTGATGGAATTTGCAATAAGGGAGTTCAACCAATAATTTGCCTTATCTTTTAAGGAAAGTGGAAAAAGACGCAGGTGGAGTGCATTCTCGGGGAAACCCCACATTTTGATGGTAGATAAAATTTCAAGGAACTCATCAAGATGCTTATAGGAATCCTCGTTATCAAAGCCATGGAAGGATGGAAGCATTTGGATTGTGCTAGATTTGATTTCATATTGAGGGGCCTCAATGTTTAGCATCACTATACAAGAGGGAGAAGCATAAGTGGTCCCGAAGAGTCATAGGAACCACATTTGGAATGTTGACCCTATCATTATTAATTCCCTCATTCCCCAAATTTTCTTCATTATCGGCCATTGTATTAAATTCGAGTTCAATTCCTCTTATGCTAGCAGATTCCCTAAGGTTTCTTCTAAGAGTCCTTTCAAGTGAATTTATGTCAACTGGTGAGTTAAGTGTTGGTAAGGAAAGTGATCTACGGCCAAACATCAACAACACATAATATAATCAAAACAATAATTCATCACCATAACCTCCACATATGATGTTCCAGTTCTCCACAATTATCAATACAGAAACAATAAATAGCCTCGACAAGGGCTACACAACCTAACTATCCCTAAATTTTAACCACATGCAAGATACTCATAACTTTGAAACTAGATCTTCGAAAACTTACCTGAAGTCGTCTAGACTTACAAATTTGCTAGCTTTCCCTCAGCAACCCTTGAGTCCCTAGAATCTCATAGGAATACTTAAAAAACAGATTATCAAAACCAACAAGAAAATATTTACAATAACACAATATTCACAATCAAACCAAAGTTAATCCTAGAACCTCGGTTGAAAAACCATTTGCAATCCCCAGCAACGGCACCAAAAATTGATGCGCCTATCCAACGATCAATAATAATCAACCCTTTTGCAATTGCACAAATCATTGTAAAATAAGGCTATTGGTCGGGTAAGTCGAACCACTGGGATTGCTAGTTTATGGCACCCAAGGTGTCTAAAATCACTTTTAGAGTGATGAAGGGGTATGGATTTGGGTTGTCACTAAAATTAGGAATTGAAAAATGCATAAAACATTAATGTGCTAGGAAGTAAAGAGATAAAGACAATAAAGAAGGGACTAGGGAAGTGAATCCACTACCTATCAATAAGTATGCTAGGATATGATTTATTTGGGGAAATAACATATATATATGACCATGGAATGTAACAACACAAAATTGCTACATTACCTTCAAGAAATTTATGAAATCAATAGGTAAGAATAACCTATCAAAGCATTACATGTTTTGGTTACCTAAACTAGGATGCAACCTTAGACATGCTCACTATGCCAAAGATTATCAAGCCCTTAATCTCATAATAAAAGCACATGAAATAGAAATCAAGAATAATCTATCAAAGGAAGGCCCTAAGTAATAGATTATCAAACTTCCTAAATATCATGCCAATAAAACCACTCCCATAAACTCATCTCCATTGTCGCTATGAAGATGTAGCAATATAATCATGAGAGAAAACAATCTAAGACAAGATATTTAACTCAAAATGATCATTTATAGACATTGAAGTTCATTACATCATGTAAGGTGCTCTAGCTCATAGAAAAACCATATATATACATTATACCCCAAAATATAATCAAAACTAAGCAATGCTTACAAAATAGGGATTCAGTACCTCCCTAGATAATGAGTTAGTTACCCATAGATACAAGGAATGAAGAAGAAGAAGAAGCCTCCATCTCCATTTTCGCACCTAAGCCTTCAAGAATACACTAAACCCTCCAAAGTCACTATTTCTCTCTCTAACTTAGCACAAATGTGAGATATCCAAAAATACAAGCTTCTAACCTCCTATCTAGGCAAAATCCTCCCTCTAACCACTCAATTTCGAGCTCCTACTACCCTAGAAGCCATCAGGACAACATAAATTTCTTAGGGGACAAAATACAGCTTTAAATCAGGAGAAGGTGATCTGCTTTCTGTAGATCGGCGGGGGCCGCGGGGCGCTGGCGGGTGCCCGAGGGTACTTAGAATCCTTGGGAGCGTACTAGGGTGTTTGGCGGGTGCCCGCGGGGTTGCGGCGGGGGCCCGCGAGACACTACGGGGCCCTGCGGATGACAAGAGGCTACTGGCCCTTTTGGCGGGCTCCCGTGTGGCTCTGGCTGGTGCCCGCGGTTGCTTGCCTTCCATACATTCAGCTCCTTTCTTGAACCACTTAAGATTGGTCTGTCGATGCGATCTTCGATCTGAGCATTATGCCGCAAACTTCACACATATGATGACTCAAGAAGCTTGGCCCAAAAGACGATCCCCAGCAACGGCATACTTTGATTCTTCATGAGTTTGTCAAAACCGTTCCTTAAACCCTATTTGGGGGAACCAACTTGAAAGTAGAAGAAAATAAACGAATAAAGCTAAACTATACATTATGATTAACTAATGGACTTAACTAATGCAAATAAAGGTGCTTGAATATGCTATCGCAAGGCTCATTCTAGTATACATTGAAACATGTAACTTTAGGAGAAAGACTCTATCATGAAGACTACAACAAGTATACATACAATGATATCTCAAAACAATATTCAATTCCCAGCATTCATGCATCAACAAAATAGTCCGCATACATGATCTTCAACATCTCATTTATAATCGAATTTCATCTCAATTTCCTTATAAGTGAACCGGAATTTAATTTTCTTTTTATAATGCACTTTTAACCCTCTTATGGCTTATACAATGTCTTTCACATTCTTAATTTATCTTTTAAAATCATAATCCACGGCATGAATTTATTTGAACACATTTTGTGTTGCTTTTTTTTTTTTATTTTTTTTTAATTTTTTTATGCATGACCATGTGTAATGCCCAAGTTCCTTAAGCTCTCTAATAACCCCATGTAACAAGCGTTGAGCCAACGACTTCTAAACCAGATGGTCTTTGGGCGTTAAGTGTAGAGACATTCTTTCCTTGTCTTCCTTTTTAATCAGTTGACATGTTGAAAGAATGCAGTTTTATTCAATTTTTTTTTTTTTTTTAATGCCAAGGATTATTTTATTCATCTGACTTACTAATTCAGGGAGCCAATTAAGTAAAACCACAAGAAAGGGAATGCAATTTCTGGTGTGTTTAATGTGCATTGTGAAGTCATTTAGAGATGAAAGACTCCAAAATAAAACATTTAAATCATGCAATGAACCTTTTTTATTTGAACAATCATGTTAGCAACTTTCAATCATTCCTTGATATCCTATATAAGTATACAAGTTGTATTAATCACATAAATTCCTCCCAAACTTAGTTCTAACAATACCAAAAATCATTTGCCTAAATATACAATATTTGTTGTTGTTGTTGTTTTGTTTTTTTGTTTTTTTGTTTTTTTTTTTTTCTTTTTTAACATATCAACAATAGAAACTCATCTGACAATGACAATATGAATATGAATAGTTAACACTCAACACCCTCAAACTTAAATAATACATTGTCCTCAATGTACAAAAACAAGTATAGAAACTAAGCATGCATAGAAGCGTAAAAAAAGAGAAACTACCGAGTGCGGAACAGTGATTCCATTACATCCAGTCGCATTTAAAATGCCAAAGTACTTTCCCTACACTTGTACCTGATACTCTGTCTACATAAACTAAGTACCAAGCATAAAATCATAGACATAGATAAGGATATAAATCTGAAATAACATGCCATGCTTTATTAAAACCGAAAAAGAAATCAAAATTTAGGCACATCAAAAAGTGCACCCACAAATGTCATGCCAAACATGGCTCAAAACATAGAATTATTGAAAAGGAGCAAAAGGCTGACGGAAAACTACTTTGATTTTTTTTTTTTTTTTTTTGTTATATATATATTTTTTAGAATTTATGAATGCATAAATGTACAAAAGGAAAAGAAAATAAAAGAAGAAAATAAACTTATAATAAATTGCAAATTAAAATTGTTTTTATTTTTATTTTTATTTTTTGTTTTTATCATTCACAACATAGTGTCCGGACTGCGCCTGGGGACTAATATTCGGTGTATGAAGATGGTGTCCGGACATAGGAGTGCCCAGTTGTTGGCATCCGGAGACGAGGATTGGCATCCAGACGCGGGTCTGCTCAGGTGATGGCTTTCAGACGCAAGTTTTTTGTGGAATTGGCGTCTGGACGTGGGAATTGGCGTTTAGACACAGAAGTACTAAAGAATGTGCTTCCAGACGCGAAGATTGGAGTCCGAACGAGAATTTGCCCAGGTGTGTGCTTAAGATGAGCCCAAAAATTTCTGAAGATGTTACCGAAACCATAATAGGACTATAGAAACCCAGGATGACCACTAAAATGAAAATTGAGATGATTCCAAATGGAGTCTCTACTTAGTCATTTGCAAAAAATTTGGTTTACGGTAACAAAGATGTAAGGAAGCTTGAAATAGAAAGAATTGCTTCATTGGAGTGCTAAATTTAACGTCAATAGCTAGATGATAAGCGCCGAATATTATATATTCAAGCGCCCTAAATTGCATTAGTAAAGTCCGTTGTATGTTAATTTATGTAGATTATCTTCATTTCTATGTTTTTATGCATTTTCAGGTTCATTGGCCAAAATGGAACAAGAATAAGGCCTTGTGGAATCTTGAGCAACAAAAGGTGCCAATGCTGAATTCTGGCAGCAGTAGAACTTGGACTTTGCTTGCCATTTTGACCTTCCAACCTAGAGAACTGGACTTCCCTCATAACATAAAAGATTTAGGGCTCTGAATTAGCTTTCTAAATCTTCAAACAGTTTGTCATTCGGAGCTCGGAGCAGAGAGTTATGGCCTTATTACCAGAGGTGCGCAGAACTGCCTGGCAGCAATGAAATTCTGCCTTGATCTTCATTTTCGATCAACCATCCTTGAGAATTGGATCCCCACTAAACATGAAATATTTAGAGCTCTGAATTAGCTTTCTAAATCTTCAAACGGTTCATCATTCGGAGTTCGGAGCGCAAAGTTATGGCTGTTTAACCAAAGTAGGTCTGGGCGGAGCAAGTGAAGCATGGAGCTTTTTACACTAAATTCGAGTGCTCGAGGCCTTGCTTAGAGTGCTCGAATTTTGGGCAGAATGCCCTTCGGAAATGGCTCATTTCAGCCCACTTGCACCTTGGTTTCTTCATTTTGCTTTCCTCTTTAATGAAGTGGTTGGAGATGTTGGTTGGTGGCCTTTTGGTGGTAGATAAGAGGGATATGAGCCACACAATAGGGGAGAGCTTCATTCTACAAGATTAGAGGAGAGAGAAGAGAGCAAAGAAAGGAGAGTTCTTGGAGCAAGAAAGGGGAGCTCGAAAATGGAAGGAGGATCCATGGTTCTTCTTCATTCTAAGGCTCCCATGTGTAACTAACTCCTCCTCTAGGGAGGTAATGGAACCCCTCATTGTAAGCATGCTTTATTTTTGATTCTAGTTTAGGAAAAATAATGTATTTTTGTGGTGATTCCATAATCTAGAACTCTTACTTGATGTAATGAATTGATTTTGATTTAATGATCATGTTGGACCTACTTTCTTGTCTTAGAATGTATGTTTTCATGGTTGTATGGTTTACATTTTCATGGTGACAATGAAGATGAGATTTTTGGAATGGTTTTAATGGCATGTTGTTGAGAGATTTGATAGGCCATAGCTTAGGTTCTTCCTTTGATGGCTTATTCTTAATTCTTAGCTTCATGTGCTCTTATCATGTGATTGATGATTTGACAATTTCTAGCTTAGTGAACATGTCTTAAATTACACTTTAGTTTAGGTAATTGAGCATGTAAAATCTTTGATAAATTGTTCTTGCCTATTGATTCCATGAATCCTTTGAAGGTAATGTAGTAACCATGAGTAACTACTTATCATAGCCACATATTTATGTTGTTTTTCCCCGAATGAATCATATTCTAGCATGTTTATATTGTAGGTGGTGAAGTTACTTCCCTAGTCTCTTTTACCGACATTTTATCTCTTTTAAATTCTTGCAAGTTCTATTTTATGCATCTTAATTTCATAGCTTTAGTGACAAACCAAGCAAACACCCTATTCCCCCTTATCATTCTAAAACGATTCTAGACGCTTAGGTTGCCTTAAACTAGCGCAGTCCCAGTGGTTGGACTTACCCGACCAATAGCCCTATTTTACAATGATTCGTGCTATTGCGAAGGTTGATGTATAGTTGATCGACCGATCAATTTTTGGCGCCGTTGCCGGGGACTGCAAACGGTTTAGCGACCAAAGTTCTTGGGTTAATTTTAGTTTGATTGTGAATATTGTGTCTTGTGAATATTTCTTGTGTGTTTTGACCATCTCAATGTTTTAAGTGTTATAAGTGAGATCCTAGGGACTCGAATCTCGCCATGGGAACGCTAGCAAAGCGTAAGTCTAGAGGACCCCAGGTAAGTTTCTTGACCTTTTAGTTTCACATTGTAAGATATTGTGCATGTGTTAAGTTTAGAAGTAGTTAATTTATTTGCAAGCCCTTGTTGAGGCTATATTATTGTTTTAATTCTGTGTATAAGCATCGGTCCTTGTCGTGGCCATTTATTTTCTGTCTTGATAATTGAGGAGAAAGGGAACATCGTATGTGGAGTTGTGGATAATGAATTGCTTTGTTGATTATATGCTGTGCTGTTGATGTTCGGTCGTAGGTCACTCTCTCTACCCACAATCGATTCGCCCATTGATATCAATTCTCTTGAAAGAACTCTTAGACGGAACCTTAGGGAACCCACTCTTACAAGGGACCTTGAAACTGAATTCAATATAATGGGGGATAACGTAGGAAATCCGGGGAATGAAAGGGCTGAAATTCCTAATGTAGAACCAATGACTCTTAGAGATCATTTCATTCCTACCACCTATGCTTCTCCTTCTTGTATAGTGATGCTAAACATCGATGCAGCTCAATATGAGATCAAGTCTAGTACCATTCAAATGCTTCCATCATTTCATGGCTTTGATAATGAAGATCCATATAAGCACCTTGATGAGTTTCTTGAAATCTGTTCGACCATCCGGTTGAGAGGTTTTCCGGACAATGCACTTCATCTCCATCTTTTCCCATTCTCCCTAAAGGATAGGGCAAAATATTGGTTGAACTCCCTCGCTCCCAACTCTATTACTTCTTGGGCTCAATTGCAACAAGAATTTCTTAAGAAGTACTATCCGGTGAGTAAAACCAACCAAATGAGGTGTTCCATTCTAAGCTTTTCTCAAGTTGATGGAGAACAACTCCACGAGACTTGGGAAAGGCTACAAGATCTTCTTCGAAAATGTCCTCATCATTTGATCCCAAAATGGCAATTAGTGCAAGCTTTCTATGCCGGTTTGACCGACACCCATAGATTTATGGTTGACTCTTCTTGTGGTGGGATGTTCATGTCCAAGAATGCGGATAAGGCTTGGACCTTATTTGAGAATTTGAGTGAAAATTCACTTCAACACAATTCTCGTAGGGCTCCGACCTCAACCACTCCAAAGAACACCAATCCTTGTCAACAAAAATCAATAAGGGAGGAATCATCTCAAGTGGATGCCATAGCTCATAAATTCTACCAATTGATGGCACCACATCTTCCTCCTTCATTGTCTCAAAATTCGGCAAGTTCGGTTTGTGCATCATGTAATAGTCCATTTCATCTCTCGGAAGATTGCCCCACACCGGAGCAATTTCCCAATCCCAACCAAGAGCAAGCTAATGCTATGTTCTCACGGCCCGGGAACAATCCATATTCCAACACCTACAATCCGGGTTGGCGAGACCATCCGAATTTTTCGTGGAGGCAACAAGCCCCACAAAATTCCCAACTTCAAAATCAAGGGCCTCAAAATCAGCCCTCTTCTCAATATCAAGGTAGGCCTTTCCAAGCCTCTTCAAGCTACCAACCTCCATACAATCCAAATGTCTCCACTCAACCTCCTATGAATCCAATTGATGAGATAGTGGCTGCAAACAAGCAAATGATGGAATCATTAAATGTGCAAATGATGGAATCATTAAACAAGCAAACACCCTATTCCCCCTTATCATTCTAAAACGATTCTAGACGCTTAGGTTGCCTTAAACTAGCGCAGTCCCAGTGGTTCGACTTACCCGACCAATAGCCCTATTTTACAATGATTTGTGCTATTGCGAAGGTTGATGTATAGTTGATCAACCGATCAATTTTTGGCGCCATTTAAGGCAAGCATCTCTTGACATCCTTGCAACCTTGCAACCTACTCTCCAAATGGTTCACTCCCATACGCAATCCATAGCTAGGTTCGAAAATCAAATGGGACAAATAGCTAACCAAGTGAACCAACTTCTTCAAAAAGACAATGGTAAGCTTCCCGCTCAACCATTTGAAAATCCTAGAGGAATGCATGTGATTGATGAAACCCCTCCTCCGAGTGGGCCGACTCATGAACAAGTTCAAGCTATCACCACCCTTCGGAGTGGTAGAGTGGTTGACAACAAGGTTGATGGAGACACAAGTGAGAAAAACCCTCCGTTGAAAAATCCAAATTCAAGCTCTTCTAGTCCAAATCCAAGTTCTTCTTGTCCAAATACCATTCACGGAAGTCCCACGCATGTCACCCCAAATGTGGAAACTACTTATGAGCCAAAAGCTCCATTCCCTCAACGTCTTCAAGAGTCGACACATTTTGGGAATAAGAATTGCAAAATTCAAGACATGTGGGAGGTCTTTAATCAAGTAAAGATCAATCTTCCTCTCTTGGATGCTATCAAGCAAATTCCTCCCTATGCAAAATTCCTTAAGGATTTGTGCACTCAAAAGCGCACTTCCAGAAGTCATTTACCAAAGAAAGTGAGGTTAACCGAAAATGTTAGTGCGATCATTCAGCACAGCACTCCTCCGAAGTATAAGGATCCGGGTGCCCCCACAATCTCTTGTGTCATTGGTGACAACAAAATCAAGAGGGCCCTCCTTGACTTAGGAGCTAGTGTGAATTTGATTCCATATTCGGTTTACCTATAACTTGGTTTGGGAGATCTAAAGCCAACTCCGATAATGTTGCAATTTGCTGATCGATCTATTAAGCAACCACGGGGAATTATTGAAGATGTGATCATAAAAGTGGACAAATTCTACTTCCCGGTAGACTTCGTGGTTCTTGATACGGAACCAGTCCATGATCCAAGAAAACACATTCCCATAATTCTCGGACGTCCTTTTCTAGCTACAGCTAATGCTTCCATTAACTGTAGATCCGGATTGATGGATATCTCTTTTGGGAATATGAATGTTAAGCTCAATATCTTCAATGCTGTGCAACTTCCTTCAGATGACAATGAGTGTTTTGAAATCACTATTGCTGATGAATACATTCAAAATCCAATCCCACCTCCTTCAACGGAGGATCCCCTACATGCTTGCTTGGTCCCTTTTGATTTTGAGGATTTTGGTGTGGACAAATCCATTCAGGAAGTCAACTCCTTGCTTGATATTCCATCACCATTTTCCTCTCCTTTATGGGAAGCACCAAATCCATCTCTATCGTGGGATTGTCCATCTCCTTCCATTTCTTCACCGGAGTTACCTCAACATTTTGAGGGTGAACCACCGGACCAAGGTAAGGAGAATGTTGACAAGTTGCTGAAAATTCTTCCAATCATTCCAGCCCAATCTAGAATCATTGTCCATGATACTCAACCTGTGAACAAACCATTTGCGTACAATGAGGTATATGACTTGGAGATTGCAAATATGAAAGGTCATGATCCTACCATTGTTAGTCAAAACAATGACATTCAACGAGCCTCCATAATCTCGAACAAGCAACACCTTTGCTTAACTCTGAAAAGAAAAGAAGTAAGATTAAAAGCGATGCTCAAATCCTCTAAGGCCAAACTTGTTTCTCTTCGGAAGGATCAATATCCCTCACCATTCATTGATCCAAGTTTGAGACCATATGAAGGAGGCAAGTTGCATACGGAGCGTTAAGGATCCATCTCTCCAATGGATCCTGATCCTGGTTCATCTAGCTATCGACATTAAATTTAGCAAAGCAAAGGAAGAAATTCTTTCGATGTTCCAAGCTTCCCTACCTTCTCAAATTGCTCGTGCCTTGAAATTTTCTGGGAAATGGTTTAGAAAAGCCAAAAATTTGATTTTTCTGAAATGGTCTTCAGTTGCGTTCCGCAATTTTAGACCGGCCTCTTAGACCTTCTCAGCTCTAATTTTCATTCCCGGAAATTTCCATCGCTTTCGAGCAAGTTCATAGGATCTTTGGCATGCAACTCATGTGCACAACCTCTCATTTTCAACGCATTGTTGGATCATGGTTCCCCAAAATTTTCCATGCATTGGAGATGAAATGCAAAGTTTGACAATTTTTCATCTAGGCATTAGAAATGTTGAGCAATTTGACAATTTTTCCAAAAATTTTCCATCCATGCAGTGGAATGGACTGAATTTGCAAATTTTAAAATTTTTTCCATGCTTTAGAGATAAAGTGCTAAGTTTCAAAAATTTTCCATCCATGCATTGGATTGGAATTATCTTGCAAAGCTTCAAAAATTTTCCCTACATTAAAATTGGAATGATGTTGCGATGCAAAAGTTCAAAAATTTCTTCTATGCATGGGAATGCCATGCAAAGCATCAAAATTTTTCTATGCATAGCTTGAATTTAGGTTGCCGCATACAAAGTTTAAAACTTTCCCCATGCATTACATGGAATGACATGCAAAAATTTTCAAAATTTTTTCCATGCATAGGAAGGTTGCATTCATGGAAAAATGTTGCCACATTTTCAAAATGCATACCTTAATGGGAATGAAGTTGCCACTTTCTAATGCCATGCGAGGTTTACAATTTCCATCTCAATGTTGCAGTCCAGTTTAATGATTCCATAGCATGCATTCATGCAATGCATAAGAATACTGCTAGCACACCATGCATGAAAATGCATTCAATGCATGCAATAGTGCCCATTGTCAACCCACAATGAAGATGTCCAGTTGAGTGCTTGAAACCAAATATCTTGAGACTACTGCTATGATTTCGAGCAATCTACCTTCCCTGTCGAGTGCTCGCTGCTGCCTCCAATCTTGCTTGCACCACTGTCCTAATTTCGAGCACTCGAGGACCAAGCTTCGAGTGCTTGCAGTTGCCTACCTCAGTTCCGCGGCTACTGCTTCTAATTCGAGCAATCGAAGACCACATGTCGAGTGCTCGAATTACACCCCACTCTCTCCTCACTCAACCCCAAGCCTACTGTCCCATCTTCAAGCACTCTACTTCAATGCTTAGAGTGCTTGAAAATCAACCCCAGCAGCAACCACCTTCCTCTATCCCTCATCCTCTCAAGCATGCAGCAGTAAACCACAACCTCATGCCTACAACTCATCCACACTCCAAACCATCACCTACCCTCGGCATACCACCACATCAACCACACCAACCTGCTGCACCCCATGTATGCCAATCAACCTCCAAACCTCCCCAGCAGACAATCATCCTCACCACCCTGCATGTCTACGGCAAACCCACTTCCCACAACCAATTTCGAAATCCCACCAGCAAACCCACAACCCACCCTCTCGGCTTCTCTCGCTACCCAATTCCCATGTAACCACCCAACTCTTCCATCTTCCCAACCGGCAACCTTTCACCACCATCAAGCCCACGGCCTCCATGCATGTATGCACACCCCATGCATGCATGCCACCCACAACCCACCTAAACCTAACACAACACCACTCTCGACAAAATAAACCCAACCAGTCACCATGCACCCAACCATTCACATCAACTCCATGCACAACACCCACTCAACCATCTCTCTTCTCGGCATCCGCCCTCAACCCAAACAGCCCACTACCACCACAAACCTTCCCCTTCTCTCTCTCTCAACCCGAGCCACGCCACACACCAACCCTCCATTTCCACTCTCTGCCAGTTTCTCGAGCACTCGAAGAAGCATTTCGAGTGCTCGAGCTTACTAGAGCTTCCTCACACCAAACATCCCGAGCTCACTGCCCTCCATTCGAGCTCTCTCACTCCCCTGCCGAGTGCTCGAAACACCACCTACCATCACACACATCTCCCAACCCATGTAAACCTCTCCTCTCGGCAACTCCACCATCTTCTATCCTCCTCACCTTACCATTCTTCCCTCTCACAACTAACCAACCAACCTCCTCAAGCTTCACCACCTACCTCAACTCCTCTCTCATCTCCAACCAAACAACCCACTTCATACAACCCAACCTCACTCTCCCATGCCACCCTCTCAGCACATCAACCTCCCATCATGCACGCCAACCTTGCCCACCATGCAACCACCTTACCCAAACTAACCAACCTTGGCTTCAACACCATCACCCCTCGGCATCCACCCTCATCAACCTCCTATTCTCACTCACCACAAACTCATGCATATCTGAAAAAAAAAAAAAAAAAAAAAAAAAAAAAAAAAAGTTAACTTTTAAAATTTTTTTTTTTAAAAAAAAAATATATATATATATATATACATATATATTTATATATATATAGATATAATACTAATAATGATAATACTAAATAAATAAATTAATCAATTTTTTTTGGCATTATTTTGTTTTTCATCTTGCACTAAACTTCAGGTTAGAGTTTTTATTTCTGTTTTGGTTTTTCTTACGAGACCTATGCTTTTCCATGTATATTTTAGTTGTGTTTTGATAGGTCTTCATGTCCAAGTTTGGGGGACGCCGTTGCGCACTCACATGGCTGCACATCTACGTCGTCGTCACTCCACTTGGTATTATTGTTCTTTTCCCCCCTTTTGCTCTTATTTTGGTATGCTTGTCTTCACACATTGAGGACAATGTGACATTCAAGTTTGGGGGTGAATTTATGCATTTTTGGTTTCATAATTTTTGCTAAGCAATGATAGTATAACTTGACACTTGTCGGAGACGAAGCATATGTTTAATACCTTGTGTATAGAAGCAATTGAAATTTTTGAAAATAAAGAAAAATTTGAGTTGAAATGATCATGTAGATTCAAATTAGTCTGTATAAATGTCTCAATTAAATTCTCGCTGGATTTGACACTCTTTTAAGCTTCACAATGCACAGATGCACATTGGAAACTTAACTGTGAGGCATGCAACTTGATCGACCTTGACCTTGGCCTAGTTAATTTGATTTGATGAACCTGATAGATGAATATCTTTGGCATGATTTAAGTTGTCTAAAAAAAAAAAAAAAAACTGAAAAGGAAAGAAAATAATGACCAGTTGACGTTCGTAACCTTTCCAACTCGAGCTATTAAGCCCTAGGAGTGTCTCTATACTTAACACCCTAAAGCCATCTGGTTTGGGAGTTGTTGGCCTAACGCTTGCTAGAAGGGTTGGTTAGAAAGCTTAAAGGACTTAAACATTGCACGGTCATTCAAAAAAAATAAACTGGTAATAAACATGGTTCGTTGGAGTTCGTAGCCTTTCCAACTTGAGCTATTAAGCCCTATGGAGTGTCTCTACACTTAACACCCTAAAGCCATCTGGTTTGAGAGTTGTTGGCCTAACGCTTGCTACATAGGTTGGTTAGAAAGCTTAAGGGACTTCAGCATTGCACAACCATTCTATGTTTCGCTTATGAGTTACAATAAATTGTCAACAAGCAACAAAAGTTGTCTTGTAAATAAAATCATGCCTTAGGGACCTCATTTAAAGGGGAATTCAATGATTTGAAAACTTGTGCTTTGGAATTGGAAAAGAAAGTAAAAGCCGCATGTTGAGAATCTAATTCACTTTCACTAAAGCTAGAGTTGATTTCCATTAAAGAGATGATAATTGAGTTATTTATATAGACTTTGATGTTGATGCATGTATGTAGAAATGTATTTAGCCAATTTTTGTATCAATGCTTCATATATGCAAGGTAGTCTTCCCAATGACCCCATCTCCAGCTCTTTTTCTATTTCAAGTTATTTTTGAGCAATGTATATATCTTATTTTACCATGGATGATATTTTTGTAGTAGCAAGCCCATGGTTGTCTTTTCATTAAATTTTTCATTGTAGTTTTGCTAAGGGACTAGCAAAATGTAAGTTTGGGGATGTGATAAGCGCGGAATATTATATATTCAAGCGCCCTAAATTGCATTAGTAAAGTCCGTTGTATGTTAATTTATGTAGATTATCTTCATTTCTATGTTTTTATGCATTTTCAGGTTCATTGGCCAAAATGGAACAAGAATAAGGCCTTGTGGAATCTTGAGCAACAAAAGGTGCCAATGCTGAATTCTGGCAGCAGTAGAACTTGGACTTTGCTTGCCATTTTTACCTTCCAAACTCAAGAACTGAACTTCCCTCATACCATAAAAGATTTAGGGCTCTGAATTAGCTTTCTAAATCTTCAAACGGTTTGTCATTTGGAGCTCGGAGCAGAGAGTTATGGCCTTATTACCAAAGGTCCGCAGAACTGCCTGGCAGCAATGAAATTCTGCCTTGATCTTCATTTTCGACCAACCATCCTTGAGAATTGGATCTCCACTAAAACATGAAATATTTAGATCTCTGAATAAGCTTTTTAAATCTTCAAACGGTTCATCATTCGGAGTTCGGAGTGCAAAGTTATGGCTGTTTAACCAAAGTAGGTCTGGGCGGAGCAAGTGAAGCATGGAGCTTTTTACACTAAATTCGAGTGCTCGAGGCCTTGCTTAGAGTGCTCGAATTTTGGGCAGAATGCCCTTTAGAAATGGCTCATTTCAGCCCACTTGCACCTTGGTTTCTTCATTTTGCTTTCCTCTTTAATGAAGTAGTTGGAGATGTTGGTTGGTGGCCTTTTGGTGGTAGATAAGAGGGATATGAGCCACACAATAGGGGAGAGCTTCATTCTACAAGATTAGAGGAGAGAGAAGAGAGCAAAGAAAGGAGAGTTCTTGAAGCAAGAAAGAGGAGCTCGAAAATGGAAGGAGGATCCATGGTTCTTCTTCATTCTAAGGCTCCCATGTGTAACTAACTCCTCCTCTAGGGAGGTAATGGAACCCCTCATTGTAAGCATGCTTTATTTTTTATTCTAGTTTGGGAAAAATAATGTATTTTTGTGGTGATTCCATAATCTAGAACTCTTACTTGATGTAATGAATTGATTTTGATTTAATGATCATGTTGGACCTACTTTCTTGTCTTAGAATGTATGTTTTCATGGTTGTATGGTTTACATTTTCATGGTGACAATGAAGATGAGATTTTTGGAATGGTTTTAATGGCATGTTGTTGAGAGATTTGATAGGCCATAGCTTAGGTTCTTCCTTTGATGGCTTATTCTTAATTCTTAGCTTCATGTGCTCTTATCATGTGATTGATGATTTGACAATTTCTAGCTTAGTGAACATGTCTTAAATTACACTTTAGTTTAGGTAATTGAGCATGTAAAATCTTTGATAAATTGTTCTTGCCTATTGATTCCATGAATCCTTTGAAGGTAATGTAGTAACCATGAGTAACTACTTATCATAGCCACATATTTATGTTGTTTTTCCCCGAATGAATCATATTCTAGCATGTTTATATTGTAGGTGGTGAAGTTACTTCCCTAGTCTCTTTTACCGACATTTTATCTCTTTTAAATTCTTGCAAGTTCTATTTTATGCATCTTAATTTCATAGCTTTAGTGACAAACCAAGCAAACACCCTATTCCCCCTTATCATTCTAAAACGATTCTAGACGCTTAGGTTGCCTTAAACTAGCGCAGTCCCAGTGGTTCGACTTACCCGACCAATAGCCCTATTTTACAATGATTCGTGCTATTGCGAAGGTTGATGTATAGTTGATCAACCGATCATTATACGATATGGGAATCTCAAAGTAAGGTTTACCATATACCATGTCTCTTTAGAGAGTCATGCTTCCCAAAATAAGAAAGTTCTTTTACAAGTGGAGAAAGTAAAACTTAAAGATTAAAAATGAGAAGAGGTAAAGGAAAGATGTCAACTGATAAGCGCTGAATATTGCATATTCAAGCGCCCTTAGCTGCATTAGTTAAGTTCATTATTCGATTATTCTATATAAATTATCTTCATTTGCACGTTTTTATATATTTTCAGGTTCATTGGCCAAAAAGGAGCAAAAATGATGTTTTGTTCAATCTTTGAATAGCAATGTGCTCAAGGCTAAAGTTCTGGCAGCAGTGGAATCTGACTTTGCTCACCATTTTTGACCTATCAAACTCGAGAACTGGACTTTTATTAAAACATGGCGTATTTAGAGCTTTCAATTAGCTTTCCAAATCTTTAAACGGTTCATCATTTGGAGTTTGGAGCAAAAAGTTATGACTATTTTACCAAAGTAGTGCAAAGTAGGTCAAGAGGAAAGAGCATACTGGTCCAAGTTCGAGCGCTCGAAGTGCTTAGTTAGAGCGCTCGAACTATGGGCAGAATGCTTTCCAGGATCCATCACTTCAGCCCACTTGCACCTTGATTCCCTCATTTCTGATTTCCATCTTTATGGGTTGGTTGGAGATGTCTTTTGGTGGGAGTTGAGGCTTATTTCGTAGGGGAAGATGTCTAGAAGTGGAGGGAAGCCACACATAACATATCATATCTCATTCTTGCAAGATTTTGAGAGAGAGAAAGAGGAGAAAAAGATAGATTTCTTGAAGCCAAGGGAAGGGAGCTCGAAAATGGAGGTTGCATCTAAGCTTCTTCCTTCTTCTAAAGCTTCTATGGGTAACTAAACCTCCATCTAGGGAGGTGATGAGGCCCCTCCCTTATAAGCATGTTCTAATTTAGGCTATATTTTGGCGATTAAAATGTATATTCTATGGTCTTTTCATAACCAAGAGCATTTCATTTCTTGTAATGAATGTTGATATATGTATAGATGATTTCTTTAAGTTGATTATCTTATTTTAGATGATGTCTTATATTAATCATATTGCTTAAGTTTTCATGGTGAGAATAGAAGCAAGGTTATGAAATGGTTTAATGGCATGTTAATAAGGGCTTTGATAGATCATTGCTTTGGTGAAATCTTTGATGATTTATGCTTATTTTTTACCTTCATGTGTTTCATCATTTTATCTAGGGCTTGATAGTCTTTCATTCAAGTAAATGTGGTTAAGCTACACCTTAGTTAGGTAGTCTAAACATGTTAACCTTTGATGGATCATACTTGCTTCAGATTTAATGAACTTCTTGAGGATATTATAGCAACCAAGTGTTGCTATGTATCATGACCATAATATATATTGTTTTCCCCCCAATTTAGCTCTAATCTAGCATGTGTATAGGGATGGAGGCGGATTCACTTCCCTAGTCCTCTTTACTTGTATTTCATCTCTTTTCAACTCTTGCAAACTTTTATTTTATGCATCTTAATTTCATAGCTTAAGTGACAACCAACAAATACTCTATAAACACCCCTATCATTCTAAAAAGACTCTAGACACTTAGGTTGCCATAAATTAGCGCAGTCCCAGTGGTTCGACTTACCCGACCAATAGCCCTATTTTACAATGATTCGTGCTATTGCGAAGGTTGATTTATAATTGTAATCGACTCAACCGATCAATTTTTGGCGCCGTTGCCGGGGACTACAAACGATTTAGCAACCGAATTTTAGGGTTAATTTTAGTGTGATTGTTAATATTGTGTTGTGTGGATATTTCTTGTGTGGTTTTGACAATTCTGTTGTTGTAAGTTGTGTGAGATTCTAGGAACTCGGGGCTGACTAAGGGAACGCTAGCAAATTTGTAAGTCTAGGGGACTCCAGGTAAGTTTCTTGACCTTTTAATTTCAAATTTGTAATATATTGTGCATGTGTTAAACTTAGTGATAATTTAGTTTTAAAGCCCTTGTTGAGGCTTTTATCTTGTTTATATTTCGTGTACAAGCATCGGTCTTTGTCGTGGCCATTTAAATTCTGTCTTGATAATTAAGGAAAATGGGAACATCGTATGTGGAGTTGTGAATAATGAATAGTAGCATTGATAGCATGATGTATTGTTGATGTTTGGCCGTAGATCGCTCTCCCTACCAACTCTTGACTCGCCAGTTGACATAAATTCACTTGAAAGAACTCTTAGACGAAACCTTAGGGAATCTTCTAGCGTAAGAGAACTTGAAACTGAATTTAACACAATGGCTGAAAATGTAGGAGATGTTAGAAATGAGGAAATTAGGGCCGAAATTCCAAATGTAGAGCCAATGACTCTCAGGGACCATTTTATCCCTACTACATATGCTTCACCTTCATGCATAGTGATGCCAAACATCGATGTGGCTCAATATGAGATTAAATCAAGTACCATTCAAATGCTTCCATCTTTCCATGGCCTTGATAATGAAGATCCGTATAAGCATCTTGATGAATTCCTTGAAATCTGTTCGACCATCCGGTTGAGAGGTTTTCCTGAGAATGCACTCCATCTGCATCTTTTCCCATTTTCTTTAAAAGATAGGGCAAAGTATTGGTTAAACTCACTCACTCCAAATTCCATCACTTCTTGGGCTCAATTACAGCAAGAATTCCTTAAGAAGTTTTATCCGGTGAGTAAAACCAACCAAATGAGGCGTTCCATTCTTAGCTTTTCTCAAATGGATGGAGAACAACTCTACGAGACTTGGGAAAGGCTACAAGACCTTCTTAGAAAATGTCCGCATCATTTGATTCCAAAATGGCAATTAGTGCAAGCTTTCTATGCTGGCTTGACCGAACCCCATAGATTCATGGTTGACTCTTCTTGTGGTGGGATGTTCATGTCCAAGAATGCGGATGAGGCTTGGACCCTCCTAGAGAATTTAAGCGAAAATTCACTTCAACATAATTCTCGTAGGGCTCCGACCTCAACCAATGCAAAGAACACCAACCCTTGTCAACCAAAATCAATAAGGGAGGAATCATCCCAAGTGGATGCCATAGCTCATAAATTCTATCAATTGATGGCACCGCATCTCTCTCCTTCATTATCTCAAAATTCGGCAAATTTGGTATGCTCATCATGCATTAGTCCATTCCATCTCACGGAAGATTGCCCCACACCGGAGCAATATTCCAATCCAAATCAAGAGCAAGCTAATGCCATGTTCTCAAGATCCGGGAATAATCCCTATTCCAATACCTACAATCCGGGATGGCGAGATCACCTAAATTTTTCGTGGCGGCAACAAGCCCCCACAAAATTCCCAATTCCAAAATCAAGGGCATCAAAATCAGCTCCCTCCTCAATTTCAAAATAGGCAATTTCTAACCTCTTCAAGCTACCATCCTCTGTATAATCCAAATGTCTCTAATCAACCTCCGGTGTGCCCAACCAATAGCCCTATTTTACAATGATTCGTGCTATTGCGAAGGTTGATTTATAATTGTAATCGACTCAACCGATCATCAACCTACTCTTCTTCCTCATTCAGGTACTTTGGATTATGGAGTTGGTTTGGATTATGCGAATGTGGATCAAGTGAGGTCACATCAACCAAATACTTATGAAAGATCATATTTGGCACGGGAATTTTTGGAAAAATATCCTTCAAACTTTTAACATCCTCCTCGCACTTATCCGATGGTTTGGGCTAAACATTTTTAGGTAACTCAAGTGAGGGAATGGGAGGAGATACAAGCTCCCAAGAGATAGATACATTTGATGCTACCCAAGGAGGAGAGTGAATGGGTGGAGAAATATCAAGCAAAGAATTTACCTCCCAAATAGATTTGTCAACAACAAAATCCTCAAATTAAAATGAGATAAGCAAGCTTTTAGAGGATCCTCCATTGAAGGAGGGGTATCAAGCAAAGGATTTTTTAGGGAAACAATCTCTTCATCATTTTTTCCTTAATTTGAACCACAAATTCTTAATTTTCATATGTGGTAAGAAATTGATCATTTTGAACCACCATTTCTTTATTCTCACATGTGCTAACAACTTGATCATTCTCATGATAAGAGCTACTATGAGCAATCTCATCATTTATAGAATACCAGTTTGAATCGATTACATGCTCGCATAGAAATTCCTCTTCCTCTAAATGATTTAAATCATTAGTTATTTGTTCCATTTGGATTTTTATCCTAGCTAAAGCTGGAGAGTGAGAATGGATCAACTCAATGGTGGGTTGCATGCTAGAAAAGGCAGCCAATATTTGTTTTTGTGAAGCCAATAGCTCTTCCAATGGAGAAGGTGTAAGAGATAAGGGCTGAAAATAATGATCATTCTCATAATGAAAGTTACTAAGAGTAATCTCATCATTCATAGAATTTTCTTTTGGATTGGCCACAAGTTTAATTAGAAATTCTTCTTCTTCTTCATGGTTTTGAGCATTAGCCCACTTTGAATTTGGGCTATTTGGTCATCTATCATTGCACTAGCTTGGGACTTGTGATATGGTCCCACTTGATTGAAGGACTCCATTGTGGATTGCATGTTAGAAAAGATAGCCAACATTTGATTGTTATTAGCTATTAGCTCGTCAAATATTTGAAAATGTTGCTCATGAGATTATGGGGCTAAATTTCCGATATCATGCCATAAAAAGTTTTAATGATCTCCCCAACCCAGGTCATAATGATTGAAGTATGGATCATTAACCAGTTCAAAGAAATTTGCATTTGCTTGTTCTTGATAAAAATTAGAAAATCGTCCCATTGTAGGACAATCCCTTGTATCATGTGTATTACTAGAACAAAAATGCACATAACTCATGTGGTATGTAAAAATGAGTTGAAGGACAATAACCCTTTATTTAGGACTATTTTAACCACTTGTTTAGATACATAAAAAAAGAAAAATAAAAAAAAATAAAAAATCACACAAAATATGCACAAATAGAGCATAGAATGCAAATGAATTCAACTTTGAAAACTCACAAAGGGTCCAAAATTTCTAGAATTTCCAGAATTTTCCTTTCAAGCAAAACAGCCCTTTGTACCTTCATGCACTCAAATACTCCAAAACAAGTTAAAAACAGAATATATACAAAATCCTAAACTAAAAATTAATCACAAAGTCGTTTACATTCCCTAGCAACGGCGGCAAAAATTGATGCAAATAATTTGTTTACCAATTAAAATAACCACTTGCAATAGCACATATCAATCTAGGATAGGGCTATATAAGGGTTTGTCAAACCACAAGGAATGGTAGCTTATGGCAATTAAGATTGTAAGATTAATTCCCGGTTTAATTTGTGAAATATAGTTGATGGATTGTTTTGTTTGTCACATACATAAACAGAATTTAACTAAAATTACTAAAACAGAATTTTGATTGCAAATAAATTAGATAATAAAGATAAGGGCTAGGGAAATGACTTCACCACAAGCCTTGTAAACATGCCTAAATGCAATTAACTTGGGGAACAACTTATACATGTAACCATGACATGTAGAAATGCAAGACAACTACAATTGTTGGGATTTATATGCCCTGGCATAGCAAATTCCTATCTGGATTAAAGTGACATACGTTCCTGACGTTTCTGAAATATTTATGCTTTATACATTTGGTGAATTCAATGTATTATGTTTCGATTCATTATAGAATTGATAGTGTCCACTTGATTACAAGAAATATTTATATATGTATGTGATGGCGATCAATACATGAATATAAATAGTAATCATAAATGGTTCATAGTCGGTAATTATGGATGGACTCATAATTAATTAAGACTTGAACTGGATCCGCGTTAGGTTGAGATATATTGCGAGAGCTGTCGTATGCAATTGCTCCCTATCACAGTCATGGCATTTGACTTTTAAGCATGAGAAAAGTAAAGACTCTTTTATTAATTAATAATTACTTTGATTTGTTCGGTGGATTCTTCGGGATCCTTAGACCGACACTTTGGGTAATTATGTAATTAATAGTTAGAGGGTTATGTTTTCAATATTTGCATCATTGCTACTTATATTTATTTTGTATTAATTATGGTTGATCACAAAGTAAATTCGAAGGCCTTTGTATGTTTTTAAACAAAATGATTTATTATTTATTTATTTATTTAAATTATTATTTTTGTCAAACAAATGTTTTATTGTGATCGAGCCAGAAATAATCAATGATACCAAAATAAATATATTAATTAAGTAGTCGGATTGATGGCTTTATTTATCCGATAACTAATTATGCATAGAGGGGTCAAAGTGTAATATTGACTTAGAGATTATTTATTATTTAATTGGAGTTCAATTAATTTCTTTTAGTGGAGTAGAAATTAATTTATGAATTAATTGAATTAGGTCCATGGACCGGGCCAATTATTAATTCATTGTAGCCAATAAAATAATAGGCCCAATGGATTCTCACTCATAGCCCAACTTGATATTAGAATCATATTAGATTTGAGACATGTGAATTAGAGATTGAGAATGATTTGTTATTTCCTTTTCTTTATCTTTATGTTGCCTATAAATATACATGGTCTATGTATATTTTAGGGTGATTTTTGGACGAAGGAAAAAGGAATATATTTTCTCTCTCTAGAAAATTAGGGTTAGTGTTCTCATCTAATGGAAGCTCCCACAAGCCTGTTTTTTCCAAGGTCATTCATGGAGGCATATGAGTGATTCCTAAAGGCAAAACAATTATCAAGAAGATGGAGATCCAAGGAGAAGGCATCTTGCTAAGGGATCGACAATAAGTGAGAATATTCACTATAGAGGAAAGTTTTAAAAGTTTACTCAGATCTTTGATATAAGTATTGAATCTGTTAATTGAATAATACATCATATTTTATTTTTTGCATAAAACTTGTCTCTATGTGATGAATCAAGATCTATGAATCAAAATCCCTCGAAAAGTTTTTAAAACTAGCACGTTTCCCAACAGTGGTATCAGAGCATGGTTTGATTCATTACTAGAGATCATGTTTTTATCAAAATTCATCATTCATGGATCTAATTTTAATATGCATATATTTATTTATTAATGTATGTTGATGTATGAATTAATATATTAATATATATTGATACATAATGATGTATGTATAATTGTGAATGGATGATGATATATGTTTGGGCCATGGATGAAGCTTATAGGTCTATTGAATGTAATTTTATCTTTGGATGAATGTAATTAAGGCTTTGATTTAGCCGTTTGAAAGTTCAATGATGTAATTTAATTTTTCTCATTGTATTTCAAATTGTAAATTTATTTAAAGCCTTGTAATCTTCATCAAAGGATGCTATGAAGCTTTAAGAAGGTCCAAAAGGGTTAAATTATGCTTCAGGAATTTTTTGAAATTTTTCTAGAATTTTTCAGAATTTTTCTGCAATTTTTTTGAGCTTAATTTAATATTCTGGGTTTTTTTAATATTTTTGCGGCAATTTTTCGGTGGCCGGAGCACCGTCGGCGACACGGGTGGTACCGAAGTAAGGCTGCCGATTCGGTGCAATGCGGTACACCTACATTCCATGCAACCGGATCTGCAACCATTAGATCAGCATATGCAAGGGAGAAGATCTGGTGAAACACGCTTACGGTGCGCATTAATGAGCACCCAATCCAAGGGCGCGAGAGGAGCACGCGCCGATGCAGCACGCACCAGCAGGCGCGTGCCAGTGCATGAGGAGCACGCGCTAATGCAGCACGAGCCAACAGGCGCGTGCCAGTGCGTGACATGCACTGGCAACTTCCACGCAGGTGTGCAGGTGCGTAGGAGCGCGTGACGCGCGCCGCCAGCTCCTTCTAGCGCGTGGGAGCACGTAAGGACTCTTTACACACTCCCCAAGCGCCTGCCAGCGCGTGGGGACGTGCTGCGGACTCTCCGACCATATCCTATGCGCTGTTTTACCTCTTCAAGCGCGTACCAACCTTCTGCGGGTGTTTACAAATCGATGAAGGACCCTCGTGCAATAATTAGAGTACATAAATGTTAAAAGCTGATTCCATTGGCCATTTTATTTGCTTTATCTGTCATTTATTGATGTATGTGATGCATGGAATAGATAATTGTTAAAAGCTGATTCCATTAGACATTTAAATCAAGATGTTTTGCATGCATTATATCATGTAAATGAATAAATTCAAAACCCTAATTTTTAATGATTAAAAATTGAGTGGGAGCGGGGATTTTTATACATTGCCCCATAGCCTTCGTTATTAAAATCATTGTAATTAGATCTTCAAAAATAAGGCCCCACGCATGATTTGAAGAGTCTTAATATTACAAGAATGGTTGTCTTATGAAAATAAAAATATTAAATATTCATTGTAATTAGATCTTTAAAAATAAGGTCCTACGCATGATTTAAAGAGTCTAGATTATAATGACTAGATATTTAATGTTTTATTTTTCATTAGAATTTTAATAACGTTATATACTCAATCTAAAATCAATATTGTTTGCTCCCCAACGGAGTGGTCTATACTAGGTGATTTTAGAAAGGCTAAACAAAATCGAGAATCATTTCATATGATAGACAAGGCATTGTCTTAAGAGATATAGAAATGATGGGATTTGCCCGCCAATAGCAATAATGAATTTCGCCAACCGAATAAGTTATTGGCGTATTGGTTATCCGATTTTTCATGACGTGATTAAGGGACCCACATATTATTATTTTAATAGAAGTGCTCACCTAATAGCAAATGAATCCCAACAATAGTAATAATGAACTCCTCCATCAAGATAAGTTATTGACATATTGATTGGATGATTTATTATGCAACGAAGTTGAGGGACTCACATTAATTAAAAGGAATTGTTTACCAATAATGATAATGATCTCTTATTCTATTTGAGATTTATTATATTATGTGGTTAACAAACTCAGTTTAATTTTAAATATGCATGATAGTATTAATAATTCACCTTGCATATTGTATGAATGCATTTATATTCAGATGAATTATGTCTAATCCATTTATCTGCTTGCTTACATATTTTATGATATTGGACCTCATTTATAATGACTAGAAAAGGAACTTAGATATTTTATTCACAACGTAAGGGTACAAAATGTATATAATACTCCTATACCTAATTCCTTTACTTTAAGATACTTAATGAGATATTTTAGTGAGATTAGATAGGACGTATGCCTACGTACTATGTCAGACTTGAACACCATCAAGATAGCCTAAGGAACTCCAGTATGAAATTGTATTTTGAAAATGATTGTTTATTATTTAAAAATTAGCTGGAGATCAATAAGGTTGACTTGGGTGACAAGTTTCAAGTTGACATGATTATTGCCTTGTTACCAAACTCATTCAATTCTTTTAGAGTGAACTAAATAAGGAATCTGTTTGAATTCACACTCGCTGATATTCTTATAAAATTGGTAACAGATGAAGGGAAAATCAAAAGCATAGGCATTTCTATTAATCTAACCTAGTCTATACCATCTTCTTCTAGGCCCAAGTGGAAGGGAAAAGTAAAGAAGAATGATGATAATAGGAGTAGGCTAACACAAAACATGGGTATTCAAAAAGGTTAAAGGGAATAAGGTAGTGTATGTTGAGGGCGAAGAAAACTATTTCTTTTGTCGCTAACTAAAACACTAAAGGACGAACTGTCTAAACAATGACATGGCATAGGAAAATATATATTTAATCATTGAGCCATGTTATGTGGTTGCGTCTATTAATTCCTGATGGATAGATTCTGGAGCCACTAAACATATTTGTAATTCATTGTAAGGATTTTAGGAATCCAGAAGCCTTGATGATATGGATATATATTTATCTTTCGACCTGATGCCAAGGTTGTAGTTAAGTCAGTGGGAGTATTACATCTGAAATTAGAGAGTATGAGGATATTAGTATTAGAGAACTATCTTTATGCATAGAAGTCAGACGCTATCTAATTTTTTGTTTCACTTGTGGTTTATAAAAACTGTGTTGTTGTTTTGTAAAACTGGTTTTATAAAATTGAATAGATATGCGATTGTTTCTGGTGCATTGAAAGATGGTTAATATATTATAATCACAAGCTCTTAAGATTTGCAGGATGTAGAAACTAATGTTGCATCTTCTAGAGTGAATGTTAAGAGAAAATTTGTTATTCCTAACTCATTGTATTTTTAGTGTCTATTTTTGAGTTGTAATCAATCAAAATGAGATTCAAAGATTGGTCAAAGAAGGTTTATTACCTAGTAAGGCAAATAAGCCTAAACCAAACTTGTGAATCCTGTTTTGAAGGATAGATAACTCTAAAGGCTTAATCAGCCAAATGAAATAGACATAAAGGACAATTGGAGTCGGTACACACAGACACATGTGGTCTTATGAACATCCAAGCAAGATTACTCACGTTTTTGATAAATTTATCTAATGCGACATAAGTCTTAAATTTTTGGTATATTTCGAAAGTGTCAAGACTGACGTGGAGTACAGATTAGGTAAGCTTATCAAAATAATCCGATCTGATCGTGGAGATGAGTATTTCTTGGGATAGTGCAAAGACTATATGGTCAATAGGGTGTGGTGTACCAGGTTTTCCGCAATTGACGCTCAATGAATTGAGGTGTCAAATAGGAATAACAGAATTTCTGCTTAACATGGTTAGATCTATGAACAGTTTATCTCTTTCATTTAAGAGTTTAGTGTTAATGATATCGATGCGCATTATGAACTGCATTCCATCTTAGTCTGTCTCAAGGATACCGTTTGAGCTGTGTTTTTGACTAAATATTAGTTTGAATCACATGCACATATGGGGTAGTCTTGCACATGTGCGCTTGATATGGACAAGTAAGTTGGAAGCAGATCATAGGCATGCTAGATTTGATAGCTACTCTAAAGTCACTAGGATGGATTATTTTATGATCTCAAAGATAAAAGTTGATTATTTACACTCACTGTTTATCTATAGGAGAATCATATTATGAATTACATACCTAGTAGCATAATGTTAGAGAATATGGTATGAGTACCAGATGTACCACATGTGAACACACTTATTATAGAGATTAAGAAATATATGAATTCCCAACTGATGCGTCAGCATCATCTAGTACACAAATTCCTACATCGGTACATTGATGTAATGGGAGGATTATCATACAATCCGACAGAATCATGTTTTTAGGTGAGACCATTATGGACATCCCTATTAAACATGAGTTGGACCCAGTAAGCTACACGGAAGCGTGAATTGATATGGATACAGATCGTTTTGGCGAGTTACTATAAAATCAGAGTTGCAATCTATGTATTCTAATAAATTCTGGGATCTTGTAGAACTTTCTAGTAGGGTGATACCTATAGAAGGCAAGTTAATCTACAAAAAGATACCAGAAGATTTCTTAGTGCATAAATCATGAGTGTACAAGGGAATGTCATTATTTTTCTGATTCTATATATATTGATGACATCCTACTCATTTAGAATGATGTAAAAGTTTTGTCATCAATAAAGAGGTAGTTGTTCAATTACTTTTAAATGAAGGATTGTCAAGATATAAGTTATATTCCTAGGATCAAGCTTTTGTAAGATCAGGTGAAAAGGAAAATAGGCTTATCTTAATAATCCTACATTGATAAAGTTTTGACCAGGTTTGGTATGCATAACTCAAAGAATGAGTTCTTGCTTTACTAATATGGATTGTTCTCTCTAGTAAATAGTTTTCCAAGACTAGCAGAGGAGATTGAGCAAATGAGACTGGAACTATATGCTTTGGCATATGGAAGTCTCATATATGCCACAGTCTATACCAAACAGGACATCCGCTACATTGTAGGGTTAGTCAGATGATATCAGTCCAATCCTGGACTTGATAACTGGTCTGTTGTGAAAAATATCATTAAGTACCGAAGGAGAATCAATGATATCATACTCATTTATGGATGTGATGATATGGTCATAGTCAAGTATGCTAGTTCTGATTTTCAATCAGAAGTAGATACTATGAAGTTCATGACTTAGTGTATGTTCACTTAGTGGAAGGGAAATCAATTAGTAGATTGTTAAGTAGATTTCAACTGCTGACTTAAACCTGTAGGTGGAGTATATTGCAGCCTTAAAGGCGGCAATGGAAGCCTTTTTGGTTTAATCTCACTGATTTAGAGGTTGTGGAGCATACTAGCCTGCCTATCGAGCTATATTGCGACAATAGTGCAGAAGTAGTCCAAACCAATGACCCAAGGTTCCATAGAGGAACAAAATATATTGAGAGGAAGTATTATGTTCTACATGATATTGTCCGGCAAGAAAATGTACGTGTGGCTAGAACATTGCATTGGAACACAACTTTGTTGATCCATTAACAAAGGTGTCATTGATTAATAATTTTGATCGTCATCTGGATAACATTGGAGTTAGATGCAATTTGAATTGGCTATGAGGGCAAGTGGGAGCTGTTGGGATTTAAATGCCTTGGCATAGCAAATTCCTATCTAGATTAAAGTGACATATGTTCCTGACATTTCTGAAATATTTATGCTTTATACAATTGGTGAATTCAATGTATTATATTTCGATTCATTATAGAATTGATACTGTCTACTTGATTACAAGAGATATTTATATATGTATGTGATGGCGATCAATACACGAATATAAATAGTAATCATAAATGGTTCATAGTCGGTAATTATGGATGGATTTATAATTAATTAAGACTTGAACTGGTTCCGTGTTAGGTTGAGATATATTACGAGAGCCGTCGTATGCAATTGCTCTCTATCACCGTTATGCCATTTGACTCTTAAGCATGAGAAAAGTATAGACTTTTTATTAATTAATAATTACTTTGATTTGTTCGGCGAATTCTTTGGGATCCTTAGACCGACACTTTGGGTAATTATGTAATTAATAGTTAGAGGGTTATGTTTTCAAGATTTGCATCATTGCTACTTGTATTTATTTTGTATTGATTATGGTTAATCACAAAGTAAATTCGAAGGCCTTCGTATGTTTTTAGACAAAATGATTTATTATATATTTATTTATTTAAATTATTATTTATGTCAAACAAATGTTTTATTATGATCGAGCCAGAAATAATCAATGGTACCAAAATAAATATATTAATTAAGTTGTCGGATTGATGGCTTTATTTATCCGATAACTAATTATGCATAGAGGGGTCAAAGTGTAATATTGACTTAGAGGTTATTTATTATTTAATTGGAGTTCAATTAATTTCTTTTAGTGGAGTAAAAATTAATTTATGAATTAATTGAATTGGGTCCATGGACCGGGCCAATTATTAATTCATTGTAAGCAATAAAATAATAGGCCCAATGGATTCTCACTCATAGCCCAACTTGATATTAGAATCATATTAGATTTGAGACATTGAATTATAGATTGAGAATGATTTGTTGTTTCCTTTTCTTTATCTTTATGGTGCCTATAAATATACATGGTCTATGTATATTTTAGAGTGATTTTTGGAAGAAGGAAAAAGGAATATATTTTCTCTCTCTAGAAAATTAGGGTTAGTGTTCTCATCTAATGGAGGCTCCCACAAGCTTATTTTTTCCAAGTTCATTCATGGAGGCATATGAGTGATTCCTAAAGGCAAAACAATTACCAAGAAGATGGAGATCTAAGGAGAAGGCATCTTGCTAAGGGATCGACAATAAGTGAGAACATTCACTTTAGAGGAAAGTTTTAAAAGTTTACTCAGACATTTAATATAAGTATTCAATCTGTTAATTGAATAATACATCATATTTTATTTTTTGCATAAAACTTGTCTCTATGTGATGAATCAAGACCTAAGAATCAAAATCCCTCGAAAAGTTTTTAAAACTATCACGTTTCACAACAATAATATCTTCTACAATCATACATTTCAGGACTAAACATAACCTATCTTTAGTTGGCATGGTTCATCCACCTAAAATAGGTTGTGGTATGAGCCATCTTCCCTAGGCATGGCCTATTAAGGTCTTTCAATTGTATGTTACAGCACATGAAATCAATTATTTATCATAAATTATCTTCAGTTGGTATGGACCATCTACCTAACTAAATTAATCTAAAGGTGTGGCATAGACCATCTTCCTTAAGTATAACTTATATAAATTCTCAATTAACATGCCAATATAACCATTGCATAATCTCATCCTTATTGCCACTCTAAGAATACAAGTAGCGTGATCATGAAGAAACATTTTCTAAGACAAGATAAGAGTCTTAACAAGATTGTATATAGAATGAAGCACAAATACATCAAAGTATAATCTCTAGATTATACAACTTGTAACAAATATGCAAAGTTCCCCAAATTTAGATACAATCAAAACATAATTACTTGGCAAGGGTTACATCAAATCCCCAGGAAAGGAGTTAGCCTCTTATGTGCAAGGTGCAAGCCTCCATTGAGGATGAAGACTCCATCTCCATGAGCTCAGAATTTTGCCTCCTTCTTCTTCCTCCCCCTTTCTCCATATTTCTCTCTGTATCCTTCACCCCTATTCAAACTTAGCAATAGATAATGATGGGAGGTTGATATATAAACTGAAAATGTCCTCCAAAGAGATCATATTTCATAGCCTTTCAAATTCTAAAAGAGTTAAATCAAGGAAACAAACTTTGACTAAATCAAAGTGCGACTGCTCAGCATGTTGGCAGAATTAGTATGTTTTTCTTCTTTATTTTTGACCTTTCAATTGTCCAAATTAGACTTTCCTCTACACATAGAAAATATAGTTCTATGGGTTAGATTTTCAAATCATTAAATCATTTAGCAATTGGATTTATAACCTGAGAGATATGGTCAAAATACCACAGGAGTGCAAAGCTGAGTTCTGCCACCTGGCAGCATGTTGGTGTCCTCTTGTTCTCTATTTTTGACATAAAAAATGTAGGAATTAGACCTCTATTAAAACATACCAAACATATAGCTCTGAGTTCTCTTTCCACAGAATCAAATGGTTCATCATTTGGAGTTCGGAGTAGAGAGCTACGGCCTTTTTACCAAAGGTGCGCAGAGCTGATGACAACTCGCGTCGGGACGCGAATTGCTGATGCATGCCCAAATGCAACTGTTTTGTATTTCTTCAGCTTGGACCACTGACTCCTTCTTCATCCAAATGTGCTTCTGAGAGTTTCGATATGATATTTAGGCCATCTTTTCTTGAAAACCACTTGATATTTAGACCCGATATGACTTGTTCTTCAAAAACCCTTAAAACCTTATTTTTATTCCTTTTTTAGCAATTAAACCTGCAAAGACACAAAAACACAAAAATGAAGAAAATTTCTATACAAAGTCAAATAATGGGCCTAACTAATGCAATTAAGGGTGCTTAAATATGCAATATTTGGCACTTATAAGGCCTTTGTGCAATAAACCCCCTTTAGTTTTAAAAGGGGCAAAGTACTCCCTCTCCTTTTTATTTTGTTTTGTTTTTTTTTCAAGGGGGAGGGGGGGGGGGGGGGGGAAACACCTTGAATTTACAAACTTATGAAAACCACCCCCCTTTTAATGCTACCCTGTAGGCAGTCCCACCTATCCACCCAAGTCTTAAGCATCGAAGATGCTAACAAATGGCCCTAAAGAATGAATCAAAGGTGGGAGGGATTCAGTGAGACACAAGCTCACCATAAGAGCATATGTGGTCTATTACTACCAGATGGCAGATACAAAAACAGCCATATATACCTTTGACTTGGTCACCTAGAATGATAACTCCCCACTCCTATAGTATTTCTTAGTTTGTAGGAGTCATTCCAAGAAAGGCATGCAACGGATATAGCATATATGGAATGCCAAAAATAGACTTAGTCATTGAAAGAAGTAATTATGTGTTTGGTATGCAGGAATGGAATGTCCATTCCAACCATTCCTTTGTTTGGTATGCAATTTAAAGTGAAAATGGCCATTCCTGTGAGGCTATGTTTGGTGTGCAGGAATAGAATGGAATGAAACTTGGAATGGAATGAGAATGAGAATAGAATGGAATGCATATTACAATTCTAATGTTTGGTGTGACACGATGAATCATTATGGAATGGAATGATTATTACCATTCTATTATTTGATTGACTATCATTAAACCTAGAATGGAATGATTTCTCTCAAAAATACCCTTTTCATTACTTTTTAATAAAATCAATCTAATTAATATTCGGTCAGTACAATTTTATCCAAAAACAGATTGAATACTTAACCTAAGAAGCTGATTTAAAAGCTAACATATATATATATATATATATATATATATATATATATATATATTTAATGATATATCAATCTCAATAATATATAAATATAAATATTTATATCTATATATAATATGGTTGAAAGTCCTACAACTTTTTGTCAATGGCAGCTCTAGGTATATTTAGAAGAGAGGGAAGGTGAAAGACCTTTACCACATCTAATAAAGAAGCTCGAGAAACGTGAAAAATGGAATGTGAAAGAATATTTTTGGTCTATGCGAAATATTTTTGACTAATTGGAATATGATGAATGGCTTATTGGGAATATTACAAAAATATTTAATCTTACTATAAAATGGAATGGCCATTACATAGGTTTACTAATGGAATGTATTTTCATTCCCTAGAATTGATTTTCATTCCATTGGAATGGTCATTCCATTCCATTCCTGCACACCAAACAAATGAATGGTTGGAATGGGCATTCCAATCCATTCAATTCCTACACACCAAACATAGCATGAATGAAAATTCATTCCACAACTAAACTTATGGAATGACCATTCCAATCCCATGTAAATTTTTTAAAAAAATTAATTTCCCAAAAAACTCTCATGTTCCAAATCCAAAAATCACCATTGTCTTCAATCACAACTACCCTCCACCTTTCACCAACACCACCACTACCACCGCCTTCCACCACCGCCATTGACTTTCACCACCTCCCATTGCTCTCTACTACCACCACCGCCTTTCACCACCGATACCACCTTCCTTTGCCCCCACCATCGCTGCTACCACCGTCTTTCACCGCCGCTACTACCACCACTACTACCTCTACCGCCTTTCGCCATTGCTACTGCCACCACCTTTCACCACCACCATTACCACCATTGCCACCGTCTTTCACCACAACAACCGCCTTCCATCACCACCACCACCACTGCCACCGTTTAAACCACCACCATCGTCTTTCGCCACCACCTTTCACCAACACCTTTCACCACTGTCATCGCCTTCCACCACCGCCATCGCCACTGCCACCGCCTTCCACCCCAACCATCACCACCTTTTATCACAACCACCACATTCTACCACCATTGCTGCCACCGCCTTTCACCACCACTGCTTTCCACCATTGCCGCCTTCTGCCACCACCTTTCACCACCACCACCACCTTCCACCATTGTTGTTGCCACCATCACCACCGTCATCGCCTTCCACCATCTTCTACCATCACTGCCGCTATCGCCTTTCACTACCACCACCGCCTTCCACCACTGCTGTATTTCACCAACACCGTCGCCTTCCATCATTGCCGCCGTCGCTGCCTTCCAACACCACCACTATCGTTTTCCACCTCCACCACCACCACTACCACCATTTATTTTAAAAAAATTGTAGAAGAATGTCATTTTGGATATTTTGGAGAACTCATTTTGAAATTTATTCCATTCTAAATTTAAAATTGTTCCCACCAAACGCTAGAATGGTTATTATCATTCCATTCCTACACATTTCATATTTATGATGAAACAATAGAATGAGAATGGTCATTCCATTCCATTCCCATTCTTATTCCATTTTCACTTGCATTCCATTCTATTACTGCACACCAAGCGCAACATAAAATTCTATTACTAAAAAATTTTCCTACATTATAAGAGTTGCTTAAAAAATTTTGCAATTACAATTATATGATAGATTATTGTCCAGGTTCATTGAACAAATGTGATATCCCTCGATTTTAGAGCCACGGGTGATCAAGTCCGAGCACATATCCGAGAGATACCAAACAATTAAGTATATACACAAGCATTAAGTACAAAAGAATAAAGAATAAATTAAGCTAAAAGAAATCTAATAATAATCCTTAAAATTTTAATTAAATAATCCAATATTTCCAAAACCTCTAATATTATTACAACTCGGGAATCCATCTCGTGGACCTCTAATAATATCCCAACTGGAAATAAAATAACTGAATTGAAAGAAAATCCAAAACTAAAACATGAAGAAAGGTTCTATATAGTCGGAAGAGTGAGTGACTGTCTCTGCTCGGCGCGAACAAACTCTAAGCCTGGAATTATCGAACACCTAAAAAATAATAAAGGGTCAGACCCACAAACAAGTTCTACTCTACTACGATCCAAATAGAGACCCGATTCACAGATACATCATAGACAACGCAACAATAGCTAAATAGTCTATATTACATAAATACACACTATACGACGCACACTGGACTATAGGTCTGTCTCAACCTGAATAGAAGGCAATATGTAAATCGCATAAAAAGTGGGCAAGTGTACTTAGACCTACCAGGGCACCCACATATCTACTATATCCAGTTATCCATCCTAAGCAATATATGCACCCTAACCATGATCCCGAGACTTAAACTCATATCGTGGCACCATGATCATATATGTAAATCCATCCAAGACTAAGGTATGTCATTCAACTGTTCATTAACCCGACAGAAAGATAAGTAGGACTTAACTTTTATAGTTAATCCATTCCTTATTCTAGAATAGGTAGGACTTAGCGTTTTGAACTAATCCATCCCTAATAAGCCACCGTCCCATACCAGTGCATATAATCCACAAAATCCAATAATGATAAAACAAAATAAAGTAGTTCATCAATTAAAATGCAGAGCATGATATAATGAAAATTAGATAAATAACTGAGCACATTATATTGAAACATTCAAAAGTAATTTCATAATAATCCATTTAATTTGCTAGAACAACAACAAGCAATTAAATCTTCTATAATCATTAACTACATGCAATTCAGTATTTAAATTTCATGATGTCCAATATATTAGCATAATAGCATAGATTAATAAATTTATAGGATTTTAACATGTTTATAAATCATTTAAAACCCCCCACAAAAGTTCAGATTTACACTAGAGCCCCTGAAAACCCAAAATCACGGCAAAACTACACCAACTGGTGTAATTACAGCATGGAGCCGGCTCTCCCTCTTAAGGAGCCGGCTCTCCCCTTTAGAGAGCTCGCGCTCTCTCCCAAAGAGCCTTATGTAGAAAAATTAAAAGAGCCTGCCCCATCTTTTTAAGAGCCAGCTCTACCCTTGCTTCCTATCATCTTCTTCGTCTCTGATGATGTAAAATCCCACTATAGTCCTTTGTTATAGTTCCTAGGGGTACAAACTATATCCCAAAACATCCTCATAATTTATATAAAACAAGTATATAACTGAAATATCAATTAAAACACAAAATCATGCAACTCAATACATGATCAAACAATTTTAAATAAAATCACAAAATACTATTTTAAAATTGATTTAGCATGCATATAAGACCAATTTTTAATATCCAATTAAATCCTGGAGATTACCTAGGCATACACAGAACACAAGTCTAAGGAAAGGAGTAAGAGAAAGAACTTGCCTAGGTTTCAGTTTGAAACCTTAAACCATCTTCTCTAATTATTCTAACGACTCCTTAACTGCCGTTAAACTCCTTTGCTACTCCTGGTTTAACCCACAAGTAACCTTCTTCCTTCCTCCTTAGTCTGACCTTCAATCTATGGCCAAAACCCTAACTTGTTCTCTCAGTTTTCTCTCAAACCTCTCTATATACGTGAATAGGGCTTTTTTTTTTTTTTTAACCCTAGGCAGACATATAATGATGTATTTATAGGCAATTTTAATTTAACCTAATTATAGTTACCTAAGGAAAAAGAAAAGAATAAATAAAATAAATACATATTATATATATTGATACCCTAAGCCAACGTCATATCATATATATATATGTATATAAACCATTATAATTATATAGCATATAACATATACTAAATATCACAATTAATGTAACTATTAATTATAATTAATAATTAACATAACATTATATACATATATACCCATATATATATGTACCACTATCCATGAGTAGTAACTGTACCCATTTAAATAACCTATCCAAGTAATCCATGAGACTCAAACGATTGGTCCATTACTATTGTCCAAGTCCATCCTTAAATAAAAATTTAAAATAAAATAAAATAAATAGTTAAATGATTTAGTTCCTAACAATTAAGCTACACAAAATAGACATAAGTAGATCCAAATAATTCAACTAAAGCATGTAAATTCAAATAAGCAAACAAATTACATTTAACCACTTAAATAAATTAAACATATAATCAAATCATCAATTAACCAGTTAACTAAATTAAAAATATAATCAAATCATCAATTAACTAATTAAATAAATTAAAAATGCAAATAAAAAAATCAAATATATACCGAGACTATCTTTTTAAAATTGGGGGTATTACATTCTTCCACCCTAACAAAAGGAATTCCGTCTTCGAAATTCACTCTTACCTTCTTCCATTATTTCAGGAAACTGTGAGCAAATGGCATCCTCCCTTTCCCAAATAGACTCAGCCTCATTATGGTGACTCCACTGAGCATGTAATAAAGGTATAACCTTGTTGTGAAGAATCTGATCTCGATGATCTATAATACGACACGGTGGCTCCATATATGTTGCATCTGGCTACAACTCAATCTCACCAACATCGATATATTGATACTGATCCTCATTCCGCAACATGAAAACATGAAACACATTGTGCACACAATCTAAATGGTTCGGAAGTGCTAACCGATAAGCCACAGCTCTAACTCGATCCATAATCATGAATGGACCAACAAACCATGGTGCTAACTTCCCTTTCTTCTTAAAACGCATTACTCCTTTCATAGGAGACACTTTAAGTAGAACCTAATCGTCAACCTAAAACTCCAATATACGAGTACGATGATCGGCATAACTCTTCTGCCTACTTTGGGTAGTCCGCATGCGATCCCTAATAAGAGCAATCTTCTCAGAAGTATCCTTAATGAACTCAGGACCCAAAAATCTGCTCTCTCCAACCTCCATCCAACAAACAGGAGATCGACATGGTCAGCCGTACAATACCTCAAACGGTGCCATACCAATAGTCTTCTAGAAGCTATTATTATACGCGAACTCCATAAGTGGCAAATAATTCTCTAAGTGGCCCTTGAAGTCAAGAACACAAGAACGAAGCATATCCTTCATGATCTGATTAACCCTATCGATCTGACCATCTGTCTGAGGATGATAAGCAGTGTTAAGATGCAACTATGTACCCAAAGCCTGCTGAAAACTCTTCCAAAATCCTGACACAAAGCTCGAATCCTTGTTTGATATAATAGATAATGGAATGCCATGTAACTTCATAACCTCTGTAATGTAGAGTCTCGTCAACTGCTTTGAAGTGAAATCAGTGCGAATTGGCAAGAAATGAGCTGACTTAGTCAACCTATCAATGATGACCCATATGGAATTGTGATCCTTGAATGAATTAGGCAACCCCTCCACAAAATCCATAGAAATGCTCTCCCACTTCCACTCTGGTGTAGGAAATGGCTGTAGAGATCCTGGCGGCCTCAGATGATCAATCTTCACCATTAACAAGTACTACACTGAGAGACAAAAATAACAATGTCCTTCTCCATACCTGCCTAGCAAAACTGCCGCTTCATATCCTGATACATTTTGTCTCCTCTTGGATGAATAGAAAACTCAGAATGATGAGTCTCAGTCATCACATCCTCCGTCAAATCGTCAGCAGAAGGTACTACTAAACGCCCTTTGTACCTCAAACCTCCATTAGTCCCAACGTAGTAACGAAGCATCTATGTAAAACTGATGTGCACAAATGAGTATCACTTAAAAATACCACTTATAACAATAGCACATTCATCATTGCTGATTAATGCTATAGTAGGGGGTTGTCAAACCACAAGGATTGTTAGTTTATAGCAAACAGAATTATAAAATTACTTCCTAATTTGATAACATAAATAATAGTTCGATTGGTTTGTCACTTAACCTACGAATTTAAATTTCATAAAATAGTAAATAATGTGATTAGAATGGACTAAACTTATAAAGAGAATGTTAGGGAATTGATTTCACCTCAACCTCATAAACATATTAAATTGCACTCAACTTGGGGATAGACAATTATATATATATAATGATCAGTAGAAGCATAAAACTACCACAACATCATCAAGAAGATCATATATTTCAGGACTAAGTAAAACCCATCTTTGGTTAGCATGGTTCATCCACCTAAACTAGGTTGTAGTATGAACTATCTTCCCTAGGCATGGCTTATCAAGGTCCTTTAATGGTATGTTGCAGCACATGAAATCAATTAAATATCATAGATTATCATCTGTTGGTATGGACCATTTACCTAACTACATTAATCTAAAGGTGCAGCATGGTCCATCTTCCTTAAGCATAACCTATATAAATACTCAATTAAATGCCAATATAACCATTCCATAAATTCTTTCCCATTGTCACTATAAGAAATCAAGTGTAATAATTGTGTCAATGTGATTTCTAAGACAAGATAACAAATCAACACAAATATATATTTAAATGATAATCACATACATCAATTCAATGTAAATACTTCTAATTTATGAAGCTGAATATATACAATAAGAATCCCCAAATTGAAATACAAATCAATATGTGTTTACTTGGTTTAGGTTATATCAACTCCCTAGAAAGGAAGTTAGTATCTCATGGATATGGTAGCAATCTCCAGGATTAAAGAAGAGAAGAAATTCCCTCATTTCACCATTGTTGCAAAAATTAGCCAAGAACCCTAAGAAAATTCTCTCCCTCACAATCTCCTTTCAAAAACCAAAACTAACTGACTTAATACAAGCCTTTGCCCCCCCCCCCCCCCCACCCTTTATCCTTACATGAGTTTCCAAATAAAATAACTCGTTCAAAATTTGAATTTCCGCTCAAGATAGAATAAAATCAGACTTAATTAAAATGGGGACCCGTAGCCTTGCGTCCGGATGCGAAGAATGGCGTCCGGATGTGAGGTCTTGATGGTTTGAGATCCGGACGCCAAATCTTACATCCAGACGCAAGGTCCTAATGGTTTGGTGTCCGGATGCCAAATCTTACGTCCGGACGAGAGGTACTGAAAGGTGATGTCCGGACGCCACTTCTTACGTCTGAACGCGAGGCATACTTCTTTGGCTTCTTCTCTTTCTTTAGTTCTGGTTGCATCCATCGCCTATTCAGGTCATTTCTCCTTGACAACCACTTGATATATAGGCTCGATATGACTTGTGCTCCAAAAACCCTTAAAACCTCATTTTTATTCCTTTTTAGCAATAAGACCTGCAAAGACACAAAAATATAAAAATGTAGTTAATCTATATACATTGATCAAAAAAATGGACTTAACTAATGCAATTAAGGGCGCTTAAATATGCAATATTTGACGTTTATCAGACCCCCAAACTTACATTTTGCTAGTCCCTTAGCAAAAGAAGACTGAAACACAAATTTTTCCTCTTTCGTGGGAGTGACGATTGCATTTAGCATATACAACAAGCCTTTTAAACCCCTAAGTATCCCTAGAGGACAAGTGAAGTCTCGTGAGGGTTTACCAGAAATGATACCCACAAACACTAAGCAACAAGGCTCATTCTAATGTAATTTGAAACATATGACTTTGGGGAAAGACTCTATCATGAAGACTACTATAAATATGCATACAATGACATCTGAAAACAATATTCAATTCCCAGCATTCATACATCAACAAACTAGTTCACATACATGATCTTCAACATCTCATTTATAATAAAATTTCATCTCAAGTTCCTTAGAAGTGAACCAAAATTTTATTTTCTTTTAAAATGCACTTTTAACCCTTTTATAGCTCATTCAACATTTTCCCATCCTTAATCTATCTTTTAAAATCATAATCCAAGGCATGCATTTATTTAAACACATTTTGTGTTGTGTTTTCTTTTCTTTTTTTAATTATGTATGACAATGTGCAATGTTCAAGTTCCTTAAGCTCTCTAATCACCCCATGTAACAAGCATTGAGCCAATGACTCCTAAACTAGATAGTCTTAGGGTATTAAGTGTAAAGACACTCCTAAGGGCGTAATGACTCAGAATAGCTAGGCTATAGACTCAAACTAATTTTACATCTTATATTCTTTCATTATCTTCCTTTTTAATCAGTTGACATGTTGAAAGAATGCAGTTTTATTCAATTTTTTTTTTTTTTTTTTTATTTTTTTTTTTATGCCAAGGATTATTTCATTCATCTGACTTACTAATTCAGGGAGTCAATTAAGTAAAACCACAAGGAAGGGAATGTAATTTTTGGTGTGCTCAATGTGCATTGTGAAGTCACTTGGAGATGAAAGACTCTAAAATAAAACATTTAAATCATGAAATGCTAGCAACTTTCAATCACTCATTGATATCATATATAAGCATATAAGTTGTATTAATTACATAAATTCCCCCCAAACTTAGTTCCAATAACACCAAAAATCATTGCCTAAACATACAAATATATATATATATATATATATATATATATATATATATATATATTTAACATATCAATAATAGGAACACATCAAACAATGACAATATGTATATGAATAGTTAACTCACAACACCCCCAAACTTAAATGATACATTATCCTCAATGTATGAAAAAAAGTATAGAAATTAAGCATGCATAGAAGTGTAAAAGGTAAGAAACTATCGAGTACGAGATAATAACTACGGTGCAACTAGTCGTAGTGAAAAAGCTAAACATCTCTCCCCAAACTTGGACCTGATAATCTGTGCACATAAACTGGGTACCAAGCATAAAAGCGTAGACATATGAAAAGATATAAAAATGAAGTAACATGTCATGCTTTATTCAAAACAGAGAAAGAAAATCAAAATATGTGCACATCAAAAAAGTGCACCCATAATTGTCATGCCAAATACGGCCCAAATCCTAACATTATTCAAAACACACAAAGCAGTAATAAATAGCATGAACTATAAAAATTAAGGATAAAATCAGTTCACCCTACAAAATAGAGGGTGAAGTGTCAGCTCCTCCAGAAGCATTATCATTTAGTGATTGCATTAGTGCGAGCAAGAAGTTATTCATTCTAATCTTTGAAATTGTAAACCTTCTTTGAAGTTTCTCGTTTTTCATTACATGGAATCACAAACCCTTGGTTTTTAATCATCTTCATGATTAGATACGGAAATGGAAATGACTAAGTCAAGTAGTTTTCCTTTTTGTAAACAATTAATTTGGTATAGACCTTTAAAATTTGATTCATAATCAAAGTTGGAATAGAAATCCTAAAGTCATTTTTCGCTGAAAAAAGAGAATCCAAGAGGACACTGTTATGTGCTATAGGTTTGCCAATTGGAAAAACATTTGTAACCAGTAGAACCTCAATGAACCAAATCCGAGGTGGCACAAAGGACCTTTTAGGTGAGGTGCTATCTAAGCTTTTGAGATTGTTATGTGCTACTTTTTTCAAAACATCTATTAGGTCATCCAATAAATCAAGAATATCCGAGAAGGGAGCATAGATAGGCTAACCGTCCACATCAACTGGGGAGTTCATTTGACATCCACATGCAACTGCTATATCATCCAATGTAAACGAAAGTACGGTACCATTAACTGCAGTTGAAAGCTTGGTTAAGTTTGTATGAAAGATTCTGGTAGAACTGACAAACGAAGCGAGGATGAACCATATTATGACATGGCTGAAATATAGATGCTAGTCCATGTTTCCTGAGATTTTTGATTGCCCACTCTATGTCAGCACGCCTACGAAAGACATTCTGAACATCAAATGTAGTTTCAAATTGAAGGGGCCATTTAGACCAATCCGGATCAATAGTTTCCTCGGAAGACCCCTTAGATTTGCGAGGATGCTTAAAAGCAAAAGTAGAGGCCATTTGAGTTAAGGAAGTTTTTTTTTCTAGACTTTTGTCGAACACGTGGTGTGCAAGACTGAAGTAAATAACACTTGTGAAGATTAGATTATTTGAATCCAACAAGCACGAATCTAGAATTAAAGCACAATAATTCCTCACTTAATGAATCAATCTCCTACAAAATCAAGTTCTAATCTCCTTGAAATATTTAAGAATTGAAGGATGGAAGAGGAAAGAACTTACCTCAATTTGGAGATTTTAAACCTTGCCTTCTTTGATGGATTGATAATAATGGAAGAGGAAGATTTGATGATTAATGGAGATGGAGAAGGTGAAAAACAAGTTTGAGAAGGTGGGGAAGGTAGGGTGTAATAACCCTAATTTTAAAAGGATAGTCCTGGTATTTAATTAAATGTTTTGGTTGCATTTTGAATTGATTGCTTGTTTAATTAATTGTTTTAATTGCATTTTGATTTGATTAATTATTTAATTAATTATTTTAATTGCATTTTGATTTGATTAATTATTTATTTAATTGTTTTCTTTAATTAAATGATTTGTCTTAATTGTTAATGTATGCTTACACATAAATTGTATGCTTAAGTGGCTATTTAATTATTTGTTTTTATTCGTTGATTAATTAGGATCAGTTTTGGTATAGCATATTAGGGTTGTGTGTGTTTTTAGGTGTTCACGTAAATATTATAGTCGACTTAGCTATATAATTGATTGTATTTTCTTTCTCCTTCTCTCAATATAATTCGTATTAGGGTTATGTTTGTTAAGCCTATAAATATAATTGTATAAGTCGTACTAGGGTTAATAAAACCCTATTCAGTTTTACAAACAGAGAGAGAGTTTTGAGAGATAACCAGAGAGAGGAAAGTTAGGGTTTGGTTAGGGACAATGGCTGAACCAAGGAGGGATAATTGACGCTTACTCATGGGTAAAACCAGGAGCAATAGAGGTCTATGAAAACAACCAAGGTCGTCAGAATCATTAGTGACGGAGGTTTAAGGTTTCAAAACTGAAACCGAAGACAAGTCTCTATTCTATCTCCTTCCCTTAAACCTGTGTTTTGTGCATGCCTAGGTAGACTCCAGGGGTTAATTAATGCTAAAAATTATCTTTTATGCATGTTTAAACTGTATTTAATTTTGTTAAATTAAACTGGGTTGAGTTTTCTTAAAGTTTCTAATTGAATCTTGCTGCCGTTGTTTTAAAAACTTGTGTTCAATTAATGTTGTGGTTGTATAACAATGTTTTATGATTAATCTGGGACTGAGATTGAACCCTAATAACATATATATAAGCAGTACAGAGGGTTTAGATAGTGCCGGAGGCGAAGAAGATGATCAAAACAGGTATAACGGCTCATAGGGAGAGAGAGACGGCTTCCTGAATGAGGGAGCTAGCTCCCTCAATGATGGAGCTGGCTCCAAGGATGTGGAGCTAGCTCCCAACTCCTTAGAGTAGGCTCCCATTTTTATAGAGCAGGCACCTAAGTGTTTGGAGTAGGCTCTCAACTTTTAAGAGCCTGCTCTCGCCCAGAAATGCGTATAAACTATTTTAGGGGCTGTTTGGGCTGTCTGGAGTATTTTTAAACTGTTTAAATTGAACTAAAGGATGTAAATAGTTGTGATGGACCTATGAAAATATTAGTAAGCATTATTACAATAATGTATTAAGGAATGGAGCAACATAAAGTGAAAGAAAAACCTACAAGTGGAATACTGTTTTATAAACTTATTTGCTTACTAAAACTTAGCAAATATTTGTATATGATTTAATAATATTTAATCATATTCCAACAGTGTTATAAGTGTAAGGGATTATCTGGAAATAGCTGTGCTTAAATTGGGTTAAATTGATGTTTTTAATATATCATAAACTGTATCAATTTATAGACTGTTTGGAGGATTTAATTGCGTACTATAATTCTAGCAATTTGTTTACGTATGATTTAAACAATATTAATCATGATTAAGAACATGATAAGCATAACTGACTATTTAAAATTGGAGTATGCTTATATGGAGTTAATTGATGTTTTAACTGATTAGATTTCATCAATTATTAGATTTGTGGTTTTATATGAAAATTACGTTTAAGAATTTCATTATAATGCACTCAGTAACATTTCTGGTTATCATTATATTGTTCTGGATTATAATTGGTAAACTGCTTATTCTGTTTGTCAATTGGATGGATATGGATAGTTTAAATTGTTTATCATGACTCTAGCAATTTAAACGGAAATTATATGATTATAGTCATATACTGGATGCATAATAGGATCTTGTCTATATCTGATTTCTATTATGTTTGTCTCTGGATGTATTTGATGTTCAAATGAGTGTGCATCATTTATGGATCATATGTATTATATACACCAGTATAGGATGGTGGCATATTAGGGATGGATTAGATCAAAACGCTAAGTCCTACCTATTCATACATACGGAATGGATTAACTAAAATAGTTAAGTCCTACATGGATGCATGTCTTGTCAACTAAAACAGTTGAACGACATATCGGATGTTTATTTTATTTTTTTCTGTATTAGGAAAGATTTATATATATATACTTATGGTACCGTGATAAGAGCGTAAGTCTCAAGATCATGGTTAGGGTGCGTATATCGCCTAGGATGGATAACTGGACATAGTTGTTGTTCCCTGGTAGGTCTAGGTATATATGACCACATTATGTGCAATTTGTATGTTACCTTCTATTCAGGCTGAGACTACACTATAGTCTAGTGAGCGTCCTATAGTGTGTATTTATACATATATGGACTATTCTAGTTATTGTTGAGCTATCTATGATATATCTGCATATCAGGTTTCTGTATGGATTGTAGTAGGATAGAACTTGCATGTTGGCCTAACCCATTCTTATTTTTCAAGTGTTCATCAGTTCCAGGCTTAGGGTTTGATCGTGTTAAGCAGATACAGTCACTTACTCCTCTGACTACATAGGATTTTCGTTCATATTTAGCTTTGGATTATAGTTTTGTACGTTATTTTCAATTGGGATAATTAGGGGTCCACTAATTGATTCCCAAGTTGTACGGATTTGGAAAGTTTAAAATTATACTAATGTACAATCTTTTGAGGATTTTTAATTTAGAATTCTTTCAGCTTATTATTTTATTCTTATTTCATTTTTGTATTCTGTGCTTATTTACATATTAATTGTTTGCTATCCCTCGGATCTATGCTCGAACTTGATTACCCGTGGCTCTAGAATCGAGGGGTGGTGGTATGTCACACACCGACCCAAAGTTTGTGCACACTACCAAAAGAGATAGCGGTGTAGAGCTATGATGAATGTGGCCAAGTTTTACATTTAGAATTGCCACTACTACATTTCACTAAAAATATAGCTAGGGCACGGTAGGGATCATCCAAAAGGATTGTGGGTTGTGCTAGGTTGAGGAATCAAGATTAGGGTTAGTAGGTCAAGTGATCAAAATAGTTGTTGGTGGTTACACTAAAATACAATTTAAACTAAAGTAAACAATAATGCAATAAAGAGAATAAAAGACAGAGAGAGAGATCTTGGGGTTTAGAGATCACCACTAAGCATAGCTTTTCTACACCCTTAATGAATGATTAATGAGGGGGAAAAACATGTATTGCAACAAAGTGTGTGTGTGTGGTTGTTTCAACAAGCATGGATGACAAATTAAGCATATATTGTCTAAGCAACATGGTGGATAGCACAACATATCAAATTAAGCCATTAATCATTCCTTTAAGCTCACAACCAAACACATCACAAGGTTAGAGATAAATGTTATTTGCTTTCATAAGTATGGAACATCAACAACAAGCATGGATTGTCCTCCCATTTAACATCTAAACTACAACTACACTACAATTAAGCTAATGACATGAAATTAAACTAATTAACTAAGGGAGAGGTACAATCCATCAAGGAATAAGTATAAACCATTAAATAAACCACAAGAACATGCCATTAAGCATTATGTCTTGACAATCTCTAGATCTATCGAATACACATAGACATGCATCAATAGCACAAGAAATAGAGACAAACACATGAACATCTATTCTAGCATATATAGACATATAGATAGAATGAAATGATCAATTAGAAGCATTAAACCATATAAATCATTGAATAAACAAGTTCTATATATATAAAAGTGTCAAAACATGTATCACAATACAAATCCCCTAAAAAATACATAAATCAAGAGGCAAAAAGCATGCTTAGGGCTAACTCTAGCCCCAAGAGGATGTCTAGCCACTCATGAATGATGTCCTCCAACCCTCAAGGGCAAGCTCCATGGAAGATATTTGCTCCTTGGTTGATGAAGAGCCTCCAATGGTGTCTCTAGCCTCCTCTTCTCCTTTACTTCCTCACTAAGAATTCTCTTCAAATCTCTCCCTATGGTTATGTGTGAATCCCCTCTCAAAAGTTGCTCAAATCCTCCTTTTTGGTAGGTTAGGTGACACCCAAAAATGATCTGGCACATACTCTGATATTCTCCCAATGATTGGATAGATGACAACTTTTTATGACCTGGCAATTTAACTTTTTCGCACTGGAGGAAGTTCGATCGATCGAACCTTGACCTTGGATCGATCGAACGTAGCTGAGATCTATCAAACTGAAGCTGGATCGATCCAAAATGACGGCGCCTTTATGGATAAAAATAAATTTGAGATATTTTGAAGATATTTTTAGGAAAAGGACAAAAGTGGTTGGTAGGGTGGTACAGCTGGATAAGATCTGGCATGTGGATAAGGATAAGAAAGTTCAATTGATCAGAGAGTGAAGTTGGATCGATTGAACTTTTAGGATATTTGAAAATGACATCATGGCTTGGATCTATCTTAAAGTGCTGAGATCGATGAAAGTTGGATTGATCGAACTTTTCTTGAGATCAATCGAAGTTGCTGAAATTCCACCTTTTGCTTCCTTTTTCTCTACTTTGCTCCTTTCTTTAATTTATCCCAGAATTGCTTCATTTCTGCTCTTATTTTGCTGAGTTAGCTTATTTTGGGATAAGTACCTAAAAATGAAAATAACATGAAATCAATACAAAACGAAAAAATAAGATTGATAAAGGTTCTAGAATGCCTAAGCTTAAGGGGTTTAAATGCGTACTTTTCAGTGCTCATCACACCCCTAAACTTAAATATTGCTAGTCCCTAGCAATGAACTAGAAAGTAAAGGAATACAATGAACAACTATACAACTATGAACTAGAAGCAATAAATGGATAATGCTACTTTCGTAGGGAACATGATTGCATTTAGCATATGCAACAAGCCTTTTAAACCCCTAGGTTTCCCCTAGTGGATGAGTAAAGTCTCGTGAGGGTTTCCAGAAATGATACCCACAAACATTAAGCTCATTCTTTCAAAAGAGATACCAATATTGCAAACAAGCATTGGGAGAAAACTACCTCAAGTATGCAATTTTTTAAACATTTCCAAGCAATCTCCCAAAATCTCAACATCAAGCAAGCAAGTATGGTCCTCCACACATCAAGAAAATGATCATGAAAATCAAAACAACTCTAGAATCCTTTTTGAGTGGACCGGCATCAAATATGTTGCTATCTTAGCCAACTAAAGAAATGATCACATCCTTACCTCAAACTATCACACAAATCTAGTACTGATCATCAAGACCAAAAGTGGACCTTTTATTAAAGCTTTATTGTTCTAGGTGTGCTTATTCTTTTCACTCATTTTTTTTTTTTTTTTTTTTTTTTTTTTTAAGGATCAAAGATGGAAGCATAGTGCAATGTGTTGATCTATTAAGTTTTCTAGTGATCTATGAGGTCGAGCGTTAGGTCAATGACTTCCAAACCAGATGGCTTTAGGGCACTAGGTGTTCAAACATCCCTAAGGACTTACAAGCTCAAATCAACAAGGCTAAAAATCAAGACAACCTCCATCTAATCATTTCCTACTTCTCACCTTTTAGGAGAAGTCCTCACTTTTTTATTACTTTTGTAACTTTTTTTTTTTTTTGTCAATTCAATTATTAACCTAGAGTTTGGGCCCTCCACCTTATGGCGCGTGAAGTTCAGTGCTTGATGAGGCTAGAATCCCAGCTACTTAGTGAAAAGGGATTGTTATCCACCTTTATCAAGAATGAAAGCTTTCAATGCACTACTAGCCCAATTGGGATATAACCAATTCAATAATCAACAAAACATGTACCCCATAAATGAATGCTAGTGTGCGTCTGTGCTAGTGTAGAATATTAGAGTAAATCTCAAAATAATCACAAAATCAGGATAATGTGGATCACAAGTGCAAGCATGATATCAATCTTTCGAAAAATTTACTCCTAAATGGCATCCACAAGGCATACAAGGAGTATTGGACTCTCAAGTCAAGCAATTTTTAAATTTTAAGCGATATATTCCTCAAAAGATCAAAATCATAGCTAGTCATGGACCAATCATAGAAAATCCCTCAAATACACAAGTCATGCTCAAAATTTTGAATTTAAAAACAAACACTGCAAAGCACCATTACCCCCAAACTTAAATAGTATAGTGTCCTCAATGTGCAAAGAGAACAAAAGGGAAAGAGCATACCAGTGCAACTATAACAAAGAATAGCCGGAACAGAAGTATCCAAAGTAGGTGGCATAGCCCCCCCAGACTTGGGATTAACTGTGGTCCGAAAATTTTGGCACTTGGATAAAACTCATCAGATAACAAAAGGGATAATAACAGTGCACAGTGGACATGCAAGTGTAAATGGGATAGCAACTGAAAATAGAGTGAGGTATAAGGGTGGTCCTGAAAATTTTGGGTAGTATGCTCTCTCACTGAAGTCACTAGGATGCACCTAATGGAGTCAAACAGATAAATATAAGAATATGAAAATAAGACATCTATAAAGAAAGCATATATAAACCAAAAATAAAGTACAGTACATTCAGTATCAAAGCCGACAGACACAGCTGCAAAAATAATATAACAGTATCAAAGATGTGCATATATCATAGATAGATAAGAGGAGTAAGAAGATACGGAAATCATGAAGAAGAGATAGGAAGGGCAGGGTGTACTTCGCGGATGTCTCTGGATAGATTTATGAATGCGGTCATGACATTCGTATGGAGGGAAGTAATGTCAGCTCTAATGGAGACAGTATCTGCGCGGAAAGATACCATGTCGTCCTCTAGAGTCTGAAGTCACTCTCCGAAGTCGGGTATGTGAGTAAGAACCTCAAGTGCCGCTGGAGCGGGAGAATGATGATCCTGAGCCTGCTCTTCATCGTGAATGGGTGACCCAACTAGAGAGTGCTGCTCTGGTTCGTCTGCAGGCTACTTCAAATCAATGTCCATGTGTACGGTAGCCAGATCGACTGCGACGTCGTCCACTACCAGGTCTGTTGCTGCTGCCTACTCCTCTCTTTCTAAATCCTTAGCTGCCTCGACAGTTTCATCTCGCAGACTCTTGATAAGAGCGTTGCCGCTCTTATCCCAGCCCTTCTTATTAAATGAGTAGGTCTTAGACTCAGTCTGCTCTCAGGGCTGGAAGGGATAACGTTGGTCTCTAAGAATCTGTGTAATGAGATGGCTGAATAGGAGATACTTAGCCATTTTGGGCTTGGCCTTGCTGATGTGGTTGACATACAGCTTCATCATGATGCTCCAGATGAGCGCTGGGATAGATAGCCAATGCCCTGTATCAAATGCATACAGAGCTGTCAGATAGTCGCCATGCTTTTGTGTCTTATGGCTGGCCATGAAGATGTTACGGAATAAGACAGAGTCGAAAAACCACAGGTCATATGGAAGATAAGTCTGGGTGGCGAAGGTCTCGCCACCGGCATAGTGACCGGTGAGTAAAATAGCTATGTTTGCATATGATGGCCTGTAGAGAGTGGGATATGTGTCCTGTAGCTCTAGAGGGCAGACATGTGGACAGTGGCATGATCTGGACAATATGTCCACAGTGATGCGGATCGGGTAGCCGTCAATGGTAGTCCGCAGCTCCACTAGGTTACTCGGGGTAGGTCGGAGGTTCTGGAAGAGCATCCGAACCAACCTCAGGTACACTAGGTATGAGACAGGGGCAAGAATGGCTGAGATGCCCCTCCGGAATATATCATCATATGTTAATCGGGTAAGTTCCGATTGGGAAAAGAAGTTTGTATCGAAGACCGACTCGTGCGCCACTCGAAGGCGTGAGTATCTATGTAATGGCCGGTCTAATTGTTAGGCTGGCTGAGTGAGTGGTGGTGATAGAGATGGTATGTGCTCAGCCTCAGCGTTAGCCTGGGAAGTGATGTGATCTTCCTTGTGAGGGTCGCTACACCACCATCAAGCTTGGAGAGTGTGCATTAAGTCGAGGGCCAAGAGTTTTACATTTATAGAAGCCACTGTTACCTTCACTAAAAATATGGCTAGGGCGAGTAGGGATCGTCCCAAGGGATTGTGAGGGTCGAACAATGTCGTAGAATCGCTATTAGGGCTAGTAGGTCGACTGATCAAACAATTAGTTAATTGGTTAATTAGAGAACAACTAAATTAAACTAAGTGACAACAAAAGAATGCAACTTAGAGTAAGTAAGAGAGAGAAGAGTCTTGAGGTTTAGAGATCACCACCAAGTAATGCATTTCTATACTGTTTGATAAGTGACTAATGAGGGCAAATAGTGTGTTGCAATATTGGTGTGTGTGTGTTTGGTTGATTCAACAAGCAAGGATGACTAGTTAAGCATGTATTGTCTAAACATCATGTGAAAGGCACAATATATCTAAGCAATAAAGCATATATTGTCTAAACACCATGTGAAAGGCACAATAGATCAAAACAAGTCATTAACCCTTTCATTAAGCTCACAATCCAAATACAACACAAGGTTAGAGACATATGCTACTTGCATTAAAAAGCTTGGATCACCAAACAAGTAGCATGGATTGTCCTCCCATTTAACACTACACTTCAACTACACTGCATCTACACTACTAGTATGAAAATAAACTAGGGGAGAGGCACAATTCATCAAGGAATAAGTATGAACCATCAAGAAAATCACAAGAGCATTCCTTTAAGCACTATGTTTTGACAATCTCCAAATCTATAGCATCAATACACATAGACATGCATCAATAACACAAAATCTAGAGACAAGCACATGAACATCTATTTTAGCATACAGAGACATATGGATAGAATGAAATGATCAATTGGAAGCATTAAACCGCATAAATCATTGAATAAACAAGATCTCTATATATATAAGTGTCAAAACATGTATTACAACACTAATCCCTCAATAATACACAAGATTAAGATATAGAAAGTACGCTTGGGGCTAACTCTAGCCCCAAGAGGATGTCTAGCCACCCATGGTGATGTTGCTCCAACCCTCAAGGGCTAACTCCATGGAAGAAATCTGCTCCTTGTTGATGAAGAGTCTCCAATGGTGTCTCTAGCCTCCTCCTCCTCTAAGCTTGCTCTCCAAGAAATGATATGAAAAATTATATTAGCTCCTTTTGTAAAAAGCAATCATTATCCTTATATAGGTAGGTCAAATGACACCCAAAAATGAGCTGGGGTCGTGCACACAATATTCCCTAATGATTGGATAAAGGACAACTTTCAATGAGATGGGAATTTAACTTTTTCGCACTGGAGGAAATTTGATCGATCGAATCTTGGACTTGGATCCATTGAACTGGCTGAGATCCATCGAACTTAGGCTAGATCGATCCAACTGGTTGAGATTTTTGGGAAAAGAAAAATCTGAGATATTTTTGGGAAAAGGACAAAAGTGGTTGTGGGTGGTACAACTGTGGATATGATCAATCATTTGAATAAGGACAAAAATGTTAGATCGATCGAATGATGGTGTTGGATCGATCAAACTTTGGACTTTCTGCTTTTGGGCTAAGGCTTAGATCTATCTTGAAGTGCTGAGATCGATTAGTGTTCGATTGATCGAACCTTAAAGTTAGATCGATCGAACTTTGCTGCTTCCCACCTTTGGCTTCATTTGCTTTCTTCTTTCTCTACTTTGCTCCTTTCTTTGTTTAATCCCTGAATTGCTTCAATTAAGCTCTTATTTGTCTGAGTTAGCTTATTTTCAGGATAAGTTCCTGAAAATGGAAATAAATTGAAATCAATCTAAAACGGTAAAGTAAGATACATAAAGGTACTAGAATGCCTAAGCTTAAGGGGTTTAAATAGGCACTTTTCAGCGCTCATCACACCCCCAAACTTTAATATTGCTAGTCCTTAGCAATGAACTAGAAAGTAAAGGAATGAAATGAACAACTATACAAGTATGAATCAAGAAAATAATAAATGGATAATGCCACTTTCGTAGGGAACAAGATTGCACTTAGCACATGCAACAATCCTTTTAAACCCCTAGGTTACCCCTAGTGGACGAGTTAAGTCTCGTGAGGGTTTCTAAAAATAGAACCCACAAACATTAAGCTCATTCTTCAAAAGAGGCACCAATATTGCAAAAAAGCATCGGGAGAAAACTACCTCAAGTATGCAATTTTTCAAACATTTCCAAGCAATCTCCCAAAATCTCAACATCAAGCAAGCAAATATGGTCCTCCACACATCAAGAAAAAGATCATGCAAATCAAAACAACTCTAGAATTCTTTTTGAGCGGACCGGCATCAAATATGTTGGTATCTTAGCCAACTAAAGAATTAATCACATCCTTACCCTCAAACTAGCACACAAATCTAGTACTGATCATCAAGACAAAAAGTGGACCTTTTATTAAAGCTTATTCTAGGTGCGCTTATTCTTTTCACTCATTAATTTTTTTTTTATTATTATTATTTTTTTTTAGAGGATCAAAGATGAAAACATGGTGCAATGTATTGATCTATTTAGCTTTCTAGCGATTCATGAGATCAAGCGTTAGGTCAATGAATCCCAAACCAGACGGCTTTAGGGCATTAGGTGTTCAAATATCCCTACGGACTTACAAGCTCAAATCAATTAGGCTACAAATCAAGACAACCTCCATCTAATCATTTCCCACTTCTCACCTTTTGGGAGAAGTCCTCACTTTTTTTATTGGTTTTGCTTTTTTTTTTTTTTTTTTTTTTTTTTTTTTTTTTTTTTGTAAGCAAGTTCAATTATTAACCTAGAGTTTGGGCTCTCCACCTTTTGGCGCGAGCAATTCAGTACTTGATGAGGCTAGAATCCCGGCTACTTAGTAAAAAGGGGTTGTTATCCACCTCTATCAAGAATGAAAGTTTTCAATGCACTACTAGTCCAATTGGGATATAACCAATTCAATAATCAACAAAGCATATACCCCGCAAATGAATGCTAGTGTGTGCCTGTGCTAGTGTAGAATTCTAAAGTGAATCTCAAAACAATCACAAAATCAAGATGATGTGGACCACAAAGGCAAGCAAGATATCAATCTTTCAAAAAATTTACTCCTAAATGGCACCCATAAGGCATCCAAGGAGTATTGGACTCTCAAGTCAAGTAATTTTTAAATTTTAGGCAATATAGTCCTCAAAAGATCAAAATCATAGCTAGATATGGACCAATCATAGAAATATCCCTCAAATACACAAGTCATGCTCAAAATTTTAAATTTTAAAACTAACACTGTAAAGCACCATTCCCCCCAAACTTAAATGGCACAATGTCATCAATGTGCAAAGAGAACAAAGGAAAGAGTATACCAGTGCAACTAAGGCATATAATGATCGGGACTGAAGACTTGGGATGAACTGTGGTCCTAAAAATTGGCACTTGGATAAACTCATCAGATAACAAAATGGGATAATTAGTGCACAGTGGACATGCAAGTGTAAATGGGATAAGCAGATAAAGAAATAAGAAATGTATAAGGGTGGTCCTGAAAATCGAGTAGCACTCTCTCACTGAAGTCACTGTGATGCACCTGATGGAGTCAAACATATAGATATGAGAATATAATCATATGACATCCATAGCAAAAACAGATATATAAAAAAATAAAGTATTGGTACATCAAAAGATCTAAGTCAATAGACCGGCTACAAAAATAATAGTACTGTACAGTGACACAAATAAAGTATCAATAGTATAAATAATAGACGGGCAGGTCGAGCTCCGCGGATATCTCTGGATAGATCTCAGAACATAGTCGCGACATCCGTGCGGAAGGCAGTAAAATCAGCTCTGTGGGCTGTGAGATCAACTCGTATGGAAACAACAACATCCTCAAGAGTTTGCAGGCGTACTCCAAAGCCGGGGGTCAAATCTGGAGCCTCTCAGGCATAGAAGAGTCAGAAGAAAACTCCTGAATCTGCTTCTACTCGTGAATGGGTGACCCAGTTGGAGAGTACTGCTCTGTGTCATCTGTAGGGTGCTCTAAGTCAATATCTATATGCTCGGCAGCTGGATCGACTAGTGCATCATCCACTGTGGGATCTGCTACTGCTGCCTCTGCTGCTGCCTGTGCCTCCTCCTCAGCCTCTAGCTCTTCTGCAACCACTACTGCGTGGTCCTACAGTCCAGAAATAATGGCGTTGTAGCTCTTGGTCCAGTCCTTCTTCAGAAAGTGACTAGAACCACTCTCGGGGTGCTCCCGAGGGTGAATAAGGTAGCGCTGGTCTATAAGAATCTGGGTGATGAGGTGGCTGAATGGGAAAGACTTAGCCCGTTCGGGCGTCTCCTTACTAATGTACTCATCATATAGCTTCCTCATCACGCTCCAGATGAGCGCGGGAATGGACACCCAGTGCCCGGTGTAGAAGGCATAGAGGGCTGTCAAATAATCCCCCCTCCTTTGAATCTTGTGCCCGGCCATGTGAATGTTCCGGAAGAGCACGGAATCAGTGAAGCACAGGTCATCTGGAAGGAATGTTCGGGTGTCAAAGGTCTCGCCAGTGGCATGGTGACCTGTAAGAAAGACCGCCATGTCGGTGTAAGAAGGCCTGTATAGCCTCGGATATGTATCCTGAAGCTTTGGAGGATAGCGGTGTGGGCAGTGGCAAGAGCGGGTTAGTGAGTCCACTGTGATGGTGATCTGATGGCCATCTACAGAAGTGACTAGCTCTGCTGTGGTATGCGCAGATGGTCGGAGGTTCTGGTAGAACAATTGTACCAGCCGCGGGTAGACTGGCTTTGTGATTGGGGCAAGAATAGCTGCTAGGCCCCTCTAAATGATGTCATGGTAAGTGGATCGGGTCAGCACCGATCTGGAGAAAAAGGCCGTGTCGAACACTGTGACGACCCCGGGCTTTTCAACCTAGTGTGTCCGGTGATGACCCAAACTGGATCCAAGATGCGGAAGCTAGAAACAATACAATGGTCTCCCAAGGCATAACACACCTCTAAAACCCTAAGATGACCTTCCATGAGGTCACGGAACCTAAAGGAACAAGTGTGGAAGCAAGAGATCGGAAGGATAACAATTAAGCCCCCAGGGGCAAAATGGTCATTTATAAGAATATAGATTCAGCTGCCACTGAGCACACCGTTGGAGAAACAATGAAAAAAAAAATCAAGATGGACTCAAGAATCACACGATTTGGAGTCCAGACGAATGAGAAACGACGAGATGAAGAAGAATGAGCACTTGAGGCTAAAAGGGTAAAATGGTAATTTCAAACTGAATTGAATACCCCCGTATACACCATTGGATAGACAATGAAAAATTAACAAAGATGGACTCAAGAATCACATAATTCGGAGTCCGGATGGTAAAGATATCAAGTCCCGAAGTCAAAGGAAGGGAAACCCTATCCCGGTTCGAACCAAATATTGACACTACTTTACTAAAACTTGAATAACTTAAGCTACAAATGGAATCTAAATCTCTAATTGGTACCATTGGAAATTTTATTTCGACGCAGTCAGTTTAGACACAAGAACGGACTAATTCTGAGTTAAAACGAGTGAGATATGGAACGTTAAAGAAGAGTGTCCAGTGTAGGAACAGTATCCGCGGGCGCCCGCCCAAATGGGAAGAACTATGGGAAGAGGTGTGGGGCAGCCCTGAAACTTGGCGGGGGCCCACCCAAGACCCGCCGGTGCCCGCCCAAATGGGCAGAAGCAAACCAAGACAGCAGGAACAGTGTTTTAGCAGAAATTTGAGTTTGCGACGCTGTTTTCGAGACGAAGATGACATTTTTCAGAAAAACATGAAGAAGAAACTCCCCTTAAAATCACAGTTTCTATGTGATAGAGTCAAGAATGGAATTTATTTCCCAAAGAAAATACCCAAAATGCCCTTAAGCTAGAATTTTTAACAAATAGGTGAAATGAATCCGTAGGAGGCTCGAAACACAAACGATAAAGTTTTGCCCAGAAACGACCATTCACGTAAATGTAACTTACCTATTTAGATGCGCTACAATGGTCCATGGCTTAAAAATATAGTCGATGCAAAATCCGAACCCCCAACGGGCAAAAGGGCAAAAATGGACGTGGAATGTAAAACATGGAATCCAAAAATACAAAACGGGATCAAATGACCGTTTGGCCCTTGGCCACACTTCATACAAGATTTATAAAACCCTATGAAAGAATGAAAACAGAATTCCCACACCCAATGTAACTATGGTGAAGCAATGACTTGCGATTTTTCAAGGTTTTCATAACATTTCATGAAGTTAAAAAGTTGCATAGAATACAATATACATGTCATTGGCCTCCAGCCTCATCTCATACATATCAAATAAATTGAAAGGAGTGTACTTAAGTACACATTACATACATGGAATCAAATATACATATTTTGATATATATGTCTACAAAATGACATTTCATGCTAACATTTGCATGAAATGGAAACTTGAAACCTACACGACATCCAAGGAATGCTAGGCTTCACGAACTAAGTCTTCGTACCTGAAATATGCCCCAGTATCGTAGGGGTGAGTAACATAAAGTTACTCGTAGGAGATGAGCATGCATCGACCTAGCATTTTACAAATTTATCACCTTAAGGTGAAACATGTTAAAGGGGTTCATGCCACCTAACGTCTATATTGAAATGAGACTCAGGGAGCATCCTAAGCTATCTTAGAGTGTTTCTAGCATAAATCATATCATCTATGCCATTTAAACAATATGGAAGCACATTATACAAAACAAGATATAGGTTCTTAAAGGTATTAACTTGCAATCTCGAATACAGAAACAACTAAAGTGATCATGTCACCTAACGTCTATGTTCTAAACAGGTCTAAGGAGTCATCCTAGACCATGCTGAATAATCAAAATGCAAATTACAACTTCAATACAGTCTAACCACATAAAAGCATATTATACAAGGCAACAAAATATAATTTCTTAAAGCTATCAGCTTGAAATTTAAAGCACGAAAACAACAGAAGTGGGTCATGCCACCTAACGTCTAAGTTATAAATGAATCAGTATGATCAATCCTAAGCTTTGTTAGAACCTCAAAACACGATTTTTCAATATCGATGCAATTTAACCAACATTGGAACTTCCAATACAACGCATAGAGCACAATTTCGCAAAGTTAACATCATGTAACTTAAAATGGAACGACAAATAAGGAACAACAAGTTACAACATCATCTAGTTATCAACTTGAAAATGAAATGCGAAATCAAACAAAGTGGATACTCGGACGTCACGCCAGATCAGACCAACAACATAGTTACTTTAGGGTTACTAGCCCATGGGTAACCTCCTTATGTGCGCACTAGACTATATAGAGGGACTATCCCCCATACTAGAACCACGTCCTAGCCATAGTCAAACAACGACATCCCCAAGTTTCCAAAATCAACAAGTTGTACAACAACGTATATATCAACAAGAATATGCAAGATAATCAACTATCTATCAAGCACAACCAAATTTGGAAACCTATACAATACATACTCTAAATCCACAACTAATATGATATGATGAATGTCGAATCTTCAGTGTGCGATTCGTTACACGCTATGTATAAAAGATGTTAAATACGAAATGTGCAAATCATTACACAAAGCAACAATATATTCAATAAGGAAAACATATTCTCATGAGTACAAACATAGCAACTATGTTATTCAATGTTCAAAACATAACCAAATGAATATACAACAAGTCTAAGTCCATGATTTGAATATAGAAACCACTTCTAAAACACAACTAGGTCATGGAGCAAATTGATAGAATTTAAATAGATAAACACAATTAAATTCTCTAGATTCCGATTCAATTCCAATTAATCTCAATTTAATACATATTAAAGGACATGGCAAGGTCATCACCTATATCCATTCTAAAACTCAATTAGATTGTTAGAACAACAAAGTAGAACTTTAATAAAATTATGCTAATTTAAACCCCAAGGTTCTAAAACAACTTCAAATAGTCCCAAATTAATACATGCAAGTAAACAAGTCATGATCAGTACAAATATCAAGTTAAAACCTTAATTAAGCTAATGGGACCACAAAATAGATTTTAATTAATTCTTTTAATTAAAATCTCTAGATTTTCAAACTTAACCAAATGTTCTCAAATTAACCTATGTTGGAAAACATGCTAAGGACTATTGTAATATTACATTATAAGTTTATTTCATTCAATTTACGACCATGCGAATTAAACTTTCACTAAAGTTAAATATAAAACAAAAGTTGCAATTCTCATGCAATAAATCCCAATTTAATACATGTGAACAACTATACCAAAACTTAATTTTCTAGCATGCCATAATACAATTCCAAGTTGTATATCACCATGAGGATTAAATCTTAACCATGGAATTTAATTAAATAAAAGGTTTTAAAACCTAACCGAATATTATAAATCAAATATATGTGAAACTATATGGCATGTAAATCAAGAATATCAAGTCGGAATTTAAATAAAGTGAATAGTGCACTCGGGGCAAATTAATTAATTAAATTAATTAATAATTACTAATTTTCAAAACACCTCCAATTACTTTCAAATTCAACTATGTTGGAGAGCATGCTAAGGCCTAATTTAATATGCTAACACATATTGATTTTGAGCTAGTTAAGGCCACATGATTTAATATTTTGTTCAAGATAAATATTAAATAAAATCTTTATTACTTGTTCAATTTCCCTCAATTTAATATATGTAAATGACCATATTATAGAGTATTATATTACCATGCTATATGTTTAAAACAAGTCATAAACAACCGGTAAAATCAAATCCAATACAAGAAAATTAAATAATAAAATCTATAAATTTCATATTTAAGCGTGCAATCAAATTGTATAAGCATCAATAGCATGTTATATAACAAGAATTAAACCTACAACACCTCCTACCTTAATTTGGGATGAAAATCCCAAATTCCCAACGAATTGAAATGGCTCCGAATCCGACGAAACTCCTAGGTTTTGTCGGGGACAACACGATCTATATGAATCTCCAAGAAGCCCCATGAAAATCCAAACTTGACTCTTAACCTAAACTCAAGAAATGGTAGGAAATGAATTCTAATAAAGGGGAATGGTAGAGCACATCGAGGGGAGCGATAAACGTAAAGGCCGAAGAGATTTCACTTATAAAATCAAGTGGAGGAGAAGGTCAAAGGGTGGCAGCCAAGGATCTTCCATGGCTGCTGGCCAAGAGGTGGAGAAGAAGAGTGAAAATCTAATTTTTCACTTTAGGGCATCCTATTTATAGTAAGTCTCAAAAACTGCCCCGAAAGGGCCCTGCAGGGTCGGGAAAGGTGGATTTTGAGCAGACGTGCTCAAATGGCAAAACTCCATGAATAAAAAAGATTCAAAATGAGAAAATATGAACAACGGAAGAAACGGCGTCAAAAACTAAGTCCCGAACAAAAAGTTATGCCCCGAACAAGTTCGGCGGCAACCGGGTCCAAAAACTCTGAAACTGGAGAAAAATGACCAGAACGGAATTCTAAGAGTCGACGACTCGACGAAATGTGAAAATGAATCCCGTACGAGGATCCAGGCTCCAGAAGAGACATTTTGCAATAACTTTAATTAATTGCACAATGACCCCTACAAAAAGGGTTAACTGCGAAACTGCCCCAGAATGAAAATATCTTCCAAAAGATATTTTCTTAGATGCCCCTGAAATAAAGCATCTTCAAAAGATATTTATGAAAAACACCCCAAGAAATGAAAAAGATTCTGAAGAATTGTGCATCTATGCCCCTGTGGACACCAGGAGTAACCAGAGTACTTTCTTGCAAAAGTAAAGATACGTATTTCGATGAAACCACTCAAGATGAAGGTACGTGAAGTCAAAAACCAACTTTGAGCATGAGAAGTGAGGTTGTGCCAAAACTGACAAACGGAGATAAGACATAATAGGGAAAATGACGAAATAGCGCATAGTGTCAAAAAATGAAAAATGTGAAAATGACTCGGTCCTCAAAGGAAGTCATCAATCCATGGAAAAGAGTCTCAAGAACCAATTCTGAGCACTCGAGATGACACTAAGCGATACGAAACAGAGCTCAGAAAAGAAAATTAAATGAAAAAAATTCATTTGTAAAATTTCAAGAAAAAGGAAAGGAAGGCAAATGACCGGGTCGTTACAAACACTGACTCATGGTCGACCGTCATATACGCATATCTAGGCACAGGCTTATCACGCTCTTAGGCTGGCTGAGCTAGTACGAATGAGTGCTCATCTCTAGCATGTGGTAGAGATGGTGATGGAGTAAATGCAGGATGAACCACAGAGGTGGATGGAATATGATCAACCTCAGCCTCAGCCTCGTGAGATGGTGACTGAGGTGGGGTAGCCTGTGCTGGCTCCTCCTGTACATGAGAGGGCTCTGCTGGCTCCTCTGTACATGGTCTTATATGTCAGTAGGGCCCTGTGTTACCTGTTGGCAACGGTCTTCCTCTTAATTATGGCCTGCAAAAAGAAAAAGAAAAACTTGCAATCGGAGTTAGTGTCAGAATAAGAAATTTTAAGCACAATATAGAAACATGTATGTCAAGTAAAAATAGACAAAACAGATATGACATGAATCTATGCAAGTGGCAGGATATGAAACATGCTAAACAATGTAAGTATGAAATGCATCTAATGTGGAATATCACAGGCATTGGGCATATATGAGATAGCATGAACATAAGGCATGATGAATGAATTGTGTGTGTGTGAGATCTGTGAAGTTCGATCGATCAGAAAAAGAAGTGAGATCGATCACAAAAGTTGGATTGATCGAAAATAAGTGAGATCGATCTCACAACTTCAATCGATCTGAGACATGAGTTCGATCGATCTCTCAAGATCGATCTGACATACAAGTTCGATCAATCGAACTATGCGACGAATGTAAGCAGTTACAGATCTGTGACTTTGGAAGCATGGGGCCCACATGAACATGTTCGTGGGCCCATCAACATGACAAATCAATCAATTCCATCACTTTTCAAAGCCCAAACTCCTAATTTAAATCAGAATACACAAATACATAAAAACATATATATATATATACATGTGCACACAGTGTTTTAAAGCTTCAAAAATGGTGGTTTCATCATCTCAATATCATGGATGCAACAAGTAAAACATGGATGCAACATCTAAGTCATGTATACATGAGGTTGAAGCTTGAATCATAGAGGATGGATTCGAATCTTACCCAAATTGATGAGAGAAGTGGAGATATGAACGAGTGAAGATGAATCCGAGAAGGGAGAAAGAGATTGGCACTTAGATCTCGCCGGAGAATTCGCCGGAGATGAGGGAGATGAGATTGCATAGTGGCGACGAAGAGGGGTTGGGGTTTGGAGGGTTGGATCGATCTAAATGATCGATCTTGAGACCTTCCAGGTCTATTTTAAAAACATTCCCGATAGAGTTCGATCGATCGAACTTCAATTGAGATCGATCGAACTTTGATGAACTCTCTTCAAAGTATTTTGGATTTTTAAAATTTTAAAAAATGTAAAACTAAAATTAAAAATTAGAATTAAAATTAAAAATTGTAAAATAAAATAAAATAGAATAAAATATTTTTGGTTTTTTTTTTTTTTTTTTGTTTTTAATTGAATAATCAACAATAATTAAAAACTAAATAAATTAAAATATTTTTGAATTTTGGAAAACTTTTTGAAAAATAAAATAAAATGAAATGAAAATTAAACAAAATAAAATAAAAATGAAAATATTTTTGGATTTTTGAAATTTGAAAAGTCAAAACAAAGTCAAACAATGAAATGGAGAACTGAGATCAATCGAAACAAGAGTTCGATCGATCAGACAGAGAGCAAAAATATGCAGGTTTTTGGCTCAGAAATTTGGCTAAGTGTTGGAACTTGAAGATTAATCGAACTTGGAAATTGGATCGATCGAAGAACTTTCAGATCGATCTTGGAATGTTTCGATTGATGAGACAGAGAGCTGAAATATGCAAGTTTATGCAGGCTCAAAATTTTTCTAAGTGTTGAGTCATGAGATCGATCGAACTTTGACGTAGGATCGATCGAAGGTCTCTCGATCAATCTAAGAATAAGTTCGAACGATAGGATAGAGAGGTGATTTGGATGCAGGTTTCTGCAGGTAGAAAAATTTTCTAAGTGTTGGATGCAGAATGGAGTTCGATCGATCGAACTCAGGTTTGAGATCGATCTAACTATGCAGAATGCTCAATAATGACATGAAAGCTTATGCAATCCTCACCAAAGTTCCTATCAATGCATATGAACCAAAAACAAGTATCTAGACTTTGCAAGAAATGAAATGAAAGATAGAAATGAGGGAGGAATAGGGTTTTGACACCCTACGAAATGTTTTTGCTAGTCTTTCACGTATCTAGCAAGACATTGGACTCTTTTAGCCCAGATCAAAGATCTTATAATGTATTCCCTCCTTGTTGGGGTGATAGATGCTTTGAACTCCACCCAACAAATGGTTCTTTGAAGAACTTGTTGGATTAAGCTCAAAAGAAACTTTTGATCCTTTATCTATGCAATCACAACCTTTGGGCTTCCATGCCCTTTCAAAGCAAGAATTTGAAACAAGACTTTGAGAATGCAAGGTTGAAGATGATCCTTTGGAAGTTTTGGTCTTACACAGAAGCTCACTTCCTTGACATTGAAGATCATGACATTTATTTATAACATTAACCTCTCATTCATATTTGTCAAATGAATTGGGTGTAGGATTAAAGGTATTCAACTTTACTTTCATGTGGCCAAATGAGATCTTCATTATCCCCATCCTACAATTGATGTTGGCATTAGTGGTTGCCAAGAAAGGACAGCCAAGGATAACGGGAATTTGACTATTAGGATTGGGGACCGGTTCCGTGTCAATGACAATGAAATCAACCGGGAAGAAGAATTTGTCAATCTTTATCAAAACATCCTCAATTATACCCCTAGGCTTCTTAATGGATCGGTCGGCAAGTTGTAAAACTACCGACGTCAGTTTCAATTCACCTAGGCCCAATTTGACATAGACCGAGTATGGAAGAAGGTTAACACTTGCTTCTAAGCCAAGAAGTGCCCGATTAATGATATGATCACCAATAATGCATGATGTAGTGGGTGAACTGAGGTCCTTAAAATTTGGCAAAGTGTTATGTTGCAAAATTGAGCTTACTTGCTCGGTCAAAACCACTTTTCTTGGTACTTGGCTCTTATTCTTCCGTTTTTGGGTGCACAAGTCTTTCAACAATTTGGCATAAGCCAGAATTTGCTTGATTGCATCCAATAGTGGAAGATTAATTTTCACTTGCCTAAACATTTCCATAATTTCATTAGTTTTTGCCTTTTTCTTGTCTTCTGAAATGGATCCTTTTAAGGCATCCGGAAATAGAACTTTTAGTTCAAACATTTTTTCTTCAACACAAGAAGTTTTTAAATCATTTTTTTTCAAATCATTTTTCAGCAAAACTTCTTCAACATCATTTTTTAAAACTTCTTTTTCAAACACATTTTTCAAGACTTTCTCATTCACAAGATCATGTACATGTAATGAAGGAGGAATGGAATATGAAACGGGATGGGTGACAACTTGAGGTTGCACCGGTTCACTCTCTTCATTGGACATTTCAACTATATTGTCCACAATCCTACCACTCTGTAAGGTAGTCACCGCATTAACATGTTCAATGGTGTGGCCTTCCGATGAGGAATGGGTTTCCACAACACATTGTTGCTCAGGTGGGGCATTAATAGGCATCTTTCCCTTCTCTCTTGCATTGAGAGAAATTTCTATTTGCCTTACTTGGGTTTCTAGCTTTGCAATAGATTGAGAGTAAGAATGAAGCAATTGAGTGTTAGCCTCTAAAGTGCCCAAAGCATTTAAAACTTTTCTTCAAAGGTGGGACTTCTAGTATTTCCTTGGGAATAAGATTGGTTGGGAAAATGAGAATTAGCAAATTGATTCCCTTATGATTGATAAGGTCTATAACCTTGGGATCCTTGGTTTTGAAGTGGAGGTGGAATGTACTTCCCTTGAAAACCGCCTTGGGAAGGGTTTGAGCCATCTCCTTGGTTTTTCCAAGAGAAATTTGAATGATTCCTCTAACTTGGATTATAATGAGTACCATAAGGATTGTTCCCTTGGTTCATAAAAGCTGCATTGACTTGTTCATTAGGTTCATTTTGCACTTGTCCGTGAGGATAATGAGAAGTAGAATGAAGAACACTAGAACAAGTCATACATGTTTCATTTGATGCACGATGGGAATGGTTAGGGAAGGTAGATACTTGGTTCGCCGAGTTTTGGTTAATTAAAAATTGATCAAACCTTTGAGATAAAGACTTCATTTCGGTGGCTATTTCATTTGAATGGTCGACTTGATGTAAGCCAACACTCTTCCTACCTTATGAATTTCTACCATTCTTGGATGATAATGTTCTATGCAAAGAATTTTCACTCATGCTTTCATAAAGACGCCACTCGCCATCCTCATGCCTATCAATGTACGAGCCACCCATGGAAGCATCAACCATACCCTTATAGTTATCCGATAAGTTCTCAAAGAAATATTGAACTAATTGCCATTTGGGCATGTTATGATGTGGACACTTCCTAAGCAATTCATTGAAGTGTTCCCATGCCTCATGAAACGTTTCTCCATCCCCATGTGAAAATTCTCGAATTGAGGTCCTCATGGCATTGGTCTTTGAAACCGGATAGTACTTTTTCAAGAACTCTTATTGCATTTCTACCCAAGAAGTGATTAAAAAAGGCCTAAGATTGTTAAACCAATACTTTGCCTTGTCTTTTAAGGTGAATGGAAAAAGTTTGAGTCTTAAAACCTCTTCCGGCATGTCCGTATATTTTACGGTGGAACATACTTCAAGAAATTCATCCAAATGCTTGTAAGGTTCTTCACTTGGAATTCCATGATAGTTAGGAAGCATTTGAATGGTTTGTGGCTTCATTTCATAATGATGTGCTCTAAATGGAGGCAATTGGATGCATGTAGGTGCATTATACTCATTAGGCACATAATGGTCTCTTAAAGCAAGAGGTGGATTAGCTGCTTGAGGTGCAACATGAACACCTTGGTTTTGAATTCCTTGATTGACGATGGGAGGTTGTGGAGCATACATTGGCCTTGGCATTCCATATGGAACTTGGCTTGGTTGTTGTGGTGGTTGGTGAATGAATGGCCTAGGCATACCTAATGGTACTTATATGTTCTCATTATGCACATTAGGATGAAGAATACCTTATTGGTCTATGTGACCAAGGTCTTCAACATGATCATCATTATGGTCATCCATTGATAGATTGGTTCTATTTGAACTTTCTCTTCCCCTAGGATTTCTAACGATGGATTCAAGATGCAAATCAAGAGGGACAAGAGTTGGTCTCAATGAATGATGTCCATACATGCATAATGCAAAACACAACAAGCACAAATAATGACAAACACTATGCCTTCACAACAATGCAATTAGACTTCTTCCACAAACACTTAATTCATACTCCCATGCTTTAATAGCAATGATACAAGAACAATTAAAAATAAGCCTCCACGCGGGCCGATAATTTAACTAAGGGATTGAGAAAAGAAAGTCTCATAAAGGTCCTTTAGCACTTCAACTCCAAATTTAAAGCTTAGCTTAGCAAATTTTTTTAAATTTTAGCTTTTAACTTTCTTTGCTTGCTTGAATGCTCCTTTGCTTGCTTCCTCTCTAACAATACACCTAGTCAAATAAGAACAACACAATAAGTAACCAAAAAGAAAAATAAAAATAAAGTAAAGACAAGATCAAAAGAGTACTAATCCTAATTGATTCCACAAATCCGACGTTGCCTAATCCCCGGCAACGACGCCAAAAATTGATGTGGTCCTCCTTGTGAGGGTCGCTACACCACCATCAAGCTTGGAGAGTGTGCATTAAGGCGAAGGTCATGAGTTTTACATTTATAGAAGCCACTACTACCTTCACTAAAAATATAGCTAGGGCGAGTAGGGATCGTCCCAAGGGATTGTGAGGGTCGAACAATATTGTGGAATCGCTATTAGGGCTAGTAGGTTGACTGATCAAACAATTGGTTGGTTGGTTGATTAGAGAGCAACTAAATTAAACTAAGTGACAATAAAAGAATGCAACTAAGAGTAAGTAAGAGAGAGAAGAGTCGTGGGGTTTAGAGATCACCACCAAGTAATGCATTTCTATAACGTTGACAAGTGACTAATGAGGACAAATGGTGTGTTGCAATATTGGTGTGTGTGTGTTTGGTTGATTCAACAAGTAAGGATGACTAGTTACACATGTATTGTCTAAACATCATGTGAAAGGCACAATATATCTAAGCAATGAAGCATATATTGTCTAAACAACATGTGAAAGGCACAATAGATCAAAACAAGTCATTAACCCTTTCATTAAGCTCACAATCCAAATACAACACAAGGTTAGAGAGATATGCTACTTGCATTCAAAAGCTTGGATCATCAAACAAGCAGCATAGATTGGCCTCCCATTTAACACTACACTACAACTACACTACTAGCATGAAAATAAACTAGGGGAGAGGCACAATCCATCAAGGAATAAGTATAAACCATCAAGAGAATCACAAGAGCATTCATTTAAGCACTATGTTTTGACAATCTCTAAATCTATAGCATCAATACCCATAGACATGCATCAATAACACAAAATCTAGAGACAAGCACATGAACATCTATTCTAGCATACATAGACATATTGATAGAATGAAATGATCAATTGGAAGCATTAAACCACATAAATCATTGAATAAACAAGATATATATATATATATAAAAGTGTCAAAACATGTATTACAACACTAATCCTACAATAATACACAAGATTAAGATATAGAAAACATGCTTGGGGCTAACTCTAGCCCCAAGAGGATGTCTAGCCACTCATGGTGATAGTGCTCCAACCCTCAAAGGCTAACTCCATGGAAGAAATCTACTCCTTGTTGATGAAAAGTCTCCAATGGTGTCTCTAGCCTCCTCATCCTCTAAGCTTGCTCTCCAAAAAATGATATGAAAAATGATATTAGCTCATTTTGTAAAAAGCAATCATTACCCTTATATAGGTAGGTCAAATGACACCCAAAAATGAGCTGGGGTCGTGCACACAATATTCCCTAATGATTGGATAAAGGACAACTTTCAATGAGATGGGAATTTAACTTTTTCGCACTAGAGGAAGTTCGATCTATCGAACCTTGGACTTTGATCGATCAAACTGGCTGAGATCCATCAAACTTAGGCTAGATCGATCCAACTGGTTGAGCTTTTTGTGAAAAGACAAATCCGAGATATTTTGGGAGGTATTTTTGGGAAAAGGAAAAAAGTGGTTAGTGGGTGGTACAGCTGTGGATAGGATCAATCATTTGAATAAGTACAAAAGTGTTGGATCGATCGAAGGATGGAGTTGGATCGATCGAACTTTGGAATTTTTGCTTTTGGGCCAAGGCTTGGATCTATCTTTAAATGCTAAGATCGATCAGTGTTCGATCGATCGAACCTTGAATTGATCGAACCCGAAGTTGGATCGATCGAACCTTGAAGGTTCAATCAATTCTAGGATTAAACCTTGAACTTTGTTGTTTCCCACCTTTGGCTTCATTTGCTTCCTTCTTTCTCCACTTTGCTCCTTTCTTTGTTTAATCCTAGAATTGCTTCAATTAAGCTCTTATTTGACTGAGTTAGTTTATTTTCGGGATAAGTGCCTGAAAATGGAAATAATATGAAATCAATCTAAAACGGTAAAGTAAGATAGATAAAGGTACTAGAATGCCTAAGCGTAAGAGGTTTAAATAGACACATTTTAGCACTCATCAGGAAGAAGATGCCTCAGCTGAAGACTGTAGCCTGCTATCAGATAAGGGAGACTGAGGTGGAGTGGGCTCTGCTGGCTCCTCCTGAATGTGGTCCTGGGCATGAGATGGACCTGCTTCGTCGTCCAAACTCTACCTACCCCTGCGGTGATAATGTCCGTGAGCTACAGTTTTGACCATAGCCATGGCCTGCAAAATAAAAAACAAACTTGCAAAATGGGAGTCAGTGCCAGCATAAAGAATTAAAACATAATTTATAGAATCATATATGTCAAATAGGATAGACAAAATAGATAAGGAACATGAATCTATGCAAGTGACAAGAAATGAGTGACATGATGTGAACCATGCTAGACAATATAAGTATGGAATGCATCCAATGTGGAAAACATAAGCATTGGGCATGTATGATATAGCATGAAACATAAGAGATGGTGTGTGAAATGTGTGAAGCAAATCTGTGAAGTTTGATCGATCACAAAAATGTGAGATCAATTCAAGTTCAATCGATCAAGAATAAGTGAGAACGATCTGTTACAGATCGATCGAATAAAAAGTTCGATCGATCGAACTGTGAGACATGGATGGCATGGGGCCTTCACGAACATAGTCGTGGGCCCATCAACACAACAAACATCAATCCTAGTCACTCGATTCGGCCCATAACTCCAAAATCAAATCAAAATCAAGAAAAATACAAAAACATATATACATATATATACACATATATACAAAGAGCTCAAAGCTTCATCAATGGAGTTATTCATCATCATAACAACTTAGATCTAACATTTAAAGCATGTGTTCATGAAATCGAAGCTTGAATCAAAGAGGTGAAGTCTCGGATCTTACTTGAATCTAGAGAGAAGGTGAGATGAAGATGAGGTCCTAGATCCGAGAAGAGAAAGAAAGATTCAATGCTTAGGAAGGTCGCCGGAGTCTCGCCGGAGATGGAGAAAAGTTGGGATGCAGCGGCGAAGGGGGAACGAGGGTTTAAGATCAATTCTTGTGGAATCGATCGAATGACCCTGAATCGATTTTTAAAAACATTCCCTTGCCAGTTCGATCGATTGAACTGAATCCTCAGATTAATCGAACTGACATCGATCTCTCCTCTAAAGTGACGAAGTATTTTTGGGATTTTTGAAAAATAAAAAGTCAAAATAAATAAAATAAAAAGTAAAAATATTTTTAGGATTTAAAAAAAAAAATAATTTAATTTAATTTTTTATTTTTTTTGGAAAATAAAAATAAAAATGACAATAAAAAAATAAAATAATAAAATATATATTTTTTTGGAATTTTTGAAATTAGGAAATTAAAACAAAGTCAAAACAAAGTCAAAATTGAAAAACAAAGAACCAAGATCGGTCTCCCTAAGATCGATCTCAGAATACCTTTGATCGATCAAGAATGCATAAAATTAAAGAAATGTTTAATCGATGGGACAGAGAGGCTTTTGGATGCAGGTGGATGCAGGTTCAAAATTTTCTAAGTGTTTGAACTGCAGATCGATTCAAGACAAAGTTAGATCGATCGAAGAACTAAAGATCGATCTAGGAACAAGTTCGAAAGATGGGACAGAGAGGCTTTTGGATGCAGGTGGATGCAGGTTCAAAATTTTCTAAGTGTTTGAACTGCAGATCGATTCAAGACAAAGTTAGATCGATCGAAGAACTAAAGATCGATCTAGGAACAAGTTCGAAAGATGGGACAGAGAGCTAAAATATATAGGTTTTGTTTGAACGATTGGACAGAGAGTGATTTGGATGCAGGTTTGATGCAGGTGGGAAGTTCGATCGATCGAACTCATTTTGAGATCGATCGAACTTATGCGAAATGCTCAATTTCAATATAAAAGTGCATGCAATCCTAATTACAGTTCCTAGCAATGCATATGAACCCAAAGCTAATATCTAGACTTCGCAAGAAATGAAATTAAAGATAGAACTAAGGGAGGAATAGGGTTTTGACACCCTACGAAATGTCTTACTAGTCTTTAACGTCTCTAGCAAGACGTTGGGCTCTTTTAGCCTAGATCAAACATCTTATAGTGCATCCCTCCTTGATGGGGTGATAAGTGCTTTGAACTCTACCCAACAAATGGTTCCTTGAGGAACTTGTTGGATTAAGCTCAAAAGACGTTTTCGGTCCTTGGTCAAAACAATCTTTGGGCTTCCACGCCCTTTCAAAACAAGACTTTGAAACAATTTTCTTTGGTTTCAAGGTTGAAGATGGACTTTTTGAAACTTTGGTCTCACACAAAAACTCAATTCCTTCACATTTAAGGTCATGACATTTCTCTACAACATTCACTTCTTCATGCTTGTCAAATGAGTTGGAGGTTGGATTGAAAATATTCAACTTCACCTTCATGTGGCCAAATGAGTTCTTCATTATCCCCATCCTACAATTAATGTTGGCATTCGTGGTTGCGAAGAAAGGACGGCCAAGGATAATGGGAATTTGGCTCTTAGGATTTGGGACCAGTTTCGTGTCAATGACAACGAAATCAATGGGAAAGAAGAATTTATCAATTTTAATCAAGACATCCTCAATGATACCCCTAGGCTTTTTGATCGATCGGTAGGCAAGTTGTAAAACCACCGACGTCGGTTTCAAGTCTCCGAAGCCTAATTTGACGTATACCGAGTATGGAAGAAGATTAGCACTTACTCTTAGGTCAAGAATAGCCCAATTAATGATATGATTACCAATGATACATGAAGTGGTAGGTGAACCGGGGTCCTTAAACTTTGGAAGAGTGTTATGCTGCAAAATTGAGCTTACTTGCTTGGTTAAGACCACTTTTCTAGGTGCTTGGCTTTTGTTCTTCTTCTTTTGGGTGCACAAGTCTTTCAAGAATTTGGCATAAGCCGGAATTTGATTGATTGCATCCAAAAGTGGAAGATTGACTTTCACTTGCCTAAACACTTCCATAATTTCATTTACTTTGGCATTTTGCTTGTCATTTGAAATGGATCCTTTTAAGGCATCCGGGAATGGAGCTCTTGGCTCAAAAACTTTTTTAGAATTTTTCTTTGAAGTCTCTTCAACACAAGAAGTTTTGAAATCATTTTGCAAATTTCTCTTTTCAAAATCACTTTTCAACACATATTCATTTGAAAAATCATGCATATACAATGAATGAGGAATATGATGTGAAACAGAACGGGTGTCAACTTATGGTTGCACTGGTTCACTCTCTTCATTGGACATACCCACTTGGTTGTCCACAATCTTTCCACTTCTCAAAGTAGTTACCGCATTGACATGCTCTATTATGTGACCTTCCGATGAGGAATGAGTCTCCACAACACATTGTTGCTTTTGTGGGGCATTCAAAGGCATTTTCCCTTTCTCTCTAGCATTCAAAGTACTAGCTATTTGCTCTACTTGGGTTTCTAGCTTTGTAATGGATTGAGAGTGAGAATGAAATAATTGTTTGTTTGCCTCTAGAGTGCCCAAAGCGGTCAAAACTTTCTCTTCAAAAGTGGGACTTCTAACATTTCCTTGGGAAAATGATTGATTGGGAAAATGAGAATTTGAAAATTGGTTTCCTTATGATTGGTATGATGATCTAAAACTTTGGGAACCTTGGCCTTGCATTGGAGGTGGAATGTACTTTCCTTAAAAACCACCTTGGGAAGGGTTTGAGCCCTCCCCTTGGCTTTTCCAAGACAAGTTCGGGTGATTTCTCCAACTAGGATTATAGTGATTGCCATAATGATTGTTCATTTGATTCACAAATGTTGCATTTACTTGTTCATGATGCTCACTTTACACATGTCCATGGGGACAATTGGAAGTAGAATGTAAAACACTTGAACAAGTCATACATGTCTCATTAGATGCATGATGAGAATGGTTAGGGAAGGAAGATACTTGATTCGCCGAGTTTTGGTTGATCAAGAATTAATCAACCCTTTGAGATAAGGATTTCATCTTAGCGGCAATTTCATTGGAGTGGTCAACTTGATGTAAGCCAACACTCTTCCCACCACTAGAATTTCTACCATTCTTCGAAGATAAAGTACGATGCAAAGAATTTTCACTCATGCTCTCATAAAGACGTCATACGTCATCCTCATGCCTATCAATGTAAGAGCCACCCATGGAAGCATCAACCATGCCCTTGTAATTGTCCGATAAGCTCTTAAAGAAATATTGAACTAATTGCCATTTGGACATGTCATGATGTGGAAACTTCCTAAGAAATTCATTAAAGCGTTCCCATGCCTCATAAAATATTTCCCATCCCCATGTGAAAATTCCCTAATTAAAGTTCTCGTGGCATTGGTCTTAGAAACCAGATAGTACTTCAGCAAGAACTCTTGTTGCATTTCTGGCCAAGAAGTTATTGAAAAAGTCCTAAGATTGTTAAACCAATATTTTGCCTTATCTTTAAGGGTGAATAGAAAATTTTAAGCCTTAGGACCTCTTCTGGCATGTCCGTGTATCTTACGGTGGAACATACTTCAAGAAACTCATCCAAATGCTTGGAAGGTTCTTTACTTGGAAGTCCATGATAGTTAAGAAACATTTGAATGGTTTTTGGTTTAATCTCACAGTGGTGTGCTCTAAATGGTGGCAATTGAATGCATATGGGTGCATTGTATTCATTAGGCACATAGTGATCTCTTAAAGTAAGGGGAGGATTAGCAATTGGAGGTACAACATGGGCACCTTGATTGCCTTGAATGATGGGAGGTGGTGGAGCATAGATTGGCCTAGGCATTCCCAATGGGACTTGGCCTTGTTGTTGTGGTTGGTGAATGAATGGTCTCGGCATACCTAATGGAACTTGTATGTTATCATAATACACATTGGGGTGGAGGATGCCTTGTAGGTCTATGCGACCAAGGTCCTCCACATGGTCCTCATTGTGTCCTTCCATTAATGAAATGGATTGACTAGAACTTCATCTTTCCCTTGGGTTTGAATAATGGATTCAAGATGAAAATTTAAAGGGACAAGAGTGGGTCTCAATGATCTACGACCATGCATGCACAATGCAACATAACATGAAATAATGACAAACGTTTCACCTTCACAACAAATCAACAATCAACAACCTTCATTCACATATAATGTTCTCATACTCCCATGCTATCAACAATATGCAAGAAAAGTAAATTGCCTCCACGTGGGCTCACGATTTATCTAAGAATTCAAATACAAGCCTCCACATGGGCCGATGATTAAACTAGAGATTGAGTAAGAAAAAGCTCACAAAGGTCCTTTAGCACTTCAACTCCAAATTTTTTTAGCTTTTAGCTTAGCAATTTTTTTATGATTTTAACATTTTTCCTTCTTTTTCTTAGCTCCTTTGCTTGAATGCTCCTTTGCTTGCTTCCTAGCTCAATACTCCCTGTCAAACAAGAACAAAAACAATAAGTAACAAAAAAAAAGAAGTAAAGACACGATCAAAAGAGTACTAATTCCAAATTGATTCCACAAATACAATGTTGCCAATCAATCAATCCTCGGCAACGACGCCAAAAACTTGGTGGTTTGTCGCACACCGACCCAATGTTTGTGTACACCGCCAAAAGAGATAGCGGTGTAGAGCTATGATGAATGTGGCCAAGTTTTACATTTAGAATTGCTACTACTACTTTTTACTAAAAATATAGCTAGGGCAAGTAAGGATCATCCCAAGGGATTGTGGGTCGTGCTAGGTTGAGGAATCAAGATTAGGGTTAGCAAGTCGAGTGATCAAAATAGTGGTTGGTGGTTGAATTACATTAAAATGCAATTTAAACTAAAGTAAACAATAATGTAATAAAGAGAATAAAAGAGAGAGAGAGATCTTGGGGTCTAGAGATCACTACTAAGCATAGCTTTTCTACACTCTTAATGAATGATTAATGAGGGGGAAAAACATGTATTGCAACAAAGTGTGTGTGTGTGGTTGTTTCAACAAGCATAGATGACAAATTAAGCATATATTGTCTAAACAACATGGTGGATAGCATAACATATCAAATTAAGCCATTAATCCTTCCTTTAAGCTCACAGCCAAACACATCATAAGGTTAGAGATAAATGTTACTTGCTTTCATAAGTATGGAACATCAACAACAAGCATGGATTGTCCTCCCATTTAACATCTAAACTACAACTACACTACAATTAAGCTAATAACATGAAATTAAACTAATTAACTAAGGGAGAGGTACAATCTATCAAGGAATGAGTATGAACCATCAAATAAACCACAAGAACATGCCATTAAGCACTATGTCTTGACAATCTCTAGATCTATAACATTAATACACATAGACATGCATCAATAACACAAAAAATAGAGACAAACACATGAACATCTATTCTAGCATACATAGACATATGGATAGAATGAAATGATCAATTGGAAGCATTAAACCATATAAATCATTGAATAAACAAGATCTATATATGTATAAGTGTCAAAACATGTATCACAATACAAATCCCCTCAAATATACATAAATCAAGAGGCAGAAAGCATGCTTAGGGCTAACTCTAGCCCCAAGAGGATATCTAGCCACTCATGAATGATGTCCTCCAACCCCTCAAGGGCAAGCTCCATGGAAGAAATCTACTCCTTGGTTGATGAAGAGCCTCCAATGGTGTCTCTAGCCTCCTCTTCTCCTTTGCTTCCTCACTAAGAATTCTCTCCAAATCTCTCCCTATGGTTGTGTGTGAATCCCCTCTCAAAAGTTGCTCAAATCCTCCTTTTTGGTAGGTTAGGTGACACCCAAAAATGATCTGGCAATGATTGGATAAAGGACAACTTTTTATAAGCTGGTAATTTAACTTTTTCGCACTAGAGGAAGTTCGATCAATCGAACCTTGACCTTGGATCAATCGAACATGGCTGAGATCTATCGAACTGAAGCTAGATCGATCCTTAATGGCGGCGCCTTTTTGGATAAAAACAAATCTGCGATATTTTGAAGATATTTTTGGGAAAAGGACAAAAGTGGTTGGTAGGGTGGTACAGCTGGATAAGATCTGGCATGTGGATAAGGACAAGAAAGTTCGATCGATCAGAGAATGAAGTTGGATCGATCGAACTTTTAGGATCTCTGAAAATGACATCATGGCCTGGATCTATCTTGAAGTGCTGAGATCGATGAAAGTTGGATCGATCGAACTTTTCTTGAGATCGATCGAAGTTGCTGAAATTCCACCTTTTGCTTCCTTTTGCTCTACTTTGCTCATTTCTTTGATTCAACCCAAAATTGCTTCATTTCTGCTCTTATTTGGCTGAGTTAGCTTATTTTGGGGATAAGTACCTGAAAATGGAAATAACATGAAATCAATACAAAATGGGAAAATAAGATAGATAAAGGTTCTAGAATACCTAAGCTTAAGGGGTTTAAATGCGCACTTTTCAGTGCTCATCAAGGGATACATAGGGTGTGAAGATGGAAGGGAGGAAGTGCAATTCTATAATGAAGGGGTCAATTTATAAAAACAAAGTTGGGCTTGAGTTCCTCCAATTGGGCCTTCGCGTCTGGACGCGAGGCATGGCTTCCAGACGCGGGCTGTAGCTGAGCACGATTTTAGCAATGATAAGGCTCGGGAATGATATATATAGAAAGGCGTCCGGACACCGGAGGTGGTGTTCGGATGCAGAATATAATAGGTAATGGCGTTCGGACACCAGAAGTAGCGGTAGCGTCCGGACGCTGGAGCTCCAGGGGTTGTCGTTCAGACGCAAGTTCCTATATCCGGACACGAGATGCTTCAAGGGTTAGCGTCCAGACGCGAGTTCCTGGTCCGGATGCGAATGTGCCCAATTCCTTTAATAGATTGTTGCTTGAAGACTCCTAAAAATGTTACCAAAACCTTATAGTGATTGTAAAACCCACGATGACCACTGGAATGGAAATATAAATGATTTTTGAAGAATGTAAAGTGGAGTTTCTACCTAGGCATTTTTAGAGATTTTTGGTTTACAGTAACAAGGAAGTAAAAAAGCTTGGAATAGAAAGTATTACTTCCTTGAAGTTCTAAATTTAACGTCGATAGCTAGACGTTATGGGAATCTTTTTAGTCCTCATAAATTGGATCCATCAAGATGATGGAATCCACATATCCGACCAAGACTAGGTTGTCAATGTAAGGCTTAAGCCGCTGACCATTGACCTTAAAAGGATTCCCATTTTTTGGGTCTTGTAGCTCAACTGCACCATAGGAGAATACAAAAGTGATTAGAAAAGGACCTTCCCAGCGTAAACGAAGCTTCCCTGGGATGAGTTGCAATCGGGAATTAAAAAGCCAAACTTTTTGACCTGAAATAAAAGACTTATTAATGATATTTTTATCATGGAATGCTTTAGTCTTTGCTTTATAAATTTTAGCATTTTCATAAGCCTTATTTCAGATTTCTTCTATCTCATTGAGCTATAATTTTCTGTTAGAGCCGGCCTGATCAAGATTAAAATTAAACCGCTTTATGGCCCAAAAGGCTCGATGCTCTAATTCAACCAGAAGGTGACATGCCTTACTGTAAATAATCCGGTATGGTGACTTGTTAATTGGCGCCTTAAACATAGTTCGGTAGGCGCAAAGTGCATTGTTCATTCGTAATGACCAATCTTTGAGGTCTGGTTGAACCATCTTTTCAAGAATATGCTTGATTTCCTGATTTAAGACTTCCACTTGACCATTCGATTAAGGATGGTAAGGTGTGGCAACCTTATGATTGACAGAGTACTTAAGGAGAACAGATCGAAGATAATGATTGCAGAAATGAGATCCTCCATCACTTAAGAGTGCTCGAGGTGTAACAAACCGACTGAATATATTCTTTTGAATGAACTGGACCACTGTAGTATGGTCATTGATTATAGTCGCCTCAGCCTCTATCCATTTAGATACATAGTCCACCACTAGGAGAATGTAAAAATAACTATATGAAGATGGAAATGGTCCCATAAAATCCATTCCCCAGACATCAAAGATTTCGATAATTAGAATGAAGTTCAATGGCATCATATCCCTTTTAGACATGACCCCAAGCATTTGACATCGCGTACAAGACTTGCAAAAGTTGTAAGTATCCCTGAATAATGAAGGCCAATAAAATCCACTCTGAAGGACATTAGATGAAGTTTTTTTGGCACTAAAATGCCTCCATATTCAAGAGTGCAGCAGAATTTCAAGATATTTTAGACTTCGAATTCAGGAATGCATCTCCAGATTATTTGATCCGGGCAATACTTGAACAATTCTGGGTCTTCCCAAAAGAAAATTTTGATTTGAGCGAAGAATCGATCTTTCTTTTGCTTAGACCATTTTGATGGAATTTTTCCAACCGCAAGATAGTTGACAATGTCAGCAAACTAAAAAGGTGACATATGAGAAATCTGGAACAGTTGCTCATCCGAAAAGGAATCATGAGCTAGAGAAAAATCAGAACTGTTCTCAATAAGAAGCCTAGAGAGATGGTCTGCAACCATATTGTCAGTTCCTTTCTTATCCTTAATCTCAATGTTGAACTCTTGGAGTAAGAGTATGCAATGAATGAATCGAGGTTTGGTCTCTTTCTTTGCAAGTAGTTGTCTTAACGTTGCATGATCCATGAAGATAATGACCTTAGATCCAAGAAGATATGAATGAAATTTATCCAAGGCATTGACAACTGCTAATAACTCTTTCTCAGTTGTTGTATAATTCATTTGAGCATCTGAGAGGTTCTTGCTAGCGTAGTAAATAGCATGAGTAGTTTTATCCACGTGCTGGCCTAAAATAGCACTTAATGCATAATCGAATGAATCGCACATGATCTTAAATGGAAAAGACCAATTAGGTGGTTTCATGGTTGGGGTAGAAGAGAGTAGTGAATGGAGCTTCTTAAAAGCTTCCAAACATGCTTCATCAAAGTTGAAGTTAGTGTCCTTTTCAAGAAGATGGCATAAAGGCTAAGATATCTTACTAAAATCCTTGACGAATTGGCGATAAAAGCCAGCATGGCTAAGAAAAGATTGAATTTGTCTCACCGAAGAGGGAGGAGAATGGCTATGAATTAATTCAACTTTTTCCTTATCGACCTCAATCCCTCTTTTAGAGATAATGTGTCCTAAGACAATCCCTTCTTGCACCATAAAGTGACTCTTTTCCCAACTTAAGATCAGATTGGTATCTATGCATCTTTGAAGCACAAGTGATAGATTATGTAGACAAGAGTCAAAAGAAGATCCAAAGACAGAAAAATCATCTATGAATATTTCAAGAAATTTTTTAACCATATTAGAAAATATGGACATCATGCATCTCTAAAAAGTGGTCGATGCATTACACAATCCTAAGGGCATACGACGATAATCAAAAGTTCCAAAAGGACAAATGAATGTGGTCTTCTCTTGATCTTAAGGATCTACAGCCACTTGGTTATAGCCAGAATAACCATCAAGAAAACAATAATAACTTTGGCCAGCTAACCTTTCTAGGATTTGATTAATGAATGGAAGTGGAAAATGATCTTTCATAGTTGTAGAGTTTAGTTTCTAATAATTAATGCACACAAGCCAACCAGTGGTGGTGCGTTGTGGCATAAGTTCTCCCGCTAAATTTTTAACAATGGTGAGGTTGGACTTCTTTGGAACAACTTGCATGGGGCTTACCCACTTGCTATCCCAGATGGGGTAGATGATTCTCGCATCTAATAGCTTGATTACCTCTTTTATGACAACCTCCTTCATGTTAGGATTCAACCGATGTTGCACCTCTCAGGAAGGTTTGGCGTCTTCCTCCAAAAGAATGCGGTGTATGCAAATAGAGGGGTCAATTCCTTTTAAATCAGCCACCGACCAGCTAATAGCTTCTTTGTGCTCTTGTAACACCACTAAAAGGTTGTTTTCTTGGTCTTTGGAAAGATCTGATGCAATGATAACCGGAAGAGTTTTGTTTACACCAAGAAATACATACTTGAGATTAACCGGGAGTGGCTTTAACTCAAGTTGAGGTGGAGATTTCAATGAAGGGATAGGAGGAGTGCTGGAAATTAATGGAAGAGGTTCCTTTGGCATTTTCCAAGAAGGAAAGTTTGAGATTACATTGGCTTCAAGCAAATAATTGATTTTTCTAATAGATTAATCAATGTCATAGTTTTTGAAGTCAAAACGAGCCAAGCAAGTTTCAAGAGGATCTTGACTTAAAATAAATGGGAGAGATTCTTCAACCATTTTATCAATGATGTCAAGAGAGAAACACCCATATTCCCCCTGACGATGTTGAGAAGCACTAAAGAAGTTAGCTTCACCTTTATATTTCCAAAAGAAATATCCATCACCCCGGTTCGACAATTAATTGAAGCATTAGCCGTAGCTAAGAAAGGTCGACCAAGGATCACAAGAATATGTTTTATTGGATTATAGACTGGTTCAGTATCTAGAATCATAAATTCTACCGGAAAGTAGAAATTATCCATCTTAATGAGTATACCTTCAATGATACCACAATGCTGCTTTACAGATCTATCCACAAGTTATAAGACAATTGAAGTGGATTTGAGTTCTCCTAAGCTAAGTTGCAAGTATATTGAGTAAGGAATGAAATTTACACTTGATCCTAAGTCAATGAGGGCCTTTTCTATCTCATTATCTCCAATGCCACACGAGATTATTGGGGCACCCGGATCCTTAAACTTTAGAGGTGTATTATGCTGAATGATAGCACTTGCTTACTCAGTTAACCTCACCTTTTTAGGAATATTGCTCTTAGAAGTGCGTTTTTTAGTACACAAATCTTTAAGAAATTTTGCATGAAGTGGAATTTGCTTGATGGCGTCAAGAAGAGGAATGTAATCTTTACTTGCTTAAAGACTTCAAACATTTCTTAAATTTTATCACCCTTTTTCCCAAAATGTATGGACTTTATGAGGCGTTAAGGGAAAAAAGCCTTAAGCTCATAAGATGTCTCAAAATTTTGGATTGGTGGATTTGGAATTTCTGGACTAACTTTCAGATTTTTGGATGAAAAAGTTGAATCCTTGGGACCAAAAGTTTCAACTTTTTCATCAGCCTTGTTGTCTACAATTCTTCTACTCCTAAGTGTGGTGATTACTTTAACTTGCTGAAGATTTGATCCACTCAGATGAGTGATTTCATCAATCATATATTACCCTTTCGGGTTCACCACAGGTTGAGCTGGAAGTTTTCCTGTGTCCTTCTTGTGAAGCTGATTTATTGAATTAGCCAATTGTCCCAGTTCAATATTAGCTATTGATTGGGATTGAGTACTAACCAATTGCACAGTTGATTGCATACCACTAATGGCAGCCATTATCTGTTTATTGGAGTTTACTAGCTCATCTAATTAGGACTGTTGAGAAGAAACATGATTTGATTAGAAAAATTTGCATTATAGGAAGGAGGACGATAGCTTGAAGAAACTTGAAATGAACCGTTCGTGGACTGAGAATTAGATTGAGTTGATTGCCCATGATCTTAAAATGATGAATTTTGTGGGGTTTGTTGCCTCCACGAAAAATTTGGATGATCTCTCTAACCCGGATTGTATGTTTTAGAATAAGGATTATTTCCAAGGTGAGAGAACATGGCATTAACCTGTTCTGGCATACATTCTAGAAAATTGCTCTGGTGTGGGGCAATCTTCTGCATTATGAAAAGTGTTGGTGCAATGTGCACACATAGCACTAGATGAAGAATTTTGAGAAGATGAGAGGTGTGGTGCCACATGCTGAAAAACTTTGTGGGCTATGACATCCACTTGAGAAGATTCTTCACTAAAGAGTCCGTGGTTGACACGGATTTGGGGATTTAACCACAGTAGATGTAGAAGCTCTACGAGAACTATGTTGCATAGAATTTTCACTTATGTTCTCAAGCAGAGTCCATGCATCATTAGGATTTTGGACATAAACATGCCTCCACACGAAGAATCGATTAATTGTCTAAGTGGTTCTGTTAAACCATCATAGAAAGCTTGCACTAATTGCCACTTTGGAATTTGGTGGTGCGGACACTTCCTCAGAAAATTTTGAAGTCTCTCGTACGTCTTAGAGAATATTTCCCCATCAATTTGGGAAAAGCTAAGAATGGAACGACGCATTTGATTGGTCTTACTCACAAGATAATACTTTTTAAGAAATTCTTATGGCAATTGGACCCATGAAGTGATGGAATTTACAACAAGAAAGTTCAACCAATATTTTGCTCTATCTTACAAAGAGAATGGGAAGAGAAACATATGAAGTGCATCTTGGGGGAAGTCCCTCATCTTAATGGTAGAGTAGATTTCCAGAAACTTATCAAGATGTTTATAAGGATCCTCATTATCAAACCCATGATATGTTGGAAGCATTTGAATTGTGGTAGATTTGATCTCATAGTGATGAGCCTCAAGATTTGGCATGACAATGTATGATGGGTATGTATATATAGAAGGTACAAAATGATCCTTAAGAGTCATTGGTGCTAAATTTTCATTCTCAGCATTAACATTTATAAGATTATCATGTTCATTAGCCATTTTGTCTACTTCAATTTCAAGTTCTCTTATAGCTTTGAGCTCCCTAAGGTTCCTTCTTTGTTGCCTAAGAGTTCTTTCAAGTAAAGCAATATCAATTGGTTCCTCAAGATGTGGTAAAGACGATGATCTATGACCTACCATCAACTATCAAACATAACAATCACAACAACCCTTCACCAATACAACCACATACATTGATCCCTTTCTCCTCAATTCAACAATAATGAAAACTGATTAAATTGGCCACAACAAGGACCTATGCTCTCAATAAAATAAGAAGTTGCAATAGCCTCGACAAGGGCCAAACAAAGAAATAACTAGGAACTTCAAAAACTTACCCAAAGTCTTTAAGACTTCAAATTTCGCAATTAAATCTCCTAGAAAGTCTTTAATCCCTAGTACATAAAAACATCAAAAACATGAAAATATATATACAATCAAACAATGAAGCAATTTTTGAATTCTGATTACAAAATTGTACGCAATCCACGGCAATGGCGCCAAAAAGTTGATGGGCATAAATGTGTATCACTTAAAAATACCACTTATAACAATAGCACATTTATCATTGTAGATTAATGCTATAGTAGGGGGTTGTCAAAAACACAAGGATTGCTAGTTTATAGCAAATAAAATTATAAAATTACTTCCTAATTTGATAACAGAAATGATAGTTTGATTGGTTTGTCACTTAACCTACAAATTTAAATTTCATAAAATAGTAAATAATGTGATTAGAATGGATTGAACTTATAAAGAGAACGTTAGAGAATTGACTTCGCCTCAACCTCATAAACATGTTAAATTGCACTCAACTTGGGGATAGACAATTATATATAAAATGATGAGTAGAAGCATAAAACTACCATAACATCGTCAAGAAGATCATACATTTCAAGACTAAGCATAACCCATCTTTGGTTAGCATGGTTCATTCACTTAAACTAGGTTGTGGTATGAACCATCTTCCCTAGGCATGGCCTATCAAGGTCCTTCAATGGTATGTTGCAGCACATATAAACTAGGTTGTGGTATGAACCATTTTTTGGCTTTTTTTTTTTTTTTTAGCTCTGGTTGCATCCATCGCATATTCAGGTCATTTCTCCTTGACAACCATTTGATATATAGGCTCAATATGACTTGTGCTCCAAAAACTCTTAAAACTTTATTCTTATTCCTTTTTAGCAATAAGACCTGCAAAGACACAAAAATATAAAATGTAGTTAATCTATATATACACAGATCAAAAAATGGACTTAACTAATGTAATTAAGGGCGCTTAAATATGCAATATTTGACACTTATCATAAACCAGATATTTTATCCCGCTCTGTGGAATAGACAGAACCAGTGCAGAAGTCATCTTATTCTTTAGCTCATCAAAAGCTTTCTAACAATGTTCATCCCATGTGAACTGTACACCCTTCTTAGTCAAATAAGTGAGTGGTCCTGCTATTTTTGAGAACCCCTGAATGAACCTACGATAATATCCTGCCAATCCGAGGAAACTCCGAATCTCAGTAGGTGAAGTAGGCTGTCCCCATTCTACCACTGCTGAAACCTTGGCTGGATCTACCATTATTCCCTATTTTGACACTACGTGACCCAAAAACTTCACTTCCCACTGCTAAAATTTACATTTCTCAAATTTGGCATTAACTGGTGTTCAGGAAGCATCCGCAACACTCTGCGAAGATGTCTAGCATGATCGTTTTCTGACTTGGAATAAATCAAATATCATCAATGAAGATAATGACAAATTGATCTAAGTAAGCCCTGAAGACTCTATTTATCAAATCCATAAAGACTGTTAATACGTTAGTCAATCCGAAAGGCATGACACGAAACTCAAAAGAACTATATTTAATGAGAAACGTTATCCTAGGAACATACTGCTCCCTAACCTGAAGTTGATGATATCTAAAATGGAGATTAATTTTAAAGAAGTATGTAGCTCCCTTTAACTGATAAAAAAGATCATCAATCCTGGGCAAAGGTTACTTATTATGAATAGTAACCTTGTTCAACTCCCTGTAATCTATATACAGGCAAAGTGAACCATTATTCTTCTTCATAAACAAAATTGGTGCTCCCCAAGGTGAAGTACTCCTACGAATAAAACCCAGACTGAGCAATTCCTGAATCTAATCCCTCAGCTCTTGCATCTCCACTGGTGTTATCCTGTATGGTGCTCTAGCAATAGGCGTAGTACCTGGAGCTAAGTCAATCACAAAGTCTATCTCTTGACTAGGTGGCAACCCTGGAATCTCTTGAAAAATATCCGAAAATTCCTGTACAATTGGTATGCTATCCAGTGACATAATAATATCCCCCTCAGTTTCCTTCTCCATATAGAATAAATAAGTGCTAGTAACCCCGTTAGAATGTGGCATAGCGACAACATACATATTCTGATAAGGTATAGTGAATACAATAGTCCTGTCATAACAATTAACTTGGGTATGGTAATGAGATAACCAATCCATCCTAAGTATTACATCATAAGTGTGCACGTCTAGGACCAATAGATTGGCTAGAAATTTGAGTCTACGAATATCTAGTGTCACAAGCCCATCACTCTCATGTAAAATGGCAGTATTGCCTATAGGTGTAGAAATACCATGAAGTCTATCGCATACTCGCGTCGTCATCCCAGATAATGCAACAAATGATTTAGACACGAATGAATGTATAGCACCCATATAAAATAAAACATGACCATTTGTACCATGAATAGGAAATATACCCTCAACAGCCTGAGGTGCCTAAACATCCTATGGCATGGGGTTGAACACCTTACCATAATGCAACTGCTGCGGTTCTTGTCCCTGAGGCTATGACAATGCTGGTAAAGTTGAATATGTCTGTCCCTGAATTCGTCGAATCTATAGAGTGGGTAAAGATATTGGTGCCCTCTATCTCAGCTGTACATGTTGTCCCTGTCCATCTCTAGGACACTGCCTAGTAGTGTGTCCAAGCTCTCCACAAGTATAACAAGTACCAAACGGCCTCCTCTACTAATTAGCCTATGGCTGATCCCGTTCTGCCTATGGTCCCCCATTCTACTACCTCTAAATAGGTGCCCCATCTCTATGAGCATTTGAACCACTCTTGTGCTTCTTCCACGACTACTGTCCCTGAAATCTACCCTTATCATTATGTTGGTGTCCATTACCATTCCCTTTCTCAGCTGACTGATTAGCATGGTCTCTGTTACCCCGCTTCTCACCCCTAGCTTGTCTGAAGTCCACGGTCAATTAATACCGCTGTATAACAGTGTCTACCACCTACGCATAAGTAGTGTAGGTTGGACTACCTATAATAGCTCGCTTAATAGACCACATAAGTCCCTTAATAAAACTATTACATTTCTTCTCCTCTATATCGACCTCCTCTAGAGCAAAAAGAGATAAGCGTGTGAACTATTGCTCATACTCTGCCACTGTCATGTTCTCCTGATCTAGATTAAGGAACTCTGTCTTTATAGATATCCTAACTGCATATGGAAAGTACTTCTCATTGAAATGAACACTGAACTGATCATAGGTCAATAAAGTCCTCTTTTCTACGGTGGTAATTGACTCCCACCACTGTAGTGCATCTCTGATAAGCTTGAAGGTAGCAAGTATCTACTTCTGAACCTCTATGCACTGAACCATGCAAAGATGTCGTTCGATGTCCTTCTTCCACTGGTGAGCTACTTTCATATCGGTGGAGCCTGAGAACTCAGGTGGGCTCCCCTTTGTGAAAAAACTCTTAGCCTTTTCCCAAGGATCAGTCTGAACCAGTGGTGCTGGTATAGGTGCCTGCTGAACCTGTAGTTGATTCCGAAGTGTAGCTGTTACACCTGCTTCTATAGCCCAAGCAATGGGGTCATTAAGATAAGAAGGATACTTTGGATCTCTTCCTTAATCCTGAGTCTGCTGAACTTCCTCCAGCTTTACATGCAACTGACCACCATTCTCCTAAAACCCAGGCAATTTCTGCTCTTCCTCCATTAACTACCGTTGTAGGAGATCTTGCTGCCTACGTGCCGCTTGCCCTTGCTGCCTATTTCTCTGATTGTTTTATCTCGTTCTAGCGTTAACCATTCTGTTAACATAAAAAAACAAACATCAGTACAATTTTAAATGAATTGTAAAGGAATACAACGAATCCTAAACTTAAGCTCTAAACAAGAGAATACGCTATGCGAAAGTCTTATTATGAAATAACCTTAGAGACACTTGAACCTGGAGTGCTCTATTACAAACTATGATACTCCTCGATTCTACAGCCACGGGTGATCAAGTCCGAGCACAGATCCGAGGGATACCAAAAAATTAAGTATATAAATAAGCATTGAGTACAAAAGAATAAAGAATAAATTAAGCTAAAAGAAATCTAAATAATAATCCTTAAAATTTTAACTAAATAATCCAATATTTCTAAAACCTCCAATATTATTACAACTAGGGAATCCATCTAGTGGACCCTTAATAATATCCCAACTGCAAATAAAATAACTGAACTGAAAGAAAATCCAAAACTAAAACATGAAGAAATGTCTTACGTAGTTGGAAGAGTGAGTGACTATCTCTGCTCAGCACGAACAAGCTCTAAGCCTGAAATAGTCGAACACCTGAAAAATAATAATGAATAAGGCTCACGAACAAGTTCTACTCTACTACGATCCAAACAGAGACCCGATACAAAGATACATCCTAGACAACTCAACAATAGCTAAATAGTCCATATATATATAAATACACACTATAGAACGCTCACTGGACTATAGGTCTGTCTCAACCTGAATAGAAGGCGACATACAAATCGCACATAAAGTGGGCAAGTGTACTTAGACCTACCAGGGCACCCACATGTCTACTATATCCAGTTATCCATCCTAGGCAATATAAGCACCCTAACCATAATCCTAAGACTCAAGCTCATATCGTGGCACTATAATCATAAATGTAAATCCATCCAAGACTAAGGTATGTCATTCAATAGTTCATTGACCTGACATAAATATAAGTAGGACTTAACTTTTATAGTTAATACATTCCCTTATTCCAGAATAGATAGGACTTAGCGTTTTGAACTAATCCATCCCTAATATGCCACCGTCCCATACCGGTGCATATAATCCACAAAATCCAATAATTGATAAAACAAAATAAAATAGTTCATCAATTAAAATCTAGAGCATGATATAATGAAAATCAGATAAAAAACTAAGCACATTATATTGAAATATTCAAAAGTAATTTCATAATAATCCATTTAATTTGCTAGAATAACAATAAGCAATTAAATCTTCCATAATCATTGATAGCATGCAATTCAGTATTTAAATTTCATGATGTCCAATATCTTAGCAAAATAACATAGATTAATAAATTTTTAGGATTTTAACATGTTTTTAAATCATTTAAAACCCCCTATTAAAGTTTATATTTACACTGGAGCCCCTGAAAACCCAAAATCATGTCAAAACTACACCTACTAGTGTAATTATAGCATGGAGCCGGCTTTCCCCAAGAGGAAGCCGACTCTCCCTTCATGGAGCCGGCTCTCCCTCATGGGGAGCCGGCTCTCTCTCTCCTAGAGCCGGCACTCCCCTTTAAAGAGCCGGCTCTCTCTCTCCTAGAGAGCCCTATGCAGAAAAATTAAAAAAGCCGGCTCCATCCCTTTGAGAGCCGGCTTTACCCCTACATCCTATCATCTTCTTCATCTCCGATGATGTAAAATCCCTCTGTACTCCTTTGTTACAGTTCCTAGGGGTCCAAACTATGTCCCAAAACATCCTCATAATTTATATAAAACAAGTATACAACTTAAATATCAATTAAAACACATAATCATGCAACTCAATACATGATCAAACAATTTCAAATAAAATAACATAATATTGTTTTAAAACTGATTTAGCATACATACAAGACCAATTTTTAATATCTGATTAAATCCTAGAGATTACTTAGGCATGCACAGAATATGAGTCTAAAAGAAGGAGTAAGAGAACGAACTTGCCTTGGGTTTCAGTTTGAAACCTTAAACCTTCTTCTCTAATTATTTTGATGACTCCTTAACTGCCATTAAGATCCTCTACTGCTCTTTGTTCAACCCACAAGTAACCTTCTTCCTTCCTTTTTGGTCCGACCGTCAATCTATGGCCAAAACCCTAACTTGTTTTCTCAGTTTTCTCTCAAACTTCTCTGTATACGTGAATAGTGTTTTTTTTTTTTTTTTTTTAAACCTTAGGCAGACATATAATGATATATTATATGCAATTTTAATTTAACCTAATTCTAATTACCTAAGGAAAAGGAAAAGAAAAAAGTAAAACAAATACATATTATATATATCGGCACCCTAATCCAACGTGATATCATATATATATATATATAAACCATTATAATTATATAACATATAGCATATACTGAATATCACAATTAATGTAACTATTAATTATAATTAATAATTAACATAACCTTATATACATATATACCCATATACATATATATGTACCACTATCCATGAGTAGTAACTGTAGCCATTTAAATCTCTTATCCAGGTAGTCCATGAGACCTAAACGGTTGGTCCATTACTACTGTCCAAGTCCATCCTTAAATAAAAATTTAAAATAAAATAAAATAAACAGTTAAATGATTTAGTTCCCAATAATTAAGCTACACAAAATACACATAAGCAGATCCAAATAATTCAATTAAAGCATGTAAATTCAAATAAGCCAACAAATTACATTTAACCACTTAAATAAATTAAACATATAATCAAATCATCAATTAACCAATTAAATAAATTAAAAATATAATCAATCATCAATTAACCAATTAAATAAATTAAAAATGAAAATAAAAGAAATCAAATATATACCGAGACTATCCTTTTAAAGTTAGGGGTATTACAACAAATTTAGGAATTTGCTAAACTATGGCAAACTACCTTAGTTGAAGCTTGGTTGGTTAGTCAAATTGGTTGCACCAAAGATGCCTCACACAATATAGAAGCTCGCCTATAAATGCAGAGGCCAATCCATTTGCTCACCAGGCTTCAGCCAAGACTTTCAGTTATCATTTTCTCTTGCAATATTCATATTTTCTTTTGATCTCTTCTGATCGTAATACACTAGCAATATGATGTACACATCATAATTGTATCAGTAATTTGTAAATTAATTTCTAGTTATTTCTTGTTTAAATTGTAATTTCCATTCTAATTAATTCCAGTAATATAAGTTAATTTCAGTTATTTCACATTCATATACTATGGAAGGTTATACATCTTCTATATAAATTATTATTTACTTATTGTATTAACTCAATTTTAAGTTAATTATTTACTTATTGTTTTAATTCAATTTTAAGTTAATGTGCGCTTCCCCTTTTGGTATCAGAGCCATTTATTGTCGTTGATCAGTTAGTCTGTTTATGATTCTTATCTTACTAATTCTACAAAAGTCTTGTTTGAAGCATTCTATTTATTGATTCTGATCTGCCAATTCTACTTCCTTCCGGTGAATCCAGATCCAAACAATAAGTCCTAGGAACTAAACAGTAAATCCTGGTGAACGGCATGAGCGGTGTGGCATGAGCGGATGAGCGCCTGGATAGGATCAAGATACTAGCTTGATATGAGTCATGAAAATAGCCTGTTTCACCAGTAAACCAAACAAGATTAGTTTGTATTAAGTAATCATGAATAGGTTATTCATCGGTGAGTTCTCGATCTAGCTTGGCCACTATTCCTCCTCTAATTCCCAACATAGTTAATGAAGAAGAATATAGAATAGAAGATAGTAACCTAGACTTTAGAGACTGGTATATCCCAAAAGTCCCAACTAAAGAAATATATGAAACCAATTTCCTCAAATCAACCTTCATAAGTGACTGCACAGTTATGATGGTCGAACAAATATATTCCCGATCAAAAGAACATGAAAAATGCCAGTTACTCACAGCTAAAGCAATCAAAAGACATAGAGACCGAGGATATAATTTCATCCACATAGGTCTATTTCAAGTAGCAGTCAACCTATTCATAACTATTTTACTTGTCCTTAGAGATGCTAGGTTCATTGATTATAGCCTTAGCCTCTTAGGAGTTATGGAAACAAGCCTTTGCAATGGCCCAGTTCATTTTAATTGTTTCCTTGATTTCACCCTCAGTCTAAGTGACCCACACTTATTGAAAACCCTTACTCTCAATGTTAAAACATTAGGCTACCCTATGATTCCTGGATCTCAACCTTTAGGTCTGATATACAGGATTTATTATAAAACAATTAAAACAAATCTTAATGTTAAGGCAGTTCAGAAGGACATGAAAGGTCATACTTTATTAATCCAAAGTAGCACTTTTGATGCTAATATATAAATAAAGAAAACAATTTGCCTGGAATGACATTCCTTTACCTAACAAATGGATTCTCTAGAATAAGAGTCATCCAGTAAAGATTGATAATGATATAAGTAACCTTGATCGAGTTCAGGAATTTCTTGGTGGAACAGTCAGAATAAGCTTCGATGAACAGCGTTTTCTGACTAGGTCTAGACCTTCTACTTCTTTCATAGATCTGATAACAGTTTATTAGGAGAAGCTGAAATTCCTCCTCTCCATAGGAAAAATTATAATTCTTAACCAAAGTTAAAAGATATCAAGCTTAAAGGTCTATAGATAGAAGAACAAGTCAATTATCCTTGTTATACACAAGATAATAAGGAATCACCTTCTTCTCTAACTTCTCCTACACCCATAGATTTTGATGCCAAACTCAATCCCATTAATCCCCAGTTAACAACCAATAGTAAACCTTTTTCGTTTGATCTTGCTAAATTACATGCTGAGTTTCAATCTAAAGCTAATAAAGAAAAAAGAAAAGCTGATAATATTAAATATACCGATAAATAAAAAGATAAAACTATTCATAAATGGAAAAAATATATGCTTGAACAAAAGTTAGAAGTCTATTTCTTTGATTTTCTTGAAAATTACCATAACAAGGTTAATGTATTAACAAAAATCAATTGGACTAAACCAAATAAAACAATAGTTTCCTCTTCTCAACACCCCCTTGAATCTGTTGTTCTCGATCACATGGGAACAGAAGTCACCGCCTCTCCTCTTAAAATCAGTACCAATTCTGATCCAGATCTTTGTAACGTTATTGAACAAAATAACTTCACTAATCAATATCTTCATACTATTGGTACACAATTGGACAAAATTGAGGCCACACTTACTGAACCAGTTATTCCAAAAAAGCCTTCTACTCCCATAATTGAAAAACCATTGATAACAATGCCTACTAAACGGCAAGGTCTTTCGGCGATTGTGTCTAACCCTTATGTTATTCTCCAAATAGAAACTATTCTCAAGACACTTGAGAAAAGTAAAACTAAAGTCAAAGATGAAAAAACAGTCACTGTCATACATACCAACACTAATTTGGACCAATCATCCTCTTCAGACTCTACCTACTTTTTTGAAATCCAATCCATTAAAAATACTTTCTCAAATTTAGAAATCAATCGTATCTCTAACAAAAGAGTCAACCCTACTAGCCTGACCAAAAATTGGAACCCTAGGCCAACTCTTCCAGATCTTCTATATGAAAAAAGAAATATTCAAAACCAATTTTCTGTCTCTTCAGATAAACTCTATGAATAGAACATAGATGGTTTATCTGAATAACAAATCATAAATAACTGGATGGTTTATCCGAATAACAAATTATGTCACTTCTCATGACCTTCGTTAACCAGATATAGTTGATTTATTTACCTCTGGATTTACAGGGATGTTAAAATCCTGGTGGGAAAAGCATCTCACTGAAGAATCTTGAGAAAAAATAAAAAATGAAGTTTAGAAAGACAATAATGGACTCCCCATTTTTTATGAAACAATAGGTCGTGGTATTCCTGATGGAGTCAATACCATCATTTATACCATAGTTGAACATTTCATAGGCACTCCTAGTAACATTACTACCAGAATCCATGATCAACTCACTAATCTCACTTGTCCAACCATGAGTGATTTTAGATGGCATAAAAATGTGTTTCTATCCAGAGTAATGCTCCGAGATGATAGTAATAAACCATTTTGGAAAGAAAAATTCATTAATGGCTTGCCCAATCTATTCGCCCATAAGATTAGTGAAACTCTTAGTAAAACTACAGGTGTCATTGATTATGATAACCTTACATATGGTAACATCATTAGCTTCATCAAAAAGGAAGGATTAAGAATGTGTATTGACATGAAAATTAGTAACCAGTTAAATAATGATAGGAAAAGAGCTAAATATGAAATGGGAACTTTCTGTGAATAGTATGGTCTCCTTCCCATAGCTCCTTCACGCCAAAACAACACCCATAGAAAGTCATATAAGAATCACAGAAGTTATCGAAGGAATTACAAAAATCGAAAATCAGTATTTCCCAAAATAGAATACTATTCTAAAAAAAAACAAAAACAAAAACCAAAAAAGAGATTCCGTAAAAAATAAAATAAAAAAGACACTAAAGATGCAAATAAAGTTAAATGTTTTAAATGTGGGAAAATAGGTTATTTTGCAAAAGATTGCTATGTTAAAAAGAAAATAAATCAGTGACAGATTTCTGAAGAAAATAAAGAATCCCTTTACCAAATCCTCTAACTTAGAGACACTGATCCAAGTAACGAAAGTAATCCTGAAGCTAATACTTCCTCCCAATCTTCTGATGATTCTTCCAGTTCTCCTGACATTACAATAAGATATAAGGATAACTGCTATAATACCAAATCACTTAACGTTCTCACAAAGACTGAAGAACAAGAACATCTTTTTATTAATCTCATCAGTAAGGTATTATTAAAAAACTTAAGGTATTGTTAGGCAACAAAGAAGCTGAAACTCCCAGAGTTACTAAACCTAATTTTAACCTATATAAAACTCTTGAAAGATTCAACAATTAACCAAAAGAAGTAACCCTACAAGACCTCTGAACTGAAATTAAGATAATCAAAACTGAAATTAAAAATCTAAAAATTGAAAATCATGCCATAAAAAATGACATAAAAGACCTTAATACAAATTATGCTTTCTCTTTTAAGGGAAAAGACTCGTCATCAGACGATGAAGGATCTGAACATTTGGTTGGTTAAACTCCTTCTCACCATATTCAGACCTTAAATAAAATATCATTTCAAAAATGGTATTCTAAGGTTACCCTTATCATCAACAAAGATTTCAAACTTGAAGTCATTGCTTTGATTGATACAAGAGCTGATTTAAATTATATTCAAGAAGGTCTCATACCAACCAAGTATTATTAGAAAACTTCTGAACAATTAAGTTCAGCAAATGGAAGTAAAATGGATATAAAAAAAAATAAACTATCCAAAGCTCAAATTTGTTAAAATAATGTGTGCTTTAAAACATTGTCTGTCCTAGTTAAAAACATGACTGATAAATTCATTTTAGGTGTCCCATTTATTTGTCTTCTATATCCATTTACCACTGATAATGAAGGGCTTATTACTCGACCTTTTGGACAAGAAGTCCAGTTTAAATTTTTAAGTCACCCATCCAGAAAAGAATTAAAATCAGTTATTGAATCCTCTATCTCCAAATCTATCAATCTAGTTCAAAGTAAAACCCAGCAATTAAAATTTTTAAAAGAAGAAGTCAATTGTAAGAGAATCGACTCCCAACTGACAGATCCAGTCCTTCGCCAAAAAATTAAAGATTTTGAAGAACAAATCAAAGAAAAAGTATATTTTAATGTTCCTACTGCCTTTTGGCACAGGAAAAAACACTTAGTTAAATTGCCTTACATTAAATGTTTTAAGGATAAACATATCCCCACTAAGGCAAGACCAATTCAAATGAGTCCTGAAGTAATAGACTTCTACAAACAAGAAATTACAGAACTTCTTCACAAAAAAATCATTCGGAAAAGTAAGTCACCATGGTCATGCCCAGCTTTTTTATATTCAGAAAAATTCTGAACTCGAAAGAAGAGTTCCTTGACTAATTATTAATTATATACCTCTTAGTAAGGTTCTAAAATGGATTCGATACCCTATTCCTAACAAAAAGGATCTCATTAGCAGACTAAATTAAGCAGTCATCTTCTCTAAGTTTGACATGAAGTCTGGTTTTTGGTAAATCCGACTTAGAAAGAAAGACAGGTATAAAACTACATTCACCACTCCATTTGGACACTGAAAGTCATGCCTTTTGGATTAAAAAATGCTCCAAGTGAATTCCAAAATATCATGAATGATATTTTTAATCCTTACAGTCATTTTTCAATTGTATACATTGATGATATTCTCATTTTTTCCAAGTCAATTGATGAGCATTGGAAACATTTGAAATCGTTTCTAGCAACCATCTAAAAAAATGGACTTGTAGTTTCCACTCCAAAAATCAAACTATTCCAAACTAAAGTCAGGTTTTTAGGTTACCACATTCATCAAAGACAAATTTGTCCTATTGATCGGTCGCTTCAGTTTGCTGATAAATTTCCTGATGAAATTCTTGATCAATCCCAGTTACATCGATTCTTAGGTTCTCTTAATTACATTGTAGATTTTTACAAAGATCTTTGAAAGCAATTTAAACCACTATTTGATCGCCTTCAAAGTAACCCTCCTCCATGGTTCTCCGCTTATACTAATATAGTTAAATCTATAAAACAATTTGTCAAGTCTTTGCCTTGCCTTGGCATTCCAACTATTGCTTCATTCAAAATTATTGAAATAGATGCTTATAACATTGGTTATGGTGGCATTCTCAAGCAAAAGAGTCAGTCCAAATACCCTCGAACAATTAGTTTGTTTTCATTCTGGTGTTTAGACAAAAGCGCAAAGTAACTATAATACTATTAAAAATAAAAAATTTATCTATTGTTCTATGTATTAGTAAATTTGAAGATGATATTTTAAATCAAAAGTTTTTTGTCAGAGTTAATTGTCAAAGTGCAAAATATGTTTTAGAAAAAGATGTTGAAAATATTACTTCTAAACAAATTTTTGCCCGATGGCAAGCTATTTTCAATACATTTGATTTTGATATAGAATATATCAAAGGAAGTAACAATTCTATTCCAGATTTGCTTACCCGAGAATTCTTGCAGAATGGCACATAGGCATCCTCAGAGATAGTCCCAGTCATCTTCTTCCCTTGCAATAATAAACAGATTCCAACCCCTTGAACCAACATCTACTATCAAGTCATCCTTGGTTAATCCTTCTCCATACCCATTCTAGGTCCTAGTTAATGGCTTCGATTAACCAAACCCCAAAACCAATTCCAAAAAAATTAGTCAGTGAATATTTTGAGAAACCTTATGTTCCGCTTTTTTATATTGAACCTCACCTTAGTCACATAAAAGGATCCCAACACTTTAATGAGATCCTATTTCCCATGTAACTTTCATTTTTGCCCAAGTCATCCCCAAAAGACACTAGGATTCTATAGAGACATTCTCTATCATACTGAATCCATAGTTATCAAGTCAATCCTAGATCGCAATGATCCGTCAAAAGTCATCTATCACTCCCTATACATCCAGCGAATTATTTCCTTGGAAGAATGGGGTATTCATCCTTCTTTGCTCCAACCACTGCCTGTCTTGAAATTCATTTTAGCTACTATGATTATATGGCAGCCTGGTCAACCACACTACTATACCAAAATGAGTCATTCACTCATTCTTAGTTTATCAATTTTGATAACAAGTTCAAAAGTCAAATCCCAACTTGGTTCCTTAAATAGTGGTCCCAATATGGTGCCATCCCTGAAATCGTTCCCCTCACTTTGGCGGAACAAGTCAAATATTTTCATACAGTTTACAAAGTTAACAAACATACTTCCTAGTTTCCAGTTCTATTACTATTCTCCTGTAAATACAAGGTCCCATGGATATTCAAATGGAAATATGATATCCAAAATAATATAGCCACTCGACATCATTATGTCAAATGGTGGGATTCCTTTAAAATTAAAAGGATTGTGAGTTATGTTAAAGATGAATTCAAAAGAAAAAACCCAAAACAAGTTACTCCAGTTACTCCAGCACAGAAACAAGTTCTTAAACAATGTAAACTAGAACAATCCTCTTCTGATCACACAATTAGGTCCAGAAGAACCCCTAAATCAGAAATAGAACACCTCAAAGAATTAGCAGCCACCATTATTGACTATATTCAAGATCTCTCCCAAGAAGAAGAAGAGGTTGATAATGCGTCCTCTGCTGCTGAATCAAGTCACCTAAGGGATTCGTATTTTGATCCTTTGTTTCAAGATAGCCAGGATCCATTTACGTAATCTAGGTTATCCCTAAATAAAGTTAAAATCACTATTTGGTCAAAGTTATTATTTGTTACAGTATCTGTCAATAGAATCACTATTTCTATAGTCCCCCGACAAGACACTATTCATCTACAATAACCATCGGCACAAACGATAGGAACAATAAACCACTATTAATCTACATTCAAAAGTAGGAGCATCCCATTATTCATCTACAGTCAAAAGCAGAAGCACCTTTCAAAAAAAAATAAAAAATTGTTAGGTAACAAAGAAGCTAAAAGTCCCAAAGTTACTAAACCTAATTTTTAGCCTATATAAAACTCTTGAAAGATTTAATAATCAACCAAAAGAAGTAACCCTACACGACCTCCAAACAGAAATTAATATAATCAAAACTAAAATGAAAAATCTAAAGATAGAAAATCATGCCATAAAAAATGACATAAAAGACCTTAATACAAATCATGCTTTCTCCTTTAAGGGAAAAGACTCATCACCAGACGATGAAGGATCTGAACATTCAGTTGGTTCAACTCCTTCTCACCATCTTCAGACCTTAAATAAAATATCATTTCAAAAATGGTATTGTAAGGTTACCCTTATCATCAACAAAGATTTCAAACTTGAAGTCATTGCTTTGATTGATACAGGAGCTGATTTAAATTGTATTCAAGAAAGCCTCATACCAATCAAGTATTATGAAAAACTTCTGAACAATTTCAGTTTAGCAAATGGAAGAAAATGGATATAAAATACAAACTATCCAAAGCTCATATTTGTTAAAATAATGTGTGCTTTAAGACATTGTATATCCTAGTTAAAAACATGACTGATAAATTGATTTTAGGCATCCCATTTATTTATCTTCTATATCCATTTACCACTGATAATGAAGGGCTTATTACTCGACCCTTTGGACAAGAAGTCCAGTTTAAATTTTTAAGTCACCCCTTCAGAAAAGAATTAAAATCAGTTATTGAATCCTCTATCTCTATATCTATCAATCTACTTCAAAGTAAAACCCAGCAATTAAAATTTTTAAAAGAAGAAGCCAATTATAAGAGAATAGACTCCCAACTGACAGATCCAGTCCTTCACCAAAAAATTAAAGATTTTGAAGAAAAAATCAAAGACAAAGTCTATTCTAATGTTCTTACTGCCTTTTGGCACAGGAAAAAACACTCAGTTAAATTGCCTTACATTAAAGGTTTTAAAGATAAACACATCCCCACTATGGCAAGACCAATTCAAATGAGTCTTAAAGTAATGGAATTCTACAAACAAGAAATTGCAAAACTTTTTCACAAAAAAATCATTCAGAAAAGTAAGTCACAATGGTCATGCCCAGCTTTTTATGTTTAGAAAAATTCTAAACTCAAAAGAGGAGTTCCTTGACTAGTTATTAATTATAAACCTCTCAATAAGGTTCTAAAATGGGTTCGATACCCTATTCCTAACAAAAAGGATCTCATTAGCAGACTAAGTTAAGCAGTTTTCTTCTCTAAGTTTGACATGAAGTCTAGTTTTTGGCAAATCTGGCTTAGAAAGAAAGACAGGTATAAAACTACATTCACCACTCCATTTGGACACTATGAATGGAATATAATGCCTTTTGGATTAAAAAATGCTCCAAGTGAATTCCAAAATATTGATGAGCACTGAATATATGCATATTCGAGCCCCTAAATACACATATGTTAAGGCCTAAGTGATACTTCTATCCATAATTAGACTAATTTATGTTTAATATGTGTTTGTAGGTATTTTCCCAGATAAATGGTTAAAACTGGGACTTTATGATGATATCAAAGCTTACAGAGTCATTACCGGTCATTCAGAGCAAGTCAAGTGCTTAAATGGTGAAGTTTGAAGCAATTCAAGCCTTAGAGCTCAAGGCTAAGTGTTGAAGCTCGAGCATCACAAAAAAAAAAAAAATAATAAAAAGAAGAAAAGTCAACAAGGCCCAAATGCTCGAGCCTTGTACCTTGATGCTCGAGCCTTACCATAGGGTGCTCAAGCCTTGACCCTCAAGCTCGAGCATGAGGTGTCAGAAATAAAAAAAAAAAAAAAAAGTTGATTTAATTAAAAGGATATGCTCCCAGGTCTCGTGCCTCACCTCTAGGATCGAGCACCATCCACTAAGGATCGAGTATTATCCACTGATGCTCGAGCCTTAAACCCCAAATGCTCGAGCCTGGTACCTAGTGCTCGAGCCTATGAAGCTTGGATCGAGCAATGTTAAAAGAGTTCAACCCCAAAAATATTCTAAGTGTTAAAGAAAAAGACGCTTCGGAAAATAGTTAAAGAAAATTGGCTAAGTGTCAATGTGAAGATCGAGCACCATTTATTGAAGCTCGAGCATCCATCTAGAGGTGCCTGAGCCTTGTTCCTTATACTCGCGCATAAACCCTAAAGCTCGAGCCTCTATTCCTGAAGCTTGGGCCTTCCATGATATATTAGATTAAAAGTTACAGAAGTACTCTCTTTACCAACCGTATCTCATCCTAGTTGGGCCAAAGGATCTAAAAGCCCACCAAATACTTATTTTCTTCTATAAAAGAAGGCGTAAGCCTTGATAGAAAAGGTCAAAAATTTCAGTTTCTTTTGATCGTGTTATTTAGAAGCCTGAAGGTGTGGTGGCTTTTAGGGTTCCTATAACTTTAGAAGTGAAGATCCTGAGAAGAGAAGTGTCGTCCATGACGATGGAGATGAACTCAACACAGATGATATCCATCCTCATCATGAGTAGCTAATTCCTCTTTTAGGGCACTGATGTAACCCAACCTAAGGTTTGATTGTTTTTAACTTTAGGATTATTTAATATATAATTATTTTCTTGATTATATTACTATGAGCACTTGAGACAACTCAAGTGGTTTTCATGCTTTGATAGATTATAAACTGTTATTCCCTTTCTTAGATGTAATAGTTTATTCTTAATTCCCAACCTATCTTGTTGTGTGGTATCTGGCGGAGCCCTGCCGGACATAAGAATAGAGGTTATATAATGGTACTTTCATGTTTTTTACAAAAGAATGTTTTCATAATCTTTGCTTAGGGAAGGTAGTTCATTCGTAAAGTAGTTAAAGTAGGTAGAGTTGGTAGGCAGATAGTAACCGTAGATAGATTATAGTTAACTAATCTTGTAAAACATCTTTCTTTAAAACACGAATGGAACGAATGTTATTGAGTTCAATTCTTTTGAAAAATATCATTGTTAAATTCCCAGAGTTAGTATAATTAACCATAATATGATGGTTATGGTGAAGTCAAAGCCCTAAGAGTTTCTCTCTCTGATCATTTAAATTAGTTTAATTCACTTTAGTTAGATATTTTGCTATAATTTTAGTTTGTTAAATCGTAACAACCAACAAACTTTCCAACCAAGTTACCTATAAACCATAAAACGAAATTAAAGACTAATGCAAATCTCATTTCCCTGTGGGTTTGACATCTTCTTTGCGTAGAGCTATCGTACACGATATCGTTTTATTGTAAGTGGGTATTTTATTAATACGAGATACACGAACAATTTTTGGCGTCATTGCCGAGGAGAGTAGTTTTTGTGTATATTTAATTAGTTATTTTGGTTTACCAGTCTTCGGACTTCCTAATATCTCATCTTACTTCTATTTCTTTTCAGGTATAAATTAGTAGTGAGGATAAAGATGTTTTAGAGAGAAAAGCTTCAGTTTATTAAAACTTTTATGAGTTTTTACTATTTTTCTATTACTTGGATTATTTTATTTTTACTACTATTAAGATTAGTGAAATCAGTGCATGTTAACTCGCCAAAATAGGTTAAAACCTTCAGTGCATGATCCTGAAATAGAGAGAACTTTGAGTCAATTAAGAAAGTTTAAAAAGTATTTGAATAATATAATTAGTTCCTCTGAGAATATGGCTGAGCAACTTAATGCACCAGGTAATAATGGTAATAGTAATGGAGAATGGGATTCACCTGTTCCTCCACCACAACCATAATTGAGGGACCATTTCATTCCTACCACATGTACTTCCCCTTCGTGCTTTATTTTTTGGGATGCTGATAGAACCCATTTTGAGATTAAGCCTGCCATGATCCAACTGCTTCCTACCTTCCATAGGTATGCAACAGAGGATCCTTATAGGCACTTGGATGTGTTTTTGGAATTGTGCTTAACTACCAAGTTGACCACTCTAACCAATGACTCATTCAGAATGCGTCTTTTCCAATTCTCTCTCAAGGACAAAGCAAGAACTTTGTTGTAATCCCTTCCAACAAATTCCATTTCTACATGGGACATGTTGCAATAGGAGTTATTGAAGTAATATTACACTGTGGGTAAAACCATACAAATGAGAAGAGAAATCATGGCATTCTCCTAAATCCCGGGAGAACAGCTCCATGATGCATGGGAGAGATATAATAATCTTCTAAGAAAGTGTCCACACCATGATATTGCTCAATGGCACTTAATATAGATCTTCTATGATAATCTTATAGATTATTGTAGAAATATGGTTGATACTTCTAGTAATTGAGCTTTTTTGCGTAAGAGTCCAGATGACGCTTGGGAACTATTTGAGGCCCTAAGTGAAAACTCAGTGCAACATGCTTCTTCTTCTAGGTCTAGGTCTTCACCTGGAAAGCATAAGGTAGAAAAAATTTATGAGGTAAATAAATCTAGTGAGTTAGCAGCTCAAATAAAAGCCTTGAACCATAGGTTCGATCAAATCTTATCATCTGGCTTTGCTCCTGTTACTAATCCACAAACTGCCTTGCCAAAGGAAGTTTATTCCATCTGTGTTAATCCTAACCATTTTGTTGACACTTGCCTTATGCTGGAACAATCATCCGAGATCCTACAGGAGCAAGTGAATGCTGCATTCTCTAGGCCAACTTATAATCCATATTCTTCTACATATAATCTTAGCTGGAGAGATCATCCCAATCTATCATGGCTTAACCAAAATCAAGGGAACACTGCTCCCCAATCTCAGAGGTAGTACAAAATTCTTTCAACTAATTTGGTATTTGTTGTCCACCTCAATTTAGGAATCAACCCACTCAAGCTCTAAATCTTCCACCTCCTCCTAGAAATTCTGCTTTTAAGGAATAAGTACTCAATGCTCTTGTTGATCTTAAAGCCAATACCCAACTTCTTAATTCTAATTCTCAAGCTATAGCAAAGCTAGAAGCACAAGTTGGGCAAATAGCAAGTACTCTATCTCGAAGAGAAGATAGAAAGCTGCCTAGTCAGCCAATAGCCAACCCGAAATGGCAAACTTACATGATTGATGAAACCAATTCCTCATGTATTCATCATGAGCAAGTTCATGCTATCACTACATTGAGGAGTGGTAGAGTGGTTGATAACCAAGTTGTAAAAGGATAGGAGGAAAAAGAAAGGCTTAGGATTCCCATTATTCCTATCATTCATCATCCACATCCCAATGATGTTTCCTCAAGTGTTATTCCACAAACCACAAAAGGAGTTGAAGGTGGAGTCACTTCTTCATCTACTTCTAACCTTAAGACAGCTTATGAGCCAAAAGCGTCTTATCTTGAACATCTCAAGGAACCCTCCCACTTTGGTAAACAAGGGGAGAAAATTTAAGATATGATGGAGGTCTTTAAACAGGTCAAAATTAATCTTCATCTGCTTGATGCTATAAAGCAAATCCCAGCCTACTCCAAATATGTAAAGGACTTGTGCACTCTTAAAAGAAAATCCAGAAGCCAAGTTCCTAAGAAAGTTTGTCTCTCCGAGCAAGTCAGTGCTATTCTTAAGTATAACACTCCTCTCAAGGTTAATAATCCTGGTGCTCCTATAATTTTTTGCATCATTGGAAATGATGTGATAGAGCGAGCACTTCTTAATCTTAGAGCAAATTTGAATCTTATTCCTTACTTGGTGTATGAAAAGTTAGGTTTGGGAGAGTTAAAACCTATGTCGGTTGTTCTACAGCTTGCTGACTGTTCTGTCAGACAACCACAAGGTATTGTTAACGATGTACTCATAAAAGTGGATAAGTTCTATTTTCCAGTCGACTTTCTAGTTCTTGATACAGAACTGGTCCACGATTCCAAAAAGTATATTCCAGTCATTCTTGGGCGTCCTTTTCTAGCCACAACAAATGCTTGCATTAACTGTAGGACTGGAGCCATAGATTTATCTTTTGGAAATATGAAAGTCAAGTTAAACATCTTCAATACTATTCATCATCCCCATGATGATAATGAATGCTTCTTCCTTAATGTTATTAATGAGTTGGTTGAGGAATCACTCCCAACTATTTTATCTAAGGATCCTTTAGAAGCTTGTCTGAATCACTTCAATTATGAAGATTTCGATATTAATTCTTAAATAGCTGAAGTGAATTCTTTGCTCAATTCCACTCCTATCACAGATTTTCCTCCATAGAAATCTAGGTTAGAGCCTCTTCCACCACTTTTTAGTACTCCGCATATTCCTTCTTTAGAGTCTCCACCTAAGCTTGAGCTTAAGCCACTAACGGAAAAGCTCAAGTATGCTTTTTTGGGTTTAAATGACACCCTCCCGGTGATCATTGATTCCAATCTTACAAGTTCCCAAGAAAGTAGTCTCTTAAAAGTTCTGGAAAAAAATAAAAAGGCTATTAGGTGGAGTGTGGCTAATTTGAAAGGAATTAGCCCCACCATTTGCATGCATTAGATTCATTTAGAGGAAGATTCTCGAACATCTCGGGAACTCCAACGAAGATTGAACCCTAATATGAAGGAGTTAGTTTTGAAGGAGTGGTGAAGTTACTAGATGCGGGAATAATTTACCCCATCTCAAATAGCAAGTGGGTGAGTCCTACTCAGGTAGTACCCAAAAAGATAGGTATTACAGTGGTTGAGAATTCCGAGGGTGAATTAGTTCCACAACGCACCAGTACTAGATGGCGTGTGTGTATTGATTACCAGAAACTTAACTCCGCTACTAGAAAAGATCATTTTCCACTTCCATTTATTGATCAGATTCTAGAGCGATTGGTTGGCCCAAGATATTATTGCTTTTTAGACGGATATTCTGGCTATAATCAGGTGGCCATTGATCTTAAGGATTAAAAAAAAAAAAAAAAAAAACTACTTTCACTTGTCCATTTAGTATGTTTGCATATAGATAGATGCCTTTCAGATTATGTAATGTGCCAGGAATATTCCAGAGGTGTATGATGTCTATCTTTTTGGACAGGTTAAAAAGTTTCTCGAAGTCTTTATGGATAACTTCTCTGTTTTCGGGTCCACATTCGAAAATTATCTCTGAAATCTTTCCCTAGTGCTTCAACGTTATAGGGAAACGAATCTTATTCTTAGTTGGGAGAAGAGCCATTTATGGTTCAAGAGGGTATTGTTTTAGGACATATCTTTTCAAAGAGAGTTATTAAAGTTGATAGAGCTAAAGTAGATTTGATCTCCAAATTGCCTCCTCTTAACTCCGTAGGGGGAGTGCGATCATTTCTTGGTCACATCGGGTTCTATCGACGCTTCATTAAAGATTTTAGCAAAATTTCCTGTTCTTTATGTAATCTACTTGAAAAGGATGCTCCTTTTGTCTTTGATGGATTGTGCCTTGAAGCTTTTCAAAAGCTTCGCTCCCTTCTTTCTTTAGCTCCTATCATGAATCCTCCGGATTAGGCTCTTCCATTTGAGATTATGTGTGATGCATTTGATTATGCTATGGGTGTTGTCTTAGGATAACGAGCGGATAAACTACCTCATATTATCTACTATGCTAGTAAAACTCTTTCAGATGCACAGTTGAATTATACTACTACTGAAAAAGAGTTACTTACAGTTGTCTTTGCTTTGGATAAATTCAGATCATATCTATTGGGTTCCAAGGTCATAGTCTATTCTGATTATTCTGCTTTAAAATATCTTCTTTCTAGCAAGGAAACCAAACCCCATTTGATTAGATGGATCCTCTTGCTTTAAGAGTTTGATTATAAAATCCGAGATAAGAAAGGGTCAGAGAATGTTGTAGCTGACCATCTTTCTAAAATTCTGATTGAGGATATCTCAACTTCACTTCCAGTTTGTGATTCCTTCCTAGATGAATAACTGTTTGAGGTTTCTCATAAGGAGTTGCCTTGGTTTACTGATATTGTGAATTACCTAGCCATAGGCAAAATTCCTTTGTCTTGGTCAAAGCAGGAAAAAGATCGATTCTTTTCCTAAATTAGGATGTACTATTGGGAAGATCCTCAGCTATTCAAATACTGTGCTGATCAAATCATTCGTAGACGTGTTCTTAAGAGTGAGTTCCATAGTATTCTGACCTTCTATCATAGTTTAGCATGTGGAGGTCATTTTAGTGCAAAGAAAACTACAGCTAAAATTCTTCAATGTAGTTTCTTTTGGCCTTCGCTCTTTCGAGATACGTATTTATTTTGTAGGTCATGCCTTAGATGTCAGCAGCTAGGATCGATTTCTAGAAGAAATATGATACATTTAACTCCAATCTTAGTTATTGAAGTTTTTGATGTTTGGGGTATTGATTTCATGGGTCCTTTTGTTATGTCCAATAAAAATAAGTACATTCTTATGGCTATTGACTATGTGTCTAAATGGGTTGAAGCAGTGGCTACTAAAACTGTTGATCACGCAGTCATGGTTGAGTTCATTCAAATGAACATTTTTAGTCGGTTTGGTATGCCACGAGCTATTATTAGTGTTGGGGGGCTCACTTCTATTTTAGGTACTTCCATTCCTTGGTCCAAAGATACTCCGTCACTCATAAAGTTGCTTCTGCCTATCATCCCCAAACAAGTGGCCAAGTAAAAATATCCAATCGTGAAATTAAGAGAATTCTTGAGAAAACAGTTAAGCCAGATCGTAATGATTGGTCTTATAGACTGAATGATGTTTTGTAGGCTTACCATACTACTTTTAAGACTTCAATTAGTTTATCACCTTACCGTTTTATCTATGCTAAAGGGTATCATCTTCCTGTAAAGTTAGAACACAGAGCTTTCTGGGCATAAAAAAGCTCAACTTTAACATGACATCTGCTGGTTCTAACAGGAAGCTTCAATTAACTGAGCTTGAAGAATTACGTAATGATGCTTATAAGAGTGCTAAGGTTTACAAAGCAAACACTAAGGAATTTCATGACAAGCATATCTTGCGTAAGACTTTTTGAGCCTAGGAAGATGGTTTGGTTGTTTAATACATGACTGAAACATTTTCTTGGAAAGTTAAAGTCACATTGCGAAGGTCCATACATGGTTATTTCTGTTACACCTTATGGTGCAATAGAGATACAAGATTGTAAGACTGGACAACTGTCCAAGGTCAGTGCACAGAGACTTAAACCCTACATAAAGGGTAGTGTGCAGAGAGGCAAAATTGAGGCAGTAGAACTTCATGATCCTATATACTTGGACTAGAGAGGTCAGGTTTTCATCGAGCTATCGACGTTAAACTTAGCATGCTATCAAGCTATCGATGTTAAACTTAGCATTTGTATGTTGTACTATAGTTTATATTTATTTTTATTTTGTTATTTTAAGTTTTTGATTTAGTTTTTTTTTTCTAGGTTTTAGGTTTATTTTGGTCTTCATTTAGGTTAGGTTAGTTTAGGTTTGAAGAAAATAGAAAAAAAATAAAAATTGAAAAAATCTAAAAATTTGTCACAATACTCAAGCTTGAAAGTTGAGGCTCGAGCATCATCAACTACAAGCTCGAGCATCAGTACCCACAGCTCGAGCTTTCCATTATCGTAAAGTTAGAAATTGATGGCGGCAGGCTTGAGCTCATACCCTTAATGCTCGAGCCTGAGGTTCTAAAAGTTTTAAAATCAGGAAACTAAGTACTCTGTTTCTTAGAACAAAAAGGAAAGCCAAGGTTCTTTATATAAGCTCTTAAGTTCTCTTGCTATTCATAATCGGTGCTAATTCACATTTTTGTTCTAGATCTACAGGAAACATATAGGTAAACTTCTTTTTCTTCTTCCTCTTTCAAATTAAATTTCCCTTAGTTCATTAATTTTCTAGATCTAATGAAGGGAAATATGAGTTATGTATTGGATATATGAGTCTATGAATTTTGTTCATACATCATCTACATAGACTAGTTGTTAGATCCACTCTTCATTACTTAGTTCTGTGATCTGATTCGGTGAAGTCTAGGTAAAGCTCGAGCTTTGCAAGTTTAGGCTCGAGCATTAGCTACTAAAGGCTCAAGCATCAGCACCTGAAGCTCAAGCCTCGGTTTGCAGATTACAAGAACTGGAGATTTTTGAGAAATTTGAAGGTTTATCTTCAAGATGGTTCGTCGTACTCCTGTTAGAGGGATGAAAGATGTGTTGCCAAGTGCGTGGCAGATATTTCCAATTTCTTATGAAACGACCTTTGTGATACCCCTCAGATCCGAGACATAAGTTGATTAGGCCTAGGCCCAAACCCGACGGATATCAGACAATTAATATTTAACCGAACACAGAATACAAAGTGAATTTAATAAATAAAAGTTTAAAAGCTAAAAAGAATACTAAAACATAATCCTTGAAATTAAAATACTTAAGATCCAATAATCCAAAACCTTCTTGAAAAGAATCATCCAATAATTTTATAACTCGGGAATCCATCTCTAGTAGACCCCTTATAACAATCCCAAACTGAATGTCAATAAATAACTGAAGATAAAATCCAAATCTAACATATGGAATGAAATCCTACGTCGTCGGTAGAATGGAAGATTGTCTCTGCTTAGCCCGAACAAGCCCTAAGACTGGAAACATCCGATACCTGAAAAATGATAAGTAGGTCAGACCCACGAGCAAGTTCTACACTACTACAATCCAAGCAGAGACCCGATACGCATGTACATCCTAACATATCCAACAGTAACAAAATAGTCCGTATATATATATATATTCACACTATAGGACTCTCACTGGACTACAGTCCCATCTCAACCTGGCTAGTAGGCACCATGCAAAACGCAGTTGAGGTAAGCATGACTACCTAGACCTAGCACGGTACACATCCAACCATCATAGCCAGTTATGCATCCCAATGCATATACGCTCCCTAACCAACGACTCTGAGACTCAGGCTCATATTGTGGCACCATAAAAATATATTTAAATTCCATTCCAAACCAAAGTGTCACTCAACTATTTAGTGATCTGACACAAAATACAAGTAGGACTTAACTTTTGTAGTTAATCCATCCCTTAATCCAGAGTAGGTAGGACTTAGCGTTTTTGAGCTAATCCCCCTAGTATGTCACTGTCCCATACCGGTGCATACAATCCATCCATCCAGTGTTGATAATATAAATGACAGTAAACATTTCAATATCAACATATCCAATATAAGTATAACAAGAATGTATAAATAGCATGCTTGTTCAATACTACCAGTATATGATTCTCTACAATTTAAAACACAAAGACACAGCTACAACCATTATGTAACCCACAATAAGCATAATAATATCAATAACAGAATTAACATGCATACTTGTAATTACTCCACAACATCCCATAAGTTGATACAAACAATGCTTTGTAAACTAGTTTCTTATTAAGCATTAACTGAATTTATTTTAGTTGACATGCTTAATCCTATACCACTATTACATGATTTAAATATGAAATTCCTAATTTAATTGCTAAATTTAAAAATAAGCAACTTGAATTGTCTGTAACAAAATCGTCACACAAACTTTATTAAGTGTTCCCGATCGTTCCTACCTTAGCTTCTTATGGTGCTTTATGTATCACCATGTCTTCTGAACAATTTACAAAGGTTTATACATTACTGGATATCCCTAAAATAGCTCTTGAATCAGCCTGTGACCTTAAAAATTCAACCATAGTAGCCTAGGTTTGCAAAAAAATCAAGAAAACTTGAAAACGTCGAAGGAGCCGGCTCTACACAAGGTGGAGCCGCCTCCATAACATGGTGGAGCCACCTCTAGAGCCTAAAGAGCTGGCTCTACCTAAGGTAGAGCCTACTCTACACTTTTCTGAGCCTGCTCTTCTTGAAATAGAGCAGGCTTTTCCCCTGTGCTTCATCTTCTCCAATTCTGGTGGTGTCCGGCATCTGTGTTCCTCCAAACCAAGTTTATGACTGATTAAAACTAAGTCCTAGGGTGTTCCAGAGTTAATTAAATTCATTGATTATTAATCAAATTCAATTGGAACAAGAATTAAGCAAAATAGTTTTAAAACGATTAGCATGCACATAAAGGAAGACATACTGTTTTGAAATAAATAATGGGGCAAACCATTAATTTATCTTGATTTCCTCCTGGGACTGTATTAGGAATGCAAAGAACACAGGCCAAATAGATAGAGTTAGTTATAAAACTAGCCTATGAGATTCGGTTCAAAAATCTCAGCGTCTTTCTCCTAAGTTTTTCTCGAAATCCTTCAGTTTTGTCCCAGACTTCTCTATACGTTTCTTGCTTCCAGTATGCTGTGAATAGGGTTCTAAAACCCTAGGCAGACGCTCATTACGTATATTTGAAGGTTTACAGGTTTACACAAAACCTTAATTTAATTCAAACCCTACACTAATCCTTAGTCGGCCCATAGAAAACCTAATTAATGTTTAACTATGTCGGCTGCATACGTGATGTTTAAAAGCCTAATTTAACAAAAACACATTTAACCCATAATCAAAAATCAACTAATGAAAGATATAATAAAGTCAAACAGAATAAAATAATTCTAATTAAATAAACAATTAAAACAAAACAATTAAATAAAACAAGTCATTAAATAATTCACAACCAATTCACAATTAAATCACCAAATTCACAATTAAATAAATACCATAACTATCCTTTTAAAATTAGGGGTATTACATTCTTCTCCCCTAATAAAAGGAATTCCGTCCTTAGAATTCGCTTTTACCTTCTTCCAAAATTGCAAAAAACTGCGAGCGAATAACATCCTCCCGTTCCCAAGTGGACTCAGCCTCATTGTGGTGACTCCACTGAACACGGACCAATGGGATAACCTTATTACAAAGGATTTGATCCCGACGGTCGACAATCCAACACGGTGGCTCCAAATAAGTTGTATCCGGCTGCAACTCAATCTCCCCAACATCGATATGCTGATACCGATCCTCATCTCGCAGAAATTTTCACAATATAGAAACATGGAACACATTATGCACACAATCCAAATTATCCAGAAGTGCCAACCAATAAGCAACAGCTCCAACTCGATCCATAATCATGAATAGACTGACAAATCATGGTGACAACTTTCCTTTCTTCCCAAAGCGCATGACTCCTTTCGTAGGAGACACTTTGAGTAGAACCTGATCCCCAACCTGAAACTCTAAAGCACGAGTGCGACGATCAGCATAACTCTTTTGCCTACTCTGGGCAGTGCGCATGGGATCCCTAATACGAGCAATCTTCTCCAAAGTATCCTTGATGAACTCAGGACCCAAAAATCTGCTCTTGCCAACCTCCATCCAACAAACAGGCGATTGACATGGTCAACCGTATAACGCCTCAAATGGTGCATCCAATAGTCTTCTGGAAACTATTGTTATAAGAAAACTCCACAAGTGGTAAGTAATCCTCCCAGTGGCCCTTGAAATCAAGAACACACGACCGGAGCATATCGTCCATGATCTGATTCACCCGCTCAGTCTGTCCATCCGTCTGAGGATGATAAGCAGTGCTAAGATGCAACTCTATACCCAAAGCTTGTTGAAAACTCTTCCAGAACCCCGACAAAAAGCTCGAATCCCTGTCCGATATAATAGACAACGGAATTCCATACAGCTTTACAATCTCTAAAATATAAAGTCTCGCCAACTGCTCCGAAGTGAAGTCAGTGCGAATAGGCAAGAAATGAGCTGATTTCGTCAATCTGTCCACGATGACCCAAATGGAATTGTGATCCTTAAAGGAATTAGGCAATCCCTTCACAAAATCCATAGAAATGCTCTCCCATTTCCACTCCAGTATCGGCAATTGTTGTAAAGCTCCTGGCAGTCTCTGATAATCAATCTTGACCATTTGACAAGTACTAAATCGAGAAACAAAAATAGCAATGTCCCTTTTCATACCTGCCCACCAAAACTGCCACTTCATATCCTGATACATCTTGTCGCCTCCTGGATGAACGGAGAAGTCAGAGTGGTGAATCTCAGTCATCACATCATTTCTCAACTCATCAGTAGAAGGTACCATTAACCGTCCCTTGTACCTCAAACATCCATTAGCCCCAACATAGTAGAATGAAACCTCTCCGGAAGCTATCTCTACAACTTTATCAATGCACTACTGATCTGTGAGTTGTGCCTTCAAAACCTTGTGAATAATGGAAGGTGTAACTACCATACAAGCTATGAAAGCATCCGACAACTCATCCACCGTCTTTAAAGCATTCCACTCAGTAGCGAATAGAGCAGAAAGAGTACCGACAGGTCGGCGACTGAGTGCATCCGCCACCATATTCGCTTTTCTTAGATGATACTGTATAAAAAAATGATAGTCTTTTACAAACTCCAACCATCTGAGCTGTCTTATATTCAGCTCCCGCTGAGTGAACAAGTACTGCATACTCTTGTGGTGGTTAAATAACCTGAAGGACTCACCCAACAGATAATGCCTCCAAATACGTAAGGCAAAGACCACAGCTGCCAACTCTAAATCATGTGTTGGATAATTAAGCTCATGAGGTTTAAGCTTCTGAGATTCATAAGAAATCAATCCTACATCAAAACACATCCAAGACCTTGCAAAGAAGCATCTGTGGAAACAAGATAATCTATCCCGCTCTGTGGTGTAGACAGAACCGGTGCAGAAGTTAACTTCTTTTGAGCTCATCGAAAGCTTGCTGACAATGCTCATCCCACACAAACTGTACACCCTTTTTAGTTAGGTGCGTGAGTGGTCTAGCTATCTTAGAGAACCCCTGGATGAACCTCTGATAATATCTTGCCAATCTGAGAAAACTCCAAATCTCAGTAGGTGAAATATGTTGTCCCTACTCAACCACTGCTGAAACCTTGGCTGGATCAACTGCTACTCCCCTTTCTGACACCACGTGACCCAGAAATTTCATTTCCCGCTGCCAAAATTCACATTTCTCGAACTTGGCATACAACTGGTGCTCACGAAGCGTCTGCAACACAATCCAAAGATGTCTAGCATGATCATCCTCTGACCTAGAATAGATCAAGATATCATCTATGAAAACAATGACAAACTGATCCAAATAAGCCCTGAAGACTCAGTTCATCAGGTCCATGAAAACTGCTAGTGCATTCGTCGTGCCAAACGGCATAACCCGTAACTCATAAGATCCATATCTCGTAAGAAATGTTGTCTTAGGAACATCCTGCTCCCTAACCCTCAACTGATGATATCCAAAATGCAGATCGATCTTGGAGAAGTATGTGGCTCCCCTTAACTAATCAAATAGATCATCAATCCTGGGTAAATGATACTTGTTACGAATAGTAACCTTATTCAACTCCCCGTAATCTATTCACAGGCGAAGCGAACCATCCTTCTTCTTCACAAACAAGACCGGTGCTCCCTAAGGTGACGTACTCCTACGAATAAAACCCTGGCTGAGTAATTGCTTAATCTGATCCCCCAGCTCTCTCATCTCCACTGTTGCCATCCTATTAGGCATAGTGCCTGGAGCTAAGTCAATCACAAAGTCGATCTTGCGACTAGGCGGTAACCCTAGAATCTCCTGAAAAACATCCGGATAGTCTTATACAATTGGTATATAATCCAATGACACAGTAACCTCCTCATTCGTTTCCTCCTCCACATGGAACAAATAACTGCTACTGCCCCCCTTAGAACGAGGCATAGCTACCACGTGCATATCCTGACCAGGTATGGAAAATACAATAGACTTATTAAAACAATTAACTTGGACATGGTAGTGAGATAACTAATCCATCCTAAGTATCACATCATAAGTGTGCATGTCGAGGACCAATAGATTAGCTAGAAATCTGAGTCTACCGATATCTAATGTCATAGGCCCATCACTCTCATGTAGAATGGCTGTGTTGCCCAATGGTGTAGAAATACCCTGAGGTCTAGTGCATGCCCTCGTCCTTATCCCAGATAAAGTAATAAAAGTCCTAGCTACAAATGAGTGTGTAGCACCCGTATCAAATAAAACATGTCCATGCAAACCATGAATAGGAAACTTACCCTCAACAGCCTGAGGTGCCTGAATATCCTGTGGCATAGGGTTGTACACCCTGCCACAGTACAACTGCTACGGTGCCTGTCCCAGAGTCTGCAGCGGTGCCGGTAAAGCTGGATATGTCTGTCCCTGAATCCGTGGAACTTGTGGAGCTGGTAAAGGCACTGGCGCCCTCTGCCCCTGCTGCACTTGCTGTCCTTGTCCCTGTCTTTATCCCTGCTTTGCTGTAAGACACTGCCTGGAAGTGTGACCATACTCCCCATAAGTATAGTAACTACCCTGGAAAGTGCCAAATGGCCTCCTTTGTTGATTAGCCTGTGGCTGACCCTATCCTGCCTGTGGTCCCCCATTCTGCTGTCGCTGGACAAGTGCCACATCCCTGGGAGCATCTGGACCACCCTTGTGCTTCTTCCAAGGCTGCTGTCCCTGGAACTTGCCGCTATCATTTTTTCGGTGTTCGTTCCCATTTTTTTTCTCAGCTGACTGATTCGCAGAGTCCTTGTCACCCCACTTCTCACCCTTGGCCTGTCTGAAGTCCACTGTCAACTGATACTGCTGTAGAGTGGCATCTACCACCTGGGCGTAAGTAGTATAGGCTGGACTACCTATAATAGCTCTTCTGATAAACCACATCAGTCCTTTAACAAAACTGTTGCGCTTCTTCTCCTCTGTATCCACCTCATCTGGTGCAAAAAGAGACAAGCGTGTGAACTGCTGCTCATACTACGCCACTGTCATGTTCCCCTGCTGCAGGTTAAGAAATTCAGTCTTCATGGCTATCCTGACTGCATAAAGGAAATACTTCTCTTCAAAGCGTGTATTGAACTCATCATAAGTCAATGCCATCCTTTCCTCTATGATGGTAACTGACTCCCACCACTGTAGTGCATCCCCAACTAGCTTGAAGGTAGCAAACATCTGCTTCTGAACCTCCGTGCACTGAACCAAGCGAAGATGTCGCTTGATATCCTATTTCTACTAGTGAGTTGCTCTCGCATCGGTGGAGCCTGTGAACTCAGGTGGACTTCTCTTTTTGAAAGAACTCCCAGTCTTCTCCCAAGTATCAGTCTGAACAACCGGTGCTGGTAACGATGCTGGTTGTACCTAAGGCTGATTCTAAAGTGCAGCTATTACCCCAGCTTCTATAGCTCGAGCAATGAGGTCATTAATGTAAGGAGGATACTCTGGATCTCCTCCCCTGATCCCGAGTCTCTTGAACTGCCCCCTGCTCCTACTGAGACTGACCCTCATCCTGAAACCCAAGCCTTTGCTGCTCTTCCTCCATTTGCTGATGCCGTATGAGATATTGTTGCCTACATGCCACTCTACTTTCCTTCCAAAATCCTTCAATGTTCTTACCTCTACTAGCATTAACCATCTGTTAACATGGAAAGATAGACATCAATACCATTTCTAAACGAACTGTAAGGAATACAATGAATCCTAAACTTAAGCTCTAATTAAGGAAAATGCTACACGGAAGTCTTAATATGAAACATCCTAGAAACACTTGAACCTGGAGTGCTCTGATACCAACTGTGATACCCCTCGGATCCAAGACACGAGTTGATCAGGCCCAGGCCTAAACCCGAGGGATATCAGACAATTAATATTTAACCAAACACAAAATACAAAGTGAATTTAATAAATAAAAGTTTAAAAGCTGAAAAGAATACTAAACCATAATCCTTGAAATTAAAATACATAAGATCCAATAATCCAAAACCTTCTTGAAAAGAATGCTCCAATAATTTTACAACTCGGGAATTGATCTCTAGTAGACCCCTAATAACAATCCCAAACTGAATGTAAATAAATAACTGAAGATAAAATCCAAATCTAACATATGGAATGAAATCCTATGTCGTCGGTAGAATAGAAAATCGTCTCTGCTCAGCCCAAACAAGCCCTAAGACTGGAAACTTCCAATACCTGAAAAATAATAAGTGGGTCAGACCTACGAGCAAGTTCTATACTACTACAATCCAAGTAGAGACCCGATACGTATGTAAATCCTAACCAATCCAACAGTAACTAAATAGTCCTTAGATATATATATATATATATTCACACTACAGGACTCTCACTGGACTACAGGCCCGTTTCAACCTGACTAGTAGGCACCATGCAAAATGCACCTGAGGTGGGCATGACTACCTAGACCAAGCAGGGTACACATCCAACGATCATAGCCAGCTATGCATCACAATGCATATGCGCTCCCTAACTAACGACTCTAAGACTCAGGCTCACATTATAGCACCATAAAAATATATTTAAATTCCATTCCAAACCAAAGTGTCACTCAACTATTTAGTGGTCTGACACAAAATACAGGTAGGACTTAACTTTTGTAGTTAATCCATCCCTTAATCCAGAGTAGGTAGGACTTAGCGTTTTTTAGCTAATCCCCCTAGTATGTCACCGTCCCATACCGGTGCATACAATCCATCCATCCAGTGTTGATAATATAAATAACAATAAATATTTCAATATCAGCATATCCAATATAAGTATAACAAGAATGTATAAATAAAATGCTTGTTCAATACTACCAGTATATGATTCTCTACAATTTAAAGCGTAGAGATACAACTATAACCATTCTATAACCCACAATAAGCATAATAATATCAATAATAGAATTAACATGCTTACTTGTAATTACTCCACAACATCCTATAAGTTGATATAAACAATGCTTTGTAAACTAGTTTCTTATTAAGCATTCACTAAATTTATATTAGTTGACATGCTTAATCCCATATCACTGTTACATGATTTAAATATGAAATTCCTAATTTAATTGCTAAATTTAAAAATAAGCAACTTGAATTGTCTATAACAAAATCATCACACAAACTTTCTTAAGTGTTCCCGACCGTTCCCACCTTAACTTCTTATGGTTCTTTATGTATCACCATGTCTTCTAAACAATTAACAAAGGTTTATACATTACTGGATATCCTTAAAATAGCTCTTGAATTAGCCTGTGACCTTAAAAATTCAACCACAGTAACCTAGGTTAGCAAAAAAATCAAGAAAACTGGAAAACGTTGAAGGAGCGGGCTCCACACAAGGTGGAGCGGGCTCCACACATGGTGGAGCTGCCTCTAGAGCCTAAAGAGCTGGCTCTACCTATGGTAGAGCCTACTCTACACTTTAGTGAGCCTACTCTTCTTGAAATAGAGCAGGCTCTTCCCCTGTGCGTCATCTTCTCCAATTCCGACAGTGTCCGGCAACTGTGTTCCTCCAAACCAAGTCTATGACTGATTAAAACTAAGTCCTAGGGTGTTCCAGAGTTAATTAAATTCATTGATCATTAATTAAATTCAATTAGAACAATAATTAAGCAAAATAGTTTAAAAACGATTAGCATACACATAAAGGAAGACATACCGTTTTGAAATAAATAACGAGGCAAACCAAATTAATTTATCTTGATTTCTTCTTGGGACTATATAAGGAATGCAAAGAACATAGGCCAAAGAGATAGAGTTAGTTATAAAACTTGCCTGTGAGATTCGGTTCAAAAATCTCAGCGTCTTTCTCCTAAGTTTTTTTGGAAATCCTTCAGTTTTGTCCCAGACTTCTCTATACGTTTCTTGCTTCCAGTATGCCATGAATAGGGTTCTAAAACCCTAGGCAGATGCTCATTACATATATTTATAGGTTTACATGTTTACACAAAACCCTAATTTAATTCAAACCCTACACTATTCCTTAGTCAGCCCATAGAAAACCTAATTAATGTTTAACTATGTCGACTACATACGTGATGTCTAAAAACCTAATTTAACAAAAACACATTTAACCCATAATCAAAAATCAACTAACAAAAGTTATGATTAAGTCAAACAGAATAAAATAAATCCAATTAAATAAACAATTAAAACAAAACAATTAAATAAAACAAGTAATTAAATAATTCACAACCAATTCACAATTAAATCACCAAATTCACAATTAAATAAATTAAATCATAATTAAATAATTAAATAAATACCAAGACTATCCTTTTAAAATTAGGGGTATTATAACCTTTGATTACCAGGCGTTCATCAAGGATCCTCACACTAGATGGGCTATGAAATCTTTCAGTTATAGGCACCTTCTTCATCTGATGGTCCTTGTTACTCAGGTTACTTATCCTTGTCTTGTTCATCTGTTTTACCTCAATTTGGTTTATAGTGAGGATGAACCTTGGGAGCTTAGGACTAGAATTGATGGGCATGATTTAATTATTAATCCCGATGCTATTGCTGCTACTCTATAATGTAATATTGCACTACCGAAAATAGTAGATGAGACGCATAGCTGTCCTACTTCACACATTTCCCTAGGGTACCAATTACTGAGAATTTAATTCAGAAGCTATGTGATGGTCGATTTGTTAGGAGAAAGCGTAATAGTACTACCAAAGCCAAAATTCCTAAGAGGTTGTGGATTCTGGATTCTATCATCTCAGTTATTGTCCATCGTCTTGGACATAAGAATATTAGGAATACTGACTTCTCCAAGCCCTTTATGCTATTTAGTTTGAGCACTAGTATTCATTCCCTAGAACGATTTTCTGTTAGCTATTAGAGTTTTGGTCTAAGATTGGACCACATAAGGATATTCCTACACATGTGCTGCCTTTTCCATATATGATTACCATGATATTAAAGCTACAGGGTTTTGTGGTGAGTTCAAAAGAGGAATCATGTGATGAATCTCCACAATTTGGAATGAGGGAATGGAATAAAGTATGGACACATATGCCGGCACATCGGAGAGATGCAATAGAGTTTGGTGATGAGAGATATGTAGCGGTTGTTGATAGGAAAGCAAATGATGAGGTTACAGAGGAGGAGATGGATCTCTCCTATAGCCAACCCTCACTGAGGAGGAGACCCGCTCCTACAGCCCAACCTGAGAGTTCTTCTCAAGCTGAGATTAAAGCTTTACAGGCCAGGGTGGCTGAGCTACAGGATGGTTAGATGGTGCTACGGTAGATACTGACTGCGCAGCAGAGCATATTGGAGGAGTTACTTTGCCGCACTCCGTCCACCCCATCCACTTCTTTCGATCCACCACCACCACCTATGGATTAGTTTTTAGGACTTTTCTATATTTTTGTTGACTAGGGCAATCTTTTTGCTGTGTTTATTTCCATATGATGTCTACCTGCCCTAAGTCTTTCTTTCAGAAGCATTGCACTGATTTATATATATATATACATGTTTTTTGGTTATATTCTCCTTGTGTTTATATTTCTCTATGCTTTCTCCATGTACTTGATACTTTGATGTGTGTTGGAGTTTATTAATTTTGCCAGATATAACAGATTAAGTTTGGGGGTGATTTTGAGAGGAACCACTATGTTGAAGGAGACGATGCTGAAAACTCTTTTTTACCCATCTATATAGTATTTTGTCATATCTTAGTTGGTTTACTTGTATGGTAATATCTTTCTCACTCTCCTTTGTTCTCATACATTGAGGACAATGTGCACAATAAGTTTGGGGGTAAGGTTGGCTTGGAAATTTAAAGTTTTCAGCTTACACAAGGATATGATTTAGTATGTGATGATATAAGCATATGTTTGAATCTGTTGATGGTTATATACTCTGTTTACAATCTGATGTTGGTTAGAACTGGTTTGTATGCTAAATTACTATGAAAGGGATTACTTAAAAAATTTTAAAATCAGTTGGTGGCTTGTGATTCACTCTGTTAAGATAATTGTTGTTTAATGATGTTAATTTTTGAGATGCTACACTTTGCACATATTCACACTTGCATGAATTCTGTGGGGTAGAAATTGGAAGTCTTATTTTGTTTTGAATTGGACTGAGATGATCAGGTAGTTTGATAATTTTGATGACCAAGGCATAAAAAATAAATAAAATAAAAAAGAGAGAAAAAAAAAACACAGAAAAATTTGGTATGTATGCAACGCAATAAAGAAAAATTCTTCACCAATGTGAATGAAAAATGAAAAAAACTTAATGAAAAAAAGAAAAAGAAAAGTAGAAAAGTAGAAAAGGATCAAGTTCAAGTTTGTACTTAGATTGCTTAAGTAATTAAGTCCTTAGGGGTGTGTTCTGACACCTAATTCCCTAAGATCGTCTGGTATGGGAGTCATTGGCTGAAAGCTTATTACATAAAGGGTTTACGTTGCCTAGATTACTTGAATAATTAAGTCATGAGGGGTGTTTTAACACTTAATGCCCTAAGAACATCTGGTCTGGGAGTCATTGGAAAGCTTAATAAACCTTAACATTGCACAGTATCCTTTTTGAAAAATGCATACCTGAAAAAAAAAAAAAAAAATGCCTTGGGAGTTGGAGTTTGAAAAGTTTGCCTGTGAATTAAGGAATAGCAAGGAATAAATGCAAGTATGGAAAATAAACCACACGTTGAATTGTAGAATCACTTTCAAAGTATCTTCAGAGATTAAAATTGTTGAATAAATGATTAAACTGATATTTGGGAACTATGGTTGTTTAATTGAAATTGGAAGTTGAAAGTTTTTCTAATTACATAATTGGTATACTTGATGTATATAATTGATTAATGAACAGCAGGGATGATATGATTTGAAAATAGGCTTGTCGTGCATTTAAGGCACTAATTTGAGAAGTTTGTGGGTATCTTCACTAGAAACCTCATGAGACCATAACTCATCCACTAGGGGTAACCTAGGGGTTTAAAGGCTTGTTGCATAAGCTAAATGCAACCGTGATTCCCACGAAAGCGGCTTTTTAGTTCTATATTGCTAAGGGACTAGCAATATGTAAGTTTGGGGGTGTGATGAGCGCTAAATATATGCATATTCAAGCCCTTAAATACACATATGTTAAGGCCTAAAATGATACTTCTATCCATAATTAGACTAATTTATGTTTAATGTGTGTTTGTAGGTACTTTTCCAAATAAATGGTTAAACCAGGACTTTATGATGATATCGAAGCTTACTGAGTCGTTGCCGGTCATTCAAACCAAGTCGAGAGCTTAAATGGTGAAGTTTAAAGCAATTCAAGCCTTAGAGCTCGAGCCCAAATGTTGAGGCTCGAGCATGCAACAAAGAAGAGAAGAAAAGTCAACAAGGCCCAAATGCTCAAGCCTTGTACCTTGATGCTCGAGCCTTACCATAGGGTGCTCGAGCTTTAACCAAAGGTGCTCAAGCCTTGACCCTTAAGCTCTAACATGAGGCGTTAGAAATAAAAAAGTTGATTTAATTGAAAGGCTATACTCCCAGGTCTCGTGCCTCACCTCTAGGATCGAGCACCATCTACTAAGGATTGAGCATTATTCACTAATGCTCGAGCCTTGAACCCCAAATGCTCAAGCTTGGTACCTAATGCTCAAGCCTATAAAGCTTGGATTGAGCAATGTTAAAAGAGTTCAACCCTAAAAATATTGTAAGTGTTGAAGAAAAATAAACTTCGGAAAATAGTTGAAGAAAATTAGTTGTGTCAATGTGAAGATCGAGCACCATTTATTGAAGCTCGAGCATCCATCCAGAGATGCTCGAGCATTGTTCCTTATGCTTGAGCATGAACCCTAAAGCTCGAGCCTCTATTCCTGAAGCTTGAGCCTTCCATAACAAGTTAGATTAAAAGTTATGGGATTGCTCTCTTTACCAGCCGTATCTTATCCCAGTTGGGCCAGAAGACCTAAAAGCCCACCAAATACTTATTTTCTTCTATAAAAGAAGGCGTCAGCCTTGATAGAAGAGGCTTGAAATTTCAATCTCTTTTGACGGTGTTATTTAGAAGGATGAAAGTGTGGTGGCTTTTAGGGTTTCTACAACCTTAGAAGTGAAGATCCTGAGAAGAGAAATCTCATCCATGACGATGGAAATGGACTCAACACAAATGATATCCAACCTCATCATGAGCATCTAATTCCTCTCTTAGGGCACTGATGTAACCCAACCTAATATTATGGTTTAATTGTTTTAACTCTGGGATTATTTTAATACATGATTATTTTCTTGATTATATGACTATGAGCACCTGAGACAACTCAAGTGGTTTTCATGCTTTTATAGATTATAAACTGTTATTCCCTTGTCTTAGATGTAATAGTTTATTTGCTATTCCCAACCTATCTTGTTTTGCGGTATCTAGCGGAGTCCTATCGGACACAAGAATAGAGGTCATATAATGGTACTTTCATGTTTTTTACAAAGAATGTTTTCATAATCTATGATTAAAAAAGGTGGTTTATTTGCAAAGTAGTTAAAGTAGGTAAAGTAGGTAGGCGGATAGTCCACGCTAACCGCAGATAGGTTATAGTTAGCTAATCTTGTAAAATATCTTTCTTTAAAACCCAAATTGAACGAATGTTATTGAGTTCAATTCTTTTAAAAAATATCATTGTTAAATTCCTAGAGTTAGTATAATTAACCATAATATGATGGTTATGGTGAAGTCAAAGCCTTGAGACTTTTTCTCTCTGATCATTTAAATTAGTTTAATTCGCTTTAGTTAGATATTTTGCTGTAATTTTAGTTTGTTAAATCATGACAACCAACAAAATTTCCAACCAAGTTACCTGTAAACCATAAAATGAAATTAAAGACTAATGCAAATCTCATCTCCCTGTGGGTTCGACATCCTTTTTGCGTAGAGCTATCCTACATGATATCGTTCTATTACGAGCGGATATTTTATTATTGCAAGATACACGAACAAATATCATAAATGATATTTTTAATCCTTACTGTCATTTTTCAGTTGTATACATTGATGATATTCTCATTTTTTCCAAATCAATTGATGAGCACTGGAAACATTTGAAATCGTTTTTAGCAACTATCCAGAAAAATGCACTTGTAGTTTCTGCTCCAAAAATCAAAATATTCCAAACTAAAGTCAAGTTTCTGGGTTACCACATTCATCAAGGACAAATTCGTCCTATTAATCGGTCACTTCAATTTGCTGATAAAGTTCCTGATGAAATTCTTGATAAATCCCAGTTACAACGATTCTTAGGTTCTCTTAATTACATTACAGATTTCAATAAAGATCTTCGAAAGCAATGTAAACCATTATTTGATCGCCTTCACAGTAACCCTCCTCCATAGTCCTCTGCTCACACTAATATAGTTAAATCTATAAAACAATATGTCTAGTTTTTGCCTTCCCTTGGCATTCCAACTACTGCTTCATTCAAAATTATTGAAACAGATGCCTCTGACATTAGTTATGGTGGCATTCTCAAGCAAAAAGTCAGTCCAAATGCTCCTGAACAATTAATTCTTTTTCATCCTGGTGAATGGACAAAAGCGCAAAGTAACTATAGTACTATTAAAAAAGAAATTTTATCGATTGTTCTATGTATTAGTAAATTTGAAGATGATATTTTAATCAAAAGTTTTTAGTCAGAGTTGATTGTCAAAGTGCAAAATACTTTTTAGAAAAAGATATTAAAAATATTGCTTCTTAACAATTTTTTGCCCATTGGCAAGCTATTTTAAGTATATTTGATTTTGATATAGAATATATCAAAGGAAGTGACAATTCTATTCCAGATATTTTTACCCGAGAATTCCTACAAAATGGCACACAAGCATCCTCAGAGACAGTCCCCGTAAAGATGATAACATGTCAAACCATTTGACATATGCTCAAGTAATCCCCTAGTTACACAAACCCAGTCATCCTCTGCCCTTGCAATAGTAAACAGATTCCAACCCCTTGAGCCAACATCTGCTTTCAAGTCAACCTTGGTTAATCCTTCTCCAGACCCATTATAAGTCCTAGTTAAAGCTCCAGTTAACCAAACCCCAAAAGCAATTCCAAAATAATTAGTCAATGAATATTTCGAGAAACCTTATGTTCCTCTTTTTTATATTGAACCTCACCTTAATCACATAAAGGATCTCATCACTTTAATGAGATCCTATTTCCCTAGTAACCTTCATTTTTGCCCAAGTCATCCCCAAAAGACACTAGGATTTTATAGAGACATTCTCTATCATACTGAATCCATAGTTATCAAGTCAATCCCAAATCGCAATGATTCATCCAAAGTCATCTATCACTCCCTATACATTAACAGATTATTTCCGTGGAATAATGGGGTATTCATCATTCTTTGCTCCAACCTCTGCTGGTTATGAAATTCATTTTAGTTACTATGATTATATGGCAGCCTGGTCAACCATACTACTACACCAAAATGAGTCATTCACTCATTCTTAGTTTATCAATTTTGCTAAGTTCAAAAGTCAAATCCCAACTTGGTTCCTCAAATGGTGGTCCCAATATGGTGCCATCCCTGAAATCCTTCCCCTCACATTGGTGGAACAAGTCAAATATTTTCATACAATTTACAAAGTTAACAAACATACTTCCCAGTTTCTTATTCTATTACTATTCTTCAGTAAATATAAGGTCCCATGGATATTCAAATGGCAATATGATATCCAAAACAATACAACAATTCAACGTCATTATGTCAAATGGTGGGATTCCTTCAAAATTGATAGGATTGTGGGTTATGTTGAAGATGAATTCAAAAGACAAAACATAAAACAAGTTACTCCAGTCACTCCAGGACAGAAACAAGTTCTCAAACAAATTAAACCAGAAAAGTCCTCTTCTGAGCACACAATTAGGTCCAGAAGAACCCCTAAGTTAGAAATAGAACAACTCAAAGAATTAGCAACCACCATTATTGACCATATTTAAGATCTCTCCCAAGAAGAAGAAGAGGTTGATGATGCGTCCTCTGCTACTGAATCAAGTCACCCAAGGGATCCATATTCTGATCCTTTGTTTCAAGATAGCCAGGATCCATTTGCATAATCTAGGTTATATCTAAATAAAGTCAAAATCATTATTTGGTCAAAGTTACTATTTGTTACAGTATCTGTCGGCAGAATCACTATTTATACAGTCCCCCTGACAAGACTCTATTCATCTACAGTAACCGTCAGCACAAATCGATAAGAACAATAAACCATTATTCATCTACAGTCAAAAGCAGAAACATCCCACTATTCATCTACAGTCAAAAGCAGAAGCATCTTTCCAAAAAAAAAAAAAAAAAATAGCATAAAATTGCACCAAAGATGCCTCACACAGTATAGAAGCTCGTCTATAAATGCAGAGGCCAATCCATTTGCTCACCAGGCTTCAGCTAAGACTTTCAGTTATCATTTTCTCTTGTAATATTCATATTTTCTTTCTATCTCTTCTAATCGTAATACACCAGCAATATGATGTACACATCATAATTCTATCAATAATTTGTAAGTTAATTTCTAGTTATTTCTTGTTTAAATTTTAATTTCCATTGTAATTAATTCAAGTAATATAAGTTGATGTCAGTTATTTCACATTCATATACTATGGAAGATTATACACCTCCTATATAAATTATTATTTACTTATTGTATTAACTTAATTTTAAGTTAATTATTTATTTATTGTTTTAACTCAATTTTAAGTTATTAACTCAATTTTAAGTTAATTATTTACTTATTGTTTTATTTACTTATTATTTTAACTCAATTTTAAGTTAATGTGCACTTCCCCTTTTGGTATCAGAGCCATTTGTTGTCGTTGATCAGTTAGTCTATTTATGATTCTTATCTTACTAATTCTGCAAAAGTTTTCACTGAAGCATTCTATTTATTGATTCTGATCTACCAGTTCTACTTCCTTCCTATGAATCCAGATCCAAACAATAAGTCCTAAGAACCAAACAGTAAATCCCAGTGAAGGGCCTGAGCAGTGTGGCATAAGCAGATGAGCGCCTGGATAGGATCTAGATACTAGCCTGATATGAGTCATGAAAATAGCCTGTTTCACCAGTAGACCAAACAAGATTAGTCTATGTTAAGTAATCATGAATAGGTTATTCAGATGCACCTTATCGGTGAGTTCTCGATCCACTTCGGCCACTATTCCTTCTCCAACTCCTAACATAATTAATGAAGAAGAATATAGAATAGAAGATAGTAACCTAGACTTTAGAGACTGGAATATCCCAAAAGTCCCAACTAAAGAAATATCTGAAACCAGTTTCCTCAAATCAACCTTCATAAGTGACTACACAGTTAAAACGGTCGAACAAATATATTCCCTATCAAAATAACATGAAAAATGCTAATTACTCACAGCCAAAGCAATCAAAAAACATAGAGACCGAGGATATAATTTCATCCACATAGGTCTAGTTCAAGTAGCAGTCAACCCATTCACAACCAGAGGAATTAATGCCTCTGTCTTACTTACCCTTAGAGATGCTAGGTTCATTGATTATGGACTTAGCCTCATAGGAGTTATAGAAACAGGCCTTTGCAATGGCCCAGTTCCATTTTAATTGTTTCCTTGATTTCACCCTTAGTCTAAGTGACCCACACTTATTGAAAGCCCTTACTCTAAATGTTAAAACATCAGGCTACCCTATGAATCCTGGATCTCAACCTTTAGGTCTGATATACAGGATTTATTATAAAATAATTAAAACAAATCTTAATGTTAAAGCAGTTCAGAAGGACATGAAAGGTCACACTTTATTAATCCAAAGTAGCACTTCTGATGCTAATATACAAATAAAGAAAACAGTTGCCTGGAATGACATTTCATTACCTAACGAATGGATTCTCCAAAATGAGAATTATCCAGCAAAGATTAATAATGATATAAGTAACCTTAATCGAGTTTAGGAATTTCTTGATGGAACAGTCAGAATAAGCTTTGATGAATAGCATTTTCTGACTAGGTCTAGACCTTTTACTTCTTTCAATAGATTTGATAACAGTCTATTAGGAAGAGAAGCTGAAATTCCTCCTCTCCATAGGAACAATTCTAATTTCGAACCAAAGCTAAAAGATATCAAGCTTAAAGGTCTAAAGATAAAAGAACAAGTCAATCATCCTTGTTATACACAAGATAATAAGGAATCACTTTCTTCTCCAATTTCTCTTACACCCATAGATTTTGATGCCAAACTCAATCCCATTAATCCTCAGTTAACAACCATTAGTAAACCTTTTTCATTTGATCTTGCTAAATTACATGTTGAGTTTCAATCTAAAGCTAATAAAGAAAAAAGAAAAGCTTATAATATTAAATATACCGATAAAGAAAAAGATAAAATAATTCATAAATGGAAAAAATTCATGCTTGAACACAAGTTAGAAGTCTATTTCTTTTATTATCTTGAAAATTACCATAACAAGGTTAATGTATTAACAAATATTAATTGGACTAAACCAGATAAAACAACAGTTTCCTCTTCTCACCCCCCCCCCCCCCTTGAATCTATTGTTCTCGATCACATGGGAACAGAAGTCACCGCCTTTCCTCTTATAGTTAGTACTAATTCTGATCCAGATCTTCACAAAGTTATTAAACAAAATAACTTCACTAATCAATATCTTCATACTATTGGTACACAATTGGACAAAATTGAGGCCACACTTACTCAACCAATTATTCCCAAACAGCCTTCTACTCCCATAATTGAAAAACCAGTGATAACAATGCCTACTAAACGGCATGGTCTTTCGGTGACTGTGCTTGACCCTTCTGTTATTCTCCAAATAGAAACTATTCTTAAGACACTTGAGAAAAGTAAAACTAAAGTCAAAGATAAAAAAAACAGTCACTGTCATACATACCAACACTGATTTGGACCAATCATCCTCTTCAGACTCTACCTACTCTTCCGAAATCCAAGCCATTGAAAATGCTTTCTCAAATTTAGAAATCAATCGTATCTCTAACAAAAGAGTCAACCCTACTAGCCAGACCAAAATTGGTACCCTAGGCCAACTCCTCCAGATCTTGTATATAAAGAAAGAAATATCCAAAATCAATTTTCTGTCTATTCAGATAAACTCTATGAATAGAACATAGATGGTTTATCTAAACAAGAAATCCTAAATAAGTTAAATCACATATCTATGGTGGCTAACAACTATGTCACTTCTCATAACCTTAGTCAACTAGATATAGTTGATTTACTTACTTCTGGATTTACAGGGATGTTAAAATCTTGGTTGGAAAAACATCTCACTGAAGAATCCCGTGAAAAAATAAAAAATGCAGTTCAGAAAGACAATAATGGACTCCCCATTTTTTATGAAACGATAGGCCGTGGTATTCCTGATGGAGTCAATACCCTCATTTATAACATAGTTGAACATTTCATAGGAACCCCTACTAATATTACTGCCAGAATACATGATCAACTCACTAATCTCACTTGTCCAACCATGAATGATTTTAGATGGTACAAAGATGTGTTTCTGTCCAGAGTAATGCTCCGAGATGATAGTAATAAACCATTTTGGAAAGAAAAATTCATTAATGGCTTGCCCAATCTATTCGCCCATAAGATTAGAGAAACTCTTAGTAAAACTATAAGTGTCATTGATTATGATAACCTTACATATGGTAACATCATTAGCTTAATCCAAAAGGAAGGATTAAGAATGTGTATTGACATGAAAATTAGTAACCAGTTAAACAATGATAGTAAAAGAGCTAAATATGAAATGCGAACTTTATGTGAATAGTATGGTCTCCCTCCCATAGCTCCTTCATAACAAAACAACACCCATAGAAAGTCATATAAGAATCACAAAAGTTATTGAAGGAATTACAAAAATCAAAAATCAGTATTTCCCAAAATAGAATACTATTCTAAAGAAAATAAAAACCAAAAAAGAGATTCCATAAAAAGGAAAATAAAAAAGACACCAAAGATACAAATAAAGTTAAATGTTTTAAATGTGGGAAAATAGGTCATTTTGCAAAAGATTTCTATGTTAAAAAGAAAATAAATCAATTACAGATTTCTGAAGAAAATAAAGAATCCCTTTACCAAATCCTCCAACTAAGAGACACTGATCCAAGTAACGAAAGTAATCCTAAAGCTAATTCTTCCTCCCAATCTTCAGATGATTCTTCCTGTTCTCTTGACATTACAATAGGATGTAAGGATAGATGTTGTAATACCAAATCACTTAATGTTCTTACAAAGACTGAAGAATAAGAGCATCTTCTTATTGATCTCATCAATAAGGTAAAAGACCCTGAGTTAAAATCCTCTTACCTTATATATATATATATATATATATATATATATATATATATATATATATATATATATATATATATATTCATGGATAATATTTATGTCATGTATGCAAGGTAAGTTAAAATAACATGGGACACTTGGTGCCATGAAAATACGCCAAGTGGAAACTTTAGCTGCAAAAGAGGTTACTAAATTAAAGGAAACATGCATTTATATGATGATGATGTGTGTGTGTGTGTGTGTGTGTGTATATATATATAAAAAAGTTCAGAATTCTAGGGGAATAGGGATTTTGCGCACAAGAAGGAATCCACCAAGACATAGGACACTTGGCAGTTCAAAGATAAGCCAAGTGGAAGGTGTAACTGCTACTGGAACTGCCGCTTTTCCATCTGGTAGTTCCACAACGTGGGTAAATGTTTGTAACAAGCGTTCAACCAGTAAAACCATTCTTCAGAAGTTATAGATCATAAGAACACATGATTTTACATATGTCAACACTATAAGAAATATTAGGAAGACATAGGAAATGTGGCACAATCTAAACGTTCCGTTTGGAAGCATCTCCAACTGTTCTTGGAACTGCCATTTCTAACTACTGCAAGAAGGACTCTATAAATAGAGCATTTAGGCCAAGCATGCAAACCCTGCTCAACACACATAACAAATCATTACAGCACTTTGCTATTTCATGTGTCCTTATATTCCTTGCAATGTATTTACATAATGTTTAATCTAAGTTCAGCATTTTCTTTTCCTACTTTCCAGTAAGTAGTTCATAGTCTTTTTAATTATATGTCCTGCACTTTCCATTTCTTCTTCCTTGCCACACCCAAAGTCTTTTTTCAAGGCAAAAAAAACCTTAGAAAGTGGTCATTCTAGTTCTTCATATAATCGTCTGATCCCAAAATCACCAATGGAATATTGTTTAGACCCCACCTTTGGAATGATAGCAGTTCCTAGCATGCCCGTATCCTTTCCACTCTCCCGAAAAGTACCACTTTTTATGAGCTAAACAATATGTTTTCATATTTTCTTCTCCCCTGTTTGAGGCTCCATGTACATTCTTTTCAATCTATACATAAACTTACCCTTTAACTAAAAAACAAAAAATTGTTTGTAATGTCTGACTTTCAATAATTCTAATCGATCACTCTCCCATATTTCCACTGGAATTGGTTATTCATTACCAAGAAACCCAAAAAACCAATTTCATATAATATTATTTGTTTTTAATATTATCTCACTGTTAATGACATGCTTAAATTTTTGGTTGGCTTTTTTGTTGTATTACTAACAAAATATATTGTAGCTTCGAGAATATTGAGAGAGAGAAAGAGAGAAGTGAAGTGAGCCAAAAGGATTCTAATTTTTTTTCTTTTTTTCTTTTTGTAAATACCTTTATTGTTACAAGTGGTTGTATTGTAATATTAAATTTGAAAAACTAAAAATAGGGATAGTGTGACGGCCCAAGTTTTTCAACCCGGTGCGTCAGTGATGAACCTAAAGTTGATCCGATGATGGATCCGAAATGTGGAAGCAAATGATAAAACAAAGTCTTTAGAGATATTAACCATATCTAAGACACCAATGTGACCTTCCATGAAGTCACAAAACTTAGAGAGAGCGAAAGCGGAAACAAGAGTTAAAACGGGCAAATCCGTGAACTAAGGGGTAAAATGGTCAATTCATAATTAAAATAAGGAACTTGACTCTAAACAAGTCAAACAAGGTAAATACAATCTACTTTAATCATTTCATAACATTCCAAGAGGTTCTAAGAACATTGTATAAGAATCCCACAAAAATGCCCCTTCCTGATTTAAGCAAAAACTGACACGCTCTCATTAAAACATGAATAACTCTCACTGTGATTTGAATATGAGAATGGAATTGATACCATTGGAAATATGACTCAAAATTCATGAATTTAGGCTCAAGAATCACCCCATTTGGGTTAGAAATGAAGAAGTTATGACCGTTTGAAATTAGAACAACAGTGTTGAAACTGAACTGAAGAACTGCGCAAATGAGGGCTATTTCGGTCGACCGAAATAGAAGGTGAGTTTTAGTTGACCAAAACTCATAGAATACTTTCTAAAAATATGTTTTTAAGGCTTGGTTGGTTTGATAGACCAAAATGAGGCATCGGTCAACCGAACTGGAGGTTCGGTCAACCGAAACTCCTTGAACAGCTACTGGATGACCTGCTCAGCACATGATTTGTTGAGACTTCACCCAAGCCTCAAACTCCAACATGAATATGGTCCAAAAACAAGGTTTTAAGGCTATACAAGCATGCTCACAAGTGTACTTTATATAAAGAAACATGTTACAATGGCCCATGGCCTCATTACACAACATTTACAAAATTTGACATGCCAAACCTCCAAAGTTGATAAAAATACATCTTCAATTAGAATGTGGCACCAAATGAGCACAAGTACCAAATTTAAACATGCTTGGCCCTTGGCCTCTTGTCATACATATCAAATACATTGTAAAGAGCGTACTTATGTACACTTCACATGTTTAGAATCAAATATACACATTTTGACATAGAAGGCCACGAGTGGCATTTCAGGCCAACCTTCACAAGAATGGAAGCTTTCAAGTCCACAAACCATCCAAGCAAAATGAGAGTCTCAACTTTAATTCCTGTACCTGAAAAATGTCCCCACTACGTGAGTGAGTAACATAAAGCTACTCATAGGAAATGAGCATGCATCGACCTAGCATTTTATAATTTTATCACCTTAAGGTGAAACATGTTAACACCTAATGTCTATATGAAGGTGAGACTCAGGGAGTATCCTAAGCTACCTTAGAATATTTCTAGCATAAATCACATCACTCATGCAATTTTAATAACATAGGAACATGTTATACAAGGTAACAAGATATAGATTCTCAAGGTTATCAGCTTGAAATCTAAAATGCGAAAACAACCAAAGTGGGTCATGCCACCTAACGTCTATGTTCCAAATGAATCTATAGGATCATTCATAAGTCACATTTGAACAATAAAACATAGGTCACAATATCCATGCAATTTAACTGATATAGAAGCATGCTATACAAGCAACTAGATATAGATTCTCAAAGTTATCAACTTGAAATCTAAAAGTATGAAAACAACTAAATATAGCAATTTAGTATAATTAGAATTCTAATACCACACATCAAGACATAGAGATTCTCAAGGTTATCAATTTGAAGTCTAAAAGTGCGAAAACACTAAATATAGCAATTTAGTATAATTAGAAGTTCTAATACCACACATCAAGATATAGATTCTCTAGGTTATCAACTAGAAATCTAAAAGTGCGAAATCAAATAGTGGAAGACTTGGACACCACACTCGGAATTCTGACGAGACCTCAACGGTTGTTCCGGGCATTAACCCGCTGGGAAGACCACCCTAGTGCACAACATCTCAAATGGGGAGAACTCATACCTCCCGCACTAGAGCAAAACTCTAGCCATATCACAGTAACAATGTCCCAAGTGACTCCAAAATAAATAAGTTAACAACTTATATACGTCTAAAATAGTACACGAAACTACCTTCATGCACAAGTAGGTTGAAACCACACAATACATTCTCTAAATCCACAACTACTATAGGATGACAACGTCGAATCTTCAGAGCGTGATTCGTTACGCGCTATAATAACATCACATGTCGAATCTTCAGTGTACGATTCATTACGCGCTATAATAACATCACATGTCAAATCTTCAGTGTGCGATTCGTTACACGCTATAACAATATAATCCAATATTGAAAATATAAACTCATAAATCCATTACAAGTCAAAAATCATGTTTTAAACATACTGTCAATGTCAACAAATGATTAAATCATTAACACCATAGAAATAAAAATTAATTACATAGTCTAATTAATTTTTCTAGGTTTCAAATCTCAATCAAATGACCCCTAATCAACATATGTTAGACAACATAGCATGGTCATTGCATAAATCAATTCAAAAGCTTAATTAAGCCATTTGAACAACAAAATAGAATTTAATTAAATCATGATAATCAAATCCCTAAATTCTAAAACAATATAAAATGGTCCCAAATTAACATATGCTAGTATACAAGTCCTAATCATCTCAAATATAAAGTCAAAACTTAATTAAGCCAAAGGAACCATTAAATAGATTTTAATTAATCATTTTAATTAAAATCTCTAGATTTTCATACTTATCCAAATGCTCTCAAATTAAAGTATGTTAAAGAACATGCCAAGACTTAATTTAAAAGCATGTTACAAATTAATTTCATGCAAGGTACGTCTATGAAAATTAAACTTTCACAAAAGATAATTATTAAATAAAAAGTACAATTCTGATTCAAATAATTCCAATTTAATATATGTTAACAAGTATATCAAAACATAATTTATTATCATGCCATAATTCAATTCTAGGCTATATACATCCTGGTAGATTAAATCTTATACAAAGAAATAAATATTACTAATATTCTAGATTTGATACAAGGCATACATATAAGTTGTATAATCATAGAAAATACTTAATACACATACAAAATCTTAAAACATCCCTTATCTCCATTTGAGATGAAAGCTCAAATCCCCACTGAAATGATATCGCTCCAAATCCGACGAAACTTCTAGGTTTTGTCGGGGACAACAATGTGATCATTCAGCACCAAGGAGGTACCACGAAAATCCCAACTTGGCCTCAAACTTGAACTGAAGAAATGGACAAAAATGAATTCTAATAAGGGGGAAAGGTAGAGCACGGCAAGGCGAACATAAAATGCTAAGGCACTATACCTTTCTACCAAAGAGAAGTGGCCGGAAAATGAAGAAGAAGAGTGGCAGCCATGGCTGCCATGGATGGCCGGCCAAGGAGGGAGGAAGAAAAAGAGAAAATCTGATTTTTCTCTTAAGTCACCCTATTTATAGAAAAACCCTAAAAGTGTCCCGAACGGGTCCTACTGGGTCCGGAAAAGTGAAATTTGAGCAGACGAGCTCAAACGAAAAAACTCTATGAACAAAAAAGATTCAACATGATAAAATATAAGCAACGGAAGAAACGACGTCAAAAACCGATTCCCGAGCATAAAGATATGCCCCAAACAAGTTTGGCACTAACTAGGACCGGAAAACCTAAAACTGGAGAAAAATGACAAGAAGGAAATTCTAAGAGTACACGATTCAATAAAAAGTGAAAATGAATCCCAAACGAGGATCCGGGCTCAAAACAAGACATTTAGCAATAACTTTCATTAATTGCATAATAGCCCCTCCAAAATTGAAAACTGCACTAATGCTCAGAATGAAAATATCTTCCAAAAATATTTTCTTAAAAACCCCTAAAATAAAATATCTTCAAAACATATTTATGAAAAACACCCCAAGAAAGGAAAAAGATTCTGAAAAGCTATGCGTCCATGCCCCTATGGACACCGAGAGCAACCAGAGTACTTTACTGCAAAAGTAAAGATACGTATTTCGTGGAAACCACTGAGAATGAAGATACGTGAAGTCAGAAACTAACTCTGAACATAAGAAGTGAGGTTTTGACAAAAAGTGACGAACGGGGAAAAGACGAAATAGGGAAAAGGACGAAAAGTGAATAGTGTTCAAAAAGAAAAATGCGGAAATGACTCGGTCCTTAAAGAAAGTTGTCAATCCTAAGAAAAGAGTCTCAGAAACTATTTCTAAGCACTCAAGATGACACTAAGTGATGAGAAACTAAGCTCAAAAAGGAAAAGATCAACGGAAAAAAAAATATCCGTAAAAATCTGAGAAAAAGGAAAGGAAGAAAAATGACCAAGTCATTATAGATAGAGTTATTTTATAATAAAAAGAAAGAAAATGATTATTGCATCAATTTGTTGCAGTGAATTACCAGACCTACTTCTTTTAATTGGTCATTTATGTAACAAATAAAGAAGTGGGCCTTCCACTTACTTGTATTGTGCATAAATTATCAATCAAAAATATTTGGTTAGGTAATTCACTACAACAAATCGGTACAAGTATCACCACTAAAAAAAAAGATATTTATAGGTTTGGAAATTCTCTAGTTGTGGTTGAGCAAGAGATCAATATATATAGTAGGGATATAACAGAGGACAATATATATTGTTGTGCTAGCAACAGGTCCTAGGTGGAGGGGATGTCTCCACCAATCCTTAATGCAGTTGTAGGCAATTTTTGTATAAATTGTAATTTAGGGTATCTGTCATAAGCAGGGTGTTTTTTGTGAGTTTGTGCATACAAATGAGGATTCCTTGTACTGTTGTTTCAATAATAGTGAATGTCAGGGGCTAAGGCCTTTGTAAATGTGTAGTGTTTCTTTATGCCTTTCTGATTTAATTTTTTTAAGATGTAGTCCCAAAATCTAAATTTCCTTTTGGGTAAAATGCAATAAACCCCCCTAAACTATTGACATATTGCAACAAACCCCCTTGAACTACAAAAAACCTCCCTAAACTATTAATTTGTTACAAGAAACCCCATAAACTATTGATTGGTTGCATTCTACTAGCTCACTTGGACAGAAATAGTAAAGACAAATTTACACTTGTTTAAAACTATGTCGTTTTGAAACTTATACCCTTAACTTGATGACGTGGCAATGATAATTTCAGACACCAATCAAATTGCAATAACAAAGCAACCTTATCTTCAGAGAAAAAAAAAAAAAAAAAAAAAAAAAAAAAAAAAAAAAAAAAGGAAAAAAATTTGTTTTAAACCAATTGGCCATCAAACTTATCTTTTACCGCCATGTTCAACGGCAAAATTCACACAATTTTCCAAAATCTCTCCAACATTGATGATCCCATTCAAATAAGGAATTGACTCGATAGATCTATTCTCCATAGGAATTGCAAAACAATTTCTCAAAGCAAGGCCAACCAAATTTCACTCCTAACAACCACTTGGACTTAGACGATTGCTTCCGATCACCATCGCGTCAACAAAATTCAAAGGCTGATTAGCATGTATAGGTTACCAATTTTCAGATTGGTTGGCAAAATTGAAGAGGCCCTCTATGTATCACTATAAAGGAGAGATCGACAGCGGTGGAGAGTGTAAAGATCCAATAACCAATCCACGAGCTTGGGATGGTCCATCGACAAGTTCTTCACGGCTGTGTGCTCGCTTCTACTGCTCTCGCACAGCCAAGCACGAACTAATCAATCACCTTCCCGAGCGCGAATCCTCTTCCCAGCGAACAAGGACTCTGAGATATCTTCTTTGGTTTCTCACCGAATATTTATCAAGAGGTGACTGAAGCGGAGATTAACAAAATGGGTTTGATTCGCTAAAGATATAGTCGGATACTTTATATCCATAACCACATAAATCCACTGCCACCACCCCCACAAGCCCACTGCCACCAATACCACACAACCACACCCAAACCAATACAAACTCAAATAATTAAGGGTAAATTACACGCTGTCAAACCCAATTGAACCACAAAACCAACTCCTGATACCACTATCATTACCTCTCTGACCTACCTCACCAACCACGAACTTTTTTCCATCAATTTGGAAACATTTTAGGCTAAATCATACATAATCAAACCTAATCGAACCCCACAAATTCACTGCCACTGCTCTTGTTACCGCTTTTTCCTCTGAGTTTTGCCTTCTCCAACATACAATTGTTTCTTCTCCTATGCTTCCTCTGAAAAATCTTCATTGATCTACAATTTACACAAACACACGAGCTATATATACACATACAAAAAGAAGGTGAACACAAATTTTTTAATTTTTTTTCAATCATGCACTTTGTGAAGAAGATAAATAGTAATTTATAAGTGTGTATATATATACACACACACACACACATAAGGGTGTGTTTGGGGTGTTTAAAAGGTGTTTGGGTTTAACAGTTATAATAAGGGACATTAGTGTCTTTTTATGCTCACAAGGGTACTATAGCCATTAAAATTATAGTGTATGTGATCATGTGCCATCACGTGGTCACTTTAAGGGTAAGATCCGATCGGAACAGTGACGGATCCGACCAGAACAGTGACGGATGGGGCAATCTATGACAAAATTGCATAGTTTAGGGGATTAGTTGTAATTTTAGTAGTTAAGGGGGTTAGTTGTTGATTCCCTAATAGTTCAGGGATTTTTTTTTTTTTTTTTGTTTTTTGCATTTTACCCTTTTCTTTTTGGTAAAACTAAATGAGATAACACCCATTTGTTGCATTTTTTTTTTTTTTCATTGACAAAAAACACATTCATACATTCACTTACTATTAGACTTCAAGGCCTTTAGTGTTGCATCTCTTTTAACAATCTTCATTAGGATTTTTATATATTTTGATTTTAAATTCAAGGCCATAATTAGCATAATACAGAAGAAACAAATTAAGTAGTAGACGATACACGTGAATCTATTATTATTATCTTAAAACAATTATATATTAAGTATAAATAAATCCAAACAGCACACATGTATATCTTGTTAGATTTTGGCTAAGAATTAGTCAATATTGGTGGCTCCAAAATCTGCAAGGCAAATGGGTGAATAATGTTTGCATTAAAGCAATTACTAGCTTTGCTATTTATATTTCGGCAGCCACGTATCCTAAAACATTGCTTACAAAGTCAAAAAATGCATGTCATATTTCACCTTGTATTACGGTGCTTGTTGGAATGCCTCTGCTATAAATAGCAATAGGCAATCTGCTCCAAAGTCTGGAGTGTAGAAAAATGAGAGATCAAGGTGAGCAACTATTGAGTGAGGCAATAACTCTTGTTTTAGAGTTTGCTTTCATTGTATTTAAGAGGATACTTTGTGTGAGTTCTTGTCTAGAACTTCGTATTTTTCTTGTGAGAGATTGAGTACAAAAGGTTAAAGGTTTTTGAGGGAAATCTCTATGTAATCATCTATATTGTATGGTTTACAATCTCTAGTGGGAATCTTAATTGCTCTCCATGGATGTAGGTGTGTTTTACCAAACCACGTAAAACTTGGTGTGTGATCTTATTGCTTGCATCTCTTGTTTTACCTTATCATCATCATTTATATTTGTGGGTCGTGGGTGGGGAATATTTCCCAAAGATTGGCATTATAACGTCTGATATGCACAACAATTGTTATCAGAGCCATTGCCTTACACACAAGTTGTTTGTTAAAAAATTATTCATCTAGATTTTTTGTTATAACACTGTGTTGTTTGTCTTAGGCACTTGTGATAATCATGGCCGGTAATATTGCTTCACAACTTTAAAGTGGAGAGGTTTGATGGCAGCAGTAGCTTCACTCTTTGGCGAAGTAATGTGAAGGACATCCTAGTTCAACAAAGCTTACATCAAGCTTTGACGGGAAAGGATGGAAAGCCAGAAAATATGGCAGCTCATGAGTGGGAAGATATAGAGTTGTGATGTCTCGGCACTATTTGGCTCTGTATCGGAGATAATATCATTAACAATGTTAATAGAGAGAATTCGGCACCAAAATTGTGATATAAGCTTGAAAGTTGTATTTAGCGAAGAGTCTAATCTGAATCGTTATCTCTATCAATTGAAGATGGAGGAAGGCGGAAATCTCTTGAAAAATGTGAATGTATTTCATGGTATCATCGAACAACTTGCAAAACTTGACGTGAAAAATTATTATTTCTTTAAAAAGAGTTATGTCAATTGAAAAATTACGAAACAAGAAAGGTCCGGTGGAATAGGGTGGTGAATGGCCCTTTGGATTTGTTTCTTTAAAAAGTTAAGTCAATTGTATCAATGAAGGAAAAAGTTCTGGTATTAGGAAAAAAGTTTAGTGTTTGGTTGTCGTAAAATATTTATAAAAGAAAAATATATTAAAATTTTATAAAAATAATTTATCTTACGTCCCATATGAAGGACTAGATCTCAACCTCGACTTAGACATATGCCAAACATCTAAAAGTACAAATAAAAAAATATTTTACCTAAAAAATTAAAATATTTTCTAAAACAAATATTTTATGTCGAAACAAACGGAGTCCAAAGTGTAAAACATTTTCTGAATAATATAAAACATACAGAGCCTAAGTGTAAAACATTTTTTGAATAATGTAAAACATTTAATTTGTAATATAAAACATTTACTAAATAATGTAAAACTTGCAGCTAAGCAACTTAAAAAAAATTCACTGCACTCTTGTAAAACATTCACTGCACTAATGTAAAATTTACTAAATAATATAAAACTTGAAATCCCAAACGACTTTTTGAAGCTTCTTCAACGAAGGCGTCAATGGAGAGGGAGAGTCTGAGAGAGACAGTGACACCAATATAGCTTTGAACTGAAAAAGTGGGTATGTTGACGGCCGATCTGTAAACATGCCTATATATTGTGTAGAGTGAATATATGATTAGTAATTTAATAGTCGCCGGCACACCACCGCTAATGGTGGTCGTGAGAATACCTCCACCCTGAAAACAAAGAAAAAGAAAGAGTGAGGTATTGAGGGTTGTGCAAGGGGGTCTTTCACAGTCGGTAGATCAACACAACGTCGTGTTGTATATATATAGAGAGAAAGTGGTGGTGGTGATCGAGGGTGGTGGGTGGTGGTGGTGTATATATATAGGTGTGTGTATAATGAGATGGAGTCTTCCATGGTTGAAATCATGGTAGAATACAAACTGAGGGCAATGGTTATGGTAGAGGGAGATGGAGATCGAGGGAATGAAGGGAAAGGGAAATCGTGGTATCCTCAAAAAAAGAACCTTTTTATAATTCTTACTAATAAAATACACTATAAAAAAATTTATTTTCATTTCTTCACTTCACTTTTACTATTATTTTCCATATAACCAAAAGGTATGAATCAAATAATAATAATAATAATAATAATAAAAGGTAATAAAATAAATAAATATTATGTAATATACATGTATAATAAAAATATATTTTTACCCTTCCAAAAAAAAAAATATTTGATTATATTTTCTATTACAATTTCTTTTATAAGTTCAATATTACTACTTTTTATCTCTTTATTGTGCCGATTAGGTCTTCAAATTAAAAATTCTAAGGTTTTGTAATGAATATGGTTAAATATTACTTGCCAACTGGTAGTGCCAATTTTTTTCTTCCAGTAAAAATCTCGGTACGTTATATCTGGCCCTAGTTTTTTTATTTTTTATTTTATTTTGTTTTTTATTTTATTTTTGTATATTTGGGCGCAGACCTAATAATGATTTGGCAATTGAGATATGTGCAGACTTAATAATTTCTTTTCTTGGAGGCCAAGTATTTCTACTTGTAATGGAGTAAAAGCTATTGGGTGTATTTATTAGTGGTAAGTTTGGATCTAACAATATCTTTTTACTCTCAATTCCCTTCTTCACTCCACTATCTACGGTGACTGCTAGTCTTTCTTCCCCATCTCATATTTGAAACCCTAATTTTTTCTCATTCACACCCTTTTACTCTCAATTCCCTTCTTCACTCCACTATCTACGGTGAGTACTAGTCTTTCTTCCCCATCTCATATTTTTGTAATATTCGAAACCCTAATGTTTTCTCATTCGCACCCTTCCCCTAATTTTTTCTCATTCACTACATGTACCAGTTTTTTACTCTAGTCGATCGATTTTCTCTCTTGATATCGGTATATTTAATATCATTCTGTTGGATCCATGGCTTTAAAACTGAATTCAGCTGTTTGTGTTTGGAAGACGGCTTCATTGGGTCATCTCAATCTCAACACCGCAAGGCAATTAGGGTATCTTCTTCTCGGCAACGGTGCTGGTGGTGTCAAGCAACTTATATCCTTCTCCTCCACCACTTATAACCCATCAAGTTGGTCTCTTCTTTCACTGGGATTAACCACAATCAACTCTTTTTGTAATTATTGTTTAACTAATATTCGAGGGGAACAAATAAAACCCCGTAATCATTCACTGTTGTCATCAACGGCGCCCTGTCTGTTGATACCTTTTCCCAAGGACAACGATGATGATCATAAGCTGTTGACAGAATACATTGCAAACGAGTTGGGTAAAGGTAAAGGCACTGGAGGGGAAAGTGTGGGTCGGGATTTTCCAGATTTATGCTTGTACAGCCTAGCTGAAAGAAAACTGGTGGGTCTCAACAATGCGAGGAGCAAGAGTAACATTGTCATACCGGATAATGCAGTCTGCGTTGGCTCCTCCCATGGATGGCTGGCATATATTCAACGTCATCGTGACGACTATGTTTTAGGTGATGACTATGGTCTGTATTTGACCAATCCGTTCATCACCCCGGTTCCCCCGACCATTCGAATTCCATCCTTGAAATGCATTCCCTCACATCTTGTAATGTCATCTCCTCCTCCATCAGCCCCTGGGGATGATGACTGCACAGTGCTAATGGCAATAGACTTTCAAGATTCCCTTGCCTACTACAAATTGGGTGACTCGTGCTGGCGTGGCAAGTTTGTCTATAAGAAGTTGGAAGACAAAGAAGAAGAAGAACAAGAACAAGAAGAAGAACACAATGATGATCGTCATTGTCCCAATTACTACAACGATATCGTGTATTCTCCCAAGGATCAGTTGTTCTATTGCATAGACAGCCGTACACAAATTGAAGCTTGGGATCTTCGTAGTAAAGCAACGGCTCGAGGTCCTCCTTGCAAACTGAGAATTGCTTTTGATGATTCCAACATTCAAAAGCCTGATTTCCCGGAGTATGAACTGAAACTGAGGAGGAGAGTGTCCCCTGGCAAACACTACCTGGTTGTGGACCCATTTTCTGCAGATATTTTGTTTGTCCATAGGTTTGGTGAATGGATCGCAGAAGACGGAACCATTGTTGATGATGGGGAGAATTGGAAGGATGGATACTATTTTAAGACTAATCGGTTTGAAGTTTACAGGCTCAACGTGGCTAACAAAAGTTTGGAATACGTGGAATGTCTGGGTGATGGAGTGGTGTTTGTGGGAGACAATCAGTCCTTCATGGTCTCAGCTCAAGACTTCCCTCACGGAGTATTGATACCCAATTCTATCTATTTCACTGACGATTATATCGACTTTATCCAAGGCCGCAAAGAACAAAACAAAAATCAAAAGGAGGCTGATATGGGTATCTACAACTTGCGAGATTTCAATGTCACACCCATTTTTCCCTCTCATCATCCACTCAACAACATTATGGGACGTCGCCCAGTTATGTGGCTTAACCCTAACCCATTCTAGGTTTACAGTAAAAATCTCTTCCTCTCTCTGTGTACACTTGCTTTAATTGTGTCATTGTTTATGCTTTTAGTCAAGTAAAATGGAGAGAGATGGAGTATACATTGGAATTGATTCAGTAGTACTCCTTTTTAAGAATGATATTTATAAATTAAATTAATGAAGAAAAGCATGCCGAGTATGTTTAATTTACAATAAGAGATTGAAAAAGATGTGGACTTGGATGAGTCTTATTATATGATTGGATATTTTATGATTTGATGAAAATTATAAATTTCAGCTCTATGAAAGGAGAAAGGTACCGTGGCTGGAAATTGTGTGGTGAAGGGCCTGTGGATTTGTTTCTTTTAAACAGAGCTATTTCAATTGCAACAATGAAGAGTTAATCCTTTTACATTTTTTCCTTCTTCAAATATAGAATAATACCAACATATCAAACTCCTTTTTACTCTCTTTTCCTCACCTCTTTTTACTGTCAATTACCAAAAAATAAAAAATAAACAGCAACAACATTCCTCCAACAAAAGCACTGTTGTACTAATAATTATTCATGTCATTCGACATTAAAGTACTTATATTGACTTAGTTTCCATTGGTTATTTTTTTAACCTATTCGTTAGAGAAAATACCCGGTTATTATGTGCAAATAAGTCCTTATGTAACACATTGACGATAGACTTTGCCCATATTACTCTTATATAAACATTTTACACATTATTTAAAAAAAAAAAAAAGGCACAACTTAAATAGTGACTAAATCCTTAATCAGAACTTTCTCTCTAGGGCTTTGAGAATTTCTTTGTTTGATCATCAGAATACATGGAGGGAGATTAAGTGAGGTTTTCCAATGAGTCTGTTCCACTAAGATTAACTGAGGGGTTTTTTTTTTTTTTTTTTTGAGATAATCAGTGTCCAGGGCAAAATAAAAATTAACTAATTAAGGTGTCTTTTTTTATATAACTCCCATGTCTGGAGCTTTATTTCGACTAATTCACGGGACCTATATAAGACTCCTCCTTCTCGAATTGGGTAAAACTTATATTATGTCCACGGACGTGATTCCTAAAGAATTATTTGTACGCAAGAAGAATCAGAAATGAAGAATCAAAGTCCAAGTCTTTTTTAAAGATTAAATAATCTGTTCAAAAATTAACAGTAAATTAAAATATTTAGAGGCAGTGTGTCATTCTTTTATCATTCCCCCCATTATTTATCAACCTTTGTGTTTTTGTTGGCCTGTTAATGATGTCGTGGTTCCTCATGACTTATGTTCACACCATTTTTTTTTGTTGGATGCATAAAATGTAACAACTATACTTATTAGGCCTTTTAAAGGTTGCCTGTTTTCTACTTGAATGTTCTATAGACATGCCTTTTGAATTCCAATGGAATTACTTTAAAAAATTTAGACAAATACAATCATGTCATTAAGCTCTGTTTAGCCAATTTTCATCTCATGTGAACGGTTACTATTTTAGTACAATTATCAACCTTTTTCAACTCTGTGTTAAAATCTGCATAAATTACATTGACTTTAAAGTTTCGTTAAATCTCATTCGGGGATCTCTCCTCTACTTTGGCACGTATGCTTAACGCCGCCTGACGTGATTGGTCCGTGTTGGCCAAAATTTGAAAAATAACAAAAATACCCTAACCTTGTATAGAAAGATAATAATAGCCTTATGTAAGTATTTGAATCACTAAAAAAACCAAAAAGGACATGGACTGAAATGCCATTAACAAGATTGACAACCCTATGCACTGTTAGAAGATGAAATTCTATTGAAATGCAAATGAACACTACCAGAAATGGTGCTATTAGGGACCAAAAAAACTGTCCCTATAGGTGCCCAAACTGTCCCTAATACCTTTTTGGGATGGCTGATGCAACCGTCTCTATATGCAGCATCCTAAAAGGGTTTTAGGGACGGACTAATTGGGACGGAATAAAACTCCGTCCCAATTAAGTATTAGGGACTGAATTTGATTATCCATCCCAATTGAGCATTAGGAACGGAATTAAATTCCGTCCCAATTGAGCATTAGGGACAGACTTAAATTCCGTCGCCTCTTGAGCATTAGGGACAGAGCTTTATTCTGTCCCAATTGAGCATTAGGAATGGAATTAAATTGATGTATTTTTTTTTTTTTTTTGGCACATTCTATATTATTCGATTCATATCTTCATCCATTCATAATCTACCTGCTATATCCATTCATAATCTGCTTCTACACAAACTAAATTTAATGTCAACCATTAATTAAAATATATATAGGTTATTCAAATTACACTTCTAGCAATTCTCAAAACAGTACCAAAAAAAACATCATATGTAATCCCAAAAAATTAGTTTCTAATCAAAAACTTTCTTGGCCTTGCACTTGACTTTCTTATACTACCTTTGGAAGAGGTGCAGCAGCTGCCACCTATTTGTGTGCCTAGCAATTAGGAAATGCTATCAAAAACTTAGTTTCTAAACTTCAATGTCTGAAATCATTGATCATGTACTGCAGGCTCAAATTGCAATGGTTGGTACGGATGACCAAATGCCCCAAACGTTGGTGGCTGAGGACTATTCAATAGACAGCCAAATGGTCCATAAGTTGACGGATGTTGCTGCTGCTGCTGTGGGCTACCAAATGAAGGTCGATGCGAGCCAAATTGTCGAAACATAAGCTGAGAAGACATTCTGTTTTGATTCTCCACAAGACTAGCTACAGTTGCCTTCAAATCAAATATAAAATCTTCAGCTCTATCAGACCTCCTCCTCTCAGCTTCTAATTCTGCCATCAATTCTGCAATATTGGCATTCCTCTTACGTCCTAGTGGAGCCTTCCTTCCATGACCAAATCCGCGGAAATAAGTACCCTTTCCTTTTCCAAGACAATTCTCTAATATTTACTCATCCACTAGAATTGGACTACTAGCATCCACATTAATAGATTCCTTTGATTGGGCAACCATATTATCCTGCATTTTGAAATGTCAATGAAGTAATTTAATAGAGAAATTGATGCAACCTAGATAAGTAATAATTTCTATTGCTCTCATCAAGAAAACCAATTTTATTTTGGAATTAAGGCAAAATTGAAGCACTTTTAACTTTAAGGATGATGAGAATTTTAGTTCAAATAATTGAAAAGAGTGATAAGTTTGCTATGCAATGTTAAAAATTCCTCCAGTAACAACATCACTAACACAACAATAGAGTTACACAAACACAAAGAGGTCAATCATGGCAAAAAAATTAAAGACCTAAGTCACTGTTTATTTGATTCATGGGTTGTGTCTTTACTAAATATAATATGCAAGGTTCTGCCAAATTGCAGGTTACATCTATACCCACTAGTAAACACATATAAGAGAAAAAAGACCTAAATAAATCAAGTAGGTAAGCATACAATTATTTGAGAAAATAAAGAATACCATATTCAATTACTTAAATGTTATAAAAAAGAGAACTACAAATAGTAGGACCTAAAGATAAATGGACATAGGATGACATTTTTCATATCTACACAACAAGATGAGAAGAAGACTTTAGAGCATCAAAATTTAAAACATTATCTCTGAAAGTGAATCAATATTTTTCAATATAATTCCCTCCACATTTTCCAAGTCAGAAATCATTTAGTAATAGCAATTTTCAACTACAACAACTGCAAAAGAAAAAACCTTTTGTTAAGTCTTCCATACGGTTATTAGGCAAGTAAAACCATTGGTTTCATTAAAAAAAAAAAATTTGTGTAAATAATATTATTGCATCTTCCTTTTTTAAGAAGAATGGATGAATCAATTATAATTAAAGATAAAAACAATATTAGAATCTTTTTATATCAAACATTGCCAAAGCCCCACATTCAAAACAACCTTGACAATTTCCAAAAGAGCTAAGATCTCAGCCTAAATAGCAATTTGGCCGGTGTCATCCAGCATAGAGAACCCAAGTATCTAATTTATCGAAGCGATGCTAGAATTGCCTCTACTTCATAATGGCCCATCTCAATTAACTCCATTATAGGAATTGCATTATCAAGTTTATGTTTCACCTATGCAAGATGCTCAAGGAAAAGAAGGAAAATAGACCTAACCTTTGGCATTTTTATTTTATCAATTCTTTATAGACATTTCACTTTTTGAGGGTCAATCTGCTTTACATGATGCCATCAAAGAACCAAAGCATCCTTTCTTTCCAGGACTTTTAACAATCTCTCTCATCAATTGATTATGTGCCATGATCCCATGGACTACCCTACCACCCATTGACCCCTCTAACAACAATATTAGGATCTCTATATATCAAACATTGCCAAAGCCCCACATTCAAAACAAGCTTGAGATTTTCCAAAAGAGCTAATATCTCGGCCTAAATGGCAATCTAGTGTAATCTAGCATTGAGAACCTAAGTATCAAATTTATCAAAGAGATGCTAGAATCGTCTGTAGTTCATCGTGGCCCACCTCAATTAACTCCATTATAGGACTTACATTATCAATAGACAATGTCACCAGAATTTTTTTTACAAATATTTTATTAAGAGTTTTTCTCTTCTCTTCAGTAAGGTAAAAAAGTAGTTTCATGAGTATACTCGTAGTCTTGTATAAAAGTAAAATTTGGGAATTGAGCAGAGGTGATCTATTTACCCGCTCTAGGTCAATTTCATATTGGAGAATCCAATTATGTATAAAGCCTTGAAACTTCCAATAGTTGAAAGAATTAACATGACTACAATTGTGTCTAGGGAAAAAAAAATAAAAAATAAAAAATAAAAAATAAAAAATTATTATAGCCTCCCAAACAACCAAAAAATGAAGGAACATAATAATTATTTTTTTTTCCTAAAGATATTTTTTTCCCAGATTTAATTCAAACAAGTTTTTATTTTTGGGCAACACATGAACAGATCTGTATAGAATACAAAACAGAATCATAGAGTTCTGTCCACAACTTCAACTATATATCACAATGTTAGACGAAACCAAAACCTAAGAGATCAAAAACAAAAGCCCCATTTCCTAGTACTTCATTATCTCGATGTGAACTAATACAAATACTCACACACACACACACACACACACACATACACACACACACACATATGTATATATAAGGCCATAAAAAACATATGTATTAAATCTATTGAACTGGTTTCTTTTACTTTTTGAACAAAGCACATTGAGTTAGATATAAAAATACTCAAGAAATTACACCATACACACAAAACAATAAATAGAGAGATAACTCTAGCCTCACCAAGACAAAAAGAAAATATACAAATCTAAAAAGCAACGGGAAAAATATATATATATATATATATATATATATATATATATAAAATAAAAAACACTTATAACACCCGTAGAAGAGTAAGTAGTGACACTGAACTTCTAGTCGCTCTGGTAGTCCTTATAGAGAAGATCTGCGGCACGAAACAAAGAAGCAAATGATAGAAAACATTCCAAACTATCAATCCAATCAACTGAGACAATTGAATGGGGTATTCCAAAAATATAAAGGATGGGCACTTTATGCGTTCAACTAAACATTTTGAGCTAATGCAAAATTTACAAATCCATTGAATTGACAACATTTTTGGCTGCTCAAGTGGATTAGTAAGGGATTAAAGATTTTCTTAAATAAACAGTACACAAGTGTTGCATTCTATAACAATTGGTTACCAAAAAATTGTTAAAATAGCTTAGTAATCTTTTGAAAAATAAAGCTTGAATTTGGTATTTTTAAACTGTAAGATTAGCAATACAAAATAATAGGGATCATCGAGTCACTTGTTGAATTTAAAGTATTATAGGAAAAAAAATCCCCAAGAAACAATTTAGTGACTAATAACAATTTAATAAATAGCTAGTGAGTCAAGCATAATTAGGGAAAAAGTCCTAGATATTAGATGAATTTGGGGTGACCTAGGAGGCACTCTCCTAATTGGTGTGACTTTCAGCACCACCCTAACCAATTCGTGCGCACCAAGACGGGGCGTGACATCTTCTCCTTGTCAGATAAATATATATATATATATATATATATATATATATATATATATACATATATTTTTTTATATAATACTAACTAAAAAATGAAAGAAGAAAAAAAAAAAAAAAAAAAAAAAAAAAAAAAAAAAAAAAAACCAAACAAAACAAAACCCTCTCTTAATCATCTTGTGAAGCTAGAACCAAGTCTACAGAACTGGAAAAGGCAAAGTGATGGATTAAGCTGTACAGTCTCAAAATAACATTTGTCCTTGGACACATACTCTGCACTTCTTCTTATCTACATGATACACTCTAGTTATCAAAAAAAAAAAAAAAAAATTGTTTTGTTTTGTTGGCTATAGTTATCAATTAATTAGCTTTACAGCTAACTTGCACTCCACTTGTGGATAAGAAGATCAATGGGATATAAAGTCTTGTTTATACATTCTATTTTCTTGCCCAATAAAACTTTTTTAAAATTTAGTTCCAAAAGAAGATGGATACAACTCAGGCCAATAATTTATAATAATACTAAATTTAGTTTGTTATGAATTTTTTTTTCCAAAAAAAAAAAAAAAAAAAATATGTTAAAACCCATCAGTATCATTTAGGTTAATGCAAAATCAGAATATTTCCAGAGCCATAAGAAGAATATTCAAAACTGAAAAAGTTAGGTTTGTGAGAAGATGACGGACCTATTGTAGGGAGTGTCTAGAGTGGGAAAGGTGAGATCAGAATACAAAGAAAGAAGAAGAAGCTTTGTCCACCATTGATGGACTGACTTTGCTGCCTCTCAATTGAAATGAATTAGATGTTCACCCAATTAGACAAAGAAGAAGCCAATAAACTGCAAATTATATATTACTAAGATCAATCAACAAAACCCACAAAAAGGACTTTCTAGCAAGAAAATTAAATTAATGAATGTCAAGAAAGACAAAGGTAAGTAGTGAACAATAAAGCGAACACTCAAGTTTTGTGCATCTAAAGCATTCATGTTAATTATATGCATGTGTATATGTGTGTATATAGTGAATGTATAAGCAGTTAGGGTTCATTAATTGGGAAATAAGGGAATTGAGGAGTGAAAATTATTGGCGGTGGGATTGATGTTGAAAACGGCGGAGAGTGTTAGAGGACTCGTCGATAGGAGAGCAGGGGATATCAGGAAAGATCGTGTCCGGCTGCTGTTGCTGGGGGGCTCTTCAAGGCCTCCATGTTGATACCCACTTTGCAAAAGAGAAAATCAGTTGGCAATGACTTCAATTGAAAAGAAAGATATCGATATTGGGGAAGACCATACAAGTTTTTTAGCACTAGATGTCATGTAAAGGCAGAGGGATCATCATCGTCTGAGAGAGAAGACGGAAGGAGAAGAACTAGCTAGGGCAAGCCTTCAGAAAGAGAGCAGAACAAGTTTAATTGAGAGGGTTCTACACAAGTGTCCCTTGTGGGCAAAATATATATAGGCTAATTGACTTAAACTACATCGTTTTAGAAGGATAGTTTTGTAAAATTACTTGGTAAGTAATCAAGGACGGTACGTTTACCGTCCCAAAAGGCCATTTTGATAATTTTTTTATTAAAAAAAATATAAATATGGTGCTAAATTTTTGCGCTAACAAATTGGAAGGGGGGAATTTTTTTTTTTTTTTTTGGTCTTTTAGGCTTTTTTTTTGGGTAATATGGGACAAACAGCCTCTTCTGTCCCAAATAAACTACCTTTTTGAGAAAAATTTGAAACTATCCCTAATTGTCCGTTCCTATTGCCCAGAATTCTTGTAGTGGAAATTAATTTCACTTTCTTTGTAGCCACTAAACCGCCGCCATTAAATCAATGTAAACATTTTTTACATATTTGAAAAGGGAATCATCGGCAGCCATGTTTGTGAATATATAATATATAGGGTAAAATGAAAAAAACTCCCTTAGAACTATATTCGAATATGTAAATAATTCCCTTGAAGTATATTTTGTACATAATACCCCTTGAAATATCACATTTAATTGCAAAATAGCTCAATGTCCCGACTATTTTTCATTAAATGATGATAATGTCATTTCTTATTGAATTACACTTAATCTATTTTCCTTATTGAAATAAATTCATACTATTTTATTTTATTTTATTTTTTTGTCAATGGCAAGAAACTCACATAGACCACCACTCACACAGCCACTTTACTCATTTGGAGACTCGAACCCTCACTATCCATTTTGGGAGGTAGATGAGATACCACTAGGCCACAAGGCCTTTGGTAAATTCATACTAATTTGATGACACATTCTCCATTAAATTTGCATAAATTTATCTTTTATTTTAAAATTAATTGTTTAAATATTAAGTAGAAAATTTTAGAACTCTTTAAGTAATTTTTCAAAATTTTCATGAATATTGCATAAAAAAAAGAAGATATTTTTTTACAAAAAATTAATTTATTAAGTTTTCATGAATATATTATATATTTTATGAAAAAAAATGTACTTTTTTATGGTAAAATTTTTTTAGTGAAGTACAATAAGTTTTATTTTAATTAGTAATGTTTTAATAATAAGTTATTCATTTAAGAAAATAGAAGTTACAAAAATTTGTTTTTCACTTTTTATGATAAATTGATACTATTAATAAAATTAAGGTAAATTGTTTACTTAATATTTTGATTAAGAGAAAATATAACAAATATAATTTAATAAGAAATGACAAATTTAATGAGAACAAGTAAAATAGTTTTTTGTGATGAGTTCGTCCTTAATTGCACCAAATCAATAGATTAGGGTGCATTTGTAGTTTAAGGGGGTACTTGCAAAAGAACAATAATTTAGGGGGGTTTTACCCAAATATATATATATACAGCTATTATATATGTTCTGTTTGTATATGAATGTTCTTGTAATATTAACCTGTATTTTTATGTTTGCTAAATTAGTTCCCACTAGTGCCATTGATGGATGCTTTATCAATGATCAAAACAATGACGTTTGGAAGCTTCTTGACATGTGGGGTGACTGTTGTCATGTGTTATGGTTTTGTTGAATTTGATCAAGTATTGATTACGTGAAGGATTTCGAAGGTTCAAATTTGTCGATTTGGTTTCTACGTTGGCTACTGGCTTGTTCGAACCAGTTCATGGGGCTTTGAACCGATTCAACTAGAGGTGTAAATTTAACTTTGTCTACTACTAAAGTTGAACCGGTTCATGGGTCTCTAAACCAGTTCAAGTGTAACTATGACGACCCTGGATTTTTCAACCCAGTGTGTCCTGTGATAACCCAAAACGGATCCAAAATGCGGAAGAAAAAGATAGAACAATGGTCTTTAGAGATACAGCACTCCTCTAAGACACCAATGTGACCCACAACGAGGTCACGAAACCCAAAGGAAGAAAATGCGGAAGTAACGTTTCAAAAACGGAAAAGAATGAACCTAGGGACAAAATGGTCATTCCACACTGAAATGGGTGCCACCGTGCACACCATTGGAAAGACAATGAAAAATTAATAAAGATAGACTCAAGAATCACTTGATTCGGGGTCCGGACAGCAAAGATATCAAGTTCTGAAGTCGAAGGAAGGGATACCCTATCCCGTTACGAACCAAAAACAAACACTACCTTACTAAAACTTGAATAACTTAAGGCACAAGAAAAATATGAAGCTCTAATTAGTACCATTGGAAAGCTTATTTTGACGCGATCAATTTAGACTCAAGAACGAACCAATTCGGAGTTAAAACGAAGAAGTTATGATGATTTGAAGTCGGAGGTGCAGTACTGAACCAAGACACACACACACGTGAACAGTACTTTGAGCGCTCGAACAAGGACTTTGAGCACTCGAAAATTGCCCTAAGAAATCTGCCCAAAGTTCGAGCACTTGAACTCCCCATTTAGAGCGCTCGAACTCCTGTAGGTTGCTCTTGAAATGTTGACTTGAAATGCAATTTTGAGGACTTTTTAGGCCTTTTTGAGAAAAACACAAAGAAGAAACTACCCTCAAAATCATGTTTTCTAGCCAACCATGCCAAAATAAAACTTTATTTTTCAAGTGAAAATCCCAAAATGCCCTTATGCTCAGTTTAGGCTCAAAATGACAAAAAATGTAAGTTTGCACCAAACATATTTTTGATCCCAAATGCACTTCTAGGCTGAAACAAATATGCACGCAAATGTAATAAGTGATTTTAAGCGCGCGAAAATGGTCCACGGCTCCTGAAAACGACCGATGCAAAATCCGACCCCCAGACGGCCAAAAAGGCGAAAATAAATTTGAAATGGAAATTTTGAAAACCAAAATTAGCAAATGGTTGGAAATTACCGTTTGGCCCTTGGCCGCACTTCATGCATGATTAATGAGATCCTACGGAAGAATCAAAATGGAACTCCCACACCCGATGCAAACATAGTGAGACAAAACTTAACATTTTTTCAATATTCTCATGATATTTCATGAATTCAAAACTATATAGAATACAAATACATGTCATTGGCCTCCGGCCTCATCTTATACATGTCAAATACATTGTAAGGAGTGCACTCATGTACACATTACATGTTTAAATTCAAATATACATTTTTAAACATATAAGGCTACAAATGGCTTTTCAAGCCAACCTTTACAAGAAATGAAAATCTTCAAGTCCACCAATCATCCAAGCATGACGAGAATCGCAACTTTGATTCTTGTACCTGAAATATGCCCCAGTATCGTAGAGGTGAGTAATATAAAGCTACTCGTAGGAAATGAGCATGCATCGACCTACATTTTACAAGTTTGCATGATTTAATTATTGTGGTTCATTCCACCTAACGTCTATGTCAAAGGTGAGACTCAAGGAGCATCCCAGCTGCCTAGGATCATTTCTAGCATCAATCACCTCATTCATGCAATTTTAGCAACATAGGGTCATGCTTACACAAAGCAACAACATAGGAGCATGCTTACACAAAGCAACAACATATAGATTCTCAAGGTAATCAACTTGAAGTCTAAAATGCAACATCGACTAAATATAACAATTTAGCATAATTAGAATATCTAATACCACACATCAAGACATAGGTTCTCTAGGTTATCAACTAGAAATCTAAAAGTGTGAAATCAACTAAATATATCAATTTAGTATGGATGTACTTAACAACATCAAAATCGCCAATAACTAAAACCACAAGTTACAATATAAACATGATTGTTAACTTGGAATTGAATGCGTAAACAAATAATGGAAGACTTGGACATCTAAGCTCGGAATTCTGCCGAGACCTCAATGGTTATTCCGGGCACTAACCCGCAGGGAAGACCACCCTAAGTGCGCACTATCTTAATGACTTAGAGGACTCACGTCCCTGTACTAGAGCCAAACCCTAGCCATCTCAACTCAACAATGTTCCAAGATTCCAAAATTAAACCAAATAAGTTCACAACTTATACATAACTTATATAATGCATGAAAACACCTTCCATGCACAAGTAGGTTGAAACCACACAATCCATGCCTTAGAGTTTCAATTCTAAAATGACATACATAATGTCAATTACAAAGTGTGCAATTCACTACACATGGTATCAATATATTCTATAAAGGAAACATGTTCTCATGAATATAAATATAACAACAAAGTTGTCCAATGCTCAAAACACAACCAAGTGAATACATAACAAGTTCAAGTCCATGATTTGAATACAGAAACAACTTCTAAAATACCAATAGATCCATGGAGCCATTAGATAGAATTTAATTAAACAAGGTGATTAAATTCTCTAGATTTCAAATAACCTCAAATTAATATATGTTAAGCAACATATCATGGTCTTTACATATATCAAATCAAAAGTGCAAGATAAGAAAGATATCATCAAATAGAATTTAATTAATTTAAATCAATTAAATCTCTAGATTTCAAAAGTTGTCCAAATGATCTCAAATTAATTTAAGTCAAGTACTAAGTCATGGTCATACCATATATCAAGTCTAAGATGGATTACAAGCAAAACACAATTTACTAGAATTTAAACCAAATTAAATCCATTTAATCTCTAGATTTGAAAACTCATCTAAATCAACCCAAATTAATATATATCAAAGATCAACTCATGACCATGCCATTTACCAAGTCTAAAATGAGTTATAAGCAAACTACCATTTATCATAATTTCTCAAATTAATACACTACATGCATACAAGTTGTATAAGCATAAAAAAATATGCAAGACAACAAACATATAACCCTATAACATTTCCTACCTCACTAGAGAAGTGTCTCTCTAGAATCCAAGGCAAAATCAACACAAAATGGCAAACCCTTCTAGGGTTATGAAGAGGAAGATGAGGGGAACAATATGTATTCCCAAGTTCAAGCTTGGAAATCAATGAAAGGCTCTCAAAAATCAAGGTCAAAGCTTAAGGTTTTAGGCTCCATCCATGGAGGTTAGGGTTTTCTTTACAAAAGAGGGAGGAAATGAAAAATGATGAAGATGAAATGTGAGTGGAGGGGATATTGATCATCTACTCACTATGTGCTCTTACACTACCTCTCACACACACACTAATGCAAGATTAAATTGTGAGCCTACACTTGTCACAAATCCAAGGCTCCATCCTAGGCTAAATCTCAAGCCTACACTTGTCAACCATCCAAGCCAACAAGTGCACCAATCCTAGGCCAACAAGTGGTTAAATCTCCACCCTCCACATGTCCTCATCCAAGGCCTCAAAATGTTTCCACACACATCACAACAAGTGAACCAATGAGAGTGTGACACTTGTCACACTTTCCGGAAATTGCAAAAAAATCCTTTTTGAAAATATCTTCCAAATTAAATTACAAAATGGTCCCTAAGACGAAAAATAATTACTTTACAGTAATTACACAAAACCCCTAAAGTTTAGAAAATTACAAAAAAGTCATGCATCTATACCCTTTACAAGAAAAGTAAGCACTTAGCATGCTTTTCTACAAAAGTGAAAATACACATAGTATGCGATTTAAATATCATGGATGCATGCAAAACCGGAATCGAATCCGAACACAAAAAGTGAGGTTATGCCAACAAAGTGACAACCGAGAAAAAGACAAAAGTGAATAGTGTCACAAAAGTGAAAATATGAAAATGACTTGGTCCTCAAAGGAAGTCGTCAATCCAAGGAAAAGAGTCTCAGAAACCATCCCCGAGCACTCAAGATGACACTAAGTGACGAGAAACTGAACTCAGAAGGAAAAGATCAACGGAAAAAAAACATCCGTGAAAATCTGAGAAAAGGAAAGGAAGGAAAATGGCCGGGTCATTATAGTAACGTCGACTTTAGCTAATACTAATGTTGAACCGGTTTAGCCTCTCTTGAACCGATTCAAGTTGGCTAGCAAATTACACCACATAAGGCAACAAAGTTGAACCGGTTCAAGTGGAGCTGAATCGATTCAACTCCCTAGGAATCTACGTGATTTAAAAGACAAGTTCTTGTAGCACAAGTTGTGTTTCATTGTCTAGGACTCTATATATCAACCTTAATATTTTAGGGTTTCGAGATGACTTGATGAGAGATTATCATAGGTGTTGTATGATTGATTAATTTGTGCTAGCATAAGAGAGAGCAATTGAGAGGGATTCAAAGAAAATTCTCCATTGTAATTTTTCATCTTTTTCATAGTGGAATTTGTTCGGTGTGTTCCATGGACATAGCCATAAGATTTGGGTGAAACATGTATATCTAGTGTTCTTGTTTGTTCTTGATTTTTATTTTTTGTGATTGCTTCTGATTATTAATCCTTAAACATTGTTGTTTATTTTTGTGTTTCCTCCATAACAACTATTATCAGAGTATCCGGTTGTTTGAGTAGCAACTCCAACAATTGGTATCAGAGCCTTTGGTTGAAAACCTAGCTCACATAAGGTGTTCAATGAAATTCAAAAGAATTTCGTATTTAACATGTCCGTTCGAGGAGATAAATTATGCATAATAGGAATTACTTGATAGGAAGGCTCTTGGCACTATTAGATTGACATTGTCAAAGTTAGTCATTTTCTATATCAAGAACGAGAAGACATGAAGTCTCTCATAGCAGCCCTTTTTAGTATGTATAAACAGTCATCTATAATGAACAAGGTGCACTTAATCAAGAAGTTGTTTAACATGAAGATAGTCGAATGTCGTAGGTTCAACGAACATCTAAATGTATTCAATGTGATTTTTTGCAAATTAGAGTCTATTGATATTAAATTCAAAGACGAGGTCTGAGCATTACTATTTCTAAGGCAGTTACCTAAGAGTTAGAGTGGCATAGTTACGGCGATCAGTAACTCTGCAGGGAAGACTAAGTTAAAGTTTGATGAAGCTATAAGCATGATTCTGACTGAAGAAATCAGAATGCAAACAGCAGGGGTTTTTACCAATGGTTCGGCACTGAATGTTGAAAGTAGAGGCAAGGGTTTAAATAAGGAGAATGGAAAAGATAATGAAAATAGAAGCAGATCAAAGTCAAGGAACGGAAGCGCACGATTTTCAAAATTACAGGAATTCCACAGATCTCAGTGGCGTTAAGTGTTGGAATTGTGGCAAGAAGGGACATTATCATGTTGAATGTAACCTTCAAAAAACGGAACTGAAAGAAAAACTGAAGCAAATGCTATCTCAGAAGAATCAGAAGATGTATTGATATGTTATTTGAAGAGCAAGACGGAGTCATGGGTTTTAGATTTTGGCGCATCATTTCATAGTACCTCAAGCAAAGAGTTAATTAATATATATAAACTGGGTCGGTAAACTTCGCAAGGTGTATCTTGGTGACAATCAACCTTGTAGCATTGTCAGCAAGGGTGAAGTGAAAATCAAGTTGAATAGGTCAGCTTGGAAGTTGAAGGATGTGAGGCACATCCTTGACTTAAGGAAGAATCTGATTTTGGTAGGACAATTGTTAGAGGAAGGTTTTGTTACAACCTTCAATGAAGACTCATGAAAAGTTTCCAAATGCACTATAAACATTACATGTGGTAAGAAGACTGACACTCTCTACACGACTACTAGTGCTTATGGGTCTATAGTAATTGCAGAAAATAGAGACAACATTTGGCACCAGTGACTACGTCACATAAGTGAAAATGGGCTCAAGATTATGTACTTTAAGGAAAAATTACCAGGCAGATGGATAATTGATATTGACTTCTGAATGAGTTGCATGATTGGCAAATAAAAAAAACGTCATTTTCAAGAAGAGCGGTAGAGATCTCAAAAAGGAGAAGCTTGAGTTAGTTCACATAGATGTCTGGGGGGTAGCCATAGTCTAATCTATTGGCGAAAAATCTGAGGAAGATATGGGATTTTTTTTTTTTTTTTAAGCACAAATCTGAGGTATTTGATGTGTTCAAGAAGTGGAATGCCATGGTTGAGAATGAGACGGATTTGAAGATCAAGGGGTTGAGGTCAGACAATGGTCGTGAGGATGAAGACACCGAGTTCAAGAAGTTTTGTTTTGGGAATGGGATTAGATTAGATAAAACTGTGCAAAGAACCTCACAACAATGGTTTCCATTAAAACTCTACCTTGATTTTAATCATTCTATCATTTTCAGTTCTAAGCATGATTTTATCAACCAGAGGTTTTAATGCATCAACCTCAATACATATCCTTACAAAATTTATTCTCTTCATTGTCCCTATGAAAGTGTCTACAAATAGGGGCCTCCCCAATGCACTGGCTACATAACTGTAATACACATCTATTTTAAAGGATTTATTAATTAGGATTAATTACTTTTATTTTATTTTTAAACAATTTATTTGATTTAATTGGGATTAATTGCTTTAATTTTATTTTTAAATGATTCGTTTTATTTAATTGAGTGCTTAGATTAATTATCTTATTTTAATTAGATTATATTTCATGATTATATTTGTTGAATTGATATGGTGTTTTGCTTTGTGGAATGCTTTAATTGAATTATTTATTTGATTTGTATGTATTTATGCTTATGTTAATTATTTATTACTTATTTGAAATTATTAGATTTAATTTTATTAATTTATTTTAATTGGATTTGGATTAAAGAGGAGTGGGACCAATGGATGTGGTTTTGGGCTTGAAGGAAGCCTTGTTGGGTTAATTAATAAGAGCCCATGGTTATAAAGATATTTAAATAATTATCTTTACATAATTATATAGTTAAAAATGTAATTAATTAATAATTATTATGAAAGGATATATATATATATATATATATATATATATATATATATATTTATTGATATATATATATATATATATATATATATGGATATGATTTAATTAATTAATGATTAATTATAGAAGGTAATCTACACACACACACACACACACATATTATATAATATGTGTGTAATTATATTTTATATTATTATTTCTTTTATTTGGTACTCCTATTAGGACTAGGATTTGGATTTTAATATGTATAAATTATACACATAAGGTTTAGGGTTAAAAGGATTTTACGTTAGAAAAATAAGAGAGACAGAGAAAGAAGAAAAGAATGCTGACAAAGTGGACGCCGGAATTGGAAGAGACAATCAAAGCTTGAAGCGTCGGTTTCGTTTCGAAACCTTCAGGCGAGTTCTTCTCTAACTCTCCTCTCAGAACTTATAAGGATTTCACCTTAAGTATCAAAAACTTTAGGTTAAATTTATTTAATTAAATCATGTTTAGATCGGATTATTTAAAATTATGAATTATTATATATTTTTAGTTTTGGATTATTGGATTTTAATGTGCTAGCTATTTGCCCGACTTGGGTTTCTAGCTTTGCAATCGATTGGGAATGGGAATGAAGTAATTGAGTATTTGCTTCCAAAGTACCCAAAGCAATTAGAACTTTTTCTTCAAATACGGGACTTCTTGAATTTCCTTAAGAATATGATGATTGGTTTAGAAAATGAGAGTTTGAAAATTGGTTTCTATATGATGCTTGGTAAGATGAACGATAACCTTGGGAACCTTGGCCTTGCATTGAGGGCAAAACATACTTGCTTTAGAAACCACTTTGGGGAGGGTTTGAGCCTTTCCCTTGGCTTCTGCAAGAGAAGTTTCTTGGCATTATAGTTAGTGCTATATGGATTATTTTCTTGGTTAACAAAAGTGGCATTCATTTGTTCATGGTGTTCACTTTGCACATGTCTATGAGGACAATTGGAAGTAGAATGTAAAACACTATAACAAGTCATGCATGATTCATTAGACGGATGATGAGCATGATTAGGGGAAGAAGACACTTGGTTGACCGAATTTTGGTTGATCAAAAATTGATCAAACCTTTAGGATAAAGACTTCACTTCGTCGGCTATATCATTAGAATTATCAACTTAATATAAGCCTACATTCTTCCTTCCACCTATATTTCTACCATTTTTAGATAATAAAGATCAATGCATTGAATTCCCACTCATGCTCTCATATAAGCGCCATACATCATCTTCATACCTATCAAGATAAGAACCACCCATAGAAGCATCAACCATTCCTTTATAATTGTCCGACAAACATTCAAAGAAGAATTGAACCAATTGCCATTTAGGAATGTCATAGTGTGGACACTTCCTAAGCCAATTGTTCAAACGCTCCCATGCCTCATGAAACATTTCCCCATCCCCTTGAGAATATTCATGAATTGAAGTTGTCATTGCATTAGTCTTTGACTTCGGATAGTACTTTTTCAAGAACTCTTGTTGCATCTCCGCCCAAGTAGTTATAGAAAAATGCCTCAAATTGTTAAACCAGTATTTTGCTTTATCTTTCAGGATGAAAGGGAAGAGTTTAAGTATCAAAACCTCTTTCGGCATGTCCTTGTATTTCATGATGGAACACACTTCAAGAAACTCATCCTAATGCTTATAAGGTTCTTCACTTGGTAGCCTATGGTAATTGGGAAGCATTTGAATTGTTTGTGGTTTAATCTCATAATGGTGTGCTCTAAATAGAGGTAATTGAATGCATATTGGTGCATTATACTCATTTGGCACATAATGGTCTCTTAAAGCAAGGGGAGGATGCACAATTGGTGGCTCTACGAGAGCACTATAATTTGCTTGAACAACGGGAGGTGGTGGTATGAAAAATGGCCGATGCATTCCCATTGGAACTTGGCCTTGTTGTTGTGGAATGAAGGATCTAGGCATGCCTAATGGTACTTAAATATTATCATGATGTTAATGCACATTAGGGTGAAAAATGCCTTGTTGGTCGATGTGACCAAAGTCCTCAACATGGTCTTCATTATGCTCTTCCATTGATGAAATGGAGCCACTTGAATTACCCCTTCACCTAGCATTATGAACAATGGATTCAAGATTAAAATTAAGTGAGATAAGATTAGGATTCAATGACCTACGACCATGTATGCACAATCAAAACAAACAATAACTCAACAACTAGGAAGTTGCAAACACTTCTCCTCCGCAATAAGTCAAACAACAAACCTCCACATACATTGATCCCATACTCCCATGCTTTCAACAATATGCAATAAATAAATTGCCTCCTCGCAGGCCGATGATTTATCTAAGAAAATAAAACTTGCCACCATGCGAGCCGACGATTTAACTAAGTAAGAGAGTTAGAAAAGCTCACAAAGGGTCCTTAAGTAACTTTAAAATATTTTTAACATTTGCCTTGCTTTTCTTTGCAATTTTTTTTTTTTTAACTTTAGCTTTTTATGCTTTTGCTTTTGCCTAGCTTAGCTTACTTCTTTACTTTAGAATCCTTTCACTTGACTTCATTGGCTCAATTTACCTAGCCATTCAAGAACAAACACAATAAGTAAACAAAGTAAAATAAAATAAAGACAAGATCAAAGGAGTACTAATTCCTAATTAATTCCAAAATACGGTGTTACTAAATACCCGGCAACGGCGCCAAAACTTGGTGGTCGTCGGGACCGAGTTGCAAAAGTGGTGTGATCAAGATGTGGTTAAGTTTAAATTTATAAAATGCCACTACCACTACTAACTAAAATGTAGCAAGAGTGAGTAGGGATCGTCCCAAGGAAAATGAACGGTACTTTGGAATCAATGATGGAATAGTAGGTTGAATGATCAAATGAGGGGTTTGGTTTGATTAATTAAACTAATGGTTCAATTAAAATAATGCAATTAAGTGACAATCTAGAAATTAGAGAAAGTAATATGAGAGAAAGGTCTTGGGGTTTAGAGTTCACCACTAAGCTTCACTTCACTAAACACTAGCAATTGTAAATTAATAGAGAAATTCAAGTTGTAAAATGTGTATGTGTGTCACCAATTGAAAACTAAGCATGGATAACAAATAAGCATAGATTGTCTGGTCAATCTAGTGGATAGCACAACCTATCAAATAAGACCATAACCATTCAATTAAACCACAATTAGTGCACACACAATAATCTAGAAAAATGTACTTCTTGCACTCATGAGTATGGACATCAAACAATAAGAATAGATTGTCCACCTATCTAACAAATTAAAACAATTACACTACAACTAAGCTAGTGACATGAAAATTAAGCTAATTAAACTAAGGATATGGCATAATCCATCAAGAAATAAGTATAAACCATCAAATAAACCACAAAAGTAATCAATCAAGCACCATGCCTTGACCATCACTAGATTAACAACATCAATACACATAGACATGCATCAATTTCATTAAATCTAGAGAAAAACATATGAACATTCATTCTTGCATATATAGACATATGGATAGAATTAAATGATCAATTGAAAGCATTAATCCATACAAATCAAGTAAAAATCACAGGATTTATATTTATTTATGGTCAAAACATTTATTACAACTAAAATTCCCAAAAAATATACAAAAGCTAGGTTTAGGAAGCAAGCTTAGGGGCTATCTCTAGCCCCAAGAGAAGGATTTAGCCACTCATTGTAGTGGCCATGGAACCCTCAAGGGCTATCTTGGAGGTTGGCATCATCACCTTCATCCTTGTTTCTTCACAAAACCCTAACTCTAGAGAGAGAAAACTATTTCTATAATTGGTAAGAAAAACTAGATGAAATTTTTTTACAATATGGTTCAATTAATCTATTACAAGCCTCTTTGAGTAGGCACCAAGATAGAAATACAGGCTATGATTGGAGGAAATTCATAGCTATAAAAGTTAGGTAGAATCTAGCGCGCTCGGGAATTAAACAGCACACTACTAGCAGCCATTTTGATCGATCGAAGCATTTTTTATCATTTCAACACTTAGCTTCGATCAATCGAAGATGAGGTGTCATGAAAATATCTTCTTGGCCTTATCCAAAATGTTGAACTGGCACCGTCTCAATTTCGATCGATTATAACCAACTTTGATTGATCGAAGTTCCTCTGGTGCAATTTTCTTGACTTCTTTCCAATTTGCTCCTTAGCTCCAAAATTGATCTAAATGCCTCTTATTAGCCTGTTTGAACTTTATTGACCTGAAATAGGCAAAAACACAAATAAGTACTAAAACATGAAAGTAAGATAGATGAATGGACTAAAATACCCTATCTTAGGTGCTAAAATGCGTCACATTTGAGCACTTATCAACATTGTAGGATTGTCTATCTTCCCCCTTCTAAAGTTGTAGCTTGTTCTCCACTTCCTCTCTTAGCACTTGAAGGGATGTGTTGCTTTTGTTTGCCGTTGTCCATTTGTTACTTCTTAGTAGTTTTATCTGCTTGCATTTAATGCAAGGAGGCTTCAAAGCTAGCAATCTTTTTCTCTAGCCATAGAGAGCTCACCTCTAGTAATAACTAATTAAGGCTTAAGCAGAAGCAGTGGTGATCTTGATGACTAACATTCCATCTTCCTTCATTACTATCACCTTCCAATCATTCAGTCCTTGAAGAAAAGACATTGTGGTTAACATTAGTGGAATGGTCTAAGACTTGTGGGGATGGTTGACTTAGCTATTTGAGTTAGGAATATCTCGTGAGATGGAGTCTTCCGGATAAAAATCCCCTCCTTTGCACCTTTCACCGGAAGCTGTCTAGTAAGGGTAAAACTGCTGAGGTGGTACTTGAGGTAAAATAGTATTAACCATTCTCAGTGTATATACACTTATTTTGTACAACTTCTTTATATAGAATATATATATATATATATATATATATATATATATATATATATATATATATAATTATTTTATTCATTAGTCTTTGGTGTCATCTGTTCTCAAATTTTCACTTCCCATTTGAAATTTGAAACTCCCTCAAAACATTTTCTTCCAAATTCTCTTCCAGACAGAAGAGAACAAAGCTCTTTCTCCTCCCTAACCATGAAATTTGATTTAGGGTTTTATACCACACACAAATTATAATAGCCAAGACTATCATCTTCTTCAATTCACCTTTCCTTTTTTTTTTTTTTTTGTTGTTGTTGGGTGAAAGATAGTTTTTTAGGGTTTTGATTTGGGTTTTTTTCCAAGGGTTCTAGACAAGACGAGTAGTTGGGAATCAACAACAACAAAGAGAAAGAATGGGTTTGCACAACGAAATCTCTTGAGTCCCAAAACATCCATTGTGTAGTCGCCAAAAGTCGCAATTCACTCACCAATTGTGAAGATTGCAAAGTCCCCTTTTTACCCTTCATATCTATCACTCATATATATATATATATATATATATATATATATATCAATTAATTTTCTTTTTTACTTCTTCTTGCAATCTTCTTTAGAACCCTTTATTATTGTTAGATTAATTCGTAACTTTTTAATTTTTTTTTTTTTTTTTTTAAGATAGAATTGTTTGTTGTAAGTTAGATGATTTTTATTTTTAATTTTAATTTTATTTTTATTTTTTTCAATTGGGTGTTTATCAATAGTTTACTTGGGGTTGGAACGAAAGAGGAACTTTAGGACTGTTAGAAATAAAGAGAGAGTATATAACTCTATATTGTATTAATATGTTTGATATGTATGCAAGAGGGGTTTATATATGAGGGGTTATGTGTGATAAACAAGTAAACCTTATATGTATATGGTAACTACTTATATGATAATCTTATACATGGTAATCCAATATAAGGTTAGAATCCTATATATGGTAATCCTATATAAGGTTAAAATATATAATACAATATAGTAAAAATATATTCTACAATATATTCTGACAACCCCCCTCAAAATAAAGGTGGATTGAATGAAACCATATTGAGTTTGGAAATGAGATCTTGTAAGTGGCATGGCGGAAGCGATTTGGTGAAGATGGGTTTTCACCCATGATGAAGATGGATGAAGATTGAGGCACTATTAACAACTGACATGGCGTATGATGTGGCACTATTGCTGGCACTGATGCTGATTGTAACTATCGTGGTAGGTGACGCATTACTGATGGCACCGCTGTTGATGTGTCTTAAAGGTTGATTGGGCAATTAATGACGTGGTAGAATAATGCGTCGATGCTTATGTGGCCCGACACGTGGCGCGACGTGGATGATGATGTGGCAGAATGACGCGACAATGCTGATGTGGCACGATGACATGGCCTACTGCGATACCCCTCGGATCCGAGACACGGGTTGATCAGGCCCAGGCCCAAACCCGAGGGATATCAAACAATTAATATGTACGAACAACAAATACAAGTTGAAATAGAAATAAGTAAAAATGGCTTAAATGAATTCTAATAAAATTCTCAAAATATAATTATTAAGAACCAAACTCCAAAACATCTAATTATTTTATAACAAATCCCAACATAAATAAAATAGCTGAAATCAAACAAAGCTAATAAGGAAGCAGTCCTACATAGTCAGTGGAATAGAAGTCTGTATCTGCTCTACACGATCAAACTTTAACCCTGGAGCTGATAAGCACCTGAAAAATAAAAGAGTGGACCAGACCCACATGCAAGTCCTGATCTACTACGATCCAAACAGGAATCCGATACCCAAATACATCCTAGATAGACTCAACAATATCTAGAGTAGTCCATATATGTATAAATACACACTATAGGACGCTCACTAGTCCAATAGGTCTGTCTCAACCTGAGTAGAGATACCATGCAAATCGCACTCATACCATGGTACCATATCATATATATATATATAAAGTCCGTGTCCTCCTAATACAAAATATCACCAATCTAGTATAGAGGTTTGATATATGTATAACAATCCATCCCAGAAACCAAAATTATGTCATTCAGTTATTTACTGACCTGACTCTAATAGGAGTTGGGCTTAACCTTTACGGTTAATCCACACCTTAATCCACTTTAGGTAGGACTTAGTATTTGAACTAATTAATCCCTAGTATGCCACCGTCCCATACCGGTGCATACAATCCTCCAATCCACATAATTTGATAAAAATAACATTAATTAATTTATCAACAATTCCCCAAAATATGCATTAGTACAATATAATACATATATAATGACATTAGGTATTCACTAGAGAACCTAGAAATAATGCACCAATTATTTAGACTGCTAAAATAAATCATAGCGTTCACATCCTCCAAAACAAACGATAAATCGATACAATTATAACAATTTGGGTATCAATTAAATCCAAAACTAAGTATAGTTATATATAATTAATTCACCATACTTATTAACAACATAGTTTTAGTAAACGAGATTAAATACATACAATTATAACAATTTAAGTATCAATTAAATCCAAAACTAAGTATAGTTATATATAATTAATTCACCATACTTATTAACAACACAGTTTCAGTAAACGGGATTAAATACATATCAGACATGCATAACAGAGTATTTAGTCCTTCATTGAATCCCTGGAGTCCACCTAAGCATGCACATAACACTGATTCATGGGAAAGAATAGAACATAAACTTACCTTTGAGACTCAATCAACTCCGGCAACGTTGGTTGTATTAAATGACCTTTGTTGCTCCTAGTTCAATCCAGTAGCACACACCAAACTCCCCTCCTTGATTCAGTCTTAGCTTAAGCCCAAACCCTAGTCTTCCTCTCTTTACATCCCTCTATAATTCTCTGTACCTCACGGTCTCTCTGTTTTACAGAATTTGGCTTATTTTTCTAAAACCCTAAACCACCATGTTGCTCATATTTATAGGTGAAAAACAATAACCCTAACCCATGTAATATTAGAGATTGAGCCCTAATTCTAATCCTAGCCGGCCCATGAAACTATCTAAGTTGTAACATATGGTGGCTTACTATACAAACCTTCTTAGAGAACCCTACTATTTAATTAAACCCCTGTTAAGAAGTAGTTTAATACATTAAACATTGTTATGAATTTAATCTAATTACATAAATATATCTCTTAACATGATTAGTTAAACTAATACACCCAAAATTAATACTCACTAACTTAAATCAATTTAATGCAATCTAACACATATTTAAACCATTAAAACAAATAAATGAATCTAATTTAATACATTAAACATTGTTACTAATTTAATATAATTATATAAATAAATCTCTTCATGTAATTAGTTAAAATAATACACCAAAAATTAATACTCACTAACGTAAATCAATTAATGCAATCTAACACATATTTAAACCATTAAAACAAATAAATGAAATTTAAACACCCAATTAAATAATTAAATCAAATAATTAATTATTAAACCATTAAAACAAATGAATGAAATTTAAACACCTAATTAAACAATTAAATCAAATAATTAATTATTAAAACAACGAAACAATTACCAAATAAGCAAAAAGCCACACATCAATATAATGGAACAAAAAGTAAAAATGCCGAGACTATCCTTTTTAAAATTAGGGGTATTACATTCTCCCCCCCCCCCTAACGAAAAGAATTTCGTCCTCAGAATTCGCTCTTACCTTCTTTCAATATTTCAGGAAACTGCGAGCGAATGACATCCTCCCGTTCCCAAGTAGACTCAGTCTCATTGTGATGACTCCATTGAACACGTACCAACGGAATAACCTTATTTCGAAGGATTTGATCCCGAGGATTGACAATACGACACGGTGGCTCCAAATATGTTGCATCCGGCTGCAACTCAATCTCCTCAACATCATTATGCTGGTACCGATCCTCAGCTCGCAGAAATTTTTGCAACTTGGAAACATGGAACACATTATGTACGCGATCCAATGTATCCGGAAGTGCCAACCGGTACGCTATAGCACCAACTCGATCTGTAATCATGAATGGACCGACAAACTGTGGTGCCAACTTCCCTTTCTTCCCAAATCGCATAACACCTTTCATAGGCGACACTTTGAGTAGAACCTGATCTCCAACTCTAAATTCCAAAGCACGAGTACACCAATCAGCATAACTCTTCTGCTTACTCTGAGCAGTACGCATTCGATCCTGAATAAGAGCAATCTTCTCTCTCCAACCTCCATCTAACAAAGGGGCGATCGACACGGTCGACTGTACAATACCTCAAATAGTGCCATACCAATAGTCTTTTGGAAACTATTATTGTACGTAAACTCCACAAGTGACAAGTAATCCTCCCAGTGGCCCTTGAAATCAAGAACACATGATCGAAGCATGTCCTCCATGATCTGATTAACCCTCTCAGTCTGTCCGTTAGTATGAGGATGATAAGTGGTGCTAAGATGTAACTCTGTACCCAAAGCCTGCTGAAAACTCTTCCAAAAACTAGACACAATGCTCGAATCCCTGTCCGATATAATGGACATTGGAATGTCATATAGCTTCACAATCTCTAAAATGTAAAGCCTCGCCAACTGCTCCGTAGTGAAGTCAGTGCAAATCAGTAGGAAGTGAGCTAATTTAGTCAACCTATCCATGATGACCCAAATGGAATTATGACCCTTGAAAGAAGTAGGTAACCCCTCCATAAAATCCATAGAAATACTTTCCCATTTCTACTCCGGTATCTGTAGTGGCTGTAGAGCTCCTGGCGGCCTCTGGTGATCAATTTTCACCATTTGACAAGTGCTACACTGAGAAACAAAAAGAGCAATATCCCACTTCATACCTGCCTACCAAAACTGCCGCTTCATATCCTGATACATCTTATCTCCTCCTGGATGAATAGAAAACTCAGAATGATGAGTCTCAGCCATCACGTCCTTCCTCAAATTGTTAGCAGAGGGTACCACTAAACGTCCCTTGTACCTCAAACCTCCGTCAATCCCAACATAGTTAAATGGAACTTCCCCAGAAGCTATCTCTGCAATTTTATCAATGCACTGCTGATCTGTGAGTTGTGCCTTCAGAACCTTATGAATGATAGAAGGTGTAACTACTATGCAAGCCATAAAAGCATCCGACATCTCGTTCACATTCCTCAAAGCATTCCACTCAGTGGTGAATAGGGCAGAAAGACTAGTAACAGGTCGGCGACTGAGTGCATCTGCCACCGCATTCGCTTTCCCTGGATGATATTGTATAGAAAAATGATAGTCTTTGACAAACTCCAGCCATCTGCGCTGTCTCATATTCAGCTCCCGCTGAGTGAATAAATATTGTAGACTCTTATGATCACTAAACAATCTGAAGGATTCACCCAAAAGATAATGCCTCCAAATGCGTAAGGCAAAGACCACAGCTACCAACTCCAAGTCATGTGTTGGATAATTAAGCTCATTAGGCTTAAGCTTTCGAGACCCATAAGAAATCGGTCACTCCTCCTGCATTAAAACACATCCAAGACCTTGCAACGAAGCATCCGTGTAAACAAGATACTCGATCCCGCTCTGCGAAGTAGACAGAACCGGTGTAGAAGTCAACTTCCTTTTGAGCTCATCAAAAGCTCTCTGATAGTGTTCATCCCACACGAACTGTACACCCTTCTTAGTTAGATGAGTGAGTGGTTCTGCTATCTTGGAGAACCCCTAGATGAACCTCCGATAATACCCCGCCAAACTGAGGAAACTCCGAATCTCGGATGGTGAAGTGGGCTATCCCCACTCAACTACTGCTGAAACCTTGGCTGGATCCACTGCTATCCCCCTTTCTGACACCACGTGACCCAAAAACTTCACTTCCTACTGCCAAAATTCACACTTCTCGAATTTGGCATACAACTGGTGCTCACGAAGGGTCTGCAACACTATCCGTAGATGCCTCGCATGATCGTCCTCCGGCCGAGAATAGATCAAGATATCATCAATGAAGACAATAACAAACTGATCCAAATAAGCCCGGAATACTCTGTTCATTAAGTCCATGAACACTGCTGGTGCGTTAGTCATCCTAAACGGCATGATACGAAACTCATAAGAACCATATCTCGTGAGAAACGCTGTCTTAGGAATATCCTGCTCCCTAACCCTCAGCTAATGATACCAAGAACGTAGATCAATCTTGGAGAAATATGTGGCTCCCCTTAACTGATTAAATAAATCATCAATCCTGGGTAGCAGATACTTGTTACAAATAGTAACCTTATTCAACTCCCTGTAATCTATACATAGATGAAGCGAACCATCCTTCTTCTTTACAAATAAAACCGGTGCTCCCCAGGGTGAAGTACTCCTACGAATAAAACCCTGGCTGAGTAATTGCTGAATCTGATCCCTCAGCTCTCTCATCTCCACTGGTGCTATCTTATACGGTGCCCTAGCAATAGGCGTAGTGCCCAGAGCTAAGTTAATCATAAAATCAATCTCACGACTAGGTGGCAACCCTGGAATCTCCTGAAATACGTCTGAAAAGTCCTGTACAATTGGTATACGACCCAATGTCACTGTAACCTCCTCCTCCATTTTCTCCTCCATATGGAACAAATAAGTGCTACCGCCTCCCTTAGAACGGGGTATAGCTACAACATACATATCCTGACCAGGTATGGTGAACACAATAGACCTATCAAAACAATTAACTTGGCCATGGTAGTGAGATAACCAATCCATCCCAAGTATCACATCATAAGTGTGCATATCCAGGACCAATAGATTGGCTAGAAATCTGAGTCTGCCAATATCTAGTGTCACAGGCCCATCACTCTCATGTAAAATGGCAATGTTGCCCAACAGTGTAGAAATACCCTGAGGTCTAGTGCATACCATCGTCCTCATCCCAGATAAAGCAACAAAAGTCCTAGCTACAAATGAGTGTATAGCACCCATATCAAATGAAACACGTCCATGCAAACTATGAATAGGAAACTTACCTTCAACAGTCTGAGGTGCCTGTACATCCTGTGGCATGGGGTTGTACACCCTGCCATAGTGCAACTGCTGTCATACTTGTCCATGAGTTTGCGGCGGTGTTGGTAAAGCCAGATGTGTCTGTTCCTGAATCCGTGGAACCTGTGGAGCTGGTAAAGGCACTGGCGCCCTCTGTACCTGCTGCACATACTGTCCATGTCCCTGTCCTTCTTTGGGACACTGCCTGGAGGTATGACCATACTCTCCACAAGTGTAGCAACTACCCTGGAAAGTACCAAATGGCCTCCTCTGTCGGTTAGCCTGTGGCTGACCCTGTCCTGCCTGTGGTCCCCTATTCTGCTGCCTCTGAATAGGTGCCCCATTCCAATGAGCATCTAAACCATTCTTGTGCTTCTTCCAAGGCTGTTGTCCCTGGAACTTACCGTTATCCTTCTGCCGGTGTCCGTTGCCATTCCCCTTTTCAGCTGACTGGTTAGCAGAGTCTTTATCACCCCGCTTCTCACCACGAGCCTGTTGGAAGTTTACGGTCAACCGATACTGCTGAAGTGCGGTGTCCACCACCTGAGCATAGGCAGTGTAGGTTGGACTCCCTGTGATAGCTCGCTTAATGGACCACATCAGTCCCTTAATGAAACTATTGCGCTTCTTCTCCTCTGTATCCACCTCCTCTAGAGCAAAAAGAGACAAGCGCGTGAACTGCTGCTCATACTCTGCCACTGTCATGTTTCCCTGTTCCAGTTTGAGAAACTTGGTCTTCATAGCTGCCTTGACTGCATACAGAAAGTACTTCTCATCAAAATGAGTACTGAACTGATCATAAGTCAAGGTCATCCTCTCTTCTGCAGTGGTAACTAACTCCCACCATTGTAGTGCATCCCCAACTAGCTTGAAGGTAGCAAGCATCTGCTTCTGAACCTCCGTGCACTGAACCAAGTGAAGATGACGCTCAATGTCATGTTTCCACTGGTGAGCTGCTTTCGCATCGGTGGAGCCCGAGAACACAGGTGGAGTCCCCTTTATGAAAGAACTCCTAGCCTTTTCCTATGAGTTAGTCCGAACAACCGGTGCTGGTATAGGTGCCTGCTGAACCAGTGGTTGATTCCGGAGTGCAGCTGTTATCCCAGCTTCTATAGCCAGAGCAACAAAGTTATTAAGGTAAGGAGGAAACTCTGGATCTCTGACCTAATCTGGAGCCTGCTAAACGTTCTCCTGCTTCACCTAAAACTGACCCATGTCATCCTGAAATTCAGGCATTTGCTGTTCATCTTCCATTTGCTGACGCCATAGGAACTCTTGCTGCCTACGTGCCTCCTCCCTTCGTCGATGGTTGTTCCGTTTGGTTCTTGCGTTAACCATGCTGTTAACACATAAAATCAGACATCAATATGATATACTAGGACCATAAAGAATACAACGAATCCTAAACTTAAGCTCTAATCAAGAGATAACGCTACGCAGAAGTCTTAAACGATAGAATCCTAGAGACACTTGAACTTGGAGTACTTTGATACCAACTGCGATACCCCTCAGATCCGAGACACGGGTTGATCAGGCCCAGGCCCAAACTCGAGGGATATCAAACAATTAATATGTACAAACAATGAATACAAGTTGAAATAGAAATAAGTAAAAATGGCTGAGATGAATTATAATGAAAATTCTCAAAATACAATTATTAAGAACCAAACTCCAAAACGTCCAATTATTTTACAACTCGGGTATCCATTTAGTGGACCCCTAATAACAAATCCTAACATAAATAAAATAGCTGAAATCAAACAAAGCTAATAAGGAAACAGTCCTACGTAGTCGGTGGAATAGAAGTCTGTATCTGCTCTACACGATCAAACTCTAACCTTGAAGCTGACGAGCACCTGAAAAATAAAAGAGTGGGTCAGATCCACATGCAAGTCCTGATCTACTATGATCCAAACAGGAATCCGATACGCAAACACATCCTAGATAGATTCAACAATATCTAGAGTAGTCCATATATGTATAAATACACACTATAGGACACTCACTAGTCCAATAGGTCTGTCTCAGCCTAAGTAGAGATACCATACAAATCGCACGTAAAGTGGTTATGAGTACCTAGACCTACCAGGGAACAACACCTACGTCCAGTTATCCATCCTAGGCGATATGCGCGTCCTAACCGTGGTCCTGAGACTCAAGCTCATACTATGGTACCATATCATATATATATATAAAGTCCGTGTCCTCCTAATACAAAATATCACGCATCTAGTATAGAGGTTTGATATATGTACAACAATCCATTCCAGAAACCAAAATTATGTCATTCAGTTATTTACTGACCTGACACTAATAGGAGTTGGACTTAACCTTTACGGTTAATCCACACCTTAATCCACTTTAGGTAGGACTTAGTATTTGAACTAATTAATCCCTAGTATGCCACCGTCCCATACTGGTGCATACAATCCTCCAATCCACATTATTTGATAAAAATAACATTAATTAATTTATCAACAGTTCCCCAAAATATGTATTAGTACAATATAATACATATATAATGACATTAGGTATTCACTAGAGAACCTAGAAATCATGCTCCAATTATTTAGAATGCTAAAATAAATCATAGCGTTCACATCCTCCAAAACAAACGATAAATCGATACAATTATAACAATTTCGGAATCAATTAAATCCAAAACTAAGTATAGTTATATATAATTAATTCACCATACTTATTAACAACACAATTTCAGTAAACGAGATTAAATACATACAATTATAACAATTTGAGTATCAATTAAATCCAAAACTAAGTATAGTTATATATAATTAATTCACCATACTTATTAACAGCACAGTTTCAGTACACGGGATTAAATACATATCAGACATGCATAACAGAGTGTTTAGTCCTTCATTGAATCCCTGGAGTCCACCTAAGCATGCATAGAACACAGATTCATGGGAAAAAATAGAATATAAACTTGCCTTTGAGACTTTGGATGAAAATCTCTAACTGTCGTCTCTATCAACTTCGGCAACGTCGGTTGTATTAAAAGACCTTTGCTGCTCCTAGTTCAGTCCAATAGCACACACCAAACTCCCCTCCTTGATTCAGTCTTAGCTTAAGCCCAAACTCTAGTCTTCCTCTCTTTATATCCCTCTGTAATTCTCTGTATCTCTTGGTCTCTCTGTTTTACAGAATTTGGCTTATTTTTCTAAAACCCTAAACCACCGTATTGCTTGTATTTATAGGTGACAAATGATAAACCTAACCCATGTAATATTAGAGACTGAGCCTTAATTCCAATCATAGCCGGCCCATGAAACTATCTAAGTTGTAACATACGGCGGCTTACTATACAAACCTTCTTAGAGAACCCTACTGTTTAATTAATTAATACATTAAACATTGTTACGAATTTAATCTAATTACATAAATAAATCTCTTAACATAATTAGTTAAACTCATACACCCAAAATTAATAATCACTAACTTAAATCAATTAATGTAATCTAACACATATTTAAACCATTAAAACAAATAAATGAATTTAATTTAATACATTAAACATTGTTACTAATTTAATCTAATTTCATAAATAAATCTCTTAATGTAATTAGTTAAACTAATACACCCAAAATTAATACTCACAAACGTAAATCAATTAATGCAATCTAACACATATTTAAACCATTAAAACAAATAAATGAAATTTAAACACCCAATTAAATAATTAAATCAAATAATTAATTATTAAACCATTAAAACAAATAAATGAAATTTAAACACCCAATTAAACAATTAAATCAAATAATTAATTATTAAAACAACGAAATAATTACCAAATAAGCAAAAAGCCACATAACAATATAATGAAACAAAAAGTAAAAATGCCGAGACTATCCTTTTTAAAATTAGGGGTATTACACCTACCATGTGGCGCGGCGTGGATCTAACGATCAGGATGATAGCTGGTGTGGTGTCGTGCCAATGCACCAAATTGCAATGAAGTGTGACTAAGTTTGAATTTATAAAATGTCACTACTACCTCTAACTACTAATATAGCTAGGGTGAGTAGGAATCGTCCCAAGGGATTAGTTGCGTATTTGAAATGGAAACAAGGTTGGATTAGTAGGTTGAGTGATCAAAAGGTGGTTTGATTGGTTAATTAAAGTACAATGTAAATAAATTCAATAAAAACAACTAAAGTAAATAAAGGGTAGAGAATAAGAGAGAGGGATCTTAGGATTTAGAGGTCACCACTAAACATTACCTTTCTAGATACTCAATGTGTAATGAATGAGGGGAAATATGTATTACAATACTAAGAGGTGTGATTGATTGAATCAACAAGCATGGATGACTAATGAAGTATACATTGTCTAGACAACATAGTGAATAGCACAATATATCAAACTAAGCTATTATTCCTTCCTTTAAGCTCACAATCAACACACTAACAAATTAGAGAATTATAATACTTGCATTCGTAAGCATGGAACATCAAACAACAAGCATGGATTGTCCTCACATCTAAGAAAGTAAAGCAACTACACTACATCTAAGCTAAGGACAAGAAAATTAAACTAAGGTAGAGGCACAGTCCATTAAGAAATGAGTATGAACAATCAAATAAACCACAAGAGTATTCTATTAAAGAACCATGCCTTGACAATCTCTAGATTGATAGTATCATTACACATAGACAAGCATCAATATCACAAAACCAAAAGATAAACACGTGAACATCTACTCTAGCATACATAGACATATGAATATAATGAAATGATCAATTGGAAGTATTAAACAACATAAATCATTGTAGAAACAAGATTCATATATAAATCAAATGTCAAGACAAGATTACAACACAAATCCCCTCAAAATACAAAACATCAAAATCTAGAAGGCATGCTTAGGGCTAACTCTAGCCCCAAGAAGATATTGAGCGACACATTGATGTAGTCATCCAACCCTCAAGGGCCATCTCCATGGTAGGAATGATCTTTTTCGTGATGGAAACCCTAGATGAATGGAAGAACTCCCAAATAGTGTATATTTCTCTAATCTCTAGCCTCCTCACCAAGATTGTAAGAAAATCTATCTATTCATCCCCCATTTTTTTTTGTGTAAAATGGCTCAAAATCCTTATATAGGTAGCTTAAGTGTCACACCCAATGGTCAGGTCTCGTGCACTAGGGCCCTTTCAATGATTACACCACGAGCCATCTTTTAGTGAGCTGGACTCTATTTTTTTTCGGACTTGAGGAGGTTCGATCGATCGAATTCTGATGAGATTGATCGAACTCTGGCTAGATCAATCGAAGTATGACCAGATCAATCAATCCTTGGTAGCGCCTATTTGTAATACGACAAATCTAAGATACTTTTGGGATATTTTGGAAAAAAGACAAAAGTGGTAGGTGGGGATATAATCAAAGAAGTTTGATTGATCTGAAAGAAAGTTGGATCGATAAAAGATGGAAATTTTTGAGGATAAGGACAAGGGGTTTGATCCATCTTGGTGAGGCTGGATCAATTACTGTGAGATCAATCTGGGATATGTCTGATCGATTAAAACTTGTTGTTTTTCACCACTTTGCTCATTCCTTCCATTTAGCTTGAGAGTACTTCTTTTATGCTCTAATTTGGCTGAATTGACTTATTTTGGGGATAAATGCCTGAAAAGGGCAATAACATGAAATTAGTCTAAAATGGGAAAATAAGATAAATAAAGGTTCTAGAGTACTAGAGCTTATGGAGTTTAAATATGCACTTTTTAGTACTCATCACACCCCCAAACTTAAATATTGCTAGTCCCTAGCAATGAATTATAAAGTAAGGGAATGAAATGAACAACTATACAACTATGAACTAGAAAGCAATAAAAGGATAACGCCACTTTCGTAAGGAACACGATTGCATTTAGAGTATGCAATAAGCCTTTTAAACCCCTAGGTTAGCCCTAGTGAACGAGTGAAGTCTCATGAGGGTTTCCAGAAATGATACCCACAAACATTAAGCTCATTCTCACAAAAGAGGCACCAACATTACAAACACACATTGGGAGAAAACTACCTCAAGTATGATATTTTTTCAACCATTTCCAAGTAATCTCCCAAAATATCAACATCAAGCAAGCAAGTACAGTCCTCCACACATCAAGAAAATGATCATGCAAATCAAAACAACTTTAGAATCCTTTTTAAGTGGATTGGTATCTAATATGTTGCTATCTAAGCCAACTAAAGAAATGATCACATACTTACCCTCAAACTAACACACAAATCTAATACCGATCATCAAGACAAAGAGTGGACCTTTTATTAAAGCTTTATTGATCTAGGTGCGCTTATTCTTTTCATTCGATTTTTATTTTTATTTTTATTTTTATTTTTATTTTTTATCCCTAAGAATCAAAGATGGAAGCATAGTGCAATGTGTTGATCTATTAAGCTTTCTAGCGATCCATGAGGTCGAGCGTTAGGTCAATGACTCCCAAACCAGATGGCTTTAAGGCAATAGGCGTTAAAACACCCCTAAGGACTTATAAGCTCAAATCAACTAGGCTACAAATCAAAATTAGCTCCATTTAATCATTTCCCACTTCTCACCTTTTGGGAGAAGTCCTCATATTTTTATTTACTTTTGCAACTTATTTATTTATTATTATTATTTTTTTTTAGAAACAAGTTCAATTATTAACCTAGAGTTTGGGCTCTCTACCTTTCGGCACAAGAAATTCAGTGCTTGATGAGACTAGAATCCCAGCTACTTAGTGAAAATGGTTTGTTTTCTACTTTTATCAAGATGAAAGTTTTTAATACACTACTAGCTCAATTGGGATATAACCAATTCAATAATTAACAAAACGTGTACCCCATAAATGAATGCTAGTGTGCCCTTGTGCTAGTGTAGAATACTAGAGTGAATCTCAAAACAATCACAAAATCAAGATGATGTGGACCACAAATGCAAGCATGATATCAATCTTTCAAAAAATTTACTCATAAATGGTATCCACAAGGCATACAAGGAGTATTGGACTCTCAAGTTAAACAATTTTTAAATTTTATGCAATATAGTCTTCAAAAGATCAAAATCATAACTAGTTATGGACTAATCATAGAAAATCCCTCAAATACACAAGTCATGCTCAATATTTAGAATTGAAAACAAACACTACAAATAACACCTATTAACCCCAAACTTAAACGGCACAGTATCCTCAATGTGCAAAGAAAACAAAGGAAAGCGTATACCAGTGCAGCTATGGCAAAGAATGGCGGGGACATAAATATCCAAAGTGGGTGATATAACCCCCTGAAACTTGGGATTGAGTATGGTCCTAAAAAGATGCCACTAAGAGAAAAGCAAATCAGAAAACAAAGGAGATAATAACAGTACATGATGAGCACTGAAAAGTGCGTAATTAAACCCCTTAAGCTTAGGTATTCTAAAAGCTTTATCTATCTTACTTTCCCATTTTAGACTAATTTCATGTTATTTCCCTTTTTAGGTACTTATCCCAAAAATAAGTTAATTCAGCCAAATAAGAGCTTAAAAGAAGCAATCTCAAGCTGAATGGAAGAAAGGAGCAAAGTGAAAGCAAAATGAAGCAAAGTGTGGAAATCAGCAAGTTCGATCGATCTCAACATTCCTTTGATCAATCAGAGCAACATTGATTTGGACACTTCAAGATGGATCCAAGCATTTGTCCTTATCCAAAAGATTCCACCATGTTCGATCGATCCAACTTATCTTCAATCGATCGAAAATATTTGATCTTATCCACACCTACCACTTTTGTCCCTTTTCCAAAATATCCCAAAATATCTTAGAAATTTGTCTTTGTTCAAAAAGGCGCTGCCAAGGATGATCGATCTCTATAGCATTCGATGGATCTCACCAATGTTTGATCAATCTCAACATAGTTCGATCGATCGAACCTCCTCAAGTCCGAAATAAAATAAATTCCAGCTCATTAAAAGTTGGCTCATGGTGCAATCATTGAAAGAACCCTAGTACACGAATCCAGACCATTGGTGTGACACTTAAGCCTCCTATATAAGGATTTTGAGCCATTTTTACACATAGTTTTGGAAGATTGAACATATCTTCAATACACATATCATATCTCATATCTTGGAGAGGAGGCCAGAGACTAGAGAGCTTTTTACACATCTCTGGGAGTTCTTCCATTCTTCTAGGGTTTCCATCAAGAAAGAGGTCATACCTACCATGGAGATAGTCCTTGAGGGTTGGATGACTACTTCAATGAGTGGCTAGACATCTACTTGGGGCTAGAGTAGCCCCTAAGTTTGCTTCCTAAACCTAGTGTTTTGTATATTTTCAGGGATTTGCTTGTAATAAATGTTTTGATCTTCGATTTATATACATATCTTCTGGTTTCTACTTGATGTGTATGGATTAATGCTTTCAATTGATTATTTACTTCCAACCATATGTCTATGTATACTACAATGGATGATTTATGTGCTTTTCTCTAGATTTAGTGGAGTTTATGCATGTCTATGTGTATGGATGAAGTTAATCTAGAGATGGTCAAAACATAGTGCTTAATTGAACACTCTTGCAATTTATTTGATAGTTCACACTTGTTTCTTGATGGATTGTGCCATACCTTTAGCTTACTTAGTTTAATTTCTATGTCTTTAGTGTATATGTAGTGTAGTTGCCTTAGATTCATAGATAGGTGGATAATCTCTTCTTGTTCCTTGGTGTTCCATACCTATGAATGCAGATGGTGTACACTTCTAGATTGTTGCGTGTGCATAAATTGTGGTTTCTTGAATGGATTTTGGTCTCATTTGATAGGTTGTGCTTTCCATTTGAATTGGCTAGACAATCTATATTTATTTGCGATCCATGCCTAGTTTCAATTAATGCCACACACCCACACAAAAGTTACAATTCAATTTCCCCCATTAATATACAATTGTTAATGTCTAGTGAAGCCAAGCTTAGTGGTGAGCTCTAGTACCCAAGTCCTTTTCTCTATATCTTTTTCCCTACATTCTAAATTATTACCTTTTACTTGCGTTAATTTCAGTTTCATTAGAGTTAAATCAACCAAACAAGCCATCTTTTAATCATTTGACCTACTAACCCTATACATTGTTTCCATTGCAAGCATGCCTACAATCCCTTGGGACGATCCCTACTCACCCTAGCTCTATTTTTAGTTAGAGGAAGTAGTGGCTTTTATAAATTTAAAACTTGTCCAGATTGCACACGCACACTCTTAGTGCATCTTTAAACATTGGTACTCGCAATAACCACCAAGTTTTTGGCGCTGTTGTTGGGGATTTCAATTGGCAACGCTGTGTTTTGGAAACAAATAGGAATTAGTACTCTTTTGATTGTGTCTTTACTTTTTTTTTTTTGTTACTTATTGTGTTGTTCTTGATTGGCTAGGTGCATTGAGCTAAGATAGTCAAGTAAAGAGAATTAAAGAGCAAAGGAAGCAAGGAAGCCAAGTGAAGCTAAGCAAAAGCAAAAAGGAGCTAAAATCTAAAAATATTTGCAAAGCTTAGCAAGGCTTGGAAATTGAAAATGAATTGAAGTTGCTTAAGGACCTTTTCTGAAATCTTTCTAACTCAATCTCTAGTTAAATCGTCGGCCCGCGTGGTGGCATGTTTTTCATTTCATAGATAAATTATGAGTCCGTGTGGAGGCAATTTACTTTTACTTTGCATATTGTTCAAACATAGGAGTATGGGATCAATGTATGTGGAGAATGTTTGTTGATTGATTTGTTGTGGGGGCGAAGTGATTGTTATTTGCTTGTTATTTGTTTTGCTAGTGCATACATGGTCGTAGGTCATTAAATCATACTCTTGACCATCCTAATTTGCATCTTGAATTAGTTGTTCGTAATCATAGGGGAAGAGGTAGTTCTCATCACTCCATTTTACCAATGGAGGAATTGAATGACGACCATGTGAAGGACCTTGGTCACATAGACCAACAAGGCATCCTCCACCCTAATGTGCATCATGAAAATATTCAAGTACCATTAGGCATCCCTAGACCATTCATCCCACCACAACAACAAGGCCAAATTCCATTGGGAATACCTCGGCCAATTTTTGCTCCACAACCTCCCATTATGCAAGGCAATTAAGGTGTTCGAGTAGCACCGCCGGTTGTGAATCCTCCCATTGCTTTAAGAGACCATTATGTACCTAATGAATACAATGCACCTACTTGCATTCAATTACCCCAATTAGAGCACATCACTATGAGATTAAACCACAAACCATTCAAATGCTCCCTAACTTTCATATACTTCCAAGTGAAGAACCTTATAAGCATTTGGATGAGTTTCTTGAAGTATGTTCCACCGTGAAATACACAGACATGCCAAGAGAAGTGTTAAGACTCAAACTTTTTCCTTTTACCCTTAAGGACAAGGCAAAATATTGGTTCAACAATCTTAGACCTTTTTCAATAACTTCTTGGGCAGAAATGTAACAAGAATTCTTGAAGAAGTACTATTCGGTTTTAAAGACCAATGCCATGAGAACTTCCATTCGTGAATTTTCTTAAGGGGATGGGGAAATGTTTCATGAGGCATGGGAAAGGTTTAATGACTTGCTTAGGAAATGCCCATATCATGACATACCTAAGTGGCAACTAGTTCAATATTTCTTTGGAAGTTTACCAGATAGTCACAAGGGTATGGTTGATGCATCTATAGTTGGTTCTTATCTTGATAAGCATGAGGATGATGTGTAGTAATTGTACGAAAGTATGAGTGAGAATTCAATGCATAGATCTTTATCCTCTAAAAATGGTATAAATTTAAGTGGAAGGAAGAATGTTGGCTTATATCAAGTTGACAATTCCAATGATATAGCCGCCGAGATGAAATCTTTGTCTTAAAGGTTCTATCAATTCTTGATCAACCAAACTTCGACGAATCAAGTATCTTCCTCCCCTAATCATATTCATCATCGTGCATCTAATAAATCTTGCATGACTTGTTCAAGTGTTTTACATTCTACTTCCAATTGTCCCCATGGACATGTGCCAAGTAAAAACCATGAGCAAGTGAATGCTACATTTGTCAACTAAGGGAATAATCCCTATGGCACTCATTACAATTCAAGTTAGAGGAACCATCCAAACTTCTCTTGGAAAAGCCAAGGTGAAGGCTCAAACCTTCCCCAAGGTGGTTTTCAAAACAAGTATGTTCCACCTCCAATGCAAAGCCAAGGTTCCCAAGGTTATAGATCTTCTTTTCAATCATCACATAGAAATCAGTTCTCTAATTCTCATTTCCCTAACCAATCATCGTATTCCCAAGGAAATTCTAGGAGTCCCACTTTTGAGGAGAAAGTATTGACCGCTCTAGGTACTCTAGAGGCGAACACTCAATTGCTTCATTCCCATTCTCAATCCATTGCTATGCTAGAAACCCAAGTCGGGCAAATAGCTAGTACTTTAAATGCTAAAGAAAAAGGGAAGATGCCTTTGAATGGACCACTAAAGCAACAATGTGTTGTGGAGACTCATCAGAAGGTCACACAATCGAACATGTCAATGCGGTGACAACCTTGAGAAGCGAGAGAATTGTGGACAACCAAGTGAGTATGTCCAATGAAGAGAGTGAACCGGTGCAACCAAAAGTTGACACCTGTTCTGTTTCACATCCTATTCCTCCTTCATTGCATGTGCGTGACCCCTTTGTTGAAAAAGTAATGGAAAATGATTTGAACAAAGTTTTAAAAGATGATTTGAAAATTTCTAGTGACAGTTTGAAAAATTCTTGTGTTGAAAATTCTTCAAAGAAAAATTTTGAAAAAGCTTTTGAGCCTAAAGCTCCATTTCTAGATGCCTTGAAAGGATCTATTTCTCTTGACAAACAAAAGACCAAGACTAATGAAATCATTGATGTGTTTAGGCAAGTGAAGATCAATCTTCTGCTTTTGGATGCAATTAAGCAAATTCCAGCTTATGCCAAATTTTTGAAAGATCTTTGCACCTAAAAGAGGAAGAACAAAAGCCAAGCACCAAGGAAAGTGGTCTTGACCGAGCAAGTGAGCTCCATTTTGCAAGATAACACTCTTCCAAAGTTTAAGGACCCCGGTTCACCTACTACTCCTTGCATTATTGGTGACCATGTCATTAATCAGGCTCTTCTAGACTTAGGAGCATGTGTCAACCTTCTTCCATATTCGGTATATGTCAAATTGGGCTTAGGAGACTTAAAACTGACGTCAGTGGTTTTACAACTTGCCGACCGATCTATCAAAAATCCTAGGGTATCATTGAGGATGTTTTGATTAAGATTGATAAGATCTTTTTTCCCATTGATTTCGTTGTCAAAGACACGGAACCAGTTCCGAATCCCAAGAGCCAAATTCCTGTTATCCTTGGCCGTCCCTTCTTGGCAACCGCAAATGCCAACATCAATTGTAGGACGGGGATAATGAAAATCTCATTTGGCCACATGAAGGTGAAGTTGAACATTTTTAATCCAACCCCGAATTCGATAGACAAGCATGAAGAAGTATGTGTTGTAGAAAGGTGTCTTGAAAATGAACTTGATAAAATTGAGTCTTTGCTTGAAAATGGAAGTTCTAATAGTTCATCTTCAAACTTGAATTCAAGAATTATTATTTCAAAACCAAGTGTTCCAAGGGCATGGAAGCCCAAGAGTTGCATAAACCAAGGACCATCAATGTCTTTTGAATCAAATCCAATGAGTTCTCTAGAGAACCATTTGTTGGGTGGGATTCAAAAATCTATTCACCTCGTCAAGGAGGGGATGCATAACAAGATATTTGATCTAGGCTAAAAGAGCCCAACATCTTACTAAAGACGTTAAAGACTAGCAATGCTTCGTAGGGTTTACAACCCGATTCCTCCCTCATTTCTATTTTACCTTTTATTTCTTGCGTCGCCTAGATATATTCTGGGTTTATACACATTGCTAGGAACTGTGATTGAGAATGCATGCACTTCCATTCTGAAAATTGGCATTTTGCACTTGTCGATCAATCTCAAAAGAGGTTCGATCGATCGAACATCATCTTTGCATCCAATCATCTCTCAATCCCATCGATCAAGAATTTCCTGCATATTTCAGTTCTCTGTGTATCGAGCAAACTTCAGTTAAGATCGATCTGAGTGCTCCAAGATCGATCAAAATTTTCTTCAGATTGATCTTCATTCTATACTTAGAAAATTTTTTGAAACCCATGAAAAAGGCCTCTCTGTGTATCGATTGAACTTGTCTGCATGTTTTCACCTATTCGATCGATCGAAGTATCTTCCAGATCGATCTTGGAATGATTAATCTGTGTCCATTTATTGACTTTGACTGCTGATTTATTTATATATATATATATATATATATATATATATATATATAATACAAAAATACTTTTCTTTTATTTTTATTTTATTTTAAAATAATAAAATAAAATATTTTCAAAAAAAAAATCCAAGAACATTTTCATTTTATTTTTATTTTTATTTTTATTTTCAAAAATCCAAAAATATATATATATTTTTAATTCTAAAAAGAAAAAAAAAAAATCAAAAATACTGTGTCATTTTGAGCTTAGATCAATCTGTGTTCTTAAAAGATTAATCTATGTTCGATCGATCTGAGATTTTTCATGATCGATCGAACATATCAGGAATCGTTTTTAAAAATAGAAACCCTAGGGTCATTTGATCGATTTACACATCGATCTCAACCCTCATCACCTCCTACCATTGTAACCCATCTTCCCAACCTCCGGCGAGTTTCCCGAGCTTCGAAATCTCATCTCCACCTCTCGGTCTCATCTCACCTCCTTCATCTCCACTTCTCTCATTCGACTTGGTGAGTTCTAAGATTTATTTCCATTTTCGAGCTTCAACCTATATGTTTTTGATGTTTCCATGATTAGATCTAAGTTTCCATAATGAATTCTTTCCATTTTTGATCTTTGAAGCATGTATCTATATACGTATATATAAGTGTATATATATTTGTATATATTTTCATTTTAAATCCGATTTTGGGGGTCACATGCCTATTCAAGTGACCATTTTTGTGTTGTTGAGGTGTAGGGGGACCCATAAGCTTGCTTGGTACCCCCCGTGTCATCCACGTCACAGATCTGTGACTTTTCAAATTTGTCACAGCAGTTCGATCGATTGAAGTTTTCTTTGATCGATTAGAGAAAAATCGATCGAACTTTGTCCTGATCGATCTGAGAAAAATCGATCTCATATTTTCCTGATCGATCGAACTTCACAGATTTGCATATGTGTACTTCGCACACCATCCATAATGTTCATACTAGTTTCTTAATGCCCAATGCCTATGTTTTCCACATTGGATGCATTCCATACTTACACTGTTTAGTATATTTTACTTAGTTACTGTTTATTTGGTCACGTCATCACTTGCATAGATTCACGTCTATTATTCTGAGTTGTCTATCTCACTTGACATACACATTTCTATATACTATATTTCAATTCTCTATTATCTGTTACTGATTTATTTTGCAAGTGTTTCTTTTCTGTTTTGCAGACCATGGCACGGGTTAAGACAGTTGCCCGTCAACAGTATCCAATGAGAGTACTACAGCGTGTAGAGGAGCCCGTAGAGCCTTCTCATGCCCAAGATCCAGAGCAGTTACAGGAGTATAAGGAACCAGCTCCGGCTCAGTCTAACCGCTCTGCCTCTACCACTTCTGCATCTTCATTTCATTCTGATGAGGATGAGCATATATCTTTTCCTTCTCCACCATTGGTACATCCTGGGCAAGTCCAAAACTGACCTGTCTGGAAGTTCAGACGCCTTTCAGTGTCCCATAAGTCCATATTTGACATAGCATTCTTTTCCCGGTCAATCTTGACCCGGGTAGCTTTTGACGACATTGAGCGGCGCGGCATTCTAGCCATTCTGGCACCAATTACTTATCTAGTTTTCCTACCGCTTGTTCGGATGTTCTTCTAGAACCTCCGGCCGGCCCCGGGTAATCTGTCAGAGCTGCAGACTACTATTGATGGCCACCCTATCATCATCAACATCGACACTTTGGCCACTTCTTCTCGGTGCCCACATGTCTGCCCTCTAGGGCTTGATTATCTTATTTTGAGGAGGCGTTCTAATGTAGACATGGTCGTTGCCCTCACTGGCCACTATGCAGCTGGCGAGACTTTCGCCACCCAGACTTATCTGCCCGACGACCTATGGTTTTTCGATTCAGTCTTGTACTGAAATGTGTTTATGGTAGGGCATAGGATCTAGAGGCATTATTATATTCTGGCAGCCCTTTATGCTTTCTACACTGGGCACTGGTTCTCCATTCCGGCACTCTACTGGAGTATCATGATGAAGCTATACACAGATTATATCAGTAAGGCCAAGCCCAAGCAGGCTAAGTATCTCCCCTTTTCTCATCTTATTACTCAGATCCTCCTGGACCAGTGCTACCCTTTCCATCCACATGAGCGTTTTGAGTCAGGGGCTTGCCACTATGGCAAAAAGGACTAGAACAAGAGCTACAATGCTCTTATCAAGAGCTTGGAAGAGGACGCTATCTTAGCAGTAGAGGAGGTTGCAGAGGCTAAGGAGGCGAAGATGGCAACAGCAACAGCGTACGATCTAGCAGACGCACCGGTAGCTACAGTACATATAGATATAGACCTGGAGTAGCAGCCTCCAGCAGAGGAGCTACCACATCACTCTCCAGTTGGGTCGCCACTTCATTCCCAGGAGAAGACTCAAGATGTACCACAGTTTCATGATCCAGTTATTCCTGAGGCTCCAGTTCCGATACCTAGCTTAGGAGAGCATGTCTAGTCTTTAAAGGATGCAGTACTCTATCTCAAAGCAGATATTTTTACTCTCTATACAGATGCCTTAGCTACGCTGCGTGACATATCTAGAGATATCCGGGGATCACGCCCCGCTCGCCCTACCTCCTCTACCTGATCTTTTTATCTCTCTTTTATCTGATATATATCTGTGATATTTAACTGTTCTTTCTGATACTGATATGATATTTTGCGGCCAGTCTGTCGGCCCAAACACTGTGATGTACCATATACTGTTTATTATTTTTCTTTCTATACATGTTATCTTTTGGATGTCATATCTTTATATTGATATATCTGCCTCTGATTGACTCTATTATCAAGTACATCCCAATGATTTCAGTGAGAAAGTGCTGCCCAAATTTTTCAGGACCATTCTTTTTCCTCTCTCCTTAGTTCTTTTCTTATCCCATTAAAGAAACATATCCACTGTGCACTGTTATTATCCCTTTGATATCTGATATGTTTTATCTAAGTGCCATCTTTTTAAGACCGCAGTCAATTCCAAGTTTGGGGGGGGGGGGGGGAGTGGTTATACCACCCACTTTGAATATTTGCGTCCCGGTCATTCTTTGCATTAGTTGCACTGGTATACTTTTTCCTTTTGTTCTCTTTGCACATTGAGGACACTGTGCCATTTAAGTTTGGGTGTAATGGGTGTTAACTGCAGTATTTGCTTTCAATTCAAACTTTTAAGCATGACTTGTGTATTTGAGATATTTTTTATTATTGGTCCATAACTAGTTGTGATTTTGATCTTTTGAAGACTCTATTGCTTAAAATTTCAAGATTGCTTGACTTGAGAGTCCAATACTCCTTGTATGCCTTCTGGATGCCATTTAGGAGTAAATCTTTCGAAAGATTGATATCATGCTTGCACTTGTGGTCCATAATATCTTGATTTTATAATTGTTTTGAGATTCACTCTAGGATTCTACACTAGCACAGGCACACACTAGCATTCATTTATAGGGTACATGCTTTGTTGAATATTAAATTCGTTATATCCCAATTGAGCTAGTAGTGGATTAAAAGCTTTCATTTTGATAAAGGTAGATAACAAACCCTTTTCATTAAGTAGCCGGGATTCTAGCCTCATCAAGCACTGAATTTCTCACGTCGAAAGGTGGAGGGCCTAAACTCTTGGTTAATAATTGAATACACAAAAAAAAAAAAAAAAAAAAAAAAAAAAAAAAAGGAAGGACTTCTCCCAAAAGGTGAAAAGTGGGAAATTATTAGATGAAGATTGTTTTGATTTGAGCTTGTAAGTCTTTAGGGGTGTTTTAACACCTAGTGCCCTAAAGCCGTCAGGTTTGGGAGTCATTGACCTAACGCTCGACCTCATGGATCGCTAGAAAGTTTAATAGATCAACACATTGCACTATGCTTCCATCTCTGATCCTTAAGGATAGGAAAAAAAATAAAATAAAATAAAAAATAAGCGCACCTAGAACAATAAAGCTTTAATAAAAGGTGTACTCTTTGTCTTGATGATCGGTACTAGATTTGTGTGCAAGTTTGAGGGTAAAGATGTGATCATTTCCTTGGTTGACTTAGATAGCAAAATATTTGATGTTGGTTCACTCAAAAAGAATTCTAGAGTTGTTTTGATTTGCATGATCATTTTCTTGTTGTGTGAAGTACCATATTTGTTTACTTGATGTTGAGATGTTGGGAGATTGCTTGGAAATAGTTGAAAAATTGCATACTTGATGTAGTTTCCCCCAATGCTTGTTTGCAACATTGGTACCTCTTTTATGAGAATGAGCTTAATGTTTGTGGGTATCATTTCTGAAAACCCTCACGAGACTTCACTCGTCCACTAGGGGTAACCTAGGGGTTTAAAAGGCTTGTTGCATATACTAAATGCAATCGTGTTCCCTACGAAAGTGGCGTTATCTATTTATTGCTTTTTAGGTCATAGTTGTATAGTCATAAACTTCATTCCTTTACTTTATAGTTCATTGCTAGGGACTAGCAATATTTAAGTTTGGGAGTGTGATGAGCGCTGAAAAGTGCGCAATTAAACCCCTTAAGCTTAGGTATTCTAGGACCTTTATCTATCTTGCTTTTCCTTTTTATACTAATTTCATGTTATTGCCCTTTTTAGGTACTTATCCCAAAAATAAGTTAATTCAGCCAAATAAGAGCTTAAAAGAAGCAATCCCAAGCTGAATGGAAGAAATGAGCAAAGTGGAAACAAAATGAAACAAAGTATGGAAATCAGCAAGTTCAATCGATCTCCACATTCCTTCGATCGATCAGAGCAACATCGATCTGGACACTTCAAGATGAATCCAAGCCTTTGTCCTTATCTAAAAGATTCCACCATGTTCGATCGATCCAACTTATCTTCGATCGATCGAAAATATTCGATCTTATCCACATCTATCGCTCTTGTCTCTTTCCCAAAATATCCCAAAATATCTCAGAGATTTGTCTTTATTCAAAAAGGCACTACAAAGGATGATCGATCTCTACAGCATTCGATGGATCTCACCAATGTTCGACCGACTCAACACAATTCGATCGATCGAACTTCATCAAGTCCGAAATAAAATAAGTTCAAGCTCTTTAAAAGTTGGCTCATGGTGCAATCATTGCAAGGACCCTAGTGCACGAATCCAGACCATTGGGTGTGACACTTGAGCCTCCTATATAAGGATTTTGAGCCATTTTTTCAAATAGTTTTGGAAGATTGAACATATCTTCAATACACATATCATATCTCATATCTTGGAGAGGAGGCTAGAGACTAGAGAGCTTTTACACATCTTTGGGAGTTCTTCCATTCTTTTAGGGTTTCCATCAAAAAGGAGGTCATGCCTACCATGGAGATAGCCCTTGAGGGTTGGATGACTTTAATGAGTGGCTAGACATCTCTTTGGGGCTAGAGTAGCCCCTAAGTTTGCTTCCTAAACCTAGTGTTTTGTATATTTTTGGGGATTTGCTTATAATAAATGTTTTGATCTTGGATTTATATACATATCTTGTGGTTTCTACTTGATGTGTATGGATTAATGCTTTTAATTGATTATCTACTTCTAACCGTATGTCTATGTATGCTAGAATGGATGATTCATGTGATTTTCTCTAGATTTAGTAAAGTTTATGCATGTCTATGTGTATGGATGAAGTTAATCCAGAGATAGTCAAAACATAGTGCTTAATTGAACACTCTTGTAATTTATTTGATGGTTCACACTTGTTTCTTGATGGATTGTGCCACACCTTTAGCTTACTTAGTTTAGTTTCTATGTCTTTAGTGTAGATGTAGTGTAATTGCCTTAGATTCATAGATAGGTGGACAATCTCTTCTTGTTCCTTGGTGTTCCATACTTATGAATGCAAATGGTGTATGCTTCTAGATAGTTGTGTGTGCATAAATTGTGGCTTCATTGAATAGATTTTGGTCTCATTTGATAGGTTGTACTTTCCATTTGAATTGGCTAGACAATCTATACTTATTTGTCATCCATGCCTAGTTTCAATTAATGTCACACACACACACACAAGTTACAATTCAATTTCCCCCATTGATCTACAATTGCTAGTGTCTAATGAAGTCAAGCTTAGTGGTAAGCTGTAGTACCCCAAGTCCTCTTCTATATATCTTTTACCTACATTCTAAATTGTTACCTTTTACTTGCTTTAATTTCAATTGCATTGTAGTTTAATCAACCAAACAAGCCATCTTTTGATCATTTGACCTACTAACCCTATAAATTTTTTCCATTACAAGCATGCCTACAATCCCTTGGGATGATCCCTACTCTCCCTAGCTATAATTTTAGTTTGAAGAAGTAGTGGCTTTTATAAATTTAAAACTTGGTTACATTGCACACTCACACTCTTATTGCATCTATAAACGTTGGTGCCCGCGATAACCACCAGTGCATAGTGGACATGCAAGTGTAAATGGGATGATAAATGAACGAAGGAGAGAAGAATAAGGATGGTCCTAAAAAAATTTGTGCAGCACTCTCTCTCTATAGTCACTAGGATGCACCTAATAATGGACTCAATCACAGATAAATAGATCAATATAATATCCTGACATCCAAAAATATCATGCATATGATAATAAAAATAAAAACAGTATAAGGTACAAAATAGTATCTGGTTAACAGATTGGCCGCAAAAATATAGTAATAATGTCAAAGTAACTGTCAAATAGCACAGATATATAAAACGATGAAAGAGAGATATAGAGATTAAGCAGATGAGGTCAATCGGGCGGGGCATGATCCCCGGATATTTCTGGAAATGCCCTGCAGCGCAGTCAGTATGTCTAAGCGGAGAGTAGTCACATAAGCTCAGAGAGAGACAACTGTATCCTCCAAGGTCTAGATACGCTCTCCTAAGCTGGGTGTTTGAACTGGAGCATTAGGGATGACTGGATCATGAAACTGAGGAATATCCTGAACCTGCTCCTGAGAATGTAATGGCGACCTTGCCGAAGAGTGATGTGGTAACTCTATTGGAGGCTCTCGCTCCAAATCTATATCCATATACGCATCCGTAGCCACCTGTGGATCTGCTAGATCATTTGCTGCTGCTGTTACTACTACTTGCTGCTCCTCCATCGCTGCTAACTATGCCTCCTCTACTGCCAAGACGGCTTCATCCTCAAGACTCTTAATAAGAGCGTTGTAGCTCTTATTCCAGTCCTTCTTGCCATAGCAGTAATCACCTGACTCAATATGTTCTACCGCATGAAAAAGATAATGCTAATCTAGGAGGATCTAGGTAATCAGATGTCCGAAGGGAAGGAAAGTGGCTCACCCAGGCTTAGCCTTGCTGATGAAGCTCGCATATAATCTCATCATCACACTCCAATAGAGTGCAGGAACAAAACACCAATGGCCTGTATAGAAGGCGTAGAGGGCAGCAAGAAAATCTGAACGCCACTGGATCTTATGGTCCACCATAAATGCATTTTGGTATAATACCAAATCGAAGAACTATAAATCATCAAGCAAATAAGTCCTGGTGGTGAATGTCTCGCCATCACTATAAGGGCCAGTCAATGCAATGGCCATATCTGCTTTAGAAGGCCTCCTCAAAATAGGATAATCAAGGTCGGGAGGGCAGACATGTGGGCACCGAGAAGATATGGCCAATGTCTCGACTATGAAATGGATGAGATGGCCATCAATAGTAGTTTGCAACTTCGATAGATTACTCAGGGCTGGCCGGAGGTTCAAGTAGAACAGCCAGACAAGCCGCGAGTAAATAGGGTAGGTTACAGGGGCCAAAATAGCTGAAATGCCGCGCCGGTTAGTCTCATCAAAAGCTGCCTTGGTCAGAGTCGACCGAGAGAAGAAAACGGTGTCAAAGACAAACTTATGTGCCACTAAAAGGTGTGAATATCTCCTGATAAGTCTATCTCAGACCTGGGCGGGCTGTGCTGGTGGTGGTGAAAGAGATGGTATGTGCTCAGCCTCATCTGCCGATGAAGAAGATAAAGATGTAGAAGTAGGAGAGGCAGAGTGCTCAGACTGAGCTGGAGCTGGCTCCTCACGCTCCTCAGGCTCCTCCACTCGTTATCACACTCGACCCTGATACTGCCAGTGAGCAACAGTCTTGACTCGGGCTATGGTCTTCAAAAGAAAGAAACACTTGTAATTGTAGTTAGTAACAGGAAATAGTATTTGAGATATAGAATTGAAAGCACACAAACAGAAACATGTTTGTCAAGTTAAAATAGACAACTCAGAATGAATCACATGAATCTATGCAAGTGATAATATAGCCAGGTATAGACATTGAATATTCAGATAATAAAGCATGCTAAACAATATAAGTATGAAATGCATTAAATGTGGAAAACACAGGCATTGGGCATAAATAAACTAGCATGAACACTATGGAGGGTGCAGGGGTATGAATATGCAAAGTATGGAAATTTAATCGATCATGCAAAAGATGAGATTGATCTAAGTTGGATCGATCTAGACATGGTGAGATCAATCTTGCTCTGATCGATCTGAGCACAACTGAGATCGATCGAACTCTGCAAAAAATATGAACAGTCACGGATCTGTGACGTGGACAACACAAGGGGCACCTGAGCAAGCTCGTGGTCCCTTAACTCCTTAACAAGTCAATATTGGTCACTTAACTAGGCACGTGACCCCCTAAATCAAAATCAAAACAAATTATATACATAAATATATACATATATGTATACACATAATTGAAAAGTCAAAAATGGCAACAGTGAAACATGGAAACTCTTGATCTAAACATGCAAATCATGGAAATTACTAGATTAAGGCTCGAAAATGAAACACAAGATCGAAACTTACCAAATCAAGGGAGAGAAGTGGAGACCTAGAGAGAAAGAAAATTAGGATCGAGCATGGAAGCTTTGGAAGGTCGCCGGAGGTTGGGAAGAAGATGGAACAGTGGTGAGGAAGAAAGGTAGGGTCAAGGTCGATGTTGAAATCGATCCAAATGACCCTTGGGTTATATTTTAAAAACGATATCCGATATGTTCGATCGATCACTAGGAAATCAGATCGATCATGAAAGAACTCAAATCGATCTCACTCACAAAACGATATAGTACTTTTGAAAATTTTTGAATTTTTTTTTTTTTAAATTAAAATTAAAAATGAAGTTAAAGTCAACAGGAAGCATTCAGATCGATCGAACATAGATCGATCAAATCTCGATCGATCCAACAGCTAAAAACCTGCAGATATGTTCGAACGATACACATAGAGGTGATTTTTCAAGGCTTCAAAAAATTTTCTGAGTATAGAATGAAGATCGATCCAAGGAATAACTAAATCAATCTAGGAATTTCAGATCGATTGAGAATGAGGTTCGCACGATACACGGAGAGTTGAAATATGCAGGAAATTTACGCACGATGGGACAGAGAGATGATTGGATGCAGAGATGAATGTTCGATCGATCTGAATTCTTCTCAGATCGATCAAAAAGACACTAAATGTCTAATTAAAAGCTGAAAGTGCAAGCATTCTCAATCAAAGTCCTTAACAATGTGTATGAACCCAGAACAGATCTAAACAACGCAAGAAATGAAAGGTAAAATAGAAATGATGGAGGAATAGGGTTGTAAACCCTATGAAGCAATAGTCTTTAACGTCTCTAGCAAGACGTTAGGCTCTTTTAGCCCAGACCAAAAATCTTGTTATGCATCCCCTTATTAACAGGGTGGAAAGCACTTTGAATTCCACCAACAAATGGTTCCCTAAAGAACTTATTGGATTTGAATCAAAGGAGATTAACGATCCTTGGTCTATGCAATTTTTGGGCTTCCATGCCTTTTCAACACTTGTTTTCAAAGCAACATTTTTACAAATCCTTTTTGAAGGCAAACTATTTGAAATTCCATCTTTAAGCAAAGACTCAATTTTTTTAAAGTTATTTTCAAGACACTTTTCTACAACACATGCTTCTTCATGCTTATCCATTGAATTCAAGGTTGGATTAAAAATGTTCAACTTCACTTTCATGTGGCCAAATAAGATTTTCATTATCCCCGTCATACAATTTATGTTGGCATTTGCGGTTGCCAAGAAAGGACGGCCAAGCATAACGGGAATTTGGCTCTTTGGATTTAGAACTGGTTCCGTGTCAATGACAACGAAATCAACCAGGATGAAGAACTTATCAATCTTGATCAAAACATCCTCAATAATACCCCGGGGCTTTTTGATGGATCGGTCAACAAGTTGCAAAACTACCGACGTCGGTTTTAAGTCTCCTAAGCCCAGTTTAACACTTGCTCCTAAATCTTTAAAACCCCGATTAATGACATGGTCACCAATGATGCAAGAAGTAGTAGGTGAACTGGGGTCGTTAAACTTTGGGAGAGTGTTGTGCTGCAAAATAAAGCTTACTTACTCGGTCAAGACCACTTTCTTTGGTGCTTGGCTTTTGTTCTTCCTCTTTTAGGTACAAAGATCTTTCAAGAACATGCATAAGCCAGAATTTGTTTGATTGCATCCAAGAGGGGAAGATTGATATTCACTTACTGAAACACTTCAATGATTTCATTCACTTTGGTCTTTTGTTTTTCAAGATAAATGGATCATTTTAAGGCATCCGAAAATGGAGCTTTAAGCTCAAAAACCTTTTCAAAATCATTTTTCTCAACATCTTCAACACAAGAATTTTTCAAACCCTTTTTCAAATCATTGCTCAATTCATTTTTCACAACTTTCTCAACAAGATCATCATGCACATGCAATGAAGGACGAATAAAATGTGAAATGGGACAGGTGTCAACTTTCGGTTGCACCTGTTCACTCTCTTTATTTTATTCACCAACTTAGTTATCAACAATTTTCCCATTTCTCAAGGTTCTCACTGCATTGACATGCTCAATTGTGTAACCTTCCGATGAGGAATTGGTTTCCACAACAAATTGTTGCTTTTGTGGGGAATTTAGAGGCATCTTCCCTTTCTCTCTAGCATTCAAGGTACTAGTTATTTGCCCAACTTAGGTTTCTAGCTTCGCAATAGATTGGGAATGGGAGTGAAACAATTCAGTGTTTGCCTCCAAAGTACCCAAAGCAGTCAACACTTTTTCCTCAAAAGTGGGACTCCTCAAATTTCCTTGAGAATAAGATGATTGATTAGGAAAATGAGAGTTAGAAAATTAATTTCCATGTGATGATTGAAAAGATGATCTATAACCTTGGGAACCTTGGCTTTGCATTGGAGGTGGAACGTACTTGTTTTGAAAACCACCTTGGGGAGAGTTTGAGCCTTCTTCTTGGCTTTTCCAAGAGAAGTTTGGATGGTTCCTCCACTCGGGATTATAGTGTGAGCCATAGGGATTATTCCCTTGGTTGACAAAAACGGCATTTGCTTGTTTATGGTTCTCATTTTGCACATGTCCATGGGGACAATTGGAAGTAGAATGTAAGACCCTAGAACAAGTCATGCAAGATTCATTAGACGAATAATGAATATGATTAGGGGAGGAAGGAACTTGATTTTCCAAATTTTGGTTAATAAAAAATTAATCAAACCTTTGAGATAAAGATTTCACCTCGGCGGTTATGTCATTGGAATTGTCAACTTGATATAAGCCAATATTCTTCCTTCCACCTAGATTTCTACCAATTGTAGAAGATAAGGATCTATGCATTGAATTCTCACTCATGCTTTCATATAGACGCCATACATCATCCTCATGCCTATCAAGATAAGAACCACCCATGGAAGCATCAACCATACCCTTGAAATTATCCGACAAACTTTCAAAGAAAAATTGCACCAATTGTCATTTAGGAATGTCATGATGTGGATACTCCTAAGCAAGTCATTGAGGTGCTCCATGCCTCGTGAAATAATTTCCCTTCCCCTTGAGAAAATTCTCAAATTGAAGTTCTCATTGCATTGGTTTTTGAAATCGGATAGTACTTCTTCAAGAACTCTTGTTGCATTTCTGCCTAAGAAGTTATCAAAAAAGGCCTAAGATTGTTAAACCAATATTTTGCCTTGTCCTTAAGGGTAAAAGGAAAAAGTTTGAGTCTTAACACTTCTTCTGGCACGTCCATGTATTTCACGGTGGAACACACTTTAAGAAACTCATCCAAAAACCTGTAAGGTTCTTCATTTGGAAGTCCATAATAGTTGGGAAGCATTTGAATAGTTTGTGGTTTAATCTCATAATGATGTGCTCTAAATGAGGACAATTGAATGCATATAGGTGCATTATATTCATTTGGCACATAATGATCACGCAAAGCAAGAGGAGGATTCACAACCGGTGGTATTACACGAGCACCTTGGTTTACTTGAGCAATGGGAGGTAGGGGTGAAACAAAAATTGGCCGAGGCATTCCTAATGGAACTTAGCCTTGGAACTTGGCCTTGTTGTGGAATTAAAGGTCTTGGCATACCTAATGATACTTGAATATTGTCATGATGCACATTAAGGTAGAGGATACCTTGTTGGTCGATGTGACCAAGGTCCTCCACATGGTCGTTATTTTGCTCCTCCATTGGAAAAATGGAGTGATGAGAGCTACCCCTTCCCCTAAGATTATAAACAATGGATTCAAGAGTCAAATTAAGTAGGACAAGAGTAGGATTTAATGACCTAAGCAAAAAAAACAATCACTTCGCCTCCACAACAAATCAATAATCAACACTCCTCCACATATATTGATCTCATACTCCCATGCTCTGAACAATATGCAAGAAAAATTAAATTACCCCCACGCCGGCTCATGATCTATCTAAGAAAGTAAAAACATGGCTCCACGCGGGCCGATGATTTAACTAGAGATTGAGTTTAGAAAGGCTCACAAAGGGTCCTTAAACAACTTCAATTCATTTTTCAATTTTCAAGTTTCGCTATGCTTTGCAAAAATTTTAGATTTTAGCCTTTTTATGCTTAGCTTAGCTCCTTGCTTTTCAATTCTCCCTTGCTTGACTTCCTTTACTTAATTCACCTAGCCAATCAAGAACAAACATAATAAGTAACTAAAAATAAAATAAAGTAAAAACACAATCAAAAGAGTACTAATTCATAATTGTTCCCAAAAATACGGCGTTGCCAAATCCCTAGCAACGACCCAAAACTCGGTGTGGTGCCATGCCAATGCACCAAATTGCAATGAAGTGTGGCCAAGTTTGAATTTATAAAATGCCACTTTTACCTCTAACTACTAATATAGATAGGGTGAGTAGGGATCGTCCCAAGGGATTAGTTGTATATTTGAAATGGAAACAAAGTTAGATTAGTAGGTCGAGTGATCAAAAGGTGGTTTGATTGGTTAATTAAACTACAATGTAAATAAATTCAATACAAAAGCAACTAAAGTAAATAAAGGGTTGAGAATAAGAGAGAGGGATCTTGGGATTTAGAGGTCACTACTAAACATTACCTTTCTAGATACTCAATGTGTAATGAATAAGGAAAAATATGTGTTGCAATACTAAGAGGTGTGACTGATTGAATCAACAAGTATTGATGACTAATGAAGTATACATTGTCTAGACAACCTAGTGAATAATACAATATATCAAACTAAGCCATTATTCCTTCCTTTAAGCTCACAATCAACACACTAACAAGTTAGAGAATTATACTACTTGCATTTATAAGCATGAAACATCAAACAACAAGCATTGATTGTGTGATACCCCCGGATTTCCAAATGCGGGTTGGGCAGGCCCACGCCAGAACACCTGAGGATATCAAAAACAAATGACAATAAATGAATACATAATACAATTATGATAAATAAGAATAAATAAAAATTGTTAAAGAAAACTAAAATGATAATCCAAAAATGAAAACCTCAGAATAATTTTTATATATAAGAACTATTCTGGTACATCTAATACAAATATAGCTCGAGAATCCACCTAGTGGACCCCTATTCAAAACCTAACTAAAAATACACTAAACCAAAAAGGAAATCCAAAACTAAATATAAATAGTAGTCCTACGCAGTCGGAAGAATGAGTGGCCGTCTCTGCTCAGCACGAACAAGCTCTAAGACTAGAACCATCTGCTAGCTGAAAGATAATAGTGGCTCAGGCCCACGAACAAGTTCTATTCTAACTACAATCCAAACAGAGATCCGATACACAGATACATCCTAGATATCTCAGCAATAGCTATCTAGTCCATACATATATATATATCCATTCTAAAGGACTCTCACTAGACTACAATGGGGGTCTAAACCTGAATAGAACGCAACATGCAAAAACGCACCCAAAGGTAGGCATGAGTACCTAGACCTAACAGGGTACACCTTAACCATCATAACCAGCTATGTATCCCAATGCATATACGCTCCCTAACCAACGATCCTGAGACTCAAGCTCATATCGTGGTACCATAAATATATATCTAAAGTCCGTCGAAAACCAGAATATGTCATTCAATTGTTTATTGATCTGATATAAGATTTCCAATCCAGCTAGTCACTCAACTTATTCAGTTGATCAGACTTAACTACAAATAACAATTAATCCATGAAGTCACTCAACTTATTCAATTGATTTGACCTAAATATAAGTAGGATTCGATTTTTACAATCCATTCCCTTATTCCAAGAAAGTAGGACTTAGCGTTTTGAGCTAATCCATCCCAAGTATACCACCGTCCCATACCGATACATACAATCAATAACATACATATAATTAACAGAATTTATTGTAATCATTCAGCAATTAAAATCCAACACATAAATCCATGTAATTGACAGACATAGTTTAATAGTCCAGCAATTAAAGTCAAAATCAATAATCCAAGTAATTGCAGAATAAAGTATAATATTTCAACAATTAAAATCTAAAACCTTAATCCATGTAATTGCAGAATAAAGGTTAATATCTCAGCAATTAGAATCCAGAGTAAGCATAAATCAAGTTTGATAATTAAATGAACCTATTATGCATCCAAAACAAGATTTATAAATCATACTACACTCCGTTAAATTGTTAAAACAAAATTACACAATTTAATCCTTTCTATCCGTTAATAGTACGCAAGATTGTTTAAACTTCCCTACTGTTAAATCCGTTAGCATAAAAATATTAATTATGTCGTGTGGGTTCTAATACAGCCTAATAGCATGTTTAGAGTCCATGCTACAGTCCATTGAATTGTTAAAACAAAAATGCACAATTTAATCCTTTATATTCGTTAACAGTACGCAAGATTGTTTAAATTTCCCTACTGTTAAATCTGTTAGCATAAAGACTTTAATTATGCAATGTGGGTTCTAATATAGTATAAAATAATGTTTAGAGTCCTTACAAATCACCCAAAACAGTCCAGGAACTTCAAAAACCCAAAACAGACCCTTAAACCACGTCCTATAGCAAGTTTGGCATGAGAGCATGCTCTCATAAGTTGAAAGCCTACTCTCAACCATTGGGAGCCAGCTCCCACACCTTGGGAGCAGGCTCTGTGGTCTAGGGAGCCGGCTCCCTCAATCCATGGAGCCGGCTCTCTCTCTCACAGAGAGCTGCTTCCTCCATTTCCTCTTCTGGTTCATTTTCTTCACTTAAGACGCTAGTACAGAAGGTTCTGTGATATCTAATACAATTCCTAGGGTTCAATTCATGTCCTAAAATTCCTCATAAGGCATCCAAACTCTAGTATGCATCATCAACAAAAATTTAGAACACATATGAAACAACAGTTGATGCGAAGAAACGGAATAATTTTCCTAAGTTTTCCGACGACGTCCGTTCACTGTCAACCTCCTTCTGCTCACCCTTCCCTCCTCCTAGGTCCATCCTTTAATCCACAGCCAAAAACCCTAACTGAACTCTCTCTGTTTTTCTCACAATTCCCTCTTTGTTTCTCTCTATAGCTCTGTACGTGAATAGGGTTCTAAAAACCTTTTGCAGACTTATAACAGTATATATATAGGCATATATAAAACCTAAGTCTACTTGTAATTAGAGATGTAATTAGAGACGGAAACCCAACTAAACCCTAGTCGGCCAATTTGATCCATAAAAGACTAAAATCCTAATTTTACATTATAATTAATAACTCTAATTTAATCCAATTAATTCATTTAAAGTATATATATAGGAAAATATAAAACCTAAGTCTACTTGTAATTAGAGATGTGTTTATTTCATTTTCGCCCATGTTGTCGGGTAGAAAACTTGATTTCGGAGGGGGTTTTTTCTTTGTGGTTTTCCAGAAAACATCATCTTGGCCCTCAAAAACCCATTTTTTTCTGAAAAATCCTTGCTGCCAGGTTTTTGTTGATTTTTAATACAGTTGTACTTGGTACTATTCATCGACTTATTTTTGAAAAGTGTGATGACTGATCCGAAACTTTCGGGGGTCTTGTGGGTGTATTTTAACATTACATTTTCAATTTAGACAATTTAAAAACCTCTCGAAGCCCTATTTCCTTTTCTTGGGCAGTAGCTAGGACTGATTTTCACCCTTTTGACCTAATTTTCTTAGGGGCATTCTAGACATTTTGCAATGTATTTTTTTTGTTTCTGTTCACATGCTCGGGTAGAACACTTAATTTTAGGGGGGGTTTCTTCTTTGAGTTTTTCCAAAAATGTCCGTTTAGATGTTCATTTTTACTCTCAGTTACAGTAGCAGTGGGTCGGCAGCACTATAGCTGTCGTAACCCTCTTCTTGTTTTTAACCTTTCTCCCTCGTCTGGACTCCAAATCGAGTGAATTTTTTTTGAACTTGACTATTTTTTTTTTTTGCTGTCTTTCTAACAGTGTGCTCGGTTGCACTTGGATCTTCGTGGACAATTACCAGTTTACCCTTTTTGCTTTGTATGTCCGTTTTTCGTTGTTTTGCCGTTTCTCCTTTGTCCGGATTCCGAATCATGCGATTCTTGAGTCCATCTTGATTAGTTTTTTTTTTTTTTTTTTGTCTCTCCAGTGGTGTGCTCAGTAGTATCTGAATCTATATTTTTAGAGATGACCATTTTGCCCCTAGGTTCATTCTTGTTTGTTTTTGAGACGTCGTTTTTGCCTTCGTTTTCATTGGGTTTCGTGACCTCATTGAGGATCACATTGGTGTTTTATAAATGTGTAGTATTCCTAGAGACCATTGTTACACCTTTTGCTTCCACATTATGGATTCATCATTGGATTTACATTAGGTTTATCTTAGGACGCACTGGCCTAAAAACCAGGGCAATCACAGGTGGTGTCAGAGCTCCTAGGTTTGAATACCTTAGACGACGGGTTTTGGGTGCATATCACGTTTTTGTTTCTTTATTTTACGTGCTTATATACTTCATGATAACATATTTTGGTTTGATAACATATTTACGTGCTTACGTGCTACATGTGGTATGCCGTTTGTTTAGTATTATTGTATTCCATTGTAAAGAGCATGACATATGATGTATGCTAGGTTAGATTTGTATATGCATAACTATTTTGCATATTTGGCATGACACGAGATTGGTAATTGAGGCACGAGTTAAGATTGATGGTGATTGTAGTCACAGTTTCATTGTAGTTTAGGTCGTTGTTGATCTAGCATCAGTTTTAAGGTAAGTGGAGAGACACCTTTTATTTAGGCTCTCGTGAGTTGAGTTATTGAGCATAGCCGTAGTGCTGGATTTGTTGGTTTTGGGCCATGATGAGGTTATGGACCTCTTAGGATCCTTGGTTGTTTTAGAATGTTCCTCTGAGATTACAAATTTTCGTGGGCGGGTACGTTTGTGGGCGGGTGCATGGCACTGTCATGCTACCGTACTGGCTAGCTATGAGTGCAGTTCGGATGGAATCGGCGTTAGTTTTTGTTCCGATAGGCGTAGTCCTTTTGGTCAGTGATTGATGGTCATTTTAGGGACAATTTATGAGATTGATTCGGTTGTCCAATTGTATGGCTGGAGTAACCATTTTGTTTGAGTTTTCCTTGCATGATGATGCTTTTGGGATCGAGTCGATTGATCGATGTTTTGGGTTAGTGAGAGCATTGCATTGTTAGTGTCACTTGTAATGTCACCTTTCGGTTCGAAGACGAATTGTTAGAGTCTTACCATTGTGGTGAGGGCTCACATTTGTTTTGAGACAGGTTGTTGTCACATTGGTTTTTGGAGTCAGTTTATGGCTAGGACTGGTCATCCTTTTTACCTAGACACTCTAGGACACGATGTCCATAGGGTTCATTGTTGTATTATTTTATCTTCTGCAGTTTCGTTTACTACCATGTCTGTAGTATGATTTATGTTATTGCGATGCATGAGTAGGTAGAGGTCTATCCACGTTTATCTTCTTATTGTGTGACATTAGCATGCCTTGCATATATGCTTAGAGATGACATGTTGTTACTGTGCTTTAATGACATGCTTTTGTGTTTACGTGGAGGTGTGCCGCATATACTCTTGACTTTATCTATGTGAGTAGATTTACTTATTTGGTAGTCGCATTCCTTATCATATGCATGACTTCCATATTTGGTTTTCCCTTTTTGTTTCCCTCGGTCGGATGTAGTTGTATGCCAATTTCTGTAATGGTTTCATTGTGAGATTCTTTGTAGAGGAGTTTTCACATTTGTTTTCCCTTGAGCTGTCTACTTCCCTAAAGTGGGAAGAATGCTCCATTTTAGTGATCATCGTGTTGACACTTATGGGAGAATAGGGTTTCTCCTCTTTTTCTTAGTTTGTGTTTAGGACTTCACAAGGAGTGAGTCTCTTCTCTTCGTCGCCTTGTGCATGGTTTTGGGGTTGGTTGGTCCGTGAGGATCGTTGTTGTTGTCTTGAGTCCTTGGTGAGGATTTGGTGGATTTTGGTCGACTTACTCCCATGTAGGGGACGAAGTCTTTGACCTTGTTGTCTTTCATTTCAAAGGTGGAGTGGTGGTGTTGTCCTTCTTAGGATTGGTGGTTCCCTTTCTTTCGTGTCTTCCTTTAGGGAGTTTTTACCGTGGTTGTTAATGGAGTTGAGGTGCTCAGAGTGAGTGGATTGGTGTGAGATCTTTTTTCGGGACTTGTGTCCATATCATTGAGGATCTGTTTGATTCATGAGGTAAGCTCGATGCTCTTTTGAGAATGTCTTTTGGAGACTTGTTTTAGTTTGGAGACCTAGATATGGTTGACTCTTAGGAGAAGTTTTGGAGGATCGCTGTTGGATATGGCTTGTTTGTGGAGTTTTCTTGTCCTAGTAATGACTAGGCATAGTTTTGAGGAATCGTAGTACCAGTGGTTGTTTATCGGTCGATGGAAATTGAGGAATTTTGATTTAACTTGGTAATGTCAATGACGGTTTCGAGAGATTCGTTTTATGACCTTAGTTGTCAGGATTTTAATGTGTGTGCCATATGGTGAACTTGTATTTCAAGGATTTAGTTATCTATGATAGGGATGTGGATCTGATGTTTAATTACGGTGTGATCTTATAGATGATCTGTTTCAGGGAGATATGTAGGACTTTCGATGAAATCTCTTGTAGTGAGGTTCATTTTGATTTCTGGAGGTTTCGATTTGCTTTTTAGGCTTTGGATTCTTGATTGATGTTGTTAAGAGGAGTGTTTTGAGGTGTTGGAGTTGTTGGTTTGGTTGTATTGACGATTTAAGGTCTTAAGCGTAGCGGTGCCTATGACATTGTTGTTAGAGTTTTGGAATTTGCTACCCCAACTCTCACAAGATGCCTGGTTCCCGTAGTGTTTTTCGTAATGATGATTCACGACATTGATGTCATTTATATCGAGAGGTTTTATAGGTAGGCCTAGTGGGGGAAGGTTATGAACAAGTGCATTATACTGTCATGCTACCGTACAAAGTTGTGTGTTGTGGACGAGTGCTAATTGCTGTCGATGCTACCTTACTGACGAGTAAGTGTGGGCGGGCACTAGGTGCTGTCATTGATACCATACATTTGAGTACGTCGTGGGCGGGTTCTGGTTGCTATTCGTACTGCCACGTCGTCCTTGTTCAGTACCTTGATTTGATATGTGATTATCTTGGAGTTCTTTTGGTAGTTATTTTTGGATTGGTATGATGGTTCACCAGGAGGAATGCTTACGGTTGTTGTCTTCCATTCCTTTGTCTGACCTTAGGTTCTATATATGACTTTGACTTGTCGTGTGGCTGTGAGGTCACCTTTCTTTTGAGAGGTTTTCTTGTCGTGAGCACATGGGTGCGAATGACATTGGTTTGTACGTTGTCTTCCAGTTTTGGGATTGTTTCCATAGCATGTTGTGTGGGACACTCGAAGATATACGTCATAGTTATCTTGGTTTCGCCTTTTGTTTCATTGGGGCTGGATTTCAGGGCCGAAATCCATTTAAAGTGGGAAGGTTGTAATGACCCAATCATTTTCATTCCTTTTCTTTTTACTCAAATTTTACGGATAAATTTTTTCCATTGTCTTTTCTCTTCTGTGTTTGGTTTCCTGTTACTTAGTATCATATCGAGTGCTCAGAAATGATTTTTGAGACTCTTTTCTTGGGATTAACAACTTTCTTTGAGGACCGAGTCATTTTCACTTTTGTAAGACTATTCACATTTCGTCTTTTTCCCATTTATTGTTTTTCTTTGCATAACCTCACTTTTTGTGCTCGGATTTGATTTTAGCTTTGCATGCACCCATAGTATTTAGTTTCCATGATATCTATATTCTCACTTTTGTAGGAAAGCATGCTAAGTGTTTACTATTCTTATAAAGGGTATGAATGCATAACTTTTTTGTCATATTCTTAACTTGTAGGGTTTTAGACTAATTAAATAAAGTAATTATTTTTCATCTTAAGGACCATTTTGTAATTTAATTTAGGAGATATTTTGAAAAAGGACCTTTTTGTAATTTTTGAAAAGTGTGACAAGTGTCACACTCTCATTAGTCCACTTGTTGACATTTGTGTGGGGACACTTTGATGCCTTGGATCATAACATATGGAGGGTGGAGATTGAACCACTTGTTGACCTAGGATAGGTGCACTTGTTGGCTTAGATGGTTGATAAGTGTAGGCTTAGGATTAAGCCTACAATGGATGCTTGGATGAGTGACAAGTGTATGCTCCAAATTAAGTATTGCAATTAATTTTAGGCTACTTTGGGATTATGGTTGTAAAGAGGGGTTTTTGTGCAATTAACCAAGACTTGTGTGTGTTGACCTTGGTGTATGAGCACATAGTGAGTGGAGGATTTCTATTTCCTCCACTCACATTCTATCACATTTAATTTCTATCTCCTCCCTCTCTTGTAAAGAAAACCCTAGCCTCCATGGATGGAATTTGAAGCCTTAAGCTTTGACCTTGATTTTGAGGGCCTTCCATTGATTTCAAAGCTTGACCATGTGAATATTTTTTGTCACCCTCATCTTCCTCTTCATAACCCTAGAAGGGTTTACCATTTTGTGCTTGCTAGCCTTGGATTTAAGAGGAACAATGCTCTTGTGAGGTAGGGGGCGTTATAATTTATTTTCTAAGTGGCTTTATTTGCTTTTGTATGAATATATAAGTTGTAAGTATGTTCTTTTGTCAATTTGAGAAATAAATGATGTATCATAGTTGCTTATAACTCATTTTAGACTTGGTTTATGGCATGGCTATAGCTTGATCTTTGGTATATATTAAATTGGGATGATTTAAATGAGTTTTCAAATCTAGAGATTAAATGGATTTAATTTGATTTAAATTCTAGTAAATTGTGTTTTGCTTGTATTCCATTTTAGACTTGATATATGGTGTGACCATGACTTAGTGCTTGATATATATTAATTTGAGATCATTCGAACAACTTTTAAAATCTAGAGATTTATTTAAGTTTTACGTAATTAAATTCTATTTAATTACTCCATTGATGTAATTAAGTTTTGACTTGATATTAGTGATTATCATGATTTAATCCTTGTTATATATTAATTTGGGATTATTTGAATAACTTTTGAAAATTAGAGATTTAATTAATTTAAATTAATTAAATTCTACATGATGATGTCTTGCTTATTTTGCTCTTTTGATTTGATATATGTAATGAGCATGTTATGTTGTTTAATATATAAAAATTTGAGGTTATTTGATATTGATTTGAAATCTAGAGAATTTAATGATTTTTGTTTAATTAAATTCTATTTAATGGCTCCATGGACCTAATTATGCTTTCGAAGTTGTTTCTATATTCAAATCATGGACTTAGACTTGTTGTATATTCACTTGGTTATGTTTGGAGAATTGAGTAACATTGTTGTTATATTTATATTCATAATATCATGTTTTCTTTATGGAATATATTGTTGTCTTGTGTAACGAGTTACACACTTTATTTTTGACATCTTTCATGACATCGTAGTGGTGGACTTAGAGCATATATTGTATGTGTTTACAAACTTGGTTGTGCGTGGTTGATGGTTGATTATTTTGTATATACATGTTGATATATACGTTGTTGCACAACTTGTTGATTTTGGAAGCTTGGGATGTCGTTGTTTGGCTACAGCTAGGACATGGTTCTAGTACGGGGGAATGTCCTCCTATAGTCTAGTGCACACATAGGGCGGTTACCCGTGGGCTAGTAACCCTAAAGTAACTTTGGTGTCAGTCTGATCCGGCGTGATGTCCAAGTATCCACCTTGTTTGATATCGCAATTCATTTCAAGTTGATAACTAGATGATGTTGCAACTTGTTGGTCCTTATATGATTTCCTATTTTAAGTTACAAGATGTTGACTTTGAGAATTCGTGCTTTATGCGTTGTATTGGAAGTTCTAATGTTGGTTAAATTGCATCGGTATTGTGATTTATGTTTTGTTGTTCTAATAAAGCCTAAGACGATTCCTTAGACTCATTTGGAACATAGATGCTAGGTGGCATGAACCATCTTAGTTAATTCGTATTTTAGATTTCAAGTTGATGACTTTGAGAACCTATATTTTGTTAATTTGAATAGCATATTCTTATGTTGTTTGGAATTGCATGAAGGATGTGATTTATGCTAGAAATACTCTAAGGTAGCTTAGAATGCTCCCTGAGTCTCACTTTAACATAGACGTTAGGTGGCATGACCCTTTTGTATTGTTCAAGTTAATGTAAAAATCTATAAAGAAATTAAGTCAATGCATGCTCATTCCTTTCAAGTAAACTTGTTTACTCACCCAAAAGTTACTGGGGTTTTGTTCAGGTACGAAGACTTGGTTCGTGATGTCCAATTGTTGGCAATGTTAACCAAAAGAGGAAATTTGTAATGGGTGATTTTCTTTCGTCCCTTTAATTTGAGATTTTGTTTTTGCAATCTAATCAATTTCAGAGTTTTGGGATTGACATCATTGAAATTTCTTATTTTTTTATTTTTAAATATATTTACTTAAGTTTAGAGCTATTATTGGAATGAATTTCGTGGTAGTCTCTTGTATTAAAAGTGTGGGTTTTATCTAATCTAGATGCAATAAAGAGCAAGGATTTTTTATTTTTTAAAATTTATTTTCTTTGTGTTTCTCTTTTCTCAACTCATTACTTATACCTGGCTTGCACGTATTGGGAGCTTGGAAAATTAGTAAACCTAAAATATATCTCTTTAACTATATCTATTTTATCTATGCTGAGAATGAGTAAAGATAATTGGAAACCATTTTCTGTGACACCTGTAAACTTAGAAGTTGATGCTTCGACTCATGATACAAGGTTAATTTATTCAATCCAGGATTCTCTCAAGAACAACTTGAGGAAGTTAGTACTTTTCAAATGACATAAATGCCCTCGAATTAAATTCAATTTTATTCACAAAATATCATCAATGTGAACTGACGAAAATAACCCTCTTCAAATTGATAACAAAAGAAATTGGTTTTTTCACCAACTAGAGAATATAATGAGGGAGAAAGAGAGCTTTCCTCTTTAGAGAGGGGTGCTTCTACCACCAACCACCATCACCTTCGGCCCACTAACCTCCATCGCCAACTCCACCACAGCTCACTTATTTCTCTCTCTACTCACCACCACAACATCAACCCTATAACCACCACCCACCATCACCAACCCATTCTCACCACCAACCACCACTGCCACTAGGGCTGCAAGTTGGGTTGGCCCAACCCAGCCCAGTCCCAACCCAATCTCAACCCGAATCGGGTTAGGTTGGGCCAACCCGAATTGTACTTAACATGGGTTATGGTCAAAACTCAGCCCGAATATTTTCGGGTAGGTCAGGTCGGGTTGGTGGGTTGAGTTTTTTTTTTTTTTAAAAAAAAAAAAAAAAAATCAAAAAATTTATATATATATATATATATATTAGATATATATATATTTGATTATATTATTATTATGGGTTAATTACACTCACACCCTCTGAGGTTTGCCATATTAAATGCCAGATGAAACTTAGCCCTTTTTTGAACACTCACACCCCCTGCCAGAAATTCCAGCCAAACAAGCCCTTAAAAGATAGAAAAAGACGAAATTACCCTTGAATATTTAATTCATTTTAATAATAAAAATAAAAAATATATCTTAACTTGTAAAATGACAAATTTGTCCATACATATGTCCTGTCTAACCCAACATCGGCTCTTCCCTCTCCATATCCGCTGCCACCATTTCTCCTTAACATTGGCCGCCACCTCCACTAACCGCTATCATCTCCCTTCTGCCATGATCGCCGTCACCATCTCTCTACACCCACCGCCACAGCCACTGCCACCATGTCTCTCCACCCACCTGTGATTACACAATATCACCATCTATCTTATCACCACCACCATGGTTGATTTATGCTCGCTATGGCCCAATAAGCCGTTGTGAGAGTGAGGAGGAGATTAGTTGCAGATGGGCGGTACAAGAAGGAAATGGATCACAGCGGTATAAGTTGAAGTGGATTAGGGTTTGTGGAATTTTGTGAAGGAATCCAAATTGATTTATGGCTTGTGCATCGTGGCAAAGGCGGTGACGAGGGGTTGCTTATCTTCTTGTTGACCAGCAATCATTTTGTAGGTATATTTGTGTATTTTAATTCTGTAATAACCCTAATTTTAAAAGGATAGTCACAGTATTTATTTATTTGTTTTAATTCTATTTTTAATTATTTAATTGATTATTTGACTAATTGCTTATGGGTTTAATTGAATTAAGTGTTACTTGAGTATTTGATTATGTGTCTATGTGTTATTTGTATTTGTCTATGTGTTAATTGTTTAATTAGATTATGTGCTTAAATGGTGTTTTAATTAATTATAAACTAAATATTTTCTTTTATTTTATTATTTTATTTTATTTTTCTTTTATAGTTATGGTTAGTAATAATGGGCCAACCAATTGGGTCCCATAAACTAATTGGATAGGAGGTTGGATGGGTACGGATTATTACCCATGGATAGTTGTGTATATATATATATATAGATATATATTATATACATATATAAAAGGGAAAAATAATTTATTAATTACTTTTATGATAACTTGGGTGGTAATATTTAATCTGATGTATATATTTTATATTTAAATAATAAAAATATACATAGATTTGATACGTGTTATATTTTAAGTTACTTTATAATATTATGAAAACTTAAGTATTATTGGATAATCCATTAATAAATAATGAGTAATTTATTAATTACTCTTATGGTAACTTGGGTAGTAATATTTAATCTGATGTATATGTTTTATATTTAAATAATAAAAATATACATAGCTTTGATACGTGTTATGTTTTAAGTTACTTTATAATATTATGGTAACTTAAATATTATTGAATAATGCATTAATAAATAATGGGTAATTTATTAATTACTTTTATGGTAACTTGGGTAGTAATATTTAATCTGATATATATAAATTATATTTAAATAATAAAAATATACATAGATTTGATACGTGTTATGTTTTAAGTTACTTTATAATATTATGGTAACTTAGGTATTATTTGATAATCCATTAATAAATAATAGGATGTGTATAATTTATTTATTTAATAAAAATATACATAAATTATATACGTAACATATTTTACTTACCTTTTCAATATTTTAATTTTTTTTTTTTTGACTGGGATTGGAAAAAGGGTTAGGGTTATTTTATTTAGCCAATAAATATATAGCTATAGGTTATAAAAGGGGGTTAGAAATATTCACGTGATATATTCTAGAGAGAGAGAGTTAGAGAAGGAATGAGGAAAAGGAAGGAATGAGGAGAAAAACCATGTAGAGAGAAGATCAAGTAAGAAGAAATTTAACTTTTGATCCGAAAGTTTAAGGCAAGTTCTTCTTCTATCTCTTTCCCTTTGATTCGTGTTTCTGTACATGCCTAGGAAATTCTAGGATTTATTAAACACATAAAATTAAATAATTATGCATGTTTAATTGGATTAGAACATAGGTTTATGAAATTGGCTCATATCTGTTCTTGTGTTATGAATTGATAAATGCATGATTTTGATTTGATTTCTGGTGTGAATTTTTACATGTTTAAATTTTGAATTTTTCATATTTGTAGAATGATTGAACGTAAAAACATACCTAAGATTCTTAAACATTAAATAGAGACTAGGTTTGGGTTTAAATAAATTTAAATAGACTTAATCATAATGATGCTATTTGAATGTTTTAAACAAACGAATGGATTTAATCTTTTAAAATGTTTCAGCAATTGAGATTAAATGTGTAGGATGAATTGGATATGGAGAATGCTTATTTGACGGTATAATAAAATATCATCATGTATAAGATTTAGTTTGTGTAGGACATATGATATAGGAAGCTTAAATAAATAATAAGTCATTCCTATTTTGTGATAACTTGATATCATATTATCATAGTTATTTCAGGATTGTTTAATGTATTTCCTTAATCGTTACACCAATTGTTGGATTGTGTGGTTTAATGCACCGGTATGGGACGGTGGCATTCTGAGGACGGATTAACTTATCAATTAAGTCCTACCTATTTTATATAAGGGAATGGATTAACTAAAATGTCAAGTCCTACTTATATTCAAGTCAGATCAGCTGGACAAATTGAATGATTTAAGGAGGATTAATTTATTATATAAGGGAATGGATTAACTAAAATGTTAAGTCCTACTTATATTTAAGTCAGGTCAGCTGAACAAGTTGAATGACTTATGGATGGTTAATTTATACTAGATAGGATGGTTACTAGATTATATATATATATATATATATATATATATATATATATATATATATGTATGGTGCCATGAGATGAGTTTGAGTCTCAGGATCAGTGGTTAGGGCGCGTACATCGCCAGGGATGTGTAGCTAGATATAGTGTAGTTGTGTACCCTGGTAGGTTTAGGTACTCATGCCCATTATATGTGCATTTTGCATGTTGCCTACTATTCAGATTGAGATAACCCTATAGTCTAGTGAGGTTCCTTTAGTGTGTGTATATATATATATACGAACTACTAGTTATTATTAGATTGACTAAGATGTATACGTGTATCGGATCTCTGCTTGGACTGTAGTAGAGTAGAACTTATTTATAGGTCTGACCCACCATTATTTTTCAGATGTTCATTAGGAGTAGAGGTTGTTCGTGCTATGCGGGGATCAGTCTACTTCATTCTTCTGATTCTACATAGGAAATTCTTTTATGCTTCATTCTTCAGTTGTATACAGTTATTGCTGTCACTTGTCAGGATTAGTTTTTAGGGGTCCACACAGTATGGATTCCCAAGTTGTATTAATGGAGGATTTATTGTATCAAAATGATTTTATTATTAATAAAAATTTATGAAGAGGTTTTATTATTGGATTTTTCTTTTAGTTTTCTTTCAGCAAATTATTTATTCCTATTTATTCTTTTGTACTCTGTGTTTGTTTATTACCGATTTTGTTTTTGATATCCTCGGATATTCGGGCGTGGGTTTGGCTAACCCACATTTGAAACTCCGGGGGTATCACAGTTGGTATCAAAGCACTCCAGATTCAAGTGTCCTTAGGAGTGTCTTTCGTTATGTGACTTCCACGTTGCATCTCTTAAAACTTAGAGCCCGTATTAGGATTCATTGTACTCTATTTACAGTTTATTAGGAGCAGCTGATGTCAATTATATTCTGTATTCATAGAATGGTTAGCACTAGGAAAAGGATGGATTCAGGGCAAAAGCGATAAAGTCCCCAAAGGAGTAAAGGAATACGTTATCGATTTCGTTACCAAATGGCAGAGTTAGGGATCGATGGTTTAGGTTCGTTTGGCATTACTTTAAAAGTATAAACCAAGGAAGGATTTAGGTGTACGTGATAGGTCACCGCATATCGGGGCCAACACGACTTCAGTTAATCTCAAAAAGGAGACAAGCGAGAAGTACGTAGGAGCCGAAGATGATCTTAATGGAGGAAATTTATGTGTATCCAATAGAGAGGGTACTAAATCTTGAAGATGGATGATCGCGCGAGGTTATCTGAATTGCTAGTAGTATAGCGAATGTTATTAGTAGAATTGAGGTTAATCAATCTACAAATAATTAAGCTTTCTTATCATCTCTAAAAGAGGTATATAAGAAGTATTGTTCAGGAGTATGGGGATCAGATGTGTTTTTATCAGAACGAATACATAATTTTTAAATCACATACAAGAGGGCATTGGTATTATGTTGTGACATTCTAATTCGCTTTATAAAGCTAAGTTAGACAGTTTACATTCCGCATATAAGAAAGATGAGGGTTAAGCCCTTGGTATTTGCTTAGGCAAACATTTGTGTTTTAAAGTATATGTTTCGAGGTTGGATGATTATTTACGAAACTACAAAAGAAAATTTTGAAACAATCTAGTAAGGTTGATTTCAAAGGAGACTTTCTTTTCTAGAAAGAACGATGTCCTAAGTAGGAGTATATTTTGTTTTATTGTGATTATCATACGTGTTTTATTTTTTGTTAATTATTCGGGATTTGGTATGTGGTTTAGTTGGGGACACAAGTGTGTGATCAGCCAATTATTGTTTCAATAATATGGAGTGATAGCGCTATTTACGCTAGATTTGTGAGCGTACGATCGTATGATTTGGTATATACACATAAATCTAGCCAATCTATTGGACCTGGACATGTGTCGTTATAGTGTATTTTGGGATGGGATAGTTAAACAATCACTACGAGTCAAACAATCTAGAACGATTAGTTTGATATACTTTACGTTAGGTATGGATTCGTATCATATTACAATGCCATGATATTGGTGGTTGTTAATGTTTCGGTATGCGTGAAGTAGTGGTAAATAAAGATCACTATAACGCCATAATGATTTATCAGAGGTGCTGGATTTGCTGAACATCTTCTTAAAAATTTCAGAAGTTGTTACCAAGTCGGAAGGATGATTTAGTACTGGATTAAGTACTTATTGGAATGACACCAAGGGAGGATAGGAGACTGAATAAATATTCATCAGTAAATTCTTAATCAAGAATTTATTCACGAGGGTGTGTCATTGGGAAGAATTTTCTGGTGTTGCACATGGAGGAGGAAACTAAGTCTCTTCATTTCCATAAATAATATGGAATTATTTTTTAGTCACAATTTGCAACAATTAGCTGTTGCTAGGAAATTGATGACTTATGTGGAGGATGGAAAGATTTCATATTCTTTTGAAGTTAGATAAAGGAGTCGGATTGACACTAACTTGTCTTAAAGAAGCAGGTTGTGTCAAAGACAAGATGGTGAGACCAAACACCTATATAAAGATGAGGTGCATGGTATGTATGGAAAAGTCATTGTTTGTTGACTTTTGTTGAGTTAAAGTTATAGTTGACTATTGATAAATGGAATTACCGATTGATTTTCCATATCGGCAAGTTTATTACAGATCAATGGTGGATAGATTTAGTTGCAGAATTCGCTTTTGAAGATGAACAATGGGTACAGACGAAAGTTGGTAGCACCGGATTAATGGTACGTTCTGCAGACAAATTGGATGGAGGATGCAAGGACTGAGTTTCACAACTCTTACTTCTTTATTTATCCTAGTGGAAACATGATGCTTCACGGTATGAAACATACGTTTGGAGGACATGCAGGAGGGGGAACATAGTGATTTTGTTTCCCGGTGTAATATTTATTAGATAGTCGAGATGGACCATCAGAGATCACTAGATCATTTGCAACCATTCCCCATATTGAAGTGGAAATAAGAGAGCATTTTCTATAGATTTAGTTGAGGGATTGCTGACTTCGCACAAGGGTTATAATTTTGGATGGAATATTGGTTGACTGATAAGTTAGGTCAGCTTAGTTCTTGTCTATTTCGAACTGGTAGGACTTCAGTTCATATGAATAGAATGGATCACGAAACGGTTTAGATGGATAGAAGTGGTGATTCACACTTTATATCAAGTTTCGGCTGGTGGAAGCAATTATGAAAGTGGATGCTCTCAACAATCGATAAGATATTTAAATCTTTAGGTTAGTTGATGAGTTATCAGTTGAATTTATAGCATATGTAATAATAACACTTGTTATTACCAAGGTAATTTAGGAGGTCAACTTTGAATATCAGAGCTGACTCTGGAGAAGGTGTTACCTTACTCAGATGTAGTTTATGTAAATAGTGTTATGACAATCAGGCGACTGAGATGGAAAACTTATACTTTTTCTCAGTGCACTCAGACGGTTAAAAGGTACAACATGACATCAAATGTCAATTTTGGTGAACAAGTACGGATAGGGACGTGTATATAATTGACCTAAGTGTAACACCAGTTAGAAAAGTGGAAAGTTGATCATTGGATATCATAGGAATCTTTAGCCACTTCCTATAACGAATATGGAAGTAGGACTAAATAGGAGTGGACGGTCGGTGGGAATTATCGGCATTGATTTGGAATTTCAATTTTTTCATATGGAATAAGAGTGGTGGATTGAGAAAGTTCGCTTGAGGACATTAATTGGAGTGATGTTCATTTTAGAGCTTCATAGTAGTTCTATAGTACAGTGATAGTGGTGTTATAGCATGTGGATGTCCATTATAGTGGATGCAAAGTGCTATTTCGAATGAGCTTTATAACGATTTTGGAGCAACGGATTTGTTTCATATCTATAGATAGAGAAATTAATTGAGAGATTAAATTAGACCATAAAGGATATGCTTAAGGCATATATCCTATGTTTTCATGGACAATTGGAAGCATTTAGTTCACTTTTCAGTTTTTGTCTGTGGTATTGTTAGCTCAAGGAGGTTAGGGTGACAGCGTTTGAGGTTTTGTATATTACCTCGTGCATACCTCTCATTTGTTGGTTTGAAATGGAAGCAAGAGTTGTACAATCAGACCTTGACTTCATTTAAAAATGTGTTGGAGAGAAATACTCCCCTTTGTAATGGACTGTGCACAATTTGGAGGCAGCAGTGGGATGTTGTAAATAGTCGACCTCGTATACTAGATTTTTCTATTAGGGAGTAATTTGCTCGTTATGTCTTTCATGTAAGAAGAAAGATGATTTTTAGAGAAAGGTCAATTTTACTTATTACATTGACTTTTAGAGGATTGTATTTCGCAATTGAAGCAATCGCCTCTGGATTAGCATTACTAAATTATTAGCACTGGGTGCATAGGAGTTTGTGCGTATATTCTATGGCACTTGGAGGAACCCTGTATACCACTTGGTATATTGGAGTTAAGTGGAGCCCTCATAGTAAGGTTGCGTCTACTTAGGAATAGGAGGATGTTTTTCGCTCACAATTTCCAAGCATAATGCAAGAAAATAAGAGCGAATTCCGAGGACAGAATTCCTTTTGTTAGGGAAGAAGAATGTAATAACCCTAATTTTAAAAGGATAATCTCGGTATTTATTTATTTAATTATATTTTTAATTATTTAATTGATTATTTGACTAATTGCTTATGGGTTTAATTGAATTAAGTGTTACTTGAGTATTTGATTAAGTGTCTATATGTTATTTGTATTTGTCTATGTGTTAATTGTTTAATTAGATTATGTGCTTAAATGGTGTTTTAATTAATTGTAAATTAAATGTTTTCTTTTATTTTATTATTTTATTTTATTTTTCTTTTATGGTTATGGTTAGTAATAATGGGCCAACCAATTTGGTCCCATGGACTAATTGGATAGGAGGTTGGATGGGTACGGATTATTACCCATGGATAGTTGTGTATATATATATATATAGATATATATTATATACATATATAAAAGAGAAAGTAATTTATTAATTATTTTTATGACAACTTGGGTGGTAATATTTAATCTGATGTACATGTTTTATATTTAAATAATAAAAATATATATAGATTTGATACGTGTTATGTTTTAAGTTACTTTATAATATTAAAGTAACTTAAGTATTATTGGATAATCCATTAATAAATAATGGGTAATTTATTAATTACTCTTATGGTAACTTGGGTAGTAATATTTAATCTGATATATATGTTTTATAATTAAATAATAAAAATATACATAGATTTGATACGTGTTATGTTTTAAGTTACTTTATAATATTATGGTAACTTAGGTATTATTAGATAATCCATTAACAAATAATGGGATGTGTATAATTTATTTATTTAATAAAGATATAAATAAATTATATACGAAACATATTTTACTTACCTTTTTTATATTTTAATATATATATTTTTTTTAAGTTGACTTGGATTGGAAAAAGGGTTAGGGTTATTTTATTTAACCAATAAATATATAGCTATAGGTTGTAAAAGGGGGTTAAAAATATTCACATGATATATTCTAGGGAGAGAGGGTTAGAGAAGGAAGGAGGAGAAAAACCATGTAAAAAGAAGATCAAGTAAGAAGAAATTTAATTTTCGATCCGAAAGTTTAAGGCAAGTTCTTTTTCTTTCTTTTTCCCTTTGATTCGTGTTTCTGTATATGCCTAAGAAATTTCAGGATTTATTAAATACATAAAATTAAATAATTATGCATGTTTAATTGGATTAGAACATAGGTTTATGAAATTGGTTCATATCTGTTCTTATGTTATGAATTGATAAATGCATTATTTTGATTTGATTTCTGGTGTGAATTTTTACATGTTTAAATTTTGTATTTTTCATATCTGTAGAATGATTGAATGTAGAAACATGCCTATGATTCCTAAACATTAAATAGAGACTAGGTTTGGGTTTAAATAAATTTAAATAGACTTAATCATAATGATACTATTTGAATGTTTTATACAAATGAATGGATTTAATCTTTTAAAATGTTTTAGCAATTGAGATTAAATATGTAGGATGAATTGGATATGGAGAATGTTTATTTGACGGTATAATAAAATATCATCATGTATAAGATTCAGTCTGTGCAGGACATATGATATAGGAAGCTTAAATAAATAATAAGTCATTCCTATTTTGTGATAACTTGATATCATATTAACATAGTTATTTCTAGATTGTTTGATGTATTTCCTTAATCGTTACATCAATTGTTGGATTGTGTGGTTTAATGCACCGGTATGGGACGGTGGCATTCTGGGGACGGATTAACTTATCAGTTAAGTCCTACCTATTTTATATAAGGGAATGGATTAACTAAAATGTTAAGTTCTACTTATATTCAAGTCAAGTCAGTGATAAGCGCCGAATACTGTATATTCAAGCGCCCTAAATTACATTAACAAAGTCCATTAATTGATTATTTTATGTAGATTATCTCCATTTGCATGTTTTTGTACATTTTCAGGTTAAATTGCAAAAAGGAAGCAAAAATGATGCCTTGTGGAATTTTGAACAAAAAGGGTGCCAATTCTGAAATTCTGGCAGCAGTATAACCTGACTTTTGTCACAATTTTCGACCTAGCAAACTCAAGAACTGGACTTCCATCATAACATTAAAGATTTAGAGCTCTGAATCAGCTTTCTAAATCTTTAAGCGGTTCATCATTCGGAGTTCGGAGCAGAGAGTTATGATCTTCTTACCAGAGGTGCGCAGAACTGCCTGGCAGCACTGAAGTGCTGCCTTTCTCCCCATTTTCGACCAACCAAACTTGAGAATTGGGTCTTTATCAAAACATGAAGTTTTTAAAGCTCTAAATCAGCTCTCTAAATCTTCAAACAGATCATCATTCGGAGTTCGGAGCACAAAGTTATGGTCATTCTTCCACAGTGGGTCAGAGATGGGCAAGAATTGCATGTTGCTCATTACACTAATTTCGAGTGCTCAAGACCACCCTTCGAGTGCTCGAAATTCTGGCAGATTGCACTCGGAAATGGCTCAATTTCAGCCACTTGCACATTGGTTTCCTCAATGCCATCTTCCTTCTTTATGAAGTGGTTGGAGGTGTTCCTTGGAGGAGAGAGAGCCTTGACTTGAGCTTGATAAGAGGGAGGGAGGACCACATAGATGTTATCCTTCATTTCTTACAAGATTAGAGGAGAGAGAAGAGAGCAAGGAAGAGAGTGTTCTTGAGTGCTACAGTAGAGCTCGAAAATGAAGTTGTATTCTTCTTCTTCTTCTTCCATTTTTGTATCAATTGAGAGCTAAACCTCTATCTAGGGAGGTGATGAAGCCTACTCTTTTGATCATGTTCTAGATTAGGCTATACTTTTGGGGACTATAATGTATAATGTATGGTAGTTTCATAGTCTAAGAGCATATTCCTTCTTGTAATGAATTTTAATGTGTAAATGGTTGATGTAAGTTCATTGTCATATCTTTGATGATTCTTGGATCAATCTTATTGCTTTTATTTTCATAGTGACAATGAAAATATAGACTATGAATGTTTTTCAAGGCATGTTGATTTTGAAACTTGATATTCCATTGCTTAGGTACCTCCTTTGATGGTTTATACTTGATTCCAACCTTCATGTGCTTCACCATTTGATTGAAAGCTTGATGGTTTTTTGCTTGAGATAGTGTATTTGATTCTACACCTTAGTTTAAGTAGTTCAACTATGGTAGCTTTTGATGGATCATTCTTGTTTTGATTAAGTGAACTTCTTGATGATTATTAAGCAACGGAGTTGCTTCATATTTCTTGACCATTGCATATATGCTATTTATCCCCAAATTTAGACCTAATCTATCATGTACTTAGGGTGTAGTGTGGATTCATCTCCCTAGTCTTTTCTACTTGTATCTCACTTCTTTAATTTCATTGCAATCTATTGTTTTATGCATTTTAATTTCTTAGTTTAGTGACAAACACACAAACCCTTTATAAACCCCTCATCACTCTAAAATGACTTTAGATACTTAGGTTGCTTTAAGACTAGCGCAGACTCAGTGGTTCGACTTACCCGTCCAATAGCCCTATTTTACAATGATTCGTGCTATTGCGAAGAGGGTTGATTTATAATTGATTTCGACCGTCGATCAATTTTTGGCGCCGTTGACGGGGACTTGCAAACGGTTTAGCAACCAAAGTTTACGGTTAAATTTAGTTTGATTGTGCATATTGTGTTTTGTGCATTTTTTTTCGTGTGGTTTAACCATTTTCATGTTGTAAGATTCTAGGGACTCGAATCTCGCCGTGGGAGCGCTAGCAAAGCGTAAGTCTAGAGGACCCCAGGTAAGTTTCTTGACCTTTTAGTTTCACATTGTAAGATATCGTGCATGTGTTAAGCTTAGAAGTAGTTAATTTATTTGCAAGCCCTTGTTGAGGCTATATTATTGTTTTAATTCTGTGTATAAGCATCGGTCCTTGTCGTGGCCATTTATTTTCTATCTTGATAATTGAGGAGAAAGGGAACATCGTATGTGGAGTTGTGGATAATGAATTGCTTTGTTGATTATATGTTGTGCTGTTGATGTTCGGTTGTAGGTCACTCTCTCTACCCACAATCGATTCGCCCATTGATATCAATTCTCTTGAAAGAACTCTTAGAAGAAACCTTAGGGAATCTACTCTTACAAGGGATCTTGAAACTAAATTTAATACAATGGGAGATAATGTAGGAAATCCGGGGAATGAAAGGGCTGAAATTCCTAATATCGAGCCAATGACTCTTAGAGATCATTTCATCCCTACCACCTATGCTTCTCCTTCTTGCATAGTAATGCCAAACATCGATACAGCTCAATATGAGATTAAATCAAGCAACATCCAAATGCTTCCATCATTTCATGGCTTTGATAATGAAGATCCATATAAGCATCTTGATGAGTTCCTTGAAATCTGTTTGACCATCCGGTTGAGAGGTTTTCCGGACAATGCACTCCATCTCCATCTTTTCCCATTCTCCCTAAAGGATAGGGCAAAATATTGGTTGAACTCCCTCGCTCCCAATTCCATTACTTCTTGGGCTCAATTGCAACAAGAATTCCTTAAGAAGTATTATCCGGTGAGTAAAACCAACCAAATGAGGCGGTCCATTCTAAGCTTTTCTCAAATTGATGGAGAACAACTCCATGAGACTTGGGAAAGGCTACAAGATCTTCTTCGGAAATGTCCTCATCATTTGATCCCAAAATGGCAATTAGTGCAAGCTTTCTATGCCGGCTTGACCGAAACCCATAGATTCATGGTTGATTCTTCTTGTGGTAGGATGTTCATGTCCAAGAATGCGGATGAGGCTTGGACCCTACTTGAGAATTTAAGCGAAAATTCACTTCAACATAATTCTCGTAGGGCTCCGACCTCAACCATTGCAAAGAACACCAACCCTTGTCAACCAAAATCAATAAGGGAGGAATCATCTCAAGTGGATGCCATAGCTCATAAATTCTACCAATTGATGGCACCACATCTTCCTCCTTCATTGTCTCAAAATTCGGCAAGTTCGGTTTATGCTTCATGTACTAGTCCATTCCATCTCTCGAAAGATTGCCCCACACCAGAACAATTTCCTAATCCCAGCCAAGAGCAAGCTAATGCCATGTTCTCAAGACCCAGGCATAACCCGTATTCCAATACATATAATCCGGGTTGGAGGGACCATCTGAATTTTTCATGGAGGCAACAAGCCCCACAAAATTCCCAATTTCAAAATCAAGGGCCTCAAAATCAGCCCTCTTCTCAATATCAAGGTAGGCTTTTCCAAGCCTCTTCAAGCTACCGTCCTCCTTACAATCCAAATGTTTTCAATCAACCTCTTGTGCGTCCAACTGACGAGATAGTAGCTGCAAACAAGCAAATGATGGAATCATTGAACAAGCAAATCATGGATTCCAATAAGCAACTCTTGACATCTTTGTAGCCTACTCTCCAAATGGTTCACTCCCATACTCAATCCATAGCTAAGCTCGAAAATCAAGTGGGCCAAATAGCTAATTCGGTGAACCAATTGCTCCAAAAGGACAAGGGTAAGCTTCACGCTCAACCTTTTGAAAATCCAAGAGGAATGCATGTGATTGATGAAACCCCTCCTCCGAGTGGGCCGACTCATGAACAAGTTCAAGCTATCACTACCCTTCGGAGTGGTAAAGTGGTCGACAATAAGGTCGATGGAGACAAAAGTGAGGAAGTTTCTCCTTTGAAAAATCCAAATCCAAGCTCTTCCAATCCAAATTCTTGTCCAAATACCATTCACGGAAATCCCACACATGTCACCCCAAATGTGGAAACTACTTATGAGCCAAAAGCTCCGTTTCCTCAACGTCTTCAGGAGTCGACACATTTTGGGAACAAGAATTGTAAAATTCAAGACATGTGGGAAGTTTTCAAGCAAGTGAAGATTAACTTGCCCCTCTTGGATGCTATCAAGCAAATCCCTCCCTATTCAAAATTTCTCAAAGATTTGTGCACTCAAAAGCGCACTTCTAAAAATCATTTGCCAAAAAAGGTGAGGTTGACTGAAAATGTTAGTGCTATCATTCAGCACAGCACTCCTCCGAAGTATAAGGATCTGGGTGCCCCCACAATCTCTTGCGTCATTGGTGACAGAAAAATCGAGAGGGCCCTCCTTGACTTAGGAGCTAGTGTGAATTTAATTCCATATTCACTCTACCTACAACTTGGTTTGGGAGATCTTAAGCCGACTTCCGTGGTTTTGCAACTTGCCGATAGATCGGTCAAGTATCCACGAGGTATTCTCGAGGACGTTATCATCAAAGTGGACAAATTCTACTGCCCGGTAGATTTTGTGGTTCTTGATACGGAACCGGTCCATGACCCAAAAAAGCACATTCCCGTGATCCTTGGTAGGCCATTTTTAGCCACGGCTAATGCATCAATTAATTGCCGAACTGGGATGATGGACATTGCTTTTGGAAACATGCAAGTCAAACTCCACATCTTTTATGCAACTCAACATCCCTCCAATGAGGATGATTGTTTTCTTGTGGATGTCATTGATGAAGTGGTCGAAGAATCTCTCCCCTTCATTCTAAGCAAAGATCCTCTTGAAACTTGCATGTCCCATTTTGACTTCTCAAACTTTGATGTTGATCAAGCCATTCAAGAAGTTAATTCCTTGCTTGATATTAATGCTATCATGGATGTACCTCCTTGGAAAATTCCAAAAGAACCACTTCCCCAACTTTCCACTACTCCTACGGTCCCATCATTGATATCTCCACCACAACTTGAGCTTAAGCCGCTCCCGGCCCATCTCAAGTATGTGTTCCTTGGTCCAAAGCAAACCCTTCCGGTCATCATTGCCTCGGACCTTCAAAAAAACCAAGAGACTAACCTTTTAGCGGTGCTCCAAGAGCATAAAGAAGCTATTGGTTGGACAGTGGCAGATTTGAAAGGAATTGACCCCTCCATTTGTATGCACCGCATTCATATGGAGGATGACGCAAAGCCTACTAGAGAGGTCCAGCGCCGGTTAAATCCAAATATGAAGGAAGTGGTCATGAAAGGGGTAATCAAATTGCTAGATGCGGGAATCATCTACCCTATCTCTAATAGCAAGTGGGTGAGCCCCACACAAGTTGTTCCCAAGAAATCCGGTCTCACCGTTGTTGAAAATTCAGCGGGTGAGCTCGTACCACAACGAACTACCACTGGGCGGCGTGTGTGCATTGACTACCGGAAACTTAATTCATCAACTAAGAAGGATCATTTCCCACTCCCATTTATTGATCAAATCCTAGAAAGGTTAGCCGGCCAAAGCTTCTATTGTTTTCTTGATGGTTATTCCGGCTATAACCAAATGGCAATCGCCCTCCAAGATCAAGAGAAAACAACATTCACATGTCCCTTTGGTACTTTTGCCTATCGACGCATGCCTTTTGGTCTATGCAATGCGCCGGCAACGTTCCAAAGGTGCATGATGTCCATATTCTCCGATATGGTTGAAAAGTTCTTGGAAGTTTTCATGGACGATTTTTCCATATTTGGCTCCTCCTTTGACTCGTGTCTCAAAAATTTATCTCTTGTGCTCCAAAGATGCAAAGAGACGAATCTCATTCTAAGTTGGGAGAAAAGCCATTTCATGGTTCAAGAAGGCATTGTTTTAGGACATGTCATTTCTAAACGGGGAATCGAGGTAGACAAGGCAAAAGTTGAGTTGATCTATAATCTTCCTCCTCTGAATTCCGTCCGTCAAATCCGTTCTTTTCTTGGCCATGCCGGATTCTATTGTCGCTTCATCAAAGATTTTAGCAAAATCTCACGGCCCTTGTGTAATCTCTTAGCCAAAGATGTTCCGTTCAATTTTGATGACGCTTGCATGGAAGCTTTCATTAAACTTCGCACTCTTCTCTCATCCGCCCCAATCATCAAACCGCCCAATTGGTCTCTTCCCTTTGAGATCATGTGTGATGCATCCGACTATGCATTAGGGGCGGTTTTGGGCCAACGTGTGGATAAACTTCCGCATGTCATTTATTATGCCAGCAAGACTCTCTGCGATGCCCAATTGAACTACACCACCACTGAAAAAGAATTGCTAGTTGTGGTCTACACCTTGGATAAATTTCGCTCTTATCTTCTTGGTTCCAAGGTCATCGTCTTTTCGGATCATGCCGCTCTTAGCCATTTGTTAGCGAAAAAAGAGACAAAACCCCGTTTAATTCGATGGATCCTCTTACTTCAAGAGTTTGACATTGACATCCGGGACAAAAAAGGGACCGACAATGTTGTCGCCGATCATCTCTCTCGCTTACTTATTGAAAAATCTTCCGAATTCGCAGCCATCCGTGATTCATTTCCGTATGAGCAACTTCTTCAAGTTTCACATTTCAATCTTCCATGGTTTGCGGATATTGTCAACTATCTTGCGGTTGGCAAAATTCCAACTCATTGGTCCAAACAAGAGAAGGACCGGTTTTTCTCCCAAGTCAAGCATTTCATTTGGGAAGATCCAGAACTATTCAAGTATTGCCCGGACCAAATCATCCGGCGATGCATTCCTGAAACCGAGACCACAAGCTTTTTAAATTTTTGCCATACTCTTGCTTGTGGAGGCCATTTCAGTGCTAAAAAGACCGCTAACAAAGTTCTTCAAAGCGGATTCTTTTGGCCTACCTTGTTTCGGGATGTATACAATTTTTGCAAATCGTGTGAACGATGTCAAAAACTTGGATCCATGTCCCGAAGAGACATGATGCCCCTCACCAACATTTTAATTGTTGAAATTTTTTATGTGTGGGGGATTGACTTCATGGGACCATTTCCATCTTCTTATGGCTATGAGTACATCCTTGTAGCGGTGGATTATGTGTCTAAATGGGTTGAAGCCGAGGCTACCAAAACCGATGATCATAAAGTCGTGATCCAATTCATTCAATCCCATATCTTTAGTCGTTTTGGTACGCCCCGAGCAATCATTAGTGATGGCGGATCTCATTTCCTAAATCATTATCTCAAATCCGTCCTTACCAAGTATTCCGTCATTCATAAGGTTGCTACACCTTACCACCCTCAAACGAGTAGTCAAGTAGAGATTTCTAACCGGGAGATTAAGCACATTTTGGAAAAAAACGGTTAGACCGGACCGCAAAGATTGGTCATTAAGGCTAAACGATGCGCTTTGGGCTTACCGGACAGCTTATAAGACACCCATTGGCATGTCACCATATCGACTTGTCTTTGGCAAAACATGTCATCTCCCGGTAGAATTAGAGCACCGTGCTTATTGGGCCATAAAAAGGTTCAATTTTGATCTCAAACAAGCCGGCTCTAATCGTGCGTTGCAATTAAATGAACTTGAGGAATTGCGTAATGACGCGTATGAAAGTGTAAAAATCTACAAGGCAAAGACTAAAGCTTTTCATAACAAACACATCGTCAAGAAGTCTTTTGCCCCCAGACAAAAGGTTTGGCTTTTCAATTCCCGCTTGAAACTCTTTCCCGGTAAACCCCGGTCAAGATGGGATGGTCCATACATTATCACTACTATCTTCCCTCATGGAGCAATCGAACTTCATGATCCTGCAAAAGGATCACTCTTCAAGGTTAATGGCCAACGGCTTAAGCCTTACATTGATGGCACAATCCCAACCCGAAAAGTTGAGGAAGTCCTCTTGATGGACCCAATTTATGAGGATTAGTGCCAACTCTAACTTCGTCTAGCTATCGACATTAAATTTAGCAAAGCAAGGGAATAAATTCTTTCGATGTTCCAAGCTTCTCTACCTTCTTAAATTGCTCGTGCCTTGAAATTTTCTGGGAAATGGTTTCGATAAGCCAAAAATTTGATTTTTCTGAAATGGTCTTCAGTTGTGTTTCGCAATTTTAGACTGGCCTCTTAGACCTTCTCAGCTCTAATTTTCATTCCCGGAAATTTCCATTGCTTTCAAGCAATTTCATAGGATCTTTGGCATGCAACTCATGTGCACACCCTCTCCTTTTCAACGCATTGTTGAATCATGGTTCCTCAAAATTTTTCATGCATTAGAGAGAAGCTGCAAGGTTTGAAAATTTTCTCAAAACTTTCCAGGCATTGGAGATGAAATGCAAAGTTTGAAAAATTTTCATCTAGGCATTAGAAATGTTGAGCAATTTGACAATTTTTCCAAAAATTTTCTATCCATGCATTGGAAGGGTGTTACATTTTGAAAAAATTTCCAATTTGAGCCATGCATTAGAAAGAAGTAGAAAAATTTTCCAAATTTTTCTAAAAATCCATCCATGCATTGGATTGGAATAATATGCAAAGTTTCAAATTTTCCATGCATGGCTTGAATTTAGGACTGACATGCAAATTTTCAAAAATTCTCTATGCATAAAAATTTCATTTTTGAGAATTCCATCCATTTTGCATAATGTTGCAATGTATCAAGCTTGGAAAATTTTCCATTGGCATAATGTTGCAATTTTTCAAAAAAAAAAAAAAGGGAATTTCATTCATTGAAAATTTTTATTCCATTTTCATGCCTAGGAATTTCATTGCAGCCATGAGCTCATAGTTTTTCATCCATGCATAAGAATGACAAATTTTAAAATTTTGTTTCTATGCATGCATGCATTCAGCTCTCAGTGCATACATTAACTTCATGCATTCATTCATCCATGCATTCATGTTGGCTGAAAAATTCATTTCCATGTTGCTCACATTACACATTCCATTGCAATGAATTCATTTTCGAGCCTACTGATCCAATTTCGAGCAATCTACCTTCCACTGTCCTAATTTCGAGCATTCAAGATCCAAGTTAGAGTGCTCGCAGCTGCACACCAGTTTCAGCACATCATTCGCAGCTACTGCCTCCATTTCGAGCCCTCGAATCCCAATTTTGAGTGCTCGAACCTCCTCCACATCTTGCCAATCTCTCTGCCCCAAGCTCGAGCACTCTAGCTCCCATTTGGAGTGCTCGAGCCTAGCCAACATGCCCACCATGCAACAAACCAAGTAACCTTCCAACCATCAACCAACCTCACCTCATGCATCCCAAATCCTCACTCCACCTGTAATCCAAATCCTCACACTCAACCAACCTCTCTCTACACAACCCAAGCCTCCATAACCACCACCTTCACCACCCATGAACTATACCAACCTACTGCAACAACCCAACCCATACCAACCAACCCTCACCCTCACCTCACCACCACCAACCCACCCTCTCGGCATCTCACCCACCAAAGCTTCACCATGCAAGCAAGCAACCATACCAACACCATGCAAACCACCAACTCCTCTCGATCAACCATCCAACCCCAACACAAGCAACCCACCACCTCATTTCCCTTGGCACAAGCAACACAAGCAATCTCTCGGTATCTCTGCAGCCCATCTTCTCAACACCAAACCAACTTCCTTCCCTGCATCAACCTCCATTCCCCAAACCAACCACTCTCGGCATATCTCTCTGCAACCCAAAACACCAACCCCACAACCTCATCTCCATAAACCATGCATGCATTTCAACACCACCCCATAGACCACAAACCAACCCATCCATGCAACCCCACTCATGCACACCATTTCCAACCCTGCATCCACCCAAGTCCCCACCAACTCACCCTCCTTCCACCTCCAAACGAACCTCACCCACAAACCCATAACCAAACCACCACCTCAATACCATCACCCTTCTCAACCAACTCATCCCACACAAACCATGCAACACCCTGCATGCCTCAACCTCATTTCTCCTCTCGGCATCTCACACCCCATACCACCTTCACCTACAACCTCCAACCCCCATGCATGCCCCTCTCAAACAAACTCAACCTCATCTCAACCCATCAACCCCTCCCACACCAACCAACCTCCATGCCGACACACCACTTCGCTGCAGCCACCCCACCAACCTTCCCAATCTCACCATCTCTCTCTCTTCAACGTAGCTCATCTCTCACCTCAAAACCAACCATCTCTCATCAACCCACAAACCACACCCAACCTAAACCACTACCCCCCCACCCACATTCTCGGCCACCACTCAACTTCAGCATCACCAACCCAACACAAACCCAGTGCCGAGCCCACTGCTCAAATTTCGAGCACTCGAAGACCAAGCTTCGAGTGCTCGAACTCCTCATGCCCACACCCTAGCCCATCACTCAAGCTCTCTCACTCACCACCGAGTGCTCAAGCCCCTCTCACCCTTGGCCCCCAACTCTCTGCCAACATTTCGAGCACTCGAAGTGGGACTTCGAGTGCTCGAACCAAGCTCTCCCTCTCTCTTTTAAACCCCGAAGCCACACCAACACCTCACTCTCATCACCCCCTCTCGGTTGTAACACTACCCACCTCAACTCCCTCTCATCCACCATCAACTCAACCCAGCTTGCCAACTAGCCACACCAACACCTCACTCTCATCACCCCCTCTCGGCTGCAACACCACCCACCTCCTACCCATCACCACCACTTATCCTACGCACCAAGGGCCCTTGGTTCTCCATTGTTGGGTAAGTTTCTTCCTTCTCATTCTCTTTCACATTTTTGGTATAAATAGAGGATGGGCTTGCATGTAATGGAGATTTATGATTGTTTGGGAGTAGTTATTGCAATTGCAGGGCCAAAAATTTTTGGGTTTCATCATCCACCCCACTCATTTTCACCTTCTCTCTTTTGTGGTGCACGCCAGGTGCTCGCTGAAAGTCCTCAACCAAGTCCACCTCTCTAAATGTCTCGTGCCGGTCCTTCTCGCCCTCCTAGACCCTCTGTGGGTGCCCGTGCTATCAATCGTGAGCGACCACGTGATCCTTGGGATCGCAAACAACTCAACTACGAGCTTTTTTTTCCACTCACGGATGCATTTGACATTCTACCCACTACTTCGTGGGCTATAGCCGAATTGACTAACCGGCATCTGCAGCACATTTGCGCGCCCCTTGCCAGGGTTGCCTACCCCCGTGTAGTGCCCCTCTTCTACCAGAATCTCCAATGCCCTGAAGAGCCACCCATTTCTCTCACTACATCCATTGATGGCACCACCTATGCTTTCACTATGACTGACATCATTCAGGTTTCTGGTTGCCCCATTGAGTGCCCCGATGACATTGTCAATCGTGAGAATCTCCCTTTATATGAGGAGCCAGATACATTAACTGTGGAGCAGGTTGTCGCTGTCATTTGCAACGTGGATGACCCTCATAGGCCCCGGTCTTTTATCCACAAAACCAATCTTCCGGAATGCCTCTGGTTCATTGACACTGTTTTCAAGCACAATGTCTGCCCTTTGGTGCATAGCACCGAGCGTAGGGGCCTCCTTTTGCAAGCCTTATATGCCATGGACCAAGGCCAATGGTTCTCCATCCCGGAGCTCATTTGGATAACATTATGAAGTTTTGGCATAACGCTTATAAGGCACAGGTTCCGCGAGTTAAAAATCAGAAATTGCCTTTTCCGTTTTTCATCACTCGGCTTCTTAAGCACAAGGGTTTCATTGTTCCTCCCCATGAACCAAAAGGCGAAAAGATTAAAAATTTTACCAAGCGCCGGTGGATCATTGTTCTTAGCCATTCTAATACCCCTCAGCCTGCTGCCCCTCTGTCCCTCCAAGCACCACCTCTTCCTCCTTTTGAGGATGCTCCCATGGCAGCAGCCGCTGCAAGGTTAGAGCCTCCGGTTGACTCTCAACAGGACCAGGCTTTCATCCGGGCTAGCATTACCGGTATTCATGAGCGGATGGATCATTTTGAAAATTCTTTGTCCGCGTACACTCGGACTATGTGTGCGACTTCTTCCCGTGCCGAAGAAGATCGTCGTCTTGCTACTGAAGACCGCCGTGTCGTAGCTGAGGAACGTCGTTTGGCTCAGGCTAATCGGCGTAAGACTCAGTCTCTCCTCCATTCCATCCTCGCCCGTCTTCCCTCTGGACCATAGCTGCTGCGAGTGTTGGACCTTATCTTTTTGTTTCATATGTACATATTTCTCTTGTATCTGTTGTTTTACTTTTGCACTGTAAGAATTTGCTATGTATAGGTTGCTCTAGTAGACATGATCCCTGTACAGCTCTTTTTGTAATCATGTAAACTCTTTTTGAAATGCAAATTCTCTCTTTTCTGTTAACTTTATGTACATTATTTTTCTGTATTTATGCTTGTGCTATTAATGCTTTTTGTAGTTGTCTCTTTTTGTTTTTCATGATGCTATCTAGGTTGCGCAGTCCAATTCAAGTTTGGGGGTTCTTCTCCCCATGCCTTTTCCTCCCACTGGGTATTTTTGTTCCTTTTTATTTTTCTGTCATTTTTTGTCTTTAACTTCAACCTATGTCCACATTGAGGACACTGTGTAGTTTAAGTTTGGGGGTGCAATATTGCATTTTTGGCATAATTTTGGTATCACTATTTTGTAAAGCAATGATAGTATAGCTTGAAACTTGTCGAAGACAAAGCATATGTTTAATACCTTGTGTGTAGAAGCAATTGAAAATTTTTGAAAATAAAGAAATTTGAATTTGAAGTAATCATGCAAAATACAATGTAGTTTGTATAAATGCCTCAATTAGATTCTTGCTGGATTTACACTCTTATAAGCTTCACAATGCACAGATGCACATTGGAAACTTAACTGTGAGGCATGCAACTTGATTGACCTTGACCTTGGCCTAGTTAATCTGATTTGATGAACCTGATAGATGAATATCTTTGGCATGATATAAGTTGTCAAAAAAAAAAAAAAAAATGAAGTTGAGAAAGAAAGAAAATAATGACCAGTTGAAGTTCGTAACCTTTCCAACTCGAGCTATTAAGCCCTATGGAGTGTCTCTACACTTAACACCCTAAAGCCATCTGGTTTGGGAGTTGTTAGCCTAACGCTTGCTACATGGGTTGGTTAGAAAGCTTAAAGGACTTAAACATTGCACGGTCATTCAAAAAAATGTGTGTAATAAACATGCTTTGTTGGAATTCGTAGCCTTTCCAACTTGAGCTATTAAGCCCTAGGAGTGTCTTTACACTTAGCACCCTAAAGCCGTCTGGTTTGGGAGTTGTTGGCCTAACGCTCGCTACATAGGTTGGCAAGAAAGCTTAAAGGATTTCAACACTGCACAACCATTTTATGTTTCACTTTTGAGTTATAATAAATTCTTAACAGGCAACAAAAGTTGTCTTGAAAATAAAATCATGCCTTAGCGACTTCATGTAAAGGGGAATTCATTGATTTGAAAACTTATGCCTTGGAATTAGAAAAGAAAGTAAAAGCCGCATGTTGAGAATTCAATTCACTTTCACTGGAGTTTGAGTTATTTCCATTTAAGAGATGACAATTGAATTATTTATATGGACTATGATGTTGATGCATGCATGTTGAAATGGTTTTTGCCAATTTTTGTATCAATGCTTCATATATGCAAGGTAGTCTTCCCAATGATCCCGCCTCCAGCTCTTTATCTGTTTCAAGTTGTATTTGAGCTATGTTTATGTTTATTTTTGCCATGGTGGATATTTTTGTAATAGCATTCTCATGTTTTTCATTCCATTGAGCTTTGCATTTTGGTTTTGCTAAGGGACTAGCAAAATGTAAGTTTAGGGGTGTCATAAGCGCCGAATACTGTATATTCAAGCGCCCTAAATTACATTAACAAAGTCCATTAATTGATTATTTTATGTAGATTATCTCCATTTGCATGTTTAATACATTTTTCAGGTTAAATTGCAAAAAGGAAGCAAAAATGATGCCTTGTGGAATTTTGAACAAAAAGGGTGCCAATTCTGAAATTCTGGCAGCAGTAGAACCTGACTTTTGTCACCATTTTTGACCTAGCAAACTCAAGAAATGGACTTCCATCATAACATGAAAGATTTAGAGCTCTGAACCATATTTCCAAATCTTCAAGCAGTTCATCATTCGGAGTTTGGAGCAGAGAGTTATGATCTTCTTACCAGAGGTACGCAGAACTGCCTAGCAGCACTGAAGTGCTGCCTTTCTCCCCATTTTTGACCAACCAGAATTGAGAATTGGGTCTTCATCAAAACATGAAGTTTTTAAAGATCTGAATCAGCTCTCCAAATCTTCAAACAGATCATCATTCGAAGTTCAAAGCACAAAGTTATGGTCATTCTTCCACAGTGGGTCAGAGATGGGCAAGAATTGCATGTTGCTCATTACACTAATTTCGAGTGCTCGAAATTCTGGCAGATTGCACTCGGAAATGGCTCAATTTCAGCCACTTGCACATTGGTTTCCTCAATGCCATCTTCCTTCTTTATGAAGTGGTTGGAGGTGTTCCTTGGAGGAGAGAGAGCCTTGACTTGAGCTTGATAAGAGGGAGGGAGGACCACATAGATGTTATCCTTCATTTCTTACAAGATTAGAGGAGAGAGAAGAGAGCAAGGAAGAGAGTGTTCTTGAGTGCTACAGTAGAGCTGGAAAATGAAGTTGTATTCTTCTTCTTCTTCTTCCATTTTTGTATCAATGGAGAGCTAAACCTCCATCTAGGGAGGTGATGAAGCCTCCTCTTTTGATCATGTTCTAGATTAGGCTATACTTTTGGGGACTATTATGTATAATGTATGGTAGTTTCATAGTCTAAGAGCATATTCCTTCTTGTAATGAATTTTAATGTGTAAATGGTTGATGTAAGTTCATTGTCATATCTTTGATGATTCTTGGATCAATCTTATTGCTTTTATTTTCATAGTGACAATGAAAATATAGACTATGAATGTTTTTCAAGGCATGTTGATTTTGAAACTTGATATTCCATTGCTTAGGTACCTCCTTTGATGGTTTATACTTGATTCCTACCTTCATGTGCTTCACCATTTGATTGAAAGCTTGATGGCTTTTTGCTTGAGATAGTGTATTTGATTCTACACCTTAGTTTAAGTAGTTCAACTATGGTAGCTTTTGATGGATCATTCTTGTTTTGATTAAGTGAACTTCTTGATGATTATTAAGCAACGGAGTTGCTTCATATTTCTTGACCATTGCATATATGCTATTTATCCCCAAATTTAGACCTAATCTAGCATGTACTTAGGGTATAGTGTGGATTCATCTCCCTAGTTTTTTCTACTTGTATCTCACTTCTTCAATTTCATTGCAATCTATTGTTTTATACATTTTAATTTCTTAGTTTAGTGACAAACACACAAACCCTTTATAAATCCCTCATCACTCTAAAATGACTTTAGATACTTAGGTTGCCTTAAGACTAGCGCAATCCCAGTGGTTCAACTTACCCGTCCAATAGCCCTATTTTACAATGATTCGTGCTATTGCGAAGAGGGTTGATTGATAATTGATTTCGACCGTCGATCAGTCAGCTGAACAAGTTGAATAATTTATGGAGGATTAATTTATTATATAAGGGAATGGATTAACTAAAATGTTAAGTCCTACTTATATTTAAGTCAGGTCAGCTGAACAAGTTGAATGACTTATGGATGGTTAATTTATACTAGATAGGATGGTTACTAGATTAGATATATATATATAAGTATGGTGCCATGATATGAGCTTGAGTCTCAAGATCAGTGGTTAGGGCGCGTATATCGCCAAGGATGTGCAGCTAGATATAGTGTAGTTGTGTACCCTGGTAGGTTTAGGTACTCATGCCCATTATATGTGTGTTTTGCATGTTGCCTACTATTTAGGTTGAGACAACCCTATAGTCTAGTGAGGTTCCTTTAGTGTGTGTATATATATATATACGAACTACTAGTTACTATTGGATTGACTAAGATGTATACGTGTATCGAATCTCTGCTTGGACTGTAGTAGAGTAGAACTTATTTGTAAGTCTGACCCACCATTATTTTTCAGATGTTCATTAGGAGTAGAGGTTTTTCGTGCTATGCGGGGATCAGTCTACTTCATTCTTCCGATTCTACATAGGAAATTCTTTTATGCTTCGTTCTTCAGTTGTAAACAGTTATTGCTGTCACTTGTTCAGATTGGTTTTTAGGGGTCCACACAGTATGGATTCCCAAGTTGTATTAATGGAGGATTTATTGTATCAAAATAATTTTATTATTAATGGACATTTATTATGAGGTTTTATTATTGGATTTTTCTTTTAATTTTGTTTCAGCAAATTATTTATTCCTATTTATTCTTTTGTACTCTGTGTTTGTTTATTGCCGATTTTGTTTTTGATATCCTCGGATATTCGGGCGTGGGTCTGGCCAACCCGCATTCGAAAATCCGGGGGTATCACAAATTCTCTCTTTCAATCGGGTTTTTGTAGAGAAAGAAAAAAATGGTTTGATTTAGAAAGGAAATCCTTATTTGTGTTGTATATTTGAGCATTAATTCTGTGATTGCAATCGGGTTTTTGAAAAGAAAAAAAAAAAAAAAAAAAGGATTTTAATTTAGAAAAGGAAAGTTGTAGAATTTGGTATATTTTCCTGTGTATATATATATATGTATGTATGTATGTATATGTCAAAAAAAATAAAAATAAAATAAAATAAAATAAAATAAAACTCACCAAATTCTTGAACTTTCCTTTTCTAAATAAATCATCAGCAACCCCATTGAATCAATATAGATATATATGTTTTTTGGAAGTTAATCGATATACATATATTCTTTAGTAATCATACAAAAATATATACAATCAATATAAATATATACAGAAACACACATCTTGTGAAATGATTGTGGTGGTGGGTGGGTGGGTGGAAGGTTAGAACTGTAATTTCAGTATTTAAATAGGTCAATTAATAGTCAAAGGGCAATAAAGTAAATTCATCATATGTCAGATGTGATAGGGGTGTCTTTGTTAACTTTATTAAATGTGAGGGGATGTGATTGTTCAAAAACGGCTTAACTTTTATCTGGTTGTCAATATAGTAAACCTCAGGGGGTGTGAGAGTAATTAACCCTATTATTAAAAAAAAAAAAAAAAAATAGGGCAAATCATTTAAGCATCAAGATCTCATTCTCAACTCTCTCTCTCTTTCTCTGCAACTGCAAGTGGGTGATTACAGATCTGTCTGCAAGAAATATTCAAGAAGTGACCATTAACAAATTAAAAGGAAACCCCTAGAAATTAAGAAAGAAATGATTAATCAATAAATCAAAACTAAGAGTAAGAAACAGAACCTGAGCTTAAAAGGGCAGATCCAAACCAGGGAAGATCATGAGCAAACAAGAGTTAAGCAATCGAATTCGAAACATGAACTATTGAATGATTCAGCTAAAAACATGAACTATTGAATGATTCAACTGAAAGAAATGCCATATGGAAGAAAGTTTTAGAGATTATCCAGAGAGAATCAAATGATTTGATCAATCTATTTACTACAAAAAGTAAAGAAATCAAAATTACTTCAGTTGTAGTAACTAATTTATTAACAGCTTTCATATTAGAATTTTTCCTCCAATTGTATTAGTTTATATTTGAAAATATAGCAGATCTAGCAGCAACATTGATAGGCAAAGTGTAATGCAATATATACACACACACATGGAGAGAGACACTGAATTAATGAACAGGTCGAAGCAAGTAGTGAACTTGTAAGTTATAACCATGCGAATAACATGAAAGAGCAGATCTGAGCGTCCGTAGATAAAAAGAATATAGTCTAGAGAGAAAAAGACGAGGATAGAGAGAAAGCGCTTACAGAGCCGATCGCCGAGGTAGAAATGTTTGTCTGTAGCCCAAATAGTGTAGTTAACATTGCTGGTCCAAAACCCATATATTACAGATCTGTCTGCAAGAATCAAAAGTTCAAAACCCATATCGGCATATCATTTCAGATTGTTCAAAAAATCAAAACCCATATCTTTCAGTTTCCATCGCCCGCTGTTCCAGTTCGGGTTCGCCGTTCGCAAGCTTCAGCTGCTGTCTCTCAACTCTCAAGCTTGCCCCCCTCTCTCTCTGTAACTGCTAACTTATATGTATAGGTTTTGTTTTAATTTTTGGAAGTGACGGTGGCGGCGGTGAATCAGTGGCTGAGGGACGGCGGTAGTGGCGGATCAGTGGCTGAGGGCGACGGCGCTAGCGGTGGCAGGGATGGCGGCTGAGAGAGAAAGAGAAAGAAGAGAGAGAGAGAGAGAGAAATGAGGAAAAAAAAAAAAAAAAATTTGATTTTGGGTTTTGGGTTGGGTTCGGGTTGAGCCCGAGACCAACCCGAATATGTTAGGGTTTGACAAAACCCAACCCAAACATAACCCGATTTGTGAATTGTATGTCCAAATTGTAAAATTTATGGGTTGGGGTTGGGCTAGGCTGGGTTAGCCTGCCCAAGTTGTAGCCCTAACTGCCACTGCCACGGTAGCTAATTTTACCACCATCAGAGTCCACTGCCACCACCCACCACCAAAAACATAAATTGAACCCAATTCCCCAATTTGAAACCTCATATATATATATATATATATATCACTGCCACCCCCACCACTTCTACCACCATCATCTCCACCCATGACATATCTCAATTGAACCGATGACCAGGCATAGATCTAAGAATGGCTTAGTGGGGGTAATTGCCCCCATTGAATTTTTTTTATTACCATTTTGCCTTAGTATTTTTTTCATTTTGATATATATACTTATAAAAAATTATTATTGCCCCCCACTGAAATTCCTACAAACTTTCACAATTGCCCCCCTCATATTTTTTCTTGGATCCGTCCCTGCCGATGACCAACATAATCGAACCACGAGAAACCCCAATTCACACACATATATATATACACGCAATATCTCTCAATCCCCCAATTCATATATATATATAGTACCTCTCAAACCCCCCATTCTGAAATCCCGTATAAACACACACATACATCGTTTTCGTGGTCTGATGTTTGGGGAAAATAGAGTTGTCGTACATCTCATCGGAGAAATCTAGCCTATGGGTCATGAAATTCTCTTGCCGCTATTATAGTTAGAGCCTCACCATCGCGTTGTCGTCGGGAACTTCTCTAGCCGTCACTATTGTCTGGTCTATTGGTCGCCGCCATCATCGGAGCTCATTGCCCAATCTTGCTGTCGACAGATATATATATATATGTATGTATGTATGTATGTATCACTGAGAACATGTATTTGCAGTAATATATATGGGAGGGTTATATTGGTCTATTCACACTTCTTTATGTTTGTTGACAAGTTAAACGGTTAAATGATCATTTTATAGTATATCAAAGCTCTTAAGGGGTATGCAAACTTTTCAAACCTCGTGGGGCGTTGGGATTACACTCGCGTTGACTAGCCGCCGAGTAGAATTGACCAATACTTCAAAGGTGTTAATGCAGCTAATCCTTACTTTCTATTACTACAAGTGGCTGTATTGGTAATATTAAATTTGACAATGTAAAAAATGGGATAGTATTTTGTATTAAAAGGAAGTAATATAGGTGGGTTTGGAATGTGGCTACCCATTAAGCATAATATTAGAGAGAGAGAGAGAGAGAGAGAGATTCAGAAAAGAGAAAACTACACAAAAATAAAGTTAGAAGTTATGTTTATTTTAAAAGTTCATTTTTCATTTGGGTTGAATTAAGAAAAATAATTACAAATGCACCTAGAATTATTATTAAGGTCTAAAATTCTTCCAATCTTTTATTTCAAAATACCAAAGGGTTTTTTTCAAAAAAAAAAAAAAAAATTGCCTAGACCTGCTGCTTCGGGACATCATCTTCAGTATGTTTCATCAAACGATCCATGCCTACCCATTTGTCCCAACGATTGGTATGATATCCAACCTTCATGAACTATTTTGTACAGCTTTTGTAAATTAACAAAATTCAATCACAAATAAAATTTTAGCAGTTTAATTAAAAGGCATAAACTCAATAAACTCGAAAGGATGATATTTTTTTTTTTTTTTTTTTTTTGGAGCATATAAAGTATAAGAAGGTATCCAAGATATTCTTGGTTTTATGCATATGATCTAAGAAGGGTACCATTGCTTTAATTCATTTTTGAAAGTTTTGCATTCAGTCCACGATAAGAATTAGATAATTGATAAATAATTTAAAAATATATATATATATATTTCTATCGGGATAAAAATACAAAGGAAACAAATAAATCAAAATAAAAACTTTGTTTATTCAAAAGAAATAATAATTCTTGATACATTTGTAATTATTTTGTTTAATTCAATAAAATTAAAAAAATAAACTTTTAAAATAGAACACTTTGTTATATACTACCCCTAACTCTACTTATATGTACTATTCCCTTTAAAAAACAATTAACAAATTTGGAGAGAAATGGTTCCAAGCATGTGTCAATGGTTCCAATTCTAGTTTCCAAATTCACTTGGAATCAACCCAATAGATTGGCCTAATTGGACAAAACTTGAGCCCTTGAGCCTCATGAACCTTTAGATCTCAAGATCAATTTCATTTAGGTGCAAGTAATTCTTTAGGACGCCCATAAATATAATCCGAACTTTACCAATTTTGTATGGGGAGGGAGCCTTGCAAGGAAAAAGAATATATATATATATATCTTCTATCTCCTTATAAAATACTTTCCTAAAGCTAATAATATAACTGTATTATAAAAGTGTAATGTTATTAAAAGAGCTTTCTCTTGAGTATATTCACGAGCTCTTCTTTTAGAGAATTAAATATTTTGATAAAAATAAAAATATAACAGGTTATTGAAAGAAAGATATTAAGAAGAAAATGTGATTTTTTTTTTTTTCCTCACACAACAAGAAGAAAAAAAGATCTGTGAAGTCTGTGATTAATTAGAATGTTTAGTTTTGGAATTTATCTAAAACAACAATACATAGAAATTTCATTATCTTGGATGATTTTATAAAGATATAGTGATTCGAGAGAGATTTAGAGAGTGATACTTTACTTGCCAAAGAGGTACATATAAAGAGACCGTCTGGTAGTTGTTTATTTATTTTTTTTTTTTGAAAAGGTAACGCTCATAAAATAGGAGGTAAATGTTCAATTTCAACGACCGTTTTCAACTTTCATTAATCTGTGAACTTTCTTAATCCAACTATTGTAAAAGGAGTGCTCGTCAATATACCTTTTAAAATGTCTCCAAAGATACCATGAATAATTGCTGTTCATGAGTAACAAAACCTAATCCGTGATAAGTCATTTATAGAAAAAAAAAAAATTAAAATAAAGTTGACCGAAATCTATTTAATGATTTGAGATTTTAGTTTATTTGGCAATTGAAATTGAATCCTTGAAGGTTGGTTGCAGGAGCTAATAATTTCTTTCCTCGTAGCCCAAGTACTTTTATTTTTAAAAGGTGTCTTTATTAGGGTGCGGGTGGGTTGTACGGGTAATAATCCACTTTCACACACAGCTCTCCTTCACTTCCGTATCCCATAGTCCTCATATGTGATTGCTTTTTCCCCATCTTTTTTTATCAGATTTTAAAAAGTCTCATTGTTCTCATTCACTCCTCCTAATTTTTTGTCTTCAGTATCAGGGTATTATATATTTTGACTCTGATTGATGATGGATCTTTTCTTTTAGTATTTACTATTTGTATAATTCATACTAATATTATTGGATCCATGGCTTTTAAATTGAATTCGCTTGTTTGTGTTTGGAGGACCGCTTCTTTGGCTCATCTCAATCTCAACGGGGGAAGGCAATCCGGGTTTCTTTTTCTAGGCGGTGGTGGTGGTGGTGGTGGTGGTTGTTGTTGTGGTGGTGGCGGATGCGGCGGTGTCAAGCAACTTATATCCTTCTCCTCCCCCACTTATAACCCATCAAGTTGGTCTCTTTGGCGTTCTTCTTGTACTTGTTTCACGAATTTTGACGGGGATCACATAAAACCTCGTAACCATTTGCTATTGTCATCAAAGGCGCCGTGTGTGTTGATACCTTTCCCCAAGAAGAATCATAATCATAAGGATGAGCTGATTGCAGCCATTAAGGAGGAGCTAGGTAAAGGTACTGGAAACGAGAAGTTTCGTTTTCCAGATTATTGCTTTTACAGCTTTGCAGACCGAAAACTGGTGAGCCTAAATAATGTCAGGAGCAAGAGTAACGTTTTCATCCCAGATCACGCAATTTGCATCGGCTCCTCGCACGGATGGCTGGCCTATATCGACCCTCATGACCGTGCTCTTTTTCTAACCAATCCCTTAGTCTCCCCTGTTCCACCCACAATCCGCCTTCCTCCCTTGGAAACCATTGAAAAAGATTTTTCATGTTGGAAGCACCCTTTCATAAAAAAACTTGCCTTATCATCTCCTCCATCGTCTGGTGACAACGACTGCACAATAATGGTGATTCTAAACAATGATCTTGGTCTTGTATTTTGTAAACTAGGTGACACATCCTGGACTGCCCTGGAAGATAATGATAATCCAGGCCTGATGTTAAACCCTCCCGACCTTGTATTTTCGAGCAAGGATCAACTGTTCTATTGCATAGACTCCTGTAACAACTCAGATCTCGACGCCTGGAATCTTCGCAATCCTTCTTTCCCAAGGAGAATTGATATCAAAGCGTGCTACACGTATGCGACTCCTGATTATCCCGAGTCTGAAAAGAAACTAAGAGATAATTGTGATAGAATACACTACCTGGCGATGGAATCACATTCTGGGGATGTTTTGTTTGTTACTAGGTTCGTGGCACGGGTTGCAAATAATGGCACCATCATTGAGAAGGATATCTCTGATGAGCGAAAAAAGTATGGTAAAAATTTTTCTTTCAAGACTCTTCGGTTTGATGTTTACAGGCTCAGTACGATCAAAAGAGGTTGGGACTATGTGGCGGACCTCAGTGATGGAGTTCTATTCATGGGAATGAACCAAGCCTTCCATTTATCAGCTAGTGACTTTGCTCCTGGAATATTGATCCCCAATTCTATCTATTTCAACATTGACGTCTGGTCAAGATGTAAAGATATGGGCATCTACAACATGCAAGATTCAACTGTCAAATCCATTTTCCCACCTCATCTTCATCCATTCAACAAGATTCGGCAGTCAACTCCCATTTGGTTTACCCCTAATCCAGAGAATAAATAATTTATTAGCAGCAAACTATATGCCACCGCTGCTCGTGGAGGTGCTTCCCTCTAGGCGCGGATGTATTTTTACCATGCTCTTTTTAGAGCTAGTCTAACATACATTTGGAGGACTAAGTAGTAGTTACGTATATGTGACACTTGATTCTCATTTCTCTTTTATTACTTACATCTTTATTTATTGTCTGAGAGGTTTATTGTCATTTGTCCGAGAGATTTATATACTACGTCTAATTAAAGTAAAATATTAAAGAACTAGGCTACTAGCCTTCTAATTAATTAAAGTAAAATATTAAAGAACTAGGCTACTAGCCTTCTAATTAATTAACGTCGCACATGTTTCATTTGATGAGGGTGGATTTCAAGTTTTATGAATTCTGATGCTTCTATCCACTCAAGTTTTATGAATTCTGATGCTTCTATCGACGCACTATTAATTAAGTTTTATGTTTCTGATTTTGTTTAATTGAGTGCTGTAAGGATTCTGGTTTTGTGTATAGGAAAGATGAGCCAAGTTACAAAAAAAACATTAAGAAAATCTTTTCTGCTTTGGGTGCATGAAAGATCCATTTGTTGATAATTTCCATGAACACTGTCTTGACTCTTATAACAAATGTAATATATGAGATATTGATTAGAATCCTTGATTGAATGAATAGTTGTATGAAAAATATATATTTTTTTAGTTGAAAAGGTAAGCTTTGATAAATAAATTAATTGAAGAGTTACAAGAATGTATAGTCCAAAGGCAACAAAACCATAGTTACAAATCAACCATACCATATCAGAACTATAATGACAACAAAGCACCATATCAGAACTGTAATGACAACAAAGCAGTGTAGTAGTTTTCCCTAGACCAGTAGCATATAAACTTTACTTTTAACAAAATTCATGAAAATGTACGATTTACATTGCCTGCAACAAAAGTTAGTACAATAACCAAACACAACCAAAACTCCACCCAAAGACATATCCACACCAAGCCTTATACAACTAACATGATATACTAAATTAAAAAAGAGTTTAAGTAATAGGAAAAAGGAAAATTTGCATCTAAATCCCACTAATCACAAACAAATAGATCCCAAACTTTGTTTATATTCATTAAAGATTACAAATTTTCCTTCATTATTATCATATTTATACAAAGAATAGAAAAGTTTCAATACTAACACAACCAAGATGTTTCCCACTAAGCTCATATTGCAAGAACTTCACTCCCACAGCATTCAAGGCAAGATTCCAAGCAGCCAAACATAACTGAAAACGAAGTAGAAAATTTTAGCCAAAACTTTCACTAAAGAACTCAAGAAAAAAAAAATCATATTAATAAAGAGAAGTCAGCACACATCGAGATCTATGAATAATATGCATGAAAGAAGTGAAGACTGTAATTGATTAATCTAGTTTTGTATGCATTATCACAAGCTCATGTGTTCAATTTGGAAAATAAGCTTTTATTAGAAATAAATTAAATTGTTGTGGTCTAGAAATAAGGCAGGAGGGAAAAAAAAAAAAAAGAACCATTATGTTAGGCTTAGTTTGGTAGAGTGGAAATGGGAAGAAGGGGAAGGGAATGTGATGGAGGGTGATTAAAAAGTTGTGTTTGGGTAAAATGGGTGGAAGGAAAAGAAAGGAAGGGAAGGCTTTGGAGGGTTAAGTATAGGTTTGCATAGTAATTTGCCTATCCTCCCAAAAATGGGAGGAAATGAAAGGAAAAGGAAGGCAATGGATGAAGTAATATTTGTGATGCCAATTTTACCCTCAAGATTATATCAGGGGCGGCTCGATGTAAATCGGGGCCTTAAGCGAAAAATAAAAAGTGGTTTTTATCATAATATGCAATATATTAATTATTATATAATAATTAATTAAAAATTATCCTTCTTGCTTTTTGAGATGCAAACTTACTAATTAAATTCTTATATTCAAGTGTGGTTAAAATCTCTTTTTCAATAAATAATATAGCCAATCCATTTAATCTTTCTTGTGACATAATTGATTGTAGATATGATTTTATCAACTTTAATTTTGAAAAACTTCTTTCTGCTATCGCAACAAAAAGTATAGATATAGATATACACAAATTTATAATAACAAAAGTCAGTAAAACTAAAAAATAATTAAAGAATAAAGAACAATATAACCTAATTTAGAAAGCCTCAATTCAATGCTGCTGCAACTTGAGACTAATGAATGTTGAGTCGAGAAGAAGAAAAATGCGTTCAAAATGAGATTTGAGACTAATGAATATTGAGTCAAGAAAAATAATTATAAAGCTGTATAATGAGAGAGGACTGAGAAGGGAGATGACTTCTAACTTGTAAGTAATTTGTTGATTTTGCTAAGAGATGAGATTAATAATTCAGAATGAATGTGAAAATTAGGAATAAAAATAAATAAATAAATAAAATAAAAATCTAAAAAAAAGAGAATTTGGAAAGTTTATTTACTTCCCCATACAATGGCTAAATATTTATTCTAGTGCAACTTACCGAAAAAATATTAAATATATACACTGTTGGTGTAAAAAAAAAAAAAAAAAAAAAAAAAACCGTGTATAACAATATAAAATAGACAAAGAAATAAAATATTAATGAGATATTTTAGGAAATAAATAAAATATTAATGAGATATTTTAGGAGATAAATAAAAAAATAAGATATTTTAGGAATTAGGAGATAATTTCTCTCTTAGTTAAAGTTTAATGAAAGACGTGAATGATGATAAGGAGAAAGAAAATAAAAAAAGAAGAGTTATTTTAGTAAATAATTTTTTTAGAATTAGTGTTCAACAAGGAAATAATTACAATATATTATATACTAGGCAACTATAATATTTTGGGGCCTTTTTATTGGCTGGGGCCTTAGGCGGCCGCCTAGCTCGCCTAAGGGTCGAGCCGCCCCTGGATTATATATACATACAAGTTAGCAGCTGCAGAGAGAGTGAGAGACGACAGGCCAGCGGCTGAAGCTTGCAAACGGCGAACGCGAACTGGAACAGTGGCGATGGAAATTGAAAGATATAAGTTTTGATTTTCTGAACAATCTGAAATGATATACCGATAGGGGTTTTGAACTTTTGATTCTTGCAAACAGATAGATAAACTGAAATATATAGGTTTTAAACTTCTGATTCTTATAGTGTAGAGAGAGAGAGGGCAAGTTCAAACTGGAGAACAAGAATGGAAATAGAGGCGAGATTGGGGAGGCTGAAATGAGTTGCCTTAAAAAAAAAAATATTCTTTTCTTGTGGGCATGAGGAGACAATATAAATATACATATATATATGGAGGCGAGATTGGGGAGGCTGAAATGAGTTGCCCTAAAAAAAAAATTTTCTTTTCTTATGGGCCTAAGGAGACAATATAAACACACACACACACACACACACACACACACACACATATATATATCAGAGTTGAGAACGAGAATATGGAGGCTGAAATGATTTGCCCTAATTTTAATTTTTTTTTCTTTTCTTATGGGCCTAGAGATATAGTATATAGTATATAAATATATATATATATATATAGAAGGGTATAATGGTCAATTGATTAAAATAATTCCCTTTCTTTTCTTACCCATTCTTTTCCCAAACATGATTATTGTCCTTCCTTTCTTTTCCTTTATTAATCAACCAAACACAATACCAAATTAAAATTATCCTTCCCTTCCCTTTCCCTCATAACTAATGTTATTCTTTCCCTTCAAACCCACCCTACCAAACATAGCCTTAAAGTACCTATGATTGAAACAGTTGAAGGAAAAATAAAATTTTATCTTTAAAATGCAAAGAAAATTTTTAATGCTACTTTGGTGTGCAGGAATGGAATGGAATGGAATGCCCATTTCAACCATTCATTCGTTTGGTGTGTAGGAATGGAATATACATTCCATTGGAGTGAAAATCCATTCCATTAGTAAACCTATGAATGGCCATTCCATTCCACAGTAAAAATAAATACTTCTGTAATATTTCCAATAAGCCCTTTATCACATTCCAATAAGGCAAAAATCTTTCTTATGGACAAAAAATCTTTCACATTCCATTTCTCACGTTTCTGGAGCTTCTTTATTAGATGTAGTAAAGGTCTTTCACCTTCCCTCTCTTCTAAATATACCCAGAGCTGCCATTGACAAAAAGTTACAGATTCATATATCATTATATATATATATATATATATATATATATATATATATATATATATTATTTTAGCCTTTACATCAACTTCTTAGGTTAAATATTCAACTTGTTTTTAGATAAAATGTACTGACAAATTTATTTGTGCATCTTCAATCAAGGTGGATTGGTTTAGTTGTAAAACTTGGATATGTCTAAGATTTAAAGCCAATTCTAGGACATTATTGTGACCATAGGGCTGGGAGTGACTATGGTTTTGTGCTTGCGTCTTTTGGGAATTCATATATTTTTCCTTTTGTAGTCATTTATTAAGATTAATATCTCATTAAAAATAATATTTTATTATTATTTTAAGGTTTTTCTTTATTTTTTTTTAATAGCAGTATTGAGCATCTTATAACAATTCATAATTCATCATCAAAATAGTAATTAGGTTGATTTTATTAAAAAGTAATGTAAGCCAATGAAAAGGATATTTTTAAGAAAAATCATTACATTCCAGATTTAATGATAGTCAACCAAACAATAGAATAATAATAATTATTCCATTTCATAACGATTCACCGTGTCATACCAAACAATGAGATGAGTATTCCACTCCATTCTCACTCTATTCCATTCTCATTTTTATTTCATTCCAAGTTGCATTTCATTCCTTTCCTGCACATCAAACGTATCCTAACTAGTTGTCTAACTCACTTGATTCCATTAGAGTCTAGCATTTCTCTTTATAACAATGACGATTGACCTACTTTAAAAGATTTTTCCATCAAACCTGGCAGATGAATGCTGTGGTTTTCGAAATCCCATTCTATTGCAATGTAATTGATAAAAAAAAAAAAAAATGAGTTTTTATATAACGAGAATGTAAAAATATGTCATTGAAATAAATTATAGAAAAACTCACCAAGATTAGTACGGCCAAGTTGAAATAATTGATGAAATCCATGACGGCCTTGGTTTTACAAACCTGGTGCGTCTGTAATGATCCAAAAATGGATCCGAAATGCATAAGCACAAAGAGAAAAACAAAGTCTCTAGAGATATACATCATCCTTAAGACACCAAAGTGACTTCCCATGAAGTCAAGGGACCCAAAGAGAACAAAAACGAAAACGAAGTTTTGAAAAGGGTTAAGTACAAACCTAGCGGTAAAATGGTCTTTTTATGATATCGTGCACACCATTGAAAAGACAACAAAAAATTAATAAAGCTAGACACAAGAATTGCCTGATTCGGAGTCCGGATGAAGGAGATATGGAACCTGAAAGTTTTAAACAAAAACAAAATTTAAAAGTGCCAAGCATTTGATCACCGCAGCTCTGCGATCGATCGCCGTCTACAGAAACTGATGCGCTGCACCAGATTTTCTGCAGCTGCGACCGATTTTCGATGCCTAAATAAGTTTTTTTGAAAAAAAAGTTGTGAAGAAACCCCCCTTAAAATGTGATTTTCTACACGACCATATAAAAACCAAATCTTTTTTTTGATGTGAAATGCTCAAAATGCCCTTATATGCATACTTTGCAAAAAAAATGAAAATGCTTGAAACTAGAAACATCCATTGCATACAATTACGAAGTTTAGCCCTTGGCCTCAAGCCATACATATAAAAAGAGTCTTGAAAAGTGTGCTTAGGCACACTTTACATATCCAAAAATGAATTTGACATGTCAAACCAAGCTATATATTACAATTTAAAAAAAAAAAAAAAAAAAAAAAAAAAAAAAAAACATTACGTGTTAACACTTGCATGCATGTGAAATTACACAAAAGGGTATCCAAAATAACCATGCCAACTTAGGGATGTTGTGCATCCCAAAATAAAGTCTCCTTACCGGAAAAATATCTCGACAACGAGGGTGAATAAACAAGTTACTCGTAGGAAGTAGTGCATGCGTATACCTTAAAATTTCAAATATCATACAAGCTCAATATAGATGAATACACGGGATCATTCCACTTAACATCTAAGTTATAAGGTGAGCTAAAGGATCATCTTAAGCTACTTTACGCAATTGGAATGTAAAGCATTATACACAAGTATACTAAACAACTTTAGAACTTTAATACCAAAACCACAAGTTACAATTAAGCATTGGTTGTCAACTTCAAATTGAACGCAAAATCAAATAACGGAATATCTTGGACATCAAATCTCGGAATAGAACCAAGACATAGATAGTTAATCGGGCTACTAACCCACAAAGACAACCCAAGTGCGCACTATATTGGGGAGAACTTGTACCTCCCATACTAGAGTCTTACTCTAGCCATATCAAATATACAAGGTCCCAAGTGTTTCTAAAATCAACAATAAGTCTACAACTTATACATAATTAAACAATGCATAGAAATCACCTTCCATACACAAGTAAGGTTGAAACCACACAAACCATATCCTAGGGTTTCGAGTCTAAAATGACATTCAAAATGTCAAATCTTCAATATGTGATTCGCTACACCAAACAAGGCATACAAAATGTTGCATCTTCAATGTGCAATTTGCTACACAAAACTGTGATACCATTAATCAACTAAATCAAATTACCATTGTAACTCAAATACTAAATTAACAACAACATAGTAATAAACTTACAAGATAATCATTTGTAATATACAATAAGAATTTTATATCACCACAATTATGAAATCCCTAGAATTAGTCTTCTACTAAATGAAACATTTCTTTACACAAGATAAATATATAATACCAAACATGCTTTGAATATTAAACCCTAAGTTAAAATAAGGGTTTTCTATCTATATGCAAGACTACAACTCAACAAGCATGTATACAATATATTGAACTCCAAAGGCAATTAAAGCACTTAGGAAATAAACATACAACAACCCCTACCTCACTAGAATAAACAAGCTCTAGAAACTAAGGATAAGCAAGGAAATGGAAATTCCAAGAACAAGGTAGGCAATAGGATGGTGAGGGGAAGGTAAAGTCTTCCAAGACCTAAGTCAAAAGGTTAGTGGAAGAGGTTCAAAATCAAGCAATTAAAGCTAGGGTTTCAAGGTTTCATCAATCGAGGCAAGAGAGAAAGCTTGAAGAAGATGAGAAAATCTCTAATTTCTTCACTCACAAAACATTTGATAGTCACATACACACACTCAAACACTACCTCTCTCATACACAATTGCAAGACTCCATCTTGGCCCTCCACTTTTTAACAAATTAGATCTCCTCATAAGATCAAATCCTAGGCCTACACTTGTCACCATCTTAAGCCTCATCTCAAGGCTTAATCTAAGCCTTACACTTGTCCACATCCAAAGCCAAAAAATGGACCAATCCTAAGCCACCAAGTGGGTGAATCCTCATCCTCCACATGTCATCATCCAAGGTTACCAAGTGTCACCACTAACAAGCCTACAAGTGGACCAATGAGAGTGTGACACTTGTCACACTTTTCAAAAATTACAAAAAGGTCCCTCCTCCAAATATCTCATAAAATAAATTACAACATGATCCCTAAGATAAGAATATCTAAAAAGATATTTACGAAAAACATCTTAAGAAAAGAGAATGTTTCCAAAGAAACTATGCATTTATACCCCTACGGAAAAAGTAAGCAAGTAGCATGCTTTTCTACAAAAGTAAAGATATGTACTTCATGGAAATCAAATGTAATGAATGCAAGTGAAGTCAGAAATCAAATCCGAGAACGAAACCAAACTCAGCAACCTATCTCAGGTCTCAAAAGCCCTAAGGTTACGCGAAAAAGAAAAATGTCGAAAAAGAAAGAAGATGACACGATCTTCATGAGGATGATACAAAATCAAAAGGAAGAAGTGTTAGGGATTATTCCCGAGCACTCAAGAAGACCTGAAGGAACAAAACCTGAACTCAAAAGAAAGTTGTAACGGAAAAAGAAAACCTGTAAAAATGGGAAAAAGAACCGATCATTACAAAATCAATATATTATTATTTTCATGTTGGACTTAGTGACCTGAAGAACTAATTATCAAGTTTTTGCTTCAAAGAAGACCGAACTCTGTGAGAGTGTGAGAGGAAGCAGAGGGTTTATATACATTAATTTAATTTGAGATAAATATTAAAAGGATATGTTATAAAACCAATAGAAGAATTTGTATAATTATGTTCATGTGTCCTTAAGAAATAATTAGTTATGTTCATGTGGCTGGCCTTGGCAAGCAATCTAACCCTCTCAATGTGGAAGTTAAGAGAAAAAAACATATTTAGAGTTTCTATTACCATGCCTTAGGATGAAAAAAGAAAACATTCCCAATGCTTTGTCACACAAAACAGGAAGTAAGACAGTAATATGGTTTACAATAAAACTTAATTTCTAAGGTCAAAATACCTTGAATTTAAGCATGCATTTCTACAGCAAAATTAATCCACTATGCCTTTCTACACATGCTTTTAAGATCAGTCAAAGGCATCACTTAACCCATAAACTGACCTCAAGTTTTAAGATCAATAAATGGAAATGACAGCAAATAAAACATATCGTTTTTGCCCAAATAATGATTTTGTTGTACGATTTATCAATTCAAAACATGTTAGAAACATGGATATGATGCAAAAATAAGAAATTGCAGCTCTATCAATAGCTCTGTAATTATGGAAACAGAAAATCATAATTGAGACAACTTTCAGCCTAGTTTTTGTTTCACTGAAATTATTAGCTTCAAAATAAGGATAACCAGGCCATGACTTTAGAATCAAATTTCGAAATAAGGATAACCCATCCTTTTACACACACTTTTTAATTATTTGTAGATAATTTCCCCTGTTCTTCAAAAAGCCAATTTAGAAAAACGTTCCAATGGTGTTATATAGTACTGGCTACCAAGAATGTTAGTCAAGAATATGGGACATTCCTAACCTTTGGCTATTCAAAAATTGTGGCTTTATCCATTCCTTAGGTCATGATGTGAGATGATGTTGATTCAGAAAATAAGATTGGTTACCAAAATCAATTCAAATCAAAATTCCCAAGGTGTATGGGCTTTAGAGATATATCACCATCATCTTCATCTTGTTACCCATATAATGTTGGAGGTTAATCCAAAACCCTAACTACGATGCTCAAACAATTGCTATAAATAAACGTGCATAAAATATAATATGCATGCATATATAAAGAGATAAATAAAAAAATACCCGAACTTTGTCTATGAACCAAAAGGGGTACCAGCAACGAAGGAAGCAGATGTAGTGGAAGGTGTGAGTGAAGCCAAAAAACAAATTCCTAGGCGATTCTCCTCTGATAAACAACATTATAGAAGTCAAAAATCAGATTACAAGAGTTAAAAAAAAAAAAAAAAAAAAAAAAAGATAGATGGGAGTTCAGAGAAGATGAAGACAAAATGTACTTGGGCGATTCTACAATTGAGATATAGAACTCACAAAAGATACAATCTCATGTTTGGACTTTAGAGACACAAAGGGATTTAGAGAATTTGGGTTAGAGAGGGTTAGGATTTCGTTGATGGATTCAAAGAGAAAGAGGAATAGGAGGGTTAGCTACCATTTCTGGGATAGAGGGTTAGGGGTTGTTGGTGTATGAGATTTTTTATTTATGGAGAAAATTTTCATCCCATAGTTAAGATATACTGACAAATTTTTTCTTAAAGAAAACAAAAAAAAAAAAAAAAAAAAAAAAGAGGGGGTGAAGGGGAATAGGTTTCTATGATGGGCTATATCCATTGTAAAAAACCTTTTTCTACAATGGATCACTGCCCATTATAGATAGTACTTTTTAGAAGGGGCCATATGGGCCTGTTGTTGAAAGCTACCCTTCTATAAGGGCTTACACTATTATAGAAAGTACTTTCTACAAGGGCTATGCATGCCCCTTGTAGAAAGTGTGTTGTTAAAAGCTTATTTTCTTATAGTACCAGCAAACAATCCATTAACCAGCAACCACATAGAAACCCAAGCATCAACATCCCTTTTACCCCAATCTTAAATAAATAAGTAGAGAAGCATAAGACAATGCATTCCAACTAATTTGTGAAGCCCCAGCTATCCACCTACACCTACACACCCTTGTAAAAACAACTGTAACAAGTCATATTGGCTTCCCAAGGTTCTCAATTTAGCACCATTCTTCAGCTTCAAAGAAGAGAATCTTGCTCTCAAATAACTCTTGATTCTTCATATTATCTACTGTGGTGATGCAGATAATAGAAGTTTATAAGTGTTAAATTGCTTTGTTGTCCAAATCTGAGAGCACCAAGAACTGCGATCAACCCAATTGTCTGGTTGAATATAAAAAGTTTTGACGTGCTGTATAAACTCAAAAACAATGCCACTCTATCTACACTTGAAAAATATATTATCAAAAGATTCACTGTCTGAGAGGCACAAGTAAGAAGCATTTATATAGTGTTTGTTCCTCATAGGTTTTGAATCCACAGTGTGCAATATGCCTCTATAAACCAACTAAGAAATAAAGTTGTACTTTGGAATATAATGTTTAAACCAAGTGATATGACTCGAAGTAAATGAAATAGCTAGATGGAGGAATGAAATAGGGAAAAGTATGCTTGAGTGAGTACTGCCTTGTAGGACTTGGAATCCATTCCACACTATCAATATTAATTTATTGAAGGAGGTGGTAGACTATAGAGTTGATCAATTGAGGAAATCATTAGAAGTAAAAACTTGAATGTGTTGTAGTGAAGGCGGTACCACCCTTAGGCTATCAACTTTGACATTGTTGTCTAGTTGAAAATTTTCCATCTCAGTTAGGTTGAGCTAGGTGCAAACAGGTCCATCTGATAGCCAATAATCAAGCCACATCATAGTGTCAATACCAGCACAAACTCTGCGCCTCACAAGTCCCCTAGCCATTCCCCTCAATTTGAGCAGCCTCTTTTAAAATCCCAAACTAAGAGCAGTTGGTCTAACTGTCCAAATAGGCTTAGCCTTGATAAGATATATTTGAGTCCATGCCACCCAAAAAGTAACTTTTTTTGCACACAACTTCCAAATGTGTTTAAGGTTGGCAATCAAATTTGATATCTCCAAACCTGGGAAACCCAAACCACAATCAACAAACTGAGATCCATGCCACCTTTGAACCCCTCTTCTTCATATATGTACCTGACCAAAAGAACCACCTAAGAACCTAGTTAATTTGGTCAATCACCCCTATAAGCAGTACAAAGGTTTGAGACCAGTAAGCTTGTATAGAACATAGTATAGATTTAATTAAAACAGCTCTTCCAGCATATGATAGGAACCTGGAAGTCTACCAACAGATCCTTAAGGTAATCCTTTGCACTAATGTTTAGCAGCTCTTCTAGTTGTATGAAAAGTTGTTATTACTTATAGCCTTGTAGCCTTATAGGGTTGGTTTTTTATTTTATATTTCATTTTTTTTCTTTTCACATGGTAACAAGGTTACTTAAAAATATCACTATCAAACCCTAAGGTTTCATTTGGATAAACAAGAGAGAAAATACAAGAATAACATTAGTTGTGAGAGAGAAAAAAAAAAAAATATATATATATATATATATATAGATATAATAGCAATAACCAGTATTCATGTTTGGATAAAATAGGAAGGAACACACAGAACCTATTGCGTTTACCCAGATTGGTGCAGGAATAAACTTCCTTATCGACATGGTTACTGATTGGAAAATCAATTTCCAACATAATCTAGAGGCAACCAACACTCATATGGCTTCCTCCTTTGAAGATATCCAACAAGGAATGATCTCCTTGAATGATAAACTTGAAACTCTTACCCAGATTTTCACCCTTTCATCCTCGCCGGATAATTCACTCCTTCAGGATCAAATAAATCAAATGACTATCGATTTAGCCAAACTTCAAAAAGCTAAAATGTCAGATTTATATCCACCCGAGCCACCAGATCCTCCTTCCAAAAAGGAATCTGCCCTTCCACCAGAGCAACCCTCTGCTGAAACACCTCATCGCTACAAAGTCAAACCTCTTTTTTACGCGCATGAAGACCTCAAAGTTGAAGACATCAAGGTTTTCTCTGAAACCTCTTCATCCAAATATCGTCGAGATGATTATGACAACATCATAGATCAACTAAATTGTTTACAAGCACTATATGTAAACCCACAACTCACCTTCGACGAAAGCGCTCATATCATTAATCACACACGACAGATCTCACTACAAAATGAGAATCTTCTGACTCACTTTGGCTATACGCCAAGCGAAAGCTCCAGTGACTCTGACGAAGAAAATACCTCAGAAGACGAACAAATTTACGCCTTTTCTGATAAGTCAGACTCCTCTGAAGACCTTGATGAAACCATAGAGGCAGATCCTATACCTACTTCCTCTTCCGATTCACCCATCGAAGAAGACCCAAAGCCTAGCCCTAGATCTAAAAAGTCTAAAGCTAAGAAACGTCGATCTGATACGATTCTAGACGAATCGTTCTATGGCGACTTTCCCACTGAAGATCTTCTCCCTGCAGAAGAAGTCTCTGGCTCTGGCCAAAAGACAGACGAAGAAAAATCAAAAGCTGAACCTAAAAAACCTTCTGTCTATACCTCCTCGTATAAATACGACTTTTCTACAGTTCCTACCTGGACAAGAAAAGATGATCTTAATAAGTTCCCCATTTCTCAACATGGAACTTATCTGGACCTTACAAATGTCCCGTATAAAGACCATTTGAAAACCATCGACGAGTGGGCACAATCGCTAGCCATTCTCGTCAATAACTATAAAGGAACTTGGGAACGCGACCGTTTCCTTGATTATATTTCAGCAACCTTACAAGGTGATGCTCTCGATTGGCTTTGACAATGGGATCAAACTACCCAAGGCCAACGACAAAAAGATACACTCGTAAACAATTTCGATAAAATCGATGGTGTATTACGAGGTTTTGTCAAGATTCTTAAAGAAGAATTAGTTGGACATACCGGTGAACAACTCCTCACTGATGATCCCACCTGCGCTCTTTCGAAAATTGAATTATGCGATATTTGCCGTTTTCCCGACTACGTCAAGCTATTTACCAAATACTTTCGTAGACTCCCACCTAATGCTATCGAACATTGGTTACCCCAATTCTTTCATAAGCTTCCAAATCCTTGGGATGAACTTGCAGCCAAAGGCTATCCCGACTTTCTAGTACGAATCCATAAACCTGATAACATTGGTTTCTGCACTAATTTCGTGTATCGTCTCATCAACGAAAAATGTCTTGAAACCAAAGCCAAGAAACAGGTCAAAAATTAGATCAGTAACACTGCTGAAGGCCAACGATGTTGCGACAAGATTCTACAAGAAACTTGGAAAATCGGTTGTGTACCTTCTAAAGCTACTCCTTCCAGATCACCTCCTGCAAGATGAAAAAAATTTCGTTGGAAACAATGGAAAGCTGGCAAGCGCTCAATTCACGCTTCAAAGAAGTATGTTACACAAGCTGCTCCTTCTCCTCCCCCAAAAACTAAAAAAGGGAAGAAGAAAAAAGGAACCAAAAAATCCTCCAAAGTTTCAAAATCCATTGAAACAAAAAAAGATTGTAAATGTTACATTTGCAATGAAGCTGGTCATTATGCCACTAACTGCCCACAAAAAGGCAAGAAAGCATCCAAAATGATTAAACATCTACAAACTGATAACCTCTGTGTTGTTTATGGTAGTGACATCACCGACCCCAATACCATTTTGTATGAACTCTCAAGCAGTACGTATACCAGTAGTTCTTCCAGTACCACTACCAGTAATACAGACGACGATTTGACAGATATTGACACTATCTGCATGATGAACCTTACTCCTTCCACACCAGATGAAAACACGAACATAAAGCTCAGTGACATCATTGGAGAAGAAGTTCAGTTCACAAACGAACAATTAATTCAGTTTGACAAACTTCAACGGATCAAGAAAGAAGAAGTTTACAAGACTTCTCGATTTGCCTTATTTTCCAAACGCATTTTGGAACAATTCAGTGGAAATACGACTATCGACTATACCTCAAATGGTCGTTGCGGCTTCAATATCCTTAACAAGGATAAAATTGAATGCTGGAAACAGCAAAACCCTCTTGCTCGCTATATTCATATTGGATTAGTTCAAATCAAAATAACTTCTCTATTTCGACGTGGAACTGATCAACCTCTTATTGCCCTCATCATGGACAACCGTTTTCATAAACCCGTCGATGCTCTTATAGGCGGTGTCCAATCTAATTTGGTCAATAACCTCATTTGGTTCAAAATTAAACCAAATTATTTCGTTTCAATGGGAAAGTCGACCATTCTATAATGTGTGTAATCCATCAACTGTTGACTTCTAGTTATTCACGGCAAAAGGTTCCAGAACACAAGACATGACTGTTGGAATGAACTAATTTGGAAAGTTGCGATGAATGGTTGTATTTACAATATTGAGCCATGCAGTTGAATTACTTAGTGTAAATAGTAATTCGATTTTACAATATAATTTATTTAATGTATGATATTATTAATTTTGTATGAGTTCATGACTGATTTGTGTAATTAATACAATAGATAAAAATTTCAATTCTCTAGATAGTTAAGGGAAAAATATCTATATTAGTATTTAAGACATGTATAGCTATGAAAAAAACTGAATAAGAGAAGATTTTATAATAACTCTAAAGAGTTTAATGGAAAATGGATATACTAAGCTAGTACACTGAGACAAGTTAAATCAAACTAGTTAACTATAATGTACAATTTAGCTAAAAGCTAAAATGTTACTAAGTTGCAAACTAGTTAGCTTAGCTATAAGCTAAAATGATTAATGAGGTACACAGAACCTAAGAGGAAGATAAAAATCTGTTGGCTGGATCTAACTCTCAACTTAATAGAAAAAAATAAGAGGATGATGAATAGCCATTTTAGTTATAAGCTATTTAAGCTATACATCATATCTGCTTATGTAGGAGGGAATAATACTACTTGTAAAGTAGTAGTTTTTGAAGAATATTCTTCAAAACAAATTATTCTACTACCAAGGTAAACTACTTAGATATGTGTGTACTACAGTTAAGAGCTACTAGAATTGATGACTGAGCAAACTTAACTCTAAACTAGTGGTAATAGCAGAGAAGTGGGTGCCCACTATAAATTAGAAGTAATTAATGAGAAGAATGTGCATAATATAAGCTAGTTAATTAAAAACTCAATTTTAACTAGTAATGATAGTTGAGAACTGAGTGTTCACTATATGGTGATGTATCCAAAGCTTAAATAATAAGTGAATTATTTGCTTAAATAATTGAGTTATGTGATGTGTGATACATGAAAGGTTATGATATGTTAATATGATTGACTTAACATGAATCTAAATATAAATAACTCAAGTCATAAATATGAGAAATGTAGAAGCAAATATTAATTAGAGCCCAATCTAATTAATATCTTTAGTATTAATTCACGGTAATGTCGGTGAATTATTATAAGAATATGCTAGAGATAAAGTGAGTACATACGCACTAGAGACTGTTATATATTTGTTGAGAAGCGAATATGGAACCTTGAAAAGGTAGATGAGGTGAAGTATTTAATATATGGTACTTCTAGAGTTGAAAAATCATAATAAATACATTAGACATACAATTTTAGGATTATCCCAAAGTTGTGGGGAGATATTATCCATAAATGAAATTTGTTACGAGTCATTTATCTTAAGAGAAATACTTATAAATGTGGGGGGTTCCGAGTCCTAAGAGCTTTAGGATATAACCAAAAATCATTTATAGTACTATAACAATAGTGCATGTTATATTCTATGAGGAAAATATTATGGAACAACTAGAAGAGTTCTTTTTCCAGCTGAAGAGTCGAGTTATTTGCTCTAGTTGAAGAGTAAAGTGTGCAAGCTTATAAGTCCTTGAGTGGATTAAATTTGGTACCAAGACAATGGCATAAATGTGATGCATAAGTCATTGTATGCCTTAAAAAATTAATGACATACTAATTAGTATATTTAATATAAAAGATTTAGCATCTGATATCATAGTATATTCTCAATAAAGTGAGATTGAGATAATACTAGTTATAATAACAAAAGCCTAGCTAACTTTTGTAGATGTAAATCTCATAAATAAATACTAGTCAAAGTATATCATTGGTTGAGATTACAAGGTATCTTAATAACTGTGTTTAATTGTACATTTTCAGTCCAAGATAAAATCACTGAAAAACAACAAATTGGGTAGTTGAGATACACCCTAAGTCCAATATTGCATAGATCGAGGTATCTAACTAAATTGAAGGTGTAACAGTGATGCAATCTGGATATGGGATATTAAAGATTTTAAATTCAAGAGTAGATATGTCTTTAATATTAAAGGTGTAGTTGTATGTTCTTAATATAACTCAAAGTTATAAACTTTGAATAAGTCAAATAAGAAAGTCAGTAGACTTCACCTTGAGGACATTTCAAAGTAAGTCTACACCTGTACCGCTAAAGAAAAAGATATTGCTAACAATAAGTAATTTTGGGGCACAAAGTATACATTTGCCTTCACCTGGAGAAATCTCTGCGGAGTGTAATATTTCTAAACACATCCTTGTGGCCACATATAAAATTAAGGGTTGTACTAGAGAGTAATTGTACAGATCATCGAGGAGAATGGGGTTAAAGCCGAAAGCTAATGAGTCATCTTGATGAAAACCTAACCTAGTTGACTAGAGATCCCAAGATTTATGTTTAAAGGGACAACAGAAATTCTGAATGACTTACCAGAAGCACTGGGAAGATATAAATCTTTTGCCCATTTCTATGATGAGACAGTGCTACCTACAGCGAAGAGTAGGATAAGGTACGCTTTTAATAACTCTTATACCTTGAAAATTCAAATGAGGTATGTTAGGATACTCTTAATAAAAAGTCACCTATATGAGTGTGAAGTGGGGCCGCTTTATGAGAACTATAAAGGCTAAGTTTTCTAGAGCACTCATGAATACTAGGAGTTGTTCAAGGCCAAAATGAACACAACAATGAGAACCAACTCTGTGAGGGAAGGTATTGTGTGTTTGCCATTGTCTTGGTTTACACAAATGGCTGAATAGTTCGAGACATCACGTTCATTAGTTAACCAGTAAATTCGATAGTAATACACTAGGGAAGGTTCAAGGCCAAAAGCTACCTATCCCGATGCAGTAACTTTCTGTCTATACTCTCTCTAGTGTCAGCATAATCATCTTCTACATTTAAGCAGCCAATTTTCATTCATGTAGAGGATTGTTGGAATATGTGAATGAAACTTGCCTGCACGTGCATATGGCTTTGGTTATCTATCTATCACGTTAGACTACAACGTGAATGTCAATGATTGCAATATGAATATATTAAATAAAGAATGTTTGCACAGTGGTATTGGGTTAACATATCTTTAATGGGAAAGTCGACCATTCTATAACGTGTGTAATCCATCAACCATTGACTTCTAGTTATTCACAACAAGAGGTTTCAAAACACAAGACATGATTATTGGAATGAACTAATCTGGAGAATTGCGATGAATGGTTGTATTAGTTGGGTGAAGAGACACACCCAAATCAAGAGACGCCATATTGTCTATAAATACTTACCACATATGCCATTTACAAATGTTCAATTCTCTGATCTCTTCTTCACATTTTTAGATTTGAACCAAATACATGTGGGTTCAAGCCATGGTCAAGTGGTCTGAGCCACTTAGGTCGAAAACCAATTTCATTGAGCCATATTAAATTTGGTCCGAGCCATTTGGTTCGGATTGCATCCAATTCATTATTTATATAGTATCAGTGCATTTTTGAGTCAGAGAGAGTTTTACATGGAGGAGGTTCACCGTATCTATGAGTTTGTAATGCAGCTACTGATGGATGTAAACCATTGTATCCTGGGAGATAGACGTCACTGAGTCCGTTAGCACCATAGCGGGACGAATCTGTCTTAAATACATAATATCCAATACTAGCCTCGGTTCAGGTTCTTTATTTATTATTATTATTTTATTTGCATATTTAATTAAATATCAAGTTGAATATTCAATTAATTATTTTAGCATATTATAAATATCTTATGGCATATTAGTATATGGTTAGTTATATCTTAAATATCATTTGAGCATATATTTTACCAACAGTTTAATGGCAGAGAGCAATACTTGTGATGTTCCTATATGTGGATTCGTTCACATTCCTACAATAGTCTTTGGATTTACTTCCAAGTGTCAAGTTTGCAAATGATCAATTGTTGTTTAGCTAACTATCGTTAAAGTGATAGTTTTGTATGTATATGCATCTTGTTGTTTTTGATTCATTTGTTGCATCTTGCAGGCTGTTGCGTTAAAAGGAGAAGTACCCCCGGACTCCCTCTGAAGGTGGCTCCCGAGATCTACGGCGGACGATAGAGAGCGGCGGTGGCGGTGGCAGAGAGTTGGTGATGATCTGCGAGGGGTTAACATCATCGAAAAGAAGGCTGAAGAAGCTGGAGCATGTCGAGCGCGTGGGTGGTGATGATGAACTCCATCGTCGACGCCTTGTGTATGTGTATGTATATATATATGTATTTGTATATAAATATGTATGTGTGTGTGGGTGTGTGTGTATATATATATATGTGTGTGTGTGTGTATAAATTGTGTTTCACCACTTTATTTACATATGGCTACCAATTTTGTGTGTCCTATGAACTGCGAGACAGTGCTATTTATTGATGGTTGGCATAATGGAAATTTACATCCTCTGAGAATTTGTGTGACAGTGTGTGTGTGTTGGTGTTGGGGTAGAGGAAAAGAGAACAAAGAGAAGAGAAGGAAAGAAGTTATGAGTATGAGGTTAGAAAGGTTATTTTAATATTCAAATTGGTCAATACAAAAGTCAAAGGATAAAAATGTCAATTTACTATAATTGGGTGTCTTTGGTAGCTCTATCAAACTTAATGGGGTGTCTTTATTTCCAAAAAAAATAAAAATAAATATAAAAATAAATAAAAATAAAAATAAAAATGAGGTAAGTTTCACTGTGTGAGGTAAGTTTCACTTTATGTGTCTTTCTGGCAAACTTCAACTTCAGGATGTTGGTGTTACTGTTTTTTACCAATAATAAAATAACAAATGCAGAGGTGAACAACGAGATATCTAAATTTGGCATCGTTCTTTTGTTTTAGAAAGGAAGAAAACAAAATTCCTGCTGGAAAAATACCCTGGCCTCAAGATTCGAAATTTGACCCTCATATGATTGCTATGCATAAGACACACTGTAATACTACAAAAATACTTTATGTCAATTGAATCCAACAACATAGCTCCATTGTACCAACAGATACACAAACACATAAACACACAGTACCGTGTACCGGCTTTGGTAGGACCACCGGCCCGATATTGTTGATCGTCAACCTCCTTATTCATCTATCTCTATATTTGCGTGTATATCTTCCAAATTTGGGTGTTTTAGGTGAATTTGATTACCCGACTGTTGAGAATCGGACGGTGGTGGGAATTTAGATATGGAGTCCGGTTGTACAGGATCGGTCTCCGACTCATCATTGGGAGGTTAGTAAAGTACTAGTACATGCCCTGGTTATGTTAATGATTTGAATTGATATATATATATATATATATATATATATATATTCTCAAATGGGTTTTGATGAACTATTGAAATGTGGGTATTGAAATGATTACTTGGGTTTGTGGAGATCATATCAAATTAAATAATGCTGATCATTTATGTGTATTTAAAGGCTTGAAGTTATTTGTATCTTTGTATGCATAAACTTGAATTGTTTGCTTGTTCGGTTTGATAACTCAATTAAACAGTTATTTAATTTTTTTATTTTTTTTAAGATGGGTTTTTGATGAAATATTGAAATGTGGGTATCCAAATGGTTAATTGGGGTTGGGGAATACCATGTTCATCTACATAATCTGGAGCCAAAAGAGACCATATATTTACAAAAGCTCTTCCTGCTACAAAGGCTAATCGATCCCTATGTTAGCTTTGACTTCTTCAAATCAAGATGTTGCTTCCATTGTTCATCGAAAGGAAAGCTCACAAGAATTTTGGCCTATCGTTTTTAAGAGTCTCTCCCAGGGGGCTTGAATCAGAGTAAGGGAGAATTGTTTTATCTTCCCATACGTTTACAGGAGGGAATTGTAAGGTCATTGGCTATCAAATGTCTGGTTTGCTGTTATATTTCTTGTATGGAAAATAATGGAGTTTGTTGATTCAAATAATTTTGTGTGTTCCTGTCATTATCCTAATAGTCCTGTAGTACTCTGATGGAAAATCTATGGCGTTCAACACAAAACTCAAAACACAAATAATTCGGACCCGTAAAGAGAAGATTGATAAAAACCAGTTGAGGGAAATCACAACATTAAAAAATGTAATGTGTGGTACAGAGACTTATTTATAATTTCATTATAAAAGAAAATAAGAGTGGAGTGCTAGAGTACATTATTGCGCCAGTATCAGCTCCCTTAGAGTAATGTTGATGATTTGTGTCATAGAGCTTTGATTTTATTTGTACCCATTTCTGCATTGACTTGAATTGTTTGTTGATAACCCAATTCAGCACAATTAAGTGCTTATCTAATTAAGCACCTTTGATAACACAAATTTAATCATTTAAAATGGTAAGTTCACTTGGAATTTTAAGTGAGAGCAAATTCACTTATCAACACTTAAAATTCAAAAAAGAGATTAGAAAAAATCAAATTTTATTATCACTTAAAAATTTCAGTTCGGTTCTTAAAATTTTCACTAATTAAATTTCAATTTTATTAAACAGTACCTAGTCATTGTCATTGCAATCTTTTGTAATTATACAGAAGAAAATGGAAAACACAGAGAAGTAAGTGAGTGCTACTAATCAGGTTAAAGCTAATGCAAAGTGGAATTGCTATCATTATTAGTAGATTCTACTATGATGCTAACTCAGATTGATCTATAGTTGTGTGCGCATGTGTGTGTGTTTTGATTAATTTATTTTTTTCCTTCTGTAATATATTAGTTTATGAATGTGAAAACAACTACATAATAGTGTGCTATGTTATTTGACCTCCTTTGTTAGTCTCTATTGGTTTAAATTCTATTAAAAGGCGCTAATTATATAGATTGCATGTCCCAAATCATGGGATTATTTTGTTCTAGAATATTGAATTTATATCCAAAAAAAAAAAAAGAAGTTTCATACTTTTTTCCATAGCTTATCTTTTTATAAGATGAGCATCAAGAACTATAAATAGGATTCTTACCGGATATGGAATTTAAAGGAGGGTAATAAAAGGAGAAGGTCATTGCACAATAATAGCCAACTAGTTGAAATAAATTATCCCAACCTTTTGTATTTATTTAGGGGGCTGAAAGCAACTCTACAATTATAATAATATCATCACATTCTATCTATCTCTATATAAAATCTTACCTCTGTCCCACACTAAATAAATGCATGTGGTATATAACATATGTTTCCCCATAGTATCACAACAGTGCACGGTTGTTGTCATATTGTTGAACAATCTCTACTGGACTACTTAAGAGACAAAAGTTGTTTGCCACAAGTTATTTTCGGGTTGAGTATCAAAGCATTTTGATTTAAATATGAATTGGCATGCTTGTGGCCTTCTATTACTTGTTTGGTTGACCCAACGTTATTTCAGTTTTTCACCATGTGCATGTGTGAATTGTTTTCAGAATTGGATATTTGCTGCAAAGCAATTCTTGAAGAGGTATACTCAAGACATTATCGTTCATTGTGAGTTCTTTATTCCTGCATCTTCCCGTCCCTGTGCTTATCTTTCATGAAATCCTGTGCGCATCTTTCATGAAATGCATTGCTTTTATTTTGTTTGCTTTTTAAGTTAATTGTACTTTTTCATTACCATTATTTATTTGCTATTCAAATATCACATTTCCCAAACTATCTAGTAAATAAGAGACAAATAGGTTGAACAATTTCCACTACAACAGTAGAAAGAGATTGTCTTTGAATAACTGCTTCTTATGATATCGGCACCTTTTTTATCTCAATAATGCATGAGCAACTGGTTCCCATATCTGATTTAAAACACCTTTTGTTTGTGGTATCTTAACTTATAACAATGTATTGGCCATTTTGTTTTTAAGTATCATCACCTAATGACAGCAAAATTCCCTTTGGGGAACAACTCCTTATTTTCCTTCAATAATGTAATGTAGGACCTACAAACTTACAACAAGAACTATTTCTCCTTTGGAATGAGTTTTGAAATTCTTTAAAGCTTTTAAAATTTTCTTGACTGCATTCTTTGGTTTTTACTGGTGCTAGCGGATTTTGTTATAAATGTGATCATATTTATTAATATGTAATCTCAAGGCAGTGAATGTAATTCTTCAATGTTAACATTTGACAGTGTTGATGTAATGGGAAAGATACTAGCAAACGAGGTGCGTAAGGGTTCCATTATCAACAACTTGCTGTTTTTCTTCTTCTAATGCCTCATTGTTATTTGTCTTCGATTTGGTTTCATTTGTTTATTTCATTTATATATCAAGTTGTTAGTATGACTCTTCAATTTGTTGGAATTGGCACTCCAAGCCAGGCAATTAAACAAGTATTGCTTCTTTCAGGTGATATCCGTTATTACCGTTATCCAGATCTTCAGAAAATTCTTTTATAGGTCACTCACTTGGTGGCCTCATAGCAAGATATGCTATTGCTAAGCTTTATAGTCGAGATATCCAAAGGAAACCTTCTCAAGGAAATGGATATTGTTGAAATGATGAATCTAATCATCCATGGTGGACTGGAACCTATGAATTTCATAACCGCGGCGACACCACACCTTTGTTCAAGGGACATAAGCTGGTGATTTATGATCTTCATCTTATCCTTTTTATATTATAATGAAGTATACCATGTGTATATCATGATAGAGTTTTTACTTCAAAGCTTTTTGACAACAAACCATTTGTTAGTTAAAATTTAAAGACTCTCGTATAAAGGGTCAGGTCATCTTAAATGTGATTTCACAAGGATGTAGACGTACATTTAGTTCTTTACCTCTACCATACGTCAAGTAAAGAGGAATTTTTGTGGAGCAAATAATCACCTCTGAGAAAGAAGATAAAATAGTTGAAAGTATTAGCTGGTTATGATTTTCTTACATTTATGATGGTGAATAGTCTGTAAGAGATTGATGAGGTATCCACCTCGGATATGGCCCAGCGGTTTACTCATTGAAATTTGGAGCTTAGCAAGCCCAAGGTCTGGGGTTCGAGTCCCGTTGGGTGTTCTTTGTGGCTAACCTCAGCTGCCCCTGCAGTGACATACCCGGCCGGGGTGGGAAGGTGCCCTTCCGGGTCCTTGGGAATTAGTCAGGTTGGTGAGGGGCCCTAAGCGTTCGTGCCATCCCGAACACCCCGGGTTAATTAAAAAAAAAAAAAGAGATAGATGAGGTGATATCATTATTTGGTTCACAGGATTCTTTGGTGTTCCTTTTGATTGCAACATTACCAGAAATAAATCTGCTTGGTCTCCACTTCAATCTGTAAACAATGACTTTCATGTAGATCACTTTCCCTTGTTGGATCTGAGCAATAAATGCCTGAGGAAAAGATACGGCCACTGTTGGTTTTATTGGTTTGAAAAACCTCTTTTGATCTGCTTCTGGACCATGCATTTTTCACATAAAGATTTGAGCTTATATTATCATTGTTCTATATTTGTGGTGATTCTTCTTTAGTTGGCCCAAGTTTTTTTTTCCCCTACTAAATCTTTCACTGCCTTATCCTGTATTCGATAACTTTACTCAGAATACCTTTTAATGTTAAGGAATGTAATGTGAAGAAAATATGTATTAGTAATTTACTTTCACTTGCTTCTGCAGATACCTTTGCTTCTTAAACCACCAATAGGTATCTGCAGAGTTGTGGTTCAGAAAACAAAGAAATTATGTATTAGCTATTTACTTTGACTTGCTTCTTACACAGTTACACCACCAATATGGTGCCATGTTCATTTTAGTTTTTTGTATCTTCATTAGTTTTATGCTTTTCCAGGTCCCAAGGTTTTGTGGCTTTTACACTGTGGGGAAGGTAGCATCTCGGACGTCATGGCTTCTTTCAAGAACCTGGAAACATTTGTTTTTGACAGACGGGTGATAAGGGAAAATACCATATTCTACTTCATTTGGTCAATGACTATGATGATCTTAAATTTATGTGAGTTTTTATGAAATAGATTATATTTTAATTTGGAAGCATATAAAATGCCCTCTTATGTATGCAGCTGATTTCGAACATGTCTTCACAATTGAAATGGAAGGTTAGTTTATTTGTCATCTCTTTGAACTGATTACTACAGTTACTATTTTGACAAAAGCTCTTACATTTTTTAAATTGTTTGCACCTTACTGCACTTTTATTCATAGACTGTTAGCATATTTTTAGGGGGAGAGGTTTTTTTTTTCCCCCTTCCCGTTCACAAGGGGACAAGGTGTGTTGTTTCAGAGCTAAACATTTTTGGGTAACCGCTATTTGAAGTAAATCCACTGAAACAAAATCAAAGATAACCATGGTGTTCCCTTTGAACAAACTAGTAGAATAAATAAAGACTGACAAGTCTCAGATCATGTATTTTAGGAGTGTTGCAAGATACCTAGGGTACATTGTTAATTGCATGTATGGATTGCTTAGGAATCGGCAGGAGTAAATTGGTCTAACTTTCATTGTATTCTAAATGCGTTGGAAACAGGGAGAGAGAACTGTTGGCAATACATGCATGGAGCCCATGAAAATATGCTTTAAAACAATTTATTCATGTTATATCTATAAATTTGTTGTTTTATATGGATCAAGTCCCATGATTGTCAAGTATATTGAACTTTAAGATGAAATTATTATTATATCATTCCCGCTTCTCAGATATAGATGAAACCTCTATTTAACCATTCCAGGTGCTCGGAAACTATTCACTCTCAATCATTGTACACAAATTGCAGAGGCAATGATCAGAGGTCTTACAAAGGTGAACTGGGAACGGGTTGATGTTAGCTTCCGTGGAAGCAGTTGAATGTAAAAGGCTCTTGTAAGCCACAAATTCTCATTAGCCATGCTTCTAATATATATTACATACTGAATATTATCTAAGTGAAAGTAAATCAAATCACTGATAGGGAAAGTAAATCCAATCCCTAAAGATATTCCCAATACATATCAAATCCCTATATTTTCTCCCAATACTCCCCCTCAAGCTAGAGTGAAGATATCAACTAAGCCCAGCTTGCCAATACCAGAGTTAAGAGCATATTGCCCTACTGACTTTGTGAACATATCAGCAAGTTGATTAGTAGAATAAACGAAGGAAGTATGGATAACCCTACATCGCACTTTCTCCCTGAAAAAGTGAATATCAACCTCAATATGCTTTGTCATCTTATGAAGAACTGAGTCAAATGCGAGCATAATAGCACATCGGTTATCACAGAAGAAAGTTGATGAACTAAATACCGGGAATCCTATCTCAGTCAATAGGGAACAAAGCCCGAGGATATCACAAGTGCCCTGAGCCATGGCACGGTACTCTGCCTCTGCAGAAGAACGAGACACAATGCTTTGTTTCTTACTTTTCCAAGAAATTAAATTGCCCCATGAAAAGTATAAACTTGAAGTAGAGCAACGACGAGTGAGAGATCCAGCATAATCAGCATCGGTGCAGCATGAGATAAGAGGTTGTGGTGTGAATTTGTAGAATGGACCAAGTCCTGGGCAGGACTTGAGGTTCCGAAGAATTTGGTATACTGCATCTAAGTGTGAGGATCGAGGAGCATGCATGAACTGACTCACAACGCTAACTGCATATGTGAGATCAGGTCTAGTGTTTGTTAGATAAATTAAGTGTAATACCCCTAATTTTTGGAGATTTATTTAAGTGTTTTAATTATGTGGCTATTTGATTATTTGTGTTATATTTAATTGTGTGATTAATTGATTATTTGTTTTATTTAATTGTTTTAATTGAGTTAATTTAAATTATTTAATTTGGCTAATTATGTTGCATTTTTATTTGATTTCATGTGTATCTGTTAATTTAATTAACTTGATTGAAGTGTTTAATTGTTTTAGTTAAATGATTGTTTATTTTATTTTTATTTTCTTTTAAAGATTATGGATTTGGGTTGTAGCCCATGGACCAACTAAATGGGTCTCGGACTATTTGAATGGGATCCTAAATGAGTTGGATAGTGACCCATAGGGATGAGTATATATATATATATATATATTTATATTATGTTTTATTAAATTAATTATTTATTATTATATTTAGTTAGTTTGAGTTTGTCAAATGTATGTTTGGTCTAGGATATATGTAATATATATTTATCTATATATATATTACATATATCCATCTCAGCAGCCATGGTTCTAATCCAATGTTGGTCTTGCAAATCCTCATATACAGTTCAAGGGATGGAAATAGCCGAGGTGGCAGCAAGGTAGGCCCGGTAATTGTGTAAAAGTCCCTGATAAGAACCAAACTAAGCAATAGGATGATTACTCACACAAGTCCTTTTACTTCTGCGGCGAGCAATAGGCAAATTAGAATCAAAAGTAGGCGATGCAGGATCTACAGTAGAATTAAGAATAACAGGGTTAGGATTACTTGTACCACAAGAGACGAGTGTATATGCGAAACTCGGGCATCTTAGAAGCTTGATCTTTGTGTCCACCAGCCTAAAGAGCTATAAGTAAGCAGAAAGAATAAAGACCTTTCCCTTAGAAGAGGAATCCGAGTGATCTATAATCCTACTCAACTCAATGGGTATGTCCATAGCTGATCAGAACAAGACGTAATCTCATCCTTAAGTTCAAACAGGATTGGGAGACGAGTGTATACGCAAAACTCGGGCTGAGCCACATGAGGAGATGTTGAGGATAGAACTGGTGCAGGCCGAGCCAAAGGTGAGAAAGTCACTGATGGAGTAGAAGAAGACGGAACCTGTAAAAAAGATATGCCAAAGAAGGGAACATTTTCAAAAATGTGACATCAAGAGAATGATATATTCGATGAGTACTAGGGTCATAACAATGATACCCTTTCAACATAGTCGAATAACTCAGAAAAACACAACGAATAGTTTTATCATCAAGCTTTATACGTGTAGGATGTTGGTCCTGAACAAAACATGTACATCCAAAAACATGAGGAGTAATAGCGAAAAGGCTATTGTCTAGTCGCAAAATATGTAATGGAACCTTACCCCTTAAAGTTTGACTAGGGGTTCGATTAATAAAAAAAACCGCAGTGACAATTTCCATATTCCAATAAGATTGAGGAACTTACATACCACGTAAAAGACACCGAACAACACTCATGAGATGGAGGTTTTTACGTTCTGCCACTCCATTCTATTCTGGTGTATAAGGGCATTGATGTGTCTCTCGCAATCGAACGATATCGTGTAGGATAGTTCTACGTAGAGAGGATGTCTAACCCATAGAGAGATGGAATTTGTACTCAGTTTTCAATTTAGTTTTATTAGTTTACAGGTAACTTGGTTGGAGAGTTTGTTGGTTGTCACAGTTTCACAAACTAAAATTAAAAGTAATATATCAAATGAAAGCAGAGTAAACAAATTGAGTGATCAGAGAAAGAGGAATCTTAGGGCTTTGACTTCACCACAACCATCATACTACAGTTAATTATACTAACTTTGGGAATTTAATAATGATATTTTTCCAAATGAATTGAACTCAATAATATTCGTTAAATTCGGGTTTTAAAGAATGATGTTTTACAAATTTAGCTAACTATAACCTATCTGCGGTTAGCGTAAACTATCCGCCTACCTACTCTACCAACTTTAACTACTTTGCGAATAAATCACCTTTCTTAAGCATAGATTATGAAAATGTTCTTTTGTAAAAAACATTAAAGTACCATTATATGACCTCTAGTCTTATAGTCGGTAGGGCTCCACCAAATACCGTCCAATAAGGTAGGTTGAGAATAGCAAACAGACTATTACATCTAAGACAAGGTGGTAACAGTTTATAAGCTATTAAAGCATGAAAACCACTTGAGTTGTCTGAAGTACTCATAGTTATATAATTAAGAAATACATATATTAAAATTAATCCCAGAGTTAAAACAATCAAACCATAGTATTTAGGTTGGGTTACATTAGTGCCCTAAGAAAGGGTTTAGCTACTCATGACGAGACTAGATAGCATCTGTGTTGAGTTCATCTCCATCGTCATGGACTGCACTTCTCTCCTCAGGATCTGCACTTCTAAGGTTATAGGAACCCTAAAAGCCACCACACGTTCAGCCTTCTGAATAACATCGTAAAAGAGATTGAAATTTCAGACCTCTTCTATCAAGGCTTACGCCTTCTTTTATAGAAGAAAATATGTATTTGATGGGCTTTTAGGTCTCTGGCCCAACTGGGATGAGATACGGCTAGTAAAGAGACGAATCCCGTAGCTTTTAATCTGACATGTCATGGAAGGCTCGAGCTTCAGGAACGGGTGCTCGAGCTTTAGGGCTCATGCTCGAGCATCAGGAACAATGCTCGAGCTTCTCTAGATAGATGCTCGAGCTTCTCTAGATAGATACTCGAGCTTTAGTAAATGGTGCTCGATCATCACATTGACACTTAGCCAATTTTCTTCCACTATCTTCCGAAGCATCTTTTTCTTCAACACTTAGATTATTTTTGGGGTTGAACTCCTTTAACATTGCTTAATCCAAGCTTCATAGGCTCGAGCACTAGGTACCATGCTCGAGCATTGGGGGCTCAATGCTCGAGCATCAGTGGATGATGCTCTATCCTTTGTAGATAGTGCTCGATCATGGAGGTGATGCATGAGACTTGGGAGCATAGCCTTTTCATTAAAATCAACTCATTAATTTCTGACGTTTCATGCTCGAGCTTCAGGGTCAAGGCTTGAGCACCCTTTGTTAAGGCTCGAGCACCCTGAAGTAAGGCTCGAGCATTAAGGTACTCATGCTCGAGCATTTGGGCCTTGTTGACTTTTCTTTTTTCCTTTGTTGTGATGCTCGAGCCTCAACATTTTGCTCGAGCTCTAACGCTTGAATTACTTCAAACTTCACCAAATCAGCTCTCAACTTGCTCTGAATGACCGGCAACGACTCTGTAAGCTTCAATATCATCATAAAGTCCCGATTTTAACCATTTATCTGAGAAAGTACCTACAAACACACATTAAACATAAATTAGTTTAATAATGGATAGAAGTATCACTTTAGGCTCTAACATATACGTACTTAGGGGCTCGAATATGCATATATTCAGCGCTCATCGAGCATGTCAACTGATGAAGAATCCCCAATTGATTAAGATGAGACTGAAAATCATTAGAGATATATTCCCTCTTATTATCTGACCAGATGGTTTTAACAATAGTTTTAAACTGGGTTTTAATCATTTGTAAGAAAGAAATAAATGTAGACAATACTTCAGAACATGACTTGAGTAAATAAACCCAAGTACAATAAGAGTAATTGAAGGTCCCCATACATCAAAATGAATAAGATCAAATAAACAAGGATTACGACGTATGCGCGAAATATAAGAGGTTCGTGTGTGTTTAGAAAGCTCGCACACAACGCACCGAAACTGATGGATTCTATAAGTTGTTTGTAATGCAAGAAACAAATATAACAAATGTTGAAAATTAGCATATCCTAAACGAGCATGCCATAAATCAAGACTATGGTTTGTAAAAGAATGTCTTCCATAGTCCGGTAATACGGAAGCATGTGCAAAAACCCCCTACCAAAAATCCTCTTCGTAGCTGGGTCCTAAAAAACACAGTGATCAGGAAAGAAAGTCACTGAGCAGGCCAAGGAACGAGTTTAGCAGCTAACAGATAATAAGTTAAGAGAAAGGTTAGGTGTATGAAGAACAGACTATAAAGATAAATCATGAGATAAAGGGGCAGTACCCTTACTAATGATCTGTGTAAAAGAATCATCAGCAAGGCGTACTTGCCGGGAGGATGCTTCCATATTCGCAAAATATTGAGACTCACCAATCATGTGATCAGAAGCACCAAAATCTACTACCAAAGTTAGAGGAACAATAGCAGACTGAGATACATGGAATGCAGATGGGGTATCTAAGTGAGCTACAGTTGATATAGCTGAAGGGATGGTACCTAAGTGAGCTGCAACAGATGTAGCTGAACTGAGAGATGCCTATGATAAATGATCGCGGATAATAGACCTAATTTGTGTATGTAACTGATGCATATCAATACATCCAGGCAGAGGAGTAGGTGGCTCATGGGCACCAAACAACTCGACAATAACAGCAGTAGAAGAAATTATAGTGTTACTAGATCTGAGGTGTGGGTAAAGCTGGAAGCACCTATCCTTAGCATGACTAGTTTTTCCATAGTGTGCAAATATGGTAGAACTCCCCCATCCACGATTATTGCCATGGCCATAGCTGCGAGTACCAGATGGTTTAGAAGAAATGACTAGTGCCATCTGATTAATGTCAAGTGCAGGAAGTGCAGTAGGAGCTATCAAATGTGTAACCTGGCATTGACGATCATCCCAATCAAATAATAGCAAAAGCCTCGAAAAGAGAGAGTAGAGGTGTAGTATTCAAATTTTGAGCACGAAGGGCCTCAAATTCTGGACAGAGTCCCATAACAAACTGATAAAGCTGATGGCGCTCGTGTCTAGCCTTAATAATCCCTGCAACCTCTGTTAAGATATCACCAAGGGAATCATAGTGAGCAAGTTCCTCCCAACGTGACTGAAGGAAGGCAAAGTAATTTGCAACTGACAGCTTCAAATCGTCTTGGGTAGCTCATGAGATATCTCGATGCAACTTATAGATCTGGGTTTCATTACGAGCATAAGCATAAGTCTTAGTGAGAGCAATCCATAAGGTGTGTACAGTTTCATGATACATAAACATATTATAATACATTGCTCCATATAATTGAATAACCACCCAAGAATGGTACAATTATCAATGTCCCATTGTGTAAACATGGGTTCAGCAGGTGTTGGTTTTTTAATAGTGCCCAACAAATATCCAATTTTACCCCGACTCCCTAAATAAAGTCTCACTGATCTGGACTAAGACGGAAAATTTTTCCCATTTAATAAAACTGTAGTAATCCTTTGGGCTTGGGAACTATGCCCATAGGATGCATTATCCTTAGTCTGAACAGATTCCATTTCTCAGATTGTGATGATATAGAATCAAATCGCATATTCTTACTGAATTGCAAATTGCAAATACTGTTGTCTGCAAATACAAGGGTTGGAGAAGTCTTCCTGCCCTGTTGCAAGAATGAAACTCGGCTGGATAATTTGTCAACAATATGTACTAACCTTGTGGAAGTCGACAGAGAATGAAAAAAAGCTGGGCGATTCATCAATAGCACATAACGACCAAGTCGGTCATTAGATTAGAGAGAGACCCCTCTACCATATGAAGCAATGGAGGGAAGAAGAAATACCCCCAAAGGGGTTTGGTTTGCTTGGGCGTGGTTTAATGGTTGGTGACTACAAAATTTAAAGAACACATAAAGAAGAGAGGATGAACCAAGAGAATATGAAGTAGAGATCAAGCAGTGGAGTGTGTGTCATGTTCTTGGCTCTGATATTATATAAGTGGAAAGTAAATCAAATCACTGATCATATGCCTCTACTAGACACATAATGAAAATAATATCATATAAAATCAAATTAAGACCAAATCAAATCCAATCCCTAAAGATACTCCCAATACCAATCAAATCCCTATATTTTCTCTCAATATAAACAAACAAAGAATTTTTGGGCACAATAAGATCCAGGCAAGTAGCTGCTTTTGCTTAAAGTCCCATAAATGATGACATGAATTTCTTTTCATAGATTTGGAAAACCTAATTGGGCTACCTTTGTTATTATCCTTCTAATACAAATAGAGTCCATTCTGTTAGCTCTGCATACATATTTCTTTTTGGGAAAATTACAACTAAATCCTACTTTTTTTCCACTAAATGACTATAAAAATAGGATGCATTATCTCTATAAAGCACAGACACCTCTTTCGAGTCCCGTACCAGTGTCGGACACGTGTTTGACACGGACATGCATGTCCGAGGCTCGAACACCTATCTGACACTTCTGTGAAGTGTCCAAAAATTATTTTTTATTGGACACGGTTGGGACACGCGGAGGACACGTACCGGACACGGCGGGGTATTTTTTGTAATTTTTTTAAAGAAAAATGGGGTACCTAATTTAATTTTAGAAGTTTAATTCTTTTGACTCTTTTGTTTGAGATTCTGAACTTCTACTTTTATTAAATTTTATTATTTCATTATATTTATTTTTTTATTTGATTCATTCATCTCAGTACTATAATTAAATAAACTTTTAGACCATAGCAAGAAAAACAGAGAGAAATCAGAACAATTATATTTGTGGATGTGTGTAAATTATAAACTGTAAAGTTGTTAATAATTTTGCTTTGTTCTTAATTAATTGAAGTATTTCTTTTATCGTAATATTTTTTGGGGGAGGTTAGATTTATGGTATTGTGAATTTTGAATATATAATTATATATATATATATATATATAGTCGTATCCATGCTGTGTCCGCGTCCTATTTTTTTTTAAATTTGTCGTATCGCCGTATCCGTGTCGTGTCGTACGCGTATCCGTATCCGTATTCGTACTTCATAGATTATCATTAAGTTAATATCACTTAGAAGGGAAATAACATAAAATTTTAGAAAAATATAAGCATGAATGGATTGGTTCATTTTAATTAATCGCAGTTGACCACTTTTTTTTTTCCTAGTTGATACTCACATATACATTGTCTCTACTAAAACTTGAATCCTTGACCTCCTTTTGGAAGGTAAGGGTCTGATACCGCTAGGCTACCGACACGTTGGTAAAATTGGCCGCTTTTCTTTAAGTCTTGATGCAAAGTAAAGAAAAGGAAGATGGACCAAATCTATTCTATATTCTATATGACTTTGAAATGGAAGCATCTGCATGTTCTTCATTCGAGCTTTATTTAGCTTTTGGAAGGCCATCTAAGTACTTTTTTATGGATTTACAAACTACCAAAATTAGTTGATTAATGTTGTGATAGTTTTGACCAAAATACAGTTTTTGAGCTGACTTTTGGTTAAGCAAATTTTATAACTAATTGTGAATAATTACAATATAGTGGCCCAGTCAACTGGACTGATCTAGAAATTTCTGAACAGCCATCCATACAATTCATTACAATCAAGAGAGAGAGCGTGATCGGAGCATTCAATCCTCAACTTTGCAGCTTATCAGCAGCAGCAGCAGCATCATCCTAAAATTGGGGCTAGTCCGGTGGTCCAGAGGTCACTAGATCATCCTCCCATTACCTCAGGCCAAGATTCCATTCGATGTTGAAGTGAATAAGATTGCTTCAGAAACTTTGTTTGGTAAGCGAAGGTCACGGTTTGTTCAAATATGTTGACATAATTTGAATTGTTGCTGTTATTGTCAAGCCATTAAGAACTTCGTTTTTTATTTTTTTTTTTATTTATTTTTTTTTAAATCTTTTGATTTTTCTTAATCTGAATGCATGGAATGGGAAGAGAAGGGAATTTCACTGTGGGACTGAAGTTTGGAACTAGCTTTCCCAGACTTCTCTCAAGATATGTACTATATAGCTTAAAATATAGATTTTTGTTTTTTTTTCCGGTAGCACAACAAAGGAAGAAACAAGCAATAAAAAGACACAATTACATTGAAAAGAAAACCAAACACTTGATAAGGTTGTGAACCTCAAGGGATTCAAATCAACCAAAAAAAAAAAAACACTATTTTTTATTCTCTTTCTTATCTCCTTTCCCTCTCCCTGTTACTTTCCCTTCTAGGTCATCTTTCTCTCCCTCTACCTCCACTTGCTCTTTTTTCCCTCCATTCTTGCTCCCTTCCCCTTTGTTTTCTTCCCCTTTGTTTTTCTTCCCTTTGTTTGCCCCTTTGGTACTCCCTTTTACAAATCCTTTTTTTTTCATATTATTGTCCGGGTTGTGTCTGTCATTTGGGGATTTGCCTTGGGTCTGGCCGGACCCCCCCTCCTTGTTGGTCGCGAAGGTTCTTCCCGGAGCGAGAGAGCTGCTTCCTTCTCTGTGGTGGAAGCCGGAGTCCCATGGAGAATCTGTGCTGAAAGGATTTGAAAGGGAGGACCCCTTCAAGAGAGAGGAACTGCCGCTTCCTCCACCACGGAAGGAGCCAAAACGGCCACTGGCAGAGACGTCAGATGACCTTGGAAGAATAGCCCCAATACCCTCCCTCTCCCCAGTCTCCGCGGAGGAGAGGCTAGGCCTCCTCCTTTCTTCTGGTTGTTGGCCAGTGACAGCGTGTTCCGTTGTGAAACCGAACTGATCTTCCTTCTTCTTTTTCAACAGCTTGAACTTTCGGAGAAGATCAGTGATGGCCTGTTTCATCGGAGGAGCCATTGAAGAAGAAAGCAATAGAAATTAAGAAGCAAATAATTAAGGACTGTGGACTGTTTGATCGGTGAATGATATGTGAGATGATGGTATTTATATAGAAGGTGGGGAAGAGAGACCAAGAGAGAGGAGCAAACATGGAGATGACAAGAATACTCAAAATGGCGTGGTGAAGAAGACGGCATTTCCGTGTTGGGGAATTGAGACCAGAGTGGAGTTTGGCAAAGTGAAGAAGACCCCTGTGAGAGAGAAAGAGAGAGATTCATCATATATATATATATATATAGATGTAGAGAGAGATGGAGAGATGGAGAGAGAGAGAGGAAGTACATTACCTGCATATATCTGAAGAAAGGTGCAGTACGAATAAAATGTATTATTACAAATAACAATAAATACCTAGCTGGCCTCCGCCTTTTGATACCCAACTCTTCCATTTAATTTAGAGGGTTCACAAACTACCTGTTATGGAGACTGGAGTACTATGAAGAGACAAAGGTTTTAAAAGATGACGTAAGTCAACAGTTGTCACCAATGATAGATTAAAAAAAAAAAAAATTAATAAAAAAAATAAAAAATAAGAAGGTTCCTATACATTTGTAAAAGTTGAGCTTTTAATGTGGGTGATGGTTACAGGAGAAAATAATAATCATAAAAATATTATAAAATTAATTAATATGATAAATAAAAAGTTAATCCGAAATTCAAGTTGGGTGAGGACACCCCTTGTCAATCCCAACAAAATATACATACGAAAATTTCATGATGACCACTTTTAATAGAAAATAATCATGGGTCAAATTTGATATTTTTTGCAACAATATTAATAACACCAACAGTTTTGAATTAAGTGCCTTCGGATAAAATTTAAAATTTAAAATTTAAATATTAAATTTATATTTTTTTTATAAATTAAGGATTGAATTTTGTAAGGACTGAAATTTAAATACTATGAATAAAATAAAAATTACTCTTCCTGTTTTTTTGCCCTTTTAATTTTGTTGGTTCATGCTACATAGATTTTTTTGTGTGAAGGTTTTAATTTTGGGTTAGGAAGTACGGACACTTCTATAAAGGAGCCGTACTCGTACCGTATCTGTGTCCAACGCGAACACTTCTCGAATACTTGTCTAACACTTTATATACGTATATATAAATAAAAATTAATTTTATTATTTTAGACACTTCGTCGACACTTTACGGATACTTTTCGAGCACTTTTCGAATATTTCTGACACAAATCTACCCACTAACACTAATGTTGAAAATAATATGAATACTATCATGACAAAGTAGTGAAATACTGGTGCATATGATATAAAAATTATTACAATACTGACAGAATTTTATTTTCTAATTCATTTCAGAACAACTCTTAACATAGAAATTATAAATAAATTAAATTTTATAATACTATTAACAAATACATATATAAAAATTAAAATTTATATTTATATATAATTATGTCTATGTCATATTCATATCTTATTCTTTTTAAATTTAACCTATCAACAAATTCGTATTTTATCGTGTCTTGTGTCTGCATAGATTTTGGATGATAAAAAACACATGTACTTGTTTGACCAGATCTTGCAATGACCCCAAAAAAAATTCAAGTTTCAAGAAAAAGATTCTCTAGCTATCATTTCGATTTCGTTTTACAGAGTTTTTGTAAATTGGTCGAGAAATGAATGCTCTCTGCGTGATCACTTTCTCTCCCTTTCAACCCCTCTCTCCCTCTCTCTCTCTCTCTCTCTCTCTCTCAATGATTCTCTGGTTTTTTTGGATGATGTAAAGTGCATAGTGCATATTAAGAATCGGTACGCCCGTTATAATAGCTTTAATGACTCAAATAAAAAAATAGTGGAAAAGTCTAACTTCTTAAATACAATTAAAGTTTTTTAACGATAACAAAAAGTGAGAGAAATAAAATTGAAAACTTAAATATTAAATTTATATATATTTTTTTTATAAGTTAAGGATTGAACTTTTTAAGCACTGGACTTTTTATGAGGTTTGGATGTCCTTTTAGAACTTCCAAAAGGACTTAAGTTCATTTGGATAAGTTTGGTGCATGACTGCATGATGACCATGGGTTTGAAAGTCCTTTTAGAACTTCAAAAGAAGTTCTCCACGAAGTTTTATGTATAAATTATAAAAGAATTAATTTTGTAATATTACATTAATATCTATTTAATATAAATATATTATTTTAAATTAATATTCAATATTATCTGACAAAAATTTTTAGGAGTTCTCACCAAATAAATATAATTGTTTTCACTCAAATTGGACATTTGGATCGAGAAGTCAAAACACTCACCTATAATGCTTAGGATAGATGATGGGCTCTGATGTAAAGTAATATAATAATAATTATTAGTAATTCGAATATGATAATTCATTAAGGCGCTAACTAAACAAATATGAATTATGATTAATTTTGTTCGATAATAATTGTTAGTAATTTGAATATGAATTTTGACTCATTCAATAATAATTTGATCTAAAATAATATAATATATAATATACTATAAAAATATTATCAAATCATATAATATATAATATTTATATAAAATATTGTTTAGCATTATTTTTTCCTTCTTCTCCCATCTTTTCTATTTTGTCTCTCTTTATTTTTCTTTTTTCTTTTATAAAAAGTCAAATACCTAGTTTTCTTCTCTTTTGTTGTTTATATATTATTTTTCTTCTTTGGCTTGTATCTTTTTTTCCCTGGTCTTTGTTTACCATTCTCTTTTGATGTTGATTTTTTAAAAACAAAATATTTGTGTAGATATATATATATATATATATATATATATTTGGATTTGGTAATTAGATTGAATTTTGGATCTAATTATTATATTGAATATTCGATAGCAAATCAAATATAAATTCATTTTTAATTAATCTGTCGTGTTATGAATCGAATCGAGTCAAACTTACTCTCCTCTTATTCAGATCAAATCAGACCCGTTTAAAAGGCTACTGCACAACCATCTATATGTCTCCCCTCTATGGTACAAACATATTAGAATTACACTAGCTACAGTGACCACTAAGTCAAGTTTAGATTTTATTTAATGGAATTTGAATTTTAAGTGTTAGAAAAAATATTAGAATTTTAAGGGTTGAATTACTAAAGTCCTTTGATTAGTATGAATAATTGAAGTCTCAAACTATTCATTCTATAATTTGCCCTATAATGGCATTTGGGACCTCTGAGCAATTAAACCAGGTATTATATATATATATTGGTTCATTTTGCTCACAACTGCTCATGCAAAAGTTGAGGGACTTCAGTCTTCAATAGAATTATATACAAACGTCACTCTGACACTGCAAGTTCGTTTCGTCTGGCAACCTCATGACTCACACTTGTTTTATTGACGTTGACTACTTTCTTCGCGCCCATATATATATATATATATGCTCCAATTACAAAGTACTTTGGTAAACCAACTTTGGGGTAGGTCGGACATCCAATTCCTTAACTTCCTTTCCAATCGGGCGGGCCAGGATTTTATTTGAGATGGGACACAATGCGTTTGTTGAAAAAAAAAAAAAAAAATTAATAAATATAATAAATAAGAAGTATAATTTTTTTAAAATAAAAAAAAAATAATTATAAAATAATATGCTAAATAAATATTGTTAAAAAAAATATAGTTACAAATATAAGAATCAAAATATTAATTAATAATATTTTAATTAAATACAATCACAAATGTCATTAATAAAAAGAAATGAGTTAAAACAAGTGCCCCCTCTGGGCCTTAGTTGGCTCCGCCCCTATTTCCCTACAACAACTTTTATGATGGGCAGAAGGGAGAGGTAATTCATCATTTGCCTTCAATTCTAATTATTATAGTCATTAAATCGAGATTACTATTGGTATTAGATTTAAGTATATCGATCAAATGATGAAATTCAAATCATGTAGAATTTTGTGTGATCCTAATATAATAATTACATTTTTAATTTATATAATGCATGCGATAAAGGGTGGATCCAACATTTATGAATGGGATGGGCTAACTTTGGATTGGGCTAATTTGGAGTGGACTACCAGTAATAATAATAATATTATTATTATTTATTTATTATTTATTTTATTTTAGAGCTAGGCTTAAAGTAGTATGGTAAAAAAAAAAAATTAGGGTTGGACTGAAGCCCAAATTTGCCCACCCCTGAGTTTGCCTGATAATAAAATGGATAAATGAGGCGATCAAAATGTTTTGAGAGATAGTGTTATGAAAATAAATTATTGATAACTCTTTCCTGCTCACTTCACTTAACAAATTTAATTATTAAATAATTGTGAGCTTTTAAACTAAGCTTATGTGTTTATATTTGGATTAAATTTGATATTTCTCTATAATAAATTTCCTAATTATTATTATATATTAATTTGTCATCATCTAATATATATATATATATATATATATATATATATATATTATAAAAGATCTTTTATTCATTTTTCATACCCTAATTCATGAAAGATTTTCTTACAAATTCTATATCTATGAGATTTTTTTTTTTAGCAACTATATCTATGAGATGAAGGAGAGAGATTATTAAATCTACACTTACCATTAATAAATATACATACACCAACCAATACGTGTCACTCTGCAGCTTAATAAATGTTTTGATTTTCTTTAAACGAAAAATAGTTTAAAGAAGCTGAAATGTAGGAAAAAAAGAATTAAAGATGAAAGTTAGAGAATGTCATTATGGGGAGATATTTTAAGTCCATAACATAATATTGATATGAAATGTAATTGAATGATGTTACACCAATCATTTCCTTTCATATTTAAGTAACCAAGAAATTGATCTACAAAATATTTTATTAATTAAGTCATATAAAACGAAAGTGGGAGCATAAAAGTGACAAAATTTAGATCACATAAAGTGAAAATGGGAGCGAAGGTGCGCCAAGTATGAGAACGAAAGCGCGCTAAGAACAAAAGAGTAACACTCGATGAGAAGAATTGTGTGACTTAATTTATTAATGTACTTTTTCTCTTCAAAAATAAAAATTATATTTTACTTATACAAATTTGATGTCTGAGAAAAAAAAGATTTCACAAGGGTATCCGGCATTAGAAACTCGGATTTGTTTTGTTAGTCATTTTACAACAAATTTTAAGAATATTACTAGGAAAAACAAAAATGGTTTTTAGACAATTAAAAAAAGGGATAATTTCATTGACATACTCAGTAGTTTGGCCAAATATCAGTCTAAAATATCTTTCGAAAATAACTATCACTCACATTACAAACGTTTGCTCCGTTTTTCACTCACACCCCAAAAGTTAGTTTACAGATGTGTTAGACCACTTTTTACGTGTAAAAAGACATTTTTACCCTTTGACTTTAGTTTGACCCTGACTTTGGTATACCCTCATTTTTTAATTTATTTTTTTTACAAAATATCAGTATTAAAAGACAATATGGCCCCTCAAAAATTTGTAAATTTACAAATTATATTAAATATACAGGCAGATATATATATACTCCTATATACACACACACACACAAGCACAACACCACCACCAAATACAGCGGCGGAGTCGTCGTCGAATCTGACAACGGCCGCTTATTCGCCGTCAAAGTCGACTCTCCCACCTTCCAAACTGATGCCTCCCTCGCTGCGACCTCATCTGCAAGGTCGCTCGGATCCTCCAATCCTCATCATCAGACCCTTTCCTCGACCTCTCTTACTACCTCCAAACACTCCGAATCCTCAAAAGTCCTCAAATCCATAACCCTTGCCCTAGATTTCTTCTGATTCTGCTCCTCATCCATCCCCAAATTCCGCCGATCCGGTCCGATCTGTAAATCCAAGACCCGGATCTGTCTCGCCGGATCTCCAAGACCCAGTCATCTCTCTCTTTGCAGAGCTCGTCTCCACTAGATTTGCCGCCACCGGATCTGTCTCGGGCGCCATCAACATTCTCACAGCCGTCTTCGCTCTCCATCTCCAACCTCGCCGTTGCCGCTACTCCACCGCCGAGCCGAGCTCTTCACTGCCGAATTGGAGTTGTCATCTCTCCCACTAATCCACTTGCTACCAAGTCCCGCGAATCCTCCTCCAGTCGCCCCTCGCCGGTTATCTCAAACCCAGATAAATCAGTATATATATAGTTCTCACTGCCGATTCAGTCCACCGAGCTCGGCTGTGGCCGACGAGCAAGGGGGCTTCAGAGGGCGGCCGGCGAGCAAAAGAAGCTTAGCTAGTTCTCTCTCTCCCAGCGACAAGCACTCGTCCTCGTCGTCGCCGCCCTAAACCATGTTGCTGCTTCTGTCGCCTGAAGTTTCTGCTGTGAACCACGCCACCGCTTCCAACCCCCGCCTCAACCTCACCTGACAACAAAAATGGGTTTGGGTTATGCAGCCACAGTCGTCGGCGGCACCACCACCACCATCACCCATCATCACCGACCACCAATCACCAATCTCTCTATACACTTTCTCTCTCTTCTGCAACACACTACCCACCACCAAAAATGCCTTAACTTTTGGAACCACCACCCACCACCACCACCACGATGGCCAACAGTTACATCTACCCAATTGTCGGGGTATAATTGTCTTTTAACTAATCTGATATTATGAAATAAATGTTATTAAAAAAATAGGGGCAAAGTTGTCTTTTCACATATTTTTAACGGAAGCTGTAACGAAAAATCAAAAATGAATCTAAGTGATAGTTATTTTCGAAATATGTTTTAGACTGATATTTGGCCAAACTACTGGGGGTGTCAGTGAAATTATCCCTTAAAAAAAAAAAAGTCATTTAAATTTAGAACCCTTCTTAACTCGGTTTTCGAGAAAATGCTTATTGACAATTCGACACATGTTTTCAAACTATTTTTAAAAAAGATAAGCATTTATTTATTTGCAAATATTTATCAATACCTTTCTCATCATGAACTCAAAAGATATTAGGAGGTATCCATTCTTTCCCTAGCTGTGGATGGGACCCCACCACAGATCACACACGTCAAAAGATTCTTAGTGGTATCCCTCATGAAATTTTTTTACAAATTTGTCATCTAATTCATTAACAACTAAAAGGGATGTGAAATTTATGTTAATTGATGGTTAGTTTAAAATTATTATTTAAGATTTTTTTTTTTTTTCAAAAAAGATTATTGTTCATTGCTACAGTATTAAACGATACAGTACGAAAATATATAAAAATATTAAATTAGTGTTTTAATTTTTTGTCATTATTTACTAAATGTTTTAACACAGTACAAAACAAAATAATTTTTACCAAACAGGTGTTCTTTACTAGTCACTACTACATTATCAGGTAAAAACAACTACACCAAGGTAGTACTTTGATCATTTGGTTATGAAAAATGATAGGTCTTCCGACGTTAATTATCGACTCTTCCTTCAAATACAACGTGATTGGATCCTATTGAAACTCTTAAAAAAAATTTCGTAAACATCTCTTTCTCTCTGACTCATTCTCAACCACGTTATATTCGAAAGAATAGTCGGTAATTGAAATCAGAAGATTTATCACTTTTCTTTGGCTAATCATATTACTATAGTTAATAACAGAGGGACAATAGTGCGGTAAAAAGAAGTTTTAGCAACCTGAGTTAAAATTAACTTGTTTTTGTATTAGTGGCTTGAACTAATTTTAGTTAAGTTGTCCAAACAAAAAATCAGTCAACAATTAGATTAAACAAAATAAATATAGGCAAGAGTGCAAAAAACCCCTGAAGTATCACCAAGTAAGCACACTATCCCATGTTGTATAAAAGTGAACAAGTTAGCCTCGTCGTTTCAAAAGTGGGCAACTTGCTCCCTTATATTTCACCTCCAACCACTTTCCACCCGATGTCATTGTGTATTTACCACACTACCCCCTATAATTAACTTTTTTTAATAAAATAATAATAATAAAAGGCAAAATTTTTAAATCTTTATAATAAAGTGAGGTATTACATGGCTCTAAATTAATTTAAGTGTTGTAACTCCTCATGTGGGTCTCTGCCTCGTTACTTTATGTGAACTTGGGCTGATTGGGGTTTTTTTTTTAAAGGAAAAAAAAAAAGCAAAAAAAAAAAACAAATTAGAGAACACGTGTTCGTTAACTTTTTCCTCACCTGTATTTTTATTTATTTATTTATTTTTGTAACACTTCCTCATTTATATTCATGCCTGGTTTAGTAGAGAGCAAAAAAATAAAAAATCATTCAGTGCACAAAACAAACTAGCAACTTATTGAAGTTTCAAGCAAATGAAATCCTTGAAAGCTATTTTAAGGCGAGAAATGAGGAAGGCTTTGAGGCCAAAAATGGATTTACAATCCCACATTTCAAATCATATGTAAGATGAGCTTTGACTACGTACCTTTCATAGTTGTATTATATCCTCAATGATATTGTATTACATTACAAACCATTTGATATAGTCTAGTTTTCAAAACTCTTTTAGTAGTTAGAAAAGACAAAAGTGAAAGAAATACACATGATATATATATGAACTAACATTGGAGGACCGAGGGAGAGTATAAAGAGTAGATGCAAATGGAAAAGAGAAAGCAAAAATAAGTTTAATCGGAACAAATGCAAAAGCCTTTTTCTAGGAAGATGGAATATAATGGTGCAGGGTACTTTCGGGATCACTAAAAAAAATATCAATCGTGTGCACCACAATATGGTAAGAAAGTGGTTGGAGGTAAAATGAAAGCGGATAAATTATTCACTTTTTAAATTATAAGGACGTGTCCATTTACCCAAAGTTCGAATTATTAGGTAGTGTTGCATACCCACTTATTTATACCCAATCACTTTTTCTTGCGGCTCGGGCCACCCTGCTTACCTGAGATGCTCACTCAGATGCCTTCCGGGCCGGGCGCTTAGCGTGACACTGGATCAAAGACTGGGTCTGACTCTGATACCAACTGTAACGGGTGAGATGTGTGTCCATTTACCCAAAAGTTCGAACTATTAGGTAGTATTGCATACCCACTCATTTATACCAAATCACTTTTTCATCCGATTTCGATACGAGACAAATGACTTTCGTTACACTTTGTGCTCACTTGTAAAACTTCAAAAGGAATTTTTACACTTTTGTCATAAATATATGATAGCTGTGCGGCTTAAATGCACCTGTCTTCGTATTTATGATTTTCATAAAATAAAAGTAGAAAGAATAATATATATATATATATATATATATATATATATATATATATTGTGATGATTAAAGATGAAAGTTAGAGAATATCATTATCCGAGATATTTAAGTCCTTACGGGATATTGATATGAAGTGTCCAATGAACAACACAAAGATTAAATTGACTACCCATTTTCGGCGTCTCTTGGTGCAAAATTGAATGATGTTACAAGGATCATTTCCTTTCATATTTAAGTACCCAAGAAATTGATCCATGAACCAACAGCAAACCCTTATTAGTTAAGTCACGTAAAGTAGAAGTGGGAAACCGATAGCGGCACAATTTAAGTAGCATAGAGTTGCGAGTGAAAACTCATAAAGCGTGAGAACGAAAGTACGCTCGAAGTATAAGAGTAACAAGAACAATTGTGTAAAACAATATTTTTATAAAAATGAACTAAATTTTATCTCTATTTAATTTAAGGGATAACTTAACCGGAGAAAACTTAGTTGAAGTCCTACTTCTGTATATTACACAAATCAAATAATAGTGGGAAAACCAAGCTTCTTAAATACTATTAATGTTTTTTAACCAAATTAAAAAAAAAAAAAATGAATCAACCTGATTGAATTAAGCTCACCGGAACATCAATGGGACATTAGAAACTCGGATTTGTTTTGTTTTAGTCATTTTACAACAAATTTCAAGAATATTACTAGGAAAAACAAAATAGTTTTCAGACAATTAAAAAAAAAAAAAAAAAAAAAAAAAAAAAAAAAAAAGGTCATTTAAAATTGGAACCCTTCTTAACTCCGTTTTTGAGAAAATGCTTATTGACAATTTGACACATGTTTGCAAACTATTTTTTTTTTAAGAACAAAAAATATTTTTTTGAAAAATAAACTAAATTTTGTCTCTATTTAATTTAGAGATAACTTTACTGGGGAAAACTCATTTGAAGTCCCACTTCTGAATATGGTTCAAATCAAACAATAGTGGGAAAGCCTAGCTTCTTAAATACTGAGTATTAATGTTTTTTAACCCAAAAAAAAGAAAAAAGAAGAAAGAATCGACCTATTGAATTAAGCTTAACGGAACATCAATGGGACAAGGCAATTTAACATGGCATGGACATTTGGACCGGAGAGCAAGTTTCAACTGCACAATCAATAACACTAACACTTGTGATGATTGTTTGTTGCTTTGAAATTTTAAGTATTGGCGTTATTTATTATTATTATTATTATTTTTTTAAGGACTAAAATTTATGTGTTACATTTTTTCAATGTTTAGTTATAAGTAATTATGTGTTCATAAATTAAAATTGAGTGGTAATATTCATACTCCTCTTTTCTACAATTGAATTTTACTTTTTACTTTTATTTATTTATTTATTTTTATGACAAAAAGATGCATAAACTCATTAATGCATAAAATCTTATTTTATAATACTAAAATGACCCTTTTCATTATAAACTTTAACTCTTTATTTTTTTAACATTCTTTACAAAAATAAAAAGAATTGTTACCCAACTTAAAAGGTTGAAGAGGCAACTGAATATATACTTTTTTTTGAACAGGCCTTTGGTAGAAGAGAACACCTAAGCCGATAAGAAAGTAGATAAGTAAGGGAAGACTTAAAAATCCAAAAATAAAAAATAAAATTCAATACATACAAAATTGAAAGAATTTGATCATCATAATTTTGGAATTAGATATGTGGTTCCTCAAAATTACAGCAGTTTTTAAGCACAACAACTCACTCTTATTATAACCTTTCAAAAAATAATAAACTTATCATTATTTATTATATATATCATCTTTATCTTCTCTTTCCTTCCAAATCTATCACTCTATTTTCTCAACCTCTTACACCCCACCCTCTAACCATGACCATTTCCTACTTACACCTCCACTCTCTAAATATGGCCATCACCCCATCCCCTTTCAACCTCCTACCACCACCCCCTCTCCACTAACAACCATATTTACATACACATATACATTAACAAGACTATGCATTTAAACCCCATATACATAAATTTAATTTGAACAAGAATCAATATATTCACATAAATACCCTCATGAATCAAAACATATATATAAATCACACACTGTTCTTCTTGGTTGAAAATCCCTTTTTTATTTTATTTTATTTATTTATTTATTTTTTTCCAATTAGTTTTCATCAGGTTATTTATTTTGAAGGCTGATTAATATTCCAAAAATAAACATGCTATTCCTAAATTAGTTTTAATTAGGTGTCAATTTTGCTCCAAATGTCAATGTTTTAAGGCACAAGATATGACTTCCACCACAGGAGGGAATCCGGATTCCATAAATTTTTCAAAAGAAATTATAAATCCGCTGAAATTTTATCTAATATCCCCTTATGAAAATAATACTATGTAAAAGATTTTCAACAAAGAAGAAGAACGTGGATATATTAGTATATGGACGCTCCTCGCTAATAGTGCTAGTACGCTTCTGTTTTAATAATGCCATAATGTAATGCCCACATGAAATGATGATAGGGATGGCAACAGGACAGGGTGGGGCGGGGATTCTATTCCCCATCCTCATCCCCGTTACATTTTTCATTCCCCATCCCCGCTTAAAATTTTACCAGAATACCCATACCAGCCCCCGCCCCCGACACCTTGTCCTCATAATTTTTTTATTAAAAAAAAACACATTTTTTTCTTATTTTTATATATATAATAAATCTAATTTAGTAATAAATTATTATATGTAAGGATATATTAGTAACTTCACACTTAATCTGGTCGGGCCGGGGTGGGGCGGGGCGGGTTTACCCCATCCCAACCCTGGTCCCGACGTGGATTCATAATTTGCCCCCATTCCTATCCCCGTTTAGCTAAAAAGATTCCCATCCCCGTTATAAATGGGGCGGGGTGGGGAATTTGCCATCGGTTGGCATTTAACCCCTTCAATCAAGTTTCAAGACACACGATTGAAACTATAATTGAGGAAAACTATTATACTTCATATCACATGACAGTTGAAATTCACTCTTTTCTCTTTGTGCAAAAGGAAATTAGGGGCAACGTCAAAGTGTGAGGGCAAAAATTTTCACCCATCAGAGCACGGCACCTAGACAGAGGCATCAATAATAGCTGAATATGTGTTTTCACCAGAAGCCCATAAGGAAAGACAATGAGACCATTCCACGAAGAAGGACTGAACAGGCATAAACCCGATCCAAGATTACGGGCCGAAAGACTAAGACGAATTGTGGATAGCCCATTAAGCAAAAGCAAAATCCTAATTCTAGGAGAAGGACTATATAGCAAGATAGGAGAGGAAAGAGAAAAATAAGGAAAGCTTGTCCAACGTCAGAACCGCTGCTTTCGGAGGTGCACTAGGGGTGTGTTTAGTAACTCAAAATATTTTTTGTTTTCTGTTGTCAATCTTTAAAAAGGAGAAACAAACACAAAAATCATGTTTAGTAATTTGTTTTTGTTTCCTCTTAATGAAAACATTTCTTATTTTTATGAAAGAAAGAGAAAACATCAAAATGATGTTTTCTGTGTTTTTTCACTGTAGCAGAGGAAACGTTTTCATCACTGTTTTTTTCGTTTTTTACGCAACAACTGATATTACTCTTCCATTAATACACAATCATTGACATTACTCCATTAGTACTTTTATATTATATATATATACATTAAACAAAGTCTATTTTTATATTCTATATATATACATTATACAACTGTACGCTCTGTATTTTTTTTTTTTTTTTTCCTTTTTCTGATTGTTATACATGTATTGGTTATGGTTTGTTTTCAGATTTTTTTGTTAATATATATGTATATGTATAATCTATTTTTATATTTTATATATATATATATATATATATATATATATATATATATATATATTATACAATTGTACGCTTATCTTGCACTATATATATATATATATATATTTTTTCCCTTTTAGATTATATCTTTTATTGTGATTGAAAGTTAGATTTTGATAGATGGATGAAAAAATAAATTAAAAAAATCTCCAAAAAAAAAAAAAAAAAAAAAAAAAAAAAAATTGTAACAAATGTTTTACTAAATACTGCTTTTTGTTTTTTGTTATTAAAATTGTGGCAACAGCAAAGGTTACTGAACATTATTTTTGCTTTCTATTTTTCCTTTGAAAAACAAAATTATGTTTTTGTTTCTTTGCGACTACAAAAACAGAAAACGAAAACATTACCAAACGCACCCTAGACTTGGTTTATTCTTACTTATTTATTATTTTGTGTTTTCTTTTTTAATAAAAAAAATTGCTTAACCAAATGACTGAAAGTATTAAGACTTGCCTGACGAACACAAACAAGGAGAAATCATATTACATATTTTGGACAACCTTTATAATATAAACGAAAGCAACCTCCATCAGATGCACCTTTATCAAACCATTTTCACTTGGAATGGTAACACCCATGTCGTGCTGATGTGCTGCTGATGAACACAAACAAGGAGAAATCATATTACATATTTTGGACAAACTTTATAATATAAAAGAAAGCAACCTCCATCAGATGCACCTTTGTCAAACCATTTTCACTTGGAATGGTAACACCCATGTCGTGCTGATGTGCTGCAAAATAGGCAGCAAATTGATTTCCAGATGAACCCGGTACATGCCTCTCTATCTCACATTTCAAGGTACATGTACCAATTCTCAAGTCCTTCAAAGAGATCCCGCATTTCCGGAATTTCCCAAGAACATACCTGCAATTTTAGATAGCAGTTTATGAATTTTACTTTTGGACAGTGTACATAAAAAATTCTAGTGAGTAATCGCTGTAAGAAATTTTTTATTTATCTACTATGGACCAACATTTTCAAGAAAGTAGAGGAGCTAGATTAAAGTTTAACACACAGCTAAAAAAGGTCGTGGTGATGAGAAGAATTGCGCTAGAATAGTAACCTTTCACATGAGATGAAATTGGCCAAACGGACCTTAATGGCGATTGTATTTGTCTAATTTATCTAATATTATGTTTGAAAAAATTGAATCGGTACTTTGAATTTAGGATTGAAGAGGTTTAGTTCAAAATTTGTATTAAATATTCTCTAATCCCAAATTTAAGGGTAATTCCTTTTGAATTCAGAAGGCATCTGTATAGAAAATTCAAGTAGAAAAAAAGAAACCTTTAAAAGGACTAATAAGTTTACTTGGTACATTTTATGTGTCCACTGTGGAAAGTTTAAGTTTTTATCTAGAGATGCTTTAATCAAGTAGATCTCTATTTAATTAACTCTGCTAAAATTATCGATAAATTAAACAATCACATGCAAAATAAAAGCAAGTAAAGTTTGAGAGATGACATCGGATTTTAGCGAGGAAAGCAATTGAAAAATCTCGAGATTTTGTGCGCTATCCCAAACATAAAAAGATCCACTATGTATGAAGTAAAGTATACTAAATTTTGACTCAGACTCAAACCCCTTCACTCTACCAAGACTCAATTTGCTGAATGTCTCTGACTTTGCGACTTCTCGTCCAACAGCTCTTGACTTCAAACTTATGCCTCAAATTCCGTAGAAAGATTGCTGGTAGATCAACAACACTTCATAAGTGCCTTGATACATTCAAAGTGTGATCTCGAATTCTTCTTATCTGAATCTGAATTTGATGTAATAGAAGTAGATATGCTTTTCGAAATTTCTGAAACTTCAATTATACTCCAATTTCGATGAAATAGCGAACAACACTACTAAATCACTACTTGTGTTTATGTGTGTTCTCTCAAAAATAAAATCAGATTGATTTTCTAAATAAAAATATCACAAAGATGGCTTTCAATTAAATTAGAATTTTGTATGCAAAAAACTGTACCAAGCTAAATGAGAAAACATGTTTATATAGACTTTCAAAAACCTAGATATGCCTAGAAAATAAGGTAAATTCATGCATAGGTATTTGGAAAGAAGCCTATACCAAAAAAAATGTTTAAATAGATCAGGAAACAAAGTTACCAAACCTTACTGAAGACCTTGAACCGGTTTAAGTTGCCAGTGTTGAAACTTTCAAAACAAGGAATCTTGAACCGGTTTAGCCTCTTGGAACCGGTTCAAGTTGGCAGTCTTGAACATAAAGGTTAACACTTAGAAAATTTTTGAAGTTTTGAAAAACAATTCAAGTATGCAAGTGTCCTAGCCTTCTAAATCAACTTCCTAGAGTGTTGTTCTTACCTTTTCGTAGATTTCAAGTTTTCGAACTCGAATAACTCTTCAATTCCGCAACCAATCTCGATCTTGCATTTTAAACTTGAAAATACAACTCGATTGGACTTATTTTGACACCAAAATTACCCAATTACAATATATATATATATATATATATATATCACAGAGGGAGTACTCCAACAGCATTAACTAACCAACACAAAGACAAAGGTTAATGAATAATTGGTGTAATTGGTGATTATCTAAAAATTTCAAGGCATCTATTAGGTTTTGGAGGATGGCCAGACTAAGAAACTTTCTTGACTTTGATGTCTATGTCCTTAGTAGAGAGAAAGTGTTGGAAAATAAACTTGATTTTAGATTTTTAGTATTAATTAGTGGGTAGTAAATTATCTTAATTAGTGAAAATAGTGGGTGTAATTAGGCATTTAAATGTAAAGGTTACACATATGATGTGAGGCCTATATAAGCATTTTAAAAAGGGAATAAGATGTGATTAGAGAAATAAGATGAAATAGTAGAAGTGAAATAAAATTATTTCCTTCATTCAATTCCCTTTCAAATATTGTATTAAGTATTGTATGTGTATCTATCTCACTTATTTCAGAGCAAAAGCCAACAGAGAGTCCATGTATTTTATGCGGGTAAGTTCTTTGAGAGAGGGAATGGAAAGGCAAAAGCTACAAAGCTGACTATTTGTGTTTGAGAGAGCTAGTGTTTGATTTTGCTCTACAACATGTTGGAAAACCGTGGACAAATCAAGTCCAAAAAGATTTAATTGATTCTATTTAAGATAGAAAAAGCGGTTATATTCATGAAGCTTAATTATCACAGTTTGGCCTGTAAAAATGGTCAGTTCCGATGGAACCGAATGGGCATGCCAGGAATTACTGTAGTTCTAAAGAGAGATTCAAACAATATTCCAGAAGAAAGATTGTAAGACCAGACAATTGTGAAGAGGTCTGGAATGAACACCTCTGGGTTCTTTTTGCCTTTGAAAAAGGACTTCGGGACTGCCATTTGGCTAAAAAGGAAACAACTACTTCTGGAAGTAATTGACTTGAATGAAAAATATTCTAATGTAAAGTAAAGTGTAGGACTTAAGATAAACATATTGAAATTGCATTCAATGAAAATAAAGATTGTATTGAAATGCTGTTATAATTGTGTTGTGTGTTTGAAGAGGCCTTCTAAGTAACAAAAGCATGCCCTATTTATACAATTTAGTAATGGTAGTTAGCATGTACCATGACTTTCCACTTGCATGTAATCGCTCATTTCATTGGCTGTCATGTGTCTCATGACTTTTCACTTATATGTAACCGCTCGCTTCCTTGGCTACCATGTGTCACATGATTTTCCACTTGAATGTAACCGCTCGCTTCCTTGGCTACCATGTGTCCCATGATTTTCCACTTGCATGTAATCGCTCGCTTCCTTGGCTGCCATGTGCCCCAAGGTGGTTACTTTACCAAATGGTTTTCTTAGATGAATCAACATATTGCTTTATGATTGCACCCACGTTTGCATATCACCCCTTCCACTAGAATCGACCACAACAACTTTCCATTGGAAAGTGACCGATGATTATGGTGCAAATAGCTATAGTTGTGGCCCTTTTATTAAACCACGTGTCCACCTTGGATTGGTTTTTAGCCAAAGTCTTTAGAATATAGTGATTTTCACCGGAACATCATAGTACCTTTCCATTGGAATCGACCAGGGCTGATAATCATAGTGTAAACAGAATTAATATATGACAAGTCTTATGTAAAACTCCCCACATGTTGACTAGTCATTGGCTGAAATATAGAGTGTAAACAATCACCTTGAAGTTTCATACTTTTAGATCTATAAAAGATGGGAGACGGTACCTTTGAAGAAGTGGTCCTATGGGTGGAGCATTTGGTTGGATGAAAGTGGTTAAAGATAGCCTTACAGAAGAAAAAAAGGTTTAGAGAATAGAGCCGTAGACATGTCAATGGATCGGATTCGGATCGGATCGATCAAATCCATATCCTATTTGTTAAGCAAACGGATTATCGGATTTGGATCACTAACGGGTTCTCGGACTAAATGTCCCAATCCATATCCTATTTAGCTCGGACTCGGATCGGATCGGATTCGAAATCGGATTAAATTAATATTTACTAACATATAAAGAGATTATTAGTATGTGTACTAAGAGATTTATTAGCATGTGGATGAGAACACCACAATATTTTTATATAACATTATTATTATTATGGATTTTTGGGTTTCCTTTAATACAATTCTAATAGGAGTATTGATATATATATGTGTAAAATTATTGATAAATAATTATATATATATATATATATAATTATTTATATATATAATTTTAATCGGATCGGATCGGATTTTTATCGGATTGGATCAGCATAATCCATATCCGATTTGTTAAGCTAACGGATTATCGAATTCGGATCGTAACCGGGTTATCGGTTTTTGTTCAATCCATATCCGACTAATCGGATCGGATTCGGATTGGATCCGGATCAGAATCCGCTCCATTGACAGGTCTAAATAGAGGTAATGACCGTACTTTTACTTTTGGAATCCTATCTCGAAAATTCTTTCAGACATGTAGCGCCAAAGGTTTTTTTATTATTATTTTTTTATAGGTTTTAATTTTAGTCTCTTTTTTAAATATATCTATATATATATATATATATTAGATAATGATCATATTCTTTAACCTTTCTGTTAGTGAACAAATGATTCACCGAATAACATTAAGTGCTTTTTTTAAAATTCCAAAACTACCCCAAATTGTTTCTTCTAACACCTAGTCACACAGTAGAGCCCAACTCCGTCCTCTCTATTTTACCTCAGCATTGTGATAAGTTATCACGGCTACCAACTATCTTCATTTGAAAAACGAATTCAGATAAGCCTTCTTTCATTCTTTGTCTGAACCAATCATGTAGGACTATTATTCTTTTCTTTCAACAAAAAGGTGTGAAATTTTATTAGTACCTGTTCATATATATATATATATATATATATATTCTCGAAAGTTGGAGAAACAGGTATATACAATGTAATGTTAATAGTACATGGTTCGCTTAGGCCAGAACAAGCCGATTGAGCAAGACAGCAAAAAGAAGCCCAAATTTGGCCACACACTTGAAAACTCAAACGAGTTAAAACAAGCCCAAAGTCGGCCCATAACTATCAAATAACCAAAATTAATGGACTAATTGTGCGGTTATTTGAGCAGTAATCCGGAAGCAGTTGGATTGATCAACAGAGCAAGCGGTTATGGATTGATCTTCCTCAATCCGGTGGGCGAGGCAGTGGTCAATCATTAAGAATGCATCTAGAAGCAGTACAATCTAATTGCAGAATTGATGAAATATTCGGGCCGAGGTTGCTCGCTGAGACGATTTCTTTCCTTTGAAGATGTGATGATTGTGTTCCTCCTATGAGTGACACACTAGTGAGAGACAAATCTTTGGACACAAGTTATATGGCGATTTGGAGTTGGTGTGATTACTGACCCAAGAGACGAATTCGCACTTGTCTCGGATGAATCTCCAAATTGGGGAGATGAAATTGCATTGAAAAAATATCTTCATATCACCATACAGATGGGTTATATAAGGAAAATTTGGGCAAAGTCTAACTTTAATGTGGTCACGTAGGACTTATATGCCCATGGTAGATGGATATATTAGCTCACATGGTACAAGTACTTTAATGTCAATAATGTGGATAATTATTAATTCAACAGTCACGCCCCAAATTTTTTAATACAAGAAACTTTGTCCGGTATTAAAATATGATACGTGACTCGCATAATTCATCCACAATAACCCATGCTTAAATCAGTAGTAGTAAATTTCATTTAAAAATCCATCATTCCAAAGAAAATCTATGACATCTGCCAACTAGGTGAACCTTCTTACAAAATTTCATGCTAAGAAACAATAATAAAATAAATATGTGAAAAATTCGAAAAATCTCCATCTCCCCTTGAACCTCATTTGCAAGCTTTACTCGTATTCCCTTATATATAAAAGTAACCCATGAAAGTTACCTTAATCACATTGAATATCTATTAATTAATATAGATGCAACCACATATCTGACAACTATACAATCTTGCTACAACGTTATCTCGCATAATAATCTTAATAACCATCTCGACTAATAATTACTAAAATCACACTTATCTCACATGAGCCCCGGGCTCCAGCGGGTGGTTACTCGAATGCCACAATCTCACATGAGCCCAGGCTCATGCTCCTCTCTGATGGCTACTCTAATGCCACTATCTCACTAGAGCCCCTAACTCCCCACCCCTCCATCAGGTGGTGTGAATCGCGTAGTTTCGGACTACCGAATATACACATGTACGTGGCTGTGTTGTACGTCTACTCACCCATATGATTCTGAACCACATCCACATAATTAAGGGCACATTTAGCACAATGGCAATAGCAACAATATAGTACACTCTTGTAGGCAGGCTGTGAATCATGCCAAATAAATCATCATAGAGTTAGCCCCATACTACAACTTCGACTAGTTCCATCACCTCAATTAAATACCAAATATATTGGTTTAATAAATGTTTTTTAATATTTAAATAATCTTAACTCATAAATTCATTAGTTCACCTTAGCTAGTTACTAAATACTAACATTCCCATTATCATAATCCTAGTGAAGGAGTACGTACATAACTCCCAGTACTAAGGTTCAGAGTGGATTCTTATATAACTATACATAATATGAATCTGTACGACTAAATAATTTACTCCCTCCCTTCTAAATTAAGTGTCGTCATTGGTCGCAGTAACTCAATGACGACCCTTAATTTAGAAGGGAGGGAGTAATACATTTGCAAAATATTATATATTCATTCTATCTCCATTAATAGGTTTTCCTGTGTAATCTTACAACTACAGTTAAGTATTAACTACCTCCAAGCGCTCATCCAGAATAAAATAACAGTCTACAAATATCCAGTCAATCCAAATCTTCCATAGTCATTGTGTCATAAGTACAAATAATTACACCACAAATATAAAAGGATTTAATAATCTTAGTCACTAGTAGCATCTCAAGTTTCGTCACTGAACTTCCACTTCTTTAATTCAAACTTATACAATGTAATTCTAAGTCCTTGACCAGACCATTGACCATGTTTAAAATCTAATCATAAATGACTAAACAGTACTAACATCACAGATGCCATAAAATAAGAAACCATTTACTGACGCACACATGCCCAACTCACAACCAAGGATGGTCAATTAAGCATTTTCCTACAAACCCAACATTTCAGTTCCTTAACTCCATCTATGAATCATTGGATCAGATTCTAAACTTACAAATTATATATAATCCCCTTACATTACCTCAAAAAAAAAATAAAAATAAAAAAAATAAATAAATAAATAAATAACATCAGTATAAAACTCCCAAATAATCCATCATTTATGAGCAGAGACACTAATTTGTGTAGGTATGGAGGTAACTATTGAATAAGATTCATCCATATAGGCTCAACATTAACCCAACGAAATAAATACATGACAAACTACATATTTACTACATGCCAGAATAACTCCTATAACAGTACGTAAAAGTTCATGTTTTGTTATACCCATATGTGCTTCAATGGTTTGCACCTATTACTACAACCATACACATCAGCCAAATCCATTAACAATATCAATAAATTAAGAACATACATGGACGTATGTACAAGTATATAAATGTGCATAAATCTACTCGTGTATATCTCATATTATGAGTCTACTACACAATGTGAAGGTTGCCATTCCTAACATAATTAATCCAATGATTAATCAATAATAAATAACTAAAAGGTTGCGTTATATATAGAAATCAGAATACAAGCAAGAGTTAACTTGCCTGAAAAATTCATGCTTGACAATCACTTTGCCATTGATATCTCCTCCTAAACTCACACACTTCCTTACACTGTGTTTCTGATTAATCAATAATAAATATTACAGTATAAATTGATTGCCAGTAAAAAGAGCTGAGAAAGAGGAAAAAGGAGTTTGGTATGTTGGTCTATTATTCCAAGTTTGAAGAGGGAAAAAATATAAAATTGTGATTCTTCATTGATTCAATTGACATAACTCTGTTTATAAGAAACAAATCCACAGGGCCTTTCTCCACACTATTTCCACCTTCGTTGTTTCATAGAGCTGAAACCCATAATTTTCATCAAATCATAAAATATCTAATCCTTTAAAAGACTCATCAAGTCCACAGGTTTTGCAATCTCTTAGTGTAAATTAATCATACTGATATATATAACCTTTCTTCATTAATTTAATTTCTAAATATCATTCTTAGAAAGGAGTACTACTGAGTCAATTCCAATGTATCCTCTCTTTACATTTTACTTGACTTAAGGCCTAAACAATGACACAATTAAACAGAGGGAGATGTTTTTACCATAAACCTAGCATGGGTTAGGGTTGAACCACCTAGCGGGTTGCGGAATATTGTTGAGTGGATGATGAGAGGGAAAAATGGGTGTGACAGTGAAATCTCTCAAGTTGTAGATACCCATATCAGCCTCCTTTAGATTTTGGAGTGGTTCTTTGCTGCCGTCAAAAAAGACAGAATCCGGGGTGAAATAGATAGAATTGGGCATCAATACTCCAGGAGGGAAGTCTTGAGCTGAGACCATGAAGGACTGGTTGTCTCCCACAAACACCACTCTATCACCCAGACATTCAATGTATTCCAAACTTTTGTTAGCCACATTGAGCCTGTAAACTTCAAATCGATGCGTCTTAAAATAGTATTCATCCTTCCATTTCACCCAATCATCAATAATGGTTCCATCTTTTGCAAACATATCACCACACCTATGGACAGACAAAATATCTGCAGAAAATGGGTCCACAACCAGGTAAAGTTTGCCAATAAACCTCCTCGGTTTCTGTTCATACTCAGGGAAATCGGGTTTTTGAAAACTGGAATTGTCAAAAGCAATTCTCAGTTTGCAAGGAGGACCTCGAGCACTTGCTTTACTGCGAAGATCCCATGCTTCAATTTGTCTATAGTAGTCTATGCAATAGAACAACTGATCCTTGGGAGAATACACAATATCGTCATACTTCCAAGGATCTTCTTTTTCTTCATCTTCAGCTTCATTTTCATCTTTAGCTTCATCTTCTTCGTCTACCAACTTCTTATAGTCTAGTTTGCCATGCCAGCGCGAGTCGCCCAATTTGTAGTAGGCAAGGGAATATTGAAAGTCTGTTGCCATTAGCACTGTGCCGTCATCATCCCCAGACGCTGATGGAGGAGGAGATGACATTACAACCCTTTTGGGAATGCATTTCAAGGATGGAATTTGGATGGTGGGGGGAACCGGAGGGATGAGCGGATTGGTTAAATATAGATCATAGTCATCACCCAGAACATAGTCGTCACTACGACAGTGAATATAGGCCAGCCATCCATGGGACGACCCGACGCAGTCTGCGTTATCAGGTATGACAATGTTACTGTTGCTCCTCTCATTGTTGAGGCTCACCAGTTTTCTTTCAGCTAGGCTGTACAAGCAATAATTTGGAAAACCACCACCCTCATTTTCCTCTCCAATGGCTTTTGGTAACAGCTCATAATCAATTTCATCATTGTCCTTGCAAAAAGGTATCAACAGACACGGCGCCATTGTCGACAATGGTCGATGATTAGCTAAACAATAATTACAAGAGTTGATTCCTGGCCAAAGAAGAGACCGACTTGGTGGGTTATGAGTGGAGGAGGAGAAGGATATAAGTTGCTTGACACCACAACCACCACCACCACCGTTGCCGAGGAAAAGATTCCCTAATTGCCTTCCCCTGTTGAGATTGAGATTAAGATGACTCAAAGAAACCGTCCTCCAAACACAAATAACCGACAATTTAAAAGCCATGGATCCAATGATATTAATATTGATTATAGGAATATCAAAAGGCAAGATCAATCTCAATCAGAGTCAAAATATCAAATGCTTACTGAAAAAAAAAAAAATTAGGGGAAGAGAGTGAATGAGAAATATGAACGAGTGTTCATTACCCACATATATATATATATATATATATATGGAGGCATACTGTGGGTAATCAACGGTTGGATGCAATTGGTTGCACGCATAAATTTATTTATTTATTTAATTTTTTTTTAAAATAGGATTATTAGATCCACAACTCACCCACCCGCACCCTAATAACCTTTTAAAATAAAAAATAGAAGCTCCAGAAAGAAAATTATTATTATTATTATTTCGATAAGTAAAAACAAAAAAATTCATAGAATCATGCACCGACCCTCAATTGCCAAATTAAATTTATTTAATTTTTCTTCTACAAATCACATCTCCAATCATTAATAAATAGATTGGGGTCAACTTTATTTTAATCCCGTCTCAAACTCTTCATGGTATGTTCGGAGAACTTTTAGAAGACAGTTATTATTTTTGCTACAGGTAAGTATTTTAAAAGGAGAGAGAATCATATAAGATTATTATTTTTTTCTCTTTCCTTTTTAAGCAAAATTTGAAAATAGAAAATATCATGAAGGTTTTTACATACTACGTAATATTTTATCACGAATGACTTATTTATTTGAGAGAAGTGTGCGTCTTGTCTCTCTTTATCTCCTCCCTTTGGAAGTTCCAGTCGATCAATAAATCATTTCAAATACTTGTACTTTAGTACAATTAAATAAAATCGTGAACTCAAGACGACTCAATCAAACTCGGTACAATCCATCAATTCGGTAGGTGCAGGAGTCGAATAGATGAAACAAAAAAAAAAAGAAAAAAAAAAAAAAAGAAAAAAAGAAAAAGATCTTCATACAAAAATGAGTCTTCAATCACAAAACAGAAAAATCAAATTTTTGCTGGTTGCGTTGCACATCTCTCAAAATAGAAATGTTATTTACATCTTTACATTATGGCAGATTAAAAAAATAATAGTAACCATGCATTTTTAATATATAATTTTAAGAGCATATCTATAAATTACTTAGCATTTTTTTTTTTTTTTTTTTCATGTCTCTTTAAATCATAACAAATAATTCATGCACATGTATGCATATATATATATATATATATATAAAAGAAAATTAATCCACACTTTTTGTATGGACTTTTAAATTAAATCTGAAATATATATATATATATAAGAAAATTAATCCACACTTTTTGTATGGACTTTTAAATTAAATCTATAAGTCTTTTTTCAAACCCACCTATACCCTTTTCTTTTAATACAAAACCACTCTCACTCTATTTTTAGTTTTTTTATTTAATTTTACTATTACCAACTACTATAGCAATAAAAGGTAATTACCAAAATAAAAATAAAAAACTTTCAAAGAAAAATAATACCAGTATATATTACTAAAATTTTGTTTTCTTTAGATGTTTCTTTGAAAGAAAAATAATACCTGTATCTTTCAATTTTGTAACAACAATATGATATTATCTTTCAATTTTGCAACAACAGTATGATATTAGAACATTTTCCTAATAAACATCTTGTTGTTCTCGGTGTTCAATATTGTCGTTCTCAGTGTTCAATAGTATGTGGTCTTTTTTTCTACATGTGCACATACTAAGAATTCAAATAAATATACTTCTCTAGTAAGTAAATATACAGACAAATATACGCCATCCGACTAAGGGGAGAGGAAAAAAGTGTTAAAAGGGCACTTTTGTCCTATAAAATTGAACTTGGTGACGTGATGAGAGATACTTTTTGACCTTAAGCAGGGTGCACGATTCTAGGTTTCAAAGGTGTTCATGTTGTTTCATAACCAAAACTCTCATGGGAAGCATTGTTATTGTTATAGTAGGTGTGAATGACAATATTATACAACGAATAATGGAATTCCATGACATTGTCTTTATTCAAAATTGATGAAGCTTAAACTAAATAAAACTAAAACAAACAAAAATGTTAATCTCTTAATAAAGGGCTGAAATTTAACAAAATTTAAAAACATTTAAACCTCAAAGCCTTCAAGTAAACTCTTCCGGGACAAATAAAAGTAAAGCCAAATAGAAGACATTTAGGTCTCAAAACCCACGAATTCCAATCCATCCGTTTTCTCTTGCTCATATTTCTTTCAAATAAACATATAAAGAAAAATAAAATTGTAGTAATATATGGGTATCTTTCAAAGGTTTCTATATTTCTTTCAAAGAAACATCTAAAAAACAAAATTATTGTAATATAAACGGATATATTTTTTTTTTCAAATGTTTTTATATTTATTTCAATGAAACAGAAAAACAAAATTTTAGTAATACATACCGGTATTATTTTTCTTTCAAAGGTTTCTATTTTTATTTTGGTAATTACTTTTTATTGTTACATTAGGTGGTAATGGCAAAATTAAATATAGAAACTAAAAATAGAGTAAGAGTGATTTTGTGTTAAAAGGAAAAGGATATAGGTGGATTTGAAAAATCATCGTTAGATTTAATATAAAAAGTGTGGATTAATTTTCTTACTTCACATGGAGCAAGAGATCACGACTATAGATATATATAAACATAGTTGTAACATGTTGTAGGAAGGATTATAATTTTTTATTATTTGAATGTATAAAAGCAAGACTAAAGACTTTGAAGGGTCACAAGTATTTTACTTCAGCAAACCACCTTCAATTACTACATATAGATAATTATGGCAGGACAGTTTTAAATTTTCTATACAAAATCACTATTAATAATTAAATAAATTTATCATTAATAAAGTGTTGAATTTTTATTTTTTTTATTTTTGGGGACTTATATTTCCAATTCAAAATTGCAATTAAATTCCCTAGGTTGGATAATAGAGGTTGGACAATACTTTTTTTTTTTTGGTTAAAACGGTAAGTTTTATAAATAAGAAATATGTACAACAAAGCAACCAATGAAAGAGAACTTCCATGGCTTAGAACAATACAAAACACCAACATCTTGCAGAGTCAATAGAGCTATTACTAATCTAAGCCTATCAAGAGTTGTAACAGACGAATGTAGTCATTGTTGCAGTAGAAACCATGATTGACCTCTTGTATATGCACATCCTTGTATGAAGAGTTGTTGCATAGCTTCTAGATTGCCAATCTTACTCAATTTAGCAGCATTTCTTAACTTGAGAGAAGCAAATCTAGCTCTAATGCATCCTTTTTGATGAGATTAATGATTTGGTAAGCTGTTGAAGACTTGTTCCTGAAGGCTCTTGAATTTCTCTCCTGCCAAATGTAGTATATGGCACAAGAAAGGAGAAGCTTGTGAGTGATGAAGTGTTGTTACGTCCAAGTTGATGAGCACCAAGCAATCAGGTCTCTCCATGAATCTGGTTTGATGTAGAAGCCTGCAGCATGCTGTACAAATTCCCAAATGGTACTATTGAACTTACACTTGAAGAATAAATGATCCACAGTTTCACAATCAGCAAGGCACAAGTAGCATGCATTTATATAGTGTTTCTTCATCATTGGCTTTGTGTCCAGTGTTGCTAACCTTTCTTTCAATGCTAACCATGTAATATAACCATGCTTCGGAATATAGTGTTTGAACCATATTAGGTGAGTTGAAGTAAAGACAAAAGAGGGAAGAGAGAAGTAGTCTAAAGTGAACCTATGAGAATACTCCTTTGTTAAACTGGGGAGCCATTGGATTTAATCATTATCACTTATTGGTGTAGGGATAGATTGCAGCTGAGAGTTGAATTCCTGTGATTGAAAGAAAGTGATCTGCAAGAGAGAAGGTGGAATCACCCACTGATCATTAGAAATTGGGCTATCAATTCTGACCTAGGGGTCTAGTTGAAGAATTTCCAATTCAGTTCGGTTGAGTTGCTGTATAATAGGGCCATTTGGTAACCAGAAATCCAACCACATGCTGATGCTGCTCCCCTTCCCTACACTGTGCTTGACAAGTCCCCTAGCCATGTCTCTTAGCTTGAGTAGCCTTCTCCAAAACCCTAAGCTTGTGCTTGTTTCCTTTATTGCCCAGAAAGATTTCCTCTTGATTAAATACATGTATGTCCAATTAACCCGAAGGCTTTCCTTCCTTGAACAAAGTCTCCACAAATGCTTAAGGCTAGAAACCCTATTTGTGAGATCAAGGCAAGGAAAACTAAGACCCCCAAAGTTTTTTGGTCTACAAATTGCTGTCCATGCCACCTTAGCACCTGTCTTCTTGAGCTCCACACCAGACCAAAAAAAACTCCTTAACACTTGGTTAATTTGATCAATTACTTTCATAGGAGGTATAAAAGCTTGAGTCCAATATGATTGAATAGAAAATAAGACTGACTTGATTAGCAAAGATCTTCCAGCATATGAAAGGAACCTTAATGTCCAATGCCTATTCTTGCAGTAATTTTTTATACAAGGGTTTGGCAGTCAAGTGCATTTAAAGCTGAAGAGGACAGAGGTAGACCTAGGTATTTGATTGGTAAGGTACCAATATCAAATTGAAGAGAGGATGGTATGGTGTTTAAACCAGAGATTAAGAGGAAATTTTCTAGAGCTAAATGTAACAACTCCACAGATGCAGTGTCCCCATAAGAGAAGAGCATTAAATCATCCGCAAATGCTAAACGAGATAAATAGAGTTTGCTACATCTCTAGTGATATTTGAAGTTTGAACATTGTGCAATAGCTTTATTAAGTGATAAAAAGAGAATTTCCATGGACATAACAAACAATTGAGGGGAAATAGGGTCTCCTTGTCTCATTCCCTCTTCCTTTGAAAAAACCACACAATTGGCCATTCAGGGAGATTGAGTAGGAAGGGGTGGTTATACACTGACTGATCCAATGAATGAACTGATACGGAAATCCAAAAAAGATATAGATCATCAATTAGGAATTGCCAATGAATGGAATCAAAAGGTTTCCTAAGATCAATTTTGAGAGTACAAGAAGGAAGGTGAGAAGCTTTATGATAACCATTAAGCAATTCATAAGCAAGTAAGATGTTGTCAGTGATATGCCAACCTTTCACAAATGCAGTTTGATTTGGGATTATGATTGAAGGGAGGACAAGACTCAATTTGGCTGCAAGGAGTTTAGAAATACACTTGTACAACAAGTTACAACAAGATATTGGTCTATAATCATTAACCGTGGTGAGGTTGGGGACTTTAGGAACAAGGGCAATGTATGAACAGTTAAGCTCAGCTAGCATTCTCCCAGAGACAAAAAAAATCCCTAATAGCAATTGTAATATCTTGGCTAATGATAGGCCAAACTTGTGTGAAAAAAAAGAGTTAAAGCCAGCAGGTCCACGGCTTTTGTAGGGATTGAAGGAGAAGATGCATTGCTGAATTTCCAAGTCTGTGGGAATTTTAATGAGTAAAGCAATGAGATTGGAGGGAATAGACTTAGAAATAAGACTAGAGAAAGAAGACGTACCTGGGTATTGATTATAGCTTTGTCCCAACAGGCTTTGAAAGTGATTGAGAAACTCATTTTGCATGTGAACACCCTGAACAACATCACCATTTTGATTCTCTACTGTGACTATTTTCCTTTTATTCACCTTTGAGGAGAAGCACTTTATAAAATAGGCAGTGTTTTGATCACCAACTCTTAACCAATGCACCCGTGATTTCTGCAGCATACCTTTTAGCAATTGCTTTCTCACTAATCCTCAGCAAATCATCAGCAGGATTGTGGTCAAGGCTTATTTGGCACTGTGAAAGTTCTTCCTTACATGCTTGGACCTTCAAGGTAATGTTACGGTATTCATTTTTGTTGAGTGATCTCAAGGGGTGTTTCAGGGCTCTTAACTTTTGAACAACACAAAACATTTTAGTGCCATGGACTTGCCTTTGCCAACCTTAAAAAACTATGTCAATGAGCTTATCATTTGTAGCCCAGAAATTGAAGAATCTGAATGGAAGGTTCTTTTTTGGTGCAATTGTTCCAAGCTTGGCCACTACTGGTGAGTGGTCTGAAATTCCATGAGGCCGGAATTCAGTTGAGGATTGGGTAAAAAGGTTCATCCAAGCATGATTAGCAAGGACTTTATCCAACTTTTTAGAAATATTTGCAGGTCCAAGGCTGCTGTTGGTTCAGGTAAAGAAAATACTAGTGAATCTCAAATCCTCAAGCTCATTACTTGATAAGTAATTCCTAAAATCATCTATTGCTTGAGTCCACCTTGGTGCTCCCCCAAAAGCTTCATTAACATGAAGAATAACATTGAAATCCCCCATTAAGATCCATGGAACATTGGGGTCATTATGATTCTTTAGGCTCCTTAATAAAGGTACTCTTTTAGAGGCAGTGTTGGCTGCATAAACAAATGATACAAGGCATCTTATCTTTAAATCAATTAACTATACAACACAGTTGAGGACTTGACTATTTTCTGTCATCACCATTAAGGATAAAACTGCAGGATTCCATAACACCCATACTCTTCCCATCACTGATGATACTTGCCTACTCATCGGTGAGTAGGAAGTTCATACTTACCATTGATATGGCGCAACAACAAAGTGACAAGTGTTCCTCCAATATAAAATAAAAAAATAAAAGATTTGAAAATCTATTTGGGTTAAAGCCAATAAAATCTGAATCAAATCCTAATTTGATTATTTCTGTTTCTCATAAAATCCTAATGAAACCCAAAAAAATTATGCAGAAGGAATTGGATTAAGCTTTTTGATGATGGTAAGACTTAAGAGTTCAATTGTAAACCTAGCCACTCCCTGCTAGAGTATTTGCATTAAAATAGTCTTATTATCATTATTCAAATAAATAAAAGAAAGTATTTAGTCATGACTTGGTATAAAAATAAAATATTTTTTCTTAAGAATTCTTTTTAGTTGATTAATTATAAACTAATCATAGATTCATATTTATTTTCACTTGTGGGACAATAACCCATTAATAAGTGCAAATATCTATCTTTGCACAAACAATTTGATTTTTCTTTTTTTTTTAGTTTCTTTCCTTGTCAACGAGAAGGCAACGAAGGGTTAAATGGTGTCGCTCGAACGGAGTTCCACAAATGTGTGTAGTGTGGCCAAGTTTGAATTTATAGAATGCCACTACCATTACTAACTATTAATGTAACTAGAGTGAGTAGGGATCGTCCCAAGGGAAATGAGCGGTATTGTTGTGGAAACAATGTTAGAGTAGTAGGTCGAATGATCAAAAGATGGTTTATTAGTTGGATAATACTACAATTTAAATTGAACAAATGCAATGTAAAACAACTAAAGTAAGTAAGGTGTACAGAATAAGAGAGAGGAGTCTTGGGTCATAGAGTTCACCGCTTAGGATAACCTTCCTAGACATTCAATATTTGATGGATTAGGGGGAATATGTGTTGTAAATGAAATTGTATTGATTGAAATATTAGCATGGATGGCCAAGTAAGCATACATTATCTAGGCAATCTAGTGAATAGCACAGCATATCAAATTAAGTCATTAATCTTTCTATAAGCCCACGATCAATGAACACTCAACAAATTAGAGAAATATATTACTTGCATTCATAAGTATGGAACATCAAATAATAAGAATGGATTGTTCACCTATCTAAGAAAATAAGGCAACTACACTACAACTAAGCTAGTGACATGAAAATTAAACTAATTAAACTAAGCTAGTGACATGAAAATTAAACTAATTAAACTAAGAAAGAGGCACAATCCATCAAAAATAAGTATGAACCATCAAGAAATAAGTATGAACCATCAAATTAACCACAAGAGTATTCCATTTAAGCACCATGCATTGACTATCACTAGATTCATAAAATCAATACACATAGACATGTATCAATGTAACAAAATCTAGAGATAAACACATGAACATTCATTCTAACATAAATAGACATATGAATAGAATTAAATGGTCAATTGGAAGTATTAAACTACACAAATCATTATAGAAATAAGATTTATATATATCAAATGTCAAGACAAGAAATACAATACTAATCCCCATTAATTACAAAACATCAAAGTGTAGGAGGCATGCTTAGGGCTAACTCTAGCGCCGAGAAGGTCTTTAGCCACTCATTGATGTTGTCATCCAATCCTCAATGGCTATCTCTATGGTAGAGCTCATCTTCCCCTTTAGTAAAAACCCTAGATGAGATGAAGAACTTTTACAATTTGTATATTCTCTCTCTAATCTCTAGCCAAGTCTTTCTAACTAACCAACCTCTTTTCTCAAAATAGCCAAAATCCTTATATAGCTCAAATGTCACACCCATGATCAGGCCTCATGCACTAGGACCTCCAAATGATTACACCACGAGCACACATTTAATTTGGCTTGAAATTAACTTTTCATGCAACTTGAGGCAATTCGTTCGATCACGAGGTTGTTTAGATCGATCGAACCTTGGCGGCGTACTTTTTGGATAATGACAAGGCTGAGATATTTTTGGGAAGATGACAAAAGGCTCGATCCATCATGGCATGGTTGGATCGATCATTGTAAAATCGATCGGAGCTTGGGTTCGATCAATCATGGAGAGTTTCCTTCACCACTTTGCTTCCACTTTGCTCCTTTCTTCCTTTAAGCTTGAGATTGTTTCTTTTAATGCTCTAATTTGGCTGAATTAACTTATTTTGGGGATAAGTGCCTGAAAAGGGAAATAACACGAAATTAGACTAAAAAGGAAAAATAAGATAGAATAAGGTACGAGAACGTTCAAGCTTAAGGGGTTTAAATGCGCACTTTTCAGGGCTTATCACTAAACAACACAAGTCACGCTTTAAAAGAATAAAATCAATATATATATATATATATATATATATATATATATATATTAGTTCACATATGAAATCTTATCACCCACAATAAAAAATCCTAATCCAATTCCTTCTATGGATTTGATTTGAGCCAAATATTTGTAGTTTTGATTCCTTTGGTCTTAGGAATTAGTAGAGTGGCATGAGAGAAAGAGAATCAGATATGGGTTTGATTTGGATCCCTATTGGATTTCACCCAAATTTCTTAAATGTTTTATTAATATTTTTTTTTTACGTTGTAGGAACACTTGTCACTTTGTTGTTGTGCCACATCAATGGTAAGTATGAACTTTTTACTCACCGATGAATAGGCAAGTATTGTCCATAGAGGTTTGTAAAAAAAAATGGGGGAGCCATGCCCCCTCCCCTGATTGTAGGAGTAAACGATTTGATATGGTTCCAAGCTAATTTGGAATTCAATAGTTCTTCACGATCTTTAGAAAATTAGAACGGGAATCCCGCGTATCCGGAACCGTTGATCAAGCACCGATTTGGTTTCAAATCATATCTCCCATTAAATTTGTCAAAATTTTCAACTATATAGGAAACAATCTACAAGAGAATAGACTTCTTACAAGGAGAAATTCGCATTGTAAAAGTAATTTACAAATGTGGAAGTAATATTTACAACGTTTCACTGCGCCTTGTAAATATGTTGACAAGGTGTTCACACTTTGTAGGTAATATTTTCAACAAGGTTTAAGATATATATGTTGTGAATAACTAAGAGTTATAAATTTATTATGATTACACTAAGTGAAAAAGTGTCGTTAATTTTTCTTGAATATTTAGTAGGTTCTATTGCACCTTGTAAAAATCCTATTTTTTATTAAAAAATGTTTAATGTTTTAAATTATTTTCTTGTAAGGACTTTGACCTATAACACACTAATAACAATAATATATGTAGCATTTGGAGGAGCTTTCAAAATATATGTTTCATTGTAAATGACTCTAAAAAATGCATTCAGTGAAAGGAATTTGAGAAGAAAAAAAAAATGTTTGGTGAACATGACTTTTGAGAAGTTCCTTTAGATGCAAAAGTCATTTTACTCATATGAAGTGCGTTTGTAAACAAAATGACTAAAGTTCTTTTGGTATAAAATAAATACAAGTTTACAATAATACCCTTATACAATTATTCAGCCGGTTTTGTCATTAAAAAGAAACGCATAATCAACTAACTAATGAATAATTAGCTAGGACAATTCTACCAATAAAATTGCATAATAATTGTATTAACAATTAAATAATACAAATTTTATTTGAAGAGATAATAATTTTTCAAAGATAAATGTGAACATGCCAAATTGTATATAAAAAGAATACAACTACTAATTTTTTTAAAAAGAAAAATTATATAAAAATTCTAATTGCAATTTAATGGCATTGAAAAAACTATGGAATGATTTATCTAGTCGACTACAATATTGAATTAGCAATCCCATCACGTATAATGTTCATTTCTCCATGATTTTACTGGCCCACCGTAGTATGTTTGTCTATATTGTTATTGTAACTCACATAATAATCTTCATCGTTGTCATATCATCAAAATTCGGCATCAGTTATTGCTTCTTGTCGTATAAAATTGTGTAATGCCATTAATGAAATTGCAATCAATCTTTGTGTTGCGAATGGGAAAGGGGCCATGTGTTTTAAAATTGGTCATCGGACCTTCCAAACACCATTATGACGTTCAACTAAATTTCTTAATGAGAATGAACACAATTAAATAATTCTTTAAATCCTCTTGGTTAGCAATTTCTTTGCAATTTTTGTAGATGATAACGTACTCCTTTATATGGAGCCAAATAAACCACCATGTTAGGGTATCCAACGTCCACAACATAGTATTTACCTACAAAGAGAACGTCATAAGCAATAAGTTATATAATAAAATATAAAAATTGTAAACTAAACTCAACAATACGTACTACTTAGAGGTTTCAGAAAGTTCAAATGTCGCCTATGAATAGCTTCGTGAAGTATACGAGAATCATGGTCTGATGCCTCCCATCCAGCCCAAACAAATGTGAATCTCATATCAAATGACTAGATAACCATCACATTTTGTGTGCAATCCCCTTTGCGTCCACGATATGGAAGCTACTGATCAACTGGAGTCACTACATCAACATGTGTTCCATCAATCGCACCAATGCAACCCTATAATGAAATTTGTTATGAAGTCAATAATAAAATCATTATTGCATATACAATAAAAAATAATAATATAATTAATTATGTTATGAAAAAGTATAAAAATTACCTTAAAATGAGGCCAATACTTAGGATTGTTCAGTATATAGGTAAGGATATCATCGAACGAACAAGGCACAATAATTGACATTGAGAAAGTTACTAGAGCCTTCAAAATTGTGTTAAAATGCCTACTAATCGTCTCACCAAAGTGTTGAAATCATTCTTGTAGCATCCTACTTCTTTCATTATGGTCAATTGCTATAAGGAATATGGCTATTTTCTCCTCAACAGAAAATACATTCTAATAAATCCATTCTTTTAAGCTCTTGACAAAGTCGTAAAAATACATATTTTTCCATGCAAAATAATTTAGGACAAATATTTGGATTTCTATTTAGTATATCCATTACAAATTGATATCCTATATAACTTGAATTTTGGCATGGTTCTTTCACAATAGAGGTACTGTGATAATTAGTCGCAACATAAATCGCAACAACCATTAATGAATCTGTCACCATTTCATCAAATTCATCATCAGATTAAAATTTAAAATCTGAATCCATACCTAATTGTAACAAAGATTGTCATTTGTTAAAAGCAATACAATATATTAATTACTAATATGACTTTAAAAAATAGGAACCATAATTTACTGAATCTAAAATAGAGCATTTGCCATTAATAAATAAAATAAAAAATAACACCTTGTGAATACTATCTCAAAATAACTTTAAGTATGTTAATACTATCCATCTCTAAATAAATAAAAATTGCATAATGGTAATTCTAAAAAATAACACTAAAAATAACTCTGGATAGGGGGTATTAGAAGACATGTATTGATTTTGAAGCTAAGTAAAGTGTTACTCCTGCTCTCTAAGTGTAACAAATAGCTCTCGTAAATTCTTTTGTAAGAACAATGTGTCACAAACAAACATGTATAAATCTCCTCTTTTTGGTACTTCAGTCATTTGGTTCAACAAGTTGATGCATTCCTTAATTCTATAACTTATATCACCACGATTTGATGCCCTAGACTCAATTGCACTACAAATTGTCTCAAGCGTGTTTTTCATATTTATTGTCTGTAACACTTTTCGACGCATCTCAGGTGGTGGAATGAAATCCCCCAATTTCCTATGACTTGTACCAACAACATCAATATCTTAATTTTTATCACATTCCATATGTTCTTATTCGTTATGAATTGTAGTATTTTTATCTTCTTGAGTATCCTATGTATCTTCGACTTGACAAGGTCCAACATTATATTTGGGCAACATCCCTTGCGAAGGTGCATAAGACAAGTTACCCATTGTTATTTCATCTTTGAATAGAGATGTTAACTCATATTAGTGTTCGATTCACTTTTCTCATATAAGTGTTCAATTCACTTTTCTCTAAACTTAGCTGCATCCGAGAAAGCCTATTTAGTGTTAACATATAATCACAAAATAATACACCAATTCATATAATAAACCATATAACAAAATAGTAAATGCAATTCATATTATAAAACATAAATATTGTTACATACCTGCAAGTAGATGGATCGTCACTCGCCACGACTGTATATTTCTCGTCATCCTATCCAAGCCCAATCTCCTCCTTTTTTAAGTTATACCATATCTTCCATTCAGTCTTTGTACTATCCCAATGATTTTCATTTTTTTTATATTTTTTTTATTTTTTTTATCATATTCCTCCGTATTCTAGTTTGAAAGTTTCTAATAACATTATTTCAACTCTGCTTACTAAGAAATGTTCCTTTTTTATTCCCTTTAAACATTTTTTCATAACACAATTCTACAAAATGCTACGTAAGTCACTATTCCATATTGCTTTATGGTTGATTTACCGAAGACAACACACCAAATTGGTTAGCCATCTGTCAACACAAAATAGGTTAAAAGGGGGTTAAATTTGAACAAATAAGGTCGCAAAGTATAATAAATAACAAATTTGTTACTTCTCCTAGATATAGCTATGCAATCACATTAATAGTAAATTGTTCTAAAAGTTATTTAATTTTTTGCTACTAAATAAATAAATAAACAGATATAAAAGAGATAAGAGTTATTCACCATGTAAAATAGGCACCCCAAATTTCATAAGATATATATTGAAGTATGTTTCTTACTTTCATAACCAAGAGATCAAATTTTATAGTTGAAAATGCAAAGGCACAAGTGGATCAAGATTCAAGTAAGAAAAAATCAATTTTATCATAAGCCAAAGCAAGCGAAGAAGTTCAGATTTTCAATCTCTCTAGATACTTGAAAAGAGAATACAATGGAGAATGCATGTGATGGGAGGGAAAACAAAGATATAAACAAATAGATACACTGATTGATTGATATAATAATGGTAGTGAGGGGTTTAGCTACTGAGGAAGATAATAAGGAGGGACAGGAAAGTATCAATGTTCACTTGTCTTGGGCTAATTACAAATTTTGGCATTATCATACTTAGATAGATATAAGCCTTGTATCTTGCTGCCACCTATACCTCCCACATGTGCCACATAATTGTTAGGCACAGTGAAAGCTCTGATACCAATCCGTTGCATAGAAGTGACCCAAACAGGTATACATATAATGATGGCAAATCCTAATAACAACAAGATATGAATAAAGATGAAAAAAAAAAAAAAAAACACCACGAGACAAGATTTACGTGGTTCATGTTAAAGTATTTATCAAATTCATCATACTACCTTATTTAAGATAGAGAAATCTTTAGTTAAGGTGGAGCTATGGTGGAGCACATACGTTGAAAATATATTTTGATCACGTGTTCGATTAAGTGAAGAATTGAGGAGTTCAAAATTTCTGATTTTGGCTTATCTTTGGCTACTGCCAAAGTTGAAGCGGTTCAAGTGGGGTGAACTAGTTCAACCTAGGTGTGTAGTTTTTTTGGCTTTGGCTACTGCCAAAGTTGAACTGGTTCAACTTGGACAATCTGTTATTAGAACTTACGAGAAATAATTTCCTAATTGGTTTTGAGAGCCAGAAGACTTGGGGAAAAAGTTATAGATTTGGGGAAGAAGTTGTATATCTGTTTTAAATTTGAAGACTAATATAGTAACTCATTTTAGGCAAGTTGATCCTTGTCCAAAAAGGAATTGAGTTTGAAGACTCTATAAATAGAGATAGGTATGAGAGAGAAAAAAAAAAAGAGATGAGATTCTAAGAGAGAAAAGAGTGTGTAATCAAGTTTTTGAAGTAAAGTTAGTCGTTCTTTGCCCGTAGACTATGCAATTTTTTAAACTACGTAAATCTCGTTTTTGCTTGTGTGTGTAATTTTTTATCTGTTTTATTTGCCAATTGTGTGTGTGAAAACCTAACAACTGGTATCAGAGCCATGGCGGCAACCATTACAGATGGAAAGTATATGGTCGAGAAGTTTGATGGAAGAAGAAACTTCAGTCTTTGGCAAGTTCTTATATGGGATTTACTGATTTAGCATGGTCTAGAAGATGTTTTGGGTAAGCAACCAGAAAATATGGAAGATGCAGATTGGGAGAAGATCAACTTGAAGGCAATGAGTGCAATTTGATTAACGTACATTGGCAAATGATATTGTGTATGATGTGATAAAAGAAGATTCAGCAGTGGACATGTGGAAAAAGTTGGAGAATCTGTATATGGGAAAGAATCTCACCAACAGGTTATTTTTAAAGTAAGAGTTGTATTCCTTCAAGAGAAAAGAAGAGGTAATCCTTCAAGAACATGTTGGTGAGTTTAACAAAATTATTTGTGGTTTGTCTAACATTGATGTCAAGTTAAGTGATGAGGATAAATCAATTATTTTGTTAACGTCGGTACGCTCTACCCATAAGCATTTATTCAATACTTTGTTTTATGGGAGAGATGCCATCTCGGTGGAATAAGTTAAGAGTGCTTTGTTCTCCAACGAAAAGTTGAATAATGAAGAGAGTCGTAATGCTTGGGCTCAAGTTCTTATTGCTTAAGAGAAGAAGAGATTTGGAGCTTCAAGAAATCTTGTGTCATTATTAGATAAAAGATGCTACAAGTGTGGAAGAAAGGGGCATATTTAGTGGTGTTGTCCAAAAAGAAAGGAGAGTGCATTTGCTGCCATTATCGTGCCTGAATATATGAAAGGAAAGAGTGATAATGATGAAGCATTATCAATCATTGATAATAAGGGATAAGCTAATGAATGGATACTTGATTCTGCTTGTTCTTTTCTTGGAAATACTATGCTAGGTGGAGTAATTACAAAGATAGAATGGAAGCCTGTTTCGAGATCTATTAGAATGAAGAATCAATAACAGAAAGAGAAGGAAGAAGTCTTGACAATTGCAAGAGCACCAGCTTTTATCCCAAAAGGAAGAAGATTTCAATTTGGTGATGCGAAAGTAGATTCCAAGTTTAATTATTTGAACTTAGAATTTGCTAAGAATAGATGAGTATGGTGGTGCGGCGAAGAACGACAAGAAGAATAATGATGAATTTGAGAAAAGGTGTAGATTGCTAGAGTATTTCTCAATTTCATTATAGTACCTCATTTGAGGTGGAGAAATCTTTAGTTAAGGTGGAGCTATGGTGGAGCACGTATGTGGAAGACATATTTTGATCACGTGTTGATTACGTGAAGAATTGATGTGTTCAAAGTTCATGATTTTGGCTTATCTTTGGCTACTGCCAAAGTTGAACCGGTTCAAGTGGGGTGAATTGGTTCAACCTAGGCATGTAGTTTTTTTTAACTTTGGCTACTACCAAAGTTGAGCCGGTTCAAATTGAGCTGAGCCGGTTCAACTTGGACAGTGAACTATTGGAACCTACGAGAAACAGTTTCCTAATTGGTTTTGGAAGCCAAAAGACTTAGGGAAAAAGCTATAGATTTGAGGAAGAAGTTGTATCTCTATTTTAGAGTTTAAGACTAATATATTAACTCCTTGTAGCCAAGTTGATCCTTGTCCAATAAGGAATTGAGTTTGAAGACTCTATAAATAGAGATGGATATTAGATAGAGAAAATTGTAGAGAAAAAAAGAGAGTAGAGGTTGTGAAAGAGGAAATAATGTGTAATCAAGTTTTTGAAATAAAGTTAGTCGTTCTTTGCCAGTGGACTAGGCAATTTGCTAAACCACATAAATCTCGTTTTTGCTTGTGTGTGTGATTTTTTATTTGTTATATTTGCCAATTGTGTGTGTGAAAACCGCATAGTTCACCCATATAAATAGGGTTACATCCGCAGGCGATGATGATGCATATCACTATATAGAAAAAGATTACAAATTGAAGAACGTTTTGGTTATTCCAAACAATAATCACTATTCCACACTAAAACCTCACCCACCAAACGAAGAAAGGCTTACATAAAGAAGAAAACCTACCCAAAGACAAACTTCAAATATCTCTCTTGAAGGTTGCACATAAAAGGATTTCTTCACACAAAAACCAATATAACTTATTATGACTCTACCTTCTCTTAATCAGAATATCTCTCAACGATTTCCTTGGGATCTCTGTAGGATCTACATTCTTTTGCTGCTTGTTATTCCTAATTTATAGGTTAATATTGCTGCCTTTAGATCCATTACTTATAGCTAGCACAAAGCAATTCAATTCCTTGCTATTACTTTCCTTTACGTTTTCTTATTGCCTTATCTAACTCTTAACTTGTGCATTAAGCCATTTATGCAGTCATATAGTTAACGTCCACCGCAATTGTATTATTCAATCAATGAAATTCTGCCAAAATTTAAACATAATATACTAAGTTAATTCTTTGTTCCCCACTTGCTCATCCTTTGTCCCCATTTAATCGTTTTATACGACCTTTTAGTTAAAGGCAGTGCCAGCCCTAAGATTGAAAAAATCTCGAGAGGCCCTAGGTGAACTTTAATGTGAGGCCCTTTGTACGTATATTTTCACACGCACAAAAATAAATGTCTATTTTTTTAATCCTTAGGAAAATTTTCAAGTTTAGCATATCTTGGAAGACCACTTTCAACTAATAAATCTCTCATTTTTTTAACAATATTTTTTCAATTTTCTGGATAATTAATGTTCAAAAGAAGATTATCATTCTCATTCATATATTCTTCATTTACCAAATCTTCAAGTTCATTCACATTTATTGATTTTCATTCTCATCTTCATTCATTAAATCTCCATGTTCATTAAGATTTTCTTCATTCCTATGTTCTTCATTCACCAAATCTTCAACTAAACTTTTTGTTTTTGTATTGTTCCTAAAAAGCTTATGAATAGTGTCTGTAGACACTAAAATTTTATGGACTTTTATTTTGACAAATTGACCCATCAAATATGGGCCTCATGTTTAATTAAATTATTTAATTGGCCCAAACTTGGTTCACTTAAATTATTTAATTAGCTCAGCCTAGATGATTCAACAAAAAAATAATTATTCCTAATAAAATATATTTGGAATAATTATTTTATAGATAATCATCACAACATAGTCGGCCCGGCCCAGTTATAATTTTGTCCTTAACAGGAGAGGACACGTGTTATTATCCTATTAATTCAAGAAGCATATAAATAGAGGCCTGGAGGAGGAAGGAAGAAGAGGGTTCAGAAATTGAGAGACTCAAAAATCCAGAAGGGTCCAGAAATTGAGAGACTCGGAAATCTAGAGGGGATAGAAATTCAGAATTCCAGAGAGAAATACAGAAGCTCTACCGACATTCATTCCGAACATCTAAACCTAAACGTGAAGAACAAAAAGCACAACCAAAGCTGTGTCGTTCTTCATCAAATTCAACATTCTGAAGGCAAAGAACAACAAGCACAACCAAAGCCATGCCGTTCTTCCACAAATTCTCTGAAGACGAAGAACAACAAGCACATCCAATCCAAAGTCGTGCCGGTCTTCTTCAAATTCAACAAAGAACAACATGCACATCAAAATCGTGCTATTCTTTCTCCATGATTCAACAAGTTTGATGAATCATTATATAACACTGTTCGAGATCAAGCTTCATCAGCCCTCGATCAGAAATCATCGGTGGTCTTCCCCAACTACAAATATTTGAAGAAGATTGTCAACAACCCAATTCAAGATCAAACTCCAACAGCCCTTGAATCCAACCAACAAAGGAGATCTAATCAGAGGACAAATTATTTCTTTTTAAAGAATATCTCAAAGGATTGTATTCCAATTTTCCCAAATTAATAAAATTACTATTTGCTCCCTATTTTGTTCTTTTATTTGCAAACTATGAAATTTTTGCGTACAAATTTTTGGCACGCCCGGTGGGACATCTTCTGCCTCTCATATTTTTCTCTTACATCAAATCCTTAACAAATTCATCGTCAAATTCTATGACTTCCAACAAAATTCAGACGAAGAGCATGAATAACCCCAAGGACATCGTAGTCATGACAAACAACATCATTACCACCACAAAAGGTGGCAAGAAGTGGTATAAACACCTCTGCAAGTTTGATGATGTGGAGTATGGTTAAATCATCTATTCTTGCCAAAAGACAGCACGATGCGATAAGAGTTAATTCCACCAAATCTGACAAAGTAACAACTCAAACTCATACCACCTTGACCTCGCAGAGGGCAAAGAGGAAGGTTCCTACAACCTCAAAGGTTGCTCCACTCACAAGTTCAAGTTTAAGGCTGGTCCACTGTAATACCCCTAATTTCAAAAGGATATCCTAGTATTTAATTTATTCTTTTAATTAAATTTTCAATTATTTAATTGTTTATTTGACATATTTGTTATTTGTTTAAATTGTGTAATGTGTTTAAATGTTTATTACTTGAATTATGACTTGTTTTTTTCTATTATTGTATGTAATTCTTTATTTTTGTTTAAGTGGTTTAATTTAGTTATTTTAATTGAATTAATTTAATTTAATATAATGGTTTAGTTGTTTTAATTTAATTGTTAATTGTCATAATTTAATTGTATTTAATTAGGGTTTTGTTTTAGAAGTAACGTTTGTAGCCGACGTAGGTTTTTAATTAAGTTTCTTTGGGTCGGTTAGGATTTCAGTTGGGGCGGGCTTGAATTAATTTAGGGTTTGGTATAACTCTATAAATATATAGTAGACGTCTGTTTAGGGTTTTAAAAGCAAATAAAACTAAAACACATCTGTGGAAATAGCAGAGAGAGAAACAGAGGAAGTTTTACAATATTTGAGTTCACCGGAGAACTTAGAAGACGGCGTAGAGATTTTGAACAAAGATCTCAAAGGCAAGTTCTGTCTTAACTTTCTCCCTTAGGCTTCGTGTTCTTTGCATGCTTAAATAATTTCAGGATGAATTACATGTTTAAAACAAAAAATGTTATATGTTTCCTTGGTTAAAATTTTAATTATAACAGAATCTGTTTTACATTTGTTAAACTGTTTCAATTTGAAACTTTCTTGTATAGTTCTCTCTTTAATCCATATTAGTAATATAATAAGGACTGAAACAAGGGTTGGAATCTACTGGGACTAAGTTAAAATCTCTGGGAACCTAAACTGTGAAGTGCCGGAGGTGTAGACGACGACTGAAGAAGAAAAACGAGGCAGAGGAGGGAGAGAACCGGCTCTTCTTTGGATTGGAGCCGACTCTTCTTGGTTTGGAGGTGGCTCCAAGACCTATGGAGGCGGCTCCAAGGTTAATGGAGGTGGCTCCAAGATTTTGGAGCCTGCTCCATGTTGTTCTCTTTAGTGTTTTTACGTTCTGTTTGATTATTTTCCATTTTTCAGTGATAAAGCTTCATGGTGGTTGATTTCCTATGTTTTTAATGGAGATTAAATACTATGATAGATGGTTTAGGAGTGGTCCAGAGTGAAATTAAATTGCCAAGGATAGAATATTATAGAATTGCACTCAGAGCATCTAACATTAAAATTGTATGGAATTATTTTAGAAAAAACAAGTCCACCTCAAGAAGTTAGTCCGCCTCCAATTCCGTTCGACATACCAAACCAATCGTTTTCTGAAGATGTTCCTGACCCACACAGAAGATAGTTGCCACAGGGTCACACCAGAGGTATTCCTAAACCCACATATGAGCCCAAGCTTTCTAGTAAAGTCAAATCTCCTATGAGTCATTATGTGTATAACCATCGTTTGTCTGAATCAAATATGTCATTTGTGAAGCAATTGTCTAGTGTATTTATTCCTAACAGTGTGCAGAAAGCCTTAGTTGACCCCAAGTGGAAAGCAGCTATGAACGAGGAGATGAAATCCTTGCAGAAGAATGAAACTTGGGAACTTGTTGATCTCCCACCAGGAAAGAAAACAATTGGATGTCAGTGGATTTGCAGTGTAAAGTACAAAGCTAATGGCACAATTGAATGCTTTAAAGCGAGACTAGTGGCTAAGCGGTACACTCAAACCTACAAGATCGATTACAAAGAGACATTTACAGCCAAAATCAACAAAATTTGTGTTCTATTGTCTTTAGCTGTGAATTTGGATTGGCCATTGCAATAGTTCGATGTAAAGAATGTTTTTTTTGCAAGGTGAATTATGTAAAGAAGTCTACATAGATCTCCTGCCTGGGTGCATGATACCCAAGAGGCAAAGTCAGAAGGTGTGCAGACTAAAGAAATCGTTGTATGGATTGAAGTAATCTCCGAGAGCTTGGTTTGGAAGATTCATAAAGTTTATGAGAGAGCATTTGGCTATCATCAAAGCAATTGAGATTATACTCTATTCCTCAAAAAATAGCAGGGTAAAATCACTGTATTTATTGTATATGTGGATGACATGGTGGTTACAGGGAATGATTCTGAAGAAAGGAAAGCCCTACAGATTTACTTGTCTAGAGAATTTGAAATGAAAGACCTAGGCCCTTTGAAATATTTTCTTAGGATTGAAGTATCCCGATCCAATAAAGGAATATTTCTATCCCAAAGAAAATATGCCTTAGATCTCTTACAAGAGACTGGTATGTCAGCATGTCAACCAATTGATACACTAGTGGAGGAAGGTTTAAAGTAGTGCATTAAGTCCAACCAAGTACCAACTGATAATGGAAGATACCAAAGACTTGTAGGGAGATTGATGTACTTAGCATATACAAGACCAGATCTAACCTATGTATTAAGTATTGTCAGTCAGTTTATGCATAATCCTGGAGAGTAACATATGAATGCAATTATATGTATTTTGAGGTATTTAAAATCTGCTCCTGGAAAGGGAATCTTATTCACTAAGAACTCAGATTATCAAAGCATAGATGCATATACTGATGTTGATTGGGCCGGTGCCGTGGATAATAGGCGATCTACCTCTGGTTACTTTACCTTTGTAGGTGGTAATCTTGTGACATGAAGAAGTAAGAAACAGAGTGTTGTCGTTCGCTCAAGTGTAGAAGCTGAATTTAGAGGTATGGCTCTGGGACTTTGTGAAGTATTATTGCTAAGACTCATTTTACAGGATTTGGGTTACCTATCTAAGAAACCAATGCAACTATTTTTTAACAATAAAGCAGCATGTGACATTGATCATAATCCAGTACAACATGATCGTACAAAGCATGTCGAGATGGACATATTTTTCATCAAGGAAAAGTTAGATGAAAAGATTGTGGAGTTGACTAAAATAAAATTAGAAGATCAGCTGGCCGACATCCTCACTAAAGCAGTCTCCATCGAGTATTCTCAAAGTTTTTAGGCAAGTTGGGCATGTGTGATATCTATACACCAACTTGAGGGGGAGTGTTGAGATTCTAGGAGTTAGGAGTATAGAATCGTTTGTGATTCTTTCCATTCTTAAATTGATTGCCTTGCTGTATATTAGCTGTTAAATCGTGCGGAACATTATTATTCCAACCGTACCAAATTTACCGCCTTATGTCTTTGATTCTGTAGTGTTTGTACACCTCTATAAACACCAACGCAACAAGTTAACTCCTCGAGCATTGCGGTGTGTTTTTGTTGGATATATTACTCAATAAAAGGGGTACCGATGTTCTCATCCTCCCTCATAGCGAATGTTTTATCACAATGGATGCTATTTTTATCACGAAAACTCAATGTATTTTTCTGAGTCTAAACTTCAGGGGGAGTACCAAAAAGGAATTCAGACTCTGAATTATGATTTTCTAGAGTATGATTATCCCATTTCCGAGGAAGCTGAATCATCTAACCAGAAAATGGGCAATCTAAATTTAAGTGGTGATGACTCACAAGCTGGACCAGTAAATCAAGAAATGGGTGAATTGGATTTAAATGGTATAATATTGGATCAAAGTGGTGATGAACACCCAATAATAGAAGAAACAAATCCACCTTAAGAAGCAAGTCCGCCTCCAATTCCATCCGACACACCAAACCAATCTTTTTTTGAAGATGTTCCTGAGCCACACAGAAGACAGTTGCCACAGGGTCACACCAGAGGTATTCCTAAACCCACATATGAGCTTAAGCTTTCTAGTAGAGTCAAATATCATATGAGTCATTATATGTCTAACCATCATTTGTCTGAATCAAATATGTCATTTGTGAATCAATTGTCTAGTGTGTCTATTCCTAACAGTGTGCAGAAAGCCTTAGTTGACCCTAAGTGGAAAGCAGCTATGAACGAGGAGATGAAATCCCTGCAGAAGAATGAAACTTGGGAACTTGTTGATCTCCTGCCAGGAAAGAAAACAATTGGATGTCAGTAGATTTACACTTTGAAGTACAAAGCTGATGGCACAATTGAATGCTTTAAAGCGAGACTGGTGGCTAAGGGGCACACTCAAACCTACGGGATCGATTACACAGAGACATTTGCACTAGTAGCCAAAATCAACACAATTTGTGTTCTGTTGTCTTTAGCTGCGAATTTGGATTGGCCATTGCAATAGTTTGATGTAAAGAATATTTTTCTGCATAGCGATTTATCTGAAGAAGTCTACATGGATCTCCCGCCCGAGTGCATGATACCCGAAAGGAATAGTTAAAAGGTGTGCAGACTAAAGAAGTCGTTGTATTGATTGAAGCAATCTCCGAGAACTTGGTTTGGAAGATTCACAAAGTCTATGAGAGCATTTGGCTATCATCAAAGCAATTCAGATCATACTATTCCTCAAAAAACAGCAGGGTAAGATCACTACATTTATTGTATATGTAGATAACATAGTAGTTGCAGGGAATGATTCTGAAGAAAAGAAGGCCCTACAGAATTACTTATCTAGAGAATTTGAAATGAAAGATCTAGACCTTCTAAAATATTTTCTTAGGATTGCAGTATCCCGATCCAATAAAGGAATATTTTTATCCTAAAGAAAATATGCCTTAGATATATTACAAGAGACCGGTATGTCAGCATGTCAACCAATTGATACACCAGTGGATAAAGTTCTAAAGTTGTGCATTGAGTCCAACCAAGTACCAACTGATAGAGGAAAATACCAAAGATTTGTAGAGAGATTGATGTACTTAGCACATACAAAACCAGATTTAACCTATGCATTAAGTATTGTCAGTCAGTTTATGCATAATCCTGGAGAGCAACATATGAATGTAGTTATGCGTATTTTGAGGTATTTGAAATTTACTCCTAGAAAAGGAATCTTGTTCACTAAGAACTCAGATTATCAAAGCATAGATTCATATACGGATGCTGATTGGGCCGGTACCATGAATGATAGGCGATCTACCCCTAGTTACTTTACCTTCGTAGGTGGTAATCTTGTGACATGGAGAAGTAAAAAACAGAGTGTTATCGCTCGCTCAAGTTCAGAAGCTGAATTTAAAGGTATGGCTCTGGGACTTTGTGAAGTATTATTATTAAGACTCCTTTTACAGGATTTGGGTTACCTATCTAATAAACCAATGCAACTATTTTCTAACAATAAAGCTGCATGTGACATTGCTCATAATCCAGTATAACATGATCGTACAAAGCATATCGAGGTGGACAAATTTTTTATCAAGGAAAATTTAGATGAAAAGATTGTGGAGTTACCTAAAATAAAATCAGAAGATCAGCTGGCCGACATTCTCACCAAAGCAGTCTCCTATCGAGTATTCTCAAAGTTTTTAGGCAAGTTGGGCATATGTGATATCTGTGCACCAACTTAAGGGGGAGTGTTGAGATTTTTAGAGATTAGGAGTATAGAATTGTTTGTGATTCTTTCCATTCTTAGATTGATTGCCTTCTTGTATATTAGCTGTAAAATCGTGCTTCATTATGGGCTATAAATGTGTGATTGATTATATTACCTAATTGTAGGAGATCATCCTCTATATATAGATTGTACATCGACAAACAAACATATGAATGAAAATATACCATTCTTCATTCCCTATTTTCAAGTTCCGTCTCTCACGAGAAAAGGGGAAAACAAATTCAAATGGGGAACAAGACAAAACAAAAAGGACAAAAGTGTGGATGAAAAGCATTAAATGGCAATGTGAAAATATGTAATTTAAAACCAAAATATAAAATGCCTCTCAAAAGAAAAATAACTTTGTATTTCCCGAAAAGAAAGAAAAAAAATAAATAAATAACTTTAAAAAAAAAAAAAAGTAAGCAATTGAAAATTTAACAAAACCATAAATATGATTAAAAAAAAAAAAAATACACACACACAAACAAATTAATAAAATAAGAATTTAGATTCTTCAATCATTGGTTTTTGTTGATATTTAAAACTTCAAATGAAAATTTTGTTCTAGATTTTGTAAAAATTAATTTCTTATAGAATCTTATAAAAGCATTCCAATAAAAATAAATTAAAAGAAAAAAAAAAGTGATGGAAAGAATTATGTATGAGATGAAATTTTAGGATAATAAGGTTATTAGCGCAACCAGAAGCGATAAATTTGTTCACGAGGAATGGATTACCTTGAATCCACAAGGTGGGTATTTTGAATCCACAAAACGAAAAGATAATTCAGAGAAATCTGATATATTATTTGATAATTGAATGAATAAAAGTTAATTTTGTGCTTGACAGTACACATATTTATAATAAAAGAAAATCTAGCTCTAAAAGAAAACTAAAACATAAAGAAACCTAACTCTAGAATAAAACTAAGACATAAAGAAATCTAATAATAAAAGGAAATTAATTCCTAAAGGAAATTAATTAAAACTAAACTTCCTATAAAGTATATAAAAATAAAATAAATAAAAAACCTAAAACTAAATAATTTTGAAACACGTAAAAGTGTCCTACATCATTCCCCTCCACTTGAAAAAAAACTCTGTCCTCGAGTTGTCAATCATATATGAGTACGAACAATATTTCATACCATTGAGTACGTGATCTTAGTCTTCCATAAACTTGTTTTCAATATAATTTTGCTCAAAATTCTTAAACCCATGTGTTTCCTCAAGATGTTGCTTTGCCGGAATAAATTCTTGCCATACAATTTCACGATGAATCAGGGGTGCTGATGTTCTATCCAAAGTCATGAAGTCATATGTATCCTTCTCCAATGTAATGGTTCTATCACCAATGACAATTTGGTTGTGACTTTCAGCATGTGCAACATAATTTTTCAACCATCTTCCATGGAGTCCATTTAGATTTAGACATTGTAAGTGCAAAAATTCGTCAACTTTGAAAAGTCGAAGACTAAAAACAAAACACTTAATGAAAGTAATGAAAATAAAGTGTAATAGAGATTGAGAATTTTCTATATATTTTATTGTAGGCTCATACCCTATTTATACAAGTTTAGAGAATAAATTATGGTAAGACTCACCTTGCTTAACCCTCACAATTGTATTCATCCTTATCCTTTTACATTTTCTTCCATATGAAGCTTTTCTCTATACAGGGTTCTTTTTTCATATAGCTCCTTTCATGTGAGGATCCTTTGATGCCGTGATTGATTTGATCCAAATTATGGATAATATTTGTCTAAGCTGTATGTTTGACTGAGAATAGATTAGTCTGATCTTGTGATGGGCTGATGATGTCCCTTTTCGGTCTTGATCTATGTTAGGCCGGAGAGATAACTTCAATCGGTCTTATAATGGGTTGAGGTACCGACAAAGGTTCTTCTAAGCTGGGCCTCATTTCTGGCCTTGGGAGGACCCTGGTTTGTTTAATCCAAAGTTGTTGTATTCAGTGAGACCCTTGCTGGCTGATGTGGCTTGTTTTAATTGGAAGAGGAGATTTTTGCCCCCACACTTTACCCCCAATTCCCTTTCGTTTGATGTGGCAATCATAACTGGAGAGAATTAATCGTAGCTAATGAATTGTAATGGTAATTGTAGTGAACCAAAAGTTATGTCAGTTAAAAATTGGGACAGTATACCTTGACGGCGGTGATCTATATTTGTCTTTTTGGAAAGTATGAAGACCCAAAATCAAGGTCTCTAAGGAGGTTATAGTAAAGGTGCCCCATGTTCAAAGGTGGCGCCTTATGTTTAGCCTTCTTCTCTTCAAGTCGTTAGTGCTTTTATTTTCTCAGGCTAATAGCGATCAATCTTGGTAATTAGCTTAGATGACCAGCCTTAATGAGTAATGTTGGTGACCAACCTTGGTAATCATCTTTAGTGATCAACCTAGTGATTTTCTTTATTTTGCCTTCAGCTCTAGTGAGTCCAAGGTGATTTCTGTTAACTTTCTCTCTTCAGAATTCTCCTATGCCTTTGAGGATTTTTATAAAAAATTAACTTTCGGCTCTTGTGGGTCCGAGGTAATTTTTATGTAACTTTCGTTGTTCAACTTTTTCCTATGCCTTAAAGGATTTATAAAAAATTTAACATTTGACTCTTGTGAATCTAAGGTAAATTTTATACTCCCTCCGTCCCATAAAAAGTGTCATTTTTAGAGAACCATGACTCTCACAAATTGAACTAACACGGTCCCCATTAAGGACACTTTTTTTGGAACGGAGGTAGTATTACTTTTATCCTCGGCACTTTTCTATGCTTTAGAGGATTTTATATGAAAATTTAACCTTCAAATTCTTTGAGTCCGAGGTAATTTTTATATTATTTTTATCCTCGGTACTATTCTGTGCCTTAGAGGATTTTACATGAAAAATTAACCTTCGAATTCTTTGAGTCCGAGGTAATTTTCATATTATTTTTATCCTTGGCACTATTATGTGCTTTAGAGGATTTTATATGAAAAATTAACTGTCGACTTCTTTGAGTTAGAGGTAATTTTCATGTAATTTTGTTCCTTGGCAGTACTCTTTTCTGCCTTAGAGGAATTTTGAGGTCCTCAGATTCTTGAGATCCGAAGACGAATTTTATTCCTCAGTGGCTCTTTGTGCCTTAGAAGAATTTTACATGAAAATTTAACCTTCGAATTCTTTGAGTGTGAGGTAATTTTCATATTATTTTTATTCTCGGCACTATTCTGTGGTTTAGAGGATTTTATATGAAAATTTAACCTTCGAATTCTTTGAGTCCGAGGTAATTTTCATATTATTTTAATCCTCGGCACTATTCTATGCCTTAGAGGATTTTACATGAAAATTTAACCTTCGAATTCTTTGAATCCGAGGTAATTTTCATATTATTTTTATTCTCGGCACTATTTTGTGCTTTAGAGGATTTTATATGAAAATTTAACCGTCGACTTCTTTGAATTCGAGGTAATTTTCATATAGTTTTGTTCTTCGACACTCTGTTGTGCTTTCGAGGTATTTTGACGTCCTCGGACTTTTGAGATCCGAAGACGAATTTTATTCCCCGACGGCTCTTGTGCCTTAGAGAATTTTACATGAAAATTTAACCTTCAGATTCTTTGAGTCTAATGTAATTTTCATATTATTTATATTCTCGGCACTATTTTGTGCTTTAGAGGATTTTATATGTAAATTTAACCGTCAACTTCTTTGTGTTCAAGGTAATTTTCATGTAATTTTGTTCCTCGGCATTCTTTTGTGCCTTAGAAGAATTTTGAGGTTCTCGGACTTTTGGGATCCGAAGACGAATTTTATTCCTCAGTGGCTCTTTATGCCTTAGAGGAATTTTACATGAAAATTTAACCTTCGAATTCTTCCTCAGCACTATTCTATGGTTTAGAGGATTTTATATGAAAATTTAACCTTCAAATTCTTTGAGTCTGAGTTAATTTTCATATTATTTTTATCCTCGGCACTATTCTGTGGTTTAGAGGATTTTATATGAAAAATTAACCTTCGAATTCTTTGAGTCCGAGATAATTTTCATATTATTTTTATCCTCGGCACTATTCTGTGCTTTAAAGGATTTTATATGAAAATTTAACCGTCGACTTCTTTAAGTTCGAGGTAATTTTCAAGTAATTTTGTTCTTCGGCACTCTTTTGTGCCTTAGAGGAATTTTGAGGTCCTCAGACTCTTGAAATCCGAAAACGAATTTTATTCCTCGGCAGCTCTTTGTGCCTTAGAGGAATTTTGAGGTCCTCGAACTCTTGAGATCTGAAAATAAATTTTATTCCTTGGCAGCTATTTGTAACATAGAAGAATTTTAAGGTCTTTGGACTCTTGAGGTCCGAAGACGAATTTTATTCCTCGACAGCTATTTGTGTCTTAGAGGAATTTTGAGGTCCTCGAACTCTTGAGATCCGAAAATGAATTTTATTCCTCGGCAGCTCTTTGTGCCTTAGAGGAATTTTGAGGTCCTCGGAATCTTAAGATCTGGAGACAAATTTTATTCCTCGGCAACTCTTTGTGCCTTAGAGGAATTTTAAGGTCCTCGAACTCTTGAGATCCGAAAATGAATTTAATTCCTCGGCAGTTCTTTGTGCCTTAGAGGAAATTTTACTTTTTGATGCCTTTGGACTCTTGAGATTCGAGGCTACTTTTTGGTTTTAGGCTTGCCCCCACCTTTGTTTTTTTGTTTGTTTTTTTCTTCAACTTTTTGATGCCACATATAGCATAGCTGCATAGTTGGACTATATGTCACTTCTTTTGGGGATCGGTCTTTCTTGTAATGCAAATAAACTAAACCCAAATATTAGTAATCAACATACGAGCATGGAGCAAATATAAAGCTATTTGTTAACAAAGTTATCAAAAGCATGTAAAAGAATTATACACAATTTATGCATATTGCTTGAATGAAAGAATTTCAAGATCTTCATGTGTATCATAATTGAATATATAACTGGGAATTTCAACTAACAGTTGGTATTTACTCCCTCGATCACATATTTTTTCTTTAAGTCCTGGCGATTAGGAAGTGGCGCGCACTTGCTGGACTTGGACTCTTTTTATTTATTTTGTGTTCACAGTGGCCTTATTCGCCCCTTATGAAAAAAAAAAAAAAAAAAAAAAAAAAAAAAAAAAAAAGAACGACAGAGGGATCTTTTAGATTTGGAAATGTTTGAGCTGTATGATTAATTGATTCTCTCTCTAGCTATATATATATATATATATATATATATATATATATATATATATAAATGCAGGAATTCAAGATACAATAATGAATGAAAATCAGCAACTCATTGTGCTTTTCACAAAGGGAATTGAAACACTACGATTAGTTGCAAAAACTAACACAAAGACATATAGTCCATCAGTATGAAGCTCCTCTAGTTGATGATGATCAAACAGATCAGAATAGAGACTACTGTTTCTCGAACTCTACTTGCAATAAAACTCATGGACATGTAGCTTACCCATCGCGTGTACTCAGCTCAGAGTACTGAGATACTACTGCCTATGATCTCCATATATATATATATATATAATTGGAAAGTAATATTGGCCTTTGAAATCTTCAATTAATTTTTTTCATGAACAATAAATATTTTACCTTGTAGATTATAAGTTTATTAGGGGCATGCACACTATCATGATTCAATGCCCATTCAACAACAATGTGTTAATCAAATATCTCATAGAATAGTTATTGTACATATATCTGGATGCAAATTAAATATTTTAGTATTAATCAAATATTCAATTAAGCAGCCAACTTGACATCATATTTTTTATTTTTACACAATAGTGTATACTGTGAAAGCAATCAAACCAAAGATCCAATCTTATTCTATGTGTTTGGTCCTGATAGGTTATACCAAACTGAGTCATAAATCTTTATAGATAATGATCGTATACATGGTTAACAAAATCTGATTACATCATGTGTGTGTGTGTGTGTGTGTGTATATATATATAATATTGATATATATATTTAACATGTATTTAATTCTTAATAAATATTTTTATCACAAAAAGCTTAGCCCTAAAATCAAGTTGGGAAACTTATTTGATTAGAGAGATTCGCGTTTGAAAAGGCCTGGGATGTTTGAAATACCCGGCCAATAAGTCAGCTGAAGTTTGTAGTGTTAAGCGGCAGCCCACCTTTGATGGATCAAAGCACTCAAAGAAAGAATTTCGTGTAAACCAGAGCAATCCTCAATAGGAAAGATGCTGTAAGAACTGGAGTTTAAATATATAAAAATAAATATTTAAAAAGTAATGCTCCAAAAGCACTTACATATTTGCTCGCGAATCCAGAATTGCAATTTATTGTAACTTGATTTGCAGAGAATTCATATCATACTATATATAACCTTTATTGCAAGATGGTTAATAATCACAAACAAATACATGCATTATATATTTTCCTCACTTCTTCTTTTGTTTCTTTCTAACTCAAAACCATGATGTCATCCAATATTATGCGTGTATGCAAGAATGACTCATAGATACTTTAAAACCCATATGATATGGCTGTGAAAATAGTGATGGAAAACCTTCGTTCCTATTGGTTCAATACCCATGTACACTGTCAAATTGTTTTTAATGTATATCCTCATTAAAGATATTGATTTATATTTAATTATTTCATCTTGATTTCTACGAGAAAAATCGTAAGCCCGGCTGAGATACTAATTATTAGGTTTTAATTCAATAATAGAAATCAAGAGAGAATTATTAATTGAAGAAAGTAATTCCGCAATCATACCTTGGTTCATTAAATCGTTAGAATACCTTTAGGAATTTTCTAGAAATCTTTGAGTATTTGCTGCAAAATTGTCCTCCATTCGCTTATTACCACTGGGTTAGTGATCAACCTGGGGTGACTCCATCAATCCACATTGTCGGTGGATCGTCCAAGCTACAGACTGATCTTACCACTTTGTGTTCTGAAAAGGCTGCTTTGAAACCCCATTTGTTTGTCTGACTGGTGTAACACAAACGCATCAGAGTTGGGTTTCTGAAAATCCCTTTGAACTCCTGCGCTTGTTGTGCAGGGAGATCTGGCCGTGTTGGCTTCGAATGTCTGAAAAGGGTTGGATTGAAATCCATACTCTCCTTTGACTTCATTACGTTGCTGACTTGAAATTTTTAATTTTAGTCACGTTGCTTCAGGTGTATATATACCTATACAATATCATTCAATTGGCAAGTGATTTATATTCATATAAAAATTGACCAGAATAGTGATGAATATGTAAGAATAAATCTGATCTTGCAGAAGTTTCCATCAATAATTTTAGAGCATTAAGTAAGGTATACCTACTTGTGATACCACTTCTCAAAATAACAGAGGAAGAATTCAAGTTTCTTCAAAGTTATTTTTCCAAAATTAGTTTTTCCATTAACCTGATGGTTAAGTTAAGAGTTTGAGTTCTGAAGATCAACTCGACTCAATAGGCTGGGGTTTAGATTAGTATGACCCAACTGATATATTTTGCAGTAAAAGAACACGTTTATGAGAGCAGACTAATTGTTAACAAAAATTTCCTCGGGAGATTGCGGATTGGGCATTCTGCCCAATAATTGAGATCTTAACATACTGGTCCGCCCAAAAACCCTCTGCTCATGTGATGTAGTATTCAACTAATAATACACCAGCAGCAAAGCACTACTAATTAATCACTTCTCCCTAACGAGTGCTTATATAATAATTATGCATGTTGGGTTTGTTGACTGAGATTATAATGACTTTTAACTAGCACAAGTTATATATATATATATATATAATCAAGATTAATAGAAAATCAAGATTAAAACAGGTATCTGATTAGTTTATGGCTTTCTGGATTTGGATGTGCATCTGATTACCAGGGCAAACCCACATGATGCCTCTTGGGTATTACATTCATCAGTCTTGTTACACATTGTTGTTTGAAAGCGTATTAAACGGCGTTGTTGATGGAAAGAACCTTATGGGGTGTTGTGGTTCGGACATTGGATTCAGCCATCTGAAGCTTGTTGCGAAAAGATCTTTCAGCCGTGTGAGCAACATGGGTCGGCTTGCGCTTTTGGCCGTTTGCGCTTGTTACGTGGAGACCTTCGACCATGTAAGCAACACAGGTTACCAGTTGCCAAACTGACACTTGTTACGTGTCGTACGTGTTGTAGTTTAGACAGAAACAGTCGCCATAGTGTAAGTGCAAAAATTTGTTAACTTTGAAAAGTTGAAGAATAAAAACAAAACACTCAATGAAAACAATGAAAATAAAGTATAATAGAGATTGAGAATTTTCTATATGTTTTATTGCACTCTCTCATGCCCCTATTTATATAAGTTTAGAGAATAAATTATGGTAAGACTCACCTTGCTTGTTCCTCACGATTTTATTCATCTTTATCCTTTTATATTTTCTTCCATGTGAAGCTTTTTTCTATACAGGGTTCTTTCTTCATATAGCTCCTTCCATGTGAGGCTCCTTTGATGTCGTGATTGATCTGATCCGAATCATGGATAATATTTGTCCAAGTTGTATGTTTGACTGAGAATATATTAGTCTGATCTTGTAATAGGCTGATGATGTCTCTTCGGTCTTGAACTGTGTTGGGCGGAGAGATAACTTTGATCAGTCTTATAATGGGTCGAGGTACCGATGAAGGTTCTTCTGAGCTGGGCCTCATTTCTGAGCCTTGGGAGGATCCTGGTTTGCTTAATCCAAAGTTGTTGTATTGGGCGGGACCCTTGCTGGCTGATGTGGCTTGTCTTAATTAGAAGGGGAGATTTTTGCCCCATGCACATATATGTTCCAAAAAACTGGGTCTTTATAAGAAAGAAAAATCAATTTGAGGATCTATATTACCATAGATCTAGATTTCAAAACAAATCCGGATACCCTGTTGATGAGCTTCTCTACATCCTCCAAATAGATGTCAAATGGTTAAAGATATGAGGCATTACCTTTTGAAGGATATCTTTACATCTGGTGGCCCCTTGTTTCCCATTGTAGTCCACAAAATAACTCATTCTTATTTTTCTATTTGAGGAAACTGACCCACCATCCATAAAATTACTCTTTAAAGCTAACCCAGTTTGACCATCACTACTAAGATCAATGACTGGACCAATATGTTTAACCGACATCCAATGGTCTTCATGAATTCCATCTACAATATTGCTGCCCCACAATAAATTAGGTTTGAGAAGTCGTGAGCCATTGTAATCCTTCAAATTTGAGTCCAAGCCTTTACTTCCTTTTTCTTCACCTTCTGCATCTTTAGTGCTAGTGTTTTTAGCAGGTAAATTATTAGAGTAATGATAGGTCTTCCAACTTCAATTGTCGACTCCTCCTCCGAATACAACGTGGTTAGAAATAAGTCGAAGAGAAAGAGATGTTTACGGGATTTTTTTTTCAGAGTTCCAATGTGATCCAACCATGTTGTAGTCGTAGGAAGAGTTGGTAATTGAGATCGGAAGATTTATCATTTATCATTTCTCAAATTATTTTTATCTTCAATTGGGTATGAGGAACTCAGACTTGACGACTTAATGATGTTGTCGTGTAGCGCAAGGTTCCTTACAAAATTAAAATCCTCGGCAGAAGACTCTCTACTAAATCAGCAACCAACTCACCTTTCAAATCTTGTTCTTCTATTGCTATGCTAAAATCATTCTCTTCACCTACCAACTTGTGCAAAGAAATTGATGTTTTCACATCATCCACTTCTTCTTTAATTGCAATAGGCGAAGAAACGTAAATTTGTTCATAAACAACCTCTTAAGAAATATAGGTTGATTCTACAACATTATTATCAACCCATTTGACCCTACCATCTCTATTGTAAAAATTATTTGAATAATAATTGACAAACCGATTCTTTTTTCGGACAATCTCGATACGGCTGAAATTGGGTCTCCTCAGAGTAAGGTGGAAGAAAATTGGCTTTCAAAAGAGGTTTCATCTTCAACCACGTTTGTATCGGTGCTTTTCCTTTTTGTGCACAAAAAACTCATAACTGTTCTCACCAATTAAAAGCTATTCCTTCCAATTTGTATGCGACCAACGCTACCTTATTTTCCTCTTTAATTTCCATGTAATCAAAGAACCTCTCAAAATCTTCTAACCAATCCAAAAAATCGTCAACATGAGAAAGACCATCAAAACTAGGAGGAAAATTCCTAGGATCATAATCCCCATGATTATAATATCTTTGCGTGTCTGTATAACTCCCAAAGACCTCTTCAACGTAATTTTCATCGTCACTGAATTTTTCCTCGTATGCTAGCTGCCTACGCTGCGGGATGGGGTTTCGATTCCGAACAGGGCGAACACGATCTTCGTCAACGTTATGCACCCTATTGCTCTCGCGATTTTGCTCCAACTCAAACCTTGCAATCACTGTTTGAATATCTTGCAACGTTCACCGGGTTTTACATTGATAGCCTTGAAATTTGACTCTGAAAGGAGCCACTCTCTGTCGATCTCTGTCGCCAGTGAGGTTGCCATGAAATAATCAATTGCCATCAGTCCAAGAAAAGACAAGGCTATGGTTTTTTTGATAAGTATAAAAGTGCGAAATTTTCATTAAAGTAAATGTGACTATCTTGCATTTTGAGTTGCAAAATTATCAATTAAAGTGCTCAAATCAACTCTCTCCAACACATCTTTTTTAATAGACAAGATAGCCAATCTATTCAATCTCTCTTGTGTCATCGTGGACCGCAGATAAGATTTATTTTTCGAGGACCTCTTTCAACTAATAAATCTCTCATTTTTTTTTTCAATATCTTTCCAATTTCCTGGATCATTAATGTTCAAAGGAAGATTATTATTCTCATTCATATATTCTTCATTTACCAAATCTTCAAGTTCATTCACATTTTCTTTATTTTGATTATCTTTCCTAGCTTCATTAATTAAATCTCCATATTCATTAAGATTTTCTTCATTCCCATGTTCTTCATTCACCAAATCTTCAACTAAACGCTTGGTTTGTGCATTGTTACTAAAAAACTTATGAATAACGTCATTTTGAGATTGAATCAATTCTTCTTCTCTCTTTTTTTGAAAGTCTTGATACGTTTGTTTTTCTTCTCTTTTTTTTTCCTAAAAATCTTTGTGTCTTAGGCTTGTGCCTTGTGGGATCTTATTAAGTCATATATGAACTATAAAATAACACCACAAGAGGAAAAGCAACACCACAAGTCAAACTGAGAACTGATATACGATAATAAAATTATTTGTATTGGTACTGAATAGTCTGAATATTGAAACACAATTAATAAGACATTAAAGTTCAGGTGGATATACAAAGACTTACAAATTTTGATAATCAGTTTCATGTTGATAACAATTGATATAGAATTAAGTTCATCAAAATAATTTTTTGGTTTAAGATTTAAGTTCATCAAAATAACTACTTGAAGTCTTGAAGACTTGAATTAGAGTTAGAAGTAGAAAACTTACAGTTACAGTGTTCAGTGTCTAGAACAGAGAGAGAGAGAGGACAGAGTCACAGACAAACAAAGAGCGAGAGCCAGAGGAACTGAGTTTTGAACTTCAAATTTTTGAGGAAAAAAAGCTTCTGATTGTTCACTGTTGCAGTCTTGCAGAGGAGAGTAGAGAGAGAGAGAGAACGAGAATTTGGATTTGGATGGAGGCGAGGTTCAATTTTTCAGAGTGATATGCTTGCCCTAATTTTTTTTTTTTTTTAGGCCCCTTTTTGTTGCATTTAGTTAGACTTTTTTTTTTTTTTTTTTTTTTGGTGGCCCAACATTCATGGGCCTATAAATTTTGATTTGCTGCATTAGGTTATATATATATATATATATATATATATATATATATATATATATATTTATTTATTTATTTATTTATTTTTGTGGCCCATCATACATAAGCCTATAAATTTGGAGGTTCCTTATATTTTGAGACCCCAGGCGATTGCCTTGGGCCAGGGCCGGCCCTAGTAAGCGGAAGCAATAAATTTGTTCACGAGGAATGGGTTACCTTGAATCCATAAGGTGGGTGTTTTGAATCCACAAAACGAAAAATAATTGAGAGAAATCTGATATATTATTTGATAATTTAATGAATAAAAGTTAATTCTACACTTGGCAGTACACAGATTTATAATAAAAGAAAATTTAGCTAATATAAAAGAAAATCTAGCTCTAAAAGAAAACTAAAACATAAACAAACCTAACTCTAGAATAAAACTAAACCAGAAAGAAATCTAATAGTAAAAGGAAAATAATTCCTAAAAGAAATTAATTAAAACTAAACTTCCTATAAAATATATAAAAATAAAATAAATAAAAAACCTAAAACTAAATAATTTTGAAACATGTAAAAGTGTCCTACATCAGTTATTAATACATAGTTTTATACATTTTGTATAAAAATATATCCTCCAATAACAATCAACTATGTGTCATGCCAGGACCCCACATAACTTTTACAAACCTATTTAATATAGGGTTAATTCTTTAATGGAATGAGAAGGAGTAGAAAGGAAATATATTGATGTGGTTGTGTAAAATACACAACAATTTTTACACATTGGTGACGTGTCAGTATATCTTGCACTGATGAATTAGGCAAAATTGAGGCCTACTAAATTTGATTGGTTATTAATGCATTAAATAATAAAGTGGTACCTCCACTTTCTTATATTTGACATGTATTGACGAACTAAATGTAGTAGGGCTAGCAATTTTATCTAACTATTTAGTGCAAGTATCATTACTTTTAAAAAATTACACAATCATATATGACTTTATATATTTTACATAAAAGAATATTTTAACAAACTACGTAGAGATGCTCTAAGTAGTCATATCTCCTATAAGTGAAAATTAGTTTGAGGAAGGGACCACCAAATTACTTTCAAAATTACTAAGTATATTTCATTGGTACAAAAGACCTCATATCCAATATTTTCCTAGCTTGTGGAAGGGACCACCAGAGAATACTAACATCCCTATCATCAGAGGTCGCACATGTGATGTCATGCTTCAAACACACCCTTTCATTTTTTAGATTTTTCTTTGCCTGTAGATGTGAACTTGTGGACAAATTTTAGACTGATACGATTATTTGACGTGGAAAAGTGATTTGATTCTATTCATTTGATTTTATTTGGTATATCTATTTACGATGAAAGTGTGTGAGGAGTCTCAAGCTGTGTTATATTTGGGTTAAGTTTGACATTTTCCTCTAATAAATTTCCCATTTAACATTATTATACATTAATTTGTCCAGTGTTTATATATATATATATATATATGTATATAAATTTCCCATTTAACATTATTATACATTAATTTGTCCAGTGTTTATATATATGTATATATAATGTTAAATGGGAAATTTATATATATATATATATATATATATTATAAAAGCTGGCAAAATAAATTTTACAGAGGATATTTTTATTCATTTTTCACTCCCTAATTCATGAAAATATTTCTTACAAATTCTACACCCAGGTAAAAAAGAGATTATTACATCTACACATCCCACTAATAAATACATACTTATTAGATTTACACCAACAAACTCGATTTCTAACTTAATAAATACTTTGACTTAATTAAAGGTACACAGTATAATTAATTGTCAAATCAATTTTATTTTTTATTTTTTTAACTTTTTTATATATAAATGGCTTCTCACATCATCAAATCCTTTCTTTCAAATAAAGTTGATATTCTCTGAACGCTTGAAGAATAATGTGTTTTTTTTTTTTTTTTTTTTTTTTTGCAAATATTTATCAATATCTTTCTCATGACGAAAATTACATTTCAGTATATTTTTCACTGGTTCAAAAGATTTTCAGAGCCATCCAATCTCCTCCGAGTGGAAGGGACCACCAGAGATCACACATTTTAAAAGATTTTCAGAGGTATCCGTCTTGAAAATGAACAAATTGGCCATCTAATTCATTGACAATTGAACATTGAGGAGGTGGAATTTATGTAAATTAATTAATGAATCCGAACTCATCACGGTTTTTTATATATTTAAATAAATAATAGTAATCACTGTAATTAAATAAATCATTGTAATCACATACTAATATTATTATAGAGGACAACCTCTTAGAAATCTTTATATTTACTTCAATTTACAAATTATATCCCTTACCCTAGATAAACAAAATAAATTCCGTACCATAGGGAGGTCCACTTGTATAACTTGTTTAAGTCATAAAAATATTCTATCAAACATAAAATTAAATAAAATGATAAAAAGAACTTATATATCAAAAATAAAATAAATAAATATATAAAGAAAAATGTAAATACTAAATATTATACCTTAAACGTACACGCCAAACTTAATCAAAATTTAACTTCTTTTTTTCATAAATTATCAGAATTTAACTTAAAATGTGAATTTGCAAAATGGAAGTTGAAATTTTGTTTTCTTAAGGGATAGCGTGTATAAAATGTACTCTATTAGGGAAATTTGGGAAAATTTATGTAGGATAAATCTATTATATCTCTCACTTTGAAATGGAATGTAGCTGTTTTTATCAAGCCATTGAGAACTTTGACTTCATTAGCCAAACCAACTCTCAAATTTAATCAATAAATTATATAGTAAAAAAAAAAAAAAAAAAATAGGATACATAGTAATGAAGTTAACATCACTTAGAAGAGACATCTCTCATTTTATTTTATTTTTTGTATTTTTTTGTAAGTCATCTGTCTTATCTTTTGATTACTCTTAATCTGAATGCATAGAATGATCTGCATTGGCAGATTTGGCCTCAATGGCTCGCTGATGTTTTTTTGGAGGACTTGTCCTCTGCCTTTTCGTAATGCAATGCTCTGTTGAAAGAAAGAAAAAAATCTTAATGCATAGAATGGAAGAGAAGGGAACTGGCATAAAATTTCATTGAGCTAGACTTCTATATATATATATATATATATAGCTTAAAATGTAGATTTTTGTTTTTTTTGTTTTCCTAGCACAACAAAGAAGAAACTAGTAGTAATAAAAATATAGACTATTACAGTGGAAAGAAAACGAATCACTTGATAAGGTTGTGAACCTCAGGGATTCAAAGCAACCAAAAAAAACAAACTATTTTTTCCCAATGCCTCCATTTTTCCCTTTCCCTTTTCCTTTGTTTCCCTGTTTATCTTTCTTTCCTTCTTTTTTGGGGGGACTGCGCCCGCGTTCCGCATTAGGTCCTGGAGGGCTCTTGGAGGACCCCGTGGCCCGACTTGCTGAAGCCCTTGAAACTAAATGCGGTCGTCCAAAAGCTTATTTTCTCCCCCTTTACTCCAGCAATACTCGTGAGAGAACTGCTTCCTTCTCCACAGGAGCGGGGGTTCCTCTTAGATGAAGAATCCATGTTTGAAGGATTCAAAAAGGAGGACCCCCTCATGCTCAATGCCCTCAAAAGGGCGCTTCTGTCCCTCTCCCCTGCACTGAAGCTTCTCCGACGATCTTCTCTGCTGATGCTCTCTGTGACAAAACGGGCACTGGTCGACCTTGAAAGTGACCCACTAACACCCTCCCCTTTCACGGAGAAAGTGAGCTTCTCTTTTTTCTTCGTAAGCTTCAACTTCCTTAGCATATAAGTGACGCGCTCTTTCAAGGTGGCCATGGAAGAAAGAGATGTGCTTGAAACAAATAAGGAGTGGGAGGATATGAATAGAGTGGTGAATGATAGAGTGGTGGATTAGAAGAAAATCATACCCCTCAAGGCATTTATATAGAAGGCGGGGAAGAGAGACCAGAGAATCAAACGGAGTTCTCATTTTGAACTTGAAGAGGGGAAAAAACTTGGGGGTGTGAAGAATACTGAAAATGGTGTGGTGAAGAAGACCCCATTTCAGTGTTGGGGAACTGAGATCAGAATGGAAATTGGCAAAATGAAAAAGACCACTGTGAGAGAGATGGATATAGAGAGAGAGAGAGAGGGGCCCAATAAATGCAACAGATAGGGCTCACCGAACCTAAATAAAATTGCCAATATATGTATACATATATAGCATAAATATACAGAGACAACCGGGCATAAGGCAATCAAGACAACTGGGCATAATGTCACGCCCCGCCTATGGAGGTTGTGCCACGCAGGCGACACGCAGACGCTGAGGAGGATGCTGCATGGCAACTGCATGGCAAGTGGAGTTTCTAGAGTCTTTCGGAGTAGTCTAGAGTTGTGTGGAAGATTCTAGATATGTGTAGAAATATGTAGAAGTGTGTGGAAAGTTCTAGAATTCTCCAGAATTGTGTGGAGTAGTATGGAGGGTTCTAGAATGTTGTAGATATGTATGGAGATGTGTAGAAGGTGGAAGAAGATTCTAGATAATCAATCTCCACCGTTGGTTAGAATGCATCCTAGCCATCCATTAGGGATGGGGATGCCTATAAATAGGAGTAGGACTTCATTTTGCAAACAACAAGTCCTAGAGTGAGTCTTGAGAGCCTTGTAGAGAGCTTGAGTGCTAGCCTTGTACAAAGCATTCTTTGAAGTAATAGAAGTGTTCTTTCCTTGCCAACTTAAGTGCCTTAGTGTGTGTGAGTGTGCAAGCCAAGTGAGGAGAGGGCGAGGGCAACTACAACACTAGTAAGCGCACGAGGGGAGTGTGTTGGCTAAGGTGTGCACGGGAGTTAGGCTGACCAAGTACTTGCGAGGGTGAAAGCAACGTCTTGGTGCCGCACGGGAGCAGCTAGAGTGGTGCTGAAACTCTAAGCCCGTGACAGTTGGTATCAGAGCAGGTTCGTCAAGGGAGCTTTGTTGGAGTAGACATGGCTAGCGGAGGAGACCACCAAGTCCACATCTTAGAGCAGAGCTTGGAGGAGAAGCTTGCCACACACTTGGTCTACACGGAGACTAAGTTTAATAGGCTCGAGAGAAGGATGGCGGAGCTCTACGAGCTGATTGATGGCATCGCCAACAAGGCGCAAGAGAAAGAAAGGGACTTGCATGATCGGGTAGACGACTTGCGCATGGAGATTGCCGAGTGCAAGAAGGAGTTCTCTCAGGCGCGCGAGGTCGTGGTGAAGCCAAGGAAGAAGAAGGCGCCGGAGCCCAAGGAGTACGATGGGGCAAGGAATGCGCGCCAGATTGACAACTTCTTCTGGCACATGGAGCGGTACTTCGAGTGCATGGAGATCGAGGATGATGAGGAGAAGGTGCAGACAGGCACTATGTACCTCACAGACACCGCCGCTCTATGGTGGAGGCAGCGCTTCACTGGTAGAGGCGCAAGAGCAGTTGACACATGGGAGGAGTTCAAGAGGCAGCTCAAGAGGCAGTTCTACCCTGAGTGCGTTGAGGACCTGGCCATGATCAACCTAAGGCGCTTGAAGCAGAAGGGCAGCATAAGGGAGTATGTGAAGGAGTACTCCAACTTGATGCTGGAGATCCCAGAGATGCCGGAGCGGCAACGCGTGTGCTTGTTCATAGATGGGCTGCAGTCTTGGGTGGCCACGGAGCTAAGGAGGAGGGAGCCTAGAGACTTGGCATCCGCAATGGCTATAGCGGAGCGCCTCGAAGACTTTAGGCGCGATGACAAGAGGGCCACGTCTCCCAGGAGGGACCACGGCAAAGGTGGGGGAGACCGACGCTTCAAGAAACGGGGCTCGCCCAAGTCTAGTGATGATGAGCACAGCGATGAGGAGAGACGCCCACGCCATGATAAGGGCAAGGACCATGGAGAGAGGTCCAAGGCTAGTGGCAAATGGGAGCGCCGCGATAAGGGCAAGTGGGAGCCGAAGTGCTACTTGTGCGAAGGGCCGCACATATTGCGACACTGCCCCAACAAGAAGACCATGAGCGCCCTTGTGAAGGATAAGGGCAAGGGCAAGGTGGATGATACGGGCAGCGACGAAGACAGGTGCATGGGGGCTATGCAGATGCTGAGTAGCATGGCGCATGACACCAAGAAAAAGGGTAAGGCGAAGAAAGTAGCTGGGGTGCGCTATGTGGATGCGCAGGTTGGTGGCAAAGCCGTGCAAGCGTTGGTGGACACGGGCGCCACACACAACTTCATTACCCCAGAGGAGGCGCAACGACTTGGCTTGGAGATGCGCAAGACGGAGGGATGGATCAAGGCCGTCAACTCCGAGGAGGCACGCGTGAGTAGAGTGTGCAAAGAGGTGGAGCTATGCTTGCAAGGATGGAAGGGCAAGGCCGACTTCCAAGTTGCGGAGATGGACGACCATGACATGGTGCTGGGGCTGGAGTTCATGGACAGGAACAACGCCGCGCCACTACCATGCCTTGGTGCGTTGATGATACTTGGAGGCGAGGAAGGCAAGGCCGCATGCATGGTGCCGCTCGTGGGCAGGAAGGAGAGTCCAGAGGTGGCAGTCAACACGATGGAGCTCGTGAGGACTTCACATCTCCCGAAGGGCGCTCGTACGTTTGGGCCAAGGACATATGCGCAAGTGCTGATGACCTGCGAGAGGCTGGGTCAGCTGAAGAAACCGTGACGAGGGCGTCACGGAAATGGGTGGGGGAGAATGTCACGCCCCGCCTATGGAGGTTGTGCCACGCAGGCGACACGCAGACGCTGAGGAGGATGCTGCATGGCAACTGCATGGCAAGTGGAGTTTCTAGAGTCTTTCGGAGTAGTCTAGAGTTGTGTGGAAGATTCTAGATATGTGTAGAAATATGTAGAAGTGTGTGGAAAGTTCTAGAATTCTCCAGAATTGTGTGGAGTAGTATGGAGGGTTCTAGAATGTTGTAGATATGTATGGAGATGTGTAGAAGGTGGAAGAAGATTCTAGATAATCAATCTCCACCGTTGGTTAGAATGCATCCTAGCCATCCATTAGGGATGGGGATGCCTATAAATAGGAGTAGGACTTCATTTTGCAAACAACAAGTCCTAGAGTGAGTCTTGAGAGCCTTGTAGAGAGCTTGAGTGCTAGCCTTGTACAAAGCATTCTTTGAAGTAATAGAAGTGTTCTTTCCTTGCCAACTTAAGTGCCTTAGTGTGTGTGAGTGTGCAAGCCAAGTGAGGAGAGGGCGAGGGCAACTACAACACTAGTAAGCGCACGAGGGGAGTGTGTTGGCTAAGGTGTGCACGGGAGTTAGGCTGACCAAGTACTTGCGAGGGTGAAAGCAACGTCTTGGTGCCGCACGGGAGCAGCTAGAGTGGTGCTGAAACTCTAAGCCCGTGACAATAAGGCCATCAAGTATTGGTGAAAATCACCAGTCAAATAGTGTTTGATTTGATTTGGATCAATTTCCAAGAAAAACACAGTGGCTCAGATGCGGACCACCTTCTATTGTGCATCATATCATATCATATCATACCATATCATACGTATGTGCAATACCATGAGTGAGCCATTCTACCCTAATAATTGAGTTTAAAGACCATAGATGAGTGAGCCAGTGACAAACTTTTAAATATAGCCTTAATTAGATCATATAAAAATTTCTTATTTATTATTATTATTATACACATTAATTTGTCATCAGTAGAGTATTTTGTTGTGAATTAACACCCCATATGAGTACAAATTGTCACCATTTCAGTGTTGGGGAAGTAAGACCAGAGTGGAGATTGGGAATGTGATGAAGACGATGAGAGAGAAGTATATAGTCAGTATATTTGAATTGAGATCTTCAGAAAATAAAGATGTAGACATATATATATATATATATATATATAGATGTAAAGAGAGGAAATACGGTACCACATTGACTAAAGTTGACTAAGAATATAAAATTTGCTGACACCAACAACCTAAATTTTGAATATGTCTATTTTGTCCTTACTTAATTATTATCCTTTTAGTGTTGAAATTTATAATTATTTTTAAGATGTAAAAATAGCGTAAAAAGAAACAACTACAATTGTGATATTTAAGAATTCAAGGCATGATGATTACTCAGTATTTAAAATTTTTAATACTTAATTTTCAATTTTATCAAATAGCATCCAAGCGACTACAGTGATGATTACTAAGTGACTACAGTTGTATAAAGTTTTACCAAAAATATTTGTTTTATTTTTTTATAATAAAATTTCTTTTTATATAGTTAATGGTAAAAATCAAAATTGACAAACATTAAAATGCAAGTCTAAAAAAGAAAGTAATTAATTTGTATAAGCAATTTAATAAATTAGTTTATCACATTTACACTTTTATATTATATATATATATATTAAATCTGGAATCTTCTACTCTGATGGTGTTGGTGGAATATCCAAGTGGACTATTACAAATAGTCCTATCCCCATCAATGAAAATAACTTTTGATTGATTCAAAAGATCTCCTATCCAATCTTTTTCTTATGGACCACCATAGAATATTAACCTAAAAAATTATACATAAATTAGTCTTCCATATTGATCCATCATATCATTTAATCTATTCTATTTTTTAAATAAAAGATTTTTAAAAAATTTTCTTTATGTTTTGTATTACTTTTATTAATATTTACTATGTATTGATAGTGAAATAAACAGATGTTTGTTTGGCATTGGGAAGCAACTATATCAAAGATATATATATATATATATATATATATATATATATATATATATATATACACGCCCCGCGGCTTGGATTGGGCTATTCCTTGTCCAGGTTCGAGTCTCTTCCCCCTCCTTTATTACTGCGATTGAAATTATTGCTGAGGTGTGGAGCCATCGTCAACTTTCTTGATTTGCAGCCTAGGATGGATCATCAAGGAGTCCTCTACAGGGGAGTTTCGGTGCCGGTCAAAAAAAAAACAAAAAAACAAAAAAACAAAAAAAAGAATAGAGAGAGAGAGAGAGAGAGAGAGAGAGAGCGCGAAGAAGACGTCTGTATGTTCATTTACTACACGAACTCAATACCAGCTGGCCTCCACCCCTCCACCCTAAAAGCATGTGTTTTTTTTTACAATGCACAACGAATATTTTGTTGGGAATGAAAATTATTTTTGATTGGTTCAAAAGATCTTCTTTCCATATTTACCTCCCATCATCATCACAGATCACACATGTGATGTCATGCCATCTTGCTTCAAAGTACAAACACACCACGCCAAACAAATAAACAAACACACTCTTACCTTTTTTCAACGTGATTGTCTTCCGATTATGTCAACTCGTGGACTACTTTTACACTGATCGAACGATCCATGATTATTTGAATAAATACTAGTGATCATATTTTATTTTTAAATAAAATATATATATATATATTTAAATTTGATTTTGGTACAACTTGTGCTTGAATTTAAGTATAAATGAATCTAAGTTTGAAAAGCTTAAGAATAAACTTTAATCCAATTGACAGATCAATGTCACGCTTAATAAGTGTGCTCCAAACCTTCAAATGCAAGAATGATCCACCTTGATTGGAGTCGACTTAGATGACGAAATTTTTTAAAACAATTACACAAACAAGCAAAACTTTGAATATGGTCATTTTGTCCTTATAATTTAATTTAAAGTATAGTTTTAATTAGATTATACAATTTGTATAATTTCTTATTTGTTATTATTTTATATCAATTTGTCACCAATCTAGTAATTTGTTGTCAATTAATAGCCCGAGTACACCTTAGCAGACCCCTCAACTTTTATTGCATAAAAGAGAACAAGTTGACCATCATATTCATTAATGAATAAACTGTGTGCATGTGAAATTTGTATAAATTAATTATGATTATTTTTCTAATAAAACTTGGACTTAGATGGTTCAATTGGAACTTATCTTCACTTGTATTGTTAAATAAATAATAGCAATCATATATTTTACAATTATAATTAAAATTGAATAAAAAATATTTAAATTTAATTTAGGTATATTTTTAATGACTTCTTGAATCTAGATTGACATGTATATTATTTTGAATGGAAATTTATATGTGAATGAGTATGACTGTATAAGTTTAAAGAGCTTAAGTTGAATGTTATGGACCTTAAAATGAGCTATGGATGATCAGGATTGCATTACAGTGTTCACAAACCTCACACATGTGAACACGCGCACATGTTTAATGGTGTAGAGAATCAAGACTCAAAACTATAAATTAGATTACCTTATCTCAAATTGGAATTAGATTATTTCATCAAAAAAAAAAAAAAAAACTTAATATTGCTAATAATATTTTAATTTTTAAAATAAATGAATCATAAGAATGAAGGAACAGTTAAAAAATATATATCCAAAGCTGCGTACACAGATTATTTAAAGTTTGAACAGACATGATGTGGACCGTACACGTAGCATTTGATAACAGATCTTGAGGTAGGGCCCTACTAAAGAGACAATCATGATCGTTCAAATGATATCAGATTTGTCAGTTTGATACATGGTAAGGCACTGGATTATAGTTTTCAATGCATGATACGATACGTATGTAAGTTCCAAAATGTGTCTTTTAGAATTTTTTTTTTTTTTTTTTCATTGTATTTTAGATTTTGGACCAGTGGCAGTGATAGAGTGGGTGCGAACTTAGGAGCAGTACAAGTAGTTTGTGACGTGGAGACAATCTATTGGTTGATAGATTGTTATAATGTATAATTAACTTTACTGGAATAGAGCTCCTTATTTTGTTTTTTTCACAGAAGTGACAGGTAAGAGATGAGCTGGATATTAATTATATACATCAGTTCATTTCATTTGTAACTTTTCTTATTTTACATTTTTAAATAAATAAATATCTTATAGTCTTGCTTTACTAAGGTTTGAAGGAGGTAATACCTTCTAAAATTTTCAAATTAGGATTTAAGAATGAATCTTCACTACCTAATGAAATAAATATATTGTTTTTGTAATTTAACCACTAAAAAGAAATGATATACATATATTGGGAATTGGGCGGATTTTGGAGCTGACTCATCCAAAACTCGCCCAAACAAACAAGCCCAATTATCATTCCGAATTGTGACACGAATAATTCTAGACATTTTATAATTATTTTTAAGCTACCCATCACAAAAAATTATTGTTAGTCCTTCTCACTTTATAAAAATTATATAAATTTTGTGTTTATAAAGAATACTCTATAGATTATGATGGTAATAAATTTTATTTTATTTCAATCACAAAGTGAATGTTATTCATTAATGGACTTCAATTTTAGTCATTCAAAATTACTATTGGATCTAAGTATATGGACCTCAAAGTGATCAAAGATCCTTTCAAATTATTTACAATTTTGTGGGATCCTAATATAATAAACCTTTTTAATTCTATGGTTCATGTGATAAAATGAATAAGTGAGACCATTAAAATGATTTGACAATGTTTCTTGAAAATAAATTCTTGATAAACCATTTTCCTTACTTTGTTAACAGATTTAATCATTGAATAATTGTGGGCTTCTAAACTAAACTTATGTGTTATATGGGTTAAGTTTGACATTTTCCTCTTAAGAAAAAAATAATAATACTTAGATTAAATTGAATATTGCTAATAATATTTTAATTTTTAAAATAAATGAATTTTTTTTTTTTTTTTTTTTTTTGTTGTCATTCAAAGGCACAAAGGCCTAAAGCCAAAATGACAGTACAGAGACATAAAGCCAACCCAGAAAAGGCATACAAATCTTAAACAAAACAAATAAATGAAAAACAAGCTCCAGATTTGTGGAGGAAATAGAGCCCAACACTCTGCAAATGGAATCACCATGGGAGAACGTAGCAAACAGGAGAGACCGAAAGACCTGGCCATCATCACGGCAACCGCTTCAAAACTACAACCACAAGGCGCTCCAACATCCAAAAAAAAACCACACAGGAGATCAAATCAAGGAGAAAAAGATTAAATCGAGGTGGGGAAAATCAAAACCAACCTAGACCAAAAATTTAGTCGGAGAAAACAACAGATCCGTCCATGTGATCCGAAAACGAACTGAACATAAACAGATCTAGCTGAAGAAAACAAAAAAAAAGGACGTAAAAAAAACACACAGAATATACTTACTAAAACACGTCGAGTTTATTGTAATTGTGGGAGGCGGCCTTCATCTCCCCACTTCCATGAAAGGAGCAGGGAGACAGAGTGAAGAAGACGAAGCTATCTATTAGAAAGAGAAAGTTAGAGGGAGGTGGGAGAGAAAGTTGGGGCGGCTCCAGATTTTTGTTCTGTCCGAAAAAATAAATGAATCATAAGAGTGAAGGAACGGTTAAAGAAAATATATCCCAAGCCGTGCACACACATTGATTTAAAATTTGAACAGATCATATATAATACTCGTTATATGCATATATATTCACATACACATATAAACCTTCTCGAATATTGGCTGAAAAAAATACTACTAATTTGACTTAATTGGATGATGTAATTTGTTCCCCACTCAATATCAACTTTCGTATGCAACTATCAATAATTAGGAATGAACTTATGCACCATAAATACTCTCTGAATTTTTATGGTGATTTATAATATGTTCTCTTTATTTATTTTTTCCACAATTTGGATATGAAGGTCTCGGAGCACTAAAAATCTGTGTAGGGCTTCTATAATCTACATTACCCATAAGTGACTTATATAGGCATGCATATATTGTTAAGATAAATGAAAATGGCAACCGCTCAATTCAAAAACATGTGAAAAATTAGACCTTAACTGCCTCTAACATTGCCACTAATATCAAGTTATCAACATACATAAATATCATGTTGATGCGAACTTGTAAACTTAATTTGAAGCTGTTTAGTTCAGGATTTTATAACAAGTGCCATGGACCAAACATTAGAAAAGTAGAAATTTTCCATCTTTTTGTGTTCTTCCTCCCTTTCTTTCTTTCATATTATTTGGATCCACATCTTACCTTCATGGTAATGATATGGAAACAAATGACAACCATTGTTAGGGGAATTCTTTGTTACGTTAAATTTCACTCATTGATTATTATATTAAATAGTAGTGATCTTTTGCTCTCCGCGGAATAAGAAAATTCATCAGCACTTTCTATAATGTTTTAGAATTATGTACCCTAAAAGTCAGTTATTTACTTTAATATTTGACATTTAGTTAATAAATGTGATTTAATAAATTAAATATTCATGTATTGGGTTTTTCATATATTTGTATGAGATGCATTATAGTTTTCAAGTTGGATTATAAGTGACTTAAGTATGAATGAGATTTACAGACAGGAGATTTGATCTCACCGATTTCTTACACCTTGGCATCATTTGCAGTCGGTGATAAAAGTTAGATACTTTTATCTGTAAGATTATAACACTTAACCTCTATAAAATACTTTTATTTGTAAGATTGTAATACACCTAACCTCTATGAGATATGAAGGTTTATCTTGATCATTGGGGGTAGTTGACTCTAAGTTAGCGTGTTAGTATGCTTGGAGTCCACTGAACTGGATTACCATAAGATCACACTATACAAATTACTGTAATTATTTTGGTGTGATTCTTATCTACTAGATACATTAAACTTTAAATCTTGAGAGGTTTAGTGGACTCAAGTTTTAGTTCTAGTCATTTGACTTATCAATGTGTGAGATCTTTTAAGGTTAATACCATGATATCTTGAATGGCTAATGTTATTAGGAACACAAATGCTCAATATGTAATCCACACTCTTTATTAGAGTTGTAATATATATCCCATTGATACAATTTAATAAGTTTGATCACTCGAACTTGGTCAGGGCATTATAGTAAAATGTTTACTAAATTATTTTTTTCTAATTTTTTTTTTTATAAAAATATTTATTTTATAAAATTATTTAATTCAGTTATCATAACGATTAAATTGTTTACTCAAAGAATATAAGAAGTAAGCATGTCTTAGGTGGGACAATATTTAATTTTTCTTGGGGCTACTTATGAATATCCATTCTTTGTTGCCGCAAAAGTTTCTAAAATACTACACATTCTTTGTTGTTTGGATTACCTAAACCCCTTGTTTAAAATACAATTAATTTGCATATTAATTTTACTCATAGATTGCACATACACACAAGAGTAGATTCTAAAAATTTTAATTGTGTCAAAAACGCTATTTAATTTTTCTTCGCACCGTGAAATATTTAAGTAAATGACATTCTCATGGTTAGTAAATGACATTCTCATGGTTAGTCCAGTCATGTCATGGTAGATACAGTCTAAAATTATATGATCTAGTGAAATTAAGTTAGTATTTAGGTTTCGACAATTCATTTTGAAAATGAAAAAAAAAATGCTTTATACTAATTGAATAATTAAAATTTAATATTTAAAAACAGATTTATAATTTTGACATCCTCTAGTGTTTAAACTATGACTTGAGGCGTGAAATTTTTTATAAAAAAAAAACTCCACACATAAATTGGTCTTCTATGGTGATCCATCATATCATTTAATCTCCTCTATTTTTTAAATGAAAAATATTTTAAATTTTTTTTTTTTATGTTTTGTATTACTTTTATTAATATTTGCTTCGTATTGATTGTGAAAGAAACAGATGATGTTTGTTTGGCATTAGGAATCAACTATATCAAAGATATAACTTTATGAAGAAAAACAAATCCCTTTTCTATTTCTCTCTTGGTCACACATATCATACATATGCCTTTAAAGCACACCACACCTCGAAACCAAACACACCCTTAAATTTGTTGACAAGATTAGACAAGCAAGCAATACTTTGAATATGTCCATTCTACCCTTATAATAGAGTTTAAAGACCATAGATGAGGGAGCCAGTGACAAACTTTTAAATATAGCCTTAATTAGATAATATATAATTTTCTTATTTATTATTATTATTGTACACATTAATTTGTCATCAGTAGAGTATTTTGTTGTGAATTAATACCCCATATGAGTACACTTGAGACCTCCCATCTCAACTTTTCTTGCACTAAAATTTATAAAAATTAATTATCGTTATTGTTCTAATTAATACAACTATGACTTAGATGTATCAATTGAATTTGAAACTCATCTTCATTTTTTATATATTTAAATAAATAATAATAATAATAATATATTTTACAATACTTACATAAGAGGGTTCACAAACTTCACACATGTAAGTATATATGTGAGGGTTGTGGAATTAGACTATCTCAATCTGGGATTATTTGAAAAAGCATGTTCTACTAATCAAGTCTGGACTAATGAACATGTTGGTGATTTCTTTTGATTTTTCAAAGGGGTTAGATGAGATAGGAATAGAGAGGAATTAAAGATTAATTTGTTTTATTTTGATGGCATGTTTAAAGAAGAGGTTAGAAAATAAAGGCAGCCTTATTTGTGTACTTATTCCCAAAAATAAAATTACATATATCTAACACAAATTTGAGGTCAGAGCAATTTGAATTGTTTTTCTTACTTCTCCTCTAATAAAGTTAATTTCTTACATTTCTATTGATATTATCAAATGGTATTATATATAATATTTATGTATTATTAAAATATTGTTTAGCATTATTTTTTCCTTCTTCTCTCATCTTTTCTATTTTGTCTCTCTTTATTGTTCTTTTTTCTTTTATAAAAGGTCAAATACCTAGTTTTCTTCTCTTTTGTTGTTTATATATTATTTTTCTTCATTGGCTTGTATCTTTTTTCCCTGGCCTTTGTTTATGAATCTGTTTTGATGTTGATTTTTTAAAAACAATATATATATATATATATATATATATATATATATATATATATATATATATTTGAATCTGGTTATTAAATTGAATATTTGATTTATCAAATATAGATTCAATCTTAATTAACCGGTCATGTTACAGATCGGATCGAGTCAAACTTACTTTTTTCATATTCAAATTGGATCAGGCCGTTGAAAGGACTAATTGCACAACCATCTCATATGTATGTCATCAGTAATACAAATTAGAATTACACTCGCTGCGATGACCATTGCATACAAGTTTTTGTTTTATTTAATAAATTTGAATTTTAAGTGTTAGAAAATTTTTATTAGAATTTTAAGCGTTAAACATATTAAAGTCTTTTGATTAGTATGAATAATTGAAGACTCAAATTATTCATTCTATAATTTGCCATACAATAAATGGCATTTGGGACCTCTGAGCAATTAAGTCAGGTATTAAAGTTTTTTATTTTTATTTTTTTTGATTCTTGGTGCTGAGATTTTTTGTGAAAAGACTTTAATTTTGGGGCATTATTTTTCAATATGCTTACACAAAAGTTGATGACTTCGATATAATTTGCATACAAACGTCACTCCAGACACTGCAAGTTGGTTTCGTCTGGCAACCTCACAACTCACACTTGTTTTATTGAAGTTGACTAGTTTTTTCGCGCGCATGTGTGTGTGGCAACCTCACAACTCACACTTGTTTTATTGAAGTTGACTAGTTTTTTCACGCGCATGTGTGTGTCTATAAATATACATACTCCAATTACGGAGTACTTTTTTTTTGTTTTTTTGATTTTAAAGCCACTGAATATATATTAAAATGAAAAATGGTAGCAATTACAAAGAGGGCCATTAGGCCAAACCAGTCCATTGGACTGAACAAACAAGCCCAAAAAAGGCCTACAAGAGAAAAGCCCAAACAAAACAAACAACCTACATTAACGGTTTTGTAGAACCGTTAATGGAGGGTGTAAGAGCACAAATCCGGTGAACACCTAGTGGGCAGCATTGCCGCCGGCGAGACTTAGTCCGGAGGCTTTGGAGGGAGACGACAGCAAGAGGGGGATAAATTCAGTCTTGAAGGATTCTCCTAGATGCAGAGCAGTCTTAGAGAAAACCCAATTTCAAAATTGAAGTTATTATGGAGCAAATCTTCCGAAGCACTATCCTCTGAGTAGCGTTCTTCTTTTTGAAAATCCTTTCATTACGCTCTTCCCAAGTATGGTAAACCATAGCTGAGAAACAAACCTTGCGAAGAAGATTTATAGGGGTCTTCATCTTCCGTTTTTTGCTAATCCAAGAAATTAGGGCTTTCCAATTTGTGATAGAGGTGTTAACCTTGCATTTCAGCTTGATGTACCTCCAGATAGGGGAGATGAAAGAGCAATTAATGAAGAGGTGGTCGTGTGACTCAGGATTGTTGAGGCACGTGCAGAGTACACAAGTTAAGGTGCTTTGCCATTGATTTACTATCAAGAGTGGGGAGTTTGCATTGAGCTGCTAACCACATATTGAATTTCATATGAGGTATTGTAGGGGATAACCATACCAGGTTAAACCAAGGCACTTGTTCAGCATGGCCTGCCAAGAATAATGATGTATGTTTCAAGCTGAATTGACCTGAGGAGGATGCAATCCATAATTTTGTATCAGACCTTAAAGGACATGGTTGTTGTAGGGAGTGTAGCTCTGGGATGGCAGTTAGCTGTGATGGTGGAAATGTCCAAGTTGAGTTGGTGATGAACCTGTCAATTGTAATATCCTCATTGAGCCCAACAACAGATAGTAAAGAAATTGGGAATCTAGTGCACATAGGGCCTCTAGGTGCCCAATTATCCCACCACAAGTAAGTGTCACTGTCATTGCCAATCATGTGTTTGATTAGCATTCTTGCATGATGTCTAAGTTACAAAATTTTCCTCCAGCTCTATGAACATAGAGATGGAATTTTGATGGTCCAAAAGTTCCTTGATCTAATTAGATGAGTTTTGCACCATCTAATCCACAATCTGTCAATGTCATCAGAGTGTAGCTCCCACAAATGTCTCAAAATACCTGTTTTGTTGGCTAGCTCTAGGTTTGGGATGCCTAGCCCACCTAATTGCTTAGGTCTGCAAACTTTGCTCCATCCCACCTTGGCTCCACTGGCTTTCATTTCTTGCCCAGACCATAGGAAAACTCTAAAAATTCTGTTGAGCTCATCAATGACAGCTTTTGGTAGGATAAAAATTCCAGTCTAGTAGATTTATGTAATACCCCTAATTTATCAAGGATAGTTCTGGAATTTATTTAATTATTTAAATTGTATTTTTATTTATTTAGTTGTGAATTTGTTGATTAAGTGTGACTTTATTTGTTTTTATTTGTTTAGTGGTGGTTTTGTGAATTAATTAATTAATTATTAAATTGTATTTTATTTTTCTGTTTTTCGTTAATTGAACTTAGGGTTTTGTTTTATTTCTTCTTTAGCTGACTTAGTTTTCTGTATGGTATTAGGACTAGAATTAGGGTAACCTTAATCCTATAAATATATACATTAAGGTTCTACCTAGGGTTTTAGAACCTAAACACGTCTGTGGAAGCAGAGAGAGGAGATAGAGAAAGGTTTATAGTAGTCGGAGTTCACCGGAGAATTTAGGAAGCAACGATGCAAGGTTTCAAACTGAGACCTAAAGGCAAGTTCTAATCCTAACTCCTTCCCGTTGCCTCGTATTCTTTGCATGTCTAACACAACTCCAGGGAACTGTTAAGGATTAAAATTAAACTGGAATTCTTGTACCTCTGTTGTTTTAAAACTGATTATAGTTGAAACGTGTGTACTATTTGTTTTAATTTCTTCCTTGTGTAACCTCTGTTTAATTCGTGTAAACTGATGAGTAATGATTTTAATTAGTTCTATAACATGTTGGGAAGCACTAGAATTAATTTAGGTTGCAAGTTTGATTTGCTACAACAGTCGATGCTCCGGAATGCTTAAACTGCTCGCATTAAATTCTTTTTGCAAAATCCATTTATTAGTTGAGTTTGGAAATTGAACAAAGAATTTAGTGAATTATGGATTAACTGGGAACATAGTTTAATCATCTAAGTACCTTAGGAATGGAATTCAGATCAACAGAAACACACCGGATGTGGAAGGGATGAAGAACAGAGAAGAGACGGCTCAAGATTTCAAAGAGCCGGCTCTTTGGAACAAAGAGCAGGCTCCATGGGAACATGGAGCCGGCTCTAAGGGGTCTTGGAGCCACCTCCAAGACAAGGAGAGCCTGCTCTTTCTTTTGAAAGAGCAGGCTCTTCAACCGGCTTCCAATTTTAAGTTTTCTGCGATTGGTTTGGCTACTGAACTCGGATTTTGAGATTTTCAGTTTCTGTTGGAGGCTATACTGAGGTATTTAAAGGTGGTCTAAGCTTGATTAAAATCCTTGAGAGAATATTTATGCAAAATAAAATAACTTTGTTTTAATGCGATAGTGGGCAATGCTTAATTAATCAGTTTACTGTGTTTTTGTTATGAAAGGATGCAGAATTGCTTAACACTTAGAATAGCAGTTCTTAGTAATAAAATTCTCAATTAAACCTATCCCAATGTTATAAAATAAGCGTGTGGATTTAAATGGTTTAGTATGCTTATTTGGCCCTAAGTTGGTTTACAGTTTGGATGGGAGAAACTGCAAGAAATTTAAGCTTTGGTATTAAAATTCTTAGTGATGATTTGCAGTTAGTCACGTTCTAGAATTACTAATAATAAACCTGTGAATATTTATATTCTGTTTTGGTTGATTAGAATTAATTAGTTTACATCTATAACCTGTAGTATCAATTAATGGACATTTCAGAGTAGTATGGATTAAGTTTGTTAATTGACAATTATTTTATCATGCTTAATATAGAACAATTGATATTTGTACTTAATGTTTTATTGTCAATTATGGAATGTATGGATTGGTTGATAGTTATATTTTTATTTATTCTATCAACTGCCGGATGGATTGGATTGTATGCACCGGTATGAGACGGTGATATACTAGGTTTGGATTGGCTCAAAATTGCTATATCCTACCTATACGGAATAAGGGAATGGATTAAAAATAAATCCTACTTATATTTAGGCTAAGTCAAAGAAGCTGCACAAGCTGAATGACTAGCTGGATTACTGGTTATCTATGTTAAGTCTGTGCAGTTGAATAAATTGAACGACTTACTAGATTTATTATGGATGGTTATGAACGGATTTAAATATATTATTATGGTACCGTAACATGAGCTTGAGTCTCAGAGTCGATGGTTAGGGAGCGTATATGCAGTAGGATGCGTAGCTGGCTATGCTGGTTGTGGTGTACCCTGTTAGGCTTAGGTAGTCATGCCCACTCAGGTGCATTTTGCATGTTGCCTTCTACTCAGGTTGAGACCCGTATCATAGTCCAGCGAGAGTCCATAGTGTGGATATATATATATATATATATACACACGACTTATATAGTTATTGTTGAGTTGGTTATAGTGTATATGCGTATCGAGTCTCTGCTTGGATTGTAGTAGGTTAGAACTTGTTCGTGGGCCTGACCCACTCCTATTTTCCAGGTGTACATCAGTTCCAGGCTTGAGCTTGTTCGTGCTGAGCGGAGACGATCTTCTATTCTACCGACGATGTAGGACTTCCTTCCAGATATTTGATTTGGATTTTATCTTTAGTTTACTTTCATTTCAGTTTGGTTTTTAGGGGTCCATTGGAGATGGATTCCTGAGTTGTTAACTTATGGAGGTTTTGGATTGTTGGGATTTAAGTATATTTAATATTAAAGGTTTTTATATTTAGTTTTCTTTCAGCTTAAACTTTATTTATTAAATTCATTTTGTCATCTGTGTTCGTATTACATATTAATTGTTTGATATCCCTCGGGTTTGGGCCTGGACCTGATCAACCCGTGTCTCGGATCCGAGGGGTATCACAGTTGGTATCAGAGCACTCCAGGTTCAAGTGTCTTTAGGATTCTGTCGTTTAAGACTTCCGCGTAGCGTTTTATCTTGTTTAGAGCTTAAGTTTAGGATTCATTGAATTCCTTCACGGTTCGTTTAGAAAGTACTAATGTCAAGTGTATTCTGTAATTGCAGAATGTTTGGCACTAGAAAGAGGATGAGGGCCGCGATGAAAACAAAGAAGGGCCCAAGGCCGAGGAAGGTTACTCCAGTAATTCCCCTACGAAGGCCGACCAAAAAGGTGAAATTGGAAACCAGGGAGTTGATTCCAATAGGCGTTGCATCGGAGTACAAGTCAAGGAAGGTTTCTTGTGTACGGGATTGGCCACCATACTGTGGACCTAACACAACTTCGGTGGTGCTCGAAGCTGAGCCAAGCGGAGAGGAAGACCCCGAAGAAGATCAGGATAGAGGAGATACCTGAGCATCCGAGATAGAGGGCACCAGAATTCAAGGATGACTACTCTTTTAAGAGTACTTTTAATTACTAGTAAAAGAAAAGGTATTAGTAAAAATGTAGTATGGATATATTCCCGTACATTAGGATTATGTTAAAAATACCTTACAGTTTTTGGTTTGACAGTTTTGGTTTGGAAAATTTCTTAATAAAGTGAACTCACGGTTTTTGGTTATTTGTTTTTGTGATGGCATGCGTGTGATGCGTACATAAATGGTTTTATTAAACTATACTGGAATGTGTACATTGCAATCAGGAAGGAAAGTCACAGTAGAAGTGATTTGTATCTGAGCAAACACACAAAGCTTTGCTTATAGGTTCGTGGTGTTAAAACGGAACGATTATCAAGGAGTTTATAAAAAAACTTATAAATCTATATAGTAAGGTTGGTTTAGAAGGAGGAATTCCAAGGATAGAATAAAAATCTAAAAGGGAAGATTGCAGAGTATTTTTGTTTTCTTAGTGTGTTCTGCTCTACGGAGTATTCTGAAATAGGAAATTTTGATAGGTGAGTTGGTGATACACTTATACAATAGACCTTAGGATAATAGTTTGAGGTATACTGCCATAAAGGATGGACCTGTGACACTAGATATTGGTAGATTCAGATTTCTAGCAAATCTTTTGGTCTTGGATAAGTATACTTGTGACGTGATACTTGGGATGGATTGGTTACCACTGCCATGCTCAAGTTATTCGTTTTGGGGAAGGTCTATTATGTTCACCACACTTGGCCAGGATATTTACATTGTCGTTATGCCGCGTTCTAGTGGAATTATTAGTACCTATTTGTTCATATGGAGTAGGAAACGAAGGAGGGGATTACTGTATCATTGGATAGCATACAAGTTCTACAGGACTTCCTAGATGTATTTCAGGAGATTCCAGGGATTGCCGCCTAGTCGCGAGATTGACTTTATGATAGACTTAGCTCTAGGCACTACGCCTATTGCTAGGGCACCTTATAGAATGGCACCGGTGGAGATGCGCGAGCTGAGGGATCAGATTCAGCAGCTACTCAGCTAGGGTTTCATTCGTAGGAGTACTTCACCCTGGGGAGCACCGGTTTTATTTGTCAAGAAGAAGGATGGTTCGCTCCGCTTGTGTATAGATTTCAGGGAGTTGAACAAGGTTACTATTCGTAACAAGTATCCATTACCCAGGATTGATGATCTTTTTGATCAGTTGAAGGGAGCTACGTACTTCTCTAAGATTGATCTACGGTCTGGGTATCATCAACTTTGGGTTTGGGAGCAGTATGTTCCGAGAATAGCGTTTCTCACTAGATATGGATCTTATGAGTTTCGTGTGATACCGTTCGGGTTGACTAACGCACCAGCAGTGTTCATGGACTTAATGAACAGAGTCTTCAGGGCTTATTTGGATCATTTTGTTATTGTCTTTATTGATGATATCTTGATCCATTCTCGGTCGGAGGACGATCATGCGAGACATCTTCGTATAGTATTGTAGACGTTTCGTGAACATCAGTTATTTGCCAAGTTCGAGAAGTGTGAATTTTGGCGGCGGGAAGTGAAGTTTCTGGGTTACGTGGTGTCCGAAAAGCGGATAACAGTAGATCCAGCCAAGGTTTCAGTCGTGGTTGAGTAGGGACAGCCTATTTCACTTATCGAGATTCGGAGTTTCCTTGGGTTAGCGGGATATTATCGTCGGTTCATCCAGGGGTTCTCTGAGATAACAGGACCGCTCACTCATCTGACCAAGAAGGGTGTACAGTTCGTGTGGGATGAGCACTGTCAGCGAGCTTTTGATGAGCTAAAAAGGAAGTTGACTTTTGCACCGGTTCTGGCTACTCCACAGAGCGAGATAGAGTATCTAATCTATACAAATGCTTCTTTGTAGGGTCTTGGATTTGTTTTGATGCAGGAGGAGCGACCGATTTCATATGGATCTCAGAAACTTAAGCCTCATGAGCTTAATTATCCAACACATGATTTGGAATTGGCAGATGTGGTCTTTGTCTTACGCATATGGAGGTATTATCTGTTAGGTGAGTCTTTCAGATTATTCAATGATCACAAGAGTCTGTAGTATTATTCACTCAGTGGGAGTTGAATATGAGACAGTGCAGATGGTTGGAGTTTGTAAAGGATTATCATTTTTCTATACAGTATCATCCAGGGAAAGCGAATGTGGTAGCAGATGCACTTGGTCGCCGACCTGTTGGTAGTTTTTCTGCCTTATTCACCACTGAGTGGAATGCTTTGAAGAATATAGATGAGTTGATGGACGTTTTTATGGCTTGGATGGTGGTTACACCTGCCATCATTCGCAAAGTTTTGTAAGCGCAACTCACCGATCAGCAGTGTATCGACAAAGTTACAGAGATAGCTTCTGGGGAGGTTCCATTTTACCATGTTGGGACTGACAGAGGCTTGCGGTTCAAGGGCCGTTTAGTGGTACCTACTGTAGATGATTTGAGGAAGGATGTGATGACTGAGACTCAACATTCTGAGTTTTCTGTTCATCCAGGAGGAGACAAGATGTATCAGGATATGAAACAGCAATTTTGGTGGGTAGGTGTGAAGAGGGATATTACTCTTTTTGTCTCACGAGGTAGTACATGTCAGATAATCAAGATTGATCATCAGAGGCCGTCAGGGACTCTACAGCTACTACCGATACCGGAGTGGAAATAAGAGAGCATTTCTATGGATTTTGTGGAAGGATTGCCAAATTCCTTTAAGGATCACAATTCCATTTGGGTTATCATGGATAGACTGACAAAATCAGCTCATTTCTTACCTTTTCGCACTGATTTCACTTCAGAGCAGTTGGCGAGACTTTACATTTTAGAGATTATAAACTTGCATGGAATTCCATTGTCTGTATCTGGATTCTGGAAGAGTTTTCAGCAAGCTTTGGGTTCTGAATTACACCTTGGTACTGCTTATCATCCTCAGACGGATAAATAGATTGAGAGGGTGAATCAGATCATGGAGGATACGCTTAGGTCATGTGTTCTTTATTTCAAGGGCCACTGGGAGGGTTACTTACCGCTGGTGGAGTTTGCTTATACCAATAGTTTTCAAAAGACTATTGGGATGGCACCATTTGAGGCGTTATACGGCTGCCCGTGTCGATCACCTGTTTGTTGGATAGAGGTTGGTGAGAGCAGATTCTTGGGTCCTGAGTCTATTAAGGTTACTTCTGAGAAGATTACTCTTATTCTAGACCGCATGCGTACTGCTCAGAGTAGGCAAAAAAGTTATGCCGATCATCGTACTCGTGCTTTGGAGTTTAAGGTTGGAGATCAGGTTCTACTCAAAGTGTCATCTATGAAAGGTGTTGTGCGCTTTGGGAAGAAAGGGAAGTTGTCACCGCGATTTGTCGGTCCGTTCATGGTTACGGATCGAGTTGGAGCTGTTGCTTATTGGTTGGCACTTCCGGATACTTTGGATCGTGTACACAATGTTTTCATGTGTCCATATTGCGGAAATTTCTGTGCGATGAGGATAGGTATCAGCATATCAAGGTTGGAGTGATTGAGTTACAGACGGGTGCAACTTATTTGGAGTCACTGTGTCGTATTGTCGACTGTCGGGATCAAATCCTTCGTAACAAGGTTATCCCTTTGGTTCGTGTCCAGTGGAGTCATCACAATGAGGCTGAGTCTACTTGGGAACGGGAGGATATCATTCGCTCGTAGTTTCCTAAATTTTGGGAAGAAGGTAAGAGAGAATTCTGAGGACGGAATTCCTGTTGTTAGTGGGGAAGAATGTAATACCCCTAATTTAACAAGGATAATTCTGGAATTTATTTAATTATTTAAATTGTGTTTTTATTTATTTAGTTGTGAATTTGTTGATTAAGTGTGACTTTATTTGTTTTTATTTGTTTAGTGGTGGTTTTGTGAATTAATTAATTAATTATTAAATTGTATTTTATTTTTCTTTTTTTTCGTTAATTGAACTTAGGGTTTTGTTTTATTTCTTCTTTAGCCGACTTAGTTTTCTGTATGGTATTAGGACTAGAATTAGGGTAACCTTAATCCTATAAATATATACATTAAGGTTCTACCTAAGGTTTTAGAACCTAAACACGTCTGTGGAAGTAGAGAGAGAGGACAGAGAAAGGTTTATAGTAGTCGGAGTTCGCCGGAGAATTTAGGAAGCAACGGTACAAGGTTTCAAACTGAGACCTAAAGGAAAGTTCTAATCCGAACTCCTTCCCGTTGCCTCGTGTTCTTTGCATGTCTAACACAACTCCAGGGAACTGTTAAGGATTAAAATTAAACTGGAATTCTTGTACCTCTGTTGTTTTAAAACTGATTATAGTTGAAACGTGTGTACTATTTGTTTTAATTTCTTCCTTGTGTAACCTCTGTTTAATTCGTGTAAACTGATGAGTAATGATTTTAATTAGTTCTATAACATGTTGGGAAGCAGTAGAATTAATTTAGGTTGCAAGTTTGATTTGCTACAACAGTCGATGCTCCGGAATGCTTAAACTGCTCGTATTAAATTCTTTTTGCAAAATCCATTTATTAGTTGAGTTTGGAAATTGAATAAAGAATTTAGTGAATTATGGATTAACTGGGAACCTAGTTTAATCATCTCAGTACCTTAGGAATGGAATTTAGATCAACAGAAACACACCGGATGTGGAAGGGATGAAGAACAGAGAAGAAATGGCTCAAGATTTCAAAGAGCCGGCTCTTTGGAGCAAAGAGCAGGCTCCATGGGAACATGGAACCGGCTCTAAGGGTCTTGGAGTCGCCTCCAAGACAAGGAGAGCCGGGTCCAAGTAAGAAAGAGCAGGCTCTTCAATCGGCTTCCAGTTTTAAGTTTTCTGCGATTGGTTTGGCTACGGAACTCGAATTTTGAGATTTTTAGTTTCTGTTGGAGGCTATATTGAGGTGTTTAAAGGTGGTCTAAGCTTGATTAAAATCCTTGAGAGAATATTTATGCAAAATAAAACAACTTTGTTTTAATGCGATAGTGGGCAATGCTTAATTAATCAGTTTACTGTGTTTTTGTTATGAAATGATGCAGAATTGCTTAACACTTAGAATAGCAGTTCTTAGTAATAAAATTCTCAATTAAACCTATCCCAATGTTATAAAATAAGTGTGTGGATTTAAATGGTTTAGTATGCTTATTTGGCCCTAAGTTGGTTTACAGTTTGGATGGGAGAAACTGCAAGATGTTTAAGCTTTGGTATTAAAATTCTTAGTGATGATTTGCAGTTAGTCACGTTCCAGAATTACTAATAATAAACTTGTGAACATTTATATTCTGTTTTGGTTGATTAGAATTAATTGGTTTACATGTATAACCTGTAGTATCAATTAATGGACATTTTAGAGTAGTATGGATTAAGTTTGTTAATTGACAATTATTTTATCATGCTTAATATGGAACAATTGATATTTGTACTTAATGTTTTATTGTCAATTGTGGAATGTTTGGATTGGTTGATAGTTATATTTTTATTTATTCTATCAACTACCGGATGGATTGGATTGTATGCACCGGTATGGGATGGTGACATACTAGGTTTGGATTGGCTCAAAATTGCTATATCCTACCTATACGGAATAAGGGAATGGATTAAAAATAAATCCTACTTATATTTAGGCTAAGTCAAAGAAGCTGCACAAGCTGAATGACTAGCTGGATTACTGGTTATCTATGTTAAGTCTGTGCAGTTGAATAAACTGAACGACTTACTAGATTTATTATGGATGGTTATGAACGGATTTATATATATTATTATGGTACCGTGACATGAGCTTGAGTCTCAGAGTCGACGGTTAGGGAGCATATATGTAGTAGGATGCGTAACTGGCTATGCTGGTTGTGGTGTACCCTGTTAGGCTTAGGTAGTCACGCCCACTCAAGTGCGTTTTGCATGTTGCCTTCTACTCAGGTTGAGACCCGTATCATAGTCCAACGAGAGTCCATAGTGTGGATATATATATATATATATATATATACACGACTTATATAGTTATTGTTGAGTTGGTTAGAGTGTATATGCGTATCGAGTCTCTACTTGGATTGTAGTAGGTTAGAACTTGTTTGTGGGCCTGACCCACTCCTATTTTCCAGGTGTACGTCAGTTCCAGGTTTGAGCTTGTTCGTGCTGGGCAGAGACGATTTTCCATTCTACTGACGATGTAGGACTTCCTTCCAGATATTTGATTTGGATTTTATCTTCAGTTTACTTTCATTTTAGTTTGGTTTTTAGGGATCCACTAGAGATGGATTCCCGAGTTGTTAACTTATGGAGGTTTTGGATTATTGGGATTTAAGTATATTTAATATTAACGGTTTTTATATTTAGTTTTCTTTCAGCTTAAACTTTATTTATTAAATTCATTTTGTCATCTGTGTTCGTATTACATATTAATTGTTTGATATCCCCTGAGTTTGGGCCTGGGCATGATCAACCCGTATCTCGGATCCGAGGGGTATCACAATTTATGTGTAGACAAGGATAGCACTGACAAGTTGGAGTCTCCCTGCATATGATAGGGATCTAGAGGTCCAGTGGGAGATTTTATGAGTAATCTTGTCAATGAGCATGATGCAGTGGGATACTTTGAGATTTGTAGAGATCAAAGGGACTCCCAAGTACTTGACTGGAAGTAAGCTAACCCCAATGCCAAGGAGGTTTAATATGGAAGATTCAGTGTGATGATCAATGCCAGAGAAGAAGATTGTGCTTTTTGAGAGATTTATTTCAAGTCCAGACATAGTACTAAAGTGGTCCAAGGCACACTTAAGGACCAAGACAAAAGTGATGTCCCCATGACATAAGAGAAGAAGGTCATCAGCATAGGATAAGTGGGTGATTTTGTGAGCTCCACATCTTTAATGATACTTGAAAGCACTGGTTCTCTCCACATAGTTGTGAATAATAGATGATAATTCATTCATAACAATTATAAATAGAAAGGGAGAGATAGGATCTCCTTGTCTCAGCCCTCTCTTGCCTTTAAAGTAACCATGAAATTCATCATTGATAGCAATGGTGAATGAAGGTGAGGACATACATGCTTGTATAAGTGAGATGAACTTGTGTGGGAAGCTGAGAAGTGTGAGGCATGAGATGATAAAATCCCATTTTACTGAGTCAAAGGTTTTCCTCAAATCAATCTTGATTGCACATCTAACAAGCCCGAGAAGCTCATGTGCCAAAAGGAATGGATCATTAATTTTCCTACCCTTGATGAAGGCTGCTTGTGATTGATCAATTATAAGTGGAAGGGTGGACTGCAAGTTGGTTGCCAACAGCTTTACTATGCATTTATAGACTGTATTACAGCAAGAGATTGGTCTATAGTCATGGATGGAGGATGAGTTTTGGCATTTTGGGACAAAAGGGATATATGTGTTATTGGCTTCAGCAAGCAACTTCCCATTTTTGAAAAATTCTAAAACTATAAAGAGGACAGACCTTTCTACTATGTGCCAAGCTTTGTGAAAGAAGGCTGCATTGAAGCCATCAGGTCCAGGGGCCTTATCCTTGTTGAGTTTGAACATACAACTTTGAATGTCCAAATGGGATGGGACTTCATTCAATGAGGAGTGAAGATGATCAGGAACCTGTTTAATGAAGAAGTGTTGTAGCTCTGAGGTATGGTGAGTTGATTGGGGGGAGCTTCCAAGAAGGTTTTGGAAATGGGAGACCACTGCTTGTATAATAAAGCCCTAATCCTTAATGACTTGACCATCCTTTAATGTGAGTGAGACAATTTTATTTTTGTTGTTCCTGGATGAAAAGGACTTATAGAAGAAGGAAGAGTTGCAATCACCAAGCTTTAGCCATGACATCCTAGACTTCTGCCTTAACATGTCTTCTTGTGAATTGGCCAGTAGCATAACTTCATTGATTAATGCCTTTTCCATCATTTCTAAGAGTTGAATCATTGAGGGTGATGACAAGGTCAAGTTGGCATGATTTCAGCTCCATTTTGGCAGCAAGCAACTTAGAATCAATGTCAGATAACTCTTTTTTACAGTTAAGCTTTAGGGAATGTTTGAGAAGTTTGAGTTTCTACACCATTTGATACATGGCTGTGCCTCTGATGTATGAACTCTAGACACCATGGACAGTTGGGATGAATTGGGGGTGAGAGCTCTATGCATTGAAAAATCTGAAAGGGGTACATCTTCTAGGTAGATTAAGCTCTATTGTAACTAGGATAGGGTTGTGATCAGAGATTGCAGGAGTTAAGAAGCTGCATTCTGAAAGTGGGAAAGCCGAAGTCCAACTTTGGTTGACCAATGCTCTGTCCAGTTTTTTAGCAATACATGTTGAGCCAATACTTCTGTTGCACCAGGAGTACAAAATACCACTGTACTTTAAGTCATCAAGTTCAGCCTCTTGGAGACATTCTTTGAAGTCAATCATAGCTGGACACCATCTCTGTGAGCCACCATGGGTTTTCCTTACATTTGGAATGACATTGAAGTCTCCCATAAGAAGCCAAGGAGAGGGGGAGAAGATGCCAACAAAATGGATGATATTGTCCCACAGGTACTTCCTTTCATTAACACAATTAGAAGCATAAATGAAAGTAGTAAAAAAGCTGATATTGTGTCCTATGATATTAATGCTACAGTGAATGGCTTGACCATTCACATCAATAACTGAAAGATTGAAAATGTCAAGATTCCACATAACCCAAATTCTACCTATATGAGAATAGTTGTAATTGTGGACTATGGACCACTTTAGGGATATAAATTTGTGAATGGAATCAATTTTAGCTAGGGAGACCTTGGTCTCCACTATTGAGACTAACTCAAGCTTTTTGTCAGAGATAAGCCTCTTGATTTTTAACTGCTTAGAGGGTTGATTTAACCCTCTTATGTTCTATGTGAGGAGGGCTAACATAAAAAAGGAGGGGTAACAGAACCTCCAAGATGCCTGTGGCCCTGTGAAAGGCTCTCAGACATCAACTCATTATTGTTGAAAGACTTCCTTCTAGCAGCTTTCTTCATGCTTCTGATAGTTGGATTTTTCTTTCTTCCCAATGCAGGTTGTACTTTGTCAATTGGAATAGTGGCTGAGGAAGAAGTGGTGGGGCCATTTCCAGTATGTCTGTTATGTAATTTTAGCTTCCTTTGAATATGTCCCTTTAACCCTTATAATTGAATTTAAAGACCTTAGGTGGTGAGCTAGTGACAAACTTTGAACTACAATTTTATTTGATTTCTATAATAAAGGGGAGGTAATTCATTGTTCGACTTCAATTCTAATTATTATAGTCATTAAATCAAGATTATCATTGGTATTAGATTTAAGTATATGATCAAATGATCAAATCCAAATCATGTAAAATTTTGTGGGATCCTAATATAATAATTACATTTTTAATTCATATGATGCATGTGATAAAATGAATAAGTGAGGCCATTAAAATGTTTTGAGAGATGTATTTGAAAATAAATTCTTGATAAGTCTTTCCTACCCACTTTACTTAACAAATTTAATTATTAAATAATTGTGTGCTTTTAAACTAAGCTTATGTGTTTATATTTGGATTAAATTTGATATTTCTCTATAATAAATTTCTTAATTATTGTTATATATTAATTTGTCATCATCTAATATAAGCATATGTTTATTTGCAAATATTTATCAATATCTTTCTCATCATTAACTGATGTATGTCGTATTGGTGCAGCATAGTTTTTGGACGATGAACAAAGATGTACTTGTTTGACCAGATCATACCTAAAAAGATTTTCAAATTTCAAGAAAAAGATTCTCTAGCTATCATTTCCATTTCGATTTCGATTTCGATTTCGTTTTACTACGTACTTTTGGTAAATTGGTCAAGAAAATGATTCTCTGCGTGATCACTCTCTCTCCCTTTCAACTCCTCTCTCTCTCTCTCTCCCCTCACAAAATGATTCTCTGTTTTTTGGATGATGTAAACTGCATAGTACATATTAAGAATTCGTACTCACCTTATAGTTGCATCAATGGCTCAAATAAAAAAAATAATGGAAAAGTCTAACTTCTTAAATACAATTAAAGGTTTTTAACAAAATGATTCTCCGTGGGATCACTCTCTCTCCCTTTCAACTCCTCTCTCTCTCTCTCTCTCTCTCTCTCTCCTCACAAAATGATTCTCTGTTTTTTGGATGATGTAAACTGCATAGTGCATGTTAAGAATTGGTACTCACCTTATAGTTGCATCAATGGCTCAAATAAAAAAAATAATGGAAAAGTTTAACTTCTTAAATACAATTAAAGGTTTTTAACAATAACAAAAAGAGAGAGAAAGTTAAAGAAATAAAATTGAAAACTTAAATATTAAATTTATATATATATTTTTATAAGTGAAGAATTGAACTTTTTAAGGACTGAACTTTTTATGGGGTTTGGAAGTCCTTTTAGAACTTCCAAAAAGGACGTAAGTTTGGTGCATGACTGCATGAGATGACCATGGGTTTGGAAGTCCTTTTAGAACTTCAAAAAATGTTCTCCCCAAGAAGTTTTATGTATAAATTCATAAAGGAATTAATTTTTTAATCTCTTAATCTACATTAACGATTTGTAATATTACATTAGTATCTATTTAATATAAATATATTATTTTAAATTAAAATTCAATATTATCTAACAAAAAATTTTAGGAGCTCTCACCAAATAAATATAATTGTTTTCACTCAAATTGGACATTTGGATCAAGAAGTCAGAACACTCACCTATAATGCTTAGGATAGATGATGAACTCTGATGTAAAGTAAAATAATAATAATTGTTAGTAATTCGAATATGATAATTTGTTAAGGCCTTAACTAAACAAATATGAATTATGATTAATCTTGTTCGATAATAATTGTTAGTAATTTGAATATGAATTTTGATTGATCTCGTCCAATAATAATTCGATCCAAAATAATATAATATATAATATTTATATATTATTAAAATATTGTTTAGCATTATTTTTTCCTTCTTCTCCCATCTTTTCTATTTTGTCTCTCTTTATTATTTTTTTTCTTTTATAAAAAGTCAAATACCTAGTTTTCTTCTCTTTTGTTGTTTATATATTATTTTTCTTCTTTCGCTTGTATCTGTTTTTTTCCCTGGTCTTTGTTTACCATTCTCTTTTGCTGTTGATTTTTTAAAACAAAATATATATATATATATATATATATATATTTGGATTTGGTTATTGATTGAATTTTGGATCTAGTTATTATATTGAATATTCGATAGCAAATCAAATATAAATTCATTTTTAATTAACAGGTCGTGTTATAAATCGAATCGAGTCAAACTTACTCTCCTCTTATTCGGATCGGATCAGTCCCGTTTAAAAGGCCACTACACAACCATCTCACATGTCTCCCCTCTATAATACAAACATTTTAGAATTATACTTGCTCCAGTGACCACTACGTCAAGTTTAGATTTTATTTAATGAATTTGAATTTTAAGTGTTAGAAAATTTTTATTAGAATTTTAAGGGTTGAATTACTGAAGTCCTTTGATTAGTATGAATAATTGAAGTCTCAAATTATTTATTCTATAATTTGCCCTACAATGGCATTCGGGACCTCTGACCAAGTAAGCCAGGTATTATATATATATATATATATATATTTCGGTTCATGGTGCTGAGATAGAATTACAACTGCTTATGCAAAAGTTGAGGACTTCAGTCTTCAATAGAATTACATACAAACATTATTGTGACACTACAAGTTGGTTTCGTATCGTATGCCAAACCTTATTACTCACACTTGTTTTATTGGAGTTGACTACTTTCTGCGCACACATATATATATATATATATATATATATACTCCAATTACGGAGTACTTCGGTAAACCAACTTTGGGGTAGGTCGGACGTCCAATTCCTCTCCTTCCTTCCCAACAACAACAACTTTTATGATGGGGAGAAGGGGGAGTCAGGGCCAGTGACAAACTTTGAATATGTCCCTTTTGCCCTTATAATTGAATTTAAAGACCATATGTCCACATAGGTGGTGAGCTAGTAACAAACTTTAAACTTCATATATTGCCTTAATTAATCATACAATTTTATTTGATTTCCATAATAAAGGGGAGGTAATTCATCATTCGACTTCAATTCTAATTATTATTATAGTCATTAAATCAAGATTGCTATTGGTATTAGATTCGAGTATATCGATCAAATGATGAAATTCAAATCATATAAAATTTTGTGAGATCCTAATATAATAATTACATTTTTAATTCATATAATGCATGTGATAAAATGAATAAGTAAGGCCATTAAAATGTTTTGAGAGATGTATTTTGAAAGTAAATTCTTGATAAGTCTTTCCTGCTCGCTTCACTTAACAAATTTAATTATTAAATAATTGTGAGCTTTTAAACTAACCTTATGTGTTTATATTTGGATTAAATTTGATATTTCTCTATAATAAATTTCTTAATTATTATTATATATTAGTTTGTCATCATCTAGTATATATATATATATATATTTTATAAAAAATCTTTTATTCATTTTTCATACCCTAATTCATAAAAGATTTTCTTACAAATTCTATATCTATGAGATGAAGGAGAGAGATTATTAAATCTACACCATTAATAAATACACATACACCAACCAGCATCTATCACTCTCCAACTCAATAAATGTTTTGATTCACCTAAAAGGTATAGACACTATAATTAATTGGTTATCATTAATTATCAAATTAAATGTATTTTATTATTAATTTCTTTTATAATATAACTGACTTCTCACATCATCAAATACGGATAGAGCCTCTTTCAAATACTTTTGAAGTATAAGCATTTTTTTTTTTGTAAATATTTATCCACATCTTGCTCATCATGCACTCAAAAGATTCTAAAAGGTACCCAATCTTCCATTCTTCCCCTAGCCGTGGGAGGGACCCACCAGGGTTCACACACGTGAACATATTCTTATTGGTATCCCTAATGAAAATTATCCACAAATTTGCCATCTAATTCATTGACAACTAAACGGGATGTGAAATTTATGTTAATTAATGGTTAGCTTAAACTTATCATTTAAGAGAGAGAGAGATATATATATATATATAGGGTAAATTACGCATATACCTCTTATGATTAGGTTATTTTTTAGTTAGTTAAAAATTTTTTAACTTTTGTTTCAAATTTTCATTTAAGTCTTAATTTACTTTTTGATCTCAAATAGATGCGAATACTCTCAAATTTCTAAATATTAACGTACAAAATATTTTTAATATCAAATGACACAAAAGCCCCTCTATAATTTTGAGTTTTATCCAACCTCCTCTTCTCCTCTGTGCGGTCTCTCTTCCTCCGATGCGGATTTCGTCCTCCAACCCTTGAAATCTAACACAAAAACATTAAAAAATATATGGATTACTCATCACTGAAATCTAACCCATCAAAAAACCAATTTAACCACAAAAACAGACTCCACTCGCTGTCGTTCCACTTCCGCCAGAGGCACAGAGTCTTGAGCCGCTTCAGTTCAGGTAGGTGGGCCTATTTTGTCATCAACTTGCCTCGCCGTCATCCACTAGTACTGTGCGGGATTGATGGGTGAGTTGAGGATGTCCTTTATCAGCTTCAATTTCCAAAAAAATATGTTAAAGAAATGAATAATTACAAATACACATAGATATATCTATATATTGATATATATATATATATATATATATATATATATATAATCTATACAAAACATTCCAAACAAACCCAGTTTGTTTTGAATGTTTGATATATATTAGATCAGTGAAGTATTTCTTATACCAGTAAACATGGGGTTCTGGTGGTGGCAGGTTGTGGCGGAGATAAGAGTTCTGGTAGTGGGAGGTGGTGATGATGGTACGAGGAGGAGGTAGAAGAGGAAAGGTGTATGGTGAGGGTATTTTGGTTAAAAAAATAAGTAATGGGAGGTAAAAGGGTAACATAGTTATTTAACACATTAAAAGTACTATAACTCACCAAAAATTGATATTTGAAGTTTAAATGAAATGTTAAACGATTAATTCAAATATAAGTGTAATTTAAAACTAAAATGTTAATTTAATTGATAAATAGTTTAACATCAGGGGATCTGAGTGTAATTTACTTTTTTTTTTTAAATTATTTTTATTGCTACATTATCAAATGTTACCTTATGAAAATAGAGGGGTGCTAAACATAGTCGCGCCTGAAACTGTAGAATCATTTTTTTTTTTGATAATTAATTACTATTTATCTCTAACTTCCTTTTAGGGCTCTCAGTATGTATAATTACTATACTAGTCTCTCATCCGTAGAGAGAAACTTAGAAATCATTCACGGTTTCATCCAGAGCTATATATTGAATACAGAGAGTATGAATCTGAAAAAATCAGATCTGAAGAGAATCGAAGCTGAAAACTTGTTTTTTTAGAGAGAGAAAAGGACGAATGCAAGAAAACCAAATTATAGTTTTTTTTCATTTGATTTTTTTTTATCTGAAAAACAACCTAATACTTCAAAACAGAGAATATGGATCTGAAAAAAATCATATTTGAATTTCAAACATTTAACTTCAAAAAAAGAAATTTTAGAAAGAGAACCAGATTATAGTATTTTTTTACCTGATTTATTTTATTTTATTTTTTTATATTTTTTAATTTGAAAAATCAGAGCAATACTTCGAATATAGGAAAATTTTAGAATTGAACTTCAAACATTTAGATATGGACTTTTGTAAAAAAAAAAAATTTTAGAGTGAGATGGAATAAAGAGAGAATTTTCGCAAATAATTTCTCGGTTTCTTTTTAAGAATAAAAGGCTGGTATAATAATTATACATAATGAGAGCTCCAAAAGGAAGTTAGTAGAAAAATAGTAATTTATTATCGGGAAAGAAAATACATGCGTCAATAATTAAAATTGCGACTGAGATTTAACAGTCGCACCCGCGACTGTGTTTAGCACCCCTCATGAAAATATATAAAAATATTAAATTGGTGTTTTAATTTTTTGTCACCTTTCAAAACTATGCAAAACAAAACAATTTTTATCAAAAATATTTTATTCACTGCTCACTGTTACAGTATACGGACAAAAACAAAAACACCAAGGTAGTACTTTGATCATTTGGCTAATCATATTATTGCAGCTAATAACAGAGGATAATAGTGCAATAAGAAGTTTTAGCAACCTGAATTAAAATTAATGAATGAAACTTATTTTTGTACTAGTACCTTGAACTAATTTTAGTTAAGTTGTCCAAATCAAAAATTAATTAATAATTAGATTAAACAAAATAAATATATGATAACTGTGCAGCTTAAAGCATGCGTCTTCATATTTATGATTTCTATAAAATAGAAGTAGAAAGTACAATATATATATATATTGTGATTTTCATTAAACAAAAAATAGTTTAAAGAAGCTTAAATACAGGAAAAAAATAATTAAAGATGAAAGTTAGAGAATGTCATTAAGGGAGATATTTTAAGTCCATAACATAATATTGATATGAAATGTAATTGAATAATGTTACAAGAGTCATTTCCTTTCATTTTTTGTTTTTTACCAAGGCAAACACTGCAAACAACCAAACCAACTACAAAGACAAAGATAACCTATCGCTGAAAGCACACTCCAATAATTGGAATGGATAGAACTAAAGCACTTGATCCTCAATCACATGAGGTTTTGAGAGCTTGACAGCCTCATGAGCTAAAACATTTGCTTCTCGACGAACATGAGCAAGATGAGCCCCTTCAAAGCAGTTTGTATGTCATACATAATTGTATCAATTTCAACTGGACAAGGTTGTGTCCCAAGCACTGTAGCACACAAAATAGCAGAATCACTCTCAAAAAGAAGATTACGAAAGTGAAAGCGCATAGCCCAGAGAATAGCAGCCCGTAATACAAACGCCTCTGCCATGAGGGCCGAGCAAGCCTTAAAGTGTTTAAGAATCACAACTTCCTTCAATACACCATTATGGTCACGGAAAACCACCCCACCACCAGCTAAACACCGGTTTTTCCTAAAGGCGGCATCTATATTACACTTTAAAGCACCCACAGGAGGGGGATTCCAGGAACAACAATTTGACACATTCCGTGCAGAGGAAGAAAAATGCTGATCCAGGATGTCTGAATTAGCATCTTTAAACTCCCAAAAAGCTGCAGTCACCATCTTACTAACCTTATTCAGACAAAGCATAACCTTGTCAAACACAAAACTATTCCTGGCTTTCCAAATAGCCCATGCATAAAACGCCACCAAACATGCTGCATCCTCCCCTTTCTTACACACCGATACCCACCACTCCGCAAAATTTGATATTGGCTAGGATGCAAAATCCAAACGTAAAGGAGAAAGTTTCCACACTTGCAAAGAGAAAGGACATACCAAAATATGATGCTCTACAGATTCAGGCTCCTCATTACAGCAAGAGCACCCATCATCAAGGCTTAGACCTCGTTTCTTCAGCGCCACTTTTGTAGGAAGGTCTCCATGAACACACTGCCACAAAAAATATTTAATCTTAGGTGGGGCCAAACAATCCCAAACTTTTCCCCAACAACTATGTTGAAGCGGAGATGATGATCGATGGAGAAATTGATCGATGAATCATTGGGAAATGCTTTATAACGCTTTATTAGTTAAGTTATATAAAAAGAGAGTGGGAGCATGGAAGTGACAAAATTTAAGTCACATAGAGTGGAAATAGGAGTAAAAGTGCGCGAAGTATGAGAGCGGGAGCGCACTTAGAACATAAGAGCAACACTCGATTAAAAGGATTGTGTAACTTAATTTATTAGTGTATTTTTTCTTTCCAAAAATTAAAATTATATTTTACTTATACAAATTTGATGTCGAGCAAAAAAAAATTTCACAAGGGTATCCGGCATTAGAAACTCTGATTTGTTTTGTTAGTCATTTTACAACAAATTTCAAGAATATTACTAGGAAAAACAAAACAGTTTTTAGACGTAAAAAAAAAAAAAAGTCATTTAAATTTAGAACCCTTCTTAACTCGGTTTTCGAGAAAATGCTTATTGAAAATTCGACACATATTTTCAAACTATTTAAAAAAAGAAAAGCATTTGTTTATTTGCAAGTATTTATCAATATCTTTTTCATCATGAACGCAAAAGATATTAGGAGGTATCCATTCTTTCCCCAGCTGTGGATGGGGACCCCACCACAGATCACACATGTCAAAAGATTCTTAGTGGCATCCCTCATGAACAACTAACCGGGATGTGAAATTTATGTTAACTAATGGTTGGTTTAAAATTATTATTTAAGATATTTTTTTTCCAAAAAAGATTATTGTTCATTGCTATATTATCAAATGATACGGTACGAAAATATATAAAAATATTAAATTAGTGTTTTAATTTTTTGTCATTATTTACTAAACGTTTTAATACGGTACAAAACAAAATAATTTTTGCCAAACAAGTTTTCTTCACTGGTCCCCACTACACTACCAGGTAAAAACAAAAACACCAAGGCAATACTTTGATCATTTGGCTAATCATATTACTGTAGCTAATAACATAGGGATTATAGCGCAGTAAAAAGAAGTTTTAGCAACCTGAGTCAACTTGTTTTTGTATTTGTAGCTTGAACTAATTTTAGTTAAGTTGTCCAAACAAAAAATCAATTAACAATTAGATTAAACAAAATAAATATAGGCAAGAGTGCAAAAAACCCCTGAAGTTTCACCAAGTAAGCACACTATCCCATGTTGTATAAAAGTGAGCAAGTTAGTTCTCTTAGTTTCAAAAGTAAGCAACTTGCCCCTTTACATTTCGCCTCCAACCATTTTCCACTCGATGTTATTGTGTATTTACCACACTACCCCCTATAATTAACTTTTTTTAATAAAAAAAATAATAAAAGGCAAAATATCTTAAATTCCCTTTATAATAAAGTGAGGTATTACATGGCTCTAAATTGACTTAAGTGTTGTAACTCCTCATGTGCGTCTCTGCCTGGTTAATTTATATGACGCGGGCCGAATGGGTTTTTTTTTTTTTTTTTTTTTTTTTTTTTTTTTTTTTTTTTTTTTTTTTTTTTAGAATTGGAGAACCCGTATTCATTAACTTTTCCCTCATCTGTATTTTAATTTATTATTATTATTATTATTTTTGTAACACTTCCTCATTTGCATTCATGGCCTAGTTCAGTAGAGAGCAAAAAAATAAAAAATCATTTAGAGCACAAAACAACTAGCAACTTATCGAAGTTTCAAGCAAATAAAATCCTTGAAAGCTATTTTAAGGCGAGAAATGAGGAAGGCTTTGAGGCCAAAAATAGATTTACAATCCCAGATTTCAAATCATATATAAGAGGGGTTTTGACTACGTACCTTTCATAGTTGTACTATATCCTCAGCGATATTGTATTACATTACAAACCATTTGACATAGTCTAATTCTCAAAACTCTTCTAGTAGCTAGAAAAGACAAAAGTGAAATAAATGCACATGAACATATATATATATATATATATATATATATATATTGTCCAACAATAATTGAGGGGTATATAAATGTTTAAATGAATTGACATTGGAGGGACTGAAGGAGAGTATAGAGAGTAGATGTAAATGGAAAGGAGAGAACAAAAATAAGTTTGATTGGAACAAATGAATGCAAAAGCCTTTTTCTAGGAAGATGGGGTATAACGGTTGGAGGGTACTTTCGGAATTAATAAAAAAATATCAATTATGTGCAGCACAATATGGTAAGAAAGTGGTTGGAAGTAAAATGAAAGGGGACAAATTATTCACTTTTAAAATGAGAAGGACTGACTTGCTCATTTTTATACCACATGAAGTATTCTGCTCACTTATAAAACTTCAGGATAATTTTTACACTTTTGTCATAAATATATGATAATTGTGTGGCTTAAACAGACGTGTCTTCATATTTATGATTTCCAAAAACTAAATGTAGAAAGAACAATATATATATATATATATATATATATATATATATATATATATATATATATATTGTGATGATTAAAGATGAAAGTTAGAGAATATCATTATCGTAGATATTTAAGTCCTTAACAGAATATTGATATGAAGTGTCCAATGAACAACACAGAGATTAAATTGACTACCCATTCTCGGCGTCTCTCGGTGCAAAATTGAATGATGTTACAAGGATCATTTCCTTTCATATTTAAGTAACCAAGAAATTGATCCACGAACTAAAGGCAAACCCTTATTGATTAAGTCACGTAAAGTAAAAGTGGTAGCGCGATAGTGGCACAATTGAAGTCGCATAGAGTAAAAATAGGAGTGAAAACGCATGAAGCGTGAAAGCGAGAGCGAGCTCAAAGCATAAGAGCAACACAAGAACGATTGTGCGAAACAATATTTTTATAAAAATGAACTAAATTTTGACTCTATTTAATTTAAGAGACAACTTAACTGGAGAAAACTCATTTGAAGTTTCTGTATATTGCACAAATCAAATAATAGTGGGAAAACCTAGCTTCTTAAATACTATTAATGTTTTTTAACCAAAAAAAAAAAAAAAATGAATCACCCTGACTGAATTAAGCTTACCGGAACATCAATGGGACATTAGAAACTTGGATTTGTTTTGTTTAGTCATTTTACAACAAATTTCAAGAATATTACTGGGAAAAACAAAACAATTTTTAGACAATTATAAAAAAAAAAATGTCATTTAAAATTGGAACCCTTCTTAACTCCCTTTTTGAGAAAATGTTTATTGACAATTTGACAAATGTTTTCAAACTATTTTTTTTAAGAACAAAAAATATTTTTATAAAAATAAACTAAATTTTGTCTCTATTTAATTTAGAGATAACTTAATTGGGGAAACCTCATTTGAAGTCTGTAGGTGCAAAATTTCGCCCAACCAATAATGATTAAGAGAAATAAAACAACTCACTCAATAAACAATAAAAAAAAACAAGAACAGTATATATAGAAGCATAGAATTGCTTGATCCTTTTATTGGAGGTCTGGGCCTTGATCGGTTGGTCAATTACATATCAACCTTCGCAATAGTACGAATCATTGTAAAATAGGGCTATTGGTCGGGTAAGTCGAACCACTGGGACTGCGCAAATCTATGGCAACCTAAGTGTCTAGAGTCATTTTAGAGTGATAAGGGGTGTTCATAGAGGGTTTGCTTTGTTTGTCACTAAACTACAAATTCAGAATGCATAAAACAATAAATTGAAGGAGATTAAAAGAGAAGATTTAGAGAAGGAAGTCTAGGGAAGTGAATCCACTCCAAACCTCTACACAAGCTAATTATATGATTGATTTGGGAAATTAATGTAGAAATGATCTTGATGAATAGCAATTCATGACTACTATAACATCTTCAAGAAATTCAATTAATTAAAATGTAAGAACGACCTATCAAAGCTCCACATGCTTAAATTACCTAAACTATGGTGCAATCCTCAACATGCTCACTAAGCTAGAGATTGTCAAACAAGTAATCAATTGATGAGAGCACATGATAACAAGTCACAAGGTTAATCCATCAAAAGAAATTCTTAAGCAATGAATTAACAAGCCACTCAAAATCATGCCATTAAAATCATTCCATTGTCTTAGCTCCATTGTCACTATGAAACAACAAGCCATACAACCATGAGATTAAATCATCTAAGACAAGAGTATTTAATACAACATGATCTTTAGAACATTAAAACATCCATTACATTATGTAACATGCTCTAGATTATGGAACTAGTCAAATACACATTTCATTCCCCAAAATATATCAAAAACTAGACATGCTTACAAGGAGGAGTTTCATCACCTCCCTAGATGGAGGTTTAGTTATCCATGGATACAAAAATGGAAGAAAAAGAAGCCTCCATCTCCATTTTCGAGCTCCTACTGTAGCACTCAAGAACACCACCCTCTTTGCTCTCTTCTCTCTCCTCCCCTCCTCTAAAAATGAAGGATAGGATATGTGTGTGGCTTTGCTTCCCTCTTATCTAGATCAAGACCCCAACCAAGGCTCTCTCTCCTCCCTCCAAAAACATTTCCAACCACTCCATAAAGAAGGTAAGTAGAAATGAGGAACCCAATGCACAAGTGGCTGAAATGAGCCATTTCTGAAGTGCAATCTGCTTGAATTTCGAGCACTCGAAATAGGGCCTCGAGCACTCGAAAATGGAGCAGATTGCTCCATGCTTGCTTTGCTTTGCTTTGCCCGGACCTACTTTGATAAAATGGCCATAACTTTGTGCTCCGAACTCTGAATGATGAATTGTTTGAAGATTTGGAAAGCTGATTCAGAGATCTAAAAACTTTATGTTTTGGTAAAGATCCAATTCTCAAGTCTGGTTGGTCGAAATTGAAGAGCAAGGCAGAAACTCATTGCTGCCAGGCAGTTCTGAGCACCTCTAATAAGAAGATCATAACTCTCTGCTCCAAACTCTGAATGACAAACCGCTTGAAGATTTGGAAAGCTGATTCAGAGCTCTAAATCTTTCATGTGAAGAGGGAAGTCCAATTCTTGAGTTTGGTAGGTCAAAATGGCGAACAAACTTTGGGCTTCACTGCTGCCAGAATTTCAGAATTGGCACCTTGATATTCAAAAACTCTACAAAACACCCTTCTTGCTCCTTTATTTCAATTGAACCTGAAAATGCACAAAAACATACAAATGAAAGTAATCTGCATAATTAAACAAACAATGGACTTAACTAATGTAATTAAGGGCGCTTGAATATGCAATATTCGGCGCTTATCACACCCCCAAACTTACATTTTGCTAGTCCCTTAGCAAAACTACAATGAAAAACTTAATGAAAAGACAACCATGGGCATGCTACTACAAAAATATGATCCATGGTAAAATGAGATATATACATAGCTCAAAAATAACTTGAAACAGAAAAAGAGCTGGAGATGGGGTCATTGGGAAGACTACCTTGCATATATGAAGCATTGATACTAAACACATTTCAACATGCATGTATCAACACCATAGTCCATATAAATAACTCAATTATCATCTCTTAAATGGAAATCAACTCTAACTTCAGTGAAAGTGGATTGGATTCTCAACATGCGGCTTTTACTTTCTTTTCCAATTCCAAGACACGAGTTTTCAAATCACTGAATTCCCTTTTAAATGAAGTCCCTAAGGCATGAATTTATTACTAAACAAAGCTGACAATTTATTGTAACTCAGAAGCGAAACATAGAATGGTTGTGCAATGCTGAAGTCCCTTAAGCTTTCTAACCAACTTATGTAGCAAGCGTTAGGCCAACAGCTCCCAAACCAGATGGCTTTAGGTTGTTAAGTGTAGAGACACTCCAAAGGGCTTAATAGCTCAAGTTGGAAAGGCTACGAACTCCAGCAAACCATGCTTATTACAAGTTTATTTTTTGAATGACCGTGCAATGTTTAAGTCCTTTAAGCTTTCTAACCAACCCTTGTAGCAAGCGTTAGGCCAACAACTCCCAAACCAGACGGCTTTAGGGTGCTAAGTGTAGAGACACTCCTAGGGCTTAATAGCTCGAGTTGGAAAGGTTACGAACGTCAACTGGTCATTATTTTCTTTCTTTCTCAGTCTTTTTTTTTAGACAACTTAAATCATGCCAAAGATATTCATTTATCAGGTTCATCAAATCAAATTAACTAGGCCAAGGTCAAGGTCGATCAAGTTGCATGCCTCACAGTTTAGTTTCCAATGTGCATATGTGCATTGTGAAGCTTAAAAGAGTGTCAAATCCAGCAAGAATCTAATTGAGACATTTATGCAGACTAATTTGAATCCACATGATCATTTCAACTCAAATTTTTCTTTATTTTCAAAAATGTCAATTGCTTCTATACACAAAGTATTAAACATATGCTTCATCTCCGACAAGTGTCAAGTTATACTATCATTGCTTAGCAAAAATGTGAAACCAAAAATGTCCTATTGCACCCCCAAACTTGAATGTCACAGTGTCCTCAATGTGTGAAGACAAGTGAAACAAAATAAGAGCAAAGAAGGTAAAAGAACAATATTACCAAGTGGAGTGACGAATGCAAAAATATCCATCGATGTGAATGCGCAAAAGTGTCCCCCAAACTTGGACAGGAAGACCTGTCAAAACATAACTACTATACACAAGTAAAAGCATAGGCTTTTAAGAAAAATCAAAACAGAAATAAAAATAGTCTCATGAATTAGATGGCAAGATAAAAATCTAAACAAAACCCAAAAATTTATGTATTTATTTATTTATGTAGTATATATATATATATATATATATATATATATATATATATATATATATTTATATGAAAAGCATGCATGAGGGTGGGCATGCATGGGGTTGCCGAGAGTGGTGGGAGGTTGGTATGGGAGATGCCGAGATGGTTGAGGGTGGGTTTGGAAGTGGGTTGGTTGCAGGAGGCTCATGCATGGTGCATGTCGGTTACATGGAAGTGGGTTGGCATGGAAGGGTGAGGATGAGGTGTTGGTTAGGTTTGAAATGGTGTTAGAGAGTGGAGGTGCTGAGGGAGTGAAGGGATGGGAAGGTGAGTGGGGTTGCATAGATGGCTCGGGTTTAGAGTGATAATGGAATGTGGGTTGAAGTGGGTGTCGAGCAAGATGGTCATTGGGTTGGATTGCCGAGAAGGAGGTGAGGTTGGTTTGTTTTGAGGTTGGTGGTTGAGGCTCGGTTGGATAAGTTGGGTTGCATGGTTAGCTGCTGCAGGTGGGTTGTGGAAATTGCTGAGAGAGAGAGATGGTTTTGGGCATGCATGAGGTTGAGGTGGAGGGAATTTCGAGCACTCAAAATGGGATTTCGAGTGCTCGATTTGAAGACAGAGAGTTCGGTATGTTGGGTTGCAGTGGGATAGCAGCGGCGAGCACTCGAAGCTTGGCCTTCGAGTGCTCGAATTGGAGACAGTGGTTGCGGGATGTTGGGCTGAAAATTTAGAGCACTCTAAATGGAAGCTAGAGTGCTCTAAATGAAGGCAGTGATGCATGCAAAATTGGTGTGGTAATTTGGAGAAATCTGAATGGGATTTAGAGTGCTCCAAAATTAGGCAGTGAGCTTGGGATTGATGGTGAAGACATTTGGAGCACTCAAACTGGAATTTGGAGGGCACGAAATTGGCTCAGTAGCTTGGAAATGAATTGGCACTTGGAGATTGAATGTTTCAGCCAACTTGAATGCATGGAAGATCTTGCATGGATGGATTTGCATGGCTAGATTTTGAGTTCATGGATGAAATGGATTGAAATTTTGCATGGATGGAAAAAATTGAAATTTTTCATAGGAAATGAAAATTGTTCATGGAAATTTTTTTTTTTTTTTTTTTTTTCTTTAATGATGCATGCATGAATTTAAATTGCATGGAAAAATTTACAACTTTTACAACATCACATAAAGCATGAATGAAATTTCTGAAGAAGATTTTTAAACTTTGCAAATTCATCCCATTCCAATGCATGGATGAAAAAGTTTTTTTTCAAACTTTGCACTGCACACAATGCATGGATGAGTTTAAGAAAATTTTCAAGCTTTTTGCAACATGATGCAAAATGGATAGAATTCTCAAAAATGAAAATTTCAAGCTTAAAACATTTCAACATGATGCAAAATGGATAGAATTCTCAAAAATGAAAATTTTAAGCATAGAGAATTTTTGAAAATTTGCATGTCAGTCCTAAATTCAAGCCATGCATGGAAATTTTTTTTTAAACCTTGCACTTCATCTCCAATGCATGGAAAGTTTTGGGGAACCATGATCCAACAATGCATTGAAAATGAGAGGTTGTGCACATGAGTTGCATGCCAAAGATCCTATGAAATTGCTAGAAAGCGATGGAAATTTCTGGGAATGAAAATTAGAGCTGAGAAGGTCTAAGAGGCCGGTCTAAAATTGCGGAACACAACTGAAGACCATTTCAGAAAAATCAAAATTTTGGCTTTTCTAAACCATTTCCCAGAAAATTTCAAGGCACGAGCAATTTGAGAAGGTAGGGAAGCTTGGAACAGCGAAATAATTTCTTCCCTTGCTTTGCTAAATTTAATGTCGATAGCTAGACGAAGTTAGAGTTGGCACTAATCCTCATAAATTGGGTCCGTCAAGAGGACTTCCTCAACTTTTCGGGTTGGGATTGTGCCATCAATGCAAGGCTTAAGCCGTTGGCCATTAACCTTGAAGAGTGATCCTTTTGCAGGATCATGAAGTTCGATTGCTCCATAAGGAAAGACAGTAGTGACAATGTATGGACCATCCCATCTTGACCGGAGTTTACCGGGAAAGAGTTTTAAGCGGGAATTGAAAAGCCAAACCTTTTGTCCGGGGGCAAAAGACTTCTTGACGATGTGTTTGTCATGAAAAGCTTTAGTCTTTGCCTTGTAGATTTTTGCACTTTCATACGCGTCATTACGCAATTCCTCAAGTTCATTTAATTGCAACGCACGATTAGAGCCGGCTTGTTTGAGATAAAAATTGAACCTTTTTATGGCCCAATAAGCACGGTGCTCTAATTCTACAGGGAGATGACATGCTTTGCCAAAGACAAGTCGATATGGTGACATGCCAATGGGTGTCTTATAAGTTGTCCGGTAAGCCCAAAGTGCATCGTTTAGCCTTAATGACCAATCTTTGCGGTCCGGTCTAACCATTTTTTCCAAAATGTGCTTAATCTCCTGGTTAGAAATCTCTACTTGACCACTCGTTTGAGGGTGGTAAGGTGTAGTAACCTTATGAATGACGGAATACTTGATAAGGACGGATTTGAGATAACGATTTCGGAAATGAGATTCGCCATCACTAATGATTGATCGGGGCGTACCAAAATGACTAAAGATATGGGACTGAATGAATTGGATCACGACTTTATGATCATCGGTTTTGGTAGCCTCGGCTTTAACCCATTTAGACACATAATCCACCGCTACAAGGATGTACTCATAGCCATAAGAAGATGGAAATGGTCCCATGAAGTCAATCCCCCACACATCAAAAATTTCAACAATTAAAATGTTGGTGAGGGGCATCATGTCTCTTCGGGACATGGATCCAAGTTTTTGACATCGTTCACACGATTTGCAAAAATTGTATGCATCCCGAAACAAGGTAGGCCAAAAGAATCCGCTTTGAAGAACTTTGTTAGCGGTCTTTTTGGCACTGAAATGGCCTCCACAAGCAAGAGTATGGCAAAAATTTAGAATGCTTGTGGTCTCGGTTTCAGGAATGCATCGCTGGATGATTTGGTCCGGGCAATACTTGAATAGTTCCGGATCTTCCTAAATGAAATGCTTGACTTGGGAGAAAAACCGGCCCTTCTCTTGTTTGGACCAATGAGTTGGAATTTTACCAACCGCAAGATAGTTGACAATATCCGCAAACCATGGAAGATTGAAATGTGAAACTTGAAGAAGTTGCTCATCCGGAAAGGAATCACGGATGGCTGCGAATTCGGAAGAGTTTTCAATAAGTAAGCGAGAGAGATGATCGGCGACAACATTGTCGGTCCCTTTTTTGTCCCGGATGTGAATGTCAAACTCTTGAAGTAAGAGGATCCATCGAATTAAACGGGGTTTTGTCTCTTTTTTCGCTAACAAATGCCTAAGAGCGGCATGATCCGAAAAGACGATGACCTTGGAGCCAAGAAGATAAGAGCAAAATTTATCCAAGGCGTACACTACAGCTAGCGATTCTTTTTCAGTGGTGGTGTAGTTCAATTGGGCATCGCAGAGAGTCTTGCTGGCATAATAAATGACATGCGGAAGTTTATCCACACGTTGGCCCAAAACCGCCCCTAATGCATAGTCGGATGCATCACACATGATCTCAAAGGGAAGAGACCAATTAGGCGGTTTCATGATTAGGGCGGATGAGAGAAGAGTGCGAAGTTTAATGAAAGCTTCCATGCAAGCGTCATCAAAATTGAACGGAACATCCTTAGCTAAGAGATTACACAAGGGCCGTGAGATTTTGCTAAAATCTTTGATGAAGCGACGATAGAATCCGGTATGGCCAAGAAAAGAACGGATTTGACGGACGGAATTCGGAGGAGGAAGATTAGAGATCAACTCAACTTTTGCCTTGTCTACCTCGATTCCCCGTTTAGAAATGACATGTCCTAAAACAATGCCTTCTTGGACCATGAAGTGGCTTTTCTCCCAACTTAGAATGAGATTCGTCTCTTTGCATCTTTGGAGCACCAGAGACAAATTTTTGAGACACGAGTCAAAGGAGGAGCCAAATACGGAAAAATCGTCCATGAAAACTTCCAAGAACTTTTCAACCATATCCGAGAATATAGACTTCATACACCTTTGGAACGTTGCCGGCGCATTGCAAAGCCCAAAAGGCATGCGTCGATAGGCAAACGTACCAAAGGGACATGTGAATGTTGTTTTCTCTTGATCTTGGGGGGCGATTGTCACTTGGTTATAGCCGGAATAACCATCAAGAAAACAATAGAAGCTTTGGCCGGCTAGCCTTTCTAGGATTTGATCAATAAATGGGAGTGGGAAATGATCTTTCCTAGTTGACGAATTGAGTTTCCGGTAGTCAATGCACACACGCCACCCGGTGGTAGTTCGTCGTAGCACGAGCTCACCCGCCAAATTTTCAACAACGGTGAGACCGGATTTCTTGGGAACAACTTGTGTGGGGCTCACCCACTTGCTATCAGAGATAGGGTAGATGATTCCCGCATCTAGCAATTTGATCACCTTTTTCATGACCACTTCCTTCATATTTGGATTTAACCGGCGCTGGACCTCTCTAGTTGGCTTTGCGTCATCCTCCATATGAATGCGGTGCATACAAATGGAGGGGTCAATTCCTTTCAAATCTGCCACTGTCCAACCAATAGCTTCTTTATGCTCTTGGAGCACCGCTAAAAGGTTGGTCTCTTGGTCTTTTTGAAGGTTCGAGGCAATGATGACCGGAAGGGTTTGCTTTGGACCAAGGAATACATACTTGAGATGGGTCGGGAGCGGTTTAAGCTCAAGTTGTGGCGGAGATAGCAATGATGGGACCAGAGGAGTAGTGGAAAGTTGGGGAAGTGGTTCTTTTGGAATTTTTCAAGGAGGTACATCCATGATAGCATTAATATCAAGCAAGGAATTGACTTCTTGAATGGCTTGATCAACATCAAAGTTTGAGAAGTCAAAATGGGACATGCAAGTTTCAAGAGGATCTTTGCTTAGAATGAAGGGGAGAGATTCTTCGACCACTTCATCAATGACATCCATAAAAAAACAATCATCCTCATTGGAGGGATGTTGAGTTACATGAAAGATGTGGAGTTTGACTTGCATGTTTCCAAAAGCAATGTCCATCACCTCGATTCGGTAATTAATTGATGCATTAGCCGTGGCTAAAAATGGCCTACCAAGGATCACAGGAATGTGCTTTTTTGGGTCATGGACCGGTTCCGTATCAAGAACTACAAAATCTACCGGGAAGTAGAATTTGTCCACTTTGATGATAACGTCCTCGAGAATACCTCGTGGATGCTTGACCGATCTATCGGCAAGTTGCAAAACCATGGAAGTCGGCTTAAGATCTCCCAAACCAAGTTGTAGGTAGATTGAATATGGAATTAAATTCACACTAGCTCCTAAGTCAAGGAGGGCCTTCTCGATTTTTCTGTCACCAATGACACAAGAGATTGTGGGGGCACCCGGATCCTTATACTTCGGATGAGTGCTGTGCTGAATGATAACACTAACATTTTCAGTCAACCTCACCTTTTTTGGCAAATGATTTTTGGAAGTGCACTTTTGAGTGCACAAATCTTTGAGAAATTTTGCATAGGGAGGGATTTGCTTGATAGCATCCAAGAGGGGCAAGTTAATCTTCACTTGCTTGAAAACTTCCCACATGTCTTGAATTTTACAATTCTTGTTCCCAAAATGTGTCGACTCTTGAAGACGTTGAGGAAGCGGAGCTTTTGGCTCATAAGTAGTTTCCACATTTGGGGTGACATGTGTGGGATTTCCGTGAATGGTATTTGGACAAGAATTTGGATTGGAAGAGCTTGGATTTGGATTAGAAGAGCTTGGATTGGAAGAGCTTGGATTTGGATTGGAAGAGCTTGGATTTGGATTTTTCAAAGGAGAAACTTCCTCACTTTTGTCTCCATCGACCTTGTTGTTGACCACTTTACCACTCTGAAGGGTAATGATAGCTTGAACATGCTCAAGACTCGGCCACTCGGAGAAGGGGTTTCATCAATTGCATGAATCCCTCTAGGATTTTCAAATGGTTGAGCGTGAAGCTTACCCTTGTCCTTTTGGAGCAATTGGTTCATCGAATTAGCTATTTGGCCCACTTGATTTTTGAGCTTAGCTATGGATTGAGTATGGGAGTGAACCATTTAGAGAGTAGGCTGCAAAGATGTCAAGAGTTGCTTATTGGAATCCATGATTTGCTTGTTCAATGATTCCATCATTTACTTGTTTGCAGCTACTATCTCGTTAGTTGGATACACATAAGGTTGATTGGAAACATTTGGATTGTAAGGAGGACGGTAGCTTGAAGAGGCTTGGAAAGGCCTACCTTGATATTGAGAAGAGGGCTGATTTTAAGGCCCTTGATTTTGAAATTGGGAATTTTGTGGGGCTTGTTGCCTCCATGAAAAATTCGGATGGTCCCTCCAACCCGGATTATATGTATTGGAATACGGGTTATGCTCGGGCCTTGAGAACATGGCATTAGCTTGCTCTTGGTTGGGATTGGGAAATTGCTCCGGTGTGGGGCAATCTTCCGAGAGATGGAATGGACTAGTACATGAAGTACAAACCGAACTTGCCAAATTTTGAGACAATGAAGGAGGAAGATGTGGTGCCATCAATTGGTAGAATTTATGAGTTATGGCATCCACTTGAGATGATTCCTCCCTTATTGATTTTGGTTGACAAGGGTTGGTGTTCTTTGCAATAGTTGAGGTCGGAGCCCTACGAGAATTATGTTGAAGTGAATTTTTGCTTAAATTCTCAAGTAGGGTCCAAGCCTCATCCGCATTCTTGGACATGAACATCCCACCACAAGAAGAATCAACTATGAATCTATGGGTTTCGGTCAAGCCGGCATAGAAAGCTTGCACTAATTGCCATTTTGGGATCAAATGATGAGGACATTTCCGAAGAAGATCTTGTAGCCTTTCCCAAGTCTCATGGAGTTGTTCTCCATCAATTTGAGAAAAGCTTAGAATGGAACGCCTCATTTGGTTGGTTTTACTCACCGGATAATACTTCTTAAGGAATTCTTGTTGCAATTAAGCCCAAGAAGTAATGGAATTGGGAGCGAGGGAGTTCAACCAATATTTTGCCCTATCCTTTAGGGAGAATGGGAAAAGATGGAGATGGAGTGCATTGTCCGGAAAACCTCTCAACCGGATGGTCAAACAGATTTCAAGGAACTCATCAAGATGCTTATATGGATCTTCATTATCAAAGCCATGAAATGATGGAAGCATTTGGATGGTGCTTGATTTGATCTCATATTGAGCTGCATCGATGTTTGGCATTACTATGCAAGAAGGAGAAGCATAGGTGGTAGGGATGAAATGATCTCTAAGAGTCATTGGCTCGATATTAGGAATTTCAGCCCTTTCATTCCCTGGATTTCCTATATTATCTCCTATTGTATTAAATTCTGTTTCAAGATCCCTTGTAAGAGTAGATTCCCTAAGGTTTCTTCTAAGAGTTCTTTCAAGAGAATTGATATCAATGGGCGAATCAATTGTGGGTAGAGAGAGTGACCTACGACTGAACATCAACAGCACAGCATATAATCAACAAAGCAATTCATTATCCATAACTCCACATACGATGTTCCCTTTCTCCTCAATTATCAAGACAGAAAATAAATGGCCACGACAAGGACCGATGCTTGAACACGAAATTAAAACAATAATATAGCCTCAACAAGGGCTTGCAAATAAATTAACTACTTCTAAGCTTAACACATGCACAATATATAACAATGCGAAACTAAAAGGTCAAGAAGCTTACCTAGGGTTCTCTAGACTTACACTTTGCTAGTGTTCCCACGGCGAGAGTCGAGTCCCTAGAATCTTACAAAAAAAAAAATGGTTAAACCACACGAAAAATATGCACAAAACACAATATGCACAATCAAACTAAATTTAACCCTAAACTTTGGTTGCTAAACCATTTGCAGTCCCCGGCAACGGCGCCAAAAATTGATCGGTTGGTCAATTAAACATCAACCTTCGCAATAGCACGAATCATTGTAAAATAGGGCTATTGGTCGGGTAAGTCGAACCACTGGGACTGCGCTAATCTATGGCAACCTAAGTGTCTAGAGTCATTTTAGAGTGATAAAGGGTGTTCATAGAGGGTTTGTTTTGTTTGTCACTAAACTGCAAATTCAGAATGCATAAAACAATAAATTGAAGGAGATTAAAAGAGAAGATTTAGAGAAGGAAGTCTAGGGAAGTGAATCCACTCCAAACCTCTACACAAGCTAATTATATGATTGATTTGGGGAATTAATGTATAAATGACCTTGATGAATAGCAAGTCATGACTACTATAACATCTTCAAGAAATTCAATTAATTAAAATGTAAGAACGACCTATCAAAGCTCCACATGCTTAAATTACCTAAACTATGGTGCAATCCTCAACATGCTCACTAAGCTAGAGATTGTCAAATAAGTAATCAATTGATGAGAGCACATGATAACAAGTCACAAGGTTAATCCATCAAAAGAAATTCTTAAGCAATGAATTAACAAGCCACTCAAAATCATGCCATTAGAACCATTCCATAGTCTTAGTTCCATTGTCACTATGAAACAACAAGACATACAACCATGAGATTAAATCATCTAAGACAAGAGTATTTAATGCAACATGATCTTTAGAACATTAAAACATCCATTACATTATGTAACATGCTCTAGATTATGGAACTAGTCAAATACACATTTCATTCCCCAAAATATATCAAAAACTAGACATACTTACAAGGAGGAGTTTCATCACCTCCCTAGATGGAGGTTTAGTTATCCATGGATACAAAAATGGAAGAAGAAGAAGCCTCCATCTCCATTTTCGAGCTTCTACTGTAGCACTCAAGAACACCACCCTCTTTGTTCTCTTCTCTCTCCTCCCCTCCTCTAAAAATGAAGGACAGGGTATATGTGTGGCTTTGCTTCCCTCTTATCTAGATCAAGACCCCAACCAAAGCTCTCTCTCCTCGCTCCAAAAACATTTCCAACCACTCCATAAAGAAGGTAAGTAGAAATGAGGAACCCAATGCACAAGTGGCTGAAATGAGCCATTTTTGAAGTGCAATCTACCTGAATTTCGAGCACTCGAAATAGGGCCTCGAGCACTCAAAAATGGAGCAGATTGCTCCATGCTTGCTTTGCTTTGCCCGGACCTACTTTGATAAAACAGCCATAACTTTGTGTTCCAAACTCTGAATGATGAATTGTTTGAAGATTTGGAAAGCTGATTTAGAGCTCTAAAAGCTTTATGTTTTGGTAAAGATCCAATTCTCAAGTCTGGTTGGTCGAAATTGAAGAGTAAGGCAGAAACTCATTGCTGCCAGGCAGTTCTGAGCACCTCTAATAAGAAGATCATAACTCTCTGCTCCGAACTCCGAATGATAAACCACTTGAAGATTTGGAAAGCTGATTCAGAGCTCTAAATCTTTTATGTTAAGAGGGAAGTCCAGTTCTTGAGTTTGATAGGTCAAAATGCTAACAAATTTTGGGCTTCACTGCTGCCAGAATTTCAGAATTGGCACCTTGATATTCAAAAACTCTACAAAACACCCTTCTTGCTCCTTTATTTCAATTGAACCTGAAAATGCACAAAAACATACAAATGAAAGTAATCTGCATAATTAAACAAATAGTGGACTTAACTAATGCAATTAAGGGCGCTTGACTATGCAATATTCGGCGCTTATCAGGCCTCTATTTATACACAAAAGATTGGTTGAATTATGGTAGGACTCGCATTGCTTGTCCTCCAATTCTTTCCCTACAGAAATTCTTTACAAATAGAGCTCATTCCTTTGTATAATTTTCTTTGTGTAGTAGTTTCTTGCTTTGCTGTATCCTTCTTCTAATAGGACTAATTTCCTTTTAATGGATTTGGGCTATAAGTAACCTGATCCATGTGACATTGCTAACGGGCTGGATCTCTTGTTTCGGGCTTGAGCAATGCTACAGAGATCAATTTTCTGTGACCTTGGGCTAGTGTCTTATGATTTTGGGCTGTCAACGAGCTTGGACTAGGCTTTGAGCAGGATGGGCCTCTGACATTTGTGATGGGTATTTATATTGCGATGACGTGTACAGTTCTCATTGGAGGGAGATTTTTTCCACCACACTTTGCCCTTAATTCCCTCTTTAATTGGATTGCGGCTTCTATTAAAAAGGGAATTGAAGTTGCACGGGTGTCTATTTTGCAAAAAGACGGTTCGAAGATTGCCCATTGCCATTCTGCCTTAAGAGATTCCATAAAGGTTACTTTTGCTCTCACTACGTTTCTTGCGTTCTTCATTCCGTCATCTTATCAGGTTAGTTTTTCATCTTTTTCTCTTCGATCTTGCATTATGAGTACTTCGACTACTCCTGAGCGTATAGAGATCATAGATTCTGAGTCCACTCCCTCGTCTTCCCCTAATCTCATTAGGGTTCCCCCACCTAGGGTTTCGAACTTCCTTACACCTGTAAATAACTCGGCTAATCAGCCGGGTGCTTCCCCGATCCAGGCTGAAACATCCACCTCTGGGTCAAACAATATCCTCACTAAGGAAGAAAGAAATGCAATTTTATCTATTCGTCGCATCCCGTTCTCCATTGAATCTGTAATGGAAGAATTTGAGATTCCCGAGGGGGTAGAAATTGCAGAATACCCCAAAGGTGCTGATTTTTGCGCCGGCGAAGGCGTCGGAGAAGACGAGTTGCTCCTCTCTGTTGGACATCTCAGCGCTTTTAGGTTCCCCCTTCATCCTTTCTATCACCTAGTCTTCAACAAATTGGGGATTGCACCCCTGCAAGTAAACCCTAACTTCATTCGAGTAATCTCGGCAGTCCTCATTCGCCGGTGGCAGGAGAGTTTTGACCTGACTCTGGCTGACTTACTGATTACTTATTCTATTTCTAAGCATGGGACCGAACCTTGTCATTTCTTTTTCACTTCCCCCTTGCACCAAAGGATATGTACAGACCTCCCTACTTCTGAGAAGAAGTGGAAAGAGAGGATGATAATTGTTAAAGGGAGATGGGCCGTGCCCTAATCGAGCAAACTCCCAATCCCTCTCAAGTTCGGGAAGTTAGGTATAGAACATCCCCCCTTTCTTTATGAAGATTGTTCTGGCTGTTTCCCATGTCGAGTCTTATTCTTTCGATATATTTACGAGTTTCTTGGTGTTTTTCAGCGACATTTCCTTCTTTGGCTGCCAAGAAGAGGTTTTCCTTTTGGGAAGGGCAGGTTTGGAGCGATCCTCCCTCGGTTGAGAGCTTACTCACTTCTGCGAGTCTTAAAGCAGTTGTTTCTAGAGCAGTAACCGCTGATCTCATGGACCTCTCACTTCCATCATTTGACAGCTTCCCCATGACTGAGGAAGAAAAACAGAGGGCTGAAGCCTTGAAGAGGAAAGCTGCAGAGAATGCTCTGCTGATTATATTGCGTACAAACAAGCAGGAGAAGGAGATTGACGAAGTCCCTTTGAACAAATGGGCAAGGCTGAACCCTTCTTCAACCACGAAACCCAAGGGTGCTTCCAACCCAAAAAGCAAAGGGAAGAAAACCGAGGAGATTAACCTTGAGGATGAGGTCAGCGCCTACGTCCTTGCCAAGGATGGGGCACCTTGGACTCCTTCTTTCTCCAGGGCTGACAAGTCTATCCTCTATGTTGGTGATTCTATGATCACTGACCTATCTGCAGCACTGGCCGTCGCTCGGGGAATGTGGCTCCCCAAGGATGAAGAAATTATCGGCAGAATGGGGTTGGAACAGCTACTCCCATCTGCCCCTGTTCGAGCCATAGAGGTTTGTTCCTTCCTTCATTTCCATTGTCATAATTGTCTTACAAATTTTCTTACATTGTTATTATCTCATGACGCAGGGCTTGTATCATACTATGGCCCTCTGTGCTACTGCTGAGGCTCAGTCTCTTTCTCTTAAGAAGCTGGAGAAAGACCTCAGTAATTCTAAGAAGAAGGCATCCCATGCCATTACCAATGCACAAATTGCATATGAGGCTCGGGATGTTTACAAGAAGCGTCTGGCTGCTTCTGATGCAAAAGTTGAGTCGCTGGAGGCTGAAGTCCAATACTTGAATTATGCCCTTAGCACCTGTATAGTTGTCGGGAGGTAGATACAAGGTCGTTACTCCAGTCTGGTGCGCTTGTCAAGTGCAAAAGCTTACTGGTCCGGCTTCAATCAAGGCTCAGGCCCCAAAACGATGGATCCTGATGCTTTTGATGTGAACATGGGGGTGTCCTTCCCTTATAATGAGGGTCCGAAGGCTCAGGAGGCTGAGGTGCTTTTTGCTGAAATGGTGAAGGCTCACTCGGAAGATCCTCCAAGCTCATCAACTCCTGTAACTCCTGGTCCTTCAATTCCTCCACCTGCAAGTCTAGCTGTAGTAGATGCTTTCGAATCTGCCCCGTTTGATCCGAAGAGGAAGTAGGATTAAGCAAATTATTTTTTTTTTTTTTTCCCTTTGTAATGAAACAATTTTGAGAATGATAAATTTGAATGATATAACCTTGTTTTTTAAGCTGTGTTTCTTTTATTCTGCTTCGACTGAGTATGCTTGTATGCTTCTGATATTGCACACACTCTGTTGAGAGATTTTTTTTTTTTTTTTTAAAAGAAGGTACTTTGCCTGAAGGTTCCTTATTTGTTTTAGTCCGAAGCAAAATAAATAAGAGGTTTTCCGAGCTGGACACTTAGTGTCCAAGGTGAATGGATTACTCCCTGGCGCTGAGCCTGAGGGACTCCCTTAAGAGGTTTTCCGAGCCGAACACTTAGGGTCCGAGGCGAGGTTGTGCCGAGCCAGACACTTAGGGTCCGAGGCGAATGAATTATTCCCCGGCGCTGAGCCTGAGGGAGGTTGTGCCGAGCCGGACACTTAGGGTCCGAGGCGAGATTTTGCCGAGCCGGACACTTAGGGTCCGAGGCGAATGAATTACTCCCCGGTGCTGAGCCTGAGGGAGGTCATGCCGAGCCGGACACTTAGGGTCCGAGGCGAGATTTTGCTGAGCCGGACACTCAGGGTCCGAGGCGAATGAATTACTCCCCGGCACTGAGCTTGAGGGAGGTTGTACCAAGCCAGACACTTAGGGTCCGAGGCGAGATTTTGCTGAGCCGGACATTTAGGGTCTGAGGCGAATGAATTACTCCCCGACGCTGAGCCTGAGGGAGGTTGTGCCGAGCCGGACACTTAGGGTCCGAGGCAAGATTTTGCCGAGCCGGACACTTAGGGTCCGAGGCGAGGTTTTTGCCGAGCCGGATACTTAGGGTCCGAGGCAAGATTTTGCCGAGCCGAACACTTAGGGTCCGAGGCGAATGAATTACTCCCCGGCACTGAGCCTGAGGGAGGTTTTCATTTATATATTCTTCTCTTCATCATTTTTTTTTTTTTTTAAACAACTTGCCGAGGACTCAAAAATGATAGGAGGCCAAGAAAGCGAGTAACAATGGCTGGGAAGTTTCCTATTTGTTTACTTTGGAGACTTTCCTCCATTGATACTCCCTTCTTGGCAACCATATATAATAGACTATGCATATATTAACCACATTTCCTTTCTATTTTTATCCGATGTGGGACAAAGAGTTTTAACCATAGGTCAAAACGCATGCTTTTTAATAACTTGCTTCCAACATTGCTTTGCATAAAAGCATAAAATTGCATAATCATAGTGTAGTATGAAAATTTCTTTGCATAAAATTTGAAAATTTCAAATTTCTTTCTTTACATAAAAATTTTCAAATTTTTTTTCTTTGCATAAAAAGTGCTTTCTTTGCATAAAAATTGCTTTCTTTGCATAAAAATTGCTAATGCATAATGCGACGCAAAATTGCATAATCATAAAATGGTGGTATGGCCCTTATTTTTATGGAAAGAAACAAATTGAAGCAAAATAAAGAAAAGCATGGCTGACTGTGGGCTTACGCAGCCTTATTTGTGAAGAATTCTTAATAAAATTGACAAACTTAACTAATGGAAATACCGTTTAAGGTGTATTGTATTCCAAGGACACGCAATGGGACGTCCGTCAGCTTCGGCCAAACAATATGCTCCCTTCCCCACTACTTCGGTAATCTTGTAAAGTCCAGTCCAATTAGGTTCCAGTTTCTTTACATGAGCTGTCTCTTGCTTCAGACCAATTGCTTACCGCAAAGCTCCGGAATCTGACACGTTTGTTATAATTGTTGTGCAGGTGCTGCTGATATGAAGCAAGCCTAATTGCTGCAGCATCCCTTTTTTCATCGAGGAGGTCGAGACTATGTTCGAGCTGCTGACTATTGTTTCCTTCAAGCAACAAGGATATCCGAAGGGTTGGAATCACCGCTTAGGTTGGAATCACTGCTTCGGATCCATAAGCCATGGCAAAGGGACTCTCCCCCGTGGGTAGCCGTGGTGTGGTTCGGTACGCCCAAAGCACCTAAGGGAGATTTTCGTACCATTTCATTTTGAGTTTCTCCAATTTCTTCTTTAAACAACTGAAAATGGTCCGATTAGTTATTTCAGCCTGTCCATTCCCTTGTGGATGACTAACTGCAGCTAACTTTTGTATAATCAAATGCTCAGCGAAGAATTTTCTTGTACTTCTATTGTCGAGGTTCTTACCATTGTCCATCATAATGACTTTTGGGACCCCAAACCGGTAAAAGATGTTATTCCAAAGGAAAGTTTTTACCTGCTCATGGGTCACACTTGAGTAGGCCTCGGCTTCTACCCATTTAGTGAAATAATCTATAGCCAGTAGCACGTACTCCTTTTGTTCCACAGTCTTGGGTAAGGGGCCCACCATATCAATCCCCCATTGTGCGAATGGCCATGGATTTGCCATTGCATGCAAATCTTCGGTAGGTTGATGCTTCATGGGACCGTGACGTTGACATTTGTCACACCTCCGAGTATACTCTTCTGCATTCCGGGCCAAGTACGGCCAGAAGTAACCTTGAGTCAGGGCTTTATGCGCAAGGGATCTACCCCCAGAATGGTTGCCACAATCTCCGTCATGGATTTGTTTCAACACCACAAGAGCCTCAGTAGGGCTTAAACATTTCAGGTAAGGACCTGAAAATGACTTCGGTATAACTGATTGTTAATGATGGCATATTTAGCTGCGGTGAGACGGAGCTTTCGTGCTTCGGACTTCTGGTTTTGAAGAACTCCATGCTTGAGGTAGGCTTCCAATGGATCAATCCAACATGATTCTTGAGGAACAACTGGAATCACCATTACTTCATTCGGAGGATTAATACTGGGCTCGTCCAAGACGTCAATCGGCACAATCCGAGTCAGATCTTCATTTGAAGATGGCGCTGATGTGGCCAATTGATCTGCTTCGGCATTCTCAACACGAGGTACCTGATAGAATTCGATCTGATCGAATCCACGTGCAACGTTCTCTACAGCTTCTTTATATGTTTTCATTCTTTCCTCTTTGGGATGGTACTGACTTGTCACTTGATTTATAACAAGCTGTGAGTCACTAAAAACCTTTAAGCAACGTACCTGGAGGCTGCTGGCCAATCGAAGACCAGCAAGTAACGCCTCGTAGTCGGCCTCATTGTTCGTAGTCGGGAACTTCAAACAGATAGATTGCTGCAAGTTGGTGCCTTCGGGTGTTGACATTACAACTCCTACCCCTGCACTTGCTTGATTCGAGGAGCCATCGACTCGAAGTTCCCACTATGGTTCAGGGTGTACCGGCTCTTCGGGAGTGTCTTCATATTCGAGAAGAAAGTCTGCTACGGCCTGTCCTTTGTGCGACACCTTTGGCTCATAAGTTATGTCGAAGGAACTAAGCTCGATAGCCCACTTGGAAATTCTCCCAGATAGATCAGGCTTAGAGAGTATACCCCGTATAGGATAGTTGGTGAGTACCACAATGCTATAAGATTCAAAATAATGCCGAAGCTTCCTCTTGGCATAGACCAAGGCTAAGATGACTTTTTCTGCTTTACTATATCATGTCTCTGCATCTGTCATGGTCTTACTTATGTAGAAGACTGGATATTGCCTCTTTCCTTCCTTTTTAATCAATGCTGCACTTGTCGCTATATTAGAAATTGCCAAATACATAATAAGAACCTCCCCGGGTTTTGGAGCGGATAGAATTGGTGGTTCGGCCATGTAACCTTTCAACCGACTGAGGGCCTCCTACTGCTGAGGTCCCCATATATCTTTATTCTTAGATCGTATAGCATCGAAGAATGGTTTACACTTATCTGACAATTGGGATATAAACCGGCTGAGGGCTGCGATCCGACCGGTAAGAACCTGCACCTCCCTGCGATTTTTTGGTTCCTGATTTTGGATGAGGGCCTTAGCCTGAGCCGGACTTACCTCTATCCCTCTTTTATTCACTATGTGGCCGAGGAATTGACCTGATGATACCGCGAAGGAGCACTTGGATGGATTCAGCTTCATGTTGTACTTCTTCAAGGTATTGAAAACTTCTTGTAGATGCTTCGGATGATCTTTTTTCTTCACACTTTTAACCACCATGTCATCTATATATGCTTCAACTGTCTTTCCCAACAGATTATCAAATATCTTGTTGACAAGGCGTTGATAAGTAGCTCCAGCATTCTTCAGTCCGAAGGGCATGACCTTGTAACAATAAGTCACATTTTCTGTAATGAAAGCCATTTTTTCTTCATCTTCGGGGTTTATAGGAATTTGATTGTATCCCGAGTATGCATCAAGGAATGTCAGCCTCTCGTAGCCGGTGGTAGCATCAACCATCTGATCTATCTTGGGCAGAGGGAAGCTATCTTTAGGGCAGGCTTTGTTAAGGTTGGTATAGTCTACACAAACCCTCCACTTTTCATTCTTCTTTTGTACGACTACCACGTTTGACAGCCACTGTGGATATTGCACTTCTTGAATGAAACCTGCTTGCAACAATTTGCTCACTTCTTCAACTATAATGTGATTACGTTCGGGGGTAAACCTTCGGTGTTTCTGCTTAACCGGTTTGAACTTCGGATCCACCTTCAGACTGTGGCAGGAAACTAAGGGATCGATCCCTACCATGTCCGAGTGATCCCACGCAAAAGCATCTGCATTGCTCCGGATAACATCAATTAACGCCTCCTTTTCTTCAGACACGAAGGAAAAGCCTAGATAAGTAACCTTTTGAGGGTCGCCGAGGAAAACTTCCATGGCTTCAAGGGTCTCCTCGGTGGGCTTCGCAATTTTCTCTTCCTCTTCTACCTTAAGAAACTTGGGCAAAGGGCTCTGTAATTGCTATTTGGGTCCAGTTTTGGAAACCACACCTGGTTGCTGTTGAGTCGACACCCTCTTTGCTTCAACTTGTGTCAACATATAGCATTCCTTTGCTGCGACTTGATGGCCCCACAGATTAATTACTTCTTTCCCGTCCGGAGATAAGCACCACATCACCTGTTGAAGGGTGGACTGAGCTCCTTTCATCCGATGTATCCAACCTCTTCCCATGATGAGATTGTAAGAAGGATGGATCTCTGTTAAAACAAAGTTCTCCTTCAGAGTCCTCTTCGCCGTGGTTACGGACAAGTCTATTACTCCAAGGGGATCTACTCTTGTGCTATCGAATCCCATCAACGGGATCTACTCAAAGACCATCTTTGTGATTATGTTGGTGCTACTTCCTGGATCTATCAAAACCCTCCTGATCATACAATTGGCCACTAAAAGACTGATGACCAATGGATCCTCGTGGGGGAGTTGAACTCTGGATAGGTCGCCATCTCCCAATCCAATACTGATGCTACCTGAAGCGATAGCATTGACCGAGGATATCTTCCTGAGCTTGTGGGTTGCCCTCAGTCTGGATCTGTATACCTCCTCGGACTCTTGATCATCTTCAGACTTGCCATGTATTGTATGGATGACTTTTACTTGTGTACCTTCCACTTTGTGGGGATAGACCTCGCAGGGCTTTACATACTCCTTTAAATCTTTGGAATTGGAACTCTTTCTTGAGGCTTGTTTTCCACTGTCACGAGGGTGGCGTGCTGCGCTCGGTGGGCTATATTTTCCTCAAGCCGAATGTATATCTAGGCCCTGGCATTGAGAGTCTGCATGTCGGGAGGAGAATACTTGACTAAGGAAGTGTGGAACTTCGTCCCCTGAATCATCGCGAGTTTAAATGTCTCTATAGCAGTTGCGGGATGACAATCCGTTTTTTCTGAGGCTTCTATGTTGAATCTTGACAAGAAATCCTGCAATGTTTCCCCATTTTTTTACCTTACGGTGAAGAGGCTGGCAATGCTCTTATTTTGCTTCTTATTTCCGCAATACTGTGCCAGGAACATGGTGCATAGAGTTACGTAATTCGGGATGGACTTATGCGGTCTATTCCTGAACCACTCTAATGCTGCTCTTGTCAAACTGGTAGGAAAAAATCTGCACATCTAAGGGTCATTAAGATCATCCAATGCCATTTTTTGAGTGTAATGATCTAGGTGTCGAGAAGGATCCCCTATTCCATCAAACTAGGTGAAAGAAGGCATGGTAAATTTCTTGGGCCTCTCAACCAGATACACATCGTCAGTGAAAGGAGTTTTGACCAAGGAATTTTTGTGTTCTCTAGCCATCTCGGCAGGTGTCTGAATCTTTAGGAGTCTCTTCTCGTCAAAGGCATCCTGAACACCTGCACCATTTGGGATTCCATTGGACCACACTGTAAGCTTATGGCTGGATTCGACTTGCTCATCCTGCGTCTGACGAGGGACGTTATCTGAAGCAGCAGCCTCGGATCTTGCCCTCCGTTGTTGCTGAACCTCATTCGGCTGAGCCTCATTGGGTCATGCCCTATTAGGTGGAGCCCCATCAGGCGGAAGTCCGGTAATTGGAGGAATATTCTGACTAGGGGGTGCTGCTGTGTCACCCACTGGTGGCGGTGGTGCCAACTGAGCCAGCGCCGTTTGCAGAGTGTTATTCTGCTGTTGAAACAAGGCGATCTGAGCCACGCTTACTTCGTTTGCCTAACGAAGCACGTCAAACTGGTGTAGAAACTCTTCACGCATCTTCTGCATCAACTCCGTCTGTTGATCCGTTGAAGATCCTCCGTTCGACATTTTGGATGGTAGCTGCATGATTCACCTATGAAACAAAAAACAAGAGTGGGAATATATTTGCACACGTTTCCTACAGACGGCGCCAAAGTGTAGGTGCAAAATTTCGCCCAACCAATAATGATTAAGAGAAATAAAACAACTCACTCAATCAACAATAAAAATAAACAAGAATAGTATATAGAGAAGGGTAGAATTGCTTGATCCTTTTATTGGAAGTTTGGGCTTCTATTTATACACAAAAGATTTGTTGAATTATGGTAGGACTCGCATTGCTTGTCTTCCAATCCTTTCCCTATAAAAATTCTTTACAAATAGAGCTCCTTCCTTTGTATAATTTTCCTTGTGTAGTAGTTTCTTTCTTTGCTGTATCCTTCTTCTAATAGGACTAATTTCCTTTCAATGGATTTGGGCTATAAATAACCTGATCCATGTGACATTGCTAACGGGCTGGATCTCTTGTTTCGGGCTTGAGCAATGCTACAGAAATCAATTATCTGTGACCTTGGGCTAGTGTCTTATGATTTTGGGTTGTCAACAAGCTTGGACTGGGCTTTGAGCAGGATGGGCCTCTGACATTTGTGATGGGTATTTACATTGCGATGACGTGTATAGTTCTCATTGGAGGGGGATTTTTCCCTCCATACTTTGCCCCCAATTCCCTCTTTAATTGGATTGCGGCTTCTATTAAAAAAGGAATTGAAGTTGCACGGTTGTCTATTTTGCAAAAAGACGGTTCGAAGATTGCCCATTGCCATTCTGCCTTAAGAGATTCCATAAGGGTTACTTTTGCTCTCACTACGTTTCTTGCGTTCTTCATTCCGTCGTCTTATCAGGTTAGTTCTTCATCTTTTTCACTTCCCCCTTGTACTAAAGGATATGTGCAGACCTCCCTACTTCTGAGAAAAAGTGGAAAGAGAGGATGATAATCGTTGAAGGGAGATGGGCCGTGCCCCAATCGAGCAAACTCCCAATCCCTTGCAAGTTCAGGAAGTTAGGTATAGAACATCCCCCCTTTCTTTATGAAGATTGTTCTGGCTGTTTCCCATGTCGAGTCTTATTCTTTTGATATATTTATGAGTTTCTTGGTGTTTTTTCAGCGACATTTCCTTCTTCGGCTGCCAAGAAGAGGCTTTCCTTCCTAGAAGGGCAGGTTTGGAACGACCCTCCCTCGGTCGAGAGCTTACTCACTTCTGCGAGTCTTAAAGTAGTTGCTTCCAGAGCTGTAACCGCTGATCTCATGGACCTCTCACTTCCATCATTCGACAGTTTCCCCATGACTGAGGAAGAAAAACAGAGGGCTGAAGCCTTGAAGAGGAAAGCTGTAGAGAATGCTCCGCTGACTATATTGCGTACAAACGAGCAGGAGAAGGAGATTGACGAAGTCCCTTTGAACAAAAGGGCAAGGCTGAATCCTTCTTCAACCACGAAACCAAAGGTGCTTCCAACCCAAAAAGCAAAGGGAAGAAAACTGAGGAGATTAACCCTGAGGATGAGGTCAGCGCCTACGTCCTTGCCAAGGCTGGGGCACCTTGGACTCCTTCCTTCTCGAGGACTGATAAGTCCATCCTCCATGTTGGTGATTCTATGATCACTGAACCATCTGCGACACTGACCGTTGCTTGGGGAATGTGGCTCCCCAAGAATGAAGAAATTATCGGCAGAATGGGGTTGGAACAGCTATTCCCAGCTTAAGAAACACAGCTTATATCATTCAAATTTATCATTCTCAAAATTGTTTCATTACAAGGGAAAGAAAAAAAAAAAAAAAAAAAAAAAAATTTGCTTGATCTTACTTCCTCTTCGGATCAAACGGGGCAGATTCGAAAGCATCTACTGCAGCTGGACTTACAGGTGGAGGAATTGAAGGTCCAGGAGTTACAGGAGTTGATGAGCTTGGAGGATCTTCCGGGTGAGCCTTCACCATTTTAGCAAAAAGCACCTCAGCCACCTGAGCCTTCGGACCCTCATTATAAGGGAAGGACACCCCCATGTTCACATCAAAGGCATCAGGATCCATCGTTTTGGGGCCTGAGCCTTGATTGAAGCCGGACCGGTAAGCTTTTGCACTTAACAAGCGCAGCAGACTGGAGTAACGACCTTGCATCTGCCTCTCGGCAACGATGCCGGTGCTAAGGGCATCATTCAAGCGCTGGACTTCAGCCTCCAGCGACTCAACTTTTGCATCAGAAGCAGCTAGACGCTTTTTGTAAACATCCCGAGCCTCATATGCAATTTGTGCATTGGCAATGGCATGGGATGCCTTCTTCTCAGAATTACTGAGGTCTTTCTCCAGCTTCTTAAGAGAAAGAGACTGAGCCTCAGTTGTAGCACAGAGGGCCATAATATGATATAAGCCCTACGTCATGAGATAATAACAATGTAAGAAAATTTATAAGACAATTATGACAATGGAAATGAAGGAAGGAGCAAACCTCTATGGCTCGAACAGGGGTAGATGGGAGTAGCTGTTCCGACCCCATTCTGCCGATAATTTCTTCATCCTTAGGTAGCCATATTCCCCAGCGACGGCCAATGCTGCAGATGGGTCAGTGATCATAGAATCACCAACATGGAGGATGGACTTGTTAGCCCTTGAGAAGGAAGGAGTCCAAGGTGCCCCAACCTCGGCAAGGACGTAGGCGCTGAGCTCATCTTCAGGGTTAATCTCCTCGGTTTTCTTCCCTTTGCTTTTTGGGTTGGAAGCATCCTTGGGTTTCATGGTTGAAAATGGGTTCAGCCTTGCCCTTTTGTTCAAAGGGACTTCGTCAATCTTCTTCTCCTGCTCGTTTATACGCAATATAGTCAGCGGAGTATTCTCTGCAGCTTTCCTCTTCAAGGCTTCAGCCCTCTGTTTTTCTTCCTTAGTCATGGGGAAGCTGTCGAATGATGGAAGTGAGAGGTCCATGAGATCAACGGTTACAGCTGGAAGCAACTGCTTTAAGACTCGCAGAAGTGTGTAAGCTCTTGACTGAGGGAGGGTCACTCCAAACCTACCCTTCCAGGAAGGAAAGCCTCTTCATGGCAGCCGAAGAAGGAAATGCCACTGAAAAAACACTAAGAAACTCGTAAATATTTCGAAAGAATAAGACTCGACATGGGAAACAGCAAGAACAATCTTCATGAAGAAAGGGGGGATGTTCTATACCTAACTTCCCGAACTTGCGAGGGATTGGGAGTTTACTCGATTGGGGCACGGCCTGATCGGTTGGTCAATCATACATCAACCTTCGCAATAGCACGAATCATTGTAAAATAGGGCTATTGGTTGGGTAAGTCGAACCATTGGGACTGCGCCAATATAAGGCAACCTAAGTGTCTAAAGTCATTTTAGAATGACTAGGGGTGTTCATAGAGGTTTTGTTTGTTGTCACTTAAATTAGGAATTCAAAGTGCATAAAACACTAATTTGCAAGGAATTTTGGATGAAAAGATTAAGAAGAGGAGACTAGGGAAGTGAATCCGCCTCCATCCCTATACATATGCTAGATTAGACCTAAATTGGGAGAAAAACAACATATGATGGTCAAGACTTACAGAGCAACACTTGGTTGCCATGTAAGTAATTAAGAGGTACATTAGGTCTCAAACAAGTATAATCCATCGAAAGATAAACATGCTTAGACTACCTAACTAAGGTGTAGCTTATACACATTTACTTAAATGAGAGACTATCAAGTTCTTGACAAAATGATAAAGCACATGGAGTTAGAGATTAAGCATACACCATCAAAGGATTTCCTAAGCAATGGTCTATCAAAGTCACCTATCAACATGCCATGAAACCATTTCATAACCTTGCTTCCACTCTCACCATGAAAACTCAAGCAATATGATTACTCTAAGACATCATCTAAAACAAGATAATCAACTTAAAGAAATCATCCATACATGTATCAACATTCATTACAACAAATGAGGTACTCTTGGTTATGAAAAGACCATAAAATATACATGGCAAATCCCCAAAATAGACTATCCTAGGACATGCTTACAAGGGAGGGACTTCATCACCTCCCTAGAGAAAGAGTTAGTTACCCATTGCTAAGCTAGAAGAATGAAGAAGAACCATGGATCCTCCTTCCATTTTCGAGCTCCCCTTTCTTGTCCAAGAACTCTTCTTCTTTTGCTCTCTTCTCTCTCCTCTATCTTGTAAAAAATGAAGCTTTTCTTTATTGTGTGGCCTTCCTTCTCTCTTATCAAGCTCAAGTCAAGGCTCTCTCTCCTCCAAGGAACACCTCCAACCACTTCATAAAGAAGGAAGATGGCATTGAGGAAACCAATGTGCAAGTGGCTGAAATTGAGCCATTTCTGAGTGCAATCTACCAGAATTTCGAGCACTCGAAGGGTGGTCTCAAGCACTCTAAATTAGTGTAATGTGCAACATGCTCTTCTTGCTCAGCACTGACCTACTTTGGTAAAATGGCTATAACTTTGTGCTCCGAACTCCGAATGACGATCTATTTGAAGATTTGGAGAGCTGATTCAGTGATTTAAAAACTTCAAGTTTTGATGAAGACCCAATTCTCAAGTTTGTTGGTCGAAAATGGGAAGAAAGGCAGTACTTCAGTGCTGCCAGGCAGTTCTGCGCACCTCTGTTAAGAAGATCATAACTCTCTGCTCCAAACTCCGAATGATGAACCGCTTGAAGATTTGGAAAGCTGATTCAGAGTTCTAAATTTTTTATGTTATGATAGAAGTCCAATTCTTGAGTTTATGAGGTCAAAAATGGCAACAAAAGTCAGGTTCTACTGCTGCCAGAAATTCAGAATTGGCACCCTTTTTGTTCAAAATTCCACAAGGCATCATTTTTGCTTCCTTTTTGCAATTTAACCTGAAAATGTACACAAACATGCAAATGGAGATAATTTACATAAAATAATCAATTCATGGACTTTGTTAATGTAATTTAGGGTGCTTGAATATACAGTATTCGGCGTTTATCACACCCCCAAACTTACATTTTGCTAGTCCCTTAGCAAAACCAAAATGCAAAGCTCAATGGAATGAAAAACATGGGAATGCTATTACAAAAATATCCACCATGGCAAAAATAAACATAAACATAGCTCAAATATAACTTGAAATAGATAAAGAGCTGGAGACGGGATCATTGGGAAGACTACCTTGCATATATGAAGCATTGATACAAAAATTGGCAAAAACCATTTCAACATGCATGCATCAACATCATAGTCCAAATAAATAATTCAATTGTCATCTCTTAAATGGAAATAACTCAAACTCCAGTGAAAGTGAATTGAATTCTCAACATGCGGCTTTTACTTTCTTTTCCAATTTCCAAGCACAAGTTTTCAAATCATTGAATTCCCCTTTAAATGAGGTCCCTAAGGCATGATTTTATTTACAAGACAACTTTTGTTGTTTGTTGACAATTTATTGTAACTCATAAGCGAAACATAGAATGGTTGTGCAATGCTGAAGTCCCTTAAGCTTTCTAACCAACCTATGTAGCAAGCGTTAGGCCAACAACTCCCAAACCAGATGGCTTTAGGGTGTTAAGTGTAGAGACACTCCAAAGGGCTTAATAGCTCAAGTTGGAAAGGCTACGAACTCTAGCGAACCATGTTTATTACAATTTTTTTGAATGATCGTGCAATGTTTAAGTCCTTTAAGCTTTCTAACCAGCCCTTGTAGCAAGCGTTAGGCCAACAACTCCCAAACCAGACGGCTTTAGGGTGCTAAGTGTAGAGACACTCCTAGGGCTTAATAGCTCGAGTTGGAAAGGTTACGAACGTCAACTGGTCATTTTTTTCTTTCTTTCTCAGTTTTTTTTTTTTTTTTTAGATTCATGCTAAAAGTATTCATCCATTAGGTTCATCAAATCAGATTAACTAGGCCAAGGTCAAGCTCAATCAAGTTGCATGCCTCACAGTTAAGTTTCCAATGTGCATCTGTGCATTGTGAAGCTTATAAGAGTGTAAATCCAGTAAGAATCTAATTGAGGCATTTATACAGACTACATTGTATTTTGCATGATTACTTCAAATTCAAATTCTTTATTTTAAAAAATTCTCAATTGCTTCTATAAACAAGGTATTAAACATATGCTTTGTCTCCGACAAGTTTCAAGCTATACTATCATTGCTTTACAAAATAGTGATACCAAAACGATGCCAAAAATGCAATATTGCACCCCCAAACTTGAAATACACAGTGTCCTCAATGTGGGATATGGAGTAAAATTGATGACAAAAATGACAGAGAATAAAAAGGAACAAAAATACCCAGGGGGAAGAAACGGCATGGTGAAACAAAACCCCTAAACTTGAAATGAACTGCGCCACCTGGAGAGCATCATGAAAAACAGAGAGAGACAACTACAAAAAGCATTAATAGCACAAGCATAAATACAGAAAAATAATGTACATAAAGTTAACAGAAAAGAGAGAATTTGCATTTCAAAAAGAGTTTACATGATTACAAAAAGAGCTGTATAGGGATCATGTCTACTAGAGCAACCTATACATAGCAAATTCTTACAGTGCAAAAGTAAAACAACAGATACAAGAGAAATATGTACATATGAAACAAATAGATAAGGTCCAACACTCGCAGCAGCTATGGTCCAGAGGGAAGATGGGCGAGGATGGAATGGAGGAGAGAGTAAGTCTTACGCCGGTCGGCCTGAGCCAAACAACGTTCCTCAGCTGCGACACGGCGGTCTTCAGCAGCAAGACGACGATCTTCTTCGGCACGTGAAGAAGTCTCACACATAGTCCGAGTGTACGCGGACAAAGAATTCTCAAAATAATCCATTCGCTCATGAATACCGGCAATGCTAGCCCGTATGAAAGCCTGGTCCTGCTGAGAGTCGACCGGAGGCTCTACCCTTGCAGTGGCTGTTGCTGTGGAAGCATCCTTAGAAGGAGGAGGAGGTGGAGCTTGGATGAACAGGGGGGCAGCAGGCTGAGGGGTACTAGAATGGCTAAGAACATTGATCCACCGGCGCTTGGTAAAAGTTTTAATCTTTTTGCCTTTTGGTTTATGGGGAGGAACAATGAAACCTTTGTGCTTTAGGAGCCGAGTAATGAAAAACGACAAAGGCAATTTTCGATTTTCAACTCGCGGAGCCCGTGCATTATGAGCGTCATGCCAAAACTTCATAAATGTGGTCCAAATGAGCTCCGGGATAGAGAACCATTGGCCTTGGTCCATGGCATATAAGGCTTGCAAAATGAGGCCCCTATGCTCGGTGCTATGCACCAAAGGGCAGACATTGTGTTTGAAAACAGTGTCAATGAACCAGAGGCGTTCCGGAAGATTGGTTTTGCGGATAAAAGACCGGGGCCTATTAGGATCGTCAACATTGCAAATGGCAGCGACAATCCGCTCCACAGTTAATGTATCCGGTTCCTCATATAAAGGGAGATTCTCACGATTGACAATGTCATCAGGGCACTCAATGGGGCAACCAGAAACCTGAATGATGTCAGTCATAGTGAAAGCATAGGTGGTGCCATCAATGGATGTAGTAAGAGAAATGGGTAGCTCTTCAGGGCATTGGAGATTCTGGTAGAAGAGGCTCACTACACGGGGGTAGGCAACCCTAGCAAGGGGCGCTCAAATGTGCTGCAGACGCCGGTTAGTCAATTCAGCTACAGCCCACGAAGTAGTGGGTAGAATGTCAAAGGCATCCGTGAGCGAAAATGAGAGTTCATAGTTGAGTTGTTTACGATCCCAAGGATCACGTGGTCGCTCACGATTGACAGCACGGGCACCCGAAGAAGGTCTAGGAGGGCGAGAAGGACCGGCATGAGACATTTAGAGAGGTGGACTTGGTTGAGGAATTTCAGCGAACACCTGGCGTGCACCACAAAAAGGAGAAGGTGAAAGTGAGTAGGATGGAGGAGCAAACCCAAAAATTTTGGCAAGAAAATAAGCTCTAGCAAAGAGCTATCATCAACAATAAGCAACACAAGCATCAACAAAATCGCCAACATGCAATCCCATCCTCCTTATGATGAAAATAAAGACAAGGAAATGAGAATAATAGGAAGCTCACATACCTTGGGAAAGAATGGGAAATGGGGAAATGCAGACATGCATGGGTGGTTGATGAGTTTAAAAGAAAGAGAGGGAGGGAGCTTTGAGTGAGATGGGTTGAGAGTGGTGATGTTGGTTGTGGGTTGGTTTGGTTGAGGGGGTTGAGTTGAGTGGAAATGGGGGTGGTGATGGTGTTGGTGGGTTTAGGATGGATGTCAAGATGTGAGAGATGCATGAGGTTGTGGTTGCATGGATGTGTATGGGTTTATGGGTTGGTTGGGTTGATTCATGGTGTATGGTTTTTGGGTTGCAAGGTTGTGGGTTGCATTGAGAGTGGGTGGATAGAGGGATGAAGAAGATGAGGGAAGGTTGTGAGATGGGTGGGGCTTCGGGGTTTTTAAAAGAGAAAGGGGTAAGCTTGGTTCGAGCACTCGAAGTTGGACTTCGAGTGCTCTAGAATGGGGCAGTGGGTTGGGAGTCGAGGGGTGAGAAAACTCAAGGAATGGCGAGCACTCGAAGCTTGGCTTCGAGTGCTCTAGAATTTGGCAGAGAGGGTGTTTGGTGCATGCAAGGTTGAGGAGGGGTTTGCATGGGGGTTTGATGGTTAGGTTGGTATAATTGAATGATGGTTTGAGGTTGAGATGGTTGTGGATGAGGGAGGAGGGTTGGATAGGGTTGTGAGAGGTGAAAAGGAGGTGAAGTTGGTGAGTTGGAGAGAGGGAAGCTTTGTGAGTGAAGTTGGTTTGGGGAGAAGCCGAGAATGAAGGTGGCTTGGTGGAGTTGGGTTGATAAGAGAGAAAATAGCTGGGTTGCATGCATGGGTTGAGGTTGGGTGTTTTGTGTAGTGGTGTGTTTGGTTGGTTGATGTTGGGTTGAGTTGGTGGGTGATGATGGTGCAGGGTGTTGGCTTGATGGTTGGAAGGAAGTTGGTGGTTTTGAGGTGAGAGATGAGCTCGGTTGGATTGCATGGTTGGTGGCATAGAAAGATTGGTGATTGGGTGTGTTGAATGTATGCGTGGGTTGAGAGAGAGAGAGGAAGGAAGGTTGGTTCATGCATGCATGCATGAATGTGTATGCATGGTTGGTGGTGTGTGAGGTTAGTTGTGAGGTGGAGAGATGCCGAGAGGAATGAGGGATGAGGTTGGTGGTTCGAGTAAGATGGTGGGTGGAGAGAGATGGGTGAGGTGGTTGGAGTTGAGAGTGAGATGGAGTGGTGAGGTTGGTTGGTTGGGGTAGAGAGAGAAAGTTGTCGGGAGTTGGGAAGGGCAGTGGAGGAGTGCCGAGAGGTGGTTGGGTTGGGGTGAGGGTTGGATGGTGGGGTGGTTATGCATGGAGGACGTGGGAACATGGTTGATGGAGGTTGGGTTGCATGGTGGTTGGAGTTGGTTGTGAGGTGCATGCAAGTTGCATGGAAGTGCCGAGAGAGAGAGATGGTTTTGGGCAGGCATGAGGTTGAGGGAATGGTGTTGGTTGGTTGATGAAGGGAAGTTGGCTGGGAATGGGGTGCATGGTTTGAAGAGATAGAAGTGAGGTTGGGTTTGGTGGTAGTCGAGAGTTGAAGAGTGGATGAGGAAGAGAGATGCCGAGAGGGGTTGCTTGGGGTGTTGCAGCAGGTTGGTTGAGGTGAGGGAGTGAGGCTTTGGTGGGTTGGTTTTGTTTCGAGATAGAGAGATGAAGAATGAGGGATAGAGGAAGGTGGTTGCTGCTGGGGTTGTTTTTCGAGCACTCAACATGGGGTCTTCGAGTGCTCGAATTAGAAGCAGTAGCCGCGGAACTGAGGTAGGCAACTGCAAGCACTCGAAGCTTGGTCTTCGAGTGCTCGAAATTAGGACAGTGGTGCAAGCAAGATTGGAGGCAGCAGCGAGCACTTGACAGGGAAGGTAGATTGCTCGAAATCATAACAGTAGCCTCAGGATAGTTGGTTTCGAGCACTCAACTGGACATCTTCATTGTGGGTTGACAGTGGGCACTATTGCATGCATTGGATGCACTTTCATGCATGGTGTGCTAGCATGGATGAATGATTGCATGCAAAAAAATTTCATTCTTATGCATGCATGAATGCATGCATTTTTCATCATGGATGCATGCATGAATTTTTTATTTATTTATTCTTATGCATTGCATGAATACATGCTATGGAATCATTAAACTGGACTGCAACATTGAGATGGAAATTGTAAACCTTGCATGGCATTAGAAAGTGGCAACTTCATTCCCATGAAGGTATGCATTTTGAAAATGTGGCAACATTTTTCCATGAATGCAACCTTCCCATGCATGGAAAAAATTTTGAAAATTTTTGCATGTCATTCCATGTAATGCATGGGGAAATTTTTAAACTTTGCATGCGGCAACCTAAATTCAAGCTATGTATAGAAAAATTTTGAAGCTTTGCATGGCATTCCCATGCATAGAAGAAATTTTTGAACTTTTGCATGGCAACATCATTCCAATTTAATATAGGGAAATTTTTTTGAAGCTTTGCAACATCCTCTCATTCAAATGGATGGAAAATTTGAAAAGAACTCTCTCTTTTTTTTTTTTTTTTTTTCAAACTTTGCAATTTCTAATGCATGGAAAAATTGCCAACTTTCAGAACATCACACAAAGCATGGGTGGATGTAAGAAAATTTTCAAACCTGTAAATTCATTCCATTCCAATGCATGGGAAATTTTGAAAGTTTTGTTTTGAAACCTTGCAATTTTTCAACTTTTTAATCATCTCAAATGCATGAAGAATTTTGAGAAAATTTTCAAACTTTTCAGTAAAAATGAGAAAATATGCACATGAGTCGCATTTAAAAAATCTAATGAAATTGCTAGAAAGCGATGGAGACTTCCGGGAATGAAAATTAGAGTTGAGAAGGTCTAAGAAAAATCAAATTTTCGGCTTTTCTAAACCGTTTCCCAGAAAATTTGCAAGGCACGAGCAATTCCAAAGAGAAGGAAGCTTGGAATTTGAAAGAATTGCTTCCCTTGAGTTGCTAAATTTAATGTCGATAGCTAGACAAAGCTAGAACAGGCACTAATCCTCATAAATTGGATCCGTCAAGAGGACTTCCTTAACTTTTTGGGTTAGGATTGTGCCGTCAATGCAAGGCTTAAGCCGTTGGCCATTTACCTTGAAGAGTGATCCACTTGCAGGATCATGAAGTTCGATTGCTCCATAAAGAAAGACGGTAGTGACAATGTATGGACCATCCCATCTTGACCGGAGTTTACCGGGAAAGATTTTCAAGCGGGAATTGAAAAGCCAAACCTTTTGTCCCGGGGCAGAAGACTTCTTGACGATGTGTTTGTCATGAAAAGCTTTAGTCTTTGCCTTGTAGATTTTTGCACTTTCATACGCGTCATTACGCAATTCCTCAAGTTCATTTAATTGCAACGCACGATTAGAGCCGGCTTGTTTGAGATCAAAATTGAACCTTTTTATGGCCCAATAAGCACGATGCTCTAATTCTACCGGGAGATGACATGCTTTGCCAAAGACAAGTCGATATGGTGACATGCCAATGGGTGTCTTATAAGCTGTCCGGTAAGCCCAAAGCGCATCGTTTAGCCTTAATGACCAATCTTTGCGGTCCGGTCCAACCGTTTTTTCCAAAATGTGCTTAATCTCCCGGTTAGAAATCTTTACTTGACCACTAGTTTGAGGGTGGTAAGGTGTAGCAACCTTATGAATGACTGAATACTTAGGAAGGACGGATTTGAGATAACGATTTCGGAAATGAGATCCACCATCACTAATGATTGCTCGGGGAGTACCAAAATGGCTAAAGATGTGAGACTGAATGAAATGGATCACGACTTTATGATCATCGGTTTTGGTAGCCTCGGCTTCAACCCATTTAGACACATAATCCACCACTACAAGGATGTACTCATAGCCATAAAAAGATGGAAATGGTCCCATGAAGTCAATCCCCCACACATCAAAAATTTTAACAATTAAAATGCTGGTGAGGGGCATCATGTCTCTTCGGGACATGGATCCAAGTTTTTGACATCGTTCACACGATTTGCAAAAATTGTATGCATCCCGAAATAAGGTAGGCCAAAAGAATCCGCTTTGAAGAACTTTGTTAGCGGTCTTTTTGGCACTGAAATGACCTCCACAAGTAAGAGTATGGCAAAAATTTAGAATGCTTGTGGCCTCGGTTTCAGGAATGCATCACCGGATGATTTGGTCCGGGCAATACTTGAATAGTTCCGGATCTTCCCAAAAGAAATGCTTGACTTGGGAGAAAAACCGGTCCTTGTCTTGTTTGGACCAATGAGTTAGAATTTTTCCAATCGCAAGATAGTTGACAATATCCACAAACCATGGAAGATTGGAATGTGAAACTTGAAGAAGTTGCTCATCCGGAAAAGAATCACGGATGGCTACGAATTCGGAAGATTTTTCAATAAGCAAGCGAGAGAGATGATCGGCGACAACATTGTCGGTCCCTTTTTTGTCCCGGATGTCAATGTCAAACTCTTGAAGTAAGAGGATCCATCGAATTAAACGGGGTTTTGTCTCTTTTTTCGCTAACAAATGCCTAAGAGCGGCATGATCCGAAAAGACGATGACCTTGGAGCCAAGAAGATAAGAGCGAAATTTATCCAAGGCGTACACCACAGCTAACAATTCTTTTTCAGTGGTGGTGTAGTTTAATTGGGCATCGCAGAGAGTTTTGCTAGCATAATAAATGACATGCGGAAGTTTATCCACGCGTTGGCCCAAAACCGCCCCTAATGCATAGTCGGATGCATCACACATGATCTCAAAGGGAAGAGACCAATTAGGGGGTTTCATGATTGGGGCGAATAAGGGGAGAGTGCGAAGTTTGATGAAAGCTTCCATGCAAGCGTCATCAAAATTGAACGGAACATCCTTGGCTAAGAGATTACACAAGAGCCGTGAGATTTTGTTAAAATCTTTGATGAAGCGATGATAGAATCCGGCATGGCCAAGAAAAGAACGGATTTGACGAACGAAATTCGGAGGAGGAAGATTAGAGATCAACTCAACTTTTACCTTGTCTACCTCGATTCCCCGCTTAGAAATGACATGTCCTAAAACAATGCCTTCTTGGACCATGAAGTGGCTTTTCTCCCAACTTAGAATGAGATTTGTCTCTTTGTATCTTTGGAGCACGAGAGACATATTTTTGAGACACGAGTCAAAGGAAGAGCCAAATACGGAAAAATCGTCCATGAAAACTTCCAAGAACTTTTCAACCATATCCGAGAATATGGACATCATGCACCTTTGGAACGTCGCCGGCGCATTGCAAAGCCCAAAAGGTATGCGTCGATAGGCAAAAGTACCAAAGGGACATGTGAATGTTGTTTTCTCTTGATCTTGGGGGGCGATTGCCACTTGGTTATAGCCGGAATAACCATCAAGAAAATAATAGAAGCTTTAGCCGGCTAACCTTTCTAGGATTTGATCTATGAATGGAAGTGGAAAATGATCCTTCCTAGTTGACGAATTGAGTTTCCAGTAATCAATGCACACACGCCACCTGGTGGTAGTCTGTTGTGGCACGAGCTCACCCGCTGAATTTTCAACAACGGTGAGACCAGATTTCTTGGGAACAACTTGTGTGGGGCTCACCCACTTGCTATCTGAGATAGGGTAGATGATTCCCGCATCTAGCAATTTGATCGCCTCTTTCATGACCACTTCCTTCATATTTGGATTTAACCGGCGTTGGACCTCTTTAGTAGGCTTTGTGTCATCCTCCATATGAATGCGGTGCATACAAATGGAGGGGTCAATTCCTTTCAAATATGCCACTGTCCAACCAATAGCTTCTTTATGCTCTTGGAGCACCGCTAAAAGGTTGGTCTCTTGGTCTTTTTGAAGGTCCAAGGCAATGATGACCGGAAGGGTTTGCTTTGGACCAAGGAACACATACTTGAGATGGGCCGGGAGCGGCTTAAGCTCAAGTTGTGGCGGAGATAGCAATGATGGGACCGGAGGAGTAGTGGAAAGTTGGGGAAGCGGTTCTTTTGGAATTTTCCAAGGAGGTACATCCATGATAGCATTAATATCAAGCAAGGAATTGACTTCTTGAATGGCTTGATCAACATCAAAGTTTGAGAAGTCAAAATGGGACATGCAAGTTTCAAGAGGATCTTTGCTTAGAATGAAGGGGAGAGATTCTTCGACCACTTCATCAATGACATCCACAAGAAAACAATCATCCTCATTAGAGGGATGTTGAGTTGCATGGAAGATGTGGAGTTTGACTTGCATGTTTCCAAAAGCAATGTCCATCACCCCGGTTTGGCAATTAATTGATGCATTAGCCGTGACTAAAAATGGCCTACCAAGGATCACGGGAATGTGCTTTTTTGGGTCATGGACCGGTTCCGTATCAAGAACCACGAAGTCTACTGGGAAGTAGAATTTATCCACTTTGATGATAACGTCCTCGAGAATACCTCGTGGATGCTTGACCGATCTATCGGCAAGTTGTAAAACCACGGAAGTCAGCTTAAGATCTCCCAAACCAAGTTGTAGGTAGACTGAATGTGGAATTAAATTCACACTAGCTCCTAAGTCAAGGAGGGCCCTCTCGATTTTCCTGTCACCAATGAAGCAAGAGATTGTGGGGGCACCCGGATCCTTATACTTCGGAGGAGTGCTGTGCTGAATGATAGCACTAACATTTTCAGTCAACCTCACCTTTTTTGGAAAATGATTTTTATAAGTGCGTTTTTGAGTGCACAAATCTTTGAGAAATTTTGCATAGGGAGGGATTTGCTTGATAGCATCCAAGAGGGGCAAGTTAATCTTCACTTGCTTGAAAACTTCCCATATGTCTTGAATTTTACAATTCTTGTTCCCAAAATGTGTCGACTCTTGAAGACGTTGAGGAAACGGAGCTTTTGGCTCATAGGTAGTTTCCACATTTGGGGTGACATGTGTGGGATTTCTGTGAATGGTATTTGGACAAGAATTTGGATTAGAAGAGCTTGGATTTGGATTTTTCAAAGGATGGTTTTTCTCACTTGTGTCTCCATCAACCTTGTTGTCAACCACTCTACCACTCCGAAGGGTGGTGATAGCTTGAACTTGTTCATGAGTCGACCCACTCGGAGGAGGGGTTTCATCAATTACATGCATTCTTCTAAGATTTTCAAAAGGTTGAGCGGGAAGCTTGCCCTTGTCCTTTTGAAGCAATTGATTCAGCGAGTTAGCTATTTGGCATACTTGATTTTTGAGATTAGCTATGGATTGAGTATGAGAGTGAACCATTTGGAGAGTAGGCTGCAAAGATGTCAAGAGTTGCTTATTGGAATCCATGATTTGCTTGTTCAATGATTCCATCATTTGCTTGTTTGCAGCTATTATTTCGTCAGTTGGACACACAGGAGGTTGATTGGAAACATTTGGATTGTAAGGAGGACGGTTGCTTGAAGAGGCTTGAAATGGTCGACCTTGATATTGAGAAGAGGGTTGATTTTGCCACCCTTGGTTTTGGAATTGGGAATTTTGTGGGGCTTGTTGCCGCCACGAGAAATTCGGATGATCTCGCCAACCCGGATTGTAGGTGTTGGAATATGGATTGTTTCCGGGCCGCGAGAACATGGCATTAGCTTGCTCTTGGTTGGGATTAGGAAATTGCTCCGGTGTGGGGCAATCTTCCGAGAGATGGAATGGACTAGTACATGAAGCACAAACTGAACTTGCCGAATTTTGAGACAATGAAGGAGGAAAATGTGGTGCCATCAATTGGTAGAATTTATGAGCGATGGCATCCACTTGAGATGATTCCTCCCTTATTGATTTTGGCTGATAAGGGTTGGTGTTCTTTGCAATGGTTGAGGTCGGAGCCCTACGAGAATTATGTTGAAGTGAATTTTCGCTTAAATTCTCAAGTAGGGTCCAAGCCTCATCCGCATTCTTGGACATGAACATCCCACCACAAGAAGAATCAACCATGAATCTATGGGTTTCGGTCAAGCCGGCATAGAAAGCTTGCACTAATTGCCATTTTGGGATCAAATGATGAGGACATTTCCGAAGAAGATCTTGTAGCCTTTCCCAAGTCTCATGGAGTTGTTCTCCATCAACTTGAGAAAAGCTTAGAATGGAACGCCTCATTTGGTTGGTTTTACTCACTGGATAATACTTCTTAAGGAATTCTTGTTGCAATTGAGCCCAAGAAGTAATGGAATTGGGAGCGAGGGAGTTCAACCAATATTTTGCCCTATCCTTTAGGGAGAATAGGAAAAGATGGAGATGGAGTGCATTGTCTGGAAAACCTCTCAACCGGATGGTCGAACAGATTTCAAGGAACTCATCAAGATGCTTATATGGATCTTCATTATCAAAGCCATGAAATGATGGAAGCATTTGAATGGTGCTTGATTTGATCTCATATTGAGCTGCATCGATGTTTGGCATTACTATGCAAGAAGGAGAAGCATAGGTGGTAGGGATGAAATGATCTCTAAGAGTCATTGGCTCGATATTAGGAATTTCAGCCCTTTCATTCCCCGGATTTCCTATATTATCTCCCATTGTATTAAATTCAGTTCAAGATCCCTTGTAAGAGTAGATTCCCTAAGGTTTCTTTCTAAGAGTTCTTTCAAGAGAATTGATATCAATGGGCGAATCGATTGTGGGTAGAGAGAGTGACCTACGACCGAACATCAACAGCACAGCATATAATCAACAAAGCAATTCATTATCCACAACTCCACATACGATGTTCCCTTTCTCCTCAATTATCAAGACAGAAAATAAATGGCCACGACAAGGACCGATGCTTATACACAAAATTAAAACAATAATATAGCCTCAACAAGGGCTTGCAAATAAATTAACTACTTCTAAGATTAACACATGCACGATATCTTACAATTCGAAAATAGAAGCCACGAGACTTACCTGGGGTCCTCTAGACTTACAATTTGCTAGCATTCCCACGGCACACTTCGAGTTCCTAGAATCTCACTTACAACACAAAGATGGTTAAAACACACAAGGAATATTCACAAAACACGATATTCACAATCAAACTAAAATTTAACCCTAGAACTTTGGTCGCTAAACCGTTTGCAGTCCCCGGCAACGACGCCAAAAATTGATCGGTTGGTCAATCATACATCAACCTTCGCAATAGTACGAATCATTGTAAAATAGGGCTATTGGTCGGGTAAGTCGAACCACTGGGACTGCGCCAATATAAGGCAAACTAAGTGTCTAGAGTCATTTTAGAATGACTAGGGGTGTTCATAGAGGTTTTGTTTGTTGTCACTTAAATTAGGAATTCAAAGTGCATAAAACACTAATTTGCAAGGAATTTTGGATGAAAAGATTAAGAAGAGGAGACTAGGGAAGTGAATCCGCCTCCATCCCTATACATATGCTAGATTAGACCTAAATTGGGAGAAAAACAACATATGATGGTCAAGACTTACATAGCAACACATGGTTGCCATGTAAGTAATTAAGAGGTACATTAGGTCTCAAACAAGTATAATCCATCGAAAGATAAACATGCTTAGACTACCTAACTAAGGTGTAGCTTATACACATTTACTTAAATGAGAGACTATCAAGTTCTTGACAAAATGATAAAGCACATGGAGTTAGAGATTAAGCATACACCATCAAAGGATTTCCTAAGCAATGGTCCATCAAAGTCACCTATCAACATGCCATGAAACCATTTCATAACCTTGCTTCCACTCTCACCATGAAAACTCAAGCAATATGATTACTCTAAGACATCATCTAAAACAAGATAATCAACTTAAAGAAATCATCCATACATGTATCAACATTCATTACAACAAATGAGGTGCTCTTGGTTATGAAAAAACCATAAAATATACATGGCAAATCCCCAAAATAGACTATCCTAGGACATGCTTACAAGGGAGGGACTTCATCACCTCCCTAGAGAAAGAGTTAGTTACCCATTGCTAAACTAGAAGAATGAAGAAGAACCATGGATCCTCCTTCCATTTTCGAGCTCCCCTTTCTTGTCCAAGAACTCTTCTTCTTTTGCTCTCTTCTCTCTCCTCTATCTTGTAAAAAATGAAGCTTTTCTTTATTGTGTGGCCTTCCCTCTCTCTTATCAAGCTCAAGTCAAGGCTCTCTCTCCTCGAAGGAACACCTCCAACCACTTCATAAAGAAGGAAGATGGCATTGAGGAAACCAATGTGCAAGTGGCTGAAATTGAGCCATTTCCGAGTACAATCTGCCAGAATTTCGAGCACTCGAATGGTGGTCTCGAGCACTCTAAATTAGTGTAATGTGCAACATGCTCTTCTTGCTCAACACTGACCTACTTTGGTAAAATGGCTATAACTTTGTGCTCCAAACTCCGAATGATGATATGTTTGAAGATTTGAAGAGCTGAGTCAGTGCTTTAAAAACTTCATGTTTTGATGAAGACCCAATTCTCAAGTTTAGTTGGTTCTGCGCACCTCTGTTAAGAAGATCATAACTCTCTGCTCCAAACTCCGAATGATGAACTGCTTGAAGATTTGGAAATTTGATTCAGAGCTCTAAATCTTTCATGTTATGATGGAAGTCCAATTCTTGAGTTTGCTAGGTCGAAAATGGCGACAAAATTCAGGTTCTACTGCTGCCAGAAATTCAGAATTGGCACCCTTTTTGTTCAAAATTCCACAAGGCATCATTTTTGCTTCCTTTTTGCAATTTAACCTTGAAAATGTACACAAACATGCAAATGGAGATAATTTACATAAAATAATCAATTAATGGACTTTGTTAATGTAATTTAGGGTGCTTGAATATACAGTATTCGGCGCTTATCACGGCCCATCTCCCTTTAACGATTATCATCCTCTCTTTCCACTTCTTCTCAGAAGTAGGGAGGTCTGTACATATCCTTTGGTGCAAGGGGGAAGTAAAAAAGAAACGACAAGGTTTGGTCCCATGCTTAGAAATAGAATAAGTAATCAGTAAGTCAGCCAGAGTCAGGTCAAGACTCTCCTGCCACCGGCGAATGAGGAGTGCCGAGATTACTCGAAGGAAGTTAGGGTTTACTTGTAGGGGTGCAATCCCCAATTTGTTGAAGACTAAGTGATAGAAAGGATGAAGGGGGTACCTAAGAGCGTTGAGATGCCCAACAGAGAGGAGTAACTCGTCTTCTCTGATGCCCTCGCCGGCGCAAAAATCAGTGCCTTTGGGGTATTCTGCAATTTCTACCCCTCGGGAATCTCGAATTCTTCCATTACGGATTCAATGGAGAACGGGATACGACGAATAGATAAAATTGCATTTCTTTCTTCCTTAGTGAGGATATTGTCTGACCCAGAGGTGGATGTTTCAGCCTGGATTGGGGAAGCACCCGGCTGATTAACCGAGTCATTTACAGGTGTAGGGAAGTTCGAAACCCTAGGTGGGGGAACCCTAATGAGATTAGGGGAAGATGAGGGAGTGGACTCAAAATCTACGATCTCTATACGCTCAGGAGTAGTCGAAGTACTCATAATGCAAGATTGAAGAGAAAAAGATGAAGAACTAACCTGATAAGACGACGGAATGAAGAACGCAAGAAATGTGGTGAGAGCAAAAGTAACCCTTATGGAATCTCTTAAGGCAGAATGGCAATGGGCAATCTTCGAACCGTCTTTTTACAAAATAGACAACCGTACAATTTCAATTCCCTTTTTAATTGAAGCCGCAATCCAATTAAAGAGGGAATTGGGGGCAAAATGTGGAGGGAAAAATCTTCCTCCAATGAGAACTGTACACGTCATCGCAATGTAAATACCCATCACAAATGTCAGAGGTCCATCCAGCTCAAAGCCCAGTCCAAGCTCGTTGACAGCCCAAAATCGTAAGACACTAGCCCAAGGTCACAGATAATTGATCTCTGTAGCATTGCTCAAGCCCGAAACAAGAAATCCAGCCCGTTGACAATGTCACATGGATCAGGTTACTTATAGCCCAAATCCATTGAAAGGAAATTAGTCTTATTAGAAGAAGGATACAGCAAAGAAAAAAACTACTACACAAGGAAAATTATACAAAGAAAGGAGCTCTATTTGTAAAGAATTTCTGTAGGGAAAGAATTGGAGGACAAGCAATGCGAGTCCTACCATAATTCAACCAATCTTTTGTGTATAAATAGAGGCCCAGACCTCCAATAAAAGAATCAAGCAATTCTACGCTTCTCTATATACTGTTCTTGTTTATTTTTATTGTTTACTGAGTGAGTTGTTTTATTTCTCTTAATCATTATTGGTTTGGTGAAATTTTGCACCTACACTTTTAACGGGCTGGATCTCTTATTTCGGGCTTGAGCAATGCTACAGAGATCAATTATCTGTGACCTTGGGCTAGTGTCTTATGATTTTGGGCTGTCAACGAGCTTGGACTGGGCTTTGAGCACGATGGGCCTCTGACATTTGTGATGGATATTTATGATTTCCAAAAACTAAATGTAGAAAGAATAATATACATATATATATATATATATATATTGTGATGATTAAAGATGAAAGTTAGAGAATATCATTATCGTAGATATTTAAGTCCTTAACAGAATATTGATATGAAGTGTCCAATGAACAACACAGAGATTAAATTGACTGCCCATTCTCGGCGTCTCTCGGTGCAAAATTGAATGATGTTACAAGGATCATTTCCTTTCATATTTAAGTAACCAAGAAATTGATCCACGAACTAAAGGCAAACCCTTATTGATTAAGTCACGTAAAGTAAAAGTGGTAACGCGATAGTGGCACAATTTAAGTCGCATAGAGTAAAAATAGGAGTGAAAACGCACGAAGCGTGAAAGCGAGAGCGAGCTCAAAGCATAAGAGCAACACAAGAACGATTGTGTGAAACAATATTTTTATAAAAATGAACAAAATTTTGTCTCTATTTAATTTAAGAGACAACTTAACCGGAGAAAACTCATTTGAAGTTTCAGTATATTGCATAAATCAAATAATAGTGGGAAAACCTAGCTTCTTAAATACTATTAATGTTTTTTAACCAAAAAAAAAAAAAAATGAGTCACCCTAATTGAATTAAGCTTATCGGAACATCAATGGGACATTAGAAACTTGGATTTGTTTTGTTTAGTCATTTTACAACAAATTTCAAGAATATTACTGGGAAAAACAAAACAATTTTTAGACAATTATAAAAAAAAAAATGTCATTTAAAATTGGAACCCTTCTTAACTCCCTTTTTGAGAAAATGTTTATTGACAATTTGACAAATGTTTTCAAACTATTTTTTTTTTAAGAACAAAAAATATTTTTATAAAAATAAACTAAATTTTGTCTCTATTTAATTTAGAGACAACTTAACTGGGGAAACCTCATTTGAAGTCCCACTTCTATATATTGTTCAAATCAAACAATAGTGGGAAAGCCTAGCTTCTTAAATACTATTAGTATTAATGTTTTTTAACCCAAAAAAAGAAAGAAAAAGAATTGACCTATAGTTCTTTCCAGATTACATGTTCAATTGATGGGGGTATGCAAGTTGGTACCTAGTTCTTTTCAGCAGTCTATGCCTCCTATGATGACTCTATCAGAGCCGACCAATGGAATTATCTACGTTCTCTTCATGCTCGGATTGGCCCTAAATGGATTCTCATGGGTGATTTTAACTCTCTTCTGTATGCTCATGAGCAAAGGGGTGGCAATAAAAAGCAAGGTTGGATGCTTCGCAATTTCAGAAGATTTATTGATGACTGTGCTCTTCTTGATATGGGCTTCAAAGGTCCCCCTTTAACATGGTGCAACAACAGAGAGGCTAGTCGAACTATTATGGCAAGGCTTGACAGAGGCTTATGCTCCCACCCTTGGGCTCAGACTTTTTCTCACAGTAGAATTCACCAATCTCCAGTTTTTGGCTCCGATCACCATGTTCTTTTACTTCATCTCAATGAGACCTTAGTTAAAGCTAAACGACAATTCTTCTTCGACGCCAGATGGGTCCAAGACCAGGACTTCAAACCTCTTGTTTCTCAGTCTTGGCATGAACCAGTTTCAGGCTCCTCGATGTTCCAATTTAAGGCGAAACTCAAGACTTGCAAGCATCGTCTCAAACATTGGAGTCGTTCAAAACACAATAACTCTCAGTCTCATATCTAGCACCTACAATCTCAATTGGTTGCATTGAAAGCTCAACCTCCTCCCAACAGAAGTGAATGCCTCCGCCTTGAAACTGCTCTATCTATTGCATGGCGTAATGAAGAACTTCACTGGAAACAGAAATCCAGAGTTGCTTGGCTGCATCACGGTGATAAAAATACCCGTTTCTTCCACCGAAAGGCTCTGATTAGATGCAAGAAGAATGAAATCCTCAGATTAGAAGATCACTCTGGAACTGGAAGGACTCTAAAGAGGATATTCGGTTCATTGCCTAATCCTTCTTTGACAATCTTTTCTCGTCCTCGCCAACTTCCACTCATCAATTATTCTGGGATTCTATAACTCCTAAGATCAATGCTGACATGAATTACAGTCTTTCCCAACCTGCAACAGCTGCTGAACTCAAGGTGGCTATTGATGGTATGGGTCCTTTCAAAGCCCCTGGCCAGATGGTTTCACCTCTCTCTTTTTCAGTCCAATTGGGAGGTTCTCAAATCTGACATGGTTTCAGCATTTAATTTTTTCCTTCTTAGTGGTCATTTATCCTCTAGTTGGAATCACACTAATATTACTCTCATTCCCAAACAGCGTTATCCTACACAGATCACTTACTTTCGCCCCATATCCCTGTGCAATGTTTCATATAAGATTTTCTCTAAAGTTTTGGCTAACCGTCTCAAACTTTTGCTTCATAACCTTATCAGTCCAAACCAGAGTGCCTTTATTCCATCTAGATCCATACATGATAACACTCTTATGGCTCATGAAGTTCTGCACTATCGTAAATCCAAAAGAAATGGTGGCACTTGTTTTATGGCTATCAAGTTGGATATGGCTAAAGCTTTTGATTGGGTTGAATGGCATTTTATTTCTGCCTTTTTGACTAAGCTGGGCTTTGACAACCACTGGGTCAATATCATTATGTCCTACATCTCCTCGGTCTCTTATTCAATCAACATTAATGGAGAGCCAGGGGGTCTTATTCACCCATCCAGAGGTCTTCGGCAAGGTGACCCTATCTCTCCTTACCTTTTCCTTTTATGTGCTGAAGGTCTTTCCCAACTTTTCAATTTATCCTCTAATCAGAATTTTATTCATGGAGTCTCCTTAACTAGAGATCTCGCACCTCTTTCTCATCTCTTATTCGCCGATGATGCGATGCTTTTTTGTCATGCCTCTCCATCTGAGGCCATCCACTTGAAGCGAATTCTGCAAGACTATGAAGCCCTTACAAGCCAAAAAATTAATTTTGACAAATCTGGAGTCTATTTCAGCCCAAATACTTCTCCTTCCATTAAAATTCAATGTAGCAGAATCCTTGGGATAGGTGAGGATGGGTGGTGCAACAAGTATCTTGGTCTCCCTGCATTTGTGGGCCGATCGAAAATTGACACGTTCAAATATCTGGTTGACAGGACCAACTCTCGCATTAATCTTCTCAAAGGCTCCCTTCTTTCCAAAGCAGGTCGAGAGGTTCTTCTAAAATCTGTTCTATCCACTCTCCCAACTTACTCTATGTCTTGCTTCAAGCTCCCAGTTGGTATGATTCTCTTAACAACAAACTCATGAATTTCTGGTGGAGTGGTCAAGACTCTCATAATCATATTTCTTAGCTGAGTTGGTCTAAGCTCTGTTCTTCTAAAACTGAGGGAGGTCTTGGATTTAAAGACATTGAAGCCTTCAATCACGCTCTTTTGGCAAAAATTGCTTGGAGGCTCACTATTGAAGACAACTATCTTCTCTTCCATCTATACAAAAGTAAATACTTTAAGAATTGCTCATTTCTTGACTCGCTTCATCAATCTTCATCCTCTTGGGCTTAGAAGGGCATTCAATCAGTACAGAATATCATTCTTAAATGCATCCGTGAAAAATTGCTGATGGTGCTAAGGTCAGTTGCTGGACAGACCCTTGGCTCCCTGATATTTCCAATCCATGCATTACTTCTCCCCCCCTTTGGATTCCCGGGTTGTCATTGTGGCCGACCTTATCAACCATGCTACTTTTAGTTGGAAATCAGATACTGTAAAACGCCTTTTTAATTCACGGGATAGTGATCTTATTCTCCAAATTCCTCTCAGAATCTCTCAAGGCTCTGACTCTCTTATGTGGAATGCTTCCCTATCTGGCAACTTCACTGTCAAAAGTGCTTATAAAGTGGCATATGCCTTAAAGCATAATTCTCCCTTGTTAGCCCCTCAAGCTTCCAGCAGTCATGCTCAGGCTTTCAAACCCCTATGGAAAATTTTTTGGTCTATCCCCACAAAGAGGAAAATCCAATTCTTCCTATGGCAGTGCGCTCATGATAGAATTCCAGTCCTCTCAAACCTCGAAGTTAGAGGTATTGTCAAGGATGCTATCTGCAAGCGAAGTGGCCTTGAGCCTGAATCCACATTCCATCTTCTCTGTAGATGCCCCTCATCTCTCATGGTTTGGCGTATTAGTTCCTTGCGGCTGTGTTTTGATTCTATTTGCATTTTTTGGGCCACTCAATGGAATCTCCTTATTGATTCTTGGCAGCCTCTCCCTAATGGCAAATCCAATTTAAGCCTTGCCTCCTTCATCTATTGGCAAATTTGGAAGGCTCGCAACGATTGGCACTTTAATTCCACTCATTGGAATCCCAAAGCCATTCTGGATAGAATTATGCTTAATTTTCATGAACTCTCTAATATATCCACCTTGGACACTCGCCTCCATACTCATCTCTCCCCTTCCTCCCCTCCTTCTCATTGGGTTCCCCCTGCTGAAGGAAAATTAAAACTTAATATTGATGCTGCTTTCTCCTTCCCGTCCAAATCAGCTGGCGGCGGATTTGTCCTTCGTGATCACAAAGGTAAAACAATCAAAGTTGCTTCAGTTTTCTCGCCCTTTATTTCTAACCCAGAAGTCGCTGAGTTCCACGTTCTCCGAGAAGGTCTTTCTCTCCTTATCCACTGGGGCTATTCTGAAGTCATCATTGAAGGGGACTGACTGCCTTAACTTATTTCAGCTTTCTCCCTCTAACCATTTGTCCAGAGTTCTAATGGAAGACATTGTTCTTCTTCTAAACGATCACAAGGGCTTCTCCCTTTCCTGGACTCCAAGGATTTGCAACTCCATTGCCCACTCAATTGGCAAATGGGCTCTCAGTACCTGTCGAGGTGATGTTCACCGGCCTGTGTGGCCTTGTTGGCTTGTTTCAGCCCTTGATGTTGAAGCCTCTCCCTTTTCTATTTCTTAGTTTTCCTTTTCCTGTTGTCTTGTGAAAAAAAAAAAAAAAAAAAAAAAAAAAAAAAAAAAAAAACAACAAAAAATTAAGCTTAACGGAAGATCAATGGGACAAGGCAATTTAACATGGCATGGAGACATTTGGACCGGAGAGCAAGTTTCAACGACACAATCAATAACACTAACACTTGTTATGATTGTTTGTTGCTTTGAAATTTTAAGTATTTTCATTATTTTATTATTATTATTATTATTATTATTTTTTTTTTTTTAAGGACTAAAATTTATGTGTTACACTTGCTCAATGTTTAGTTATAAGTAATTATGTGTTCATCAATTAAAATTGAATGGTAATATTTGTACTTCTCTTTTCTACAACTGAATTTTTTTTTTTTTTTTTTTTTTTTTTTTTTTTTTTTTTTTCATCTAAACAAAGGACAAAAGATGCATAAACTCTTTAATGCATAAAATCTTATTTTATAATACTAAAATGACCCCTTTCATTATAAACTTTAACTCTTTATTATTATTATTATTTTAACATTCTTTAAAAAAATAAAAAGAATTGTTACCCAACTTAAAAGGTTGAAGAAGCAACTGAATATGTACTTTTTCAAATTTTGATAGGAAAAGCAACATATTATGTACTTTTTTCGAACAGGCCTTTGGTAGAAGAGAAAACCTAAGCCGATAAGAAAGTAGATAAGTAAGGGAAGACTTAAAAATCCAAAAATAAAAAAATAAAATTCAATACATAACGTACAAAATTGAAAGAATTTGATCATCATAATTTTGGACTTAGATCCCATCAGGTCTTGTGGTTCCTCAAAATTACAGCCGTTTTTAAGCACAACAACTCACCCTTATTATAACCTTTCAAAAAAATAATAAACTTATCATTATTTATTATATATATTTTCTTTATTTTCTCTTTCCTTCCAAATTTATCACTCTATTTTCTCAACCTCTTACATCCCACCCTCTAATCATGACCATATCCATTTCATACAACTCCACCCCTCTAAATATGGCCACCACCCCCTCCCCTTTCAACCTCCTACCACCACCCCCTCTCCACTAACCACCATATTTATAGACGCATATACATTGACAAGACTATGCACTTAAACCCATATATATAAATTTAATTTGAACAAAAAATCAATATATCCACACTGAATCAAAACATATACATAAAATCACACATTGTTCTTCGTTGTTTAAAATCCCTTATTTTTTATTTTTATTTTTTACAATTAGTTTTCATCAAGTTGATTTATTTTGAGGGCTGATTAATATTCCAAAAATAAAACATGCTATTTAAAGGAATGAGCAAATATCACATAAATTAGTTTTATGTGACTGCCAATTTTGCTCCGAATGTCAATGTTTTAAGGCACAAGATGTGATTAGGGAATCCGAATCCCATAAATTTCTCAAAAGAAATTATAAATCCGCTGAAATTTTATCTAATATCTCCTTATGAAAATAATAAAAGATTTTTAACAAAGAAGAAGAATGTGGATATATTAGTATATGAACGCTCCTCGCTGATAGTGCTAGTACTATCATCTCTGCTCTTGGTTGAGTTAATATGAAAAACAAAAGAAATAAAAATCGAAGGGGCGAGAAATTGATCTTGTGAATTCAACAGCTGAGGGTTCAGGGATCAAAAATAAATTGAAACGCGCAAGTCTTTGTGGAGGGAGTTAGGTGCTTCTTGTAACCATTCTCATCGGTTCCATTAACACTAGAATATAATGCCCACATGAAATGATGATGACGGTTGGCATTTAACCCCTTCAATCAAGTTTCAAGGCACACAATTGAAACTATAATTGAGGAAAGAAAAATGATACAACTTCCGACCCAATCTACCGACATATCCTCCGAATCCAACGTGGATAGGCCACGTCAGACCCAAAAACACACAGCTCTTTCTCTCTCTCATTCTCTCTCCACGAATCCCCTCTCTCCTTCTGTTTCTTCCATTGTTCTTCATTTCTCCACTCGGTACCTTCCATTCGAGGGTCCATTCTGTTACTAAAGCTCCGGACTGACTTCAATAAAGGAGGAAATTGGATTAACAACCGTGACTAAGTGCCCATAGGAGCCAAAGACCTCAGATCCGGCGACGGCTTGGCCAGTGATGTCGACGGAGGTAGCCTGGCTTAAACCGAGGATGGTCCCCTTTCGAAGCCAAAGTTTTCCGTCATTGGTTACTGGTCAAAAGCTGCTCACAGAATGGGAAGATAAAGCCCATATAGCTCAATTTTAAGCATTGGAGAGGACTGACTTGCAGGAGAAAGGAAGGGGTGGAGCAGGCAAGTCCCGCTAGAAGCTGACCAGAGGAGGTCACTTGGTTGGATCTGTTGTGGCGGTGTCGTCATCGGGAATGATTTGAAGCGACAAAGTTTCCGGCGGCACGCCTCCAAGCAACTGAGAGATGAAATTCTTAATTTGATGATGATTGGGGTACGATATTCATGATCTCTAATCCTTCTTTTTCTCATACCCTCTCTGTGTATTTCTTGTGGGAGGAGATGATATTTCGGTTGTTTAATTACTGGTGTTCAAGTCTTATTATTGGCCGTCCATCTCTGCCGTCGCCCTCATCCGAGCCATTATCTGTGTCACTGAGATCCTTGTTCGCCGGAGTTCCGGTTCAGTCCCGCTGCTTCACCTTCGCTGGTGTTCTCTCTGTTTCTTCCGTCCTTGTCCACCGGCACCGGCCTTCTGTTCAATGCCCCTGCACCTTCCTCTAGCTCTCAGTTTGGCGGCGATGCAAGGAGTGGCGGCAATGAATCGCCTGTACCTTTCTTCTCTATAAACCCATTTGTCTCGCCTCTCTCTCTTTCTAACCCATTTGTCATCTTCAACCACCACCACCGTCAAATTGAATTTTCAATCAGATTCCTCACATTTACTATCACTATGTAAATAAATTGAGAAAGAGATGAGTTTTTTTTTTTTTTTTGGCTGTCGGGTCTTTCAGAAAGAGAAAGTAAAGGTATGTCGTGGCATGATATGTGGGATGTCATGGCATGCCAAGTCTGATTCGGACGATTTTTCGGTGATTGGGGTCGGAAGATGTATTAGGGCTCTTGGGGTTCATTTGGTTAGACGGAAATAGATGGTGGAAAGTAAAAGTGAAATAAAGTGAAGTGAAGGAAATGAAAATTAAGTTTTTATGGTGCATTTGGTTAGTATGAAAATTTTTAAAAAAGTTGTGAGAAAATATTATGTTGTTAGTTTGGATAGAATGAAAGAGAAAAGGAAATGATTGTACTTGTCAAAATTGCCCTTATAATTTTAAATACTAAAAATATAAATAAATTTGAGTAAAATTAATTAATGCATCAAATTTTATTGTTGATAATAATATTCTTAACTTGTATGAGACACCAAGTCACCTGAATTACTTTAGTCAAAAATATTTTAATATATATATATATATATATATATATATATGATTTAGACATTACAATTTATATAGTAATTGGAAAGACTTTGATGAAATCGAATAAGATTAGGATTGTTCCACTAGATGTTTGTTTATATTAGAATAACCAATACCAATAGAATTTTACATATACCAATCAAGTTTATGAATGTTTTCTTTTTGAATTCAACTAAAATTATATAACTATAGAATATTTTGTATTTTTCTTTTTAATAAACGTATATATTTCTTAAAACTTATAATAACTTTAATATCCAAATTCTAAAATCTAGTTGATATGTAAATATACATATTGTAAATTAATATAATGCACTTAAAAAATACCCACCATAATATGTTATATGTATATATCTATTTGAAAGGGGAAAAAAAAAAAGAAGAAGAAGAAAAAAAATGAGGAAAAAGAATAAAGCAATAAAAATAGATTAAAAAAAAATGCTAAAAATAAGATCTCCCCAATTTCATGAGTTCATTTACTTTTGAAAAAAAAAATGTCTCTCAAAAAGGAGAAAAAGATAAAAGGAAACCCAACTGATAATTATGGGTATAATAGGAATTTAAAATATAACTTCACAACTTTTCCGAGAAACAAAATTTTTCGCGTGTTTTATACATGAATCGTTTTAAAGAAAATTAGCTACTTTCGGAATCCCAGTTTCCTGAAAACTTTCCCATTCATCCTAAACAAACGCACAAAAAGTTTAAATATTTTTTGATTCTTTTCCTTTCTTGCTAGTTCTATCTAACCAAACGAACCCTTGAGGAAAACTATTATACTTCATATCATATGACAGTTGAAATTCACTACTTTCTCTTTGTACAAAAGGAAATTAGGGGCAAAGTGCGACCATGTGAGGGCAAAAAATTTCACCCATCAGAGCACGACACCCAGACAGAGGCATCAATAATAGCTGAACACGTGTTTTCACCAAAAGCCCATAAGGGAAGACCATTTCACGAAGATGGACTGAACGGGCATAAACCCGATCCAAGATTACGGGCCGCAAGACTAAGACGAATTGTGGATAGCCTATTAAGAAAAAGCATAATCCTAATTCTAGGAGAAGGAATATATAATAAGATAGGAAAGGAAAGAGAAAAATAAGGAAAACTTGTCCAATTTTAGAACCAATGCTTTCGGAGGTGCACTAGACTTGGTTTATTCTTACTTATTTATTGGGGTAAAGTGCATTAAACCCCCCTGAACTATTGGGGTATGTGCAAGAAACCCCCCTGAACTATAAAAGTTACAAAAAACCCCCCTGAACTATTGGGGTATGTGCAAAAAACCCCCCTAAACTATATATTTTTTTGCAGTTTACCCCATCCAAGCGAATTGATTGACTGAAAGGGACGATGAAGCCGAGGAATTTGTTGCTGGGATCGGTGGGTCTCCTGTCATAGCTCCATCATAGTCGTTGCACCACTAGCCAGATCCGTCGGCCATATATATCGCACCTCTCTGCACCGTTGCGTCAGCCCATCGCCGTCACCGCCTTGCCTGCCGTTCAGCTCACCTTGCTCGCCGGTCCATTCCACCATCCATTCCAATCTCGCCAGCCCATTCCGCCATCTCCATAGCCGAGCACATCGCCGTCCGTGTTTCGAGCACACAGCCGTCCACAGTTCACCGCCGAGCCCCCTTGAGCTCGCATCTGCCTCCACAGTTCACGGCCGAGTCAATTGAGCTCTCATCACAGCCGAGTCCTCCGTGCACAAGCTGCCATCATCCAAGACCGAGCTATCCTGCCGACCTCGAATTTCTTTGGTCTCTTCTCTCTCTCTCTAGCTCTCAGTTTTGGGTTGTGTTGGGTGAAAGGCATTTTTTGGCAGAAAAAAAGTAAGTGTATAAGTAAAAACGACGCAGTGTACGTGTTATAAGGGTAAACTGGTTTTTCAAAATTTTCGGTACCGGAAGCTGATGTCATGGGGGTAAATTGCAACAAAATCATAGTTCAAGGGGGTAAATTGCAACAAAATCATAGTTCAGAGGGATTTTTTGTAGTTCAGGGGGGTTTCTTGCAAATGACCAATAGTTTAGGGGGGTTTAATGCACTTTACCCTATTTATTATTTGTGAAATGATACTTGCACCGATTTGTTATACCGAATTATTGCACTGAATGTTTTTTGATTGGTTATTTATGCATAGTGAATGTAAGTGAATGTGATAACCTTATGGGCGGGTGTGTCGTAGGCGGGTGCGAGAGACACTGTCAGGCTACCACATTGGCGAGTTACGGGTGCACAGTCCCACATCGCCTGGGTAGAGGAAAGGTGAAGTGCTTATATGTAAATGTGTCACCTTCAATTGGTATGAGGCCTTTTGGGGTGAAACACAAGAGCAAAACCGTGCGGACTCAGACCTAAAGTGGACAATATCATACCATGTGGTGGAGTGGGTCGTTACAAATGGTATCAGAGCCTGACCTAGCCGGAAGTGTGCCAACGGGGACGTCGGGCCTCTAAGGGGGGTGGATTGTGATGACCTTGTGGGCGGGTGTGCCGTGGGCGGGTGCGAGAGACACTGTCAGGCTACCACACTGGCGAGCTACGGGTGCATAGTCCCGCATCGCCTGGGTAGAGGAAAGGTGAAGTGCTTATATGTAAGTGTATCATCTCCAATTGGTATGAAGCCTTTTGGGGTAATGCTCAAGAACAAAACTGTTCGGGCTCAGGCCCAAAGCGGACAATATCATACCATGTGGTGGAGTGGGTTGTTACAAATGGTATCAAAGCCTGACCTAGCTGGACGTGTGCCGACGGGGACGTCGGGCCTCTAAGGGAGGTGGATTGTAATGACCATGTGGGCGGGTGTGTCGTGGGCGGGTGCGAGAGACACTGTCAGGCTACCATACTGGCGAGTTACGGGTGTACAGTCCCACATCGCCTGGGTAGAGGAAAGGTGAAGTGCTTATATGTAAGTATGTCACCTTCAATTGGTATAAGGCCTTTTGGGGTGAAACCCAAGAGCAAAATCATGCGGGCTCAGATCCAAAGTGGATAATATCATACCATGTGGTGGAGTCAGTCGTTACAGTGAAGGACACCACTTCTTTATTAATGCGATTTGTTGTAAAATTGGCAGACTTAATTCTTTTAATCGGTTCATTTATACATAAATAAAGAAGTGGGGCCCTCCATTTACATGTACTATGCATAAATCACCAATGTCCTCTATTTATATCTACTATGCATAAATAACTAATTAGAAATATTGGTGCAACAAATCGGTGCAAGTATCATTACTCTTATTATTTTGTGTTTTCTTTTTTAATAAAAAAAATTGCTTAACCAAATGACTGTATTAAGACTTGCCTAATGAACACAAACAAGGAGAAATCATATTACATATTTTTGACAAGCTTTATAATATAAAAGAAAGCAACCTCCATCAGATGCACCTTTACCAAACCATTTTCACTTGGAATGGTAACACCCATGTCGTGCTGATGTGCTGCATAATAGGCAACAAATTGGTTTCCAGATGAACCCGGTACATGGCTGTCTATCTCACATTTCAAGGTACATGTGCCAATTCTCAAGTCCTTCAAAGAGATCCCGCATTTCCGGAATTTCCCAAGAACATACCTGCAATTTTAGATAGCAGTTTATGAATTTTACTTTTGGACGGTGTACATATAAAATTCTAAGTAATTGCTGTAAGAAATTTTTTAACTACTATGGACCAACATTTTCAGGAAAGTAAAAGAGCTATATCAAAGTTTAACACACAGCTAAAAAAGGTTGTGGTGACGAGAAGAATTGCGCTAGAATAGTAACCTTTCACATGTGATGAAATTGGCCAAACAGACCTTAATGGCGATTGTATTTGTCTAATTTATCTAATATTATGTTTGAAAAAACTAAATCGGTACTTCGAATTTGGGATTGAAGAGGTTTAGTTCAAAATTTGTATTAAATATTCTCTAATCCTAAATTTAAGGGTAATTCCTTATGAATTTAGAAGGCATCTGTATAGAAAATTCAAGTAGAAAAAAAGAAACCTTTAAAAGGACTAATAGGCTTACTTGGTACATTTCATGCGTCTACTGTGGAAAGTTTAAGTTTTTATCTAGAGATGATTTAATCAAGTAGATCTCTATTTAATTAACTTTGCTAAAATTATCGATTAATTAAACAATCATATGTAAAATAAAAGCAAGTAAAATTTGAGAGATGACATCGGATTTTAGCGAGGAAAGCAATTGAAAAATCTCGAGGCTTTGTGCACTATCCCAAGCGTAAAAAGATCCACTATGTATGAAATAAAGTACACCGAACTTTGACTCAGACTTAAACCCTTCACTTTATCAAGACTCAATCTGCTGAATGTCTCTGACTTTGCGACTTCTCGTCCAACAGTTCTTGACTTCAAACTTATGTCTCAAATTCTGCAGAAAGTTTGCTAGTAGATCAGCAACACTTCACAAGTGCCTTGATCCATTCATAGTGTAATCTGGAATTCTTCTTATCTGAATTTGATGTAATAGAAGTAGATATGCTTTTCGAAATTTTTAAAACTTCAATCATGCTCCAATTTCGATGAGATAGAGAACAACTCTACTAAATCACTACTTGTGTTTATGTGTGTGCTCTCAAAAGTAAAATAAGATTGATTTTCTAAATAAAAATCTCACAAAGATGGCTTTCAATTAAATTAGAATTTTGTATGCAAAAAACTGTACCAACCTAGATGAGAAAACATGTTTATATAGACTTTCAAAAACCTAGATATGCCTAGAAAATAAGGTAAATTCATGCATTAGGTATTTGGAAAGAAGCCTATACCAAAAAGGAAGTTTAAACAGATCAGGAAACAAAGTTACCAAACCTTGCTGAAGACCTTGAACCAATTTAAGTTGGCAGTGTTTAAAACTTTAGAACTGGTTCAAGTTGGCAATCTTGAACATAAAGGTTAACACTTAATTTTTTTTTTGCAGTTTTGAAAAACTGTTCAAGTATGCAATTGTCCTAGCCTTCTAAGTCAACTTCCTAGAGTGTTGTTCTTACCTTTTCATGGATTTCAAGGTTTCGATCTCGAATAACTCTACAATTCCACAACCGATCTCGATCATGCATTTTAAACTTGAAAATACAACTCGATCGGACTTGTTTTGACACCAAAATTAGCCAATTACAAAAAATATATATCACAAAGGTAGTACTCCAACAGCATTAACAACCAACACAAAGACAAAGGTTAATGAATAATTGGTGCAATTGGTGATTATCTAAAAATTTCAAGGCATTTATTAGGTTTTGGTTTTGGAGGATGGCTAGACTAGGAAACTTTCTTAACTTTAATGTCTATGTCCTTGGTAGAGAGAAAGTGTTGGAAAATAAACTTGATTTTAGATTTTTAGTATTTAATTAGTAGGTAGTAAATTGTCTTAATTAGTAAAAAATAGTGGGTGTAATTAGGCATTTAAATGTAAAAGTTACACATATGATGTGAGGCCTATATAAGCATTTTAAAAAGGGAATAAGATGTGATTAAGGAAATAAGATGAAATAGTAGAAGTGAAATAAAATTATTTCCTTCATTTAATTCCCTTTCAAATATTGTATTGAGTGTTGTGTGTGTATCTATCCCACTTATTTCAGAGCAAAAGCCAACAGAGAGTCCATGTATTTTATGCGGGTAAGGTCTTTGAGAGAGAGAATGGAAAGGCAAAGGCTACAAAGCTGACTATTTGTGTTTGAGAGAGCTAGTGTTTGATTTTGCTCTATGGCATGTTAGAAAACCGTGGACAAATCAAGTCCAAAAAGATTTATTTAATTGATTCTATAAAAGATAGAAAACCCGGTTATATTCATGAAGCTTAATTATCACTGTTTGGCCTGTTAAAATGGTCGGTTCCGATGGAACCGGATGGGGATGCCAAGAACTACTATAGTTCCAAAGAGAGATCCAAATAATATTCCAGAAGGAAGATTGCAAGATTAGGCGATTGTGAAGAGGTTTGGAATGAACACCTCTGGGTTCTTTTTGCCTTTGAAAAAGGAATTCAGGACTGCTATCTTGCTAAAAAGGAAAGAACTACTTTTGAAAGTAATTGACTTGAATGAAAAATATTCTAATGTAAAGTAAAGTGTAGGACTTATGCTAAACATATTGAAATTGCATTGCAATGAAAATAAAGATTGTATTGAAATGCTGTTGTAATTGTGTTGTGTGTTTGAACAGGCCTTCTAAGTAACAAAAGCATGCCCTATTTATAGAATTTAGTAATGGTAGTTAGCATGTTCCATGACTTTCCACTTGCATGCAACCGTTCGCTTCATTGGCTGCCATGTGTCCCATGACTTTTCACTTGCATGTTACCGCTAGCTTCCTTGGTTGCCATGTGTCACATAATTTTCCACTTGAATGTAACCGCTCGCTTCTTTGGCTGCCACATGTCCCATTACTTTCCACTTGTATGTAACCGCTTGCTTCCTTAGTTGTCATGTGTCCCAAGGTGGTTACTTCACCAAATGGCTTTCTTAGATGAATCCACGTATTGCTTTATGATTGCACCCACGTTTGCATATCACCCTTCCATTGGAATCGACCATAACAACTTTCCATTGGAAAGTGACCAATGATTATGGTGCAAATAGTTATAGTTGTGGCCCTTTTATTAAGTCACGTGTCCACCTTGGATTGGTTTTTAGTCAAAGTCTTTAGAAGATAGTGATTTCCACAGAACATCGTAGTACCTTTTCATTGGAATCGACCAGGGCGATAATTATGGTGTAAATAGAATTGATATATGACAAGTCTTATATAAAACTCGGCACGTGTCAACTAGTCATTGGCTAAAATATAGGGTGTAACAATCACCATTGAAGTTTCATACTTTTAGATCTATAAAAGATGGAGACGGTACCTTTGAAGAAGTGGTCCTATGGGTGAAGCATTTGGTTGGATGAAAGTGGTTAAAGATAGCCTTACAGAAGGAAAAACAAAGGTTAAGAGAATATAGAGGTAATGACCGTACTTTTACTTTTGTAATCCTATCTCAAACATTCTTTCAGACATGTAGCGCCAAGGGTTTTTTTTTTATTTTCTATAAAACTTTATAGAAAATAAAAAAAAAAAACCCTTGGCGCTACATGTCTGGAAAGAATTTTTGCAAAAGTAATATATATATATATTATTTTTAAAACCTATCAAAACAATAATAATAGAACGCTGCATGTCTGGAAAGAATTTTTGAGATAGGATTACAAAAGTAATATATATATATATTAGATAATGATCATATTCTTAAACCTTCTGTTAGTGAACAAATGATTCACCAAATAACATTAAGTGCTTTTTTTAAAATTCAAAACTACCCCAAATTGTTTTCTTCTAACACCTAGTCACAGTCAGAGCCCAACTCCGTCCTCTCTATTTTACCTCAGCATTGGGATAAGTTATCACGACTACCAACTATCTTCATTTGAAAAACGAATTCAGATAAGCCTTCTTTCATTCTTTGTCTGAACCAATCATGTGGGACTATTATTCTTTTCTTTCAACAAAAAGGTGTGAAACTTTATAAGTACTTGTTCGCATAAATATATATATATATATATATATATATATATATATATATATATATATATTCTCGAAAGTTTGAGACAAGTATTTATAATGTAATGTAAATAGTACATGGTCGGCTTAGGCCAGAACAAGCCCGATTGAGCAAAACAGCGAAAAGAAGCCCAAATTTGGCCACACACTTGAAAACTCAAACTATTAAAAACAAGCCCAAAGTCGGCCCATAGCCATCAAATAACCAAAATTAACGGACTAATTGTAGCCGTTAAGTACGGTTATTTGAGCAGTAATCCTGAAGCAAGTAGGAATAGAGCAGGGCTGGCGACCAAGGTGGTCGCCTAGGGCCTCAACATTTAGAGGGCCTAAAAAATTTTAGGCCCATTAGTGATATGTCCAAAAAAAAAAAAAAAAAAAAAAAAAAAAAAAAAAAAAAAACACCACATAGGCCCCTTACCATGAGTGATAGGCCCAAATAAAAAGAAAAAAAACTTAGGATGCAACATTTAGAGGGCCTCAAAGTTTTTAGGCCCGTTAGTGATAGGGTCAAAAAAAAAAAAAAATTTTCTTAGGCCCTTTACCATGAGTGATAGGCCCAAATAAAAAGAAAAAAACTTAAGCCCATTTCCATGAGTGATAGGCCCAAATAAAAAACAAACTTGAGAGCCTTTCGATTAAACGAATTCACAGCCCATTCAAAATTAGGGTCCTTACAAACTTGGTGATTAAATTCAAAATTGAATATGACCCTTCACTACTTTATATGTATGTTAGTGTGTATTTCAATAATTAAAGGGTCTCACATTTAAGTTCGCCTAGGGCCTCGCAATATATCTCAACCTAGCGCGGATCCAGGTCAAGTCTTAATTAATTATGAGTCCATCCATAATTACCGACTATGAACAATTTATGATTACTATTTATTTTCATGTACTGATCCCCATCACGTACATATATAAATCTCTCTTATAATCAAGTGGATACTATCAAAACATAATACATTAAATTCACCAATTATATAGATCATAAATATTTCAGATTGTCAGGAACATATGTTTGTTAAATCCAAATAGGAATTCGCTATGCCAGGGCATACAAATCCCAACACCTGCAAATAAAAAGATCTACCATTCCCAATAGAAAAAATAACATACTGGAGCATAGTATCTCGCACCTCTAAAACAGATTTCCAAATAATTGAATGAGTACTCCGAGGAATAGGTTCTTATTTTATGGCATGTGAGTCAAGAACTAGACCTATATATGAATCCTGTGATGTTAGTACTGTTGTAGTCAGTTATGATTAGATTTTAAACATGGTCAATGGTCTGGTCAAGGACTTAGAATTACATTGCATAAGTTTGAATTAAAGAAGTGGAAGTTCAGTGATGAAACTTGAGATGATACTAGTGACTAAGATTATTAAATCCTTCATATTTGTGGTGTAATTATTTGTACTTATGACACAATGACTATGGAAGATTTGGATTGGGTGGATATTTGTAGACTGTTATTTTATTTTGGATGAGCACTTGGAACTAAAAAAAGAATCCGCAAAATATTATAATTATTAAAATCCATCAAACCCAAACTCCAAAACTCCATCAGTTTACAACTTGGGAATCCATCTCTAGTGGACCCCTATTAAACATCCAAACGGAAGATAGAACAAATGTAATAAACGTCCAAAAATAAAACTATAGAGAGAGCCCTACATCGTCGGAAGAGTGAATAGAGACCTCTGCTCAGCACGAACACGTCTAAGCCTGAAACTGTCGTATACCTGAAAAATAGAAGTGGGTCAAACCCAGGCGCAAGTTCTATACTTTTACAATCCAAACAGAGGCCTGATACGCATGTACATCCTAAACAATTCAACAATAGCTAATAGTCCGTAAATATATATATAGTCACACTAAAGGACTCTCACTGGACTACAGGCCGGTCTCAACCTGAATAGAGGTAACATGCTAAAACACACACGAAGTGGGCATATGTACCTATACCTAAACAGGGTACACCTCCAACCATCGTAGCCAGCTACACATCCCGATGCATATACGCTCCCTAGCTATCGGTCCTGAGGCTCAAGCTCATACCGAGGCACTATAACAGTACATATATAAAATCCATCCAAAATCCCTGGTATTGCCGCTCAACAAGTAGTTGCCATGACAATACAAATCCACGGGACTTAACTTTTAGTTAATCCCATTCTTATTCCAAATAGGTGGGTAATGGTATTGATTTAAAAACCAAACCCATCCTTAGTATGCCACCGTCCCATACCGATGCCTACTTTCCAATCCTCCAGTAGTCAATAATACTAATAAATCAAGTATATATCAACTAAATTCCAACATCCAACATTTAATGTTAGCAGTGATAAAATAAGCATTGATAATCAGGGTCACCACAACAACATATACATGCCCAATTTAAGTTGTTCCCTTTAGTCTGATATAAAGACAGAATTAATTAAAACTTCCATTTAACACCTTACAAATGACATACAGATATGTAGGGTATGAATCATAAAATCCTAACCTCCACAGTTGATACTAACTGTGATAATGTAAGCATCAAAACAATATTCACAGTATGTATGTAGACATGCTTAAATTATAGTGTTTCACAAAACTGATCTAGTGTTAAACTCAAATCCTCCTAGTATTTAAGTTCCAACAGTTGCTATTACAGAAGTTAAGATAGCTATCATCTAGACCCATCATTCCAATAATTTATACTAGCAGTGGTAAGGAAAAACGTGAACCACAGAACCACAATGCATCCACAAACATGCTTAGTCTAGGTTGAACAAGCATACAACACTACTGTAACTACCAGTTTCATAGCAAAACAGATATCATTTTAGTTTGGTTTAATCTTCATTAATCCTGGAATCATTTAAGAGTGCAAAGAGTATGAAGCCTAAGGGAAAGAGTAAGGATAGAATTTTGCCTCAAAAACTTCTGTTCAAAGTCAACGTCGTCTTCTTAAAAAATCCCGGCGAGTTCCAAAACTCGGTTACTGTTCACGGGTACGAAACACTATTCCTGAACTCAAAATCTGATCTGCACCGTTCAGATTGTACGACACTAAGTCATGAACCTATTCTCCAAATTTCAGCTCGATCAGACCACGGACGAAGCAGGATCGGATGTTTGATGAAATCTGGGCAAAATGGAAAAAAACCTGTGTGACCCAGTTACTGTTCACGAGTACGAATCACTGTTCCCGAGGTCAAACTCTGATCTCCACCGTTCAGATTGTGCGTCACTGAGTCATGAACCTTTCCTCCAAAATTCAGCTAGATCGGACCACGGACAAAGTAGGTTCGGATGTTTGATGAAATCTGGGCAGAATGAAAAAAACCTGTGCGACCCAGTTACTGTTCACGAGTACGAATCACTGTTTCCGAGGTCAATCTATGATCTACACCGTTCAGATTGTGCGTCACTGAGTTATGAACCTCTCCTCCAAAATTCAGCTCGATCAGACCACGGACGAAGCAGAATCGGAGCTTTGATCAAACCTTGGCAGAATTTGAAAAACTGCGTTTTTCTTCTCCACTTCCACAAAACGTGTGCTTTGTTTAAAAAAACCCTACACAGACGTCTACCTTATACTTATAGAGTTTTCCTAAACCCTAGGTTCATTTAAGTCCAACTCACAATCCTAACCGGCCCATCCAATTAATGTAGAAACCTACGACGGCTATAATATAAAACCCTAATTTATACTGTAATTAAAACCCTAGTTAGATGTATTTACCTAATTACCCTATTCACCATTAAATACTTAACAAATAATCTAATTGAACAAAATAATAATTAGTAAACCCAATTAAACCAAATAAGACACACATAAAATAAGACACACATAGAATAATTAAACCAATTACACTTAAACCATTAATGCCAATTAAATAATTAAAACACTAACAAGTAATTCCAATCAAATAATTAAACCAATTACACTTAAACCATTAATGCCAATTAAATAATTAAAATACTAACAAGTAATTCCAATCAAATAACTAAAAATAAATATCATTTAAATAAATTAAATTACCACAAAAGAAAACAATTAAGCACCTAATAAAATAAATAAATAAATAATGACACATAATCAAATAAAATGTACTTAAATAATAAATTAAATATCATTAAATACCAGGAATATCCTTTTTAAAATTAGGGGTATTACAAGTGGAGTAACATTTGGAAGAATGCTTCCCCTATTGATATGCATATTTTGAATATAATAGCATGATTGATTTTTCAACAAATATTTTAGACATTTATGTGCATTTGAACTTCACAATATTTCTATAAGTCTCCCCTTATCAATATGCGTCTATCAAAATATATAATTGAAAGATAATATACGCATAAGCATAATAAATCACACATCATTAACACACTCATATTTCTCCCCCTTTATCATCTCAAAAAGGTAGGAGGACAAAGTATTTGCTTGCCATACCGTGAAATAATAAAGCATAAATATAAGAAAAATGAGAGATAAAGCATATAAAGAGACATTGAAAACAAATTTTCATTTTATAGATGGCATATTTCAATACATCATGAGAATGGTGACAACAAATGCCATTCGATAGACAAAAACATAAATAAAAAGAAACACCTTAAAAGGAAATGACATAAGCAAAATACAACTAAAAAAATGCTTCTCTAAAGCATATATAGAAATGTAGTGCACAACATAGATTTTAAAGGGGCTGCTACTGTCCTAAGGAGCAGGAAGACCATGTGTGCGTCGCATTTCTCGGAGATTAACATGAATATCTCCAATGGCAGTGATCACATCGCCAATTTGTTTATGTTGACTTGCAAGAGTAGCTTGGTTTTGACGAGAGACATCAAGGATTTCCAACAAGAGGTCACGATTGGAATGATCTTTAGCTGGATTATTAAGAGGAGTTTTGAGCCCTAAGTTTATTGGCTCATTTTCAGCGCCATCATCACTTTCATTTTCTTTTTCCCCATCATCAATATCATCAATCTCTTCTCCTCTAGCCCTAGCCTCTTCCATCCTTCTTTTCCTGGGATAATACCACACATTATTTGTGTCCCTTTTCAGCCCCATCATCTCAAGATTTGTGGCAATGAGTATATCTTTTGGTCCTTGTTCGACTGATTCGCCATCATCAAGCGGAATTCCCTTGTGGATGAAGATGTGAGTGAGAACCATGGCAAAGTATAGGGGGACCTTTTTCTTGTTCTTACACGCATACAAGGGATGAAAGATGATGTATACCAAATCAAAGTACTCTCCATTCAAGACACACCAAATAAAAAAGACTTCCATTTGAGAGACTTTGGAGCGATTGCCGAATTTCGAAAGAATTGAGTATGTGATGATTTTGTGGATTAGGTGAGCTTCCATTGTCAATTGCTTGGCTTTTATCTCTTTTGTGTTGGTAATGTGGGAATCATAGCTCATTTGTTGAATTGCTGCTAGTTTGTCAAAATCTTCCCCATTATACTATTTGTGGGGTGAGTATAATTAAATTCCATCCATAAGATGAACATTTCATGCAATGCTGCTAACATCAAGGTTGAATTCTAGTCCAACCACAAAGCACTGTAATTTCTTTACACCGAGCATTTTTTCAAAGAGCATGTAGAACAGTTTCACAAGTTTGGGATAATATTTGTTGTCCATCCCAACAAATGCACCAAGGCCAATAGCATCAAAGAGCTTATTGGTGTTGATGTTGAGGTCGTTACATATTGTGTGTGACAGAACTTTCCCTTTGGCTACTTTCCTATAAAGAAATATTTTCTTATACAACCTCTTATATGTAGGGTTTCTATACAACATAGTTGCAGAGATTTGAATTGGCCTTGGAGGAGGATTTGGTTCACTAAGGCCGGATTCATGATCTTGAGTACGTTGGGCACGAGAACGAGGAGGGTTTCTCCTAAGTGAAGAGGAAGCCATGGATTCTAGGGTTTGGATTAAAAAGAGTTTTGATTGAGAATGCTTTAAGGACACTCAAAATAGAAATTCAATTGAAACACAATAAAACCCACAATTCAGTGCACAAATTCACAATACAAACCCAAAATTTGTGTTTAAATCACTACATGATATATCTACGGTTATGAGGGTTTGATAGAGAAGAATTTGACATAGAGTGCAAAGATAGAATCATGCTTAAATAATGGTGACTAGGAACATCATAAAGGCACGAATTTAAAAGAATAAATAATGGATTCTTACTAGAGAGGATGAACCTAACATTTTTGAGGAAGAGAGATATTCGGTGCACACATGAGTTTAGTGAATGATGAGACTAGGTGAAATGAACTTAGGAATAACTGACTGAAAATGTAAATTAGGAGCAAGAATTCATGAATTAAGGACTGAATTTGATGAAGTAATCTTACCAGTAAAAGACCCCAAAGCACAGATGAAGTTACCCTAGAGGTTTGGTCTCTGAAATTCTAATAGAAATGCCCTAAATGAGACATACCGAGAGTTTATAAGATATATTCTAGGTGGGGAGCCGACTCTCCTTTGTGTGGAGTCAGCTCTATCTTCTATATTAAAAAGATCTAGAGAGTAGGAAAACACTAATAGGCATGGAGCCGGCTCTTCCTATTATGGAGTCGGCTCTTTCCTTTACTGAGTCGGCTTTCCCTTGTATAGAGCTGGCTCTGTTCCTTTATAGAAGCGGCTCTATGTTGTATAGAGCCAGCTCTATGTTGTATAGAGCCAGCTCTGCTGCTGCTTGTTTCAGCACATTATTTTTTGTTCTGTAGTCACTCCAATTTCTCTTCTTAACAGGCAAAATCTATCCTCTTGGAGTGGTTTAGTGAAAATATCAGCCAATTGTTTTTCGGTATTGACAAATACAAGTTCAATGTCGCCCTTAGAAACATTATCCTTAAGAAAATGGTACCAAATTTCTATATGTTTTGTCTTTAAGTACTAAATAAGATTTTTAGAAATGTATAGTGCACTTGTGCTATCACACATAATTGGAATATGATCGTAATAGAGTCCAAAATCCTCAAGTTGTTGCTTAATGTAAAGCAATTAAGCGCAACAACTTCCGGCCGCTATATATTCGACTTCCGCCGTTGATAGAGCTACAGAGTTTTGTTTCTTGCAAGACCAAGACACTAATGATTATCCAATGAAATGGAAGTCCCACTAGTACTTTTTCTATCAACTTTGCATCCTCCAAAACCCGCATCCGAGTAACCAACAAGTTCAAATAAGGTATGCCTAGGTTACCAAAGTCCTAAAAATATGGTATAACTTAAGTAACGAAAAATGCATTTAACGGCACATAAATTAGATTCCTTAGGACATGATTGAAATCTAGCACATAAGTATACACTAAGCATGATGTCTGGTCTATTTATGATTAAATATAAGAAACTACCAATCATACCTTTATACTTTTTAATATCCACATTAATGCCCTTTTCATCTTTGTCAAGTTTCAAAGATGAGCTCATTGGAGTATTGGCATGTTTGACTTCCTCTAAGCCTAATTTCTTTGGCAAATCTTTAACATACTTAGATTGGCAAATGAAAATAACATCAAGTGTTCGTTTGATTTGCAATCCTAAGAAGAAGGTAAGTTCATCTATCATGCTCATTTCAAACTCATTTTGCATACTAGAGGCAAACTTTTTATAAAACACACTATTGGTGATCCAAAGATAATATCATCAACGTAAATTTGAATGACCAACAAGTTGCTATCAATGGTTTTAGTAAAAAAAGTATTGTCAATTTTTCCTCTAATAAAACCATTGTCAAGTAAAAAATAACTTAGTCTTTTATACCAAGCTCTTGGAGCTTGTTTCAAACCATACAATGCTTTTGACAATTTGTAAATATGGTTTAGACTATTATAGCTTTCAAAGCCCGGTGGTTGTTCTACATACACTTCTTCTTCAATGAAACCATTTAGGAAAGCACTTTTTACATTCATTTGATATAACTTAAAGTTCTTATGGGATGCAAATGCAATGAGCATTCATATAGCTTCAAGTCTAGTTACGGGAAAAAAGGTTTACTCATAATCAATTCTTTCTTCTTGATTATAGCCTTGAGCAACAAGTCTTGTCATGTTTCTCACAATTATTCCCGATTTATCATTTTTGTTTCTAAATACCCACTTTGTGCCATTGATGGTCTTATCTTTAGGTCTTGGAACTAATTTCCAAACCTCATTTCTTTCAAATTGGTTGAGTTCTTCTTGCATGGCCAAGAGCCAAGACTCATCATTTTCAACTTCATGAATATTTTTTGGTTCAAGTTGGGAAACAAAAGCCACATAATTGCATATATTATTAATTTGAGATCTAGTGCTTACTCCTTGGATGGATCGTCAATAATTTGATTGATTGGATGATTAAGCACTTGCTTCTAAACCTTAGGAAGTGTGTCCTTATGAGAGTGACTTTCTTTTGGATTATCTTTGGAGAGATCTTCAAGAGATGGATTGTTTAATTCAAGATTTTCAATGTTCCTTTCACTCTCAATCACATCCCTATTATCATCCAATGAACATCTAAGAGGGGGCAATGGTAATTCATCGAATACAACATGTATAGATTCCACAACCACAAGTGTTCTTTTGTTAAACACTCTAAATACTTTGCTACAAGAAGAATATCATAGGAAAATACCTTCATCTAATTTAGGTTTAATTTTCCAGATTATCTTTGTCATTTACCACGAAGCATTTACACCCAAAAACTTTAAAATAACAAATATTTGGCTTCCTTTTGTTCCAAAGTTCATAAGGAGTCTTATTAAGAAATTTTCTAATGATGACTCTATTTATGACATACCATGAGGTATTAACGGCTTCGGCCGAAGGAGTTTTAGGAGACTTACGTTCATTCAACATAATCCTAACCATTTCTTGGAGAGACATATTTTTCCTTTCAACAATTCAATTTTACCACGAAGCAAAGATTGTATGAGCCTCATTTTTATGTGTAAGAAAAAATGCTCAAGTGAATCTAAAGTAATCATTAACAATGACAAATGCATAGAGTTTTCCTCCGAGACTAGCTATTCTCTCCGGACCAAATAAGTCCATATGAATTAATTCAAGTGGTCTTGTAGTCGTTATGTCCTTTTTCCTTTTGAATGATGACTTGATTTGTTTTCCTATTTGGCATGCGCTACAAGTTTTTTCTTTGAAAAAATTAGTTTTTAGGAGGTCTTTGATGAATTCATTTTTAGATAGTTTCGAAATCAAATTCATACTAGCATAACCTAACCTTCTATGCCACAACCAACTATTTTCATTTAAAGACACAAGGCATTTAACATTTTGATCATGTAATTCACACAAAAGCAAAGTATACAAATTACCATTTCTAAGAGCATGAAATCCTTCATTATTATCCTTTTTGACAATACATTTATCCGATTTAAAAAATGCATCATATCATTTATCACATAGTTGGCTAATACTAAACAAGTTATGTTTTAATCCTTTAACAAGTAAAACATCATCAACAGATAAGGAAGAGGAGATACCAATAGTTCCAATGCCAACGACTTTGCCTTTTTAATTGTGTCCAAATGTAACACTTCCTCCTTTATGAGGTTTGATGGAAAGAAATTTTGATTGATCTCCCGTCATATGTCTTGAGCATCCATTATCAAGGAACCATTTGTCCTTGGATGAATATGAAATCTTCAAGCAAACCTACAAAAGAAATTTGAGTAATCTTCTTTTGGTACCCACATTTTCTTGGATCCATGAGAGTTAGGAAGAGACATATATGTTCCTTTAATAACCCAAATTTCTTTTGTCATGCATGGCCTAATAGGATAATTATTAATCTTATGTCCTAACTTTTTACAATAATAACATTTTGGACTTAGAGAGGAATTTTTAACAAAATAATTATTCAAATGCTTTCTCTTTTTCAACAAATAAGAATCTTTGTTGTGAGGATCATATCCAAGCCCATCCTTAGCATAAGCATTTCTTTGCTTTCCAAGTATGAGGCTCAAATTCTTTCTTTCTTTTGTGAATTTGGCTAAATTCTCAATTTGATCTTCAATAATAACTTTCAATGATTCATTTTTAGAAATTAAATCAATTGATGTCAATTCTTTAGCTAATTCCTTTTCCTTTTTCAAAGTTTCATTTTCAAGTTGAGATTTTTCAAGATTTTAAGAGATGATAATTTTTTCTCTTCTAAGACTAGCACATTTTTAAACCATCGTACCTAATTCATCATATAATTCTTTAAAAACATTTAACAAGTAATTATGCACATCAACCATTACATTATAAGTAGTTTCTAAATCAAATGAATTATGATTAGAGTTTACCTCACCTTCATCATCCATGAGACAAAGATTGACCAATTCATTGAGTTCATCGTCACTTTCGGATCCATTTAAATCATCATCCTCCCATATCGCCGCATCACTTTAGCTTTCTTTTTCCATTCCTTTTCGTTTTTGTAAGCATAACAATCGGATTTGAAATGTCCCGGTTTTTCACAATGAAAACAAGTAGGCACTTCTCTTTTCCCTTGCTCACTTGGTGAACCATTTCTTTTGAAGTTGTTACTCTTTTGATATTTCTTCATTTGAAGGACTTTTCTCACGGTTTTGGTAATGAGAGCAATTTCTTCTTCTTCTCTATCATTAAGAGTTTTATCAATTGCGACCTCTTTGGTAGTAGCTTGAAGAGCTAGATCTTTCTTTTGAATTTCTTTGTCTTCATCTCTATCATTCATTTCTAGCCCGTAAGCCATCAAGGAACCAATGAGTTTATCTATAGGAAGTGTGTTGAGATCATTAGCCTCTTGGATGGTGGTCGTCTTGGCTTCCCAATTCTTAGGCAAGGACTTAAGAATTTTTCTCACATTGTCAGACGATGTATATGACTTTCCAAGAGCCTTCAAAGGACTCACAATGTTAGTAAAACGAGAATACATTTTACTAATAGTTTCTTTGTTGTTCATGGTAAAGAGTTCATATTTATGGACAAACATATTCATTTTGGATTCCTTAACATGACTAGTACCTATAAAGGTAACTTCAAGTTTATCCCAAATTTCTTTGGCCATTTCGCAATCCGAAACTTTATTGAATTCGTCTTTGCTTAAGGTAAAATAGAGATTGGATATAGCCTTAACATTGCATTGTACAAGCCTACGGTCATTGAAGGTCCGCCGTCATATGCAATTGCTCCCTATCACTGTCATGACATTTGACTCTTAAGTATGAGAGAAGTATAAACTCTTTTATTAATTAGTAATTACTTTGATTTGTTTGGCGGAATCTTCGGAATGTTTAGACCAGCACTTTGGGTAATTATGTAATTAATAGTTAGAGGGTTATATTTTCAATATTTGCATCATTGCTACTTGTATTTATTTTGTATTGATTATGGTTGATCACAAAGTAAATTCGAAGGACTTCGTGTGTTTTTAAACAAAATGATTTATTATATATTTATTTATTTAAATTATTATTTTTGTCAAACAAATATTTTATTGTGATCGAGCCAGAAATAATCAACAGAACTAAAATATAATATATATTTTAAGTAGTTAGATTGATGGCTTTATTTATCCGATAATTAATTATACATAGCGGGGTCAAAGTGCAATATTGACTTAGAGGTTATTTATTATTTAATTAAAGTTCAATTAATTTCTTTTAGTGGAGTAGAAATTAATTTATGAATTAATTGAATTGAGTTAATGGACCGGGCCAATTATTAATTTACTGTAGCCAATAAAATGATAAGCCCAAATGATTCTCACTCATAGCCCAACTTGATATTGGAATCCTATTAGATTTGAGACATGTGAATTAGAGATTAAGAATGATTTATTATTTCCTTTTCTTTATCTTTATGTTGCTTATATATATGCATGTTCTATGTATATTTTAGGGGTGATTTTTGGAAGAAGGAAAAATGAATCTATTTTCTCTCTCTAGAAAATTAGGGTTAATGTTCTCATCTAATGGAGGCTTCCACAAGCCTAGTTTTCCAAGGTATTTATGGTGTCTTATGGGTAATTTCTAAAGGCAAGACAATTACCAAGATGATGGAGATCCAAGGAGATGGCATCTAGTAAAGGGATCTACAAAAAATGAGAACATTCACTTTAGAGGAGAGATCTAAGGTTTACTCTAACCTTGATGTAAGTATTCAATCTATTAATTGAATGATACATCATATTTTATTTTTGCATAAAACTTGTCTCTATGTAATGAATCAAGATCTATGAATCAAAATCTCTCGAAAAGTTTTTAAAACTTGCACGTTTTCCAACAGCAAGATCCCTAGTGTGATGGTGAGACTATTGCTCATAAGTTTGGACATAGAGTATTTAGATCTTTAAATGTTTCTAGGAGTGCTTCTCTGGACAGTTTAATGGATAATGGTAGATGGAATCTATCTCTGTTGCAGGGACCTGATGTGCATCAATTCAGAGATTTTCTTATGCAAGTTCCTATTCATAATACAGAGGATAAGTTGTTATGGGATAATGGCACGTTTTCCTTCAAAAAAGCTTGGCAATTGTGTAGAGTGCCTGCAGCTGAGGTTAAATGGTATAGCTATTGTTGGAGTCATGCAAGGCGATGGTCTGTCACTATAATTTTTGTGATGCAAAATCGTATCCCTTCTACGGTGAATCTTCAAAAGAGGAAGGTCTGTTTGGTGGCTAGATGTTCTTTGTGTCAAAGAGCTGTTGATTCAACCGATCATATTTTTATTAGATGCAAATTTACTCAAGATTTTTGGAGACGGTAGGGAGATACATTGAAGTGGAGTATGCATCAGTTTGCAGCTATTGAAACTCTTGCTGATTTATTTCTTTGGTTTCAAGATTTATCCACTTTGAGGTTTCATAGAACTTTATTTGCTACTGCGATTTTGGGGATTTGGCAAGAGAGAAATGCTAGAATTTATGAAACTGCTTCTACTCCTGAGGTTGTGGCAAGAAATCTGTTGCTCGATGTTTTGGATATTCACAAAATTCTTCTTTCAGATTTGGCTGCCTAATTTCTTTTCCTTTTTCTGCTATAGGAGTTGCTGTGATGCATGTATCCAGTTCTCCCTTAGTTGTTTCTATTTTCTAAGGTTATGCCCTCTGGGACTTTGTCATTTTTTCTTCTTTTTTATATAACCACAATTATGAAAAAAAAAAAAAGAAAAAAAAAAAGAACCCATTTAGTGACACGCACACATGCCCAACTCACAACCAAGGATGGTCAATTAAGCATTTTCCTACAAAGCCAACATTTCAGTTCCTTAACTCCATCTATGAATCATTGGATCAGATTCTAAACTTACAAATTATATATAATCCACTTATATTACCTCAATAGAAAAAAAAAAAAAAAGAATTTTTTTTTTTAAATAACATCAGTATAAAACTCCCAAATAATCTATCATTTATGAGCAGAGACACTAATTTGTGTAGGTACGGAGGTAACTATTAAATAAGATTCATCCATATAGGCTCAACATTAACCCAACGAAATAAATATATGACAAACTACATATTTACTACATGCCAGAATTACTCCTATAACAATAGGTAAAGGTTCATGTTTTGTTATATCCATATATGCTTTTACCACAAACATACACATTTACCAAATCCATTACCATACACATTAACCAAATTCAAAATTACTCCTATTTGTGAGGGTGACCCACGTATAAAACTTATCTTATAGTGTGTTTCTTCGTAATCTTTATTATTATCTTGTTGTTATATAATTTGCCATCGTTGAATGTATATTTGTTTAGATTTCTGTTATTGCCAACATATTGGTAGCAGGAGCTTCCGATGTGCCCAACAAATTCAAACTTATGCAATGTAATTCTAAGTCCTTGACCAAACCATTGACCATGTTTAAAATCTAATCATATATGACTACAACAGTACTAACATCACATGATTCATATATAGGTCTAATTCTTGACTCAGATGCCATCAAATAAGAAACCATTTACTGACACGCACGCATGCCAAACTACAAGATCAATTCACAACCAAGGATGGTCAATTAAGCATTTTCCGACAAACCCAACATTCCAGTTCCTTAACTCCATCTATAATCATTGGATGAGATTCTAAACTTACAAATTATATATAATCCCCTTTTATTACCTCAATATAAAAAATAAAATTTTTTTTTTAATAACATCAGTATAAAATTCCTAAATAATCCATCATTTATGAGCAGATTCACAATAATTTGTGTAGGTATGACAAACTACATATTTACTATTAAATCAGATTCATCGTACGCTTGACATCAACCCAACGCGCTTGACAGCAACCCAACGAAATAAATATATGACAAACTACATATTTATTACATGCCAGAATTATTCACAATAATTTGTGTAGGTATGAAGGTAACTATTAAATCAAATTCATCCATATAGGCTCAACATCACCCCGACGAAATAAATATTTGACAAACTACATATTTACTACATGCCAGAATTACTATTATAACAGTAAAAGTTCATGTTTTATTATACCCACGTACGCTTCAACGGTTTAAACCTATTACCACAACCATACACATTAACCAAATCCATTAACAATATCAATAAATTAAGAACATACATGGACGCATGTACAAGTATATAAAAGTGCATAAATCTACTCATGTGTATGACTCATATTATGAGTCTACTACACAATATGAAGGTTGCCAGTCCTAACATGAATTAAAAAGGTTGCGTTATATACAGAAAGAATACAAACAAGAGTTAACTTGCCTGAAAAATTCATGCTTGACAATCACTTTTCCATTGATATCTCCTCCTAAACTCTCTCACACACACTTCCTTACACTGTTTCTGAGCGTGCTGTATATCTTTCAGGAAGTCTTTTTCTACAACTCTCACCGAAGGTAATTACGAAGATAAGGATAGGGAGTCGTATTTCAATTCATAATATCTCAATTTTACTCTATCCCTTATCTTCCTCTAGTAGTTAAAACTACTCCTTTATCTAATAAGTAACCTTCTGAAATTTAAACACTCATATCTCACGTAGAAATAACGAAACATTGTTGTTGTATCTCCAAGAATTCCCGAAATATTACTGTATAAATTGATTGCCAGTAAAAAGAGCTGAGAAATAGAGAGGAAAAAGGAGTTTGATATAATATCCTATCCTATTATTCTAAGTTTGAAGAGGGAAAAAATATAAAATTGTGATTCTTTATTGACATAACTCTGTTTATAAGAAACAAATCCACAGGGCCTTTCACCACACTATTTCCACCTTTGTTGTTTCATAGAGCTCAAACCCATAATTTTCATCAAATCATAAAATATCTAATCCATTAAAAGACTCATCAAGTCCACAGGTTTTGCAATCTCTAGTGTAAAGTAAACAGAGGGAGATGTTTTTACCATAAACCTAGCATCGGTTAGGGTTGAACCACATAACGGGTTGCAGAATATTGTTGAGTGGATGATGAGAGGGAAAAATGGGTGTGACAGTGAAATCTCTCAAGTTGTAGACACCCATATCAGCCTCCTTTAGATTTTGGAGTGGTTCTTTGGTGCCCTCAAAAAAGATGGAATCCGGGGTGAAATAGATAGAATTGGGCATCAATACTCCAGGAGGGAAGTCTTGAGCTGAGACCATGTAGGACTGATTGTCTCCCACAAACACCACTCTATCATCCAGACATTCAATGTATTCCAAACTTTTGTTAGCCACGTTGAGCCTATAAACTTCAAATCGATGAGTCTTAAAATAGTATTCATCCTTCCAATTCTCCCAATCATCAAGAATGGTTCCATCTTTTGCAATCACTTCACCACACCTATGGATAGACAAAATATCTGCAGAAAATGGGTCCACAACTAGGTAAAGTTTGCCAATAATGCTCCTCGGTTTCAGTTCATACTCTGGGAAATCGGGTTTTTGAAAACTGGAATCGTCAAAAGCAATTCTCAGTTTGCAAGGAGGACCTCGAGCTCTTGCTTTACTGCGAAGATCCCATGCTTCAATTTGTTTATAGTAGTCTATGCAATAGAACAACTGATCCTTGGGAGAATACACAATATCGTCATACTTCCAAGGATCTTCTTTTTCTTCATCTTCAGCTTCATTTTCTTCATCTTCAGCTTCATCTTCCACGTCTACCAACTTCTTATAGTCTAGCTTGCCACGCCAGCACGAGTCACCCAATTTGTAGTAGGCAAGGGAATGTTGAAAGTCAATTGCCATTAGCACTGTGCAGTGATCATCCCCAGAGGCTGATGGAGGAGGAGATGACATTACAACCCTTTTGGGAATGCATTTCAAGGATGGAATTTGGATGGTGGTTGGAACCGGAGTGATGAGCGGATTGGTTAAATATAGATCATAGTCATCACCCAGAACATAGTCGTCACTACGACAGTGAATATAGGCCAGCCATCCATGGGACGACCCGATGCAGACTGCGTGATCAGGTATGACAATGTTACTGTTGCTCCTCCCATTGTTGAGGCTCACCAGTTTTCTTTCAGCTAGGCTGTACAAGCAATAATCTGGAAAACCACCACCCTCATTTTCCTCTCCAATGGCTTTTGCAAACAGCTCATGATCAATTTCATCCTTGTCCTTGCAAAAAGGTATCAACAGACACGGTGCCATTGCCGACAATGGTGGATGATTAGCTAAACAATAATTACAAGAAGAGTTGATTGCTCGCCAAAGAAGAGATCGACTTGGTGGGTTATGAGTGGAGGAGGAGAAGGATATAAGTTGCTTGACACCACTACCACCACCACGACCACCGTTGCCCAAAAAAAGATTCCCTAATTGCCTTCCCCTGTTGAGATTGAGATTAAGATGACCCAAAGAAACCGTCCTCCAAACACAAATAACTGACAATTTAAAAGCCATGGATCCAATGATATTAATATTGATTATAGGAATATCCAAAAGACAAGATCAATCTAAATCAGAGTCAAAATATCAAATGCTTACTGAAAAAAACAAAAAAAAAATTAGGGGAAGAGAGTGAATGAGAATTATGAACGAGGGTTCATTACCAACATAGGGGCATTAATCAACGGTTGGATGCAATCGGTTGCACGCATAAATTTATTTATTTAATTTATTTTTAAAGAGGATTATTAGATTTACAACTCACCCATCCGCACCCTAATAACCTTTTAAAAATAAAAATAGAAGTCCAGAAAAGAAATTATTATTATTTTTTCAGTAAGTAAGAATAGAGAAATTCATAGAATCGTGCACCCACCCTCAATTGCCAAATTAAATTTATTTTGTTTTTCTTCTACAAATCACATCTCCAATCATTAATAAATATATTAGGGTCAACTTTATTTTAACCACGTCTCAAACTCTTCATGGCATGTTCGGAGAACTTTTAGAAGACAGTAATTATTATTCGCTTTACGTAAGTATTTTAGAAGGAGAGAGAATCATAGAAGATTATTATTTTTTTTCTCTTTTCTTTTTAAGCAAAATTTAAAAATAGAAAATATTATGAAGGCTTTTTCATAATATTTTATCATGAATGACTTATTTGTTTGAGAGAAGTGTGCGTTCCAAATGAAAATTCTAAAACAATTTCTTCCTTTGTCTCTCTTTATCTCCTTCCTTTGGAAGTTCCAGTCAATAAATCTTTTCAAATACTTGTACTTTAGTACAATTAAATAAAATCGTGTACTCAACGAGGACTCAATCAAACTCGGTACAATCCATCAATTATTCGGTTGATTGGAGGTGCAGGAGTCGAAGGAAAAAAAAAAATCTTCCTACAAAAAATGAGTCTTTAATCACATAACAGAAAAATCAAATTTTTGCTGATTGCGTTGCACATGTCTCAAAATAGAAATGTTATTTACATCTTTACATTATGGCAGATTAAAAAAATAATAGTAACCATGCATTTTTAATATATAATTGTAAGAGCATATCTATAAATGATATGAGAAGATTACTTAATATAAATGAGGTGGTCAATTACTTAGCATTTTTTTTTTTTTTTTTTCATTTCTCTTTAAATCATAACAAATAATTTAAAAACATGTATGCATATATGTATAAGAAAATTAATCCACGCTTTTTATATGGACCATGGTCTTTTTTCAAACCTACATATACCCTTTCCTTTTAACACAAAACTACTGTCACCATATTTTTAGTTTCTATATTTAATTTTACTATTATCATCTACTGTAGCAATAAAAGATAATTACCAAAATAAAAATAGAAACCTTTTAAAGAAAAATAATACCTATATATATTACTAAAATTTTGTTTTTCTTAAGATGTTTTTTTGAAAGAAATATAGAAAACTTTGAAAGAAAAAAAATACCAGTATATATTACTAAAATTTTGTTTTCTTGTTGTTTCTTTAAAATAAAAATAATACCCGCCTTTCAATTTTATAACAACAATATGATATTATTTTTCAATTTTGCAACAACAATATGATATTAGAACATTTTCCTAAGAAACATCTTATTGTTCTCGGTGTTCAATATTGTCGTTCTCAGTGTTCAATATTGTGTGGTCTTTTTTTTTGCATGTACACATCCTAAAAATTCAAAAAGGGGAGAGATAAAAAGTGTTAAAAGGGCACTTTTGTCCTATAAAATTGAACTTTGTGACGTGATGAGAAATACTTTGTGACCTTCAGCAGGTTGCATGATTCCGAGATTCAGAGGTGTTTCATGTTGTTTTAGAACCAAAACTCTCATGGGAAATAGTATTGTTTTAAGTTATTTGTGCGTATATGTGTGGATAATAATATTATACAATTGAATAAATAAAACTTAACAGAAAGAAACTTAACAAAATTAAAAACATTTAAACCTCAAAGCCTTCAAGTAAACTCTTCCTGGACAAATAAAAGTAAAGCCAAATAAAAGACATTTAAGTCTCAAAATTTTCTTTCAAAATTGACGAAGCTTAAACTAAATAAAATTGAAACAGAAATTTTAATCTCTTCATGGCTGAAACTTAACAAAATTAAAAACATTTAAACCTCAAAGCCTTCAAGTAAACTCTTCCTGGACAAATAAAAGTAAAGCCAAATAGAAGACATTTAAGTCTCAAAACCCATGAACTCCAATCCATCCGTTTCCTCTTACTCATGTTTCTTTCAAATAAACATCTAAAGAAAAAAAAAAATTTAGTAACATATGGGTATTATTTTTCTTTCAAAGGTTTCTATATTATTGTTAAATAAACATTTAAAAAACAAAATTTTAATAATATATACGAATATTTTTTTTTTTTCAAATGTTTTTATATTTATTTCAAAGAAACATCTACAACAAAAAAACAAAATTTTAGTAATATATACTGGTATTATTGGTTTTGTTTTAAAAAGAAATGATATAGGTGGATTTGAAAAATGACCGTTAGATTTAATCTAACGGTACATATAAAAAGTGTTGATTATCTTACTGGAACAAGAGATATGACTCTTTACTTCAATTTACAAATTATATCCCTTACCCTAGATAAACAAAATAAATTCCTTACCATGCGCAGGTCCACTCGTATAACTTGTTTAAGTCATAAAAATATGAGTTAAATGCTCTCATACTCCCTAGGTTTGGACTTATTGCTCTAATATTAAACCTCGGTCATTTTTGCTATCACACCCCCTTTAGGTTTGGTTTGTCTTGATGTGGTACCCCTTTTATGAAATTGATAAAATATAACACCTAAATTACCCTTCATTGTTTCATGTACATTTTTACCCTTAATTTATTAGACATTTATACCCTCACATATTATTTCAATTCACTCACGTGTTTACTTGGTTGCTGACCTTGTTTGTTTTTTATTTTTATTTATTTATTTGTTTATTTTTAACCACCATTGCCATTCTCCATTTATCTCATTCCATCCTCCTCTCCAGTTGCTATCTTCTCAGACTCCAAAATCTCCCAACTCCCTTTATATACACATATATGTATATATGTATATATACACACATTGTCATTCAATGGCTACAATTAATCTAAGAAGTGGGTTCTGCAAATCAAACAACAGCCCATAACTTTACCTTCAAATCACTCCCTCAACATCATCACATTCAAATCCTTGCGTCCCCACCACGGCAACACCGCCACCGGCCAGCCGCCTTTTCTTCTCTAACGTTTGGACTGCCGTTGATTCCATTGCTCCATCTCCCTCCGCCATTGAGATTCGCAAAGGCCACGTCGTCATCTTTCTGCCCCAAAAAAATTATCAATTTTTATTTTTATTTTTTATTTTTTATTTTTTTAATTTTTTTCTATTCATAACAAGGGTTTAAGAAAATTTTCTTGATTTGGGCTATTTGTGAGTACAATTTCTAGGTTCGTTTTTGTTTTGCCCCCTTCGATTACTAAATTGGACCGAAAATGAGTGATTTTGGTTCTTCAACGCAGCCACCGTGTTCACCACCACTGCCACAAGGTAGACCAATCCATTGGATTATTTTATTTTATTTTTTCAAAAAATAGATTGGAATATGAATTGACAGTAAACAAATGAATTAAAAGATTTCATTTTTTTCATACACTCTCTAATCTTTTGATGGTTTGCTCAAAGAGAAGGAATGGAGAGAGGAAATAGATGGAAGAGGAGATCACGACCATGGGAATATTTTGCTCTCCTCCTTGATATTAATATGGGGTCTACCTCGGCACCTTGGCTTGGTGTGTGTTTTCTAGTCACTACGCACCCTTCTCTGCCGAAGAACAGACACTCACCTTCTATATTACGCCGGAACGACAGAACGAATCATGTCCACTTATCGATAGTCAAGGAATGCCATAGACTCCTATGAACCCGCTGGTGAGATTTTCTCTCTTATATTACAGTTGTAGGATTGAATTATTTACCTAATTGGTAGGTAATTAGTTACCTATTTTAGCTAATCTTATTATATAAATTGGATGTAATACTCATTAATGAATGATCTAATAGAGTTTTAATTCTCATATTCTTTCTTTAAATTTTAAGATGGTATCATAACGTGGTTCAAAACCCATTTGATTTATTGTTCCAAAACCCATATTGGCATATCATTTCAGATTGTTCAAATAAAAAAATCAAAACCCATATCCATATCCACAAGTGTCAGTAGCTGCGCATCCGAGCACATTGCCAGATCTGTCAGTCACAGCCGTTGCGCACATCGCCAGATCTCCATCTCGGCCCAAGCTGACCTCATCCCAAACCACTGCAAAACCAACTAGACCCGCCACTATCGTCGCTGCCGGATCTATCTCGGATCTCATCAAGCCGCCGTCGCCACTGCCGAATCTGTTACCTTCGTCATCATCAAGTCGCCGTCGTCGCTGCCGGTGATCTGCCAAACCGGACCACTGCATCGCTGCACCGTCCATAGCTAGTCGCCGATCTGAACTGGATTTGGACTCGCGGCGTTGATCTGCGGACGACCCACACCACCGCACCATCGCCGGTTGCCTTCCTCTACCAGAGCTCACAGTCGAGCTCTACCTCCATTTTGCTGATTGCTGTGGCCATTTTCGTGATCTGGTTTAAGCGAAAGAGATGCCATGCATTGCCTGCTTCCTTCTATACACTTCACAAAAGTGAGATTTTATCTTCTATATATACATATATATATGATATATTATATATCACAATCCTTTGTTTGGCCACAAGTGTAATACTATTCCAGTTCTGGATTAGTTCAAAACTAAACCAGTTTTGTAACCTCATTTGAAAACTGGTTCTGTGATAAACCAGTTCATAAAAAATAAAAATAAAAAACATGAGTGAAAAAAATATTGAATCATCTGGAGCAGACAAGTCTACCTATAAATGCACCCATTGCAACCAGACTGGTCATCGCCGTTGGAAGAAAAATTCAACAAAGACCTCCACTGCAGCAGTTGTTAAGACAACAAATACTGGTGGTAAGAATTTCAATATTTCTACACATGTTGCTAATAGTGCATGGATAATTGATTCTGATGCCACAGATCATATGACATTTGATTCTAGATAGGTCTCACCTCTTAATTCAGGCGAATTGGATTCGAGTGGTATAAGTTTGGATCAAAGTGATGATGACCGCCCAGAAATGGAAAGTATGGCGCCAACCCCATCGTTGTCTGAGTTAAAGTCCCTCGCAACTGATATATCAAACCAATCGCCTGCTGAGGATGTTCCTGATTTAGTGTCTAAGCCACTCAAAAAACAATTACCACCGCGTCACACTAGAGGTATTCCTAAACCCACATATTAACCCGAACTTTCTAGTAAAGTTAAGTATCCCATGAGCAATTATGTGTCGAACCATCATTTGTCAAAATCAAATTTGTCATTTGTAAATCAATTATTTACTGTATCTATTTCTAACAGTGTGCAAGAAGCCTTAACTTACCCTAGGTGGAAAGCAGCTATGAATGAGGAGATGAAATCTTAGCAGAAAAATGAAACTTGAGAACTCATTAATCCTCCACCAGGAAAAAAACCAGTTGGATGTCGATGGATTTACATTGTGAAGTATAAAGTAGATGGCACAGTTAAACATTTTAAAGCAAGATTGGTGGCAAAAGGTTACACCTAAACCTATGGAATCGATTACACAGAGACGTTCGCACCTGTAGCCAAAATAAGCACAATTCGTGTCTTGTTGTCTTTAGCTGCGAACTTGGATTAGCCATTGCAATAATTCGCTGTGAAGAATGCCTTTCGGCATGGTGAATTATCTGAAAAAGTCTACATGGATTTCTCACCAGGATGCATGATACCCGAAAAGTATAGTCAGAAGGTCTGCAGGTTAAAGAAATCATTATATAGGTTAAAACGATCTCCAAGAGCATGGTTTGGACGATTTACAAAGTCTATGATAGCCTTTGGCTACTGTCAGAGCAATTCAGACCATTCGTTATTTCTGAAGAAACAACAGCGTAAGATTACTACACTTATTGTATATGTAGATGACATAGTGGTTACAGGAAATGATCATGAAGAAATGAAGGCTCTTAAGAAGTACTTGTCCATAGAATTCGAAATGAAAGATCTAGGTCTTTTAAGATATTTTCTTGGGATCAAAGTATCTCGATCTAATAAAGGAATCTTTTTATCTCAAAGAAAATATACCTTAGATCTATTAAAAGAGAGTGGAATGATAGCATGTCAACCAACTGAGACACCAGTGGAAGAAGGACTGAAGTTATGTGTTGAGTCCAACCAAGTACCTGCTAATAAGGAATGTACCAAAGACTTGTAGGGAGATTGATGCACTTAGCACACACGAGACCGGATTTGGCTTATGCATTGAGCATTGTTAGCCAGTTTATGCATGATCCTAGAGAGTAACATATGAATATAGTTATGCGCATTTTGAGGTATTTGAAATCTGCTCCTGGAAAAGGAATTTTGTTCACTAAAAATGCTGGTTATCAAAACATAACTGCATATACTGATGCTAATTAGGCTAGAGGTATAGATGATAGGCAATCTACTTCTGGTTACTTTACTTTTGTAGGAGGTAATCTTGTTACATGGAGAAGTAAGAAACAAAATGTTGTTGCTCGCTCGAGTGCAGAAGCTGAATTTAGAGGTATGGCGCTTGCACTTTGTGAAACATTGTGGTTAAGACTTCTATTGTAGGATTTGGGTTATCTACCTAGGCAACCTATTCGATTATATTATGACAATAAAGCAGCATGTGATATTGCCCATAATCCAGTTCAACATGATCGTACGAAGCATGTTGAAATAGACAGATTCTTTATTAAGGAGAAGTTGGATGGAAAATTGTAGAGTTACCTAAGATTCGATTTGAGGATCAACTAGCCGACATTCTCACAAAAGCAGTCTCAAATCAAGTGTTTTCAAAATTTTTAGACAAGTTGGGCATGTGTAACATCTATGCACCAACTTGAGGGGGAGTGTTGAGATTTTATCTCTTATAGTACTGCTGTAGGATTGAATTATTTACTCCTTGATTTAGGACTAATTGGTAGGTAATTAGTTACCTATTTTAGCTAATCCTATTCTATAAATTGGATGTAATATGATCGGCGGTCGAAATCAATTATAAATCAACCCTCTTCGCAATAGCACGAATCATTGTAAAATAGGGCTATTGGACGGGTAAGTCGAACCACTGGGACTGCGCTAGTCTTAAGCCAACCTAAGTATCTAGAGTCATTTTAGAATGATAAGGTGTAATAAGGAGTTGTTGATTGGTTTGTCACTAAGCTAGTAATTGAAGTGTGCATACAACAAGAATGCTAGTAAATGAGAGTTAGAGATAATAAAAGGGGAAACTAGGGAAGTGAATCCACCTACGCCCTAAATACATGCTAAATCAAGACTAAATTGGGGATAAACACTATATAAGTAATGATCAAGAATTATGTAGCAACACATAGTTGCTTCATAACCAATAAAAAGTTCATGAAATTAAAACAAGAATGGTCTGTCAAAAGACAACACATTTGAACTACCTAGACTAGGGTGTAGTATCAAATACATTAACTTAACCAAAAGACCATCAAGAATTCAATCACATGATGAAGCACATGAAGGTAAGAATCAAGCATAGTCCATCAAAGGAGGTACCTAAGCAATGGAATATCAAGTTTCAAAATCAGCATGCCTTGAAAACCATTCATAGTTAATATCTTCATTGTCACTATGAAAATAAAAGCAATAAGACTAATGTAAGAATCATCAAGACAAGCTAAATAACTCACATCAATCATTTAAACATGAATATTCATTACAAGAAGTAATAAGCTCTTAAACTATGAAAAGACCAAAGTTTATACATTATAATCCCCAAAATAGAACCTAATCTAGAACATGAACAAAAGGGGAGGCTGCATCACCTCCCTAGATGGAGGTTTAGCTCTCCATTGATACAAAAATAGAAGAAGAAGAAGAAGAATAATCCATCTCCATTTTCGAGCTCTTACTGTAGCACTCAAGAACACCACCCTCTTTGCTCTCTTCTCTCTCCTCTAATCTTCTCCAAAAATGAAGGATAGCATATGTATGGCCTTTGGTTGCCTAATATCCTTCAACAAAGTCCTCTCTCTCCCCTTCAAAAACATTGCCAACCATTTCATAAAAGAGGGAGATTCAAATTGAGGAAACCAATGAAGCAAGTGGCTAAAAATGAGGAGTCCCGAGCTGCATTCTGCCTGAATCTCGAGTGCTCAAAATAGGGCCTCGAGCACTCGAAAATGGAGCAGATTGCTCCATGCTTGCTTTGCTTCGCCCGGACCTACTTTGGTAAAACGGCTATAACTTTGTGCTCTGAACTCCGAATGACAAACCGTTTGAAGATTTGGAAAGCTGATTTAGAGTTCTAAAAACTTTATGTTTTAGTGGAGATCCAATTCTCAAGTCTGGTTGGTCGAAATTGAAGAGCAAGGCAGAAACTCATTGCTGCCAGGCAGTTCTGAGAACCTCTAATAAGAAGATCATAACTCTCTGCTCCGAACTCCGAATGACGAACTGCTTAAATATTTGGAAAGCTGATTCAGAGCTCTAAAGCTTTCATGTTATGAGGGAAGTCCAGTTCTCGAGTTTGGTAGGTCAAAAATGGTGAGCAAATCCGGATTTCACTGCTACCAGAATTCAGCATTGCACTTTCCTATGTTCAAAACTCCACAAAGCATCATTTTTGCTTCCTTTTTACAATTTAACCTGAAAATGTGCAAAAACATACAATTGGAGATAATCTATATAAAATACACAAATAAAGAACTTAACTAATGCAATTTAGGGCGCTTGAATATACAATATTCAGCGCTTATCACACCCCCAAACTTATATTTTGCTAGTCCCTTAGCAAAACCGAAATGCAAAATTCAATGGAATGACAAACATGGGACTGCTACTACAAAAATATCTACCATGGTAAAATAAAATAGATACATAGCTCAAGTACAACTTGAAACAGACAAAAACTGGAGATGGGGTCATTGGGAAAACTACCTTGCATATATGAAGCATTGATACAAAAATTGGCTAAATACATTTCCACATACATGCATCAACATCAAAGTCTATATAAATAACTCAATTATCATCTCTTGAATGGAAATCAACTCTAGCTTCAGTGAAAGTGAATTGGATTCTCAACATGCGGCTTTTACTTTCTTTTCCAATTCCAAAGCACAAGTTTTCAAATCATTGAATTCCCCTTTAAATGAGGTCCCTAAGGCATGGTTTTATTTACAAGACAACTTTTGTTGCTTGTTGACAATTTATTGTAACTCATAAGTGAAACATAGAATGGTTGTGCAATGCTGAAGTCCCTTAAGCTTTCTAACCAACCCTTGTAGCAAGCGTTAGGCCAACAACTCCCAAACTAGATGGCTTTAGGGTGTTAAGTGTAGAGACACTCCATAGGGCTTAATAGCTCAAGTTGGAAAGGCTACGAACTCCAACGAACCATGTTTATTACCAGTTTATTTTTTGAATGACCGTGCAATGTTTAAGTCCTTTAAGCTTTCTAACCAACCCCTGTAGCAAGCGTTAGGCCAACAACTCCCAAACCAGACGGCTTTAGGGTGCTAAGTGTAGAAACACTCCTAGGGCTTAATAACTCGAGTTGGAAAGGCTACGAACGTCAACTGGTCATTATTTTTTTTCTTTCTCAGTTTTTTTTTTTTTTTTAGACAACTTAAATCATGCCAAAGATATTCATTTATCAGGTTCATCAAATCAAATTAACTAGGCCAAGGTCAAGGTCGATCAAGTTGCATGCCTCACAGTTTAGTTTCCAATGTGCATATGTGCATTGTGAAGCTTAAAAGAGTGTCAAATCCAGCAAGAATCTAATTGAGACATTTATACAGACTAATTTGAATCCACATGATCATTTCAACTCAAATTTTTCTTTATTTTCAAAAATGTCAATAACTTCTATACACAAGGTATTAAACATATGCTTCATCCCCGACAAATTCAAATCGTACTATCATTGCTTAGCAAAAATGTGAAACCAAAAATGTCCTATTGCACCCCCAAACTTGAATGTCACATTGTCCTCAATGTGTGAAATGGAGTAAAATTGATGACAAAAATGACAGAGAATAAAAAGGAACAAAAATACCCAAGGGGAGGAAACGGCATGGTGAAACAAAACCCCCAAACTTGAAATGAACTGCGCCACCTGGATAGTATGACGAAGAACAAAAAAAAACAACCACAAAGGGCATTAATAGCACAAGCACATATACAGAAAAAAAAAATAATGAACAAAAAGTTAACAGAAAAGAGAGAATTTGCATTCAAAAGGAAGTTTACATGATTACAAAAGAGCTGTACATAGATCATGTCTACTAGAGCAACTTATACATAGCAAATTCTGAAAGTTCAAAAGTAAAACAAAAGACACAAGAGAAATATTTACATATGAACAAAAAGATAAGGTCCAACACTCGCAACAAACTACGGGCCAGAGGGTAAACGGGCGAAAATGGAATGGAGGAGAGATTGAATCTTACGCCGTTCGGCGGAAGCCAAACGACGTTCCTCAGCTGCGATATGGCGGTCTTTAGCAGCAAGACGACGATCTTCTTCAGCATGTGAAGAAGTCTCACACATAGTCCGAGTATACGCGGACAAAGAATTCTCAAAACGATCCATCCGCTCATGAATGCCAGCAATGCTAGCCCGGATGAAAGCCTGGTCCTGCTGAGAGTCGACCGAAGGCTCTACCCTTGCAGCGGCTGCTGCCGTGGAAGCATCCTCAGAAAGAGGAGGAGATGGAGCTTGGATGAACAGGGGGGCAGCAGGCTGAGGGGTACTAGAATGGCTAAGAACATTGATCCACCAGCGCTTGGTAAAATTTTTAATCTTTTCGCCTGTTGGTTCATGGGGAGGAACAATGAAGCCTTTGTGCTTTAGGAGCCGAGTGATGAAAAACGGCAAAGGCAATTTCTGATTTTCAACTCGCGGAGCCCGTGCATTATGAGCGTCATGCCAAAACTTCATAAATGTGGTCCAAATGAGCTCCGGGATGGAGAACCATTGGCCTTGGTCCATGGCATATAAGGCTTGCAAAAGGAGGCCCCTACGCTCGGTGCTATGCGCCAAAGGGCAGACATTGTGCTTAAAAATAGTGTCAATGAACTAGAGGCGTTCTGGAAGATTGGTTTTGCGGATAAAAGACCGGGGGCCTATTAGGATCGTCGACATTGCCGATGGCGGCCACTACCTGCTCGACAGTCATATCATCGACCTGCTCATACAACGTATGGCCAGTAGGGTCCAAAAGGTCAGCGGAGCACTCAATGGGGCAACCAGAAACCTGAATGATGTCAGTCATAGTGAAAGCATAGGTGGTGCCATCAATGGATGTAGTGAGAGAAATGGGTGGCTCTTCAGGGCATTGGAGATTCTGGTAGAAGAGGCGCACTACACGGGGGTAGGCAACCTTGGCTAGGGGCGCGCAAATGTGCTGCAGACGCCGGTTAGTCAATTCGGCTACAGCCCACGAAGTAGTGGGTAGAATGTCAAAGGCATCCGTGAGCGGAAAGGAAACTCGTAGTTGAGTTGTTTGCCAACCCAAGGATCACGTGGTCGCTCACGATTGATAGCACGGGCACCCGTAGAGGGTCTAGGAGGGCGAGAAGGACCGGTACGAGACATTTAGAGAGGTGAACTTGGTTGAGGAATTTCAGCGAACACCTGGCGTGCACCACAAAAAGGAGAAGGTGAAAATGAATGGGATGGATAATGAAACCCAAAAAAATTTTGGCCCTGCAATTACAATAACTACTCCCAAACAATCACAAATCTCCATTACATGCAAGCCCATCCTCCATTTATACCAAAAATGTGAAAGAGAAAGAGAAGGAATAAACTTACCCAACAATGGAGAACCAAAGGCCCTTTGTGCGTGGGATAAGTGGTGGTGATGGGTAGGAGGTGGGTGATGGCGCTTGGGTTGGAGGAGAGTTGGGAATAAGGTAAGGTGGTGGGTGGTGTGGTTTGAGATGGTGGGTGTTGGTGGTTGAATAGGAGGGTGGTAAAGAGGGTTGGGGTGTTGGAGCCGAGAGGGAGAAATGAGGGTGGCATGGGGTGGTTTGGGTTGGGTTTAAAAGAGAGAGAGTGAGAGCTTGGTTCGAGCACTCGAAGTCCCACTTCGAGTGCTCGAAATGTTGGCAGAGAGTTGGGGGCCGAGGGTGAGAGGGGCTTGAGATGAGGTTGAGTTTGTGAGTTGGGGAGAAGGCTGGTTTAAGGTTGATGCCGATGGGGTTGAGTTGGTTTGAGAGGGGCATACATGGAAGTTGAGGTGTGATTGTGTGGTTGAGTTTGCATGGTGTTGATAGGGTTGCATGGAAGTTGATTATGGGTTGTGTATGGAAGAGAGAGAAGCCGAGAGAAGTTGGTTGTGAGTTGGTTGATGTGCATGGCATGGTGAGGGTTGATGGTGGTTGAGGGGTGATGAGGTGAGATATGGTGAGCTCGAGGTGGCCTTGGGTGAGGGGTGAAGGAAGGTGTTGTAGAGAGAGAGGCCGAGATTGGGAAGGTTGGTGGGGTGGCTGCAGAGAAGTGGTGTGTTGGCATGGAGGTTGGTTGGTATGGGAGGGGTTGATGTTGAGCATGCTCAAGCAGAGCCTCGGAATTGTTTTTTGTAGAAGTTTTGAGCACTCTGGATTGGCCTTCAAGTGCTCGAATGTGAGGCAGTGTGCTTGGGATGTTTGGGATGGAGGTTCGAGCACTCGAAATTGGAATTCGAGTGCTCGAAATGGAGACAGTAGCTGCACATGAAGGGCTGAATTTTTGGAGCAATCCAAATGGAATTTAGAGTGTTCTAAATGAAGGCAGTGAGCTTGGGATTGATGGTTCACATTTACAGCACTCCAAATGGGAGCTAGAGTGCTCTAAATGAAGGCAGTAGCTTGGGATGAGATTGGTTCACATTTAGAGCACTCTAAAATGGAATTAGAGTGCTCTAAATACAAACAGCAGCCTTGGAATGATGGTGGAGAAGTTTGGAGCAATCCAAATGGAAGCTAGAGTGCTCCAAACTTGGGCAGTGAGCATGCAAAATTGGTGTGGTAATTTGGAACAATCCAAATGGAAGCTAGAGTGCTCCAAAAATGGGTAGTAGCTCATGAAATTTTGGTTAGATCATTCGAGCACTAGAATCTTGGCCCAGTGAGCATTTTGAATAGATGCAATTGCTGAAACAAATGTGTCAAACTTTGCAACATCTTGCTAATGCATGAATCAAATTGGAGAAATTTTCAAAATGTAACACATTTCCAATGCATGGATGAATATAGGAAAATTTTAAAACCTTTGCAACATCACACAATGCATGAATTAAATTTCAGAAATTTTTTTAAAACTTTGCAAATTCATTCCAATGTAATGCATGGATGGAAAATTTTGAAAACTTTTCAACTTCTTTCTAATGCATGGACAATGTTCAAACTTTTGAACTTCAATCCATTCTAATGCAAGGAGGGAAAATTGTCAAACTCTGCACTTCATTGCAATGCATGGAAAATTTAGAAATTTTTTCAAATTGTGCAAAATTTTTTTTTCAATGAGTGCATGGATGATTTCAAGAAGATTTCTCAATTTTTGCAACCTCACACAATGCATGGATGATTTTGAGAAAATTTTTAAACCTTGGAACATCTCTTCAATGCATGGATGGGATTTGGTCTCTTCAAATGCGTGGATGAATGTAGGAAATTTTTTTTTTAAACCTTGCACTTCATCTCTAATGTATGGAAAATTTTGGGGAACCATGATCTAACAATGCATTGAAAATGAGAGGTTGTGCACATGAGTTGCATGCCAAAGATCCTATGAAATTGCTAGAAAGCGATGGAAATTTCCAGGAATGAAAATTAGAGCTGAGAAGGTCTAAGAGGCCGGTCTAAAATTGCGGAACACAACTGAAGACCATTTCAGAAAAATCAAATTTTTGGCTTTTCTAAACCATTTCCTAGAAAATTTCAAGGCACGAGCAATTTGAGAAGGTAGGGAAGCTTGGAACATCGAAATAATTTCTTCCCTTGCTTTGCTAAATTTAATGTCGATAGGTAGACGAACCAGGATCGGGATCCATTGGAGAGATGGATCCTTAACGCTTCGTATGCAACTTGCCTCCTTTATATGGTCTCAAACTTGGATCAATGAATGGTGAGGGATATTGATCCTTCCGAAGAGAAACAAGTTTGGCCTTAGAGGATTTGAGCATCGCTTTTAATCTCACTTCTTTTATTTTCAGATTTAAGCAAAGGTGTTGCTTGTTCGAGATTATGGAGGCTCGTTGAATGTCATTGTCTTGACTAACAATGGGAGGATCATGACCTTTCATATTTACAATCTCCAAGTCATATACCTCATTGTACTCAAATGGTTTGTTCACAGGTTGAGTATCATGGACAATGATTCTAGATTGGGCCGGAATGATTGGAAGAATTTCCAGCAACTTGTTAACATTCTCCTTACCTTTGTCCAGTGGTTTACCCTCAAAATGTTGAGGTAACTCCGGTGAAGAAATGGAAGGAGATGGACATTCCCAAGATAGAAATGGGTTTGGTGCTACCCATAAAGGAGAGAAAAATGGTGATGGAATATCAAGTAAGGAGTTGACTTTCCGAATGGATTTTTCCTCATCAAAATCCTCAAAATCAGAGTGGACCAAGCAAGCTTGTAGGGGATCCTCCATTGAAGGAGGTGGAATTGGATTTTCAATGAGTTCATCAGCAATAGTGATTGCAAAACACTCACTCTCATCCAGAGAAAGATACACAGCATTGAAAATATTGAGCTTAACATTCATATTCCCAAAACAGATATCCATCAATCCGGTTCTACAGTTAATAGAAGCATTAGCTGTAGCTAGAAAAGGACGTTCGAGAATTATGGGAATGTGTTTTCTTGGGTCGTGGACTGGTTCCGTATCAAGAACCACGAAGTCTATCGGGAAGTAGAACTTATCCACCTTTATGATAACATCTTCAATGATTCCCCGTAGTTGCTTAATAGATCTATCAGTAAGTTGCAATACTATCGGAGTTGGTTTAAGATTTCCCAAACCAAGTTGTAGGTAAACCGAATATGGAATCAAATTCACACTAGCTCCTAAGTCAAGGAGGGCCCTCTCGATTTTGTTGTCACCAATGGCACAAGAGATTGTGGGGGCACCCGGATCCTTATACTTCGGAGGAGTGCTGTGTTGAATGATCGCACTAGCATTTTCGGTTAACCTCACTTTCTTTGGTAAATGACTTCTGAAAGTGCACTTTTGAGTGCACAAATCCTTAAGGAATTTTGCATAGGGAGGAATTTGCTTGATAGCATCCAAGAGAGGAAGATTGATCTTTACTTGCCTAAAGACCTCCCACATGTCTTGAATTTTGCAATTCTTATTCCCAAAATGTGTCGACTCTTGAAAACGTTGAGGGAACGGAGCTTTTGGCTCATAAGTAGTTTCCACATTTGGGGTGACATGCGTGGGATTTTCGTGAATGGTATTTGGATAAGAAGAACTTGGATTTGGATTGGAAGAGCTTAAATTTGGATTTTTCAAAGGAGGATTTTGTTCACTTTTGTCTCCATCGACCTTGTTGTTAACCACTTTACCACTCCGAAGGGTGGCGATAGCTTGAACATGCTCAAGACTCGGCCCACTCGGAAGAGGGGTTTCATCAATTGCATGTATCCCTCTAGGATTTTCAAATAGTTGAGCGGGAAGCTTACCCTTGTCTTTTTGAAGAAGTTGGTTTACTTGGTTAGCTATTTGTCCCATTTGATTTTCGAGCCTGGCTATGGATTGAGTATGGGAGTGAACCATTTGGAGAGTAGGTTGCAAGGATGTCAAGAGATGCTTGTTGGAATCCATGATTTGCTTGTTTAATGATTCCATCATTTGCACATTTAATGATTCCATCATTTGCTTGTTTGCAGCCACTATCTCATCAATTGGATTCACAGGAGGTTGAGTGGAGACATTTGGATTGTATGGAGGTTGGTAGCTTGAAGAGGCTTGGAAAGGCCTACCTTGATATTGAGAAGAGGGCTGATTTTGAGGCCCTTGATTTTGAAGTTGGGAATTTTGTGGGGCTTGTTGCCTCCACGAAAAATTCGGATGGTCCCTCCAACCTGGATTATATGTATTGGAATACGGGTTATGCTCAGGCCTTGAGAACATGGCATTAGCTTGCTCTTGGTTGGGATTGGGAAATTGCTCCGGTGTGGGGCAATCTTCCGAGAGATGGAATGGACTAGTACATGAAGCACAAACCGAACTTGCCGAATTTTGAGACAATGAAGGGGGAAGATGTGGTGCCATCAATTGGTAGAATTTATAAACAATGGCATCCACTTGAGATGATTCCTCCCTTATTGATTTTTGTTGACAAGGATTGGTGTTCTTTGGAGTGGTTGAGGTCGGAGCCCTACGAGAATTGTGTTGAAGTGAATTTTCACTCAAATTCTCAAGTAAGGTTCAAGCCTCATCCGCATTCTTGGACATGAACATCCCACCACAAGAAGAGTCAACCATGAATCTATGGGCGTCGGTCAAGCCGGCATAGAAAGCTTGCATTAATTGCCATTTTGGGATCAAATGATGAGGACACTTCCGAAGAAGATCTTGTAACCTTTCCCAAGTCTCGTGGAATTGTTCTCGTTCAACTTGAGAAAAGCTTAGAATGGAACGCCTCATTTGGTTGGTTTTACTCACCGGATAATACTTCTTAAGAAATTCTTGTTGCAATTGAGCCTAAGAAGTAATAGAGTTGGGAGCGAGGGAGTTCAACCAATATTTTGCCCTATCCTTTAGGGAGAATGGGAAAAGATGTAAGTGGAGTGCATTTTCAGGAAATCCTCTCAACCGGATGGTCGAACAAATTTCAAGGAACTCATCGAGATGCTTATATGGATTTTCATTATCAAAACCATGAAAATATGGAAGCATTTGGATGGTACTAGATTTGATCTCATATTGAGCTGCATCGATGTTTGGCATCACTATGCAAGATGGAGAAGCATAGGTGGTAGGGATGAAATGATCTCTAAGAGTCATTGGTTCGATATTAGGAATTTCAGCCCTTTCATTCCCCGGATTTCCTATATTATCCCCCATTGTATTAAATTCAGTTTCAAGAGAGTAGGTTCCCTAGGGTTCCGTCTAAGAGTTCTTCCAAGAGAGTTAATATCAATGGGAGAATCGATTGTGGGAAAGGAAAGTGACCTACGATCGAACATCAACAACAAAGCATATACTCAACAAAGCAATTCATCAACCACAACTCCACATACGATGTTCCCTTTCTCCTCAATTATCAAGACAGAAAATAAATGGCCACGACAAGGACCGATGCTTGAACACGAATTTAAAACAATAATATAGCCTCAACAAGGGCTTGCAAATAAATTAACTACTTCTAAGCTTAACACATGCACAATATATAACAATGCGAAACTAAAAGGTCAAGAAGCTTACCTAGGGTCCTCTAGACTTACACTTTGCTAGCGTTCCCACGGCGAGAGTCGAGTCCCTAGAATCTTACAACATAAAAATTGTTAAACCACACGAGAAATATGAACAAAACACAATATTAACAATCACACTAAGTTTAACCCTAAAACTTTGGTTGCTAAACCGTATGCAAGTCCCCGGCAACGGCGCCAAAAATTGATCGGCGGTCGAAATCAATTATAAATCAACCCTCTTTACAATAGCACGAATCATTGTAAAATAGGGCTATTGGACGGGTAAGTCGAACCACTAGGACTGCGCTAGTCTTAAGGCAACCTAAGTATCTAGAGTCATTTTAGAATGATAAGGTGTAATAAGGAGTTGTTGATTGGTTTGTCACTAAGCTAGTAATTGAAGTGTGCATAAAATAAGAATGCTAGTAAATGAGAGTTAGAGATAATAAAAGGGGAAACTAGGGAAGTGAATCCACCTACGCCCTAAATACATGCTAAATCAAGACTAAATTGGGGATAAACACTATATAAGTAATGATCAAGAATTATGTGGCAACACACAGTTGCTTCATAACCAATAAAAAGTTCATGAAATTAAAACAAGAATGGTCTATCAAAAGACAACACATTTGAACTACCTAAACTAGGGTGTAGTATCAAATACATTAACTTAAGCAAAAGACCATCAAGCATTCAATCACATGATAAAGCACATGAAGGTAAGAATCAAGCATAGTCCATCAAAGGAGGTACCTAAGCAATGGAATATCAAGTTTCAAAATCAACATGCCTTGAAAACCATTCATAGTTAATATCTTCATTGTCACTATGAAAATAAAAGCATTAAGACTAATGTAAGAATCATCAAGACAAGCTAAATAACTCACATCAATCATTTAAACATGAATATTAATTACAAGAAGTAATAAGCTCTTAAACTATGAAAAGACCAAAGTTTATACATTATAATCCCCAAAATAGAACCTAATCTAGAACATGAACAAAAGGGGAGGCTTCATCACCTCCCTAGATGGAGGTTTAGCTCTCCATTGATACAAAAATAGAAGAAGAAGAAGAAGAATAATCCATCTCCATTTTCGAGCTCTTACAGTAGCACTCAAGAACACCACCCTCTTTGCTCTCTTCTCTCTCCTCTAATCTTCTCCAAAAATGAAGGATAGCACATGTATGGCCTTTGGTTGCCTAATATCCTTCAACAAAGTCCTCTCTCTCCCCTCCAAAAACATTGCCAACCACTTCATAAAAGAGGGAGATTCAAATTGAGGAAACCAATGAAGCAAGTGGCTGAAAATGAGGAGTCCCGAGCTGCATTCTGCCTGAATCTCGAGTGCTTGAAATAGGGCCTCGAGCACTCGAAAATGGAGCAGATTGCTCCATGCTTGCTTTGCTTCGCCCGGACCTACTTTGGTAAAACAGCTATAACTTTGTGCTCCGAACTCTGAATGACAAACCATTTGAAGATTTGGAAAGATGATTTAGAGGTCTAAAAACTTTATGTTTTGGTGGAGATCCAATTCTCAAGTCTGGTTGGTCGAAATTGAAGAGCAAGACAGAAACTCATTGCTGCCAGGCAGTTCTGAGCACCTCTAATAAGAAGATCATAACTCTCTGCTACGAACTCCGAATGACAAACTGCTTGAAGATTTGGAAACCTGATTCAGAGCTCTAAATCTTTCATGTTATGAGGGAAGTCCAGTTCTCGAGTTTGGTAAGTCAAAAATGGTGAGCAAATCCGGATTTCACTGCTGCCAGAATTCAGCATTGCACCTTCCTATGTTCAAAACTCCATAAAGCATCATTTTTGCTTCCTTTTTGCAATTTAACCTGAAAATGTGCAAAAACATACAATTGGAGATAATCTATATAAAATACACAAATAAAGAACTTAACTAATGCAATTTAGGGCGCTTGAATATACAATATTCGGCGCTTATCATAATACTCATCAATGAATGATCGAATAGAGTTTTAATTCTCATATTCTTTCGCTGAATTTTAAGACCCGCTTCCTTACTTTCTCAGAGCAACAGCCTCACCTACTCTTAGATGATCGAAAAATCACTTGATGAATGGGCCTGAGACAGAGAGAAAATTGCTAAATCAAGAACTGATGTGTAATATGAAATTCTTAGCCACTTAACCAAGGTGATTCATTAGAACTCATTCTGCCATTCGCACAACATTTTGTTGATTGATTCTCATTGAAGTGAAATTGAAGAAAACATTTCATGGAAGATGACGACTATGTTGAAGCAATTCCCAATGTCATTTCTAGAAAGTTGAAACAATCAATTAATAGGGGTAGTCCGCTGGGCTACGAAGGAGTGTGCTAAAGATCGTAGATCGGTAAAGGTCGCACATCCACTGTTTTGTTCAAGATGCGTCTCTATCATTTGTCGCCAGTAGGTTCTAAACTCCTCGCCGTCAACAACTAAGCCCACCTTGCTCATCGCCGTTGGCGAAATCTAGTTTAGCATCGCTGCTCAACGCCAACTCCGCCGCTGTCTTCTTCTCGGCCTTGGGAGCCATTTTAGAGAGAGAATGAGTGAAATTCTTGAGAGAGTACTGGGAAAATTGAAGGAATAGGAGGACGGTAGAGGTGGTAATATTGTCATTTCACATTTTGTTGGCAATATATTTCATGCTTATATAAATGTAAGGGTATAATAGTAAATTCACATTTTTCATACTTTAAAAAGGGGGTGTGTGAGCAAAATTGGCTGAGGTTTAATATGAGAGTAATAAACTGAAATCTCAGGGGGTGTTAGAGCATTTAACCCTAAAAATATTCTATCAAACATAAAATTAAATAAAATAAAATAAAGAAGTTATATATCAAACATAAAATAAATAAATATATCAAGAAAAATGTAAATACTAAATATTATACCTTAAACACGCCAAACTTTATCAAAATTTAACTTCTTTTTTTCATAAATTATCAAAATTTAACTTAAAATGTGAATTTGCAAAATGGAAGTTGAAACTTTGTTTTCTTAAGAGAGAGCGTGTATAAAATGTACTCTATTAGGGAAATTTGGGAAAATTTATGTACGGATAAATCTATTATATCTCAGTTTTAAACGGAATGTAGATGTTATTGTCAAGCCATCGAGAACTTTGACTTCTTTAGTCAAACCAACTCTCAAATGTGGTGCTTTTGAGATTTTTGACTTTGGGACAATATGTTTTCTATGTAGGTTGCCTGTTGAACGGGACTTGTTTTCTATGTTGATTTATCGAATGCCTACTATTTCATTTATTTATTTTTTGTGGTTGATTGAAATTTTCATTTACTAGTGCTTTACTCTAAAAGCATTAAACTGTAGAAACATTTATAGTAATATATATAGTTACCGAGACCAGGTCTCGGTGACATTATTAATCTAGGTACTGGACAACAGGTCCCTAGAGATAGACTTTTTGTTTCGGGATTTTCTAATAGAAATTGGGTTTTGACTTCAATATATGACATACTTCTTGGTGCCTACGTGTGTTTGTGTGGCCTAATGTTGCACTATTCAGTTTGTACACACATTGTCTGAAGAATTTCTTATATAGATTTAGCTTTATGCCATGGATCAAATGCGTCTTAAATTTGTAATGTTGATCTTGATAATCAATTGTTGGTCAATTCACTATGATCATATTAACTAGTGGTACGTGGCATTAGATTGTCCCCTTTAATTGATTTTATATAACTATATTAATGACTTGATATGGCACTTCTAAATTTTCTTTATTTTATTTTATTTTATTTATTTATTTATTTATTTATTTTCCATATGGGTTTTCCATAACTGAAGAAGAGTGTAATAGAGTATTTCATATTCTGTGCGTCATCATCAAATTTTTTTTTTTGCTATAGACAAAATGATATCACTTCATTATAATATATTTTTACTTGGTAAGGAAGGAGAAATTAATTATAATATGTTAAGCATACCATTGCATCGATATGTTTTATCCTCAGCAGAGAAAAAAAGTTCAAATATTATGGGATGTATATTAAGTAAAAGATGCAAACCACTTTAATTCTAAAAGTTGGAGATAAATGAAGAATAAATGTAATAGCTATTTGGAATAAATATAAAAGAGTATGATAGTAATTTAATTGTTATCATTTCTTCTCTTTTCTCTCCCTTACGTTATCCAAACGAGAATATTATTATTTTATTTATTTATTTATTTATTTTTTTCATAATTTAGCCAAACATGAATAGAGGTTATTATAATCATTTCATTTCATTTCTTTTCTCTCATAACTAATGTTATCATTTCTTTTATTTTCTCTCCTATTTATCCAAACGAAACAATATATGATTATGTTAGTGGAAGTTATACTTATTAAATATCATGTAAGTGGAGAATAGTAGGTGTAATTAGGTATTTAAATGTAATGGTTACACACATGATACGAGGCCTATATAATCACGTACTTTAGTCATTTTAGAAAGGGAATAAGACGTGATTAGAGAAATAAGATGAAATAGTAAAAGTGAAACAAAATTATTTCCTCTAATCAATTCTCATCCAAATATTGTATTGAGTGTTATGTGCGTATTTATCCCACTTATTTCCAACAAAGTAGTATCAAGCAAAAGCCAACAAAGTGTTATCAGAGCCTAGATGATCCTAAAGGCATGACGAAGTTGATCCTAGAAGGTTCAACATTTTGAAAATTGTTGAGCCACCTGAGGAAGTTGGCGAGGAAGGGGCCCTACAGTGGCAAGCCTGCTTGGTAGGTTCCTTTTAGAGAAGGATGCCTTCCAAACTCATCTCAGAAATGGCTCGTAAATTATGGTCTCGCAGTGGATTGTTGAATCTCATTGGGAGCTCTAAAGGTATTTTCTATTTCATGTTTAACTCAATTGAGAGTTGTCAAAGTATTTTGGCTAGGGGGCAATGGTTCTTTGCTGGAAAAGCTGTATCACTGAGACTTTGGTCTCCATTACCTCCACCTCCAAATGTCTAACCCTGTTCTTTGTCCATTTGGATCTTGCTGTACAATGTCCCTTTTTAATATTGGAACCCCAAGGGGTTAAGTTATGTTGCCAGTGCCATAGGTAGGCCTCTCTTTGCAGATGTCAATACCACAAACAGAACCAGGCTTGATTAAGCAAGAGTATGTGTGGAAATGAACCCTCAAACTTCCCTAGATACTTCCTTTCATGTGAGGAAGAATGATGGTTCATTAGCTGAAGTTAAGGTAGTGTACCCTTGGAAACCTTCCTCTTGCACTCGTTGTAATACTTTTGGACACACTACTGAAAATTGTATACCTAAGCACAATCCCCCACATCACCAGAAAGCCTGTAGTTCAACCAGTCCTCAACAATAGAAATTAGTCCCAACCAAAAACCTGAATATTGTGATACCCCTCGAATCCGAGACATGGGTTGATCAGGCCCAAGCCCGAACCTGAGGAAATATCAAACAATTAATATTTAAAACGAACACGGAATACAAAAATGAAATAAGAAATAAATAATTAAGAGTTGAAAGAAATCTAAGTTTAAAAATCCTTGAATAAATAAAATTAAAATCCAGAAATCCAATTATCCATAAAACCTCCAATAATTAAAAACTCAGGAATCCATCTCTAGTGGACCCCTAATTAAAACCAAACTGAAATGAAAGTAACTGAAGAAACATCCAAAGTTCAACCACGGAGAGAAGTCCTATGCCGTCGGAAGAGTGATGGATAGTCTCTGCTCAGCACGATCAATCCTAAGACTGGAACTGTTGAATACTTGAAAAATAGAAGTGGGTCAGGCCCACGAACAAGTTCCATCCTACTAGAATCCAACAGAGACTCGATACGCATGTACATCCTAACTAACTCAACAATAACTATGTAGTCCGTACATATATAAATATATCCACACAATGGGACACTCACTAGACTATGATGAGGGTCTCAACTTGAGTAGAAGGCAACATGCAAAATGCACCTGAGTGGGTATGACTACCGAAGCCTAACAGGGTATACCTCAACCAACATAGCCAGCTATGCATCCTACTGCATATACGCTCCCTAACCGTCAACTCTGAGACTCAAGCTCATATCGTGGTACCATAAAAATATATTTAAAGTCCTATCCTATCCATCTATAAGAAATCCAGTAAGCCGTTCAGCTTGTTCAATTGCTCTGACTTATATCCACAGCAAGTAATCCAGTTAGTCATTCAACTCTGTTTCAGCTAATCTGCCTTAAATATAAGTAGGAATGATTTTATGATCCATTCCCATATTCCGTATAGGTAGGATTTAGTATTTTGAAATTATTCCGTCTCTAGTACGCCACCATCCCATACTGGTGCATACAATCCATCCATCCAGTAATTGATAATACAGATAATGAAAGTAAATATCATCTAATCCATACATCCAATAATTGATAATTAAAATATTAAATATAAACATCAATTGTTCCATACTAAGCATGATAAAATTCTGTAATTTAACATGCTTATTTGATACAACTCCGCACAGTCCAATAATTGATAATACAGATCCTACATGTAAACATCAATTAATTCTAAGTAAGCATAATAGAATATATAAATTCACATGCTTATTTATAACACTGGAACATGATTTAAACTATAAAATCATTTTTGAAAAATTGCTAAAACAATGATAAACAATTTTAATCCTTCACATTTAAAACAGTATAACAATTTGTGTAAGAATTTTATACTGTTCAAACTATAATACAAGGTGATTAATTATGCATTAACAAGGCTCTTGGGAGTTTTAAAATAAGCTCAGGACACCTCTGAGAACCTCCAGTATTGCTTCTAATTAAACTGGAACATCAAGGAGTAAAATCCATCGCTGAAATTAAAAACAAATTGAATTCCACATCTAAAATAGTATACCAATTTGTGTAAGAATTTTATACTGTTCAAACTATAATACAAGGTGATTAATTATGCATTAATAAGGATCTTGGGAGTTTTAAAATAAGCTCAGGACACCTCTATGAACCTCCAGTATAGCTTCTAATTAAATTAGAACATCAAAATCCAAGTACAGGAGTAAAATCCATCGCTAAAATTAAAAACAAATTGAAAGTCCACAAAGGAGCAGGCTCCAAAAAAATGTAGAGGAGGCTCCAATTTAAGGTCGAGGTGGCTCTAATTTAAGGTAGAGGAGGCTCCAATTTTAAGGTAAAGGAGGCTCCAATTTTAGGTAGAGCAGGCTCCACTCCCCTTGGAGCCACCTCTGCATCGTGTGGAGCCGGCTCCACTTCAATGGAGCCGCCTCCATTGAAGGGTGAAGCCGCCTCCATTGAAGGGTGAAGCCACCTCCACTTTTCCCAACCTCCGTCTTCCCTCTGACTTTCTGATTGTCCTTGCTAAGGTTCCTAACCCTCTGTTCTAGGTTCCAGACAGTCCCAACAATTTATTAAATTCATTATGCATCAATTAACATCAATTAAAACATGAATTATGTAAGGAAATTTACAAACAAGCAAACACCAATTCATGTAAAGGCATATTGTTATAATTGAAATTAACATGCGAACCAGATTAATCTTTAATGTTTATTTACTCCTGGAGTTGTGTTAGGCATGTAAAGAACACGACTTAAAGAGAAAGAGAGTTAGGAATAGAACTTGCCTGCTAGATTTTGAATTAAAATCTCTACGCCGTCTTCCTAAGTTTTCCGGCAATTCCTACTGTTCCCGATTCCTCTATTGCCCTTGGTTCCAACCATGAACCATACTTCTTCCTTCTCACCCTGGTTCGACCTTTAATCCACCGCCGAGACACTGACTAGTTCCCTTTGTTTCACTTTTCCTCTAGTACGTGAATAGGGTTCTCAACCCCTTTGCAGATTTATACACGTAGTTTTTATGGGCAAATAAGTGTGCCCTAATTCTAGTCATAATAAGAGACGGAAAAACTAAAAGAAACCCAAAACTAGTCGGCTCATAACATAAATACCTAAACAGAATATAAAACCCTAAATTATCGATGAATAAAAACCAATAAAACCATTAAATCTTATATCCACGTAAACATATATTAAAGAAAGAAGAACAATTAAAACAACTACTCAATTAAATAAAATAAATACTGCAATTAACTTAATTAATCAACAACAATTAAAACAAATAAGCAAATAGCCAAATAAACACATAAAAATGCAAAAATTAGAATAAAACCATAAAATAAACTACCGAGACTATCCTTATAAAATTAGGGGTATTACATTCTTCCCCCCTAACAAAAGGAATTCCGTCATCGGAATTCGCTCTTACCTTCTTCTAATATTTTAGGAAACTGTGAGCGAATGATATTCTCCCATTCCCAAGTAGACTCAGCCTAATTGTTGTGGCTCCACTGAACAAGCACTAAAGGGATAACTTTATTACGAAGAATTTGATCCCTACGGTCGACAATACGACACAGTGGCTCCAAATAGGTTGCATCTGGCTGTAACTCAATCTCCCCAACATCGATATGTTGATACAGATCTTCATCTCATAGAAATTTCCGCAACAGGGAAACATGGAACACATTGTGCACACGATCCAAATGATCTAGAAGTGCTAACCGATAAGCAACAGCTCCCACTCGATCCGTAATCATGAATGGACCGACAAACCGTGGTGACAACTTCCCTTTCTTCCCAAAGCGCATTATTTCTTTCATAAGAGACACTTTGAGCAGAACCTAATCCCCAACCTGAAACTCCTAAGCACGAGTGCGATGATCGGCATAACTCTTCTGCCTACTCTGGGCAGTATGCATGCGATCCCTAATAAGAGCGATATTCTCAGAAGTAGCCTTAATAAACTCAGGACCCAAGAATCTACTCTCGCCAACCTCCATCCAACAAATAGGCGATCGACACGGTCGACCGTATAATACCTCAAATGGTGCCATACCAATAGTCTTTTGTAAACTATTGTAATATGCAAACTCCACAAGCGGCAAATAATCATCCCAATGGCCCTTGAAATCAAGAACACACGATCGAAGCATATCCTCCATGATCTGATTAACTTTCTCAGTCTGTCCATTAGTCTAAGGATGGTAAGCAGTGCTGAGATGTAATTCTGTACCCAAAGCCTGCTGAAAACTCTTCCAAAATCCTGATACAAAGCTCGAACCCCTGTCCGATATAATAGATAATGGAATGCCATGTAACTTTACTATCTCTGTAATGTAAAGTCTCACCAACTGCTCCGATGTGAAGTCAGTGTGAATAGGTAAGAAATGAGCTGATTTAGTCAATCTATCCACAATGACCCAAATGGAATTGTGATCCTTGAAAGAATCATAAACTGATCTAAATAAGCCCTGAAGACCCTGTTTATCAAATCCATGAAGACTGCTGGTGCGTTCATTAATCCAAACGACATGACATGAAACTCATAAGAACCATATCTCGTGAGAAAACGCTATCCTAGGAACATCCTGCTCCCTAACCCGAAGTTGATGATACCCAGAACGCATATCAATCTTAGAGAAGTATGTAGCTCCCTTCAACTGATCAAAAAGATCATCAATTATGTGTAGAGGATACTTATTACGAATAACAACCTTGTTCAACTCCCTGTAATCTATACACAGGCGAAGTGAACCACCTTTCTTCTTCACAAATAGTACTAGTGCTCCCTAGGGTGACGTACTCCTATGGATAAAACCTTGACTGAGTAATTTCTGAATCTGATCCCTCAGCTCTCTCATCTCCACTGGTGCCATCTTGTATGGTGCCCTAGTAATAGGCGTAGTGCATGAAGCTAAGTCAATCACCAAATCGATCTCTCGACTAGGTGGCAACCTTGGAATCTCCTGAAAAACATCCGAAAAGTCCTGTGCAATTGGTAAATGATCCAATGACATAGTAACCTCCTCTTCCATATGAAACAAATAAGTGCTACTGACCCCATTAATACATGGCATAGCGACGACGTACATATCCTGACCAGGTATGGTGAACACAATAGACCTATTATAACAATTAACTTAGGCGTGGTAGTGCGATAACCAATCCATCCCAAGTATCACATCATAAGTGTGTATGTCCAGGACCACTAGATTGACTAGAAATCTGAGCCTGCAAATATCTAGTGTCACCAACTAAACTATCCAAACCAGAATGCTGAATACTCAGGAGAGCAAAACATATAAGGTAACCAAAATACTCCGAAGCTACTCCCTTTTAGATTATCATGCTATCCTGGGAATTCCTCTTTCAAAAATAAACCTACCATATCAACTTACACAAGTTTGTTTATAAACTCATTGGTAATCGTCCTCTCTCAACACAATGTACCCCGAACAAATTTTTGTTTGCCTGTCCTAAAACTAAATCACTCCACTGTGATAATCATTTATTATCGCAACATACACATTCCAATACAGTTTAATAAAACCATATGTATATAAATCACAAAAATGCTATCACAAAACACAATAAAAATAGTCAAAACCGCTAGTTTACTTTGTTAAGAACTTTTCCAAACCATAAACTGTCAAACGAATAATCATAAGATATTCCTTAACAAAATACTAGTGTACGTAATTAAATCCATACTACGCTTTTAATAATATCTCCACTACTACTAGTAATTAAAATTACTCCTAAAAGAGCATTAATCCTTGAACACCGGTGCCCTTCATCTTGGATGTTCCGGTATCTCCTCCATCATGATCTTCTTCGGGGTCCTCCTCTCCGCTTGGCTCAGCTTCAAGTACCACCGAAGTTGTGTTAAGTCCACAGTATGGTAGCCAATCTCGCACACCAGAAATCTTCCTTGACTTATACTCCGAAGCCACACCTATTGGAACCAATTCCTTAGTCTCTAATTCTGCCTTCTTGGTTTGCCTTCGCAGAGGAATTGTCGGAGTAATCTTCTTCTTCCTTGGGTCTTTATTTGTTTTCATCGTGGACCACATCCTTCTCCTAGTGCCAAACATTCTGAAATTACAGAATAAGATTGACATCAGTACGTTCTAAGGGAACCGTAAAGGAATACAATGAATCCTAAACTTAAGCTCTAATCAAGAGAAAACACTACGCGGAAGTCTTAATACGAAATACCCTAGAGGCACTTCAACCTGAAGTGCTCTGATACCAACTGTGATACCCCTCGAATATGAGACATGGGTTGATCAGGCCTAAGCCCAAACCCAAGGAAATATCAAACAATTAATATTTAAAACGAACACGGAATACAAAAATGAAATAAGAAATAGATAATTAAGAGCTGAAAGAAATCTAAGTTTAAAAATCCTTGAATAAATAAAATTAAAATCTAAAAATCCAATCCTCCATAAAACCTCCAATAATTAACAACTCGGGAATCCATCTCTAGTGGACCCCTAATTAAAACTAAACTGAAATGAAAGTAAACTGAAAGAACGTCCAAAGTTCAACCACGGAGAGAAGTCCTACATCGTTGGAAGGGTGACTGATAGTCTCTGCTCAGCACGATCAATCCTAAGACTGGAACTGTCGAATACCTGAAAAATAGAAGTGGGTCAGGCCTACGAATAAGTTCCATCCTACTACAATCCAACAGAGACTCGATACGCATGTACATCCTAACCAACTCAATAATAACTATGTAGTCTGTACATATATAAATATATCCACACAATGGGACTCTCATTAGACTATGATAAGGGTCTCAACCTGAGTAGAAGGTAACATGCAAAATTCACCTGAGTGGGCATGACTACCGAAGCCTAACAGGGTATACCTCAACCAACATAGCCAGCTACACATCCTACTGCATATACGCTCCCTAATCGTTGACTCTGAGACTCAAGCTCATATCGCGGTACCATAAAAATATATTTAAAGTCCTATCCTATCCATCTATAAGAAATCCAGTAAGCTGTTCAACTGCTCTGGCTTACATATCCATAGCAAGTAATCCAGTTAGTCATTCAACTTTGTTTCAGCTGATCTGACTTAAATATAAGTAGGATTTATTTTATAATCCATTCCCTTATTCCGTATAGGTAGGATTTAGTATTTTGAAACTAATCCGTCCCTAGTATGCCACCGTCCCACACCGGTGCATACAATCCATCCATCCAGTAGTTGATTATACAAATAATGAAAGTAAATATCAACTAATCCATACATCCAACAATTGATAGTTAAAATATTAAATATAAACATCAATTGTTCCATACCAGGCATGATAAAATTCTGTAATTTAACAGGCTTATTTGATACAACTCCGCAAAGTCCAATAATTGATAATACAGATCCTACATGTAAACATCAATTAATTCTAAGTAAGCATAATAGAATATATAAATTCACACGCTTATTTATAACACTGGAACATGATTTAAACTATTAAATCATTTTCGAAAAATTGCTAAAATAATGATGGACAATTTTAATCCTCCACATCTAAAACAGTATACCAATTTGTGTAAGAATTTTATATTGTTCAAACTAAAATACAAGGTGATTAATTATGCATTAACAAGGCTCTTGGGAGTTTTAAAATAAGCTCAGGACACCTTTGAGAACCTCCAGTATAGTTTCTAATTAAATTGGAACATCAAGGAGTAAAATCCATCGCTGAAATTAAAAACAAATTGAAAGTCCACAAAGGAGCAAGCTCCAAAAAGATGTAGAACATGTTCCAATTTAAGGTAGAGGAGGCTCCAATTTAAGGTAGAGGTGTTGGCACCCATTTTGGTAATTGGGTCTGGGTTCTAATTAGGCTTGATAAATAGTGACATGGTGTCATGGGCCAAGAGTATATGGGCCTGATAAATGATGATGCTCACAAACATTGGGTTGAGGATACAATGATAAGTTTGGGCTTGGAAACATGGATTTAAAGCACTGGATTTGGGTCGAAATTGTGATAGCACTGATACAGTGATATGGAAGTGGGCTATAGGTGATAAACAGTGACATGGCAAAGCTACACATAAGGGCGTCATTAATCAGATAGGAGTATTTTTGAAATATTTTCGAAATACTTTATGTTAGATAAGGTTTATATGTTTACCAGACTTTAGTTAGGAATTAATATTTATCTAGGAATCTTAATTTGAATTTAAATTTAGTAATGAGATAAAGTTTTATTGTAATTAGAGTACTTATTGGTAGGAATTTGTTTATAATATTTTCTATAAATAAACAAAAGGGCATGTTGAGGAAGAGGTCCAGCACCCTCAGAATCATTATTATTCTTTGTTTACTTTCTCAAGCTTTTCCAAGAATAGGATCCTTGTTATTTCTTCTTTCTTTCTATTTATATTTCTCAATCTCTCGTTCTATCTATCTCTCTTTTTCTCTCTCTTCTTGCTATATATATTTTCCTCCCCTTCCTATTCTCTTGATACGTTACTATAAATTATTCACTGGAAAGTCCTTTTAACTAAGGCATTATTGAACTCAAAAGAGGAATTTTATTGTTCCCTCTTTCCTCGCATAGTCTGAAAGTTAACCTTCTCAAAGGGACTAACGTTGACAATTTACAATCGAACCACACAAGTGGTTCTGGCAAGCCTGTTTTACATTAAATTAAGATCGGTTCTAATCGGCCGATTTTAGGGTCAACATTTTTGGCACGCCCGGTGGGACCCATCAGGTGAGTAATTATAGTAAATATGCCTCCAAAGCTAAGAAATTCGAAAGGTGTGACTACAAGTGACAATATTGACGAGGAGAATCAGCAACTCGGCGTTAGTGATGATGCCTACTCATCTATTCCATCCGATCTTCCTTTGGGTCGGGTACTGGAATCAATTATGCACAAAATTGATGCCCAGCAAGCATAGATAGGTGAATTAAGATCCCAGGTGGGGGAATCAAATCAAATTTTGGTTTCTCAGATATATGAGATGAGGTCAATGATTGGGGAATTAAATTAAATGGCGTATGCTCAAATGGAGAAGATGAATCAAAAGCTTGAAACCAGTATATTGGCTAATCAAAATTGACATGATCAAGTCGAAACATCTCATATTAATGAGTCCATATTTCAGCATATGACAGCACCATTGATACATATTTCCCAAGGGCCTCGAACAACCATCGTACCGCCAAGTACAGGATTTGGTATTATAATCGGCCATATGCCGAATCATACACTCGGCATGCCAATGGGGAATCCACCAATTTTATCAGATCCGCCGACATTAAATACTGTGCCAGTGTACCAGCCACCAATGAATGATCAGCATAATCAAAATGTGCAGCGTTCACATGTGCAGCCGATTCCACCACTGAGAGATTAGCAAGAAGTGGTAGGCAACCTAAACCAAGGTAGGGCTAATCCATTGATACCTCCATCGGCTATTGGGGGGCAAGTAAATGCCGATCATCAAAGGGAGTGGGTTAATCCATTCATTCCGCGGCATCTAAATGATCCTCAAGGAAGAAATGCAGGGATTGATAGGGCTCAGATTTTGGCTTTAATACATGCCGAAGTAGCACAGGGTCGCAGACGTGCTCGGCCAATATACAGAATGCCCTATCATGATCACGTCGATGCCTATGAGTTGCCTAGAAATTATCGGTATCCTGATTTTTCTATGTACAGTGGCGAAGAGAATTTCTCTACGGTGCAACATATTACAAGGTTCACTGCACAATGTGGAGAAGCAGGTCCTATCCCTTTGTTAAGGATGAGGTTATTTTCTAGCTCTCTTACTAAAGCGGCGTTTGAATGGTACAACAACTTACCGGCTAATTCTATTCAGACTTGGGATGAGATGGAGGAGGTGTTCTATACCCAATTTTACCGAACAGAGATAGAAGCTATGCGGGCAGACATATCTCGATTATATCAGTTGCCAAGCGAATCGGTTAAGACTTTTGTTGCCAGGTTCAGAAAGGCTAAACTCAAATGCCGAGTAAGTTTGCCAGAACTAGAATACATCAAGTTGGCATTAAATGGCTTGGACATTGAACATCGCAAGAGGTTTGATGGGGTTGAGTTTCAAGATCTCTTCAACTTAGCAGACAAGGCTTCTCGGTATAAGGAAATACTAAAAGAAAAGAAAGAGAGAAATAATTCTTCTAAGGGTACTTGGTACAAGGACCCCAATTATGAGGTATTCTCAATAGAATTTGGAGATGAATTAGAAGTTGAAGATGCAGAAGTTAATATAAAAAAACCATATGTTTATGAGGTGTTGGTTAAACCTAAACCGACTATGGGGGGCAATGCATCATTAATATCAACATCGGCAGCAAGGAAAGGTCCTGCCGATACAGGGAAAAGTTATTCTTTCGACTTGTCGAAAACAGATCAAATCTTTGATCACTTAATGGCCGATAAAATGATATCTTTGCCTAAAGGGCATAAGATTCCATCGGCAAGTGACTTGAAAGGAAAAGAGTGCTGTAAGTATCACAACTCTTGGAACCATGCTACTAATAATTGTACTATTCTATGAAGTGTATTGCAGAAAGCTATTGATGAAGGTACTTTAAAATTACCGGAGAAAACTTTAGAGACCATGAAGGTGGATACTAATCCATTTCTTACAATCACATCTACAAATGTGATAAGCTTAGCCAAGCGAGAGAACTGGCAGCAGGCTGAAAAGATATCCGGTAGGTTTCTTTCATCAACTGCGATACCTAAAAAGATGGCAGAACTGCAGAAACAATTAAGAGAGGCTCAATTAGCCTTGATTGACCATGGCTGTTGCCCAAATTGTAAAGAAAAGCAAAAACCCAAGGAAGAAGTGCCAATGGAGGTTCAACCAAAGAAGAAAGGAATTCTTGAGAGGCTTATTTTCCCATTGAAGTCTGGGGAAGAGCCTTGGCAAGGTGATCCCAGTAGTAGTCATTTGAAGGCAGGAAAGCAAACTCGGCAAGTATATATATCTAGCCGATTTCATCCCCAAAATCGACATCCCAGTTTTAAGAGGCAGTTGCCGGTTCAGTCAAAAATTTGGGTACAGAAAGGAGCCAATTTATATAGAGTGCGAACTGTGAAACCAAGGACAGACTCAACTGAAGATAGATGGACTCGAGTTAATCATCCAAAATTTCCTAAAGCTCAATAATATCATAATTGAGGCCTAACTCGATCTCAAAAACGTAGGGAACAAAAGAGAAGGGCTGAGGAAAAAAGGAAAGTCGAGGAATGAAGCAAAGTAGTGTTGGCTGAGGAAATCGGCTTTCCAGATAAAGATCAACTGGATGAGGAGCACCAGCCAATGTGGCCCAGACGCAACAATGAGTTCAAAATTCAGTTTGGTAGTTTCCCAGATGAAATGTCATGTAATATGACTTTTGGATTACCAGCAATGTTCCAGGCCCCATCTGCATCAAATGCAAGTACTGAGAATAAGGAAAAAGAAACTCAGCTGATTCAGAATTTATCAATTCTTTCTTTAGAATTGGTAGAGAAAGTAGTTTTTGAAAAACCTTTGTTAGCAATGACTTAACAACTCAGGCCTTTGTATGTTAAGGTATGGGTAGAAGGTCAACCTATTAATCGAGTCTTAGTAGACAATGGCTCGGTTCTGAATGTTATTCCAGCAAACACATTGAAGAAACTAGGCAAGAGTATAGAAGATGTTATTCCTACTAATGTAGCAATTTGTGGTTTCAACAGAGGCTCTACTAGCACTAAAGGGATCCTTCCTTTAGAAGTAGAAGTTGGAGGTAGGACATCTTTTGCGGCATTCTTTATTATTGAATCCACGGCTTCCTATAATTTGTTATTAGGCCATGACTGAATTTATCCAACTATGTGCATTCCATCATCATTACACCAGATGCTGATTTTTTGGGATGGAGATAAGGTGAAAATAGTGAATGACGATGATAAGCTATTTATGGCAAAAGTGAGCTCGACAGATGCTGTTTTGTATGACAAAGAATGTGTTCATATTTGATTTGTGGGAACAGGAGCCGATGGAAGACCAACCTCGGTAACTATGAGAAGAAGCCTTACTGATCGTGAAATTGGCGAGTTGCAGCAGGAGAATTCTAGGCCGAAGGTAGAACTCCCTCGGCTTACTATAATTGAAGAAGAAGTTGTTTATAGAAGCGAAACTTGAATTAGGTTACAAGCATATGTAGCCAAAAAATGGCTAGAAAAAAAAGCAATAATAGAGCCAGGATCATCGGTTAATCTTACTAAGGTCGATTGATTCGATAATGAAAAGTTGGATGCAATTCAGTTGGAAGACTTGGAATTGGCACCGGCTAAGTTCAATGATCTTAAAGTAGAAACTCAGGATCCATTAAAGGAGGTGAATTTAGGCACTGACGCAGAGCCTAGACCAACTTATATCAATGCACTGTTAGAACCAGAATTCTAAGCCGAGGTTATCGGCATGTTAAAGGAATACAATGACTATTTTGCTTGGAATTATGAGGAAATGCCGGGTTTATCCAGAGATCTGGTGGAACATCGACTGCCCATTAAAGATGGTTACAAGCCATATAAACAACCACCTCGTCGAATGTCTCAGGACGTGGTAGACAAAGTCAAAGTGGAAATCAAACGATTGTTGGATGCTGGCTTTATTCGAACTACAAGGTATGTTGAATGGTTATCAAATGTAGTCCCTGTTATCAAGAAGAATGTAAATTACATATATATGTCGATTTTTGAAACATAAACCTGGCAACCCCAAAAGATGAATATCCAATGCCGATAGTCGATCAACTGATTGATGCGGCTGCAAAGCACCAAATTATGTCTTTTATGGATGGACACTCAGGCTATAATCAGATTTATATAGCTAAGGAGGATATTCCAAAGACAGCTTTTAGGTGTCCTGGGTCGATTAGAACTTTTGAGTAGGTGGTAATGCCTTTTGGTTTGAAGAACGTTGGTGCTATATATCAGCGGGCTATGAATTCTATTTTTCATGATATGCTCGGCAAGTTTATAGAGGTGTATATTGATGATATAGTAGTAAAATCAGCAACAAAAAAGGAGCACTTGGTTCATCTCAAAGCATCCTTTGAGAGGAAGAGGGCTCATAAGCTAAAAATGAATCCAATAAAGTGTGCCTTTGGAGTATCAGCAGGAAACTTTTTGGGTTTCTTGGTTCATCAAAGGGGTATAGAGATTGATAGGAATAAAGCTAAGGCAATTATTGATGCCAGTGCGCCGAGAAGCAAGAAACAGTTGCAGAGGTTACTTGGGCAAGTGAACTATCTTAGGAGATTTATTGCTAATATAGCTGGGAAGTTACATGTATTTTCCCCGCTACTCAAGTTGAAGTCGATGGAAGAATTCAAATAGGATGATACACATCAAAGGGCATTTGACCAGATTAGGAAATACTTGTCGAGTCCTCCTGTCATGATGCCACCAAGGAAGAAATGGCCGATGAGTTTATATTTATCGGCTGTTGAAGAATCCATTGGAGCTATGTTAGCACAAGAGAATGAAGCAGGAAATGAACAAGTAATATATTATCTTAGCTGAGTTTTAACTCCAGTCGAGTGTAGATATACACCGATTGAGAAATTATGTTTGGCTTTGTATTTTGCAGCAATGAAATTAAGAGTCTATATTTTGTCATTTTTGGCTTATATTGTTTGTCAAATAGATCTTATAAAGTATATGCTATCAAGGCCATTAATCACTGGCCGGATCGGCAAGTGGGCTTTGGCACTAATGGAGTTCAACTTTGCATATGTTCCACAAAAGGAAATTAAGGGGAGAGCGTTGGCAGATTTTCTTGCCGATTATCCCTCGCTTGAAATTGAGTCACAAGTGTTTCATGAGCTTAACTCAGCATCCATATTCATGACTCCTTGGACTTTAATGTTCGATGGGTCGAGTACCAGTGAAGGCTCTAGAGCTGGTATAGTAATAATATCCCCAATAGGGAACCAAATTTTGTTTTCCTTCTTTTTGGATTTCAGGTGCTCAAATAATCAAGCCATGTGTGAAGCATTGATTATCGACTTAGAAATTTTGCTAGAAATGGCAGTCAAAGAATAAGATGTTTAAAAATCTAAATTCTAATCAAATCTCGGAAGACTTTAGATGTTTAAATTGGCAATTATGGCCATTCCATTCATTGGCAACCCAATTGGTCAACCAATTTCATAATGTGACTTTGGAATATAGACCAAGTGCCATGAATAAAAAAGCTAATGAATTAGCACAGACTGCCTCAGGAATAAGAGTGCCGAGTGGTATAAAAGAAAGGGTAGTTAAAATTACACGACAATCTCTTCCATCGGCTGAAATAAGAAATCAAATTATGGAGGAAGTTTTTGCTACCGATGCAGCCGAGTTAGATGATGACAATTAGCGGATCCCTTACATCTTATTCTTACAACATCCAACTCCAGAAGCCGATCGAAAAATAAAAAGAAGTGCAGTTGATTATGTACTTATAGATGGAGATCTTTATAGGAGATCGGCTGATAATGGCTTATTATTTCAGTGTATCAGCAAGTTTGAAGGTTTAAAGATTATGGCAAAGGTGCATGAAGGAATATGTGGAGCTCACCAAGCCAGGATCAAAATGAGATGGTTGATACGCCGGTATGGATATTATTGGCTTGGAATGAGAAAAGATTGTATGACCTATGCAAAGGGTTGTATAGATTGTCAAAAGCGCGGCCCAATGCTGTGGGTTCCAGCAATAGAGATGCAATTGTTAGTCAAACCGTGGCCTTTTAGAGGTTGGGCCATGGACTTAATCGGCAAGATTAATCCTTCATCATTAAAGGGTCATCATTGGATTATTTTAGCTACCGATTATTTTACTAAGTGGGTAGAAGCCAAGGAATATGCCTCAATAACTTACAACACTATGATACAGTTTCTGGAGTAACATATCTTTCACCGATTTGGCTTACCAGAAACAATTGTTGCCGATAATGGATCTGTGTTTCGAGCAAATGAAGTATTACAACTCGGCGTTGATATGTAAGTGAAAATGGTAACTTCAATACCCTATTATGCTCAAGGGAATGGCCAAGCAGAAGCTTCAAATAAAGTTGTGATTAAAATTATTGAGAAGATGATAAAGGACAAGCCGAGGCATTGGCATGAAGCCCTTTCAGAAGCCTTGTGGGCTTATAAAAACTCAAAAAGGACAAGTATAGGAACAACTCCTTATCGGCTAACATTTGGCCATGATACAATGTTGCCGATGGAGTTAAACGTAAAATCGGCAAGGGTAGCTTTGCAACACAATCTCATACCTGCCGATTACAATGAAGCTATGCTTGCTGAGTTGGAAGATTTGGATGAAGTTCAGAAACTTGCTTTAGACAACCTTATGGTCCATAAAGCAAAAGTAATGAAGGCTTACAACAAAAGGGTGAAGTTCAAGTCATTTGCAGAGGGTGATATGGTTTGGTAAACAATTCTACCACCAGGAAAGGTGGATAGAACTTATGGAAAACGGTCACCTACTTGGAAGGGCCCGTATTTGGTTCACCAAGTGTTGCATGGAGGTGCATATAAGTTGAAGGATTTAGATAGTGAAGTGCATGAAAGGCCAATAAATTGAAGGTACCTCAAAAAATATAAGCTAACTATTTTTTAGCTTATGGAAGAAAAGAAATCTCCAATTAAGTCAAAATAGCTTGGATTATATTTTGCCTTTTTGTTTTTGTGCAAATTATGGATAAGTTTGTTTATGCAATGAATAAAATCTTAATATACTTTAAAAATTAAAATATAATTATAGCAAGACTGTTCAAAACATCACATTCCCAAAAAAGCAAATTATTTAAAACCATATTACAGACCATCATAGAAAAGATAGCAATAATTGATCAAAGTTGGGTAAAGTTCTTGTGAAAATCTTCAAATTTAGCCTTGAAATCGGCCCAAGAGGTGGTGGTTTGTTGGAGCTTGGCCTCCGCTTGCTTCTTAGATCGCTCTAACTTAGGCAATTAGGTCTGCAGCGCCTTGAATTTGGGAGTAGCAGTTTTAGCCTGAACTTTTAATTCCATCACTTTGTCATTAAGCTGGGTTTTGTCTAGCTGCAACTGGGTAAGCTCGGCTAGAAGTCTCTTCTCTCGGGTCTCTAGCTCGGTAGCTTCTTTCTTCAAAGATGAGTGGAGTTCTTTACCCATTTTCAACATCTTAGCAAGCTTCTCTTTCTCTTGGTTCTGAATAGAGTAGTGTTGGAGAACCTGGTTTGATTTAATGAATGCAGTGATAATAGTAGGAATTTGAAGCTGAATTTTTTTGAAAAAGGCCGAATCACTTAAGGAGAATCCAAGGTAGCTATATAGGAAAGAGAGTGTCTCGATCAATTCATTTTTGAACGAGGGGGTAAAAGACAGGTCTTGTTGTACCATGTCGAACAAAACCTGAATAGCCTGTGTTACCTCCAAAAGAGTATCAGGAGCTGGTCTAGTTGGGATTGCAAGGGATTCTGGATCTAGGGAATTAAACACAGAGTCAAATAGAGAATCCAAAGTGGTGAATGGTGAACTCGGGTTGGATCTTGCAAGCACAATAGGAGGAGAAGGGTCTTTCTGCACCTGCAACATCTTGAATCAGTTTCAATCATCATAAATAAATAAATATTATGTTCATTTTAGATACTTGCTTCCTTAGAGTCTCCAATCTGCTCTTTCATTGGAGCTGAAGCTAAATGTTGAGAGGAAGCTGGAGAGATCTTTCCTGAAGGTTTTTGTTCTTGCTCTGCTGAAAACTCAACATTTTCCTTTTCAATGGTGTCCACAGTAAAGTCTTGACTTGACTTTTGCTCTGAAGAAGGTGGAGTTTCTTGAAATTTATGCTGAGTTAGCCATAATGATTGACCAAAAATGTAATCAGGCATCAAGGAATTTTACCATGGGAGTTTCAGTGGTAGATTTCTTTTTCTTAGACACAACCTCATCTTCATCTTCGTCGTCATCATCATCAATCAAGACGAAGTGTCTTTTGGCCCTTGATTTTCTAGCAGGCTTTTTTCCCACAATTTTCTTTCTCATTTTCCTCTGGAATAAAAGAATTAGCAGGAAAATGGTATGCTTTGAAGAGGAGTGTAGAGATCAGGTGGAGTTGATGTTGACAAAGTTGGGTTTGTTCCTTCTGGTGCAGAGGGTGGAGCACCTACAGTTTTAAAAAATAACAAATCTATATTGTAGTGTAGATATAGTTGTTGATTAGAAACAAATAAGGACCACGACTTACTTTGCCGAGAGCATGATCTGGTTCTACCCGCTGGAGTTGTAGGTGGAGCATGACTGGTGGATTTAATAGGCTTATTCTCTAGTGTAGGAGTTTTGGTAAGAACGACAGGTGTAACGTTTTCTCCTCCTTGAAAAAAGAGGGAGATGAACTTATAGGATCCAAGGAGAGTATTGACAAGCTTCACAACTTCTTTTGACCTGGTAAAGCAGATATAGGAAGACCACCATTCTTCAAAGCTTGGGTCGATGGCTAGTTCTTCTACAAATTCTTTGTACTGAAAATTGGTTAAGAGTGTCTAAAATTTGTTTGTAACATCACGAACTTGGTCGCTATCACTCTTTTATGAAAATTCTTGTTATAAGAAGAATGAGGGGGTACTGGAATTAATTGAGTCAATCTAAACTGCCTGGCTAATTGTGCAGGGTTATAGAACTCTACCCCAGTCCGGCTTTTTGCATGGTGGGGAGTAATTGTATTGCAAGAAATATCTCTTGCAATCAAGAAATGGCCCCAAGCAGTCTTGTGTAGTTCAATTTGTTCTACTGAGGAATTAGTGGTGGGAGGAAGCAACCAAGAGGGGGCCAAACAATAGTCTGAAAAGGGAAGGAATTGAGAGCGGGTTCGAAAGGTACATTGATGATAAAAAATGATTGTTTTTTCCTTTAGATAGTGCTATAGCTAACTGGGTGAGATCTTTAGTGATTTGAATTACAGGGGCACACAAGAAATGTCTACATAACCACTACAACAAAAAGCCTATGTGTTCTTGTTCAGTTACTTCAGTTTCATGTTCTCCAATCATTTCTTTGAGGAATGGCCCACGAGATTGGACGTGATGTTTATGGCTGTCTTGTTCAGGAAAGTAGAAGTTGGTTTCTGGGTCTTGAAGAAGGTAATTGATATCATCCCCTCTAGGTTTGAGTCCAGTTAGAAAACAAACATCCCTAAGGATTGGGGCCATCATCCCACAGCGTAAATGTAACGAATTGGTGGTGGGTGACTAAAAGTGTAAAGATGCAAAAAACAGTGGCTTGTCTAGAGTAAAAGAAAGCTTACTGAGTTGGATGATGTCAAAGATGCCCATGCACTTCCATAGATCACCTTTAGCCACAGACACGCGATCCACCCATTCATTCCATTGCACAAGTTTGAGAAAAAGAAGTTGGTTTTCCCCTTGAGGGTAAAAAGGAGACAAGGATGGAAGAAATCGATTAACAAATGCTGGACCAAGGCCCTTAGTATTATTTGCTAAATCGATAAGTGTGGTATTGCTCAGTTCGGAGGATGGTAGGGTTTTGAGTGTATTCTTGGTCATTTGGGTATGAGTTGTTGATTCTTGTATTGGAGATTCCAAACTAAGACCAGGGTGTTGTTTTTTCGAAGACATATTGCAAAGGAAGAAAAGGGTTTGATTTTGATGGAGATGAGACATTTTAGAAGAGGAGTTTGGCTAATACAGAAGATAAAAGATATGTTTTGTGTATATGAATCGTAGGTGGTTAGAAGAAGAAGAGTTTACAGTAGTATTAATTATGGATTAGATAGGTAATGTCAATCGGCAATTTTAGGAATTGATAACATGATGGGGTTTGGAATCTATATGGTGTATATGGGGATAAGCTACAATGGGTGCATAGTTCAAACTTTTAGAAGCCTAAGTTCCAAACGGCTACCAAAACATGGGGGGCATTGTTGGCACCCATTTTGGTAATTGGGTGTGGGCTCTAATTGGGCTTGATAAATAGTGACATGGTGTCATGGGCCAAGAGTATATGGGCCTAATAAATGATGATGCTTTAGATAATCGGGTTGTACAAACACTGGGTTGAGGATACAGTAATAAGTTCGAGCTTAGAAACATGGATTTAAAGCACTGGATTTGGGTCGAAATTGTGATAGCATTGATACAGTGATATGGAAGTGGGCTACAAGTGATAAACAGCGATATGGCAAAGCTACACACAAGGGCGTCATTAATCGGACAGGAGTATTTTTGAAATATTTTCGAAATACTTTATGTTAGATAAGGTTTATATGTTTACCAGATTTTAGTTAGGAATTAATATTTATCTAGGAACCTTAATTTGAATTTAAATTTAGTAATGAGATAGAGTTTTATTGTAATTAGAGTACTTAATGGTAGGAATTTGTTTATAATAATTTTTATAAATAACAAAAGGGCATGCTGAGAAAGAGGTCCAGCACCGTCAAAATCATTATTATTATTTGTCTGCTTTCTCAAGGTTTTTCAAGAAAAGCATCCTTGCTATTTCTTCTTTCTTTGTATCTATATTTCTCAATCTCTCGTTCTATCTATCTCTCTTTTTCTCTTTCTTCTTGCTATATCTATTTTCCTCCTCTTTCTATTCTCTTGATACATTACTATAAATTATTCACTGGAAAGTCCTTTTAACTGAGGCATTATTGAACTCAAAAGAGGAATTTTATTGTTCCCTCTTTCCTCGCATCGTCTAAAAGTCAACCTTCTCAAAGGGACTAACGTTGACTGTTTATAATTGAACCACACAAGTGGTTCTGGCGTGCCTATTTTACATCAAATTAAGATCGACTTTAACCGGCCGATTTTAGGGTCAACAAGAGGAGGCTCCAATTTTAAGGTAGATGAGGCTCCAATTTTAGGTAGACCAGGCTCCACTCCGTTTGGAGCCGCCTCTACATCATGTGGAGCCGACTCTACTTCAATGGTGCCATTTCTATTGAAGGGTGAATGATAAGCGCCGAATATTGCATTTTCAAGCGCCCCTTCTTGCATTAATTAAGTCCATTATTAGAGGATAATGTAAAGTTTTAATTCAATTGTGTATTTCTTTTGGATTTCAGGTTTTGTGCCCGAGAGTGATAAAAAAATTGGTTTTGACATCATTTGTGTTGAATTACATGCGCCGTGTCGGGAAATCATCTTTTTGATTAAGCCTCTTCTGTTACCATTTTTGTGGCGACATGACTTAGTGTGTCATAAGGGACGTGTGTCATCGCTCTAGCCTGAAGAAGATTGCAAAAAATTAAGAGTTGAAGTGCAGCTGTAGCCTCCGCGTGCGCCTGCGGAGCTCCCGCGATGCGCCCGCCAACCCCAAACTCTCTGGCCTCTTTCGTGGCACCTTGCATAGCAGCCGCAGGAGCCCCCCCGCCCTCCCGCGGGCACCCGCCAAACACTCTAGAGACATCCTCGAGAGTTGCAGCTTCCGCGGGCGCCCGCCGGCGCTCGTGGGCGCCCACCGACCCTCTGCAGGCAGTTCACTTGCCCCTCTTTTTCAGCATTTTTGTCCCCTTATCTTCATTTTATGTGGTGGAGAATGAACCAGAATGGGAAGGTTGAGATTTTCAGCATGTGGAGTAGGTTTTGAGTGTATATAGGAGGATATCTCATCATAGATGGGGGGGATCATTCTTGGAAGGTGTTAGGGAGCAAAGAAGGGAGTTCTTGAGTTCTTGGCTTGTGGGTATCCTATAGGTGCGAAAATGGAGGGGTTCTTCATCCTTTCTCCTTCCTCTCTTGCATCCATGAGTAACTAACTCCCTATCTAGGGAGGTGATGAAGCTCCATTTTGTAAGCATTGCTTTGTTTTGATTTATTTTTGGGGAGTAATGTATGTATGTAACTTTTCCATGAACTGGAACACTTCATTTGATGTAATGAACTTCAATATCTATACATGATCATTTTGAGTTAAATCTCTTGTCTTAGATTGTTTTTCTCTTATGATTATATTGCTACATTTTCATAGTGACAATGGAGATGAGTTCATGGAAGTGTTGTTATTGGCATGATAATTAGGAGAATTGATAATCTATTGCTTAGGATCTCCCTTTGATAGATTATTGTTGGATTCTATTTCATGTGCTTACATTATGAGGTTAAGGGCTTGATAATCATTGGCTTAGTAAGCATGTCCAAGGTTGCATTCTAGTTTAGGTAACCTAAGCATATAATGCTTTGATAGGTTATTCTTGCCTATTGACTTCATATATTTCTTGAGGGGAATGTAATAATTTTGTGTTGTTACATCCCATGGTTGTATATATAAGTTATTCCCCTAAGTAAATCATGTCCTAGCATGCTTATTGATGGTTGTGGAGTCACTTCCCTAGTCTCTTCTTTATTATCCCTATCTTTTTACTTTATTGTTTTATGCAATTTAAATTCATAGCTTAAGTGACAACCAACAAATCCTCTATGAACACCCCGTATCATTCTAAAAAGACTCTAGACACTTAGGTTACTATAGATTAGCGCAGTCCCAGTAGTTCAACTTACCCGACCAATAGCCCTATTTTACAATGATTCGTGTTATTGCGAAGGTTGATTTATTATAGATCGAATTCTCAACCGATCAGTGAAGCCGCCTCCACTCTTCCCAGCCTCCGTCTTCCCAGACACTTGCTGTTTTCTGACTTTCTGATTATCCTTGCTAAGGTTCCTAACCCTCTGTTCTAGGTTCCAGACAGTCTCAACAATTTATTAAATTCATTATGCATCAATTAACATTAATTAAAACATGAATTATGCAAGGAAATTTATAAACAAGCAAACACTAATTCATGTAAAGGCATACTGTTATAATTGAAATTAACATGTGAACCAGATTAATCTTTAATGTCTATTTACTCCTAGAGTTATGTTAGGCATGTAAAGAACACGACTCAAAGAGAGAGAGTTAGGAATAGAACTTGCCTATGAGATTTTGAATTAAAATCTCTATGCCGTCTTCGTAAGTTTTTCGGCAATTCCTACTGTTCCCGACTGCTCTGTTGCCCTTGGTTTCAACCACAAACCACACTACTTCCTTCTCACCCTGGTCCACCCTTTAATCCATGGCTGAGACACTAACTAGTTCCCTTTGTTTGTCTCACAAGTTTCCCTCTGTTTCATTCTGCCTCCAGTACGTGAATAGGGTTCTCAACCCCTTTGCAGACTTATACACGTAGTGTTTATAGGCAAATAAGTGTGCCCTAATTCTAGTCATAATAAGAGACGAAAAAACTAAAAGAAACCCAAAACTAGTCGGCTCATAACCTAAATACCTAAACAGCATATAAAACCCTAAATTATGGATGAATAAAAACCAATAAAACAATTAAATCAAATATCCACGTAAACATATATTAAAGAAAGAAAAATAATTAAAATAACTACTCAATTAAATAAAACAAATACTGCAATTAACTTAACTAATCAACAACAATTAAAACAAATAAGCAAATAGCCAAATAAACACATAAAAATGCAAAAATTACAATAAAACCATAAAATAAACTACTGAGACTATCCTTTTAAAATTAGGGGTATTACAAATATCAATAAAGCTCCCCTCACTATCACTAGTGCAAACACACCTCAATGTGAACCTCCACAATCACTATCATTTTCACACACCAATGCACACCTCCCAGCAAACCCAATAATTGAGGCACCTAATTCAGGGAAAGGCAAGGGGATTTGTTTGTATGTAGATTTTTTAAACCTACCCAATGTTCCAGGCAAGACCCCACCACCACAACCAATTTCCACTTCAAACCCTTTTGATGCTCTCTCTGTCGCAGACATAGAGAAGGAAGGAACTGAGATTAAGGATGGAACTATGAGTCAATCTATTGAGTGTGAGAGTGACAGAAATGATCCCGCTTACTCTCCCCTAGAGAGTCGACTAATTAAGCCAAGAAAGCCTAAGTTCTCCAAGAGCAAAAAGAAAAATGGGAAGGGGAAAATTGTTACGTTGAAAGGGTTTAGGGGTATGCGCAGCGTCTCTAACTCTTCTCAATGAATTGGGCCGCTTGGAATATAAGAGGGTTAAACTCTCCCCTCAAACAAGTAGAAGTTAAGAAGCTTATTAGAGAATCAAATCTGTGTCTTATTGCCATTTTAGAAACAAAAGTCAATCCAGAGAATGTGATGAGCGCTGAAAAGTGCGCATTTAAACCCCTTAAGCTCGAGTATTCTAGAACCTTTATCTGTCTTCTTTTCCCGTTTTAGATTAATTTCATGTTATTACCCTTTTTAGATGCTTATCCCCAAAATAAGTCAATTCAGCCAAATTAGAGCATAAAAGAAGCAATCCCAAGCTAAATGGAAGAAAAAAGCAAAGTGGAAGCAAAGTGGTGGAAAACAGCAAGTTCCGATCGATCAGACTAAGCCTAGATCGATCTCACAGTGATCGATCTAGCCTCACCAAGATGGATCAAGCCCCTTGTCCTTATCCTCAAGAATTTCCATCTTCGATCTATCCAACTTTCCTTTCGATCGATCGAACTTCTTTGATCTTAAACCAACCTACCACTTTTGTCTTTTTCCCATAATATCCCAAAAATATCTCAGATTTGTCTTATTCCAAAAAGGCGCCGCCTAGGTTTTGATCGATTTGACCATACTTCGATTGATTTGGCCAGAGTTTGATCGATCTCATCAGAATTCGATCGATCGAACCTCCTTAAGTTCGAAAAAAAATTAGAGTCCAGCTCACTAAAAGATGGCTTGTGGTGCAATCATTGAAAGGGCCCCAATGCACTAGACCTGACCATTGGGTGTGACACTTGAACTACCTATATAAAGATTTTGAGCCATTATATACAAATATACAACAATAGAGACACACAATCTTGGGGAAGAGGTTTGGGGAAGAGAAATATACACTATTTGGGAGTTCTTCCATTCATCTAGAGTTTCTATCAAGAAGAAGATCATTCCTACCATGGAGATGGCCCTTGAGGGTTGGATGACTACATCAATGAGTGGCTAAACAACTTCTTGGGGCTAGAGTTAGCCCTAAGCATGCCTTCTAGATCTTAATGTTTTGTATTTTGAGGGAATTTGTGTTGTAATCTTGTCTTGACATTTGATTTATATATGAATCTTGTTTCTATAATGATTTGTATTGTTTAATACTTCTAATTAATCATTTTATTCTACTCATATGTTTATGTATGCTAGAATAGATGTTCATGTGTTTATCTCTAGGTTTTGTGTTATTGATGTATTTGATCGATCGAATTGTGATGAGATCGATCAAACTCTGGCCAGATCCATCGAAGAATGACTAGATCGATCAATTCTTGGCGGCGCCTTTTTAGAATACGACAAATATGAGATATTTTTGGGATATTTTGGCAAAAAGACAAAAGTGGTAGGTGAGGATAAGATCAAGGAAGTTCGATCGATTGAAAGAATGGTGAGATCGATAAAAAATGGAAATTCATGAAATTAGTCTAAAACGAGAAAATAAAATAGATAACGGTTCTAGAATACTCAAGCTTAAGGGGTTTAAGTGTGCACTTTCCCGTGCTCATCACACCCCATGTAATGACCGACTCCACCACATGGTATGATATTGTCCGTTTTGGGCCTGAGCCCGCCTGATTTTCTCTTGGGCTTCACCCCAAAAGGCCTCATACCAATTGGAGATGACACACTTACATATAAGAACTTTACCTTTCATCTACCCAGGTGATGTGGGACTGTGCGCCCGTAGCTCGCTAGTGTGGTAGCCTGACAGTTTCTCTTGCACCCTTCTACGGCATACCCGCCCATAAGGTCATCACAATCCACCCCTCTTGGAGGCCTGACGTCCCCTTCAGCACACTTCTGGCTGGGTTAGGCTCTGATACCATTTGTAACGACCCACTCCACCACATGGTATGATATTGTCTGCCCTGTGGGCAGGTGTGCTGTGGACGGGTGCGAGAGACACTATCAGGCTACCACACTGGCGAACTACAGGTGCAGAGTCCCACATCGCCTAGGTAGAGGAAAGGTGAAGTGCTTATATATGAGTGTGTCATCTCTAATTGGTATGAGGCCTTTTGGGATAAAGCCTAAGAGCAAAAACCGTGCGGGCTCAGGCTCAAAGTGGACAATATAATACCATGTGGTAGAGTGAGTTGTTACACCCCCAAACTTAAATATTGCTAGTCCCTAGCAATGAACTACAGAGTAAAGGAATGAAATGAACAACTAAATAAGTATGAACTAGAAAGTAATAAATGGATAAAGCCACTTTCATAGGGAACACGATTGCATTTAGCATATACAACAAGCCTTTTAAACCCCTAGGTTACTCCCAGTAGACGAGTGAAGTCTTGTAAGGGTTTCCAGAAATGATACCCATAAACATTAAGCTCTTTCTCACAAAAGAGGCACCAATATTACAAACAAGCATTGGGAGAAAATTACCTTAAGTATGTAATTTTTCAACCCATTCCAAGTAATCTCCCAAAATCTCATCAACAAACAAACAAATATGATCCTCCACACATCAAGAAAATGATCACGCAAATCAAAACAACTCTAGAATCCTTTTTGAGTGGACCGACATCAAATATATTGCTATCTAAGCCAACTAGAGAAATGATCACATCCTTATCCTCAAACTAGCACACAAATCTAGTACTGATCATCAAGACAAAGAGTGGACCTTTTATTGAAGTTTTATTGATCTAGGTGCGCTTATTATTTTCACTTGATTTTTTATTTATTTTATTTTTTTTATACTAACCCTAAGGATCAAAGATGGAAGCATAGTGCAATGTGTTGATCTATTAAGCTTTCTAGCGATCCATGAGGTCGAGCGTTAGGTCAATGATTCCCAAACCAGATGACTTTAGGGCATTAGGTGTTCAAACACCCCTAAGGACTTACAAGCTCAAATTAACTAGGCTACAAATCAAAACATCCTCTATCTAATCATTTCCCACTTCTCACCTTTTGGGAGAAGTCCTCACTTTTTACTACTTTTGTAATAATTTATTTATTTATTTTATATATATTTTTTAGCAAGTTCAATTATTAACCTAGAGTTTGGGCCCTCCACCTTTCGGCGTGAGAAATTCAGTGCTTGATGAGGCTAGAATCCCTGCTACTCAATGAAAAGGGTTTTGTTATTCACTTTTATCAAGATGAAAGCCTTCAATGCACTACTAGCTCAATTGGGATATAACCGATTCAATATTTCACAAAGCATGTACCCCATAAATGAATGCTAGTGTGCACTTGTGCTAGTGTAGAATATTAGAGTGAATCTCAAAACAATCGCAAAATTAGAATTATGTGGACCACAAGTGCAAACAAGATATCAATCTTCCGAAAAATTTACCCCTAAATGGCATCCACAAGGCATATAAGGAGTATTGGACTCTCAAGTAAAACAATTTTTAAATTCTAAGCAATATATTCCTCAAAAGATCAAAATTATAGCTAGTCATGGACCAATTATAGAAAATCCCTCAAACACACAAGTCATGCTCAAAATTTTGAATTAAAAACAAACATTGTAAATAACACCCATTACCCCCAAACTTACATGGCACAATGTCCTCAATGTGCAAAGAGAACAAGGGAAATAGTATATCAGTGCTGCTATGGCAAAGAATGGCTGGGACATAAATATCCAAAGTGGGTGCTATAACTCCCCCAAACTTGGGATTTACTGTGGTCTTGGAAAGATTGCACTGGGAGAAAAGCTGATTAGATAACAAAGGGGATAATAACAGTGCACAGTGGGTATGCAAGTGTAAATGGGATAATAAATGAACTAAGGAGAGAGGAATAAGGATGGTCCTAAAAAAGATTCTGGCAGCACTCTTTCACTAAAGTCGCTAGGATGTACCTGATAATGGAATCAATCACGGATAAATATATCAATATATCAACTGCACATCCAAAAATATCATGCATAGGATAAAGAAAATAAAAATAGTGTAAGGTATAACACAGTATTTGGGCCAACAGACTGGCCGCAAAAATATAGTAACAGTGTCAAAGTAATAGTCAAATAGAACAGATATATATAAATAAGGGTAGAGAGATATGAAGGTCAAGCAGATGAGGTCGTTCTGGAGGGGCTTGATCCTCGGATATCTCTGGATAGGTTCTACAGTGCTATCAGTACGTCTAAGTAGAGAGATGCCACATCTACTCTGAAAGAGACTACCGCATCCTCCAAGGTCTAGATACGCTCTCCTAAGCTAGGTGTCTGAACTGGAGCATCAGGGATAACTGGATCATGAAATTAAGGTATATCCTGACCCTACTTCTGAGAATGTAGTGGCGACCCTGCCGGAGAGTGATGTGGTGACTCTATTGGAGGCTCCTGCTCCAAGTCGATATCCATCTATGCATCCACAGCCACCTGTGGGTCTACTGGATCATCTGCTGCTACTATTGCTGCTCCTTCATCTCTGCTAACTCTGCCACCTCTGCTGCCAAGATGGCCTCATCCTTGAGACTTTTAATGAGAGCATTGTAGCTCTTGTTCTAGTCATTCTTACCATAGTGGCAAGCTCCTGACTCAGGATACTCTGCTACATGAAAAGGATAATGCTGGTTTCAGAGGATCTGGGCAATCAGATGTCCGAAGAGAAGGAAAGTGGCTCGTCCAGGCTTGGTCTTATTGATAAAGCTTGCATACAATCTCATCATAACACTCTAGTAGAGTGTAGGAACAAAAAACCAATGGCCTGTATAGAAGGCGTAGAGAGAAGCTAGAAAATCTGAACGCTGCTAGATCATATGGTCTGCCATAAATACATTTCGGTATAGTATCAAATCAAAAAACTATAATTCATCGAGCAAATAAGTCCTAGTGGCGAATGTCTCGCCATCACTATAAGGGCTAGTCAAAGCAACGACCATGTCTGCATCAGAAAGCCTCCTCAGAATAGGATAATCAAGGCCGGGGGGCAGACGTACGGGTATTAAGAAGATGTGGCCAATGACTCGACTGGGATACGGATAAGATGGCCATCGATAGTAGTCCGTAACTCTGATAGATTACTTGGGGCTGGCTGAAGGTTCTGGTAGAACAACCGGATGAGCCGCGGGTAAACAGGGCAGGCTACAGGGGCTAAAATAGTTGAAATGCCGGACCGGTCAATCTCGTCAAAAGCTACCTTGGTTAGAACTGACTGAGAGAAAAAGGTAATGTCGAAGACAGACTCATGCGCCATTGAAAGGATTGAGTATCTCTTGATAGGTCTGTCTCGGACCTGGTCGGGATGTACTGGAGGTGGTGAAGGAGATGGTATGTTCTCAGCTGCATCTACTGATGAAGAAGATGAAGATGCAGAAGCAGGAGAGGCAGAGCACTCAGACTGAGCTAGAGCTGGCTTTTCATGCTCCTCAGGTTGTTCAAGCTCCTCTACTCACTGTCGTACTCGACGCTGATACTGCCAGTGAGCAACAGTCTTGACTTAAGCCATGGCCTATAAAAGAAAGAAACACTTGCAATTGGAGTCAATAACAGGTGTAGTATATGAAATAAAGAATTGAAGCACACAAATAGAAACATGTTTGTTAGTTTAAGATAGACAACTCAGAATTAATCGCATAAATCAATGCAAGTGATAATACAACCAGGTAAATAGTGACTAAGTGAAACATGCTAAACAATATAAGTATGAAATGTATCCAATGTGGAAAACACAAGCATTGGGCATAAATAACTAGCATGAACACTATGGATGGTGCAGAGATAGGAATATGCAAAATGATGAAATTTGATCGATGAGGAAAAAGATGAGATCGATCTAGGTTAGATTGATCTGGACATAGTGAGATTGATATTTCTCTGATCGATCAGAGAAAAATGTGATCGATTGAACTCTGTAAAAACACGAAAAGTCATAGATCTGTGACGTGGGCAACACGGGGGGCACCCGAGCAAGCTCATGGGTCCCTTTACACCTCAACAAGTCAATATTGGTCACTTAAATAGGCACGTGACCCCTTAAATCAAAATCAGAATGAAAAATATTCAAAAAAATATACATATCTATACACAAGCTTGAAAAGTCGAAAATGGCAACAATGGAACATTAAAGGCTTATATCTAAACATGGTAATCATGGAAACTTAAGATTGAAGCACAAAATTGAAAATAGAACTCAAAACTTACCAATTCGAGAGGAGAGAAGTGGAGACCGAGAGAGAAAAAAGGTTGAGATTGAGTTTGGAATTGAGAGGTTGTGGAATGTTGCCGGAGGCTCGCTGGAGGTTGGGACGAAGATGAAACAGTGGTGGTGATAAGCGCCGAATATTGCATATTCAAGCGCCTTTATTTGCATTAGTTAAGTCCATTAGTTGATTATACTGTATATTTTAGCTCTAATTGCATACTTTTGTCTATTTTCAGGTTGGTTCCCCAAAGAGAGTCAAAAGTAATGCTTTGATAAGTTTTGTAGATCAAAGTACGCCGCAGCCGAGGACATTCGTTTTAGCCAACTTAATGATCCGTGGAACTCATGATGATCTATGTAAAAAGTTCCAGGAAGAAGAATCACATCAATGGTCCGCGCCAAGAACAGTAATGAGTAAAAATTCAGAGCATAAGTTTCAATGTTTGGGCGCCCATTAGAAACCCGCGGGCGCCCGCTGTTTTGGGCAGAGACTTCATGCACCCGCGGGTGCCCGCCGGAAACCTACAGGCACCCGCCAAAATGGGCCAAAAGCTGTGAAGGCAAGGGCACCCGCAAAAATGACAAGAGACTTGCGGGTGCCTGCCCTGCGCCTGCGGGCACCCGACGATCTGCAGACAAGAGGGTATGATCTGTATTGTTTCCTTCAAAGCTATCCCCTTGACCAAATATGTGGTGCTGAATCTTTTAGGGATGTAAAGCCATGAAAATGGAGGGGTGGAGAGGTCATTTTTGGGTGTTAAATAGAGGGCTTGAGGTTGGTAAAATGGATCTCACATTTTTGTAAAGCTATAAAAAGAAATATTGAAGTCTTGAGTGTGTGGGTTGTTCTTGACCCTTAAGGTGCGAAAATGGAAGGCCTCATCCTCTCTTTTCCTTCTTCTATTGCTCCTATAGGTAACCAACTCCCTTTCTAGGGAGGTGATGAAGCCTTACTTTGTAAGCATGCCTTAGTTTTGATTTAAATTTGGGGTAATGATGTATATATGTGGTTTTTTCATGATCTAGAGCACTTTATATGTTTATAAATAAACATTTTGAGTTAATTATCTTGTCTTAGATTATTTCCTCTCATGATTATATTGCTTTCATTTTCATAGTGACAATGGAAAGGAGATTGTGGAAGGGTTTTAATGGCATGTTGTATGAGAACCTTGTTAGTCCATAGGTTAGGGCCTCCCTGTGATGGATTAATATTGATTTTTAGCTTCATGTGCTTGTATCATTTGATTGAGGGCTTGATAATCTCTAGCTTAGTGAGCATGTCTAAGGCTACACCCTAGTTTAGGTAGTTCAAGTATGTGAAACTTTGATAGGTCATTCTTGTCTTTTGATTTAATGAATTTCTTGAAGATAATGTAGCAACCATGTGTTGCTACATATCATGACCAATATATATTTTGTTCCCCCAAGTTAATCTCAACTAGCATATTCGTAGGGTAGGTAGTGGATTCACTTCCCTAGTCCTCTCTTATATTATTTTCATCTCTTCAATTCATTGCAATTAATGTTTTATGCAATTTTAATTCCTAATTCCAAGTGACAAACCAAACAAAGCTCTATACCCCCCCTTCATCAAACTATAGGTGATTTTACAATCTTGGTTGCCATAAACTAGCAATCCCAGTTGTTCGACTTACCCGTCCAATAGCCCTATTTTACAATGATTTGTGCTATTGCAAAGGGTTGATTATTATTGATAGTCGACGAGACCTCATCAATTTTTGGTGCCGTTGTCGGGGATTGCAAACGGTTTTGTAACCGAGGTTTGAGGATTAACTTTGGTTTGATTGTGAGTATTGTGTTCTTGTGGATATTTTCTTATTGGTTTCGATAATTTGTGTTTCAAGTGTTCTTGTGAGATTCTAGGTATTCAAGGCTTGTCGTAGAAAAATTAAAAATATTATAAGTCTAGAGGACTTCAGGTAAGTTTTCAAAATTCTAGAATCACAATTGTGAATATCTTGCATGTGTTTAATTTAGAGATATTTAACTTGTGGAGCCCTTGTCGAGGCTATTATTGTTTTACTGTTTACAAAGCATCGGTTCTTGTCGTGGCCATTTATTTTCTGTCTATTGATAATTGAGGAAAATGGGAACATCGTATGCGAAGGTTATGATGATGAATTGTTGTGCTGATTGTGTAGTGTGTTGTTGATGTTTGGCCGTAGGTCATTGTCTTTACCAACTCTTGACTCTCCCATTGCCATAAATTCGCTTGAAAGGACTCTTAGAAGAAACCTTAGGGAATCTGCAAACATAAGAGGAATTGAATTTGAATTTAATACAATGGCTGGTAATGAAGAAAATGTCGGGAATGAGGAAATCAATAATGATAGGGCCGAAATTCCAAATGTAGTTCCTATGACTCTGAGGGACCATTTCATCCCTACAACTTATACCTTTCCTTCTTGCATAGTGATGCTAAACATCGATGCAGTCCAATATGAAATCAAATTAAGTACAATTCAAATGCTTCCTTCCTTTTATGGCTTGGAACATGAGGACCCCTATAAGCACCTTGATGAGTTCCTTGAAATCTGTTCTACCATCAAGCTGCGGGGCTTCCCTGAAAATGCTCTCCATTTGCATATAATCCCATTCGCCTTAAAAGATAGGGCAAAATATTGGTTGAACTCCCTTGCTGCAAATTCCATCACTACATGGGCTCAATTGCAACAAGAATTTCTAAAAAAGTACTATCCAGTGAGTAAAACCAACCTAATGAGGCATTCCATTCTTAGCTTTTCACAAATCGATAAGGAACAACTCCATGAGACTTGGGAAACACTACAAGTTCTCCTTAAAATGGCAATTGGTGCAAGATTTCTATGCTGGTTTAACCAACACCCATAGATTCATGGTTGACTCATCATGTGGAAGGATGTTAATGTCTAAAAGTGCGGATGCTTGAGAATTTGAGTGAAAACTCATTGCAACATAATTCTCGCAGTGCTCCAACCTCAACCAATACAAAGAACACCAACCCTTGTGATCCAAAAACAATGAGAGAAGTATCTTCTCAAGTTGATGCCATAGCTCATAAATTCTATCAATTGACTGCACCACATCTCTCTTATTCCTTGTCTCAAAATTCAGCCAGTGTGGTGTGTGTATCATGCACTAGTCCTTTCCATCTCTCGGAAGATTGCCCACATCGGAGTAATTTCCTAGTCCCATTCAAGAACAAGCAAATGCTATGTTTTTCAGGCCTGAAAACAATCCTTATTCTAATACCTATAATCCGAGATGGAAAGATCATCCGAATTTCTCGTGGAGGCAACAAGCCCCACAAAATTCACAATTTCAAAATCAAGGGCAACAAAATCAGCCCTCTTCTCAATTTTAAAATAGGCAATTTTAGGCCTCTTCAAGTTACTGCCCCCTTTATAATCCAAATGTCTCTAATCAACGTCCTGTGTTTCCAACTGATGAGATTTTGGCTGTAAACAAGCAAATGATGGAATCTCTAAATAAGCAAATGTTGGAATCCAATAAGTAACTCTTGACATCATTGCAGCCCACTCTCCAAAATGGTTCATTCTCATACTCAGTCGATAGCTAAACTTGAGAATCAAGTAGGATAAATAGCTACTTCAATGAACCAAATTCTTCAAAGAGATAAAGGAAAACTTCCCGCTCAACCATTTGAGAATCCTAGAGGAATACATGTGATCAATGAAGCCCCTCCTCCGAGTGAGCCTACTCATGAACAAGTCCAAGCAATCACCACCCTTCGGAGTGGTCGAGTTGTGGACAACAAGGTTGATGGAAGAAACAATGACAAAGTTCTTCCTCCCAAAAATCCAAATCTTCTTTCTTCTAATCCAAAGTTCACTCTTGAAAATCTGAATTCTAGCACAGACAATTCCAAGCTTGTCAACCCAAATATGGAGACTTCTTATGAGCCTAAGGCTCCATTTCCTCAATGTTTCCAAGAGTCGACACATTTTGGGAACAGAAATTGTAAAATTTAAGAAATGTGGGAAGTCTTTAAGTAAGTAAAGATCAACTTGCCTCTCCTGGATGCTATCAAGCAAATTCTGCCTTGTGCAAAATTTCTCAAGGATTTGTGCACTAAAAAACGCACTTCCCAAAATCATTTGCCAAAGAAGGTAAGATTAACTAAAAATGTGAGTGCAATCATTCAACACAGTGCTCCTCCAAAGTATAAGGATCCGGGCGCCCCAACTATCTCGTGTGTCATTGGCGACAACAAGATCAAGAGGGCCCTCCTTGACTTAAGAGCTAGTGTGAACTTGATTCCATATTTAGTTTACTTACAACTTGGGTTAGGAGATTTAAAGCCAACCTCCGTGGTCTTGCAGGTTGCCGACAGATCGGTCAAGCATCCACGGGGCATTCTTAAAGATGTCATAATCAAAGTGGACAAATTCTACTTCCCAGTAAACTTTGTGGTTATTGACACGGAACCGGTCCATGATCCGAAGAAGCATATTCCCATGATCCTTGGTAGGCCATTCTTAGCTACAACTAACGCTTCAATTAATTGCCGAATCAGGGTGATGGACATCGTGTTTGGAAATATGCAAGTCAAACTCCACATCTTTCATGCAACTCAACATCCTTCCAACAAAGATGATTGTTTTCTTGTTGATGTAATAGATGAAGTGGTCGAAGAATCTCTCCCCTTCATTCTAAGCAAGGATCCTCTTGAGACTTGCATGTCTCACTTTAACTTCTCAAACTTTGATATTGACCAAGCCATCCAAGAAGTAAACTCTTTGTTTGACATTAATGCTATCATGGACTTTCCCCCTTGGAAGGTGCCAAGAGAACCACTTCCTCAACTTTCCACTACTCCTCCGGTCCCTTTCTTGAAATCTCCACCATAACTCGAGTTAAAGCCACTCCCGGCTCACCTCAAGTATTTGTTTCTTGGTGCAAATCAAACTCTTCCGGTCGTCATTGCATCGGACCTTTTAAAGGACCAAGAAAACAGCCTTTTAGTGGTGTTACACGAGCACAAAGAAGCTATTGGCTGGGCAGTGGCTGATTTGAAAAGAATCGACCCTTCTATTTGTATGCACCGTATTCATTTGGAGGATGATGCTAAAACTTCTAGAGAGGTGCAGCAACGGTTGAATCCCAATATGAAGGAAGTGGTCATGAAAGAAGTAATCAAGCTACTAGATGCGGGAATCATCTACCCTATCTCTAATAGCAAGTGGGTGAGCCCCACTCAAGTTGTTCCCAAGAAATCCGGTCTCACTGTTGTTGAATTCAGCGGGAGAGCTCGTGCCTCAACGCACCACCACTGGGTGGCGTGTGTGCATTGACTACTAGAAACTCAACTCTACCACTAGGAAAGATCATTTCTCACTCCCATTCATTGATCAAATCCTAGAGAGGCTAGCCGGCCAGAGCTACTATTGCTTCCTTAATGGTTATTCCGGCTATAACCAAGTGGCAATTGATCTGCAAGATCAAGAGAAGACCACATTCACATGTCTCTTTAGAACATTTGTATATAGGCACATGCCCTTTGGGTTATGCAATGCACCGGTAACTTTCCAAAAGTGTATGATGTCCATATTTTCCGATATGGTTGAAAAGCTCTTAGAAGTATTCATGGACGATTTTTCTGTCTTTGGATCTTATTTTGACTCATGTCTCTATCATCAATCCCTTATGCTTCAAAGATGTAAGGAGATAAATTTGATTCTAAGTTGGGAAAAAAGTCATTTTATGGTCCAAGAAGGCATAGTACTGAGACATGTCATTTCTAAAAGGGGAATCGAGGTCGACAAGGCCAAAGTCAAATTATCTCTAAGCTCCCTCCTCCAAATTCTGTCCAACAAATCCGTTCCTTTCTTGGCCATGCCGGCTTTTATTTCTGCGTCATCAAAGATTTTAGCAAAATATCCTGGCCTTTGTGTAATCTACTTGCCAAGGATATTCCCTTTAATTTTGATGAAGCCTGTTTGGACACTTTCAAAAAGCCCCGTTCTCTTCTCTCATTAGCCCTAATCATGAAACCACCCAATTGGTCTCTTCCATTTGAGATCATGTGTAATGCTTCTGATTATGCATTGGGTGCAGTATTGGGCCAGCGCGTGGACAAGCTTTCGCATACTATCTATTACGCTAGCAAGACTCTCTCCAATGCTCAGTTAAATTACACCACCATTGAAAAAGAATTGCTAGCTGTGGTGTATGCCTTAGATAAATTCCGCTCTTACCTTCTTGGACCCAAGGTCATTATCTTTTCAGACCATGCCGCTCTAAGGAATTTGCTCGCTTAAAAAGAGACCAAACCTCGCCTAATTTGATGGATACTCTTACTCCAAGAGTTTGACATTGAAATCTGGGATAAAAAAGGAATAGACAATGTTGTCGGCAACCATCTCTCTCGTTTCCTCATTGAGAAATCTTCTGAATTTGCTGCAGTTCGCGATTCCTTTCCGGATGAGCAACTATTTCAGATTTCTTATTCAAATCTACCATAGTTCGCAGATATTGTCAACTACCTTACGGTAGGAAAAATTCCCTCCAAATGGTCAAAACAAGAGAAAGACCAGTTCTTCTCCCAAGTCAAGCATTTCTTTTAGGAAGATTTGGAATTATTCAAGTATTGCCCGAATCAAATCATCCAGAGATGCATTCCCGAAAATGAATTTACAAGTGTCCTAAATTTCCGCCATACCCTTGCTTATGGGGGTCACTTCAGTGCCAAGAAGACCACTGACAAAGTCCTTTAAAGCGGATTCTATTGGCCTTCTTTGTTTCGGGATGCTTATAATTTTCTGTAAATCTTGTGAGCGTTGCCAAAAGCTCAGCTCCATGTCTAGAAGAGACATAATGCCCCTCACTCCCATCTTAATCATAGAAATTTCCGATGTGTGGGGGATTGACTTCATGGGACCATTTCCATCTTCTTATGGCTATGAGTATATTCATGTAGCGGTGGATTATGTGTCTAAATGGGTTGAGGCCGAGGCTACCAAAACCAATGATCATAAAGTTGTGGTCAAGTTCATTCAATCGAACATTTTCAGTCACTTTGGTATGCCCCGAGCACTCATAAGTGACGGCAGATCTCATTTTTGAAATCATTATCTCAAATCCGTTTTTCTTAAATACTTCGTCATTCATAAGGTCACCATACCTTACCACCCTCAAACGAGTGGTCAAGTGGAAGTATCTAATCAAGAAATCAAGCACATATTGGAAAAGACGGTTCGACCGGACCGCAAAGATTGGTCATTGAGACTAAACGATGCGTTTTGGGCCTACTGGACAGCGCATAAGATGCCCATTGGCATGTCGCCATATCGACTTGTCTTTGGCAAAGCTTGTTATCTCCCAGTCGAGCTAGAGCACCTTACTTATTGGGCAATAAAAAGTCTCAACTTTGATCTCAAATAAGCCAGCTATAATCGTAAATTACAGCTCAATGAGCTTGAGGAAATTTGCAATGATGCATATGAAAGCGCCAAAATCTATAAGGCAAAAACTAAAGCATTTCATGACAAGCACATTGTCAACAAGTCTTTTGCCCCTAGACAGAAGGTTTGGCTTTTCAATTTTAGATTGAGACTCTTTCCCAGTAAACTCCGTTCACGGTGGGATGGTCCATATGTCATCACCTCCGTCTTTCCTCATGGTGCGATCGAACTCTAAGATCCTACCGATGGATCTCTCTTTAAGGTTAATGGCCAATGGCTTAAGCCTTATGTTGATGGCATAGTCCCAATCCGAAAAGTCAAGAAAGTCCTACTGACGGACCTGATTTATGAAGACTAATGTAAAATCATGGTTCATCTAGCTATCGAAGTTAAATTTAGCACTTATGGGAAGCAATTCTTCCAATTTTCAAGCTTCCCTCCTTCAAGTTGTCTTGGCGAAGAATTTTTCAGAAATTAGCTAAGTATAGCCAAAATGTGACCTCTTACAGAGTTGTCTCGAATTGCATTCCAAAAGTCAGATGCTATTGTCTTAGTCATTTTATGGTCTCGGTACCATTTTCGAAATTTTTCGAGGTCATTCCGGTAATTTTCTCGACTAATCCAAAAATCACGGGACATTCGGGCCTTCAATATATTGTTTTTACAATTGAACTCCGAATCCCGTTCTAAGGGTTCTACGAGGTGTCTTGGGGTCTAAAGGAGCTTAAGTTTTCAATTCCAGAATTTTTCGACCCCGACCCAGCCTTCGTAAGGCCAAAAACCACTCCATCACTTTAAAGAGGAGTGTTTGCCCAGAAGCACCTGTGGGCGCCCGCCAATTTCCTGTGGGCGCCCGCCAAAATAGGCATAAGGTGTGAAGGTTCGCAGGGCCCCACCATGCAGCCGTGGGCCCCCGCCAGTGGTTTTCGTCCAAGTTGTGAGTGCCCGCCAATTTCCTGAGGGTGCCCGCCGATTATGCCAGTGGGTTTGCTTCTAGTAGTACCTTTAGATTTATTTTGGGCCACTTTTGGCATTTGCTTTTCAGTTCCTATTTTGCACTTCTAACTGCAAGTCTTCTGCTATTTTGCATAATTGTTTGGTTTTTAGGTAAATAAAATTGCAGTTTTTATATTCATCTCTGTCTGGATTCATGTAATGCTTGTTGTGTATAGATATGTTTTGACATGTTCTTAAAATCAAGTTTGGGGGCGTACTCTTGGAATTCATAAGGTGGCTTATTTTTGCACCGCCATTGAATTTCCTCCTCATCTTGGTATTATTGTTATTTGTACCCTCTTTTCATTTCCCTTTTCATTCTTTATCTTCTCCCATTGAGGACAATGTGACATTCAAGTTTGGGGGTGCATTTTTGGTATTATATTTTTGCTTGCATGTTTAACTTGATTCATGTAAGTGAATAAAAAATCATTTTTTGGAAAACAATGATAGAGTAATCTTGGAACTTGTTAGAGATTGAAGCATGTGTTTAATACTTTGTGTATAGAGGCAAATGAGAGTTTTAAAAATAAAGAAATCTGAAATGATCATATTGATTCAAACCGGTTTATATAAATGCTTTAATTAGATTTTTGTCGGATTTCATACTCTTCTATGCTTCACTCTACACAGATGCACAACGAAAACTTAATTGTGAGGCATGCAACCTAATTGACCTTGACCTTGACTCAATTGATTTGAATTGATGACCCTAATGAATGAATATCTTTGGCATGTTAAAAAAAATAATAATAAATAAAAAAATAAAAAAATAAAACATATATATATATATATATATATATATAAATTGAAATAAATAAGGATAATGACTAGCTTAAATTCATAGCCTTGCTGACTCGAGTTATTAAGCCCTAGGAGTGTCTTTACACTTAGCACCCTAAAGCCTTCCGGTTTGGGAATTGTTAGCCTAAAGCTTGCTACATGGGTTGGTTAGAAAGCTTAAGGGACTTAGGCATTGCATGGTCATTCACAAAGACAAAAATAAATAAATATGGTTCGTTAGAGTTCGTACCCTTGCCAGTTCGAGTTATTAAGCCCTAGGAGTGTCTTTACACTTAACACCCTAAAGTCATCCGGTTTGCGAGTTGCTGGCCTAAAGCTTGTTACATGGGTTGGTTAAAAAGCTTAAAGGACTTCGGCATTACACGACCATATTATGTACCAGTAAATATATATATATATATATATGTGTGTGTGTGTGTGTGTGTGTAGTTCGAATAAATTTATGGCTTAGTGACTTCATTTAAAAGGGAATTCATTGATTTGAAGGCTTGTGTTTTTGAAATTGGAAAAAGAAGGTAAAAGCAGCATATTGGGAATTCGGTTAACTTTCACTGAAGTATTTATACAGACTAAGATGCTGATGCATGAGAATTAAGATATGTTTAGTCATTTTGTTTTATCAAGGCTTCATATATGCAAGGTAATTTGCTTAATGATCCCGTCTCCAATTTTCTATCTGTTCCAAGTTACATTTGAGTTATGTAGGTATTTTATGGCACCATGGTTTCTGCACATTGATAGCATTTCAAATATTGTCATTTTGTTAGGAGTTTCATTTTTGGTTTTGCTATGGGACTAGCAAAATGTAAGTTTGGGGGTATAATAAGCGCCGAATATTGCATATTCAAGCGCCCTTATTTACATTAGTTAAGTCCATTAGTTGATAATACTGTATATTTTAGCTTTAATTGCATGTTATTGTCTATTTTCAGGTTGGTTGCCCGAAGAGAGTCAAAAGTGATGCTTTGATAAGTTTTGAAGACCAAAGTATGCCGTTGCCAGGGACATTTGTTTTAGCCAAGTTAATGATCCGTGGAACTCATAATAATCTATGCAAAAAGTTCCAGGAAAAAGAATCACATCAATGGTCCGCGCTAAGAACAGTCATGAGCAAAAATTCAGAGCATGAGTTTCAAGGTACGGGCGCTCGCCGGAAACCTGCGAGCGCCCGTCGGAAACCTGCGGGCGCTCGCTAAAATGGGCTGAAAGCTGTGAAGGCGCGGGCGCCCGCCAAAGTGACTAGAGACTTGCGGGTGCCCGCCCTGCGCCTGCGGGCGCCCATCGATCTGCAGACAAGTGGGTATGATCTGCATTATTTCCTTCAAGGCTATCCCCTTGACCCAATATATGGTGCTAAATCTCATAGGGATGTAAAGCCACAAAAATGGAGGGGTGGAGAGGTCATTTTTGGGTGTTAAATAGAGGGCTTGAGCTTGGTAAAATGGATCTCACATTTTTGTAAGGCTAGAGAGAGAAATATTGAAATCTTGAGTGTGTGGATTGTTCTTGACCCTTAAGGTGCAAAAATGGAAGGCCTCATCCTCTCGTTTCCTTCCTCCATTGTTCTTATGGGTCACTAACTCCCTTTCTAGGGAAGTGATGAAGCCCTACTTTGTAAGCATGCCTTAGTTTTGGTTTAAATTTGGGGCAATGATATATTTATGTGGTTTTTCCATGATCTAGAGCACTTTATATGTTGTAATGAACTTCAATGTTAATAAATAATCATTTTGAGTTAATTATCTTGTCTTAGATTGTTTCCTCTCATGATTATATTGCTTTCATTTTCATAGTGACAATGGAAAGGAGATTGTGGAATGGTTTTAATGGCATGTTGTATGAGAACCTTGTTAGTCCATAGCTTAGGGCCTCCCTTTGATGGATTAATCTTAATTTTTAGCTTCATGTGCTTGTATCATTTAATTGAGGGCTTGATGATCTCTAGCTTAATGAGCATGTCTAAGGCTATACCCTAGTTTAGGTAGTTCAAGCATGTGAACCTCTGATAGGCTATTCTTATCTTTTGATTTAATGAATTTCTTGAAGCTAATGTAGCAACCATGTGTTGGTACATATCATAACCAATATATATTTTGTTCCCCCACGTTAATCTCAACTAGCATGTTCATAGGGTAGGTAGTGGATTCACTTCCCTAGTCCCCTCTTATATTATTTTCATCTCTTCAATTCCTTGCAATTAATGTTTTATGCAATTTTAATTCCTAATTCTAATTGACAAACCAAACAAAGCTCTATACCCCCCTTTCATCAAATTATAGGTGATTTTACAATCTTGGTTGTCATAAACTAGCAATCCTAGTAGTTCGACTTACCCGTCCAAAGGGTTGATTATTATTGATAGTCGATGAGACTTTATCAGGTGGGAGAGTGGAAGGGTCTGAGATCGATAATTAAATCGATCCAAATGACCCTTGGGTCAAATTTTTAAAAACAATCTCTGACATGTTCGATCAATCACTAGGAAATTAGATCGATCGAATTCAGATTGATTATGAAAGAACTCAGATCGATCTGAGGTCACAAAACGACAAAGTATTTTTTAATTTTTTGAAAAATAAAATATTTTTGGATTTTTTTATATTTTTTTTAATATAAAATAAAACAAAATATTTTTGAATTTTTAGCAAATAAAATAAAAATAAAATAAAATAAAAAAGAAAGAAAGTAAAAACAAAAATAAAAATAAAATAAAATATTTTTGAATTTTTTTAAAAAAAAGTCAAAGTCAATCAGGAAGCATTTAGATCGATCAAACATAGATTGATCAAAGCTTGATCGATCCAATAGGTGAAAACTTGCAGACATATTCGATCGATACATAGAGAGGTGTGTTTTCATGGGTTCAAAAGTTTTTCTAAGTATGGAATGAAGATCAATCTGAGGAAAATCTGGATCGATCTTGGAACAATCAGATCGATCGGAAATGAAGTTCACACGATACATCGAATGCTGAAATATAATGGAAATTTTTGCACGATGGGATAAAGAGATGATTGGATGTAGAGATAATGTTCGATCGATCGAACCTCTTTCGAGATTGATCGAACAGGCACAAAATGCTTAATTTGAAAATGACAGTGCATGCATTCTCAATCAAAGTCCCTAACAATGTGTATGAACCCATAATATATCTTGACGTTGCAAGAAATGAAAGGTAAAATAGAAATGGGGGAGGAATAGGGTTGTAAACCCTACGAACCACTAGTCTTTAACATCTCTAGCAAGACATGGGGGCTCTTTTAGCCCGGATCAAAAATCTTGTTGTGCATCCCCTCCTTAACGGGGTGGAAGGCACTTTGAATCCCACCCAACAAATTGTTCCCTAGAAAACTTGTTGGATTTGACTTAAAAGAGATTGACAGTCCTTGGTCTATGCAGTTTTTGGGCTTCCATGCCATTTCAAACTTTGTTTTTAAAACAACTTTCTTTGAATTCAAATTGGAATATGAACTTTTGGAAATTTTACTTCCATGGAAAGACTCAAAATTTTCAATTTCATTGTCAAGACACTTTTCCACAACACACACTTCTTCATGCTTGTCTATTGTACTTGGGGTTAGATTAAAGATATTCAACTTCACTTTCATATGCCCAAATGAGATTTTCATTATCCCTGTCCTACAATTGATGTTGGCATTTGTGGTTGCCAAGAAGGGACGGCCAAGGATAACTGGAATTTGGCTCTTGGGATTTTGGACCGATTCTGTGTCAATGACAATGAAATCAACGGGGAAGAAGAACTTATCAATCTTAATTAACACATTCTCAATAATACCCCGGGGCTTTTTAATGGATCGATCGGCAAGTTGCAAAACTACCGACGTCGGTTTCAAGTCTCCTAAGCCCAATTTGACATATATTGAGTATGGAAGAAGGTTAACACTTGCTCCTAAATCTAAAAGAGCCCTATTAATGATATGGTCACCAATGATGCAAGAGGTAGTAGGTGAACCGGGGTCCTTAAATTTTAGGAGGGTGTTGTGTTGCAAGATGGAGCTTACTTGCTCGGCTAAGACCACTTTCTTTGGTGCTTGGCTTTTGTTCTTCCTCTTTTGGGTGCAAAGATATTTTAAGAACTTGGTATAAGCCTGAATTTGTTTAATTGCATCCAAGAGCGGAAGATTGATCTTCACTTGTCTAAACACTTCAATGATTTCATTAGTTTTGATCTTTTGTTTTTCAAGAGAAATGGATCCTTTCAAGGCATTTGAAAATGGAGCTTTTGGCTCAAAAGCCTTTTCAAAATCATTCTTTAAAATATCTTCAACACAAGTATTTTTCAAATCCCTTTTCAAATCATTGTTCAATTCATTTTTCAAATCATTTTTCATAACTTTCTCAATAAGATAATCATGCACATACAATGAAGGATAAATAAAATGTGAAACAGGACGGGTGTCAACTTTTGGTTGCACCGGTTCATTCTCTTCATTATGGACACCAACTTGGTTATCAACAATTTTCCCACTTCTTAAGGTTGTCACCGCATTGACATGCTCAATTTTGTTACCTTTCGTTGAGGAATTTGACTCCACAACAAATTGTTGCTTTGGTGGTGGGGTATTTAGAGGTATCTTCCCTTTCTCTCTAGCATTCAAAGTACTAGTTATTTGCCCAACTTGAGTTTCTAGCTTAGCAATGGATTGGGAATGACAATGAAGCAATTAAGTGTTTACCACTAGAGTACCCAAAGCGGTCAACACTTTCTTTGGACTCCTAGAATTTCCTTGAGAATATGATGATTGATTAGGAAAATGAGAGTTAGAAAATTAATTTCCATGCGATGATTGAAAAGAAGATCTATAACCTTGGGAACCTTGGCTTTGCATTGAAGGTGGAACATACTTGTTTTGAAAACCACCTTGGGGAGGGTTTGAGCCTTCCCCTTGGCTTTTCCAAGAGAAGTTTGGATGGTTCCTCCACCCAGGATTATAGTGTGAGCCATAGGGATTATTCCCTTTGTTGACAAAGATAACATTTGCTTGTTCATGGTTCTCACTTTGTACATGTCCATGGTGACAATTGGAAGTAAAATGTAAGGCACTAGAACAAGTCATACAAGATTCATTAAATGAATGATGAACATGATTAGGGGAGGAAGGTACTTGATTTGCCGAATTTTGGTTGATAAAAATTGATCAAACCTTTGAGATAAAGATTTCACCTCGGCGGCTATGTCATTGGAATTGTCAACTTGATATAAGTTGACAGTCTTCCTTCCACCTAGATTTTTACCATTTTTTAAGGACAAGGATCTATGCATTGAATTCTCACTCATGCTCTCATACAATTGCCAAACATCATTTTCATGTTTATCAAGATAAGAACCACCCATAGATGCATCTACCATTCCTTTTTTATTATCTAGCAAACTTTGAAAATAGTATTAGACTAATTGCCACTTAGGAATGTCATGATGTGGACACTTCCTAAGCAAGTCATTAAATCTTTCCCATGCCTAATGAAATAATTCCCTTCCCCTTGAAAAAATTTACGAATAGAAGTTCTCATACCATTGGTCTTTGATACCAGATAGTACTTATTCAAGAACTCTTGTTGCATTTTTACCCAAGAAGTTATCGAAAAAGGCATAAGATTGTTGAACTAATATTTTGCCTTGTCCTTAAAGGTAAAAGGAAAAAGTTTGAGTCTTAACACTTCTTCTGGCATGTCCGTGGATTTTATGGTGGAACACACTTTAAGAAACTCATCCAAATGCTTCTAAGGTTCTTCACTCGGAAGTCCATGATAGTTAGGAAGCATTTGAATAGTTTGTGGTTTAATTTCATAATGGTGTGCTTTAAATGAGGGCAATTGAATGCATGTAGGTGCATTATATTCATTTGGCACATAGTGATCACGCAAATCAAGAAGAGGATTCACAACCGGTGGTGCTACACAAACACCTTGTTTTACTTGAGCAATGAGAGGTGGGGGTGGAACAAAAATTGGCCGAGGCATTCCCAAAAGAACTTGGCCTTGTTGTGGGTTGAAAGGTCTTGGCATGCCTAATGGTACTTGAATATTGTCATGATGCACATTAGGGTGGAGGTTACCTTGTTGGTCGATATAACTAAGGTCCTCCACATGGTCGTTATTTTGTTCCTCCATTGAAAAAGTGGAGTGATGAGAGCTACCCCCCCTTGGGTTACGAACAATGGATTCAAGATTCAAATTAAGTGGGATAAGAGTAGGATTTAATGACCTACGACCATGCATGCACAAACAAAACAAAAATAAGCAACAAGCAAGTAACAATCAGTTCGCCTCCGCAACAAATTAATAATCAACACTCCTCCACATACATTGATCCCATACTCCTTTGCCTTCAACAATATGCAAAGAAAAGTAAATTGCCTCCACGCGGGCTTACGATCTATCTAAGAAAGTAAAAATGTGCCTCCACGCGGGCCGACGATTTAACTAGAGATTGAGTTAGGAAGAGCTCACAAAGGGTCCTTAAGCAACTTCAATTTAGTTTTCAATTTTCAAGCATTGCTATGCCTTGCAATTTTTTAGATTTTAGCCTTTTTATGCTTAGCTTAGCTCCTTACTTTCAATTCTCCCTTGTTTCACTTCCTTTGCTCAATTCACCTAGCCAATCAAGAACAAACACAAAAAGTAACTAAAAATAAAATAAAGTAAGAACACGATCAAAATAATACTAATTACAAATTGTTTCCACAAATATAGCGTTGCTAAATCCCCGGCAACGATGCCAAAACTTGGTGTGTGTCGTCGTGTCACCCCAAATTGCAATAAAGTGTGGCCAAGTTTGAATTTATAAAATGCTATTACCACCTCTAACTACTAATATAGCTGGGGTGAGTAGGGATCATCCCAAGGGATTAGTTGCATATTTGAAATGGAAACAAGGTTGGATTAGTAGGTCGAGTGATCAAAATGTGGTTTGTTTGGTTGATTAAACTACAATGCAACTAAAATTAAAGCAAGTAAAAGGAAATAATTTAGAAAGTAGAGAAAAGATATAGAGGAGAGGACTTGGGGTTTTAGAGGTCACCACTATCACTAGACACTAGTAATTGTACATCAATGGAAAAATTGAATTGTAACTTGTGTGTGTGTGTGACATTAATTGAAACTAAGCATGGATGGCAAATAAGTATAGATTGTCTAGCTAATTTAAATGGAAAGTAAAACCTATCAAATGAAACCAAAATTCATTCAATAAAACCACAAATTATGCACACACAATTATCTAACGACATACACCTTTTACATTCACAAGTATGGAACACCAAGGAACAAGAATAGATTGTCCACCTATCTAGGAATTTAAAGCAATTACACTAAATCAAGACTAAAGACATGAAAATTAAACTAATTAAGCTAAAGGTGTGGCACAATTCATCAAGAAACAAAAGTGAACCATCAAATAAATTACAAGAGTGTTCAATTAGGCACTATGTTTTGATCATCACTAGATTAACTTCATCAATACACTTAGACATACATAAATTCCATTGAATCTAGAGAAAAGCACATGAATCATCCATTCTAGCATGCATAGTGTGACGGCCCAAGTTTTTCAACCTGGTGCGTCAGTGATGAATTGAAAGATGACCCGATAACGGATCCGAAATGCGGAAGCGAAAGACAAAACAACGGTTTCTAGAGATATAACATGGCTCTAGGACACCATTATGACCCTCAACGAGGTCACGGAACCCAAATGAATCAAATGGGGAAACAACGTTTCAAAAACGAACAAGAATGAACCTAGGGGCAAAATCATTATTTCTAGCTTAAAAGTGGGTGCCACCGAGCACATCATTGGAAAAGCAACGAAAAATTAATGAACTTAGACTCAAAAATCGCTTGATTGGGAGTCCGGATGAAGAAGATATGGCTAACGGAAGAAGAAGGGGCAAAACGGTCAAAAAGATGGCAACCAAGAACATCTAACCGGTTACGAGACCTACCTAACCAGATAGGAAACCAAAAATCTCGCCAAAAACACTATCCATGCACATGTAACCGGTTGCGAAACCCCTCGTAACCATTTACATGTGAAGGAGGCAGAATAAGCCACCCTAAGTGCGCACTATCTCAATGACTTAGAGAACTCACGTCCCCGTACTAGAGCCAAACCCTAGCCATCTTAACTCAACAATGTTCCAAGATTCCAAAATAAGCCAAATAAGTTCATAACTTATACATATTACTATTACATAGTAACAAGTTAGCAATATAACTCTCAATTGTGCATAATAAGCATTTCATATCCATAATGCTACGAAATCACAAGCCAATAATATATTCATATTAGAAACATACTCTCATGAATATAAACTTAACAACAATGCTCTTCAATGAATATAACACAATCTAGTGAATACATCACAAGTCTAAATCCATACTCTTAAAATAGAAACAACTTCTAAAACATGATTAGATCCATGGATACACAAGATATAATTTAATTACATCAAATTAATTAAACTCTCTAGATTTCAAATCATTTCCAATTGGCCCCAATTTAATATATGTTAATAGACATATCATGGTCATTATATATATTCACACACAAGCTTAATTAGGCCCATGAAACCACCACAATAGATTTTAATTAATTCCCTTAATTAAAGCCTCTAGATTTCCGAACTCAACCAAATGCTCTCAAATTAAAGTATGTTAACGCACATGTCAAATCTTAATTTAGAAGCATAATACAACTCAATTTCGTGCAAGGTATGGCCATGAACTTAAATCTTTCATAAAAGATAAATATTAATTAAAAAGAGCAATTCTTATTTAATTATTCCAATTTTAATATATGTTAACCAACATATTAGAACAAGATTTTCTACCATGCCACAATTCAAAACAAAGTTATATATCATCATGAATTTTAAATCTTATGCAAAGAATTAAAAATTACTAACTTTCTAGATTTGATACAAGGCACATATATAAGTTGTATAATCATGCTAAACACTCAATATAACACACACAAAAGCCTAAAACATTCCCTACCTTCATTCGAGATGAAATCTCAAATCCCCACCAAAATAAATCGGCTCCGAATCCGACGAAACTCCTAGGTTTTGTCACGGACAACACCACGAACATGAATCCCAAGGAAGCCCCATCAAAAACACAACTTGACTTCAAACCCGAACTCAAGAAATGGCTAAAACGAGATTCCAATCGGTTGGAATCGAAGGCCTCATCGACGGGAACAATAAACATAAAGGCATCACCACTTTTTAATGAAAAGAAGAAGTCCAAAAGAGGAGAGAGAAGATGGCAGCCATGGATGGAGCTTGGACCGGCCATGAGAGAGGAGAGAGAGACAAAATCTGATTTTTCTTTCTAAGACCTCCTATTTATAGAAAAACACAAAAAGTGCCCCGAACGGGCCCCTCTAGGTCCGGAAAAGTGAAATTCACGCAGATGCGCTCAAATGGCAAAACTCTATGAATAAAAAAGATTCCAAATGAGAAAATATGAATAACGGAAGAAACGGCGTCGAAAATCGAGTCCCAAGCAGAGAGTTATGCCCAAAACAAGTTTGGCGCAAACTAAAGCGAGAAACCCTGCAACTGGAAAAGCCCAGGCTCAAAACAAGGCATTGAGCAATAACTTTCATTAATTACACAATGGTCCCTCAAAAAAGTGAAAACTGCAAAACTGTCCCAGAATGAAAATATATTCCAAAAGATATTTTCTTAGATACCCCCGAAATAAAATATCTTCAAAAGATATTTATGAAAAATACCCCAAGAAAAGAAAAAGTTTCCAAAGAACTTTGCATTTATGCCCCTATGGACACCGGGAGCAACCAGAGTACTTTCTCATGAAAGTAAAGATACGTATCTCATAGAAATCATTGAGAATGAAGATACACGAAGTCAGAAACCAACTCCAAACACAAGAAGTGTGGTTACGTAAACAGAGTGACAAACGAGGAAAAGACAAAATAGGGAAAAGACAAAAAGTGAATAGTGTCAAAAAACGAAAAGTGCGGAACTGACTCGATCCTCAAAGGAAGTTGTCAATCCACAGAAAAGAGTCTCGAAAATCACTCCAAAGCACTCGAGACGACACTAATCGACAAGAAACCAAACTCAGAAGGGAAAAGACAACGGAAAAAATTTATCCGAAAAATCCTAGTCATTACACATAGACATATGATTAGAAATAGATAATAAATTGAAAGCATTTACCCATACACATCAAGTAGAAACCACAAGATATATATATAAATCCAAGATCAAAATAGTTGTTACAATTGAATCCCCAAAAATTTACAAAAGACTAGGTCTAGGAAGCATACTTAAGGGCTAACTCTAGCCCTAAGTAGATGTTTAGCCACTCATTGAAGTAGTAATCCAACCCTTAAGGGCTATCTCCAAGGTAGGAATGATCTTTTTCTTGATGAAAAGCCTAGATGAATGGAAGAACTCCCAAAATGGTGTATATCTCTCTAATCTCTAGCCTCTTCTTTAAGATTTCTCTATTATCATCTTTTATGATTGTGTATGATTCTCTATATGTAAAATGGCTCAAAATCATTATATACGTAGCTCAAGTGTCACACCCAATAGTCAGGTCTCGTGCACTAGGGCCCTTACAATGATTGCACAATGAGCCATGTTTTAATGAACTGGACTCTATTTTATTTCGGACTTGAGGAGGTTCGATCGATCGAATTCTGATGAGATCGATCGAACTCTAGCCAAATCCATCGAAGAATGACCAGATCGATCAATCCTTGCTGGCACCATTTTGGAATACAACAAATCTGAGATATTTTTAGGATATTTTAGGGAAAAGACAAAAGTGGTAGGTGAGGATAAAATCAAGGAAGTTTGATCGATTGAAAGAATGGTGAGATCGATCGAAGATGGAGATTCTTAAGGATAAGGACAAGGGGTTTGATCCATCTTGATAAGGCTGGATCGATCACTGTGAGATCGATTGAAGGTTGGTCAGATCAATTGAAACTTGCTATTTTCACCCCTTTGCTTCCACTTTGCTCCTTTCTTCCATTCAGCTTGAGATAACTTCTTTTATGCTCTAATTTGGCTGAATTGACTTATTTTGGGGATAAGCGCCTGAAAAGGGCAATAACATGAAATTAGTCTAAAATGAAAAAATAAGATAGATAAAGGTTCTAGAATACTCGAGTTTAAAGGGTTTAAATGCGCACTTTTCAGTGCTCATCAGTTATCAAAGTTATGCCAGCATTTAAGGCACTGCAACGCTTCTTTTTTCAACTCTCACATTAAAGAGAAGTGGAGTTTTACCCCGTCTTTGAAGGACGTTTAAATGACATGTTTGATTGAGAATTGCGTTGGGTATATGTAGGCTGAGAACTAGCTTAAGTGAAACCCTATGCTCTTGAGGTAAAAGAAGAATTATGTCCACGCTTCCATTGAGAGTGTGAAGTGGAATGTTGTCCAATAAATGCTAGTGTGTTGCATGATCAGATAAATAAGACTTGTTACCTAATTCATTACTATGCAATAATGAAATTAAATCATTGTAAGAAGGAATATAAGGCTCAAGCATAGCTATAGAGAAAGATTCATACCACGGTCCTAGACCGCTTAAAAGCCAAAATATTTCTTTTGATCAGGTACTGGTCTACTAATGGTATTGAGTTAATCACAAGTATATTGATTTAAAATTCCTGATGTAGTCATTGAGGAAAGTATACTTATCTTTCTTCTCTTGAAGATTAAGAAGTAATTCAAATTCACGAGCCTGAGAGTCTTGTGAATAAGTGTTGGATAAAGCCTTCCAAACATCAAATGAAATGGTAAGGCCAACAATAGTCTCAAGAGCTTCTTCTGAAATAGAAGCCGTGAGCTAGGCTTTAACCAATCTATTTATGCGTGTCCATGCCGCCAGATCTGGATTAAGTACTTTGTCTTCATTATTGACACTATTAATGTTACTTTCAGGTGGTGTGCTGCCTGTGATAAACCCAAGAAGATCTTCACTTTTAATCAAAGATAATATTTGTGTTTCCCTTAACAGATAGTTGGAAGATGTGAGTTTCAAAGATATAAAATTTGCTGCATTTAGATTAACAAGATATGGGCATTTCGGAATGGGTGGTGTAGCCATTTGTTTAAGAAAACTAAAGAGAATATAAAAAGAGAAGTGGAAGAGAAAGATGGATGGATCATGCTCCTTAAAGCTTTGGTTACTCTGATACCATAAAGAAAATTTAAGAGACGCTATAACTGGAAGGCACACATAATTTTTTCGTTAAATATCGTGGCTCAAATATATCACCCATTATGTCATCAACTTGCCATTCAAGCATGTGTGATCAACAAGTATATTGGTGTGCACAACAAGCTCCTTCTGACAGATGGTAAAGCTTCCAAAGGAAGTTTTGAATATACTTCGACACCAAGTATTTTTTGGGCTACATATAGCCTTACATGCATTTGATGCAAGGCATCGAAGATCATCAAAGTGAGTTTGAAATATCAGTTAGAGAGTGAGAGAGTATGGGTATAATTAGGTTTTGGGTGTGAACCACTTAACCTTGCATCTCTTTATTTCTATAGCGAAATATTGATTTGTTTTCTTCACGTGGACGTAGGTATAGTCGAACCACATAAATGCTTGTCATTTATTTTTCTTTTATTATCATAAACTCCTATTTGATCCTGATTTCATAACAAACTGGTATCAGAGCTCGGTTTATGTATTGTGTACAGATACTGTTCACAAATATGGTACTATTCACAAATATTATTCGAGTACTATTCACAAATACGGTACTATTCACTGAGAAATATTTTTGGGAGTTTTTTAAAATGTCGACCAGATACGAAATTGAGAAATTTGATAGCAAGATTAGCTTCAGTCTTTAGCGCATTAAGATGCAGGCCCTGTTCACTCAGCAAGGTCTAAAGAAGGTATTATTCAGGAAGGACAAGTTGCCAGAAACTATGTACAGTGAAGACAATGAAGAGCTTGATGAAAAGGCGCGCAATGCGATTCTCTTGAATCTAGCCGATGAGGTGGTGCATGAAGTTATTGATGAAGATAAGGTGGTAAACTTGTGGTTAAAATTGGAAAGTCTGTATATGATAAAGTCTTTCACCAACAGACTTTACCTGAAATAGAGACTTTACATCCTTCGTATGAAGGAAGGTATGCCTCTTAAGGAACATGTTGATAATTTCAATTCTATTATTATAAATGTAAAAGATACTGATATTAAAATTGATGATGAAGATCAAGCCCTTATTTTGTTGTATTTTTTGCCTCCTTCCTATGAACATTTTGTTATCACATTGCTCTATGGAAAAGACACCATTAGTATGGAGGATGTTAAATCCTCACTGATCTCTCAATAGTTGAGAAAAAATGTGTTCGGGAATAATGGAGATGAAAAGGCCGAGGGTCTGGTTGTGAGGGGAAGAAGTGAGGAAAAAAGTTCTGGTAATAGGGGAAATCGAGATCTAAATCTAGGTTTCATAAAGATACTGAATGTTATTATTGTCACCAAAAAGGGCATGTTAAGGAAAATTATCCAAAATTGAAAAATAAGAAGAAAGATAAAAAAGATAAAAATGAGTAAGGATAAATCCATTAGTAATTCTTTTGATGTTGTTGGGGTCACTGAGGAAAGTTCCTCGGATGTCGAAAATGTTCGTTTCTAACACTGATTGTCACTCTAGCAATGAATGGGTTCTTGATTCTGGTTGTTCTTATCATATATGTCCCAATAGGGACTGGTTTTCTACTTACCGTTTTGTTGATGGTGGTACTGTCTTAATGGGGAACGAAAATCCCTATAAGACTATTGGCATAGGCACAATCCAAATTAAGATGCATGATGGTATTGTTAAAACTTTAACTGATGTTCGGCATGGTCCAGATTTAAAAAAGAATTTGATTTCTCTTGGTACTCTTGACTCTAATAGTTGCATGTTTTTAGCTGAAGGTGGAGTTTTAAGGGTTTCTAAAGCCATTCTTATTATGCTTAAGGGAAAACAGAGAAAAGGCCTCTATTTTTTGCAGGGTAGTACTGTGACAAGTGTTGCTTCAGTGTCTTCTTCAGTTGATCAAGATTCAGAACTACCCATCCATGGCATATGCGTTTAGGGCATATGAGTGAGAGGGGTTTGACAGAATTGAGTAAACGAGGTTTGTTAGGTGGACAGAAGACAAAAAAAACTCAAGTTCAGTACAATTGTTCACAGAACCAAAGGCACTGTTTATTACATTCATTCAGATCTTTGGGGTCCTTTTAGAGTTCCCACTCTTGGTGGTTCTCGATATATGTTGACTTTCATTGATGACTTCTCTAGGAAAGTCTGGATCTATATTTTGAAGCAAAAACATAAAATGTTCCGTAAGTTTAAGCAGTGGAAGGCCATGATTAAAAAGTAGAATGGAAAGAAGATCAAACGTCTTAAAATAGATAACAGTTTAGAATTTTTCTCAAGAGAGTTTGACGAGTTCTGTAGAAATGAAGGCATTATCAGACACCATATAGTTCGAAAGACTCCACAGTAGAATAGTGTAGCAGAACGCATGAATATAACTCTGTTGGAAAGAGCTCGTTGTATGCTTTTCAATGTTGGGTTGTCTAAGGGAATTTGGGCTGAAACAATCAACACAGCTTGTTATTTGGTGAACAGGTCACCATCGACTGCTATTGTGTGCAAAACACCTAAAGAGGTATGGTCTGGTACTCCTGCTGATTACTCTAATTTAAGAGTTTTTGGATGTCCTGCTTATGCTCATGTTAATGAAGGAAAACTTGATCCTAGAGCCAGGAAATGTGTTTTTATTGGCTATGTATCCAGGGTGAAGGGATACAGGTTGTGGTGTCCTGATCCTAAGTTACCTAAGTTTATTACTAGCAGAGATGTTACTTTTGATGAGTTTGTTTTACTTCACCCAAGAAATAAGTCTTTTGTTACAGGTGAATCTCAGGGTGTTAAGCAGATGGTGGAGCATGACTTTAAAGCTCTAGAGAAATAAGTCAACACTCCAATTCAGCCCAATGTTGAAGAGGTAGAGGATGATCAAGTTCCAGATGAGCAACAGTACAGTATTGCTACAGGGAGACAGAAAAAGCAGATTAAACCTCCAATTCAGCCCAATGTTGAAGAGGTATGTTTATGCAGATTTAGTTGCTTATGATTTGTTTGTGGCGAAAAATATTGAAGATAAAGAGCCTTTCACCTACCAAGAAGCTGTTACAGGAAATTAAACTGCCAAGTGAATTGTTGTTATAACTGAGGAGATTGAATCTCTTCATAAGAATCAAACATGGGAGTTAGTGAAACATCCTGAAGGCCAAAAGATTCTTGGTTGCAAATGGGTCTTGAAGAAAAAAGAAGGAACTCCAGGTGTTGAAGATGCAAGGTATAAAGCACGTTTGGTGGAAAAGGGTTATAGTCAGAGAGAATGTGTAGAATTCAATGATGTATTCTCACCAGTTGTGAAACACACCTCTATCCATTTGTTACTTGCCATGGTTGCTCTATTTGACTTAGAGCTTGAGGAACTTGAAGCCTGATGTAACCTCACGTGTGCACAAATTAATGCACAACACTTTAGGTTTAGAAATAATGTCAAGTGGGCATTATATTTTGATTTCTCCATGTAAAGTTTGGATGATTTTTCCGCCCCGAATTGTAAGTATTGGAATAAGGATTGTTCCCTTGATAAATGAAAGCTACATTTGCTTGTTCTTAAGACTCACTTGGTATGATTTGTCCAAAAGGGCAATTTGAAGTATGGTAAGTGAAACTAGAACAAGTCATGCACATTTCATTAGAAGGATTAGAATAAGATTGAATTGTCGAACCTTGATTCAAAAGGAATTTATCAAATCTTTGCGTAAGATTTTTGACCTCAACGGCAATTTCCATAGAAGTGTCTATTTGAAATAGAGCTTTCTTTCCTCCCACATTTGCTAAGTGACCACCCCTAGAAGATGAAGACCTATGCATTGAGTTTTCACTCATTTTTTCAAAGAGATGCCAAATTTTATCTTCATTTCTTTCTATGTAGCTTCCACCACAAGAAGAATCAACAATGCCCTTATTAGCATCAGATAAACTTGAAAAGAAACATTGAACTAATTGCCACTTAGGAATGTCATGGTGTGGACACTTCCGTAGCAAGTCATTTAAACGTTCCCATGCTTCATGAAGGGGTTCTCCTTCTTCTTGTTTAAATTCACGAATGGAAGTTGTCATTGAATCGGTTTGACTTACGGGGTTATACTTCTTTAGGAGCTCTTGTTGCAATTGTGCCCAAGAGGTGATTGTATTTGGCCATAAGTTGTTAAACCAATATTTAGCTTTATCCCGAAGAGTGAAAGGGAAAAGCTTCATTTTAAGGACTTCTTCTAGAACATTCGTGATTTTCACGGTGGAACAAACTTCTAAGAACTCATCTAAATGTTTATAAGGCTCTTTACTGCTCAACCCATAGAAAAGGGGGCACATGTTAATGGTGGAAGCCTTAATCTCATAATGATGAGTACGAAAATTTGGCAACTAAATGCAAGTGGGTGCATTATATTGATTTGGAGTGTAACGATCCCTAAGGATTGGAGGATTAAGAGGATTGAGAAGAGGATATGGCATTTGACCTTGTTCAGGGTATGCCATTTAAACATATTGATGTTGTTGCTCACCAATTGGGGGAACAACATTTGGCCTTGGCATCCTTAGATTAGGTTGTTGCACAGTAGGATTGATTGTCGTGGCATTCCCAAAGGTGGATGCACACCTTGAGGATCCACAATATGAACTTGTGGTGGGTGGTGCACATCGTTATGATCCACATGACCAAGATCTTCAATGGGATCTACAATTAGATCTATTGGGTTTTCCATTAAAGGTGATAAAAGATCAAAAGTTAGAAGATTAGAATGACTATCCCTAGTCATTCCTCTTAAACACCAAAGGAAAACTTCGATATTTGGATTTATAGGAGCAAGAGGACGATTAAGTGATCTACGACCATGCATGCACTAGAATAAGTCAACACACCAACACTTCAATTTTCAACTTCCACATACGATATTCCCAAACTCCTCAATAATATCAATGCACTTAAAACAAATAAATGCCTCCACATAGGCCGAAGCCTTCTACAAGAAGGTATGCTTCGACTTAAAAATAAAATAATTCAATTTAAGCCTCTACTTGGGCTGTCCAAAAGATGCAAGATAGTAAACAATTAAGCATAAGAACCAAAGAAAAACTTACAAACAGTCCTTCAGCAACTTCAAAAAAAATTTTAATTGCTTCAAGGTCCAGCGTTTGCTCCATTTTGCTTTAAGTACCTAATTGACAAATATCAAGTGAGAAAATAAAAATTAAAATGACTTTAAAGTAAACAATCAACAAAGAACTAATGTTTAATTCAATTCTTTAAAACCGTTAGATCCCCGGCAACGATGCCAAAACTATGATGTGACCTCACTTGTGCACAAATTAATGCATAACACTTTAGGTTTAGAAATAATGTCAAGTGGGCATCATATTTTATAATTTATAAAGCCACTAAACACTTATACTATGGAGTATGAAGTGAGGAGGGATTGTCCCAAGAGATCTGAACAATTATAGATTTTCGGAATTAAATTATACTTTAGTGTTTATGTGATTGCTAAAAAGGGTTTTGTTTTGTGATTAGAACTAATTTTAAGCTAAATGATTGCAATAAAATAATAGAGTTTAAAATATTGGAAAGAGACTTAGGGTAAATGATTCACCACTAAGCACATTCCCTAACTCACTAACTTTCAACTAATTGGGGAAATAATTATGTGTAATCTAAATGTGGCTAACAATTGCAATGAAAAGTGTAAACTATCAATTTCAAGCATGAAACAACTACTTAATGACAATTAAACTAAGTGTAGTGCAATTCACCAATTCAAAGTATGATTTATCAATTAAAGTTGCAATTTTAACACACATTAATCTAGAAGATAATGCAATTATGACAATAAGCATGGATTTCAAACACAGGCATAGTTTGTCTACTTACCTAGGAATGCAAGTGCAATTAAACTAATTAAGCCTAATTAACTAAATTCAACAAGAATTTAACCTAATCAAATTAACTGTGTAGTACAATCCATCTAGTAAAAGCAAATTCCATCAAATCAAAACACAATTACATCAAAATAACACCATGCATAGCCATCACAAGAATCAATTAACAAAGAATTCAAGTGTAGAACTTGATTACCAATCAAACACACATAAGACAACATGATATTGACATAGATAATCAAATGAAAGAATTTAATTATATTATTCAAGACTATACATCAATTATACAATTAAATCCCTAAAAAGTAAAAAGAGAGAGAAATTAGGTTACATGCTTAGGGTTTATCCAATCCTAAGTAGAAGAATCAGCCACTCATGATTGACGGATTCGAAGATGGAGCAATCTTCATCATCTGCTTCATCATCTCTGAGCTTCTTCTACCAAATCCTTGCCCATTCTTCGTTTCTCCTCATTCGCGTCTTTTCTAAAAAGCGATATATCGATTACAGAAATAAAACTTTAATAATAAATAATAAAAAAACTAACCATTAAAATAATAAAAACTAACCCTAAAAATAATAGGCTTGTTTCCCTTAAGTAACAAACCCTATTAAAGCCTATGGGTTACAGAAATAAGCCCAAAAACTAAAATCTTGTAGCCCTTAAAATAAGACAATCCCATAACTTGGTCTGCTGTTAGAAGTTTGGCGTCCGGACGCAACTTTTGGCGTCTGGACTCAGTGTGCTAGAGCCTCCCGTCCGGACGCGAGGAATGGTGTCTAGACTCAAGGTGCTGGAAGCTCGCGTCTGGACGCTAGAAATGGTGTCCGGACGCAAGGTGCTCTACTGCATCTTTAGCATTTTTTTGTGAATTCTTCTGAAATGTTCTGGAACTTTCTACTTGTCTCCAAAAATGCGGTAATGGACATATTTAAACCCTTTTGAGCTTTATTGCCCTGAAAAACACATAAACATAAACTAAGACTAAAACATAAAAATAAGATAACTGCAAAGACTAAAATACCCTAACTTAAGTGCTAAAATGTACAATATTTAAGCACTTATCAAAGTCAAAACAACTTTTCTACATGGTGAGCTTGAAGAAGAAATTTATATGCATCAACCAGAGGGGTTCGTTGTTCAGGGAAAGGAAGACCATGTTTACTTATTGAAGAAATCCTTGTTTGGATTGAAGCAATCTTCAAGGTAGAGGTATAAAAGGTTTGACACTTTTATGGTTGGACATGGCTACTTGAGAAGTAGCTATGACAGTTGTTTCTACTATCGAAAGCTCTCAGATGGTTCTTTTGTATACCTATCATTATACGTTGACGACATGCTTATTGCTGCAAAAGACATGTCAGTAATCAACAAGTTAAAATTTTAATTAAATACTGAATTTGAGATTAAAGATCTCAGTGCAGCGAAGAAGATTTTGGGCATGGAAATTCAGAGGGATCACCAAGCTGGTAGGTTGAGTTTATCATAGAAGAATTATATTGAAAAAGTGCTTGAGTGGTTCAATATGCAGAATTCCAAGTATGAGCACACCACTTGCTACTCATTTTCGTCTTTCTACAGCTTTATCACCGCAGTCCGAAGAGGAGAAGGAGCACATATCACGTGTTCCTTATGCTAGTGCAGTTGGTAGCTTGATGTATGCAATGGTTTGCACCCGCCCTGATATTTCACATTCAGTCAGTGTAGTTGGCAGATATATGGATAATCCAGGAAATGAACATTGGCTAGCCGTGAAGTGGATTCTTCGGTATTTGAAAGGTACTGCAGATATTGGCTTAATATATCAGAAAAGCAATGATGATTTTAGCAGTGTTGTTGGCTTCGTGGACTCCGATTATGCTAGTGATTTAGACCGAAGAAGATCTCTGACAGGATACGTCATTACTCTCTCAGGTTGTGTAGTTAGTTGGAAAGCAACTTTGCAATCTACAGTTGCTTTCTCTACTACAAAAGTAGAATATATGGCAGCCACTGAACCAGTAAAGGAAGCTATTTGGTTGAGAAGTTTGGTTAGTGTTTTGGGTTTGTAGTAGAGTTCAACAGTTATTTATTGTGACAGTCAGAGTGCGATATATTTGACCAAAAATCAAATGTATCACGAGAGAACCAAACATATTGATGTCAGATATCATTTTATTCGGGATGTCATATCAGAAAGAATTACTACATTGAAGAAAATTGGCACGTCTAAAAATCTGGCGGATATGATGACAAAGTCGATTCCGGCTCTCAATTTCAAGCATTGTTTGGACTTGGTTGGTATTATGAAATATTGAAATTGCCCTTAGGGGCTTTGTGGAGAAAACAGTTGGTTAAGTAGAGATACAGTGGCTCATTTGAATTTTTGCCAAGGTAGATACATCACCCATTACATCATTAACTTGTCATTCAAGCATGTGTGATCAGCATGTATATTGGTGTGCACAACAAGCTTCTTTTGACAGATGGTAAAGCTTCCAAAGGAAGTTTTGAATATACTTGGACACCAAGTATTTTTTGGGCTATATATAGCCTTGGACACATTTGATCTAAGGCATCCAAGATCATTAAAGTGAGCTTGAAATATTAGTTGGAGAGTGAGAAAGTTTGGCTATAATTGGGTTTTGGGTGTGAGCCACTTAGACTTGTATCTTTTTATTTCTATAGGGAAATATTGATCTGTCTTCTCCTCATGGACATAGGCATAACCGAACCACGTAAATCCTTGTCTCGTTTATGTGTGCGCTATTTATTTTTTCTTGTCATTTATTTTTCTCTTATTCTCACAAACTTCTATTTGATCCTGATTTCATAATTAACATTTTCATGCAAGAATATACATAAATATTCGTATATATAAAGGGTTGGTTTACATCAGAATATCTACAATGTCATCAACTGATCTTTTTCAACGTGATCTACATGACTTGAAATCAATATGGATAATTAAAGTCAAAAGACTTCGAATTCTCTTTATCCAGGATGTATGTAGCTTTTTGAATTTGAATTTTATTTCGATAACTTCCCAAACTTTGTTTTGCATGTTCTATTACAGAGCATTTGGACAGGAGACGCAAAGCCAACGGTTCAACAATTGGTTCTTAGTAGAGTCAATTGGGTATGAATCTGAGTCTAAGTACATTGTACTTTACTTCGACTACAGTGCATCGTTTTGCTCAAAACTGTGAGAGAGTCTTCGATATTTTTCTCTCAATTCTATAAGTTTCTCTAGTTAGAGTTTTCTCACTAAAAACTTGTTTTCTCTCTAAGTTTACTTTAGTGTTCGTATTTTTATGATTTTGAATGTGCAATTTTTAATTGTTGTGGGTAACTAAATTGTTGTGTGTAATTAAATCAATCATAAAAATATTATAAGTTACCTAGACACTGTTGGGGATAATTAACTCCCTCCAACCCACTCAACGGTCGGCTGTTGTTGAGAGTAAAATCCCTCACTCATCACACACAACGGAAGCATTATCATACCACATTAACACAAGCATATATAGAGATAACAATCATACACATCCACGCACAACACAATATTTTACATGGTTCACCCAACTCTAGGGTTTCGTCCATGGGAGAGAGAAATTTCACTATTATGAATCAAAAAAGAGAATATACAACCACAAGTCAAAACCCTACTCACTCACTCATCATCTCTTTTGAGGATACATGTATACACTCGGAAATTACATATACTCTCCTCTCTCCTTACAACACTCACCCTTAAACCCCTTACATCTTCTCTCTCTTCTCTCTCACTCTCTAAACCCCTCATACCCATCTCTATTTATAGAGTCTTCAAAACTCAATTCCTTATTGGACAAGTATTCCTCAAATGCAGTTTCTTGTTGGACAAGGATCAACTTACCTACAAGAAGTTACCATATCCATCTTCAACTCTAAAATAGTAGGTATAACTTATTTCCCAAATCTTTAGCCTTTTTCCCCGAGTCTTTTGGATTCCAAAACCAATCTGGAAACTATTTCTCGCAGTTTCCAAAACGAAAATGGAAACTAATTTTCTGCACACAAATGACCCAACAATCTCCACCTTGGCTCAAAATTTAATCTTCACGTATTTCTCCATAACTCCACCTTGAATAAGGATCTCTTCATAGCTCCACCTCAACTGAAGATTTCTCCACCTCAGATAAAGCACTATGATGAACTTGAGACACACTTTAACGGACACCGTCCTCGAAATCATAAAGCATTGTTTCTAACTTCAATTAAAATAACGACTTTCGCACCGCCCACTCACGTAAAAGAATGGGAAAGTATATGGAAAAAGTTGTAAAATATTATTCATTTCACGGTTAGTTGAAAAAAGTTTTGCAATATTATTCATTTCACGGTTAGTAAAAGCGAATTACCATATGTTAATCTGTAAATCCTTTACAATTTCTAGCATAAATTCAATGCCAGAAAAGAATCCACACGTTAAAATATTTGAAACTAAATTCAACGCCATTAATTGACGGCTGACAAAAGAAGAAAAGAAAATGCAATACCAAGACCGAACCGGTCTAATTGAAAGTTTAGACTTCTAGAATAATGAAGATTTCTCCAACTCCAAGAAAAATATCAAGTAAACTTCACTCCCATAATCGAAAAAAGAAGAAAAAATAAAAAATTATGTTCTAAGCCAGCCGACCAGAGACATTGCACCGTGAGCGTCAAGCTGATCGGCTTGAATTGAGCAATTGAATTTAAATTTATTGATTAATTTCAAAGAAGATGATTTTATTTATTTATTTATTGATTTCGATAAATAAGTGAAATGAGATTATTTAATTTATTTAGCTTAATATTCATCTTTTTTTCAGAGTACCAACTAATAGGACCTCTATGTCCATGCAAGGTTATTAACTTATTATAAGCAGAGGTCAACACACATGTTGGACCAGACTAGCTAGGTCAATCTATAACCTCACTAGTCAATTTTGCAACAATCAATTTTCTGAAGTCTTCGACATTGCTTTCCAGGGCAATGTGGTGTCTATGAACCGAGTCAAACCGCGTAGAGGTCCAAAATGACGTGCATTGTAGAGGGTCAACATATTCATGCATTCTATATTCTATAGAGCACTATAAAGGAATTGCTTCAGCCTTCATCTAATCCAAAACATCAATCCAATCCACACTAAGGACGAGAAGAAATTAGAAGAGGTGAATTTACTGACGAAAATGTGCTTCGAGGTGAAGTGTTCCAAGTGTAGCAAGACCAGCTGGAGTGGCTGTGGAAGGCATGTCCCGTCTGTCTATAGCCGGATCCCAAAAGGCCAGCATTGTCTCTGCAAGAACTGGCCCGGTGTCAAATCCGATGACAATTTAGGCACCAACGCCGGTGATGCTAAAGCTTCTGTCCCTGCTGCATTATCCTCTAAGAAATGAGACTCGCGCTCTCACTTGGAGCAACTATATTGCCAGACATCATGATCTTTTATGTATTTTCATAGCCAAATGAATGTGTGTTGTTTTCATAGAAAAGTTTCAAAGTGCTTTGTGAGTTTGTTATCATTGAATTTCAAATTATGTAGTTTCTTGAGTTATCATTTTTCTTCCTTTCTTTTATTTTTGTTACGTTGTACGTATGAAATCCATGCCTTTAAATTTGAATTAGACATACATAACTTTACAATAATCAAGGAAAATTAAAGCATAAAGAGGGGGGACCACAAAAAATACTCTAGCAATAAGGTACTTTCCATATCAATTATAATGACAGTAATGGCATTTTCTATGAAAATAATGTATTTATGTTTCAATTACATGGTTTCATATTCAAAGCGTTTACCTCCTCCTTTATTTATTTATTTATTATTATTAATTTTTTTTTTTTTTTGCAACAATGCCTTTACTCTTCTTTGTTGGCATATTCATTTGATATACATAAGCATACTAACAGTATAGTTTATTGGCATCTATATATATAAATATATATATATAATGTATGGTTCTCTCCAATATCTCATTAAATCCTCTGCAGTGGTTTGCCCTCTATTAGTCTTTGATTCATTCTGCTTCTTATTACTTGTACATTTTGAAATTTGTTGGGAATTACTACAACCTGTTTGTCTCAACAAAGTAATCAGACATGAAGCAGAATGATCAGCTAGGGTTCTTATTGCTTTTTATTGCTTTTGAAGATCAAGTATTAATTGCTCTTATTGATCTTAAAACAAATAACCAACTTCTTCATTTTCATTCTCAAGCCGTAATCAAGCTAGAGGCACAAGTTGGGCAAATAATGAGTAGTGAGTACTCTATCACGTAAAAAGGATGGAAAGCTGCCTAGTCAACTAGTGGCCAACCCGAAAGGGCAGGCTTACATGATTGATGACACAAATCCTTCAAGTAATCATCATGAGTAAGTTCAGGCCATCACTACTTTGAGGAGTGAAAAAGTGGTTGACAATCAAATTGAGGAACAATGGGAAGAAAAAGAGAGGTGTATGATTCCCATTAACCCCATTCTTCGAATTCCACATCCTATATATGTTCCCTCACATTCTGCTTCATCGAGCTCTAAAGGAGTTGAATTAGGTGAAGTCACTTCTTCACCTGCTCCCAACCTTGAGACAGCTTATGAGCCAAGAGCACCTTTTCCTCAACGTCTCAAAGAACGCTCCTACTTTGGCAAGCAAGGGGAGAAAATTAAGACATGATGAGGTCTTCAAGCAGATCAAAATCAATCTACCTCTCCTTAATGCTATTAAGCCTGCCTACTCCAAATTTTTAAAGGACTTATGAACTCAAAAGAGAAAACCAAAAAGCCAAGGTTCTAAGAAAATTAGTCTCACCGAGCAAGTTAGTGCTATCATTCAGCATATCAGTACTCCTCCTAAGTTTGAAGATCCTGGTGCTCCTACCATTTCTTGCATCATTGGAAACAATGTGATAGAGCGATCACTTCTTGGTCTTGGAGCTAATGTAAATCTCATTCCTTACTCAATGTATGAGAACTTAGGTTTAGGAGATCTAAAACCAACATCGGTTGTTCTACAACTTGCTACCGTTCTGTTAGGCAACCACGTGGTATCGTTGAAAATGTACTCATAAAAGTGGACAAGTTCTATTTTTCAGTCGTTTTCCTTGTTCTTCATATAGAACCAATCCACGATCCTAAGAGACGCATTCCTGTCATCCTTGGTCGCCCTTTCCTTACCACAGCGAATGCTTGCAATAATTGTAAGACGAGCGCTATGGATTTATCTTTTAGGAATATAAAAGTTAAGCTTAACATCTTCAGTGCCATTCATCACTGTCGAGCTGCCTCCTAAATGTGATCGACCTCCATTAATAACCTTTTTTCATCAGTAAATAACTGAGGGAGTTCTACCTTCGGCCTTGAAGTTTCTGCAAACAACTCCCCAATATTAGAGTCAACAATCCTCCTTTTCATTGTGGCCGATCTTGGCTTACCCTTGCAATCTATCCCTTGAAAGCGAGTGGGACCGCACTTCTCAACGTATAAGATAGCTTCTACCGAATATACCTTAGCCACAAATGGCTTCTCATTAGCGTCCACTATTTTTACCTTGTCTCATATCCCAAAAAATTAACATCTAATGCAAAGATGAAGGGATGCATATATTTAGATGTATCCAATCACGGACCAATAACAAGTTATATGCCACCGATGTTTCAATAATAAAGAATGTAGCAAAAAATATCATGCCCCCCACAGTTTACTCTAAAGGAAAAATGTCATTCATACTAGTTGAACCTCCGTTGAATCCACTAATTGCCACATTAGTACAGATCACATATTCCATGCTCTTTTCTAACATTTCAAAGTCGTAATAGGAATAACATTCAAAACTGAACCATTATCGACTAACACCCGATTGATTGGATATATGCCCCTCTACCTAGACTTTGACATACAATGGCTTTAATTGTTGAGTCATTGATAATGGTGGATTTCTAAACAAAATCTTCTCCATCGATCCTTGTTCCACATATTTACCAATCGACTGCGTTTCCTTTAGTGCATTCTTAACTTTTACCCCCAGCCGAATAGGTTATTTCGATTACAACTGGTTCTATAGCAGTTTGAAAAATGGCTGGCAAAATAAATGCCATATTGTATGTCATCTATTCTAGAAAACTTCCAAATTGAAACTTAACCTCTGAACATCGCTTCCATACATGTTGAAATTCCTTTTCTAATTTTCTTTCGCTATGGAAATTTTCATCTGCCCTTCTTCTTCCCTCTACCCGTCTTCTCTGATCTCTCATCTTTTGAGAACACTTCACTATTCTAAATTTTGGCTTATCAACTTCTTTTTGTACCGAAACCTTTTGAGTCAGTGCATTGTATTTGAAACTATGACAAATTGGATAATTTTTAACAGTCTTTTGTTAACGCTAAACTGTTGAAGGCGTATTACCATGCTCTAGTGTACGAGTTTTGGCAAATAACAGCCGATTCTTAACATTCTTCTTCACCGGTTAACTTGCATCTTGCTCTATCAAGATCTTCTTATGAGTCTTACAATTTGGGCAACATCCATTGTTTATCAATGCAAGTTATGCCTTCCTTAGTTGTTCCTATAAATCGGCAACCACCTCCAATGTTTCTAACAAAAGATCCTTGCTGGACTACATTTACACCCCTTGCTGCCGATTCACACGTCTAGCCAGACTTACCATGTTATAACTTGCAATTTTTGGAAAAGGGATTAAAATCCACCTTCATTGTTTCTGGTGACAATTTCTGGAACTTCAAAGTCCCATCATCAATAGCTTTCTGTAGAGTGTTACGAAAAATAGTACAATTATTAGTACAGTTACTAGTATTATGAGTCCATGAGTTGTGAAACTTACAGTACTCTTTTCCCTTCATATCAGTGGACGACGGGATCATATGCCCTTTAGGCAAGGCAATTTGCTTGTCGGCTATGAGATGATCAAATATCTGCTCTGTCTTTGATAAGTCAAAACAATAAGTTTTTCCCGTAACGAATTCCTTTTTCTTTGGTGTCGAACTTACCACTGCTTCTTTGCCCCCCGTAGTTGGCTTGGGCTTCGAAAGAAGTACTAACACATATGGCTTCTTGATACATATCTCTACCACATCGACCTCTAGCCCATCCTCTTCCTCGGCCGTGAAAACTTCATAATTAGCTGGTGCAACATGTTGTATTTTAGTGACTTGGGGTCGAGCTTTCCCCTAGAATGGTCACTAATATGCACATATTTATTACAACCAAAAACTTTCAACCATGAAAGATTTACCTCTTTGCCACTCCATACCTCTTTTGGTATTCAATGCTCCAAAGGCACCGATGGTCTACGATTAATTAGGTAGGATGGTGTATTGACTACTTCTGCCCAAAACTATTTGGGTAGACCTAAATGTATGCGCATGCATCTAACTCTCTCTGTCAATGTTCGGTTCATCCATTCTGCCACCCCATTCTACTGTGGTTCTCTAATTTGATCCCATTATCAAAACAGAACTTCTTGAACCCGGTGTCTTTATACTCACCACCATTATCTGACCTCAACCTCTTGATCTTAAAACCTGTCTCATTCTCCACCATTGCCTTTCACTTCTTGAACACACCAAATACCTTAGATTTGTGCTTCAAAAAATAAACCCATATGTAATACCCCTAATCTTAAAAGGATAGTCTTGGCATTTTATTATTTATTTTATACCATTTTTATTTGTTTTATTGTTAATTTTTGTTTGTTTAATTGTTTGTTTGCATTTATTATTGGATTTTATTATTTGATAATTGACTTATTTGAAGTAAATGGAATTAATAGTATTCCTTATTTTATTTTCGCTAAATGAATTAAATGTTTTAATTTTTAAATTGAAATTGGTTTGATTGTATTATTTTTACTTGAAATTCTCACATGTGTAATTAGATTAAATTAGTAACAGTTAAAAGTTAGGGTTTATTTTCTTTTAGAATACATGTATGGGCCGACTAGGGTTTAAATTACATTAGGGTTTTGTCTCTAATCATATAGGGACTAGGGTTTTATTTAAGCCTATACATATATATATATAGAGTAGCATGTCTGCTAGGGTTAGAGAAAACCCTATTCACGTACTTAACATATTGAGAGAAAACAGAGTAGGGTTGTGAGGAAAACAGACAGGTTACAGTTGGGGTTTCGGCTGAGGATTAAGGGACGGACGTAGGAGAAGGGAAGGTTGAGGAGTGGGAGATTGACAATGGATCAGACGTCGTCGAAAAACTTAGAAAGATGGTGATAAGGTTTTGATTCCAAAACTGCAAAGGCAAGTTCTTTTCTTCCTCTTTCCCGTTGGCTTGTGTTCTGTGCACCTAGATAGTCTCTAGGGTTAATTGATCAGTAACTAGAACTTACATGTTTACTATGTGTCATATTGATGGTCTGTATGTGTTGAAATCAATTTTGTTACAGTTCGTTCATGCCCGGTTTCAATTTTGTTCTTTAAGCATGTTAAGTCAATAGCAATTTTAATCTCTGTAATTCATTCCAACTGCTGTAAACAAACCATTGGGATGTTACTGGGTATAAATAAGACTCTTAGGTTTAGTATTAAAGGGGAATAGAGGAGCTGGAATGGCCGGAGATGGAGCAGATAGGCTGAAACGAAGCAAAACAGAACAGACGGCTATCATAGAAGGAGAGAGCTGGCTCCATGGAAGAGGGAGCCAGCTCCCTCATCTTTAGAGTTGGCTCTGGGGAGTCTAGAGCCGGCTCCAAGGCCCTCTGAGCAGGCTCTATGTTGGTATGGAGCCTGCTTTCATGTTTTGAGAGCAGGCTCTCTCACGGGGGATATTTTCTGGACTTTTTGGGCGACGTTTGGATGTTTTAATTCTTTCTGAACTGTGTTGCGAGTGTACTGGGGTTCTTAAGTTGATTTTCAAGTGTTATTAAAACCTCTTATTGCATGGTTTATGTCTCTACGCTAATGGATGGAATAGTATACAATTTAGAGAACTGTTAACGGATGAAAGGAACTTAACTGCTTAACTTAATTTTAGCAATTTAATGGGGCTTGGTATGTTTATAAAACTTATTTTAAATGCATGATAGGGTCATCTATTTATTAGTTTCGATCTATGCACGCTCTGGAGGCTAATTGTTGAAATATTAAATCTTTTTCTGCAATTACATGGATGATCGCTTATTTTTTAATTGCTGAAATATTAGACACTCTTCTTCAATTATTGGGATAATGGTTTTGGACTGTAAATTGGTAAAATATTATTTATGTGTTGTAATTTACATAGATATGGAGGATTGTATGCACCAGTATGGGACGGTGGCATACTAAGGATGGTTTAGCTCAAAACGCTAAGACCTAACCTATTGGATTAAAGGAAAGGATTGTAAAATATTGAATCCTAATTTTGTTTAAGTCAGATCAACTGAGTAAGTTGAGTGACTATCTGGATTAATTGTTGTTTATGGTTAAGTTAGATCGACTGAGTAAGTTGAATGACTACTTGGATTTATTGTTATTCACGGTTAAGTCAGATCGACTGAGTAAGTTAAGTGGCTAACCGAATTAGGAGTCTTATGTCAGATTAACAAAGAATTGAATGACATACTTTGGTTTTAGATGGACTTTATATATATGATTATAGTACCACGATATGAGCTTGAGTCTCAAAGTCGATGGTTAGGGCGCGTATATGCAGTGGATGCGTAGCTGGCTATGATAGGTTGAGGTATACCCTGTTAGGCATAGATACTCATTCCCACTTAGGCGCGTTTTGCATGTTGCCTTTTATTTAGGTTGAAACCCCCTATATAATCCAGTGAATGTCCTTAGTGTGGATATATATATATATATATATATATATATATATATGTATGGACTAGATAGATATTATTGAGATATCTAGGGTGTATCTGCGTATCAGGTCACTGTATGGATTGCAGTTAGATTAGAACTTGTTCGTGGGCCTGACCTACTCTTATATTTTTCAGGTAACGGACGGTTCCAGTCTTAGGGCTTGTTCAGCTAAGCAGCGGTGGTCATTCACTCTACCAACGACGTAGGATTTCATTCCATGTTTTAGACTTGGTTTAATTTCCGATTATTCAGTTTCACTTGGAATTTTATTTAGGGGTCCACTATATGGATTCACAAGTTGTACTCTTGGAGGTTTTGGAAGGATTGGATTATTTAATCTTTATTGGTTGAGGATTTTTATAATTAGTATTTCTTTCAGCTTTATTCTATTTCATATTTCATTTTCATATTCTGTGTTAGTTTAAAAATACTTTAATTATTTGATATTCCCTTGGGTTTAGGCCTGGACCTGATTAACCCGTGTCTCGGATCCGAGGGGTATGACAGTTGGTATCAGAGCACTCTAGGTTTATGTGTCTCTAGGGTGTTTTGTATTAAGACTTCCGCGTAGCGTTTTCTCTTGATTAGAGCTTAAGTTTAGGATTCATTGTATTCCTTTACGGTTCGTTTAGAAAGTACTGATGTCAACCTTATTCTGTAATTTCAGAATGTTTGGCACTAGGAAAAGGATGTGGTCTGCGATGAAAGTAAAGAAGGACCTAAGGAAGAAGAAGGTTACTCTAACCATTCCTTTGCGAAGGCAGACCAAGAAGGCAGAGTTGTTGATGAGCGCAGAAAAGTGCGCATTTAAACCCCTTAAGCTTGAATATTCTAGGACCTTTATTTATCCTATTTTTCCATTTTAGACTAATTTCATGTTATTTCCCTTTTTAGGTCAATAAAGCTAAAATGGGCTAAAAATGGCTTCTTAAGGCCTTTTTGGAGTCAAATTAAGTCTTAGTGATGATCCGGAACAAAAGGAGACTGATTTGGAGCAAAAAAAGGCTGATGCTGAAAATCTCCCAAGTTGGATCCATCAAACTTATTTCTGATCGATCGAACTAAGTTGGATCGATCGAAGAAAAGTTGGATTGATCGAAAATGTGCTGGTGGTGAGCTGTCTTATTCCTGCGCGCCCAAAACTCCACCTACCACATAGTACGGGATTAGATATTTTTGGGGCTATATTTCTAACTTAATGGCTAAGAAAAAGGACCTTCTATTTAAAAGGGAAGTGACCCATTTTGTAAAAGAACTTTTTATCATTTTATTTTTACATTATAATTTTATTTTCTCTCTCTAAAAAGTTAGAGATTAGGGTTAGAAAAAAAGAGGAAAGTGGAGGCACATCTAAAGAACCCATCTCTAATTCCACTCTATTTCTCTCTCTAGAGCTTTAAAGAAGAAGAAGAAGAAGATGGAGCCATATTTTACCCTTGAGGGTTTCATGACCACATCTACGTCCTCCATAATTGGCTAAATCTACACTTAGGGCTTGGATGAGCCCTAAGTCTTGTGTAATCTAAACCCTTGTATTTCTATTTTTGGGGATTTAGATATATTATTGTGATTAATGTTCTAGCCTTGTGAATTTAATGAATCATGGTATATTTCTATGATTTCTATGGTTTAATTCTTCCTATTAATTCTCTAGTTTATTTACATATCTATGTGTGATTAAATTGGGAATTATTTCTTACATGATTCATATGAATTAATTCTTTCTATTGATTCTTTATTTGATTACATGTTGTCTTATGTGTGATTATTTAGGAATTAATCTCTACACTAGTTTTTCTACATTAATTGCATGTCTATGTGTGGTTGATTGAGAATCTAGTGATGGCTAGACATGGGCTTTATTAGATGTGTATGTCAATTAATTTGATGGATTATTCTTATGCGTGATGGGTTGTTCTACAATTTAATTCATGTTTGTAGGTAGGTAGACAATCTATACTTGAGTTGATATTCCATGGCTTATTGTTGCAAATTCCAGATTCTCTAGATTGATGTGTGTTATAATTGTAACTAGTTTAATGGGTCATACTTAATATTGCAATTGGTAGTCGCATTTTGTTGGTTAGGTAGACAATTCATAAATAAATTTGATGGTCCATGCTTAATATTGCAATTGGTAGTCGCATTTTGTTCACAACAATGTATTCCCCATTAATAGAAAGCAAGTGGTTAATTATATGAGCTTAGTGGTGATTCCAACACCCTAAGACCTCTCTTCATATCTCTTAAATCCCTATCTCTCACTAGTTTACTTTAATTGCATTTTAATTTAATTATTTTCTAGAGTAATCAACCAACCAACCCTTCTTTGCAATCTTGTGATACGTCAGAGTTGAAGTTAAATTCCAACACGTATAATCCCTTGGGATGATCCCTACTCACTGTTGCTACTTTAGTAGTAGTGTTGGTAGTGGTTTTATAAATTTAAATTTGACCTAAAAGGCTTTTCTTGAACCGCACATTCACTACATTATTTTGGCATATAGGAACGGTCGTCGTCAAATTTTGGCGCCGTTGCCGGGGATTAACGGTTTTGTTAGAGTTAGACTAGACAATAGTGTTCATTTGATTGTTTCTACTTTTATTTTATTTTCCATTGTATATTCTTATCTCTTGTTCTCATTATTATTTGTCAATTAGGTACTTGACTACAAGGTAGGCAAACATTGGATCTTAAAGCATTCATTGGAATTTGAAGTTGCTTAAGGACCGTTGTGAGCAATTCTTTGAACTCTTGTAATTTAATTGTGCACTTCTTCGCATGCTTGTGATAGCCCTTGTTGAGGCTAAATTCATTGCTTTAATTTTTGTCCAAGCATCGGCCCGTGTAGAGGCCATTATTTGTTGTATTCGGATTTTGAATGTGGATGGAGCCATTGTTTGATCCAAGTTTGGGGGAAAATTATTTCCCCTCACCTTATGTCCCTCCACCATATTTTTATCCTTATGAGGTTGAGTCCAATTCATTTCAACATGCATCATTTTATCAAGGATTTAATCCCTCTTTTAATCCTTCTTATGACTATTACTCTCCCTCACCATTTTATGATGAACCAACTCCACCATCTTCTAGGTATTCACCCGGATTTGCAGAAAAAGTGTTAGCTTTACTTGATATGCATATTTCACAAACTCTACTTATTAATTCTCATTCTTAAATTTTTGCCAAGCTTGAAGCTCAAGTTGAGCAAATTGCAAGTACTCTTTCTCGTCAAGAGGAGGAGGAAGAGGCAAATAAAAAAATAGCAAGAACTTTAATTTATATAGATGAGGATGATGAGAGTGAAGAAGAAGAAGTAGCAAGTGAGCTAATGCCTTGCACTCTATCTTGTATAGAGGAGGAAGTGGCAAGTGAGTTAGTGGCTAGCCTAATAGAGCATAACATTATTAATGAGGACTTTCCTTGTTTTGATCATGATTTTATCTCAGCCATTAATACTTTAAAGAGTGAGGAGATGTTGACCACTATAGAGGTAGGAGAGAAAAATGAGGAACTCATAAAAGAGAGCTTTCCTTCTATTATCTCTAATGACACTCTTGAGACATGTCTTTTTGAAATGTATAAAAATTGTGGTTTTGACCTTGAAAGCTCTAAAAATGAAGTGAACTCTCTAATGGACTCCTTAGCTAACTTGGAAGGTGAGGAGATGGTTATTTTTTAGGAAGAGAAGAGGGATGAAGAGAAGGTGTTTCTTGATATTCCAAATGAGTCTTTGAAAGACATTGACTTGCCAATTCACAAAGGAAGTGATTCTTTAAATACACTTCAAGAGCACAAAAATGAGGCAAGGCCAACCATGATTGATTTTGTTTTCAAGACCGTGGATGAAAGGAACAATATCATCTTTTTCATTTCTTTTCAAGTCATTCTTTTGGAGGATGATTTCATTGTCATAGGTGAGGCATTAAATGAGAAAATTGAAAAAAGAACCAATAAGGATGTTTCATATCCGGTTTTTTATTCTTTTGATTAGTGAGTTGACCCAACGTCTTGCTAGAGACGTTAAACACTAGTATTCGTAGAGTTTTTAACTCTATTCTTCTCCCATTTCTTTTTATCTTTCATTTCTTGCGACGTCCAGATATTTGTTTTGGGTTCATACACACTACTAGGAACTGTGGTTTAGGATTGCATGCACTTTCATGTTGAAAATAGGCATTTTGTGTCTATTCGATCGATCTCAAATGACGTTCAATCAATCGAACTTCCACCCTGCATCCAAATCACCTCTCTGTTTAATCGTGCAAAGATTTCCTGCATAAAACAGCTCTCTGTCCCATCGTGCGAAGTTCCTATCTGATCGATCTTAAGTTCCAAGATCGATCCAACCCTTTCTTGGATCGATCTTCAGTTCCAATACTTAGAAATTTTTTTTGAACCCCCTAAAAAAGGCCTCTCTATTGCATCGTTCGAACTTGTATGCAGGTTTTTGTATGTTCGATCAATCTGAGCCTCTTTTAGATCGATCTGGGATTGATCGATCTCTGTTTTTTGGTTGACTTTTACTTAGACTTTATTTTGAATCTTAAATTTCAATAAAAAATAAAAAATAAAAAATAAAAAATAAAAAATAAAAAATAAAATGTTGGATCCATCCAACTTAATGTTGGATCAATCGAAAGTTCTGAAAATTTCAGAAACACAAAATGTATGCTCTCAGTCCCATCGTTCGAATTTTTCTATGATCGATCCAACATTCCCCTGATTAATCCAAGTTTTCTATGATCGATCCAACCCAACCCAAAAAAAAATAAAAAATAAAAAATTATTATTTCTTTGCATTCTTTATTTCCTTACATTTTTACTTCTTTCATTTTTATTTACTTGCCTTTTTATTTTTGTGTGTGTACATATCTGTTTTGTCTATAAAAAAAAATACAAATAAAATAATTAAAAAAAAAAATGATGATTGTTTTTCAAAGTAGCATTCCGTCTTGCTAGAGACGTTAAACTTAGCACCCATTTTGTATAGTACTTGCATTTTTCATTTTTCTTTGCGTGTTAAAAAAAATATATATATATATCTTATATTCATTATTTGCGTGTTAGAGAATATGTTTTTCATTTTTCATTATTTTGTTCTTGCATCCTTTCTTAGTTTTTGTTTTTCATTTCTTATATTGTACATATTATTTCATTGCATTTACATTCTTTATTTTTCTTTTGTATTTTATTCATGCATCATAATCTTTGTTTTTCTTGCATTTTGTCTATACATGCTTTCATAAAATGAAAAATACAAAAATTTGTTTCATCATTGTGCCCTTATGTGTAGTCATGCATACTTTATGCTTTAGTTAAGGCTTGATCTCATATCTCCCTTTCATATTGTGCTGTATTGTCTTAGAATGCATGATTTGATTATTCTTATCCGATTTGATATTTAATGTGAGTTTGCTAGTGTGGTTATTCAAATAGGTTGTTGATTCCAAGTTTGGGGGAAACCCTTTTAATATTGGATCATTACCGGGCTTCATGCTTTCGCCACCACGATATACTCTTTCCATCTGTCCATTGTTCTCATTGCACATTGAGGACAATGTGCGGTTTAAATTTGGGGGTAAGGTGTCTTGTTGCGTTCTACTTAAAGTTGAACTTTTAATGCATGATTGAGATTGATGTTTGCGATGATTTTGATCTTTTGAGGACTATATTACTTAAAATTTAAAAACTGCTTGACTTGAGAGTCTAATACTCCTTGTCTTGAGAGTCTAGTACTCTTTGTATGCCTTGTGGATGCCATTTAGGAGTAAATTTTTTGAAAGATTGATGTCTTGCTTACATTTGTGGTCCACATTATCCTGATTTATGTTTTGAGATTCACTCTAGGATTCTACACTAGCACAGGCACATACTAGCATTCATTTGTGGGGTACATGCTTTATTGATTATTGAATTGGTTATATCTCAATTGAGCTAGTGCATTGAAAGCTTTCATTCTTGATAAAGGTGGATAACAAACCCTTTTCATTGAGTAGCCGGGATTCTAGCCTCATCAAGCACTGAATTTCTCGCGCTGAAAGGTGGAGGGCCCAAACTCTAAGTTCAAAAAAAAAAAAAAAAAAAGGAAGAAAGTTGCAAAAGTAAATAAAAAAAGTGAGGACTTCTCCCAAAAGGTGAGAAGTGGGAAATGATTAGATGGAAGTTGTTTTGATTTGTAGCCTAGTTGATTTGGGTTTGTAAGTCCTTAGGAGTGTTTGAACACCTAGTGCCCTAAAGTCGTCCGGTTTGGGAGTCATTGACCTAACCCTCGACCTCATGGATCACTAGAAAGCTTAATAGATCAACACATTGCATTATGCTTCCATCTTTGATCCTTAGGGACAAAAAAAAATAAAAATAAAAATAAAAAATAAATAAAATAAATAAAATTTTGAGTGAAAAGAATAAGCGCACCTAGTTTAATAAAGCTTTAATAAAAGGTACACTCTTTGTCTTGACGATCGGTACTAGATTTGTGTGCTAGTTTGAGGGTAAGGATGTGATCATTTCTTTAGTTGGCTTAGATAGCAACATACTTGATGCTGGTCCACTCAAAAAAGGATTCTAGAGTTGTTTTGATTTGCATGATCATTTTCTTAATGTGTGGAGGACCATACTTGCTTGATGTTGAAATTTTAGGAGATTACTTGGAAATGGTTGAAAATTTGCATACTTGAGGTAGTTGTCTCCCAATACTTGTTTGCAATATTAGTGCCTCTTTTGTGATAATGAGCTTAATGTTTGTGGGTATCATTTCTGGAAACCCTCACGAGACTTCACTCGTCCACTAGGGGTAACCTAGGGGTTTAAAAGGTTTGTTGCATATGCTAAATGCAGTCGTGTTCCCTACGAAAGTGACATTATCCATTTATTGCTTTCTAGTTCATTGCTAGGGACTAGCAATATTTAAGTTTGGGGGTGTGATGAGCACTGAAAAGTGCGCATTTAAACCCCTTAAGCTTGAATATCCTAGGACCTTTATCTATCTTATTTTCCCGTTTTAGACTAATTTCGTGTTATTTCCCTTTTTAGGTCAATAAAGCTAAAATTGGCTAAAAATGGCTTCTTAAGGCCTTTTTGGAGTCAAATTAAGTCTTAGTGATGATCCGGAGCAAAAAGAGACAGATTTGGAGTAAAAAGAGGCTGATGCTGAAAATCTGCCAAAATGGATCGATCCAACTTATTTCTGATCGATCGAACTAAGTTAGATCGATCGAAGAAAAGTTTGATCGATCGAACTAAGTTAGATCGATCAAAGAAAAGTTGGATCGATCGAAAATGTGCTGGCAGTGAGCTGTCTTATTCCCGAGCGCCTAAAACTCCACCTACCACATAGTACGGGATTAGATATTTTTGGGGCTATATTTCTGACTTAATGGCTAAGAAAATAACCTTCTATTTAAAAGCGAAGTGACCCATTTTGTAAAAGAGCTTTTTATCATTTTATTTTTACATTATAATTTTATTTTTTCTCTCTAAAAAGTTAGAGATTAGGGTTAGAAAAAAAGAGGAAAGTGGAGGCACATCTAAAGAACCCATCTCAAGATCCGCTCTCTCTCTCCCTAGAGCTTCAAAGAAGAAGAAGAAGAAGATGGAGCTATGTTTGGAGCTTACCCTTGAGGGTTTCATGACCACATCTACCTCCTCTATGATTGGCTAGATCTACACTTAGGGCCTGGATGAGCCCTAAGTCTTGTGTAATCTAAATCCTTGTATTTTTATTTTTGGGGATTTATATATATTGTTGTGATTTATGTTCTAGCCTTGTGAATTTAATGAATCTTGGTATATTTCTATGATTTCTATGGTTTAATTCTTCCTATTAATTCTCTAGTATATTTACATGTCTATGTGTGATTAAATTGGGAATTATTTCTTACATGATTCATATGGATTAATGCTTTCTATTGATTTTCTATTTGATTACATGTTGTCTTATGTGTGATTATTTTGAAATTAATCTCTACACTAGTTTTTCTATATTAATTGAATGTCTATGTGTGGTTGATTGAGAATCTAGTGATGACTAGACATGGGCTTTATTAGATGGGTTTGTCAATTAATTTGATGGATTATTCTTATACTTGATGGGTTGTTCTACAATTTAATTCATATTTGTAGGTAGGCAAACAATCTATAATTGAGTTGATATTCCATGGCTTATTGTTGTAAATTCCATGATTCTCTAGATTGATGCGTGTTACAATTGGGACTAGTTTGATAGGTCATGCTTAGATTTGATAGGTTGTTCTACACTTAATTTATTTGTTGGTTAGGTAGACAATTCATAAATGAATTTGATGGTCCATGCTTAATATTGCAATTGGTAGTCGTATTTTGTTCACAATAATGTATTCCCCATTTAATAGAAAGCAAGTGGTTAATTACATGAGCTTAGTGGTGATTCCAACACCCTAAGACCTCTCTTTATATCTCTTAAATCCCTATCTTTCACTAGTTTACTTTAATTGCATTTTAGTTTACTTATTTTCTAGAGTAATCAACCAACCAACCTTTCTTTGCAATCTTGTGATACGTTAGAGTCGAACTTAAATTTTAACACATATAATCCCTTGGGACTATCCCTACTCACTCTTGCTAAGTTAGTAGTAGTGTTGGTAGTGGTTTTTATAAATTTAAATTTGACCTAAAAGGCTTTTCTTGAACCGCACATTCACTACATTATTTTGGCGTATAGGAATGGTCGTCGTTAGTTGGAGACCAAGAAATTGGTTCCAATAGGAGTTGCTTCGAAGTATAAAGCAAGGAAGGTTTTGGGTGTGCGAGATTGGTCACCATACTGTGGACCTAACACAACTTCAGTGGTGCTCGAAGCTGAGCAAAGTGGAGAGGAAGACCCCGAAGAAGATTCGGATGGAGAAAATACCGGAGCATCCAAGATGGAGGGTACCGGTGTTCAAGGATGACTGCTCTTTTAAGAGTAATTTTAATTACTAGTAGTAGTGGAGATATTAGTAAAAGTGTAGTACGGATTTAATCACGTACACTAGTATTGTGTTAAAGAATAACTTACGATTATTCGTTTGACAATTTATAGTTTGGAAAAGTTCTTAATAAAGTGAACTGGTGGTTTTGGTTTCTTTTGTATTGCATGAGATCATTTTGGTGATAGTTACATTAATGGTTTTATGAAGCTGGTTTGGAATGTGATTGTTGCGATAATAAATGACTATCACAGTGGAGTGATTGGTTTTTGGACAGGCAAAAGAATATTTGCTTGTATGGACGTTGTGTTGAGACGGGACGATTACCAAGAAGCTTATAAAAGAACTTGTGTAAATCAATATGGTAGGTCTGTTTTCGGAGGAGGAATTCCCAGGATAGCATGAAAATCTAAAAGGGAGTAGTTTCGGAGTATTTTGTATACTTTCCATGTTTTGCTCTCCGGAGTATTCAGCAATCTGGTTTAGATAGTTCAGTTGCTGACAATAGATATTTGCAGGCTCAGATTTCTAGCTAATCTAGTGGTCCTAGATATACACATTTTTATTGTGTTACTTGGGATGGATTGGTTATTTTACTACCATGCCAAGTTAATTGTTATGATAGGTCTGTGGTATTTACCATACTTAGTCAGGATGGGTACGTCGTTGCTATGCCACGTTCTAACGAGGTCACTAGCACTTATTTGTTCCACATGGAGGAGGAAACGGAAGAGGGGATTACTGTATCATTGGATAGCATTCCAATTGTACAGGATTTTTTGGATGCATTTTAGGAGATTCCAGGGTTGCCACCTAGTCGAGAAATCAATTTTATGATTGACTTAGCTCCAGGCTCTACGCCTATTACTAGGGCACTGTATCGGATGACACCAATGGAGATGCGAGAGCTGAGGGATTAGATTCAGCAATTACTTAGCCAGGGTTTTATCCGTATGAGTAGTTCACCCTGGGGAGCACCAGTTCTATTTGTGAAGAAGAAGGATGGTTCGCTTCGCCTGTGTATAGATTACAGGGAGTTGAACAATGTTACTATTCGTAACAAGTACCCTTTGCCCATGATTGATGATCTTTTTGATCAGTTGAAGGGAGCTATGTACTTCTCTAAAATTGATCTACATTCTGGATATCATCAACTTCGGGTCAGGGAGCAGGATGTTCCGAGGACAGCGTTTCTCACTAGATATGGATCTTATGAGTTTCGTGTGATGCCGTTTGGGTTGACTAATGCATCAGCGGTCTTCATGGAGTTAATGAATAAAGTCTTCAGGGCTTATTTGGATCAGTTTGTCATTATTTTCATTGATGATATCATAATCTATTTTAGGTCTGAGGACGATCATGCTAGACATCTTTGGATTGTGTTGTAGACGCTTCGTGAACACCAGGTATATGCCAAATTAGGGAAATGTGAATTTTGGCAGCAGGAAGTTAAGTTTCTGGGTCACGTGGTGTCAAAAAGAGGAATAGCGGTAGATCCAGCCAAGGTTTCTGCAATAGTTGAGTGGGGACAGCCTACTTTACCTACCGAGATCAGAAGTTTTCTCGGGTTGGCAGGATACTATCGTAGGTTCATCAAGGGGTTCTCGAAGATAGCGGCACTACTCACTCATTTGACTAAAAAGGGTGTACAGTTTGTGTGGGATGAACACTATTAGAAAGCTTTTGATGAGTTGAAGACTAAATTGAATTTTGCACTGGTTTTATCTACCTCACAGAGCGGGATAGAGTATCTTGTCTACACAGATACTTCCTTGCAGGGTCTTGGATGTGTTTTGATGTAGGAGGAGCGACCGATTTCGTATGGATCTCGTAAGCTTAAGCCTCATGAGCTTAATTATCTAACACATGATTTAGAGTTGGCAGCTGTAGTCTTTACCTTACGTATTTGGACGCATTATCTGTTGGGAGAGTCCTTCAGATTATTTAGCGATCACAAGAGCTTGCAATATTTGTTCACTCAGTGGGAGCTGAATATGAGACAACGCCGATGGTTAGAGTTTGTGAAGGATTATCAATTCTCTATCCAGTACCATCTAGGGAAAGCGAATGTGGTGGCCGATGCACTCAGTCGCCGACCTGTTGGTAGCCTTTCTACTCTGTTCACCACTGAGTGGAATGCTTTGAAAATGGTGGATGAGTTATCACATGCTTTCATGGCTTGCATGATAGTTACGCCTTATATTATTCACAAGGTTTTGAAGGCACAACTCGCGGATCAGTAGTGCATTGACAAAGTTACAGAGATAGCTTCCGGGGAGGTCCCATTTTACTATATTGGGACTGATGGAGGTTTGAAGTACAAAGGACGTTTAGTGGTACCTTCTGCTGACGATTTGAGGAAGGATGTGATAACTAAGACTCATCATTCTAAGTTTTCTGTTCATCTAGGAAGAGACAAGATATATCAGGATATGAAGCAGCAGTTTTGGTGGGCAGGTATGAAGAGGGATATTGCTTTATTTGTCTCTCAATGTAGTACTTGTCAGATGGTTAAGATTGATCATCAGAGGCCGCCAGGAACTCTATAGCCATTACCGATACCGGAATGGAAATGGGAGAGCATTTCTATGGATTTTGTGGAGGGATTGCCAAATTCTTTTAAGGATCACATTTCCATTTGGGTTATCGTGGATAGATTGACTAAGTCAGCTTATTTCTTGCCTATTCGGACTGACTTCACTTTGGAGCAGTTGGCGAGATTTTATATTACCGAGATTGTGAAGTTGCATGGCATTCTGTTGTCTATTATATTAGATAGGGATTCGAGCTTTGTGTCATGATTCTAGAAGAGTTTTCAGTAGGCTTTGGGTACAGAGTTGCATCTTAGCACTACTTATCATCCTCAGACTAATGGACAGACTGAGAGAGTTAATCAGATCATAGAGGATATGCTTCAGTCGTGTGTTCTTGATTTTAAGGGCTACTGGGAGGATTATTTGCCACTGATGGAGTTTGCATATAATAATAGTTTCCAGAAGACTATTGGGATGGCACCATTTGAGGCATTATATAGCCGACCGTGTCGATCGCGTGTTTATTGGATGGAGGTTGGCGAGAGCAGATTCTTGGGTCCTGAGTTCATCAAGGATACTTCTAAGAAGATTGCTCTTATTAGGGATCACATGTGCACTACCCAGAGTAGGCAGAAGAGTTATGCGGATCGTCGCACTCGTGCTTTGGAGTTTCAGGTTGGGGATCAAGTTCTACTCAAAGTGTCTCCTATGAAGGGTGTAATGCGCTTTGGGAAGAAAGGGAAGTTGTCTTCGTGATTTATCGGTCCATTCATGATTACGGATTGAGTTGGAGCTGTCGCTTATCGGTTGGCACTTCTGGATAATTTGAATCGCGTACACAACGTGTTTCATGTTTCTATGTTGCGGAAATTTCTGTGAGATGATGATCGGTATCAGCATATCAATATTGGGGAGATTGAGTTGCAGTCAGATGTAACTTATTTGGAGCCACCGTGTCGTATTGTTGACCGTCGGGATCAAATCCATCGTAATAAGGTTATCCCTTTGGTGCGTGTTTAGTGGAGTCATCACAATGAGGCTAAGTCTACTTGGGAACAGGAGGATGTCACTCGCTCGTAGTTTCTTGAAATATTGGAAGAAGGTACGAGCGAATTCTGAGGACGGAATTCCTTTTTTTAGGGGAGAAGAATATAATATCCCTAATTTTAAAAGGATAATCTCAGTATTTTATTATTTATTTTATGGCTTTCTTATTTGTTTTATTGTAAATTTTTGTTTGTTTAATTGTTTGTTTGCATTTATTATTGGATTTTATTATTTGATAATTGACTTATTTGAATTAAATGGAATTAATTGTATTCTCTATTTTATTTTCGCTAAATAAATTAAATGTGTTAATTTTTAATTTGAAATTGGTTTAATTGTATTATTGTTACTTGAAATTCTCACATGTGTAATTAGATTAAATTAGTAACAGTTAAAAGTTAGGGTTTATTTTCTTTTAGAATACACGTATGGGCCGACTAGTGTTTAAATTACATTAGGGTTCTGTCTCTAATTATATAGGGACTAGGGTTTTATTCAAGCCTATATATATATATAGAGTAGCATGTCTGTTAGGGTTAGAGAAAACCATATTCATGTACTTAGCATATTGAAAGAAAACAGTGTAAGGTTGTGAGGAAAACAGAGAGGTTATAGTCAGGGTTTTGGCTGAGGATTAAGGGACAGACGTAGGAGAAGGGAAGGTTGAGGAGTGGGAGATTGACAGTGTATCAGACATTGTCGGAAAACTTAGGAAGATGGCGACAAGGTTTTGATTCTAAAACTGCTAAGGCAAGTTCTTTTCTTCCTCTTTCCCGTTGGCTTGTGTTCTATGCACCTAGATAGTCTCTAGGGTTAATTGATCATTAACTAGAACTTACATATTTATTATGTGTCATACGGATGGTCTGTAAATGTTGAAATCAATTTTGTTACAGTTCGTGCATGTCTGGTTTCAGTTTTGTTCTTTAAGCATGTTAAGTCAATAACAATTTTAATCTCTGTAATTGATTCCAACTGCTATAAACAAACCATTGGGATGTTACTAGGTATAAATAAGACTCTTATGTTCAGTATGAAAGAGGAACAAAGGAGTTAGAATGGCTAGAGATGGAGCAGATAGGCTGAAACGAAGCAAAATAGGACAGACGACTCTTAGAGAGAGAGAGGGAGCCGGCTCTATGGAAGAGGGAGCCAGCTCCCTCATTTTCAGAGCCGGCTTTGGGGAGTCCAAAGCCAGATCCAAGGCCCTCTGAGCCGGCTCCATGTTGGTATGGAGCCTGCTCTTAAGTTTTGAGAGCAAGCTTTCTCACGGGGGATGTTTTCTGGACTTTCTTGGCGACGTTTGGATGCTTTAATTCTTTCTGAACTGTGTTATGAGTGTATTGGGGTTCTTAAGTTTATTTTCAAGTGTTATTAAAACCTCTTATTGCATGGTTTATGTCTCTTCGCTAAAGGATGGAATAGTATAAAAGTATACAATTTAGCGTACTGTTAACGGATGAAAGGAACTTAACTGCTTAACTTAATTTTAGCAATCTAATGGGGCTTTGTATGTTTATAAAACTTATTTTAAATGTATGATAGGGTCATCTATTTATTAGTTTTGATCTATGCATGCTCTGGAGGCTAATTGTTGAAATATTAAATCTTTTTCTACAATTACATGGATGATCGTTAAGTTTTTAATTGCTAAAATATTAGACAATCTTCTGCAATTATTGGGATAATAATTTTGGATTGTAAATTGCTAAACTATTATTTATGTGTTGTAATTTACATGGATATGGAGGATTGTATGCACCGGTATGGGACGGTGGCATACTAGGTATGGTTTGGCTCAAAACGCTAAGACATAACCTATTGGATTAAAGGAAAGGATTGTAAAATATTGAATCATAATTTTGTTTAAGTCAAATCGACTGAGTAAGTTGAGTGACTACCAGGATTAATTGTTGTTTGTGGTTAGGTCAGATCGACTGAGTAAGTTGAATGACTACCTAAATTTATTATTATTTGCAGTTAAGTCAGATCGACTGAGTAAGTTGAGTGGCTAACCGGATTAAGAGTCTTATGTCCGATTAACAAAGAATTGAATGACATACTCTGGTTTTGGATAGACTTTATATATATTATTATGGTACCAATATATGAGCTTGAGTCTTAGAGTCGATGGTTAGTGCGTGTATATGCAGTAGATGTGTAGCTGGCTATGATAGGTTGAGGTATACCCTATTAGGCTTAGGAACTCATGCCCACTTAGGTGCGTTTTGCATGTTTCCTTCTATTCAGGTTGAAACCCCATATATAGTCCAGTGAATGTCCTTAGTGTGGATATATATATATATATGTATGGACTAGATAGATATTATTGAGAGATCTAGGTGTATCTGCATATAGGGTCACTATATGGATTGTAGTTAGATTAAAACTTGTTCGTGGGCCTGAACCACTCTTATATTTTTCATGTAATGGACGATCCCAATCTTAAGGCTTGTTCAGCTGAGCAGAGGCGGTCATTCACTTTACCAACGACGTAGGATTTCATCCATGTTTTAGACTTGGTTTTATTTCTGGTTATTCAGTTTCAGTTGGGATTTTATTTAGGGGTCCATTAGATGGATTCCTGAGTTGTACTCTTAGAGGTTTTAGAAGGATTGGATTATTTAATCTTTATCAGTTGAGGATTTTTATAATTAGTATTTCTTTCAGCTTTATTCTATTTCATATTTCATTTTTATGTTCTGTATTCGTTTAAAAATACTTTAATTGTTTGATATTCCCTTAGGTTTGGGCCTGGGCCTGATCAACCCGTGTTCTCGGATCCGAGGGGTATGACACCATACCTTCCTCGTATAGTCGTCAATGAAAGTCATGAAGTAGTTTTTTTTCCAATGGATGAGACAGTGGCTGGCCCCAAACATCTATGTGAACTAGCTCAAGTTTCTCCATTCTGAGATCTCTATTACTTTTCTTGAAACTGACCCTCTTCTGCTTGCCCCATCATGCAACTCTCACAGAAGTCAATATCAATTGCCCGTATGCTTGGTAGTTTCCCCTTTGAGTGCATAATCTTATGCCCCCTTTCACTCATGTGACCTAGTCTTTGGTGCCAAAGGTTGTGATCTTCTTTGTTTTCTGCAACAGCTATCAACCCATAAGCACTGGTAGTTTTGTAGAGAGTACCAGATTTCTTACCACAAGCAATGGTTATTGCGCCTCTAGAAAATTTCCGTAAGTCTCTATTGTAGGTAGTAACAAAACCTTCCTCTGACAATTGTCCCTCCAAAATCATATTCTTCCTCATGTTAGGGATGTGTCTCACATCCTTTAACTTTTAAGCTCACCTATTCAATTTGATTTGCACTTCACCCTTGCCAACGATGCTACAACCAAGATATACCTTGCCAAGGTTACTCGATTCATAGCTATTAAATAGCTCTTTACTTAAAGTGCCATAAAACGATGCGTCGGAATCTAAAACCCATGACTCTGCCTTGCTATCCAAAGAGCATATCAATACATCATTTGATTCTTCTGAGACAATGTTTGCTTTAGTTTTTCTTTTAGTTCCCTTCTTTAGAAGTCTATAATCAAAACAGTAATGTCCCTTTTTTCCACAATTCCAACACTCAACGTCACTGAGATTTGTGGAATTCCTAAATTTTTGAGACTGTGTCCTTCCATTCGCTGACTTGGATATGCCTCTGTTTTTATTACAATTGCCCTTTTTCTTGTTTAAACCCTTGCCTCTATTTTCCACATTCAATGCCGAACCACTAGTGGAAATCCCTATTGTTCGCCTTCTGATTCTTTCAGTCAGAATTATGCTTACAACTTCATTAAACTTTAACTTTGTCCTCCTTGCAAAGCTACTGATCACTGTAATTATGCCACTCCAACTGTCGGGTAATTGCCCTAGAATTTGCAATGTTCGGACCTTGTCTTTGAAGTCAATATCAATAGACTCTAAATGCCTAACTATCTCATTGAATGCATTTAAATGTTCATTAAACTTACCACCTTCGACCATCTTCATGTTGAACAACTTCTTAATCAAGTGCACCTTGTTCGTAGCAGAAGCTTGTTCATACATACTAGAAAGGGTTGCCATAAGAGAATTTGTCGTCTTCTCATTCTTGATATTGAAGGTGACTAACTTTGACAACATCAATCTAACGGTGCCAAGAGCCTTCATATCAAGTAATTCCAATTCTATATCCTTTGTATCATCTGGCTTCTCTCCCAAAAGTTGATATAGATTTTTCTGAAACAAAAGGTCTTCTATTTGCATCTTTCAAAAACTGAAGTTTGTGCCATCGAACTTCTCAATCATGAATGTGGATGTCTTATCTTCTAATGCATTACTCCCACTTGAACTGACAGATCTAATTTAAAAACTTTCAAAATTACGTTAAACACCTTCTATACCCTAGGTTCTCAACCAAAAGCTTTGATACTAGTTGTTATACTTACACTACACAATCAACCGGATTTGATACCAGTTTTATGGCGAAAACGCAAAATAAACAGCATTGTTCAAAGAATAAACAAGTAATTACGAAGAATAAAGAAAATCACATACAAGAACACAAGTTATACATGGTTCACCCAAATCTTGGCGCTACATCCAATGAGCACACCAAACAAATTCACTATGAAGAAGATGAAGAATTATAATGGAGAATTTTCTCTCAATCTCTTTCAATTGCTCTCTCTTGTATTAGCATAAATTAATCAATCACACATCCTTTCTTTTTTCTTCTATCTATTTTTTACCACGCCCTAAAATCTTATTAGAGTTGATATTTATAGCCCCCAATAATTTGTCCTACAAGAAATTGCCTTTTGTACGATCCAAAACTAATAAGGAAGTTAAATCAGATCAAGAAACTGAATTTTACTAGAAACTAATAAGGAAGTTAAAACAGATCGGGGAAAAAAAAATTCTAAAATTCAGCAGTCTTGAAGTTTCTATATAATTAAATCTTCCTAAAAATATTTCATCCAATCAGACTCCACAAAAACATAATAGTATCGTCATTCTAGCGGTTTATGTAGATGATATTGTTATGATAGGGAGTGATAAAAGTGGTATTGATGACCTAAAACATTTCTTAAACAATCATTTTCATATGAATTGAGGATCGACTTGGGTCAGTCGAGATATGTTTTGGGAATATAAGAGCAACATTGCAGAAAGGAATTTGTAGATCACAAAGGAAGTATGTATGTGATTTATTAAGCGAGACATAAATGTTAGGAGCAAAATCAAATGATACTTTTATGAAATTAAGTACAAAGTTCAGTTGAAATAAGGGAAAACTTCTTGATGATCCAGGAAGATATCGAAGACTTGTTGGAAAATTGATATATTTGAGTGTGACCAGACTAGACATAACTTTTGTTACAGTATATCATATTTTAAAATACCTGATAGGCTCCTGGTAAAGGGCTTGTGTTTAAGTATTCTAAAAATATGGATATCGTTGGGTTCATAGATGCTGATTAGGCAGAAAACTAAATAGATATTAGCTAGACATTTGTGGGTGGTAATTTGGTATAATGGAAAAGTAAGGAGCAAAATGTCGTGGTTGGATCAAGTGTAAAGGCAGAGTATAGCGCAATGGCCTATACTGTTTGTATAATGATATGGATAAAATCTCTTTTATAATAGATGTGATTCTCCAAGGACAAACCTATGAGAATGATTTGTGATAATCAGATTGTTATATACATTGCTAGCAATCCAATATTTCATGAGATTGTGTGATAAATAAAAGGATACTTATGTGAGATCAAAAGATTAATTGGGAAATGTACTTATGAAAGCATTAGGGAAGTCTCATTTTTGGGAATTGTGTAACAAGTTGGGAATGATAGATATCTATCCTCCAGCTTAAGGGAGAGTGTTGGATAATAATATAATTAGTTATAAGAGTTGAGATCACTATGTAAATAATTAACTAATAATTCTAAATATATATATACCTAAACATTTAGGGTTTTCCATATTGTCTCTTTCTCCCCCTCTCAGTAACTCTCAACAATTATTCACACTATATGTTGTTTTGTAATTCTTTTTCATTAGGCTCCGTTTGGTTCGACCTAAAATATTCTTTTTAGAATTTTTTTTTTTAGATAAATTATTTTTTTATTTTTACTTTGTCGGTGTAAGGTTTACGTCAAGGTTAAGGTGGAGTCCATTGAGCGGGACATGTAAAATAATTTGCCGAAAATTGATAGATAAGTTATTTTTGTTAAACGAAGCCCTATAACATAAACTTAATGCTAGAAAAGATTGGACGCATTAAAATATTTGAAACTAAATTTAACTCCATTAATTGACTACTGGCAAAAGAAGAAAAGAAAATGCAACACCAAGACCAAAGACGGGTCTAATTGATTGTTTAGCCTTTTAGAATAATGAAAATTTCAACAACCCTTGAAGAAAAAAGAAAGTAAAGAAACAAAAAAAAAAAAAAAAAAAAATGTAAAATCCACTCAAATAATAGAAAAAGAAGGTAAAAATAAAAATTACTAAAACGAAGATAAAAGTGAAAAATTATGTTCTAAGCTAGTCGATTAGAGACATTGCACACTCAGCGTCAAGCTGATCGACTTTGAATTGCACAACTCAAATTTAAATTTATTGATTAATTTCAAAGAAGATGATTTAATTTATTAAGCTTAATATTCATCCTTATTTAGATTATCAATTACTAAAATTTCTATGGATATGGACATTACTTACTGACCTAATTAATAGATGTCTAACTTTTTAAATGGTTATGCGCTTGTTTGAGTTCTGCTCTTCGTAATTTATTAAGAAAAAAATAAAGTAATGAAATAAAATAAAAAGAACCACCATGTCCATGTAAGGTCATTATAATATGAGGTCAACACACATGTTGGACCAGCATAGCTAGCTCAATCCATAACCTCACAGGTCAATTTTGGAACAATCAATTTTGTAAAGTACGTCTTCCACATTGCTTTCCAAGGCATTGTCAGTCACGGCGTCCATGAACCAAGTCAACCCCTTTTGAGGTCCAAAATGAGGTTCATTGTGGAGTTTTAACATATTCAAAGATTATGTATTCTGCTCCGCTATAAAAGAATTGGTCATCTAATTCAAAAACCACAAACCAATCCCATTTCAAATTAAGAAATTTAAAAAAGGTGAATTTACATACAAAAATGTGCTTCGAGGTGAAGTGTTCGAAGTGTGGTAAGACCAGCTGGAGTGGCTGTGGAAGGCATGTTCTGTCGGTCTATAGCCGGATCCCAAAAGGACAACACTGTCTCTGCAAGAGCTGGCCTGGTGTCAAATTTGACGACAATGCAAGCACCGCCTATGATGCTAAAGCTTCTATCCCTGCTGCATTATCCTCTAAGAAATGAGACTCTCTCTCACTAGTTGCAACTATATTGCGTGTCACGGTCTTTTATGTATTCTCCTAGCCAAATAATTGTGTGTTGTTTCCATAGAAAAATTTAAAAGTGCTTTGTGAGTTTGTTCAGATTATCTAGTTCCTTAAGAGTTAGTTTGGTGTGCAAGAATGAAATAGAGTGGGAATGGAATGAAACTGAGAATGAAATGAGAACGAGAATGGAATGGGAATGACCATTCCATTCTAGTGTCTGGCTGCAAACATGGAATGCTGTAAATATGGAATGATGATTCTCATTCATGTGCTTGATTGAACCAATTTAAAAGTTAGAATGGAATTAATTTACATTGATTTCTTCAAATTACCCTTTATCATGAATAAAGAAATTTAACTTAAAAAATAAAATAAAATAAATTTAACAAAAAAATTAACGTAACAAATGAAATTGGGGCAAGAATAGGGCAAGAAGGCAAGAAGATGCCATGTTGAGAAGAAGGTGATCGAACAAATGGGAGGCGTCTCCGGCGGCGGTGGTAAGATAAGGGGTAGTGAGAGAGGAAGATGGAGGAAGATAAGGAAGTCGAATCTGTCTCTGGCTGTGAAGGAAGACAGCAGAGGGAGACGACGAAGGTGAAACCAGCGTTTGGGGACAAGAGAGGCAGCTGGGTTGGGTTGTGTTGTTGTGTTGTTGTGTTGTTGTGTTGTGGTCTTGTATGTTCCACCATTGAGAAAGGAGATGATGATGGCGGCAGAGCAAGACGGCTGGATTATGGAGAGAAGTATAACAGATCTGATACTGGGGACAAAGATTGTGGCAACGTCAAAGGAGTTGAAGCTGCGATCCAGACTTCTAAGGTCTCTGATCTCAACGGTGTTTCTGGATTGTTCGATAGCTTCCTTTACTTCGGCCACCTTTGTTGTCGCCATTGTTCTAGGATGTGGAAGGAACTCCGAAGTCGATGGGTTGGAAGATGTTGATGTGTTAGAAGAGAACAGAGATGGGTTTAGAAAAAAGATGATGAACAAGTTTTTTGGTCATAATTTTTTTAATCCTATTCCATGTGGGAATGAAATGCCCATTCCATTAGTAAAGAGAATGAATGACTTTGGTGGAATGACCATTCTCCGAAAATGGTGGAGAATGATGATTCTAACTTTAATAGTCCACACCAAACACAAGAATAGAAAGAAACGCATTCCATTTTCTCTGATTTGATTTCATTCACCCACACCAAACATGGCCTGAGTTCCTCTTCTTTTAAATTTTTATTTTTTTTATAATTTTTTTTTTTTATTACGTTGCATTTGAAAGTATTAAATGGAAGCCTTTAAATTTAAATTAGTATTTGGTAACATTTTGCCCTCAATTTGTTACGAGGTATTTGATGAATTGACAGGTTTAAGTTATTGCTTTTTAATTGTGCAAAATGCGACAAAATAAGCATATATATTTGTGCCTTCTCGGATTACTATATATGTGTTGAGACTCATTTTTTTTTTTTTTTGCTCACTTTTTTTGTGGATCCCAATTTTTTGTGGGCCCATAACAGTTCTGTGCCTTGTCAATTTGGGTTGCAGTCTTTGATGTGGGGCCGACTACATTGTTGTAGTGCCTCGTTAGCTTAGGCAGCTGAGCGGATACGGTAGCATGTTCCTTTTGCAACGATTCAAAAGATTTAATTAGTTAAACGGTTTATAAACAGTAGGTCAAACATGAACAAGATATGTCTAATTATCATATTTATTTATGACATGAATATAATTAAGTCAAATTTAAATTTGTTTATGTCATGTTATGTTTAAATCATATTAACACGTCATGTTAAATATTGACACCCTTATTAAACTCCAATACTTGTCCACCATAAAAAGAAAACGTTTCGATGGTTAAATTCAAAAGCCTCCCATCCAAGAGGCAAATAAAATAAATTTCAAATACAATAGTATAGCTCAAAAAATTCCATGCCCAATTGGGTGAAAGGGCTGACCCAATGAAGTATACATTCATGGAGTTCTTCCATTCGTATTTTGTATAGTCACTCTTTTGGCTACTTTGATTTTAATATAGGATAAAAATAAATAAATAAATTGTGATGTTAAAATTTTTTTGCCATTTTTCATTTTTCTGGAAATTTTTGTCATTGCAAGGCAATTTTCGTCTTTTGCTGTTTTGCGTACCGGACACTGTGGGGTGTGTCGGTTGTGTTCGAGAGTTGGTTGAGGCGTTTCGTTGAGTTCAGGACTCTTTGAAATGCAAGGTTTGCCATTTTTACATTTTTTCATTTTTCGGACCGAACAGTTCTGTGTGGGACCCGCTATTGGAATTGTGGCGTACGGGTATTTTAGTTGGGTCCATTTGCATTTCATACATTTTACTTGACGTGTTTTATGTGGGTTGCATATATATATTTAGTTTGTGTACTAAAATGACTTAATTGTGGTGCAAATAAAGGGAAAATAATTTTTTTTTTTTAGGTGGGACCCACTACCACTTTAAGTGGTCATGAGACCACATTTTTTGTCTCTATTTCTCTTTTCCTCTCCCACTGGTCCCTCTCTCTTCCTCTCAAACTTTCTTTTTCTTTTCTTTTTACTTCAAGGCTTAAAACCTTGATTTCTCCCTCAATCCTTTGTATTTTTGGAAGCCGTTTGCGGCAAATTGAAGATCATGGCAAGATCTACAAGTTGATCGGAGCAATTTCTAGTTTAGTGCACTCTAGAGAATTCAAGATTTAGGGCACAAATTAGGGGTTTTTGCTTGTCTTGAGGTAGGCGTCTCTAATTCCCAATTTCTTGTTCCTTTGTGAGTTTTTCTTCAATAATTGTTATCAAGTATGTTTAATTTGAATTGATTGCCTACAAAAATGATATAATTGTTATATTTGAAATCTATGCTCATGTGTGTTGATGGAATTATGTGAAAAACATTCTTAAGTGTTAATTTCCATGCATAAGTGTTAATTTTCATGCTTAAGTGTTTATTATCTTGTTAGAATGACTATGTGGATGCATTTCAAATTGTGTAGTAGAAATTTCTTTAATTCCTTAGAAATGGCAAAGCATGTGTTATACATTCATAGCATTGGACATATAAAAGGGCAAAGTTATTTGAAATGAAATAGAAAGGGATTTTTAGGGAGAATTTGGATAAAATGGTTTTGAGAAAACCCGGTCGCCGCGGAGTCACCAAAGGGCTGGTGTATTAATGTAACCTAGAGAGAACTTGGGGAAAACACCCTGCGTGGTTAAGCTATCTGGACCCGAAATGATGCCGCGGGGGTATAAATGGCTAGAGACAGTAGCCATGTGACAACTCTGGATTTTTAACCTAGTGTGTCCTGTGATGACCCGAACTAGATCCGAGATGTGGAAGAAAAAAATAAAACAATGGTCTCAAGAGACACAACACATCCCTAAGACACCAATATGACACTCAATGAGGTCACAGAACCCAAAGGAAACAAATGGGGAAGCAACGTTTCAAAAACGAACAAGAATGAACCTAGGGGCAAAATCATCATTTCCAACTTAAAAGTGGGTGCCACTGAGCACACCATTGTAAAGACAACGAAAAATTAATGAATTTAGACTCAAGAATCACTTGATTCGGAGTCCGGATGAAGAAGATATGGCTAACGAAAGAAGAATGGGCAAAACGGTCAAAAAGTGCAAACCCTAGATCATCTAACCGGTTAGGAGACCTTCCTAACCAGTTAAGAGGCCAAAAATCTCACCAAAAACACTGCCCATGCACATGTAACCAGTTACAAAACCCCTCATAACCGTTTACATGTGAAGGAGGCAGAATGGGCAGCCCAAAAACCTGGCAGCAGAGGTTTTTCCAGAAAAAATGGAAATTTTAGGACCAAGATAACATTTTCTGGAAAACCTCAAAGAAGAAACCCCCCTCAAAATCGAGTTTTCTACGTGACTCATGAGAAAAATCGAAAGAACTCACTGTGAAATGCCCAAAATGCCCTCCCAAGAAAACTGGTCCAGAGGGTCCAAAAAGCTGCTAAATTTAAAAACTGAGAGCTGAACTTCGGATGCAATTTCCGATGCCAAGATGGCATTTTCTAGAAAAACACGGAGAAGAAACCCCCTATAAAATCATGTTTTCTATTCAAACATATTGAAATAAGGAAATAAAACTGAATTGAAAAGTCTAGAATACGCCTAGATCAGAATATGCAACAAAAACGCAAAATGAGTCCGTTGGAGGCTCAAAACACAAACGATGAGGTTTTGCCCGGAAACGACTGTGCACACAAACGTAACTTACCTATTTAGATGGCTACAATGGTCCATGGCTTAAAAATATAGCCGATGCAAAATCTGACCCCCCAACGGGTAAAAAGGCAAAATGGACTTGGAATGGAAAACATGGAATCCAAAAATACAGAATGGAGTCAATTGACCGTTTGGCCCTTGGCCACACTTCATACAAGATTAATGAGACCCTATGAAAGAATTAAAATGGAATTCCCACACCCGATACAACTATGGTGAAGCAATGACTTGCGATTTTTCAAGGTTTTCATAGCATTTCATGAAGTTAAAAAGTTGCATAGAATATAATATACATGTCATTTGCCTCCGGCCTCATCTCATACATATCAAATACAATGAAAGAAGTGTACTTAAGTACACATTACATATAAGGAATCAAATGTACACATGTTGACGTATAAGACTACAATTGGCATTCTAAGCCAACCTTCACAAAAATGGAAGTCTCCAAGTCCACAAACCATCCAAGCATAATGAAGACCTCAACTTTGATTCTTGTACCTGAAATATGCCCCAGTATCGTAGGGGTGAGTAACATAAAGCTACTCGTAGGAAATGAGCATACATCGACCTAGTATTTAACAAATTTGTCACCTTAAGGTGAAACATGTTAAAGGGGCTCATGCCACCTAACGTCTATGTCCAAGTGAGACTCGGGGAGCATCCTAAGCTACCTTAGAGTCTAAGCAACAAGAATCATGATATACATACGTGTATGAAACGAATCATGGTTGGGATAATCCAAAGAACATAACAAGAAAAATGCTTGAGCATAGATTAACATGAATTGCATTTTCAATACAATTGAACTAGGTCTAGAGTAATCCATTCAACATGATGAAAGCATATTTGAATACAAGTTAACAAGAATCACATTATCCATGCAATTCAACAACAAAAGAGCATTTTATACAATGCGACAAGGTATAATTTCTCAAAGCCATCAACTTAGAATCTAAAGCACAAAATATCAGTAGTTGTTCATGCCACCTAACGTCTAAGTTCTAAATGAATCAATATGATCAATCCTAAGCTTTGTTAGAACATCAAAACATAATTTTCAACATCGATGCAATTTAACCAACATTGGAACTTCCAATACAACGCATAAAGCACAATTTTCTCAAAGTTAACATCCTGTAACTTAAAATAGAATGACAATTAACAAACAACAAGTTACAACATCACTTAGTTATCAACTTGAAAATGAAATGCGAAATCAAACAAAGTGGATACTTAGACGTCACGCTGGATCAGACCGACAACATAGTTACTTTAGGGTTACTAACCCATGGGTAACCTCCCTATGTGCGCACTAGACTATATAGAGGGACTATCCCCCGTATTAGAACCACGTCCTAGCCATAGTCAAACAACGACATCCCCAAGTTTCCAAAATCAACAAGTTGTGCAACAACGCATATATCAACAGTAATATGCAAGATAATCAACAATCTACTAAGCACAACCAAATTTGGAAACCTATACAATACATGCTCTAAATCCACATCTAATATAATATGATGAATGTCGAATCTTCAGTGAGCGATTCGTTACACGCTATGCATGAAAGATGTTAAATACGAAGTGTGCAAATCATTTCACAAGGCAACAATATATTCAATAAGGAAAACATATTCTCATGAGTACAAACATAGCAACTATGTTATCCAATGTTCAAAACATAACCAAATGAATATATAACAAGTCTAAGTCCATGATTTGAATATAGAAACCACTTCTAAAACACAACTAGATCATGAAGCAAATTGATAGAATTTAAATAGATAAACACAATTAAATTCTCTAGATTCTGATTCAATTCCAATTAACCTCAATTTGATACATGTTAAAAGACATGGCAAGGTCATCACCTATATCCATTCTAAAACTCAATTAAGTTGTTAGAACAACAAAGTAGAACTTTAATTAAATCGTGCTAATTTAAATCCCAAGGTTCTAAAACAACTTCAGATAGTCCCCAAATTAATATATACTAGTAAACAAGTCATGGCCAATACAAATATCAAGTTAAAACCTTAATTAAGCTAATGGGACCACGAAATAAATTTTAATTAATTCTTTTAATTAAAATCTCTAAGTTTTCAAACTTAACCAAATGCTCTCAATTTAACATATCTTAGAGAACATGCCAAGGACTAATGTAATATCACATTACAAGTTTATTTCATTCAATTCACGACCATGCGAATTAAACTTTCACTAAATTTAAATATAAAACAAAAGTTGCAATTCTCATGTAATAAATCCCAATTTAATATATGTTATACAACATGTCATAACTTGATTTAAGAACACAATACAAGTCTAATTCTTTAGAATACTAAGTAGAAATTAATTAAGCCAATTAATTAATTTCTCTAGAAATCAAAGTTGTCCAAAATTTCTCAAAATAATATATGTGAATGTCCATTTCATGATGATTGCAAATATCATATCAATTTCACAAAGTGAGCAAGCTATCATCATGTATAATTTAATTAATTTAACATTTACTAAATCTCTAGATTTCAAAGGTTATTCAAATGATCTCAAATTAATATATATCAAGGATTAAGTCATGGTCATGCCATATATCAAGTCAAAATTGGAAAACAAGCACGGTACAATTAAGTAGAATTTAGATCACATTTAAATCAATTTCTAGATCTTGAACCAAAAGTGAGCATATGAGTTGTATAAACATCAATAGCATACAAGATAGCAAGAATATAACCTAAAACACCCCCTACCTCAATTTGAGATGAAAATCCCAAAGGCCCACCAAAATAAAAGTGCTTCGAATTCGACGATACCGAGAGGTTTTGTCGGAGACAACACCGTGAACAAGAATCCGCAAGAAGTCCCATGAAAATCTCAACTTGACTCCAAACCCGAACTCAAAAAATCATTGGAAATGGATTCTAATAAGGGCAAAAGGTAGAGCACGTCGAGGGAAGCAACAAATGCTAAGGCCGAAGGATTTCTACCAAGGAAAAGTGGACCAAAGGAGGAGAGAGAAAGTGGCAGCCATGGCTGCTAGGAGATCCGGCCAAGAGAGGTGGGGAAGATTACCAAAATCTGATTTTTCATTTTAAGGCATCCTATTTATAGTAAGTCTCAAAAACTGCCCCGAAAGGGCCCCACCAGGTCCGGAAAAGTAGATTTTGAGCAAACGCACTCAAATGGAAAAAATCTATGAACAAAAAGATTCAAAATGAGAAAATATGAATAATAGAAGAAACGGCGTCAAAAACTGAGTCCCGAGCAGAAAGTTATGCCCTGAACAAGTTCGACGGCAACCGGGTCCAGAAACTCTGAAACTAAAGAAAAACGACCAGAATGGAATTCTAAGAGTCCACGACTCAACGAAATGTGAAAATGAATCTTGTATGAGGATCCAGGCTCTAGACGAGACATTTTTGCAAAAACTTTCGTTAATTGCACAATGGCCCCTACAAAAGGGTTAACTGCGAAATTGGCCCAGAATAAAAATATCCTCCAAAAGATATTTTCTTAGATGCCCCTGAAATAAAATATCTTCAAAAGATATTTACGAAAAACACCCCAAGAAATGAAAAAGATTCTGAAGAATTGTGCATCTATGCCCCTGTGGACACCGGGAGCAACTAGAGTACTTTCTTGCAAAAGTAAAGATACGTATTTCAAGGAACACTCAAGATGAAGGCACGTGAAGTAAAAAACCAACTCTGAGCATGAGAAGTGAGGTTGTGCCAAAAACTGACAAACGGAGATAAGATAAAATAGGGAAAATGACAGAATAGGGAAAAGACGAAATAGCGTATAGTGTCCCAAAAATGAAAAATGCGAAAATGACTCGATCCTCAAAGAAAGTTGTCAATTCACATGAAAGAGTCTCAGAAACCAATTCTAAGCACTCGAGATGACACTAAGCGACACGAAACAAAGCTCAGAGAAGAAAATTAAACGAAAAAAATTCATTCGTAAAATCTCAGGAAAAAGGAAAGGAAGGCAAATGACCGGGTCATTACAAGCCAATCCTTCTTTCGTATCGCTGCAGAGTCACCAAAGGGCAGGTTATATTAACATTTTATGAAATGATTGATGATTTTTTTGAAAATGGGGAGTGACATACATGGCATTGCACTCATGGAACAACATTTGCTTGTTTCGAACTTGGAATTGATGTTGTATTTCCCTGGCCTAGAATGATCTCGTTCCCCATTATCCTATTCATTGTTTGGATTCATGGGGTCACAAGAGGTATGTCTTAGGCACCACTTATTGAGCTTTATGCTCACCATATCATTTAAGATTTTTTCAGGACTCGGGAAGGAAGTTGTGGACACTGAACCATCACAAGCTTAAAGAGGACTAGAAATTTGTTTTTGTCATCTTTTATGTGTTTGGATCCATTCTTTTGTAAAATCTCAAACCTTGGCAAATTGTGATCATTTTGCAAACCATGGCCATGTATTGTAACTAGGATGTTTGACTGTATTTTGATGCAAATTTGAGGCTATGTAAATGCTTATGTTGTATGGGAGGATGATGCTATATTTTAAGAAATTAGTAATTGTTTATATCTGTGTGATGTTGTATATTTTGCTGTGAATTCGGCTTTATTTTGAGTATCAGGTGTTTTCATAAGTTGGTATATGGGTTTTATAGCATTTTTGATGTTTGAGGCTGCACATAGCAGCATCCCAGGGCCTGTCGGCCGGCTGACAAAGATCATCAACCAGTTGACAGTGTATTTCGGTTGCATTCTAGAGAGTTTCAAGGGTGTGAAGCTTGTTTCGGCCTACCAATCCTCCTCACCAGCTGACCGATGCATCCACTGCAGCAGTCCCGAGAGCATGCAAGTTTCAGAGCTGTTTCAGCCAGCCGGCCGATCCCACCTCACCAGCCGGCCAACTAAGGGTTATCATCCGGCTGACCATCCCCTTTAACCTATATTGTTTGAGTATTATTGTAAGGATGTGTCTTGGGACGTTTTGGGACCCCAAATTGACCCTTATGGCAGTTTTGGACATAGGAAGTGGAGGTTATGACCTAGCTAACCTCGGGTCCGAGTAAGGACCCCGTTAACGATACGGACCCACGGGTTTGGGTCATTACAAATTTGGTATCAGAGCAATGGTTCAAAAACCATTAGAAGGACGGGTAGAGGCCTACATAGGGTTGCATGGGAAGTTGTTTGTGTTGATTATGTGATTATTTGTTATTTGTTTTATTATTTGAATAAGCATGCTTAACTGCTTATTTATTTATGTGCTTAGATGTTTTTGTTAAGGTGTTTATTGCATAGTTTTGCATGATAAGCGTTAGTACAGCATTATTTCATTTTGATTCATCCACGGTGGACCTTAGTGTCATGTCATTGAACCATTTTCTCGTTTTATAGCACGATGTCATCACGAAGGGAACCAAGGGGTGATGGCCCTAAGCTGACAAAAGGAGATGTTGGTAAGAGCTTTAGCTTCAATCCGGCAGAGCAAAATGAAGAAGATACATTTCTTAGGAATTTGATTACCCCAAGAGATGTTTCCACCAGAAGGGATGATGTTGAAGCACCCGCTGAAGAAAGTGAAGGTTCGGCAAAACTAGCATTGAACCGTTTGTTGCAGAGTGCCTTGAAAGCAACAATTGCTACTTTTTCACAACCGGTACCACAACCAGTAGTTCAGGTAGAGGAGACGCCAGTGCAGAAACGTCTCAAGTTGATTTCTAGGTTTTCTAGGTTAATGCCAATGATGTTCGAAAGTGGTGCAGATCCCATAGTAGCGGACAACTACATGGATCAAGTAGAAACTCATTTAACCTCTATGGATGTGACGGATGATTATGTGAAAATCATCCTAGCTACTTACAAGTTTTATAAGGATGCCAAGCTTTGCTGGAAGTCAGTCACCAACCAATACAAAGTGGAGGAGATAAGTTGGGAGAAATTTAAAGAGTTGTTATATGAGAAGTACTTTTCAATTACCTAGTGGTGGGATCTAAGGGAGCAGTTTAATGACCGTATCTAAGGCAATATGTCGGTAATGGAGTACGAAAACGAATTCACGTCTCTTTCTCGCTTTGCTCCTGAGTTAGTGAGCAATGAAGTTGACAAGACGAGGAAGTTTATCTCTAGCCTTCCTTACCAAATGAGGCCGTTTATGATGGCCCAGTATTTTTAAGGTCTACTCAGAAGCAGTAGTAAGGGCTTTGATGCTTGAGGCGTAAGCTAAGGACAAAAATACAGGAAAGGAATAATGAAAATAGAAGAGGAATACAGGATCATCTTCAGAAGGACCTTCATGGAAGAGGAACAAGGGTAGTTCATCCCAGTTTCAGGGGCAGCAATTTGCATTATCCGCTCCTACCACTCCCATACCAACTGGGCATTATAAGTCTAATTATCCTATGAGATCGTCTTCAGTTTCTTCAGTTCTAAGAGCTTGTTATAGGTGTGGCTAGCTGGGCCATTTGATTCGAGACTGTCCGAATCGGGGAGCAGGCACCGGTAGTGGGAGAGGGTCACAACAGAGGCCGTCATAGTCGGTTACAGCTCAGTCAGGCTTCAGACCGTCGCCACCACCGTAGCCTGCCATGTCTTCATAGGGATCACGACTAGCTAGGAAGGATACTCCTACTATGTAAATGTAGCAGTCAGGTGTTCAAGTTGGCAGTTCTCAGGCACAGGCACCACAGGGACGTGTCTTTGCACTTACACCAACTGATGCATCTTCTGGACCACCAGTTCTCCGAGGTATCTTCCCAGTGTTTGGTTCTTGGGCTCATGTTCTCTTTGACTCTAGTGCATCTCATTTCATTGCATCATCATTTGCACTTACATCGGAGTTAGAGGTCAGTTTCATGGATCGGGTGTTATGTGTTGATACGCTAATTTGGGTTCCAGTGTCCTTGAGCAGAGTTGTGAAAGATTGTTCCATTGTGATAGCCGGACGGACTTTTGTGTTTGACTTTATCCTCTTAGAGATGACTAGTTTTGATGTCATTCTAGGGATGAATTGGTTAGCCTCATTTTGTGCTACGATCGACTGTTTCAGAGGTAGAGTTATAGTTTCCACTCCTGAGGGAGACTGTTTCTTTTTCATGGGAGATTGAAGTGATTCCCAACCTTCATCATTATATGGAATTCGTGGAAGAGGTCATGGTGATTACTTCTTGGCTATCCTTTTTGCCAAAGAAGATGATGGTGTGGAAGAGGATTACCCTACAGTTGTCCATAATTTTCTGAATGTGTTTCCGGAGGATTTAACCAAGTTGCCTCCACATCGAGAAGTGGAGTTCACTATTAATTTGATGCCCGGTACAGCGCCGATTTCTACGGCACCGTATCGTATAGCACTGGTGGAGTTAGAAGAATTGAAGAAGCAACTTAATGATTTAAGGATGAAAGATTTCATCCAATCGAGTGTGTCACTGTAGGGCGCAATGGTCTTGTTTGCTAAGAAGAAAGATGGTTCGTTGAGGTTCTGCATTGATTATCGAAAGTTGAATCATGGCACAATCAATAACAAGTATCATTTGCCAAAGATAGATGATTTATTTGACCAGTTGAGAGGGGCCAGTAGCTTCTCAAAGATTGACTTGAGGTCTGGCTATTATCAGTTGCAGGTTAGGGATGAGGATATCCTGAAGACAACGTTCCGTACACAGTATAGCGACATTCATGGACTTAATGAACCGCGCCTTTAATGACTACTTGGACTAGTTTGTAGTAGTTTTCATGGATGACATTCTTGTATACTCACGGACTCAGGAGGAACACGAGATCCATTTGAGCATTGTATTACAGATTTTGCAGGAGCGCCGATTGTATGCCAAATATGAAAAGTTTGAGTTTTGGCTACAAGAGGTGAAGTTTTTGGGGCATGTTATTTCAGAAGGTGGAGTGTCAGTGGATTCATCAAAGATTAAAGTAGTTCTGAATTGGGAACAACCTAATAGTGTGTTTGAGATCCGCAGTTTTCTTGGTTCAGCGGATTATTATCGTAGATTTGTGAAGGATTTTTCCCGTTTGGCAACACCTATGACTCGCTTGACCTGGAAAGGGATCAAATTTACATGCAATGAAGCCTGTGAGTCTTCCTTTCAAGAGTTAAAGACAAAGTTGACTACTGCTCCAGTGTTGGTGATACCCGAGCGTAGCTTGGGTTATATGATTTATTATGACGTTTCACATGATAGTTTGGAGTGTGTGCTAATGCAGTATGGTAGAGTAGTGGGTTATGGGTCTCGACAGTTGAAGACTCATGAGTACAACTACCCTACTCATGATATAAAGTTAGCGACAGTCGTGTTTGCTTTGAAGTGTTGGAGACATTACTTGTATGGTGAAAGATTCGAGGTGTTCTCAGATCACAAGAGTCTCAAGTACCTTTTCTCCCAAAAGGACTTGAACAACAGACATAGGCAATGGGTTGAATTTTTGGAAGATTACAATTTTGATTTACGGTATCATCCGGGCAAAACAAACGTGGTAGCAAGTGCCTTAAGTGAAAAATCTCGTAGGACTTTGGCCAATTTGGCCATTCAAAAATGGACGATGCTTGAAGATTTGGTAGAAATGGGGTTGCAGTGCTATGATGAGGATGGCAGTGAGTTGGTATTCTTATATAGTCTTATGGCTCATTCTACTTTGGTCGGACGAGTAATTGAGTCACAGAGACAGGATCCGAATTTGGATGCTATTTGCACTTTGATTTCCAGTGGTAAGACAGTGAAGGATTGGACTTTGCATATAGATAGAGGTCTACGGTACAAAGATTTGTTAGTTGTTCCTATAGTTTATCGTGAGGACGTCTTACAGGAATTTCACACTTCTCGCTTTGCAGTTCATCCAAGTGGTACAAAAATGTATCACAATTTGAGATGCCAGTATTGATGAACAAAATGAAGAAGGATGTTGCACAGTTTGTAGCTAGATGCCTTACCTATCAATAGGTGAAGGCCGAGCATCAGAGACCAACCGGTTTGTTGCAACCATTGCCTGTAGCGCAGTGGAAATGAGAGCAAATTGCTATTGATTTTGTGAGAGGTCTTCCTAAGTCCCAGATGGGCAATGAAGTCGTATGGGTCATCATTGATAGACTGACCAAGACGGCTCACTTCTTACCTATTAAGGCAATAGATGATGCAGAGGCACTTGGTATGCTATATGTGAAGGAGATTGTAAGGTTGTATGGAGTTCCAGTAACCGTTGTTTCATATAGGGATGCCAAGTTCACTTCGAAGTTCTAGGAAGGACTTCAAGCAACGTTTGGCTCAGCGTTGCATCTTAGTACAACATTCCATCCGTAAACAGACTGCTAGTCAGAGCATACTATCCAGATCTTGGAGGATATGCTTCGAGTATGTGTACTTGATTTGGGAGGTACCGCTTGTCGAGTTTACCTACAACAATAGTTATCAGGCGAGCATTGAAATGGCTCCATTTGAAGCGTTATATGGCAGACCTTGTAGGTCTCCAATTTGTTGGACTGAGGTGGGTGAGACAGCTGCCTTAGGACCCGATATAGTACTCGAGATATGACGACGCTGGTTTTTAGGCGAGTGAGTCAGGGATGAACTGAAAGGATGATCTGGTAACGGATCCGAAATGCGGAAGCAAGAAACAAAACAACAATCTCCCAAGGCTCAACACACCTCTAAAACACTTTGATGACCTTCCATGAGGTCATGGAACTCAATAAAATAAAGTGTAGAAGCAAGAGATCGGAAAAATAACGATTAAGCCCACAAGGGCAAAATAGTCATTTCTAAAAATATAGAATCGTGTGCTACCGAGCACACCACTGGGAAGACAGCGAAAAATTAACCAAGTTAGACCCAAGAATCACTTAATTCGGGGTCCGGATGAAAAAGATATGAAACTCCAAAGTTTCATAAAATCAAACTTTTGAGTTAAAATCAATGTGGCAAGGGTACTTTAGAAGGGATAAAATGAACTTTTAAGATAAAAATAAATGCAACTGAGCATACCATTAGATAAACAAGGAAAAGTTAATAAATCTAGACTCAAAAATCACTTGATTTGGAGTCCGGGCAAAGAAGATATGAAGCCTCAAAGTTTCAAAAAAATAGACTTCTGGGTTCAAATCAATGTGGCAACAACCTTTCTCAAAACAATGTGAGCCCTTACCACACTGGTCAAACTCTAACAATCCATCTCCAAATCTAAAGGTGACATTACAAATGCCACTAACGGTGCAATGCTCTCACCAACCCCAAACGTCAATCAATTGACTTGATCCCAAAACCGTCATCACGCAAGGAGAACTCAAAGAAAACGGCAACTAGTGACATACCAATAACAACCAAATTAATCACTACGATTGATCCCTAACATAACATCATCATCATCGATCAAAAGGACAATGCCTATCAAAACAAAATGACTGATCCCCAACACAACATCATCATCATCGATTAAAAAAACAACGCCTATCAAAACAAAAGCCAAAGCTAATTCCAGCAGAACTGCGCTCGTATCTACCCAGCACGGTAGCATGACAGTGCCATGCACCCACCTACGAAAATTGTAACTCAGAGAAACCTTCCAAAACAACCAAGGTGCCCAAAAGGTCCAAAACCTAATCATGGCCCAAAATCAACAAATCCAGTACTATGGTTGTGTCGAATGGCTCACCCCATGAGAGCCTAAACAAAAGGTGTCTCTCCACCTATCCAAAGTTAACTCTAGGTTAACAACAACCTAAACTACAATGAAACTATGACTACAATCACCATCAACCTCAACTCGTGCCTCAATAACCAATCCCGTGTCATGCCAAATATGCAACACAATCATGCATATACAAATCTAATCTAGCATACATCATATGTCATGCTCTTTACATTAGAATCAAAATAAGCTAAACAGATAGCATAACACATATAGCACGTAAGCACATAAACATGTTATCAAGCCAAAACATGTTATCATGAAGCATATTAACACGTAAAACAAAGCAACAAAAATGTGATATGCACCCAAAACCCGTCATCCCAAGGTATTCAAACCTAGGAGCTCTGATACCACCTAAAATAAAATATCTTCAAAAGATATTTACAAAAAACACCCCAAGAAAAGAAATTAATTTCAAAGAATTATGCATCCATGCCCCTATGGACACCCGGAGCAACCAAAGTACTTTCCTACAAAAGTAAAGATACGTATTTCGTGGAAACCACTCATGATAAAGATACGTGGAGTTAAAAACCAACTCCGAGCACAAAAAGTGAGGTTTTGCCAACAAAGTGACAAACGGGGAAAAGACGAAATAGGAATACGGACAAAAAAGTGAATAGTGTCGAAAAACAAAAATTGTGGAAACGACTTGGTCCTCAAAGGAAGTTGTCAATTCACGGAAAAGAGTCTCAGAAACCATTTTCCAGCACTCAAGATGACACTAAGTGATGAAAACCATCCACATAAAAGAAAAGACAATGAAAAAAATTTATCCACAAAATTTGAGGAAAAAGGAAAAGGAGGAAAATGACCGGGTCATTACAACCTTCCCACCTTAAAGGGATTTCATCCTCGAAATCCAGCCCCAACAAAATAAAATCAATCACTGGAACTACAATTCCTCAAAACTACGCCTAGCCATAACTAGGACGAGAAAACTCCATAAACAAGCCAAATCCAACAGCGATCTTTTAACACCTCTCCTAAGAGTCAACCACATCCAGGTCTCCAAAAACTAAAGCAAGTCTCCAAAAGACATTCTCAAAAGAGCATCGAGCTCACCTTATGAATCAACCAAATCCTCAATCAAATGGACACAAGTCCCCGAAAATGATCTCACACAAATCAACTCACTTTGAGCACCATAACCCCATCTCTGAAAGAAAGACAATAAGGTCAAAGACTTCACCCCCTCCATGGAAGTAAGTCGACCAAAATCCACCAAATCCTCACCAAGGACTCAAAATGACAAAAATGATCCTCATGGACCAACCAACCCCAAACAGTGCATAAGGCAACGAAGAGAAGAGACTCACTCCTTGTGAAGTCCCAAACACAGACCAAGAAAAGGTGAGAACCCTATTCCCCCCCCCCCCCCCCAAGTGTCAACACGACGAACACGAAAAGGAAATATTCTTCCCACCTTAAAGAAATGGACAGCTCAAGACAAAACAAATGTGACAAGCGGGGAAAAGATGAAATAGGGAAAAGGACGAAATAGGAATAAGGACAAAAACGTGAATAGTGTCAAAAAACGAAAATTGTGAAAATGACTCAGTCTTCAAAGGAAGTTGTCAATTCACGGAAAAGAGTCTCAAAATCATTTTCGAGCACTGAAGACGACACTAAGTGACGAAAAACCATCCACAGAAAAGAAAAGACAACGAAAAAAATTTATCCGCAAAATTTGAGGAAAAAGGAAAAGGAAGAAAATGACTGGGTCATTACACAAGACTGCTAAAAAGATTAAGCTGATAAGATAGAGGTTGCTTATAGCTTAAAGTCGACAGAAGAGCTATGCGGCTAGGTGGAGACGGTCGCTATCTTTTGAGGTGGGAGACTATATTTTTCTACGGGTTTCTGTACGAAAAGGTTTGATGAGGTTCAAGAAAAGTGGCAAGTTATCGCCATGATTCCTTGGACTGTTTGAGATCTTAGATCGCACAGGAGAGGTTGCCTACCGACTTGCTTTGCCACCGCAAATGGACAGAGTTCATAATGTTTTTCATGTGTCAATGTTACGGAAGTACGAACCGGATCCATCTCATATTTTGGATTGGGTTGATGTGGACATTGATAAGGATATCTCCTATAAAGAGGGACCAGTGCAGATCCTTGACACACGGCAGAAGGTGTTAACGGACAAGACGATACCGCTAGTGAAACTTATTTAGAGACACCACGGAGTTGAGGAGGCTACTTAGGAGTTTGAACAGGAGGTTCGCTCCAAGTACCCAGTGTTGTTTTCTTCCCCAGGTATGGCTTAATTTGGGGACGAAATCCTTTTAAGTTTGGGAGATTGTGATGTTTCCATTTTTTTTGCCATTTTTCATTTTTTCGAAAATTTTTGTCGTTGCAAGGGCATTTTTGTCTTTTACTGTTTTACATACCGAACACTGTGGAGTGTTCCGATTGTGTCCGAGAGTTCATTGGGCTGTTTCATTGAGATCAAGAGTTTTTGAAATGCAAAGTTTGCCATTTTTGTATTTTTTTCTTTTTTCGGGCCGGACAATCCCATGTGGGACCCACTACCGAAATTATGATATACGGGTATTTTAGTTAGGTCCATTTGCATCTCACACATTTTACTTGATGTGTTTTATGTGGGTTGCATATATATATTTAGTTTGTGTATTAAAATGACTTAATTGTGGTGCAAAATAAAGGGAAAATAAATTTTTGGTCTCCATTTCTCTCTTCCTCTCCCGTTGGTTTCTCTCTCTTCCTCTCAAACTTTCTTTTTCTTTTCTTTTTACTTCAAGGCTTTAAACCTTGATTTCTCCCTCAATCCTTGGTATTTTTGGAAGCCATTTGCGGCAAATTGAAGATCACGGCAAGATCTACAAGTTGAGCAAAGCAATTCTTAGTTTAATGCACTCTAGAGAATTCGAGATTTAAGGCACAAATTGGGGGTTTTTGCTTGTCTTGAGGTAGGGGTTTCTAATTCCTAATTTCTTGTTCCTTTGTTAGTTTTTTTTCAATAAATGTTATTAAGCATGTTGAATTTGAATTGATTACCTACAAAAATGATACAATTGTCATATTTGAAATCTATGCTAATGTGTGTTGATGGAATTATGTGAAAAACATGCTTAAGTGTTAATTTCCATGCCTAAGTGTTTTTATTTTCATGCTTAAGTGTTTATTATCATGCTAGAATGACTATGTGGATGCATACCAAATTGTGTAGTAGAAATTTCTTTAATTCCTTGGAAATGGCAAAGCATGTGTCATACATTCATAGCATTGGGCATGAAAAAGGGCAAAGTTATTTGAAATGAAATAGAAGGGATTTTTGGGGAGAATTTGGATAAAATGGTTTTGAGAAAACCCGGCTACCATAGAGTCACCAAAAGGTCGGTGTGTTAATGTAACCTAGAGAGAACTTGGGGAAAATACCCTAGCGTTGTTGAGCTATCTGGGCCCCAAATGACGCCGCTGGGGTACCAAGGGTTAGGGACAGTAGCCAATCCTTCTCTCGTGTCATTGCGGAGTCACCAAAGGGATATTAATAGTTTGTGAAATGATGGATGATTTTTTTGAAAATCGGGAGTACAATACATGGCATTGCATTCATGGTACAACATTTGCTTGTTTTGAACTTGGAATTGATGTTGTATTTCCTCGGCTTAGCATGATCCCGTTCCCCATTATCTTATTCATTGTCTGGATTCATGGGTCACAAGAGGTGTGTCTTAGGCACCACCTATTAAGCTTTTATGCTTACTGATCGGTTGATCGACTATACATCAACCTTCGCAATAGCACGAATCATTGTAAAATAGGGCTATTGATCGGGTAAGTCGAACCACTGGGACTGCGCTAGTCTTAAGGCAACCTAAGTGTCTAGAGTCATTTTAGAGTGACAAGGGGTATTCATAGAGGGTTTGTTTTGTTTGTCACTAAACTAAAAATTCAGAATGCATACAACAATAAATTGAAGGAGATTAAAAGAGAAGATTTAGAGAAGGAAGTCTAGGGAAGTGAATCCACTCCAAACCTCTACACAAGCTAATTATATGATTGATTTGGGGAATTAATGTAGAAATGACCTTGATGAATAGCAATTCATGACTACTATATCATCTTCAAGAAATTCAATTAATTAAAATGTAAGAACAACCTATCAAAGCTCCACATGCTTAAATTACCTAAACTATGGTGCAATCCTCAACATGCTCACTAAGCTAGAGATTGTCAAACAAGTAATCAATTGATGAGAGCACATGATAACAAGTCAGAAGGTTAATCCATCAAAAGAAATTCTTAAGCAATGAATTAACAAGCTACTCAAAATCATGCCATTAAAACCATTCCATAGTCTTAGCTCCATTGTCACTATGAAACTACAAGCCATACAACCATGAGATTAAATCATCTAAGACAAGAGTATTTAATGCAACATGATCTTTAGAACATTAAAACATCCATTACATTATGTAACATGCTCTAGATTATGGAACTAGTCAAATACACATTTCATTCCCCAAAATAAATCAAAAACTAGACATGCTTACAAGGAGGAGTTTCATCACCTCCCTAGATGGAGGTTTAGTTATCCATGGATACAAAAATGGAAGAAGAAGAAGAAGACTCCATCTCCATTTTCGAGCTTCCTTCTTGAAGCTTCAAGAACTCCTCCTCCTTGCTCTCTTCTCTCTCCTCTATCTTCCCCAAAATGAAGCTTAATGATATATGTGGCTCTCCCCTCTTTATCTAGATAAGAAATCCACCCAAAAAGCCCTCTCTCTCCTCCAAGAAACATCCCCAACCAACTCATAAAGGAGAGCTTCCAAAGTAGGTAAAATCTGAGCACAAGTGGGCTGAGTCGTGTAGAATTCTGCCCTAATTTCGAGTGCTCGAAATAGGGCCTCGAGCACTCGAAAATTGGGCAGAATGCCCTATGCTTGGTTTGCTCCGCCCGGACCTACTTTGGTAAAATGGCCATAACTTTGCGCTCCGAACTCCGAATGATGAACCGTTTGAAGATTTAGAAAGCTGATTCAGAGTTCTAAAAACTTTATGTTTTGGTGGAGATCCAAATCTCAAGGATGGTTGGTCGAAAATAAAGATGAAGGCAGAATTTCATTGCTGCCAGGCAGTTCTGCGCACCTCTGGTAAAAATGCCATAACCTTCTGCTCCGAGCTCCGAATGACAAACCGTTTAAAGATTTAGAAAGCTAATTCAGAGCTCTAAATCTTTCATGTTATGATGGAAGTCCAGTTCTTGAGTTTTCTAGGTCAAAATGGCAAGCAAAGTCCTGACTCCACTGTCAATCTCGTGAAGCAATCTGCCCTAATTTCGAGCACTCGAAATAAGGCCTCGAGCACTCGAAAATTGGCCAGAATGCCCTATGCTTGGTTTGCTCCGCCCGGACCTACTTTGGTAAAATGGCCATAACTTTGCACTCCGAACTCCAAATGATGAACCGTTTGAATATTTGGGAAGCTAATTCAGAGCTCTAAAAACTTCATGTTTTGGTGGAGATCCAATTCTCAAGGATGGTTGGTCGAAATTGAAGAGTAAGGCAGAAATTCATTGCTGCCAGGCAATTCTGAGCACCTATGCTAAGAAGATCATAACTCTCTGCTCCAAACTCCAAATGACAAACTGCTTGAAGATTTGGAAAGCTGATTCAGAGCTCTAAATGTGTAATGTTATGAGGGAAGTCCAGTTCTCGAGTTTTCAAGGTCAAAATGGCGAGCAAATTCCAGGTTCCACTGCTGCCAGAAATTCAGCATTGTGACCTTTGATGTTCAAAACTCCACAAAGCATCCTTCTTGCTTCTTTTTGGCCAATGAACCTGAAAATATGCAAAAACGTGCATATGAAGGTAATCTACATAATTAAACAAACAATGGACTTAAATAATGCAATTAAGGGCGCTTGAATATGCAATATTCGGCGCTTATCACACCCTCAAACTTACATTTTGCTAGTCCCTTAGCAAAACCAAAATGAATACTTCAATGAAAAGACAACCATGGGCATGCTACTACAAAAATATCATCCATGGTAAAATGAGATAGATACATAGCTCAAATACAACTTGAAACAGACAAAAACTGGAGATGGGGTCATTGGGAAAACTACCTTGCATATATGAAGCATTGATACAAAAATTGGCTAAATACATTTCCACATACATGCATCAACATCAAAGTCTATATAAATAACTCAATTATCATCTCTTGAATGGAAATCAACTCTACCTTCAGTGAAAGTGAATTGGATTCTCAACATGCGGCTTTTACTTTCTTTTCCAATTCCAAAGCACAAGTTTTCAAATTATTGAATTCCCCTTTAAATGAGGTCCCTAAGGCATGATTTTATTTACAAGACAACTTTTATTGCTTGTTGATAATTTATTGCAACTCATAAGCGAAACATAGAATGGTTATGCAATGCTAAAGTCCTTTAAGCTTTCTAACCAACCTATGTAGCAAGCGTTAGGCCAACAACTCCCAAACCAGATGGCTTTAGGGTGTTAAGTATAGAGACACTCCAAAGGGCTTAATAGCTCAAGTTGGAAAGGCTACGAACTCTAGCGAACCATGTTTATTACAATTTTTTTGAATGACCGTGCAATGTTTAAGTCCTTTAAGCTTTCTAACCAACCCTTGTAGCAAGCGTTAGGCCAACATCTCCCAAACCAGACGGCTTTAGGGTGTTAAGTGTAGAGACACTCCTAGGGCTTAATAGCTCGAGTTGGAAAGGCTACGAACGTCAACTGGTCATTATTTTCTTTCCTTCTCAGTTTTTTTTTTTTTTTTTTTTTTTTTTTTTTAGATTCATGCCAAAAGTATTCATCCATTAGGTTCATCAAATCAGATTAACTAGGCCAAGGTCAAGGTTGATCAAGTTGCATGCCTCACAGTTAAGTTTCCAATGTGCATCTGTGCATTGTGAAGCTTATAGGAGTGTAAATCTAGCAAAAATCTAATTGAGACATTTATACAGACTAATTTGAATCTACATGATCATTTCAACTCAAATTTTCTTTATTTTCAAAAATTTCAATTGCTTCTATACACAAGGTATTAAACATATGCTTCATCCCCAACAAGTTCAAATCATACTATCATTGCTTAGCAAAAATGTGAAACCAAAAATGTCCTATTGCACCCCCAAAATTGAATGTCACATTGTCCTCAATGTGTGAAGACAAGTGAAACAAAAATAAGAGCAAAGAAGGTAAAAGAACAATATTACCAAGTAGAGTGACGAATGCAAAAATATCCATCGATGTAAATGCGCAAACGCGTCCCCCAAACTTGGACATGAAGATCTATCAAAACACAATTAAAATATACATGGAAAAGCATAGGGCTCGTAAGAAAAATCAAAATAGAATTAAAAACACTAACCTGAATTGTAGTGCAAGATAAAAATCCAAACAAAACACAAATGCAGACATTAGCCACAAGTGTAAAATGGATAGCAAAAGAATGCCAAAAGTGTGCCATTTTTTTTTTTTTTTTTTTTTTTGAATGGCATGCATGAGGGTGTTGTAGAGGAATTGAGGATGGGGTTGATTGAGTGTGAAGGGTGGTGGGTGGTTAGAGAGTGAAGGTGCCGAGAGAGAGATGGTGGCATGCATGGTGGGGTGAGGTGAGGAAGTTTGGTGAGGTTAGTTGGATGGTTGGGAAAAAAGAGGATGACGAGAGGGGCATGCATGGGGGTTGCATGGTGTTGGTGTGTGTAGATGCCGAGAGAGAGAAGGCTTGTGTGAGGGTTGGTTGGTGAATGAGAGAGCGGTGAAGTTTGGGGTGGTGGTCGGTTTGGTTGGTGTGTGCATGGTGTTGATGTGAATGGTTGGGATTGTGTTGGGAGGGTGGCCGTGGAAGGCATGCATGGTTGAGGATGATGAGGGGTTGCTGAGAGTTTAGGGTGTGGGTTGAGGTGGTGGAAGTTAATGGTGCATGTAAGATGCCGAGAGGGTGGGGTTGGTGTTGGAAGCTAAGGGAAATGAGGTGTGGGTTGCTTGGGTTGCATAAGGATTGCATGGTGGATGAGATAGAGAGATTGGTGATTGGGTGTGTTGAATGAGAGAGAGAAAAGGTGGAGGTTGGTTGGTTTTGGGTTCATGCATGGGAGGTGGTGAGGGTGGTGTTTGGCATGGTTGGGGAGGGATGAGGGTTGGATGCCGAGATAGAGAGAGGTTTGGAGAAGTTGAGGAGGTTGGTTGGTTGCGAGAGGGAAGTGGGTTGTGGTTTGTGTAGGTTGAAGAGAGTGGTTCGAGCACTCGAGCTAGGAGCGACGAGTGCTCGAAAAACAAGCAGAGGGCTCGGCTGTTGTGGGATGGTGTTGGTTTGCATGGTGTTAGGATGGTGGAGTTAAAGTTTTGAGAGCACTCGGCATGCATGGTGAGAGTGGGCTAACAGCTGCGAGCACTCAAAGCTTGGCCTTCGAGTGCTCAAATTGGAGACAGTGGCTGCGGGATGTTGGGTTGAAAATTTAGAGCACTCTAAATGGAAGCTAGAGTGCTCTAAATGAAGGCAGTGAGCTTGGGATTGATGGTTCACATTTAGAGCACTCTAAATGGGAGCTAGAGTGCTCTAAATGAAGGCAGTAGCTTGGGATGAGATTGGTTCACATTTAGAGCACTCTAAAATGGAATTAGAGTGCTCTAAATACAAGCAGCAGCCTCGGAATGATGGTGGAGAAGTTTAGAGCAATCCAAATGGAAGCTAGAGCACTCCAAACTTGGGCAGTGAGCATGCAAAATTGGTGTGGTAATTTGGAGCAATCTGAATAGGATTTGGAGGGCACGAAATTGGCTCAGTAGGCTAGGGGGTGAGCTCGGCTGTGAGGACTGAAGCAAGGAGTGAAAGGGAAAACATGCAAGACAGTGAGCACCATAGAAGTTGAATTTGTTGCAATGGAATATGGAATGTGAGCAACATGGAAATGGAAGCTGTTCAAAATGGAGTCCATGCATGGAAATTCCATGCATTTGCATTTGCAATCTCATTCCATGGGAGACAGTGAGCACTATTGCATGCATTTTCATGCATTTTGATGCATTTGCAACATCATTCTAGGAATTTTGCAAGTTGGCGACTTGGAAACAATAAAATTTTGCATGTCATTCCCATGGAATGGAAGAATGTCTGAAAATTTTCAAATTGTCTCATAATGCTTGAATGTACTGAAGAAAATTTTCAAATTGCATCATCTTTGGAAAATTTCCAGACTTTGAATGAATTTGAAAATTTTGGAATTTTTGAATATATCTTCAATGCAACATCACACAATTCATGGAAAATTTTTAAAACTTGCAATGTCAATCCAATACATGGATTAATTTTTTGAAAATTCTTCAAACTTTGCAATTGTGCACCAATGCTTGGATGAATGTAGAAAATTTTTAAACTTGGCAACTTTTCTCTAATGCATGGAATTTTTTTTTTTTTAAAAAAAAACTTGTCAACCTCAATCCAATGCATGGATGGACTTGTGCAAAAAAAAATTTCAAAAGCTTTGCAATTGCAGGGATGGAAAAATTGCCAAGCTCTAAGCTTCAATGCAATGCATGGAAAATTTTGAAATTTTTTCAGACTGAGCAATTTTTCCCCAATGCTTGGATGAATTTAGGAGAAAAGAAAAAAAAATTGAAATTGCACATCATCTCAAATGCATGGAAATTTTTTTAAAACTTAGCAACTCCATTTTAATTCAATGCATGGAAAAATTTAAACTTTGCACTTCATCTCAAATGCATGGATGAAATTTGGGAAAATTTTGAGACCTTGCAACTACTCTCTACTGCATGAATGAATTTAAGAAACTTTTCAAACTTTCGCAACATCACACAAATGCATGGATGATTTTGAGGAACCATGATCCAACAATGCATTGAAGATGAGAGGCTATGTATGTGAGTGCCATGTCGAAAGTCCGAGAAAATTGTCTAATAGAGCCGGAAACTTGCGGGAATGAAAACAGGAGTTGAGAAGGTCTAATAAGCCGGTCTAAAATTGTGAAACACAATTGAAGAGCATTCCAGAAAAATCAAATTTTTGGCTTTTCGAAACCATTTCCCGGAAAATTTCAAGGCTCAGGCAATTGAAAGAAGGGAAGCTTGGAAATTGAAAGAATTGCTTCCCATGAGTGCTAAATTTAACGTCGATAGCTAGACGCACCGAGATCAGGTTAGTCCTCATCACCCTATACCATGTCTCTCAAGAGATTCAAGCTTCTCGAAGTAAGATAATTCTTTTAAAAGCGAAGGAGGAAGAGCTTGAAGACAAAAGTGGAAAAGAGGTAGCGGAAAGACCTCAACCCACTCTTTATCCTCAATGAAGAACTTTGGATTATGGGGCTTATTTGGATTATGGGAAGATGGATTAGGTGAAGGTGAACTAAGCAACGACTTATGAAGGGTCATATTGAGCACGGGAATGCTCAACAAGTTATCCTTCAAACTTTCAACATCCTCCTCACACTTATCCGGCGGTTCGGGCTCAATAGCTTGAGATAACTCAGGAGAAGGAATGAGAGGAAGTGCAAGCTCCCAAGAGAGGGATACATTTGATGTTGACAAAGGAAGAGAATGAATAGGAGGAATATCAAGCAAAGAATTGACCTCGCAAACAGAATTGGCAACATCAAAATCCTCATAATTAAAATGAGCTAAGCATGTTTTTAGAGGATCCTCCATTAAAGGAGGTGCATCAAGCAAGGGATTATGTAGGGGCTGCGCTGGATTTTTATAGGATACAATCTCATCATCATTAATTTCCTCATTTTGAACCACAAATTCTTCAATTTTTTGTGTGGCGACAATTTGATCTTCACCCACTATTTCTTCATTTTCACATGCGGTAACCACTTGAACATTCTCGTGATGAAAATTACTAGAAGTAAACTCATCATTCATAGAATTCTCTTTTGGATTGACCACAAGTTCAATTGGAAATTCTTCTTCCTTTTCCTGATTTAGAACATCAACCATTTGTTGAATTTAGGCTATCTGGTCATCTAAATCAACTCTAGATTGGGAATGAGAATAGGTGGTGGATTGCATGCTAACAATGTCATCCAACATTTGCTTGTTGGACTCCATCATTTGCGTATGCATAGACTCTATCATTTGTTCGTTGGCAGCTATTAACTTATCCAATGGAGACGGTAGAAAAGGAGAAGAAGAGGGCTGGAAATAATGATCAATGGGTTGAAAATTAGAGTGAAAATGTTGCCCAAGAGATTGTGGGGCTGAATTTCCTATGTCATGCCACAAGAAGTTTTGATGATCTCCTGAACCCGAGTTATAACCATTGAAGTATGGATCCCTACCCGGTTCAGAGAAATTTGCATTTGGTTGCTCTAGATAAAAATCTGAGAATTGTCTCGTTGGAAGACAATCTCTTGTATGATGTGTATTACTAGAGCAAAAAGCACAAAACGCATGTGGTGTGTAGAATTGAGTTGAGAGATAATTATCCTCCATCTAGGAGTAATTCAACAACACACAAAGCAATCAATACAACACTTCATCACCATAACCTCCACATATGATATTCCCTTTCTCCTCAATTATCAAGACAAAAATTAAATTGGCCACGACAAGGACCGATGCTTGAACACGAAATTTAAACAGGATAAGAGCCTCAACAAGGGCTTCACAACTAAACTAAAACTAAATTTAACACATGCACAATATTCACAACTCGAAACTAGAAGTCACGAGACTTACCTGGGGTCCTCTAAACTTACAATTTGCTAGCATTCCCACGGCGAGCTTCGAGTCCCTAGAATCTTACAACACTTAAAACACAAAGATAGTCAAAACACACAAGGAATATTCACAAGACACAACATTCACAATCAAACTAAAATTAACCCTAAACTTTGGTTGCTAAACTGTTTGCAGTCCCCGGCAACGGCGCCAAAAATTGATCGGTTGATCAACTATACATCAACCTTCGCAATAGCACGAATCATTGTAAAATAGGGCTATTGATCGGGTAAGTCGAACCACTGGGACTGCGCTAGTCTTAAGGCAACCTAAGTGTCTAGAGTCATTTTAGAGTGACAAGGGGTATTCATAGAGGGTTTGTTTTGTTTGTCACTAAACTACAAATTCAGAATGCATACAACAATAAATTGAAGGAGATTAAAAGAGAAGATTTAGAGAAGGAAGTCTAGGGAAGTGAATCCACTCCAAACCTCTACACAAGCTAATTATATGATTGATTTGGGGAATTAATGTAGAAATGACCCTGATGAATAGCAATTCATGACTACTATATCATCTTCAAGAAATTCAATTAATTAAAATGTAAGAACAACCTATCAAAGCTCCACATGCTTAAATTACCTAAACTATGGTGCAATCCTCAACATGCTCACTAAGCTAGAGATTGTCAAACAAGTAATCAATTGATGAGAGCACATGATAACAAGTCAGAAGGTTAATCCATCAAAAGAAATTCTTAAGCAATGAATTAACAAGCTACTCAAAATCATGCCATTAAAACCATTCCATAGTCTTAGCTCCATTGTCACTATGAAACTACAAGCCATACAACCATGAGATTAAATCATCTAAGACAAGAGTATTTAATGCAACATGATCTTTAGAACATTAAAACATCCATTACATTATGTAACATGCTCTAGATTATGGAACTAGTCAAATACACATTTCATTCCCCAAAATAAATCAAAAACTAGACATGCTTACAAGGAGGAGTTTCATCACCTCCCTAGATGGAGGTTTAGTTATCCATGGATACAAAAATGGAAGAAGAAGAAGAAGACTCCATCTCCATTTTCGAGCTTCCTTCTTGAAGCTTCAAGAACTCCTCCTCCTTGCTCTCTTCTCTCTCCTCTATCTTCCCCAAAATGAAGCTTAATGATATATGTGGCTTTCCCCTCTTTATCTAGATAAGAAATCCACCCAAAAAGCCCTCTCTCTCCTCCAAGAAACATCCCCAACCAACTCATAAAGGAGAGCTTCCAAAGTAGGTAAAATCTGAGCACAAGTGGGCTGAGTCATGTAGAATTCTGCCCTAATTTCGAGTGCTCGAAATAGGGCCTCGAGCACTCGAAAATTGGGCAGAATGCCCTATGCTTGGTTTGCTCCGCCCGTACCTACTTTGGTAAAATGGCTATAACTTTGCGCTCCGAACTCCGAATGATGAACCGTTTGAAGATTTAGAAAGCTCATTCAGAGCTCTAAAACTTTATGTTTTGGTGGAGATCCAAATCTCAAGGATGGTTGGTCGAAAATAAAGATCAAGGCAGAATTTCATTGCTGCCAGGCAGTTCTGCGCACCTCTGGTAAAAATGCCATAACTTTCTGCTCCGAGCTCCGAATGACAAACCGTTTGAAGATTTAGAAAGCTAATTCAGAGCTCTAAATCTTTCATGTTATGATGGAAGTCCAGTTCTCGAGTTTTCTGGGTCAAAATGGCGAGCAAAGTCCTGACTCCACTGACAATCTCGTGAAGCAATCTGCCCTAATTTCGAGCACTCGAAATAAGGCCTCGAGCACTCGAAAATTGGCCAGAATGCCCTATGCTTGGTTTGCTCCGCCCGGACCTACTTTGGTAAAATGGCCATAACTTTGCACTCCGAACTCCAAATGATGAACCGTTTGAAGATTTGGAAAGCTAATTTAGAGCTCTAAAAACTTCATGTTTTGGTGGAGATCCAATTCTCAAGGATGGTTGGTCGAAATTGAAGAGTAAGGCAGAAATTCATTGCTGCCAGGCAGTTCTGAGCACCTATGCTAAGAAGATCATAACTCTCTGCTCCAAACTCCAAATGACAAACTGCTTGAAGATTTGGAAAGCTGATTTAGAGCTCTAAATGTGTAATGTTATGAGGGAAGTCCAGTTCTCGAGTTTTCAAGGTCAAAATGGCGAGCAAAGTCCAGGTTCCACTGCTGCCAGAAATTCAGCATTGTGACCTTTGATGTTCAAAACTCCACAAAGCATCCTTCTTGCTTCTTTTTGGCCAATGAACCTGAAAATATGCAAAAACGTGCATATGAAGGTAATCTACATAATTAGACAAACAATGGACTTAAATAATGCAATTAAGGGCGCTTGAATATGCAATATTCGGCGCTTATCACTTACCCTATCATTTAACATTTTTTCGGGACTGGGGAAGGAAGTTGTGGACATTGAACCATCACAAGCTTAAAGAGGACTTGAAATTTGTTTTTGTCATCTTTTATGTATTTGGATCCATTCTTTTGTAAGGTCTAAAACCTTGGTAAACTGTGATCATTTTGCAAGCCATGACCACGTATTGTAACTAGGATGTTTGATTGTATTTTGATACAAATTTGAGGCTATGTAAATGCTTATGTTGTATGGGAGGATGATGTTATATTTTGAGAAATTAGTAATTGTTTATATCTATGTGATGTTGTATATTTTGCTGTGAATTCGGACTTGTTTTGAGTATCCAGTGTTTCCACAAGTTGGCATATGGGTTTTATAGCATTTTTGATGTTTGAGTCTGCACGTAGCAGCATCCCAGGGCCTGTTGGCCAACTAACAGTGCATTTTGGTTGTATTCTAGAGAGTTTTAAGGGTGTGAAGCTTGTTTCGGCCAACCGATCCTCTTCACCAGCCGATTAACGCATCCACTATAGCAGTTTCGAGAGCATGCAAGTTTCAGAACCGTTTCAGCCAGCCTACTATGTAGGTCAACCGACCGATCCCACCCTACTAGCCAGCTGACCAAGGGTTATCAGTTAGCTGACCATCCCCTTTAACCTATATTGTTTGACTATTTTTGTAAGGATGTGTCTTGGGACGTTTTGGGACCCCGGATTAACCCTTATGACGGTTTTGGACACAGGAAGTGGAGGGTATGACAAAGTTGACCTCGGGTCCTAGTAAGGACCCGGTTAACTATATGGACCCACGGGTTCGGGTCGTTACAGAAATCCTCAACTATTGGCCAACCAGCCACAAACTCTCCCTCAATTACAAAAGTTGCAAAAAAAACTCCCGAAACTATCTAATTTTGTTGCAAAATGCTCCTCCGGCAAGTTTTCGATTAAATCTTTTAACTACAAAGACAACCATTTTAACTACACAATCTAAAGTATTTGCAGAGATCCATCACCCATTTACTAATTTGTGTCATATTTGCATTAATGATACCAAATTCACACCTCAATCATAAAACAACACAATGAAGTTCAAATATTTATGCAAGAAAAGAACACATAGACATAATGTATGTGTGCCTAGTTATGTGAGTTTATGCAGCGTGAGATTTAGAAAGTTTTGTATTTTTAACAACAAATTTGTGTCTTTCTAACTTTACTTATTTTAGCAATTAATCAATTAATCACATGCAAGATAAAATAAAGCAAAGTAATAGAGTTAGAGATGACACCAGATTTTTTAGCGAGGAAACCCTAATTGGTAAAATAGACAAACTGTTTGCACGGGAAAACCTCATGGACCGTGCAGTCCAAAGTAAACCAATCCACTATATTTGAAACAAAGTATAGTGAACTTTGACTCAGGCTCACACCCTATTGTTCTACCAAACACCAATCACTGACAATCCTCTGGCTTTGTGATGTCCCGTCCAAAAACACTTGACCTTAGGCTTACTTTTGATCTCTGTAGAAGGATTGCTGGTAGATCAAATAACACTTCTCGAATGCTTTGACCCTTTCAAAGAGTGATCATTTCACTTCTGTTCTTTAATATCTGAATTCGATGTAGAAGTATATCTATTTTTCTCTGATCATTGTAGATGCAAGACTTTGATCACGATCAGGATTTGAACAAACATTCTAAACTCACTTTTGTGTTTATATATGTGTTCTAGAAAGAATGACAGAAAAATTAACTTTAATTTTTGGCAAAAATATCTCTCTAAGGGTTTTATGAATTATGAAGTTGTAGTGCCAAAGCCATATCAACCTATATGAATATCAAGGTTTATATAGAATATTCAAAGACCTAATCATGAATGGGGCATAATATCTATGTTCCAATTGAATCTATGGGATCAATCCTAAACTACATTAGAACATCAAAATACAAATTACAATTTTAATGCCATCTAACCAACATTAGAACTTCTAATACAAAGCGTAAAGCATGATTTCTCTAAGTTAACATTTGCAACTTAAAATGGGAAATCAACAAAGAAACAACAAGTCACAACATCATCTAGTTATCAACTTGAAATGAAATGCGAAATCAAATAAAGTGGATACTTGGATGTCACGCCGGATCAAACCGACAATGTGGTTACTTTAGGGTTACTAGCCCATGGGTAACCTCCTTATGTGCACACTAGACTATATAGAGGGACTATCCCCCGTACTAGAACCACGTCCTAGCCATAGCCAAATAACGACATCCCCAAGTTTCCAAAATCAACAAGTTGTGCAACAACGTATATATCAGTATGTATATACAAAATAATCAACTATCTACCATGCACAACCAAATTTGAAAACCTATACAATACATGCTCTAAGTCCACAACTAATATGATATGATGGATGTCGAATCTTCAGTGTGCGATTCGTTACATGCTATGCATAAAAGATGTTAAATACGAAGTGTGCAAATCATTACACAAGGCAACAATATATTCAATAAGGAAAACATATTCTCATGAGTATAAACATAACAACTATGTTATCCAATGCTCAAAACATAATCAAATGAATATACAACAAGTCCAAGTCCATGATTTGAATATAGAAACCACTTCTAAAACATAACTAGATCATGAAGCAAATTGATAGAATTTAAATAGATAAACACAATTAAATTCTCTAGATTCTGATTCAATTCCAAATAACCTCAATTTAATACATGTTAAAGGACATGGCATGGTCATCACCTATATCCATTCTAAAACTCAATTAGGTTGTTAGAACAACAAAGTAGAACTTTAATTAAATCATGCTATTTTAAATCACAAGGTTCTAAAACAACTTCTAATAGTCCAAAATTAATATATGCTAATAAACAAGTCATGATCAATACAATTATCAAGTTAAAAACTTAATTAAGCTAAGGGGACCATTAAGATTTTAATTAATTCTTTTAATTAAAATCCATGAATTTTCAAACTTAACCAAATGCCCTCAATTTAACATATCTTAGAGAACATGCCAAGGACTAATGTAATATCACATTACAAGTTTATTTCATTCAATTTTCGACCATGTGAATTAAACTTTCACTAAAGTTAAATATAAAATAAAAGTTGCAATTCTCATGCAATTAATCCCAATTTAATATACGTGAACAGCCATACCAAAGCCTAATTTTCTAGCATGCCACAAATTAATTCCAAGTTATATATCACCATGAGGATTAAATCTTAAACAAGGAAATTAATTAAATAAAAGGTTTCAAAACCTCACCGAATATTCTAAATCAAATATATGTGAAGCTATATGGCATGTAATTCAAGAATATCAAGTTGGAATTCAAATAGAGTGAATAGTGCACTCGGGACAAATTACTTAATCAAGTTAATTAATAATTACTAATTTTTTAAAACAATTCCGATTTCTCTCAATTTAATCTATGTTGAAGAGCGTGCTAGGGCCTAATATAATATGCTAACACATATTGATTTCAAGCTAGTTAAGGCCATGTGAATTAATCTTTCACCTAAGATAAATATTAAATAAAAGCTTTAGTACTTATTTAAATGCTCTAATTTTAATACACGACAATGAGCATATCATGGGGCAATATAATATCATGCTACATGTTTAAACCAAGTCACGAGAAACCGGGAAAATTAGATCCAGTACAAGAAAAATAAATAATAAAATCTCTAGATTTTATATTTAATCGTGCAAACAAGTAGTATAAGCATCACAAGCATGCTATATAACAAGAATTTAAATCTAGAATATCCCCTACCTCAATTTGAGATGAAAATCTCAAATCCCCACTGAAAAAAAAGTGTCTCGAATTCACCGAAACCGAAGGGTTTTGTCGGGGACAACACGATCTATATGAATCCGAAGGAAGCCTCATGAAAATCACAACTTGACCTCAAACCCAAACTCAAGAAATGGTCAGAAATGAATTCTAATAAGGGGGAATGATAGAATACGTCGAGGGGAACAAAAAACATGAAAGCCGAAGACTTTTCACTTAACAAAAGTAAATGAAAGGAGGACAAAGAAGGTGGCAGCTCCATGGACATCCATAGCTGCTTCAAGTAATGCATGGATAGTGAGGAAGATGAAAAATGAAATATCTCATCCCCCTTTTATAGAAATCTAAAAAAGTGCCCCGAACGGGCCCCACCGGGTCCGGAAAAGTGGATTTTGAGCAAACGCGCTCAAATGGCAAAACTTTGTGAACAAAAAAGATTCAAAATGAGAAAATATGAATAATGGAAGAAACAGCATCAAAAACTGAGTCCCGAGCAGAAAGTGATACCCTAAACAAGTTCGGCGGCAACCGGGTCCAAAAATCTGAAACTGGAGAAAAATGACCAGAATGGAATTCTAAGAGTCCACAACTCGACAAAATTTGAAAATGAATCCCATACGAGGATCCAGGCTCCAGACAAGACATTTTGCAATAACTTTCGTTAATTGCACAATGACCCCTACAAAAAGGGTTAACTACGAAACTGCCCCAGAATGAAAATATCTTCCAAAAGATATTTTCTTAGATACCCCTGAAATAAAAAATCTTCAAAAGATATTTTTGAAAAACACCCCAAGAAATGAAAAAGATTCTGAAGAATTGTGCATCTATGCCCCTATGGACACCGGGAGCAACTAGAGTACTTTCTTGCAAAAGTAAAGATACGTATTTCAAGAAAACCACTTAAGATGAAGGCACGTGAAGTCAAAAACCAACTCCGAGCATGAGAAGTGAGGTTGTGCCAAAAACTGACAAACAGAGATAAGACAGAATAGGGAAAAGGACGAAATAACGCATAGTATCGAAAAACGAAAAATGTGAAAATGACTCGGTCCTTAAAGGAAGTTGCCAATCCACGGAAAAGTGTCTCAGGAACCAATTCTGAGCACTCAAGATGACACTAAGCAACACGAAATAGAGCTCAAAAAAGAAAATTAAATGAAAAAAATTCATTCATAAAATTTCAGGAAAAAGGAAAGGAAGGCAAATGACCGGGTCGTTACAAAGATTGAGGAGGCTGTTTCAATGCAATATAGGATCTTTTCTTGTAACTTATTTGGGGCTGCCTCTTCTTCCAACAAGTTTAAGGAGGACCCACTGCAAGAGCTTGATTGATAAATTCACTTCCAGAATTAATGCCTGGAATGGTAAGTGCCTTTCAATAGCTGGTAGGCTGGAATTTGTGAAATCAGTTCTTACATCCTTTGTTTATTATTGGTGTTTTGTCTTTAATCTTCCAAATGCTATAATTAAATATATGGAGAAGAAAATGAGAGACTTCCTGTGGGGATCAACTTCTAAACAGGAAATTGCATCCTTAGGGCGGAATAGAGTGACAAGACCTAAATCAGAGGCTGGTTTTGGGGTGAGAAGGATTGAGGACATAAATAAAACAGCTACTTGTGTATCAGTTTGGAATTTTCTACACTCAAAAGATTATTTATAGGTGGCTTGGTTCAAATGGAAGTATACTAGGTGGGTGTCTTATTGGAATTATCATTACAAAACCACAGATTCTTTGCTGTAGAGGAGGATGATTGAGATGTGAGAAAATTTTTGCTAACAAATGTTGATTTCCAAATTGGAGATGGAGCTTCGACATTTCTGTTCATAGATCCTTGGATTCAAGGTGAGTGTATGCTGACTAAATTGGGAGACAGAGTTTATAGGGACTTTGGAATCCCCAAACAATCCTTCATCTCTAGAATTCTTCAAAATGGGCAGTGGTAATTCCCTATAAGCACTACTGCTTTAGTGCTGTAATTTAAAATTTTTTCTCTTTCCTTGAATTTGAAACAAGGATGTGATCAAGTACAATGGAGACATGGTTCTTTTTCTCTTCGGAATGTTTGGGACAAATGAAAATTTCAAAATCCAACTGTGAATTGGTTTACAGTATGTTGGAGTGGCTCTAGACCAAGAGCGTCGCTGATCTGTGCTTTAGCAGTCTAGAACAGGCTGCTATGTTTTGTTAATCTTAAGAGAAAATGAATCCCAACTGTGGCTATCTGTCATAATTGCATGAAAGCTGAGGATGATCTGGATCATCTTTTTATTACATGTTGTCTAGCAAGAGATATTTGGCAGTGGTTGCCTATGCTTCTAGGATGGAATATGCCTCACTTTGATACATTAGCACAGCTTATTTTTTGGTTTGTCCAACAGAGAATAAAGCACAAGGCTCAAAAGCAAATCTATGCTATAACATTGTGGTTTTTATGGGATGAAAGGAATAAGCGTTTGCATCAGGAACATCAGAGATCTGCCGTACACATTGCTCAAGCTATATGTGGAGAGGTTTTACTTCTTTCAGATATAGAATTAGGGGAATTTGGGACAACTTCTCTGCGTGTTTGAATTTTTTTATTTATTTCTTCTTTCATTCTTTGGTTTCTATTTTCTACACTTCGTAGTATATATTTGTAGCTACATTGTGATGTGTTGGCTAAGGGGATGCCCTTGTTGTTTTCCTGTACATTCTTAACATATCTATAAAAATTTTCCACTTTACCCAGGAAAAAAAAAAAAGATAACATAATTCATTTTCTTTGCTCTATTCATACCCCAAAACTACTTAAGTGAGATTGGACTGTTGCGATGGAGAGATGAGTCGAATTGGTTGATAATCATACTCTGAATTTGTCATGCAACAATGTGGATCTTCTTCAACTAGTTAAAGTACTTTATGCAGAGATAAAAACTACACTCCGTCAAAGTCGAATCGGTTGAACTTTATACATAGCTCAAAATTACACTCAATCAATGTCCAACCAATTGAACTTTTTGTAATCCAAAAGTGGTCTCTATAAGTCCAAACTATTAAACTTTCCTGAATGTGTGGGATTTTAGGTTTTAGTAGCTTTTTAGTTTTCTATTTGCACCAAAACTTTTAGAGAAGTCCTTATATGTTTTTTAAAACACTTTTCATATATTATGAGGACTTCTAATATATAAAAACATCTCAAGTCTCTAACCCTAGGGGAGATCGGATGCCTCAACAATAAGAAAAATAAGGGTTTATCTTTTACACAATTGTTGAACTTTTTTTTTTTTTGAGATATTTTAAGAGAAATCTACTTGTATTTTTTTTAGAGCATATACTTAAACACAAGAGTGATTTATAGTGATATTAGTGATCTGATCAAAGCAATCTTTAGAGTCTACTCCAGATTACATAGATTGATCAGAATAGTTGAGTTTTGTTTCTGCCTTCACAAATTTAGATTTGAAGTAAAGGATGAATCGACCGAACTACGTAGGGTCAGAGCATTCGTAGAGTGTTTGTGATCTACTAGTAACCCTTCTACAAGGATTAAAGAAGTAAGCCTGAAGTTGCCAAATATCTATATCTGCTACACGAAACCTGTTTGAGAAGAAAGCTTTGGTTGTGGCATTCTCTAGGACATATAATCCATCTTTTTCATTCCCCGATGCTATCATCTGGTGTGTCTTTTAATCCTTAATAAGAAAATCATGATCATTAAATTTAATATAATATGGATAGTCACATGTAAGTTGAGAAACAAATATCAGATTCTTCTTTATATAGGAAAAAACAAGCATATTACCCAGAGATAAATGTAAATCCTTAGGAAAGACTTGTGCTTGTCTGGTATGTCTGATGGGTAATCTTTTGCCCATCATAACATAATCAACTCCACTAGAAGGCGTTAAATTAGAGAGAGTACTTGGATCATCAATAATGTGGGATGTGGCACCAGTGCCCAGGAGCCATTCATTTTCATTAGGTGTATTCAAATGATGTGTGGCTAGGGCTTGAAGAAACTGGTCATCTTGATAGCTGTTATCAAAGTGATGCCAGCATTTAAGGGCACTACGACCTTTCTTTTTTCAAATCTCGCATTAAAGAGAAGTGAAGTTTTACCCAGTCTTTGAAGGAGGTTTAAATGACATGTTTGATTGAGAATTGCGTTGGGTATATGCAGGCTGAGAACTAGCTTGAGTGAAACCCTGTCCTCTTGAGGCAAAAGAAGAATTATGTCCACGCTTCCATTGAGAGTGTGAAATGGAATGTTGTCCAACAAATGCTAGTGTGTTGCATGATCAGATAAATGAGACTTGTTACCTAATTCATTACTATGCAATAATAAAATTAAATCATTGTAAGAAGGAATATAAGGCTCAAGCATAGCTGTGGAGAAAGATTCATACCACGGTCCTAGACCGTTTAAAAGCCAAAATACCTTCTTTTAATCAGGTACTGGTGTACCAATGGCATTGAGTTGATCACAAGTATGTTGACTTAAAATTCCTGATATAGTCATTGAGGGAAGTATACTTATTTTTCTTCTCTTGAAGATTAAGAAGTAATTCAAATTCACGAGCCTGAGAGTCTTATGAATAAGTGTTGGATAAAGCCTTCCAAACATCAAATGAAGTGGTAAGGCCGACAATAGTCCCGAGAGCTTCTTCTGAAATAGTAGCCGTAAGCTAGGCTTTAACCAATCTATTTGTGCGTGTCTATGCCGCCAGATCTAGATTAGGTACTTTGTCTTCATTATTAACACTATTAATCTTACTTTCAGGTGGTGGTGTACCTCTTGTGATAAAACCAAGAAGATCTTGACTTTTAATCAAAGATAATATTTGTGTTTCCCATAGCAAATAGTTGGAATATGTGAGTTTCAAAGATACAAAATTTGCTACATTGAGATTAACAGGATATGGGCATTTCGGAAAGGGAGGTGTAGCCATTTGTTTAAGAAAACTAAAGAGAATATAAAAAGAGAAGCAGAAGAGAAAGATGGATGGATCGTGCTCTTTAGAGCTTTGGTTACTCTAATACCATAAAGAAAATTTAAGAGTCGCTATAACTGGAAGGCACAATCTTTTTCCTTGAATATTATGCTCAATTATATCACCCATTACATCATCAACTTGTCATTCAAGCATGTGTGATCAGCAAGTATATTGATGTGCACAACAAGCTCCTTCTGACAGATGGTAAAGCTTCTAAAGGAAGTTTTGAATATACTTGGACACCAAGTATTTTTTAGGCTATATATAGCCTTGCATACATTTGATGCAAGGCATCCAAGATCATCAAAGTGAGTTTGAAATATCAGTTGGAGAGTGAGAGAGTTTAGGTATAATTGGGTTTTGGGTGTGAACCACTTAACCTTGTTTCTCTTTATTTCTATAGTGAAATATTGATCTATCCTCTTCCTGTGCACGTAGGTATAGTCGAACCACGTAAATCCTTGTCTCGTTTGTGTGTGCACTATTTATTTTTTCTTGTCATTTATTTTTCTCTTATTCTCATAAACTCCTATTCGATCCCGATTTCATAGCAAACTAGTATTAGAGCTCGGTTTGTGTATTGTGTACAGATATTGTTCACAAATATGGTACTGTTCACAAATACTATTCGGGTACTGTTCACAAATACGGTACTATTCACCGTGAAATATTTTTGGGAGTTTTTCGAGATGTCGACCAGATATGAAATTGAGAAATTTGATAACAATATTAGCTTTAGTCTTTGGCGCATTAAGATGTAGGCCCTATTGACTCAGCAAGGTCTAAAGAAGGTGTTTATTCAGGAAAGACAAGTTGCCAAAAACTATACATAGTGAAGACAAGGAAGAGCTCGATGAAAAGGCGCGCAGTGAATTTCTGCTAAATCTAACCGATGAGGTGGTGCGTGAAGTTATTGATGAAGATAAGGCGGCAAAGTTGTGGCTGAAATTGGAGAGTCAGTATATGACGAAGTCTTTCACCAACAGACTTTACCTGAAACAGAGACTTCACACCCTTCGTATGAAGGAAGGTATGCCTCTTAAGGAACATGTTGATAATTTCAATTCTATTATTATGGATGTAAAAAATACTGATACGAAAATTGATGATGAAGATCAAACCCTTATTTTGTTGTGTTTTTTGCCTCCTTCCTATGAGCATTTTGTTATCACATTGCTCTATGGAAAAGACACCATTAGTATAGAGGATGTTAAATCCTCACTAAACTCTCAATAGTTGAGAAAAAATGTGTTTAGGAATAATGGAGATGAAAAGGCCGAGGGTCTGGTTGTGAGGGAAGAAGTGAGGAAAAGGGTTCTGGTAGTAAGGGAAATTGAGATCTAAATCTAGGTCTCATAAAGATACTGAATGTTATTATTGTCACCAAAAAGGGCACGTTAAGTAAAATTATCCAAAATTGAAAAATAAGAAGAAAGATAAAAAGGATAAAAAGGAGTCTAAGGATAAATCCACTAGTAATTCTTCTGATGTTGTTGGGGTCGTTGAGGAAAGTTCCTCGGGTGTCGAAAATGTTATTTTAGTTTCTATCACTGATTGTCACCCTAGCAATGAATGGGTTCTTGATTCTGGTTGTTCCTATCATATGTGTCCCAATAGGGACTGGTTTTCTACTTACTGTTCTATTGATGGTGGTACTGTCTTAATGGAAAATAACAATCCCTGTAAGACTATTGGTGTAGGCACAATCCAAATTAAGATGCATGATGGTATTGTTAGAACTTTAACTGATGTTCGGCATGTTCTAGATTTAAAAAAGAATTTGATTTCTCTTGGTACTCTTGACTATAATGGTTACAATTTTTCAGCTGAAGGTGGAGTTTTGAGAGTTTCTAAAGCTGTTCTTATTATGCTTAAGGGAAAATAGAGAAAATGCCTCTATTTTTTGCAGTGTAGTACTGTGACAGGTGTTACTTCAGTATCTTCTTCAGTTGATCAAGATTCAGAAACTACCCATCCATGGTATATGTGTTTAGGCATATGAGTGAGAGGGTTTGACAGAATTGAGTAAACGAGGTTTGTTAGGTGGACAGAAGATGGGAAAGTAGAAAAAACTCAAGTTCAGTACAGTTGTTCACAGGACTTGTTTACTCAATTATTTTTGGCCCAGTAGAAAGACGACATGTGGCGAGTTTCAATGAAACTTACCACGCTAGATCGCAACTCAAATAAATTATTATTGGAAGCTATGTAATAATACGTAGTAATTAAAAGTGGACCAATACAATCCTACTATACGGGGTTTTTCTATTTTTAAAGGAAAGAGGTGATTAGGACTTGCCATCTTTAAAATCAAAGATCCACATCTTCCTATATGGAATGAGTTTGGCCACACATGGCGAGTTCTTTGGGACTTACCATGGCTTATTAATTCCTTAGGGAATTGTTACTATAGAAGGTGTTGTATTTCCAAAAGAATCCTAAGTACATGGAGGTTCACTAAAATTGGTAGCACTGAAGTTGACCAAGTCAAAAGAAGGAGAACGTGGGGCTGGATTCTCTCCTTATTTTTAGGAGGCTTCAACATTTATTTCATTAAGTCAATTGTATTTGCAGAAGAAAAAGGAAGTAGGTTAGATGAATATATATATATATATATATATATATATATATATATATATATTCTAGGAAACTAACCATGATGAGGAAGCTCCTAAAACCAAGGAGGTCATGGCGCCATGAACTCCGAAGCCCAGAAGGAAAATCTCAAGATGGAAGTTGCCAAAATCATGGAAACGTGGTCTACTAAAAGAAAGGAATGTATACAATGATTTATAATTACAGAAATATATATATATATATATATATATATATATAGTTCCCTTGATTTTCTGCAACTTCCCTCAACCAAACCTTCTTTTCTGGGCTTGAAATTTATGACGCAGTCGTTGTAATTTTGGAAGCCACGGCGTCATAAATTTCAAGCCCAGAAAAGAAGGTTTGGTTGAGGGAAGTTGCAGAAAATCAAGGGAACGTGGGCAATGATTTGTATATATATATATATATATATATATATATATATATATGTATGTATATTCATTATATCAGATACACACCCACCATGAGAAAAAGTTGCTGTAATTTTGGAAACCCATGACGCCATGAACTCTAAATCTAGAAGGAGACTCTCGAGATAGGAAGTTACAGGAATTGAGGATGCCAGCCCACTATGAAAAAATGCTAAAATTTAGGAGGCCATGGCGTTATGAAAAAGAGAGGTCTGGTTGAAGGAGGTTACCAAAATTGAGGACAACGTTGGTCTACAACTAACTTTTATATACATGTATGATACATATAGAAGTTATACAGAAAATAAGAATTTATGGCAGAAAGAAGAAGAATATGAAGATGTGGGACACATGTAAACCTATGGAAAAACCAAGTGGAAAATATATTACAAGAACTACCCATAAATTGAGATTATGGAGAACATGGCTGAAGTGTGCAACAAAGAAAGGAGGAGATGGAAGAAAGAAGTTACAACAGCCAAGAGATCATGGGACACTTAGCAGTCTAAAATCTGGCCACGTGGAAATCATTGGAGTTGCCACATCAAGCTGCTGCATGCATGGAAAGCTCTATAAATAGAACACTTAGAGCTAGTTTAAAAACCTTGTTCAACACACACAACCAACAGCACTTCAATTTCTTTACATTCATGTAATGCAATTTCAATATGTTTAATTCAAGTCCCGTACTTATTATTCCTACTTGCCAGCACTTTACTTTGAAGTCCTGCACTTTTAATATAGCTTTCCTTTCCACTAGCCATAGTTTAGTCCAAAAGTCCTTTTCCAAGGCAAAAAGAACATTTGAAGCTGGTAATTTCAGTCCTTCATACAATCGCCTGATTCCTATAATTTCTTACTGGATAGTTGTTCGGATATCCACTTTGGAACGACAGCAGTTCCTAGTACGCATGACATCCACTCCTACTTTTCATTCACTTAGAAAGTGGAACCATAGTTTTTAGGAACTGAACATTATTGGCATGCCCGGTGAGACCTCTTGACAGATTATTCAATGGCCGGTGGAAGAAGGCAAGGCAAGTCTATCCAAGACCCTGCTGAACTAGAAGAGATGCAAGCCAGTGAACTTCTAGTGGAAAGTTCATGATTTGCACCTGATGAAAATGATATGGTGGAAAATTTTGCTCGAACAATGGTAAATGGACCCATCATGGACAACATCCGTATGATGGCAATACAGCAAGATAGGTTTGCGCAAGACCAAGCCAAAGTCGTTCAAAACTTAGCCAGAGTTGCTCAAGACCAATCTAAAGATGTTCTTTCTCAAGATCGAAAGTTTGAAGAATTGGTAGACCGAATCTCTCAAAGGTTCGAGTCTATGTTGGAACGGACCATTGGAACTTCAAACCAAGGCTTGGCCCCACGGCTAAACCATTCTGAAGGGTCTCAACAGTAGGTTTTCCAAGCTAGTAGGCCTACCACATTTGTTAAAGGAAGTTCCTCTCAACAACATGAGGGTCATTCCCTCTAACTCAACAACAGGTGCAGTCCATTCTAATGCCACAGACTCACATTCTAACTGCACCCGTTACCACTCTAGTAGCACAGGTGACTGTTCCACAAGCGGCGCCTATGCCAACCATTCAGTAAGTTCAGAATCTTCCACCTATGGCTTTTCCATAGCAGACTTGGCATGATCAGCCTGGCTAACTATGGCCATACCACAACCCTGTAGTATAACAAAATGTTCCACCTGTGAACATTCAGCCAGCCACACCTATTCCAATAAAGCCACCCATGGTCATTCCTATGGCGGTTAGGGGGCAACCTTTTCTAAAGGAGCCACTTCTTAACCAAGGAGGAAGGAATCATGGCAGGAACAACTATGCAGATGCCAACCCCTTGCTTATGGCGGGTGGGGGGCATCAAGTGGCCAATCAACCTTAAGGTTGGCCAGACAACAACCCTCCACAACCTGTGGCGCTTGATATAGTCCAATTTGCAGAATTCCTTCAATAGGAATTTGGCCTAACTTGGAGGGGTAAAAGGCCAACTTACAGAAAGCCTTATCCGAAGTTCATTGACGAAGTTGAATTTCCAAAAAAATTCAGAATTCCAGAGTTTGCAACGTTCAATGAAGAGGGTGAACAGTCTACCTTGGAACATATCAGTTTATTCACTGTCCAATATGGAGAAGCCGTAGCTAATCCATGGCTGAAATTACGTTTGTTTCCAAACACACTGACTAGATATGCTTTTAGGTGGTATTCCAACTTGCCAGCCAACTCCATCCAAAGTTGGCAGCAATTTGAGGATTCATTCCATACCTAGTTTTATAGAGCTAAGCCTGAAGTGTCCATGCCAGACCTTTCCAGACTTCATCAATTACCTAGAGAGTCTGTGATAAGCTTCCTTTCTAGATTCAGGTGGGCCAAGTTCAAATGTAATTTGTCTTTGCTGCTAGAAGAATATGTTAAGATGGCTGTGAACGGCCTAGAATTTGAACTACGCAAAAAGTTTGAAGGTGTATAATTTCATGACTTGTTTGACTTGGCCGGCAGAGTGGCTAAGTATGAAGAGCTCCTTTGTGAGGAGCAGGACCGGAAGAGCTCTTCCAAGGGCACTTACTATTGTAATCCTAATTATGAGGTGTATACCACTGAAACTAAAGGGGAGTTTGAAGTAAATGTAGCCAAGCTCAACATAAAGAAGAACTATACTTGTGAGGCTTTGGCAAAACCAAAATCAGCCATGGCCAACTCACAGGCTGCCTCTAGGTCCAAGTGGAAGAGGGCAGACCCTTCCAGAAGTTACTCTTTTGACATCTCTAAAGCTGAGCAAATTTTTTATTTGCTCATGGCTGACAAGCAACTGAATTTCAGAATAGGCCACAAGATGCCATCGGCCTCAGAAATGGCCGAGAAATAATATTGCAAATTTCATAATTCATGGAGGCGTTCCACTAATAATTGTGTAATTTTCCGTAACATAGTGAAAAAGGCTATTGAAGATGGCAGGTTGAAGTTTCCAGAAAAAATAGAAGTCATGGGTGTTGATGAAAATCCTTTACCTAAGGTTGTTACCACAAATGTTACTTCCCTTACCGCGAAACACTCTAAGAAGAAGGTGGACTTGGCAGATTCAAGAGCTAAAGGAAAACTTAAAAGTCCTGAAGCTGCAGCATCCTTAGAGAAAACGGTGACCGAGTTGGAAAGGCAACTCCGTGAGGCTCAAATGGCCTTAATCTAGCAAGGTTGTTGCCCCAAGTGTAAAATTCAGGAAGAAGGCTATTACAAAGATGTTCCAAAGGAGAAGCTGTCTAATGAAGACCGAGGCCAAAAAAGGAAGGTCCATGACCGGCTAACTTTCCAAAAGGTGGAAAACACTGTTACTGTAACCATTCCAGAGAAAGAAAGCCGGGTCGATCCAGAAAGAAGGGCAACCGAAAGGAGATCATAATTCCTTCCAAGGAGTTTGGAAATGAATAGAATTTCCTATCAAGCAGGGCCTCGTCCTGGCAGAAAGTATAAAAGTAGTAGTTGGTAAGATAGAGGCTCTGAAGGTGATAGGCATTCCAGGCCAAAATTGGCCTCGGAAGTATGGGTTATAAAGGGGAATAAGCATCTCCGACCAAGAATGGTTAAGCCTCCTATCTTGCAAAGTGACAGGTGGAAAAGGCTTGATCATCCCAAGCTCCCTATTCATGATGATTCATAGATGACCCGTACGCAAAAACGAAAACAGCAAAGGAAGAGGGTTGATAGAAGGAAGTTATGGCAGAAAGACCATGGGTGGTCCAACTGGCCAAAGAAGATGGCTAAACCATCTGACTTATTAGAACTTCCAGCTAAAGGAGGAGTTAGGGATCCTGACGATTTATTGGACTTGGTTTCAGAAGTTGGAAATTCCTTGATTGCCGACGACTCTCCTACAAAAGATAAAGCAGACTTGAAAATCTCCAACAGTTCCAATAGTAGCAAGAAGATCTGTTTTGGGAGCCTTCTAGGTGAATTTACTTGTAACTGGCATTTGAGGCCTTTCCATTCTTTGGCCTTGGAATTGCTTTGCTAGTTTGATAATTTCCAACTAAAATATTGGCCAAGACATTTGAACACGGAGGCTAATGATCTAGCACAACTAGCCTTTCGAGTGAAAGTTCCACTGGGTGTAGAAGAGACCATGATCACAATCAAAAGAAGGGCTCTCCCTTTTATAAAGTCACGGCATGAGATGGCACGTCATTTCCAAGCTGATAAGCCAGAAAGAATCAAACATGCCAAAAAGACATGGGAGATTTTTTATGTTGATATAGATGGATTAGACTTAGAAGATTGGAGAACACCAATTATTCCAATTCTTGTAGGAGCCTAGTACCAATGTGGACAAGAGGGTTCAGCTTTTGGCGCCACATTACATTCTAATTGATGGAGGATCCCATAAGCATCCTGTGAATGTGGTATATTTGAAAGAGTATCACCCTTCTATCTATGAAAACTGGAAATCCACAATCATTCAACTGGTGTTAGGCGCTAAATGTTATACATTTTATCCCCTTTATTTGCATGTTTTATTCACTTAATAATAGTTTATTTGTGATTTTACATTGTTTTATTGTTTTTTCTTATTTCAGGGCTTTAATTGTAAAATCAGTCAACACCAGTAATTTTGAGTTTTAAAAGATAATATTCCATGGGACCGAGCAATATTGAAGATCCAAGTCTAATTATACTTAGAAATTAGTCCAAAAAAAAGCCACAAGTTGATGAGAATGGAAAGAAGAAGAAAAGGAAAAATCTTTCTCCAAAAAGGATATTTTCGCCAAAGTTGGTAACTTGAACCCGTTTTGGTAATCTGGTTGTATCTCTCTCCTTGAGCGTCAAAACATCTAAATTCCCAAGTAAATTGATAGGAAAATCGAAGAGCTATAATTTTGTGTTTCACAAGGATTCCCTAAAACAGCCGTTTACCTTGTCAAAATTGTGCTGAAAATTTGCACGAATTTTGAGAGTCCTTACTTGACAGAATTTCTATGTATGTCTCCTATATGAAAAAGGGAACTTTGGGGCTGATCTATTATTATTTAAAGGGGGGTCCTCTACAACAATGAATCATCATACAGAGGTGCTTGAGGCTGAGATCAGAGAGGAGTAGTCAGAAGAAAGAAGAGATCGATCCATGGCGGTGAAGATGTCTTCCTTAACCATGAAGAATTCCACTCCAGTCATGCTTGTCTAAATGCTTTACTAGGGTTGTGATGTAGCCCTAGCTTAGCACACTGGTTTGATTGTATTTAATTATTAGAGAATAATTGTTATCATGCATGATTGTGTAATTTATAGGATTTTTAATTGACTTTTCAATAAGAATCGGTTTTAGAGTTTTAATTCAATTACAAATATTTTTCTATCTTGTCTTAGATATTTTAATCTTGTGATTGAACATAACTCATTCACTTCTTGTAGTTGTGAATGAGATGATTACACAATGATTCTTGTCTGAATATAATGTTAGAGATTTGATGGATTATGCCTAGAAAAGATAGACCATGCTACACCCTAGGGTAAAGTAAATAGGTAGATGGTTTATGCCAATCGAAGATAGTCCATGCTTAGCTTTAAATTATATAATTTTCTAACTGAATTAATATGTGCTTGTAGCCATGATTAATTCCCTATGCATGTTGTATGATATATCTCCAATAAATTGATGCAATTAACTGGTGCTGCGACGTTAGTGGTGAAGTCATACCCCTAATCCTCTCTCTCTCTATTTTCTACATCATATTTAATCATTGTTCTTTAGTTTATTTTATTTTCTATTTAGTTAATTTAAAATCAATCATCACGATTCGATTATCCTACTTTCAAGTTAATTTGGAATTTAAGAAATCTGTTGACAAACTTATTTTACACAAGTCACTTGGGTACGACACCTTTACAAGTAAACCCTATCTGCAAAAATTCGTGCACTTACGAGTGGTACATATAAATCTCACAACAAGTTTTTGGCGCTGTTGCCGGGGAACTGTTTTAGTTCTTGACAAATAATATTAAATTCTACAATTAATTTCAATTAGGATCTTAGTTTAAGATTTTATTTTATTTTATTTTATTTTATTTATTTTATTTTCTTTTGATATTGTTTTCTTTTAATTATTGTAAGTGACATTATATGCTTGGAAGACGTTCTTTGTCATTCCCTCAGCTTCCGTTAGACCCAGAAATCGAAAGGACTCTCAAAAACTTGAAGAAAGATTTTGCTGGCCTTAAAACGGAAAAGATGGCGGATGATCCACCAGCTGCAGAAGCAGTTCACTGTTTAAAGGATCACTCTGAACCAAGTGCGTACAACTCTTCATCTGCAGTTCAGTATCCTCAAGTGAGGGCCCCTCACTATGAAATTAAGGCCAATACTCTTCAGTTACTGCCTTCTTTTTACGGCTTTACAAAAGAGGATCCATACCGGCACTTGGATGACTTTGCAAAGGTGTGCAGAACAATTAAAATCCAGTGTTTTGATGATGATGTGCTCAAGCTACACCTTTTCTCCTTTTCATTGAAGGATAAGGCGAATGACTGGTTTAATTCATTGCCAACTGACACCATCACTACTTGGACTGAATTGCAACAAAAGTTTTTAAATAAGTACTTCCCCATGGTGAGAACTACTCAATATCGTTATTACTCGTTTTGCTCAAGGGCCTGACGAGCCTTTTCATAAGGATTGGGAAAGATTCAGAGACCTCATTCGGAAGTGTCCTCAGCATGATATGTCAATATAGCAGCTTGTTAACTTCTTTCATAAGGGTCTCAATGAGGCACAAAGGTATATGATGGATGCCTCTTGTTGTGGAAATTTTATGTTGAAAAGTGTAGAGGAAACATGGCAGTTTTTTGAAAAATATCTAATAATTCTACACAGCATGTCTTACCTCCAATAGCAAGACCTCATACCATATTTAGGAGAGCAGAAAGTGTGAATGCAACAGGAATAAATTAAGGGCTAGTGAGCCAAATTGAGGCCTTAACCAAGAAGGTTGATCAATTGATGACTTCACAGTCAAATTGTACTCCTCCTGCGACTAATGTTCAAGGCTTTAAAGTGTGTTCTTTCTGTTCCAGCCCAACTCACCATATGTCCATTTGTCCAAGTGCATCTCAATATTCAGAAATTCCACAAGAGCAAGGTAATGCTACATATGGAAGGCCCGGAGGGAATAATATGTATTCAAATACTTACAATCCAATTTGGAGAAACCATTCTAACTTCTCATGGAGAAATCTAGTCACAGGGACATCAGCTCTTCCACCTCAAATACCTCAGGTGAAAGGCAATTTTCAATCTCTAGTTCAGACTTCAAATCCTCAAGGATTCACTCCTATGCATGCCTTCAGTCAACCTCAACAATTCTTATCAATGCTCGAGGCAATGATAGCAAAGCAGTTAGAGCCAACTAATCAACTCGTGCAGTCTCATTCTCAATCCCTTGCCAAGTTAGAAACTCAAGTTCGCCAACTAGCTCAAGCCTTGAACAGAAGAGAAGATGGCAAGCTTCCTAGTTAACCAGTAGCTAATCCAAGGGGTGTACGTATAATTTATGACATTACTGGCCAAGAAGTCTACCATGAACAAGTGCAAGCAATTACTACTTTGAGGAGTGGTAAGAAAGTTGAAAACAAGATGAAAAAAGAGGAAGCAAAGAAGGATGAAAATTGGAAGAAAAGACTTGAAGAGAAAAAGGAGCATAATGAAAAAGCACAAGAAGTTCCTCCAACTACTGGGCCATCTCTTGAGCAGAGGCATGCAGTGTGCCATTCCCTCAAAGACTACAAGAAACATCAAAGACAGCAAAGCAATCAAGCAAACTTCAGGACATAATGGAGATGTTCAAACAGGTGAAAATTAATCTCCTATTGCTTGATACAATTCAACAAATTCCAGCTTACGCCAAATTTCTAAAAGATATGTGTACTCAGAAGAGGCGTTCAAATAGCCATGTTCCTAAGAAGGTGCCATTAACTGAGCAAGTCAGTTCCATAATCCAGCAATCCACTGTTCCAAAATTCAAAGATCCAGGCACTTTAACAATTTCATGCACAATAGGGAATCATCAAGTAGAGCAAGCTCTCCTAGATTTGGGTGCAAGTGTAAATCTTCTTCCTTATTCGGTTTACTTGCAACTCGGATTAGGAGAATTGAAACCAACCTCAATTATTCTGTAATTGGCTGATAGGTCAACCAAGCAACCCCATGGTGTCATCGAAGATGTGATCATCAAAGTAGATAAATTCTATTTCCCAGTAGACTTTGTTATGCTAGATACTGAGCCAGTTCCAGAGTCAAGGAGACACATTCTAGTGATCCTTGGTCGTCCTTTCCTTGCGACAGTAAATGCAAGCATAAATTGTAGGAATGAAGTCATGGACTTATCTTTTGGCAATATGAAGGTGCGCTTAAATATTTTCAATACCAATCAATGCCCTTCAGATGATAAGGATTGTTTTCTTGTCGATGCTATCAATGAATGTGTTGAAGAGATAGCCCTATTTGCCTTAACAAAAGATCCACTGGAAGCAAGCCTATCTTACTTTGATACCAAGTCCTTTAATGTTGACAAAAGCACTGAAGAGGTAAATGTCATTCTTGATGGAGCCAATATGCTTAACATTCCACTATGGAAAATTCCTATTGAGCCACTTCTACCATTGTCAAGTGAACCACCTACGCCATCTTTGAAGTCTCCACCAGCGCTAGAGCTAAAGCCGTTACCCTCTCATTTGAAGTATGCATATCTTGGGCCAGAAAACACTCTTCAATTGCATAATTCATTCCCGGATAAACAGCTATTTCAACTTCAGAAGGAGACTGCACCATGGTATGCTGATATTATGAATTGGAAGGCGTCAAGAAAGAAGACAGTACGGCCAGATCGGAAGGATTGGTACATTGAAGATTCCGTGCCTACGGAAGGAGTTGAATTTGTCAATTTGACGGATCCCATTTACTCCACCTAATCAACCAGGTACCTCGTCGCCTACTGACGTTAAATGTAGGAGTTGTAGATTAGGTTTTATTTTATTTTTACCTTGTTTAGTGGTTTAGTTTTATTAATAAATAAATAAAAATTCTTAGGTTAGATTATTATTTTTATTTGTTTTTAGGTTAAATTTATTTTGTTTTCTTTGGTTTTGTTTTTATTTTATTTTATTTTATTTTATTTATTTTTATAGATTAGGATTTAGGGGTAGGTTAGTTTTGGGTGAGTTATTTTATCTATTTTTTCTTCTCTTCTTTTAGTTTTTATTTTGTAGAATAGTTTAGAATATTTTATTTAGTTTTTATTTTTATAGTTTAGTATAACTCGTTAATTCAAAAAAAAATAATAAAAAAAAAATAAAAAGTCAATCGTATTAGTATCATGTACCGAGCGAATGATCGCCGGCCGCCGGGCGACCATCGCTCGGTGATTATTTCCAATTGGCCATTAGCAGCGCCGGGCGAATGATCGCCCGACTTCACGGCGACAGTCGCCCGGAAATTTTTTTCCAGCGACGCAGCAGCAGCCCGCTGGCCTAATTTATTTGTTTTTATTTTTTTGCTGGCTGGTTTCTCTTTCTCGTTTCCGATGACGTGGGTCTTCTCCGGCCACGTTTTGGTCGTTTGCTAGCGTCTTTGTCGTCTTTTAATTATAGTGGCCGAATTGCAGATGTGTGAAGGTGATGATTCGTGGGTTTTGATTGAGTTGTCAATTATGGGTGGTTGGATTGTTGTTGACTGCCTTTATCGATATTTTGATGGGTGATTGTTGATGACAGTAATGCAAATTTTGTGGGGGGCTTAATTGTTGCTACTTTTATGTCCATAAAAAGTGTTGTTCCTGAAATAATCAGAATTGGTGATTTGTGTCCAGTAATTATTCAATTTGGGTACTAGTTTTTTAGTGGGTTGTTTGCATTTGTGCACTTGTGTGTTGTGGACATTAAAAAAGAAAAAAGATTTTGTAAAGTGGGTTAATATAAGTTGCCTACTAAGTGTTTGAAAAAAAAAAAAAAATCAACCCATTTCTTTCGGAATGAGCCTTTTCAGCCCACTGTACCCCGTTCTCTGAATGTGTTGATCTTATAGTGCGACTTTCATTTTTGCCTCCGATATTTTTCTCTCCATTCTTGCTTATGATTATTGTTATTCTTAATTTCCTCCCTCTGTAGAAGGATATGTTTACACTCACTTGTGGTGTCGAGTTATTTGTTTTGACAGATTTTGAGATTCAAGTTTGGGGGTGTCCAACTTTTTCATTACCTGCTGGTTTTATTTCGCTCAATCTCCTCGGTGTTTTGGTAATATTGTTCTATCCCTTATTTTTCTTGTTTTTGATTTTTGCCCAGTGAGGAAACTGTGCAATTCAAGTTTGGGGGCATAGAGTCTACTCTAGTTGTTTAAAAAAAAATTTAAAAAAAGATTAATTCTTTTTCTTTTGCATATTGACTTTAATTCAAGTATTTGAGAATTGTTGGGGGATTAAGACACTTAAGTACTTTTTAAAATTCTTTTCTGAGATCGTCTTGAATTCCTAATTTTCGTGCTTTATTTTATATGGATTCCATTATCTATTACGATAGGAATTTGAGTAATTGTCGGCCCCTGATCGATTTCAAACACACACTAGAATTTTATCTATGGGTATTTGTATTATTGGTTGAATTCTGATAACTATGGATGGATATGAATTGGTGAACTTTTAAGGTTATTACTATGGCAGGAAAAAATAATAATAATAATAATTAAAATATATATATATATATATATTTCGTAACCCTTTTATGGAGTAATTGGGGCTCATGTCTTATATGCATAAAGTGTTTGCATGAAGAAGTGGGAGTAAGGATAAAGAAAAAATAAAATAAAAAAATAAAATAAATAATATTTTGCTATAGAAAATAACTTGAGAAAAGATCTGAAAAATTAAAGTTATAGAAGTTAGGTTCCATTGAAAAGACATTACTACATAGGTGATTTGCTAGTTCACAAATTTCACAACATTGGGGATTTATTTTGCTATTGTTCTTGTTATATAAGTGTGTGGGAACATTGGGATGAAGTATGAAAATAGGGACTAAGGAGTATAGTTAGATGATAATTTTTAAAATTACTTTTGTGTAGACTTCCCCTTAATTATTGTGATAATGAGAATAAGTTGTTTGCCAAATGATTGAATTGTGTTGTATGTTTGTGGTATCATCACTGAAAACACTCACGAGACTTTACTCATCCACTAGGGGTAACCTAGGGGTTTAAAAGGCTTGTTGCATATGCTAAATGCAATTGTGATTCCCACGAAAACCAGCATTTATGTTTTCTTTAATTTTATTGCTATGGGACTAGCAATATGTAAGTTTGGGGGTGTGTTAGGCGCTGAATGTTATACATTTTAGCCCATTTATTTGCATTTTTTGTTCGCTTAATAATAGTTTATTTATGATTTTATATTGTTTTATTATTTTTCTTATTTCAGGGCTTTAATCGTAAAATCAGTCAACATTAGTAATTTTGAGTTTTAAAAATAACATTCTGTAGGACCGAGCAATGTTGAAGATCCATATCTAATTATACTTAGAAATTAGTCCAAAAGAAGCCACAAGTTGATGGGAATGGAAAGAATAAGAAAAGGAAAAATCCTTTTCCAAAAAGGATTTTTTCGCCAAAATTGGTAACTTGAACCCGTTTTGGTAATCTGGCTGTATCTCTCTCCTTGAGCGTCAAAACAGCTAATTTTCATGTGTGATTGATAGGAAATTCGAAGAGCTACAATTTTGTGTTTCACAAGGATTCCCTAAAACAGCTGTTTACCTTGTCAAAATTGGGCTAGAAGTCTACACGAATTTTGAGAGTCCTTACTTGACAGAATTTCTATGTATGTCTCCTATATGAAAAAGGGAACTTTTGGGGCTGATCTATTATTATTTAAAGGGGGGTCCTCTACAACATTGAATTATCGTATAGAGGAGCTTGAGGCTGAGATCAGAGAGGAGCAGTCAGAAGAAAGAAGAGATCGATCCATGGCGGTGAAGATGTCTTCCTCAACCATGAAGAATTCCACTCCAGTCATGCTTGGCTAAACGCTTTGCTAGGGTTGTGATGTAGCCCTAGCTTAGCACATTGGTTTGATTGTATTTAATTATTAGAGAACAATTGTTATCATGCATGATTGTGTAATCTATAGGATTTTTAATTGACTTTTCAATAAAAATCGGTTTTAGAGTTTTAATTCAATTACAAATATTTTTCTATCTTGACTTAGATATTTTAATCTTGTGATTGAACACAACTCATTCACTTCTTGTAGTTGTGAATGAGATGATTACACAATGGTTCTTATCTAAATATAATGTTAGAGATTTGATGGATTATGCCTAGAAAAGATAGACTATGCTACACCCTAGAGTAAAGTAGATAGGTAGATGGTTTATGCCAATTGAAGATAGTCCATGCTTAGCTTTAAATTATATTTTTTTCTAGCTGAATTAATATGTGCTTGTAGTCATGACTAATTCCCTATGCATGTTGTACGATATATCTCCAATAAATTGATGCAATTAACTGGTGGTGCGACGTTAGTAGCGAAGTCATACCCCTAATCCTCTCTCTCTATTTTCTACATCATATTTAATCATTGTTTTTTAGTTTATTTTATTTTCTATTTAGTTAATTTATAATTAATCATCACGATTCGATTATCCTACTTTCAAGTTAATTTGGAATTTAAGAAATCTGTTGACAAACTTATTTTACACAAGTCCCTTAGGTACGACACCCTTACAAGTAAACCCTATCTACAAAGATTCGTGCACTTACGAGTAGTACATATAAATCTCACAACAACCAGACATGTAGAATGGCTGGTATCTTCCTTTCCAAGTAAATCGAAAAGTTGGAAAGGAAGTGTAATGGCCATACTTTGGCCATTCCAAGAAGGAAAAGCTAAGTACTTGAAAAAGTACATTGGCTAAAGTTATGAAGCAGACTTAGCTAAATTTTCAAGATCAGCTAATTTCCTAAGTATGGAGCATTTTATTGAGAAGAGGCTACATTACATTGTAACGAACCGGTCATTTACCTTCTTTTCCTTTTTCCTGAAATTTTACTAATGAATTTTTTTCGTTTAATTTTCTTTTCTAAGCTCTGTTTCGTGTCGCTAAGTGTCATCTCGAGGGCTCGGAATTGGTTCTTGAGACTCTTTTCCGTGGATTGACAACTTCCTTTGAGGACCGAGTCATTTTCACATTTTTCATTTTTCGGACACTATACACCATTTTGTCTTTTCCTTATTCTATCATTTTCCTTATTTCGTCTTATCTCCGTTTGTTAATTTTTGGCACAACCTCACTTTTCGTGCTCGGAGTTAGTTTTTAACTTCACGTGTCTTCATCTTGAGTGGTTTTCTCGAAATACGTATCTTCACTTGTGCAAGAAAGTACTCTGGTTACTCTCAGTGTCCATAGAGGCATGGATGTACAATTCTTTAGAATCTTTTTCATTTCTTGGGGTGTTTTTCGTAAATATCTTTTGAAGATATTTTATTTCAGGGGCATCTAAGAAAATACCTTTTGGAAGATATTTTCATTCCGGGATAATTTCGCAGTTAACCTTTTTTGTAGGGGCCATTGTGCAATTAACGAAAGTTATTGCAAAATGTCTTGTCTGGAGCCTGGATTCTCGTACGGGATTCATTTTCACTTTTTGTTGACTTGTAAATTCATAGAATTCCGTTCTGGTCATTTTTCTCCAGTTTCAGAGTTTTTGGACCAAGTTGCCGCCGAACTTGTTCGGGGCATAACTTTCTGCTCGGGACTCATTTTTTGACGCCGTTTCTTCCATTGTTCATATTTTCTTATTTTGAATCTTTTTTGTTCATTGAGTTTTGCTGTTTGAGCGCGTTTGCTCAAAATTCACTTTTCCAAACCCGGCGGGGCCCTTTCGGGGCACTTTTTGAGATTCTATAAGTTGGTTGCCCTAATTTTTAAAATCAGATTTTCAGGCCTTCTTCCTCCTCTTGGCTGGCAGCCATGGGAGCCCAAGGGGCTGCCTTCACTCTTTCTTCTCCTCCACTTGATTTCCTTGGTAGAAATCCTTCGGCCTTAGCATTTATTGCTTCCCTCGACGTGCTTTACCTTTTGCCCTTATTAGAATTCATTTCCGACGATTTTTCGAGTTCAGGTTTGGAGTCAAGTTGAGATTTTCATGGGGCTTCTTGCGGATTCTTGTTCATGGTGTTGTCCCCGACAAAACCTCTCGGTATCGTCGAATTCGGAGCACTTTTATTTTGGTGGGCCTTTGGGATTTTCATCTCAAATTGAGGTAGGAGATGTTCTAGGTTTAAATTCTTGTTATATAGCATGCTTGTGGTGCTTATACTACTTGTTTGCATGATTAAATATAAAATCTAGAGATTTTATTATTTATTTTTCTTGTACGGAATCTAATTTTCCCGGTTGCTCATGACTTGGTTTAAACATGTAGCATGATTTTATATTGCCTCTTGATATGCTCATTGTCGTGTATTAAAATTGGAACATTTGAATAAGTATTAAAGATTTTATTTAATATTTATCTTAGGTGAAAGATTAATTCACATAGCCTTAACTAGCTTGAAATCGATATGTGTTAGCATGTTAAATTAGGCCTTAGCATGCTCTCCAACATAGTTGAATTTGAAAGCAATTGGAGGTGTTTTAAAAATTAGTAATTATTAATTAATTTAATTAGTTAATTTGCCCCGAGTGTACTATTCACTCTATTTGAATTCCGACTTGATATTTGTATTGGCCATGACTTGTTTACTAGTATATATTAATTGTGGACCATTTGAAGTTGATTTAGAACCTTGGTAATTAAATTAGCATGATTTAATTAGAGTTCTACTTGTTATTCCAGTAACCTAATTGAGTTTTAGAATGGATATAGGTGATGACCATGCCATGCTCCTTAATATGTATTAATTTGAGGTTATTTGGAATTAAATTAGAATCTAAGGAATTTAATTATTTTTATTTAATTAAATTCTATCGAATTGAGCCATGGATTTAATTGTGTTTGAAAGTCGTTTCCATATTAAAATCCTGGACATGGACTTATTGTATATTCATTTGGTTATGTTTTGAGCATTGGATAACATAGTTGCTATGTTTATACTCATGAGAATATGTTTTCCTTATTGAATATATTATTGCCTTGTGTAATGATTTGCACACTTCGTATTTAACAACTTTCATGCATAACGTGTAACGAATCGTACACTGAAGATTCGACATTCATCATACCATATTAGTTGTGAATTTAGATTATGTATTGTATAGGTTTCCAAATTTGGTTGTGCTTAGTAGATAGTTGATTATCTTGCATATTCCTATTGATATATGCGTTGTTGCACAACTTGTTGATTTTGGAAACTTGGGGATGTCGTTGTTTGACTATGGCTAGGACGTGGTTCTAGTACGGGGGATAGTCCCTCTATATAGTCTAATACGCACATAGGGAGGTTACCCATGGGCTAGTAACCCTAAAGTAACTATGTTGTCGGTCTAATCCGGCGTGACGTCCGAGTATCCACTTTGTTTGACTTCACATTTCATTTTCAAGTTGATAACTAGATGATGTTGTAACTTGTTGTTTCTTATCTGTCGTTTCATTTTAAGTTACAGGATGTTAACTTTGCGAAATTGTGCTTTATGCGTTGTATTGGAAGTTCCAATGTTGGTTAAATTGCATCGATATTGAAAATCGTGTTTTGACGTTCTACTAAAGCTTAGGATTGATCCTATTGATTTATTTATAACATAGACGTTAGGTGGCATGAACCACTACTGTTATTTTGTGCTTTAGATTCTAAGTTGATGGCTTTGAGAACTTAAACCTTGTTGCATTGTATAACATGCTCTTTTGTTATTGAATTGCATGGATAATGTGATTCTTGTTAACTTGTATTCAAATATGCTTTTGTCATGTTGTATGGATTACTCTAGACCTAGTTCAATTGTATTGAAAATGCAATTCATGTTAATCTATGCTCAAGCATTCTTCTTGTCGTGTTCTTTGGATTATTCCAACCATGATTCGTTTCATACACGTTTGTATATCATGATTCTTATTGCTTAGACTCTAAGGTAGCTTAGGATGCTCCCCGAGTCTCACTTGGACATAGACGTTAGGTGGCATGAGCCCCTTTAACATGTTTCACCTTAAGGTGATAAATTTGTAAAATGCTAGGTCGACGCATGCTCATCTCATACGAGTAGCTTTATGTTACTCACCTCTACGATACTAGGGCATATTTTAGGTACGAAGACTTGGTTCGTGACGCCTAGCATTCCTTGGATGTCGTATAGTTTTCAAGTTTCCATTTCATGCAAATGTTAGCATGAAATGTCATTTTGTAGACTTATATGTCAAAATATGTATATTTGATTCCATGTATGTAATGTGTACTTAAGTACACTCCTTTCAATGTAATTGATATGTATGAGATGAGGCCAGAGGCCAATGACATGTGTATTGTATTCTATGCAACTTTTTAACTGCATGAAATGTTATGAAAACCTTGAAAAATCGCAAGTCATTGCTTCACTATGGTTGCATTGGGTGTGGGAATTCCATTTTGATTCTTTTATAGGGTCTTATAAATCTTGTATGAAGTGTGGCCAAGGGCCAAATGGTCATTTGACTCCATTTTACATTTTTGGATTCCATGTTTTCTATTCCAAGTCCATTTTTGCCTTTTTGCCCGTTGGGGGGTCAGATTTTGTATCGGCTATATTTTTAAGCCATGGACCATTGTAGCACATCTAAATAGGTAAGTTACGTTTACGTGCATAGTCGTTTCCCAGCAAAACCTCATACGATTTCATTTTGCGTTTTTGTTGCATATTCCGATCTAGGGACATTCTAGACTTTTCCATTCAGTTTTATTTACTTCTTTCAACATGGTTAAATAGAAAACATGATTTTAGGGGGGGTTTCTTTTTCGTGTTTTTCCAGAAAATATCGTCTTGGCATCAGAAATCGCTTACAAAGTTCAGCTCTCAGTTTTTCAATTTAGCAGCTTTTTCGACCCTCTGGACCAGATTTCTTGGGAGGGCATTTTGGGCATTTTACATTGAGTTTTTCCTGAATTCTCTCATAAGTCATGTAGAAAACTCAATTTTGAGGGGGGTTTCTTCTTTGTGTTTTTGCAAAAAAGTTCATCTAGGCCTCCAAATTCAGCCTCTGTTCTGGATTTTTCTGAAAAAAGAACCCACACAGCAGCTTTATGGGCTGCTGCCAGCCATGTGTGCACCCGGTGCGCGCGCGCATGGGGCTGTCATGGCCCCTCGTCGGACCGCCGCAATGTCAATTCTTCTTTTAGGCTTTTCTCCTTCGTCTAGACTCCGATTCAAGTGAATTTTTTTTTGAACTTGATTAATTTTTCGTCGTCTATCCAACGGTGTGCTCAATTACACCCGGATATTTCTGGATAATTACCAATTTGCCCTTAAAGCTTTAAGTGTCCGTTTTTCGTCGTTATGCCATTTCTCCTTCGTCCGGACTCCGAATCATGCGATTCTTGAGTCCATCTTGATTAGTTTTTCATTGTCCTTCCAGTGGTGTGCTCGTTGGTACCCGAATCTACAATTTTTAGAAATGACTATTTTGCCCCTGGGGGCTTATTTGTCATATTTTCAATCTTTTGCTTTCGCATCAGTTCTTGTTAAGTTCCACGACCTCATGGAAGGTCACTTTGACTTCTTAGAGTCTTGTTTTCCGTTTTCGCTTCCGCATTCGGATCCGTTATCGGATCATCCTTACGGTTCATCACAGGACACGTTGGCCTAAAAATCAGGGTCGTCACATACATGGTCCAGGTTCTATTAATATAGGAAATTACTTATCTTGCTCATACTTGCATTTGAATTATAGCAATTCCAAGTTAAGTCCAGCCATATTGAAAATACTTCAGAAACTTTTTCTTATCCATTTGTTTTATACAAAACATCATCTCATTCTTCCCGTACTTCCACTTCCACTTATTCTTCTTCAATTTCTTTTTCTTCTTCTTCATATGGCGGAATTCAAATCCCGTGTCTTATCATCAAGTTGTTCCATAAGGCATGGAATTTGGGGGGCATATGTTTACTCTATTATTTTTGGCCCAATGGAAATACGACATGTGGCGAGTTTTAATGAAACTTACCACGTTGGATCACAACTCTAATAAATTATTATTGGAAGTTATGTAATATTACGTAGTAATTAAAAATGGACCAATATAATCCTACTATATGGGGTTTTTCTATTTTTAAAGGAAAGAGGTGAGTCCTATTAGAACTTGCCATCTTTAAAATCAAGGATCCACATCTTCCTATATGGAATGAGTTTGGCCACACATGGCGAGTTCTGTGGGACTTACCATGGCTTCTTAATTCCTTAGGGAATTGTTACTATAGAAGGTGTTGTATTTCCAAAAGAATCCCAAGTACATGGAGATTCACCAAAATTGATAGCACTGAAGTTGACCAAGTCAGAAGAAGGAGAACTTGGGGCTGGATTCTCTCCTTATTTTTAGGAAGCTTCAACATTTATTTCATTAAGTCAATTGTGTTTGCAGAAGAAAAAGGAAGTAAGTTGGATATATATATATATATATATATATATTTATATATATATATATATATATATATATTCTGGGAAACTAACCACGATGAGGAAGCTCCTAAAATCAAGGAGGTCATGGCCCATGAACTCCGAAGCCCAGAAGGAAAGTCTCAAGATAGAAGTTGCCAAAATCATGGAAATGTGGTTTGCTAAAAGAAAGGAACGTGGGCAATGATTTATATTTATGGAAATATATATATATATATATATATATATATATATATATATATATATATATATATATATATACTAAAATCCCACTATAAAGCAGTCGCTGTAATTTTGGAAGCCATGGCGTCATAAATTTTTAGCCCAGAAAAGAAGGCTTGGTTGAGGAAGTTGCAGAAAATCAAGGGAACGTGGGCAATGATTTGTATTTATGGATATATATATATATATATATATATATGTATGTATGTATGTATGTATATTCATTATATCATATACACACCCACGATGAGAAAAGATGCTGTAATTTTGGAAACCCATGACGCCATGAACTCTAAACCTAGAAAGAGAGTCTCAAGATGGGAAGTTATAGGAATTGAGGATGCCAACCCACTGTGAAAAGATGCTGAAATTTAGGAGGCCATGGCATTATGAAAAGAGAGGTCTGGTTGAAGGAGGTTACCAAAATTGAGGACAACGTGGGTCTACAACTAACTTTTATATACATGTATGATACATATAGAAGTTATACAGAAAATAGGAATTTACGGCAGATAGAAGAAGAACATGAAGACGTGGGACACATGTAAACCTATGGAAAAACCAATTGGAAAATATATTACAAGAACTACCCATAAACTGAGATCGAGGAGAACATGGCTGAAGTCTACAACAAAGAAAGGAGAAGATGGAAGAAAGAAGTTACAACTGCCAAGAGATCATGGGACACTTGGAAGTCCAGAATCTGGCCATGTGGAAATCTCTAAAGTTGCCACATCAAGCTGTTGTATGCATGGAAAGCTCAATAAATAGAACAGTTAGAGCTAGTTTGCAAACCCTGTTCAATACACATAACCAACAGCACTTTAATTTCTTTACATTCATGTAATGCAATTTCAATATGTTTAATTCAAGTCTCGTACTTATTATTCCTACTTTCCAGCACTTTACTTTAAAGTCCTGCACTTTCAATACAACTTTCCTTTCCACTAGTCATAGTTCAGTCCAAAAGTCATTTTCCAAGGCAAAAAGAACCTTTAAAGGTGGTAATTCCAGTCCTTCATATAATCACCTGATCCCTACAATTTCCTACTGGATAGTTGTTCGGATTTCTACTTTGGAACTACAGTAGTTCCTGGCACGCCCGACATCCACTCCTACTTTCCATTTACCTGGAAAGTGGAACTATGGTTTTTAGGAGCCGAATAGGACCAAAGGCATTGTTTATTACATTCATTCAAATTTTTGGGGTCCTTCTAGAGTTCCCTCTTTTGGTGGTTCTCGATATATGTTAACTTTCATTGATGACTTCTCTAGGAAAGTCTGGATTTATATCTTGAAGCAAAAATATAAAGTGTTCCTTAAGTTTAAGCAGTGGAAGGTCATGATTGAAAAGCAAAATGGAAAGAAGATCAAGCATCTCAAAATAGATAACAGTTCAGAATTTGCTCAGGAGAGTTTAACGAGTTCTGTAGAAATGAAGGCATTATCAGACACCATACAGTTTGAAAGTCTCCACAATAGAATGGTGTAACAGAATGCATGAATATAACTCTCTTGGAAAGCGCTTGTTGTATGCTTTTCAATGTTAGGTTGTCTAAGGGATTTTAGGCTGAAATAGTCAACACAGCTTGTTATTTGGTGAACAGGTCACCATCAACTGTTATTTAGTGCAAAACACCTAAAGAGGTATGGTCTAGCACTCCTGCTTATTACTTTAAGTTAAGAGTTTTTGGATGTCCTGCTCATGCTCATGTTAATGAAGGAAAACTTGAGCCTAGACCTAAGAAATGTTTTTTTATTGGCTATGCATCTAGGGTGAAGTGATACAGGTTATGGTGTCCTGATCCTAAGTCGCTTAAGTTTATTATCAGCAGAGATGTTACTTTTAATGAGTTTGCTTTACTTCACCCAAGAAATGAGTCTTTTGTTACATATGAATCTCAGGGTGTTAAGCAGCAGGTGGAGCATGACTTTAAAGCTCCAAAGAAATAAGTGAACACTCTAATTCAGCCCAATGTTGAAGAGGTGGAGGATGATCAAGTTCTAAAGGAGCAACAGTACAGTATTGCTACAGGGAGATAGAAAAAGTAGATTAAACCACCGCAGAGGTATGTTTATGCAGATTTAGTTGCTTACGCTTTGTCTGTGGTAAAAAATATTGAAGATAAAGAGACTTCCACCTACCAAAAAGTTGTTACAGGAAATCAAACTGCCAAGTGAACTGTTGCTATGACTGAAGAGATTGAATCTCTTCATAAGAATTAGACATGGGAGCTAGTGAAACCTACTACAGGTTAGAAGATTGTTGGTTGCAAATGGGTCTTCAAGAAAAAGGAAGGAACTCCAGGTGTTGAAGATACAAGGCACAAAGCACATTTGGTGGAAAAGGGTTATAGTCAGAGAGAATGTGTAGAATTCAATGATATATTCTCACCAGTTGTGAAACACACCTTTATTTGTTTGTTGCTTGCCATGGTTACTCTATTTGGCTTAGAGCTCTAGGAACTTGAAGTCAAAACAGCTTTTCTACAAGGTGAGCTTGAAGAAGAAATTTATATGCATCAGCCAGATGGGTTCGTTGTTTAGGGAAAAGAAGACTATGTTTGCTTGTTAAAGAAATCCTTGTATGGATTGAAGCAATCTTCAAGGCAGAGGTACAAGAGGTTTGACACTTTTATGTTTAGACATGGCAACTTGAGAAGTAGCTATGACAGTTGTGTCTACTACCGGAAGCTCTCAGATGGTTCTCTTGTATACTTGTTGTTATATGTTGATGACATGCTTATTGTTGCAAAAGACATGTCAGTAATCAACAAGTTAAAATTTTAATTAAATACTGAATTTGAGATGAAAGATCTCGGTGCAATGAAAAAGATTTTGGGCATGGAAATTCAGAAGGATCACCAAGCTGGCAGGTTGAGTTTTTCATAGAAAAATTATATTGAGAAAGTGCTTGAGCGGTTCAATATGCAGAATTCCAAGCTTGTGAGCACACCACTTGCTACTTATTTTCGTCTTTCTACAACTTTATCACCGCAGTCCGAAGAGGAGAAAGAGCACCTATCACGTGTTCCTTATGCTAGTGCAGTTGGTAGCTTGATATATGCAATGGTTTGCACTCGCCCTGATATTTCACATGTAGTCAGTGTAGTTGGCAGATATATGGATAATCCAGGAAAAGAACATTGGCTAGTCGTGAATTGGATTCTTCAGTATTTGAAAGGTACTGTAGATATTGGCAAGTTTATCAGAAAAGTGACGAGCCCCTTCCTATGTGTTTAGAAAACGGACTTTTTAATGTGAGAGGTCGCTTCGCAAGGTCAAAATATGAATGTGGTTTCGAAAGCTTTTCTAGTCAAATTTACACTTATAAAACCACTACTACAACTAATGAAGTTTAGCGAGCAGGGATCATCCACAGAGATTATACGTGTTAGAATTTAAATTCGACTATAGCGCACCAATTGATTGCAAAGAAGGGTTGGATTGGTTGATTACTCTAGAAAACAATAAAAATAAAATGCAATTAAAGTAAACTAGTGAGAGATAGGGATTTAAGAGATATGAAGAGAGGTCTTAGGGTGTTGGAATCACCACTAAGCTCATGTAATTAACCACTTGCTTTCTATTAATGGGGAATACATTGTTGTGAACAAATTGCGACTACCAATTGCAATATTAAGCATAGACCATCAAATTCATGTATGAATTGTCTACCTAACTAACCCATCAAATCTAAGCATGACCCATCAAACTAGTTACAATTGTAGCACACAACAATTTAGAGAATCATGAAATTTGTAATAATAAGCCATGGAATATCAAATCAAGTATAGATTGTCTACCTACCTACAAGCATGAATTAAATTGTAGAACAACCCATAAAGCATAAGAATAATCCATAAAATTATTTGACAAATCCATCTAATGAAAACCCATGCTTAGCCATCACCAAATCCTTAATTAATAACACATAGACATGCAACCAACATAGAGAATCTAGTGTAGAGATCAATTCCCAAATAATCACACATAAGACAACATGTAATTAAAATAGAGAATCATAGGAAGAATTAAATCAACAATCACAAGGTTAATCACTAATCACAACAATATATATATAAATCCCCAAAAATAGAAATACAAGGGTTAGATTACATAAGACTAAGTGTAGATCTAGCTAATCATGGAGAAGGTGGATGTGGTTATGAAACCCTCAAGAGCAAGCTCCAAACATGGCTCCATCTTCTTCTTCTTCTTCTTCTTTAAAGCTCTAGAGAGAGAGTGTATGTGGATCTAGAGATGTGTTCTTGAGATGAGCCTCCACTTCCCTGTTTTCTTCTAACCCTAATCTCTAACTTTTCTAGAGAGAGAAAATAAAAATTACAATGTAAAAATAAAATGATGAAAAGCTTCTTTACAAAATGGTTCAATTTCCTTTAAATACAAGGTCTTTTTCTTAGTCATTAAGTCAGAAATATAACCCCAAAAATATCTAATCCTGCAACTATGTGGTAGGTGGAGTTTGGGCGTGCGGGAATAAGACAGCTCGCTGCCAGCACATTTTCGATCGATACAACTTTTATTTTATCGATCAGAGTTCGATCGATTTCACTTTTCTTCGATTCATCAGAGTTGGTTCGATCGATCTCACTTGGCAGCTTTTCAGCATCAGCCTCTTTTTGCTCCAGATCAGCCTCCTTTTGCTCTAGATTCTCACCAACACTTAGTTTGACTCCAAAAAGGCCTTAAGAAACCATTTTTAGCCCGTTTTAACTTTATTGACCTAAAATACACAAAAATACAAATAAGTACTAAAACGGGAAAATAAAATAAGATAATGGACTAAAATACCCAAGCTTAAGGGGTTTAAATACGCACTTTTCAGTGCTCATCACAACCCCAAACTTAAATATTGCTAGTCCCTAGTAATAAACTACAAAGTAAAGGAATGAAATGAACAACTAAACAACTATGAACTAGAAAGCAATAAATGGATAACACCACTTTCGTGGGGAACACGATTGCATTTAGCGCATGCAATAAGCCTTTTAAACCACTAGGTTACCCCTAGTGGACAAGTGAAGTCTCATGAGGGTTTCCAGAAATGATACCCACGGACATTAAGCTCATTCTCACAAAAGAGGTACCAATATTACAAACAAGCATTGCGAGAGAACTACCTCAAGTATGCAATTTTTCAACCATTTTCAAGCAATCTCCCAAAATTTCAACATCAAGCAAACAAATATGGTCTTCCACAAATCAAGAAAATGATCATGCAAATCAAAACAACTCTAGAATCCTTTTTGAGTGAACCGACATCAAGTATGTTGCTATCTTAGCCAACTAAAGAAATGATCACATCCTTACCCTCACACTAGCACACAAATCTAGTACCGTTCATCAAGACAAAGAGTGAACCTTTTATTAAAGCTTTATTGTTCTAGGTGCACTTATTCTTTTCACTAGATTATTATTATTTTTATTTTTTTTTAACCTAGAGGATCAAAGATGGAAGCATGGTGCAATGTGTTGATCTATTAAGCTTTCTAGTGGTTCATGAGGTCGAGCGTTAGGTCAATGACTCCCAAACTATATAGCTTTAGGGTACTAGGTGTTCAAACACCCCTAAGGACTCACAAGCTCAAATCAACTAGGCTATAAATCAAAACAACCTCCATCTAATCATTTCTCACTTCTCACCTTTCGGGAGAAGTCCTCACTTTTTTATTACTCTTGCAACTTATTTATTTATTTATTTTATCAAGTTATTAACCTAGAGTTTGGGCCCTCTACCTTTTGGCGCGAGAAATTCAGTGCTTGATTAGGCTAGAATCCCGGCTACTTACTGAAAAGGGTTTGTTATCTACCTTTATCAAGAATGAAAGCTTTCAATGCACTACTAGCTCAATTGGGATATAACCAAATCAATAATCAACAAATCATGTACCCCACAAATGAATGCTAGTGTGCGCCTGTGCTAGTGTAGATTATTAGAGTGAATCTCAAAACAATCACAAAATCAGGATGATGTAGACCACAAATGCAAGCAAGATATCAATCTTTCGAAAAATTTACTCCTAAATGGAATCCACAAGGCATACAAGGAGTATTGGACTCTCAAGTCAAGCAATTTTTAAATTCTAAGCAATATAGTCCTCAAAAGATCAAAATCATAACTAACATGGATCTCTAATCTCAATCATGCATTTAAAACTCAACTTTAAGTGGAATTCAACAAAGACACCTTACCCCCAAACTTAAATCGCACATTGTCCTCAATGTGCAATGAGGACAACGAAAAAGATGGAAAGAGTATACCATGGTGGCGAAAGACATGAAGCCCGGCAATGATCCAATATGAAAAGGGTCTCCCCCAAACTTAGAATCAACAACCTATGTGAATAACCACACTAGCAAGCTCACATTAAATATCAAATGGGATAAGAATAATCAAATCATGCATTCTAAGGCAATATAATACAAGATGAAAGAGATATATGAGATCAAGCCCAATATAAATCATAAAGTAGCATGACTATACATAAGGGCACAATGGTGAAACAAATTTTTATATTTTTCACTTTATGAAAGCAAGTATATATAAAATGCAAGAAAATCAAAGAATAAAATGCATGAATAAAATACAAAAAGAAAAATAAAGAAGGTAAAATGCAACGAAAGAATATGTACAATGCAAGAAATTAAAACAAAAACTAAGAAATGATGCAAGAACAAAATAATGAAAAATAAAAACTTTCTCTTTATTTTTTTTTCTTTTTATTTATTTATAATATGCAAAATGGGTGCTAAGTTTAACGTCTCTAGGAAGACAGAATGCTACTTTGAAAAACTTTTTTTTTTTTTTTTTTTTTTTTTTTTTTTTTTTTATAGATATAACAAGTATGTACACAAATAAAAATAAAAAGGTAAGTAAATAAAAATGCAAGAAGTAAAGATGCAATGAAATAAATAATGCAAAGAGATAATTTTTTATTTTTTATTTTTCATAAGAGAAAAGTAAGTAAATAAAATAAAAGAAAATAACAAAAGTAAAAGAAAATGAAAAATAAAATAAAAATAGAAAGAAGAAAAAGTCAAAAAGTCAAAGGGGCAAAGATGTGATCGATTTAAGGATGATCGATCGAAACTCGATCGATCCAAGATGTGAAAACTTGCAGACAACTTCGAACGATACACAGAGATCTGAAATATGCAGAGATTCAAAAATTTTCTAAGTATAGAACCAAGAAATTTTCGAAGGGATAACTGGATCGATCGAGAAATAATTGGGTCGATTTGGAAGAGAGTTGATTTCTGCAGAAAATTGACTGTAAGAGGTTCGATCAATCGAATGGACACTTGTGATCAATCGAACTGGCACCAAATGCCTAATTTTGAGATGAGAGTACAGAAAATCATATGCTAGGCCCCAATGATGGTAACAAGAATAGAGATTGAAAAATGAATGGAAGAATGTACATAAGAACGAAAAATAAAAAGAAATGAAGGAGGAATAGAGTTTTAAAACTCTACGAATACTAGTGTTTAACGTCTCTAGCAAGATGTCGGTTTGACTCACTAGTCGAAAGTGTCAAAAACTGGATATGAGACATCCTTATTGATCCTCTTTTCACTTTTCTCATTTGATGCCTCACTTACAACAATGTAGACATCCTCCAAAAGAATGACTCAATTTGTTTCCTTTCATCTATGGTCTTGAAAATAAAATCAATAATGAGCGGACTTGCACTTGGCAAGGCAAAGTCTTTCAAAGACTCAATTGGAAGATCAAGAAACACCTTCTCTTTATCCTTTTTCTCTTCTTTAAAAATCACCATCTCCTCACCTTCCAAGTTAGCTAAGGAGTCCATTAGAGAGTTTACTTCATTTTTAGAGCTTTCAAGTTCAAAACCATAATTTTTATACATTTCAAAAAGGTATGTCTCAAGAGGGTCTTTGGAGATAATAGAAGGAAGATTCTCTTCAACAAGTTCCACTTCCTCCTCTCCTACCTATATAGTGGTCAATATCTCCTCACTCTCTAAAGTATCAATGGCCAAGATAAAATCATGATCAAAACAAGGAAAGTCCTTATTAATCATGTTGTGCTCTATTGGGTTAGCCACTAACTCATTTGCCACTTCCTCTTCTATACAAGATAGAGTGTTAGGCATTAGCTCACTTGCTACTTCTCCTTCTTCACTCTCATCATCCTCATCTATATACATTGAAGTTCTTGCCATTTTTTCATTTGCCTCTTCCTCCTCCTCTTGACGAGAAAGAGTACTTGCAATTTGCTCAACTTGAGCTTCAAGCTTGACTAAAGTTTGAGAATGAGAATTAATAAGTGGAGTTAACACTTTTTCTTCAAACCTAGGTTAGTACCTAGAAGGTGGTGAAGTTGGTTCATCATAAAATGGTGGGAGAGGGTAATAGTCATAAGAATAATTAAATGAGTGATCAATTCTATAATAAGATGATGCATGAAATGAATTGGACTCAACCTCATAAGGATCAAAATATGGTGGAGGGACATAAGGTGAAGTGATACGTTCGGTCGATGATCTCAATAATAATCAACCCTTTTGCAATATCACAAATCATTGTAAAATAGGGCTATTAGACGGGTAAGTCGAACCACTGGGATTGCTAGTTTATGGCAACTAAAGTCTTGAAAATCACTTAGTTTGTGGAAGGGGGTGTAGAGTTTTTGTCTGGTTTGTCACTTGGTAACATGGAATTAAAGATTGCATAAAACAATAAATGCAAGGAATTTAAAGAGGAAAGAAATTTAGATAGAGAGAACTAGGGAAGTGAATTCACTACCAACCCTATAAACATGCTAGATTATGATTAAATTGGGGAAACAACATATATAAGTGGTCATGATATACAGCAACACATGGTTGCTACATTATCTTTAAGAAATTCACTAAATCAAAAGGCAAGAATAACCTATCAAAGTTTTACATGCTTGAACTACCTAAACTAGGGTGTAGCCTTAGACATGCTCACTAAGCTAGAGATTATCAAGCTCTCAATCAAATGATAGAAGCATATGAAGTCAAGAGTCAAGATTAATCCATCAAAGGGGGACCCTAAGCTATGGACTAATAAGTTACTCATAAATCATGCCATTAAAACCATTTCACAATCTCATTTTCATTGTCTATAAAAATGCAAGCCATAAAAATTATGAGAAATTATCATCTAAGCCAAGATAATAGCTTTAACATAATCATTTATAGAGATTAAGCTTCATTACATCAAGATAAGTGCTCTAGATTATGAAACAACCACATATATACATCATTCCCCAAAACAAACCAAAAACTAAGACATGTTTACAAGGAAGGGCTTCATCACCTCCTTAGAAAGGGAGTTAGTTACCCATAGAAGCAAAGGAGGAAGGAGAAAGGTTGAAAAACCCTTCCATTTCCGCAAGTAGAGGTCACCTACAAGCCAAACTCTCAAGAACTCAATATTTCTCTCTCTAAAAATGTCTTGCAATGTGAGATCCCCCATTCTAACCATACATGCCTTCTATCTATACAAGATAGCTTTCTAACCACCCTAATTTCATGGCCCAAAACTCCTAGAAGAATACAGACCACACTTTTGGGTCAAGGGGGATAGCTTGAGCAAAATCATGGAATGGGTGAGTAGCTCTCTGCAGATCGGCAGGCGCCTGCAGTGCTGGACGGGCGCTTGCACTGTGACGAAGCTACTGTAAATTTTGGCGGGCACCCATAGGTTCTTAGTGGGTGCCTGCGGCTTCATAAGCCCACTGCCCATTTTAGCGGGTTCCTGTAGCTTTCTTGCAGGCACCCGCGGTTGTCCTTAACTCTGCGCACCTTTGGTAAAAAGGCCATAACTTTCTGCTCCGAACTCTAAATGACAAACCATTTGATAATTTGGAAAGCTAACTCAAAGATCTAAGTACATTCTATTTTAATGGGATTCCAATAAAGAACATTGTTGAACTTCACTGCTGCCAGGCTGCTTTTGGCTCGGTCCGTTGGCGCACTAATCACGGCTAGCGCTTTTTGCAGGGATAACTAGGAGTTCAATGGGACACTAGCTTGGGCAAAATTGAAGGTCCTTGGCAATGGCATGCTTTGATTCTTCTAGAACTCATCAAAGCATCTCTTTTAACTCTCTTTGGGGAACCAACCTGAAAATTAACAAAAGCATGCAAATGAAGCTAATATGTACAATATGATCAACTAATAGACTTAACTAATGCAAATAAGGGTGCTTGAATATGCAATATTCGGCGCTTATCACACCCCTAAACTTACATTTTGCTAGTCCCATAGCAAAACCAAAAATGAAACTCTTGACAATATGATAACATTTGAAATGCCATCAACATGCATCAACCATGGTGCAAGAAAATATGCACAGCTCATTTGCAGCTTAGAAATGACAAAACATTAGAGACGAAATCATTATGCAGACTACCTTGAGTATATGAAGCCTTGATATAACACAATGGCTAAACACATTTTAATTCTCATGGATCAGCATCATAGTCTATATAAATACTTCAATTGTCATCTCTTTAATAGAAATCAACTCTAACTTCAATGAAAGTGAACCGAATTCCCAATATGTGGCTTTTACCTTTTTTCTCCAATTTCAAAACACAAGTCTTCAAATCATTGAATTTCCCTTTTAAATGAGGTCTCTAAGGCATGATTTATTCAAAATACACATTTTTATTGCTTTTTTTTTTTTACATATAAATTATGGTCGTGCAATACCGAAGTCCCTTAAGCTTTCTAACCAACCCATGTAGCAAGTGCTAGGCCAACAACTCTCAAACCGGACGGCTTTAGGGTGCTAAGTGTAAAGACACTCCAAGGGCTTAATATCTCGAGTTCGCAAGGCTACGAATTCCAATGAACCATATTTATTTATTTTTATTTTTGTGAATAACCGTGCAATGCCTAAATCCCTTAAGCTTTCTAACCAACCCATGTAACAAGTGTTAGGCCAACAACTCCCAAACCGGACGGCTTTTGGGTGCTAAGTGCAAGGACACTCCAAAGGCTTAATAACTTGAGTTAGTAAGGCTACGAACTTAAACTAATCATTATCACTATTCATTTTTTTTTTTTGTTTTTTTTTTTTTTTAAGACAATGCCAAAGATATCCATTCATTAGGGTCATCAATTCAAATCAACTAAGCCAAGGTCAAGGTAAATCAGGTTACATGCCTCACAATTAAGTTTCCGGTGTGCATCTGTGTAGTGTGAAGCATAAAAGAGTATGAAATCCGACAAAAATCTAATTGAAGCATTTATACAAACCAATTTGAATCAACCTGATCGTTTCAAATTTTTCTTTATTTTCAAAACTATCATTTGCCTCTATAGATAAAGTATTAAACATATTCTTCAATCTCCAACAAGTTCCAAGATTACTCTATCATTGCTTTCCAAAAAAATAATTTTTATTACTTTACATGAACAATTAGCACAGGCAAACAAAAATGCAATAATAATGTAATACCAAAAATACAATAATGTATGTGACGACCTTGGATTTTTCAACCTAGTGTGTCCTGTGATGACCCGAACTGGATCCAAGATACGGAAGTTAGAAATAAGACAATGGTATCCCAAGGCACAGCACACCTCTAAGACCCTAAGATGACTTTCCATGAGGTCACAGAACCCAAAGGAATAAGTGCGGAAGCAAGAGATCGAAAGGATAACAATTAAGCCCCCAGGGGCAAAATGGTCATTTCATAGAGAAATGGATGCTACCAAGCATACCATTGGAAAGACAATGAAAAATTAATGAATTTAGACTCAAGAATCACCTAATTCGGAGTCCAGATGGCAAAGATATCAAGTCCCGAAGTCGAAGGAAGGGAAACCCTATCCCAGTTCAAACCAAACACTAATACTACTTCACTAAAACATGAATAACTTGAGTTAAAAATGGAATCTAAAGTTCTAATTTGTACCATTGGAAAGCTCATTTTGATCCGGTCAGTTTAGACTCAAGAACGGACCAATTCGGAGTTAAAACGAGTGAGATATGGCCCGTTGAAGAAGAGTGTCCAGTGTAGGAATAGTATCCACGGGCGCCCGCCCAAAACCCGTGGGCGCCCGCCCAAATGGGTAGAACCACAGGAAGAGGTGTGGGGCAGCCCTGAAACGTGGTGGGGGCCAGCCTAAGAACCCGGGCGCCCGCCCAAATGGGCAGAAGCAACCCAAGACAGCAGGAACAGTGTTTTAGCAGAAATTTGAGTTTGCGACGCGGTTTTCGAGGCCAAGATGATATTTTTCGGAAAACACGAAGAAGAAACTCCCCCTAAAATCACATTTTCTATGTCACAAATTCAAGAATGGAATTTATTTCCTAAAGAAAATACCCAAAATGCCCTTAAGCTAGAATTTTCAACAAATAGGTGAAATGAATCCGTAGGAGGCTCGAAACACAAAATATGAGGTTTTGCCCGGAAACAACCATGCACGCAAATGTAACTTACCTATTTAGACACGCTACAATGGTCCGTGGCTTAAAAATATAGCCGATGCAAAATCCAAAACCCCAATGGGCAAAAGGGCAAAAATGGACGTGGAATGGAAAACATGGAATCCAAAAATACAAAACGGGATCAAATGACTGTTTGGCCCTTGGCCACACTTCATACAAGATTAATAAGACCCTATAAAAGAATGAAAATGGAATTCCCACACCTGATGCAACCATGGTGAAGCAATGACTTGCGATTTTTCAAGGTTTTCATAACATTTCATGAAGTTAAAAAGTTGCATAGAATACAATATACATGTCATTGGCCTTCGGCCTCATCTCATACATATCAAGTACATTGAAAGGAGTGTACTTAAGTGCACATTATATACATGGAATCAAATATACATATTTTGGCATATAAGTCTACAAAATGACATTTCATGCTAACATTTGCATGAAATGGAAACTTGAAAGCTACACGACATCCAAGGAATGCTAGGCTTCACGAACCAAGTCTTTGTACCTGAAATATACCCCAGTATCGTAGGGGTGAGTAACATAAAGCTACTCGTAGGAGATGAGCATGCATCGACCTAGCATTTTACAAATTTATCACTTTAAGGTGAAACATATTAAAGGGGTTCATGCCACCTAACGTCTATATCGAAATGAGACTCAGGGAGCATCCTAAGCTATCTTAGAGTGTTTCTAGCATAAATCACATCATCTATGCCATTTAAACAATATGGAAGCACGTTATACAAAACAACAAGATATAGTTTCTTAAAGGTATTAACTTGCAATCTCGAATACAGAAACAACTAAAGTGATTATGTTACCTAACGTCTATGTTCTAAATAAGTCTAAGGAATCATCCTAGGCCATGCTGAACAATCAAAACGCAATTTACAACTTCAATGCAGTCTAACCACATAAAAGCATATTATACAAGGCAACAAAATACAATTTCTTAAAGCTATCAGCTTAAAATCTAAAGCATGAAAACAACAGAAGTGGGTCATGCCACCTAACATCTAAGTTATAAATGAATCAATAGGATCAATCCTAAGCTTTGTTAGAATGTCAAAACACGATTTTTCAATATCGATGCAATTTAACCAACATTGGAACTTCCAATACAATGCATAGAGCACAATTTCGCAAAGTTAACATCATGTAACTTAAAATGAAACAACAAATAAGGAACAACAAGTTACAACATCATCTAGTTATCAACTTGAAAATGAAATGCGAAATCAAACAAAGTGGATACTCGAACGTCACGCCGGGTCAGACCGACAACATAGTTACTTTAGGTTTACTAGCCCATGGGTAACTTCCTTATATGCGCACTAGACTATATAGAGGGACTATCCCCCGTACTAGAACCACGTCCTAGCTATAGACAAACAACGACATCCCCAAGTTTCCAAAATCAACAAGTTGTACAACAATGCATATATCAACAGGAATATGCAAGACAATCAACTATCTACTAAGCACAACCAAATTTGGAAACCTATACAATACATGCTCTAAATCCACATCTAATATGATATGATGAATGTCGAATCTTCAGTGTGCGATTCGTTACACGCTATGCATGAAAGATGTTAAATACGAAGTGTGCAAATCATTATACAAGGCAACAATATATTCAATAAGGAAAACATATTCTTATGAGTACAAACATAGCAACTATGTTATCCAATGTTCAAAACATAACCAAATGAATATACAACAAGTCTAAGTCCATGATTTAAATATAGAAACCACTTCAGAAACACAACTAGATCATGGAGCAAATTGATAGAATTTAAATAGATAAACACAATTAAATTCTCTAGATTCTGATTCAATTCCAATTAACCTCAATTTAATACATGTTAAAGGACATGGCAAGGTCGTCACTTATATCCATTCTAAAACTCAATTAGGTTATTAGAACAACAAAGTAGAACTTTAATTAAATTATGCTAATTTAAATCCCAAGGTTCTAAAACAACTTCAGATAGTCCCAAATTAATATATACTAGTAAACAAGTCATGGCCAATACAAATATCAAGTTAAAACCTTAATTAAGCTAATGGGACCACAAAATAGATTTTAATTAATTCTTTTAATTAAAATCTTCAGTTTTTTAAACTTAACTAAATGCTCTCAATTTAACAGATCTTAGAGAATATGCCAAGGACTAATGTAATATCACATTACAAGTTTATTTCATTCAATTTAAGACCATGTGACTTAAGCTTTCACTAAAGTTAAATATAAATTAAAAGTTGCAATTCTCATGTAATTAATCCCAATTTAATATATGTGAACAACTATACCTAAGCTTAATTTTCTAGCATGCCACAATTCAATTCCAAGTTGTATATCACCATGAGGATTAAATCTTAAACAAGGAATTAATTAAATGAAGGGTTTGAAAACCTAACCGAATATTCTAAATCAAATATATGTGAAGCTATATGGCATGTAAGTCAAGAATATCAAGTCGGAATTTAAATAGAGTGAATAGTGCACTCGGGGCAAATTAATTAATAATTACTAATTTTCAAAACACCTCCAATCACTTTTAAATCAACTATGTTGGAGAGCATACTAAGGCCTAATTTAATATGCTAACACATACTGATTTTAAGCTAGTTAAGGCCATATGATTTAATATTTTATTCAAGATAAATATTAAATAAAATCTTTAATACTTGTTCAAATTCCCTCAATTTAATATATGTCAATGACCATATTATAGAGCACTATTTTACCATGCTACATGTTTAAAATAAGTCATAAGCAACCGGGAAAATCAAATCCAATACAAGAAAATTAAATAATAAAATCTCTAGATTTCATATTTAAGCATGCAATCAAGTTGTATAAGCATCAATAGCATGTTATATAACAAGAATTAAACCTATAACACCTCTTACCTCAATTTGGGATGAAAATCCCAAATTGCCATCGAAATGAAACGGCTCCGAATCCGACGAAACTCCTAGGTTTTGTCGGGGACAACATGATCTATATGAATCTCCAAGAAGCCCCATGAAAATCCAAACTTGACTCTTAACCCAAACTCAAAAAATGGTAGGAAATGAATTCTAATAAGGGGGAATGGTAGAGCATGTCGAGGGGAGCGATAAACGTAAAGGCCGAAGAGATTTCACTTAGGAAATCAAGTGGAGGAGAAGGTCAAAGGTAGGCATCCAGGGAGCTTCCATGGCTACCGGCCAAGAGGTGGAGAAGAAGAGTGAAAATCTGATTTTTCTCTTTAGGGCATCCTATTTATAGTAAGTCTCAAAAACTGCCCCGGAAGGGCCCCGCCGGGTCTAGAAAAGTAAATTTTTTGAGCAGACGCGCTCAAACGGCAAAATTCCATGAACAAAAAATATTCAAAATGAGAAAATATGAACAACGGAAGAAACAACATCAAAAACTGAGTCCCGAGCAGAAAGTTATGTCCGAAACAAGTTCGGCGGCAACTGGGTCCAGAAATTCTGAAACTGGAGAAAAACGACCAGAATGGAATTCTAAGAGTCCACGGCTCGATGAAATGTGAAAATGAATCCCGTAAGAGGATCCAGACTCCAGACGAGACATTTTGCAATAACTTTTGTTAATTGCACAATGACCCCTACAAAAAGGGTTAACTGCGAAACTGCCTCATACTGAAAATATCTTCCAAAAGATATTCTCTTATATACCCCTGAAATAAAATATTTTCAAAATATATTTATGAAAAACACCCCAAGAAATGAAAAAGATTCTAAAGAATTGTGCATCCATGCCCTTGTGGGCACCGGGAGCAACCAGAGTACTTTCTTGCAAAAGTAAAGATACGTATTTTGAGGAAACCACTCAAGATGAAGGCACGTGAAGTCAAAAACCAACTCCGAGCATGAGAAGTGAGGTTGTGCCAAAAACTGACAAACGGAGATAAGACAGAATAGGGAAAAAGATGAAATAGCGCATAGTGTCGAAAAACGAAAAATGTGAAAATGACTCGGTCCTCAAAGGAAGTTGTCAATCCACGAAAAAGAGTCTTAGGAACCAATTCTGAGCACTTGAGATGACACTAAGCAACATGAAATAGAGCTCAGAAAAGAAAATTAGACGAAAAAAATTCATTCGTAAAATTTCAGGAAAAATGGAAAGGAAGGCAATTGACTGGGTCGTTACAATGTATCCCCAAACTTGAATGTCACATTGTCCTCAATGTGAGAAGACAAAGGATGGAATTGGAATTTAAAAAGGAGGGTACAAAGAGAAATAATACCAAGTCATGGAAAAATTAGTGGCGGTGTAAACAGACCACCATGCGAATTCCAGAAGTAACGCCCTCAAACTTGATTCTAAAAACCTGTCAAAACACATCTATACACAACAAGCATCATATAAATCCAGACAAAGATAAATATAAATAACTGCAATTTTATTGAACCAAAAATGAAATGTTCATGCAAAATAGCAACACAATTGCAGTTATGAGTTCAAAATACGAACTGAAAGTAATACCAAAAGTGGCCCAAAATAAATCAAAAGAGTACTACTAGAAAGAAAAATAAATACTAAAAGCATAAAATCACTCCATCATCGGGGTGGAGGATGAGCCACCAGCGTCACCTGATGGGCGGTCAATCAAGGACTGCAGCATGGCCTGCAACACCTTCTGTCCCTCTTGAGTCTCCTTACGGATGTCCGTAAGGATGCCATCGACGTTCCCAACTCGTAGGTGAAGTGCATCAATATGAGCGCTGAGAGAGACATAATCGGTGATCGGTTGAGAATTCGATTTATAATAAATCAACCTTCGCAATAGCACGAATCATTATAAAATAGGGCTATTGGTCAGGTAAGTCGAACCACTGGGACTGCGCTAATCTATGGCAACCTAAGTGTCTAGAGTCTTTTTAGAATGATAGGGGTGTTCATAGAGGATTTATTGGTTGTCACTAAAGCTATGAAATTAAGGTGCATAAATTAAAAGCTTGCAAGAATTTAAAGGAGATGAAATACAAGTAAAGAGAACTAGGGAAGTGAATCCGCCTCCATCCCTATACACATGCTAGATTAGAGCTAAATTGGGGGAAAAACAATATATGATGATCAAGAAATATATAGCAACACATAGTTGCTATATAATCAACAAGATGTACATTAAATCTCAAGCAAGTATGATCCATCAAAGGTGAACATGTTTAGACTACCTAACTAAGGTGTAGCTTAACGACATTTACTTAAATGAAAGATTATCAAGCCCTAGATAAAATGTGAAGCACATGAAGGTAAGAAATAAGCATAAACCATCAAAGGCATCACCTAAGCAATGATCTATCAAAGTTCTCCAACTTCATGCCATTAAAACTATTCCATGATCTCACTACCATTGTCACCATGAGAGTGCAAGAAATATGATTAAAAGAATAACAATCTAAGATAGATAATTGACTCAACATTAATCATTTAAATACATGAAGATCCATTACAAGAGGCAAAATGCTCTAGACCATGAAAAGACCAAAGATTATACATTGTAATCCCCAAAATAGAACTATACTAAGACATGCTTACAAGGGAGGGGTTTCATCACCTCCCTAGATAGAGTTTTAGTTACCCATGGAAGCTCTAAAGGAAGAAAGAAACTTGGAAGATCCCTCCATTTTCGAGCTCCTTTGTTGTAGCTTCAAGAACTCAATCTTTTTCTCCTCCTTCTTTCTCTACCAATCTTGCTAAGATGAGATATATCTCATCTATCATGAGATATCCTCCTATATACACTCAAAACCTACTCCCATGCTGAAAATCTCGACCTTCCCCCTCTGGTTCATTCTCTACCACATAAAATGAAGATAAGGGAACAAAAGTGCTGAAAAAGAGGGGCAGGTGAACTGCCTACAGAGGGTCGGCGGGCGCCCGCGGAAGCTACGGCTCGCGAGGATGTCTCTGGAGTGTTTGGCGGGCGCCCGCGGTGGCATGGTGGGCGCCCGCGGGAGGGCGTGGGGCTCCTACGGCTGCTGTGCAAGGTGCTGCGAAAGAGGCCAGAGAGTTTGGGGTTGGTGGGTGCATCGCGGGAGCTTCGCGGGCGCTTGTGGAGGCTGCAGCTGCACTTCAACTCTAAATTTTCTGCAGTCTTCTTTGGGCTAGAGCGACAACACACGTCCCTTATGAAACACGAAGCCATGTTGCCACAAAAACGGTAATAGAAGAGGCTTAATCAAAAAGGTGATTTCCTGACACGGCGCTTGCAATTCAACATGAATGATGTCAAAACCGTTTCTTTGATCACTCTCGGGCACAAAACCTAAAATCCGAAAGAAAATACACCATTGAATTAAAACTTCACATTATGCTCTAATAATGGACTTAATTAACGCAAGAAGGGGCGCTTGAATATGCAATATTCAGCGCTTATCACACCCCCAAACTTACATTTTGCTAGTCCCTTAGCAAAACAAAAAAAAATAAAAAAATAGAATCTAGTAAAAATGACAACATGCAACAATCATTAAGCAAGAATTTTATCTATGAAGCTCAAATGTAACATGGAATGACAAAATAAATTGGAGGAAGTTCTATCAAACAGACTACCTTGCATATATGAAGCCTTAATAATCAAAATGGCAAAAATGAGTTCAATCATAAATGCATCAATCATTAAGCTTTATATAAAAACTTCAATTATCATCTCTTGAATAAAATGGACTCCAACTTCAATGATGGTGGTCAGAATTCTCAATATACGGCTTTAACCCTCTTTTTCCAATCCCAAGAACACATTTCACATCCTTAAATCTCCTTCAAAATGAGGTCCTCATGGCATAGTTTATTCATAATGCAACTTTTGTTGCTTATTGAGAACTTTATTGTTCACACAAAAGAAAGCATACAATTGGTTGTGCAATGCCAAAATCCCTTAAGCTTTCTAAGCAACCCATGTAACAAGCGTTAGGCCAACAACTCCCAAACCAGATGGCTTTAGGGTGCTAAGTGTAGAAACACTCCTAGGGCTTAATAACTCGAGCTGGAAAGGCTACAAACTTCGATGAACCAAATTTATTTATTTTTTAATAACCGTACAATGTCTAGGTTCTTTAAGCTTTCTAACCAACCCATGTAATAAGCGTTAGGCCAACAACTCCCAAACCAGAAGTGTAGAAACACTCCCAGGGCTTAATAACTCGAGCTGGAAAGGCTACGAACTTCGACTGGTCATTGATTGCTTTTTCTTTTTCTTTTTTTTTTTCTTTTTTTTTTTTTTTAATGCCAAGGGTATCCATTCATTAGGGTCATTAATTCAGATCACCGAGTCCCGATCAAAGTCAATTTGGGTTGTATGCCTCACGATTAGGTTTCCGGTGTGCAAATATGCAATGTGAAGCATAAAAGAGTATGAAATCCGACAAGAATTTAATTGAAGTCTTTATACAAACCAACTATGAATCAACATGCTTATTTAAAAAGTTTCTTTATTTTCAGAAATTATCTTGGCTTCTATACACAAAGTATTAAGTACATGCTTCAACCTTCAACAAGTTCCATGGTTACACTCTCATTGTTTTCAACAACATGATTTTATTAACTTATGAGGATAAAAAATAAAAAAAAATAAAAAAAAAGAGCAAAAATCATACGAATGAAAGCACATGCACCCCTAAACTTGAATGTCACATTGTCCTCAATGTGAGAGGACAAAAGATAAGAGAATTAGAAAGAAAACTGGAGAGTGCAAAGAACAATAGTACCAAGTTGAGGAGGAATAGAGTGGCAGTGCAAGAATAAGCCACTGTGTGAATTCCAAGAGCATATCCCCAAACTTGAAATCAAAAACCTGTCAAAAGCATCTATACAGAGCAAGAATAAAATGAATCCAAAAATTACTAACTATAACTGCAATTTATTTTAAAGCTAAAATCCATGCAAATGAATAAAAGCGATGCAGTTAAAAGTTTAAAAGAATGGGAAAAGAAATGCCAAATGTGGCCCAATAGAAGTCTAAAAGTAGTACTACTGCAAAAAGGGAAATAAAATGAGAAACAGGAAATCAATCCTCCATTGGCGCGGAGGAAGAAGCACCAGGTGCGCCCGGCGCCCGGTCAATCAATGACTGGAGCATAGCCTGCAAAATCTCTTGATTCTCCTGGGTCTTCTGGATGGCGTCCTCAATGGTGTCAAAGCGTAAATCAAATGCATCAAATCGAGCATTCATGGTGAGATAGTAGGCGTAAGTCATGACATCCGGTGGCGGGACAAAAGTGGCGGCTGGAGAAGCGGGGGCGTCAGAAGGAGGAGGAGCAGGAGCCACAGGGGGGGCCAGAGCACCCTAATCCAGTGTGTCACCAATGCGGGCCTGACGGGATGTCTGAAGCCGAGCTGTGCTGGACTTCCAGACCCCAAGGGTGAAGTGCAACACATTTTTTTCTTTCTGTTCACCACGGGGAGCTCGGAACCCCATATTTTTGAGCAACCTTGTAATAAGGTATGGAAATGGGAATGCCCAGGTTGTGGTGGTGCGCGACCGAACCAAGATTAATTCCTTATAGATTTTAAACAATTGGTCCTAGACAAGTTGTGGGACACAAAACCAACACTCCTTTTCAGCGTAGTAGAGGGTTTTCAAAAATTCCCCCTTTCGCTCGGAATGGCCTGGCACGGGTAGGACGTTTTTGGCCATGACCGAATTGAGAAACCATAGCCGGCAAGGTAAGAAAGATTTATTGGTGCTTATGGTTCGGCTTTCGGTGAATTGACCATGACAAATTTCTCCCACAATGTCCGATAAAGTAGGCTGATCGAGACCTTCGACATAAAGGGGGAGGCCCGCCTCATCCACTGGCGAAATCAAGGGGCAATCCATAGCCATAGCAAGGTCATCGAGGTCAAATTCATAATCATAGTCATCAATGGTGGTTTTAATTTTGTCCGATTCTTCACATGAGTGGACCATGTTGGCATAGAACAGCCGAACCACACGCGGGAAGTATGAATGAGCGTGCGGTTTGAAAATAGAGGATAGGCCACGAGCCCTCAATTCACGGATGGACTATGCGGTCTCCACATTGCTCTCGAAAGTAGCGGTAATGTCAAAACGAGCTTCGGTTTCAATTGGCCATTCAGCCCAATTTAGGGGTGGAGGAGCATTAGAAAGGCCCTCGGATGACCTAGCACGCTTGGAAATAACCCTAGGAGCCATGGGAATGAAGAAATTTGGTTCAGGACTTTTAGCGAACACCTGGTGTGCAACACAATTGGGAAGAGAGCAAAATGTTGGTTAGAGACTGAAAAACCCAAAAATTTTATATCTGAAAGCAAGCATGCACAACTCTAACAAATTCACCAACCATCACCACATCCATCCCATCCGCCATAGATCACAAAATCAAAGAAGTAAAAGAAGAAGAAGAGAGATTTACCCAATGTGGAGGAACCAAGGCTTTGCAAGCTAGAATGATGGATGAAGAGGATTGGATTTGCTATTGGATGATGATGACGGAGAGTGGAGATGGGAAGAGGAATATTGGGAGAGAGAGATAGATGGTTGTAGGGTTGGAGGGGTGTAGGGCGAGAGTAGAGAGGGGGGGGGAAAGTTTATAAGAACCAAAATAGGCTTTCAAGCCCATTTTATTGCCAGCGGAGGGGATCCGTGGCGGGCGCCCGCGGTGCGACAAATGTGCCTGTAATGTTTCGCGGGGGCCCGCAGAGGCTCGGCGGAGCCCCGCGGTTGTGCTGAGTGTACTGGCCTGATTCGCGGGCGCCCGCAGTGGCTTTTGAATATCAGCCTTGGGCATCAAACACAACTTCTCAAGGCCGTGAGTGAATCAGGTGAGCTCTTAACATGAATTAGGGTATAACGGAGATCTGGATCACCACATAAAGCGACAAGGAGCGAATGAATTCACAAGCTATGGCCAAGAGATGCAGAGACAACAAAAGCTCTAAATGAAATGGAGAACATGCCCAATGACTTCAAATATTTCCCGAAGTGGAACGAAGATTTGGATAGAATGAATAAAACCAAATGGAATTGCCGGAATGCCCGAGGAACCAATTCAGAAAACTTGCACATTCTTGGTCGACTTCGTCACTTCTCGAGGAAGTCTAGTCACTGGGCATGAAGAGGATGGAAGCTAAGAATTCGGAAGAATTGCTTCTCATGAATGCTAAATTTAATGTCAATAGCTAGACGAACCAGGCTTAGCATGGCGCACTAGTCCTCATAAATTGGGTTCGTCAATAGGACATTCTCAACTTTTTGAATAGGGACTATGCCATCAACATAAGGCTTAAGGCGTTGGCCGTTAACCTTGAAGAGAGCCTATTAGTAGGATCTTGAAGCTCAACTGCTCCATGAGGAAAGACAGAATTGATGAGGTAAGGACCATCCCACCTTGATCGGAGTTTACCAGAAAGAGTTTCAAGCGGGAATTGAAAAGCCAAACTTTTTATCCCGGGGCAAAAGACTTATTGACAATGTGCTTGTCATGGAATGCTTTGGCCTTTGCCTTATAGATTTTGGCACTTTCATACGTATCATTACGCATTTCCTCAAGTTCATTTAATTGCAAAGCACGATTAGAGCCGGCCTGTTTGAGATCAAAGTTGAGCCTTTTTATGGCCCAAAAAGCATGGTGCTCTAATTCTACTGGGAGATGACAAGCTTTTCTAAAGACAAGCCGATATGGCGACATGGCAATAGGCGTCTTATAAGCTGTCCGGTAAGCCCAAAGCGTATCATTTAGTCTTAATGACCAATCATTGCGGTCCGGTCGAACCGTTTTTTCCAAGATGTGCTTAATCTCCCGATTAGATACTTCCACTTGACCACTCGTTTGAGGATGGTAGGGTGTAGCAACCTTATGAATGACGGAGTACTTAGAAAGGAAGGATTTAAGATAACGATTTCTGAAATGTGATCCTCCGTCGCTGATGATTGCTCGGGGCGTACCAAAATGACTAAATATGTTAGATTGAATGAACCCGATCACGATTTTATGATCACTGGTTCTAGTAGCTGCGGCTTCTACCCATTTGGAGACATAATCCACCACTACAAGGATGTACTCGTAGCCATGAGAAGTGAAAATGGTCCCATGAAGTCGATTCCCCACACATCAAAAATTTTAATTATTAAGATGGGCGTGAGGGGCATCATATCTCTTCGGGACATGGATCCAAGCCTTTGGCATCTTTCACATGCTTTACAGAAATTGTATGCATCGCGAAACGGGGAGGGCCAATAGAATCCGCTTTGAAGAACTTTATGAGCGGTCTTTTTGGCATTGAAATGGCCTCCACAAGCAAGAGTATGATAGAAATTGAGGATGCTTGTGGTCTCAGTTTCAGGAATGCATCACCGGATGATTTGGTCCAGGCAATACTTGAATAGTTCTAGATCTTCCCAAAAGAAATGCTTGACTTGGGAGAAGAACCGGTCCTTCTCTTGTTTGGACCAATGAGTTAGAATTTTACCTACTGTAAGGTAGTTGACAATATCCACAAACCATGGAAGATTTGCATGAGAAATCTAGAAGAGTTGTTCATCCGGAAAGGAATCACAGACGATGGCGGAATCTGAAGATTTTCAATGAGTAAGTGAGAGAGATGATCGGCGACAACATTGTCTGCCCCTTTTTTGTCCCGGATTTCAATGTTAAACTCTTGAAGTAAGAGTATCCATCAAATCAAGCGGGGTTTGGTCTCTTTCTTTGCTAACAAGTGCCGAAGGGCGGCATGATCCGAGAAGACTATGACCTTGGAACCTAGAAGATAGGATCAGAATTTATCCAAAGCATAAACTACAGCTAGCAACTCTTTTTCAGTAGTAGTGTAATTTAACTGAGCATCAGAAAGAGTTCGACTAGCATAATAAATGACGTATGGGAGCTTGTCCACACGTTGGCCCAAAACCGTGCCTAATACATAGTCGGATGCATCACACATGATCTCAAAAGGGAGAGACCAATTGGGCGGTTTCATTATTGGGGTAGATGAGAGGAGAGTGCGAAGTTTAATGAAAGCTTCCATGCACGCTTCATCAAAATTGAATTGAACATCCTTGGCTAAGAGATTACACAAGGGTCGAGAATTTTATTAAAGTCCTTGATGAAGCGACGATAAAATCCGGCATGGCCAAGAAAGGAATGGATTTGATGGACGGAATTCAGAGGAGGAAGATTAGAGATTAACTCAACTTTTGCCTTGTCCACCTCAATTCCCCGTTTTGAAATGACATGTCCTATAACAATGCCCTCTTGGACCATGAAGTGGCTTTTCTCCCAACTTAGAATGAGATTTGTCTCCTTACACCTTTGGAGCACAAGAGATAAATTATTGAGATAAGAATCAAAGGAGGAGCCAAAAACGGAAAAATCGTCCATGAAAACTTCCAAGAATTTTTTAACCATACTTGAAAATATGGACATCATGCACCTTTGAAACGTTGCCGGAGCATTGCATAGCCCAAAAGGCATGCGACGATATGCGAAGGTTCCAAAGGGACATATGAATGTTGTTTTCTCTTGATCTTGGGGGGCGATTGCCACTTGGTTATATCCGAAATAACCGTCAAGAAAACAATAGTAGCTTTGGGTGGCTAGCCTTTCTAGGATTTGATCAATAAATGGGAGTGGAAAATGATCTTTCCTAGTAAACGAATTGAGCTTCCGGTAGTCAATGCACACATGCCACCCGGTGGTGGTTCGTTGCGGCATGAGCTCACCCGCTGAATTTTCAACAACAGTGAGACCGGATTTCTTTGGAACAACTTATGTGGGGCTTACCCACTTGCTATCAGAAATGGGGTAGATGATTCCCGCATCTATCAATTTTATCGCTTCCTTCATTACCACTTCCTTCATGTTAGGATTTAACCGGCGCTGAACCTCTCTAGTAGGCTTTGCGTCCTCCTCCATATGAATGCGGTGCATACAAATGGAGGGGTCAATTCCTTTCAAGTCAGCCACTGCCCAACCAATAGCTTCTTTGTGCTCTTGTAGCACCGCTAAAAGGTTGGTTTCTTGGTCCTTTAGAAGGTCCGATGCAATGATGACTGGGAGAGTTTGATTTGAACCAAGGAATACATACTTGAGATGGGCCGGGAGCGGCTTAAGCTCAAGTTGTGGTAGAGATTTCAGAGATGGAACTGGAGGAGTGGTGGAGAGCTGAGGAAGTGGCTCTTTTGGGATTTTCTAAGGGGGAATGTCTATGATAGCAGCAATATCAAGCAGAGAATTAACTTCTTAGATAAATTGATCAATGTCAAAGTTTGAGAAGTCGAAATGAAACATGCAAGTTTCAAGAAGGTTCTTGCTTAGAATGAAGGGGAGAGATTCTTCGATCACTTCATCAATGACATCCATAAGGAAAACATCATCCTCATTGGAAGGATGTTGAGTTGCATGAAAGATATGGAGCTTGACTTGCATGTTTCCAAAAGCAATGTCCATCACCCCGGTTTGGCAATTAATTGATGCATTAGCTATAGCTAAGAATGGCTTACCAAGGATCACGGGAATGTGCTTTTTTAGATCGTGGACCGGTTCCGTGTCAAGAACCGCAAAGTCTACCGGGAAGTAGAATTTGTCCACTTGGATGATAACATCCTCAAGAATGCCTCGTGGATGCTTGACCGATCTATCGGTAAGTTGCAAGACCACGGAAGTCAGCTTTAAATCTCCCAGGCCAAGCTGTAAGTAAACTGAGTATGGAATTAAATTCACACTAGCTCCTAAGTTAAGGAGGTCCCTCTCGATTTTGTTGTCACCAATGACATAAGAGATTGTGGGGGCACCAGGATCCTTATACTTTGGAGGAGTGCTGTGCTGAATGATAGCACTAACATTTTCAGTTAACCTCACTTTCTCTGGCAAATGATTTTTAGAAGTGCGCTTTTGAGTGCACAAGTCTTTGAGAAATTTTGCATAGGGAGGGATTTGCTTGATAGCATCCAAGAGGAGCAACTTGATCTTCACTTGCTTGAAAACTTCCCACATGTCTTGAATTTTACAATTCTTGTTCCCAATATGTGTTGACTCTTGAAGGCGTTGAGGAAACGGAGCTTTTGGCTCATAAGTAGTTTCCACATTTGGGTTAACATGTGTGGGATTTCCGTGAATGGTATTTGGACGAGAAGAGCTTGGAATTTGATTGGAAGAGCTTGAATTTGGATTTTTCAAAGGAGGTTCTTTTTCATTTTTGTCTCCATCAACCTTGTTGTCAACCACTCTACCACTCCTAAGGGTGGTGATTGCTTGAACATGCTCATGACTCGGCCCACTCGATGGAGGGGTTTCATCAATCGCGTGCATCCCTCTAGGATTTTCAAATGGTTGAGCGGGAAACTTACCTTTGTCCGTTTGAAGCAATTGGTTCACAGAGTTAGCTATTTGGCCCACTTGATTTTTGAGCTTATCTATGGATTAAGTATGAGAGTGAACCATTTAAAGAGTAGGCTGCAAAGATGTCAAGAGTTGCTTGTTAGAATTCATAATTTGCCTGTTTAATGATTCCATCACTTGCTTGTTTGCAGCCACAATTTCATTAGTTGGGTGCACTGAAGGTTGATTGGAGACATTTGGATTGTACGGAGGACGGTAGCTTGAAGAGGCTGGAAATTGCCTATTTTGAAATTGAGGAGGGGGCTGATTTTGATGCCCCTTATTTTGGAATTGCGAATTCTGTGAGGCTTGTTGCTTCCACGAGAAATTCGGGTGATCTCGCCATCCTGGATTGTAGGTATTGGAATAGGGATTATTCCCGGATCTTGAGAATATGGCATTAGCTTGCTCTTGATTTGGATTGGAAATTGCTCCGGTGTGGGGCAATCTTCCGTGAGATGGAATGGACTAGTACATGATGAGCATACCGAACTTGCCGAATTTTGAGATAATGAAGGAGAGAGATGTGGTGCCATCAATTGATAGAATTTATGAGCTATGGCATCCACTTGGGATGATTCCTCCCTTATTGATTTTGGTTGACAAGGGTTGGTGTTCTTTGCATTGGTTGAGGTCGGAGCCCTACGAGAATTATGTTGAAGTGAATTTTCGCTTAAATTCTCTAGTAGGGTCCAAGCCTCTTCTGCATTCTTGGACATGAACATCCCACCACAAGAAGAGTCAACCATAAATCTATGGGGTTCGGTCAAGCCAGCATAGAAAGCTTGCACTAATTACGATTTTGGAATCAAATGATGCGGACATTTTCTAAGAAGATCTTGTAGCCTTTCCCAAGTCTCGTAGAGTTGTTCTCCATCCGTTTGAGAAAAGCTAAGAATGGAACGCCTCATTTGGTTGGTTTTACTCACCGGATAATACTTCTTAAGGAATTCTTGCTGTAATTGAGCCCAAGAAGTGATGGAATTTGAAGTGAGTGACTTCAACCAATACTTTGCCCTATCTTTTAAAGAAAATAGGAAAAGATGCAGATGGAGCGCATTCTCAGGGAAACCTCTCAACCGGATGGTCGAACAGATTTCAAGAAATTCATCAAGATGCTTATACGGATCTTCATTATCAAGGCCATGGAAAGATGGAAGCATTTGAATGGTACTTGATTTGATCTCATATTGAGCCGCATCGATATTTGGCATCACTATGCATGAGGGTGAAGCATAGGTAGTAGGGATGAAATGGTCCCTGAGAGTCATTGGCTCTACATTTGGAATTTCGGCCCTATCATTATTAATTCCCTCATTTCTGACATCTCCTACATTTTCAGCCATTGTGTTAAATTCAGTTTCAAGTTCTCTTACGCTAGAAGATTCCCTAAGGTTTCATCTAAGAGTTCTTTTAAGTGAATTTATGTCAACTGGCGAGTCAAGAATTGGTAGGGAGAGTGATCTACGGCCAAACATCAACAATACATAATGCTATCAACGCAACTATTCATCATTCACAACTCCACATACGATGTTCCCATTCTCCTCAATTATCAAGACAGAATTTAAATGGCCACAACAAGGACCGATGCTTGTACACGAAATTTAAACAAGATAATAGCCTTAACAAAGGCTTTAAAACTAAATTATCACTAAGTTTAACACATGCATAATATTCACAATGTCAAAACTAGAAAGTTAAGAGACTTACCTGAGGTCCTCTTGATAAGCGCTGAATACTGTATATTCAGGCGCCCTAAATTACATTAACAAAGTCCATTAATTGATTATTTTATGTAGATTAACTCCATTTGCATGTTTTTGTGCATTTTCAGGTTAAAGTGCAAAAAGGAAGCAAAAATGATGCCTTGTGGAATTATGAACAAAAAGGGTGCCAATTCTGAATTTCTGGCAGCGGTAGAACCTGACTTTTGTTGCCATTTTCGACCTAGAAAACTCAAGAACTGGACTTCAATCATAACATGAAAGATTTAGAGCTCTGAATCAAATTTCCAAATCTTCAAGCGGTTTGTCATTCGGAGTTCGGAACAGAGAGTTATGATCTTCTTAATAGAGGTGCGCAGAACTGCCTGGCAGCACTGAAGTACTGCCTTTCTCCCCATTTTCGACCCACCAGACTTGATAATTGGGTCTTTATCAAAACATGAAGTTTTTGAAGCACTGAATCAGCTCTCCAAATCTTCAAACAGATCATCATTCGGAGTTTGGGGTACAAGGTTATAGCAGTTTTACCAAAGTAGGTCAGTGCTGAGCAAGAAGAGCATGTTGCACATTACACTAATTTAGAGTGCTCGAGACCACTCTTCGAGTGCTCAAAAATCAGCCAGATTGCAGCTCGGAAATGAACCCCTCTTCAGCCCACTTGTGCATTGGTTTCCACATTTCCACCCTCCTTCTTTATGGAGTGGTTGGGAATGTCTTTGGAGGAGAGAGAGAGCTTAGTTGATAGATATAAGGCAACTAAGGGCCACATGCATCCTATCCTTGAATTTTTGCAAGAAAGAGGGAGAGAAGAGAGCAAGAAAAGAAGGTGCTCTTGAAGCTTAAAGGAGGGAGCTCGAAAATTGGAGATGGAGTTCAAGCTTCTTCTTCATTCTAAGGCTCCAATGGGTAACTAACTCTTCTTCTAGGGAGGTGATGAAGTCCCTCCCTTGTAAGCATGTCCTAGGGTAGTCTATTTTGGGGGATTGCAATGTATATTTCTATGGTCTTTTTCATAACTAAGAGCCTTTCATTTGTTGTAATGAATGTTTATATATGTATGGTTGATTTCTTCAAGTTCATTATCTTGATTGTTAGGTGATGTCTTGTATGAATCTTATTGCTTGAGTTTTCATGGTGAGAATGGGAACAAGGTTATGAAATGGTTTCATGGCATGTTGATAGGTGACTTTGATAGACCATTGCTTAGGAAATCCTTTGATGGTGTATGCTTAATCTCTAGCTCCATATGCTTCATCATTTTGTCAAGAACTTGATAGTCTTTCATTTAAGTAAATGTGTATAAGCTACACTTTAGTTAGGTAGTCTAAGCATGTTTACCCTTTTGATAGATTATACTTGTTTGAGACTTGATGTACTTCTTGATCAATTACATGGCAACCATGTGTTGTTATGTAATTCTTGACCATTATATGTTATTTTTCCCCTTAATTAGTTCTAATCTAGCATGTGTATAGGGATGGAGATGGATTCATCTCCCTAGTCTTCTCTACTTGCATTTCACCTCTTTATATTCCTTGCAATCTACTATTTTATGCATCTTAATTTCATAGCTTTAGTGACAAACCAAGCCAAAACCCTATTCCTCCTTATCATTCTAAAATGATTCTAGACGCTTAGGTTGCCTTAAACTAGCGCAGTCCCAGTGGTTCAACTTACCCGACCAATAGCCCTATTTTACAATGATTCGTGCTATTGCGAAGGTTGATGTATAGTTGATTAACCGATCAATTTTGGCGCCGTTGCCGGGTATCGCAAACGGTTTAGCGACCAAAGTTCTAGGGTTAATTTTAGTTTGATTGTGAATATTGTGTCTAGTGAATATTCCTTGTGTGTTTTGACCATCTTTGTGTTTTAAGTGTTGTAAGATTCTAGGGACTTGAAGCGCCGTGGGAACGCTAGCAAATTGTAAGTCTAGAGGACCCCAGGTAAGTCTCTTTACTTCTAGTTTCAACTTGTAGATACAGTACATGTGTTAATTTTAGAAGTAGTTAATTTAGTGTGAAGCCCTTGTAGAGGCTATTATCTTGTTTAATTTTGTGTACAAGCATCGGTCCTTGTCGTGGCCATTTATTTTCTGTCTTGATAATTGAGGAGAAAGGGAACATCGTATGTGGAGTATTGATGATGAATTGTGTTGTTGAATATATGCTTTGTTATTGATGTTTGGCCGTAGGTTACTCTCTCTACCCACACTTGACTCGCCTATTGATATAAATTCACTTGAAAGAACTCTTAGACGGAACCTTAGGGAACCCAGTCTTACAAGGGATCTTGAAACTGAATTCAATACAATGGGGGATAACGTAGGAAATCCGGGGAATGAAAGGGCTGAAATTCCTAATGTAGAACCAATGACTCTTAAAGATCATTTCATTCCTACCACCTATGCTTCTCCTTCTTGCATAGTAATGCCAAACATCGATACAGCTCAATATGAGATCAAATCAAGCATCATCCAAATGCTTCCATCATTTCATGGCTTTGATAATGAAGATCCATATAAGCATCTTGATGAGTTCCTTGAAATCTGTTCGACCATCCGGTTGAGAGGTTTTCCGGACAATGCACTTCATCTCCATCTTTTCCCATTCTCCCTAAAGGATAGGGCCAAATATTGGTTGAACTCCCTCGCTCCCAACACTATTACTTCTTGGGCTCAATTGCAACAAGAATTTCTTAAGAAGTATTATCCGGTGAGTAAAACCAACCAAATGAGGCGTTCCATTCTAAGCTTTACTCAAGTTGATGGAGAACAACTCCACGAGACTTGGGAAAGGTTACAAGATCTTCTTCGGAAGTGTCCTCATCATTTGATCCCAAAATGGCAATTAGTGCAAGCTTTCTATGCCGGCTTGACCGAAACCCATAGATTCATGGTTGATTCTTCTTGTGGTGGGATGTTCATGTCCAAGAATGCGGATGAGGCTTGGACCTTACTTGAGAATTTGAGTGAAAATTCACTTCAACACAATTCTCGTAGGGTTCCGACCGCAACCACTCCAAACAACACCAACCCTTGTCAGCCAAAATCAATAAGGGAGGAATCATCTCAAGTGGATGCCATCGCTCATAAATTCTACCAATTGATGGTACCACATCTTCCTCCTTCATTGTCTCAAAATTCGGCAAGTTCAGTTTGTGCTTCATGTACTAGTCCATTCCATCTCTCGGAAGATTGCCCCACACCGGAGCAATTTCCCAATCCCAACCAAGAGCAAGCTAATGCCATGTTCTCGCGGCCCGGGAACAATCCATATTCCAACACCTACAATCTGGGTTGGCGAGATCATCCGAATTTCTCGTGGCGGCAACAAGCCCCACAAAATTCCTAATTCCAAAACCAAGGGCGGCAAAATCAGCCCTCTTCTCAATATCAAGGTAGACCTTTCCAAGCCTCTTCAAGCTACCGTCCTCCTTACAATCCAAATGTCTCCAATCAACCTCCTGTGTGTCCAACTGACGAGATAGTAGCTGCAAACAAGAAAATGATGGAATCATTAAATAAGCAAATAATGGATGCCAACAAGCAACTCTTGACATCCTTGCAGCCTACTCTCCAAATGGTTCACTCTCATACTCAATCCATAGCTAATCTCGAAAATCAAGTGGGCCAAATAGCTAACTCGGTGAATCAATTACTTCAAAAGGACAAGGGCAAGCTTCCCTCTCAACCTTTTGAAAATCCTAGAGGAATGTATGTGATTGACGAAACCCCTCCTCCAAGTGGGCCGACTCATGAACAAGTTCAAGCTATCACCACCCTTCGGAGTGGTAGAGTGGTTGACAACAAGGTCGATGTAGACAAAAGTGAGGAAGTTTCTCCTTTGAAAAATCCAAATCCAAGCTCTTCTAATCCAAATTCAAGCTCTTGTAATCCAAATTATTGTCCAAATACCATTCACGGAATTCCCACACATGTCACCCCAAATGTGGAAACTACTTATGAGCCAAAAGCTCCGTTTCCTCAACGTCTTCAAGAGTCGACACATTTTGGGAACAAGAATTGTAAAATTAAAGACATGTGGGAAGTTTTCAAGCAAGTGAAGATTAACTTGCCCCTCTTGGATGCTATCAAGCAAATCCCTCCCTATGCAAAATTTCTTAAAGATTTGTGCACTCAAAAGCGCACTTCTAAAAATCATTTGCCAAAAAAAGTGAGGTTGACTGAAAATGTTAGTGCTATCATTCAACACAACACTCCTCCGAAGTATAAGGATCCGGGTGCCCCCACAATCTCTTGCATCATTGGTGACAGCAAAATCGAGAGGGCCCTCCTTGACTTAGGAGCTAGTGTGAATTTAATTCCATATTCAGTCTACCTACAACTTGGTTTGGGAGATCTTAAGCCGACTTCTATGGTTTTGCAACTTGCCGATAGATCGGTCAAGCATCCATGAGGTATTCTCGAGGACGTTATCATCAAAGTGGATAAATTCTACTTCCCGGTAGATTTTGTGGTTCTTGATATGGAACCGGTCCATGACCCAAAAAAGTACATTCCCGTGATCCTTGGTAGGCAATTTTTCGCCACGGCTAATGCATCAATTAATTACCGAACCGGGGTGATGGACATTGCTTTTGGAAACATGCAAGTCAAACTCCACATCTTTCATGCTCAACATCCCTCCAATGAGGATGATTGTTTTCTTGTGGATGTCATTGATGAAGTGGTCGAAGAATCTCTCCCCTTCATTCTAAGCAAAGATCCTCTTGAAACTTGCATGTCCCATTTTGACTTCTCAAACTTTGATGTTGATCAGGCCATTCAAGAAGTCAATTCCTTGATTGATATTAATGCTATCAAGGATGTAGCTCCTTGGAAAATTCCAAAAGAACCACTTCCCCAACTTTCCACCACTCCTTCGGTCCCATCATTGTTATCTCTGCCATAACTTGAGCTTAAGCCGCTCTCGTCCCATCTCAAGTATGTGTTCCTTGGTCTAAAGCAAACCCTTCCAGTCATTATTGCCTCGGACCTTCAAAAAGACCAAGAGACCAACCTTTTAGCGGTGCTCCAAGAGCACAAAGAAGCTATTGGTTGGACAGTGGCATATTTGAAAGGAATTGACCCCTCAATTTGTATGCACCGCATTCATATGGAGGATGACGCAAAGCCTACTAGAGAGGTCCAGCGCCGGTTAAATCCAAATATGAAGGAAGTGGTCATGAAAGAAGTGATCAAATTGCTAGATGCGGGAATCATCTACCCTATCTCTGATAGCAAGTGGGTGAGCCCCACACAAGTTGTCCCCAAGAAATCCGGTCTCACCGTTGTTGAAAATTCAGCGGGTGAGCTCGTGCCACAACGAACCACCACCGGGTGGCGTGTGTGCATTGACTACCGGAAACTCAATTCATCAACTAGGAAGGATCATTTTTCGCTCCCATTTATTGATCAAATCCTAGAAAGGTTAGCCGGCCAAAGCTTCTATTATTTTCTTGATGGTTATTCCGGCTATAACCAAGTGGCAATCGCCCCCCAAGATCAAGAGAAAACAGCATTCACATGTCCCTTTGGTACGTTTGCCTATCGACGCATGCCTTTTGGTCTATGCAATGCGCCGGCAACATTCCAAAGGTGCTTGATGTCCATATTCTCCGATATGGTTGAAAAGTTCTTGGAAGTTTTCATGGACGATTTTTCCGTATTTGGCCCCTCCTTTGACTCGTGTCTCAAAAATTTATCTCTTGTGCTCCAAAGATGTAAAGAGATGAATCTAATTCTAAGTTGGGAGAAAAGCCACTTCATGGTCCAAGAAGGCATTGTATTAAGACATGTCATTTCTAAGCAGGGAATCGAGGTAGACAAGGCAAAAGTTGAGTTAATCTCTAATCTTCCTCCTCCGAATTCCGTCCGTCAAATCCGTTCTTTTCTTGGCCATGCCAGATTCTATCGTCGCTTCATCAAAGATTTCAGCAAAATCTCACGGCCCTTGTGCAATCTCTTAGCCAAGGATGTTCCGTTCGATTTTGATGACGCTTGCATGGAAGCTTTCATCAAACTTCGTACTCTCCTCTCATCCGCCCCAATCATGAAACCCCCTAATTGGTCTCTTCCCTTTGAGATCATGTGTGATGCATCCGACTATGCATTAGGGACGGTTTTGGGCCAACGTGTGGATAAACTTCCGCATGTCATTTATTATGCTAGCAAAACTCTCTGCGATGCCCAATTGAACTACACCACCACTGAAAAAGGATTGCTAGTTGTGGTGTATGCCTTGGATAAATTTCGCTCTTATCTTCTTGGCTCCAAGGTCATCGTCTTTTCAGATCATGCCACTCTTAGGCATTTGTTAGTGAAAAAAGAGACAAAACCCCGTTTAATTCGATGGATCCTCTTACTTCAAGAGTTTGACATTGACATCCGGGACAAAAAAGGGACCCACAATGTTGTCGCCGATCATCTCTCTCGCTTACTTATTGAGAAATCTTCAGAATTCGCAGCCATCCGTGATTCCTTTCTGGATGAGCAACTTCTTCAAGTTTCATATTCTACTCTTCCATGGTTTGCGGATATTGTCAATTATCTTGCGGTTGGCAAAATTCCAGCCCATTGGTCCAACAAGAGAGGGACCGGTTTTTCTCCCAAGTCAAGCATTTCTTTTGGGAAGATCCGGAACTATTCAAGTATTGCCCGGACCAAATCATCCAACGATGCATTCCTGAAACCGAGGCCACAAGCATTCTAAATTTTTGCCATACTCTTGCTTGTGGAGGCCATTTTAGTGCCAAAAAGACCGCTAACAAAGTTCTTCAAAGCGGATTCTTTTGGCCTACCTTGTTTCGGGATGCATACAATTTTTGCAAATCGTGTGAACGATGTCAAAAACTTGGATCCATGTCCCGAAGAGACATGATGACCCTTACCAACATTTTAATTGTTGAAATTTTTGATGTGTGGGGGATTGACTTCATGGGACCATTTCCATCTTCTTATGGCTATGAGTACATCCTTGTAGCAGTGGATTATGTGTCTAAATGGGTTGAAGCCGAGGCTACCAAAACCGATGATCATAAAGTCGTGATCCATTTCATTCAGTCTCACATCTTTAGTCGTTTTGGTACGCCCCGAGCAATCATTAGTGATGGTGGATCTCATTTCCGAAATCGTTATCTAAAATCCGTCCTTGCTAAGTATTCCGTCATTCATAAGGTTGCTACACCTTACCACCCTCAAACGAGTGGTCAGGTAGAGATTTCTAACCAGGAGATTAAGCACATTTTGGAAAAAACGGTTAGACCGGACCGCAAAGATTGGTCATTAAGGCTAAACGATGCGCTTTGGGCTTATCGGACAGCTTATAAGACACCCATTGGCATGTCACCATATCGACTTGTCGTTGGCAAAACATGTCATCTCCCTGTAGAATTAGAGCACCGTGCTTATTGGGCCATAAAAAGGTTCAATTTTGATCTCAAACAAGCCGACTCTAATCGTGCGTTGCAATTAAATGAACTTGAGGAATTGCGTAATGACGCGTATGAAAGCGTAAAAATTTACAAGGCAAGAAGTCTTTTGCCCGGGGATAAAAGGTCTGGCTTTTCAATTCCCGCTTGAAACTCTTTCCCGGTAAACTCCGGTCAAGATGGGATGGTCCATACATAGTCACTACCATCTTTCCTCATGGAGTAATCGAACTTCATGATCCTGCAAGTGGATCACTCTTCAAGGTAAATGGCCAACGGCTTAAGCCTTGCATTGACGGCACAATCCTAACCCGAAAAGTTGAGGAAGTCCTCTTGACGGATCCAATTTATGAGGATTAGTACCTGCTCTAGCTTTGTCTAGCTATCAACATTAATTTAACAACTCAAGGGAAGCAATTCTTTCAATTTCCAAGCTTCCTTCTCTTTGAAATTTCTCTTTGAAATTGCTCGTGCCTTGCAAATTTTCTGGGAAACGGTTTAGAAAAGCCAAAAATTTGATTTTTCTTAGACCTTCTCAACTCTAATTTTCATTCCCGGAAGTCTCCATCGCTTTCCAGCAATTTCATTAGATTTTTCAAATGCGACTCATGTGCATATTTTCTCATTTTACTGAAAAGTTTGAAAATTTTCTCAAAATTCTTCATGCATTTGAGATGATTAAAAAGTTGAAAAATTGCAAGGTTTCACAACAAAACTTTCAAAATTTCCCATGCATTGGAATGGAATGGAATGAATTTGCAAGTTTAAAATTTTCTCCAGAAATTTCATTCATGCATTGTGTGATGTTCTGAAAGTTGGCAATTTTTCCATGCATTAGAAATTGCAAAGTTTGAAAAGTAAAAAAAAAAAAAACAAAAAAAAAAAAAAAAAAAAAAACCAAAAAAAAAAAAAAAATTTCCCTATATTAAATTGGAATGATGTTGCCATGCAAAAGTTCAAAAATTTCTTCCATACATGGGAATGCCATGCAAAGCTTCAAAATTTCTCCATGCATGGGATTTGATTGAGGTTGCCGCATTTAAAAAAAAAAAAAAAAAAAAAAAAATTTTCAATCCATTTCATCCATGCAAAATTCTTACAATTCAATCCATGCATAGGCAAAATGCATGCATTCCATACATTTCTATATTGCATGCATTCCTTCATCTTGCTTGCATGGCCTCGCATTGCAACATTCATTTTCCATGTTGCCTTATGTTGAATAATGATGCCCACTGTCAACTAAGCTCTTCTCATAATGTTGCTCACACTGCATAATTCGAGTGCTCGCAGCTGCTCGAAGCTTTATCCAACTCTTCTCAGCTCACAGTCGAGCTCTCTGTCCACACTTTGAGCACTCCAATTTCCAGTTTGAGTGCTCGAAAATCCCTCCCATCATTCGGTTGCTTCTGCCTCCAGTTCGAGCAATCACAACTACCCTTTGGAGTGCTCGCGGTCCATGCGTTAAACCACCGAACCTACTGCTCTCAATTCGAGCACTCGCAATGCCATTTCGAGTGCTCGACATTGCTTACACCAAACACCCGAGACACTGCCTTCATTTCGAGTGCTCGCACGCTCATTTTCAAGCACTCGAAGTTAACCTCATCTCCTCTCAGCACCCCAACTACACCCACACCACCCCACCATTCCAAACCCACAACCACCCTCCACTCTCATCCACTTCCCCAAACCATCTTCTTCTTTCTCCCACCCCCAAGCCCACCACCCTCTCGGCACTTCCACAAACCCACTACCAACCTTCAATCACCCCCACCTAGTGAGCAACAACCCATGCACATCAACCTCAAACCATGTAAACCAATGCTTGCTCCCTCTCGGCTTCCTCAATCCCCAAACTTCACTCACCTCCTTCAACATCTATCTTATCCACTCTCCAACACCAACGCACCACCACACTCACTCTATCTCTCTCGTCAGTATCACAAACCATACACCATCCCCACAATCAACTTCCTGCATGCATCAACCTCAAATCACCCTCAACCCATCAACCATGCAAACCACAAACCCACCACCCCACAACCATGCAACCAACTCCCATGCACAACCCCACCCCTAATCTGTTGATCAACTATACATCAACCTTCGCAATAGCACGAATCATTGTAAAATAGGGCTATTGGTCGGGTAAGTCGAACCACTAGGACTGCGCTAGTCTTACGGTAACCTTAGTGTCTAGAATCTTTCTAGAATGATGAGGGGGTATATAGAGTTTTGTTGGTTTGTCACTTATACTATGAATTGAAATATGCATTAATGAAAAACTTGCAAGAATTTAAGAGATGAAAGATGAGCAAAGAAGACTAAGGAAGTGAATCCGCCTCCATCCCTATACACATGCTAGATTAGACCTAAATTAGGGGAAAAATAACATATGATGGTCAAAAACTCCATAGCAACACATAGTTGCCATGTAAGTAATCAAGAGGTACATTAGGTCTCAAACAAGTATAATCCATCAAAAGGGTAAACATGTTGAGACTACCTAACTAAGGTGTAGCTTATACACGTTTACTTAAATGAAAGACTATCAAATTCTTGACAAAATGATGAAGCACATGGAGCTAGAGATTAAGCATACACCATCAAAGGATTTCCTAAGCAATGGTCTATCAAAGTCACCTATCAACATGCCATTAAATCATTTCATAACCTTGTTTCCATTCTCACCATGTAAACTGAAGCAAAAAGATTAATACAAGACATCACCTAACATAAGATAATGAGCTTGAAGAAATCATCCATACTTATATAAACATTCATTACACCAAATGAAGTGCTCTTAGCTATGAAAAAGACCATAAATATACATTGCAATCCCCCAATATAGACTACCCTAGGATATGCTTACAAGGGAGGGACTTCATCACCTCCCTAGAGAAAGAGTTAGGTACTCATTGCTAAGCTAGAAGAAGGAAGAAGCTCCATCTTCATGGCCATTTTCGTGCAACCTTCTTGGAGCTTAAAGAGCACACCTCTTTTGCTCTCTTCTCTCTCCTCTAATCTTGTAGAAAATGTAGGATAATGTTTTTTGTGGTCCTTCCTCTCTCTTATCAAGCTCAAGTTAAGGCTCTCTCTCCTCCAAGGAACACCTCCAACCACTTCATAAAGAAGGAAGATGGCATTGAGGAAACCAATGTGCAAGTGGCTGAAATTGAGCCATTTCCGAGTGCAATTTGCCTGATTTTCGAGCACTCGAAGAGTGGTCTCGAGCACTCTAAATTAGTGCAATGTGTAATATGCTCTTCTTGCTCAGCACTGACCTACTTTGGTAAAACTGCTATAACTTTGTGCCCCGAACTCCGAATGATGATCTGTTTGAAGATTTGGAGAGCAGATTCAGTGCTTTAAAAACTTCATGTTTTGATGAAGACCCAATTCGCAAGCCTAGTTGGTCGAAAATGGGGAGAAAGGCAGTACTTCAGTGCTGCCAGGCAGTTCTGCGCACCTCTGTTAAGAAGGTCATAACTCTCTGCTCCGAACTCCGAATGATGAACCGCTTGAAGATTTGGAAAGCAGATTCAGAGCTCTACATCTTTCATGTTATGATGGAAGTCCAGTTCTCTAGTTTACTAGGTCGAAAATGGTGACAAAAGTCAGGATCTACTGCTGCCAGAAATTCAGAATTGGCACCCTTTTTGTTCAAAATTCCACAAGGCATCATTTTTGCTTCCTTTTTGCACTTTAACCTGAAAATGCACAAAAACATGCAAATGGAGTTAATCTACATAAAATAATCACTTAATGGACTTTGTTAATGTAATTTAGGGCGCTTGAATATATAGTATTCAGCGCTTATCACACCCCCAAACTTACATTTTGCTAGTCCCTTAGCAAAACCAAAATGTAAAACTCAATGGAATGACAAACGTGGGACTGCTACTACAAAAATATCTACCATGGTAAAATAAAATAGATACATAGCTCAAATACAACTTGAAACAGACAAAAACTGGAGATGGGGTCTTTGGGAAAACTACCTTGCATATATGAAGCATTGATACAAAAATTTACAAAAACCATTTCAACATGCATGCATCAACATCATCGCCCATATAAATAACTCAATTGTCATCTCTTAAATGGAAATCAACTCTACTTCAGTGAAAGTGAATTGAATTCTCAACATGCGGCTTTTACTTTCTTTTCCAATTCCAAGACACAAGTTTTCAAATCAATGAATTCCCTTTACATAAAGTCCCTAAGGCATGATTTTATTTTCAAGACAACTTTTGTTGCCTGTTGACGATTTATTGTAACTCATTAGCGAAACATAGAATGGTTGTGCAATGCTAAAGTCCCTTAAGCTTTCTAACCAACCTATGTAGCAAGCGTTAGGCCAACAACTCCCAAACCAGATGGCTTTAGGGTGTTAAGTGTAGAGACACTCCAAAGGGCTTAATAGCTCAAGTTGGAAAGGCTACGAACTCTAGCGAACCATGTTTATTACAAATTTTTTTTTTTTTTTTTTTTTTGAATGACCGTGCAATGTTTAAGTCCCTTAAGTTTTCTAACCAACCCTTGTAGCAATCGTTAAGCCAACAACTCCCAAACCAGATGGCTTTAGGGTGCTAAGTGTAGAGACACTCCTAGGGCTTAATAGCTCGAGTTGGAAAGGATACGAACGTCAACTGGTCATCTTTTCAATTTTTTCAAATTTTTTTTTTTTTTTTTTTTTTTTAGATTCATGCCAAAGGTATCCATCTATCAGGTTCATCAAATCAGATTAACTAGTCCAAGGTCAATGTCAATCAAGTTGCATACCTCACAGTTAAGTTTCTAATGTGCATCTGTGCATTGTGAAGCTTATAAGAGTGTAATTCCAGCAAGAATCTAATTGAGGCATTTATACAGACTACATTGTATTTGCATGATCACTTCAATTTCAAATTTCTTTATTTTCAAAAATTTCTCAATTGCTTCTATACACAAGGTATTAAACATATGCTTTGTCTCCGACAAGTTCCAAGTTACACTATCATTGCTTTTTAAAAATATGATACCAAAACTATGCCAAGAATGCTTTGGTGCACCCCCAAACTTAAACTACACAGTGTCCTCAATGTGGGACATAGATGTAAGTTAGAGACAAAAATAACAAAGAGTATAAAAAGGAACAAAAATACCCAGGGGGAGGAAACGACATGGGATACAAAACCCCCAAACTTGAATTGGACTGCGCAACCTGGAGAGTATCACGAAGAATAAAAAGAAACAACCACAAAAAGCATTAATAGCACAAGCATAAATATAGAAAAATAATGTAGATAAAGTTAACAGAAAAGAGAGAATTTGCATTTCAGAAAGAGTTTTTACATGATTACAAAAGAGCTGTACATAGATCATGTCTACTAGAGCAACTTATACATAGCAAATTCTGGAAGTTCAAAAGGAAAACAAAAGATACAAGAAAAAATATGTACATATGAAACAAAAAGATAAGGGCCAACACTCGCAACAAGCTACGGTCCAGAGGGTAAACGGGCGAGGATGGAATGGAGGAGAGATTGAGTCTTACGCCGTTCCGAGGAAGCCAAATGACGTTCCTCAGCTGTGACACGATGGTCTTCAGTAGCAAGACGACAATCTTCTTCGGCACGTGAAGAAGTTTTACACAGAGTCCGAGTGTACACGGACAAAGAATTCTCAAAATGATCCAGTCGCTCATGAATACCGGCAATGCTAGCCCGGATGAAAGCCTGGTCCTGGTGAGAGTCGACCGGAGGCTCTACCCTTGCAGCGGTTGCTGCTGTGGAAGCATCCTCAGAAGGAGGACGAGGTGGAGCTTGGATGAACAGGGGGGCAGCAGGCTGAGGGGTACTAGAATGGCTAAGAACATTGATCCAACGGCGCTTGGTAAAATTTTTAATCTTTTCGCCTTTTGGTTCATGGGGAGGAACAATGAAACCCTTGTGCTGAAGGAGCCGAGTGATAAAAAACGGCAAAGGCAATTTCTGATTTTCAACTCGCGGAGCTCGTGCATTATGAGCATCATGCCAAAACTTCATAAATGTGGTCCAAATGAGCTCTGGGATGGAGAACCATTGGCCTTGGTCCATGGCATATAAGGCTTGCAAAAGGAGGCCCCTACGCTCGGTGCTATGCACCAAAGGGCAGACATTGTGCTTGAAGACAGTGTCAATGAACCAGAGGCGTTCCGAAAGATTGGTTTTGCAGATAAAAGACCGGGGCTTGGTAGGATCGTCAACAGTGCAAATGGCAGCGGCAATCTGCTCCACAGTTAATGTATCTGGCTCCTCATATAAAGGGAGATTTTCACGATTGACAATGTCATCGGGGCACTCAATGGGGCAACCAGAAACCTGAATGATGTCAGTCATAGTGAAAGCATAGGTGGTGCCATCAATGGAGGTAGTGAGAGAAATGGGTGGCTCTTCTGGGCATTGGAGATTCTGGTAGAAGAGGCGCACTACACGGGGGTAGGCAACCCTGGCAAGGGGTGCGCAAATGTGCTGCAAACGCCGGTTAGTCAATTCGGCAACAGCCCACGAAGTAGTGGGTAGAATGTCAAAGGCATCCGCAAGCGGAAATGAGAGTTCGTAGCTGAGTTGTTTGCGATCCCAAGGATCACGTGGTCGCTCACGATTGACAGCACGGGCACCCGAAGAGGGTCTAGGAGGGCGAGAAGGACCGGCACGAGACATTTAGAGAGGTGGACTTGGTTGAGGAATTTCAGCGAACACCTGGTGTGCACCACAAAAAGGAGAGGGTGAGAATGAGTGGGATGGATGAAGCAAACCCAAAAATTTTGACAAGCAACGAAGCTTTAGCATAGAGCTAGTATCAACAAATCATCAACACAACAAAACACCAACATTGCAGGCCCATCCTCCTTGTAAAATCATCATGAATGAACAAAGGCAGGAAAAACAAAGGTAGAAGAGACTGACTTGAATTGCACTCTATCGTAGAGTAAGAAGAATGGTAGGAAGAGGGAGGGGAGAGGATGGGGTGGTGGTTGTTGATGAGGGTAGGTGGGTGAGTATGGTGAATTGCATGGGGGAGAGAAAGGTGGTGGTTGTTGGTGGAGGTGATGAGAGGTTGCAGAGAGGTGGTTGCTGCCGAGAGGAGTGATGAGAGAGGAAAGGTGGTGGAAAGGCTTGATGGAGGTGGTGAGAGGTTGAGAGAGAGAGAGATGAGGTGAGGTTTGGGTGAGTTATTGTGGGTGAAAGGAGAGAGAGAGATGAGCCGAGAGGAGGAGTGAAGGTTGGGGATTTTGGGGGGTGGAGTGAGTGATAGGAGGGCTGGGGGTTAAAAGGTGTGAGGGGTTGGTTAAGTTCGAGTGCTCGAAGAGGCCCTTCGAGCACTCGAAATAAGGACAGAGGGTTCGGGCCAAGGGCATGAAGAGGTCGAGCACTCGAAGCTTGGGCTTCGAGTGCTCGAAATATGAGCAGTGGGTGAGGTTGAAAGAAGTGGGTTTGGAGATGGGGTGTTTTGGGTTGGTTGAAGGTTGGCGGAGAGGATTGGTGTGGTGTGTGAGTGAAGTGGGGGTTGGTTGGGTGTTGGGGGCATGCATGGGAGGGTGGAAGTGGGTATGAGGGTGGTGAGGTTGGTGGTGGTTTTATGGTTGGGTTTGATGGTGAAGTTGCAGGCATGCCTTGGGGATGAGTTGGGAGAGAAAGAGAGATGAGGGAGGTAGAGTGAAGAGGAGGTTGGTTGGAGTGTGGGTTGAGGTTTGTTGGGTTTGAGTTGCCGAGAGTGAAGGTGGTGGATGGTGGGTTGGTGAGGAGGTTGGTTGTAGATTGCATGGATAGGGTTGGTTGTGTGGGGTTGAGGGGCATGGTGTGAGAGTAGTGATGAGTTGGTGGGGAGGGCTGCGTGGGTTTACATGCATGCATGCATGGGGCTTGCATGCATGCATAGATGTCTTAGGTGGTGAAGGAGAGGTTGTTGGGATAGTTGGATGAGAGAGATGAGGAGTGCTGGGTGTGCTGGAGGCAGGGTGGTGAGGTTGATGGTTGAGTGAGGATGAGGTTTGGGTGGTTGTGGAGCACTCGGAGGTGCATGGTGTGAGAGGGTGGGGCTGGTGTGGTGTGTGAGGTTGGTGAGGTGGTTAGAGGTTGGAATGGGTTTGGGTGGGTGGTGAGTGTTGGGTGTGTTACCGAGAGAGAGATGGTGTTGGACAAGGGTTGGTTGCAGGAGGCATGGTGTGCATGGTGTGCATGCGTGGAGGTGGTGAGGGTGGTGTTTGGCATGGTTGGGGAGGGATGAGGGTTGGATGCCGAGATAGAGAGAGGTTTGGAGAAGTTGAGGAGGTTGGTTGTTGGAGTTGTGGTCAAGCACTTGGCAGGTGGTTGCATGGGAAGGGTTGTGGAGGCATTCATGGGCATGCATGGTTTATGGTTGTGCTGTGGAGATAGAGGCTGAGAGGGATGGTTGGCTGGTTGGTGTGAGCTTGCATGGTGAATAGGTGAGGGGTTGCCGAGAGATGGCATGCATGATGTGTGGGGTTGGCTATTTAGAGAGAAAGAAGGTGGAGTTCGAGCACTCTAAATAGGCTCGGCGAGTGCTCGAACTGAGAGCAGTGAGTTGGGTGCTTGGTGTGAGCAATGTCAAGCACTCTAAATGGTATTGCGAGTGCTCGAATTGAGAGCAGTAGGTTCAGTGATTTAATGCATGGACCGCGAGCACTCCAACTTGGAGCTTAGATTGCTCGAAATGAAGCCAGAGAGGTCGAGGAAAAATGCAGGAAGCTCGAGCACTCCAAATTGGAGTTTGAGTGCTCGAAAGTGGGTCAGTAGGCTCAGAATGTTGTGGTTTAAAAGAGGTTGTGAGCTTGAGCAATCGGGGCTTGGGTAGGAGGATGAAGCTGGTTCTTGAAACCATTGAACCATGGAGGGATAGTAAGCATGCCAGTTAGCAAATGACGACAGTGGCATGCCATGTAACATTGAGTCCGATGCATGCAAGGGGTTAAGGCATGCAAGAATTGCTACATGGAATGTTGCATACCTGCATGAAGGCAATGAATGCACTGAGAGCTGAATGCAAGTATCATGATGCATGAATGCAATGCATGCAAGAAAACTTTGAACTGGAACCTTAAAAATTTGCGTTATTATTATTATTATTAACAATAATAATAATAGTAAGTTGACATGAACGTAAAAATTTTTTATTTTTTTATTTATTTTTATTTTTTATATATATATGCCAATGGAAAACTTTCCAAGCCTTGGTACATTGCAACATGATGCAAAATGGATGGAATTTTGCAAAAAAGAAAATTTGAAGCTTAAAACATTGCAACATGATGCAAAATGGATGGAATTCTCAAAAATGAATATTTCAAGCATAGAGAATTTTTGAAAATTTGCGTGTCAGTCCTAAATTCAAGCCATGCATGGAAAATTTGAAACTTGGCACATTATTCCAATCCAATGCATGGATGGATAATTTGTCAAACTTTGCAACATCTTGCTAATGCATTGATCAAATTGGAAAATTTTTTAAACTTTGCAATTCACACAATGCATGGATGAGTTTAAGAACATTTCAACAATGCATTGAAGATGAGAGGCTATGCATGTGAGTGCCATGTCGGAAGTCCGAGAAAATTGCCTGATAAAGCCGGAAACTTCCGGGAATTAAAACAAGAGTTGAGAAGGTCTAAGAAGCCAGTCTAAAAATGTGGAACACAACTTAAGATAGTTCCAGAGAAAGTTAAATTTTGGCATTTCTACACCGTTTCCCAGAAAAATTGCAAGGCACGAGCAATTTCAAAGAGAAGGAAGCTTGGAAATTGAAAGAATTTCTTCCCTTGAGTTACTAAATTTAATGTCGATAGCTAGACAAAGCTAGAGCAGGCACTAATCCTCATAAATTGGATCCGTCAAGAGGACTTCCTCAACTTTTCGGGTTAGGATTGTGCCGTCAATGCAAGGCTTAAGCCTTTGGCCATTTACCTTGAAGAGTGATCCACTTGTAGGATCATGAAGTTCGATTGCTCCATGAGGAAAGACGGTAGTGACAATGTATGGACCATCCCATCTTGACCGGAGTTTACCGAGAAAGAGTTTCAAGCGGGAATTGAAAAGCCAGACCTTTTGTCCTGGGGCAAAAGACTTCTTGACGATGTGTTTGTCCTGAAAAGCTTTAGTCTTTGCCTTGTAAATTTTTACACTTTCATACGCGTCATTACGCAATTCCTCAAGTTCATTTAATTGCAACGCACGATTAGAGCCGGCTTGTTTGAGATCAAAATTGAACCTTTTTATGGCCCAATAAGCACGGTGCTCTAATTCTACCGGGAGATGACATACTTTGCCAAAGACAAGTTGATATGGTGACATGCCAATGGGTGTCTTATAAGCTGTCCGGTAAGCCCAAAGCGCATCGTTTAGCCTTACTGACGAATCTTTGTGGTCCGGTCTAACCGTTTTTTCCAAAATGTGCTTAATCTCCCGGTTAGAAATCTCTACTTGACCACTCGTTTGAGGGTGGTAAGGTGTAGCAACCTTATGAATGACGGAATACTTAGCAAGGACGGATTTTAGATAACGATTTTAGAAATGAGATCTGCCATCACTAATGATTGCTCGGGGCGTACCAAAACGACTAAAGATGTGAGACTGAATGAAATGGATCACGACTTTATGATCATCGGTTTTGGTAGCCTCGGCTTCAACCCATTTAGACACATAATCCACCGCTACAAGGATGTACTCATAGCCATAAGAAGATGGAAATGGTCCCATGAAGTCAATCCCCCACACATCAAAAATTTCAACAATTAAAATGTTGGTGAGGGGCATCATGTCTCTTCGGGACATGGATCCAAGTTTTTGACATCGTTCACACGATTTGCAAAAATTGTATGCATCCCGAAACAAGGTAGGCCAAAAGAATCCGCTTTGAAGGACTTTGTTAGCGGTCTTTTTGGCACTAAAATGGCCTCCACAAGCAAGAGTATGGCAAAAATTTAGAATGCTTATGGCCTCGGTTTCAGGAATGCATCGCCGGATGATTTGGTCCGGGCAATACTTGAATAGTTCCGGATCTTCCCAAAAGAAATGCTTCACTTGGGAGAAAAACCGGTCCCTCTTTTGTTTGGACCAATGGGCTGGAATTTTGCCAACCGTAAGATAATTGACAATATCCGCAAACCATGAAAGAGTAGAATGTGAAACTTGAAGAAGTTGCTCATCCGGAAAGGAATCATGGATGGTTGCGAATTCTAAAGATTTCTCAATAAGTAAGCGAGAGAGATGGTCGGCGACAACATTGTCGGTCCCTTTTTTGTCCCGGATGTCAATGTCAAACTCTTGAAGTAAGAGGATCCATCGAATTAAACGGGGTTTTGTCTCTTTTTTCGCTAACAAATGCCTAAGAGCGGCATGATCTGAAAAGACGATGACCTTGGAGCCAAGAAGATAAGAGCGAAATTTATCCAAGGCGTACACCACAGCTAGCAATTCTTTTTCAGTGGTGGTGTAGTTCAATTGGGCATCGCAGAGAGTTTTGCTAGCATAATAAATGACCGCCCCTAATGCATAGTCAGATGCATCACACATGATCTCAAAGGGAAGAGACCAATTAGGGGGTTTCATGATTGGGGTGGATGAGAGGAGAATGCGAAGTTTGATGAAAGCTTCCATGCAAGCGTCATCAAAATTGAACGGAACATCCTTGGCTAAGAGATTACACAAGGGCCGTGAGATTTTGCTAAAATCTTTGATGAAACGACGATAGAATCCGGCATGGCCAAGAAAAGAACGGATTTGACGGACGGAATTCGGAGGAGGAAGATTAGAGATTAACTCAACTTTTGCCTTGTCTACCTCGATTCCCCGCTTAGAAATGACATGTCCTAAAACAATGCCTTCTTGGACCATGAAGTGGCTTTTCTCCCAACTTAGAATGAGATTCGTCTCTTTGCATCTTTGGAGCACAAGAGATAAATTTTTGAGACACAAGTCAAAGGAGGAGCCAAATACGGAAAAATCGTCCATGAAAACTTCCAAGAACTTTTCAAACATATCGGAGAATATGGACATCATGCACCTTTGGAACGTTGCCGGTGCATTGCATAGACCAAAAGGCATGCGTCGATAGGCAAAAGTACCAAAGGGACATGTGAATGTTGTTTTTTCTTGATCTTGGGGGGCGATTGCCACTTGGCTATAGCCGGAATAACCATCAAGAAAATAATAGAAGCTTTGGCTGGCTAACCTTTCTAGGATTTGATTAATAAATGGGAGTGGGAAATGATCCTTCCTAGTTGATGAATTGAGCTTCCGGTAGTCAATGCACACACGCCACCCGGTGGTGGTTCGTTGTGGCACGAGCTCACCCGCTGAATTTTCAACAACGGTGAGACCAGATTTCTTGGGGACAACTTGTGTGGGGCTCACCCACTTGCTATCAGAGATAGGGTAGATGATTCTCGCATCTAGCAATTTGATCACCTCTTTCATGACCACTTCCTTCATATTTGGATTTAACCGGCGCTGGACCTCTCTAGTAGGCTTTGCGTCATCCTCCATATGAATGCGGTGCATACAAATGGAGGGGTCAATTCCTTTCAAATCTGCCACTGTCCAACCAATAGCTTCTTTATGCTCTTGGAGCACTGCTAAAAGGTTGGTCTCTTGGTCTTTTTGAAGGTCCGAGGCAATAATGACCGGAAGGGTTTGCTTTGGACCAAGGAACACATACTTGAGATGGGCTGGGAGCGGCTTAAGCTTAAGTTGTGGCGGAGATAACAATGATGGGACCGGAGGAGTGGTGGAAAGTTGGGGAAGTGGTTCTTTTGGAATTTTCCAAGGAGGTACATCCATGATAGCATTAATATCAAGCAAGGAATTGACTTCTTGAATGGCTTGATCAACATCAAAGTTTGAGAAGTCAAAATGGGACATGCAAGTTTCAAGAGGATCTTTGCTTAGAATGAAGGGGAGAGATTCTTCGACCACTTCATCAATGACATCCACAAGAAAACAATCATCCTCATTGGAGGGATGTTGAGTTGCATGAAAGATGTGGAGTTTGACTTGCATGTTTCCAAAAGTAATGTCCATCACCCCGGTTCGGCAATTAATTGATGCATTAGCCGTGGCTAAAAATGGCCTACCAAGGATCACGGGAATGTACTTTTTTGGGTCATGGACCGGTTCCGTATCAAGAACCACAAAATCTACCGGGAAGTAGAATTTGTCCACTTTGATGATAACGTCCTCGAGAATACCTCGTGGATGCTTGACCGATTTATCGGCAAGTTGCAAAACCACGGAAGTCGGCTTAAGATCTCCCAAACCAAGTTATAGGTAGACTGAGTATGGAATTAAATTCACACTAGCTCCTAAGTCAAGGAGGGCCCTCTCGATTTTGCTGTCACCAATGATGCAAGAGATTGTGGGGGCACCCGGATCCTTATACTTCGGAGGAGTGCTGTGCTGAATGATAGCACTAACATTTTCAGTCAACCTCACCTTTTTTGGCAAATGATTTTTAGAAGTGCGCTTTTGAGTGCACAAATCTTTGAGAAATTTTGCATAGGGAGGGATTTGCTTGATAGCATCCAAGAGGGGCAAGTTAATCTTCACTTGCTTGAAAACTTCCCACATGTCTTGAATTTTACAATTCTTGTTCCCAAAATGTGTCGACTCTTGAAGACGTTGAAGAAACGGAGCTTTTGGCTCATAAGTAGTTTCCACATTTGGAGTGACATGTGTGGGATTTCCGTGAATGGTATTTGGATAAGAATTTGGATTAGAAGAGCTTGAATTTGGATTAGAAGAGCTTGGATTCGGATTTTTCAAAGGAGAAACTTCCTCACTTTTGTCTCCATCGACCTTGTTGTCAACCACTCTACCACTCCGAAGGGTGGTGATAGCTTGAACTTGTTCATGAGTCGGCTCACTCGAAGGAGGGGTTTCGTCAATCACATGTATTCCTCTAGGATTTTCAAAAGGTTGAGAGGGAAGCTTGCCCTTGTCCTTTTGAAGCAATTGATTCACCGAGTTAGCTATTTGGCCCACTTGATTTTCGAGATTAGCTATGGATTGAGTATGAGAGTGAACCATTTGGAGAGTAGGCTGCGAGGATGTCAAGAGTTGCTTGTTGGCATCCATTATTTGCTTATTTAATGATTCCATCATTTGCTTGTTTGCAGCTACTATCTCGTCAGTCGGACACACAGGAGGTTGATTGGAGACATTTGGATTGTAAGGAGGACGGTAGCTTGAAGAGGCTTGGAAAGGTCTACCTTGATATTGAGAAGAGGGCTGATTTTGCCGCCTTTGGTTTTGGAATTGGGAATTTTGTGGGGCTTATTGCCGCCATGAGAAATTTGGATGATCTCGCCAACCCGGATTATAGGTGTTGGAATATGGATTGTTCCCGGGCCGCGAGAACATGGCATTAGCTTGCTCTTGGTTGGGATTGGGAAATTGCTCCGGTGTGGGGCAATCTTCTGAGAGATGGAATGGACTAGTACATGAAGCACAAACTGAACTTGCCGAATTTTGAGACAATGAAGGAGGAAGATGTGGTGCCATCAATTGGTAGAATTTATGAGCGATGGCATCCACTTGAGATGATTCCTCCCTTATTGATTTTGGTTGACAAGGGTTAGTGTTGTTTGGAGTGGTTGAGGTCGGAGCCCTACGAGAATTGTGTTGAAGTGAATTTTCACTCAAATTCTCAAGTAAGGTCCAAGCCTCATCCGTATTCTTGGACATAAACATCCCACCACACGAAGAGTCAACCATGAATCTATGGGTTTCGGTCAAGCCAGCATAGAAAGCTTGCACTAATTGCCATTTTGGGATCAAATAATGAGGACATTTTCGAAGAAGATCTTGTAGCCTTTCCCAAGTCTCGTGGAGTTGTTCTCCATCAACTTGAGAAAAGCTTAGAATGGAACGCCTCATTTGGTTGGTTTTACTCACCGGATAATACTTCTTAAGAAATTCTTGTTGCAATTGAGCCCAAGAAGTAATAGAGTTGGGAGCGAGGGAGTTCAACCAATATTTTGCTCTATCCTTTAGGGAGAATGGGAAAAGATGGAGATGAAGTGCATTGTCCGGAAAACCTCTCAATCGGATGGTCGAGCAGATTTCAAGGAACTCATCAAGATGCTTGTATGGATCTTCATTATCAAAGCCATGAAATGATGGAAGCATTTGAATGGTACTAGACTTGATCTCATATTGAGCTGCATCGATGTTTGGCATCACTATACAAGAAGGAGAAGCGTAGGTGGTAGGAATAAAATGATCTCTAAGAGTCATTGGTTCTACATTAGGAATTTCAGCCCTTTCATTCCCCGGATTTCCTACGTTATCCCCCATTATATTGAATTCAGTTTCAAGATCCCTTGTAAGAGTGGGTTCCCTAAGGTTCCGTCTAAGAGTTCTTTCAAGTGAATTTATAACAATAGGCGAGTCAAGTGTGGGTAGAGAGAGTGACCTACGGCCAAACATTAACAATTCACAACAACATCATCACAACAAATCTTTATCATCAACTCCACATACGATGTTCCCTTTCTCCTCAATTATCAAGACAGAAAATAAATGGCCACGACAAGGACCGATGCTTGGAATTGAAAATACACAATTGAAATAGCCTCGACAAGGGCTTGCAATTTATCTACTTCTAAGCTTAACACATGCACGATATTCACAATTCGAAACTAGAAGTCACGAGACTTACCTGGGGTCCTCTAGACTTACAATTTGCTAGCAATCCCACGGCGAGCTTCGAGTCCCTAGAATCTTACAACACGAAGATAATCAAAACACACAAGGAATATTCACAAGACACAATATGCACAATCAAACTAAATTTAACCCTAAACTCTTGGTCACTAAACCGTATGCAGTCCCCGGCAACGGCGCCAAAAATTGATCTGTTGATCAACTATATATCAACCTTCGTAATAGCACGAATCATTGTAAAATTGGGTTATTGGTCGGGTAAGTCGAACCACTGGGACTGCGCTAGTCTTACGGCAACCTTAGTGTCTAGAATCTTTCTAGAATGATGAGGGGGTATATAGAGTTTTGTTGGTTTGTCACTTATACTATGAATTGAAATATGCATTAATGAAAAACTTGCAAGAATTTAAGAGATGAAAGATGAGCAAAGAAGACTAAGGAAGTGAATCCGCCTCCATCCCTACACATGCTAGATTAGACCTAAATTAGGGAAAAAACAACATATGATGGTCAAAAACTACATAGCAACACATAGTTGCCATGTAAGTAATCAAGAGGTACATTAGGTCTCAAACAAGTATAATCCATCAAAAGGGTAAACATGTTGAGACTACCTAACTAAGGTGTAGCTTATACACGTTTACTTAAATGAAAGACTATCAAATTCTTGATAAAATGATGAAGCACATGGAGCTAGAGATTAAGCTTACACCATCAAAGGATTTCCTAAGCAATGGTCTATCAAAGTCACCTATCAACATGCCATTAAATCATTTCATAACCTTGTTTCCATTCTCACCATGTAAACTCAAGCAAAAAGATTATTACAAGACATCACCTAACATAAGATAATGAGCTTGAAGAAATCATCCATACTTATATAAACATTCATTACACCAAATGAAGTGCTCTTAGCTATGAAAAAGACCATAAATATACATTGCAATCCCCCAATATAGACTACCCTAGGACATGCTTACAAGGGAGGGACTTCATCACCTCCCTAGAGAAAGAGTTAGTTACCCATTGCTAAGCTAGAAGAAGGAAAAAGCTCCATCTTCATGGCCATTTTCGTGCAACCTTCTTGGAGCTTGAAGAACACACCTCTTTTGCTCTCTTCTCTCTCCTCTAATCTTGTAGAAAATGTAGGATAATGTTTTTTGTGGTCCTTCCTCTCTCTTATCAAGCTCAAGTCAAGGCTCTCTCTCCTCCAAGGAACACCTCCAACCATTTCATAAAGAAGGAAGATGGCATTGAGGAAACCAATGTGCAAGTGGCTGAAATTGAGCCATTTCTGAGTGCAATCTGCCTGATTTTCGAGCACTCGAAGAGTGGTCTCGAGCACTCTAAATTAGTGCAATGTGTAACATGCTCTTCTTGCTCAGCACTGACCTACTTTGGTAAAACTGCTATAACTTTGTGCCCCGAACTCTGAATGATGATCTGTTTGAAGATTTGGAGAGCTGATTCAGTGCTTTAAAAACTTCATGTTTTGATGAAGACCCAATTCTCAAGTCTGATTGGTCGAAAATGGGGAGAAAGGCAGTACTTCAGTGCTGCCAGGCAGTTCTGCGCACCTCTGTTAAGAAGATCATAACTCTCTGCTCCAAACTCCGAATGACGAACCGCTTAAAGATTTGGAAAGCTGATTCAGACTTCTAAATCTTTCATGTTATGATGGAAGTCCAGTTCTTGAGTTTACTAGGTCGAAAATGGTGACAAAAGTCAGGATCTACTGCTGCCAGAAATTCAGAATTGGCACCCTTTTTGTTCAAAATTCCACAAGGCATCATTTTTGCTTCCTTTTTGCACTTTAACCTGAAAATGCACAAAAACATGCAAATGGAGTTAATCTACATAAAATAATCTCTTAATGGACTTTGTTAATGTAATTTAGGGCGCTTGAATATACAGTATTCAGCGCTTATCAACCCCCAAGCTCACCACCCTCACCATGCCATGCACAACATCAACAACACCCCAACACCATTTACCACTCCACCCCCCTCTCTCTCCCACGCCACCCACTTCCAATTATCAACCCCATCACACCAACCATGAACAACCATGCAACCCTCATGCATCCACACATCATGCATGCCACCCCTCGGCAACACCAACCAACCCTCCCTAACCCCATAACCTCGCACACACAGCAGTCTCTTTCTCTCTCCCCAACCATCCCAACACTCATCATACAACTCCTCTCTCTCATCTCACCAACTTCACCTCCTCTTCACCATCTCACCCCAACCCCAACCTCACCACACTTCCTCAACTCCCACACACAGCACTCTTTCTCTCTCTCCAACCCACTTCCTCCACTATGCATGCCCATGCATGCCCCCAACAACCAACCAACCCCCACTTCACACACCACCACCTCTCATGACACACCAAACCTCACCCTAGCATCTCAACCCCTCTACAACAAACCATCCATCCATGCAAGCTCCCTGCATTCAAGTTGGCTGAAAACTTCACCTTGGCTGCAAATTTCAAGCACTCACAAGCCCCACTCGAGTGCTCAAGTTTCCTTGCTCTATTTGCCGAGCTTGCTTGAAGCCCTCACCCGAGCCCTCTCACTTTCCTCTTGAGTGCTTGAGCTTTTTTGAAGCTCACACCCGAGCTCACTGCCAAGACTTTGAGCACTCGAAGTCCCATTTCGAGTGCTCGAAGTGTGGAGCACAATGCACCATCGTCAGCCGAGGCCACTGCCCCAATTTTGAGCACTCGAAGACACCCTTCGAGTGCTCGAACCAAGCTTCCCTCTCTCTTTTAAAACCACACAACCTCTCTCTCTCGAACCAAGCCTCCCTCCTCTCTTTTAAACCCCGAACCCACACTCCACTTCCCTTCCCACTCTCGGTCACATTCAAAACCAACCAACCTCACATCTCTCTTCTCGGCATTCACCAAGCCACCCACACAACCCTCTCAACCAAACCACCTCAACCATCCCTCTCAACCTCCTTCAAAATCACCCCCACCTCACAACCAACAACCCAATCTCATAACCCCTCACCTCTCGGCCTCCCTCTTCATCTCTCTCTCTAACCCCTCACCTTCGGCCACACACCACATACAACCTTCTCTCACTTCTACCCCACCTTCCCAGTTTTCACTCTAATGCATGCATGCATTCAATCCATGTGCCTCTATTCTTATTCTTCTTCTCAAGGTATGTGAGCTTCATATTCTTCTCAATTCCTTGTCTTTATTTCCTTTATATGGAGGATGGGAATGCATTGTGGAGGTTGTGTTGTATGTGGTTGATGATTGCTCTATGCTAGAGCTTGGTTTGGTTGTAAAAATTTTTGGTTTTCTTCATCCCTCCCACTCATCTTCACATTCTCTCTTTTGTGGTGCACGCCAGGTGCTCGCTGAAATTCCTCAACCAAGTCCACCTCTCTAAATGTCTCGTGCCGGTTTCTCACCCTCCTAGACCCTCTGCGGGTGCCCGTACTATCAATCGTGAGCGACCACGTGATCCTTGGGATTGCAAACAACTCAACTACGAGCTTTCTTTTCCGCTCACCGATGCCTTTGATATTCTCTCCACAACTTCGTGGGCTGTCGTCGAATTGACTAACCGGCGTCTGTAGCACATTTGCGCGCCCCTTGCCAGGGTTGCCTACCCCTGTATAGTGCGCCTCTTCTATCAGAATCTCTAATGCCCTGAAGAGCCACCCATTTCTCTCACTACATCCATTGATGGCACCACCTATGCTTTCACTATGACTGACATCATTCAGGTTTCTGGTTGCCCCATTGAGTGCCCCGATGACATTGTCAATCGTGAGAATCTCCCTTTATATGAGGAGCCGGATACATTAACTGTGGAGCAGATTGCCGCTGCCATTTGCACTGTTCACGATCCTACTCGGCCCCGGTCTTTTATCCGCAAAACCAATCTTCCGGAACGCCTCTGGTTCATTGACACTGTCTTCAAGCACAATGTCTGCCCTTTGGTGCATAGCACCGAGCGTCGGGGCCTCTTTTTGTAAGCCTTATATGCCATGGACCAAGGCCAATGGTTCTCCATCCCAGAGCTCATTTGGACCGTATTTATGAAGTTCTGGCATGACGCTCATAATGCACGGGTTCCGCGAGTTGAAAATCGGAAATTGCCTTTGCCATTTTTCATCACTCGGCTCCTTCAGCACAAGGGTTTCGTTGTTCCTCCCCATGAACCAAAAGGCAAAAAGATTAAAATTTTACCAAGCGCCGATGGATCAATGTTCTTAGCCATTCTAGTACCCCTCAGCCTGCTGCCCCCCTGTTCATCCAAGCTCCACCTCCTCCTCCTTCTGAGGATGCTTCCACCGCAGCAGCCGCTGCAAGGGTAGAGCCTCCGGTCGACTCTCACCAGGACCAGGCTTTCATCCGGGCTAGTATTGCCGGTATTCATAAGCGACTGGATCGTTTTGAGAATTCTTTGTCCGCGTACACTCGGACTCTATGTGAGACTTCTTCACGTGCTGAAGAAGATCGTCGTCTTGCTGCTGAAGACCGTCGTGTCGCAGCTGAGGAACGTCGTTTAGCTTCCGCTGAACGGCGTAAGACTCAATCTCTCCTCCATTCCATCCTCACCCGTTTACCCTCTGGACCGTAGCTTGTTACGAGTGTTGGACCTTATCTTTTTGTTTCATATGTAACTATTTCTCTTGTACCTTTTGTTTTCCTTTTGAACTGTAAGAATTTGCTATGTATAGGTTGCTCTAGTAGACATGATCCCTATACAGCTCTTTTTGTAATCATGTAAACTCTTTTTGAAATGCAAATTCTTTCTGTTCTTTTCACTTTCGGTACATTCTTTTTCTGTATTTATGCTTGTGCTATTAATGCTGTTTGTGGTTGTTTCTTTTTGTTCTTCCTGATGCTCTGCAGGTTGCGCAGTCCAACTCAAGTTTGGGGGTTTGTGTATCACCATGCCGTTTCCTCCCCCTGGGTATTGTTGTTCCTTTTTATACTCTTTGTCATTTTTTGTCTCTAACTTACATCCATGTCCCACATTGAGGACACTGTGTAGTTTAAGTTTGGGGGTGCATCAAAGCATTCTTGGCATAGTTTTGGTATCATATTTTTGTAAAGCAATGATAGTGTAACTTGGAACTTGTCGGAGACAAAGCATATGTTTAATACCTTGTGTATAGAAGCAATTGAGAAATTTTTGAAAATAAAGAAATTTGAATTTCAAGTGATCATACAAATACAATGTAGTCTGTATAAATGCCTCAATTAGAGTCTTATTGGATTTACACTCTTATAAGCTTCACAATGCACAGATGCACATTGGATACTTAACTGTGAGGCATGCAACTTGATTGACCTTGACCTTGGCCTAGTTAATCTGATTTGATAAACCTGATAGATGGATACCTTTGGCAAGGTTATGAAAAAAAAAAAAATTGAAATAATGACCAGTTGACGTTCGTAGCCTTTCCAACTCGAGCTATTAAGCCCTAGGAGTGTCTCTACACTTAGTACCCTAAAGCCGTCTAGTTTGGGAGTTGTTGGCCTAATGCTTGCTACAAGGGTTGGTTAGAAAGCTTAAAGGACTTAAACATTGCACGGTCATTCAAAAAAATTGTAATAAACATGGTTCGTTGGAGTTCGTAGCCTTTCCAACTTGAGCTATTAAGCCCTAGGAGTGTCTCTACACTTAACACCCTAAAGCCATCTAACGCTCGCTACATAGGTTGGTTAGAAAGCTTAAGGGACTTCAGCATTGCACAACCATTCTATGTTTCGCTTATGAGTTGCAATAAATTTTCAACAAGCAACAAAAGTTGTCTTATAAATAAAATCATGCCTTAGGGACCTCATTTAAAGGGGAATTCAATGATTTGAAAACTTGTGCTTTGGAATTGAAAAAGAAAGTAAAAGCCGCATGTTGAGAATCCAATTCACTTTCACTGGAGTTTGAGTTATTTCTATTTAAGAGATGACAATTGAATTATTTATATGGACTATGATGTTGATGCATGCATGTTGAAATAGTTTTTTCCAATTTTTGTATCAATGCTTCATATATGCAAGGTAGTCTTCCCAATGATCCCGTCTCCAGCTCTTTATCTGTTTCAAGTTGTATTTGAGCTATGTTTATGTTTATTTTTGCCATGGTGAATATTTTTGTAATAGCATTCCCGTGTTTTCATTCCATTGAGCTTTGCATTTTGGTTTTGCTAAGGGACTAGCAAAATGTAAGTTTGGGGGTGTGATAAGCGCTGAATACTATATATTCAGGCGCCCTAAATTACATTAACAAAGTCCATTAATTGATTATTTTATGTAGATTAACTCCATTTGCATGTTTTTGTGCATTTTCAGGTTAAAGTGCAAAAAGGAAGCAAAAATGATGCCTTGTGGAATTATGAACAAAAAGGGTGCCAATTCTGAATTTCTGGCAGCGGTAGAACCTGACTTTTGTCACTATTTTCGACCTAGTAAACTCAAGAACTGGACTTCCATCATAACATAAAAGATTTAGAGCTCTGAATTATATTTCCAAATCTTCAAGCAGTTTGTCATTCGGAGTTCGGAACAGAGAGTTATGATCTTCTTAACAGAGGTGTGCAGAACTGCGTGGCAGCACTGAAGTACTGCCTTTCTCCCCATTTTCGACCAACCAGACTTGAGAATTGGGTCTTCATCAAAACATGAAGTTTTTGAAGTACTGAATCAACTCACCAAATCTTCAAATAGATCATCATTCAGAGTTTGGGGCACAAAGTTATAGCAGTTTTACCAAAGTAGGTCAGTGCTGAGCAAGAAGAGCATGTTGCACATTACACTAATTTAGAGTGCTCGAGACCACTCTTTGAGTGCTCGAAAATCAGCCAGATTGCAGCTCGGAAATGAACCCCTCTTTAGCCCACTTGTGCATTGGTTTCCACATTTCCACCCTCCTTCTTTATGGAGTGGTTGGGAATGTCTTTGGAGGAGAGAGAGAGCTTAGTTGATAGATATAAGGGAACTAAGGGCCACATGCATCCTATCCTTGAATTTTTGCAAGAAAGAGGGAAAGAAGAGAGCAAGAAAATAAGGTGCTCTTGAAGCTTAAAGGAGGGAGCTCGAAAATTGGAGATGGAGTTCAAGCTTCTTCTTCATTCTAAGGCTCCAATGGGTAACTAACTCTTCTTCTAGGGAGGTGATGAAGTCCCTCCCTTGTAAGCATGTCCTAGGGTAGTCTATTTTGGGGGATTGCAATGTATATTTCTATGGTCTTTTTCATAACTAAGAGCCTTTCATTTGTTGTAATGAATGTTTATATATGTATGGTTGATTTCTTCAAGTTCATTATCTTGATTGTTAGGTGATGTCTTGTATGAATCTTATTGCTTGAGTTTTCATGGTGAGAATGGGAACAAGGTTATGAAATGGTTTCATGGCATGTTGATAGGTGACTTTGATAGACCATTGCTTAGGAAATCCTTTGATGGTGTATGCTTAATCTCTAGCTCCATGTGCTTCATCATTTTGTCAAGAACTTGATAGTCTTTCATTTAAGTAAATGTGTATAAGCTACACTTTAGTTAGATAGTCTAAGCATGTTTACCCTTTTGATAGATTATACTTGTTTGAGACTTGATGTACTTCTTGATCAATTACATGGCAACCATGTGTTGTTATGTAATTCTTGACCATTATATGTTATTTTTCCCCTTAATTAGTTCTAATCTAGCATGTGTATAGGGATGGAGACGGATTCATCTCCCTAGTCTTCTCTACTTGCATTTCACCTCTTTATATTCCTTGCAATCTACTATTTTATGCATCTTAATTTCATAGCTTTAGTGACAAACCAAGCAAAAACCCTATTCCTCCTTATCATTCTAAAACGATTCTAGACGCTTAGGTTGCCTTAAACTAGTGCAGTCCCAGTGGTTCGACTTACCCGACCAATAGCCCTATTTTACAATGATTCGTGCTATTACGAAGGTTGATGTATAGTTGATCAACCGATCACCTCTAGATGTACAAATTAGCTAGCTTTCCCTCGGCGAGTTTCGAGTCCCTAGAATCTCACTTACAACACAAGATGGTCAAACTACACAAGACATATTCACAATTCACAATATTGACAATCAAACCAAAATTAACCCTAGCACTTCGGTTGCTAAACCATTTACAGTCCCCGGCAACGGCGCCAAAAATTGATCGGTTGAGAATTCGATCTATAATAAATCAACCTTCGCAATAGCACGAATCATTGTAAAATAGGGCTATTGGTCGGGTAAGTCAAACCACTAGGACTGCGCTAATCTATGGTAACCTAAGTGTCTAGAGTCTTTTTAGAATGATAGGGGTGTTCATAAAGGATTTGTTGGTTGTCACTAAAGCTATGAAATTAAGATGCATAAATTAAAAGCTTGCAAGAATTTAAAGGAGATGAAATACAAGTAAAGAGGACTAGGGAAGTGAATCTGCCTCCATCCCTATACACATGCTAGATTAGAGCTAAATTCGGGGAAAAACAATATATGATGGTCAAGAAATATATAGCAACACATAGTTGCTATATAATCAACAAGATGTACATTAAATCTCAAGCAAGCATGATCCATCAAAGGTGAACATGTTTAGACTACCTAACTAAGGTGTAGCTTAACCACATTTACTTGAATGAAAGATTATCAAGCCCTAGATAAAATGATGAAGCACATGAAGGTAAGAAATAAGCATAAACCATCAAAGGCATCACCTAAGCAATGATCTATCAAAGTTCTCCAACTTCATGCCATTAAAACTATTCCATGATCTCACTACCATTGTCACCATAAGAGTGCAAGCAATATGATTAAAAGAATAACAATCTAAGATAGATAATTGACTCAACATTAATCATTTAAATACATGAAGATCCATTACAAGAGGCAAAATGCTCTAGACCATGAAAAGACCAAAGATTATACATTGCAATCCCCAAAATAGAACTATACTAAGACATGCTTACAAGGGAGGGGCTTCATCACCTCCCTAGATGGAGTTTTAGTTACCCATGGAAGCTCTAAAGGAAGGAAGAAGCTTGGAAGATCCCTCCATTTTTGAGCTCCTTTGTTGTAGCTTCAAGAACTCAATCTTTTTCTCCTCCTTCTCTCTCTACCAATCTTGCTAAGATGAGATATATCTCATCTATCATGAGTTATCCTCCTATATACACTCAAAACCTACTCCCATGCTGAAAATCTCGACCTTCCCCCTCTGGTTCATTCTCCACCACATAAAATGAAGATAAGGGAACAAAAGTGCTGAAAAAGAGGGGCAGGTGAACTGCCTGCAGAAGGTTGGCGGGCACCCGCAAGGCGCCGGCGGGCGCCCGCGGAAGCTGCGGCTCACGAGGATGTCTCTGAAGTGTTAGGCGGGTGCACAGGGTGGCGCGGCGGGCGCCCGCGAGAGGGCGCAGGGGCTCCTGCGGCTGCCGTGCAAGGTGCCGCGAAAGAGGCCGGAGAGTTTAGGGTTAGCGGGCAGCTCCGCGGGCACCCGCGAAGGCTGCAGCTGCACTTCAACTCTAAATTTTCGGTTGTCTTCTTCGGGCTGGAGCGATAACACACGTCCCTTATGAAACACTAAGCCATGTTGCCACAAAAATGGTAATAGAAGAGGCTTAATAAAAAAGGTGATTTCCCGACACGGTCCTTGCAATTCAACACAAATGATGTCAAAACCGTTTATTTGATCACTCTCGGGCACAAAACCTGAAATCCAAAAGAAAATACACCATTGAATTAAAACTTCACATTATCCTCTAATAATAGACTTAATAACGTAAGAAGGGGCACTTGAATATGCAATATTAGGCGCTTATCAATCGACAAGGGACATAGCAGGCTGCGGCAGCAGTGCAACAGGTGTAGGAGCAACTGGCGCAGGAGCAACAGGTGTGGGGGCAATAGGGACAGCCGGACCTCCCCAATCCAACATATTGCCAATGCGGACCTGTCGAGAAGTCTTAAGCTGGACTATTCTCGACTTCCATGCCCTAAGGTCGAAAAGATACACATCCGTCTTCTTCTCCTCATTACGGGGTGGCCTGAACCCTTTGTTTTTAAGCAGCCTGGTGATCAAGTATGGGAAAGGGAACACCCAAGTGATGGCATTGCTTGACTGTAGCACAATCAGGTCATTGTAGACCCTAAGAAATTGGTCCTAGACAAGCTGCAGGACAGAAAACCAATGCCCCTTCTCAGCCGTATAGAGGGAACTTAGAAAACCCCTTTTCGTTCAGAATGCTTTGGGATGGGGAGGACATTTTTGGCCAGGACAGAGTCCATAAACCAGAGCTAGCGCGAGAGGTATGACTTATTAGTGCTGGTCCTGCGATTCCTGGTGTATTGGTTGTGGCAAATTTCCTCCACAACGTCTGATAAGTGCAGATCTACTAGAGGATCAACATAAAAAGGCAGGCCCGCTTCATCACCAGGAGATTCCAATGGACATGCCAAAGCCGTGGCACGGTCATGAATGTTGAATTCAAAAGCTTCACCATCAATAATGGTCTTAATGATGTCGGGCTCTGCACATGTATAAAACATGTTGGAAAAGAACTAGCGGATAATGCGCGGATAGAAAGAGCTAGCACGTGGCTTGAATATAGATTTTAGTCCACGGTCCGTCAATTCTTTGACCGCCCACGCCGTTTCCAGATTGTCTTCGAAGCAGTCGTTGATGACAAATTTAGCATTGGTTTCAATGGGCCAATCTTTGGCTTAGGAGGTTCCTTGGATGGTCTCTCGGATGAGCGACCGTGCTTGGTTAAGGTTTTGGGTGCCATTGGGAAGAATGAATTGGCTCAGAGAATTTAACGAACACCTGGCATACACAAAAATTAGGAAGAGAGACAAAAGGGAATTTCAGATGTGAAAACCCCAAAATTTTGACTCTGCAAATGCAATACACAACTCCCAAACAATCACAAAACCTCTATACAATCATTCCCAGCCTCCATTGATAAAAAAATGTAGAGAAAGAGATAGAAGAGAACTTATCAACAGTGGAGGAACCAAAAGCCTTTTCTTGATGGTGAAAGATGGAATGATGAGGAAGATTGAAGAAGGAAGGATGTTGGAGATGAAGGGTTGTGATGGAAAGAGGGTTAGGAGAGGGAATGAGAGAGATATAAGGGAAAAAAAAAGACTGGGGTCGGCTAGGGAGAAGAAGGAGGGAGAGTTAAGAGTTTGAAATGGGCTTGCAATGACCCATTTAAAGGACCAGCAAAGCTCGACGGGCGCCCGTAGCGCAGGGCGGGCGCCCGCACGTTGTCAAAGGATTGGCCACCATGGCACTTGAAGACACATAGTGGGGGCCCGCAAAGTTAGGTGGGGCCCTGTAATTTTCCTAACTTACTGCCTCAATCGGCGGGTGCCCACACGTTCTTGGCGTGGGCCCGCCATGTTCCTGGGGAGAAACCTCTTCCTAGAAGTGATTTTTGGCCCAACGGCGGCCGGGACGAGGTCGAAAAATTCCCAAATCGGAAAATTAAGTTCCTATTGACCCAAAACACCATGTAAAACCAGCAGAAAGAGAATCGGAGCTCATTTGCAAAAGCTCTATTTTTTAGGCCTGAATTTCTCGTGATGTTTAAGATTTATTGAGAAATTGCCGGAATGACCTTGAAAATTTCCGAAAATGGTACTGAGACCTTAAAATGACTAAGTAAGCCAAAAGTGACTTTTGGAACACAATTCGAGACAGTTCCGAAGAAGGTCACATGTTGGCTACACTTAGCTAATTTCTGAAAAATTCTTGGTTAAGGCAACTTAGAAGAGGGAAGCTTGGAAGTTGAAAGAATTGCTTCCTGAGAATGCTAAATTTAATGTCGATAGCTAGACAAAGCATGATGGCACATCAATCCGTGTAAACTGGGTCTGTTAATAGGACTTTCTCAACTTTTCGGATCGGGACTATGCCATCAACATAAGGCTTAAGCCGTTGGCCATTAACCTTAAAGAGAGATCCATCGGTAGGATCTAGAAGTTCGATTGCACCATAAGGAAATATGGATGTGATGACATATGGACCATCCCACCGTGAACGGAGTTTACTGGGAAGAGTCTCAATCTAGAATTGAAAAGCCAAACTTTTTGTCCGGGGGCAAAAGACTTGTTGACAATGTGCTTATCATGAAAAGCTTTAGTCTTTGCCTTATAGATTTTGGCACTTTCATACGCATCATTTCGAATTTCCTCAAGCTTATTGAGCTACAATTTGAGATTAGAGCCAGCATGTTTAAGATCAAAGTTGAGCCTTTTTATAGCCCAAAAAGCACGGTGCTCTAATTCGACCGGAAGATGATAAGTTTTGCCAAAGACAAGTCGATATGGTGACATGCCAATGGGCGTCTTATACGCTATCCGGTAGGCCCAAAGTGCATCATTTAGTCTCAATGACCAATCTTTGCGGTCCGGTCGAACCGTTTTTTCCAAAATATGCTTGATCTCACGATTAGATACTTCCATTTGACCACTCGTTTGAGGGTGGTAAGGTGTGGCAACCTTATGAGTGACAGAGTATTTAAGTAGGATGGATTTGAGATATTGATTACAGAAATAAGAACCGCCATCACTGATGAGGGCTCTCAGCGTACCAAATCGACTGAAGATGTTTGATTGGACAAACTTGACCATAACTTTATGATCATTTGTTTTGGTAGCCTTCGCCTCAACCCATTTAGACACGTAATCCATCGCTACGAGAATATACTAATAGCCATAAGAGGATGGAAACAGTCCCATGAAATTAATTCCCCACACATCAAAAATTTCTATGATTAAGATGGTGGTCAGGGGCATCATGTCTCTTCTAGACATGGATCCGAGCTTTTGGCAATGCTCATATGACTTACAGAAATTGTAAGCATCTCGAAACAAAGAAGGCCAATAAAAGTCAATTTGAAGGACTTTGTCAACGATTTTCTTGGCACTGAAATGGCCTCCACATGTAAGCGTGTGGCAAAAATTCAGGACACTGGAGAATTCAGTTTCGGGAATGCGCCACCAGATAATTTGATCCGGGCAATACTTGAATATCTCCGGATCTTCCCAAAAGAAAATTTTGACTTGGGACCATTTGGACGGAATTTTTCCTACCGCAAGGTAGTTTACAATATCTGCGAACCATGGAAGATTTGTGTGAGAAATCTAAAATAGTTGCTCATCCCGGAAGGAATCACGAACTGCAGTAAATTCAAACGATTTCTCAATAAGTAAGCGAGAGAGATGGTCGGCGACAACATTGTCTATTCCTTTTTTATTCCGAATCTCATTGTCAAACTCTTGGAGTAAGAGTATCCGTCAAATTAGCCGGGGTTTGGTCTTTTTTTTAGCGAGCAAATGCCTAAGAGCGGTATGGTCTGAAAAGACAATGACCTTGGATCTAAGAAGGTAAGAACGGAATTTATCCAAGGCATATACCACGGCTAGCAACTCTTTTTCGATGGTGGTGTAATTCAATTGAGCATCAGATAGAGTTTTACTAGCATAATAAATAGCATGTGGTAACTTGTCCACACGTTGGCCCAAAATCGCACCCAATGCATAATCGGATGCATCACACATGATCTCAAATGGAAGAGACCAGTTAGGCGGTTTCATGATTGGGGCTAAAAAGAAAAGAGTATGGAGCTTCTTGAAAGCTTCCAAATAAGCTTTATCAAAATTAAAGGGAATTTCCTTGGCAAGAAGATTACACAAGGGCTGGGATATTTTACTAAAATCTTTGATGAAGCGACGATAAAAGCCGGCATGACTGAGGAAGGAACGGATTTGTCGGACAGAATTTAGAGGAGGAAGATTAGAGATCAATTTGACTTTGGCCTTGTCGACCTCAATTCCTCTTTTTGAAATAACATGTCCCAAGACAATTCCCTCTTGGACCATAAAATGACTCTTTTCCTAACTTAGAATAAGATTTGATTCCTTGCATTTTTTAAGCACAAGGGATAGATTTTGGAGACATGAGTCAAAGGAAGATCCAAAGATGGAAAAATCGTCCATGAATACCTCCAAAAACTTTTTAACCATATAAAAAAATGGACATCATACACCTTTGGAAAGTTGCCGGTGCAATGCATAGCCCAAAGGGCATGCTTCTATAGGCAAATGTTCCAAAGGGACATGTAAATGTGGTCTTCTCTTGATCTTGAGGATCAATTGCCACTTGGTTATAGCCGGAATAACCATCAAGGAAACAGTAGTAACTTTAGCCGGCTAGCCTCTTTAGGATTTGATCAATGAATGGGAGGGGGAAATGATCCTTCCTAATGGTAGAGTTGAGTTTCTAGCAGTCAATGTACACACACCACCCGGTGGTGGTGCACTGTGGCACGAGCTCTCCAGTTGAATTTTCAATAAGGGTGAGGCCGAATTTCTTGGGAACCACTTGAGTGGGGCTTACCCACTTGCTATCTAAGATAGGGTAGATGATTCCCACATCTAGTAGCTTAATCACTTCTTTAATGACCATTTCCTTCATGTTAGGATTCAACCGGTGCTGTACATCTCTAGAAGGTTTTGCGTTGTCCTCCATATAAATGCGATGCATACAAATAAAAGGGTCGATTCCTTTCAAATCAGCCACTACCCAGCCAATAGCTTCTTTTTCCTCTTGTTGCACTGCTAAAAGGCTATTTTATTGGTCCTTTAAAAGGTTCGATGTAATGATGACCGGAAGAGTTTTATTTGCACCAAGAAACATACTTGAGGTTAACTGGGAGTGGCTTTAACTTAAGTTGTGGTGGAGATTTTAAGGAAGGGACCGGAGGAGTAGTAGAAAGTTAAGGAAGTGTTTCTCATGGCATTTTCCAATCAGGATAATCCATGATAGCACCAATGTCGAGCAAAGAATTCACTTCATGGATGGATTGATTGATATCAAAGTTTTTAAAATCAAAGTGTGACATGCAAGTTTCAAGAGGATCTTTGCTTAGAATGAAGGGGAGAGATTCTTCGACCACTTAATCTACCACATCAATGAGAAAACAATCATCCTCTTCGGAAGGATGTTGAGTTGCATGGAAAATGTGGAGTTTGACTTACATATTTCCAAAGGCAATATCCATCACCCTGGTTCGGCAATTTATCGAAGCATTAGCCGTAGCTAAGAAAGGCCTATCGAGGATCACGGAAATATGTTTCTTTGGATCATGGACCGGTTTTGTGTCAAAAACCACAAAGTCTACCGGGAAGTAGAATTTGTCCACTTTGATGATGACATCTTCAAGAATGCCCCATGGGTGCTTGACTGATCTATCAATAAGCTGCAAGACCATGAAGGTTGGCTTAAGATCACCCAACCCAAGTTGTAAGTAAACTGAATATGGAATTAAGTTCACACTCGCTCCTAAGTTAAGGAGGGCCCTTTCTATCTTGTTGTCATTGATGACACACGAGATTGTTGGGGCACCCAGATCCTTATACTTTAGAGGAGTGCTGTGCTAAATGATCACACTCACATTTTCAGTTAGTCTTACCTTATTTGGTAAGTGATTCTTGGAAGTACGCTTTTGAGTACACAAATCCTTGAGAAATTTGACATATGAAGGAATTTGTTTGATATCATCCAAGAGAGGAAGGTTACTCTTTACTTGCCTAAAGACCTCCCACATGTCTTAAATTTTGTAACTTTTGTTCCCAAAATGTGTCGACTCTTGGAGACGTTGAGGAAACGGAGCCTTAGGCTTATAAGAAGTCTCCATATTTAGGGTGACAAGCTTGGAATTTTCAGTGCTAGACTTTGGATTTTCAGAAGTAAAATTTGGATTAGATAAGCTAGGATTTGGGTTTGGATTTTTGGGAGGAAGAAGTTGTTCATATTTTCCTCCATCAACCTTGTTGTCCACAATTCGACCACTCCTAAGGGTGGTAATTTCTTAGACTTGTTCATAAGTAGGCCCACTTGGAGAAGGGGTTTCGTCAATCACATACATCCCTCTAGGATTCTTAAATGATTGAGCGGGAAGCTTTTTCTTATCTCTTTGAAGAAGTTGGTTCATTGAATTAGCTATTTGTCCAACGTGATTCTCAAGTTTAGCTATTGACTAAGTATGGGAATGAACCATTTGGAGAGTGGGCTGCAATGATGTCAAGAGTTGCTTGTTGGATTCCAACATCTTCTTGTTAATGGATTCCATCATTTGCTTATTTACAGCGAGAATTTCATCAGTTGGAAACACAGGAGATGGAGTAAAGACATTTGGATTGTAGGGTGACGGTAACTCGAAGAGGCCTGAAATTGCCTATTGGGAAATTGAGAAGGGGGCTAATTTTAATGCCCTTGATTTTGAAAATTCGAATTTTGTGGGGCGGGCTACCTCCACTAAAAATTCGGATAATATCTTCATCCCGAATTGTAGGTATTGGAGCAAGGATTATTTCCGGGCCTGGAAAACATTGCATTTGCTTGCTCTTGATTGCTATTAGGAAATTGCTCCACTGTGGGACAATCTTCCGAGAGATGGAATGGGCTAGTGCATGATGAACATACTGCAATTACCAAATTTTGAGACAAGGAATGAGAGAGATGTGGTGCCATTAATTGATAGAATTTGTGAGCTATGGTATCTACTTGAGAAGATAATTCCCTCAGTGTCTTTGGTTGACATAGATTGGTGTTCTTTGCATTGGTTGAGGTTGGAGCACTATGAGAATTATGTAGCAATGAGTTTTCACTCAAATTCTTGAGTAAGGTCCAAGCCTCATCCGCATTTTTAGACATGAACATCCCTCCACAAGATAAGCTTGCATAGAAAGCTTGCACCAATTGGCATTTTGGAATTAGGTGGTGTGGACATTTCCTAATGAGGTCTTGAAGTCTTTCTCAAGTCTCATGGAGTTGTTCCTGATCGATTTATGCAAAATTAAGAATAAAACGCCTCATTTGGTTGGTCTTACTCACATGATAGTATTTTTTTAAGAATTCTTGTTGCAATTGAGCCCATGTAGTGATGGAGTTTGGAGCAAGAGAGTTTAACCAATATTTCGCCCTATCTTTTAAGGCGAATGGGAAGAGATGCAAATGGAGAGCATTTTCAGGGAAGCCCCTCAGCATGATGGTAGAACAAATTTCAAGGAACTCATCAAGATGCTTATAAGGGTCTTCATTTTCAAAGCCATGAAAGGATGGAAGTATTTGAATTGTGCTAGATTTGATCTCATATTGGGTTGCCTCGATGTTTGGCATCACTATACAAGAAGGAGAGGCATAAGTGGTAGGGATGAAATGGTCCCTAAGAGTCATAGGAACTACATTTGGAATTTTGGCCCTATCATTATTGATTCCCTCATTCCTGACATTTTCTTCATTACCAGCCATTGTATTAAATTCAAGTTCAATTCCTCTTATGTTTGCAGATTCCTTCAGGTTTCTTCTAAGAGTCCTTTCAAGCAAATTTATGTCAATGGGAGATTCAAGAGTTGGTAAAGTAATGACCTACGGCCAAACATCAACAACACACTTCACAACCAACACAATAATTTATCACCATAACCTCCACATACGATGTTCCCTTTCTCCTCAATTATCAACAAGACAGAAAATAAATGGCCACAACAAGGACCGATGCTTTGCAAAACAATAAAATAGAAATAGCCTCGACAAGGGCTCCACAATCAAATATTTCTAATTTAACCACATGTAAGATATTCACAATTTTGAAACTATAAGTTCAAAAAACTTACCTGAAGTCTTCTAGACTTATAATATTTTCAGTTTTCCCTCGGCAAGCCTTGAGTCCCTAGAATCTCACAAGAAAACTTAGAACACAATGTCACCAAAACCAACAAGAAAATATTCACAAGACACAATATTCACAATCAAACCAAAGTTAATATTTGAACCTCGGTTACAAAACCATTTGCAATCCCCGGCAACGGTGCCAAAAATTGATACGTTCGGTCGACGATCTCAATAATAATCAACCCTTTTGCAATAGCACAAATCATTGTAAAATAGGGATATTGGACGGGTAAGTCGAACCACTAGGATTGCTAGTTTATGGCAACCAAGGTCCTGAAAATCACTTAGTTTAACAAAGGGGGTGTAGAGTTTTTGTTTGGTCACTTGGTAACATGGAATTAAAGATTGCATAAAACAATAAATGCAAGGAATTTAAAAAGGAAAGAATTTTAGATATAGAGAACTAGGGAAGTGAATCCACTACCAACCCTATAAACATGCTAGATTATGATTAAATTGGGAAAACAACATATATAAGTGGTCATGATATGTAGCAATACATGGTTGCTACATTATCTTTAAGAAATTCACTAAATCAAAAGGCAAGAATAACCTATCAAAGTTTTACATGCTTGAACTACCTAAACTAAGGTGTAGCCTTAGACATGCTCACTAAGCTAGAGACTATTAAGATCTCAATCAAATGATAAAAGCACATGAAGTCAAGAGTTAAGATTAATCCATCAAAGGAAGACCTTAAGCTATGGACTAACAAGTTACTCATAAATCATACCATTAAAACCATTTCATAACCTCATTTTTATTGTCTATAAAAATACAAGCCATACAATTATGAGAAATTACCATCTAAGACAAGATAATAGCTTTAACATAATCATTTATAGAGATTAAGCTTCATTACATCAAGATGAGTGATCTAGATTGTGAAACAACCACATATATACATCATTCCCCAAAATAAACCAAAAACTAAGACATGCTTACAAGGAAGGACTTCATCACCTCCCTAGAAAGGGAGTTAATTACCTATAGAAGGAAAAGAGGAAGGAGAAAGGATGAAGAACCCTTCCATTTTCGAAGCTAGAGGTCACCCACAAGCCAAACTCTTAAGAACTCAATATTTCCTTATCTAAAAATGTCTTGCAATGTGAGATCCCCTATTCCAACCATACATGCCTTCTATCTATACAAGATAGCCTCCTAACCACCCTAATTTCGTGGCCTAAAACTCCTAGAAGAATGCAGTCCACACTTTTGGGTCAAAGGGGACAGCTTGAGCAAAATCATAAAGGGGGTGAGCAGTTCCCTGCAGATTGGCGGGCGCCCGTGCTGTGATGAAGTTACTGCCAATTTTGGTAGGTGCCCGCAGGTTCTTGGTAGGCGCCCGCGGCTTCATGAGCCCGCTGCCCATTTTGGCGGGAGCCTGCAGCTTTCTTGCAGGCGCTCGCAGTTGTCCTCAACTCTGCGCACCTTTGGTAAAAAGGCCATAACTCTCTGCTCCGAACTCCAAATGACGAACCGTTTGATGATTTGAAAAGCTAACTAAAAGATATAAGTACGTCCTTTTTAATGGGAGTCCAATGAAAAACAAAGTTAAACTTCACTACTGCCAGGCTACTTTTGGCTAGGTCCGTTGACGCACTAATCCCGGCTAGCGCTTTTTGCGGGGATAACCAGGAGTTTAATGGGACACTGGCTTGGGCAAAAATGAAGGTCCCCGGCAATGGCATGCTTTGATTTTTCTAGAACTCATCAAAGCATCTCTTTTAACTCTCTTTGGGGAACCAACCTGAAAATAAACAAAAGCATGCAAATGAAGTTAATATATACAATATGATTAACTAATGGACATAACTAATGCAAATAAGGGGGCTTGAATATGTAATATTCGGCACTTATCATGAAGGAATGTAATTTCCTCCCAAACTTGGATCAAACAATTCCTCCATTCATGATTAAAATCTAAATGCAAGAAAATATTGGCCTCCACACGGGCCGATGCTTGGACAAAGATAAAATAATTTAATTAGCCTCAACAAGGGCTATCACAAGCATGCAAAGAAGTGAAACAATTAAACTACAAGAGTTTCAAGAAATGCTCACAAAGGTCCTTAAGCAACTTTAATTTCCAATATTAGCTTTAAACTCCAATGATTGCTTCAAGTTCCAAAGTTGGCCTTTCTTGTAGTCAAGTACCTAATTGAACAAATAATATTAAGAATGAGATAAGAATATACAATGAAAAATAAAATAAAAATATAAGCAATCGAATGAACACTATTGTCTAGTTTAATTCCAACAAAACTGTTAATCCCCGGAAGCGGCGCTAAAATTTGACGAGCCCCTTCCTATGTGTTTAGAAAACGGATTTTTTAATGCGAGAGGTCGCTTCGCAAGGTCAAAATATGAATGTGGTTTCGGAAGCTTTTCTAGTCAAATTTACATTTATAAAACCACTATTACAACTAATGAAGTATAGCGAGTAGAGATCGTCCACAGAGATTATACATGTTGGAATTTAAATTCGACTATAGTGCACCAATTGATTGCAAAGAAGGGTTAGATTGTTGATTACTCGAGAAAACAATTAAATTAAAATGCAATTAAACTAAACTAGTGAGAGATAGGGATTTAAGAGATATGAAGAGAGGTCTTAGGGTGTTGGAATCACCATTAAGTTCATGTAATTAACCACTTGCTTTCTATTAATAGGGAATACATTGTTGTGAATAAAATGCGACTACCAATTGCAATATTAAGCATGGACCATCAAATTCATATATGAATTGTCTACCTAACCAACAAATGAACTAAGTGTAGAACAACCCATCAAATCTAAGCATGACCCATCAAACTAGTCACTATTATAGTACATATCAATATAGAGAATCATGATATTTGCAATAATAAGCCATGAAATATCAAATCAAGTATAGATTATCTAGCTACCTACAAGCATGAATTAAATTATAGAACAACCCATCAAGTATAGGAATAATCCATCAAATTAATTGATAAAACCATCTAATGAAAACCCATACTTAGCCATCACCAAATCCTTAATTAATCATACATAGACATGCAACCAACATATAGAGATCAATTCCTAAATAATCATACATAAGACAACATGTAATTATAATAGAGAATCATAAGGAAGAATTAAATCAACAATCACAAGGCTAAGCACTAATCACAACAATATATATATAAATCCCCAAAAATAGAAATACAAGGGTTTAGATTACACAAGATTTAGGGCTCATCCAAGCCCTAAGTGTAGATCTGGCCAATTATGGAGGAGGTGGATGTGGTCATGAAACCCTCAAGAGCATGCTCCAAACATGGCTCCATCTTCTTCTTTGAAGCTCTTGAGAGAGAGAGTATGTGGATCTAGAGATGTGTTCTTGAGATGAGCCTCCACTTCCCTCTTTTCTTCTAACCCTAATCTCTAACTTTTCTAAAAAGAGAAAATAAAAATTATAATGTAAAAATAAAATGATGAAAAGCTTCTTTACAAAATGGTTCAATTCCCTTTAAATATAAGGTCCTTTTCTTAGTTATTAAGTCAGAAATATAGCCTCAAAAATATCTAATCCCGCAACTATGTGGTGGGTGGAGTTCGAGCGCGCGGGAATAAGACAGCTCGCTGCCAGCACATTTTTTATTGATCCAACTTTTCTTCAATCGATTGGAGTTCAATCGATCTCACTTTTCTTCGATCGATCTGAGTTGGTTCAATCGATCTCTGATCGATCTCACTTGACAGCTTTTCAGCATTAGCCTCTTTTTGCTCTAGATCAGCCTCCTTTTGCTCTAGATTCTCACCAACACTTAATTTGACTCCAAAAAGGCCTTAAGAAACCATTTTTAGCCCCTTTTTACTTTATTGACCTAAAATATATAAAAACACAAATAAGTACTAAAACGGAAAAATAAGATAAGATAATGGCCTAAAATACCCAAGCTTATGGGGTTTAAATACGCACTTTTCAGTGCTCATCAAAAAGCAGTGATGATTTTGGCAGTGTTGTTGGTTTCGTAGACTCTGATTATGCTGGTGATTTCGACCAAAGAAGATCTCTGACAAGATACGTCTTTACTTTCTGAAGTTGTGTAGTTAGTTGGAAAGCAACTTTGCAATCTACAGTTGCTCTCTCTGTTACAAAATCAGAATATATGGCAGCCACTGAAGCAGTAAATGAAGCCATTTGGTTGAGAAGTTTGGTTAGTGTTTTGGGTTTGTAGCAGAGCTCAACTGTTATTTATTGTGACAGTCATATTGCGATTTATTTGACTAAAAATCAAATGTATCATGAGAGAACAAAACACATTGATGTCAGATATTATTTTATTCGGGATGTCATATCAAAAGGAATTACTATATTGAAGAAAATTGGCACCGCTGAAAATCCGGTGAATATGATGACAAAGTCCATTCTGGCTCTCAAGTTCAAGCATTGTTTGGACTTGGTTGGTATTCTCAAATATTGAAATTGCCCTTAGGGGTTTTGTGGATAAGACATTTGGTTTAGTAGAGATACAGTGGCTTATTTAAATTTTCGCTAAGGTGGATACATCACCCATTACATCATCAACTTGTCATTCAAGCATGTGTGATCAGCATATATATATATATATTTTTTTTTTTCATAAATGGTGTTGTATTGATGTTCAAAATATAAAATGAATACAGGAGCACAGAGGGCATACCCTTAGAAATCTGGAAAAGAAAAATTATAGGACAATATGCTTATTGAAAAAGCCCATTTCCAGTGCAAAAATAAAAAACTAACGCAGGAATTATGGAAGAACATCATTAAGAAGAATTCCTTAGACTTCACACACCTCCATAAGAGTAGTTCTTGCTACTACCCCTAAAAGAGCACTAGGAGAACCATGCAATCTATTATTCCTCTCTCTCCAAATATGCCAAAGACCAGCTACAAATAGGCTCTGAAGAAATTTAGATTTGTGATACAACTTATCCATCCATAAAAACAAATCCCAAATCGAAACCACTTCCTGAAATGAAACCATATCCCAAACTAATAACTCACCCAACTAAGTCCAAAAACCACTAGAGAAAGGGCAGGAAACAAAAATATGATATGTATTATCAATACCATTCTGACATAAGGAGCATCTGACAGCTAGACATATTTTCCTTCTTTGCAAATTTGTCATCAAAGGCAATCTATCCTGTAGGACCAAAACTGCAGTTATAGACCACCTAGGCCTTGCCTTACCCCAACAGAGTTTATGCCATAGAACCTCTATCTCCACCTTTCTAATGACATTCTAAGCACATTTAAAGGAAAACTTTCCTTCTTCCCACTTCAGCAAATCTTCCCCAGCACTAATGTTAACTATCCTCAGATAATCTCGAACTGGAATCAAGCTATCAGCTTGCAATATATGGAAATTCCAATCACCTTTCAGAATTAAAAAGTTGACAATAGCTTCTCTGGGCAATTGTAAGCTTCAGATCACTCTATGGCCAAATAAAGACCTGAAAAGAAGTCCATCACTCCATGGATCATTGAATAAACTAATCTGCAGTCCATTCCCAATTTGAAACTTGATATGTTGTTGAAGAATTTCTCGAACTACCACCAAAGATTTCCAAACAATTGAACTTGTAATTTTAGTAATCGCTGTCCAATAATTAGAAGCATACCTGAACTTGTACCAAGAAATCCACAACTTGTCTTTGCTATTAAGAAAGCCCTAAGCTAAGACACATCTGAAGGGCATTTGAATATCAGATAGCCTGCGTAAACCAACCCCCCTTCAGCTTTGGTTTGAGTAACCCTGTTCCAATTTAGAAGATGCAGCTTCTTTCCAATTTCAGTACTGCCCCATAGAAAATCCCTACACTTTTTCTGAATTTGATTAATAATTTCCATAGGAATATCATAAATGCAACACCAATATTGAAAAATAGGTGTGACCACTACCTGAAGCAACTCCAATTTACCTACTAATGATAACATTTTTGTGCTCCAGCAGGTTATTTTACTAGAGATCTTATCTAACAACTCTTTACAATGATTTCTCTTCAAACCATTTGGGCACAAAGGTAGTCCTAGATATTTGATAGGGAAACAATCTTCTGCACATTTCAGAACCTGTAGTAATGAGTTTTTTCTTTGAACAGCTCTGAAAAATAGAACCTTGCTTTTCCCTTGATTAATCTGCAGACAAGTGTTCTCCTCAAATCTTTTTAAAATAGAAACAAGCACAGTAGCATTGTGAATTGATGCTTCACATGCTAACATTAAATCATCTGCAAAAAATATATGAGTAAAAGGATGTTGAAATTTTTTCACAGCTTTCAAAACAATCAGTTCTTTCTTCTGCACAGCCTCAGCAACAAAATATAAAAAGAGTTCTGTAACAAGAGTACGTAAAAAGCAGAGGGGAAAGAGAGCAGCCTTGTCTCAGCCCTCTCTCTAGTTTAAAAAATCCAGCAGGTGTACCATTCAGCAAAATTGAATATCTAGATGAATTAAAAATGGAGAGAATTAACTCAATCCAATCATCTCTGAAGCTAAACTTTTTCAACGCTGCCACCAAAGACTCCCAAGAAACCGAGTCATAGGTTTTTCTAATATCAATCTTTAGAGCCATAGCAGAAAGAGTAGGCTTATAAAAATCCCTCACGAATTTATGAGCCATGATAAGTGCTTCTTGAATTCTCCTACCTCGTACAAAAGCACATTGTTCTATACCCACCAATTTGGGTAGAACCAAAGCAAGTCTATTTACCACAATTTTGGTTATGATTTTATAGACCAAGTTACATAAAGCTTTAGGTTGAAAATCTCTTAATTTAGAAGCATCTCCTACCTTAGGAATCATTGTAAGGAAGGAACAACTATAGGCATATATTTAGTGGAAAGGAAATGTTTGACAGCAGCCACCACTTCTTGATCCACCACAGTTCAAAAAACTTGATAAAATCTTGCTGGAAAACAAGCTCCTTCTGACAGATGGTAAAGCTTCCAAAGTAAGTTTTGAAAATACTTGGACACCAAGTATTTTTTGGGCTATATATAGCCTTGCACACATTTGATCCAAGGCATCCAAGATCATCATAATGAGCTTGAAATATCAGTTGGAGAGTGAGAGAGTTTGGGTATAATTGGGTTTTGGGTGTGAGCTACTTAGCCTTGTATCTTTGTATTTCTATAGTGAAATATTGATCGATCTGTCTTCTTCCTGGGGGCCTAGGTATAACCGAACCACATAAATCCTTATTTCGTTTATGTGTGCGCTATTTGTTTTTTCTTGTCATTTATTTTTCTCTTATTATCATAAACTTCTATTCGATTCTGATTTCATAATTAACATTTTTATTCAATAATATACATAAATATACGTATATATAAAGGGTTGGTTTACATCATAATATCTACAACGTCATCAACTGATCTTTTTCAACGTGATCAACGTGACTTGAAATCAACATGGATAACTAAAGTCAAAAGACTTCGAATTCTGTTTATCCAGGATGTATGTAGCTTTTAGAATTTGAATTTTATTTCGATAACTTCCCAAACTTTGTTTTGCATGTTCTGTTACAGAGCGTTTGGACGGGAGACGCAAAATCAATGGTTCAACAATTGGTTCTTAGTAGAGTGAATTGGGTATGAATCTGAGTCTAAGTACATTGTACTTTACTTCGACTACAGTGCATCGTTTTGCTCGAAATTGCGAGAGAGTCTTCGATATTTTTCTCTCAATTCTATAAGTTTCTCTAGTTAGAGTTTTCTAACTAAAAACTTGCTGTCTTCTCTCTAAGTTTACTTTAGTGTTCGTATTTTTATGATTTTGAATGTGGAATTTTGAATTGTTGTGGGTAACTAAATTGTTGTGTGTAATTAAATCAATCATAAAAATATTGTAAGTTACCTAGACACCCTCCTCGAAATCGTTAAAGCATTGTTTCTAACTTCAATTAAAATAACGACTTTCGCACCGCCCACTCACGTAAAAGAATGGGAAAGTACATGGAAAAAGTTGTAAAATATTATTCATTTCACGGTTAGTTGAAAAAAGTTTTGAAATATTATTCATTTCACGGTTAGTTCAAGCGAATTACCATATGTTAATCTGTAAATCCTTTACAATTTCTAGCATTAATTCAATGCCAGAAAAGAATCCACACGTTAAAGTATTTGAAACTAAATTCAACGCCATTAATTGACGGCTGACAAAAGAAGAAAAGAATATGCAATACCAAGACCTAACCGGTCTAATTGAAAGTTTAGACTTCTAGAATAATGAAGATCTCAACTACTCCAAGAAAAAAATCAAGTAAAATTCACTCGCTTAATAGAAAAAAGAAGAAAAAATAAAAAATTATGTTCTAAGCCAGCCGACCAGAGACATTGCACCGTGAGCGTCAAGCTGATCGGCTTGAATCGAACAATTGAATTTAAATTTTTTGATTTATTTCATAGAAGTTTATTTTATTTTATTTATTTATTTCGATAAATAAGTGAAATGAGATTATTTAATTTATTTAGCTTAATATTCATCTTTTGTTTTTTAGATTACCAACTAATAGGACCTCCATGTCCAAGCAAGGTTATTAACTTATTATAATCAGAGGTCAACACACATGTTGGACGAGACTAGCTAGGTCAATCTATAACCTCACTGGTCAATTTTGCAACAATCAATTTTCTGAAGTCTTCGACATTGCTTTCCAGGGCAATGTGGTGTCTATGAACCGAGTCAAACCGTGTAGAGGTCCAAAATGACGTGCATTGTACAGGGTCAACATATTCATGCATTCTATATTCTACAGAGCACTATAAAGGAATTGCTTCAGCCTTTATCTAATCCAAAACCACAATCCAATCCAAACTAAGGACAAGAAGAAATTAGAAGAGGTGAATTTACAGACGAAAATGTGCTTCGGTGAAGTGTTCCAAGTGTAGCAAGACCAGCTGGAGTGGCTGTGCTGTTGGGAAACGTGCAATATTTAAAAACTTTTCGAATGATTTAAATTTATAGATCTTGATTCATCATATAGGGTCAATTTTTACACAAAAATAAAATATAATGTATCATTCAATTAAAAGATTGAATACTTACATCAAGATTCCAAGTGTAGCAAGACCAGCTAGAGTGGCTGTGGTGTTGGGAAACGTACAATATTTAAAAACTTTTCGAATGATTTAAATTTATAGATCTTGATTCATCATATAGGGACAATTTTTACACAAAAATAAAACATGATGTATCATTCAATTAAAAGATTGAATACTTACATCAAGATTTGAGTAAACCTTAGATCTCTCCTCTAAAGTGAATGTTCTCACTTATTGTAGATCCCTTTTGCTAGACACCTTTTCCATGGATTTCCATCTTCCTGGTAATGGTCTTGCCTTTAGGAATCACTCATAAGCCTCCATGAATGACCTTGGAAAACTAGGCTTGTGGGAGCCTCCATTAGATGAGAACACTAACCCTAATTTTCTAGAGAGAGAAAATTTATTCCTTTTTCCTTTTTCCAAAAATCACCCCAAAAATATTCATAAACCATGTATATTTATAAGCAACATAAAGGTAAAGAAAAGGAAACAACAAATCCTTCTCAATCTCTAATTCACATGTCTCAAATTTAATATGATTCCAATATCAAGTTGGGTTATAAGTGAGAATCCATTGGGCCTATTATTTTATTGGCTACAATGAATTAATAAATGGCCCGATGCATGGACCCAATTCAATTAATTCATAAATTAATTTCTACTTCACTAAAAGAATTAATTGAACTCCAATTAAATAATAAATAACCACTAAGTCAATATTGCACTTTGACCCCTCTATGCATAATTAGCTATCGGATAAATAAAGCCATTAATCCGACTACTTAATTAATATATTTATTTTGGTACCATTGATTATTTCTGGCTCGATCACAATAAAACATTTGTTTGACAAAAATAATAATTTAAATAAATAAATATATAATAAATCATTTTGTCTAAAAACATACGAAGGCCTTCGAATTTACTTTGTGATCAACCATAATCAATACAAAATAAATACAAGTAGCAATTATGCAAATATTGAAAATATAACCCTCTAACTATTAATTACATAACTACCCAAAGTGTCGGTCTAAGGATCCCGAAGAATTTGCCGAACAATCAAAGTAATTATTAATTAATAAAAGAGTCTATAATTTTTTCATGCTTAAGAGTCAAATGCCATGACAGTGATAGGGAGCAATTGCATACGACGGCTCTCGCAAAGCGGATCCAGTTCAAGTTTTAAATAATTATGAGTCCATCATAATTACCGACTATGAACCATTTATGATTACTATTTATATTCATGTATTGATCGACATCACATACATATATAAATATCTCTTATAATCGAGTGGACACTATCAATTATATAATGAATCAAAACATAATACATTGAATTCACTAATTGTATAAAACATAAATATTTCAGAAACGTCATGAACTTATGTCACTTTAATCCAAATAGGAATTTGCTATGCTAGGGCATATAAATCCCAACAGCTCCCACTTGCCCTCATAGCCAATTCAAATTGCATCTAACTCCAATGTTATCCAAATGAAGATCAAAATTATTAATCAATAACACCTTTGTTAATAGATCAACAAAGTTGTGTTCCAATGCAATGTTCTAGCCACAAGTACACTTTCTTGCCGGACAATATCATGTGGAACATGATACTTCCTCTCAGTGTATCTTGTTCCTCTATGGAACCTTGGGTCATTGGTTTGGACTACTTCTGCACTATTATCGCAATATAGCTCGATAGGCAGACTAGTATGCTCCACAACCTCTAAAATCATTGAGATCAAACCAAAAGGCTTCCTTTGTCGCCATTAAGGCTACAATGTACTCCACCTGCAGGTTTGAGTCAGCAGTTAAAATCTGCTTAACAATCTACTAACTGATTTCCCTTCCATTGAGTGAACATACACTAAGTCATGAACCTCATAGTATTTACTTCTGATTGAAAATCAGAACTAGCATACTTGACTAGGACCATATCATCACATCCATAAATGAGTATGAGATCATTGGTTCTCTTTAGGTACTTAATGATATTTTTCACAACAGACCAGTTATTAAGTCCAGGATTGGACTGATATCTACTGACTATCCCTACTATGTAACGGATGTCCTGTTTGGTATAGACAATGGCATATATGAGACTTCCATATGCCAAAGCATATAGTTCAAGTCTCATTAACTCAATCTCCTCTGCTATTCTTGGAAAACTACTTACTAGAGAAAGCAATCCATATCAATAAAGCAAGAACTCATTCTTTGAGTTATGCATACCAAACCTGGTCAAAACTTTATTAATGTAGAATTATTAAGATAAGCCTATTTTCCTTTTAACTTGATCTTGCAAAAGCTTAATCCTAGGAATATAGCTTAAATCTTGAAAATCCTTCATTAAAACGTAATTGAACAACTACCTCTTTATTAATGACAAAACTTCCACATCATTCTATATGAGTAGGATGTTATCAATATATATAGAATCAAAAAAATAATGACATTCCCTTGTACACTCATGATTTATTCACTAAGAAATCTTCTGGTATCTTTTTGTAGATTAACTTGGCTTCCATAGGAATCACCCTACTAGAAAGTTCTACAAGATCCCAGAATTTATTAGAATACATAGATTCCAACTCAGATTTCATAGTAACTCGCCAAAACGATCTGTATCCATATCGATTCACGCTTCCGTGTAGCTTACTGGGTCCAACTCATGTTTAACAAGGATGTCCATAATGGTCTCACCTAAAAACATGATTTTGTCGGATTGGATAATTATCCTCCCACTACATTAATGTACCGATGAAGGAATCTGTGTACTAGATGATGCTGACACATCAATAGGGAATTCATATATAATTCTAAATCTCTATACTAGGTGTGTTCATATGTGGTACATCTGGTACTCAGACCATATTCTCTAACACTAGGCTGCTAGGTATGTGATTCATAATATGATTCTCCTATAGATAAACAGTAAGCGTAAACAATCAACTTTTATCATTGAGATTATAAAATAATCCGTCCTAGTGACTTTTAGAGTAGCTATCAAATCTATCATGCGTATGATCTGTTTCCAACTTACTTGGCCATATCAAGCGCACATGTGCAAGACTACCCCATATGTGCATGTGATTCAAACTAAGATTTAGTCAAAAACACAGCTCAATGGTATCTTTGAGACAGACTAAGATGGAATGCAGTTCATAATGCGCATCGATATCATTAACGCTAAACTCTTAAATGAAAGAGATAATATAGCATAACTGTTCATAGATCTAACCGTGTTAAGCAGAAATTCTGTTATTCCTATTTGACACCTTAATCCATTAAGCGTCAATTGCGGAAAACTGATACACAATACCCTCATTGACTATATAGTCTTTGCACTATTCCAAGAAATACTCATATCCACGATCAGATCGAAGTGTTTTGATAAGTTTACATAATCTGTGCTCCACGTCAGTCTTGATACTATCAGAATATACCAAAAATTTAAGACTTGTGTCGCATCAAATAAATTTATCCAAAACGTGAGTAATCTTGCTTGGATGTTCATAATACCACACGTGTCTGTGAGTACCGACTCTAATTGTCCTTTATGTCTATTTTATCTGGTTGATTAAGCCCTTAGAGTTATTTATCCTTCAAAACAGGATTCACAAGTTTGGTTTAGGCTCCTCTGCTTCACTAGGTAATAAACCTTCTTTGACCAATCTTTGAATCTCATTTTGATTGATAACAACCCAAAAATAGACATTAAAAATACAATGAGTCAGGAATAACAAATTTTCTCTTAACATTCAATCTAGAATATGCAACATTAGTTTCTACATCCTGCAAATCTTAAGAGTTTGTGACTATAGTATATTAACCATTTTTCAATGCACCAGAAGCAATCGCATATCTATTCAATTTTATAAAACTAGTTTTACAAAATAACAATACAGTTTTTATAAACCACAAGTGAAACAAAAATTAGATTGCGTCTAACTTCTGTGCATAAAGATAGTTCTCTAATACTAATATCATTATACTCTCTAATTTCAGATGTAATACTCCCACTGACTTAACTACAACCTTGGCATCAGGTCAAAAGATAAATATATATCCATCTCATCAAGGCTTCTGGATTCCTGAAATTCTTACAATGAATTGTAAACATGTTTAGTGGCTCCAGAATTTATCCATCAGGAATTAATAGATGCAGCCACATAAATGGTTCAATGATTAAAAATATATTTTCCTATGCCACGTCATTGCTTAGACAGTTCGTCCTTTAGTGTCTTTGTTAGCAGCAAAAGAAACAATTTAATTTGCCCTCAACATACACTACCTTATTCCTTTTAACCTTTTGGATACCCATGTTTTGTGCTAGCCTAGTCCAATTATCATCCTTCTTCTTTGCTTTGCCCGTCCACTTGGGCCTAGAAAAAGATGGTATAGATTAGGTTAGATTGATAGGAACGCCCATACTCTTGATTATCCCTTCATTTGTTATCAATTTTATAAGAATATAAGCGAGTGTGAACTCAAACTGATTCCTTATTTAGTTCACTTTAACAGAGTCGAACGAGTTTGGTAACAAGGCAATAATCATGACAACTTGAAACTTACCACCCAAGTCAGCCCTATTGATCTCCAGCTAAGTTTTAAATAATAAAAAATCATTTTTCAAAATTCGATTTCATACTGGAGTTCCTTAGGCTATCTTGATACTATTCAAGTCTGACATAGTACTTTAGCATACTCTCTATCTAATCTCACCAAAATATCATATTGACATTTAACATGATGCTTGAAGAAAATAAAATAATATAAATGTTAGCTTTGGAGCGTATTCGAGGTAAACTCTAGAATATTGCACCAAGTCATCTCATTTGCTTTATTTCACTTATTCAAAGCATTAATGTTCTCTTGGGTATCTTAAAGTAAAAAGATTAAGTTTTGGAGTAGTAAATATGTTTGTACCCTTACGTTGTGAATAAGATATCTAAGTTCCTTTCCCAGTCAATATTAATGAGGTCCAGTTACATTGAATATGTAAGCAAGCAGATAAATAGGATTAGAAATCATTAATCTGAATATGAATGCATTCATATAATATGTAAGGTGAATTATAAATACTATCATGCATATTTTAAATTAAAATGAGTTTGTTAGCCACATAATATACTAAATCTCAATTGAATAAGAGATCATTATCATTATTGGTGAACAATCTCTTTTAATTAATGCGGGTCCCTCAACTCTGTAGCATAATAAATCAATCAATCAATATGTCAATAACTTATCCTGTTGGAGGAGTTCATTATTAGTATTGTAGAGATTCATTTGCTATTAGGTGAGCACTTCCATTAAAATAATAATATATGGGTCCCTTAACCACTGCATGAAAAATCGGATAACCAATATGCCAATAACTTATTCAGTTGGCGAAGTTCATTACTACTATTGGCGGGCAAATCCCATCATCTCCATATCCTTTAAGACAATGCCTTGTCTATCTATATGAAATGATTCCCGATCATGTTTAGCATTTCTAAAATCACCTAATATAGACCACTCCGTTGGGGAGCTAACACTATTGATTTTAGATTGAGTGTATTACGTTATTAAAGCTCTAATGCAAAATAAAATATTAAATATCTTGTCATTATAATCTAGACTTTTTAAATCATGCGTAGGGCCTTATTTTTAAAGATCTAATTACAATGAACATTTAATATTTTTATTTTCATGAGACAACCATTCTTATAATATTAAGACTCTTCAAATCATGCGTGTGGCTTTATTTTTGAAGATCTAATTACAATGGTGTTAATAACGAAGGCCATGGGGCAATGTATAAAAAACCCCGCTCCTACTCAATTTTTAATCATTCATAATTAGGGTTTTCATTTTATTCAAATACATGATATGATGCATGCAAAACATCTTGATTTTAATCCAATTAAATTTAGAAAATATTTGGACTTTAAACGATTCACTAATATTTAATTTGAGGCACACTTTAAAAATAATTTACAAAAATGATTTTTCATTTCCCAATAAGTGCCCTCAAATTAATTAGTAATCAAATCTAATTAATTTTCATAATTTAATTAATATAAATCAAGTCATTTAATTAAATATCATGGATCTAATGCATGAATAATAATTAATCAACAATTATCTATTCTATGTATCACATAAATAATTAAATAACAGACAGAAGCAATTTAAATGGCCAATGGATTCCGCTTTTAATATTTAAATACTATTCTTGTTATACGGGCATCCTTCAACAGTTTGTAAACACCCGTAGGAAGCTAGTATGCGTTAGGAGAAGCAAAATGCTGCTTCGAACAAGCCCGGAGGACCCCACACGCGCTCCTACGCTCCTAGAGAAGCTGGCAGGTCAAGGCACGCGCCCCCACGCGCCTCCACGCGTTGTCACGTGCCTAGGGCGCGTTGTGGCGCGTGAAACTCCCCTAGACGTGCCTCCACTCGCGTGGAGCGCACATGCATTGTGCTGGCGCGTGTATCTCATGCGCCAGCATGTCTCTGCCTCCTCTATCTCCTGGCGCGTGATCCTCACGCGCCAGATGGCTGGTTGTCTCTCTATGCCTACATTAGGTGCGTTGCATGGGATAAATCTTCAGCCACCATCTTCATCCAATGGTTCCTTGCTGCGGTTGCACTAAATGATGATGCACCGCGGAGCATGGGATTGCCGTCCTACTTTCCGGTGCTCCTGTCACTGCCGGCGGCGCTCCGGTCACTGGAATTTCGCCGGAAAACTGCCGAAAAATAATAAAAATTCCCAGAAAATAAAATTTGGCCTTGAAAAATTCTAGAAAAATTTTAAAAATTCCCAGAAAAGTTCTTAAACCTAATTTAACCCTCTTGGACCTTCTTGAAGCTTCATAGCATCCTTTGATGAATATTACATGGCTTTAAAAATATTTACAATTTGAAATACAATGGAAAAAATTAAATTATATCATTGAACTTTCAAACGGCTAAATCAAAGCCTTAATTACATTCATCCAAAGATAAAATTACATTTATTTAACCTATAAGCTTCATCCATGGCCCAACCATACATCATCATTCATTCACAATTATACATATATCATCATCTATCAATATATATCAACATATTAAATCATACATCAACATACATCAATAAAAATATATATGAATATAATTTTGGATCCATAAATGATGATTTTGATAAAAACATGATCTCTAGTAACGAATCAAACCATGCTCTGATACCATTGTTGGGAAACGTGCAATATTTAAAAGCTTTTCGAGGGATTTAAATTTATAGATCTTGATTCATCACATAAAGACAAGTTTTATGCAAAAATAAAACACGATGTATCATTCAATTAAAAGATTGAATTCTTATATCAAGGTTTGAGTAAACCTTAGATATCTCATCTAAAGTGAATGTTCTCACTTATTGTAGATCCCTTTTGCTAGACACTTTTTCCATGGATCTCCATCTTCTTGGTAATGGTCTTGCCTTTAGAAATCACTCATAAGCCTCTATGAATGACCTTGGAAAACTAGGCTTGTGGGAGCCTCCATTAGATGAGAACACTAACCCTAATTTTCTAGAGAGAGAAAATTTATTCCTTTTTCCTTCTTCCAAAAATCACCCCAAAAATATTCATAGACCATGTATATTTATAGGCAATATAAAGGTAAAGAAAAGGAAACAACAAATCCTTCTCAATCTCTAATTCACATGTCTCAAATCTAATATGATTCCAATATCAAGTTGGGCTATAAGTGAGAATCCATTGGGCCTGGCTACAATAAATTAATAATTGGCCCGGTCCATGGACCCAATTCAATTAATTCATAAATTAATTTCTATTCCACTAAAAGAAATTAATTGAACTCCAATTAAATAATAAATAACTACTAAGTCAATATTGTACTTTGACCCCTCTATGCATAATTAGTTATCGGATAAATAAAGCCATCAATCCGACTACTTAATTAATATATTTATTTTGGTACCATTGATTATTTCTGATTTGATCACAATAAAACATTTGTTTGACAAAAATAATAATTTAAATAAATAAATATATAATAAATCATTTTGTCTAAAAACATACGAAGGCCTTCGAATTTACTTTATGATCAACCATAATCAATACAAAATAAAAGAAGTAGCAATGATACAAATATTGAAAATATAACCCTCTAACTATTAATTACATAACTACCCAAAGTGTCGGTCTAAGGATCCCGAAGAATCCGCCGAACAAATTAAAGTAATTATTAATTAATAAAAGAGTCTATAATTTTCTCATGCTTAAGAGTCAAATGCCATGACAGTGATAGGGAGCAATTGCATACGACGGCTCTCACAATATATCTCAACCTAACGCGGATCCAGTTCAAGTCTTAATTAATTATGAGTCCATCATAATTACTAACTATGAACCATTTATGATTACTATTTATATTCATGTATTGATCGCCATCACATACATATATAAATATCTCTTGTAATCCAGTGGACACTATCAATTCTATAATGAATCGAAACATAATACATTGAATTCACCAATTGTATAAAATATAAATATTTCAGAAACGTCAGGAACTTATGTCACTTTAATCCAAATAGGAATTTGCTATGCCAGGGCATATAAATCCCAACATGTGGAAGGCATATCCCATCTGTCTATAGCCGGATCCCAAAAGGCCAGCGTTGTCTCTGCAAGAACTGGCCCGGTGTCAAATCCAATGACAATTTAAGCACCACGGCCGGTAATGCTAAAGCTTCAATCCCTGCTGCATTATCCTCTAAGAAATGACACTCGCGCTCTCACTTGGAGCAACTATATTGCCAGACATCATGATCTTTTATGTATTTTCAGAGCTAAATGAATGTGTGTTGTTTTCATAGAAAAGTTTCAAAGTGCTTTGTGAGTTTGTTATCATTGAATTTCAAGTTATGTAGTTTCTTGAGTTATCATTTTTCTTCATTTCTTTTATTTTTGTTACGTTGTAAGTATGAAATCCATGACTTTAAATTTGAATTAGGCATACATAACTTTACAATAATCAAGGAAAATTAAAGCATAAAGAGGGGGGCAACAAAAAAATACTCTAGCTATAAGGTACTTTCCATATCAATTATAATGACAGTAATGGCATTTTGTATAAAATTAATGTTTTTATGTTTGAATTACATGGTTCCATATTCAAAGCGTTTACCTTCTTCTTCTTCTTTTTTTTTTTTTTTGCAACAATGCCTTTACTCTTCTTTGTTGGCATTTTTATTTGATATATATTCGCATACTAACAGTATAGTTTATTGGCATCTATATATAAATATATATATAGTGTATGGTTCTCTCTAATATGTCCTTAAATTCTCTGCAGTGGTTTGCTCTCTATTAGTCTTTGATTCATTTTGCTTCTTATTACCTGTATATTTTGAAATTTGTTAGGAATTACTACAACTTTTTTGTCTCAACAAAGTAATCAGACATGAAGCAGAATGATCAGTACGAGCAGTTACTACAACCTGTTTGGCTATGGTTCTTTTTACTTTTTATTGCTTTCGAAGATCAATTATTAATTGCTCTTATTGATCTTAAAACAAATACCTAACTTCTTCATTTTCATTCTCAAGCCATAACCAAGCTAGAGGCACAAGTTGGGTAAATAGTGAGTAATGAGTACTCTATCTCGTAAAGAGGATGGAAAGCTGCCTAGTTAACTAGTGGCCAACCTGAGAGGGTAGACTTACATGATTGATGACACAAATCCTTCAAGTAGTCATCATGAGTAAGTTCAGGCCATCATTACTTTGGGAGTCGAAAAGTGGTTGACAATCAAATTGACAAACAATGGGAAGAAAAAGAGAGATGTGTGATTGATTCCCATTAATCCCATTCTTCAAATTCCACATCCTAAATATGTTCCCTCACATTCTGCTTCATCGAACTCTAAAGGAGTTGAATTAGGTGACGTCAATTCTTCACCTGCTCCCAACCTTGAGACCGCTTATGAGCCAAGAGCACATTTTCCTCAACGTCTCAACGAACGCTCATACTTCGGCAAGCAAGGGGAGAAAATTCAAGTCATGATGAGGTCTTCACGCAGATCAAAATCAATCTACCTCTCCTTAATTCTATTAAGCAAATCCCTGCCTACTCCAAATTTTTAAAGGACTTGTGTACTCAAAAAAGAAAACGAAAAAGCTAAGGTTTTAAGAAAATTAGTTTCATTGAGCAAGCCAGTGCTATCTTTCAGCACATCAGTACTCCTCCTAAGTTTAAAGATCCTAGTGCTCCTACTATTTCTTGCATCATTGGAAACAATGTGATAGAGTGAGCACTTCTTGATCTTGGAGCGAGTGTAAATCTCATTCCTTACTCAGTGTATGAGAACTTAGGTTTAGGAGATTTAAAACCAATGTCGGTTGTTCTACAGCTTGCTACTATTCTATTAGGCAACCACGTGGTATCGTTGAAAATGTACTCATAAAAGTGGACAAGTTCTATTTTTCGGTTGATTTCCTTGTTCTTGATACATAACCTATCCACGATCCTAAGAGACGCATTCCTGTCATCCTTGGTCGCCCTTTCCTTGCCACAGCGAATGCTTCCAATAACTGTAAGACGGACGCTATGGATTTATCTTTTGAGAATATAAAAGTCAAGCTTAACATCTTCAGTGCCATTCATCAGCAAACAGCCGAGGAAGTTCTACCTTCGGCCTTGAAGTTTCGGCAAACAACTCCCCAATATTAGAGTCAACAATCCTCCTTTTCATTATGGCCGATCTTGGCCTACCCTTGCAATTTATCCCTTCAAAGCGAATGGGAACGCACTCCTCATCGTATAAGATAGCTTCTGCCGAATCTACCTTAGCCACAAATGGCTTCTCATTAACGTCCACTATTTTTACCTTGTCTCATATCCGAAAAAATTAACTTTTGATGCAAAGATGAAGGGATGCACATATTTAGATGTATCCAATCACAGACCAATAGCAAGTTATATGCCACCGATGTTTCAATAATAAAGAACCTGGCAAAAAACGCCATACCCCCCCCCCCCCCCCAGTTAACTCTAAAGGAAAAATGTCATTTGTACTAGTTGAACCTCCATTGAATCTACTAATTGCCACATTAGTACAGATCACATCTTCCATGCTCTTTTCTAACATTTCGAAGTCGTAATAGGAATAATGTGATGCTCCTCGATTCTAGAGCCACGGGTGATCAAGTCCGAGCACAAATCCAAGGGATACCAAACAATTAAGTATATAAACAAGTATAGAATACAAAAAGAATTTAAGAATAAATATTTAAAGTTGAAAAGAAACTAAATGATCATCCTTGAATTAATAAATAAATAATCCTTCATATATAAATTACTTCAAATCCTCTTATTACAACTCGGGAATCCATCTAGTGGACCCCTAATAAAATCCCAACTGGAAATAAATAACTGAACTAAAAGAAAATTCAAAACTAAAACATAAAGAATAGTCTTACATAGTCGGAAGAGTGAGTGACTATCTTTGCTCAGCACGAACAAACTCTATGACTGGAAGTGTCGAACACTTGAAAAATAATAGTAGGTTAGGCCCACGAACAAGTTTTACTCAATTACGATCTAAACAGAGACCAGATACACATATACATCCTAGACAACTCAACAACAGCCAATTAGTCCATATATTTATATATACACACTAAGGACGCTCACTGGACTATAGGTCTGTCTCAACCTGAATATAAGGCAACATACAAATTGTGATGCTTCCAATTTTATGCATTTTTCATTTTTTTTCCGAAATTTTGTTACCGCAAGGGCATTTTCGTCTTTTCACATTTTTCGTACGGCATTTTAGTTGGGTCCATTTGCATTTCACACATTTTATTTTATGTGAATTAAGTGGCATTTACTTAGTGGTGCTTCTATTTAAATGTGTGGTGTAATTTTGAGACAAAAAGAAAAAGGGAAAAGAAAAGAAAATTGGTGGGACACACCACTATCTCAAAAGTGGTCTAAAGACCATATTTCCATCTTCACTTTTTCTCTCCCCACTTGTAACTCTCTCATTCTCTCAAACTCCAATTTTTTCTTCTTTTTTTACTTCAAATCTTTGAAGCTTGATAACTCTCTCAATACTTTGAATTTTAGAGTGCCGTTTGAGGCAAAACGGAGAGCACAACGAACTCTACGCATAAGTACCAACAATTTCAGCTTTGAGCCTCCCTAGGGATTTTGAATTTCTTGACCCATTTGACGGTTTTGCACCAAATCAAAGTAGGGGTTTTTAATCTATGAAATTCTTGTGCCTTAGTGAGTTAATGTACTTGAATTGTGCCTTAACATGTTTAATTGCTTTGATTATAGTTTAAAATGACTTGATTGAGTATATGTGAATGTATGTGGATGGGTGTTAATTAGATTGTATGAAAAGCATGCTTATATGTTAAGTTCTTATTTCTATTATGTTGTTAACATGCTATAAATGATGTATGAAAACATGCTAAACTATGTTGTGAGAAATTTCTTAGTATTATTGAAATTGAAAGCATGAGACACACATACACATTATTGGGTTTGCATAGAAGGAAATTGTTTTGAATTGATAAAAAGGGGATTTTGGGAAGAAATTTTTGATGAAAGTGTTTTATGAAAACCCGGTCGCTGCGGGGGTACCAAAGGGCCCGAAGGTTAATATAGCCTAGAGGGAACTAGGGAGATTGCCCTAGCGTGGTTGAGCTAGATGGGCCCCATAATGATGCTGCGAGGGTACCAAGGGTCAGGGACACTAGCCAATCTTTCTCTCGTGTCGCTGTGGGGTCACCAAGGGGCGGGTTATATTAACAGTTTGAAAGCGATGATTTTGAATGTGAAAATGGGGAGCGACATCTACATGCATTGCACTCCCATTGCATCATATTACGTATACTTGAGATTAATTGTTATGTGATATTGTCCCGACATCGTATGATCCCCATTCCCATTGCTCTATTCTATGTATGGATCCACGGGGACACAAGAGGCATGTCTTAAGTGCCATCTACTGAGCAAATTGCTCACCCTATATACTTAACATTTTCAGGTCATGGCAAGGATTTGGCGGATGACAATCCACCACCAAATTGACGGAGTATTGGAAGCCCTTCATTTTGTTAGTTTGTATTTAGGCCATTTTTTTGTATGTCTATTGTTTTGGAAATGTAACTAGGTAGTAGTCATGGCTATGTAACTTAAATGCTGAATTTTATCCCTTGTTTGGTGTAAAAGAAACTAATGTAACCATTGTGTATATCTCCATGTAATTATAACAAGTGATGTTATAAGATGATTATATGATGGCACATTAGTTCATGATCATTGAATGTTTTATAATTGATGGTTTAGTTCAGGTATGGGTTATTTTAAAGTTTACCTCAACCATTTCAGTTCATTTCCCAAGTACAGCAGGTCAATTGCAGGATCAGGACTTGAAGGAGTCATTTCGGTCGACCGAAATGGCTCATCGGTCGACCAAACCAATTGCAACTCTCGGGATCTCCTGTTTTGGTCGACTGAAATAGGGTTCGGTCAACCGAACCATCCTTTTACTCTCAGTATCTCACCTTCGGTTGACCAGTTCTTGGGGGTCAGCTTCGGCCGACCGAAGCTCCACTTCGATTGACCGAAGTGTACCTGACTTGTCCCCTTGCTCTTTCTTTCATGACTCCTACCCTTGAACCTTAGGAAATTGTGTTTTAAACCTTTGGGAAGCCTAGTGTTAACCCTAGGGGTGATGTTTTGACATTAGAAATGATGGGTTTAATGTATATGACCTTGGGTTCGAGTAAAGACCCGGGTTCGGGTCGTTACAGGAATGGTATCAGAGCCATGGTTCGAAAACCTATAGGACAACAGGTAAAGGCCTACATAGGATTGCATGGGATGTTGATTGCATTGTTTATGTGACTATTTGCTACTTGCTTATTTCTTGAAGAAGCATGCTTAACTGCTTATGTGCTTACGTGCTTAAACGTCTATGTTAAAATGGTTCTTGTATAGTTTTGCATGCTAAGTGTCGTTACGGCATCACTTCATGTTAAGTCAACCACAGTGGACCTTAGCGTCTTGTTATTGAACCATTTTCTAGTTTTATAGCACGATGTCACGGCGTGAGGAACCCAGATAAGTTGGCCCTAAGCCGACTAGGGGTGATGTTTGCGAGAGCTCCAGCTCTAATCCGGAGGAGCTAAATGATGAGGACATACTTCTTAGGGACTTGATTCCCCTGAGAAATGTCCTCACAAAGAGGGATAATGTGGAAGCACCCGTAGAAGTGGGTGAAGGTTCTGCGGCACTAGAGTTGAATCGTTTGTTGCAAAATGCCTTGAGGGCAACAATTGCTACTTAGCCGCGGCCGGCACCACAACCTACAGTTCAAGTTAAGGAGACGCCAGCTCAGAAGCGTCTTAAGATTGTTAAGGGGTTTTCTTAGTTGATGCCGTTATGTTTGGGGGTGGTACGGATCCAATGGTAACAAATGACTACATGGATCAAGTTGAAACTCAGTTGACCTCAATGGATGTGACGGAGGATCACTTGAAGATCATCCTAGCAACTTACAAGTTTGCTAAGGATGCCAAGCTTTGGTGGAACACGGTTACAAATCGGCATAAGGTGGAAGAAATTAGTTGGGACAGGTTCAAAGAGCTATTTTATGAGAAATATTTTCCAATTTCTAAAAGATGGGAGTTAAAAGACCAGTTTCTTGGCCTTATCTAAGGCAATATGTCAATGGCGGAGTATGAGAACAAGTTCACTTCAGTTTCTCGCTTTGCTCCAGAAATGGTGAGAGATGAAGTTGATAAGACTCAGAAATTTGTTTCCGGTCTTCATGATAGAATGAGGTCGTTGATAATGGCAGAGTTCATTAAGGTTTATTCTGAAGCAATAGAGAGGGCTTTGATGCTTGAGGCTGATATCAAAGATAAGGATGTAAGAAGGGAATAATTGAAGCAAAAGAGAGGTACAGGGCCATTTTCAGAAGGATCTTCTTGGAAGAAGAATAAGGGTAGTTCATTTCAGTTTTAGGGGCAGCAGTCCGCCCGATCTGCTCCTACCACTCCTATACCAGCTGGGTCTGACAGGTGTGGAATTGTTTATTTTCAGTGTCAGCAGCCTGGGCATTACAAGTCCAGTTGTCCCATGAGATCGTCTTCAGTTTCTTCAGCTCCAAAGGCTTGTTATAGGTGTGGCTAGCAGGGTCACTTGATTTGAGACTATCCTAGTCAAGGAGCAGGCACTGGTCGTGGCAGAGGGTCACGATAGAGGCCGTCACAGTCGGCTACAGGTCAGTTAGGTTTCAGACTACCGCCACCACCATAACCTGCTATGTCTTCTCAGGGTTCATAATCCGTTAAGAGGGATACTCCTACTGTGCCAGCGCAGCAGTCTGGTATTCAGGTTGGCAGTTCTCAGACATAAGCACCACAGGGCCGTGTCTTTGCACTTGCACCGACTGATGCATCTTCTGGACCATCAGTTCTTCGAGGTATCTTTCCAGTGTTTGGTTCTTGGGCTCACATTCTTTTTGACTCTGGTGCATCTTATTCCTTCATTTCATCATCATTTGCACTTGCATCAAGGTTAGAGGTTAGTTTCATAGATTAGGCATTGTGTGTTGATACGCCAGTTGGGGTTTCAGTGTCCTTGAATCGAGTTGTTCGGGATTGTTCCATTGTGATAGTCGGGTGGACTTTTGCGTTTGACCTTATCCTCCTGGAGATGACTAGTTTTGATGTCATTCTCGGGATGGACTGGTTAGCTTTTTTTCGTGCCATGATTGATTGTTTCAGAGGAAAAGTCGCAGTTTGCACTCTAGAAGGAGATTGTTTCTTTTTCGTGGGAGATCGGAGTGATTCCCAGCCTTTATCATTGAATGGAATTCGTGAACGAAGTCATGGAGATTATTTCTTAGCTAGTCTTCTAGTCGAAGAAGATGTTATTGTAGGAGAAGACTATCTGGAGGTAGTTCGTGATTTTTTGGACGTGTTTCTAGAGGATTTGAGAGAGTTGCCACACCGAGAAGTAGAGTTTACTATTGACTTGATGCCTGGTACTGCGCCAATTTCTATGGCTCCGTATCGTATGGCACCAGTTGAGTTAGAAGAGTTGAAGAAATAGCTTGATGATTTGAGGATGAAAGGTTTCATCTGACCGAGTGTGTCACCGTGGGGCGCACCGGTCTTGTTTGCTAAGAAGAAAGATGGTTCTTTGAGGTTGTGCATTGATTACCGGAAGTTGAATCATGCCTTCATCAAGAACAAGTATCCTTTGCCAAGGATATATGATTTATTTGACCAGTTGAGGGGAGCCAGTTGTTTCTTGAAGATTAATTTGAGGTCTGGCTATTATCAGTTGCGGGTTAGGGATGAGGATATCCCGAAGACATCATTCCATACACGGTATGGACACTATGAGTTCCTTGTTATACCTTTTGGCTTGACTAATGCGCCAGCGGCATTCATGGACTTGATGAACCGCGTCTTTCACGATTACTTGAACCAGTTTGTAGTAGTTTTCGTGGATGACATTCTTGTGTACTCACGGACTCAGGAAGAGTACAAGGTCCATTTAAGTACTGTTCTACAGATTTTGTGGGAACACTGATTGTATGCTAAATATGAGAAGTGTGAGTTTTGGCTACAGGAGGTGAAGTTTTTGGGATATGTTGTTTCAGAAGGTGGAGTGTCAGTGGATCCATCAAAGATTGAAGTAATTTTGAATTGGGAATAACCTAAGAATGTACTTGAGATCCAGAGCTTTCTTGGCCTAGCGGGTTATTATCAGAGATTTGTGAAAGATTTCTCCTGATTGGCAGCATCTATGACCCGTTTGACCCGGAAGGGGGTCAAGTTTGTGTGGAATAAAGCTTGTGAGTTATCTTTTCAAGAGTTGAAGATAAGATTAACTTCAGCTCCAGTGTTGGTGATACCTGAGTGTGGCTTGGGTTATGTGATCTATTATGATGCTTCACGTGATGGGTTGGGATATGTGTTGATGCAAGATGGTAGAGTAGTGGGTTATAGGTCTCGACAGTTAAAGACTCATGAGTACAACTACCCTACTCATGATCTAGAGTTGGCGACAGTCATGTTTGCACTGAAGTGTTGGAGATACTATTTGTATGGTTAGAGATTCGAGATATTCTCGGATCACAAGAGTCTCAAGTACCTTTTCTCCCAAAAGGACTTGAATAACAGACAGAGACGATGGGTTGAATTCTTGGAAGATTACAATTTTGATTTGCAGTATCATCCGGGCAAGGCAAATGTGGTTATAGATGCCTTAAGCCAGAAATCTCATGGAACTTTGGCCGGATTAGCTATTCAGAAATGGAAAATGCTTAATGACCTGGCGGAGATGGGACTGTATTGTGTTGACGACGATAGTTGTGGTGAATTGGCATTTTTGTTTAGTCTTGTGGCTCAGCTTACTCTTATTGTAAGAGTGATTGAGTCACAGAGATAAGACTCGGATTTAGATGCCATCCACGCTTTATTCTCCAGTGGTGAGATAGTGAAAGATTGTACCTTGCATGCAGATGGGGGTCTACGGTTCAAGGGTTTGTTGGTGGTTCCCACAGTTTGTCGGGAGGACGTCTTACGGGAGTTTCACACTTCCCGCTTTGCAGTTCATCCAAGTGGTACTAAGATGTATCACAATTTGAGGCGTTAGTATTGGTGCAATGGGATGAAGAAGGATGTTGCACAGTTTGTAGCTAGATGTCTTACCTGTCAATAGATGAAGGCTGAGCAACAAAGACCGGCGGGTTTGTTGCAACCATTGCCTATAGCGCAATGGAAATAAGAACATATTGATATGGATTTTGTGATAGGTCTTCTAAGGTCACGGACAGGCAACGAGGCCGTATAGGTCATCATTGATAGACTAACCAAGACGGCTCACTTTTTGCCTATTAAGGCAACAGATGATACAGAGGCACTTGGTAATCTTTACATGAAGGAGATTATAAGGTTACATGAAGTCCCAGTAACCATTGTCTCAAATAGGGATGCCAAGTTCACTTCGAAGTTCTGGGAAGGACTTCAAGTAGTGTTCGGTTCAGCGTTGCATCTTCGTACGGCATTCTATCCACAGACAGACGGCCATTCGGAGCGTACTATCCAGATTTTAGAGGATATGCTTCTGGCATGTGTGCTTGACTTGGGTGGCAGTTGGGAGGACCACCTTCCACTCAATGAGTTTGCATACAACAACAGTTATCAGGCGAGCATTGAGATGGCTCCTTTTAAGGCGTTGTATAGAAGACCCTGTAGATCTCCAATTTGTTGGACTGAGGTAGGCAAGATAGCAGCCTTAGGGCTCATCATGGTACTCGAGAATACCGAGAAGATTAAATTGATCAGATAGAGATTGCTCACAGCTCAGAGCCGACAAAAGAGCTATGCAGATAGGCGGAGACGACCGCTATCTTTTGAGGTGGGAGACTATGTTTTTCCGCGGGTTTCTTTATGGAAAGGTTTGATGAGATTCGGGAAGAGTGGCAAGTTGTCGCCATGATTTATTGGACCGTTTGAGATTTTGGACCGTGTAGGAGAAGTTGCCTACGGACTTGCTTTGCCACCACAGAGGGATAGGGTTCACAATGTTTTTTATGTGTCGATACTATGGAAGTATGAACTAGATCTATCTCATGTTTTGGATTGGGTTGACGTGGACATTAATGAATATGTCTCTTATAAAGAGGGACTGGTGCAGATCCTTGACACACGCTAAAAGGTGTTAAGTGGCAAAACAGTGCAGTTAGTGAAAGTTCTTTGGAGACACCACGGAGTCGAAGAGGCTACTTGGGAACTTAAACAACAGGTTCGCTTCAGGTACCCAGAGTTGTTTTCTTCCCCAGCTATGGCTTGATTTCAGGGACTAAATCCTTTTAAATTGGGGAGATTGTGATGTTTCCAATTTTATGCATTTTTCATTTTTTTTTCTGAAATTTTGTCGCCACAAGGGCATTTTTGTCTTTTCACATTTTTCATACATTTTATTTTATGTGAATTGAGTGGCATTTACTTGGTGGTGCATGTATTTAAATGTGGTGCAATTTTGAGACAAAAAGAAAAAGGGAAAAGAAAAGAAAATTGGTGAGACCCACCACCACTATCTCAAAAGTGGTCTAGAGACCACATTTCCATCTTCACTTTCTCTCTCCCCGCTTGTAACTCTCTCACTCTCTCAAACTCCAATTTTTTCTTCTTCTTTTACTTCAAATCTTTGAAGCTTGATAACTCTCTCAATACTTTGAATTTTAAAGTGTCGTTTGAGGCAAAACGGAGAGCACGACGAACTCTACGCGTGAGTACCAACAATTTTAGCTTTGAACCTCCCTAGGGATTTCGAATTTCTTGACCCATTTGAGGGTTTTGCACCAAATCAAGGTAGGGCTTCTTAATCCATGAAGTTCTTGTGCCTTAGTGACTTAATCTACTTGAATTGTGCCTTAGCATGTTTAATTGCTTTGATTGTAGATTAAAATGACTTGATTGAGTATATGTGAATGTATGTGGATGGGTGTTAATTAGATTGTATGAAAAGCATGCTTATATGTTGAGTTCTTATTTCTATTATGTTGTTAACATGTTATAAATGATGTATGAAAACATACTAAACTATGTTGTGAGAAATTTCTTAGTATTATTGAAATTGAAAGTATGAGACACACATACACATCATTGGGTTTGCATGGAAGGAAATTGTTTTGAATTGATAAAAAGGGGATTTTGGGAAGAAGTTTTTGATGAAAGTGTTTTATGAAAACCCGGTCACCGCAGGGGTACCAAAGGGCCAGAAGATTAATATAACCTAGAGGGAACTAGGGAGATTGCCCTAGCATTGTTGAGTTAGATGGGCCCCATAATGACGCCGCGGGGGTATCAAAGGTCAGGGACACTAGCCAATCCTACTCTCGTGTCGCTGCGGGGTCACCAAGGGGTGGGTTATATTAACAGTTTGGAAGCGATGATTTTGAATGTGAAAATGGGGAGCAACATCGACATGCATTGCACTCCCATTGCATCATATTGCCTATACTTGAGATTGATTGTTATGTGATATTGTCCTGACATCATATGATCCCTATTCCCATTGCTCTATTCTATGTATGGATTCACGAGGACACAAGAAACGTGTCTTAAGTGCCATCTACTGAGCAAATTGCTCACCCCATGTACTAAACATTTTTAGGTCATGGCAAGGAATTGGCGGATGACAATCCAACACCAAATTGACAGAGTATTGGAAGCCCTTCATTTTGTTAATTTGTACTTAGGCCATTCTTTTGTATGTCTATTGTTTTGGAAATGTAACTAGGTAGTAGTCATGGCCTTGTAACTTAAATGCTGAATTTTATCCCTTGTTTGGTGTAGAAGAAACTAATGTAATCATTGTGTATATCTCCATGTAATTGTAGCAAGTGATGTTGTAAGATGATTATATGATGGCACAATAGTTCATGATCGTTAAATGTTTTATAATTGATGGTTTAGTTCAGGTCCGGGTCATTTTAAAGTTTCCCTTAACCATTTTAGTTCATTTTCCAAGTGCAGCAGGTCAATTGCAGGATCAGGACTCAAAGGAATCATTTCGGTCGACCGAACCAATTGCAGACCAAAATGGCTCATCGGTCGGCCGAACCAATTGCAGCTCTCGGGATCTCCTGTTTCGGTCAATCGAAATAGGGTTCGGTCAACCGAACCATCCTCTTGCTTTCAATATCTCACCTTCGGTCAACCAAAGAGGAGTATCGGTCGACTGATTCTACTTCAGCTGACTAAAGCTCCACTTCGGTCAACCGAAGTGAACCTGACTTGTCCCCTTGCTCTTCCTTTCATGACTCCTACCCTTGAACCTTGGGAAAGTGTGTTTTAAACCTTTGGGAAGCCTAGTGTTAACCCTAGGGGTGATGTTTTGACGTTAGAAATGATGGGTTTAATGTATATGACCTCGGGTTCGAGTAAGGACCCGGCTAACGGTTCGGACCTCCCTGTCCGGGTTGTTACACAAATCGCACATAAAGTGGGCATGTGTACCTAGACCTACCAGGGCACCCAAATATCTACTATATCCAATTATCCATCCTAGGCAATATACACACCCTAACCATGATCCTAAGACTCAAACTCATATCATGGCAACATAAACATATATATATGAAGTCTGTATAAACATAAGACAAAAATGTCATCCATCTGATATAGTGGCCTGACATAAATAAGGAGGATTTAACTCTATTGTTAATCCATTCCCTTATATATCCAAGTAGGTAGGAATTAACTTTTATTCGTTAATCCGTCCCTAAGATGCCACCATCCCATACTGGTACATCACATCCATACAGTTCAATAATTGATGAATAATTAAAATAAAACATCAATTAATTCCAGAAATAAGCATAATAAAAATCAGATATGTACGTGATCATATTATGCATCCAGTAAAAGATTTAAAAATCATATCACAGTCATTTAAGTTGCTAAAGTAATATTAAGCAATTAAATCCTTTATATCCATTAACAACATGTAAACTTGTTTATAATTTCATATTGTTATAATCATTAGCATATAGATATAAATTATGCATTATGGGATTTTAATATGTCTTGAAAAATTATTTAGAATCCCCATAATCAACCCAAATCAGTTCTGGAACCCCAAAACATCCAAATAGTGCCTTAAAACTCATTATGTACACATCACAGCAAGGGAGCATGCTCTTAATTTTTTAGAGCAGGCTTTGCCACAAAGGGAGCTGGCCCCTTTCACCATGGAGTCGGATCTATGCTAAGGGAGCTGGCTCCATGAATTCCATGGAGCCGGCTCTCTCCCTCTCTGAGAGCTATCTGTAGAAAAACAAAAGGGAGCCGGCTCCATCCCTTTGGGAGCCGGCTCTGTCCCTGCTTCCCATCACCTTCTTCACCTCCGGCGATGTTAAATCTCTCTGTACTCCTCTATTAAGGTTCCTGAGGGTCTGAACTATGTCCCAAATCATCCCAGAAATTCATATAAACCTAGTATGCATCATTAATAAAAATTAAAAACACATATCATGAAACAATTTATAGGATAAATCAATTTCAATTAAAAACACATAATAAAGTTTAAACTCTGAATTAACATACATACAAGACCAATTTTAATGTCTAATTAAATCCTGGAGATAATCTAGGCATGTACAGAACACAAGTCTAAGGGAAGGAGTAAGAGAAGAACTTGCCTCAACTTTTAGATTGAAACTTAATCTTTTTCTTCCTAGATTTTTTGGCAACTCTAGTTGCCGTCGAAACTCTCTGTTGTACTATCCTAGCCTACGCACAACCTCTCCTTCTTCCTCCTTGGTCAGGTCTTGGACCTTGGCCAAAACCCTAGCCCTTTTCTCTATCTGTTTATCTCTCTATTCTTACCCCTCTAACAGATACGTGAATAGGGTTTTCTAAACCCTAAGGCAGACATATAACACATATATATATAGGCTTATACAATAACCTAATTCCAATTCTATGAGGAGAAGGAAAAGAAAATATAATATAAAATAAATATATATATAAATCTACTATCCCACAACGTGATATCATATATATATATATATATATATATATATATATATATATATCAAACCCTAAAAACTATATAATACATACATACTGAATATTACTACTCATTTAACCATTAATAATAATTAATAATTAAATTAATCTTATATACATATATATCTATATAACTACCCATGGGTAATAGCTGTGCCCATTTAATCTCCTATCTAAGTAGTCCATGAGATCCAAACGGTTGGTTCATTACTAAGATCTAAGCCCAACTTCTTTAAAATAAAAATAAACAGAATAAACATTTAATTTAACCAATTAATTACAACTAAACACTTAGCACACATCATCTAATTACATTATTTAATTAACCAAATTATTCAAATAACAACAAATAAACAATTAGACAATTAAATCAATTTCCCAAGTAACCAATTAACCAAATAATCACATAATCAAATAAAATTGTAATTAAACAATTAATTAAATATCGAGACCATCCTTTTAAAATTAGGGGTATTACAAGTAACATTCAAAATTGAACCATTATCGACTAACACTCGATTGATTAGATATATGCCCCTCTACCCAGACTTTAACATATAATGGCCTTAATTGTTGAGTCATTGACAATGGTGGTTTTTTAAACAAAATCTTCTCCATCGATCCTTGTTCCACAAATTTACCAATCGACTGCGTTTCCTTTAGTGCACTCTTAACTTTTACCCCAAACCTCTGAAAAATGCCATATTGTATGTCATCTCTTCTGGAAAACTTCCAAATTGAAACTTGACCTCTGAACATCGCTTCCATACATGTAGAAATTTCTTTTCTAATTTTCTTTCGCTATAGAACTTTTCATCTGCCTTTCTTCTTCCCTCTGCCCATCTTCTTTGATCTCTCCTCTTCTGAGAATGCTTCACTATCCTAAATTTTGGCTTATCAACTTCTTTTTGTACCCAAACCTTTTTGAGTCGATGCATTGTAATTGAAACTAGGATGAATCGGATAATTTTTAATAGCCTCCCGTTAATGCTAAACTGCTGAAGTCGTATTACCATGCTCTAGTATACGAGTTTTGGCATATAACAGCTGATTCTTAACATTCTACTTCACCGGTTGACTTACATCTTGCTCTGTCAAGATCTTCTTATTAGCCTTACAATTTGGGCAACATCCATTGTTTATCAATGCGAGTTGTGCCTTCCTTATTTGGTCCTATAAATCAGCAACCACCTCTAGTGTTTATAACAAAAGATCCTAGTTGGACTGAATTTACACCCCTTGCTGCCGGTTCACACGTCTAACCAGACTTATCATGCTATAACTTGCAATTTTTGGAAAGGGATTAGAATCTACCTTCATTGTTTCTGGTGACTTTTTTGGGAACTTCAAAGTCCCATCATCGATAGCTTTCTGTAGAGTGTTACAAAAAAATAGTGCAATTATTGGTACAGTTATTAGTATTATGAGTCCATGAGTTGTGAAACTTACAGTACTCTTTCCCTTCCATGTCAGTGGATAACAGGATCATATGCCCTTTGGGCAAGGTAATTTGCTTGTCGGCTATGAGATGATCAAAAATCTGTTCTATCTTTGATAAGTCAAAAGAATAAGTTTTTCCCGTATCGACTTCCTTTTTCTTTGGTGTCGAACTTACCGCTGCTTCTTTGCCCCCCCATAGTGGGCTTAGGCTTCGAAAGATGTACACACACATATGGCTTCTTGATACACATCTCTGCCACATCGACCTCTAGCCCATCCTCTACCTCGGCCAAGAAAACTTCATAATTAGCTGGGTCCTTTTAATAAGTTCCCTTAGAAGCATTTTTCCTCTCTTTTTCCTCTTTGAGGATTTCTTCATATCGAGTAACACGATCAACAAGATTAAATAGATCATGGAAATTTACCTCATCAAATCTCTTACAGTGTTCCAAGTCTAGTCCATTAAACGCTAACTTACAATATTCAGGTTCTGGTAATAGGACCCGGCACTTGAGCTTAGCCTTTCTGAAATGGGCTATAAATGTTTCCCCTGACTTTCTCGGTAGCTGAGATAGCCTGGAGATATCAGCAAGGGCTGCTTCCGTCTTTGTCCGATAAAATTGTGCATGGAATGTGGCTTCGAGCTGGTCCCAGGTAAAAATGGAATTTACAGGAAGCTGAATATACCAATCGAAAGTCGCCCTTATGAGGGAGCTTGAAAATAGCCTCATCCTTTGCCATGCATTCGGCCTTGCTTCCCCGCACTGAGCCGTAAAATGTGCAACATGTTGCACTGTCGAAGTCACATTTTATCTACTAAACATGGTGAAATTAGGATAATGGTAGGCCCAAGTAAACTTACACTGGTCAATATAGTCGGGATAAAGCTTTCTATACATAGGCCAAGGGTATCTTTGTCCTTGGACCATCTCTCTGTGGATAATGTCAATCAGCTGAGCCTTGTTAATCCCAATATTAGGAACATAAGGATCGGCCATAGGTGGAACTGGAGGTGGAGGTGTTGATTATTTCTCCAGTAATTTTGATTGCCCCCCAAGCCATAAAGATCCCTATGAGGAATTGTTGGAAACGGGGGCATTAAAAACATAAACTTTGGATGAGATTTGAAATAGATTCCGTTAATAATTTTTTTCGGATCTCTAGACAAGCGCGTTTCTCTCCGCAAGGAGATGAACATGGTATATTTACTTTCTGAAATCCATTTCCGGATGAATGAGAAATTAGCTCCAAAGTGTAGTGTCTTGATAAGCCTAAATATGTATGCAAAATGTGGGAAGTGTTTGTCCCACATGGAAAAAATGTTGAAACAAATTGAAATTTAAATAAGCTGAGTTTAGGATTTGGGCTTGGGCCTAATTGTAAAGTCCAGATTATTCTTTTTTGAAATTTTGGATTGGGCCTAATTTTAGGCTGGGCTTATTTAAATGGGTTTCACAAATGAGTGGGTTTTTTTTAGGTGGTTGGTTTTTGAATTAAAAAAACTACTTTTTAGTTTTTCTAAAAGGTTACACCTTTTAAATTAAAAAAAAACATATTTTAGTTTTTCAAAATGGTTACACCTTTTAAATTAAAAAATCACTTTTTAGTTTTTTCAAAGGGTTACACTTTTTTTCGAACCATCATGACCCATGGTTGCACCCACTCGAAAAGGCACATTGCAACCTATTGGAATGGATGTGTCTATTGGTGAACAGACACCATGTGAACCATTGCAACCTATTGGAATGGATGTGTCTAATGGTGAATAGACACCATGTGAACCATTGCAATGGTTGTGTCCAATGATGAAAAGACGCACCCCATCCGAAAAGGCATTTCTATTTCTATAAATACCCCCCTTTGGATCATTTGCAAGTCATTCATTTTTCATTTTCTTCTATCTCCCTCTCTAGACTGGAACCCAACCCAAGTGGGTTCAAACCATAGGTTAAGTGGTTCGAGCCACTTCGACCCTAATCCAATTTCATCGAGCCATATTAAGATTGGTCCGAACCATTTGTTTCGAATTACACCTAATTCAGCATTTATATAGTATATAAATGCATTTTTGAGTCAGAGAGAGTATTACACGGAGGAGGTTTGCCGTATCCACGAGTTTGTAGTGCTGCTACTGGTGGATGTAGACCCTTGTATTTTGGGAGATAGACGCCACTGAGTCTGTTAGTACCATAGCGGGGCGAATCTGTCTTAAGGACATAGTATCCAATACTAGCCTCGGTCCAGGTTCATTCCTTGCATATTATTATTTTTTTATTGCTTTATTTTGCATATTTTATTAAATATAGAGTTGCATATTTAATTAATGATTTATTAGATTATTTTTAATTATTTCATGACATATTAGTATAAGGGTTGTTATATCTTAAAAGTTACATTAAGTATATATTTTTCCAACAATCTTAAGACAGATTCCTTCCTTACGTAGATTTTATTATATGTTTCTATTTAAGATATAAACAAGTAGATATTATACTAATAGTTGAGATATGATAAAATAATGTTATATACATTATTATATGATAATATATTAAATATTAATGCATTCAATATTATGTGAAATTGAAGCATGTTATATAAGTGGATTATTGAATTATTCAATATTGGTTGAATTATTTAATTTTATAATATAATATTATGAAGTATATGACATTACCTTAAACATGTACCAACTAGAGGTGGAAAAAAGTATTTCGTTACTTTTATCATTGGTTGCACAAGATACCGTTATGTGTATTTGCCACGAACCAAAGATGAAACCTTAGAAATATGACATCATATGAATTATGGAAAGGTTGAAAACCTTTCTATAAATTCTTAAAAGTGTGGGGGTGTCTATTTAAGGTTGCAGATCCTACTCCTATGAAAGGTTAGAGTGGACCTAAAATGTGACAACCTTGTAGGTGAGTGTGTCGTGGACGGGTGCAAGAGGCACTGACATGTTATCACATTGAGCAAGTTACAGGTGCACAGTCCCACACCACCTACGTAATGGAAAGGTAAAGTGATTTTATGTAGTGGTGTTATCTCCAATTGGTATGAGGCCTTTTGAGATAAAATCTAATAATAAAATCGTGCGGGCTTGATCCAAAGTGGACAATATCATACTATGTGATGGAGTGGATCGTTACATAAAACCTTTGATAGCTTATAACATCAGTGCATATCATTTTCTTGTAGGCTAGAACGTCTACATCTTTTGGTCCTAATTTTCTAGTATGTTTATTGAAGAATGAGCCACAAATCTTTTTTTCTTAAATTAATTATGTGATATAATTAATCATGTGATATAATATGAAACTATATTGTTATGCAAATTCAATATTATTTTTACAAAAGTTTATTATTTGAAATTATAATATTGAGATATGTGGTTGAATTACTTAGTGTACGTAGTAATTTAATTTTACAATATAGCTTATTTAATGTGTGATATTATTAATTTTGTATGAGTTCATGACTGGTTTGTGTATTTAATACAACAGACAAAAATTGATTAGTCTAAGTATGTCAATTCTTCCAATAGTCAAGGGAGAAAGATCTATAGTAGTGTCTAAGACACGTATAGCTGTGAATGGGCTAAATAAGAAAAGATTTTTCGATAACTCTAAAGAGTTTAATGTTATGGATACACTAAGTTAGTACACTGAGACAAGCTAAATCAAACTAGTTAACTCTAATGTACAATTTAGCTAAAAGCTAAAATGTTACTGAGTTGCAAACAAGGTAGCTTAGCTATAAGCTAAAATGATTAATGAGGTGCACAGAACCTAAGAGGAAGATGGAAAATCTGTTAGTTGGTTCTAGCTCTCAACTTGATAGTAAAAAAACACGAGGGTGATGAGTAGCTATTTTAGCCATAAGCTATTGAGCTATTCATCATATCTGCTCATGTAGGAGGGAATAATACTATTTATAAAGTAGTAGTTTTTGAAGAATATTCTTTAAAACAAATTACTCTACTACCAAGGTAGACTACTTAGATAAGTGTGTACTAAAACTATGAACTACTAGAATTGATAGCTAAACAAACTTAACTTCAAGCTAGCGGTAATAGCTAAAAAGTGGGTGCTCATCATAACCTAGTAGTGAAATATGAGAAGAATGTACTTAATCTAAGCTAGTAATGATAGTTATGAACTCACTTTTGACTAGTAATAATAACTAAGAAGTGAGTGCTCACTCTGTGGTGATTGTATCCAAAGCTTAAATAATAAGATAATTATTTGCTTAAATGATTGAGTTATGTGATGTGTGACACATGAAAGGTTATAACATGTTAATATGACTGACTTAATATGAACCTAAACATGAATAACTCAATTTACAAATATAAAAGAAGTAAAAGCAAATATTAATTAGAACCCATTGTAATTAATATCTTTAGCATTAATTCACGGTAATGTCGGTGAATTATTATAAGAATATGCTAAAGATAAAGTGAGTACATATGCACTAGAGACTATTATATATGCTTGTTGAGAAGCGAATATGGAACCTTGAAAAGGTAGATGAGGTGAAGTATTTAATATATGGTACTTTCATAGTTGAAAAATCATAATAAATACATTAGAGATAAAACTTCAGGATTATCTCAAAGTTGTGGGGGGATATTGTCCATAGATAAAATTTGCTATGAGTTACCTCACCAAATAAGAAATACTTATAAATGTAGGGTTCTTAATCCTAAGAAATTTTGGATAGAACCAAAAATCATTTATAGTATTACAACAATAGTGCATGTTGTTTCCTATGAGGAAAATATTATGGAACAACTAGAAAAGTTCTTTTTCCAGCGGAAGAGCCGAGTTATATGTTCTAGTTGAAGAGTAAAGTGTGCAAGCTTATAAGTCATTGAGTGGATTAAAGCTAGTACCAAGACAATGACATAAATGTGATGTATAAGTCATTGTATGCCTTAAAAAAAAAAAATTAATGATATACTAATTAGTATATTTGATATGAAAGATTTAACATCTAATAACATAGTATATTCTCAGTAGAGTGAGATTGAGATAATACTAGTTATGATAACAAAAGCCTAGCTAACTTTTGTAAATGTAAATCTCAAATATAAATACTAGCCAAAGTATATCATTAGTTGAGATTGCAAGGCATCTTAATAATTGTGTTTAATTGCACATTTTCAATCCAGGATCAGATCACTAAAAAACAATAAATTGGGTAGTTGAGATACACCCTAAATCCAATATTGCATAGATCGAGGTATCTAACTAAATTGGAGGTGTAACAGTGATACAATCTGGATATGGGATATTAAAGACTTCAAATCCAATAGTGGATATGTCTTTTATATTAAAGATGTAGTTCTATGTTGTTAATATAACTCAAAGTTAGAAACTTTGAATAAATCAAATAGGGAAGTCAATAGATTTCACCTAGAGGACAATTCAAAGTAAGTCTACACCTGTGCCACTAAAGAAAATGATATTGCTAACAATAAGCAATTTTAGGGCACAAAGTATACAGTTGCTCTCACCTGGAGAAATCTCTGCAGAGTGTAATATTTCTAAACGCAACCTTGTGGCCACATATAAAATTGAAGGTTGTACTAGAGAGCAATTGTACAGTTCATCGAGGGGAATGGGGTTTAAAGCCGAAAGCTAACGAGTCACCTTAATGGAAACCCAACCTAGTTGACTGGAGATCCCAAGATCTAGGTTCAAAGGGACAACAGAAATTCTGAGTGACTCACCAGAAGCACTAGGAAGATATAAATCTTCTACCCATTTCTATGATGAGACAGTGCTACCTACAGCGATGATCAGGATAAGCTACGCTTTTAATGACTCTTATACCTTGAAAATTCAAGTGGGGTTTGGTAGGATACTCTTACTAAGAAGTCACCTATGTGAGTGTGAAGTGGGGCCGCTTCTATGAGAACTATAAAGGCTAAGTTTTCTAGAGCACTCATTGAATACCAAGACTTGTTCAAGGCTAAAATGAACACAACAATGAGAACCAACTTTGTGAGGAAAGCTACTGTGTGTTTGTTATTGTCTTGGTTTACACAAACGGCTGAACAGTTCAAGACATCGCGTTCACTGGTTAGCCAGTAAATCCGATAGCAATACACTAGGGAAGGTTCAAAGCCAAAAGCCACCTATCCTGATGCAGTAACTTTTCGATTATACTCTCTCTAGTGTCTGTATGATCATCTTTTGCATTTTACGCAAATTTCCATTCATGTGGGGGATTGTTGGAAACGGGGGCATTAAAAACATAAACTTTGGATGAGATTTGAAATAGATTCCGTTAATAATTTTTTTCGGATCTCTAGACAAGCGCGTTTCTCTCCGCAAGGAGATGAACATGGTATATTTACTTTCTGAAATCCATTTCCGGATGAATGAGAAATTAGCTCCAAAGTGTAGTGTCTTGATAAGCCTAAATATGTATGCAAAATGTGGGAAGTGTTTGTCCCACATGGAAAAAATGTTGAAACAAATTGAAATTTAAATAAGCTGAGTTTAGGATTTGGGCTTGGGCCTAATTGTAAAGTCCAGATTATTCTTTTTTGAAATTTTGGATTGGGCCTAATTTTAGGCTGGGCTTATTTAAATGGGTTTCACAAATGAGTGGGTTTTTTTTAGGTGGTTGGTTTTTGAATTAAAAAAACTACTTTTTAGTTTTTCTAAAAGGTTACACCTTTTAAATTAAAAAAAAACATATTTTAGTTTTTCAAAATGGTTACACCTTTTAAATTAAAAAATCACTTTTTAGTTTTTTCAAAGGGTTACACTTTTTTTCGAACCATCATGACCCATGGTTGCACCCACTCGAAAAGGCACATTGCAACCTATTGGAATGGATGTGTCTATTGGTGAACAGACACCATGTGAACCATTGCAACCTATTGGAATGGATGTGTCTAATGGTGAATAGACACCATGTGAACCATTGCAATGGTTGTGTCCAATGATGAAAAGACGCACCCCATCCGAAAAGGCATTTCTATTTCTATAAATACCCCCCTTTGGATCATTTGCAAGTCATTCATTTTTCATTTTCTTCTATCTCCCTCTCTAGACTGGAACCCAACCCAAGTGGGTTCAAACCATAGGTTAAGTGGTTCGAGCCACTTCGACCCTAATCCAATTTCATCGAGCCATATTAAGATTGGTCCGAACCATTTGGTTCGAATTACACCCAATTCAGCATTTATATAGTATATAAATGCATTTTTGAGTCAGAGAGAGTATTACACGGAGGAGGTTTGCCGTATCCACGAGTTTGTAGTGCTGCTACTGGTGGATGTAGACCCTTGTATTTTGGGAGATAGACGCCACTGAGTCTGTTAGTACCATAGCGGGGCGAATCTGTCTTAAGGACATAGTATCCAATACTAGCCTCGGTCCAGGTTCATTCCTTGCATATTATTATTTTTTTATTGCTTTATTTTGCATATTTTATTAAATATAGAGTTGCATATTTAATTAATCATTTATTAGATTATTTTTAATTATTTCATGACATATTAGTATAAGGGTTGTTATATCTTAAAAGTTACATTAAGTATATATTTTTCCAACAGAATTAGGGGCAATGTCTGCTGATTCATACATGGCTAATTCTAATTATGCTGATACAAGGCGAGAGGTTGATATAATGGCACTGTAGGCTGAGACAATGCCTCCACTGCGATCGAAGGAACGCTAGTATGGATATTACCCTGGTTTGCTGAGAAGATCTAGTGGACATGTTTTGCTATATCAATGGAAAAGTTACCAATGGCAATGTAATATGCTAAGAAAGAAATTCAGGAGTAGAACTTTCTTGATTAGCTCGGCTTTGGACCACTGATATTTATGCCATCATTGTATCCGCCCTTTGGCTATTCTCACTGATTTGCTCTTGGAGGTCGGCCTTGTTGCTATCAATCTGAAAAGTATATGCATCAATTTTTCATTCCATTCGTTTTATTATATCCATGATCTAGGCTAATGGAGTATCGAACTGCATAACCGATCCACTCTCAGAAGAATGAGTTAGTTGGGTTTCTTCTGCATTGTTATCATCTGTTACGACGACGTTTTTGGAATTCTTTGGCCTCGGAGGCATGTTTGCAATTCACTCACCCTGTGGGTCACACCGAGCATGGCAAAATGTTAACCCATTAAATCGGCAAAGCCTGTCGACTTAAAAATTGGCTAATGCAGGCATGCCAGAACCAATGGACTTGGTTCAGGTTTAAAGATCTACTCTTTTTTAGAGAATATTGTAGATTAGGCGATTTGTAAGAGTGAACAGAAAATTTTCAGTTGGGTTTTTAATTGCCTTTAATGAAAACATGACTTTTAATGGAAAATCAAATTGCAATAGAATAAAACTAAGATAGAATAAATGAGAATGAGAAGCTATGATACTTGCTAAAATTGAATTAATGAAAACAAACTACTAGGAATAAGAATCCAAATTGCAGAGAAAAAATAATAAAGGAAATTGCACTAAAAATTAATCGACTAAGAGAAAGCTGAATTAAAACTACAAAAGAAACTAATTAAACTAAGAAAAGCATGATTTAGAAAAATAATTCTATTGATGCGATTGTTTAAGAGGTGTTGGATCCCTTTCTTCGATGCTTTGACAAACACTTATAGAACATAATAAAGAGTCCTAATACAGTTCTTCTAAGAAAAATAAGATCATAAATAATCCTACTATTATTGATAAGCCTATCTAATAGACATTCCTTAGCATTATACAATTCCTCGTCCATCTTTTTACTATTACTCCCATAGATTAAAATAACTTGCCACCACATCAGCACTGCCGAGCCCACTTCAACATGCCACGTCATCTCCACATGTTCTGCCCAAAAAGGGTGTCAACAGACATTTAGGAGTTGATTATGTTCCTTTCCTTGTTTCGCGTGGAGCTCAATGTGTTCAGCTCCTAAAAACTATGGTCTTTTCCAAGTACAGAAAAGAGGGTGAATGTCGGGTATGTCAGGAACTGCTGTCGTTCCAAAGTGGATATCCGAACAATTATCCAGTAGGAGATTATAAGGATCAGACGATTGTATGAAGGACTGGAATTACCACTTTCGGAGGTTCTTTTTGCTTTAAAAAAGCACTTTTGGACTATTCTATGGCTAGTGGAAAAGAAAGCAGTATTGAAAGTGCAGGACTTCAAAGTAAAGTGCTAGAAAGTAGGAATAATAAGTGTAGAACTTGAATTAAACATATTGAATGTGCATTACATAAATGTAAAGAAATTGAAGTGTTATTGGGCTGTGTGATTTGAACACGGTTTGCAAACTAGCTTTAAGTGTTCTATTTATATAGCTCCTCCATGCATGTAAATTGATGTGTGGCAGCCTTGGCAGCTTCTACTTGGCCAGACTTCGGACCGCCAAATGTCCTATAATCTTCTAGCCTTCTCTCAATTTTGACAAGTGTAAAATCATATTCTCCCATGATCTACAACTGATAAATAATGGTCTTGGTGGTTGAATGTGTGCTTACAAGCCTTTACCCACATTCTGAAACTGCCTAGATGGAAAGGCAGCAGTTTCGGCAATAGTTATAGCAGCAGTTGAGAACTTCTACCTGGAAAGTCCAGATCTTGCCACGTGTCCCATGTCTTCCTTAGTTTTCTCCCTCATGCGTGGTCTTTTCCTTTATTTCAGACCATGATTCCACTAATTTAACCCTTGTCATCCATAACCTCTGACAACTTCCACAGTTAGTGGTAGTTACTATATGAAGTACCACCATTTTCAACTGAAGTGTTTATATTTGGCCAAGTCTCCCATGTTCTTACAATCTCTTTCTTCCTTAGAATCCTTCTTCTCCTCTAATTCTATATGCATGTATATAGGAATTATCACAGACCCACATTTCCCCTATTTGATTTGAACTTCCCTACTTGAATCTGCTACAACATTGTGGCCTCCATCCATTTCCTGGGTCCATAAATGTTAGACGAGTCAATCTATTATCCAAAATGCTCTAAAACGCAACCCTGGTTAGCCGTTCTGAAGGAAAGGTTCGGCCCTTCTGAAGGAAAGGTTCGGCCCTTTTGAAGGAAAGATTTGGCCATTCTGAAGGAAAGGTTCGGCCCTTCTGAACCAAAGGTTTGGCCCTTGATAAAAATCATCCCAAACCCTCTCCTTCCACGGACCACGCCTCCTTCATTTTAGGCTGACCTTCACGAAGTCATGGTTAGCTTACATTTTCCTATTGATTTCACATCATGGGTTGTGGTTGAAGCCCACTTCCTTTTTTTTTCTATAATGTTGCCGACTTAGCTGAAGTAGTTATTTGGATTCTCCTAAAAACAAGGAGAAAATACAGCCCCACGTTCTCTTGGTCAACTCTTGCCTTGACGTAATTGAAAACCTTCTTTTTATGATTCTTTGAAAGCACGATCTTTTCATAAACCTTCCATAATACCAACTCTTAAAAGAATTGATCCAACGTGGTCAACACCATGGTAAGCTCAGTAGAACTTGCCATGCGTGAAAAAATAATTAGTTGGAAGAACTTTGACTTGGATAGGTGTATGAGGTTGAATATAGTATAGTATTTCCATGTAATCGCTTCATTCCATATAGGAAGATGTGGGCCCTTGTTTTAAAGATGGCAAGTCCTAATTGGACTTGCCTCTTTCCTTTTAACAAAAATAGAAAATAACCTACATAGCAAAACTATATTGGCCCACTTGTAATACTGTATAGCTTCTAATAATAATTTATAAGAACTACAATCCAGTGTGGTAAGTTCCATTGGAACTCGCCACATGTCGCCTTTCCATTGTGCTAAAATAATGGAGTAAGCATATGCTCCCAAAATTCAATACCTTGGGTAATTCTGCCATCATGAAGAAGAAAAAAAAGAAATTGAAGAAGAAAAAGTGGAAGTAGAAGTGGAAGTACCGGAAAAAGGAGAAAATGTTTTGTATAAAGCAAAGGAAGATGAGTAATTTACAATATTAATAAGACCATGTAATGTAGCCTCTTCTCAATGAAATACTCCATACTTAGGAAATCAGCCGATCTTGGAAATTCAGCTAAGTCCGTAAAATAACTTTAACCAATGTACTTTTCCAAGTACTTAGCTTTTCCTTCTTGGAATGGCCAAAGTATGGCCATTACGCTTTGTAGATGCAAATTTTTACACCCGAACACTTAAGGAAAATAGTAAGCTAAAAATCAAAGACTTGGAATAAATGTAAATGAATCAGACAACAGAAGAAGTATTTTTAGTGGAATTCGATGCCTCATTATTCTCATTCAGACTCTATTTATAAGCTTTTCTCAGAGATTTACATGGAGCCGTTTCTTGGCTTTTATTCCCAAACGTGGGTAATTATGTCTATTAATCGTGTGTGCACCATTATGGCAAACGTTATGAAATTTTAGGCTTTGTTAAAACTGGGCTTTCTATTCAGCTTCTAAGTTAAGTGGAACTTTCTCCATTTAATTGGGCCGAACTGGTGCCTGCTCATGACTTCTTCTGTTGGGCTTCCAAATTACAATGGTCTTCTAGTTGTCTTAATTTGGTTGTGGGCTGCTTTTTTGCTGCCACATGGTGTGTTGTGATTGGTGGGGTTTTTTCCCTCCACACTTTGCCCCTGATTCCTTTTATGAATTTGATTTATATAAGGAATTATAACTGCTTTCAGGAAGTGAAGAAGTTTTTGCTGCTATTACTGCTTATCATTACCATTCGTGTTACTGATTTTGAGGCTTCATGTTTGTCCTTCCGTTACCTGTTTCCTTCTACTTATATATTGGGTTCCTGTTATTTAGGCATCTGCATCTGTGGTTTTATTCCCGATTTTGGATGAGAGTCTGATTGCTGCTTCGATATCTCCTTCCATCTGCTAAGGTTAGTTTTTCTTCTCATTCCATCTTTCTTACATTATGAGTCAGGAGAGCAGTGAACGAACTCATAGTGTTCATATGTCTGATTATGAGTCAGGAACTGCGGCGACGAGTTTAAGTGATTATTCCAAGGGTCCTATAGTCCTCCCTACTGATATTGTAGAAAGGAAGTCCTTTTCGATTTCTCAGTTGAGAAAGAAGAATCGCGTTCCTTCTGACATTACCCTTAAGGAGTACGATTATGATTTGAATTTTAGTATAGGTAAGGGTTTGGAAAAAGGCGAGATGCTTTTCTCAACTTTACATTTTCCTGCCTTTCGATTCCCCTTTAATCCTTTTTACCTTCGAGTCCTGTCGGTGTTGAATCTAGCCCCTCTTCAAGTTAAACCTAATTACTTCTATATTCTCTCCTATCTTCTTGCTTTGAACAGGGTTCGAGGTTTGACCTTGAATCTTGCTGATCTTCTGTTTTGTTACTCACTTGATAGATTAAAAGGCGGATAGGGTAAATTCCACTTTCGTTCTAGGCCAGGTAGGACTCTTTTCTCTCACCTTAGTACTTTTGACAAGGAGTGGAAAGCTAAAATTGTTAAGGTCAGAGGGGCATGGCAATCTTCTTCCGCTTGGGATTTATTCATTCGATCGAGCTTTCATGCTCCATCCATTCCTGCATTCGATGATTCGGGGGGCGAGTCTTCTTGCCTCGTCTGTATTGTAAAGCACTTATATTACATTTATGACTTCCTGGGTCACAAAACTGACTTTTTCTCTTTGAAATTTGCAGATAGTCGCCTTGCTTATTTGCAGAAAGAGTTTTGAGTGACAGTCCTTCTGCTAAAGTCCTTCTCTCTCCTTCTCTTCTTGAGACGATTTCAAAGGATTCTCTTGTAGTTGTTGAAAATAGTGAGAAGCCCATTAATCAATCAGCGATGGAACTTCCTTCTCCAAAGCCTCATACGACTAAGAAGAAGAGGGAGGCAGCTGCTAAATTACTGCAGGAAAGAAAGAACCTCCTTGTTGAGGTGAGCAAGCTTTCCTCTTCTCAAAAGCAAAAGGGGTTTAATCAGGGACTAAGTGTCCCTCAGTGAAGGATGATTCTCTTTCAAAGTGCCCCAAGCTTATGGCTGGAGCTTTTGGGGTAAAAGTGCCCTAATTCCTGGTGCTGCTGAAGTTGCCGGGGGTGATTTTGCAGGGTCTACTGAGAAGTGGTTCCCCAAAATGATGAAGGCTGATGGGTTCCCTATTAATATTGGTGACTCTGGTGCTGAAGACCCAGAAACGTTAATGGGTTTAGCCAAAGGGATGTGGCCTCCCAGAGATGAAATTTTATAACAACAAATGAGTGTTAATAATCTATTGTCTCTTGCTCCTAAGTCCATAATGGAGGTAATTCTTCTTAATTCCTCTTCTTCTTTTTTACTTAGGTTTATTTTTTGACAGTTCTCTGTTGTTTGTGGGCAGAGCTCTTTCTTGATGTTTGCTCTTTTGAAGAAGCTGTCAGCTGACTCCCTTCAAGCGAACCAGTCTGTTGCCCTTCAAAAGAGGGTAAGTGTTTTGGAGGCTTCCCTCGTCGAGGAAAAGAGAGAGAAGGTCTAGCAGCTTAAGTCAATTATGTACTTTGATAAGAGAGCTAAGGAACTTAAGCACAAAGTGGCTGAGCTTGACTTACAGCTTGGGAAGTCAAACTCGCTTATTCAAACCTGCAAGGATGGGGGTTTAGAGATGTTCAACCATTTTTCCTAGATTGCTAATCTTCGCTATGCCAAAGGCTTCAGGCTTGGTTTTGTTCAGGGGCAGCTTCCTTCCGAGGAGAGAGATTATGGTGATGCTGATGAGCATGATGCCGAACAGGGGCTCTTGGTTGCTGGTGAATATGCCGAGCCTTCGATTGGCCCTACAGAGATTGAATTTGTTACTTTGCTGAAAGACAAGGTGGCCGTTGAAGATTTATCTCTTCTCAAATATCCTTCGGGCTCTGAGGGGTTACCTGCTCTGTCGCTTGATGCCCCTTCCTCTACTCCAGCTAGGGCAGAGTTGGTGGATGCTTTTACACAGAGGTTTAATGCGGAAGGTGGAGCTGAACCTGAGAGTGACCATATATAGCTCCTCATTTTTTTTTTTGTTGTTTCGAGGTGTTGGGTATGCCCTGCCTCTTTTGTAGAAACACCTTTTGAAGAACATAAAAGTTTCTTTCTACAATCATTGGGATCGCCTTTGCTTATGTTCTTGCTTGTGATTTGATACATTTGTATATTGTTGCGATCGGCTCTTGTGGCCGCTTGGTTTTTTGCACTTGATTATTTTTCTGACTAATTCTGATCAGGCATTGGGCTATTAGGGCCTTTGCTTATTTTTCATTCAACTCTTGGGGATGTTCGGCTTTTTAGGACTTGAGCAGTTTCAGTGGACAAGCCCATTTAGGCATTAGGCTTTTTGGGCCTTCGCCTATTTTACGATCAGCTTTTGGGGCCGTTCGGCTTTTTAGGACTTGAGCAGTTTCACTAGTTAAACCCGTTCGGGCATTAGGCTCTTGGGTTCGCCTATTTTATGATCAGTTCTTGGGGCTGTTCGGCTATTTAGGACTTAAGTAGTTTCAGTGGTCAAGCCCATTCTAGTGTTAGGCTCTTAAGGCCTTCGCCTATTTTACGATCGACTCTTGGGGTCATTTAGGACTTGAGCAGTTTTAATGGTCAAGCCCGTTTAGGCGTTAGGCTCTTGGGGCCTTCACATATTTTGTGATCGGATCTTGGGGCCGTTCAGCTTTTTAGGACTTGAGTAGTTTCACTGGTCAAGTTCGTTCGAGCATTAGGCTCTTGGGGCCTTCGCCTATTTTACGATCGACTCTTGGGCAGTTTGGCTTTTTAGAACTTGAGTAGTTTTACTGGTCAAGCCCATTTGGGCGTTAGGCTCTTGAGGCCTTCACCTATTTTGTGATCGGCTCTTGGGGTCGTCCGGCTTTTCAGAACTTGAGAAGTTTCATTGGTCAAGCCTGTTTAGGCGTTAGGCTCTTAGGGCCTTCATTTATTTTGCGATCTGCTCTTGGGGCCGTTTGGCTTTTGAGAACTTGAGAAGTTTTAGTGGTCAAGCCCATTTGGGCGTTAACCTCTTGGGGCCTTCGCCTATTTTGCGATCAGTTCTTGGGGCCGTTAGGCTTTTTAGGACTTAAGCAGTTTCACAAGTCAAGCTCGCTCGGGCGTTAGGCTCTTAGGGCCTTCGCCTATTTTGTGATCGGCTCTTGGGGCCGTTCGGCATTTTAGTACTTAAGCAGTTTCAATGGTCAAGCCCGTTCGGGCGTTAGGCTCTTGGGGCCTTCACCTATTTTGCGATCGACTCTTGGGGCCGTTCAGTTTTTTAGGACTTGAGCAGTTTCACTGGTCAAGCCTGTTCGGGCGTTAGGCTCTTGGGGCTTTCGCTTATTTTGTGATCGACTCTTGGGGCCGTTTAGCTTTTTAGGACTTGACCAACTTCACTGGTAAAGCCCGTTCGGGCGTTAGGCTCTTAACTCCTTCGCCTATTTTACGATCGGCTCTTGGGGCCGTTCGGCATTTTAGGACTTGAGCAGTTTCACTGGTCAAGCCCGTTCAGGCATTAGGCTCTTAGGGCCTTCGCTTATTTTGTGATCGGCTCTTGGGGCCGTTCAGCTTTTTAGGACTTGAGCAGTTTCACTAGTCAAGCTCGTTCGGGCATTAGGCTCTTAGGGCCTTGGCCTATTTTACAATCGGCTCTTAGGACCATTCGGCTTTTTAGGACTTGAGCAGTTTCAGTGGTCAAGTCGTTCAGGCGTCAGGCTCTTGGGGCCTTGGCCTATTTTGCGATCAGCTCTTGGGGTCGTTCGGCTTTTTAAGACTTGAGCAGTTTCACTAGCCATACCCGTTCAGGCGTTAGGGTCTTGAGGCCTTCACCTATTTTACGATCGGCTCTTGGGGTCGTTCGACTTTTTAGGACTTGAGTAGTTTCAGTAGTTAAACCCGTTTGGGCGTTAGGCAGCCTAACGCTTATTTTGCTATCAGCTCTTGGGGCCGTTCAGCTTTTTTGGACTTAAGCAGTTTCACTGATCAAGCCCGTTTAGGTGTTAGGCTCTGAGGGCCTTCGCCTATTTTATGATCGGCTCTTGGGGCTATTCGAATTTTTAGGACTTAAGCAATTTCACTAGTCAGACTCGTTCAGACATTAGGCTCTTGGGCCCTTCGCCTATTTTGTGATCGGCTCTTGGGGCCGTTCAGCTTTTTAGGACTTGAGTAGTTTCACTGGTCAAGCCCATTCGGGTGTTAGGCTCTCAGGGCCTTTGCTTATGTTGCGATCGGCTCCTAAGGCTATTCGGCTTTTTAGGACTTGAGCAATTTCATTTGCCAAGCCCGTTCGGGCGTTAGGCTCTTGGGGCCTTCGCCTATTTTTCTATTGGCTCTTGGGGTTGTTCAGCTTTTTAGGACTTGAGCAGTTTCAGTGGTCAAGCCTATTTGGGCATTAGGCTCTTGGGGCCTTTGCCTATATTGCGATTGGCTCTTGGAATAGTTTTGCTTTTTAGGACTTGAGCAGTTTCACTGGTTAAGCCCGTTTGGGTGTCAGGCTCTTGGGGTCTTCGCCTATTTTGGGATCGGCTTTTGGGGCCATTCGGCTTTTTAGGACTTAAGCAGTTTCACTGGTCAAGCCCATTTGGGCATCAGGCTCTTGGGGCCTTCGCCTATTTTGCGATCAGCTCTTGGGGCCATTCGGCTTTTTAGGACTTGAGTAATTTCAGTGATCAAGCCCGTTCGGGCGTTAGGCTTTTGGGGGCTTCGCCTATTTTGTGATCGGCTCTTGGGGCCATTCAGCTTTTTAGGACTAGAGCAGTTTTATTGGTCAAGCCCGTTCGGGCGTTAGGCTCTTGGGGCCTTCGCCTATTTGTAGGTCTGTCTTGAGTGTTTCGATACGGGTCGACCCCTTTTTAGTGGGCCTTTTTGGCCAAAACGGGTGCCGGACCTTCTTCATAAGGGCGTTCTTTTTGCTGATGTTAAAATCAAACGATTTTGTTTTATAGAAAACCCATTTTCTGTTTAAAGTGAGCTAGCGATTTGAAAAGAAGCAATCTATCCCAAAAAGAAAGCGGGGAAGGCTCTAAATTATGAACCCTTTGATAATGAGTTGTGACTATCTATGGGTCTCATAATTTAGGGCCCTCACCCGCTAATTGTATACCAAGTAGGTCATATTTTAATAATAAAGGATTCTTTTCCTTTTTTATCGATGTGGGACCTTAATTTCTAGAAACAGGAAAACATCTTTTCATTTGAAAAAATATATGGAGTGTATGGAGACCTATGACAATGGGGCACTTTAATGTCGTAAATGGGATCCCATTGTCAATTGGTCCCACACATTGATAGGGATATAAGTGAGGATCCTTATAAGAAAAGGATTATATTCTACTTTTTGAACGATGTAGGACATCATCTTTTGTGGGTGAGGAGGTTTTACTTTTTCATGAAAAATATTTTTTAAAAAAAAATAAAAAGTGTGAAATGGAGACCCCTGATGGTGGGTCCCTTTATGGGTCACCTACCATCAGGGGGCCCACTCCACTGTTTTGATTTGGTGTTTATTTTATTTTAAGTAGCAACTAAAAGTTTTGTTCATATCTGATGTGGGTCTTTCGAAAAAGACAAGCAACAGCTTTATTGGTTCTGAAGAAAAGTACTAGAAAGCATTATATAATTACTTTATTGAAAGTACCTTTTCAAATTCATTGCATTCCTTGATTTAGCTATTTCTGTGCCATCCAGGTGCTGGAGTCTGTAAGCTCATTTTCCAATTATGTCTGAGATTCAGTATGGGCCTTCCCAGTTGGGTTCCAGTTTGCCGACATACTTTTCTGATTTCAGGAGTACCAATCTCCGGGATTAAAGCTTTATCTTCTGACTTTTTTTATTGTAGCTACTTGCTATCCTTTGCTAGTAGGCTACTAGTCGAAGGGCAGTTGCTTCTTTTTTCTCCTCCAAGAGATCCAAATTGTGTTCCAGAAGTTGATTATTTGATCTTTATTCCCAAGTCAAGCTTCGGATAGTGGGCACCATCACTTCGGTGGGTATCACGGCTTCAGTTCCGTAAGATAAAGAGAATGGAGTATCACCAGTGGGGCTTGTTGAAGTGGTTCTGTATACCCATAGGACATTTGGCAATTCATCTAACCATTTTCCTTTCTTATCTTCGAGCTTCTTTTTTATGCAGGCGAAGATTATTCTGTTAGTTATTTTTGCCTGTCCATTGCCTTGTGGATGATACACAGCCAAGACTTTTTTATTGATCCTATATTTATTGAAGAATTGCTGAGTGCTTCAATTATCTAGGTTTGGTCTGTTGTCCATAATGATGGACCTTGGGACTCCGAATCTACATATCAGATTGTTCCAAATGAATTTTTTTTACTTGGATGTTAGTTACGCTCGCGTATGCTTCTACTTCCACCTATTTAGTGAAGTAGCCAGTAGCCAATAAGACATACTTCTTTTGTAAGGCGACCATTGGTAGAGGTCCTACTACGTCCATTCCCCATTGAGCGAATAGACATGGGCTATTCATGGTGTGTATCTCTTCTGGGGGCTGACGGATAATAGGGGCATACCTTTGGCATTTGTCACATCTTCGAGAATATTCCTCTGCTTCCCTCGCCATGTAGGGCTAGAAGTAGCCTTGAGTTAGGGCTTTGTGAGCTAATAACCTTCTTCCAGAGTGGTTCCCATATTTGCCTTTGTATAGTTTCTTTAACACTTCCCTAGACTCCATAGGGGTTAGGAATTTGAGGTAAGGTCCAGAATTCGACCTTCTAAAGAGTTGTCCTACTATTAATGAATATTTGATAGCTTTCAGTCTTAACTGTCGGGCTGCTTCTTTAGACTCAGGGAGTTTCCCTCTTGCAAGGTATGCCTGTATGGGATCTACCAACTTGGTTCCCATGGTATAACGAACACCTGTTCCTCTCTTGCAATGATTGGTGTATCTAGGACATCAACGGGGACAAATCGAGTTAATGATTCATCCGCCATGGATGCTGCACTGGCCAGTTGATCGGCTATTAGGTTTTCTTGCCTCGGGATTTGTTAAAACTTAACTAAGTTAAAGTATTTTGCTAGCTTTGCAACTTCTTCCAGGTATGCACGCATTCTTTCTTCTTTGGGGGCATATTCTTCTATCACCTGCTTGATGATGAGCTGTGAGTCGCTATAAACCCTGAGGTGTCTTACCTGGAGTTCCTTGGCCAGTCTAAGCCCTGCTAGCAGTGCCTCATACCCTGTTTCATTGTTCGTGGTTGGGAACTTTAGTTGGATTGACTATTGGAGCTTGGTCCCCTCGGGAGTTCTTACTTTCAGACCTGCCCCAGCTCCGTTTTGGCTGAAGGAACCATCAACATACAATTCCCAGCACGGGTTTTCTATGATTTGCTGCTCCTCTTTTGGATCAGTATCCAAAAAGAAATCTGTAACTACTTGCCCCTTCTTCGCGGTACGTGGTTTGTATCGAATGTCGAAGGAACTTAGCTCGATTGCCCATTTGGTGATTCGTCCTGACAGATCTGGTTTACTGAGGATTGCTCTGATTGGATGCGTCATAGGGACTATTATCTGATGAGCCTTGAAGTAATGCCGAAGCTTTCTTTTGGCCTGGACTAAAGTAAAGATAATTTTTTCTACCATCGAGTACTTTCTTTCTGTGTCAGTCATGACCCTACTCGAGTAGAAGACCGGGTGCTACTTTTTTCCCACATCTCTTATTAGAGCCGAACTGGTCGCTGACTGAGATACTGCTAGATGAAGATACAATGGTTCTTCAGGACTTGGGGTGGATAAAATTGGGGGGTTTATCATGTATTCTTTGAGCCTTATGAGAGCATCTCGTTGCTCCGTCCCCCAAATTTCTCCTTTTCTTGTTTTTATTACATCAAAGAATGGTTTACATTTGTTTGACAATCTAGATATGAAACGACTAAGGGCTACTACCCTACCGGTGAGGACTTAAACTTCCTTTATAGTTCGAGGCTTCTTGCTCTGTAGTAGCTTTGCCAGTTGGGTAAGACTTGCCTTTATTCCCCTCTTGTTCACTAGGTGACCGAGGAACTGACCCGAGGATATCCCGAATGAGCATTTTACTGCATTTAACATCCTTTTATTACTTCTAAGGGTATCAAACACATCTTACAAATGTTGCCAATAATCTTTCTTGGTCTTGCTTTTGACAACCATATCGTCTATGTAAGCTTCAACCATTTGGCCGATCTATTTTTCGAACACCTTGTTGATTAGCCGTTGATAAGTGGCTCCCGCGTTTTTTAACCCGAAAGGCATGACCTTATAGTAGTAGGTCCCTCATTCGCTAATAAAAGAAGTCTTCTCTTCATCTGAATTGTTCATCGGGATCTGGTTGTAACCTGAATAAGCATCAAGAAAAGTTAATTTTTCATACTCGGTCGTAGCGTCCACCATTTGATCGATTTTGGGAAGTGGGAAGCTATCCTTTGGGCAAGCTTTGTTTAGGTTGGTGAAATCGATACATACCCTCCATTTGCCATTCTTGTTTTGGATAACCACTACATTTGATAGCCATTTGGGATACTAGACTTCTCTGATGAACCCCGCTTCTAAAATCCGGTTAACCTCCTCAGCAATGATTTTGTTTCTTTCGGGGGTGAATTTACTCTATTTCTGCTTCACTGGGTGATAGTTCGGGTCCACGTTTAGGTTATGACAGGCTATCCGAGGGTTAATTTCTGGCATATCCTAGTGATTCTAAACAAAGATGTCGGCATTTTGTCTCAAAAGCTTTATCAGCTCCTTCTTCTCCTAGGCTGGCTGGAGTGCCCTTATGTAAGTTAACTTGTGCTCATCCCTTGAGACTATCTGCACAGCCTCTAGGGATTCTTCAGTTGGGCACTCCTCTTCTGGCTCCCCCCTTCCCTTAGGAGAGGAAGAGCCCTGTAGTTGCTATTTCAGCATTTGTTTGCCCTTATTGTTTAGGCAAATCGTTGTGTGATAACATTCCTTTGCTGTTACTTGATCCCCCCAAATATCGATAACTTCTTTATCGTTCGGACTAACGCACCTCATGACTTGATGTAGAGTTGATGGGACTCATTCCATGCGGTGGATCCATCCTCGGCCCATTAACAAATTATATGTTGGATGAATATTCACCACCACAAAATTCTCCTTCAAGGATCTTTTGGCTGCAGTGACTGATAGTGTGATTACACCTATGGGCTCTACTCTTCTGCTGTTAAACCCTACCAGAGGGTTCCTGGTTGGACAAATTTGATCTGTGGCTAGTTTCAATTGGTTGAAAGTCCACCTTGTTATAATGTTTGCACTATTGCCTGGGTCGATTAGTACTCGTCTGACCAAGCAGTTGGCTATTAGCAAGCTGATCACTAATGGGTCTTCATGTGGTTGTTGTACCCTTCTAATATCTTCCTCTTCAAAAGAAACCTGTGTTGGTCTAGGTCTGTAGCCTATAGCATTGATCTCGCCAATCTTTCGCAACTTATGGGCCTGTTTGAGCTGGATCCTGTAAAAATTCTCTGGTTGCTCGTCCTCCTTTGGATGGCCATGAATCATATTGATTACTCAGACATGATGATTTTTTATTGCAGCCTTTGGAGTTGACTGGGTTTGCTCATGCTGCCTCTGCTGTCCCGGGTCAATTAAATAGTCTGCCAATTCACCTTTGGCTATTAATGCCTCCACTTGCCTTCTCAAGCTCCTGCAATCATTGGTTAAATGACCAAAATCACTATAAAACGTACAGTGTTTACTTTAGTCTCTCTACTCCATTGGTTGTCTAATTGGAGGTGGGATTTGGAAGATGTTTCTCGCTTTAGTCTCTTAATACAGTTTGGCTAACATTACTCTGAGTGGTGTGACCTTTTCAGTCGTTCGAGATTTTTTCTCGAGGGTTCTTCCTTTGATGCTCGGAGGTTCACAATGGAGTCTTAACGTGCTCAGTTGTTCTTTGGGTCTGCTCTCCATAGTGACCAGAGTTGCCCTTTGCTGCCTGGTTACCTTGTTTTCTTCGAGCCTGATATAGTTTTGTACTCGCGAAATCAGCTCGAACATCTTAGTCAGAGTTTTCTTTACTATAGAGGAATAAAAACATAAGCCTTACACCATGGCTATCTTGAACGCTTCTATGGCCGTATTTTGGTTACAATTTGGGATGTCGTAGGACTCCATATTGAACCGAGTGAGGAAGGCTTGCAAGTTCTCCCCCTTCATCTATCGGATTGTGAAAAGACTGGCGATGGTTTTTTTCTGTTTCTTGTTTCCATAGTACTGGGCTAGAAATGCCACACACAATGATTTGATTTTGGAATTGACTTGCATGGGTGGTTTTTGAACCACTCTAGGGCCACCCCTGTCAGACTGGATGGGAATATTTTGCACATGAAAGGATTATTGTGTGCCTCCAGTGTCATTTCCTGAGTGTAATGGTTTAGATGCTGGAGAGGATCTCCAATTCCATTGAATTTAATGAACTTTGGCATCACGAATTTCCTGGGCCTCACGACTTGTTCTATGTCATGGGTAAAGGGAGTCTTCACTATTGATGCAGTGAATTCCCTTACCATGTCCTCGGGTGTTTGGGCTTTTAGCCCTTTGATTTGCTCGTCTATTTCCTTTCAGAGCCTTGCGATAAAATCACTTCCTGAGGAGGGTTGATTAGTCGCTGGGATCCAAACTTCTTTCCTACCTGAATCAGTATCGTCCGATTGGTGTACCCTAGCAGTTCGGGGTCCTCATATGCTTGAATTTCCAATGATGCGGGATTGACTCGCTATATCGTTGGCGTCATCTAACATTTCATTGAGTTGTTGCCGCGGGACCCTCTGTTGGAGAGGAGGGTTATTGACCCCGTTCGGGTGGTAAGTTGATCAGACCCCGAAGTCTTTCATTTTCCTCACGCATGGTATTGATTTGTGCTATGTTGGCTTCTTGAGCTCATCTTAGTGCGTTGATCTATTCTGCACTGGCTTCATTGGCTTGTCGAAGGACGTCAAGTTATACCTGCATCTCTTCACGTATTTTCTGCATGGTCTCTAGTTGTTGCGGCTGTGCGATGTCTGATCCTGTTAACACTCTGGATTTGAGCCGATTATAAGTAGTAGAAAAATAGATTTTTGTATTGGATTTCCACAGACGGTGCCAAAGTGTAGGTGAAAATTTTTACACCCGAACAATTAAAAAAAATAGTAAGCTAAAAATCAAAGACTTGGAATAGATGTAAATGAATCAGACAACAGAAGAAGTATTTTCAATGGAATTTGATGCCTCCTTATTCTCATTCAGGCTTTATTTATAAGCTTTTCTCAGAGATTTACATGGAACCATTTCTTGGCTTTTATTCCCAAACGTGGATAATTATGCCTACTGATCGTGTGTGCATCATTATGGAAAACGTTATGGAATTTTGGGCTTTGTTGAAACTGGGCTTTCTATTCAGCTTTTATGTTAAGTGGAACTTTTTCCATTTAATTAGGCCAAACTGGTGCCTATTCATGGCTTCTTCTGTTGGGCTTCCAAATGACAATGGGCTTCTAGTTGTCTTAATTTGGTTATGGGCTACTTTTTTGCTACCACGTGGTGTGTTGTGATTGGTGGGGTTTATTCCCTTCACACGCTGCCTTTCCAACTTTCCAGTTCACTTGGAAGGGAAGGTACCAGCCACATTATGTGGCCGGTTGAATGACTGTGGCTTTCTAATCTTCATAGATGGAAAGATGATACTCTTTCAAGTATACCCCATTCATAGGATGCTTATGGAATCGTCCATCTATATCCATCAATCTATAAGCCACTTTTCCAAGGACTCATTCCACCAAGTAAGGACCCTTCCAATTAGGTTTCCATTTTCCATATTCCAAACTTTTAACCAGGTGGAAATTTGACTTGCCATACCAAGTCTCCTTCAACAAACGTCTTTACCTTAACCTTCTTGTTATATGCCCGCATGACTTTCTTCTTTTGAGTAATAATATGGTCTAGGGCATTGAGACGGACTTCATCAAGGTCTTTTAGTTCTGCCAACATGGAATGATTGTAATCTGCTGGAGTTAGCTTATTTTGGAAGCCACCCTTGTAGACCTAATGGTCATTTCCATTGGAAGAACGACATCATATCCATATGTAAGCATATATGGTGTGACACCCGTACTTGATCTTTTTGAATTCCTGCAAGCCCAAAGAGCCTCAGAAAGTAGGTGATGCCACTTCTTTGGATGATTCTCAATCATCTTTTCAAGGATGTTGAGAATTACTTTGTTAAAAGCTTCTGCCTGTCCATTTACTTGGGTAAAACATGGAGTAAAACTGATCACTTGAACGCCACATTCAGCACAATAGTCAATAACCTCACTTCCAATAAAGGAAAGACTTCTATCTGTGGTAAGATTCTCTGGAATTCTAAACCTATGTATAATGTGTTTCTTGATAAAATTAATCACTGTTGACTGCTCACAGGTCTTTAATGGAATGGCCTCCACCCACTTTGTAAAATAATCCGTTGTAACTACGATATAAGTATGACCATTTGCAGATGGTGGCCTTAACTTTCCAATAAAGTCCAAAGCCCATCCTCTAAATGGCTATATTGTCACTATTGGCTGCATGTTTATAGCTGGAACTCTTTGGACTGGGTCATGTTCTTGACATGCAGTACAAGTTTTTGCAAACTCTATGCAATCTTTCAAAATGTCTTTCCAATAATAACCGTACCTTCTAAGATGCCACCTCGTCTTGATTCCAGCTTGATGTGCTCCATATATTCTAAGGTGTGATTCTGCCGTCACTCTCATGGACTCATTCTTACCAAGGCATCTTAATAAAAGTCCATCTTTTTTACTCTTTTTATAGAGATCTCCATCAATCAAAATATAGTGAGGTGCTAAAAGTTGAACTCTCTTGTCCACATTTGCGCTTGGATCCTGCAATAAATGAATAATTGGTGTTCTCCAATCGTCCAAGTCTAATCCATCTATATCAATATTGAAAATCTCCCATGTCTTCTTGGCAGGTTTAATTCTTTCTGGCTCGTCAGCCTGGAAATGACTTGCCATCTCATGTCGTGACTCTATAGAAGGGAGAGTCTTTCTTCTGATTATGATCAAGGTCTCTTCTACACCCAGTGGGACTTTCACTCAAGAGGCTAGTTGTGCTAGATCATCAGCCTCCGTGTTCAAATGTCTTGGCCAATATGTAAGTTGGAAATCATCAAACTGGCAAAGTAATTCCAAGGCCAGAGAATGGAAAGGCCTCAACTGTTAGTTGAGATATCTATACTCTTTAGAGAGTTGGCTAAGTATCAGGTTGGAATCACTAATAATCTGGACCTTATCCACCTTTAGCTCTAGTAGGATTTCCAGCCCAATAATTAGTGCCTCATACTCAACTTGATTGTTTGTACACTTTAAATCTAAGAAGAAAGAAAATGTGGTTTTTCTTCCATTTGGTGAAATAATAACTATTCCAACTCCTCCTCCACCCTGGGTGCTCGATCCATCAAACATGAGAGTCCAAGGTGTATAGTCAAGGTAGAGATTATCCACCTAGTCACATACTTCTGAATCAATCTTGGTGGAAGGATGATCTACCAGAAATTCTGCCACCACCCTTCCTTTAACTGCCTTTTGTGGAATATACTTGAAAGAAAACTCCATTAAAGCCAATCACCACTTTTCAATGCGTCTAGTGATCAAAGGCCTGGAAAACATATACTTCATCAAATTTGTTTAAGAAATTATATACACGGCTACTAGCAACATATAGGTTCTCAACTTCACAGCCGCATAATATAAGGAAAGACACAATTTTTCAATGGAAGTGTACCTACATTCCACTAGGGTGAGCACCCTACTTAGATAATAGATAGCTTGCTCCTTCCCCCATTCATTGGTCTGAGCTAGAAGAGTTCCAATAGATTCATCGGCCACCGATAAGTATAATCTTAAAGGCTGCTTCTTGATTGGAGGCATCATCACTGAAGGGTTGGCCAGGTAGCTTTTCAAACCTTCAAAGGCTTGCTGGTGCTGTTATATCCACTTGAATTCTTTAACACCTTTTAATTTCAGCAATGGGGAGAAAGTATGAGTCTTTCCAGCATGATTGGCAATGAACCTCCTTAAATATCCAACCTGGCCGAGAAATCTTTACAATTCTTTCTTAGTAGCCGGTGGCTTTATTTCAATAATTGCCTTTACTTTATTTTAGTTTATCTTAATACCTCTTTGGTGGACCAGGAAACCTAAGAAGTTTCCAGCTAAAACCCCAGAAGCACACTTCAAGGGATTCATCTTCAACTTGTGTTCCCTCATTCTTTTAAAAGCCATCTTAAAATTCTGGAGATGTTAAACCTTGACCGAGGACTTGATGACTATATCATCAATGTATACTTCTAAAAAATGGCCAATCATGTCATGGAAAATGGCATTCATGGCCCTTTGATATGTTGTTCGGGCATTCTTCAACCTAAATGGCATGATAACCCATTCAAAGGTTCCAACGGACCGTGGACATCTGAAGGCTGTCTTAGCAATATCTTCCACTGCAATATAAATCTGGTTGTACCTAGAATGTCCATCCATGAATGAATGAATTTTATTCTTGGCAGCAAAATCTACCAACTGGTCAGCAATAGGCATGGGATATTCATCTTTTGGAGTTGCAAGATTGATATTCCAAAAATCCACACATACCATTAGCTTGTCATTCTTCTTAATAACTAGAACTATGTTGGAAATCCAGTCAACATACCTGGAGGTTCTTATAAAACCAGCCTTGTGTAGCCTTTCTATCTCTTCTTTGACCTTTAGAATAACTTCTTGAGACATCCTTCTTGGAGGCTGCTTGAAAGGCTTGAAACCTTCCTTAATTGGCAGTTTATGTTCTACCAGCTCTCTAAAAAGTCCCGGCATTTCCTTATATGTCCATCCAAAGCAATCTTTGTATTCTTCAAGTAAGGAAATCAATTCTTCTCTAAAGGTTGGTTCCAAAAGCTTACTAATGTAGGTAGGCTGAGGATCTTGCTTTGTTCTAAGATTAATTTCTAAAATTGGATCTTGTACTTCGGCCTTGAGATCGTCCAAGGCGATGCATTGGACTGGTTACGCCAATGGGATCAAACTCCTCAAGGTAAACAGCAAAAGGATGCCCTATTAAATAACTTCGATAAAATCGATGGTGTTTTACGAGGCTTTGTTAAAATCCTTAAAGAAGAATTGGTCGGGCATACCGGTGAGCAACTCCTCACTGATGATGCAACATGTGCTCTTTCGAAAATCGAATTATGCAATATTTGCCAATTCCCAGAATACGTTAAGTTATTCACCAAATACTTTCGTAGACTTCCACCAAATGCGATAGAACATTGGTTACCCCAGTTCTTTCACAAACTTCCAAATCCTTGGGATGAACTTGCAGCAAAAGGCTATCCCGATTTCCTCGTTCGAATCCAAAAGAACGATAATATCGGTTTTAGAACCAATTTTGTCTATCGGCTCATTAACGAAAAATGTCTAGAGACTAAAGCCAAAAAACAGGTCAAAAACCAGATAAACGGCACAGCCGAAGGACAACGCTGCTGCGATAAGATTCTTTTGGAGTTGCTTTTTATCTTGAAGGATATCAGGAAAATCACGGATCTTGATAATGATGTGATCCTGTAGTTTTATTCCTTTGTGGGTTAAAACTAAGCCGAGAAAATCAATGGATTCTTGTTCAACATCGATCTTGGTTGGAGAGAGAATGATACCGTACTTTTTCAGTTTTTCTGAAAGGCAGAGTAGATGTGTTTTATGCTCTTCTCTGGTTTTAGAGAAAACTAAAATATCATCAATATAAACAACAACAAAATCTTTAAGGTCATTAAAGATTAGATCCATCCATCGCTGATAAATCTGTGGTGCTGTGTTAAGACCAAAGGGCATAACGGTCCATTGATAATGGCCGTGAGGAGTGCTAAATGCTGTTAGCGGTTTGGATTTCTTGCGCAGTTTGATCTGCCAGAAACCAGATTTACAATCAAATTTACTAAAGATTGTTGAACCTCTAGTTTGATTGAGGAGAACGTCTTTGCGAGGAATAAAGTATCCATCAAAGACTAGCTGTTCATTAAGCCTTTTATAGTTGATGACCATTCGGGCTTTTCCTCGTTTAACTTCATTATGGTTTCTTACCATAAAAGCAGGACTGCTGTGGGGACTACGAGTACGTTCAATGAGTTTTTTCTCAAGAAGGTCTTGTAGTTGGGCATCAAACTCATCAATGTCGCGGCGTAGATAGATCATGGGTTTAACACGAATAATGACATTGGGATTTTTGAGTTGCAGACGACAAAAACGAGGACTTCGTTTCCACAATGTAAGTGGATTTTCAGAGAAGTTTTGCCGAAGGGAGTTATAGAGCCAATGCGTATCTTGTAATACCAAGGCATCAGATTCTCTTTTGGGGGGAGAGAACTTTTCGTTACAAACTGAGGCTAAATTTTCCTGTATAGGAATTTCAACAACGGTTTGATCTTTTAGTGTTAAAGAAATTGTTTTTTCATTTAACTGTAAAGGAAGATAACTATAGATAAAGTTACATCCTAAAATGAAATCGCCGTGCATGTATGGAAAACACAGGATTTTGGGGATAATAAATTTTTTCTCATTAAGCCAGATGGCTACATATTTGGCTTTGAATTGAATCACGTTGAGAGGGGCTTCAGCGTCAATTCCTTGAACACCAATGGGGTGTTTCATCTGTTGCCATTTTTCGGATGGCAGTGCATTGTATCGGCAACAACTGGTAGTTGCTCCGGTGTCAATTAATACACAAAGGCCATATGGTTTATATCCTTTGAAATTGAGGATGCCGTTGACATATGTGTACTTTCGTTTTTTGCCTTGCGAAGGGGCAATCAAAATTTCATCTTTTCCAGTACGGAAATGGAAAAATTTTGCCGAGTTCATCTTATGTGCAGAGCCAGGCAAGAAAGGGGCATTTTGCGGATCGATAGGAGTTTTTCCTTTTTCGGTCCATGTAAAACGACGTCGAGGAGGTACCTCGAAAGATTTGCGAGGGGGAAGGATTCTTTCCCATCCAGGATTTCGTTCAGATACAGATCGTTGTAGCTGAGGTGGTTTTGCTTTATTGGTAACATAAAGATTTGAACCAGAAGCATGTATTGTAGCCACAGTGGGTTCTGTGATACGTAACTTGGGAACAGAATTGATGTTATCAAATAACCAAGTTTTAGGGATCTCTAGATCAGTCCAATTGAGTAGTTTGGGCTCAATTATAGTATCGAATGGTCTAGGTTCAAACAGAGTGACTAGTTTAGAGTCAAGTGTAGGAACTGTGGCAGTTTCAGGTTCTCTAGTGAGTTCATAGAGAACTTTCCACTGGATTCCGAGGCTAGGGGAATCATAATCCATTTGTAGTTTGGACAACTGGAGTTTGACTTGAAGGACCTTTTCGATGTTAGGGTCTGACAGGGAAATGAAGTAATTTGGTTTGATTTTAAACCAAATAAGATTGTTGACCAAATTGGATTGAACTCCACCAATAAGTGCATCAACGGGTTTATGAAACCGGTTGTCCATAAGGAGGGCAATTAGAGGTTGATCTGTTCCGCGTCGAAACAGCGAAGTGATCTTGATCTGTACAAGTCCAATATGGATATAGCGAGCGAGAGGATTTTGGTGTTTCCATCGATCGATTTTATCCTTGCTGAGGATATTAAAACCACATTGACCATTTGCGGTATAGTCAATCGTTGTATTGCCACTAAATTGTTCGAGAATTCGTTTAGAAAAGATGGCGAAACGGGAAGTTTTGTACACTTCTTCTTTTTTTGATTCGTTGGAGTTTATCGAACTGAATCAATTGTTCATTAATGAACTGGACTTCTTCTCCAATGATGTCACTGAGTTTAATATTGGTATTTTCGTCAGGGACAGAGGGAGTGACGTTCATCATACAGATACTTTCAATATCTGAAGAGTCATCATCGGTAGTGTGTTGAGATGTACTAGAGGCATCGCTAGAGTACATACTACTAGATAGTTCATACAAAATGGTAGAGGGATCGGTGATTTCGCTACCATAGACAACACAGAGATCCTCTTGTTGTAGGCGTTTAACCATTTTGGAAGCTTTTTTGCCTTTTTGGGGGCAATTTGTGGCATAGTGACCAGCTTCATTGCAAATATAACACTTGCAATCTTTTTTGATTTCAAGGGCTTTGGAGGATTTTTTGGATCCTTTCTTTTTACCTTTCATCGGTTTAGATGGGGAAGGAGAAGCTTTGGTGACATATTTTTTGGAAGCTTTAGGACGGCGACCTTTCCATTGTTTCCAACGGAAATTCTTTCGTTTGGGCCGTTTTGAGGGGGTAGCTCTGTAAGGAGCACAACCAATTTTCCAGGTTTCCTGAAGAATCTTATCGCAGCAGCGTTGTCCTTCGGCTGTGCCGTTTATCTGGTTTTTGACCTGTTTTTTGGCTTTAGTCTCTAGACATTTTTCGTTAATGAGCCGATAGACAAAATTGGTTCTAAAACCGATATTATCGTTCTTTTGGATTCGAACGAGGAAATCGGGATAGCCTTTTGCTGCAAGTTCATCCCAAGGATTTGGAAGTTTGTGAAAGAACTGGGGTAACCAATGTTCTATCGCATTTGGTGGAAGTCTACGAAAGTATTTGGTGAATAACTTAACGTATTCTGGGAATTGGCAAATATTGCATAATTCGATTTTCGAAAGAGCACATGTTGCATCATCAGTGAGGAGTTGCTCACCGGTATGCCCGACCAATTCTTCTTTAAGGATTTTAACAAAGCCTCGTAAAACACCATCGATTTTATCGAAGTTATTTAACAGGGCATCCTTTTGCTGTTTACCTTGAGGAGTTTGATCCCATTGGCGTAACCAGTCCAATGCATCGCCTTGGAGAGTTGCGGAAAGGTAATCAAGAAAACGGGGGCGTTCCCAGGTTCCTTTGTAGTTATTGACAAGAATGGCTAAGGACTGAGCCCATTCATCTATGGTTTTTAAATGATCTTTATAAGGAACATGTGTAAGATCAAGATAAGTTCCATTTTGTGAAATGGGAAACTTATTGAGGTCATCCTTTCGTGTCCAGGTGGGGACCGTAGAGGGGACGGTAGAAAAGTCGTATTTATACGAAGACGTATAGATTTTAGGTTCAGCGGCTGGTTTAGCTTTTTCGTCGTCAGTTTTTTGACCAGAATCAGAGACTTCTTCTGCTGGAAGAAAATCTTCGGTAGGAAAATCGCCATAGAAGGATTCGTCGAGAACCGTATCGGAACGACGTTTTTTGGCTTTTCCTTTTTTAGAAGGTTTGGGAGCTTCTTCGATAGTTGTTTCTGAAGAAGAGGAAGAGACCGGAATAGGGTCGGCTTCTATAGTTTCATCTAATTCTTCAGAAGAATCAGATTTGTCTGAAAAAGCATAAACGTGCTCGTCTTCAGAAGTGTTTTCTTCGTCAGAGGAACTTGAGGACTCATTTGGGGTGTAACCAAAGTGAGTAAGCAGATTCTCATTTTGTAAAGAGATTTCACGTATACGAGTGATGATATGGGTGCTTTCGTCGAACGTAAGTTTTGGATCGACGTATAAAGCTTGTAAGCAACTGAGCTGATCTATGATGTTATCATAATCATCTCGGCGATAGGAAGATGAAGAGGATGTGGAGAAGACTTTAATGTCGTCAATATTATCTTCATGACCATAAAACAAAGGTTTAACTTTGTAACGGGTTTTTGTTGGTTTGTCTACAGAGGGTTGGTCTGTTTCTTTAGACAAAGTAGCTTTGGAAGGTAAAACCGAAGCTTGAGATGGTGGATCTGGTGGATCTGGAGGATATAAATCAGTTATTTTAGCCTTTTGAAGTTTGGCTAAATCGATTTGCATTTGATTTAGTTGGTCCTGAAGGGCTGTATCAGGAGGATTGGAAAGAGTGAAAATCTGGGTAAGAGTTTCAAGTTTGTCATTCAGGGAGAGTAATCCCTGCTGAACATCATCGAAAGAGGAAGCCATATGGGTATTGGTTGCCTCTAGATTGTGTTGGAAGTCGATCTTCCAATCGGTAACCATGTCGACAAGGAAATTGAGTCCTGCTCCGACGTGGGGAAACGAAACGGATTCCGTCGTATTAAAGTGAGCTATATGACGATAGTTTTCGTTTTCGGGATTTTGACCTGTAAGGTTTCTGATACAGTTAACAGACGTAGTGTGTGCCATAGTGATAGTGTGTTAGCTGTTGAATAAACTGTCCTGGTGCCTAAAACCAAAGGGTCCTGTAAGCAGCTTAACAAAGTCACAAAGGTCATACAGACATTGACAGATAAGCAAAGACAGGATAATCTGGGCTTTTAACAGTAAATAATCATCAACAACCTATCATAAGCACAAACGTAGAACTGAAAACTTTATTACAGAAAACTTAAACTTACAGTGGTCCAGAAACGAAGGTAGGCTCTGATACCAATTATTTTGAGATCCACAGTTTCTTACACCTACAAGATACTGCTCGACGAGTTCCTGATACAGCCCTTCAGGACCAACTAAATCAAATGCAAATCGATTTAGCCAAACTTCAAAAGGCTAAAATAACTGATTTATATCCTCCAGATCCACCAGATCCACCATCTCAAGCTTCGGTTTTACCTTCCAAAGCTACTTTGTCTAAAGAAACAGACCAACCCTCTGTAGACAAACCAACAAAAACCCGTTACAAAGTTAAACCTTTGTTTTATGGTCATGAAGATAATATTGACGACATTAAAGTCTTCTCCACATCCTCTTCATCTTCCTATCGCCGAGATGATTATGATAACATCATAGATCAGCTCAGTTGCTTACAAGCTTTATACGTCGATCCAAAACTTACGTTCGACGAAAGCACCCATATCATCACTCGTATACGTGAAATCTCTTTACAAAATGAGAATCTGCTTACTCACTTTGGTTACACCCCAAATGAGTCCTCAAGTTCCTCTGACGAAGAAAACACTTCTGAAGACGAGCACGTTTATGCTTTTTCAGACAAATCTGATTCTTCTGAAGAATTAGATGAAACTATAGAAGCCGACCCTATTCCGGTCTCTTCCTCTTCTTCAGAAACAACTATCGAAGAAGCTCCCAAACCTTCTAAAAAAGGAAAAGCCAAAAAACGTCGTTCCGATACGGTTCTCGACGAATCCTTCTATGGCGATTTTCCTACCGAAGATTTTCTTCCAGCAGAAGAAGTCTCTGATTCTGGTCAAAAAACTGACGACGAAAAAGCTAAACCAGCCGCTGAACCTAAAATCTATACGTCTTCGTATAAATACGACTTTTCTACCGTCCCCTCTACGGTCCCCACCTGGACACGAAAGGATGACCTCAATAAGTTTCCCATTTCACAAAATGGAACTTATCTTGATCTTACACATGTTCCTTATAAAGATCATTTAAAAACCATAGATGAATGGGCTCAGTCCTTAGCCATTCTTGTCAATAACTACAAAGGAACCTGGGAACGCCCCCGTTTTCTTGATTACCTTTCCGCAACTCTCCAAGGCGATGCATTGGACTGGTTACGCCAATGGGATCAAACTCCTCAAGGTAAACAGCAAAAGGATGCCCTGTTAAATAACTTCGATAAAATCGATGGTGTTTTACGAGGCTTTGTTAAAATCCTTAAAGAAGAATTGGTCGGGCATACCGGTGAGCAACTCCTCACTGATGATGCAACATGTGCTCTTTCGAAAATCGAATTATGCAATATTTGCCAATTCCCAGAATACGTTAAGTTATTCACCAAATACTTTCGTAGACTTCCACCAAATGCGATAGAACATTGGTTACCCCAGTTCTTTCACAAACTTCCAAATCCTTGGGATGAACTTGCAGCAAAAGGCTATCCCGATTTCCTCGTTCGAATCCAAAAGAACGATAATATCGGTTTTAGAACCAATTTTGTCTATCGGCTCATTAACGAAAAATGTCTAGAGACTAAAGCCAAAAAACAGGTCAAAAACCAGATAAACGGCACAGCCGAAGGACAACGCTGCTGCGATAAGATTCTTCAGGAAACCTGGAAAATTGGTTGTGCTCCTTACAGAGCTACCCCCTCAAAACGGCCCAAACGAAAGAATTTCCGTTGGAAACAATGGAAAGGTCGCCGTCCTAAAGCTTCCAAAAAATATGTCACCAAAGCTTCTCCTTCCCCATCTAAACCGATGAAAGGTAAAAAGAAAGGATCCAAAAAATCCTCCAAAGCCCTTGAAATCAAAAAAGATTGCAAGTGTTATATTTGCAATGAAGCTGGTCACTATGCCACAAATTGCCCCCAAAAAGGCAAAAAAGCTTCCAAAATGGTTAAACGCCTACAACAAGAGGATCTCTGTGTTGTCTATGGTAGTGAAATCACCGATCCCTCTACCATTTTGTATGAACTATCTAGTAGTATGTACTCTAGCGATGCCTCTAGTACATCTCAACACACTACCGATGATGACTCTTCAGATATTGAAAGTATCTGTATGATGAACGTCACTCCCTCTGTCCCTGACGAAAATACCAATATTAAACTCAGTGACATCATTGGAGAAGAAGTCCAGTTCACTAATGAACAATTGATTCAGTTCGATAAACTCCAACGAATCAAAAAAAGAAGAAGTGTACAAAACTTCCCGTTTCGCCATCTTTTCTAAACGAATTCTCGAACAATTTAGTGGCAATACAACGATTGACTATACCGCAAATGGTCAATGTGGTTTTAATATCCTCAGCAAGGATAAAATCGATCGATGGAAACACCAAAATCCTCTCGCTCGCTATATCCATATTGGACTTGTACAGATCAAGATCACTTCGCTGTTTCGACGCGGAACAGATCAACCTCTAATTGCCCTCCTTATGGACAACCGGTTTCATAAACCCGTTGATGCACTTATTGGTGGAGTTCAATCCAATTTGGTCAACAATCTTATTTGGTTTAAAATCAAACCAAATTACTTCATTTCCCTGTCAGACCCTAACATCGAAAAGGTCCTTCAAGTCAAACTCCAGTTGTCCAAACTACAAATGGATTATGATTCCCCTAGCCTCGGAATCCAGTGGAAAGTTCTCTATGAACTCACTAGAGAACCTGAAACTGCCACAGTTCCTACACTTGACTCTAAACTAGTCACTCTGTTTGAACCTAGACCATTCGATACTATAATTGAGCCCAAACTACTCAATTGGACTGATCTAGAGATCCCTAAAACTTGGTTATTTGATAACATCAATTCTGTTCCCAAGTTACGTATCACAGAACCCACTGTGGCTACAATACATGCTTCTGGTTCAAATCTTTATGTTACCAATAAAGCAAAACCACCTCAGCTACAACGATCTGTATCTGAACGAAATCCTGGATGGGAAAGAATCCTTCCCCCTCGCAAATCTTTCGAGGTACCTCCTCGACGTCGTTTTACATGGACCGAAAAAGGAAAAACTCCTATCGATCCGCAAAATGCCCCTTTCTTGCCTGGCTCTGCACATAAGATGAACTCGGCAAAATTTTTCCATTTCCGTACTGGAAAAGATGAAATTTTGATTGCCCCTTCGCAAGGCAAAAAACGAAAGTACACATATGTCAACGGCATCCTCAATTTCAAAGGATATAAACCATATGGCCTTTGTGTATTAATTGACACCGGAGCAACTACCAGTTGTTGCCGATACAATGCACTGCCATCCGAAAAATGGCAACAGATGAAACACCCCATTGGTGTTCAAGGAATTGACGCTGAAGCCCCTCTCAACGTGATTCAATTCAAAGCCAAAGATGTAGCCATCTGGCTTAATGAGAAAAAATTTATTATCCCCAAAATCCTGTGTTTTCCATACATGCACGGCGATTTCATTTTAGGATGTAACTTTATCTATAGTTATCTTCCTTTACAGTTAAATGAAAAAACAATTTCTTTAACACTAAAAGATCAAACCGTTGTTGAAATTCCTATACAGGAAAATTTAGCCTCAGTTTGTAACGAAAAGTTCTCTCCCCCCAAAAGAGAATCTGATGCCTTGGTATTACAAGATACGCATTGGCTCTATAACTCCCTTCGGCAAAACTTCTCTGAAAATCCACTTACATTGTGGAAACGAAGTCCTCGTTTTTGTCGTCTGCAACTCAAAAATCCCAATGTCATTATTCGTGTTAAACCCATGATCTATCTACGCCGCGACATTGATGAGTTTGATGCCCAACTACAAGACCTTCTTGAGAAAAAACTCATTGAACGTACTCGTAGTCCCCACAGCAGTCCTGCTTTTATGGTAAGAAACCATAGTGAAGTTAAACGAGGAAAAGCCCGAATGGTCATCAACTATAAAAGGCTTAATGAACAGCTAGTCTTTGATGGATACTTTATTCCTCGCAAAGACGTTCTCCTCAATCAAACTAGAGGTTCAACAATCTTTAGTAAATTTGATTGTAAATCTGGTTTCTGGCAGATCAAACTGCGCAAGAAATCCAAACCGCTAACAGCATTTAGCACTCCTCACGGCCATTATCAATGGACCGTTATGCCCTTTGGTCTTAACACAGCACCACAGATTTATCAGCGATGGATGGATCTAATCTTTAATGACCTTAAAGATTTTGTTGTTGTTTATATTGATGATATTTTAGTTTTCTCTAAAACCAGAGAAGAGCATAAAACACATCTACTCTGCCTTTCAGAAAAACTGAAAAAGTACGGTATCATTCTCTCTCCAACCAAGATCGATGTTGAACAAGAATCCATTGATTTTCTCGGCTTAGTTTTAACCCACAAAGGAATAAAACTACAGGATCACATCATTATCAAGATCCGTGATTTTCCTGATATCCTTTAAGATAAAAAGCAACTCCAAAGCTTTTTAGGAATCTTGAATTATGGCCGCTCCTTTATTAAAGGATTGGCTCAAAAGGAACTTCCTTTATTAAAGAAGCTCCAAAAGAATGTCCCTTTTGACTGGACTGATGATGACACCACCATTATCCAACAGATCAAATCTGATCTTGTTCAGATCCCTGAAGTTTATTTTCCTCAGAATGGTGATAAACTTATTCTCGAAACAGATGCTTCTGACCTCTGTTGGGGATGTGTTTTAAAAGCCATTCCTCAAGAAAAATGGACTGATGACACCCCATCATCCCCCTTGATTCGAGCTCGCAAAGCTCCCATCTCAAAACGCCTTCAAAAGGAAGAACTAATTTGTGGATATAATTCTGGAAAATTTAAACCAAATGAACAGAATTATATTATATATGAAAAAGAACTTCTGGCCATAAAATTAGCAATAAAACGTTTTCATATTTATCTTGCTCCAGAAGATTTTATTATTCGAACAGATAACCAAGCTGTTAAAGATTTTCTAATCAATAAAAGAAATTGCTTAGATGGTCGTCGCTTAAAATGGTATAATGTTATTGCTCAATATTCTTTTGCTATTGAACATATCAAAGGAACTAATAATTTTCTTGCAGATTTCTTAAGCAGACCTACGGACGTATCTAACAAGGATATTTCTTCTCTCCTTCTAACAGATGGATGAGTATCCTAAGCCTAAACCTGATAAAGAAGGTTGGATCACTGTTGCTAAAAAGGCAACCTCCAAACCATCTCCATCACAGCCACAAAAATGGTTCGTGGTTTTTGCAGGTCACCAGCCTGGTATCTATGAGAACTGGATTGACTGTCACAAACAGCTCCGTTCCTTCAACGGTTCTTGCTTTAAAGCTTATGACACACTTATAGAGGCCCAAACAGTTTTCTATAATGTGGGCCAAGCCTCAAACAAAATGTTTTCAAAAAACCCAGACATTTTAGAAATTAACAATTTCTATGATCCTGGTCTTCCAAACGATTTATATACAGAACTCAATACTGTTTGGAAAGCACATAAACTCGGGGCTAATAAAAAATTCAGACAACACCTGAGTTCTCTTGCTGCTCTCATGGCTGAACAAACAGCCATGACAACTGAGCTTAACTTCATTGGCACTGCCTTCAAGTCTGTTAGTTGGATAGCATCCAATTTATCTTCAGTATCTTCCATAATCTCCAAAACATTAGTAGAAATGAGGTACTGGCAACTGCAGTCCTTTCCAGCCGTAGTTCGGCTAGATATGCTTTCAACCTGGTAAGGTAGCAATTAACCGCCTGGCCAAGTATTTTATCTTCTTTAGGCTTCCCTTCCATAAAAACTTTTGTCTGAAATATAGTGCTGAACACCGACTTTGGGTAGAACTGTTGGCCTTGGTGTTACTTGGAAGAGCTCCCTTACATCCTCTTCTATGAGAGTTCGTCTCATGGTGGCCTTCCTTGGACAACCCTTGCCATCCTTTCCAATAAATCTGATTTGAACGAATTTTTCAGTATATAACTCAACATCTGTATGATATTCCCTTGCCATTATCAGCTTCCATCACTTTTACCTCATCTCCATCCCAAAATATAAGCATTTAATAGAGAAAAGATGGAATGCAAAAGTTTGGGTGAGTCCATTCGCGGCCTAAAAGCAAGTTATAGGCCACTGTAGACTCAATAACAAAGAAGGCTGTGATGGAAGTTCTATCTCCCACCGTTAATTCTAACAGTAAAATGCCTTGTGTTTTCATTATCCCTCCCATAAACCCACTAATGGATACATCAGTTGGAATGATGTCTTCAGGTGACTTTTCAAGCATGCGCATGATATTGACTGGAACAACATTCAATACTGAATCATTATCCACCAGAACTCTTGCCAGGGGTCTCCCTTCCACTAGTACTTTGATATATAGAGGCTTGAGCTGCTGAGTCATGCCATATGGTGGTTTTTCCAGAACGATCTTCTTTGGTTTCGTGGGGCTGTTTTCTTCAATCAGAATTCCCTTTAATTTTTGAAGATGCTCAGCTTCATCTTTGAAAACCTCTTCTATATGAATACCATTATTGGGTTCCATTACGAATGCCCAGAGCTAGACTGTCTATGGCTTTCCAAGGGAGGACTTGTATCTACTACATCTCTTTCCATTAAAGTTGGTTGATTTGGTTGTGGCTCAAAAAATAAGGGAAGAACCACTACCATATTGCAAGTAAATTCACCTGGAAGGCTCCCAAAACAGATCTTCTTGCTGCTGTTGAAACTATTGGAGATTTCCAAGTCTGTTCTATCTTTTGTAGGAGGGCCGTCTGCAGTCAAAGAATTTCCAACTTCTAAAACCAAGTCCAATAAATCATCAGGATCTCTAACTCCTCCTTTAACTAGAGGTTCTGATAATCTGATGGTTTAGCCATCTTCCTTGGCTAGTTAGACCAGCCATGGTCTTTCTCCCATAATTTCCTTCTATCAGCCCTTTTTCCTTTGCTACCTTCGCTTTTGTGTATGGGTCATATAGGAATCATTATGAATAGGCAACTTGGGATGATCAAGCCTCTTTCACTTTTATTTTGTGAGGTAGGAGGCTTAACCATTCTTGGACGAAGATGCTCATTCCCCTTTTCTGATCCATACTTCAGAGGCCATTTTTGGCCTGGAATGCCAGTCACCTTCAGAGCCTCTGCCTTGCCAACTGCTACTTTCATACTTTCTGCTAAGACGAGGCCTTGCCTGATAGGAAATTCTATTCCTTTCCAAACTCCTTGGAATGAATTATGATCTCCTTTCTGGTGCCCTTCTTTATGTATGAACCCGGATTACCTTCTCTGGAATGGTTACAGTAACTGTGTTTTCCACCTTTTAGAAAGTTAGCCGGTTAGGGACCTTCCTTTTCTGGCCTTGGTCATTATCGAATAGCTTCTCCATCTATTTCTCTTTTGGAACATCTCTATGAAAACCTTTATTCTGAATTTTACACTTGGGGCAACAACCTTATCGGATTAAAGCAATCTAAGCCTCTCGGAGTTGCCTTTCCAACTCAGCCACTATTCTCTCCATAGATGCTGCTGCCTTAGGAATTTTTAGCTTTCCACTAGCCGCTGGACCTGTCAAGTCCACCTTCTTCTTAAGGTGTTCCGAAGCAAGGGAAGTAACATTTGTGGCACCGACCTTGGGGAAAGGATTTCCATCAACACCCATGACTTCTATTTTTTCTGGAAACTTCAACCTGCCATCTTTAATTGCCTTTTGCACAATATTGCTGAAAATAACACAATTGTTAGTGGAATACCCCCACGAATTATGGAACTTACAATAATCTTTCTCGGCCATTTCAGAAGCCGTTGGCATCTTATGTCCTGTTGTGAAAATTAGTTGTTTATCAACCATGAGCAAATCAAAGATTTTCTCGGCTTTAGAGATGTCAAATGAGTAACTCCTGGAAAGGTCTGCTCCCTTCCACTTGGAACCAGAGGCGGCTTGCAAGTTGGCAGTGGCTGATTTTTGGTTTTGCCAAAGCCTCACAAGTATAGGCCTTCTTTATGTTGAGCTCGGCTACATTTACTTCCAACTCCCCATCAGTTTCAGTGGTTTACACCTCATAATTAGGATCACGATAGTAGGTACCCTTGGAGGAGCTCTTCCGATCTTACTCCTCGTGAAGGAGTTCTTCATACTTAACCACTCTGCCGACCAAGTCAAATAAGTCATGGAATTGTACCCCTTCAAACTTCTTACGAAGTTCAAATTCTAGGCCGTTCACAGCCATCTTCATATGTTCTTCTGGCAGCAAAGACAAATTACATTTATACTTGGCCCTCCTGAATTTGGAAAGGAAGCTCATCACCGACTCTCCAGGTAGTTGATGAAGTCTGGAAAGGTCTGCTATGGACACTTTAGGCTCAGCTCTATAGAACTGAGTATGGAATGAATCCTCAAATTACTGCCAACTTTGGATGGAGTTGGCTGACAAGTTAGAATACCACCTGAAAACATAGCCAGTCAGTATATTTGGAAATACGCATACCTTTAACCATGGATTGGCTACTGCTTCTCCACATTGGACAATAAAACGATTGATATGTTCCAATGTGGACTGCTCACCCTCTCCATTGAACGTTGCAAACTCAGGAATTCTGAAATTCCTTGGAAATTCAACTTCATCAATGAACTCTGGATAGAGCTTTCTGTAAGTTAGCCTTCTACCCCTTCGAGTTAGGCCAAATTCTTGTTGAAGCAATTCTGTAAATTGGCCTTTATCAAGTGTGCCATAAGCTATGGAGGGTTGTTGTCTGGCTAACCTTGAGATTGATTGGCCACTTGATGCCTCCCACCCGCCATTAGCAGTGGGTTGGCATCTCCATAATTGTTCCTGCCACGGTTCCTTCCTCCTTGGTCAAGAAATGGCTCACTTGGAAAAGGTTGCCCCCCAATCGCCATTGGAATAACCATGGATGGCCTTGCTGGAATAGGTGCAACTGGCTGAATTTTCACAGGTGGAACATTCTATTGTGCTTGATGAATGTTGTATGGCCATGGTTAGCCAGGCTGACCATGCCAAGTCGACTGTGGAAACGCCACATGTGGAGTTTTCTGAACTTGCTGAATGGCTAGCATGGGCACCGCTTGTGGAATAGTCATCTATGCCAATGGAACGGTCATGGGTGCAGCTGGAATGTAAGTCTGTGTCATTGGAAGGGACTGCATCTGCTGCTAAGTTAGAGGGAATAACCCTGCATGTGCTGAGAGGAACTTCCTTCAACAAATATGGAAGGCCAAACCTTAAGTCAAGCCACCAAGGGATCGTTCCAACATGGACTCAAACCTTTGAGAGATTCGGTCCACCATTTCTGCTAGATTCCGCTTGTTAACAAGAGCGGCTTTTGTATGATCCTTACTAGCCTTATATAGGTCTTGCACAACTCTGGCTAAGTCTTAGATGACTCTTGCTTGTTCTTTCGTAAACCTATCTTACTGCATTGCCATCATGCGGATATTATCCATGATAGGTCCATTTCCCATTTCTTGAGCAAATTTTTCCACCATGTCATTTTCATCAGGTGTGAATTATGAACTTTCCATTGGAAGTTCACTGACTTACATATCTTCTAGTTCGGCAGGGTCTTGGATAAACTTGCCTTGCCTTCTTCCACCGGCCATTAAATAATTTGTTAAGATGTCCCACAGGGCATGCCAAGGATGTTTTACTCCTAAAAACTAAGGTCCCTTTCAAGTGCAGAAAGGAGGGTGAATGTCGGGTGTACCAGGAACTACTGTCGTTCCAAAGTAGATATCTGAACAATTATCCAGTAGGAGATTGTAGGGATTAGGCGATTGTACGAAGGACTGGAATTACCACTATCAGAGGTTCTTTTTGCCTTGAAAAAGAACTTTTGAACTATTCTACGGCTAGTGGAAAGGAAAGCAGTATTGAAAGTGTAGGACTTCAAAGTAAAGTACTGAAAAGTAGGAATAATAAGTGCAAGACTTGAATTAAACATATTGAAGGTGTATTACATGAATGTAAAGAAATTGAAGTGTTCTTGGGTTGTGTGATTTGAACAGTTTGCAAACTAGCTCTAAGTGCTCTATTTACAGAGCTCCTCCATGCATGTAAATTGATGTGTGGCAACCTTGGTAGCTTCCACTTGGCCAGACTTTAGACTGCCAAGTGTTCCATAATCTTTTAGCCTTCTCTCAATGTTGACAAGTGTAAAATCATATTCTCCCATGATCTATAACTGATAAATAATGGTCTTAATGGTTGAATGCATGTTTTCAAGCCTTTACCCACGTTCTGAAACTGCCTAGATGGAAAGGCAGCAGTTTCGGTAGGAGTTGAGAACTTCTACTTGGAAGATTAAATCTTGCCACTTGTCCCATATCTTCCTTAGTCTTCTCCCTCATGCGTGGTCTTCTCCTTTATTTCAGACCATGATTCCACTAATTTAACCCTTGTTATCCATAACCTTCGACTGCTTCCTCAATTAGTGGTAGTTACTATATGAAGTACCACCATTTTCAACTGAAGTGTATATATTTAGCCAAGTGTCCCACGTTCTTACAATCTCTTTCTTCCATAGAATCCTTCTTCTCCTCTAATTCCATATACATATATATATGAATTATCACAGACCCACGTTTCCCCTATTTGATTTGAACTTCCCTACTTGAATCTGCTACAACATCGTGGCCTCCATCTATTTCCTGTGTCCATAACTATCAGATGAGTCAATCCATTTTCCAAAATGCTCTAAAACGCAACCTTGGTCAGCCATTCTGAACGAAAGGTTCGGTCATTCTGAAGAAAAGGTTCGGCCCTTCTGAACCAAAGGTTCGGCCCTTGATAAAAATCGTCCCAAACCCTTTCCTTCCATGGACCACGCCTCCTTCATTTTAGGCTGACCTTCATGACGTCATGGTTAGCTTCTATTCTCCTATTGATTTGACATCGTGGGTCGTGGTTGAAGCCCACTTCCTTTTTCTAAAGTAATGTTGCCGACTAAGCTGAAGTAGTTGTTTGGATTCTCCTAAAAACAAGGAAAAAATCCAGCCTCATGTTCTCTTGGTTAACTCTTGCCTTGACGTAATTGAAAACCTTTCTTTTAGGATTCTTTGAAAGCATGATCTTTTCATAAACCTTCCATAATACCAACTCTTAAAAGAATTGATCCAACGTGGTCAACACCGTGGTGAGCTCAGTAGAACTCGCCATGTGTGAAAAAACATTTGGTTGGATGAACTTTGACTTGGATAAGTGTATGAGCTTGAATATAATATAGTATTTCCATGCAATCTCTTCATTCCATATAGGAATATGTGGGCCCTTGTTTTAAAGATGGCAAGTCCTAATTGGACTTACCTCTTTCCTTTTAACAAAAATAGAAAATAACCTATATAGCAAAACTATACTGGCCCACTTATAATACTGTATAGCTTCCTATAATAATTTATAAGAATTGTGATCCAGCGTGGTAAGTTCCATTGGAACTCGCCACATGTCGCCTTTCCATTGTGCCAAAATAATGGAGTAAACACAATATGTAATATATTTTATTTTGGTTAGTAATTTAATATAAACACCCAGGCTACAAAAGAAAATTTGTTTCTCAATGAGATATATTTAAGAAAATTTGTTTCTCAATGAGATATATTTTATTATGGTTGGTAATTTAATAGAAGCACCAAAGCTTCCGAAATAAAAATAAAAATATTGAAGAGAGAACTAAGGTTAGTTTCGTGGTGAGTGATGATGGACCGCCATTGGGGGTGGGGCTGATAGTGCCACTACCAGTAATTCACCGGCTCTGATACCATATTAAATATATAAGAATATATATATTGTATTGAATTGAATATAGACAATACAACATGGTCAGGTGTAGTGTACAAAAAAACTAAAGAGTAGATAAAAGGGTAAATTTCTAATCTAACAATTATGATATGAGGTTAGCACGCATGTTGGACAAGCCTAGCTAGGTCAATCCATAACCTCACTGGTCAATTCTGCAACAATCAATTTTTTAAGTCTTCCACATTGCTTTCTAGGGCATTGTGGCTTCTATGAACAAGTCAAACCGCGTAGAGCTCCAAAATGACGTGCATTGTAGAGGGTCAACATATTCATACATTCTAAATTCTATAGCACTGTAAAGGAATTGCTTCATCTAATCCAAACCAACAGTCCAATCCAAACTAAGGGTGAGAAGAAATTAAAAGAGGTGAATTTACAGACGAAAATGTGCTTCGAGTTGAAGTGTTCCAAGTGTAACAAGACTAGCTGGAGTGGCTGTGGAAGGCATGTCCCGTCCGTCTATAGCCGGATGCCAAAAGGCCAGCATTGTCTCTGCAAGAATTGGCCAGGTGTCAAATCCAATGACAATTTAGGCTCCACGGCCGGTGGTGCTAAAGCTTCTATCCCTGTTGCATTATCCTCTAAGAAATGAGACTCTCTCTCTCTCACTAGGGCCAACTATATTGCTAGTCATGGTCTTTTATGTATTCAATTCCAAATTATATAGTTACAATTGAGTTCTCATTTTTTTTCATCCTTTCTTTTATTTTTGTTACATTGCATTTGGAAGTATGAAATCCATGCCTTTAAATTGGAATTAGACATAAGCATAAAGAGGGTCGCCAAAAAGCCAAAAAAATAAAAAATAAAAATAAAAATAAAAATACTCGTTGGTAGTAATGGCATTTTGTAAAAGAGTAATGTTTTTATTTGTGAATTACATGGTTTCATATTCAATGCCTAACATTATTTTATTTTTATTTTTTTGATATATATACACATACTACCAGCATATTTATGGGCATCTATATCTAATGTACGGTTATCTGTACTAAGTTCTTAAATCCTCTGCAGTGGTTTGCTCTCTATTATTCTCTGATTCATTCTGCTTCTTATTGCTTGTACCTTACATGTTGAAATCTGTTGGGAATTACTACAACCAATTTGTCTCAACAAGATCAATAAGACCCACAGTTTGATCCAAACTTCAAGCATAGACTTTATGAAAAGCTGGTCTTTAACTTCTTAGTATTTGGTAACATTTTTCCTCAATTTGATACAAGTTATATGATCAACCAAGCTTGTTTGATTAGTTATGAAAATTGCTACAACACGACAATGTCGATTATTTATCCTCCTTTGAGCTTCTCTTTGAGGATTTATCTGATAAAGTCCTTGGGAAAGAGCAATAAATTCTAATAGAAATAGAAAATTATGTAACCAGAAGTATCCAAAAGATTAAGCTATGTCCGGTTTTATAGAATTTGAGCTTTTGAATTGGAAAAAGTTTATATTATAGAAAATTGAACAAAAAATTTCTCCCATTCTCTTGTGAGCCGAACTAATTCCCTAAACTAACGGTACTATTAGTCCAACATGATTTTGTAGTGGACTGTGCAGCTTGGATGGATTCGGCCCAAACGACAATTTGGTGGATCTTACATTTTTTTTTTTTTTTTGTTGGGCCCACAATGCTGTTGTGCCCACAATGCTTTTGTGCCATGTCAGTTTGGGGCATTGGACACAACATGCATTTTCCTTTATCTGGTAGGTCAACTGATTCATGTTTTTTTTATTTTTTTATTTTAAAAAACTGATTCATTAGTATTGGCTAGTTTATAAGGTACAAGATTTTTAGAATGTGGGAATGCATCCTCTTCAAGAAAATGTCCCAAAAAGCATTTACAAGTATTTAATTATGCGACAGTTAAAGTGTCACATCAATAATTTAATTAACTAATGAATACGATATCGTTTAACTAAAAATGCACCTTATGATTATTTCTCATCCAACTCTCAAATTCAAGGAGTAGTTAGTTATCTTACTACAATTAATTTTCTCTCATTTAAAACCAGTCAATCCTTCTCTTTGAAAATATGATTCTTTCGTCTCTATTGGGAAACACCAGTGGTCGATTGAAAGAACAATTTCAGACACATGCCTATCATACTTGCAAGCAATTTCAAAAATCTATTGTTTTTAGTTTCAGTCAAGTTTACAAAAGCAAGATTTGTGGTTCTTACCAAAATTATTGTTGGTCTGGTGGGAGGGATATAATGCATCGACCAGTGAACACTATTAATTATTATCCCTAGATGTTGGTTTTGAGCGAGAGAAAATCAATTGTAGTAAAATAACTAACTGCTCCTTAACTTTGAGAGTTGGATAAGAAAGAACCATAAGGTGCATTTTTTGTAAAATGATATCGTATTAATTAGTTAATTAAATTGTTGATGTAACGCCTTAACAACCGTAGGATTAAATACTTGTAGATGTTTGGAGACAAATTTCCTCGGAGATGATCCATTCCCGTTAGGTTGTACCCACACTGTTACTTGATTTTGCTAATTGATTTGATCATAGCTATTTTGGTAAAAAAAATAAAAAAATAAAAAATAAAATTATTTATTTATAAGTATATCTTATTACCACAAAGGAGAATTACCATGTCAAACCCCAACGTAGAATTACCATGTCAAACCCCAATGCAGTTCAAACAGAACCTTTCGTGTACCTAAATCCAAAACCTCCTGCAAGTGTTATGTTTGTCTGAGTGATTGGATTGCCCTGTGTCCGGGAGTCCATGACCGAGCCTTGCACACATTTTTTTTTTTTTCTTTTGGGAAGTTCAAACCTTGCACACTTTCCCTCCACTTTAACCATAACTCCTAATATTCTTGTCATGACCCAAAAAAAATAAAAAAATAAAATCCAAAATCCTCTTATCCAAGAGTCATAGAAAACAAACTTTAAGGTATGCTTGCGAAGGTTTCATGGGGTTGCTAACTAGGCTTGAGCCTTGCGCGGCTAAAAAGTTATTTCTAAAAAGGTAAGGAATTACTTGGTTTGTAACTCTAAAAACATAATATAAAAATATTTTCAGAAAATTATAAAAGACAGTTATCTGAAAACATGACTTTTTATAACTGAGTTTTCAAGAAATAATTTTCAGAAAACTGAACTAAGTGAGTTTTTTTGTATAGTTTTCTATTTTACAAATTTCTAAAAAAAAATTAAAAAATTATTATCAGAATTACAAACTAAGCGAGCACTAAATTGTTTGGTGAAGTCCTTTAAGGCCTTTTAAAAAAAGTCGCCTCTCTAAAAGCCCGTTGGGCTGAAGCAATCTTTTGAGGCTTCTACAATATAACATTACTGCTCAAAAAATATCAAGCCCAATTGGTTGAAGGGCCGAACCAATGAATTTGCCTACACGAAGAATCATGAAGTTCTTCAATTCATGTTTCAAATGGTTACTCTGTTTGGTACTTTAATGTTTTTTTTTTAATGAATTTTTTGATACTTTATTGTTAATTTATACATGACAATTGCTGAGAAAGTATTATCCTCCATATCTCCCACAAGGTGCGAGTTGCTGCTAATGTGATTCTATTATATTACCGAGAAAAAAATTTATATTACTGATACTGGTGATCAGTGATGACTGGTCATTTTCTTTTGCTTAATAATATCCAGAATTATGACTGTTTTGCACTTTGATGACTTGATTAGCCCAATGGTATAATTTTTCCTTCTCTAAAGGGGAGGTGAGGGTTCGAGTCATATGGTGAACAATTTGTAAAGTTTTTGTGTGAAGCTAGATCAACAATCTCTTTGTATCTTAGCTTGCACTTTCTCTCCAACATGCTTATTAATATGAGATATAGGTTTTTGTGTTGGCAAAATTTGATATCAAAACTTGTTGATTGAGTTGTCATTTTTTTGTTGATTTTGAGTCTCGGTCTCTGCAAGCTTAATTGCAAGTGCCTCGTGCCGTAAGATGGGATGAAATACTGTCCCGAAAATTTGAGAAATAAAGCCTTACCACGGAGTTGGATCCACGAAGTTGAGCCTTGGTGTATAGTATTATTAGGCTCCACACTATCCATCAGACACTTTATAATTAGGTTGAATACGATTGCAATTGAGTTTTTGGAAATAATCGTTGGAATCTAGTAAAAGTCCGACCTAAACTACTTTTCTCCACCGGTCGCACTTGGCCAGTACATGGAGGTTATCTCAAAATTGCAATATGTCGAAGTCTAACTGGTCTCACTTTTTTGGGTCAGTTGCACTTCTTGAAATCCCTGTTCTGTACAAACTGGGAATGTCTAACGGGTCTAACTTAGCATGTCCGATTGCACTTCCCTAACTAGTTGCGAGATATCTTGTTTTAGTAACTTTTAAGTTTCCTTTTTATATCAAATAACTTTTTAAGTTTCCTTTTTTAAAAGTTTATCAACATATTTTTGGGATTCTCTTTGTTATAATATCTCTCTAAATTCCAGCCTTAGTAGTTGTTGATTGCTTCAATTGAAAAAACTTAGATTGATCTTTTACATTATTAAAGATTTTTGGGTGAGATTTTGAGAAAATTCTCCTTCTATCTTTTTTAGAGCGCACACTTAAACACAAGAATAATTTAGGGTCATATTCTTCATCTGATCAAATGGATCTTCAGAGTCTACTTTATATTACAGAGATTGACCAGAGCAACAACATTCCTTTCTAATTCTTCAATTAAGTAAAGGAAGTTTCGATCGTGCTACGAAGACAACAGAACATTCGCGACATGTTCCTGTTCTTCCACCAACCCTTCTACAAGGATTGAGCAGTAAGGCTGAAGTCGAGAGCATTTGAATGGGAAGTCGCAAAGCCAGAAGGGATCAATAACTAGTTCTTAATAGAGTAGACTAGGTGTGAGTCTAAGTCTGAGTTTGAATATATTATATTTTATTTTGAAATAGTGGATAGTTTCTCTTGAGGCTATGAAAGTTTTCGTAGTTTTCATCCCAATTAGTTGGATTTCTTCCAACAATGCTTTCCATGCTAAAACCCTGATGTCATATCTCTAACTATATTTTACTTGTTTTACTTTATCGTTCATATATGTGATTTTGAATGCTTAATTATTAATTGAGGTGGGTAAATTAACAAAACACAAAATTCAATCAAGTTGATCCTGTTAAAGATCAGAGATAGGGAGATAAACAATTGAATTGTGTAGAATTCTATATATTCAAGTATATATGAATCATGTACAATGTGAGATATAAATAGGCTTATGATCAATGGCTATACAATAATCACGACAATAATTATAGCAATAATCACTATACAACGGCTATAATATAATATAATATAATTACGTTAACATCCCCCCTCAAACTCAAGGTGGTAGAGCAAAAACCAACTTGAGTTTGGAGACTAATTCTCAAAATTTGCCTCGTGGATGAGCTTTGGTAAGAATGTCAGCGGTCTGATCAGCAGAAGTTACAGAATGAAGACGTATAATGGCCCGAGAAACATGTTGATGCACAATATAACAATCAATTTCAATATGTTTGGTGCGTTCATGGAAGACATCATTATGAGCAATGTAAATAGCACTCTGATTATCACAATGGAGAACAGTGTCGGTGGAATGAGAAACACTCATATTTTTTAAGAGCCATCGAAGCCAAATAAGTTCTTGAGTGGAATCAGTAAGGACACGGTATTCGGCCTCTATACTGGACCTAGAGACGATGGATTATTTTTTGCTTCGCCAAGAAATAAGAGAGTTCCCAAAGAAGAAGCAGTAACCAGTAGTAGAATGTCAGTCAATCGGATCACCTACCCAATCAGCATCAGAGTAGGCACGTAGCTCAAGTGAAGAATGAGAAGAAATGTGAAGTCCATGAAACATAGTCCCTTTAATGTATTGAATGATGCGTAGTACAACAGTATAATGAATAGACCGAGGTGCAGATAAGAACTAATTGACAAGATGCACAACATAAGCGATGTCAGGTCAAGTAATAATAAGATATACCAAACTGCCAACCACCTATCGATACAATATAGCATCACTGAGGAGTGTACCATTTAGAGGAGTAAGCTTGACATTAGTCTCAAGTGGACTGAGAGTTGTTTTGCAGTCTATGAGTCCAACATGAGCAAGAATGTCAGATGACTACTTGGCTTGGGAGAGATAATAACCATCCGAATTAAATGGAATCTCCAATCCGAGTAAATAACTGAGGCACCCAAGATCCTTCATATCAAATTGAGGACTAAGAAAATTTTTGAGTGCAGCAATACCTGCAAGATCATTTTCAGTGATTATCATGTCATTAATATAAAGTAAAAGAAGAGTAATACCAGAGTCAGTCTTGCGGATAAAAAGACTAGAATCATATGAGCTTGAAGTAAATCTAAAATCTTCAATTGTAGAACTGAATTTTGCAAACCAAGCCCTTGGAGCTTGTTTAATACCATACAGTGCTCAACGGAGTTTATAGACTTGGTGTGAAGAATGGTCATATCCTTGAAGAGGTTTCATATATACTTCTTCAGTGAGATCACCATTGAGAAAGACATTTTTCACTTCTATTTGAAACAATGTCCACTTGTAGGTTGCTGTAACAGCCAATAGGCTCCGAACAGAAGTAAGTCGAGCAACTGGGTCAAATAATTCCTAGTAGTCAATGCCATATTCTGAGGTAAAGCCCTTTGTAAATAGACGAACTTTGTATCGTTCAACTGAACCATCAGAATGAGTTTGATTTTGTAAACCCATTTACAGCCAACAATAGTTTTATCAGAAGGAAGATCAACCATGTCCCATGTGTAATACCCCTAATTTTAAAAGGATAGTTTCGGTATTTTATTAATTGTTTAATTGTGTTTTTAATTTTTTATTTGATTTCTTGGCTATTTGTTTAATTGTTTATATGAAATAATCGATTATGTGTTTATTTGAAATACTTGTTTAGTTAAATTATGTGTTAGTTAATGTGTATTTGTGTTCTTAAATGTTAGGTGTTTTCTTGTAATAAAATGGTTAGGAATTAAATGTCTTACATAGTTGTTTTATTTTATTTTATTTTATTTTAATAATTATGAATAGTAGTTATGGGCAACCAATGGGGTTCCATGGATTACTTGGATAAGGGATTTAATGGGTACGGATAATTACCCATGGATAGTGTGTGTGTGTATATATATAAATATTTAAGGAAAGTCCTTTGGTGAAAATCTAATATACTTATTTTACATAGATTATACGTAACATATATTTTAGTTACCTTTTTAGTTTTTTTATTTTATTTTATTTTATTTTTCTTTATTAATTGGATGTGGATTGGGAAAAGGAATAGGGTTAATATGTAGCCTATAAATATATTACTATATGGTTGGAAAAATGGGCTAGAAATATATCACGTATATTTTAGAGAGAGAATGAAGGAGGAAGAAGAAGAAGGAGGCTATGGTTTTTATTGAATCCCTAAAGGCAAGTTCTTGTTTTACACTTCTCCTTTGATTTATAAAATTTTTATCATTAGTTTAATCTTAAGATTATTTAAAGAACCATTAAAACTGGAATTTATAATTTAATTGATCTAGAACGTATATTTTATAAATTATATTTTTATTATTGTTCTTATGTATAAATTAATAAATTCATGATTTGATTTGATTACTTTATGATTTGCTACATGTTTTACATGATGTATTTTTATATTTGTATATTGATGGAACCTAGAAACATGCCTTAGAATCCTTAAACTATAAATATTTGGGTTCACAGTAGAATCCTGGATTGAATCGCGTAAACAAGATTTGAGTCGACATACAGTGCTTGAGCCTTGGGGACCAAGATTGAGCCATGAATGAAAAGCTCGCAATTGGATGTAAAGATCGAGCCTGAACTAAGATGCTCAAGCCTGAAGCATGGTGCTTGAGTAATTAGGACAAAAGCTCGAGCTTTACCTGGAGAAGTTTCGGAAACAGTGTTGTATTATTTTTTATTGACTTTGAGGAGTCCTAAACATCAAATAAGGATTAGCAATGAGTTTAAATAAATTTTAAACAAATTTAAATATATCAATGCATGCTATTTAATTCTTTGAGGAATAAATGGATTTAGTTTTTGGTTTGTTATAACCATTAAGATTAAATGCATAACATGAATGGTATATAGAGAATGCTTACATGATTGTATAATAAAATATCAGTCTGTTTAAGATTCAATATATATAGGATTTGTGATGTAGGAAGCTTAAATAATTTTATAAGTCATTCCTACTTTGTGATAACATGATATCATATTATTATGTTTATTCCGGATTATTTGATGTACTCCTTTAATTATTACATCAACTGTTGGATTGTGTGGATATAGTGCACCAGTATGGGATGGTGGCACTCTAGGGATTGATTAACTTATCAGTTAAGTCCTATCTATTTTATAAGGGAACGGATTAACTAAAATGTTAAGTCCTACTTATATTTGTGTCAAGTCAACTAAACAAGTTGGATGATACATAGTGGATTAATTTAGATTGGATATATATATATATAGACATATGCTATGATATGAGCTTGAGTCTCAGAATTAGTGGATAGGGTGCGTATATTGCCAGGGATGTGTTGGTAGATATAGTGTGGTTGTGTGCCCAGGTAGGTCTAGGTACTTATGCCCACTTTATGTGCATTTTTGTATGTTGCCTGCTATTCAGGTTAAGGCAGCACAATAGTCTAGTGAGGTTCCTTTAATGTGTATATGTATGTATGGACTATATAGTTATTGCATGGGTTAACTATAGATATATAGTTTCTCCGGTCTTTGTTTGGGTTGTCGTAGAAAGAACTTGTTCATGGACCTGACCTACTATTATTTTTCAGGTACTCGTCAATTCCAGACATAGAGTTTGTTCGTGCTGAGTAGAGACAGTCCACATCATTCTTCAAGTTCTACGTATGACTCTCTTTATGTTTTAGTTTCAAATTATGGTTATTTTTAGTTGTTTCAGTTTGAATATCTTTAGGGGTCCACTAGATGGATTCCCAAGTTGTAATGATGATTTAAGGTTTTGGACAATTCATTTGGAGGATTTATTATTTAGTTTTCTTTTTTGCTATTTTATTTATTATTAGTTAGTTCTTTTGTATTCTGTGTTCATTTACATACTTAATTGTTTGGTATCCCTCGGATTTGTGCTCAGACTTGATCACCCGTGACTAAAGAATCGAGGGGTATCACATTTGGTATCAGAGCACTCTGAGTTCAAGTGTCTCTAGGGATATATTGTTTTAAGACTTCTGCATAGCGTATTCTCTTATGTAGAACTTAAGTTTAGGATTCGTTGTATTCCTTTATGGTTCGTTTAAAATCGTGCTGATGTCTGTCTTTCTATATTAACAGAATGGTTAACGCTGGAACCAGATGAAACAATAGGCAACGAAAAGAAGTGGCACGTAGGCAGTAAGATCTCCTACAGCGTCAACTAATGGAGGAAGAGTAGCAATTGCCTAGATTTTAAGACGATGGTGGTCAGTTACATGAAGAACAGGAGGAAGTTCAGCAAACTCAGGATCAGGGAAGAGATCCAAAGTATCCTCCTTATCTCAATGACCTCATTGTTCGGGCTATAGAAGAAAGAGTAACAACTACACTTCAGAATCAGCCACAGGTTCAATAGGCACCTATACCAGCACTAGTGGTTCAGACTGATCCTTGGGAAAAGGTTAGGAGTTCTTTCACAAAGGGGAGCCCACCCGAGTTTATAGGTTCCACCGATGCGAAAGCAGCTCACTAGTGGAAGAAGGATATCGAGCAACATTTTCACATAGTTCAGTGCACAGAGGTTCAGAAGCAGATGTTTGCTACCTTTAAGCTTGTCGGAGATGCACTCCAGTGGTGGGAATCAGTTACCACTACAAAAGAGAGGACTTCATTGACCTATAAGCAGTTCAGTACTCGCTTCAACGAGAAGTACTTTCCACATGCAGTTAGGACAGCTATGAAGATAGAGTTCCTTAATCTAGAGTAGGGGAACATGACAGTGGTAGAGTATGAGCAACAGTTCACGCACTTAGCTCTTTTTGCTCCAGATAATGTGGATATAGAGGGGAAGAAACGTTATAGTTTCGTTAAGGGACTTATGTGGTCTATTAAGAGATCTATTACAAGTAGTCTGGCCTATACTACTTATGCTCATGTGGTAGATGCTGCTATACAGCAATATCAGTTGACTGTAGACTTTAGACATGCTAGGGGTTAGAAGTGGGGTGACAAAGACTCTGCTAATTAGCCAGTTGAGAAATAGAATAGCAATGGACATCAATAAAATGATAAGGGCAAACTCCAGGGACAACAATCTTGGAAGAAACACAAGGGTAGTTCAGATGCTCACAGAAATGGGGCACTTATTCAGAGGTAGCAGAATGGGGGACCAAAGGTAGGACAGGGTCAGCCATAGGCTAACCAACAGAGGAGGAAATTTGGCACTTTCAGGAGAGTTGCTACACTTATGGAGAGTTTGGTCATACTTCCAAGCAATGTCCTAAAACAGGAAACGGACAAGGACAGCATGTGCAGCAGGGACAGAGGGCACCATTACCTTTACCCGCTCCACAGATTCCACAGATTCAGGGACAGACATATCCGGCTTCACCAGCACCGCCACAGCCTCAGTGACAGGCACTATAACAGTTGCATTATAGCAGGGTGTATAACCCCATGCCACAGGATGTTTAAGCGCCTCAGGCTGTTGAGGGTATATTTCCTATTCATGGTAGATCTGGTCATGCTTTATTTGACACAGGTGCGACACATTCATTCGTGTCTAGTACTTTTGTTGCATTATCCGGGATGACGATGCGAGTATGCGATAGACCTCGTGGTATTTCTACACCTATGGGCGATACGACTATTTTACATGAGAGTGATGGGCCTGTGACACTAGATATTGGTAGACTTCGATTTCTAACCAATCTATTGGTCTTGGACATGCACACTTATGATGTGATACTCGGGATGGATTGGTTATCTCATTACCATGCCCAAGTTAGTTGTTATGATAGGTCTATTATTTTCACTATACCTGGTCATGATATGTGTTGTTGCTATGCCACATTCTAACAAGGTTTCTAGCACTTATTTGTTTCATATGGAGGAAGAGACCGAGGAGGAGATTACTGTGTCACTAGATAGCATACCAATTGTACAGGAATTTTCAGATGTTTTTCAAAAGATTCCAGGGTTACCACCTAGTCGAGAGATAGACTTTGTTATTGATTTAGCTCCAGGCACTACGCTTATTGGTAGGGCCCCATACAGGATGGCACCAGTGGAGATGCGTGAATTGAGAGATAAGATTCAGTAATTACTCAGTCAGGGTTTCATTCGTCAGAGTACTTCACCTTAGGTAGTGCTAGTTTTGTTTGTGAAGAATAAAGATGGTTCACTTCGCCTGTGTATAGATTACAGGGAGTTGAATAAGGTTACTATTCGTAACAAGTATCTTTTGCCCAAGATCGATGATCTTTTTGATCAGCTGAAGGGAGCTACATACTTCTCTAAGATTGATTTGCGTTCTAGATATCATCAACTTCGGGTCAGGGAGCAGGATGTTCCTAAGACAGCGTTTCTCACTAGATATGGTTCTTATAAGTTCGTGTCATGCCTTTCGGGTTGACTAACGTACCAGCAGTCTTCATGGATCTAATGAACAGAGTCTTCAGGGCTTACTTAGATCAAGTTGTCATCATGTTCGTTGATGATATTTTGGTCTATTCTAAGACAGAGGACGATCATGCTAGATATCTTTGTACAGTGTTGCAGACACTTCGTGAACACCAGTTATATGCCAAATTCGAGAAGTATAAATTTTGGCAGTGAGAAGTGAAGTTTATCGGTCATGTAGTGTCAGAAAAGGGGATAGCGGTGGATCCGACCAAGGTTTCAGCAGTGGTAGAATGGGGACAACCTACCTCACCTACAGATATTCAGAGTTTTCTGGGAGTGGCAGGATACTATCGTCAATTCATTTAGGGATTCTCGAAGATAACGGGACCATTCACTCATTTGACTAAGAAGGGTGCACGGTTCGTATGAGATAAACACTGTCAGAAGGCTTTTGATGAGCTAAAAAATAAGTTGACTTCTGCACCGGTTCTGTCTACTCCACACAGAGGGATAGAGTACCTTGTTTACACAGATGCTTCTTTGTAAGGTCTTGGGTGTGTTTTGATGCAGGAGAAGTGACCAATTTCGTATGAATCTTCTAAGCTTAAGCCTCATGAGCTTAATTATCCAACACATGATTTGGAGTTGCCAGCTATGGTCTTTGCCTCACGTATTTGGAGAATCTTTTAGATTATTTAGTGATCACAAGAGTCTGTAGTATTTGTTCATACTGCGGGAGCTGAATATGAGATAGCGCAGATGGTTAGAGTTTGTGAAAGATTATAATTTCTCTATATAGTACCATCCAGGGAAAGCGAATATGGTGGCAGATGCACTCAGTCGCCGACCTTCTGGGAGTCTTTTTGCACTATTCGCTACTAAATGGAATGCTTTGTAGACCGTTGATGAGTCGTCTGATGCTTTTATGGCATACATGGTAGTTACACCTTTGATCATTCATAAGGTATTGAAGGCACAACCCACAGATCAGCCGTGGATTGATAAAGTTACAGAGAAAGCTTCTGGGGATGTTCCATTCTATCACGTTGTGACTGATGGAGGCTTGAGGTACAAGGGGCATTTAGTAGCACCCACTGCTGATGATTTGAGGAAGGACGTGATAACTGAAACTCACTGTTCTGAGCTTTCTGTTCATCTAGGAGGAGATAACATGTATCAGGATATGAAGAGGTAGTTTTGGCGGGCAGGTATAAAGAAGGACATTGCTATTTTTGTCTCTAAATGTAGTATTTATCAAATGGTCAAGATTGATCATCAACGGCTGCCAGATTCTCTACAACCACTACCTATATTAGAGTGGAAATAGGAGAGTATTTCTATGAATTTTGTTGAGAGATTGCCTAATTCATTTAAGGATCACAATTCCATTTGGGTTATCATTGATAGGTTGACCAAATTAGCTCATCTCTTGCCTATTCGCACATATTACACTTTAGAACATTTGGCGAGACTTTACATAACAGAAAAATTGTGAAATTGCATGGCATACCATTATCTATTATATTGGATAGGGATTCGAGCTTTGTATCGGGATTCTGGAAGAGTTTTCAGTAGGCTTTGGGTACCGAATTACATCTTAGTACTGCTTACCATCCTCAGACTGATGCATAGACTGAGAAGGTTAATCAGATCATGGAGGATATGCTTCGTTCTTGTGTCCTTGACTTTAAGGGTCATTGGGAGGACTATTTGCCACTTGTGGAGTTTGCATATAACAATAGTTTTTAGAAGACTATTAGTATGGCACCGTTTGAGGCTTTATATGGCCGACCTTGTAGATCTCCTGTTTGTTGGATGGAGGTTCGTGAGAGCAGATTTTTGGGTTCTGAGTTCATTAAGGATACCTCTGAAAAGATTGCTTTTATTAAGGATTATATGCGCACTGCCCAGAGTAGGCAAAAGAGTTATGCATATCGTCGTACTCGTGCATTGGAGTTTCAAGTGGGAGATCAGGTTTTACTCAAACTATCTCCTATGAAAGGAGTAATGCGCTTTGGGAAGAAAAGAAAGTTGTCACCACATTTTGTCGATCCTATTACAGATCTAAGTAGAGCGGTGGCTTATCGCTTAGCACTTCCGGACCATTTAGATCGTGTCCATAATGTGTTCCATGTTTTCATGTTGCGAAAATTTCTTCGCGATGAAGATCGTTATCAGCATATTGATGTTGGTGAGATTGAGTTACAGCCGGATGTAACCTATGTGGAACCACCATGTCGCATTGTCAACCATAGGGATCAAATTCTTCATAATAAGGTCATCCCTTTGGTACGTGTCTAATGGAGTCATCACAATGAGGCTGAATCTACTTAGGAACAGGAGGATGTCATTCGCTCAACTTTTCCAGACATAATGGATGAAGGTAAGGGCGAATTCTGATAACGGAATTCCTTTTGTTAGGGGGGAAGAATGTAATACTCCTAATTTTAAAAGGATAGTTTCAGTATTTTATTAATGGTTTAATTGTGTTTTTAATTCTTTATTTGATTTCTTGGCTATTTGTTTAATTATTTATATGAATTAATGGATTATGTGTTTATTTGAAATACTTGTTTAGTTGAATTATGTATTAGTTAATGTGTATTTGTATTCTTAAATATTAGGTGTTTTCTTGTAATAAAATGGTTAAGAATTAAATGTCTTAAATGGTTGTTTTATTTTATTTTATTTTATTTCATTTTAATTTTAATGATTATAGATAGTAGTCACGGGGTAACCAATTGGGTTCCATGGATTACTTGGATAAGAGGTTTAATGGATACGGATAATTACCCATGGATAGTGTATATGTATATATATATATATTTATTTATTTATGTAAGGCAAGTCCTTTGGTGATAATCTAATGTATTTATTTTACATAAATAAAAATAATATACATAGATTATATGTAATATATATTTTAGTTACCTTTTTAATATTTTTTTTTAATATTTTTTTTCTTTATTAATTGGATGTGGATTGAGAAAAGGAATAGGGTTAATATGTAGTCTATAAATATATAACTATAGGGTTGGAAAAAGGGGTTCGAAATATATCACGTATATTTTAGAGAGAGAAAGAAGGAGGAAGAAGAAGAAGGAGATTAGGGTTTTTATCAAATCCCTAAAAGCAAGTTCTTGTTATACACTTCTCCTTTGATCTGTGGAATTTATATCTTTAGTTTAATCTTAGGATTATTTAAAGAACCATTAAAACTAGAATTTATAATTTAATTGATCTAGAACGTAGGTTTTATAAATTATATTTTTCATTGTTGTTCTTGTGTATAAATTGATAAATTTATGATTTAATTTGATTACATTATGATTTGTTACATGTTTTGCAAGATATATTTTCATATCTGCATATTGATAGAACCTAGAAACATGTCTTAGAATCCTTAAACAATAAGTATTTAGGTTCACAGTAGAATTCTGGGTTGAATTGCATAAACAGGGTTTGAGTCGACGATAAAGTGCTCAAGCCTTGGGGACCAAGCTCGAGCCATGGATGAAAAACTACAGCTTGTAAGCAAAAGCTCGAGCAATTGGATGGAAAGATCGAGCCTGTAAGGAAAACCTCGAGCAATTAGATGTAAAGATTGAGCCTAAAGTAGGATGCTTGAGCCTGAAGCAGGGTGCTCAAGCAATTGGGACAAAAGCTTGAGCCTTACATGGAGAAGTTTCGGAAACAGTGTTGTATTATTTTTTATTAAATTTGAGGAATCTTTAACATCAAATAAGGACTAGGAATGAGTTTAAATAAATTTTAAATAAACTTAAATATATCAATGCATGCTATTTAATTCTTTGAAGAATAAATGGATTTAGTCTTTGGTTTGTTCTAACCATTAAGATTAAATGTATAGCATGAATGGTATATGAACAATGCTCATGTGATTGTATAATAAAATATCAGTCTATTTAAGATTCAGTATGTGTAAGATTTGTGATGTAGGAAGCTTAAATAATTTTATAAGTTACTCTTTTTTTATGTTAACATGATATCATATTATTAATTTTATTCTGGATTATTTGATGTACTCCTTTAATTATTACATCAACTGTTGGATTCTGTGGATATAGTGCACCAGTATGGGATGGTGGCACTCTAGGGATGGATTAACTTATCAGTTAAGTCCTACCTATTTTATTAGGGAACAGATAAACTAAAATGTTAAGTCCTACTTATATTTGTGTCAGGTCAACTAAACAAGTTGGATGATACATAGTGGATTAATTTAGATTGGATATATATATATATATATATATATATATATATATATATATATATATATATATAAACATATGCCATGATATGAGCTTAATCTCAGGATCAGTGGATTGGGTGCGTATATTGCCAGGGATGTGTAGCTAGATATAGTGTGGTTGTGTGCCCTGGTAGGTCTAGATACTCATGCCCACTTTATGTGCATTTTTGCATGTTGCCTTCTATTCAGGTTGAGGCAGCCTATAGTTTAGTGAGGTTCCTTTAGTGTGTATATGTATATATGGAATATATAGTTATTGCATGAGTTTGCTATAGATATATAGTTTCTCCGGTCTCTGCTTGGGTTGTCGTAGAAAGAACTTGTTTGTAGGCCTGACGCATTATTATTTTTCAGGGGCTTGTCAATTCCAGACATAGAGTTTGTTCGTGCTGAGAAAAGACAGTCCATATTATTCTTCCGATTCTACGTAGGACTCACTTTATGTTTTAGTTTCAGATTATGGTTATTTTGAATAGTTTCAGTTGGAATATCATTAAGGGTCCACTAGATGGATTCCCGAGTTATAATGATAATTTAAGGTTTTGGATAATTCATTTGGAGGATTTATCATTTAGTTTTTTTTTCTGCTATTGTATTTATTCTTAGTTATTTCTTTTGTATTATGTGTTCATTTACATACTTAATTATTTGGTATCCCTCGGGTCTATGCTCGGACTTAATCACCTGTGGCTCTAGAATCGAGAGATATCATTGTTGTTATCAGAGCACTCCGGATTCAAGTGTCTCGAGGGATCTATTGCTTTAAGACTTCCGCGTAGCGTATTCTCTTGTGTAGAGCTTAAGTTTAAGATTCGTTGTATTTCTTTACGGTTCGTTTAAAATTGTGCGGATGTCTGTCTTTCTATGTTAACAAATTGGTTAATGCTAGAACCAGACGAAACAATAGGCAGTGAAGGGAAGTGGCACGTAGGCAGCAAGATCTCCTGTAGCGCCAGCCAATGGAGGAAGAGCAGAAATTGCCTGGATTTCAGGACGATGGTAGTTAATTGCATGAAGAGTGGGAGGAAGTTCAGTAGACTCAAGATTAGGGAAGAGATCTAGAGTATCCTTCTCATCTCAATGACCTCATTGCTCGGGCTATAGAAGCAGGAGTAACAGCTGCACTTCGGAATAAGCCACAGGTTCAACAGGCACCTATATCAACACCAATGGTTCAGACTGATCCTTGAGAAAAGGCTAGGATTTCTTTCACAAAGGGGAGCCCACCTGAGTTTACAGGTTCCACCGATGCGAAAGCAGCTCTCCAGTGAAAGAAAGCTATCGAGCGACATCTTCGCATGGTTTAGTGCATAGAGGTTCAAAAATAGATGTTTGCTACCTTTAAGCTTGTCGGAGATACACTCCAATGGTAGGAATCAGTTACCACCATGGAGGAGAGAACTTCATTGATTTATAAGTAGTTCAGTAATCGTTTCAACGAGAAGTACTTTCCATATGCAGTTAGGACAACTATGAAGACATAGTTCCTTAATCTAGAGCAAGGGAACATGATAGTGGCAGAGTATGAGCAGCAGTTCACGTGCTTATCTCTTTTTGCTCCAAATGAGGTGGATATAGAGGAGAAGAAACGTAATAGTTTCGTTAAGGAACTTATGTGGTCTATTAAGAGATCTATTACAGGTAGTCCGGCCTACACTACTTATGCTCAAGTGGTAGATGCTGCTCTACAACAGTATTAGTTAACTGTGGATTTCAGATAGGCTATGGGTGAGAAGCAGGGTGACAAAGACTCTGCTAATTAGTTAGCTGAGAAAAGGAACGACAATGGACAACAACACAATGATAAGGGCAAATTCCAGGGACATCAATATAGTAAGAAACACAAGGGTGGTTCAGATGCTCACAAAAATGGGACACCTATTCAGAGGTAGCAGAATGGGGGACCACAGGCAGGACAGGTCAGCCACAGGCTAACCAACAAAGGAGGAAAATTGGCACTTTCCAGGGGAGTTGCTATACTTGTGGAGAGTTTGGTCATACTTCCAAGCAATGTCCTAAAGCAGGTCAGGGACAAGGACAGCATGTACAATAGGAACAGAGGGCACCATTACCTTTACCCGCTCCATAAATTCCACGGATTCAGGGACAGACGTATCCGACTTTACCAGCACCGCCACAGCCTCAGGGATAGGCACTGCAGCAGTTACATTATGGTAGGGTGTATAACCCCATACCATAGGATGTTTAGGTGCCTCAGGTTGTTGAGGGTATGTTTCATATTCATGGTAGATCTAGTCATGTTTTATTTGACATAGGTGCTTCCCCTTTATTTCTTGTCTAGTACTTTTGTTGCATTATCCGGGATGACAACGCGAGTGTGCGATAGACCTCATGGTATTTCTATACCTATAGGCGATACAGTTATTTTATATGAGAGTAATGGGCCTGTGATACTAGATATTGGTAGACTTCGATTTATAACCAATCTAGTAGTCCTGGACATACACACTTAGGATGTGATACTCGAGATGGATTGGTTATCTCATTACCATGCCCAAGTTAATTGTTATGATAGGTCTATAATTTTTACTATACCTGGTTATGATATGTATGTTGTTGCTATGCCATATTCTAACGGGGTTTCTAATACTTATTTATTTCATATGGAGGAAGAGACTGGGGAGGAGATTACTGTGTCACTGGATAGCATACCAGTTGTACATGAATTTTCAGATGTTTTTCAAGAGATTCCAGGGTTGTCACTTAATCGAGAGATAGACTTTGTTATTGATTTTGCTCCAAGTACTATGCCTATTGCTAGGGCACCATACAGGATGGCACCACTGGAGATGCATAAACTGAGAGATCAAATTCAGTAATTGCTTAGTCAGGGTTTTATTCATCGGAGTACTTCACCTGGGGAGTGCTAGTTTTGTTTGTGAAGAAGAATGATGGTTCACTTCGCCTGTGTATAGATTACAGGGAGTTGAATAAGGTTGCTATTTGTAACAAGTATCCTTTGCCTAGGATAGATGATTATTTTGATCAACTGAAGGGAGCTACATATTGATCTGTGTTCTAGCTATCATCAACTTCGGGTTAGGGAGCAGGATATTCCTAGGATAGCATTTCTCTCTAGATATGGTTCTTATGAGTTTCGTGTCATGCCTTTCGGATTGAATAATGCACCAACAGTCTTCATAGATCTAATGAATAGAGTCTTCAGGGCTTAGATCAGTTTGTCATCGTGCTCATTGATGATATTTTGTTCTATTCTAAGACAGAGGATGATCATATTAGACATCTTCGCACAGTGTTGTAGACGCTTCGTAAACACCAGTTATATGCCAAATTCGAGAAGTGTGAATTTTAGCAGCAAGAAGTGAAGTTTCTGGGTCATGTAATGTCAGAGAAGGGGATAACGGTGGATTCGGCCAAGATTTCAGCAATGGTGGAGTGGGGATAACCTACCTCGCCTATAGAGATTCGGAGTTTTATGGGACTGGCAGGATACTATCTTCTATTCATTTAAGGGTTCTCGAAGATAGCGGGACCACTCACTCATTTGACTAAGAAGAGTGTATAGTTCGTATGGGATGAACATTGTTAGAAAGTGTTTGATGCGCTAAAGAATAAGTTGACTTCAACACCGGTTCTGTCTACTCCACAGAGCAGGATAGAGTACCTTGTCTACACAGATGTTCTTTGCAATTTCTTGGGTGTGTTTTGATATAGGAGGAGCAACTAATTTCGTTTGGATCTCGTAAGCTTAAACCTCATGAGCTTAATTATCCAACACATGATTTGGAGTTGGTAGCTGTGATCTTTGCCATACGTATTTGGAGGCATTATCTATTAGGAGAATCTTTCAAATTATTTAGTGATCACAAGAGTCTGCAGTATTTGTTCACTAAGCGGGGGCTAAATATGAGACAGCGCAGATGGTTAGAGTTTGTGAAAGACTACCATTTCTCTATACAGTACCATCCAAGGAAAGCGAATGTGGTGGCAGATGCACTCAGTCGCCGACCTTCTGAGAGTCTTTCTGCATTGGTCGCTACTGAATGGAATGCTTTAAAGACCGTTGATGAGTTATCTGATGCTTTTATGGCATGCATCGTAGTTACACCTTCAATCATTCGTAAGGTATTAAAGGCACAACTCACAAATCAGCCGTGCATTGATAAGGTTGTAGAGATAGCTTCTGAGGATGTTCCATTCTATCACGTTGGGACTGATAGAGGCTTGAGGTATAAGGGGCATTTAGTAGTACCCTCTGCTGACAATTTGAGGAAAGACATGATGATTAAGACTCACTGTTCTGAGTTTTCTGTTCATCTAGGAGAAGACAAAATGTATCAAGATATGAAGAGGCAGTTTTGGTGGGCAGGTATGAAGAAGGACATTGTTATTTTTATCTCTCAGTGTAGTACTTGTCAGATGGTCAAGATTGATTATCAACAGCTGCCAGGTTCTCTACAACCACTACCTATACTAGAGTGGAAATAGGAGAGCATTTCTATTGATTTTATTAAGGGATTGCCTAATTCATTTAAGGATCATAATTTCATTTGGGTCCTCGTTGATAGGTTGACCAAATTAGCTCATTTCTTGCCTATTCGCACTGATTACACTTCAGAGCAGTTGGCGAGACTTTACATAACAGAGATTGTAAAGTTGCATGGCATACCGTTATCTATTATATTGGATAGGGATTCGAGCTTTGTATTGAGATTTTGGAAGAGTTTTCAGCAGGCTTTGGGTACCGAATTATATCTTAGTACTATTTACCATCCTCAGACTGATGCACAGACTAAGAGGGTTAATCAGATTATGGAGGATATGCTTTGTTCTTGTGTCATTGACTTGAAGGGTCATTGGGAGGACTATTTAGCACTTGTGGAATTTGCATATAACAATAGCTTTCAAAAGACTATTGGTATGGCACCGTTTGTGGCTTTATATGGTCAACCTTGTAGATCTCCTGTTTATTGGATGGAGGTTGGTGAGAGCAGATTTTTGGGTCCTGAGTTCAGTAAGGATACCTCTAAAAAGATTGTTCTTATTAGGATCGTATGCACACTACCCAGAGTAAGCAGAAGAGTTATACAGATCATCGTACTCGTGCATTGGAGTTTCAGGTGGGAGATCAGGTTTTACTGAAAGTGTCTCCTATGAAAGGAGTAATGCGCATTGGGAAGAAAAGTAAGTTGTCACCACATTTGATCGGTCCTTTAATGATTACGGATCGAATTGGAGTGGTGGCTTATCGCTTAGCACTTCCGGACCATTTAGATCGTGTCCACAATGTGTTCTATGTTTCCATGTTACAAAAATTTCTTTGCGATGAAGATTGTTATCAGCATATTGATGTTGGTGAGATTGAGTTGCACTCGGATGCAACCTATGTAGAACCACCATGTCGTATTGTTGACCGTAGGGATCTGATTCTTCGTAATAAGGTCATCCCTTTGGTACGTGTCAGTGGAGTATTCACAATGAGGCTGAATCTACTTGGGAACGGGAGGATGTCGTTCGCTTAACTTTCTAGACATAATAGATGAAGGTAAGGGCGAATTCCGATGACGGAATTCCTTTTGTTAAGAGGGAAGAATGTAATACCCCTAATTTTAAAAGGATAGTTTCAGTATTTTATTAATGGTTTAATTGTGTTTTTAATTCTTTATTTGATTTCTTGGCTATTTGTTTAATTGTTTATATGAATTAATGGATTATGTGTTTAGTTGAAATACTTGTTTAGTTGAATTATGTGTTAGTTAATGTGTATTTGTGTTCTTAAATGTTAGGTGTTTTCTTGTAATAAAATGGTTAGCAATTAAATGTCTTAAATGGTTGTTTTATTTAATTTTATTTTTCTTTATTAATTGGATGTGGATTGGGAAAAGGAATAGGGTTAATATGTAGCCTATAAATTAATAACTATAGGGTTGAAAAAAGGGGCTAGAAATATATCACGTATATTTTAGAGAGAGAGAGAGAGAGAAAGAAGGAAGAAAAAAGAAGAGGAAGAAGAAGAAGGTGGATAGGGTTTTTATCAAATCCCTAAAGGCGAGTTCTTGTTCTACACTTCTCTTTTGATTTGTGGAATTTATATCTTTAGTTTAATCTTAGGATTATTTAAAAAAAACCATTAAAACTGAAATTTATAATTTAATTGATCTAAAACGTAGGTTTTACAAATTATATTTTTCATTGTTGTTCTTGTGTATAAATTGACAAATTCATGATTTGATTTGATTACTTTATGATTTGTTACATGTTTTACATGATATATATTCATATCTGTATATTAATGGAACCTAAAAATATGACTTAGAATCCTTAAACAATAAATATTTGGCTTCACAGTATAATTCTAGATTGAATCGCATAAACAGGGTTTGAGTTGATGATACAGTGCTCAAGCCTTGGGGACCAAGCTAGAGCCATGGATGAAAAGCTTGAGCCTATAAGGAAAAGCTCGAGCAAGTGGATGTTGACCGGTCCTTTATAAGGGTCACGATACCAAGTCAAGCTTGAAGAGTTGTGAATTTAGGAGGTGGCCAAGTTTTACATTTATAGAAAGCCACTACTACCTTTCTCTATATAAAATATAGATAGGGCGAGTAGGGATCGTCCCAAGGGATTTGATGGTGTATCGAATTGTGAAACTATGGTAATTAGGGTTAGTAGGTCGAGTGATCACACAATTGATTGGTTGGTTGATTAAGCTAAATTGAATTCAACTAAATAAAATAATATGAAGTAAACAAGAGAGAGAGAGGTCTTGGGGTGTAGAGATCACCACCAAGCAATACTTTTCTATACTACTAACAAGTGATCAATTAAGGGTAATGGATGTGTTGCAACATGATAAGGGTGTGTGTGCATTAGGTTGATTCAATTGGCAAGGATGACAAATTAAGCAAGTATTGTCTAAACATCATGTGAAGAGCACAATATATCTAAACAATAGAGCATATATTGTCTAGACAACATGGGGATAGCACAATAGATCAAAACAAGTCATTAATCCTTCATTAAGCTCACAATCCACATACAACACAATATTAGAGGAATATGCCATTTGGACTCACAAGCATGGAATATCAAACATCAAGAGTATATTATCCTTCCATCTAACATTACACTACCACTACACTAAATCTACACTACTAGCATGAAAATAAAGCTATCTAGGCTAAGGAAGAGGCACAAACCATCAAGAATAGGCATAAACCATCAAATGAACCAAAATAGCATTCATTAAGCATATCATCTTGATAATCTCTAGATCTATAGCATCAATACACATAGACATGCATCAAAAACACTAAATCTAGGGATAAGCACATGATTATCCTACTCTAGCATACATAGACATATGGATAGAATAGAATAGTCAATTGGAAGCATTAAACCATACAAACCATGAAATAATCAAGATTTATATATACATGAATATCAAGATGTATCATACAACACTAATCCCTCAATAATACACAAGATTAGAGTTTAGAAAGCATGCTTGGGGCTAACTCTAGCCCCAAGAGGATGTCTAGCCACTCATGGTAGTGATGATCCAACCCTCAAGGGCTAACTCCATTGCTGCTCCTTGTTAGTGAAGATCTCCTCTAATGGTTGCTCTAGCTTCCTCCCTTCTTCCTCTCCAAGAATAGCCTCCAAGATGATTTTCAATGTGTGACAAGAGACTCCCTCAAAAAGTGTATCATATTCCTTATATAGGTAGGTCAAATACACCCCATGATGAGCTGTGGTCGTGTAAGGCATATTCTCCAACGATTGGATGAAGGACGGAATAAATGAGCTGGACTTTAACTTTTTCTCGCTGGAGGAAGTTCGATCGATCGAACCTTAACTTGGATCGATTGAAAATGGGTTCGATCGATCGAACTGCATCTTGGATTGATCGAAGTGGTCTGACTCCTCCGGATAATGACAAGGCTAGGATATTTTCAAGATATTTATGGGGAAAAAGACAAAAGTGGTTGGTAGGCGTATAGCTTTGGATAAGATCAATCATTTGAATATGACAAAATAGGGTTCGATCGATCGAAGGTGATGTTCGATCGATCGAACTTGGAATTTCAGCAAAGGCCAAGGTTGGATCTATCGAGAAGTACTGTGATCGATCAATGTTCGATCGATCGAACTCTAAGTTGGATCGATCGAACTTTTCAGCTGCACAACTTGATTCCTTTTTGTTCCTTTCTTTCTCCACTTTGCTCCCTCCTTTGGTTTATCTCATGATTGCTTCAATTAAGCTCTTATTTGGCTGAGTTAGCTAAATTTTAGGATTAGTGCCTGAAAATATAAATAACACGTAATAAGTCTAAAACGGCAAACTAAGATAGATAAAGGTACTAGAATGCTTAAGCTTAACGGGTTTAAATGCGCACTTTTCAGTGCTCATCACACCCCCAAACTTAAATATTGCTAGTCCCTAGCAATGAACTAAGAAGTAAAGGAATGAAATAAACGACTATACAAGTATAAACTGGAAAGCAAGTAAAATGACAACACCATTTTCGTAGGGAACACGATTGCATTTAGCATATGCAACAAGCCTTTTAAACCCCTAGGTTACCCTTAGTGGACGAGTAAAGTCTCGTGAGGGTTTCCAGAAATGGTACCCACAAACATTAAGCTCATTCTTTCAAAAGAGGCACCAATATTGCAAACAAGCATTGGGAGAAAACTACCTCAAGTATGCAATTTTTCAACCGTTTCTAAGCAATCTCCCAAAATTTCAATATCAAGCAAGCAAGTATGGTCCTCCACATATCAAGAAAATAATCATGAAAATCGAAAACGAGTCTAGAATCCATGTGAGAGGTCCAGCATCAAGTGTGTTGCTATCTTAGCCAACTAGAGAAGTAATCACATCCTTACCCTTAAACTAGCACACAAATCTAGTACCGATCATCAAGATAAGAGAGTGGACCTTTTATTAAAGCTTTATTGTTCTAGGTGCGCTTATTCTTTTCACTCATTTTCTTCTTCTTTTTTCTTTTCTTATTTTATTTATTTTTTATTGAGGATCAAAGATGGAAATATTGTGCAATGTGTTGATCTCTTAAGCTTTCTAGAAGATTCATGTAGCGAGCTTTAGGTCAATGACTCCCAAACTAGATGGCTTTAGGGCATTAGGTGTTAAGACACCCCAACGGACTTACAAACTCAAATCAACTAGGCTACAAATTAAGACAACAACCATCTAATCATTTCCTACTTCTCACCTTTTGGGAGAAGCCCTCACTTTTATTACTTTTGCAACTTTTTCTCTCTTTTTTTTTCTTTTTTTTTTTTTAATCAATTATTAACCTAGAGTTTGGGACCTCCACCTTTCGGCGCAAGAAGTTCACTGCTTAATGAGGCAAGAATCCTGGCTACTCAATGAAAAGGGGTTATTATCCACCTTTATCAAGAATGAAAGCTTTCAATGCACTACTAGCCCAATTGGGATATAACCAATTCAATAATCAACAAAGCATGTACCCCACAAATGAATGCTAGTGTGCACCGGTGCTAGTGTAGAATCCTAGAATGAATCTCAAAACAATCACAAATTCAAGATGATGTGGACCACAAATGCAAGCATGATATCAATCTTTTGAAAAATTTACTCCTAAATGGCATCCTCAAGGCATACAAGGAGTATTGGACTCTCAAGTCAAGCAATTTTTAAATTTTAAGCAATATAGTCCTCAAAAGATCAAAATTATAGCTAGAAATGGACCAAGTATAGAAATATCCCTCAAATACACACAACATGCTCAAAATTTGAATTTTAAAGCAACACTGAAACATACACTAATACCCCCAAACTTAAACTGCACATTGTCCTCAATGTGTGAAGAGAACAAAGGAAAGAGTATACCAGTGCTTTAGACATGAATGATCGGGATAGAAGTATCCAAAGTGGGTGGCATGGCCCCCCCAAACTTGGGGTTAAACTGTGGTCCTGAAAAGTTTGCACTCGGATAAACTCATTAGATAACAAGATAGGATAATCAGTGCACAGTGGACATGCAAGTGTAAAATGGGATAAATAGAGAATAGAGAGAGAGGTGTAAGAGTGGTCCTGAAAAATTGGGCAGCACTCTTTCATTGAAGTCACTGTGGTGTACCTGATGGAGTCAAACATACAAATATGAGATACTAAGAGACATCCAGAATCAAAAAGTAATATATAGAGAATATAAAGTGCAGGTACATCAATAAAATATTAAAGCCGACAGACCAGCCACAAAGTATAATACAGTAATAGTGACAGTATAATACAGATCCAGAATAAAAGAAATGAAAGCATAGAACAACTGGAAGTGGAGTCTCAGGAGGCTTGATCGTGAAGATCTACAGTGGCTGGAGGTGCAGGTGCGGGTGCAGGTGCAGGGAGTCGGCTGGAGAGATTGGCAAAGCAAGCCATGACATCCGCCCTGAAAGAGGTGAACTCAGCTCGGTGGGCAGTGATGTCGGCTCGCATGGCTGCTACGTCATCCTCCAGTGTCTGCAAGCGTACTCCGAATCTGGGAGTGGGAACTGGAGACTCAGGCAGAGATACCTCTGAAGAAGACTCCCGAACTCGCTCCTAAGCAGCGGCTCGATCACTGGTATCATCAGCATACTCCTCCGCAGGTCGCTCCAGGTCAATGTCCATGCGATCGGCAGCCGGACCGACTGGTGCGTCGTCCGCTGCGATATCTGCTGCTGCTGGAGGTACCGGCTGTGCCTGGGCTGCCTCCTCCTCCTCTAGTTCAGCTGCTGCCTCTACAGTTGGCTCCTGAAGACTCCAAATAAGAGCATTATAGCTCTTCTTCCAGTCGCTCCTCCTATAAAAGCTGGACCGTGCAAGGGGCTCCTCATCTGGGGGTACTCTGTAGCGCTAGTCAAGAAGGATCTGCGTGATGAGGTGTCCGAAGGGCAGGAGCTTGGACCGCTTAGGGTCCTCCCTGGAAATGAAAGAATCATACAGCAACCTCATCACGCTCCAGATGAGGACTGGGATAGATACCCAGCAGCCCGTGTAAAAAGTGTAAAGAGCTATCAAGTAGTCATGACGCCTCTGGATCTTGTGGCCCGCCATGTAAATGTTCTGGAAGAGAACTGTGTCGATGAACCAGAGGTCGTCAGGCAAGAAGGTCCTGGTGGTGAATGTCTGACCACCGGCATGATGGCCTGTCAAGGAGACAGCCATGTCAGAAAATGAAGGCCTATGCAGCCTCGGGTATGTCTCTACAAGCTCAGGTGGACACCGGTGTGGGCACTGGCAAGCACGGGCTAGAGTGTCAACTGTGATGACAATCTCGTGGCTGTCCACTGTAGTGATCATCTCCGCGGTAGATTGTGGCGAGGGCCGGATATGCTGAAAGAATAGCCGCACCAGTCGCAGGTATACAAGGCCGGTGATTGGGGCAAGGACGGCTGAGAGGTCCCGCTGCATGATATCCTGATAGCCAGACCGGGTCAGGATAGACTCGGAGAAGTACGCAGTATCCAAGTACGTCTCCTGAGCCACGGTCATGGCTGCATATCTCGACAGCAACTAGTCACGGCGCTGAGCCGGTAGAGGTGGCTGCGGTGATGGCATGGCGGCTGCATCTGCCTGATGGCGTGCAGGAGAAAGTGATGGTGTGAAGGCTGGAGGAGCCTGGGATGTAGATGGCACGTGGTCAGCTCCCTCCTCAGCCTCGTGGGATGGGGACTGAGGGGGAGTAGCCTGTGCGGGCTCCTCCTGAGCATGAGATGGCTCTGCAACCATCTCTATCCTGGGCCGTATATGTCTGCGGGGTCGCTATGGCCCCGAAGATCACCTGGCTACTGTCTTGAACCGCGGAGGCATGATCTGTAAAAAGACAAGAAAATTTCAATATATAAGTCAGTGCCAGATATATAAGAATTTAAATGCATAGTAGAAACATGTATGTCAAATAAGATAGACAAAATATGGATGACATGAAACTATGATAATGATGAAATGTGAGTCATGCTAAGCAATGTAGGTATGAAATGCATCCAATGTGGAATATCACAGGCATTGTGCATATAAAGATAGCATGAAGACGACACAAGATGAATGGAGTGTGTATGTGTGATCTTTGAAAGTTCGATCGATCGAACTTTAAGTTCGATCGATCACCGAAAATTTTCGATCGATCGAAGTGAAAAATGTTCAAAAGTTAGATCGATCGAAGTGAATTGGATCAATCCAACACTTGGATCGATCGAAGCATGAAAGTGCACAAGATTGGATTGATCGAAGGTAGTGAAATGAAGTTCACTACTTCGATCGATCGAAGCACAAGTTCGATTGATCGAACTGTGCGAATGCCGAATTTAAAAAGTCGCAGATCTGTGAGATCTAGAGTACGGGGCCCACACAAGCGTGTTTGTGGGCCCATCTACACACCATTCATACAATCAACAACACCCAAACACTTCCCAACTTCAAATCAAATCAAAACCCCCCAATTTTGGTTCGACCGAATGTATGTGTGTATATATAGCATGTAATCATGAAATTGAAGCTTCAACAATGAATGATTCATACATATTGAACATGATTTAACATAAACAATCAATAACATGCATCAATTTAAGCTTGGAATCAAGAAAATTGCATTCGGTTTACCTCTAAACTGAGAGAGATGAGATGAGAGAGAGAAGGGACAAAGCCGCGATGAAAATGGAGCTTATCCTTGGCGGAATTGGCTCGCCGGAGATGGGGAAGATGATTGGGAATGAGGTTGGCCGGATTGAGCTTGAGATTGAGAGAAAGGGAGACTTAGGGTTAGGGTTTGTTTCGAGGTTGGATCGATCCAAGTGTATCGATCCAACTCGGTTTTATTTTAAAAACACGATATGCAGAGTTCGATCGATCGAACATTAAGTTCGATCGATCGAACCTAGGTCTCCACTCTAAAATTTTTTTTTTTTGAATTTGAATTTTGAATTTTGAAAAATCAAAGGAAATTAAATTAATGAGATGCAAATTTCGATCGATCGAAGAAAGATTTCGATCGATCAAAGAGGATAAAGAATGTACAAGTTTAAGGGCTCAAGAGTTGACACGTGTTGGAACCTTGGATCGATCGAACTTGGAATTCGATCGATCGAACATGAAAAATTTTGAAAAGTCCCGAGAGCATACATTTTTGAAAAATGGATGAGGCCTGAAAATTTTTCTAAGTGTTGGGACTCATGATCAATCGAACCACATGTTGGATCGATCGAAAGGTAGTTTGATCGATCGAAATGGTTTACGATCGATCGAACTTTTGAAAATTTGGAGATCCCGAGAGCATGCATTTTGGAATTTGGATGCAGGTCCAAAATTTTTCTAAGTGTTGGGTGCAAAATGAGAGCTGGATCGATCGAGTCCATAGTTGGATCGATCGAACCAATGTTCGATCGATCGAACCAAAACTTGGATCGATCGAAATTATGCCTAAATGCTCAAAATGACTTGAATGCTCATGCAATCCCTTACTCAGTTCCTTCCAATGTATATGAACCACAAAAACAGTATCTAGACTTCGCAAGAATCAAAATGCAAGATAGAAATGAGGGAGGAATAGGGTTTTGACATCCTACGAATTTCGATGCTAGTCTTTAACGTCTCTAGCAAGACCTAGGGTTCTTTTAACCCGGATCAAAGATCTTGCAATGCATCCCTTCCTTTTTGGGATGAGAGATGTTTCGAGTCACTCCCAACAAATGGTTCTTGGAAGAACTTGTTGGGGTAAACTCAAAAGACGTCTTGAGTTCCTTGTCAAAACTTTCCTTGGGCTTCCACGCCCTTTCACAATAAGAGTTCGAAATCACTTTTCTTGCATGCAATGCTGAAGATAAAGATGAAGGCTTTGAAACATTGTTCATACACAAAAGCTCATTCCTTTCACAAGCAAGATCATGATATTCCTCTACCACATTAACCTCTTCCTCATATTTGTCAAATGGATTGGGTATGGGGTTAAAGATGTTCAACTTCACTCTTATGTGCCCAAAAGAAATCTTCATTATCCCCGTCCTACAATTTATGTTGGCATTTGAGGTTACCAAGAAAGGACGGCCAAGGATAACCGGAATTTGGTTCTTTGGATCGGGCACCGGTTCCATGTCAATGACGACAAAGTCAACCCGGGAAGAAGAACTTATCAATCTTAATCAACACATCCTCAATTATCCCCCTAGGCTTCTTAATGGATCGGTCGGCAAGTTATAAAACCACCGACGTCGGTTTCAATTCACTTAGGCCCAATTTGACATAAACCGAATAGGGAAGAAGGTTAACACTAGCCCCTAAGTTAAGAAGTGCCCGGTTGATGATATGTTCACCAATGATACAAGATGTTGTAGGTGCACCGGGGTCCTTAAACTTTGGCAAAGTGTCGTGTTGTAGAATAGAACTCACTTGTTCGGTTAAGACCACTTTCTTTAATGTTTGGCTCTTGTTCTTCCGCTTTTGGGTGCATAAGTCCTTCAAGAATTTGGCGTAAGCCGGAATTTGCTTATTGCATCCAAAAGTGGAAGATTGACTTTGACTTGCCTAAACATATCCATTATCTCATTGTTCTTGGTTTTTTGCCTTTCTTTTGAAATGGACCTTTTCAAGGCGTCCGGAAATGGAGCTTTTTCAAAAACTCTTTCAGCATTTTCTTTCAAAGAATTCTTAGCATTGGACTTGTTCAATTCATTGGATTTCAAATCACTTTTCAAAGAAGAATCATGAATAACATTTTTCAAAGAACTTTTCTCAAACACATTTTTCAACACTGTTTTCAATGAATCTCTTTGGAAATCATCTTTCAACTCACAATTTGAGGGCTTCTCATTCTCAAGATCATGCACATGCAATGAAGGAGGAATAGTGTGTGGAACGGGACTGGTGACAACTTTAGGTTGTACCGGTTCACTCTCTTCATTAGGCATTCTAACTTAATTGTCTACTACCCTACCATTTCTCAAGGTTGTTACCACATTGACATGCTCAACATTATGCCCTTCCAATGAGGATTTGGTTTCTACAACACATTGTTGTTTGATTGGGGCATTCATGTGCATCTTTCCCTTCTCCCTAGCATTAAGTGTTTCAGTTATTTGCCCTACTTGGGTTTCTAGCTTGGCAATTGATTGAGAATGAGAATGCAACAATTGAGTATTTGCTTCTAGAGTGCCCAAAGCATTTAAAACCTTTTCCTCAAAAGCGGAATCTCTAGAATTTCCTTGAGAATATGATTGGTTAGGAAAATGAGAACTAGCAAATTGATTTCCTTGTGAGTTATATGGTCTTGAACCTTGGGATCCTTGGTTTTGAAGTGGAGGTGGAATGTATTTCCCTTGAAAACCACCTTGGGAAGAGTTTGACCCCTCCCCTTGGTTTTTCCAAGAAAAATTAGGATGATTCCTCCAACCGGGATTGTAATGGTTACCATAAGGATTGTTCCCTTGGTTCACAAATGTTGCATTAACTTGCTCAATGGGTTCATTTTGAATTTATCCATGAGGACAATTAGAAGTAGAATGAAGAACACTAGAACAAGTCATACATGATTCATTTTGAGCTCTAGGAGAACGGTTAGGAAAGGAAGACACTTGATTCGCCAAGTTTTGATTGATCAATTGATCAAACTTTTGAGATAAAGACTTCATCTCGGCGGTTATATCATTTGAGTGGTCAACTTGATGCAAGCCAACACTCTTCCTACCTTGAGAATTTCTACCATTCCTAGATGACAATGTTCTATGCAAAGAGTTTTCACTCATGCTCTCATAAAGACGCCACACGTCTTCCTCTTGCCGGTCTATATAAGAACCTCCCATTGAAGCATCAACCATGCCTTTATAATTGTCCGATAAGCTTTCAAAGAAGAATTGGACCAATTGCCATTTAGGCATGTCATGGTGAGGACACTTCCTAAGCAATTCATTGAAGCGTTCCTATGCCTCGTGGAAAGTTTCTCCCTCCCCATGTGTGAATTCTCTAATGCCGGTTCTCATAGCATTGGTCTTAGAAACCGGATAGTACTTTTTCAAAAATTCTTGTTGCATTTCTACCCAAGAAGTTATAGAAAAAGGCCTAAGGTTGTTAAACCAATACTTCGCCTTATCTTTAAGGGTGAATGGAAAAAGTTTCAGCCTTAAAAATTCTTCCGGCATGTCCGTGTATCGAACGGTAGAACAAACTTCAAGAAACTCATCCAAATGCTTGTAAGGTTCTTCACTAGGAAGTCCATGAAAGTTAGGTATCATTTGGATAGTTTGTGCTTTAATCTCATAATGGTGTGCTCTAAATGGTGGCAATTGAATGCATGTGGGTGCATTATACTCATTAGGCACATAGTGATCTCTCAATGCGAGTGGTGGATTAGCAACTTGAGGTGCAACATGGACACCTTGGTTATATTGAGCTTGATTAATGATGGGGGGTTGTGGTGCATACATTGGCCTTGGAATTCCCATTGGAATTTGGCCTTGTTGTTGAGGAGGTTGATGAATGTATGGCCTAGGCATGCCTAATGGAACTTGCATATTATCATTTTGCACATTAGGATGAAGGATGCCTTGCTGGTCTATGTGACCAAGGTCTTCAACATGATCATCATTGAGAGCGTCCATTGGTAGATTGGTTCTATGTGAACTTCCTCTTCCCATTGGATTCCTAATAGTGGATTCTAAATGCAAATCAAGAGGGACAAGAGTAGGTCTCAATGAACGACGACCATGCATGCACAATGCAACACGAATAAGCAACTTTCTCAACAATGCAATTAAACTTCACAACCACAATTTTCAAATGCAATGTATGTCAAATAAATGCCTCCACGTGGGCCCCCGATTTATCTAATGATTCTATGCAATGCCTCCACATGGGCCCCCGATTTAACTAAGGAGATTGAGTAAGAAGGTCTCACAATAGTCCTTTAGCACTTCAACTCCAAAATTAAAAGCTTAGCTTAGCAATTTTACTTAACAATTTTTCATTTTAAGCATTTTTCCTTTGCTTTGCTTTGCTCCTTAGCTTAGAATTACGTTGCTAGCTCCTTGCTCAATGCACCTAGTCAATGGAGAACAAATTCAATAAGCAATCAAAAACAGAAAATAAAAAGAATGTAAAGACACGATCAAAAGAATACTAATCCTAATTGAATTTCACAATTCGACGTTGCCAATTTAAAATCCCCGGCAACGGTGCCAAAAACTGACCGGTCCTTTACAAGGGTTGCGATACCAAGTCAAGCTTGAAAAGTTGTGAATTTAAGAGGTGGCCAAGTTTTACATTTATAGAAAGCCACAACTACCTTTCTCTATATAAAATATAGATAGGGCAAGTAGGGATCGTCCCAAGGGATTTGATGGTGTATCGAATTGTGAAACTATGGTAATTAGGGTTAGTAGGTCGAGTGATCACACAATTGATTGGTTGGTTGATTAAGCTAAATTGAATTCAACTAAATAAAATAATATGAAGTAAACAAGAGAGAGAGAGGTCTTGGGGTGTAGAGATCACCACCAAGCAATACTTTTCTATACTACTAACAAGTGATCAATTAAGGGTAATGGATGTGTTGCAATATGATAAGGGTGTGTGTGCATTAGGTTGATTCAATTGGCAAGGATGAAAAATCAAGCAAGTATTGTCTAAACATCATGTGAAGAGCACAATATATTTAAATAATAGAGCATATATTGTCTAGACAACATGGGGATAGCACAATAGATCAAAACAAGTCATTAATCCTTCATTAAGCTCACAATCCACATACAACACAATATTAGAGGAATATGCCATTTGGACTCACAAGCATGGAACATCAAATATCAAGAGTAGATTGTCCTCCCATCTAACATTACACTACCACTACACTAAATCTACACTACTAGCATGAAAATAAAGCTATCTAAACTAGGGGAGAGGCACAAACCATCAAGAATAGGCATAAACCATCAAATGAACCAAAATAGCATTCATTAAGCATATCATCTTGATAATCTCTAGATCTATAGCATCAATACACATAGACATGCATCAAAAACACTAAATCTAGGGATAAGCACATGATTATCCTATTCTAGCATACATAGACATATGGATAGAATAGAATAGCCAATTGGAAGCATTAAACCATACAAACCATGAAATAATCAAGATTTATATATACATGAATATTAAGATGTATCATACAACACTAATCCCTCAATAATACACAAGATTAGAGTATAGAAAGCATGCTTGGGGCTAACTCTAGCCCCAAGAGGATGTCTAGCCACTCATGGTAGTGATGATCCAACCCTTAAGGGCTAACTCCATGGTTGCTCCTTGTTGGTGAAGATCTCCTCCAATGATTGCTCTAGCTTCCTCCCTTCTTCCTCTCCAAGAATAGCCTCCAAGATGATTTTCAATGTGTGACAAGAGACTCCCTCAAAAAGTGTATCATATTCCTTATATAGGCAGGTCAAATACACCCCATGATGAGCTATGGTCGTGCAAGGCATATTCTCCAATGATTGGATGAAGGACGGAATAAATGAGCTGGACTTTAACTTTTTCTCGCTGGAGGAAGTTCGATCGATCGAACCTTAACTTGGATCGATCGAAAATGGGTTCGATCGATCGAACTGCATCTTGGATCGATCGAAGTGGTCTGACTCCTCTGGATAATGACAAGGCTGGGATATTTTCAAGATATTTATAGGGAAAAAGACAAAAGTGGTTGGTAGGCGTACAGCTGTGGATAAGATCAATCATTTGAATAGGATAAAATAGGGTTCGATCGATCGAAGGTGATGTTCGATCGATCGAACTTGGAATTTCAGTAAAGGCCAAGGTTAGATCTATCGAGAAGTACTGTGATCGATCATAGATGTTCGATCGATCGAACTCTAAGTTGGATCGATCGAACTTTTCAGCTGCACAACTTGATTCCTTTTTGCTCCTTTCTTTCTCCACTTTGCTCCCTCCTTTGGTTTATCTCAGGATTGCTTCAATTAAGCTCTTATTTGGCTGAGTTAGCTAAATTTTGGGATTAGTGCCTGAAAATATAAATAACACGTAATAAGTCTAAAACGGCAAAATAAGATAGATAAATGTACTAGAATGCTTAAGCTTAACGGGTTTAAATACGCACTTTTCAGTGCTCATCAGATATAAAGATCGAGCCTGTAAGGAAAAGCTCGAGCAATTGGATGTAAAGATCGAGCCTGAAGTAAGATGCTCGAGCCTGAAGCTGAGTGCTCGAGCATTTGGGACAAAAGCTTGAGTCTTACCTAAATAAGTTTTGGAAAGAGCGTTGTATTATTTTTTATTGAATTTGAGGATTCCTAAACATCAAATAAGGACTAGGAATGAGTTTAAATAAATTATAAACAAACTTAAATATATCAATGCATGCTATTTAATTCTTTGAGGAGTAAATGGATTTAGTCTTTGGTTTGTTCTAGCCATTAAGATTAAATGTATAGTATGAATGGTATATGGAGAATGCTTACGTGATTGTATAATAAAATATAAGTTTATTTAAGATTCAGTATGTGTAGAATTTGTGATGTAGGAAGCTTAAATAATTTTATAAGTCATTTTTATTTTGTGATAACATGATATCATATTATTATTTTTATTCTAGATTATTTGATTTACTCCTTTAATTATTACATCAACTGTTGGATTGTGTGGATGTAGTGCACCAGTATGGGATGGTGGCACTCTAGGGATGGATTAACTTATCAGTTAAGTCCTACCTATTTTATAAAGGAACGGATTAACCAAAATATTAAGTCCTACTTATATTTGTGTCAGGTCAACTGAACAAGTTGGATGATATATAGTGGAATAATTTAGATTGGATATATATATATAGACATATGCTATGATATGAGCTTGAGTCTCAGGATCAGTGGATAAGGTGCGTATATTGCCAGGGATGTGTAGCTAGATATAGTGTTGTTGTGTGACCTAGTAGGTCTAGGTACTCATACCCACTTTCTGTGCGTTTTTGCATGTTACCTATTATTCAAGTTGAGGCAGTCCTATAGTCTAGTGAGGTTCCTTTAGTGTGTATATGTATGTATGGACTATATAGTTATTACATGGGTTAGCTATAGATATATAGTTTCTCTGGCCTCTGTTTGGGTTATCATAGAAAGAACTTGCTCGTTGGCCTGACCCACTATTATTTTCAGGTGCTCGTCAGTTCCAGACATAGAGTTTGTTCGTGCTGAGCAGAGAAAGTCCACATCATTCTTCCGGTTTTACGTAGGACTCTCTTTATGTTTTAGTTTTAGATTATGGTTTTTTTGAGTTATTTCAGTTGGAATATCATTAAGGGTCCACTAGATGGATTCCCAATTTATAATGATAATTTAAGCTTTTGGATAATTCATTTGGACGATTTATTATTTAGTTTTCTTTTCCGCTATTTTATTTATTCTTAGTTATTTCTTTTGTATTCTGTGTTTATTAACATACTTAATTGTTTGGTATCTCTCGGATCTGTGCTCAGACTTGGTCACCCGTGGCTCTAGAATTGAGGGGTATCACACCAGGTATGAGCTTGTGCGAGAGCCTATAATTCTTCTTCTATAGCTTGCTGCCAAAGAGGGTTAGAACTAGCCTCGCAGTATAATTAAGGCTCATGAGAAGACATGATAGTAGAGAAACACTGAAAATCATGTAACTGACTAGTAGGTTTCTTACCCAATTAGATTTGCGAGAAGGTTGAGTAATGGTGATGATATCTGATATAGAAGATTCAGTAGAAAGACCATCATATGAAGCAAATTCATCAGGTAAGGCTATTTTTGGGAGCTTAGATATAGACTTTGTATCTGGAGTAGGGCTTGGGAGCTCAGATGAGTATATTACATATGTGTCGTCTGGGCTTAGGTGCTCAGATGAGGATATTATATCTATGTCGTTTAAGAAAAGTTCAACTGAAAAATCAGTATAGAAGAGGAGTAAAAGATGAAGATATATGTAATTTGGAGAGAGAAGAGAACATTATGCATAAGTTCCCAGAAGATGACATAACGAGAAATATGAAGACATTTGGAAATAGGATCTCAACATTTGTATCCTTTGTGTTTAATTCCATAACCCAGAAAACAGCATAAACAAGCCTTAGGCTCTAATTTAGTGCTTTCATGAGGGTTATAAGCACATCGAAAAACTTTGAGTAGATTATAAGCATGAAAGATCCCATATAAGCCTTCATAAAGAGATTGATTATCAATAATAGGTATGGGAACACGGTTAATGGTGTATACAGTAGTGAGAGTTGCTTCTCCCCAAAAACGCTTAGGATAAGAGCTTGGTATTAGGAAAGAATGAACAGTGTATAAGATATGCCTATGTTTACGTTTAGCCTGCCTATTTTGTTGGGATGTACTAAGACAAGAAGAATGGGAGATCGTGCCACATTGGCGAAGAAATTTTAGAAAATTTGTTTTATTGTACTCTATAGCATTATCAACATGGAAGATCTTGATAAATCGAGAAAACTGGGTTTTGAACATGTTGGCAAAATCATAGAAAAGTTGGGGTAATTCAGATTAATTTTTCATGAGATATAACCAGGTAAATCATGAGTAATCATCAATAAAGATAACGAAGTATTTAGATCTTTACATTGTAGTGTGGAGGGAAGGTCCCCATATATCTGAGTATATTAAATCAAAAGGAGCAGAAGTAATAAATGCACTTTTATTAAAAGTTAAAGAAGGTTGTTTGGCAAGTTGACAAGGTAAACAAGTTACATCATCATTTTTAACTGAGCCTAATTGTTGACACTAAGAAACGTAATAGTCCAATAGACACATGACCTAATCGGGAATGCCAGAGGTTGAGTGAAGGAGTTGAGGTGATTGAAGCAGCAGTGGATCCTGCACATGATAACTAAAGGAAGAAAATATGACATTAAGTCCAAGTTTACATATCTGACCAACAAAGATAAAATGAATTGTAAGTTTTGGTATGTTGAAGGTAGGAGAGAGTGAGATATTGGGGGTGGAGATTTGACCGATGTGATTGACATGTAAATGGGATCCATCGGTTGTATGAATAGTATGTGTATAGGTGGTAGGATGATGGGAAGAAAATGTTGTAGAATCAGAGGTCATGTGATTACAGCAGCCAAAATAAAAAAACTAATAATTACCTAAGATGGCTGACATAGCAATGGAAGGAGGAGTACCATTATTGGAGATAAGCTGCTTTAGGAGGGCTTCAATATTGTTGGTAGACATTGGTGTAACTGTAGAAGTCAGATGGCATGACCCCTCAGTGGTAACACCACCAGTTATGGTGGAAGATGGGTGTTTGTGGTTAGATAAAGAACCTCTAGAAGAATTGGTTCGAGATTGCCAATTCTTAGGACAGTCATGCTGGTAGAGAGACCTGGGCCTTTCTTATGACAAAACTTACAGATTCTAATGGGACAGGTTAATAAAGCACCAGTGTTATGACAATAGGTACACCCCTGTAAAGTTGATTTCTTTCTAGGATAATGAGTAGAAAGAACTGCATCTATATCCTAAGGTTGAGATGTACTCAGACGAGTTTTTTCTGAAAAGAAGCTTAGTGACAGTATCCTCTAAGGTAGGCAAAGAACGCCTATGAAGGAGAGAGGCTCGAACAGGTTCAAAGGTATTATGAAAAGCCATGAGAAATATAATTAGACGTTGTTGATCTCGATAGGTAGTAAAATTTGTAGCATCAGAAACATATGACCAAGTAGGTTCATAGAAAGATAGTTGATCCCAATGAGCATACATTTCAGAGACAAAGGTACTGATAGATTGGCCAGGCTATTGAGTCTTGCTGTGAAGATTGGTTAAAAGTTGATATTGATTGGCGAGATCAATAGTGGTGTAGTTATGCTTCAAAAAATCGCAGATAGATTTTTTAGAATCAAACGGACCAAATTCAATATTAATGGATGGGATAGAAGTGTTGCGAAGCCAGGTGATAATTTGATGATTTTTTTTTATCCCGTTCTTTAAGACTATTATTAAATTTTTCTTTAGATTTGGTTGCTTCCTGCACAGGCTCAAGAATATCTCCAGTTACAATGCGCCATAGTTTTTTACCTTTAAAGAAGCTGGTCATAGCTTAGAACCAAATAATATAGTTTAAATATCCCGCTAACATATTTCCAATAGGTTAAGAAACTTTAGATTGGTCCATAATGAGATGAGCACCTAAAATTTAGTTTTGCTAAGGCAGAATTACACAATGTGAACCCAATCTCTATACAGCCCAAACTTTTGATAATATGAAACCCAAGTTATTTACACTACTTAGCCCAATTTCTTCACAGTTCTTTAACCTAAAAGGATGGTACCCAAATACGTACGACATGATTAAAAGCGTCGCAGTGGGAAGTAGCGTTGAATCAACGATCGCCATTGAGTAGAACAGGACGGCAGTGAGTAAGGCTAGTTTGTAAAATATTTTCTTATATTTGTGGCCCATGATTTGGACACGTGATTTACTTCTATTATTTGGTGATTAAATAAAATAGATATCAATATTATTTGGTCAACTTATAAATTAACTTTTTGGTAATTAATTATTCCTATTTATTCCTTACTTTAATGGAAAGTAGAATTAAGGTTACTAAAAGGAAAATTAGTCCTCTCTCTGCCTTTATAAAGTGCATATTCCCATCATTTATGTACGCTAATGAAAACAAAACGTATAATATTTATGTGTGCAAAAGGTAAGAGAGAGAAATCAGTTTCCACACACTTTGCTATTGTTTGTACTTGCAGTTTATCACGTTGTTCGTTCCGCAGAAAGGATATTGATGTTTGACTTGATCTTTATAAGATTTGTAATTACAGATTGAGATATTTATATCTAACTATATTTATTTATGCATTATAGGAATGTGAGAATAATGAAGTTCTAAGATTATGAGATTCATGTTTATTTGTGATTAATGATTTGCACGAATAATTAAAGTTTACATGTGGTATTAGAGCTTATGGTTTAGGGGCTCATTATTTTCCACTAAAGATTGCATAAATAATAATATGTAAATATAAAGTAAGATTAAATAATTATATAATTTAATTTTCTTTTAGAATCGATATTATTTATTTTAATTGGTCTCATTGACTGTTCATGAATTATTGTACATAAACAAATAAATCAAAATGAAGAAATTAAATTTATATTTTTTGAACTTACATTTTTTGAAGGGGAGTTAATTGTATTATAATGTATATGGGCAATTGCATTGTTCAGAGTAAATATTTGTGTATGATTGTTCTCCTAGATTTCATGGTTTGGAGTATCACAATTTAGATGACAATTGATTGGTTTAAGTTTTAGTTATATTAGAATAATATATATTATATTAAATGTATCAAGTAACTTCACTTGAAACCAAGTTTAGGAACATGGACTATCTTGTCATCTTGATTTTCGTGTATAAGTAAACAACAAAAGTTGTACAAACTAATGAATTACATATATTGGTGACTACATGGTTTACATGTAGTTTGAATGCCTTATGTGATTACCTTTGCCCAGTGAACATGCATAAGAGATACTTCGTATTATGTTTATATAAGAGTGCATACTCACTGTGCCTGTTAATATAAATTTAATTTTATTTTATTAGACATGTAAATAAATTATTATTTTATACGCATACATAAATGATGAAAATCAATTTTAGATTGATTCAATTATGATCTTCAAGCCTGAAAAAAAAAATAAAAAAATATATATATATGTTTTATTATGTATATAAAGTAAAATAATATTTTTATTGAATTTTTGAACTATTAAGTTTCTAGGATCGAACTTATTAAATTTGGATTGATCAGTATGAGTATGTGTATATAATGTTAAATGGGTAACTTAATGATGAATTAATCACTGTCTAATTTAATATTCATATTATGTGAAGATTGGTAGCTACCAAAGTGGCCCAATCATAATGATTGATAAATATTAATTTTTGTAGTAGACATAATTAGTGATGAATTAGTTACTAACTAATTTAATATTCATATTATGTGAAAGTTAATAGCTACCAAAGTGGCCCAACCATAATTGTTGATGGATATTAATTTAAGTGGTAAACATAATTGCAATATTTTATGAATTATGATGCTTATGATTTTTTGATATATTCATGAATATTGAGTTTATTTAATTATGAGAAATAATTTTCCAAAGGGAATTGATTTTCAAGTGATTAAATGAAAATTAAGAAGTTGTATGTATTTTTTAATCAGGTAGATATAGGATGTCCAAATATAACTTATTTGTTTAATTAATTAATTCATCACCAATGAAGGTATACATATAAATACATGTAAGCATCATTATTAGTATTTTATAATTGTCACCTAAAGGGGTACTATAGTTATACATTATATTTATATTTTTAAGTTATACATACATGTTGTTAACTCAAAGAATTATTGTTGTGAGCATTTTATCTTATTATGTTTGTTTTATTACATCCCTTAATTCGCATGCTATATCTGTTCTGATTCTCAATAGGACTAACTTCTCATAATGGAATGAGTAAACTAAGTTCAAAATTTAGGTGTACTAAATCTTGATTTGGCATTTTAAATTGAGAAACCTACTGTTATTACTGATAAAGACAGTGAGGAAAAAAAGATACTCCACACCGTAAAGCTTGGGAGAGATCGAACAGATTAAGCATTATGGTTATGCGAATAATTGTTCCCTGTAGTGATAGTGTTAAGGAATATTTGACTAAAAGAATATTTTCGTATTGTAGACAAATATCTAAAACAAAAATTATTAATTTATATCACTACTATGCATTTTTGTTGGTACTCTTACCATGTATGGGTATGTTTTTAAGACGACTAATGTTGCTACAAAATTAAAAACCTTACGGATGATTATAGATGAGAATTTTCTTATTCAATTTATTCTCAATTTTTTGTCTATTTAGTATGGGTCATTTCGAATTAACACTATTAAGACAAGTGAAAAGTGAAAGAATTGACCATTATGTTAATTTAGGAGAAGACAAGGCTTAAGCAGTAGGTAATCAGTATGTTCATCTCATGACTCAAGAAGTTAGAAAGAAATTTGAGAATAAGCCTGAAAAGGCATTAAGTGAGCAACCCCCAAAATTAAAAGATTTAGGTCAATCTACTAAAAGAAAGAAATGTAATAATGTAAAAGTGTCATTTATGTATTGAACACTTTTAGAAAGATTACATAAAACATAAAGAATGATTCGAAAAGAATGATAAATCTTTTAACTTTTGTATATTTCGAATCACTTATTGATATTCCTTCTAATACATGATAAGTTGACTTAAGTACTAATGTTTATATTTTTAATAGATGTAAGGATTTCTTATGGCCTAAACCACAAATTCAAATAAGAATTTCTTATTTATGAGAATTGGGAAAAAAATTTGTTGAAACTATTGAGACATTTTGTTTAGTCTTAGATAATGGATTTTATTTAAATTTTTTTAAACTCTTTATGTTTCTTCAATTTTCCACAATTTGATTTTATTTCAAAAACTTTATGTTAATGATTTTTTTCTTTAAGTTTGATAATGATGTTTATTGAAGAAATTCTAATTTGTGAGTTATGGTATTATTGTTGATGATTTCTGTAAATTCAAACTTTATAGTTTATTTATTAAAACGCTTTTACCCTTACATCATACTGTTAGAATTAAGTGTAACTCAATTCATTTATCTTGTGGCATAAAAGACTGAATAATATTCAGTGAAAGGTTAGGAAAATTAGTAAAAGATGTGATTCTTCTATATCTAAACTTTACTGATTTTGGTGTGTGTATAGATTGTAGTAAGGGTAAACAAACCAAACACACAAAGAAATGAGTTACAAGAAATCCATAACTTCTTGAAATTATTCATACAGACATTTGTAAACCTTCTGATGTTCAATCTTTTGGTGGAGAAAAGTATTTTATCGCCTTTATAGTAGATTTTTCACATTATGGATATATCTATCTTTTGGTGGAGAAAAATATTTTATCGCCTCTATAGTTGATTTTTCACATTATGAATATATCTATATGTTGTATGAAAAATCTCAAGTAGTGGGTACTCTTGAAGTATACATAAATGAGGTTAAAAAACAACTAGATAGAAAAGTGAAAATCAAAAGGTTATATAGAGGTGGTGAAAATTATGGAAAGTATGATGAAACAGGTTAATACTCTAACCGTTTGCTAAACTCCATTGCATTTATGCTTAATACACTTTGTTATACATGCCACAACAGAAACGTGTAGCTGAAAGGCGTAATCGTACTCTTATGGATATGGTTAGGAGTATTGTAAGTAATTTCTTGTTACCTATAATCTAAAGGGTACAAGTTTTACTATCATAAACATAGTACGAGAATTGTTGAAATCGAAAATGTCAGATTCATTGAGAATGCTGAAATCAGTGGGAGTGATAAAAATAAGAATGTGATCATTCAAGAAGTTAGGGTACAAATTCATTTATCCATAATTTATAAGGAAATAATTGTTCATTCAGTTGTTGAACCGTATAACAACGAAGAACAATCGAATGATCAACAACTCCATAATGAAATTGTCACCAATGAATAGATTGTAGAAAAATCACAAAGAATAATATTAAGATGATCTCAAAGAGAAAGGAGATCAGCTATTCCGGATGACTATGTGATATATCTGTAAGAATCTGATTTTAATAAATAGTGAGATATATACGGATCCGGTTACATATTCACAAGCCATTAACAATAATGATTTTACTAAATAGATTAATACCATGAATGAAAAGATTACAAAGAAACCTTCTCTACAGTATCTAAGAAGGATTCTCTTAAAATATCATAGCATTAGTAGCTTATTATGATTTAGAATTACATCAAATGGATGTTAATACAATTTTTATGAATGGGAGTTTATAAAGAGGAAGTCTATATAGATCAACCTGAAGGCTTCACATTAGAGGGTAAAGAATATATGGTCTATAAATTTAAGATGTCAATATATGAACTTAAACATACTTCCCGACAATGGTATATTAAGTTCAATTATATCATTATTTCTTTTGGTTTTAAGGAAAATACTGTTGATTAGTGAATATACTATAAAGTTAGTGGGAGCAAGTTTATACTTATGTTCTATATATATTGATTATATTTTGTTTCCTAGTAGTGATCTTAGTTTATTATATAAAACTAAAAGTTATCTTTAAGAACTTTGAAATGAAATATATAGATGAGGCATTCTATGTGATAGGAATAGAAATATTCCATGATAGATCAATTGAATTTTTAGAATTGTCTCAGAAAACATATATTGAAAGAGTTCTAGAAAGATTTAGTATGGAATATTATTCAACCAGTATTGTTTCATACATAAAAAGGGATAAATTCAACATAATGCAATCCCAAAGAATGAGTTAGCTAGAAGGTAAAGAAACGGAAAATATTCCTTATGCATATATTGTGGAGTTTGATGTATATACAAGTTGGTATGGGATAAAAGATTATATGCTCACACTTAGGAAGACATTTTTTATGAATATGTGAATAATAATTAATTCATAATTGATTATTTGTTTCTTTTGGTTAGAGGAACAATATTATGAAAAAGTGTAAAGTAATTTATAATTACTTTGTCTATTATGAATTTTTAATTTGTAGTTTGCTTTGGGGTTACAATTTATAGTTGCAGAATTTACTTCAGGATTTAGAGTTATGGGTACCATTTTCAGATTGCTGAAAATTTATACTGCAATTGTTGATCTTCTTATATGAAAAATGATAGGTATTCTAAAGTTAAAATACTTTATCATTAAAGAAGATGTTTATGGAACATGTTGAAAGAATGGGCCTTGAATGTAGTCAATAGTGATTATTTTTTAATTGTGGATTGTTTAACAATGCTTATATATATTTGACTTTTTGCGCTCATTAAATGTGTTTATGATATTTCCTATTAATTAATGTACATGTACGTATTGCTTTAATAAATGGTAATAAGAATAGTCTTGGAAAAGACATTATTGTTAGATTATTATTGATACTTCTCATTTATAGACTATGTTGAATAGGTTACTAGCGTTGTGGTATATGGAAGGGACTATATCATTTATGGACATATAACCGTCATAACTCGCATTGGTAATTTATTTACCATGGTATTTATGATGGTCAACTTAATGAGTCAATCTGATTTATGGTACACACTAATGACTATTTTACTAAACCACTACAGAAGTTATCATATGGGCCAAATGGGAGACTGTAAGATATTTTCTTATATTTGTGGTCCACATGGTTTGGACACGTGATTTATTTCTATTATTTGGTGGTTAAATAAAATAGATATCAGTATTATTTGGCCAACTTATAAATTACCTTTTTGGTAATTAATTATTGGAGAATTGTTTTCCTATTTATTCATTACTTTGATGAAAAGTGGAATTAAGGTTACTAAAAGGAAAACAAGTCCTCTCTCTGCCTTTATAAAGTGCATATTCCCATCAGTTATGTACGCTAATGAAAACAACACGTATAATATTTACGTGTGCAAAAGGCAAGAGAGATAAATCAGTTTCCACACCCTTTGTTATTGTTTGTATTTGCAATTTATCACGTTATTCGTTCTGCAGAAAGGATCTCGATATTTGACTTGATCTTTATGAGATTTGCAATTACAGATCGAGGTATTTATATCTAACTATATTTATTTATGCATTATAGGTATGTGAAAATAATGAAGTTCTAAAATTATGGGATTCATGTTTATTTGTGATTAATGATTTGCACGAATAATTAAAGTTTACATGGTTTGCCATGAGGAAGGGCAGATGAACAATTGCCGTCGACGGATGATAAGTCGTCGTTGAGCAAGAAGGATGGGATGGTAGTGACTAAAGGTGCGTGAAGGCCCGACAACGAATTCCCAGCAGCTGTAATAGAAATGAGTCACCGCTGACGGATGATGAGTTGCCGTTAAGGAAGGACGGGATGGCAGTAACTGATGGTGTGTGAAGGCTCTGGGAAGACAACTTATTCCTGGCGGTTTCAACAGTGAGCGAACTTGACAGTGGATAATAACGGTGATGACCAGGAACTGGAATGGCAACGAGTCGGCCACCACGAAGGATGGCGTTGATTGGTTTTCTGATGGGGATGGCAATAACTGAAAGTGTGTGAAGGCCCGTCGACAAGAACAAATTCCCGGTGGTTGCAACAGAGATAATGGTGTTGCCAGAATTCGACTGTGGATAATAACGGTAATGACCGGGAACTGAAACGGCACCGAGTCGGCCACCACCTAGCTACAACGTTGATTGGTTTTTTGATGAACTTTGTTGAGCAATAGAATGCGCGTCGCGCAGGTTATTTTTGACAGAGCGTGGTGCATAAGCAATAGGCAGTGAAGAGCCATGAATGGGCTAACCTGGGCTATAGCCCAGGTCCATAAAAAAAAAAAAAATTATTTAGTACTACTAAGCCCATGTACTAGTATTCATTTTCCTATCAGCCATTTAGTCCAATCCATAATAAAATATTCAGCCCAACCCAATCCAAACACATTATTGCAAACTCAAACACATTATTACCTTGAACTCTCTTTTTCTTAATCTGCAGAAGAATCATGTGAACAATTTGAATGATAAAACTAATAAACAATTAAAGCTTGCTCAAATTGTACAGCAAAGCTCAACTTGGTATCAAGTAAGTTAAACTTAAGCTTTACTTTTTTGAACACAATTTTAAAGTGAAAAAGTAACTTTGTATGTTTTTAACCAAACCGTTCTCTGCTTGAATTTTTTTTTCTTCTACTTGAAATTTTTCTTTAGCCCTCCCTATTTTCAAATCTTGGCTCCGCCCCTGGAGAAGAAGATACTGCATCTAAAGAGAAAGCAAATGAACCTTGGAGGTGAACCTTAGTTCAGGCCATCAATCCATGACTCTGATACCATGTTAAATATCAGAGAGACAGAGAGATATACAACTGAATTGTGTAGAATTCTGTATATTCAAGTATGTATTAATCATGGACATGGTGAGATATAAATAGGCTTGTGATCAACGGCTATATAATAATCACGGCAATAATTATGGCAATAATCACTATACAACGGCTATAATTTTATCTAATATTATTATGTTAACAAATCCATTCACTAATTCACCCCTTATAATTAAATTATTAGACTAAATTAACATAATTAATTTTGCACCACGCAACTCACAATTACTCCATTGCCAGTCACTCATCTAACATTGCTAAATGAAACTCTTAATCTTGGGTTAATTAAAGCCTCTTATTTATATTTTTGGATGGTTGTACGGTTATAGTTTATGTGGAAGTTGGCAACATATATAATGTCAATCAAGCAATTGCAAATTGAAGAACAAAGATTTTATATTGTTTGGCCTCTTAGTTCGTGTATAGATTTTTCTTACTATTCAAATTATATATATATATTTGGTAAGTCAATTTATCTATTCTTGCTTACCTAAAAAAGAAGGAAAACATTGGTGGGCACGCATGGGATTGGGCATGACTTTTAACATGACCCTGCAAGGCTGGCCTAACTTGAGCTTGGATAGAACTGCATGGACCTAGCTAGTTAAAGGTTAGTATTTATGCATGACGACATATGTTTATCATTAATTAAAAATACATTGTGTAATCACGTCAAAGAGTTCATATAAACAATTGCATTTTATAACCATCACCATACTGGCTTTGCCTACCATTATTGGGTAAATAGCATGGCCTACCTGCGTTGTATATTTGCAATAATTGGGCAAGTGGATTAGGGAGCTATTAAACTTCATTTGCAATTAATCATTGGGCCCTTTTTCTCACCAATAATAGAATATTTACATTAATTGGTCCAAAACTTCACACTCATGTAAATCTCAGTGGTGTAATAATCCTGGGATCACAATAGTGGTAAAAATTTAGCTTGTCCACGTGAGAATGAGTTTGATTATGAAAAAAATCATTTTAAGTAAACGATAAGGACAAAAGGGCATATAACCTACATAATGGTATAAGTTTCTTTACCTTTAAAGATTACCAAAAATAATGAATGAAAAATAATATTTGCACTAGTCTAGTAGACCTCCTTCATTTCGGGACTGGACACCCTGTTTTAAAATCGTGCAACAAATTTATTTTTTCTTTAAACTTGTTATGTTTTGTCCCGTATCGAAATTAGGATGGGTTGGGAGCACTTTGATATACATATTTTTTTAAAATATATATATAGTTCAAACTTCAATAAATTTATGATAAAGTTGTTAAAAAAACTTAGGTATTGGCAAAATTTTAACAATCATACTAACAAAAGTATTGTTAAAATTTATAATCATCCAATAACTGATGAAAAAATATTTATTTATATATTAATTTATTGTTAAGTAGGGCTGATCCGGGTTTTGGTGGATTTTAAATTATCTTCCTAAACCTCCAAACCCGTCCCAATAGGTGCGGGATGAGATTTAACATCCCTAATTATTTATCATTTATTTTTTACTTTTTCCATAAAAATGAAAAGGTGAAGAATGAATGGAAAATAGTAATTAATAACTAATGAGTACTATGACATTGCATTTGTCTTGATAGCTCAGTGAATTTGTACCTTCTGTGAATCTTGGAATGTCCTTTTTTAACCCGCTATCTACTAATTTAATATTTAACATTTTTTGCCTTGAAATATATATATATATATATATATATATATATATATATATATATATTATGGCATTGCTCAATTTTGTGTTGAATATACTATAAATATATCTATATACATGCATATACATATATGGTTGAGGCTGTCTCCATCGGGTTCCCATCTTATCTGCTTTTATCAATCACAATTGTTACACTGTTTGTGGTCTCTGTCAACCCAACTTGCACCAACCATTGCGGGAAAAAAAAAAAAAAACTAAAAACACGAGGACACTCATATTATTTTGTGAACGTAAGCAAGCTAAATTTGATCTTAAATTGAGACAAATTTTGATTGGTCCAAATGGTCAAATTGTCCACTGGATTCATGTACCCTAACTATGCATGCAAGAAATAAGACAGCAGAGCCTTTAATATTACAGCTGTGTAGAAAGTGACTACTGTTGAAATATAGCGTTGTATACAACTCCAAAACTTTAATTCACTGTATGAAACCATATTTACTTTGTCCTCAATCATTTGACCTTGCATTATGTTGACTCCATTGCCATCTTCATGTCATTATCAAAAGTTCCTACCATTTTGATTCAAAGTTTGATTGAATGAGAAAGAAGAAACAGCAAAACTTGTGTTCTTAATCCGTAATGCACGTATTGCCAAATTATTACCTTATATCTAATATCATCCATCTACACATTTTTCCCTACTTCCGAATATAATTACAACAAGCTTCCTATAAGACAGAAAACGCAATTTTCAGGTCTTGATAGAATTTGGAAGTAGATAATACGTCACAACATAGTTATTATGGTCAATATTGCTTGTTGGCCCTTTTCCACTCGAAAACTGTCCCTTTGGATCGAAAATGGACTCTTTGACATTGGCCACAAAACATGTTAGCCTACATGTAGTCTCAATAATCCAGAGCAACCTGTTCTACAACATATCGTTTCAAGCCTATTGAGGTGCAATTTAAGAGGCATGGATATTTTGTTAAAGGTATTGTGTCATGGACCCGTGGTTGTATCGAACATGGGGACACTATCGAACATGGGCCAAACACGTGTCCGATAGTATTAGAAAGTGCTTTGAAATTTAAATAGTTCTCTTTGATTGTATACAGTTAGGACACCGCATGAACATGGCAGGGATATATTTGGAACGCTTGACATGACTGAGTAATTTTTTTATATTATTTTTTTCAATGCAATATTAAAAGATATTATGAGTTTATTAAAAAAATAATATAAAATTTTAAGAAATAAATACAACAAATATTTAACTCCAGGTGTGGAATAGTGATTTCATTTGTTATAATGTGAAAAAATATATATATATATATAAATTACTTATATATAATTATATATTTTAAATTATTATTATTTTGATATATTTCTGACGTTCACTATTAATTTGACTCTACGGCCTTATCCTTACCGTGTCACACTCAAGTCTTGTATTCTTGCTGGTGCTTCCTAGGGTGCAACCATGCACTTTAATGTGCACCCACTAACATGGAAGTATTTGGGAAAATTACATAAAAATGAATATGCCTTCCTAAAGTTCAGTTTTCTGTAATTTCCCCAAAGTCCTTAACACTTTTGTAATTACATATCCAATGTAACTTAATAGATTGACATTATTGCCCCCAACCCCCCCCCAAAAAAAAAAAAAAAAAAAGAAAAAAAGAAAAAAAATTGTTTTTACTAAATAGTATATGCTTGTATACATGTGTGTGCAGACTGTACGTTCTAATTTGATAACTAACTGGTGGCCCAGCCCATTTGTGAGGGTTGATGCTGCCTGTGCTTACCTCGTCAAATACTATATATATAATATTAATTTCACTATTTTTGTTTCTCTCGAACGGAAAAAAGATGTAGGTGGAGAAGCAAGTAGCCTTGAGCTGTACTCAGGAGCAACATTGTCAAAGGCTCAAAAAGAAGTGATATTGTAAACATGTAGGTCAAGCTGTGCTTGGAAAATCTCTCTCTCTCTCTCTCTCTCTCTCTGTGTGAGGCGTGAGTAGGGGTGGTGTGTACGTCTTGAGCTGCTAAATAAATCTTGTCTTCTACTCCGTGTTGAAAACGTTTGTAGTACATTTGTTGTTATTTTTCTTCATTTTTAACTTCTATCTGAACAAAAGCATTTAAAAATATATATATATATATATATATATACAGAAATTCCTATAGATTTTGATTGGTCTATCAGCCTAACTGCTGTAACTTCTTCGTCAAAAGGGATGAAGAGTTCTAGTCCCATAGTGAACATTTTTTTGTCTAATAAAAAAAGTCTTCATTAGTAATATTAAATTTAATTGTAACGATTTTTCTTTGGGTATATCTTTAATGTATTTTTTTAAGAGTATTTGATAACCGATATGTAAGGTTGTCAGAGTGTCAAAGCATTTTTTTGCATTTTTTTTCTCCTTTCAAAATTCATAACATATAATATATATGTAATTGTGTATGTACGTATATATTTGAAAAGAGTGTTAGCATGTTTTAGCTAAGTATTGTTTTTTTCTTAGTTGATACTCATATACTCCCTCTCAAGAAATCATTTGAAGCTTTTTAAGGGTGAACAAAGAACCGGTGGAATTGAATAACCGATCGAAACCGAATCGAACCGGTACTTCGGTTTCGATTCCTCAGTGATCCCGTTCCGATTCCAAATTTGTAGAACTATTAAGGTTTGATTCGGTTCCCGTTACCGACCCTTTGGAACAGAATGAACCAGTTATAATATTTTATTTAAATTATATAATTACAATACATAATACTAATATATATATGACCACCATCACATGCCACTAGGCACTAGATTCTTACACCTTACTGTCATTGACTCTCAGCCGTGTAGAAAAGCGAATTTTTGTAGCTTATCCTTCTGTTCATCATCAAGGTTGATAACAGGTGACATGACTACTCCAAATACAAGAAAAGCTACAGAGGAATTGAGAAGATGGGGGGGGGGGGGGAGGGGGGGTTTGGGTGGGGCGGGGGTGGGGGCATTTGGAAATGCTATTTTCAGTACTTGCAAAAGACCTCGTGGGGCGGGGGTGGGGGCATTTGGAAATGCTATTTTCAGTCCTTGCAAAAGACCTCATTCATCATTTATTTTAATTCAGTGGTTAGAACATTTAATATCAGGCTTATCAGCGGAAGCTTTTGATGGTGGAAACTTGGAACAATAAGAAGGGAAGCAACAATAGAGCGCTTTCTAGAAATTGTTCATATAGTACCAAACAAATGCTCTGGGATTGCACTAGAGATCTTTTTAGTCTGGCTTTTGAATGTTGGCAATCTTTTTTTTTTTTTTTTTTTTTGAAAGTAGTAAATACAATTTTTTCAATAATGGAATCGGAACCAAACCGGACCGCTCTTCACCATTGAATTTGGTTTGATTCCATGTTTCACCTATTCAGGTTCTAATTTTCTAAGAAACATTGCGACAAATCGTACTGAACCGGACCTTGTACACTCCTATTTACACCTGATGTTTCGTGTGGCACCAAGGCCAAGTTCTTACTCACTTCAACCAATCCCTTGAGGTTCAAGTATTATGATAATAATTAACATTTACTAGATTTGAATTTTTAGGTTGATTATGCTTTGAAGTGGCACAAGTAATTTCTTTTGCAAATTACCTTTAATAATCATAGATATGTAACCATTAATAGCAATTTTTTTTTTTTTTTAAATGCTTTGAAGGGGCACAAGTAATTTCTTTTATTACCTTTAATAATCATAGATATGTAACCTGAGGATACGATAAGTGATATGGGCCGGTTATAGTTTGCAGACGTGGGATCGAGGCAAATAATTGAAGTACGGCCCATACAAGAGCACCGCAGAATGGGTCGAGCTCGGAGGATCCACCGAAGAAGACCAAGCCCATTGGAAAGAAGGCCAAAACAGATAGTCTAACAGCACTTGTAATTGCCTATAAAAGGGCAGTGAAGAGAGTGAAAGGGGGAGAGTTTATTTTTTATTGAAAATGTAATGAGATTCTGTCCAAATAGGGAGAGAAAATTCTTTGCATCTTCAATTGGCGCCGTCTATGGGTAGCGTTGGAGGTTGATTCTTGTTTGATCAATGTCATGTTGATTCAGACTGATTGGTGACGACGAAGCTTAATTTCTCGAAGTTTAATCCAGATCTGAGAGATTACGGTTTACTCTTGAGAAGTTCTTAATTCTTGATTGATTTTGAGAAATTGGCGTTAGGTTTACGCAGCTGTGATTCACTTTATCGCGGCTCGATCCAGCAAGCTCAGACGCCGGAAAAGCTCTGATCTATCGAAGGGAGAACATAACTCGTAAAATTTGAGTCCAGATCTGACGTGATTCGCGTCAGTGAGACTCAGATCTAACATAGAATTTGTGATTCATGCCTTTGCTCCGTTCTGGAATGATGACTGGGGGTGAGAACTCCAATACGGTAGAGAATGTCTAGCAGATGAAACTTGATTAGTTGATGAGCATAATCAAAGCTCTCAGGAGAGAGAATACAAATCTAAGGATCGAAATGTAGCGTTAAGAAGTTCCGGTGATTCAGCGACTGCTCCCGGTACAAGAAAAAGTTGTACGTACCGACGCGGCACATCATGGTGAGGAAGTAGGGAACAATCAGACAGATCTTCACCGCGAGGAGGTCCATCCAAACGATTCGCCGCCAAATCCTCGTCGTGTTGATGATCTTGAAGGATCAACTCACGTAGATCCACGGCGTGAACAAATCAGGCAAAACGACGCCATGACTTTTGATCCACATTAAAAAACGCTCAGCCAAGGAGAAGCAATGGAGTTTAATCGCCACAAAGCTATACCGCCGTGGCACAAAGAATTTATTGAGGAAAGATCATTCGATCCGACTTATTGGTCTTTCGTAGCGACGCTCAACTATCGCAGCTCAGAAAGGAGATCTGTAGATCAGAGAACAATCGCGGGGTTCCAGAGGGAAAATGAAGCCCTCCGTTCAGCAGCTCGAATGGTTGATTCGCCGTTCACCGATGAAATTCTGAATGCTCCGAGTCCGAGAAAATTTTCCATGCCCGTTTTCATTCAGTTCGACAGAACGACTGATCCGATTGATTATGTATATCATATCCAGTTGAAAATGGGTCTGAACACTGAGAATGATTCCTTGATGTGCAAGTGTTTTCCTACAAGTCTAGCTGGACCAACGCTAAGTTGGTTCAAGAACTTGCCGAGGGGCTCAGTGGATAGTTTCCGAAGCTTGTGTGATCGGTTCATAAGCCAATATTATGGAAATAAACGTCTAGCAAAGGACATTTCGAGCCTATTCACAATGAAGCAACATGAGGATGAGCGTCTCCAAGCTTTCCTAACCAAGTTTAACCTTATTAAGAGCATGGTGATTGAATGTTATCCTTCTACGGCGGTTCAAGTGTTTATATTGGCCATGACTCATGGCAGTCCATTCCACACAAGCTTGGTAGTGAATACGCCAAAGACTATGGATGAACTTAATGAAAGAGCTGATGGATTTGTGCGCTTTGAAGAAGAAGAGGCAACAAACACTCGGAAGACATCTGTCATATCGACAGAAGAGAAAACCAAAGCAAAGATCAGACAAAAGTAGGTTCAGCCACAGCGTCAAACCTCGTGGAAATCTGAGAAGAGGCCCAGGGAGGAAGAGCTAGTTACTCCATTGAAAGTCACCTTAGCAAGGCTGTACTAAGAAAATAAAGATAAGTTCCGATCTCCTTTACCAATTAGACAACTCCTTGAGCAGAGGGATTAGTCTAAGCATTGTGCATTCCATTCTAACTTTGGCCATCAGACTAATGAATGCAGGAACTTAAGGAGACAAGTAGAGATGCTGATAGCCAGAGGGGAGTTCGCAAGTTATATTCAAGGCCCAGCGGTGGAACAGAACCGACCGATGGAGTACGTGAAAAGGAATCAGAAGTCGAACTCCCACAATACACAACCAGTTCGAATAATCAATGCAATTCACGGTTGGCCTGAACCTACAGAGGAGTCAGATGAACTACTTCGAACACGCATTCGCTAGGTACAGATGAAAAGGATGATAGACAATGTAAACACTCTACACCAACAAAGCGCATCAACACATATAAAGTTTGACAGAATAGATCTATTGCGTGTTCAAATCCCTCATGAGGACCCGTTGGTCGTTAGTTTGACAGTGGCCGAATGTTTGGTACGCAGAGTTCTGATTGATCCTGGAAGTAGTGCGAACGTCATGCCGAGGGACACATTTGATCGGCTCGAGATCAAACCAGACCGGCTCAAGCCCACTGGGAATCCTTTACTAGGGTTTGATGGAAAACGAGTGGAGCCCATCGGTGTGATGGAAGTAGCAGTACGTGCTGCAGAGAGGGTTTTGATGGAGAGCTTTGTGGTTGTCGAGATTTATCCCTCCTACAACCTTCTGATGGGCAGAGGGTGGATCCACAGAGTTCAAGGTGTTCCTTCCACTCTGCACCAAGTAACGAGATGCCTGGGGCCAAACGGAACCAAGGTGATTGACATTCTCATGGGGACCAGGTTGCAGCGAAGGAGTGTTATTCAGTAACGCTGAAGTATGCTGGAAAAGGGAAAGCACATATTCATTCGGCAAGCCCGAGATAGCAATTACAGGAACCTCCCCCCAAGCAGAATAGGGAGGAGGAGCCAGTGGACTTGACCGAAGAGCCCCTAGTTGATGTACAGATCGATCGGTTCCGACCAGAACGAACAACCAGAGTGGGGGAACGACTTGCTGTGGAGGAGAAATAGGAGTTAGTTGATTTCTTGTCTCAGAATGCCGATGTATTTGCATGGAGCCACCTAGATATGCCTGGAATCGATCCTTCTGTATCCTGTCACTCCTTAAACGTTAATCCCAATGCAAGACCTGTAAAGCAGAAGCAGCGAAGGTTTGATCCAAAGCGTAACCGGATCATAGCCGAGGAGGTTGATAGGCTGCTTGATACGGGATTTATAAGAGAAGTGTATTATCCTAACTAGTTGTCAAACGTTGTTGTTGTGCAGAAGAAGAATGGCAAATGACGGGTAAGCATTGATTTCACCAATTTGAATAAAGCCTGTCCAAAGGATAACTTTTCGCTACCAAAAATTGATCAAATGGTGGATGCTACTACTAGGTATGAGCGTTTAACCTTTTTAGATGCTTATTCAGGTTACAATCAGATCCCCATGGACCTGCTGATGAAGAGAAAACTTATTTCGTTACCGAGCGCGAGACCTATTGCTACAAAGTTATGCCATTCGGACTGAAGAACGCCGGAGCAACTTACCAAAGGCTTATTAGCAAAATTTTCAAGGGTCAAATAGGGAAAACCATGGAAGCTTACATTGATGACATGGTAGTAAAAAGTAAGAAGAAAGTTGACCATCTGAAACATCTACAAGACATATTTGATGTGTTGAGACAATATAGAATGAAGCTCAATCCTACCAAGTGCTCATTTGGCGTAAGTTCTGGTCAATTCCTGGGACACGTGGTTAATCATAGAGACATAAAAGCTAGCCCTACCCAAGCAGAAGCTCTGACTAAGAATGCCGAGCCGACGACAATCAAAGAAGTTCAGACACTTACGGGACGGATCGCTGCATTGAGCCGGTTCATTTCCAAATTGTCAGATCGTTGTTAATCATTTTTAACACAATACGAAGTCATGGCAGACAAGTTTGGGGGGATGAATAGTGCCTAGCATTAACTGGTCTAAAAGAATATATGCAGAACCTTCCGGTCCTATCAGCTTCGGAACCAGGAGAGAAGCTATTTTTATACCTCGGGGTATCCAGCATCGCGATAAGTGGCGTTCTGATCCGTTGTACAGAGGGGAAGCAATATCCAGTGTTCTATGTTACTAAAACGATGACTGAGGCCAAACGACGTTATTCAAAGGCCGAGTGGGTGATATTCTCGCTAGTACATGCGAAAAGAAAGCTCAGGCATTATTTTGAATCCCATCCTATTATCGTTCTAACCACTTTCCCTATCAGAATAATCCTGCACAAGCCAGACCTCTCAGGAAGGATGACGAAGTGGGCCATAGAATTAAGCTCATTTGACATAATGTATAAACCCAGAACGGCAGTCAAGAGCAAGAAGTGGCAAATTTTTTACTCGAATGTGATTCAAAAGACATGGAGGAAGACCTTCGTGGTTGCTTGTGGAAACTCTTTGTCGATGGATCCTCAAATCAGATGGGGGCAGGCATTGGGGTCAAATTGTAGACACCAGAAGGTACGTCCCTAAGTCAAGCGCTCCGGCTTGAATTCAGAGCCACCAACAATGAAGCGGAGTATGAGGCACTACTTGCAGGACTTAAGCTTGCCAAGGAGCTGAAAGTTAGGAATTTGACTATCTTTAGTGACTTGCAGTTAATTATTCGGCAGGTGAATGGCAAATATGAAACCAAGGATGAAACGATGGAAGCATATCATTCTGCTGTTATGCGGGAAGCCAAAAACTTTGAAAAAATTGAGTTCATCCAAATACCGAGAGAGCATAACGAAGATGCCGATCGGCTAGCATGTAGTGCCTCGGGCTCTAGAGAAACATTGGCAAGGGTGATTCCAGTAGGAATACTGAACCAGCTATCCATTTTTGAAGAACCTTCGGGCCCAGATCCTTGGCAAGTGAATATTATTCCATACGAGCCAAGTTAGATTGATCCGATCATAACTTACATTCGGGATGGTACTCTGCCTGAGCAAAGAGATGAGGCTAGGAAAATCAAGTCGAATGCTGCAAAGTATGCCATAGTGCATAACCAGTTATACAGGAGGTCTTTTTCTGGGCCGTACTTAAAGTGCGTCACCCCCACAGAGGCTCGGCAGATACTGCGAGCTATTCATGAAGGTGTGTGTGGAAATCATTCAAGGGGAAGATCTTTAGCGCACAAAGCAATGACGCAAGGGTACTTCTGGCTGAACATGTCATGAGATGTGAAAGAATTCTCCAGAAGGTGCAATAAGTGCCAAAGGTTCGGACCATTGATCCACCAACCACTTGAGGACTTGCACGTAATGGCCACACCATGGCCTTTCGCATAATGGGGGATGGATGTGGTTGGTCCTCTGCCAACTGCAAGAGCTCAAAATAAGTATGTATTACTAGCAACAGATTACTTTACCAAATGGGTAGAAGAAGAGCCATATCCGAGCGTAACGCAAACTCATATAAGACGCTTCATTTGGAGTAATATTATTTGCCATTTTAGTATCCCGAAGTCGATCGTTATGGATAATGGGACTAATCTTGATAGCAAGCAAGTCAGAGAATTGCTGGAATAATATGGAATTAACCAAAAATTGGCAGCAGTAAGTCATCCCCAGGCCAATGTACAAACAGAAATTACGAATAGAATAATTTTTGCTTGTATCAAAAAGAAGCTAGAAGACCATAAAGGGAAGTGGCAGGACGAACTCCTGAACGTCCTATGAGCTTACAGAACGACCCCTAGACGGCCAACTAGAGAAAGCCCATTCACCATGGCTTACGGAACCGAGGCAGTCATACCGGTTGAATATTTGGTTCCGACTGTCCGAGACTTAGTATGGAATCAGGAACAAAATGACAAAATGCTGAGATTTAACCTTGATATGTTAGGGGTAAAGAGGGATTCTGTGGCAATCAGACTTGCGTCCTATCAACAGACACTGGTTAGCAGCCACAACAAAAGGGTGAAGCATAGGGATTTCGCACTTAGCGATCTGATTCTGAAGAAGAAGGTAGGAATGGTTAAAAAGATGATGTCACCTTGGAAAGGACAATACAGAATTGCAGAGGTCATAGGGAAAGGGGCATATATATTAGAGACCATGGCCGGAAGGTTGGTCAACAAGCCATGGAATGCTACATCTTTGAAAAGATATTATATGTAAAAAGTTTAAAGTTCTAATTCTGGCATTACTTACTTTCAGTTGTACATAATTTTGAAATTTATAAAAAGCTATCTTCTTTTAAAAGAAAAATTGAGTTTATGGAAACAGCAAAGTAAGTGGCAGCTGGCACTATGAGCCAAACACCAGAAACTTGCCAAAAAATAAAAGAGTGAAAGTGGCAAGTGGCATTTTAGCCGAGCGCCAACCACTCAGCAAAGTAAGTGGCAGCTGGCTCTATAAGCCGAACGCTAGAAACTTGCCAAAAAATAAAAGAGTGAAAGTGGCAAGTGGCATTTTAGCCTAGCGCCAACCACTCAGCAAAGTAAGTAGCAGCTGGCACTATGAGCCGGACGCTAGAAACTTGCCAAAAAATAAAATAGTGAAAGTGGCAAGTGGCATTTTAGCCGAGCGCCAACCACTCAGCAAAGTAAGTAGCAGCTGGCACTATGAGCCGAACGCCAGAAACTTGCCAAAAAATAAAAGAGTGAAAGTGGCAAATGGCATTTTAGCCGAGCGCCAACCACTCAGCAAAGTAAGTGGCAGTTGGCACTATGAGCCGTACGCAAAAAACTTACCAAAAATAAAAGAGTGAAAGTGGTAAGTGACATTTTAGCAGAGCGCCAACCACTCAGCAAAGTAAGTGGCAGCTGGCACTATGAGCCGAACGCCAAAAACTTGCCAAAAAATAAAAGAGTGAAAGTGGCAAGTGGTATTTTAGCCGAGCGCCAACCACTTAGCAAAGTAAGTGGCAGCTGACATTATGAGCCAAACGCCAAAAACTTGCCAAAAAATAAAAGAGTGAAAGTAGCAAGTGACATTCTAGCCGAGCGCCAACCACTCAGCAAAGTAAATGGCAGCTGGCACTATGAGTCGAACGCCAGAAACTTGCCAAAAAATAAAAGAGTGAGAGTGGCAAGTGGCATTCTAGGCGAGCGCCAACCACTCAGCAAAATTTGTTGTGTGGTAAAGTGGCACACTAGCCGAAAGCCAGCCACTGACATACAGAGAAAAACTAGATCAGATAGCATTAAATCATTGAGTCAAGGGATATATGGTAAGAGTTCAATCAAAAGTCAGCTATCTCATTAATAATGAAGTTTTAGAGTTAGAAAAAGAAAAATGAGGTATATAGATGGCAAAAATACAAAAGAAAGGAGGTCAGTACATCAGAAAGGTTCTAACTAGAACCATTTGCCCCGTCAGCTTCTTGATGGTGCTGAACGGCCTCCTCATCATTGTTGGCATTACCGTCCTCACAGGGAGGAGAATCGAGCTGAATGACAGAATCATTCTGCTGAGCTCTATCCTCAATAGCGTTGGAAGAATCATTCTACCGAGGGTCATCCTCTGCAGCAGTGATGGATGGAGTCACTGTGGACAGAGGAAGAACGTCCAGAGGCTAAGCAGTAGAAGGAGTAGGAGTGATTCTGGAAGAGGCGATCTCTTGGCATTCATCAAATATGCCCTCAGCAGGGGTGGAGTCAGGGTCGGCATAAACACCAGGAGGATCAATCTCAAGCTCTCTGTCAACCTCGTCAAGGGTAGAACCGGTCTGACCCTCATCTAGAATAACCTTCTTGGAACCCTTGAGCATATATGAGGGCCCCAACCCTGGAAAAACGAGCATGCAGAGCTAGCATACCACCATTTATCTTACTAATGGTGTTTAGCAAAGCATTACGCTCGTCTAGAGCCTTTTTCTCAAAGGCTATCCGAGAGGATTGCTCATCACTCAGAAGGCGCAAAAGTTCTCCCTTCTCAGCTTTAAGGGATTTTCGCTCGGTATGCTAGACACTCTTCTTAAGCTGCAGAGCGTTCCTTTCATCCTGAAGAGAGTCCGTCTCCTTTTTCAGAGAGTCCCTCTCCTTTTCAACTTTGTTGAGCTGAACCATCAGCCTGGTATTCTGAGCACCTAAAGCATCGTTCTCCTTGTTAGTTGCACCAAGGTTATCAGAAAGCATGCGAACCTTGGCATTTACTAGCTCAACCTATTTCTGCATGGCCATTATCCCGTACAGGGTCTATAGAGATATACATGATAACTGATTAAGCCGAGCAGATGGTCAGAAGAAGTCAAATGTAAAGATTATGTAAAGATTCATTAATTGAAGGACAGAAGTTACCTCCATGGCAGATAAGGGGAACCGGCTGAACACTTCCTTCTGAGACAGACCCTTGGCTACCTCAATATCCTTAGGAGTCCACATGCTCCTGTAATATGCCATAGCGGTCTGACCATCCTTGAACATGGTCTCGTCCAATTTTATAGATGATCCGTCTGTTCGGATGAGGCGAGGGTTCCATGGTGCCATTCTAGAGGCAGAGGCATGCCCAGAGGGGGTAGGAGGCCTAGTTAGATGAGGCCTAGTTAGAGGGCGCACAGACACATTTGGCCCAGAAGGCCTAACCCTCTATGACAGAGGAACGTCATCAAGGCTGAGAGAGCTATCAGGCTGATACCTTTTTACTCTCGTCTTTTCCCATGCGTTAGCAGTAGCAGAGCTAGGAAGGTTGCTGACAGAGGGGGTCACGTTCTGATTAACGGTCGTAGTGTTGGAGATCGGGTCAGTAGCCGTCACGTTCGGATCGGTGGAAGGAGTGGTATCAAAAATGGTGGCAGAGGAAGATACTAAAATTGGAGAAGAAGTTGCTGCAGGGGCAAAAACGGTCCTGGGGGCAGCTTTCCTCCTGCCAAAGGAGGGATCTGGAGCTGACTCATTGTCTTGCCGAGGGTTGAGAGAGCAAGAAGGTTGTCTGAGGTAAGGAGATCCGACCATGAGGGAATGTTGGTTAGAATGTACTGCTTCAAGTAGTTATCCCTATCCCTATAAACACCGTAGCTCAAATCATCACAAGGAATGCCTAAGGAACGGCATAAGAAAGTACAAAAGCGAGGAACGCAAATCTCGCAAGGACAGTCACTCTTATGGGTTTTGTATTTTTTATATGAAGATACAGAGCACTCTCCAAAAGCGCTCGGGATAGGGAAATCCTCTGCGGCTGGAGAAAACCAGGCTCCCCTAATCCCAATTATATTTTTCCTCTAACCCTTCTCAGATTTGATTTTATCTTTGCAGATGGACCTCTTCTCAATGGGGTAGAAGTGGTAAAACGATTCATTAGTTTTGATTTTGCTAACCTTGTAACAGAGGAGAAGATTTACGAGGTCCAGATCTAGACCTCTGTCAAGGTTCAGAAGCAACATAACAGATAAAATCCTAAGGAAATTTGGGTTTACTTACAAAGGGGAAAGTTTCAGTTTATTAAAAACATAGCAAAAGAAGGGATGCAGAGGGAACCTAAGGAGGTTAAGATGAAGGTAGGAAAATAGAACCTCGCCGAGAAGAAGGCTAGCACCGGTTCTAATATTCACCTCTTTAGGGCAATTTCTAATTTGTATATCGTCAGGAAGATGAAGTCTTATGCGAAGAACATCTAGATCTATAGTCATGGTGAGAATGAATGAGGATTTTAAGGGAGAAAAAGAGGTCTTCTAAAAGAAAAAGACAAACAAAACTAACCTTAGAGAGTGAGAATGTCAAAGAGTACTGCAAGGTCGCTGGAAAAAGGAGCTTTTGCAAGAAATTGCCGGGGAAGATTTGAGCGACAGTAAAGTAAGATGGAGACGGTAAAGAGAATCGATGGAACATCTATGAGGCTTATAAAGATAAGGTGGGCCCGAATGACGAGGAGTCAGGAAAGCGAGGAGTTTTCTGAATCTCGAAGCACCGACCCCCAAATCTAACCTTCCATTCTCCTATGTGATCTTCTCGAGCCATCAAGTCATGATTAGTAGCCTCTAATAATTACCCCCTAATTATTAGGGAGTAATTATGGGGGTAGTTGAGGATACCATAAGTGATATGGGCCGGTTATAGTTTGCAGATGTGGGATCGAGGCAAATAATTGAACTACGGCCCATACAAGAGCACCACAGAATGGACCGAGCTTGGAGGATCCACCGAAGAGGACCAAGCCCATTGGAAATAAGGCCCAAAACAGATAGTCCAGTAGCACTTGTAATTGCCTATAAAAGGGCAATGAAGAGAGTGAAAGGGGGAGAGTTTATTTTTTATTGAAAATGTAATGAGATTCTGTCCAAATAAGGAGAGAAAATTCTTTGCATCTTCATAACCATTAATAGCAATTTAAAAAAAAAAATTTTTAATTGTGGGGCAGCTTTAATTTCTCTATACAAATCACAATTAATAACCAAAAATTATCTGAAAAAAAAAAACCCAAAAAAACAAAAATTAATACTATAAATAGGTCTTGAGAAAAATTGGTGGGGGTGTGTAAACCAAATTTAGATAGAGAGAATTTGATCCTTGATTTTTTGTCCCGTCTTGTTTTTATTTTTATTTTTTTATATTTATGTGTACATAGGTATTGTAGATGAAGATGCTATATATATATGTATATATATATATATATATATATATATATATATATATATAAAGAATTTTAATGCAACAAAAATGTAGTAGGGCTAAAAAAACATAACATCGAGTTGTGAAGTGTTATACCTACATAAAATGTGTAATTGTGAGTTAAATGTAATGGCCCTATGCAATCCATATGGTTTAGAGAACTTGATGAATAGATTCAAATGTCTAAGTAGTCATGAGAAAGGTATTAGGTACATACACATATCCATAAATGGTTGTCAAATTATTTCACATGATTATCTATGTTAGAAAAGATGAGAGATAATATAACTCTATATTTTATTGATTTTGAAGACAATCCTTTCAACCTGATGTAGCTGAGGTGGCACTGATGCTAATGTGGTTGATGACATGACAATTGAAGTGGCAGGTGACTTGGCACTATTGCTGGCATGTGACGGCCCAAGTTTTGTAAACCTGGTGCGTCAGTGATGACCAAAAGATGATCCGATAATGGATCCGAAATGCAGAAGCGAAAGGTGAAACAATGGTCTCTAGACATACAATGCATCTCTAAGACACCAATGTGACCCTCAATGAGGTCACGGAACCCAAAGGAAACAAATGCAGAAGTGTCATTTCAAAAACGGACAAAAAGAACCTAGGGGCAAAATGGTCATTTTGCAAAAAGTGGATTCAGGTGCTATTGAGCACACCGCTGGAAAGAAAATGACAAATTAGTTAAGTTCAAAAAAAAATTTACTCAATTTGGAGTCCGGACGGGAAAGAAAGGTCAAAAACAAAAATGATGTCGTGGCGGCCTGACAAGGACAACCCACCACTACTGCAACTGAGAGTAAAAACGGGCATCTAAACGGATTTTTTTTGGAAAAACTCAAAGAAGAAACCCCCCCTAAAATCAAGTTTCCTACCTGGATCTCGAACAGAAACAAAAAAGTTGCATTGTAAAATGCCCAGAATGCCCCCAAGAAAATCAAGTCAAGAGGAAAAAAACTAATCCGAGCTACTGCCCAAGTTTTGGAAATAGGGTTTCAGGAGGTTTTTAAATTGCCTAAATTGAAAATGTAATCTTAAAATGCACCCACAAGACCTCCAGAAGTTTCAGATCGGTCGTGACGATTTTCAAAAAAAAGTAGATGAGTACTAACTACATTTGTACTAAAAATTAACAAAACCTGGCAGCAAGGATTTTTTGGAAAAATATTGATTTTTGAGGGCCAAGATGATGTTTTCTGGAAAAACACAAAGAAGAAACCCCCCTCAAAATTGAGTTTTCTATTTGACTCGTGATTTAAAATAAAAAACAATGCATTTTAAAATACCCGAAATGTCCCTGGAACAGAATAGGGTAAAACTCCCTAAAAATGCTACTTGGAGTTTTTGTTTCATCAAGGAAGGTATTGTTTGCCAAAGTGAGCATGCAAGTGTATGTAATATGATAAAATAGATGTGCTACAATGGACTATGGCCTCATTACAATACATTTACAACATTTGATATGTCAAACCTCCAAGTTAGAAAAATTACATTTCATAGACAAATCATGAAAATGCTAACACTTGCATGTGAACAAGAATGCTTCTAAAGAAGCTCAACTCAGCAAATCACCCAAACAATTTCAATCTCCAATCTTGTATCCTGTACCTGAAATATGCCCCAGCATTGTAGGGGTAAGTAACATAAAGCTACTCGTAGGAAATAAGCATGCATCGACCTACATTTTACAAGTGTACATGATTTAATCATTGTGGTTCATTCCACCTAACGTCTATGTCAAAGGTGAGACTCAGGGAGCATTCTAGCTACCTAAGATCATTTCTAGCATAAACACATCCTTTATGCAATTTCGACAACATAAGAGCATGCTACACATAGCAACAAGATATAACATGCTTACACAAAGCAACTAGATATAGATTCTCAAAGTTATCAACTTGAAATCTAAATGCTAAATTAACTAAATATAACAATTTAGTATGGATGTACTTAATAACATCAAATCACCAATAGCCAAAACTACAGTCACAATATAAATATGATTGATAACTTGGAATTGAATGCGAAAACAAATAGTGGAAGACTTGGACATCAAAACTCGGAATTCTGCCCAGACTCAATGGTTATTCCGGGCATTAACCCGTGGTCATACCACCCCTAGTGCACACTATCTCAACGACTTAGAGGACTCACGTCCCTGTACTAGAGCCAAACTCTAGCCATCTCAGCTGAACAATGTCCCAAGACTCCAAAATAAATAAGTTAACAACTTATATACGTATTAAACAGTACATGAAACTACCTCCATGCACAAGTAGGTTGAAACCACACAACACATGCTCTAAATCCACAACTACTATAGGATGACAATGTCGAATCTTCACAGCGCAATTCGTTACGCATTATAATAACATCATATGACGAATCTTCAGTGTGCGACTTATTACACGCTATAACAATATAATCCAATATTGAAAACATAAACTCATAAATTCATTATAAGTCAAAAGTCATGCTTTAAACATACTATCAATGTCAAATACATGAGTTAATCAATAATACAATAGAAATGGAATTTAATCAATAAACTAATTAAATTCCCTAGGTTTCAAATCTCAATCAAATGGCCTCCAATTAATGTATGTTAAACAACATAGCATGGTATCTACACACATTCACTAAAATCTCAAGTAGGCCATAAGAACAATAAAGTGGAATTTAACTAAATCAGGATAATCAAATCCCTAACTTCTAAAACAATATCAAATGGTTCCAAATTAACATATGCTAGAACATAAGTCATAGTTATCACAAATATCAAGTTAAACACTTAATTAGGCCAATGGAACCCTTAATTAGATTTTAATTAATCATTTTAATTAAAATCTCTAGATTTTTGTACTTGTCCAAATGCTCTCAAATTAAAGTATGTTAAACAACATGCCAAGATATAATTTAAAAGCATATCACAAGTCAATTTCAAGCAAGGTACGGCCATGGGATTTAATCTTTCACAAAAGATAAATATTAAATAAAAATTACAATTCTTATTCAATTAATCCCAATTTAATATATGTCAACAAACATAATAAAACTAGATTTTCTAACATGCCACAATTCAAATTAAAGTTATATATCATCATGAATTTTAAATCTTATACAAAGAAATAAAAATTAATAACTTTCAAGATTTGATACAAGGCATATATATAAGTTGTATAATATTGCTAAACACTCAATACAACACACACAAAAGCCTAAAACATTCCCTACCTCAATTTGAGATGAAAATCTCAAAAGCCATCAAAATGTAACGGCTCCGAATCCGACGAAACTACTAGGTTTTGTCAGGGACTACACCGTTCACATAACCCCCATGAAAGCCCCATCAAAATCACAACTTGACCTCAAAACCAAACTCAAAATTTGGCTAGAAATGGGTTCCAATAAGGGTGAAAGATAGAGACGGCGAGGGGAACAACAAACATTAAGGCCGAAGACTTTCCATCAAGGAAAAAATGAACCAAAAGAGGAGAGAGAAGATGGCAGCACCCCTTGGGCTGCCATGGGAGCTCCAGGTCGTTCTTGAAGAGGGGAGAAGATGAAAAATGAAATATCTCACCCCCTTTTTATAGAAATCTCAAAAAGTGCCCCAAACGGGCCCCGCCAGGTCCGAAAAAGTAAAATTTGAGCAGACGAACTCAAATGGAAAAACTTTGTGAACAAAAAAGATTTAAAATGAGAAAATATGAATAACGGAAGAAACGGCGTCAAAAATAGAATCCCGAGCAGAAAGTTATGCCCAAAACAAGTTTGGCGCAAACTAGGGCCAGAAACCCTGAAACTGGAAAACATCGACCAGGAGGAAATTCCAAGAGTACACAACTCGACAAAAAAGTGAAAATGAATCCCATACGAGGATCCAGACTCAAAACAAGGCATTTAACAATAACTTTCATTAATTGCACAATGGCCCCTCCAAAAAGTGAAAACTGCACTTATGGCCCAGAATGAAAATATCTTCCAAAAATATTTTCTTAAAAACCCCTGCAATAAAATATCTTCAAAAGATATTTATGAAAAGCACCCCAAGAAAAGAAAAAGATTCCAAAGAACTTTGCATCCATGCCCCTACGGACACGGGGAACAGCCAGAGTACCTTTCTGCAAAAGTAAAGATACGTATTTCATGGAAACCACCGAGAATGAAGATACGTGAAGTCAGAAACCAACTCCGAATGCAAGAAGTGTGGTTTTTCCAATAAAGTGACAAACGGGGAAAAAGACAAAATAGGGAAAATGACGAAATAGGGAAAAGGACAAAAAGTGAGTAGTGTCGAAAAATGAAAAATGTGGAAACGACTCGGTCCTCAAAGGAAGTTGTCAATCCACAGAAAAGAGTCTCGAAAATCACTCCAGAGCACTCGAGACGACACTAATCAACAAGAAACCCAACTCAGAAAGGAAAGACAACGGAAAAAAATTATCCGTGAAAATCTGGGTCATTACATGGCACCTCTGTTGTACAGCAACTGACGTGGTAGGTGACGCGGCACAACTACTGGCACCATTGCAGAATGTGTCTGACATTGCACCAATGCTGACATGTCAGGTGACATAGGGTGAATCTGTGAAAATCTTGGAGGTAGGTGCGAAGCATGAATGAGTTGACGTTGCCGTCCCTGAAAGTAACAACTACAACTATAACTGATGGGTGATGAATTTTTTTATTTTTTTTTATTTTTTTTTCCTAGTTAGTACTCACACACACTTTTCTCTTTTGAGACTTGAACCCCTGACATCCCTTTAGGAAGTAAGAGACTGATACTGTTAGGCCACTAGCTCGTTAGTGAATTTTTAAAGATTCACCATGTTGAAGACGCGTATGAGCACATGATGACCACTTATGGCACATGGTGACGCAGTGACGAAGCTAATCCGACACGTTGAGGTGTAGGATTGCCACTAGTGCGCATGAAGGTGCATGGAAGTGTGGGATTACCACTTGAAGCTTATGGTGACGCGGTTTGGAGTGCGGAATCCGCCGCCGGGGATGAGGCTAATAGTGCCATCCCCGGCGGTGACTACGATAACCTAATAAATTGTTTACCAGTTATCGAAAAGCTTGATACCATGTTACAAAGAAGGGTAAGAGCAATTGTATATTATATTGATGTGTATGAGATGTTACATAAAGGTCCTATATATAAGAAAATGTTTGGGGTAGGTGAGTGATGAACAAGTAACCTATATATATTAATATGGTAGGTGTACTCATATATGATAATTTGTAATATGTAATAAACCTAGATGGGAGGTAAATAGGTAAACTTGTAATCAGGGTGAAATGATTGTCTTCAAAACTTAAGATGTCTTTATATAACCTACCTTGACTTTGAGGGGGCTGCTAGAATATATTCTGAGAATCTAAATGCGAGTATGTAGAAATGTAAAGAATAATATTGGATCAACTGTGAAAATCTAGACTCAGATCGTTGTGTTAAATGTGAGATATGCATAAAACAATTAATGCTAACTTAATTTAAATGTGATAACCTAAATAATTGTTTATGGCTTTTGAAAAACTTAAGAAAATTCTGAGAGTTTTGACAGATGTGAATCATGATGGTTTTTAACAAAAGTATCGACTCATTATATGGATTTAGATTCACATGTTTGATAGAAATATGTTGATCTTCCGTGATCAGGTTATTGCAAGACTGAGTCTTTTGAAACAATGTTTTTATTGAAGAAAAGGAGCTCTGTAATAAGATGTTGTAAGAGAAAATTATAGTATATATTTTTCTATATCTTTGTACATAACTATACAACGTTTATAAAGAGAAGAAAGACTACAAGGTATAAGAATTAGGAGAGATTTCAGGAATAAATTAAACAAGATTTGGGAAGATCACAGGAGGAAAATTTGCTAGTAAAATCTCTAAAGATTTAGAGCAATCTTAAAAGGTAATTCTCTACCAGCTATTATGGAATTAATGGAAGACTTTACATTCTTGTTTTCTCTTGGGCACCATTGATTTTCCACATAAGCAAAATTGATTCTCATTAATTTTGCACATGTTTAATCATTCCGCAAACATATCTTTTTGATATCTTCCTTTTCACCCCCCTCAAAATGGGCTGTGGGTGCAAACAAAGGCCCAATTTGACTTTGAGATCATAGAACACCTTCCGAGCCAATGGTTTAGTGAATATGTCAGCAAGTTAATGATCCGATGGCACAAACTTTGTGAGCAATGTTCCACGTGCAACTTTTTCTCGCACATAATGATAGTCTAGTTTAATATGTTTAGTCTAGCTACCATAAAAGACTGGATTCACTGACATATAAAAAGCACTGAGATTTTCACAATGTAAAATTGGAGGTCGAGAAAGTGTGACACCTATATCACAAAGCACAAATGTTAACCAAGTTAACTCAGCTGCGATAGATGTCATTGACCTGTATTCAACTTCAGCACTTGATCAAGCAACTGTAGTCTGCTTCTTAGTAGACCAGGAAATACAATTGCTTCCAAGAAAAGTATAAACTTCTGTTGTTGAACGACGAGTTAGAGGATAACTCGCCTAATCGGCATCAGAAAAAGCATACAAGTCTAAAGAGCTATTGGCAAGAATCCACATCCCATAGTCTAGTGTTCCACTCATATAATGCAAAATACGCTTTACAATCTGGTAATATCTCACAGTAGGTGCATGCATGTATTGGCACAAAAAATTAATACTGTAACTTAAATCAGGTCTTGTAAAAGTACAGTACTGTAAAGCGCCCACGATGTTTCTATAATGTGTGGGATCTTGGTATGGTGAATCCTCGGATGTAGAAATAGATACCTTTGCTGCCATGGTTGTTGAAATGGATTTACAATCTTTTACTTGAGAACGCTCTAGTAGTTCTCGAGCATACTTTGATTGGCAGAGAAAAATACCATTGCCTGTTGAAGATACTTCTACTCCAAGAAAATAATAAAGTTTTCCCAGGTCTTTGATAACAAATTCACAGCTCAAACATGAAACAAACTAGTCCAAAAGACATGGACTATCACTAGTTAAAATCATATCATCAATATATAATAACAAAATAAGTGCACCTTTGGTTGAGTGCAAAATAAAGAGAGAGGGGTCAGCAATGCTGCAGAAGAACACTTCACTAAGAAAATATGAGCCGAGCCTATCAAACCAAGCTCTCGGGGCTTGTTTAAGACCATAGATTGCCTTATTTAATTTACAAACATGAGAAGGGATTATTGGATCAATAAATCCAGGCAGTTGCTCCATGTACACAGATTCTTTCAGAAAGCCAGATAATGCATTCTTCATATTAACTTGTCGAATCTCATATTTCTTAATAGTAGCAACTGAAATGATAATTCTAATACTCCCATGTCTGATAACAGGGGAAAAAGTTTCCGAAAAATCCAACCTTTAACTTGATTGAATCCTTTTGCAACCAAACGAGATTTTAAATGCTCAAGAGAACCATCAGCTTTCAATTTGGTTTTGAAAACCCATTTAAACCAAACAATATTCATATTATTATGTCGAGGAACGATGTAAGATTATCTGCAAAAGCTGTAATTTTGTCACGCATGACAACAACCCAACCAGGATGTTGAAGTGCTGACTTTACTGATTTTGGCTCCCTTGGAATTATAGAAGAATTGTTAACATGTAGGTTGGTAAACCTTAGATTCGGTTTGATAATTCCTTTCATTGAACGTGTCACCATGCGATCACTTCCACTGGTTCTCAATTCATTTTGAAAAGAGGCTTAGAGCTCATCGTCAATAATATTTGTAGTATGAACATGTACTGATGGTAAGAGATTACTAGAATTGGCCAATTCAAGCAGGTCAGCCTGATCATTCAATGATTTAGAATTAAGTGCACCACCTTCATCTTCACTTGGTTGACTTAAGGCCTCTGGTGGAGTATTACCAGCAACAATGGGTCAAGAAGTCCTTGGATCATGTAAGAAATGACTCCTTTTAGACAAACCTATTTCATCAAGAGATAAAGAGTTAGTCTTGGATTTTATATGATCATTTGATGTATTAAGGATGAATTTGAAAAACTCCTAGCTCCCTTTCAACTTGATTGTTTTTGGTATAGTGACGGTGTATTAGAAAATGGAAATGTTGCTTCATCAAAAATTACATGACGGGAAATATATATTCGTTCCGTCAAAGAATACAAGCACCGATAGCCTTTATATTTGTTGTTATAGCCCAAAAAGACACACGGTAAGGATTTCGGATCTAGTTTATCCTTTGCAGTAGCACCAAGCTAGGTAAAGAAAACACTTACAGCCAAGAACTTTTAACATAGAGTAATCTGCTTGTTTTCCAAAAAGCCTTACATATGAGAATCCATATTTAACATAGAAGAAGGCAACCGATTTATTAAGAACACAACTGCTGTAAAACAATCAATCCAATAACATTTAGGTATATTGGCATGTATCATCATAGTTAATCCAAGTTCCTTGATATGCTTATGGTTCCTTTCTGCAACTCCATTTTGGTCAGGAGTATATAGGCATGACTTTGATCTTGAATTCCCAAACTTCCAAGAAGTTTATAGAACTCATTTGAATCGTATTATCCTCCACCATCAAACTGAATTTTTTTTTTTTTATTTTTTGTCCAAATTGGCATTCCACATATTTATAAAAATGAATAAAACACTTCAAAAAATCTAATTTTTGCTTCGTGGGATATATCCATGTAAATCTAGTGCAATCATCAATAAAGTTCACATAACACTTGAAGTTTTGAGTAGAATAAACCCGGGAGGGTACCCATAAGTCTGCATGAATTTTCACAAAAGGTTCATTACATATATTTTTTAAAAGAAGAAATGGAATTCTGCGTGCTTTTCCCATTTGATAACTCTGGCAAACAGATTAAACTTTATTTCTAGATGTAAAGCAAATTAACTTATTATTAGAGAGTTGCTGAATTATTCTTTGATTGGGATGACCAAGTCTTTGATGCCATCGATCTTCAGAAGTTTTCATTTGTCTATTTGAGAAAAAAAAAACCATATTTGTTACATCAAGAGCATATAGATCTCCCCTTCTACTCTCTTTGGCTACTACCTGACCCGTGCTCCTATCCTTAATCATGTAACCAGTAGAAGAGAATTCAACAATGTAAGGAAATTCTGAAGTGAGCTGGCTAAGAGATTATAAATCTTTCTTGATATCAAGAACAAGTAACACACTTTTTAAATGAATTGGTGATGGGGTTGTGTCGATCACAATTTCACCAATATGTGTAATAGATAGCATCTCACCATTTCCTACCATGATACCATCATTACCTCTATATGATTTTAAATTAACAAGTTTACCTGAATTTCCAGTCATGTGTGATGTTGCATCAGTATCAGGTTACCACTCGTTGTCTTGATTCTCTGTGATCTTGAGGGTAGCAAAGGCTTGTGGAATGTCTTCTGATTGAAATGCATAATTGAATCAATTCCAGCAATTTAGAGCAGTGTGATTTTTCTTGGCACATATTTGACAAGCTAGTACGTGATTAGTGCCTCTAGATCGGTGTGCCTTTAGCCTGCTTCCTTAATCGTGGCCATCAGTTTGTTGAGAGTTTTCTGAAGGAAATTGTTTTAGGCCATGTCGAGTATTGTTGAAGCAGTCACCTTGAATAAAACCACGTCCCTTTGAGTTGAATTTATTCTGGAAGCATCCACGTCCACGTTCACGTCCACCTTAATGTTAAGCGATATAGGCCATGTGTGGTTGTCCTTGCTGTTGATCCCCATTTCCATGAAGACGGAGACGTGCCTCATAACTTTGAAGTAAAGGGACAATATCCTTATAAGAGGGAACAGGTGGCTTTAACATAGTGGTGGCAAAAGATTCATAGCCGTGACCAAGTCCTTATAATAGCCAAAATACCTTATTCTTGTCTGGAGCTGGTTTTCCAATAGCAGACAAATCATTGCAAATAACTTTAAATTTTCTTATATAGTCTTGTAGAGTATCCATACCTTTTCGAATGAGACTTAGTTCTTGCATAAGTTGAAATTCTTTCTCTTGCGAATCCTGGGCAAATGCATCTTCAAGAGCTTTCCAAGCACTGGCAAAAGTTTCCAATCCAACGACAACAGAGAGTATTTCTTATGACAATGTGCTCGTTATCCAGCCACGCAGGAGGCTGTCTGATTGTCTTCAATTAGTGAAGTATGAATTCAAGACTTCCATTGTAGCAATGCCTTCACGGATTGTTGCAAACTCATTGGGCATAGGAATCTCACCATCAAGAAAGCCTTGTAAATCTTGGCTTTCAATTAAAGCACTCAGTTGCGTCTTCCACAACAAATAATTTGAATGACTGAGCCTTAATGAAACAAAATTCGCAACATTTAGTCCCACAGGATATGGGTACTTTTGCGATGTTGTTGACTCCATAATATTGAATGAAATAGATTAGTAGTTTAACAAATAATAAGTGATAGGTTTGGTTGAATCAATTCAACTGTATGGCTTTGATACCATGAAGAAAAGGAGCTCTATGTTGTAAGAGCAAATTATAGTATATATTTTTCTATATCTTTGTACATAACTATACAACGTTTATAAAGAGAAGAAAGACTGCAAGGTATAAGAATTATGAGAGATTTCAGGAGTAGATTAAGCAAGATTTGGGAAGATCACAGGAGGAAAATTTGCTAGTAAAATCTTTGAAGATTCGAAGCAATCTTAAAAGGTAATTCTCTACCAGCTATTATGGAATTAATGGATGACTTTCCATTCTTGTTTTCTCTTAGGCGCCATTGATTTCCCACATAAGGAAAATTGATTCTCACTAATATTGCTGAAGATACCAAAAATGATTCGGGCTTGGTATGATTCGTATTGCTAAGAACAGGTTAGGTATGGATAGCCAGGATGGAGCAAGTCCATGCCGAATGGGCCCAGATCCGAGAGTTCATTACGGAAGCCCATATTATGATGAAAGAAATTGAGCCCAAACAAAAGAGAAGAAGATAGGTCCAGCCCAGGAGTGGTTATAACCGTCTAAGTGGTTGTAACCGTCTATAAATAGAGGGAATTAAGAGGGAAAAGAGGTTAGAAAAAATTATTGGGAGTGTAAAGTTTCTCTCTCTACAATTGGGGAAAATTCTTTGTACTTTCAATTGACGCTATCTGTGGGAAGAACAAAGAGGATTGATTGGTGTTGGTCCAGATCGATTCGATTAAAAGCACTTTGTGAAGAAGACGATTAATCTCTGAAAGCTGAATCAAGGTTGATAGAAATGCGATCTGTCTTGATGAATCTTGGTTCCAGTTGATTTTGAGAGGTTGGCATCTGATCAACGCAGATCTGATCTGTGATTGATCCGGCGAGCTATGTAGTTGTGATTTGTTGAGATTGCTGAATTTGGCAAGCTTGTAGCTGGAATAATTTGAATCTGGCCAGTAGCGAAAAGAATTCAACAAGTTTGAGGCTAGATCTGGTGCGTGTGCGTTAGCAAAGTTCCAATCTGATCAAGAAATCTGCGGTTAATGACTTTGCTCCGATCAGAAATGATGATCGGAGAGGAGAGCTCAAATCCTTTGGAGAACGGCCAGCAGACGAAGCTCGATGAGTTAATGAACATGATCGAAGCCTTGAGAAAACAAAATGCAGAGTTGTGCACTAGAATGGAGCATCGTGAGGCTCCTACAATTCTGAGGCCACCTCCGGAATAAGAGGGAGTCTTACCATCCCATGCTGTTCGTCAAGGTGATCCAGAAGGTGTTAATCGCATCGATCCACATTGTGATGAAGTTATAGTAGATGATCTACCTCCAAATGTCTGTCAAGTAGAGGATTGAGAAGGATCTATTCATTTGGAGCCACATCGCGAATGGATCATAAGAGAGGAAGTGCCGGCATGCGATCATAGGGTTACATCACCGTGGCAGAGTGAGTTTGCAAAGGACAGATCGTTTGATCCACCCTATCGGCCTTCAATGGCAACATTTGACTACCACAGTTCAGAAAGGAGATCTGCCGATCGGGGAGTTCCGCCATGGTTTTCAAGGGAGAAGAAGCATTGCGCTCATTAGCAAGGACGGTTGCATCTCCGTTCACTGATGAAATTCTGAAAGCGCCGAATCCGAAGAAGTTTTCCATGCCAATCTTCATTCTGTTTAATGGAACAACCGACCCAATAGACCACATCTACCACGTTTAGTTGAAAATGGCTCTGAATACTAACAATGATCATTTGATGTGCAATTGCTTCCCTACAAGTTTGGCTAGACCAGCCCTCAATTGGTTCAAGAATCTGGCTCAGGGCTCAATAGCTAGTTTCCAGGACTTGTGTGACAAGTTCATAAGCCAGTATTATGGGAATAAACGTCTGGCTAAGGATGTATCAAGCCTTTTCACAATGAGACATCACGAAGATGAACGACTCCAAGCTTTCCTCACCCGGTTCAACCTTATTAAAAGCATGGTAATAGAATGTCAAGCATTTAAACTTGTAATAAACCGGGGGACACCGTTCCACACAAGCTTGGTGGTCAATACACCGAAGACCATCGACGAGCCGAACGAGAGAGCTGATGGTTTTGTTCGTCTTGAAGAAGAAGAAGCAACTAATTCAAGGAAGATGTCAATTATTTTAACAGAAGAGAAGTCCAAAACCAAGATCCGGCAAAAATAAGCTCAGCTGCAACGTCAGACCTCCTGGAAGGCAGAGAAAAAGTCCTGAGAGGAGGAGTTGGTTACTCCACTCCGAGTCACCATGGCAAGGCTATATTAAGAGAACAAAGGAACCTAAGGAGACAAGTGGAGATGCTGATCGCAAAGGGGGAATTTGTAGGATATGTTCAAGGTCCAGCGCAAAAGCAAAATCGACCGGCTATACAGATCAAAAGAAATCAGAGATCAAACCACCACAACACTCTGCCCCGTTCGGATTATAAATGTAATTCATGTCCAACCTGAACAGACAATGGAGTCAGAGGAGTTGCTCAGAACGCGATTACGCTAGGCCTAGTTGAAGAGAAAGATTGGCAGCGTACATACTTTGCACCAACAGAATGCATCTGCATAGATAAAGTTTGACAGAACAATCCTGCTACGCATTCAGGTTCCTCATGAAGATCCACTGGTCGTCAATCTAACAGTTGTAGAATGCCTGGTACAGAGAGTTCTGATTGATCCAGGAAGCAGTGCAAACGTCATGCCCAGAGTGACGTTCGACCGGCTTGAGATCGAACCCTAGAAACTTAAACCCACAGGAAATCCATTGCTAGGATTTGATAGGAAGCGGGTGGAGCCCATTGGAATAGTGGAATTGACAGTACAAGCTGCTGAGAGAGTTTTGACGGAGAGTTTTATGGTCGTGGAAATTCATACATCCTACAACTTCTTGATGGGAAGAGGATGGATTCACAGAGTTTAGGGTGTCCCATCAACCCTATATCAAGTGATGCGATGCTTGGGTCCAGATGGGACCAAGGTGATTGACATTCATGGGGACCAGGTTGCAGCTAAATAATGTTATTCAGTGACTTTGAAATCTGCTGGAAAGGGGAAAAATCCCATCCGTTCTGCCAGTCCAAGATAGCAATTATAGGAACCTCCGTCCAGCAAAAGTGGGGAGGAGGAGCCACCAGTTCAGACCGCAAAACCTCTTCTTGATGTGCAGATTGACCATAAGAAGTCGGACCAAACAACGAGGGTGGGATCCAAACTTACTGAAGAGGAAAAGCTAGGATTAATTGACTTCTTGACGTGGAATGTAGATGTATTCGCATGGAGCCATTCAGATATGCCAAGGATCAGTCCTTCTGTGTCCTGTCAATCCCTTAATGTAGATCCAAGTGCAAAACCTGTGAAGCAGAAGCAGAGAAGATTTGCTCCAGAACGCAATCGAATCATAGCTGAGGAAATTGATCGGTTGCTCGAGGCAGGATTCATTAGAGATGTTCAATACTCGGCTTGGCTCTCTAATGTCGTTGTTGTGCAGAAAAAGAATGGGAAATGGAGAGTATGTATTGACTTCATTAATCTGAACAAAGCTTGCCCAAAGAATAGTTTCTCATTGCCACGGATTGATCAAATGGTGGATGCCACCACTGGGTACGAGCGATTAACCTTCCTGGATGCTTATTCCGGTTATAATCAAATCCCCATGAACCCAATTGATAAAGAGAAAACCTCTTTTGTTACTGAACGAGGGAACTATTGCTACAAAGTCATGCCGTTCGGATTAAAGAATGCTAGAGCTACTTATCAGAGGCTGATTAGCAAGATTTTCAAAAGCCAAATGGGGAGAACTGTAGAGGCTTACATTAATGATATGGTGGTCAAGAGTAAGAAGAAGGATGATCACTTAGAGCACTTACAAGATGTGTTCGATGTGTTGAGGAAGCTTAATCCGACCAAATGCTCATTCGGCGTGAGCTCTGGTCAATTTTTAAGACATGTGGTCAATCATAGAGGAATTGAAGCTAGCCCAGCCCAGGCGGAAACTCTGATCAGAAATGCAGTACCAAAGACAATTAAGGAAGTGAAGGCACTCACAGTCAAATAACTGCATTGAGCCAATTCATTTCTAAGCTCTCAGACCGGTGTAAACCATTTTTTGACACAATTTGAAGCCATGGGAGGCAAGCCTGGGGGGATGAACAACGAAAGGCATTAACCAGCCTGAAAGATTACATGCGAAATCCTCCAATTCTATTTGCTCCCGAGCCAAATAAGAAGCTCTTTATGTACCTTGGGGTATCCAGCAGTGCTACAAGTGCCGTTCTAATCTGTTGTAAAAACGGAAAGCAATTCCTAGTGTTTTATGTCAGTAAAACAATGGCCGAGCCAGAAAGAAGGTACTCCAAGGCCAAACGGGTGATCTTGTTATTGGTCAACGCAAAAAGGAAGCTCAGGCATTACTTCGAATCCCATCCGATTGTCGTTTTAACTATTTTTCCTATAAGGATGATCTTACATAAACCAGACCTATCAGGAAGAATGACAAAATGGGCTATTGAGTTGAGCTCGTTTGATATTACATATGAACCCAGAACTGTAATCAAAGGTCAAGCAGTGGCTGATTTCCTACTTGAGTGTGATGTTGAAGACTTAGAGGAAGATTATAGTTGTTCTTTATGGAAGCTCTTTGTAGATGGCTCTTCAAATCAAATGGGGGTAGGAATTGGAATCAAATTGCAAACACCAGAGGGCACCACACTGAGCCAAGCGATCAGACTTGAGTTCAGCGCAACCAACAATGAGGCTGAATACGCGGCATTATTAGCTGGGTTGAAGTTGGCAAAAGAGCTGAAGATCAAGAACCTAATTGCTTATAGCGACTCACAACTAATCGTTTGGCAAGTAACTGGAGAATACGGAACCAAAGATAAGACTATGGAAGCATACCGAACCGCGGTTCTGCGTGAGACGAAAGATTTTGATCAAATCAAGTTCGTTCAGTTACTGAGGGAGTGGAATAAGGATGCCAATCGTTTGGCCTGTAGTGCATCCAGTTCTAGAGAAACACTGGCTAGGGTCATCCCGGTTGATGTATTGGTCCAACCGTCCATTTTTTATGAGCAGCCCGATCCCAGCGCTCAGCAAGTTAATGTTATACCATACGAGCCGAGCTGGATTGATCCAATCATGGCTTTCGTATGTGATGGTATGCTACCTGAATAGAAAGATGAAACAAGAAAAATCAGGTCCAACGCCACGAAATATGCTATTGTGTGTGATCAGTTGTACAAGCGGTCCTTCTCGAGTCCATACTTGAAGTGTGTTACCCTAACAGAGGCTAGACAGATCATACGAACCATTCATGAAGGTGTATACAGAAATCATTCAGGAAGAAGATCTTTGGCACACAAAGCAATGACACAAGGGTACTTTTGGCCAAACATGGCACGAGATGCAGAAGAATTCTCTAAAAGATGTGATAAATGCCAAAGGTTCGAACCATTGATACACCAACCACCTGAAGATTTATACATAATAGCCACGCTATGGCCTTTCGCGCAGTAGGGGATGGACGTGGTTGGCCCTCTGCCGACCGCAAGATCGCATAGGAAGTACGTTCTGTAAGCAACTGATTACTTCACCAAATGGGTGGAGGCAGAGCCATACCCTAGTGTCACCCAAACTCAAGTAAGACGATTCATCTGGAATAATATTATCTATCGTTTTGGCGTACCAAGGTTGATCATTATGGACAATGGAACCAATCTCGATAACAAGCAAGTGAAGGAGCTGCTGGAAGAGTATGGAATTAATTAGAAGTTAGTAGCAGTCAGTTATCCCCAGGCTAATGGTCAAGCTGAGATCACGAACAGGACAATATTTGCTTACATCAAGAAGAAGCTGGAAAATAAAAAAGGAAGATGGTTAGATGAGCTTCCAAACGACTTGTGGGGTTACAAAACAACCCCAAGACGGCCGACCGAGGAGAGCCCATTCGCTGTGGCGTACGGTACCGAGGCAGTGATACCAGTCGAACACTTGGTTCCAACCGTTAGAAGCTTGGCGTGGAATCAAGAGCAGAATGATAGAATGCTAAGGTTTAATCTTGATCTACTGGAGGAGAAAAGGGATGCAGCTGCAATAAGGCTTGCTTCTTATCAATAGACGCTTGTAAATAGCCATAACAGGAGGGTGAAGCACAGAGACTTTGCCCTCAGTGATTTGGTTCTGAAAAGGAAGGTGGAAATAGTCAAAAAGATGTTTTCGCCGTGGGAAGGTCCATACAGAATTGCAGAAGTCATAGGAAAGGGGGCATACGTCCTGGAAACCATGGTAGGAAGATTGGTCAGTAAACTATGGAATGCCACGTCTCTGAAAAGGTACTACAAGTAGAAGTAGATATTAATTCCAAATAATATGCTCATTTTGAATTGCATACTTACAAGTGTATGAAATTTTCAAGTTTTATGAAAGATACTTACTTTGCTTAAAAATTAATTGATATTCTTCCCACTTAGCAAAGTCAAAATAATGCCAAGTGGCAAGTGGCATTCTAGCCGAGCGCTAGGCACTTAGTAAAGTCAGTGGCAACTGGCACTACGAGCCGAACGCTAAACACTTGCACAAAATAATGCCAAGTGGCAAGTGACATTCTAGCTGAGCACTAGGCACTCAACAAAGTCAGTGGCAACTGGGACTACGAGCCGAACGCCAAACACTTGCACAAAGTAATGCGAAGTGGCAAGTGGAATTCTAGCTGAGCGCCAGGCACTTAGCAAAGTCAGTGGCAACTGGTACTACGAGCCGAACGTGAAACACTTGCAAAAAATAATGCCAAGTGGCAAGTGGCATTCTAACTAAGTGCCAGGCATTCAGCAAAGTCAGTGGCAGCTGGCATTACAAGCCGAACGCCAAACACTTGCTCAAAAATGAATCAATGCTGATCGGCAAGTGGCATTCTAGCCGAACACCAGGCATTTAACAATGTCAGTGGCCGCCGGCGCTACAAGCCGAATGCCAAACACTTATGAAAAATTAAGTTTAAAAGATTAAAAATTGAAACTTGAAGAATTGAAGTTTGGCTGAAAATAAGTATTGCCATTCCTTATTCCTTCATTACAAAACAATCCTGAAATACATGGCTTAATGTTCTGAGGATACATGAAGATACATTTTTTTTTTTTTTTTTTTATAAAAAAAAGCAAAAAAAAGAAACTGATGCAAAGGATTGTAGAATGTTAGTTTCACGGTCTTCTCCAGGCTGTGACTTGTTGTTCTCCCCATCATTACCCTTTGGCCCATTGTGATCTTCTCCATTCTTAGCTGCACCATCATCTTTGGAAGGAGAATCAAGATGAATCACCCCCTCAGCTAGCATGAGTCTGTCAGAGGCAACTAAAGTAGAGGGCATGATAGTCGTAATTGGAGGAATATTCAAAGGATGGAAGGGTGGAACAACCCCTGAGGCTGCAACCTCTCTGTATTTGATAAAGATGTTCTCAGCAGGGTCACAATGTGGATTCTGGTAGTTGCTTGGTGGATGAATGTCCAAAGAGGCCTCCAACTCATATGGACCAGCACAAGAGCTAGATTCACCTTCAGGGGGAGAACGGTCAATAAAGTTGTCTCTATACCCTTCAGCATACCTGAGGGCATTGGTTCTGGTGAAGCGGGCAAGGAGAGCTCTCATGCCCCCCTCAACTTTGCTAATCATATTCAGCAAAGAAGAGCGTTCACTTAAAAGCTTCTCCTTTGAGTTGGCATGAGACAACCGGTCAGCAATAAGTGAACGCTCGAGGTCTCCCTTCTCAGCCTTCAATGAGTCCCTTTTAGTCAGTGCGACGTTCTTCTCAGTCTTCAGAACATCAACTTTATCCTAAAGAGAGTCTTGTTCAGCCTTAAGGGTCTCCCGTTTAGCTACCAGAGCGTCCCTCTCATTTGCCAGAATGTCTTTCTCTGTTTTTAAGGCTTCAGCTTCTCTTTTTGACTTGGTTAGCTTAGACTCAAGCTCAGTGACTTTGGCCTCAAGCCGGCTTTCCGCTTCAACAGATCTTTTGAGGCCTGCAGAGAGAGACTTGAGCTTCTTGTTCAGAACCTCAACGATTTTCTGAAAGGTGAACATCCCAAATAGAGTCTGCACAGAGGAAGGGAGGTTAAGGTCAGTCCAGCCACTAAAAAGTTAAAGTAGAAAAGAGACATATCTCAATAAGAAGAAAAGTTACCTCCATGGCAGCTGTTAGGAACCGTCGGAACATCTCACCAAAGGATAACTTGTTCTGGATTTCAAGATCCTTGGGAGTCCAGAAACCCTTATAGAAAGCAAAGGAAGTGAGGGGGTCCTGGTATATAGAATCTGTAGGGCCAATGGTCGAGCCATCTTTACGGTTGAGCAAAGGGCGCCATGGAAGAACGGATGATGTTGGACCAGAGGTTCTAGCAAATTCACCCTCTGGAATGAAAAATCGAGCTGGGGGCATGAGTTCAGTAATCCTGAAAGAAGCCATCCTGGTCCTCCGGGCTGGTGGGACGTTACTTTGGTCATGACTGCCCTTAGGCATTGGCCTCTTTCCTAAGCTTTTCTCTGATATACCAGCTCTAACTGGCCCTCCATTGCTCTGAGAACCCCCAGCATCCTGAGTGCTCTCTAAAGAAGTGTCAGACAGAATGTTTGAAGGCACATTGGTGAGAGCAGCAGGATGGGCCTCAACAGAATGATCCACAGCAAGGTTCTCAACTTGGGTGGGCTCAGAAGGCCCAATAGCAGAATGATTTATAACTTGAGTCACAACTGGAGCAGTCACAACCTGTTCTGGGGCTGAGACAGCAGAGGTAGATGATGTGGTAGCAGTTGTAGAGGAAGATATGGTAACAGGAGCAGCAGAAGGGATGGGAGCAGAATGCCTCCTCCTGCTGAAAGATGGAATCTGAATATTCTCCATTATAGACCCTAGGAGAGAGATGTTAGAGAAGTTGTCAGGAGTAAGCAAGTCTGTAGCTGAAGGGACGTTGTTCAGCACACTCTCTTGTAAGATGTCTAGCCTGGCCCTGCAAACGCTATAAACCAGTTCATCATGAGGAATTTAAAGGCATCTACAAAGAAAAGTACAAAAATGGGGAAGGCAACTTTCACAGTGGCATTCAATGGGATGTGTTTTCAGTTTTTTGTAACTAGAGACAGAGCATACTCCAAAGGAGGAAGGGATAGAGAGAGATTAGCCGAACGGAGTCCTCCAATTTCCACTGACCCCAATAAAGTTTTGTCTCCAACCTTTTTCAAACGAGTTCTTATCTGTGCAGATCGACCGTTTGTCAATGGGAAAGAAGTGATAGTACAGATCACTTTGTTTGATTTTGTTAATTCGGTAGCGGAGGAGGGGGTCAATGATATCGAGATTGAGACCCCTATCACGGTTCAAGAGGAGAAGGACTGAAATTACCCTAAGGAAGTTAGGGTTAACCTGTAGAGGGCAAAGCCCCAATTTGCTGAAAACGTAGCAAAAGAATTGGTGTAAGGGGAACCTAATGACGTTTAAATGGACGGCAGAGAATAAAACCTCACCAGAAAGGAGACCCTCACTAGAGCTCCCATCTAAGTTTGTAGGGTAGATCCTAAGAGAGCCATCATTGGGAATGCTATTCTTGAAATGAATGGCGTTCAGATTTGAGGGAGCCATGAAGAAGGGGAGAAGTCTCTGGTAATGAAGGTTTCTTTTTTCAAAAAGGGTAGTAAAAAAAAAAAACTGACCTTGAGAAAGAAGTTTGTGAAGTACTCAGCAACGGCACAGTAGCCAAAATCACGAAGGAAAAACTCGCCGGAGAAACTGAAGAAAGATCGCCGGAGAGTGCAGGAAGATGACAGACGAAACTCAGGAAGACGACAACAGAGAATAAAAGTAGGATATGTTAAAGGAAGATAAAGGCTGAGATCATCAGGGTTTTTAAAGAGAATAAATGGAGGCGACACAGAATTCAAAAGGTCAAGGCAAAAGTGGCGCAGCAGATCTCAAAGTTTGGGTCTTTGTGCCAGCCATTCGATTCCTTGTGTCATCGCTCCGAGCTGTCAGACCAAGATTGTGTCTTTTCAATAATCTCACCCTAATTAATGAAGAGAGAGATTATTGGGGGCAGATGAAGACACCAAAAATGATCCGGGCTTGGTATGATTCGTATTGTTAAGAACGGATCGGGTATAGATAGCCAGGATGGAGCAAGTCCACGCCGAATGGGCCCAGATCCAAGAAGTCATTACGGAAGCCCATATTATGACGAAAGAAGTTGAGCCCAAACAAAAGAGAAGAAGATAGGTCCAGCTTAGGAGTGGTTATAACCGTCTAAGTGGTTGTAATCGTCTATAAATAGAGGGAATTGAGAAGGAAAAGAGGTTGGAAAAAATTATTGGGAGTGTAAAGTTTCTCTCTCTGCAATTGGGGAAAATTATTTGTACTTTCAATTGCACATGTTTAATCATTTCCCAAACATATCTTTATGATATCTTCCTTTTCATTTATAACTGAAAATAAATAACAATTAAGTGAAAGCATATTTTTTTTCTTTCATAATTAAGTGACACATGAATCATTCTAAAGTGATTCATAATTAACCATGTTCCTCTTTGTCGATATAGAGTGGTCTATTTTTTATTTTTAAAAGGTGTGGTGCTTTCTCAATGCCATGGTGTTCGTGTATATTGTTAGTTATTTGGTCACCTACCAAGATGGAAATTTCCCTTCACGATTTCAGTACATGGTAGTAACTTGTCTTCTTGCTTCTAGAATTCTGTTAGGTTAGAGTATATACCTTCAGGTGTTACCATCATCAGATGGATTTGACCTATTCTAAACTTCAACAACATTACAATATCTATCTAAAAAGATATATATATATATATATATATATATATATATAAGTTTGGTTAAATTCTTTGGAAATCATACCCATAGACTGGACCTCTCTGTCAATCTCTCTTTCTACCCCTCCGTATGCGGTATGTCTAGACTTTGCTGGCTTACACTTCACTGAGCTAATTGACACCATTGCAAGTGAGATTGTTGCTCTATTTTATTAATTGTCTGCTCTCTAAACTCAATTAATTGGTCTGACGGCATAAGAATGGTGGACTTGAGGACGGACTTTGGGATCACCAAATCTTCATTAATTTTCCAATTAATTACAGCTATAATTTAATCATACTAGCTATCATGATAATAATGATACATATAAATATGGATAGACTATATATCTCTCATCTACTCTAGAAACTAATTATTATACGTTAATTAATATATTTGACTAAAGAGTCAGAACTATCGGACTCACCACAATATGTGTCAATGTATTTTCCAATGGGAGTTGGGAATTTAGGATTATTGGACTTACATTTCCAATGATACCAACAGTAGTGATACGCCTATATATATATATATATATATATATATATATATATATATATAATTAAGGATTCTAGAATGAGAAAGACAAACAGAAAAAACCTTGGTCTTCTATGCATTTTGATTCGTTAGAATTTTCTAATACAAGGATTCTCATCTTTATGCCATACCCCATTTTAAATTATATGGCTGTTCCGGTGACTATGTTCTTCCTTTTCCACTTATTTTAACTTCTCTCTCCTCTGTCCTCTCTCTCTCTCTCTCTCTCTCTTCCTCCCCTCCCCCCTCTCTCTCTTTCTCTCTCAAACTAGAAGAGAGCAGTCAGCACTCTCTCTCTCTCACTCCCTCTCTCTCTCTCTCAAGAAACTAGAAGAGAGAAGTCTGCACCGAGATCGATCACAACATCGTGGAAAAAAATGGGTAGAGCTCCTTGCTGTGACAAAGCAAACGTGAAGAAAGGGCCATGGTCACCGGAAGAAGATGCTAAGCTGAAGTCGTATATAGAGCAGCATGGCACCGGTGGCAACTGGATTGCTTTACCTCAAAAGATTGGTACTGAGCACAAAAACTAGCTAGCTAGGATTACATCTATTTCAGTCTTTGATCTTCTTGTTTTTCTTTTTTTTTCTTCTTTATTTATATTGAATATTAGATCGAATTAAACTTGATTGAAGTTCCTTCTAATTTCTGACGCCATACAATATGAGTGTTGTTTCTGAATTAGGCCTTAAAAGATGCGGTAAGAGCTGTCGCCTTAGGTGGTTGAATTATCTCCGCCCAAATATCAAGCATGGAGGATTCTCAGAAGAAGAAGATAACATAATTTGCAGCCTCTATATGAGTATTGGAAGCAGGTAATTAAGTGGCATGGCTAATGATGCATAATTATCTTAATTATTACCTAATTAGGTTTAAGCAAGATCCAACAATATTTAGTGCCCTAGTTTACATGTTTTAACTAAAAACCTTCCCTTTGCATGAATAGGTGGTCTATAATTGCAGCACAATTACCTGGAAGAACTGATAATGATATCAAGAATTACTGGAATACGAGGCTGAAGAAGAAGCTACTCGGTAAGCAGCGCAAAGAACAAGCAGCACGTAGAAGTAGCTGCGCGAAGCAAGAGGCACGGAAAGGGGTTGAGAATTCTATGGTTGTCAATGATAATGGTAACCAGACCGCGTACTGGCCAGAGCTTCCGGTGCTGGCACCTATACCCTACTCAACCCACGAATCGCGTTTCAATGATATTACTTCTATCAGAAAATTGCTTATCAAACTTGGGGGAAGATTTTCTGATGATGATCAATTCATTCACAATGGGCTAGACTTTCATCAGCTCCCTATGGATGTTTCATCATCCAATATTCAAACACCATTTGAACACTCCATCAATTCTCTCTCTTCTATTCCCATGGATGTCTTGAGCACACCTACTTCTGAATTGGAAAACACCCAATACAACATAGATGGGGCAGGCTTGCATATATTGCCAGGACAAAGCAGTTTTCCAGCTGTTTTTGAGGAAATGACACTTAACAACCCACACAAATTAGATGGGATGGAGTTACTATATGAGGGCATTGTCGATAACAGAGCCGGCACTTCTTGTGGGGAAAGCACTGATTGGGTTGGGACAAGCTCCCTGGTTTTCCCTCCTTTCTCTTCCAACTATGAAGGTGGTCATCTTCAACAAGAAATGTTGCAGGAATGTGCTTTTGGTAAGTTGAGGTACCCCAGCCAGGAATAATGGTATTGTACACTGATGATTTTAATCTGTGCTACTAATGGAGGTGGTTTCTGCAAATTATTGGTTAAAACCCTAAAAAACTCGTAATTTGTTTGCTTTGCTACTTTGATTTCTTCTTAATTTGCTATAATATTGGAGGCTGTAATTAATGTTTATATCTAATTTGTCTAATGAGGTTTTATATTTTGATGGTCTAGAAAATCTTATGTTAATGTTGAATTAGGGGATCATAGGAGCTTGAAATGCTAAAATATAAAACGAAAATGAAATTAAGTTGATTGGTTCATCAACTGAGCATATTGAGTGAAGACATTTTTAGCTATGTTATTGTTTCTGCTGACTGATCTGATGAAGAACTATATTCTTGGTAGAATTTTTTACTAATAAAAGTTACATACTTGTTTAAATTCTTTAGCACATAAATTATCTGAGTCTGTCATAAAGTTTCTTGGAATCCCCAAAAAAAATGCACCTGGTATAACAGATTCCTTTATAACATTTTGGATACTACTTGCTGGGCTCTAGTAAGTAGGGTATTTTGCAGATCTGCTCCATTACTTTAGTGCTAACCATATCTGCGAAAACGCATCGTCATTTTAATCTATTTTAGCTAGTTTTGATTCAATCAAAAGAAACTTGAACTGCTTGATCTTTTTAATATGATTAATTAACCAGATCCTAGAATCACAGCTTGGATGTCTATGAATGTGTTTGTTGATGTGCTTCTTGCTTCTTCGTTATCAGTTTCTAGGGTCATGGAAATTCTTGTTTCTCATTACCAAAAATGAACAAGTGCAAGGTATATAAACATGAGGTCTAGAATTCATAAGTTCATTTGTTTATCATTTAAGTGTCAAATTTTCTATTCTTAGATTGAGGGATCTAGACTTGGCTCTTAGGTTCATCAATTTCTAATGAAACTTGCTTGTATTTTGAGTAGCATCACTATCAACGTAACAGTCAATGGAAGTCATTTATCTTTGCTTAAGATAATGAAAAAAATTAAGTCAATAGTCCCCATTAATTAACTAAAGACTAGCTAGGAATTAAATTTTAGACATTGATTATCACAAGTAATATATATATATATATATATATATATATATATATATATATATATTTGACAACAGTTTCTGATTTTGATAATGCACTCGGATATATATAGTCTCAATCCTAAAAAAATTTTGTCAGCAGAACGAAAATATCACTGTCACTTTGGTAGATTTTCATTCACAATTAACTTATATTTGTTTTGTTGCATGTTTAGATTTTTTTATCAATGCACTGGCTTTTTGGTTGTGATTAAACCTCTACATCTGTGGGTATTTTAGGGTTTCCTTTCCCTCATGACTTATCCCTATTGACCAAGAAATCTTTGTTTGAATAGCACAATATTCTAACATATAAACTTGAAGCTTGAGTTTCATATGAATCATATAAGAATATATATAGTTCAAATGCTTGTTTGCTCGATCTACCAAAAATAAAAATATTAAGTGAATCCAATATTGTGCTAGGAAGTTCATTTTCCTGCACTTCAAGTTTTGGGAATTCATGGTTTAATTCCCATGCATCGAAGTTCAAGTTCCATCTTCTCTAGTTAAATATTATCCATGAAATCAGATGCTTTATGGAAACAGAAATCAGGCAGTTTAATTTGGAATTTTTATATGAGCTAGCTTGTCATCACTTTTTTTTTTTTTTGAACAGTTGTCATCACTATTTTTCAAGTCCATGCATTTCGTAACGTTGATTGTATAGGCCAATATTGAGATGTACTGAAAACATCTAGTTGATTTGTTCACTGGTTAGTAACTTATTAAGTGAATTTATGGATTCATCTTCCAGATTTTTTGTTTGAGGAATCATATTTTTTTGGTACGAATTCTTCTGAATGTGTTTTTGTTTAGCTTAAGCACTGGTACTGCATCATGCATACTAATTTTTGGAGCCCAGTTAATTTAATGTTTTTGGATTTTGAATTAACAATCATGTAAATAGCTACCTAGCCAAGGAGGACTAGTTCTTGCAGAATATACACACACAGACAGTGACACACACACAGAGTAATAAAAAGAGGGATTTTCAAAAAGAAAGAAGATTTTAGCATGTTATTTGTAATATTTAAAAAAATCAGCTTTCCTTACTACTTTATGACAGCTCTTGCATTAAATAAATGTGGACTAACAAAGTGAATTGGGTATGAAATGTCTTCCTCTAAGACTGAGTTTATTGTAAAATTCGAAATCCCAGTAATAAGACTGTGACATTGATATTTACCTAACAAGCTGTAATTACTGTCAGTCAACACAGCACCATGTGCTGATAAAGCCTTCTTCAATACACATCCCATGAGTTTGGTTCCAATCAATATCACAAGCAGGAAGCCAAATTCAGAGGCATATAGTTCTCTAATGGCATTTTGGTTAAGTTTTCTGATAATAGTTTTTTTTTTTTTTTTTGGTTTGTGGAGATTTATTTTTGGGTATAGTTAAATTGAAATTTTATTAGGAGAATTGAAAATTAAAAATTTGTACATATTAAAATTTATTTGATTAATAGATTTTGAAAATAATTTTTTAAAAATTCAATTTAATTAAAAATGGTATGTTTTCATATAATTGTCTTTTAGAGTTATCTAAAAACAATTATTTGTTTTCTACCTTATTGAGAACTGTTTTCATAAAATTGAACTAAAGAGACTCTAAGAGATAGTTCTCTAAAAATAGACCTTTATGCACAAGTTTTTAAAATACAGTTTTCAAAACTGTCAACATAGCATATTTGTATAATTAAATATTTTCTATTTTCAGTGATCAGAAAATTAAACGAAACAAACCCTTAATTTTTCATCTTTTATGCTCACTTGATATGTCATAATATTAGTTGTTGGGATAAAGTTGCTTATTATTTGCTTTACCTTTCAAAAAAAAAAAAAAGATGTTTAATTATTCTAACCTTTTTTGTGCCATTTGTCATATAAAATTCTATGTTGTCTTTCATGTACCTGGCAGTTCCTTAAATTTCAATCATCATATAACATATTGTATTTTTTATTTTGTACTTGTTTTGTTTTTTGTTTGTTTTTTTTTACTGGTAACCTATTGCATTTCCCTTAATAAAGAAAATGAAATAACCTGTAATAAAACATAAAAAAAAAAAAAAAAAAAATATTTGATTAACATTATACAGTTGAGTTCATCTAGGCTCTAGCTATGTGGTTCAGTAAAATAGAATTTAGTTGACGACAATCCTTTAAATGAAGAACATCAAGGAATCCTTCTTTCCAGACTCAAGTAAAACCAAAGTGACAAGAGTGGGAGTACTGAATGCTTAAAAAGTATGTTAACTTGCAAATATCACAATGTAGTAAAGGGACTAGATCTTTCTTTCTTTCTTATTGTTACATGATTTTGGGAACATATTCTTACCAATTCTTGTCATATCACCATCATCTTTTTTGTGAAAGTCTTCGTAGCCTAGTTGTTAAGTTGCTTCCTGTTGTCTTTGGGAGCCCGACTTCGAATCTTCGTACCTCTAACTTTTAATCTAACATTCTTCCCTTGACATAAATAAATAAAACATCATTTTTTAATTCTTTCACTTTTGTAGGTATTACATCAATGTTACCAAAATACAATTTAGGTCAATTTTTACCCCTAAAAGTATGGGGATTGTTTTCAACTTCTTGTTGGATCACCATCATTGTCGTCATCAAATCTTCTTCCTCTTCTTCTTTATTAATCGATGATGGTCATTTTGGACTACTAGACCATTCCATAATTCAGCACGAAACACATGCAATCTCAGTAAAAAAACATGATTTTTCTCTCTCGTTTGCAGTTTTCATATGCGGTCAATTGACATTTCTTATGATGAACTGACAGGTTACTACACTGGCGAGTTACGAGTGCACAGTCCCACATCGCCTGGGCAGAGGAAAGGTGAAGTGCTTATATGTAAGTGTGTCATCTCCAATTTTATCTGCTTTAAGCCTGAGCCCGCACGGTTTTGCTCTTAAGCTTCACCCCAAAAGGGCTCATACCAATTGGAGATGACACGCTTATATATAAGTACTTCACCTTTCCTCTACCCAAGCAATGTGGGACAGGCACCCGTAGCTCGTCAGTGTGGTAGCCTGACAGTGACTCTCGCACCCGCCCACGGCACACCCGCCCACAGGGTCATCACATTTCTACATAGATTCTTCATATTGAATGTGTTGTAAAACATAAAATGGAAGTGAAAGGATAAATAAAACAAGTAAAACACAAAGATATTAAGTGGTTCAACCACTAGGGCCTACATCCACGACACAAAGAGCCCAAAGGGGTACATTACTTTAATAATATATTCTCTCTTAATCTTTATATACAATGATTATCTTAATTTTTAGGTGAAAGAATATAGGTGATAAATATGAAAATATATTAATGAAAAATTCTTAAAATCAAACCATAAATCACTCCAATCAATATTCTATCATACGCTAAAATCTCTCGTATCAAATATTGTGTCAAGCAGTAATTTAAGGGTTCCTATAATAATATTTTCCAAATATAACATCTTCTAACATAATATTAATAAGAATCCAATAAAATCCCTTGTTAGAAAAACAAAAATTATAAATATATGAAATACAGATGCGATTGACCATATCTATTGTGTTATTGCTATTGTGTGTACAGTAATAATCTATGAAATACAGACATTTCTCCTAGGAGTGTCCTACACTTGGAGCCATGGAACATGGCTCAACACATGTTTAGAAGTGTCCTAAAATTTGATATATAAATTTTTAGTTCGACAAGATATGGACACGACGGTCTTTAAGTGCGATTAAGGTGCGTTCGATCTACCAATTTTTACCCTCAACTTTTTATGTATTTTTATTTTTATTTTTATTGGTACTCATAGACACATGCCTCCACTGAAACTTTAATCCCTGACCTCCCTCTAGAAAGTAAGACTCTAATACCGTTAGGCCACTAGCCTGTTGATTTTTACCCTCAACTTTCAAATGTGGTTTCTATCATTTCTTAATACTTTAGTAGATTATGTGGAAAAATGAAAGTTGAGGGAGGTGATTTACGAACCCTTTATATTATTACTGTCTTTTTAACGTTCCATGTCAATGGGCAAATGAAGTTTAAAATAATAATAAAAATAAATAAATGATAAAGAAAAAGAACAGAAATATGATCACTTTTCTTCAAGTCTTAATGCAAATAAGAGAAAAAGAGTGGAAGATAATAATTCAATTCTATTATATATTCTCTATCACTTTGAAATCGAAGCAACATGGTCTTAATGCTAGCTTGATTTAGGTTTTGGAAGGCCACCTAAGTATACTTTTTTATGGATTTATATATTGGCTGACCAAACATCTAAAATAGTTGATTACAGTTGTGATATTAGACCAAAATATAGTTTTTGAGCTGACTTTTGCTTCATAAACTTTGTTTGGTAAGCCAAGGTCATGGTTTGTTAAACTCTGTTGACATAATTTGAATTGTAGCTGTTTTTGTCAAGCTATTAACAACTTTGTCTTCTTTAGCCAAACCAACCCTCAAATTCAATCAATAAATTATATACTACAAAATTAAGGTACATTATCATTATGTTAATATCACCTAGAAGATAGATACATCGATCTCGCTTATCATTTGATTATTCCTAATCTGAATTCATGGAAGGGAAGTGAAATGGAGTAAATTTTCATTGTAAGATAAGAATGGTTTATTAAAGTTTATCCTTCTAATTCTTTCCCCCCTCTCTCTCTCTCTAAAGCTTGAAATTTTAGATTACAAAGCATAATAAAAGTTTTCGATCTTTTTAAGCCTAGAAGGTTTATCAAAAGGCTATCAATTGTTTAAGCTGTAGATTATGCATGTACAGACTGTACAGTTTAAGGGTTTTCAGCTTTAATGAAACACACATGTCATTGAAAGTTGAACAGATACTAGGCAGTTCAGTATTTCATGACAAAGATTAATTCTAAATCAAGATTAAGATAGGCTATATATTAATTAATTTTATATAAGAACGTGATTTCTCTGTATATGAGAAACAAAATACTAGTTACTTTTTACAACTTCGATGAAACCCTAGGATGAGGATAATTTTTTTAACATAAGCAATAATTCTTCGATGATATAAATTAATCAATAGTTTAACCACTGACATCAATGAAAGAAACACTTAACGAAAATAGGGCGTATGAATGCGACAAGTTCATAAAGCATTGTAATTTTTTAGTGCCTAGAGGGAAGACCTAAGTATTTGTTTAATAAGTCGGTATAAAAAAATGGAAAATCAATGTTCAATAAGATAAAAAAAATTAATAATGTTCAATTGTTTTTTTTTCTTTCTTCCGAAAGTTAATCGGTCTTCTTTTCCCCCTCTAATGTAGAATTATAGTTCAATTAACTGTGATATATATATATATATGCAGGATACATGGGTGTGGTTTGTTATGTGACAAAAATCAACAAATAACAGACACAACTAAAAAATGCCAAAAAAAAAATTGTTAATTATGTATCACACAATACACCATTTTCGTGGTTTGACGTATAACTTACGTTCAAGAAAAAAATTGGCAAAGAGATTTTATTATGCAAAAAAAAAAAAAAATGGAGATTACAAGTTCAAACCCGGCCCTAGCCCTTGTCAATCTCTCTCACACCGTCTGTTTAATTTTCAATGTTCTCTCTTATTCCCGACACACAAGAAACCCCAGCACCGTTATAAACAAGGTTACAATATAGACTAGAACCCGGATCCACCACCCGCAAGACAAAATGGGTCAAAAGGCCACAACTTCACCGGGGACATACCATTCTTTTGTTGAAAAATTCATTATTAATGATTATATATAAGAAACCCCTAGCTAGATAAAGACCTAATTAAGTTAGAGTGAGTGTATGCGATTTCAAACAATTTGTGCAATCAATGCAAAATGTGCCAAGACAAACACAAACCATTTGCAGAAGACAGTATACTGAATTACTGATACTGTTAAAGCTGGTGCTTAAAAATTAAAAGTTCACACACACACACACACACACACATATATATAACATATATTAAAAAGTGTAATTATATCTAATTGATCTCTGTAAAGTAAGAGAGAATATCCCTTACTAAGAAAAATCAAGACAGAAACAACCCCAAACAACCAACCAAAAAATTTCACACATTTGACTTTACTGAAGGCACATTCTGTCAACTACCGTGATTAAGGCCTACGGGGCGGGGTTGCCCTAGCCGTGACAACAGCCAAACGACGACTACTCTCACCACCTTTGCATTATCATATTAACCACCATTACAAGTAATCTAAAATCAAATGCTTTGTTTATTTAAATGATAATGACACTCACTAACATGATAAATTCTTCTAGTTTTGTCCCATCTTTAGACCTGAAAACGTTGTTATTTATATAAATTAATCTAATTATATCACATGTTTCTGTGCATAAGTTCTGGTGTTTATTCTGTTTCCAAGGGGAAGAAGCTAGCCGTGATGTTTCACTGATCAGTTGTCAAAAGAAGTATAATGGGTTGTCGTTGTAATTAATATATTAATTATGTCAAAAAGTTCTGATCATTTAGCATTATTTAATAACTTTTATATATATATATATAGTATTATGTGTGTGTGGGTGTATATTAATCCTTAAATCATTCTTTCATTTTTATATTATGTGTTTAACATATATATATATATATATATATGATCAGATCCCAAATCCTTGCAATTATACTTTATTATAAGAAATATATTAAAATTTTAGTAGCACATTTGAGATCTTAATTTCAAACGTGCTACAGTGTTAAGATGCCAGCCCAAATCTTTTGGGCCCCGCACAGCTACACTATAAAATACAAGCTCTCAAAGAGAGAGAAAAAAAGGCCGAAGGCCCAAAGGCCAGCTAGTAACAAAAGCAACCCATTATTAATCCTAGAGAAAACAAAGGAACCAATTGTAGCCCAAACCAGTCCAACCCAAATCAAGAAAATGCAAAAAGATAGTAACAAAAGCACAGCCATAACAATAATAAACAAGGCCTCAAAACAAAAGTCAAAGGAAAGAAAAAGGCCCAAGGCTCAAAGGCCAGCTAGTTACAAAAGCAACCCATTATTAATCCTAGAGAAAACAAAGGAACCAATTGTAGCCCAAAGCAGTCCAACCCAAATCAAGAAAATGCAAAAAGATAGTAACGAAAGCACAGCCATAACATGAACAAAGAAGGCCTCAAAACAAAAGTCAAAATGTGTTGAGGGGGTGTGAGACTGACTTTACTTATAGCATTTTGTAGTATATCTAGCTTTTAAATTTTCTTTGGGCCAAAAACCCCACTAACTAAACGAGGTGGTTACTTTTTGATTTTTTTTACCACAAATCATATAAGACCATAACGACAAATGAAATAATTTTACATGGAGGCAAAAAAGTTATGACTGAAAAAAGATACATGTAGAACACCGTATATACGAGTTAATTAAAATACATTAACGATAATATGCTAAAATAAAGGGTTGTATAGCTTAGTGATACTCTATCATCTTTCAAAGTAGAAGGTCGAGGGTTTAAGTTCCCATATGAGTAAAATCAGGCTTACCCTAAAAGCCAATTATCAATAAGTAAAAGGAAGTTTATGTACTCCTACGTTGCATTTGGTGTGCAGGAATGAAATGCTTATACCTTTGTTTGATATGCAATTTAAAGTGGGAATGACCATTTCATTGGAATGAAAATTTATTTTTGGGAATGAAAATCCATTCCACAACTAAACTTATGGTCTGTAATAACCCGAACTTGGAGTTCGTATCGCTAACCGGGTCGTTACTTGAACCCGAGGACATACTAGGGGTAAAATAGTCTTTTTATAACAAATATGAATAACTTGACCTTAAACAAATCAAATGAAGTTTAAAACAATCATCCTAGTCATTCCATAACGTTCAAAGAAGTTCTACGGTCATTGATCATGATTTCCCGAAAGTCCCCTACTCTGTTTAAGGGAAATCTCAACACTATCTCATTAAAACAACCACATATCTTAGCATGATTGGAGTTTGAAGATGAGGTTTGTGTCATTGAAAATCTAACTCAAAATCATTGAAAATGGACTTAAGAATGACCCTATTTAGGTCAGAACGAAGAAGTTATGACCGTACGAAGTCAGGTGATCAAAGCTGACAAACTATCAAGGCAAAAGTGGACACTGGAGGGCTTGAACCGGTTCAATGACCCTAAATCGGTTTAAGATGGGTAGTGTGCCAAAATGTGAACTAAATACATCCCTTTAACTGGTTCAATGGAGCTAAATCAGTTCCAGATGACTAGAATCTTGAAAATGTCCAGAAAAGCTTAAAACTGTGAACTTGTGCACATAGGCACCCCTTAACCTTATTCAAAGCACAAAAATGTCCCAAATCATCTATTTGACAATGAGAATTACACCACTAGGTATCCTTATATTCAAATGAAACCGTAAATGAGTCCATTCTATCATCTAAAATTTAACAAGTCCATAATATATCAAAATATGGCCTTAAGGCCTTACAAGGATATCGAAATCACCATGAGACCACGAGATACATACGGATGGTTTCTGAACCATTTCCAACCGTGAAATAGATACAAACTACCGCTTAACACAATTTATAACAAAAGGTAACATATACATTGATTTCAAAAAATGTCCAAGTCCCTAACAACCAAACTAAGCTTGTGGTGGATTATTGTCCGCCACTTCCTTTCCGTGTCTTGAAAAATATATTAATATAATGGGGTGAGTCAACCGCTCAGTAGTAGGTGTTTAAGACACACCTCTTAATGACCCCGTTAATCCACACAAAGTATAAGATAAAAGAATTATGGGATCATGCCATATGGAGTATCACAGCAACAACAACTACAACAAATACATATACAGGTTATCCATGATGTATGACAATGGAGTGCTATGTTATGCCAATGTCTCTCCCCGTTTCAAAAACAATTTCGTTTCACAGTTCTAAACCGTTAATGCATCACGAACAACTAGGTGACTCCTAGGCGTCTGGGTTCTCGTAAAACACTTTTCCCCAAATCAATTTCATTTGCTCATAAAACAAACATTTTCCTTTTTCTTCCCAATGAAGTGCATGAATGCCTCATGCCACAATCAACCATGACAATATATATAATTTTTCCATAATTTACAACCAACCACAACAATATATATGGCATGCTTTTAAAAGAAAATATACAAGAAGAACACATCATACTTCTATACAACATAATTCCAACACATCAAACATACAAGATATGCAAAGTCGTCATTTTAGACATAAACCTTCACAATATAACAATTAACACCTAATTTAACCATGTTTACATCATAGAGATCATAAACCAAGAAAATTAACACAATCCATGCAGTTAATATAGCCATTATGGGGGATAAATTCACTAAGTTCAAAGAGATCTTGGATTAGAACACCCATACCTCAATAAAGATGAAAAGCCCTAAAAATCACCTAAAAATTCAAAATTCCAAGTGTGGCCAAATGACACTTTGCTCCAATTAAAATGACGGCCTCAACGCGTTCGTCAACTTTGCCTTAAGTGGCAAAATAAAATTCCCAAGGGACAAGGCTAAATCTTGGCTTGATTAAAGAAGAAAAAGAAAAAAGAAAAAAAGAGAAAGTGAAGAGGGAGAGAGAACTGGGCATGAGAGAGAGAATTTGTGGCTGAAGTATTCAGCCAAATGGCCTTAAGGCCATTAAAACAATATATGTGTGGGTCCCACAACATAAAAATCTTATTTTAACATACAATATATATATAAAATATGTGTACACAATCACTTTACCACCACATTGAATCATATAATCAATTAAATATGCACAATACAACAATGCATGGAAATGCAATAGACCCGTGACATAACCCTCGTGCACAACAACCCCGGTAGCGGGTCCCACCTGGGACCTTCGGGTCCGAAAAATGAAAAAATGCCGAAATGGCAACCAATGCATTTTCAAGTGTCCTGAACTCAAGGAAACGCTCCAACCAACTCTTATAACACACCTGGCAGACCCTACGGTGTTCGACATGCAAAATAAGACAATGATTAAAATAATTAAAAAAAATTAAAAATTTTCAGAAAATAGAAAATAAGAAAAATCGGTAACATTACAATCTCCCCAACTTTAAAAGATTTTGTCCTTGAAATCAACCTGTTTCACAAGCGAAGGATGAAAGGATAGAAAAATGGAGTACGTCTCTGAGTATCCCATGCAACATACTATACCAAAAATCTCAACATAAAAAAATCCCACGTCCCATGTCACTTGTAACCCTATGCTTATGACCTAGTGATGAGCGCTGAAAAGTGCACATTTAAATCCCTTAAGCTCGAGTATTTTAGGACCTTTATCTATCTTACTTTCCTATTTTAGACTAATTTTATGTTATTGCCCTTTTCAGGTGCTTGTCCCCAAAATAAGTCAATTCAGCCAAATTAAAGCATAAAAGAAGTAATCTTAAGCTGAATGGAAAAATGGAGTAAAGTGGAAGTAAAGTGGTGGAAATTAGCAATCTTCGATCGATCAGGAATATTTTTGATCGATCTCACATTGATCGATCTCACCTCACCAAGATGGATCAGACCCCTTGTCCTTATCCTCAAAGAATTTCCATCTTCGATCAATCCAACTTTTTTCAGATCGATCGAACTTCCTTGATCTTATCCCCACCTACCACTTTTGTCTTTTCCCCAAAATATCTCAGATTTGTCTTATTCCAAAAAGGCGCCTCCAAGGATTGATCGATTTGGCCTAAATTCGATGGATCTGGCCATAGTTCGATCGATCTCATCTTAACTCGATCGATCGAACCTCTTCAAGTCTGAATTAAAACAGAGTCCAGCTCATTAAAAGATGGCTCATGGTGTAACCATTGAAGGGGCCCTAGTACATGAGTCCAAACTATTGGGTGTGACACTTGAGCTACCTATATAAGGAGTTGGAGCCATTTTAAGAGCAACATTCATTCACATACATACTTAGAGACTAAGAAAAGAGAGGAGGAGAGGCTAGAGCTTAGAGAGACATACATCATTTTAGGAGTTCTTCCATTCTTCTAGGATTTCCATCAAGAAGAAGAGCATTTTCCACCTTACAGATAGCCCTTGAGGGTTGGATGACTACATCAATGAGTGGCTAAACATCTTCTTAGGGGCTAGAGTTAACCCTGAGCTTGCCTTTTAGACCTTAATGCTTTGTATTTTGAGGGGATTTATGTTATAATGTTGTCTTGACACTTGATTTGTATATAAATCTTGTTCTTACAATGATTTATGTTGATTAATATTTCCAATTGATCATTTCATTCTATCCATATGTCTATGCATGCTAGAGTAGTTGTTCATGTCTTTATCTCTTGATTTTGTGATATAGATGCATTTCTATGTGTATTGATGCTATGAATCTAGAGATTGTCAAGACATAGTGCTTAAATAGAATACTTTTGTGGTTTGTTTGATAGTTCATACTCATTTTTTGATGGATTGTGCCTCTACCTTAGTTTAATTAGTTTAATTTTCATGTCCTTAGCTTAGAAGTAATGTAGTTGTTTTACTTTCTTAGATGTGAGGATAATCTATGCTTGTTGTTTGATGTTCCATACTTATGAATGCAAGTAGTATAATTCTCTAACTTGTTAGTGTGTTAATTGTGAGCTTAAAGGAAGGATTAATAGCTTAGTTTGATATATTATGCTATTCACTAGGTTGTCTAGACAATGTATGCTTAATTAGTCAATCCATGCTTGTTGATTCAATTAATCACACCTCTTTAAATTGCAACACATGTTTCCCCTCATTCTTTACATATTGAACGTCTAAAATGGTGATGTTTAGTAGTGACCTTTAGATCCCAAGACCTCTCTCTCTTATTCTCTACCCTTTTATTTACTTTAGTTGTTTAGTATTGAATTTATTTACATTATAGTTTAATTAACCAACAAACAATCTTTTAATCATTTGACCTACTAATCCGATTATGTTTCCATATCATATTGCCCTTAATCCCTTGGGACGATCCCTACTCACCCTAACTATATTAGTAGTTAGAGGTAGTAGTGGCTCTTTATAAATTTAAACTTGGCCACACTTTAATTGCAATTTGGGGTGTTACGACACGACCACACCAAGTTTTGGCGCCGTTACCCGGGATTTAAATTGGCAACGCCGTCTTTGGAAACAATTAGGAATTAGTAATCTTTTGATCGTATTTTTACTTTATTTTCTTTTTAGTTACTTATTGTGTTTATTCTTATTTGGCTAGGTGAATTGAGCAAGGAAGTTGAGCAAAGGAGAATTGAAAGCAAGGAGCTAAGCTAAGCACAAAAAGGACTAAAATCTAAAAAATTGCAAAGCTAAGCAGAAAATTGAAAAATGAATTAAAGTTGCTTAAGGACCCTTTGTGAGATCTTTCTAATTCAATCTTTAGTTAAATCGTCAGCCCGCGTGGTGGCAATTTACTTTTTCTTTGCATATTGTTCAAGCATGGGAGTATGGGATCATTGTATGTGGAGATTTGTTGTGGGGGCGAAGTGATTGTTATTTGCTTGTTATTTGTTTTGCTAGTGCATGCATGGTCGTAGATCATTAAATCCTACTCTTGTCCCTCCTAATTTGCATCTTGAATCGGTTGTTTGTAATCCTAAGGGAAGAGGTAGCTTTCATCACTTCATTTCATCAATGTTGGAGCAATATGATGACCATGTGAGGACCTTAATCACATAGACCAACAAGGCATCCTCCACCCTAATGTGCATAATGACAACATCCAAGTACCATTAAGCATGCCTAGACCATTCATTCCACCACAACAACAAGGCCAAATTCCATTGGGAATGCCTCGGCCAATTTTTACTCCACAACCTCCCATGGTTCAAGTTAATCACGGTGTTCGTTTAGCACCACTGGTTGGGAATCCTCCCATTGCCTTACGTGATCATTGTGTGCCAAATGAATATAATACACCTACATGCATTCAATTGCCCCCATTTAGAGCACATCACTATGAAATTAAACTGCAAACCATTTAAATGCTTCCTAACTATCATGGACTTCCAAGTGAAGAACCGTACAAGCAATTAGATGGGTTTCTTGAAGTGTGTTCCACCATGAAATACACGGACATGCCAGAAGAAGTGTTAAGACTCAAACTTTTTCCGTTTACCCATAAGGACAAAGCAAAATATTGGTTCAACAATCTTAAGCCTTTTTCGATGACTTCTTGGGCAGAAATACAACAAGAGTTCTTGAAGAAGTACTATCTGGTATCGAAGACCAATGCTATAAGAACTTCCATTCATAAATTTTTTCAAGGGGGAATGGAAATGTTTCATGAGACATGGGAAAGGTTTAATGACTTGCTTAGGAAGTGCTCACATCATGACATACCTAAGTGGCAACTAGTTCAATATTTCTTTGAAAATTTGCCGAATACTCAAAAAGGAATGGTAGATGCATCTATGGGTGGTTCTTACCTTGATAAACATGAGAATGATGTTTGGCAATTGTATGAAAGTATGAGTGAAAATTCCGTACATAGATCTTTATCCTCTAAAAATGGTAGAATTCTAGGTGGAAGGAAGAATGTCGGCTTATATCAAGTTGACAATTCAAATAACATAGCCGCCGAGGTGAAATCTATAACTCAAAGATTTGATTAATTTTTGGTCAACCACAATTCGGTAAATCAAATGTCTTTCTCCCCTAATCATACTCATCATGTTTCAAATGAATCTTGTATGACTTGTTCTAGTGTCTTGCATACTACTTCCAATTGTCCCCATGGATATGCGCAAAGTGAGCATTATAAACAAGTAATCGCTGCATTTGTCAGCCAAGGGAATAATCCCTATGGCTCACACTACAATCCGGGATGGAGGAACCATCCAAACTTCTCTTGGAAAAGCCAAGGGGGAGGCTCAAACCCTCCCCAAGATGTTTTTCAAGGCAAATATGTTTCGCCTCCAATGCAAAGCCAAGGTTCCCAAGGTTATATATCTTCGTTTCAATCATCGCATGGAAACCAATTTTGTAATTCTCATTTTCCTAATCAATCATCTTATTCCCAAGGAAATTCTAGAAGTCCCATTTTTTAGGAGAAAGTGTTGACCGCTCTAGGCACTCTAGAGGTGAACATTCAATTGCTTCATTCTCATTCTCAATCCATTGCTAAGCTAGAAACCCAAGTCGGGCAAATAGCTAGTACCTTGAATGTTAGAGAGAAAGGGAAGATGCCTTTGAATGCACCACCAAAGCAACAATGTGTTGTGGAAACTCATTCCTCATTGGAAGGTCACATAATTGAACATGTCAATGCGGTGACAACCTTGAGAAGTGAGAAGGTTATTGATAATCAAGTAGGTATTTCCAATGAAGAGAGTGAACCGGTGCAACCAAAAGTTGACACATGTCCTGTTTCACATTCTATTCCTCCTTCATTACATGTGCATGATCATCTTTGTGAGAAAGCGATGAAAAATGATTTGAAAAGTGATTTGAAGAATGAGTTGAAAACTTCTTGTTTTGAAAGTGATCCAAAGAAAGATTTTGAGCCAAGAGCTCCATTTCTAGACACCTTGAAAGGGTCCATTTCTATCGAAAAACAAAAGATAAAGACTAATGAAATTATTGATGTGTTTAGGCAAGTGAAGATCAGTCTTCTGCTTTTGGATGCAATTAAGCAAATTCCGGCTTATGCCAAGTTCTTAAAGGATCTTTGCACCCAAAAGAGGAAGAACAAGACCCAAGCACCAAAGAAAGTGGTCTTGACCGACCAAGTAAGCTCTATCTTGCAACACAACACTTTCCCAAAGTTTAAAGACCCTAGTTCACCTACTACTTCTTGCATCATTGGTGACCATGTCATTAATCGGGCTCTTTTAGACTTAAGAGCAAGTGTTAATCTTCTTCTATATTCGGTATATGTTAAATTGGGCTTAGGAGACTTAAAACCAACGTTGGTGGTTTTGCAACTTGCCGACCGATCCATCAAAAAGCCCCGGGGTATCATTGAGGATGTTTTGATTAAGATTGATAAGTTCTTCTTCCCCGTCGATTTCATTGTCATTGACACGGAAACGGTTCCAAATCCCAAGAGCCAAATTCCTGTTATCCTTGGTCGTCCCTTCTTGGCAACTACAAATGCCAACATATGTTGTAGGACGGGGATAATGAAATATCATTTGGGCATATGAAAGTGAAGTTGAACATTTTTAATCTAACCTCGAATTCAATGGATAAACATGAAGAAGTTTGTGTTGTTGAGAAGTGTGTTGAGAATGAACTTGATAAAGTTGAGTCTTTACTTGATATTGAACATTCCCATGGTTTGCTTACCAATTTGTATTCAAGAAACGTTGTTTTAAAACCAAGTGTTCTAAGGGCATGGAAGCCCAAGAGTTACTTTGATGAAAGACCGTCAATTTTTTTTGATCCAAATCCAATAAGTTCTTTAGAGAAGCATTTGTTGGGTGGGAGCCAAAATATTGTTCACCCCGTCAAGGAGGGGATGCATAACAAGATATTTGATTCGGTCTAAAAGAGCCTAACGTCTTGTTAGAGATGTTAAAGACTAGTGCTTCGTAGGGTTTATAACCCTATTCCTCCCTCATTTCTATTTTAACTTTCATTTCTTGCGTCGTCTAGATATATTCTGGGTTCATACACATTGCTAGGAACTGTGATTGAGAATGCATACCTTTCATTATGAAAATAGGCATTTTGTGCCTGTTCGATCGATCTCAAAAGAGGCTCGATCGATCGAACATCCATCTCTGTATCTAATCATCTCTCTGTTCCATTGTGCGAAGATTTCCTGCATAAATTAGCTCTCTATGTATCGTGCGAACTTCATTTTCGATCGATCAGAGTGTTCCAAGATCGATCAAAATTTTCTCAGATCGATCTTCATTCCATACTTAGAAAATTTTTTGGAACCAATGAAAAAGGCCTCTCTGTGCATCGTTTGAACTTGTTTGCAAGTTTTCACCTGTTGGATTGATCGAAGTCTCTTCCAGATCGATCTTTGATTGATCGATCTATGTTCCTTTGTTGACTTTGACTTTGACTGCACTTTGAATTTTGAATTTAATATAACAAAAATACAAAAATATTTTGAATTTATTTTATTTTATTTTATTTTATTCTCAAAAATTCCAAAAATATTTTTAGTTTTAACAAAATTTTCAAAATCCAAAAATATTTTTCCTTTATTTTATTGTATTGTATTTTTATTTCAAAAATATTTTCAAAAAATCTAAAAAGATTTTTATTTGATTTTTACTTTTATTTTATTTTTGCAAAAAAAAAAAAAAAAAAAAAAAAATCCAAAAATATTTTATTTTTATTTTTATTTTTATTTTTATCTTCAAAAATCCAAAGATATTTTTAATTTTCAAATATTCAAAAAAAAAATATACTTGTCATTTTGCGAGGTTAGATCAATCCGAGTCCCTTTCAGATCGATCTTTGTTCAATCGATCTCATTTCTTAGTGATCGATCGAACTCGTCGGAAACAGTTTTTAAAAATAGAACCCAAGGGTCATTTGGATCAATTCCAAAGATCGATCCAAGACCCTAGCTCTCTCCCGTCGCTGTTCATCATCTCTCCCACGTCTGACAAGCTTCCGACGAGTTCCAAAGTCCCATCCTCGCACTTGATCTCGTCATCTCTCCTTCGTTACCACTTTTCTCACCTGATTTGGTAAGTTTTGCACTTTCTTGTTGAATCCAAAGTTTCATCTCTATATTTGAGACTTACCATAATAGATATAAGATTCCATGATTGATATCTTACTATATATGAAGTTTCAAAACATGTGTATACATATATATATATATATATATATATATATTTATTTATTTATTTTGCCTGATTTCGATTTAGGGCGTCACGTGCCTATATAAGTGACTATTTGTGATTTGTTGAAATGTAGAGGGACCCACAAGCTTGCTTGGGTGCCCCCCGTGTTGTCCACGTCACATATCTGTGACTTTTCGTATTTTTGCATAGTTCGATCAATCACATTCTTCTTTGATCGATCAAAGAAAGATCGATCTCACTCAATTCCTGATCAATCCAACTTGGATCGATCTCATCTTTTCATGATCGATCGAACATCACAGATTTGCATATCCACTTCACATGCCATCTTTTGTATTCCATGCTATCTTATATTTGCTCAATGCCTGTGTTTTCCACATTGGGTGTATTTTATTCTGTCATATTTAGCATATTTCACTTATTCACTGTCCATGCCTGGCTGCATTACAACTTGCTTAGATTCATGTCAATTATTCTGAGTTATCTATCTTACTTGACATACATATTTTTATATATTGTACTTCAATTCGTTATTCCTATACTGACTTCTTCTGCAAGTTTTCTTTTTCTTTTACAGACTAAAGCCCGAGTTAAGACTTTGGCCAACTGGTAGTATGTACGCTGAGTGCGACAGCGTACAAAAGAGCCCGCAGAGCCTTCCCATGCTCAAGACCCAGCTCCAGGGCCAGCTACAGCTCAGTCCTCATTAGCCGATACTAGATTACAGTCGTCTGCTTCTGCATCATCTTCGTCTGATGAGGCTGAGCATGTACCACCTCTTTCACCACCACCAGCACTGCCAGTCCAGATCCGAGATAGGCCTAGCAGGAGATATACACACCTTCAGGTGGCGCATAAGTCGGTCTTCGACATTGCCTTCTTTTCCCGGTTAGTTCTAACCCGGGCGGCATTCGATGATATTGATCGGCGGGGCATTTCAGCCATTTTTGCTCTAGTTACTTATCCAGTTTACCTGAGGCTCGTCCAGTTGTTCTACCAGAACCTCCTGCTGGCCCCTAGTGACCTATCAGAGCTGTGGACTATTATCGATGGCCACTTCATCCGCATTACTGTTGAGTCCTTGGCCACTCCTTCTCGATGCCCGCACATTTGCCCTCCCTGCCTTCATTATCCTATTCTTCAGAGGCCATCTGATGTACACATGGCTGTTGCACTAACTGGCTACTACAGTGATAGCAAGACATTTGCCACGAGGACTTATTTGCCTGACGATCTTTGGTTCTTTGATTCGATCTTGTACCGAAATGTATTTATGGCCCGCTATAAGATCGGTGCTCAGATTTTCTGGCTGCTCTTTATGCCTTCTATACCAGGCATTGGTTCTCTGTTCCTGCACTTATCTGGAGTGTCATGATGAGGTTATATGCGAGCTACATCAGTAAGGCCAAGGCTAAGCGAGCTATTTTCCTCCCCTTTGGCCATCTTATTACTCAGATCCTCCGAGATCAGCACTACCCTTTCCATCTAGAGGAGCATCCTGAGTCAAGGGCTTGCCACTATGGCAAAAAAGATTGGAACAAGAGCTATAATGCTCTTATCTAGAGCTTAGAGCAGGAGGCTATTATGGCAGTTGAGGAGGCGGCGGAGTTAGAGGATGTAGAGGCCGTAGTAGAGGCAGAGCAGGTAGCAGCAGTAGCAAAGCATGATCCAGCAGACCCACCAGCAGTTGCGGATGTGCATATGGACATAGATTTAGAGTGAGAGCCTCTAGCAGAGTTATCACGTCACTCTCCGGTAGGGTCGCCATTGTACTCTCAGGAGTAGGCTCAGGATATACCTTAGTTTCTTGACCCAGTTATCCCTGACGCTCCAGTTTTGACACCTGGCCTAGGAGAGTGTATACAGACCTTGGAGGATGTAGTTGTCTTTCTTCGGTCAGATGTGGCCTCTCTCAGCACTGACGTGACTACTCTCCATTCAGATATCTTGGTTGCGCTGCAGGATTTATCCAGAGATATCCGGGGATTACGCCCCGCTCGCCTGACCTCCTTTGCCTGATCTCTATCTCTTTACTCTCATTATTTTATATATCTGTGATACATCACTGTTATTTTGATACTGTTATTTTTGCGGCCAGTCTGTTGGCCCTGATACTGTGATGTACTGTACATTATTTCTCTCCTCTTTCTATGCATGTTATGCTTAGATTTTAGATTCTTATTTTGATACATCTATCTGTTCTTGACTCCATTATCAGGTGCATTCCAGTGACTTTAGTGAGAGAGTGTTGCCCAAAATTTTTCAGGACCATCCTTTTTCCTCTCTCCTTAGTTCATTTATTATCCCATTTACACTTGCATGTCCACTGTGTACTGTTATTATCCACTTTGTTATATGCAGCTTTTATCCTAGTGCCAACTTTTTAGGACAGCAGTCAATTCCAAGTTTGGGGGGGTTTTACCACCCACTTTGGATACTTGTGTCCCGGCCATTCTTTGCCTTAGCTGCACTAGTATACTCTTTCCTTTATTCTCTTTGCATATTGAGGACACTGTGCCGTTTAAGTTTGGGGGTAATGGGTGTTATTTGCAGTGTTTGCTTTCAATTCAAAATTTTGAGCATGACTTGTGTATTTGAGGGATTTTCAATAATTGGTCCATGACTAGCAGTGATTTTGATCTTTTGATGACTATATTGCTTAAAATTTAAAAATTGCTTGACTTGAGAGTCCAATATTCCTTGCATGCCTTGTGGATGCCATTTAGGAGTAAATTTTTTGAAAGATTGATATCATGCTTGCACTTGTGGTCCATATCATCCTGATTTTGTGATTATTTTGAGATTCACTTTAGGATTCTACACTAGCATAGGCGTACACTAGCATTCATTTGTGGGGTACATGCTTTGTTGATTATTGAATTGGTTATATCCCAATTGAGCTAGTAGTGCATTAAAAGTTTTCATTCTTGATAAAGGTGGATAACAAACCCTTTTCATTGAGTAGCCGGGATTCTAGCCTCATGAAGCACTGAATTTCTCGCGCCGAAAGGTGGAGGGCCCAAACTTTAGGTTAATATCCCAAAAAAAAAAAAAAAAAAGTGAGGGCTTCTCCCAAAAGGTGAGAAGTGGGAAATGATTAGATGGAGGTTGTTTTGATTTGTAGCCTAGTTGATTTGAGCTTGTAAGTCCTTAGGGGTGTTTTATCGCCTAATGCCCTAAAGCCGTCTAGTTTGGGAGTCATTGACCTAACGCTCAACCTCATGGATCACTAGAAAGCTTAATAGATCAACACATTGCACTATACTTCCATCTTTGATCCTTAGGATTAGAAGAAGAAGAAGAAAGAAAAATAATAATAATAATAATAATGAGCGCACCTAGTGAATAAAGCTTTAATAAAAGGTCCACTTTTTGTCTTGATGAGCGGTACTAGATTTGTGTGCTGGTTTGAGGGTAAGGATGTGATCATTTCTTTAGTTGGCTTAGATAGCAACATATTTGATGCCGGTCCACTAAAAAAGAATTCTAGAGTTGTTTTGATTTGCATGATCATTTTCTTGATGTGTGGAGGACCATACTTGCTTATTTGATGTTAAAATTTTGGGAGATTGCTTAGAAAGGGTTGAAAAATTGCATACTTGAGGTAGTTTTATCCCAATGCTTGTTTACAATATTGGTGCCTCTTTTATGAGAATGAGCTTAATGTTTATGCGTATCATTTCTGGAAACCCCCACGAGACTTCACTCGTCCACTAGGAGTAACCTAGGGGTTTAAAAGGCTTGTTGCATATGCTAAATGTAATCGTGTTCCCTACGAAAGTGGCATTATCCATTTATTACTTTCTAGTTCAAAGTCGTATAGTTATTCATTTCATTCATTTACTTTGTAGTTCATTGCTAGGGACTAGCAAAATTTAAGTTTGGGGGTGTGATGAGCGTTGAAAAGTGCGCATTTAAACCCCTTAAGCTCGAGTATTTTAGGACATTTATCTATCTTTCTTTCCCGTTTTAGACTAATTTTATGTTATTGCCCTTTTTAGGTGGTTATCCCCAAAATAAGTCAATTCAGCCAAATTAGAGCATAAAAGAAGCAATCTCAAGTTGAATGGAAGAATGGAGCAAAGTGGTGGAAATCAGCAATCTTCGATCGATCAATAATATTTTCGATCGATCTCACATTGATCGATTTCACCTCACCAAGAATTTCCATCTTCGATCGATCCAACTTTCTTCAGATCGATCAAACTTCCTTGATCTTATCCCCACCTACCACTTGTGTCTTTTTCCTAAAATATCCCAAAAATATCTCAGATTTGTCTTATTCTAAAAAGGCGCCGCCTAAGGATTGATCGATCTGGCCTAAATTCGACAGAGCTGGCCATAATTCGATTGATCTCATCTTAACTCGATCGATCGAAACTCCTTAAGTCCGAATTAAAATAGAGTCCAGCTCATTAAAAGATGGCTCATGGTGTAATCATTGAAGGGACCCTAGTGCACGAGTCCAGACCATTGGGTGTAACACTTGAGCTTCTTATATAATGATTTGGAGCCATTTTAAGAGCAACATTCATTCACATACATACTTAGAGACTAAGAAAAGAGAGGAGGAGAGGCTAGAGCTTAGAGATACATACTGTGATACCCCTTGGATTCGAGACACGAGTTGATCAGGCCCAGGCCTAAACCCGAGGGATAGATATCAAACAATTAATATTTTAAAGCGAACACGGAATATAAATTGAATTAAAGAAATAATATAACGAGCTGAAAGAAACTAAAATAAAATCCTCAAATAATAAAAATTAAATAATACAACTGCAAAACCTCCAAGGGTACAACTCGGGAATCCATCTCAAGTGGACCCCTAATAATAATCCAAACAGTAATAAAAATAACTGATAAGATAGCCAGAAGTAAGCTACGAAGAGAAGTCCTACATCGTCGGTAGAGTGAATAAAACCTCTGGTCAACACGAACATGTCTAGGTCTGGAAATGTCGTGTACCTGAAAAATAGAAGTGGGTCAGGCCCACGAACAAGTTCTATCCTACTACAACCTAAGCAGAGACTCGGTACGCATGTACACTCTAAACAATTCAACAATAGCTAATAGTTCGTAAATATATATATATATATATATATATATATATATATATATATATTCACACTAAAGGACTCTCACTGGCTACAGGCCGGTCTAAACCTGAATAGAGGCAACATACAAGACGCACACGAAGTGGGTATGTGTACCTAGACTTAAACAGGGTACACCTTCAACAATCATAGCCAGCTATGCATCCCAATGCATATATGCTCCCTAACCATCGATCCTGAAACTCAAGCCCATATCGAGGTATCATAACAATATATTTAAAATCCGTAGTAGTGCCGCTCAACAATACGTTGCCATGACACTATGAATTAATAGGATATAACTTTTCATTCCTTAGTTCCCAGAGTAGGTAGGACTAAGCGGTTTTGAACTAATCCCCCAAGTATGTCACCGTCCCATACCGGTACATACCATCATTCCATTCAGCAAATGATAATACAGAACATGCATGTAAATATCATCCAATCCATAAATTCAACCATTGAGAATAAAAATACTAAATTTACTCCTCAACTGTTCCAGAATTAGCATACTAGAGTTGAGTATTTTAATAAGCTAATTTTCCCTTACACTACCACAGTCCAGCAATTGATAACATAGCAGTATATGCAATTATCCAGTTATTTTCAGGATCCATATAAGTGAAAGGACATGTTAAATGTACACATCCAGTATTATCGCAGCAAGTTTGACACCCATAGACAAACTAACAAGCTTCTAACAACAGTTCAACAGTTTATACAATAGATGCTAAAATTGAATCATTAAGAAGTCCACAACAAGCATAAATAACGTGGATATATATATTTTAACATGCTCAACTTCTTCCACTGCTACATGATTAGATTTATATAATACTTTTACAGACAGAACTGTTAGAACAACCTAAACCATCGTATCCTTTAACAATTTGCAGCTTTGTTATAAACTGTTTATTATGCAACCTATAAACCCTAAGTGGTTTATTGCTCATTCCCACACTCTTTGAAGCTTTAACAAGACCCTAGGTACATTTAGTATCTCAATTACAGCCTCTAGAAACACCAAAAATCATCAGAAAACAACCCAGAAGCAATAACTCGCACAAAACGCAACAGAAGGGGGTGGAGCCGCCTCCCCCACACGGGGAGCCACCTCCCCCTTGTGTGGAGCCGGCTCTACAACCCCTTGGAGCTGGCTCCACCCTTGTGTGGAGCCGCCTCCACCTCTAGCTTCCTCTGTTCTCTCTTCTTCGTTTACTAGTGTGATCTCCGGCGGTTTTTAATACTTCTGTCCCCCATTGTCAAGGTTGCTACTACTTTAAAAATTGGTTTCTAGTGTTCCAGAGAGTTTTAAAACCATCCCATAATAATTAACTTCCAATAGAACAAGAGGTAAACAGAGAAGAATCAAAACGGAACAACAACAATTCATGCAAATATACAGTTTAGTTCAAATCAAAACATGCAAACCAGATTACTTCCAACATTTATTTACTCCTGGAATTGTATTAAAGATGTAAAGAACACAAGTCTAAGGGAGGGAGTTAGGTATAGAACTTGCCTTTAGCCGTTTCCCTGTCTCAATTCTCCGGCGACACCTTTGTTTAATTCTCTGTTCTTTCCCAGCCTTACTATGTCATAGTTTTCTTCTAAAACCCTAAGCAGACATCCTAGGTGAGTATTTATAAGCCACACTAATCCTAGGCTCTCTCAAACCCTAATCAAATTACTCGGCCCATACCACTATCTAAGTGAAAATCATGTCGGCTACTTATGTGTATACTATACTATATACAACCAACCCTACTGTAACGTGAAGTTAGAAAATAATTAACTTTAATTAAATAATTTCATAACATTAAATCAATAATTAACACAAGTACAAAAAATAAAAAGAATTAGATAAATAAACAAATAAAAATAATTAAATAAATAAACCATTAAAGCAAAATAAAAACCCAATTAATAAATTCAAATAATACAAATAATTCAAGTAAGTTAAATAAGTCAAAGAAACAATTAAAGAATTAAAAATTCAATTAAAACAATAAATTAAATACCAGGACTATCATTTTGAAATTAGGGTATTACATGCTTCTCCCCTAATAAAAAGAATTCCGTCCTCGAAATTCGCTCTTACCTTCTTCCAATATTTCAGGAAACTGTGAGCGAATGACATCCTCCCGTTCCCAAGTGGACTCAGCCTCATTGTGATGACTCCACTGAACACGTACCGAAGGAATAACCTTATTACGAAGGATCTGATCCCGACGATCTACAATACTATACGGTGGCTCCAAATAAGTTGTATCTGGCTGCAACTCAATCTCCCCAACATCAATATGCTAATACCGATTCTCATCCCGCAGAAATTTTCGCAACAGTGAAACATGGAACACATTGTGCACGGGATCCAAATTATCCGGAAGTGCCAACCGATAAGCCACAGCGCCAACTCGATCCGTAATCATGAATGGACCGACAAACCGTGGTGATGGTCGGTTGATCAACTATACATCAACCTTCGCAATAGCACGAATCATTGTAAAATAGGGCTATCGGTCGGGTAAGTCGAACCACTGGGACTGCGCTAGTCTTACGACAACCTTAGTGTCTAGAATCTTTCTAGAATGATGAAGGGTTTATAAAGGTTTTGTTGTTTGTCACTTAAGCTAAGAATATTGAAATTGCATAAATTAGAAACTTTCAAGAATTAAAAAGAGATGAAATACAAGTAGAGAAAAACTAGGGAAATGAATCCGCTCCAACCCTATACACATTCTAGATTGAGATTAAATTGGGAAAATCAACATAAATGATGGTCATGACACATAACAACCCTTGGTTGCTATACTATCCTCAAGAGGTTCATTAAATCAAAAACAAGAATAATCCATCAAAGATTCACATGCTTGAACTACCTAAACTAGGGTGTAGTCTTCAACATGCTCCCTAAGCCAAAGATTATCAAGCCCTTAATTAAATGATGAGAGCACACAAAGTTAAGAATCAAGTATAAACCATCAAAGGGCATCCTAAGCAATGATTTATCAAAGTTCTCAAACTCCATGCCATTAAAACCATTCCATGATCTAACTTCCATTGTCACTATGGAAATGCAAGCAATATGATTAGGAAGAGAAACCATCTAAGACAAGATGAATAACTCAAAATAATCATGTATAGACATTAGAATTCATTACAACACATATGATGCTCTAGATCATAAAATCACCAACAATAATACATTGAAATCCCAAAAGTAAAATCTACACTAGAACATGTTTACAAGGGAGGGGCTTCATCACCTCCCTAGAGAAGATTTAGTTACCCATAGGAGCAATGGAAGAAGGAAGAAGCTTGAAGACCTCCTCTATTTTCGTGCTCCCTTCTTCAAGCTTGAAGAACTCTATCTCCTTGCTCTCTTCTCTCCCCAAAATCTGATCCAAACTATCTTTTTAGACGTGTGGCTCTTATCCCTCTTATCTACCACCAAACTAGGCTCTCTCTCATCCCCCTAGGAACATCTCCAACCACCTCATAAAGAAGGAAATCAGAAAATGAAGGAACCAAGAAACAAGTGGCTGAAATAGTGATTTTTCGGAGACAAACTGCCCTAAATTCGAGTGCTCGAATTTGGGCCTCGAGCACTCGAAAATTGGGCAGAATGCCTATTCTCCATTTGCTCCGCCCGGACCTACTTTGATGAAATGGCCATAACTTTGTGCTCCAAACTCTGAATGATGAACCGTTTGAATATTTAGAGAGCTAATTCAGAGATTTAAATACTTCATGTTTTGGTGGAGATCCAATTCTCAAGGATGGTTGGTCGAAAATGAAGATCAAGGCAGAATTTCATTGCTGCCAGGCAGTTCTGCGTACCTCTGGTAACAAGGCCATAACTCTCTGCTCCGAGCTCCAAATGACAAACCGTTTGAAGATTTAGAAAGCTAATTCAGAGGTATAAATCTTTCATGTTATGATGGAAGTCCAGTTCTTGAGTTTGCTAGGTCGAAAATGGTGACAAAAGTCAGATTCCACTGCTGCCAAGCTTCAGCATTGTGCCTTTGCATTCAAAATTTCAACAAAACATCATTCTTGCTTCTTTTAAGCCAATGAACCTGAAAATAAACAAAAATGCACAAATGAAGATAATCTACATAATAAAATCAAATAATGGACTTAGCTAATGCAATTTAGGGCGCTTGAATATGCAATATTCGGCGCTTATCACACCCCCAAACTTACATTTTGCTAGTCCCTTAGCAAAACTACAATGAAAAACTTAATGAAAAGACAACCATGGGCATGCTACTACAAAAATATCATCCATGGTAAAATGAGATATATACATAGCTCAAAAATAACTTGAAATAGAAAAAGAGCTGGAGATGGGGTCATTGGGAAGACTACCTTGCATATATGAAGCATTGATACTAAACACATTTCAACATGCATGTATCAACATCATAGTCCATATAAATAACTCAATTGTCATCTCTTAAATGGAAATTAACTCTAACTTCAGTGAAAGTGGAATGGATTCTCAACATGCGACTTTTACTTTTTTTTCCAATTTCCAAGTACAAGTTTTCAAATCATTGAATTCCCCTTTAAATGAGGTCCCTAAGGCATGATTTTACTTACAAGACAACTTTTGTTGCTTGTTGACAATTTATTGTAACTCATAAGCGAAACATAGAATGGTTGTGCAATGCTGAAGTCCCTTAAGCTTTCTAGCCAACCTATGTAGCAAGCGTTAGGCCAACAGCTCCTAAACCAGATGGCTTTAGGTTGTTAAGTGTAGAGACACTCCAAAGGGCTTAATAGCTCAAGTTGGAAAGGCTACGAACTCCAGCAAACCATGCTTATTAAAAGTTTTTTTTTTGAATGACCGTGCAATGTTTAAGTCATTTAAGCTTTCTAGCCAACCCTTGTAGCAAGCGTTAGGCCAACAACTCCCAAACCAGACGGCTTTAGGGTGCTAAGTGTAGAGACACTCCTAGGGCTTAATAGCTCGAGTTGGAAAGGCTATGAACGTCAACTGGTCATTTTTTTCTTTCTTTCTAAGTTTTTTTTTTTTTTTTTAGACAACTTAAATCATACCAAAGATATTCATTTATTAGGTTCATCAAATCAGATTAACTAGGCCAAGGTCAAGGTCAATTAAGTTGCATGCCTCACAGTTAAGTTTCCAATGTGCATCTGTGCATTGTGAAGCTTAAAAGAGTGTCAAATCCAGCGAGAATTTAATTGAGACATTTATACAGACTAATTTGAATCTACATGATCATTTCAACTCAAATTTTTCTTTATTTTCAAAAATTTCAATTGCTTCTATACACAAGGTATTAAACATATGTTTCATCTCCGACAAGTGTCAAGTTATACTATCATTGCTTAGCAAAAATTATGAAACCAAAAATGAATAAATACACCCCCAAACTTGAATGACACATTGTCCTCAAAGGTGTGAAGACAAGCATACCAAAATAAAAGCAAAAAAGGGGGGAAAAGAACAATAATACCAAGTGGAGTGACTATGACGTAGATGTTCAGCTATGTGAGTGTGCAAAAGCGTCCCCCAAACTTGGACAGGAAGACCTGCCAAAACACAACTACTATACACAAGTAAAAGCATAGGCTTTTAAGAAAAACAGTCACACATATATAGATTTTTTTTTAAAATTTTAAAATTTAGCTTCTTTTTTTTTTCTTTTTTTTTTTTTTGGTTGGCATGGAGGCATGGCTCGGGTGGAGAGAGAGAAGGTTTGTGGGTGATGGGGGTGTGGGTTTGAGGGTGGTTTGATGATGGTGGTGAGGTGGGGGAGGTAGGAGGAGGTTGGGTTGTTACATGGCTAGGGTGTGGTATGCATGGGGTGGGTTGGGTGAGTTGGGAGCCGAGGTGGTAGGTGAGTGAGGAGTTGGCTCCGAGAGTGGGGATGAAGTGAAGGAAGAGATGAAATGAAGTGGGTTTAAAAGAGAGGAGGTGGAGCTTGGCTCGAGCACTCGAAGTGGGTCTTCGAGTGCTCGAAAATCCGGCAGTGGGCTCGGCTATTGTGGCTAGGGTTTGCATGGTTGTGCATGGGCTGCATAGTGGGTTGAGAGAGAGAGGAAGGTTGGTTTGGTGGAGGGGTTGTGAGGTTGATGAGTTGTGGAGAGGTTGAGCCGAGTGAGAGGGAGTTGGTTGGTTGAGTTCGAGCATGAGAGGGAAGTGGGTTTGCCGAGAGGGGTTGTGTAGGTTGGTGTTAGAAGGTTGGTTGGTTGTGTTGGAGAAGGATATGTTGGGGTTGAGAGGAAGGATGGTGGAAGAGAGAGAAGTTGGTTTGCATGGTTGGCTGCGAGAGGTTGGTTTGTGGTTGATGGGGTGGTGTTGAAATGCATGCATGGTTTATGGAGATGAGGTTGTGGGGTTGGTGTTTTGGGTTGCAGAGAGATATGCCAAGAGTGGTTGGTTTGGGGAATGGAGGTTGATGCAGGGAAGGAAGTTGGTTTGGTGTTGAGAAGATGGGCTGCAGAGATGCCGAGAGGGTGGGGAAGGTTTGTGGGTTATGGGAGTTTGTTGCTTGGGGGTGGTGTGTGCATGGTGTTGAGGGGGTGGTTGTGCTGTGGAGAGAGAGAAATGAGATGAGGAAGGTTGGTTTGGTGTTTGATGCCGAGGGAGTGAGTGATGGGTTACTTGTGTTGGGAAGTTGGCTTGTGTTGCATAAGGATTGCATGAGGATGCCGAGAGGTTGCTTGTGTTGCTTGTGCCGAGGGAAATGAGGTGGTGGGTTGCTTGTGTTGGGGTTGGATGGTTGTTGGTTTGTTAGTGAGAGAGAAAGAGAAAGGTTGGATGGTTGTTGGTTTGTTAGTGAGAGAGAAAGAGAAAGGTTGGATGGAGGATGATTGAGATGATAAGAGAGAGTGAATTGGGTTGATGCTTGGATCACACTTCGAGCACTCAAAATGGAACTTCGAGTGCTCGAAGTCTTGGCAGTGAGATTGAGAGAGGTTAGTATGGGATGGAGCAAAATTCGAGCATGCCAAAGAGGAAGCTGGAATGCTCGAGCTTGGGGCAGAGAGATTGGCCAAGATATGGGATAGAGGTTCAAGCACTCGAAATTGGGATTCGAGGGCTCGAAATGGAGGCAGTAGCTGCGGGATGTTGGTGTGGTAATTTGGAGCAATCTAAATGGGATTTAGAGTGCTCTTAAATTAGGCAGTGAGCTTGGGGTGAGATTGGTTCACAATTAGAGCACTCTAAAATGGAAGCTAGAGTGCTCTAAATGAAGGCAGTGTCCTCGGCAAGTTGGTGTGGTAATTTGGAGCAATCCAAATGGAAGCTAGAGTGCTCCAAAAATGGGCAGTGAGCTTGGGATTGATGGTGATCATTCGACCACTAGAATCTTGGCCCAGTGAGCATTTTGAATGGATGCAATTGCTGAAACAAATGTGTCAAACTTTGCAACATCTTGCTAATGCATGAATCAAATTAGAAAAATTTTCAAAATGTAACACATTTCCAATGCATGGATGAATGTAGAAAAATTTTTAAAACTTGCAATGTCAATCCAATGCATGGATTAATTTTTGAAAATTCTTCAAACTTTGCAATTGTGCGCCAATGCTTGGATGAATTTAGAAAATTTTTAAACTTGGCAACTTTTCTCTAATGCATGGATAATTTTTCAAACTTGCAAATTCAGTCTGTTCCAATGCATGGGTGGAAAATTTTTGGAAAAATTGTCAAATTGCTCAACATTTCTAATGCCTGGATGAAAATTTTTCAAACTTTGCATTTCATCTCCAATGCATGGAAAATTTTTAGAAAATTTTCAAACCTTGCAGCTTCTCTCTAATGCATGGAGAATTTTGAGAAAATTTCCAACTTGTGCATTAAAAATGAGAAAATATGCACATGAGAAGCATTCCCAAGATCCGATGAAATTGCTAGGAAGCGATGGAAATTTTCGGGAATGAAAATTAGGGCTGAGAAGGTCTAAGAAGCCAGTCTAAAATTGAGGAACACAACTGAAGACCATTTCAGAAAAATCAAATTTTTGGCTTTTCGAAACCATTTCCCAGAAAATTTTAAGGCACGAGCAATTTGAGAAGGTAGGGAAGCTTGGAACATCGAAAGAATTTATTCCCTTGCTTTGCTAAATTTAATGTCGATAGCTAGACGGAGTTAGAGTAGGCACTAATCCTCAAAAATCTCAATAGCTAGACACACCGAGATCAAGTTAGTCCTCCTTACCCTATAACATGTCTCTCTAGAGATTCAAGCTTCCCTAAGTAAGAAAGTTCTTTTGGAAGCGGAAGGAAAAGAGCTTGAAGACAAAAGTTGGAAAGAGGTAATGGAAAGACCTCAATCCACTCTTCATCCTCAATGAAGAACTTTGGATTATTTAGGGGTTGATTTGGATGAGGGAAAGGTGGATCAAATGAAGGCACATCAAGCAAAGACTTGTGAAGGGCCATATTGAGCACAGGTATGCTTGACCAATTATCCTTCAGAATTTCAACATCCTCCTCACACTTATCTGGCGGCTCAGGCTCAGTAGCTTGAGATAACTCAAGTGAAGGAATGAGAGGAGGTGCAAGCTCCCAAGAGAGGGATACATTTGATGTTGCCCAAGGAAGAGAGTGAATGGGTGGAGGAATATTAAACAAAGAATTTACCTCCCAAATAGACTTATCAACATCAAAATCCTCATAATTGAAATGAGCTAAGCAAGCTTTTAAAGGATCCTCCATTAAAGGAGGTGCATCAACTAAAGGATTTTGTAGGGGCTGTTTGGGAGTAGGGTAGACAATCTCTACATCATTATTTTTCCCATTTTGAACCACAATTGCTTCATTTTGATGTGAGGCAACAATTTGATCTTCAACCACCATTTCATCATTTTCACATGTAATAACCACTTGATCATTCTCATGATGAAAGCTACTAGGAGTAATCTCTTCATTCATAGAATTTTCTTTTGGATTGGCCATAAATTCAAATGAAAATGTTTCCTCCTCTTCATGATTTTTAGCATTAATCCTTTGTTGAATTTGAGATATTTGGTCATCTATCATTGCACTAACTTGGGACTGGTGATATGGTACCACTTGATTGATAGACTCTACTGTGGATTGCATGCTAGCAAGGGAAGCCAATAGTTGATTGTTGGAGTCCATCATGGTCTCCATCATTTCTTTGCTGTTATTGGCAATCACTTCTTCAAATGGAGAGGGTGTTTGAAATGAGGGCTGAACATGATGATCATGGGGTTGAAAATTGGTTTGGAAATGTTGCTCATGAGATTGTGGGGCTGAATTTCCTATGTCACGCCATAAGAAGTTTTGATCTCCCCAACCCGAGTTATAACCATTAAAGTATGGATCACTACCTGGTTCAAAGAAATTTTCATTTGGTTGCTCTAGATAGAAGTCCGAGAATTGTCTCGTTGGAAGACATTCTCTTGTATGATGTGTATGACTAGAGCAAAAGGCACAAAACTCATGTGGTGTGTAGAATTGAGTTGGGAGATAATTATTCTCCATCTAGGAGTAATTCAACAACACACAAAGCAATCAACACAACACTTCATCACCATAACCTCCACATATGATATTCCCTTTCTCCTCAATTATCAAGACAAAAATTAAATTGGCCACGACAAGGACCGATGTTTGAACACGAAATTTAAACAGGATAAGAGCCTCAACAAGGGCTTCACAACTAAACTAAAACTAAATTTAACACATGCACAATATTCACAACTCGAAACTAGAAGTCACGAGACTTACCTGGGGTCCTCTAGACTTATAATTTGCTAGCATTCCCACGGCGAGCTTTGAGTCCCTAGAATCTTACAACACTTAAAACACAAAGATGGTCAAAACACACAAGGAATATTCATAAGACACAATATTCACAATTAAACTAAAATTAACCCTAGAACTTTGGTCGCTAAATTATTTGCAGTCCCCGGCAACGGCGCCAAAAATTGATCGGTTGATCAACTATACATCAACCTTCGCAATAGCACGAATCATTGTAAAATAGGGCAATTGGTCGGGTAAGTCGAACCACTGGGACTGTGCTAGTCTTACGGCAACCTTAGTGTCTAGAATCTTTCTAGAATGATGAAGGGTTTATAAAGGTTTTGTTGTTTGTCACTTAAGCTAAGAATATTGAAATTGCATAAATTAGAAACTTGCAAGAATTAAAAAGAGATGAAATACAAGTAGAGAAAAACTAGGGAAATGAATCCGCTCCAACCCTATACATATTCTAGATTGAGATTAAATTGGGAAAATCAACATAAATGATGGTCATGACACATAACAAACCTTGGTTGCTATACTATCCTTAAGAGGTTCATTAAATCAAAAACAAGAATAATCCATCAAAGATTCACATGCTTGAACTACCTAAACTAGGGTGTAGTCTTCAACATGCTCCCTAAGCCAAAGATTATCAAGCCCTTAGTTAAATGATGAGAGCACACAAAGTTAAGAATCAAGTATAAACCATCAAAGGGCATCCTAAGCAATGATTTATCAAAGTTCTCAAACTCCATGCCATTAAAACCATTCCATGATCTAACTTCCATTGTCACTATGGAAATGCAAGCAATATGATTAGGAAGAGAAACCATCTAAGACAAGATGAATAGCTCAAAATAATCATGTATAGACATTAGAATTCATTACAACACATATGATGCTCTAGATCATAAAATCACCAACACTAATACATTGAAATCCCAAAAGTAAAATCTACACTAGAACATGCTTACAAGGGAGGGGCTTCATCACCTCTCTAGAGAAGATTTAGTTACCCATAGGAGCAATGGAAGAAGGAAGAAGCTTGAAGACCTCCTCCATTTTCGTGCTCCCTTCTTCAAGCTTAAAGAACTCTATCTCCTTGCTCTCTTCTCTCCCCAAAATCTGATCCAAACTAGCTTTTTAGACGTGTGGCTCTTATCCCTCTTATCTACCACCAAACTAGGCTCCTTCTCCTCCCCCTAGGAACATCTCCAACCACCTCATAAAGAAGGAAATCAGAAAATGAAGGAACCAAGAAACAAGTGGCTGAAATAGTGATTTTTCGGAGACAAACTGCCCTAAATTCGAGTGCTCGAATTTGGGCCTCGAGCACTCAAAAATTGGGCAGAATGCCTATTCTCCATTTGCTCCGCCCGGACCTACTTTGATGAAATGGCCATAACTTTGCACTCCAAACTCCGAATGACAAACCATTTGAAGATTTGGAGAGCTAATTCAGAGATTTAAATACTTCATGTTTTGGTGGAGATCCAATTCTCAAGGATGGTTGGTCGAAAATGAATATCAAGGCAGAATTTCATTGCTGCCAGGCAGTTCTGCGCACCTCTGGTAACAAGGCCATAACTCTCTGCTCCGAGCTCCGAATGACAAACTGTTTGAAGATTTAGGCAGCTAATTCAGAGCTCTAAATCTTTCATGTTATGATGGAAGTCCAGTTCTTGAGTTTCCTAGGTCGAAAATGGCGACAAAAGTCATGTTCCACTGCTGCCAAGCTTCAGCATTGTGCCTTTGCATTCAAAATTTCAACAAAACATCATTCTTGCTTCTTTTAAGCCAATGAACCTAAAAATAAACAAAAATGCACAAATGAAGATAATCTACATAATAAAATCAAATAATGGACTTAACTAATGCAATTTAGGGCGCTTGAATATGCAATATTCGGCGCTTATCAGATGACAACTTCCCTTTCTTCCCAAAGCGCATGACGCCTTTCATAGGCGATACTTTGAGAAGAACTTGATCCCCAACCTGAAACTCCAAAGCACGTGTGCGACGATCAGCATAGCTCTTCTGTCTACTTTGGGCAGTACGCATGCAATCTCGAATAAGAGCAATCTTCTCAGAAGTATCCTTGATGAACTTAGGACCCAAGAATTTACTCTCACAAACCTTTATCCAACAAACAGTCTATCGACACAGTCGGCCGTATAACGCCTCAAATGGTGCCATCCCAATAGTCTTCTGGAAACTATTGTTATAAGCAAACTCCATAAGCGGTAGGTAATCCTCCCAGTGGCCCTTGAAATCAGGAACACACGACCAAAGCATATCCTCCATGATCTGATTCACCCGCTCAGTCTGTCTATCAGTCTTAGGATGATAAGCAGTGCTAAGATACAACTCTGTACCCAAAGTCTGCTGAAAACTCTTCCAGAATCCTGAGACAAAGCTCGAATCCCTGTCCGATATAATAGACAATGGAATGCCGTGCAACTTCACAATCTCGGGAATGTAAAGTCTTGCCAACTGCTCCGAAGTGTAGTCAGTAGGAGTAGGCAAAAAGTGAGCTGATTTCGTCAGTTTGTCCACGATGACCCAAATAGAATTGTAATTCTTGAAGGAATTTGGCAATCCTTCCACAAAATCCATAGAAATGCTCTCCCATTTCCACTCCGGTATCGGTAGTGGCTGTAGAGCTCCTGGCGGCCTCTGATGATCAATCTTGACCATCTAACAAGTACTACATCGTGAGACAAATAGAGCAATGTCCCTCTTTATACCTGCCCACCAAAACTGTCGCTTCATATCTTGATACATTTTGTCGCCTCCTGGATGAACAGAAAACTCAGAGTGGTGAGTCTCTGTCATCACATCCTTTCTCAAATCATCAGCAAAAAGTACCACTAACCGTCCCTTGTACCTCAAACCTCTATTAGTCCCAACACAGTAGAATGGAACTTCCCCGGAATCTATCTCTATAAATTTGTCGATACACTGCTGATCGGTGAGTTGGGCTTGCAAAACCTTGCGAATGATAGAAGGCGTACCCACCATGCAAGCCATAAAAATGTTCGATAACTCATCTACATTCTTCAGGGCATTCCACTCAGTGGTGAATAAGGCAGAAAGACTACCAACAGGTCGGCGACTGAGTGCATCCGCTACCACATTCACTTTCTCTGGACGGTACTGTATAGAGAAGTGATAGTCTTTCATAAACTCCAACCATTTGCGCTATCTCATATTCAGCTCCTGCTGAGTGAACAAGTACTGCAGACTTTTATGATCACTAAATAACCTGAAGGACTCACCCAATAGATAATGCCTCCAAATGCATAAGGCAAAGACCACAGCTACCAATTCCAAATCATGTGTTGGATAATTAAGCTTATGAGGCTTAAGCTTCCGAGATCCATACGAAATCGGTAGCTCCTCCTACATCAAAACACATCCAAGATCCTGCAATGAAGCATCCGTGTAGACCAGATACTCTATCCCGCTCTGTGGGGTAGACAAAACTGGTGCAGAAGTCAACTTAATCTTCAGCTCATCAAAAGCTTTCTGACAATGTTCATCCCACACGAACCGTATACCCTTCTTAGTCAGATAAGTGAGTGGTCCTGCTATCTTTGAGAATCCCTAGATGAACCGCCTGTAATATCTTGCCAGACCGAGAAAACTCCGAATCTCAGTAGGTGAAGTAGGCTGTCCGCACTCAACCACTGCTGAAACCTTGGCTGGATCCACCGCTATTCCCCTTTCTGACACCACATGACCCAGAAATTTCACCTCCCGCTGCCAAAATTCACATTTCTCAAACTTGGCATATAATTGGTGCTTACGAAGCGTTTGTAAGACTATCCGAAGATGTCTAGCATGATCATCCTTTGACCTCGAGTAAATCAAAATGTCATATATGAAAACAATGACAAATTGATCCAAGTAAGCCCTGAAGACTCTATTCATTAAATCCTTGAAAATCGCTGGTGCATTAGTCAACCCGAACGGCATCACACGAAACTCATAAGATCCATATCTAGTGAGAAACGCTATCCTTGGAACATCCTGCTCCTGAACCCGAAGTTGATGATATCCAGACCGTAGATCAATCTTAGAGAAATAAGTAGCTCCCTTCAACTGATCAAACAAGTCATCAATCCTGGGCAAAGGATACTTGTTACGAATCATAACCTTGTTCAACTCCCTATAATCTATACATAGGTGAAGTGAACCATCCTTCTTCTTTACAAACAGAACCGGTGCTCCCTAGGGTGATGTACTCCTACGAATGAAACCCTGGCTGAGTAATTGCTGAATCTGATCCCTCAGCTCCCTCATCTCCACTAGTGCCATCCTGTATGGTGCCCTAGCAATAGGCTAAGTGCCTAGAGCTAAGTCAATCACAAAATCGATCTCGCGACTAGGTGGCAACCCTGGAATCTCCTGAAATACATCCGGAAAATCTTGTACAATCGGTATGCTATCCAATGATACAGTAGTCCCCTCCTCCGTTTCCTCCTCCACATGAAACAAATAGGTCTAATGACTTCACTAGAACGCGGCATGGCAATGACATACATATCCTGACCCGGTATGGTAAACACAATAGACCTATCAAAACAATTAACTTGGGCATGGTAGTGAGACAACCAATCCATCCCAAGTATCACATCATAATTGTGCATGTCCAGGACCAATAGGTTGGCTAGAAATCTGAGTCTGCCAATATCTAGTGTCACAGGCCCATCACTCTCATGTATAATAGCTGTATCGCCCAACGGTGTAGAAATACCCTGAGGTCTAGCGCATACCCTCGTCCTCATCCAGATAAAACAACAAAAGTCCTAGCTACAAATGAGTGTGTAGCACCCGTATCAAATAAAACACATCCATGAAAACTATGTATAGGAAACTTACCCTCAACAGCCTGAGGTGCCTGCATATCTTGTGGTTCGGGGTTGTACACCCTACCATAATGTAACTGCTATGGTGCTTGTCCCTGAGGCTGTGGCGGTGCCGGTAAAGCCAGATATGTCTGTCCCTGAATCCGTGGAACCTGTGGAGCTGGTAAAGGCACTGGCGCCCTCTGCCCCTGCTGCACATGTTGTCCCTGTTCCTGTCTCTGTCCCTGTCTGGCTATAGGACACTGCCTGGAAGTGTGACCATACTCTCCACAAGTGTAACAACTACCCTGGAAAGTGCCGAATGGCCTCCTCTGTCGGTTAGCCTGTGGCTGACCCTGTCCTGTCTGTGGTCCCCCATTCTACTGTCACTAAACAGGTGCCACATCCCTGGGAGCATCCGAACCACCCTTGTGTTTTTTCCAAGGCTACTGTGCCTGGAATTTGCCCTTATCATTCTGTCGATGTCCATTCCCATTCCCCTTCTCAGCTGATTGGTTAGCGGAGTCTCTGTCACCCCGCTTCTCACCCTTGGCCTGTCTGATTTCCACGGTCAACTGGTACTGCTGTAGAGTGGCATCTACCACCTGAGCATAGGTAGTATAGGCTGGAATACCTGTAATAGCTCTCTTGATAGACCACATCAGTCCCTTGACGAAACTGTTGCACTTCTTCTCCTCTGTATCCACCTCCTCCGGTGCAAAGAAAGACAAGCATGTGAACTACTGCTCATACTCTGCCACTGTCATGTTTCCCTATTGCAGATTGAGAAACTCAGTCTTCATGGCTACCCTAACTGCATAAGGAAATACTTTTCTTCAAAACGTACACTGAACTCCTCATAAGTCAAAGCCATCCTCTCCTCTATGGTGGTAACTGACTCCCACCACTGTAGTGCATCCCCAACTAGCTTGAATGTAGCAAGCATCTACTTCTGAACCTCCGTACACTGAACCAAGCGAAGATGTCGCTCGATGTCCTATTTCTAATGGTGAGCTGCTCTCGTATCAGTGGAGCCTGTGAACTCAGGTGGGCTCCCCTTTGTGAAAGAACTCCTGGCCTTTTCCCAAATATCAGTCTGAACAACCGATGTTGGTAGCAGTGCCGGCTGTACTTGATGTTGATTCCGAAGTGCAGCTGTTACCCCAGCTTCTATAGCTCGAGTAATGAGGTCGTTGATATGAGGAGGATACTCTGGATCTCCTCCCTAATCTTGAGTCTGTTGAACTGCCTCCTGAACCTGACCATCATCACCCTGAAACCCAAGCCTTTGCTGCTCTTCCTCCATTTGCTGACACCATAAGAGATATTGTTGCCTACGTGTCGCTCTCATTTCCTTCCTAGTTCCTTGCATGTTCTGTCCGTTTCTAGCGTTAACCATCTGTTAACACGAAAAGACAAACATCAGTACCATTTCTATACGAACCGTAAGGAATACAATGAATCCTAAACTTAAGCTCTATGCAAAAGATAACGCTATGTGGAAGCCTTAATACAAAACACCCTAGAGACACTTAAACCTGGAGTGCTCTGATACCAACTGTGATACCCCTCGGATCCGAGACACGGGTTGATCAGGCCCAGGCCCAAACCCGAGGGATATCAAACAATTAATATTTTAAAGCAAACACGGAATACAAATTGAATTAAAGAAATAATATAATGAGCTGAAAGAAACTAAAATAAAATCCTCAAATAATAAAGATTAAATAATCTAACTCCAAAACCTCCAAGGTACAACTCAGGAATCCATATCTAGTGGACCCCTAATAATAATCCAAACAGTAATAAAAATAACTGATAAGACATCCAGGAGTAAGCTATGAAGAGAAGTCCTACATCGTCGGTAGAGTGAATAAAACCTCTGCTCAGCACGAACACGTCTAAGTCTGGAAATGTCATGTACTTGAAAAATAGAAGTAGGTCAGGCCCACGAACAAGTTCTATCCTACTACAACCCAAGCAGAGACTCGATACGCATGTACACTCTAAACAATTCAACAAAAGCTAATAGTCCGTAAACATATATATATAGTCACACTAAAGGACTCTCACTGGCTATAAGTCGGTCTCAACCTGAATAGAGGCAACATACAAGACGCACACGAAGTGGGCATGTGTACCTAGACCTAAACAGGGTACACCTTCAACCATCATAGCCAGCTATGCATCCCAATGCATATACGCTCCTTAACCATCGATCTTGAGACTCAAGCCCATATCGAGGTATCATAACAATATATTTAAAATCCATAGTAGTGCCGCTCAACAATATGTTGCCATGACACTATGAATTAATAGGATATAACTTTTAGTTAATCTATTCCTTAGTTCCCAGAGTAGGTAGGACTTAGCGGTTTTGAACTCATCCCCCAAGTATGTCACCGTCCTATACCGGTACATACCATCCTTCCATTCAGCAAATGATAATACAGAACATGCATGTAAATATCATCCAATCCATAAATTCAACCATTGAGAATAAAAATACTAAATTTACTCCTCAACTGTTCCATAATTAGCATACTAGAGTTGAGTATTTTAATAAGCTAATTTTCCCTTACACTACCACAGTCCAGCAATTGATAACATAGTAGTATATGCAATTATCCAATTATTCTCAGAATCCATATAAGTGAAAGGACATGTTAAATGTACACATCTAGTATTATCTTAGCAAGTTTGATACCCATAGACAAACTAACAAGCTTCTAACAATAGTTTAACAGTTTACACAATAAATGCTAAAATTGAATCATCAAGAAGTCTACAACAAGCATAAATAACATGGATATATATATTTTAACATGCTCAACTTCTCCACTGCTACATGATTAGATTTATATAATCCTTTTACAGACAAAACTGTTAGAACAACCTAAACCATCGTATCCCTTAACAATTTGCAGCATTGTTATAAACTGTTTATTGTGCAACCTATAAACCCTAAGTGGTTTATTGCTCATTCCCACACTCTCTGAAGCTTTAACAAGACCTTACAGCCTCTGGAAACACCAAAAATCATCAGAAAAACAACCCAGAAGCAATAACTCGCACAAAACGCAACAGAAGGGGGTGGAGCCGCCTCCCCTACATGGGGAGCTGCCTCCCCCTTGTGTGGAGCTGGCTCCACAACCCTTTGGAGCCAGCTCCACCCTTGTGTGGAGCCGCCTCCACCTCCAGCTTCCTCTGTTCTCTCTTCTCCATTTACCAATGTGATCTCCGGCGGTTTTTAATACTTCTGTCCCCCATTGTCAAGGTTGCTACTACTTTAAAAATTGTTTTCTAGTGTCCTAGAGAGTTTTAAAACCATCCCACAATAATTAACTTCCAATAGAACAAGAGGTAAACAGAAAAGAATCAAAACGGAACAACAACAGTTCATGCAAATATACAGTTTAGTTCAAATCAAAACATGCAAACCAGATTACTTCCAACATTTTTTACTCCTAGAATTGTATTAAAGATGTAAAGAACACAAGTCTAAGGGAGGGAGTTAGGTATAGAACTTGCCTTTAGCCGTTTCCCCGTCTCAATTCTCCGGCGACACCTTTGTTTAATTCTCTGTTCTTTCCCAGCCTTACTATGTCATAGTTTTCTTCTAAAACCCTAAGTAGACATTCTAGGTGAGTATTTATAGGCTACACTAATCCTAGGCTCTCTCAAACCCTAATCAGATTACTCGGCCCATACCACCATCTAAGTGAAAATCATGTCAGCTACTTATGTGTATACTATACTATATACAACCAACCCTACTATAACGTGAAGTTATAAAACAATTAACTTTAATTAAATAATTTCATAATATTAAATCAATAATTAACACAAGTACATAAAATAAAAAGAATTAGATAAATAAACAAATAAAAATAATTAAATAAATAAACCATTAAAGCAAAATAAAAACCCAATTAATAAATTCAAATAATACAAATAATTCAAGTAAGTCAAATAAGTCAAAGAAACAATTAAAGAATTAAAAATTCAATTAAAACAATAATTTAAATACCAGGACTATCCTTTTGAAATTAGGGGTATTACACATACATCATTTTGGGAGTTCTTCTATTCTTCTAGGGTTTCCATCAAGAAGAAGAGCATTTTCTACCATGGAGATAGCCCTTGAGGGTTGGATGACTGCATTAATGAGTGGCTAAACATCTTCTTGGGGCTAGAGTTAGCCCTAAGCATGCCTTCTAGACCTTAATGCTTTGTATTTTGAGGGAATTTGTGTTGTAATGTTGTCTTGGCACTTGATTTATACATGAATCTTGTTCTTACAATGATTTGTGTTGATTAATACTTCCAATTGATCATTTCATTCTATCCATATGTCTATGTATGCTATAGTAGATGTTCATGTGTTTATCTCTTGGTTTTATGATATTGATGCATGTCTATGTGTATTGATGCTATGAATCTAGAGATTGTCAAGGCATAGTGCTTAAAAAGAATACTCTTGTGATTTTTTTGATGGTTCATACTCATTTCTTGATGGATTGTGCCTCTACCTTAGTTTAATTAGTTTAATTTTCATGTCCTTAGCTTAGAAGTAATGTAGTTGCTTTACTTTCTTAGATGTGAGGACAATCCATGCTTGTTATTTGATGTTCCATACTTATTAATGCAAGTAGTATAATTCTCTAACTTGTTAGTGTGTTGATTGTGAGCTTAGAGGAAGGATTAATGGCTTAGTTTGATATATTGTGCTATTCACTAGGTTGTCTAAACAATGTATGCTTAATTAGTCAATCCATGCTTGTTGATTCAATTAATCACACCTCTTTGAATTGCAACACATGTTTCCCCTCATTCTTTACACATTGAACGTAAAGAATAGTGATGTTTAGTGGTGACCTCTATATCCCAAGACCTCTCTCTCTTGTTCTCTACCCTGTTATTTACTTTAGTTGTTTAGTATTGAATTCATTTACATCGTAGTTTAATTAACCAACAAACAATCTTTTGATCATTCAACCTACTAATCCAATCATGTTTCCATATCATATTGCCCTTAATCCCTTTGGACGATCCCTACTCACCCTAGCTATATTAGTAGTTAGAGGTAGTATTGGCTCTTTATAAATTTAAACTTGGCCACACTTTTATTGCAATTTGGGGTGTTATGACACGACCACACCACCTAGCACAACAACGATTGAATAATGATCACAGTCACATGCGACCTTTCCCCCATGATAACTAACTGGATGTAAAGGCACGTCCCGTGCTAAACAAAACTCTCTAGTTCCACACACAAGGCATAAGCCCCTAACCAAACTTTGTGACTCTACCGAGTCTTAACCACAGAGAACCATTACGATTGTCATCATTCTAACCAGAACATACCACTAGTCAATACTAAATCTGTAAGCGACAACTTCAGTCAACCCATAAGAATACACGTATCATGAAAAAAATCTTTTAATCTTAGTCACCACAATATTGAACCATCTACTTCCGCACGTGAGGTCAAGGGAAAAACACTCAACCCAGGTTAAAACCAATCCAATACATAAAATTGCACTAACACAGTCCACACGAGACATCCACTAGAAAACTGTTACATCCCATACACGGTAGGTTTAACCAGTAGTGTCTCATACCTTCCAAGCTAAATGCCCTAAGGCCCACAAGACAGTGGTTACAAAACCGTTCAACTAACTAACACGCGAGCTCAACTTGCAATCCCAAAGATACCCTTAAAACCTTCTCTGATAACTGTTGGCTTCAATTGCTATATTATAGTTGAACTCCCACGACTGTAATCGAGAGAACCATCAAACCTGTCAAATGTACCATTAGGTACCCGGAAAAACAACCCATCAACATAGCTCAAGGATCAACTGATCTAACAACTGAAACTCCTTGGACACGTAGTCCCGTACCAAGTACACCACCATCCATAACAAGTCACCAAAACACATATAAAGAATACCATTAATCCCAAGCGAGACTCACTCTAAAATGGAATCGTACAACCATACGTACGTAACGTACAACACCGTACTCTGACTGTCACTAATCATATTAAAAGAAATGATCGTTGACCTGTGACCCGACATTATGTTAAGGAAAGACTGACTCCGAGAAATGGTTGGCCAGGCCATTCCCATCATTGATCTGATCTCAACACCAACGTCATTCTTGTCCTCAGGTCCCATCCTCAAGTATACACACATATTAATCTCTATACCTAACTCTAAACACACGGTCTAACCATTTCCAACACACGAGTCACATCACAACGCTACTAAATACCACTGCTAACACCGAGAGTCTAAGAAAATATACGTATCGGTCAACAAGTCGTGTCTCACACTGTATCGATCATAGCCTCTCGAAACGAGTCCCACAAGACTAAGGACTTCACCTCCTACCGTGGAGGTAAATCAAACGATCCAGATCAAACCCTCACTCGGGGTCCTTAACAAAAAAGGAAACTCTCTAAAGTCCTTTCATCCGCTAACACGCACAACCCCCTATGTGAATATACAAAACTCATAGGCAACATTGTCCTAGTTGGGACCAAATTAAAAAGAAAAAAGATCGAGTCCTTCTCTCGCAACAAAACTGAACACACACCTATCGATACCTTGCATAGGAAATGTTAATAAAAATGAACTACATGGCGATAAAATAGCTCGATCTGTAACTTGTACATCCAGCATCCACACGTAATAAAGAATAGTACCCTTTCCAGAAATGCTAGGGGCTAGACAACGAATTGTAGGACATTGCATCCCATCCTGCCCAAATACAACGAATCGTAGGACATTGCGTCCCATCCTGCCCAAAAAGAACTTTATAAGCGGGAATTTAGACCTTTCATTAATAGAAACAACTGTATAAAGCTAAACAACCATATCAGTAACCTTTAAAGTAACATAGGTAAAAAGCCTTCTGTCATCAATCTACTAATAAGACCAACAAATATGAGCTCAACTACTCATGAAATACACGTCGTTATCCAATAAAATTTTCTATGTATACACATAGTCATACAAATACGTCATTACTTTAATATATAATGGTCACAACCAGTACAACATTATAACATGGAACCCATTCAAAACATCTCGATCTATATACTGCCTCAAGGGCTCACACACTAACCATCATCAGTATTACCCCAATCCGGAACCACACTACTAGACTTCTCCACCATCCTGGCACAAATAAACTAGATACTGCACAAAACTCATGGCTAGCCCTCGTTACACCAGAACAATAGTGCACAAACATCTCCTATCACACCAAAACTCACAGGTATCCCCCGTTACAAAACTCACAGGTAACCCCCTATTACAAAACTCACAGGTATCCCCCGTTATAACACCAGACTTACAGGTATCCCCTGTTACGACACAACACACACACAACTCACTGGTAATAACACGACAAGACCCACAGATGACAATACGACATAACTCACAGACAACAATACGACATGACTCATAAATAACAATATAACATGACTCACAAGTATCCTCCATTACGACATAACACGACTAACAGGTGTCCCCTGTTACAACACGGTGACAGGCAACCCCCCATTATAAAACTTATAGGTATTCCCCATTATAACCAACACAACAGTGCACAAGCATTTGCCCAATCTCACAGGTATCCCCCATTACAACAAGAATCGATCATAGTAATGTCTCATCTCCTCTGTGGACAATCTCTTTTCATGTGGCCTGGCTGACCATACCGAAAACAAACTCCAGAACTAGGTCTTTCAAGAGGACACTCTACCTTGCGGTGTCCTGGATGTTTACAATGATAACACAACACACTAGTCCTAGAGGACTCTAGAGACACACCAATAATAGGAGTACCGTATGCTATCCGCTGCTCTTGAAAAAACAATGAAGCACCTCTGTGCCTCTTCTTGCCCTAACACCAAGAAGAAGTACCCACACTTATACCTCGTTCCTAATAACCCATAATACCATTCCTTTCTTGCCAATCTTTGGCTTTTGCCTCTGTCATCAGTGCTCTCGTAACCCCCTCCGAATAACTCTTTAATCCCAAAAGTGTCACCCCTAGCCTAATAAAATGATTTAGGCCATACACAAACTGCCATGTCTTATCTTCTTTGTTCCCTAACACATCTGTAGTGAAACGTGAAAGAGAAGTGAACTTATTCTCATACTCCGTCACTGACATGCCACCTTGTTCGAAACCATCAAACTGTGTCCTCAATTCTCGTCTCTTAGTTTGTGAGAAATATTTATAAAAAAAAGGCTCTTGAAAGTTTTCCAATCATACTGTCAATATCATGCGCGTTAGTCATGGTCTTCCACCATACTTTCGCGTTGCCAACAAACTTATACATGGATAAAGTGACCTTTAACCGATCATTGGGCACGACTATTGCCCTGAAATGCTTTTTAACTTGTTTTAACCAATCGTCGGCTACCAACGGATCTGGACCTACCTCAAATGCTACTTTCATAAATTTGTCAAACTGAATAAGGTACCGAAGATTCTGCTCCATCTCCTGTGGCTGAATAGCCGGTTGTGGTACCACTGAATAACACGTAATTCTAAAAAACTGAGGCTACAGTCCTTACTAATAGAACATCATCCACCAGTTTTTATGGATTATCATCCACCTCTTTATCTCGGCCTTGTCCCATTGAAACCCCATCTAGTTAGGATGGCCCTTCACCTACTTGCTCTCTAACTTCCTCTGGATCCATTACTTCACGTAGTCCTTAAGCACGGTACTACAAAAGCAAATAAACGATCAAAACAAGAATACTTAAAATAGCTCAATCCACGAGCTATGGTACTCACACTATCCGTTCGATAAGAACTAAAAAAATCATAAACATAGGAGTGATCAAGCCCCTCATATATGTGGGTCAAAACCTTTTGTAACCAAATACATAGTACTGCCACGAAACCTTAATCTCGTTAACAGTGAAACAAACTAGTCATGCATACATCCACTCCCTAGTGAATGAATGACCACAACATAAACCTAAGCGCACAACTATGTCCCAAACAGGATTATATCTATCGTGCTTAAATAAATGTCATCACATCATATAATTCATGGTTTCATAGATAGTAAACACTTAACCATTAGGTACGTAGTCAATCAAGCATGTTTTCATCAATAGTAAATAATTAACAATTAATCATGTAGCAAATAAAGCGTGCTTTAAACAAATTTAATCACATAAGTAGTTGCACATAAACATTTAACATTAAACAGTTGGTCATGCTTTTACATTCCATAATTAATAAACTCAATGAGCAATGAACACATAAACATCTACCAAACATGGCCATGAAATAAGCATATTAACATTTAAGCATATAGTAATAAGTCATGCTTTAAAACTAAACAAGCAATAGTCATATAAGTATGCAATACCGTTAAACCCAACTCTAACTCAACCTAGGTCAACCCTACCAGTCATCCTTAGGTTTCTGAACCTAAAGTTCTGATATCAAATTTGTAACAACCCGAACCCGAGGACATACTAGGGGTAAAATGGTCTTTTTATAACAAATATGAATACCTTGAGCTTAAAATAATCAAATGAAGTTTAAAATAATCATCCTAGTCATTCCATGATGTTCAAAGAGGTTTTACGGTTATTGATCATGATTTCCCAAAAGTGTCCTTACTTGGTTTAAGGAAAATCTCGACACTGTCTTACTAAAACAACCATGTCTCTTTGCATAAATGGAGTTTGAAGATGAGGTTTGTATCATTGGAAAGCTAACTCAAAGTCTTTGAAAATTGACTTAAGAATGACTACTTGGGTTTGGAACGAAGAAGTTATGACCACACGAAGTTAGGTGATTAAAGCTAACAAACTGTCAAGGCAAAAGTGGACACTAGAGGGCTTAAACCAGTTCAAGATAGGCAGTGTGCCCAAACGTGAACAAAATGCACCCCTTAAACTGTTTCAATGGGGCTGAACCAGTTCTACATGACCAGAATCCTGAAAATGCCTAGAAAGCTTAAAACTGTGAACTTGTGCACATAGGCACCCCTTTGATCCCTAAGTGGCCTTATTCAAAGCCCAAACCTATCCCAAATCATCCATTTGACAATGAAAGTAACACAACTAGGTATCCGTATTTTCAAATAAAATCGTAAATGAGTCCATTATATCATCTAAAATTTAACAAGTCCATAATACATAAAAAAAATGGCCTTAGGGCCTTATATGGATATCAAGATCACAATGAGACCACGGCATACATGCGGATGGTTTCAGAACCATTTCCAACCGTGAAATAGATACAAACTATCACTTAACACAATTTATAACAAAAAGGTAATTTATACATTGATTTCAAAAAAAAAGTCCAAGTCCCTTGCAACTCGACTAAGCTTGTAGTGGATTGTCGTCCGCCACTTCCTTTCCATGTCCTGAAAAATATATTAATATAATGGGGTGAGCCAACCGCTGAGTAGTAGGTGTCTAAGACACACCTCTTAATGATCCCGTGAATCCACACAAAGCATAAGATAAAAGAATTACAGGATCATGCCATACGAAATATCACAGCAACAACAACTACAGGAAATACATATACTGGTCATCCAACCACAAAATACACAATGTATGATAATGGAGTGCTATGTCATGCCAATGTCTCTCCCCGTTTCCAAAACAATTTTGTTTCACAGTTCCAAACAGTTAATGCACCACGAACCACTAGGCGACTCCTAGGCGTCCGAGTTCTAAGAAAACACTTTTCCCCAAATCAATTTCATTTGCTTATAAAACAAACTTTTTCCCTTTTACTTCCCAATGAAGTGCATGGATAACTCATGCCACAATCAACCATTACAATATATATAATTTTTTCATAATTTACAATTAACCACAACAATATATATGGCATGCTTTTAAAAGAAAATATACAAGAAGAACACACCATACTTCCATACAACATAATTCCAACTCATCAAACATATAAGATATACAAAGTCTCATTTTAGACATACACCTTCACAATATAACAATTAACACCTAATTTAACCATGTTTACATCATAGAGATCATGAACTAAGAAAATTAGCACAATCCATGCATTTAATATAGCAATTATGGGGGATAAATTCACTAAGTTCAAAGAGATCATGGATTACAACACCCCTACCTCAATAGAGATGAAAAGCCCCAAAAATCACCCAAAAATTCGAAATACCAAGTATGGCCAAACGATACTTTGCTCTGATCAAAATAACGGCCTCGACGCGTTCATCAACTTTGCCTCAAGTGATAAAATCAAATTCCCAAGGGACAAGGCTAAATCTTGGCTTGATTAAAGAAAAAGAAAAAGAAAAAAAGTGAAAGTGAAGAGGGAGAAAGAGCTAGGTGTGAGAAAGAGAATTTGTGGCTGAAGTATTTAGCCAAATGGCTTTAAGGCCATTAAAACAATATATGTTTGTCCCACAACATAAAAATCTTATTTTAACATACAATATATATATATATATATATATATATATATATATATATAGATATATATATAATACGTGTACAAAATCGCTTTCCCACCACATTTAATCATATAATCAATTAAATATGCACAATGCGACAATGCATGGAAATGCAATGAAATCAAGACACAACCCTAACAACCCCGGTAGCGGGTCCCACCTGGGGCCTCCCAGTCCAGAAAACGGAAAAATGCCGAAATGGCAATCAATGCATTTCCAAGAGTCCTGAACTTAAGAAACGCTACAACCAACTCTCAAGACACACTTGACACACCCTATGTGTCCGGCAAGAAAAATGAGACAACGATTAAAATAATCCAAAAAAATAAACAATTTCCAGAAAATAGGAGAAATCTGTAACATTACATGGCCATTCCATTCCGAAATACTTTTTATTCTAAAAAAAAAAAAATTCCCAAAAAACTCATATTTTAAGTCCAGAAGCCACAACCAACACCGCCATTACCACCTTCACCACAACCACCACCACCTCTATTTCCTTCCACCACCATCACTGCCACTGCCACCATTGTTATTGCCTTCAACCACCACACTGCCACCACCTCCATTGCCTTCCACCACCACCACCATCACCACTACCACAATCACCACCACCACTACTAACTCCCACCACTGCCACCACCTTTCATCATAGCCACATTCGAACACCTTTTCATTGAGATGAACTGGATGCAGAAGGTCGTTTTGCAACTTTTTTTGGAGGGATGGTAGATCGAAGTTAGACTATGATTATTTTAGGGATGTTGTTGTGTTTGATACCATGTATCGTACAAATAGATATGATATGATATTTGCTCCATTTGTAGGAGTCAATCATCATAGGAAGAACATTTTATTTGGTTGTGCTTTTCTTGTAGACGAGACGACGGATTCATTTGTTTGGTTATTTGAGGAATTTTTAGAGGTAATAGAGAATAAAGCACCCAAAACTAAGAGAAAAGTGATATCCGGCTTTTAATCTTGACATTTTCATTCTCCGTGCTAAATCAACACAAAAGGTGTGAGAGTATGAACAATTAATGTTTTGCATAAAATGTCCTCTTAAGCTATGACTTTAATGGAATTTGTGCAACATTACAAAGAACAATGTGAGAAAATGCGGTTGGCTGAAGCTAATGAAGATTATCGTAGTAAACATCGCAAAATACAAATCAAAGTGAAGGATTCTGAATTTTTTTTTTGTTTTTTTTTTTTTTCATAATTGATTCTGAAATGTTAAAACAAGCATCTAGTATTTACACAATCAGTATTGATTACCTATTTGAAGAAGAGTATATTTCTAGTTTGATAGTGAATTTGGAGCTATTATCTAATCTTTCTACACTCCACACTTATCATGCGTTTGCGAAAGGTCATGATAAGCACTACATTACAAAGTTTGATTCCTTTAACTTTAATGTAGTGTGTTCTTGTAATTTTAATTACATGATTTAATTGGTTAATTGGTTTTTTTTTTTTTTTTTCCTCTGACAATAGCACAGAAGTTCCACCCCTACATTCTTCTATTCCACTAAGGACTCCATAAATGCTACAAATGCTACAAAAGGGACTTACTAGGTTGATTGCCTTAATGAAACCACATTGATAAGCCATGTAGACATTGAATTTAAAAAATTCACAACCAGTGTATAACTAAGAAAGAAACACAATTAACTTTGGGGAAAAAAAAAAAATGAAGAAAGAAACAGGATTTATGTTGTACAAATAATATATATCTAAATTTAATATATGTTGTACATTTTATTATATGCAGTTGCCATGATAAAAGTTTGATTTTAATTACATGATTTAATATATGTTGTACATTTTATTATATGTTATACTGCGTGTCTATGTTTACTATTTCTTTTCCTTTATCTTTGTAATGGAAATGTATTCATTTTTTATCATTGTGTTTTCATGTGTTATAATATTTATTGTTCATAGATTCAGATTGTATAGTTTCTATACCTAGGTTATCAAATGGAATCTTTGGATCATTTGGAAAAAGAAAGAGGTGATGATATGGATGAGCTTAAAATTGGAATGAGGGTAACCAACGAAGATGAAGCATACAGGTTATATTGTAAGCATACCTTAAGGAAGGGTTTTGGTGTTTGAAAAGGAAACTTTCGGTATGATAGCGGTGGAAATATTACACAACAGGAGTTCTTGTGTGCAAATGCAGGACAATATCATGATGGTGATCCTTCTTATCCAAAAAAACAATAAGAAGACTAGTGACACGAACAGGATGTAAGGCTTTAATTAGATTTACAATTGTGGATGAAAGTTGGTGTACACACAAATTTTGCAGTCTACAAATAAAGAACAAAATAGGGAGCAAATAGAATTTTATTAATTTATAAAAATTTGAGTACAATCCTCTGAGATATTTTTTACAAAAAAAGAAAATATCCTCTGATTCGATCTCCTTTATTGGTTGGATTTAAGGGCTTTTGGAGCTTGATACAAAATAAGTACAATACTTCTTGTAATATAAAAGTGAGCAAGTTAAATTTCAAAAGTGCACAACTTAAACCCCTGCATTTCACCTTCGACAAGTTTTCGTCTAATGTTATTGTACATTTACCAAACTACCTTATATAATTAATTTTTTTAAATAGAGGTAAAAGAAACATAAAAGGCAAAATACTTTAAAAGCCCTCTATAGTAAACTGATACATTACATGACCCTAAATTGACTAAAGTGCTGTTTCATAAAACTGAAAATTAAGCACTGAAAATTGTAAGTGATAAATGTATTAATCTAAAAACCTGTTTGATATTATCTTATTTTTAAGCACTAAATTCATTAAGATTGTTTGTTAAATGCAAGAGCTGAAATCTGAATGTTGTACATATTACAGTTATACCCTCAATTATCTTCTACACATAATATCGTTATACAATATACTATATATATATATATATATGTATAATTATGTATTTCACTTAGTATATTAAATAAAAATACCAAAATTAAAACATAAAACGTGTGTAAAGATGGTACATAGAAAATAATTCTATTCATGGAGTAATAATGTTATTCGGATGGAATCCAGTATCAATTCAAATTTCACTCGACTATTTTAATTCGGGCTGCTCAATCTATAATTGAAATATTGTCACGTTTGTTTGTATAAGAGATGATCAAAACCTAACGCGTTCTCGTCTAATTATTACATGTAAAATCTTTTCTATAAATCTACACTGTTGAGAGGTAAATCAGGCACAAATATAAAATTTTGTAAATAAAATTGGCAATAAGATGAAATAAAATAATATGAAGTGAATAAATTATGAAAATGAAATATTTATGAAAATCATGCCCAAATCGTTACATTTTTATTTATAATAGTTTTACATCATAATAATGGTGCAAGGAAATTGCATTGCATGACCATTGGTTACAAACTCAAGTGAACCATATATTATTTATTTTATTTATATTTTGTTAATATTATTTAAATTCACATTATTTAAGAAGAAAAGAGCAATGTTAGTTGAAAATTTTTATGACATTGGAATAAGCTAAACATGACTCTAGCTCTAAAGATTCAAAATTATTTGAGGGTAAAATTGACATTGATAAAATATTTAAAATATAAAATCACTTATCGTGTTCTACGATAAGCGATTAGTGACTTCCATGATGCTTAAAATTTTGGCCTGTTTTAAGCCGTGTGGAATAGTTTAAGTAGTTGCTGAAATCGTAAACAAACACACTTATTTTTATAAATCGTTTACCGTGTTCTGTGTTAAGCATTAAACAACATTATAAGTGTGTGTAACTCCTCATCTGATTTGTAAATGCAACTTCACACATTTCTCAATAAAGTATCCATCTTTCTTTTTCTAAAGGTCTATTCCCTTGTAAATTTTATGTTATACAAATAAAAATAAATGAAAGTACTGGTTGGGAATATATAGACATACCGTAAATATATGTCATTAAATACTCTACAACTAATAATTTCCTATGAGATTTTGTTTTTCTCTTGTAAAATGACATTTTTCGGTGAATTATATTCAAATAGAAAATTATCATGGAAAAAAACTTATTTATGCTATATAATTTCACTTTATCTTTTCACTTTGTTGGCATATTAATTTAATAGAGAGATTGAAAGTGGTACGTGATGGTTTTTCTGTTTTTCCTTATATATGTATATACTTACCAACAGGCCTGTGGCCTAGCGGTACAAGGCTCCTACTTCCCAAAGGGAGGTCAGGGGTTCGAATTTTAGTGGAGGAAGTGTGTGTGAGTCCCAACTAAGGAAAAAAATGTATATATATATATATATATATATATATACTTTTTTTTTTTTAATTTTTCACCCTTATTTGTTGTATAAATGACCAATTAAAAGCAGTAGGTTTAATAATTCACTACAACTACTCGGTGTAAAAATTATTTTTCAATTAGATATAAAATTTTGAAAATTTAAATAATAAAAAAAGTTGATATGATGAATGAAGTGGACCTACCTGAGACGGAGGCTATCACTAGAGGGATCAGGATCCTCTCTAGTTGCATAGTGTCTTGTTTTCTCCATTGGAGTAAAAGAACAATATTTATTAAGAAAGGTTTAAATCTGTATTAGTTCTATATACAATTCCTGTATGTGTGTGTGTGTATGTATATATATATATATATATATATATATACACTGTCAAGAAATACGTACTCTCCTTTACTCTGTTATGAATTTGCAGCAACATGTTTGAAATTACAAATCCCTCCTATTCAACCTTTCTTTTTTCCCAAAATATTCAGATTTTGATTTGTTTCTAAATAAAAGCAGGGCTCTATTTCTCCTTACCAGAATTTCCATAAATTTCATCTTATTTCTTCGTATAAAAGGTCATTTTTGTCCAAATTTAAAGAGGGACACCGAAGCAGAGAGGCACAAGAGGTACGATTTCTAATTTCATATTTTATTTGGAAGGAAATCTTCTAATTTCCATAAGAAATGAATGGCAAAAAAACAAAAATAATTACTAAGAAGAAAGGGAAATAAATGGAAGAAACCCAGAAATAGTAAATTAATGTTGTATTTTAATTATTTGGTTAATGTGTAAACTTATTTGGTTTGAAGTAGATACAAACATCTCCAGATGTCTCTTTAGATTTTCTTCTAGGGTGGGAGGGTTTTATTGTGCACTTATTTGTGAGTTTTAATGTTTGTTTATGAAGAGAAAAAATCAGAGGATTTGTAGACTACATGAGTGGCCAAAAAAGGAATGTGATAAGATGGAAAAGAGTGTTTCAGAATACAATGTTTTACTATTCATTCATGGTTGTGAGTATTGGAGTGCGATTTAATTTAATTATATTTTAAGGGAACAAAGTTAGGTTTTGTTTGGGTTGGTTTGTGAGATTAAAATCCTCTCTGCCACAACAATATATATATCCTAACGTATATCCTTCTCCTTGCCGACATCCCAACATTTTCCTAACATGCATTCCAACATTTTTTTAAAGTGCATCCCAACATTTTCGAAACGTGCATCTCAACATTTTCGTAACGTGTATCTCAAATTATCCTCATCGACTAGGACATATTTACTGTTGCGGTAGGGAGGATTTTTATCCTGAATTATTCATAAAAGGGAAGAAATTTCATGAAATCAACAACAATTGAACTTAGACAACCTTAATTTCAAATCACCCACAAAATGAGAGAGGAAGGGCAGACGAACCAAGCCTCAGACGTAGCAGCACCAACCCTGTTCTTCGTTGAGACCTAAAGGGTAAGACATCAAATTGGGAGGGAAAATGAAGTAAGGGCTAAATGAAGTAAGAGCTAAATTGACAATTCCAAACAATACATTGACACATCATATTTCTAGGTCCACCATATGTATTATTATAACTTATATGATATTTATTTTATAATTGTTAAAGTTTTTATACCCATGTAATACAACTGAACTATAAGCAGTTAAAATTCTTTAACCAAGTTTTTAAAGTCATGTGGACAGGGCGAATCCAGGAATTGTCAATTTTTTTTTTTTTTGGGGGGGGGGGGGGGGGGATAATATTAAACATAAATTTAATAATACAATTTCATAAGCAAATTTTATTTATTTATTAATTTAGCATAATCTAGATAAATATTTGAAATCAAATATTACAAAATATCTATCTAAGTTGTGCTCGTTGAGTCTTTAAAGACTCGAATTCATCGATAATTGACTCCAAGTTAATTTTCCAAACAAGGTGCCATTTAAGGTTGACAGTTATGCAATCAGCAAGCATTTCATCTACCATCATGCTATGTATTGTTGTTTTAACACATTTCATGCCTGAAAATGCTCTCTTCGTAGTTGCTGTAGAAACGGGAAGAGTTAATACAAGACGGATCAATCTGTCAACCAAAGGGTAGCACTCGGATTTCCTTCTCACAACTAGTTCCCCACATAAATCTGTAAGAGAAGAAGTATTTTGAAACTTGTGATCACTAGGTACATTAAGTTGATAATGCATCAGCTAAGTCTTCAATACTTTAAGATCTTGATGAGTAAAGTCCCAATGATAGAATTTCTCAACAAGATTGCAAATATTCTCCACGTTAAAAGATTTAAAAGAATAACTAGGATCCAAGGTTGAGCTAAGAGTAAGAAGTTCCACTACTTCATTGTTGAATCTATGGTCTAACTCCATCAGCTGTAAAACTATTATAGAGTTAAAATGTTAAAGTGATAATGGTGCTTAACTGTAATATTATCTTGTTGCTGACAATGACAACCCATACCCTCTGCATAATGAGAACTCAAATCAGGTATATCAATGTTATGTCGATTGCAAAATGACACCACATTTGCAAGAAAATATCCCAATCATCTTGTCTGAATTTTTGATGCAGAGTTTTGGTTGTTGAGACTAATTTCAAAGCATTTAGAATGTCTTGAGATTTGTGTTGCAAGGCCTGACAAAGTGCGTCAGTGAATCCCATAATGCTATCCATTAGGTGCAAGATAAATATAAATTCAAAACTTCTCATTGCATTATAAACACTTAAAGCTTGCCCACGTATCTATTGACTTTGCCCACCCTTTCTAAGACTTTCAACAACTGTGCAGAATGCAGTATATATATCAATCAAGTTCCTAACAGAATCATAATGTGAACTCCAACAAGTAGCTCCAGCTCGATGTAAGGTTCTAATCTGATTAGCCCCTTTACCAGATTGATGTTCACCTGTGCTTAACATACGTGCAATCTCATCCCTTTGAGAAGATTTTAATTTACCAAGACATTTGGGAGAGGAAGTAATAAGATTGATAATACAAGTCAAGTGAGAGAAGGACTGCCAAATATTTGGCTCATCTTTTGCTGCTGCAACTAGTGCTAGTTGTAATCGATGAGCAAAACAATGGACATAATAAGCAAATGGACAATCTTTAAGAAACAATGCTTGTAGACCATTCCATTAGCCGTGCATATTACTTGCACCATCGTACCCTTGACCTCTCAAATTTTGAATTGAAAGATCAAACCGAGCAAGAATACCAGATATTGCATCCTTAAGCGTCACTGCTGATGTGTTTTTAACTCCCACAATGTCAAAAAATCATTCCATTAGCACACCATCATGCTTGACATATCTTAAAACACGAGCCATTTGTTTGGTTTTAGACTTATCTTGTGCTTCATCAACAAGAATACAATATTTGCCTCCTGTAACTTCATCACAAATCATTTTTCTCACTCTGTTTGCAAGAATATAAAGAATCTCTTTTTGAATCGATGGAGCAATGTATTGGGTATTTTGTGGAGCATTGTCTAAGATAACACTTGAGATTTCATCATTTCATTTTTCTTTATACTTTAACGCTTCAATAAAATTCCCTCTATTTAATGAACTTGAACTTTCATCATGGCCTCTAAAACCAATTCCTTGCAATGCTAGGAAGTGAACGATTTCAATAGTTACCTTAAGCCACCTTCGATTCTTCAAAACATCTTCTCTTGATTGGGCATTCTACATTTTATCAATATGTTGTGCCGATTTATTTAAATTTCCATAAAGCGTGGCATATTTTCTATGTGGTGAAGATTGAAGTCCCATGTGTTTCAAGAATACACAATTATCTCCATCACCAACTTTCTTCCAATTCTTATATCCATCATCAATAAGTGAAGAATGGCTCCCCGTTACATTTCTCTCTTCAAAGAGAAAGCATGGAAAACAATATGTTTAATCTTTTGAAGGAGAATACACTAGCCAAGGAAATTGTTGGAACCATTCATACTTAAATCGCCGATTCTACCTTCCATTCTAAGAATTAGGATAATTGGAAAGTTTAGGTTGATAAGGCCCCAAATTGATATAAGTTCATTAACCTCATCCTTTTGATTCACCGGGTATTCATGTATTTAAATATGAAACCCGGAATCTCTTTCAATATAAGCGGAGTAGAGGTGCTTGGTGTAATACCCCGATATTTTAAATGATTTATTAAATTAGGATTAATTACTTTTATTTTATTTTTAAATGATTTAATTTGAATTAATTGCGTTTATTTTAAGTTTTAATTGATTTGTTTTATTTAGTGCTTAGATTAATTGTCTTATTTTATTTATATTTTGTAAATTATTGATATGATGATTGTTGTGTGTGCTTAATTATTGATTGAATTGTTGGCGTGTTAATTTTATTGGTATGGTATGACTTAGTTGTAAATTCTTGTTTGTTTATGTGCTTTATTTAATTAGTTATTTTAATTTAAGTATTTATTTAATTCTTTTATTTATTTAAATTAATTGGATTGGGCTTAAGGAAAGTTGGACCAAATGATATGGTCTTGGATTTGGATGAAGCCTTGTTGGGTTAATTAATAAAGGCCCATAGTTATGTGATTATTTAAATGATCATTTTTGGATAATTATAATTATATATATATATATATATATATATATATATATATTTATAGATATATATAGATATATACGATTTAATTAACTAATGATTAATTATGGAAGGTATATATATGTATATATATAATATAATATATGTTTATATATATATTATTTAAAGATAATTATTTTTATTTTTATTTGGTAATCCTAGTAGGAATAAGATTAGAGTAATTAATGTGTATAAATATACACATAAGGTTTTATTATTGAAAATTTTTCACGTTAGAAAATAAGAAAGGTAGAGAGAGAGAAGAAAAGAAAGTTGACAAGGAGGATGCCGGATCAAAGAAAGAGGACGCCGGAATTGAAAGAGACAATCAAAACTTGAAGCATTGATTTCGTTTCGAAACCTTCAGGCGAGTTATTTTTTATCTTTCCTCTTAGAACTCATAAGGATTTCATCTTGACTATCAAGGTTTTAAATTAAATTTATTAATTTAAATCATGATTAGAACAGATTAATCAAAAGTATTAAGTAAATTTTATTTGATTAAATCAGGATTAAATCGGAGTTTTAAAAACATGATTTATTATTATTTTATTCTTTTGAAATTGTTGGATTTTAATTATATATGCAGGATGTATATATTTAAAATCAACTATTATGCTTGATCTATGGCCTAGGAAGGTTATTTAGGGTTTACAGAATTTTTGAGAATTTTCGGTAATTTTCTTGTATTTTTCTATAATTTTTAGGAATTTATTACATTTAATTTCCTATATTTGTTTGGAAAATTATATATATATATCTGCTGGTTTATATATACAGTGGATGCTTAGGTTAATCGATGCATCAAGGAGGGGGTTTTGGTTCAATGTGGCACATCCTAGTATAACTTCGTGGGTGTGTGAATAAGAGCCATTGAGGTTTGAAAATAATAATGGATTTATTCAGTGTGGTGCGATACAAGGAAGGATGGTGCGCACGCTGATCTAGTCCACTAGATTATTTAAAAGCAAGTTGATTGATCCAGTGTGGGCGTATGCGTGGGAAGATGTTACACACGCTGATTTAGGCCATTGAATTAATTTAATATAAGTGGATTGATCTAGTGTGGGTACGTGTGAACTCAAGTGAACTAATATGGTGTGGGCGCATTCATGTGAGCTCAATACTATAATTTGGTGTGGGTGAGCTCACAACAGCTGAAGGACTCCAGCCAATCAGAATGCGCTAGCACACACAGAGCTTGGATCTAGCACGTGGGAAATACTTGTTGACCTGATTCGACACTTGAAATTGAAACGGTCATAACTTAGTAATCTTAAATTGAAATTGGGTCATTCTTAAGCTCAAATTTAAATATTTTTCGTCCTCTTTTCAATGGTACCAATTTCATTATCAGATTCTAATCATACTAGGACATATTTACGTTTTAGTGAGACGGTGTCGAAAATTATTTACCGAGATGGAGTATTTATGGAAAACTATTTCTGACGATATTTAGTGGCATTTAAATTGCATACATATAATTAAATTAATACATTATTATGGAAGGAAGTATATATATATATATATATATATATATATATATATATATATATATATATATACACATATAATTATTTATATATGTGTATCTATGGTTTAATTATTTAGGATAAGTATGGAGGGATGTGTATATATATATATTGATATATATATATATATATGTGTATATATGATTTAAATAATCAAAGATTATTATGGATGGTATTATACATATTTATATATTATATAATATATGTGTATGTATATATATATCATTTAGGATGATTAATATTAATTATTCTTATTTGATATATCTGGATAGGCTGGTTATTAAAGTAATGTTATGCCTATGAAATGCATGAGATGTCCATGTGTGATTTAGTTCATCGTTAAGTTTAAAGTTGGTACATAGTTAAATTGTAGGCATGGATGAGTTGCCAAAGGTTTAAATATATGGCCTAAATATTTATATGAATAAAACATATACATAGGAAGTATAGATGAGTTTTTAATTAAAAGTATAAATATATATACTTAAGGAGGCATGGTTGAGTTGCCAATATATTAATAAATATATTTATAATGGCATAGTTGATTTGCCAAAGCATAAGTTAATGGCTACATGTATTAGATGTTTAAATTGCATCTATGGTTATTGTATATATAGGTTGGATTAAGTTTAGATGTTCTTCAATTAGAATAATCTAACACTTACAAGTTAATGTATTATTTTATATATATTAATAAAATAATATTGGTGGAGACACAGATAATTTGTCAAAGCCTATATATTGGCTGTGTGATTTAAATAATTAAAATTATTATTAGGTATTGGATTAAATGGAATATTTCTTTAAATACACTTTATTATTTAAATGATTAATTTACTGTCTTGGATGGAATTGAGGTTAATAAACTTTTCTTTAAAAGAAATGGTGGATTGGTCTAGGTATGATTATTATTTAATCATTGATAATGGTTTTGGGATTAATGAACCTAGTAATAGATGTGACTGTTTTATTTATATATAATTATTTATATATATGTGTATCATTATTTATTAAAGATAAAAATTTTACTAGGTTTGGTTTTGATTAGAGATGATCTACTTATTGGTTTTCAGAGGCTTGATAGAGAGAACTTGCTCATGGGTTTGACCCACTTATTTTTATCTTTCAAGTTATTAGAGGTTCAAGTGTCAAGGTAGAGGATCCGCAGCTGCAGGACTTATCTATTCTTTTAGTTTATTTCAAAGTAGGATGATAAACTTATTTTTATAGAAGATTGGATTATTGGATAATGTTTTAAGAGGTCCTTGAGTTACGGGATTCCCGAGTTGTAATTGTTGGAGAATTATTAATTAATGAAATATTTATTTATTAGTTTTTTTTCAGTGGTTTATTTATTCTTTATTATTTATCTTTGTATTCTATGCTTGTTTAAATACTTTAATTGTTTTAATATCCCCTGATTTTGTGCACGGATTTGATTGACCTGTGTTCCGAAATTAAGGGGTATCGCACTTGGGTTCAATAACTTGAGGTAGGGCAGGATGTTGTGAATCAAGATCATTGTCAATGTTAGATGCATTAGGTATATCATTTTTTAATTGATAATTGTCGCTCATTTGGCCTTTCTTTTGATAGAATGAGAAAATAGACATACTTTTCACTTTCTTGTTTGGCGGTTGACGTTGAGCCATTATTATTTTTAACCTAATAAAATTAAAGAATGAGTTATATTAAAAATACTTAAATCAAATTTAACAACCATAAGGAATGAATAATGAATTGCACTAACAAATACAGGTAATAAATTTGAAATATCAATAATGAAGTAACACAAATTATATTCTCTACTAATCAGTGGCAACAACAAATACAAAAATTATAAGCTGATATTTTATATGCTTACAAGCATTTATCTCTACACAAATATAATTATACATATATACACATACGAAAATGTATATAGTTGAATCTAAAGCAAGAAAACTCACCTTTGTCGTGCTTGAAATTTGAGCGAGCTGAAAGTCCGCCGAGACTCGGCTTTTCTCAATTCCTCTGGACTATCTGCGAGGTTTTTTTTCAAGAAAAGGGTTAGGACAGAACAGAAGTGAGAGAGAGAAAGAGACTAAATTACTCAAAATATGTATATCAGTTTACCTCTACCTATATATACATGTGATAAAGTCAGAATCTAAACAACTCAAATCAATGATTTTATTCAACAAAATTGTCAAATACATAGAAAATATTAAATATATAAAGGGTCTATAACTAAAGACCAAATTAAGTCAACTATCAGTCATCACAGTACCAAAACCACAGTCATAACCTCCGTGGCTCTGCCTATATAATACATACACATATATATATATTATATTTATTTGATTTGAGATTCTCTATATAATATATATATATATATATATATATATTTTTTTATTTTTATTTATTATATAGAGAATCTCAAATCAAAGACTTTATTCAACAAATTGTCAGAACAAAGGCAAAAGAATAGAAAATTCGGCAGTATCAACGAACCCATCTATTGTTTCAATGAATAAATTACAACGAGCAATAAAAAGTAAAAACCCAAATGAGATTTAATCAAAGACATGCAATTGCAAAAGAATCCTACTGGATTTCTCAAAAAGAGGGGTTCAAGTCTCAGAAAAGACATGTGTCATGCGTGTTTGTGAGTACCAACTAGGAAAAAAAAAAGTACTTGCAATGGAGTGTCTTCTGAGATGAAATGCCAAACTTTATAGGATGAATGAATCTTAGGCGACGAAGAATGGGGAATTGGGGATCGAAAGATTAAAAAGTTGGAAAATTTTAGAGGAAATAGGGTTAGACTTTAGAGGGAGAGAATGAATGAGCTCTCTGATTTGTGTGAAGATTAGGAATTTAGGAGTTCTCTATGCTTTAGCTTAATAATTGTTTAGGGCTTGTTTGGCTTAGGCTTTTGTTCTAAAATTGTGGCTTAGATATTGGGCTTGTTTGGATGGGTTAAAATGGGGAGGGAAGGGAAGGGGGGGTAATACTACTATTAATTAATTAATTAATTTTTTTAAAATATTGGGCTGAACATACCTATACTAAAATTTTTTTTTTAGGGGGGGGTGGGGGGCTCAAGCCCACCCAAGCACCCCCTATGTCCACCACTGCATGTGGACACTCCTCCTCCACTTATTTTAAAATGGAGAAAATCGGTTACTATTCAACCAGAGAGGATTTTGCACTGTCACTAGAGAGGATTAGATTCCTCTCCGATCTCAAAGTAGTCCAGTTCCATCCGGTGAAGTAAACAAACAGTATAATTGTATAAGGTAAAATTTTTATATTTTTTTATATACGGAAACTAAAATCGTATATATTGTATATACATCACCGTTGTCTCATTCCCTCTCTTCTGAATTGCCAACTAACGGTATGGAATAGTTGATAATATTGATTTGTTTTAAAAAGGAACCAGAACTCTATTCCTCCATGTGTTTTCACAAATTTCTTTTGTTTCTCCATTTACGTATGTCATTTAATTCCAAATTAACAAGCAACATCGAAACACATAGAAGAGCATACATTATTTCCAAATTTTTTATTTTATTTCCAAACAAAACCTTTTATTTCCAGAAGAAATCAATGGCATAAAAAGGAAAATAATTACTAAGAAGGAAGGAAGATAAGTAGACGATACCTAGAAAAAAAAAGAAAGAAAAAAAAAAAGAAAGTAATCCTCCGTTTAATTGTTTGCTTCATGCGTAAGTTGTTTGGGTTTAGGGTTTAAAGTAGATACAAAGATTTGCTAATCAATTTCAAATATGTTTAATATGTTCTGGACTCACATGTTTTTTTTTTTGTTTAATTATTTGTGTAGTGCATATAATCCCAAGCAATTTGTAATTTAAGTCAATATAAGTTGTTCGCAACATCCCAACATAATCCTACTGGATGATATGCAAATACTTTTGTACATAACGTCGAAGCAGTTTGTAATTTAAGTTGATATAAGTGGCACGCAATATCTTAACATAACGTATTGGATAATAGTCATCGATTCAAATCGGAGAAACACCATAATCCTACTAAATGATAGTCATTGACTCTAATCGGAGAAACACTAGTTTAAAGTATAATTACCATATTATAATCGTACTAGTGATGGCAATAATTTGTTACCACTTAAAATTGTCGCTTGCAATAGCACATATATCAATGTAGAAATGGGCTATTATAAGGGTTTGTCGAACCATAAGGATTGCTGGTTTATGGCAACCAAAGTTGTAAAATCACTTTTTAGTTTGATAAAAGAGATGATAGTTTGATTGAGTTGTCACTTTAAGCTATGAATTGAAATTTAATAAAAACAGAAAAAAAAAAAAATTAATGGAATTAAACTTATAAAGATAAAGCTAGGGACTTGAATCCACCACAAACCTCATAAACATACTCAATTACAATTTACTTAGGGAACTAGCTATGTATACAACCATGATATGTAGCAATGTATGATTACCACATTCTCATCAAGAATTTCATATAATTAGGAATTAAGTTTAACCCATCAAAGGTTGGCATGCTTCCTCTACATAAACTAGTGTGTAGATTAAAACATGTTTCCTGAGTTATGGCTTATCAAACTTCTTAACATATATGGTATATGCACATGAAGGCAAAAACTAAGCCATAATCCATCAAAGGCGTTAAAAACAATTTCATAGTCTCATCTTTATTCTCATTATAAAGATGCAAGGAATATAAATATACACAACTAAAATCTAAGACAAGATAAACAATTCCATATATTTATTTATTTGAATAAAATCCAATTTACAAAATGTATAAATCTCTAGACTATGAAATCTGTCATATACATACATTATTCCCCAAATTAATATACAATCAAAGTATGTTTTGTGACGGCCTTGGTTTTTCAAGCTAGTGCGTCCTGTGATGAACTGTAGTTTGACCCGATAACGGATCCGAAATGCGGAAGCGAAAATAGAAAACACAACTCTAAGAAATCAAAGTGACCTTCAATGAGGTCGTGAAACTCAAAGAGAACTGATGCGGAAGTAAAAGACCAAAAATGTGACAAATAAGCCCCCAGGGGCAAAATAGTCATTTCTAAAAACTGTGGACTTGGGTGCCACCAAACACACCCCTGGAAGGACAACGAAAAACTAATCAAGATGGACTCAAGAATCACTTGATTCGGAGTCCAAATGAAGAAAATATGAAACTCCAAAGTTTTATAAAAATCAAACTTTTGGGTTTGAAATCAATGCGGCAAGGGTACTTTACAAGGGATAAAATGGTCTTTTCAGATATAATTTGATGCAACCGTGCATACCGCTATATAGACCAGCAAAAACTAATAAACTTAGACTCAAAAATCACTTGATTTGGAGTCCGGATGAAGAAGATATAAAGCCTCAAAGTTTAAAAAAAAATCAACTTACTTTTCGGGTAAGAAATCTGGGGAGGAATAGTGTTTTTACAGCAAACAACATTTGATTTTTTCTCTCAGAACTGAGGCTAAAAACGGACCCTTAAGTTAGTTTTTCTGGAAAAACACGAAGAAGAAACCCCCTTAATATCACGTTACAAATTAGTTTCATACTTGATACAACTATGTGAATTAATCTTTCACAAAAGATAAATATTAAATAAATTTTGCAGTTCTTATTCAAATGCTCCAAATATAGTATATGTTACACAACTCACCAAGGCCTAATTTACTAGCATGTCACAATTTAATTCTAAACTATATACCATCATTAGAATTAAATCATAGACAAAGAAAATAAATAAATTAAATTCTAAAAATTTGAACAAAGCATACTCACAAGTTGTATATGCTTATAAAATAATCAATACAACAATAATATAAATCTAAGACATCCCCTACCTCAATTTGAGATGAAAATCTCAAAAGCCCATCGAAAAAAAAATGCTCCGAATCCGACGATACCGAAGGGTTTTGTCGGGGACAACACGATCTACATGAACCCACAAGAAGCCCCATCAAAATCACAACTTGACTTCAAACCCAAGCTCAAAATTTGGCCAAAAACGGGTTCTAATAAGGGGGAAAGATGCGCGTGGTCAAGACAAACACAAAAAGCGAAGGCACTTCGACTTTTTAACAAAGGGAAGAAGGTTCAAATGAAAGAAGAAGGGTGGCAGCCCCCTTGGGCTGCCATAGTAGGTTCTGGTCGTGCATGGAGAGGCGAGAAGATGACTTTTTAATTTTAAGTCCCCCAATTTATAGAAAATCTCAAAAAGTGCCCCGAACGAGTCCCGCCGGGTCCGGAAAAGTAAAATTTGAGTAAATGTGCTCAAACGGTGAAACTCCGTGAATGAAAAAGATTTAAAATGATAAAATATGAATAACAGAAGAAACGGCGTCAAAAACTGAGTTCCGAGCAGAGAGATATGCCCAGAACAAGTTCGGCGGCAACCGGGGCCAGAAACTTTGAAACTAGAGAAAAATGACCAGAAGGAACTTCCATAAGTACACGACTTGACGAAATGTGAAAATGAATCCTATATGAGGATCCAAGCTCCAGACGAGGTATTTTGCAATAACTTTCGTTAATTGCACAATGGCCCCTCTAAAAGGGTTAACTGCAAAACTGCCCCAGAATAAAAATATCTTCCAAAAATATTTTCTTAGATATCCGTAAAATAAAATATCTTCAAAAGATATTTATGAAAAACACCTCAAGAAAATAAAAAGATTCTAAAGAATTGTGCATCCATGCCCCTATGGACATCAGGAGCAACCAGAGTACTTTTCTGTAAAAGTAAAGATACGTATTTCGTGGAAACCACTTAAAATGAAGATACATGAAGTCAAAAACCAACTCCGAACACAAGGAGTGAGGTTATGCCAAGCAAGTGACAAACGGGGAAAAACAAAATAGGGAAAAGGACAAAACAGGGAAAAGGACAAAAAGTGAATAGTGTCGAAAAACGAAAAATGTGAAAATGACTCGTTCCTCAAAGGAAGTTGTCAATCCAAAAGAAAGAGTCTTAGAAACCATTTTCGAGACTCGAGACGACACTAAACAACGAGAACTGAACTCAGAAAGGAAATTTCAATGAAAAAAATTCATTCGTGAAATTCTGAGGAAAAAGAAAAGGAAGGAAATGACCGGGTCATTATAACCTACCCTCCATAAAGAGATTTCGTCCCCGAAATCAAGAACATTCCCAAAAAAACTAAAGAAGGACTATACACAAGGTCACACCAAGGAATAGATCATAAAGTACCCAAGGACAACTCCAAAGGTCTCAAGATCAACGAAGAGACACGAAACCACGAACCGTGAGACACCTCTCCAACGAATTGACATACCAACCCAATGTCAACCACCCAAAAGGAGATCAAGGCAACTACATAACTAAACAAGGAACACAACCAAAAGCAACATGGCAGCACGAATACTGACTAGAACCTGCCCACAACGTACCCAAGGTGCGGTAGCATCCATAGTGTCAAGTGCCCGCCCACACTCACATTACTAGCTAGGTAATGCAAGGTAGCATTGACGGCAACTAGCACTCGTCCACACACAATCTGTACAGTAGCATGACAGTAGAAAGCCCTAATTCGTCATCTACCCCCAACAAGCTTACCCATGAAACCTATCGATACAAATGACATCAATATCAAAATGATCATTACCAAAAGCACCACGGAAACCAGGCATTCTGTGAGAGTTGCGATATGGTCCAAAATGTCTGGCCGGATCATTCTGGACAATCCAAAACTCTGACAACAATGTCATAGGACCGCTACGCTTAAGGCCTTAAATCCTCAATACTGGAAAAACTGACAACCATAAGTCTCAAAACACTGTTATCAACCACACTAGTCACGAATCCAAAGCCTGACAAGTCTATGCCTTCAAGCCAATAGATCGGACTTTACAAAATCAAACAATATCATCATCGCCCTAGTCATAACGACTCTCAACAAGACAATGCACCCAAAATCCTCCACGTCATTCTAAAGCTAACCTACTACAAGGCTACGCCTAGGAATCAAGACATCAGATCAAGCTCACACATACAATCCCGACAACCAAGGTCACACAACCCCAAGCAAAGTGCGGAATGATAAAGGAAATGAACTAATAAAGCAATTAGTCATGCAACATACACGTATATATACATAAGTATACATTCACAAGTATACTAAACAGTACTAAATCCATGGTGAACAAGTATACAGGCTCAAGTATACTAAATCAAAGTGAAATGAAATAAACAACCCGCAAATATGCTAGGTACAAGTATACTAAACGTAAATGAAATTCTATGAATAATTTCACAGAAACAATATCGCAATATACAACTAAACACATAGTGTACAAGGGTAATCAAATATGCTACCTATCACATAGGGGTCAAGCATCAGAGACATACTACACATCACCTATGACGCTAGCATGACAAAGAGATATAGTAAATGGAAAACACACCATCTATACCAGCACATAGCCATCAAATAGTCACATCCCCTAACATGTTTCTAAGGCATGCTCAAAACAACAAGGTATATAAACATGTAGGAATGACTATGCAAATAACAACCCTGTAAAATCATAAGTAAGAAAGGATGAAATGCCTCTCGAAAGTACAAACTCATAGAAAGTGAATCCCCAAAACATGGATGAGTCAAATCCCCCACTGCAAGGAAATGAATCATCTCTTAGAATGAACACTAAGGTCCCTGAAACAAAGTGCCTACAAGTCTTTCCCAAGACTGGCCCCAAAACATAGTGGGATCCTAACGCCACACAAAACAAAACGACGCCATGGATAGTCCCAATACTAACCATTACATGACACCAACAAGAGAACTCAACTCAAGATACCAACAAGATTGATGAGAACTCAACAGGATCCTATCGGAACCCTAAACGCAAAATCCCAAGTCTCCAAGGACGAGGGAGAGTAATTGGTTGCACCAATGCAATTAATTACACAAAAACACTCACACCCCAACCTAAGCTCGTAAGAGCTGTCCAAGGTAAAACAAGAAGAATTCTAGGTCAACGCATCTATCAAATCCCTAACCTTCACTCTAAGAAGAAGAGACGCGAGGACCACATTGTGAGGCTCACGAAAATGAATCTCCCAATCCCCAAGGAAGGACTCAAGTCAATCTGACTTGTCATCCGATGGCTTTAGAAACAAGACCCCAATGACGTCATCACATCAAGGTCACCATGTAACTCCAAGAGATTATGCCCTGGCATCAATCTCAACCAACCAAGCTAAGACAACCCGCAATGCCTAAATAAGACATAAAATAAGCAGTTGTCACGTAATATAATAATGGACTACATACTCAAACAAGTAGAAAATAATCACATAAGGCATATCAATGTAAGCATCATACAATCATGCTAAGAATAACAAGCACATGTAACACACTAAGGCAAACAAGCATTACCATCATGCAAAGCATACAAGCGTGAATCAACATGCTAAAACAGACAAACACATACAATATGCTGAGACCTACAAGTATATACAATGTACTAAGACAGACTAGCACATATAATATACTAAAGCAAACAACCATATATATCATACTGAGACATTTAAAGAAACTTCTAAACATACGTCCATATAAGCACGTAAACATGTGATCACATTCAATATGTTATCAAAAGCAATTAAACACATAGAGCATGGCAACACAAGCATGATATGCACCCAAAACCCATTATCCTAAAGTTTTCGAACCTAGGAGCTCTAATACCACCTGTGACGGCCCTGGTTTTTCAAGCCAATGCGTCCTGTGATGAACCGTAGTTTGACTTGATAACGGATCCGAAATGCGGAAGCAAAAATAGAAAACAAGACTCTAAGAAGTCAAAGTGACCTTCCATGAGGTCGTGAAACTTAATGAGAACTGATGCGGAAGTAAAAGACCAAAAATATGACAAATAAGCCCCCAGGGGCAAAATAGTCATTTATGAAAATTGTGTACTCAGGTGCCACCAAGCACACCGCTGGAAGGACAACAAAAAACTAATCAAGATGGACTCAAGAATCACTTGATTCGGAGTCTGAATGAAGAAAATATGAAACTCCAAAGTTTCATAAAAATCAAACTTTCGGGTTTGAAATCAATGTGGCAAGGGTACTTTATAAGGGGTAAAATGGTCTTTTCAGATATAATTTGATGTAACCGTGCATACCGCTATATAGAACAGCAAAGACTAATAAACTTAGAGTCAAAAATCACTTGATTTGGAGTCCGGATGATGAAGATAAGAAGCCTCAAAGTTTCAAAAAAATCAACTTACTTTCCGGGTAAGAAATCTGGGCAGGAATAGTGTTTTTACAGCAAACAACATTTGATTTTTTTTTTTCTCAGAACTGAGGCTAAAAACGGACCCTTAAATGAGTTTTTCTGGAAAAACACGAAGAAGAAACTCCCATTAAAATCATGTTTTCAACCTGGCCATGCCAAAGGAAACAAAAAAAACACACTGTAAAATCCCTAAAATGCCCCCTAGATCAGCATAGATCAAGAAAGTCCAAAAAGTTGTTACAAGATTTGTTTTCAAAATCTGCCCGCAACTAAGAGCAAAAACGGGCTAGAAGATGAATTTTTCTGGAAAAACACAAAAAAGAAACCCCTCTCGAAATCAAATTTTCTACCCGGCCTCATCGGAGAAAATGAAAAAAAATCACTGTAAAATGCCCGAAATGCCCCTCCACCAAATTTGGTAGTGAGGGTGAAAAAGCTGCTACATTGCAAAACTGAAAACTGAACTTTGCGAGGAATTTTCGGTACCAAGAAGACATTTTTTGGAAAAACAAGAAGAAAAAACCCCCCCTAAAATCATATTTTCTAAGCGACCATGTCGAAAGAAGAAAATGAAACTGATGTGACAAGTCTAGAAAGCCCCTAGATCAGATTATGCAACAAAGTTTCAAAATGAGTCCATAGGAGGCTTATTTCACCAAAGAAGAAGGTTTCCCCAGAAACGACCATGCATGCAAACGTAACTTACCTATTAGGACGTGTTACAATGGTCCATGGCTTGAAAATACCACCGATGCAGAATTCGACCCTCCAACGGGCAAAAAGGCAAAAATGAACAAGAAAAGGGAAATTTGAAAACCAAAATTAACAAATGATTTCAAATTACCGTTTGGCCCTTGGCCATACTTCAAACATGATTTATAAGACCCTATGAAAGAATAGAAATGGAATTCCCACACCCGATGCAAGCATAGTGAAGCAATGACTCAGCATTTTTCAATATTTTCATAATATTTCATAAAGTTAAAAGTTACATAAGATACAAATTAGATGTCATTGGCCTATGGACTCATCTCATACATGTCAAATACATTGTAAAGAGTGTACTTATGTACACATTACAAAAATAGAATCAAATTTACACATTTCGACATATAAAGCTATAAATGGCATTTCAAGCTAACATTTACAAGAAATGAGAACTTCAAGTCTACAAATCATCCAAGCATGATGTGAATCCCGAATCTTGATCCCGGTACCTGAAAAATGTTCCCACTACTTGGGTGAGTAACATAAAGCTACTCGTAGGAGGTGAGCATGCATCGACCTAGCATTTTACAATTCTATCACCTTAAGGTGAAACATGTTAAAGGGGCCACCTAACGTCTATGTCAAAGTGAGACTTAGGGATCATCCTAAGCTACTCATGCAATTGAAATGAACTATAGCATACAAGTATACATGCTCAAGTACACTAAACCGTATTAAAACATGATACATGACATTCAAGTACACATGCTCACAAGTATACGAAATCATGTTAAACGGGATAAACAATATCTAGCATACATACACAAGTATAAGATATATGTATAGAGTACTCATAAATCAAGTATACTAACACAAGTATACTAAGCTAAACACATACGCACAAGACAAGTATACATGGCACAAGTATACAAAAATGAAATCCGCACACACAAGACAAGCATACTAAGCGTAAATACACTTGATAGAGTTTAGATACGCCAACAAGGATACAAGTTCAAGTATACAGTTTCAAGTATATTAAATGAGATCAAAATACATAGACAAGGATATAAGTTCAAGCATATTAAATGAGATCAAAATACATAGGCAAGCACCAATTCTCAAGTTACAAGTAATCCATGATTAACAACTTGAAATTGAATGTGAAATCAAAGTAGAAAGACTAGGACATGTGGTCACTAGACCAAGCAAGTGTTTCTAGGTAATTACGACCCACAAGGCACTACCTAGTGCGCACATGCATAAGTTATTCCGGGCAATTACAACCTATAAGGTACTACCTAGTGCGCAATTATGACTTAGAAGACTCTTGTCTCCATACTAGAGCCAAACCCTAGCCATCACATGAAATATGTCCTTACAAGCTTTCCAAAATCAATAAGTCCAAAACTTATACAAAAATCAATAAGTTAGACCAAATTTATACCAAATCCACTAATGCATAAAACCATCTTCCATGAACAAATAAGGTTAAATCCATACAAACCATGTCCTAGGATTCAAGTCTAGATAGCATATGACATGTCAAGCCTCCAATATGCAATTTATACACCAAAAGAAGAATATTTTACAACAATTAAACTACATTACCACACTAAGACACAAGTACTAAATAAGTCCTAATTTAGTAACTGGCTTCCAAGGTAAATAATTGTAATATTCTAACAAGGTATACACCTACACAAGATATATCTAAACAAGCTATACAAGTCAATGATATTTTATATCATGCTAAGTCCAATTACCATTTAAAAATGTCTCAAGTACTAATTCTACATCAAATTAGTAACATACTCATAAGGTGATTAAACAGACTACATTTCAAGAGATTATCAACCTATTACCTCCAATATCAATTTAAGTGACCAACACACTTAAAATAAAATTAATTAAGCTCATTAATTAATTTTTCTCTAGATTTTCAAACATATCCAAATGTCCACAATTTAATATGTTAAAGAACTCACCGATGCCTATTTTAATATTACATTACAAGTTGGTTTCATGCTTGACACAACCATGTAAATTAATCTTTCACAAAAGATAAATATTAAATAAATTTTGCGATTCTTATTCAAATGCTCCAAATTTAATATATGTTACACAACTCACCAAGGCCTAATTTACTAGCATGCGATAATTTAATTCTAAACTATATACCATCATTAGAATTAAATCCTAGACAAAGAAAATAAATAAATTAAATTCTAAAAACTTGAACAAAGCATACTCACAAGTTGAATATGATTATAAAACAATCAATACAATAATAATATAAACCTAAGACATCCCCTACCTCAATTTGAGATGAAAATCTCAAAAGCCCATCGAAAAAAAAGTGCTCCGAATCCGACGATACAGAAGGGTTTTGTCGGGGACAACACAATCTATATGAACCCACAAGAAGACCCTTCAAAATCACAACTTGACTTCAAACCCGAACTCAAAATTTGGCCAAAAACGGGTTCTAATAAGTGGGGAAAGATGCGCGTGGTCAAGACAAACACAAAACGCGAAAACACTTCAACTTTTTAACAAAGGGAAGAAGGTTCAAATGAAAGAAGAAGGGTGGCAGCCCCCTTGGGCTGCCATAGCCGGTTTTGGTCGTGCATAGAAAGGGGAGAGATGACTTTTTAATTTTAAGTCCCCCTATTTATAGAAAACCTCAAAAAGTGCCCCGAACGGGTCCCGCCGGGTCCGGAAAAGTAAAATTTGAGCAAACGTGCTCAAACGGTGAAACTCTGTGAACAAAAAAGATTCAAAATGAGAAAATATGAATAACGGAAGAAATGACATCAAAAATTGAGTTCCGAGCAAAGAGATATGCGCCGAACAAGTTCGGTAGCAACTAGGGCCAGAAACTTTGAAACTGGAGAAAAATGACCAGAAGAAAATTCCATGAGTACATGACTTGACGAAATGTGAAAATAAATCCCGTACGAGAATCTAGGCTCCAAACGAGGTATTTTGCAATAACTTTCATTAATTGCACAATGACCCCTCCAAAAAGGGTTAACTACAAAACTGTTCTAGAATAAAAATATCTTCCAAAAGATATTTTCTTAGATACCCCTGAAATAAAATATCTTCAAAAGATATTTATGAAAAATACCCCAAGAAAAGAAAAAGATTCTAAAGAATTGTGCATCCATGCCCCTATGAACACCGGGAGCAACCAGAGTACTTTTCTACAAAAGTAAAGATACGTATTTCGTGGAAACCACTTAGAATGAAGATACGTGAAGTCAAAAACCAACTCCAAACACAAGGAGTGAGGTTATGCCAACCAACTGACAAATGGGGAAAAGACAAAATAGGGAAAAAGACAAAACAGGGAAAAGGACAAAAAGTGAATAGTATCAAAAAATGAAAAATGTGGAAATGACTCGGTCCTCAAAGGAAGTTGTCAATCCAAAAGAAAGAGTCTCAAAAACCATTTCCGAGCACTCGAGATGACACTAAGCGACGAGAACTGAACTCAGAAAGGAAATTTCAACGAAAAAAATTCATTCGTGAAATTCTGAGGAAAAAAAAGAGGAAAGAAATGACCAGGTCATTACATGTTTACTTGGAAGGGCATCAACCCCCTAGGAAGGAAGTTAGTTCCTCATAGATATGACAGCAGCTTCAACGATTGAAGGAGTAGAAAATGAATTCCACTCCAGCCCTATGAATAAAGAACAACATATAAAACTCAAGAAAATCCCCTCTCTCTGCAATATATCTTTCCTAATAATATTAATGATCATGATCCTTAGCTTTTTGCCCCTTCTTAATACCAAAATGGGTTGCAAAATAACCCCAACCCGTTGAAATTCAAATTCCCTAGTAAAAGGGAACAAACTTTGACCAAAGAAAAGTGGGGACCCATAGGTTGGCGTCCGGACGTGAGAATTGGCATCCGGATGCGAGGTGCCAAAATGCCTTGGCCCAAATGTGACTGTATTGCATTTCTTCGGCTTTAGACCATTGAGTCCTTCTTCATCCAAATGGGCTGCTAAAAAAAAGTTTCTATAGGTCCATTGGAACCTCTTTTCTTGACTAGCCCTAGACGTTGAAACTCGGAATGTATTTAATCTTTAAAAACTCTTAAAGTCTTCTTTTTATTTCTTTTTGTAGAGTACACTTGAAAATAGATAAGAACACAAAAATGAAGATAATCTATATACAAAGACCAAATAATGGACTTAACTAATGCAATTAAGGGTGCTTGAATATACAATATTCGGCACTTATCATACCCCCAAACTTACATTTTGCTAGTCCCTTAGCAAAACAAAAATGAAACACACCATGAACTATCCACATTTTTCATCTTTCATGGGAGTGACGAGTGCATTTAGCATATGCAACAAGCCTTTTAAACCCCTATGTATCCCTAGAGGATGAGTGAAGTCTCGTGAAGGTTTACCAGAAATGATACCCACAAACATTCAGCAACAAGGTTCATTCTAGTATAAATTGAAACATATGACTTTGGGGGAAAGACTCTATCATGAAGACTACAACAAGTATGCATACAATGACATCTTAAAACAAAATTCAATTCCCAGCATTCATGCATCAACAAACTAGTCCACATATATGATCCTCAACATCTCATTTATAATAGAATTTCATCTCAAGTTCCTTAGAAGTGAACCGAAATTTCATTTTCTTTTAAAATGCACTTTTAACCCTTTTATGGCTCATACAATGTCTTCCACATCCTTAATTTATCTTTTTAAATCATAATCCAAGGTATGAATTTATTTGAACACATTTTGTGTTGTGTTGTGTGTTTATTATTATTATTATTATTATTATTATTAGGCATGACCATGTGCAATGTCTAAGTTCCTTAAGCTCTCTAATCACCTCATGTAACAAGCGTTAAGCCAATGACTCCCAAACCAGATGGTCTTAGGGCGTTAAGGGTAAAGACACTCCTAAGGGCGTAATAACTCGGAATGGTTAGGCTGCAAACTCAAATTAATCATACATCTTACATTATTTCCTTGTCTTCCTTTTTAATCAGTTGACACATTGAAAGAATGCAATTTTATTTATTTATTTTTAAATGCTAAGGATTATTTCATTCATCCGACTTATTAATTCAGGGAGCCAATTAACTAAAACCACAAGGAAGGGAATGCAATTTATGGTGTGTTCAATTTGCATTGTGAAGTCATATAGAGATGAAAAACTCCAAAATAAAATATGTAAGTCAAGCAATAGACCTTTTTTTTATTTAAAATAAGCATGCTAGTAACTTTCAATTATTCCTTAATATCATATATAAGCATACAAATTGTATTAATCACATAGCCCCCCTTCCCCCCCCCCCCCCCCCCCCAAAACTTAGTTCTAACAACCCCAAAAATAGTTTGCCTAAACATACAATTTTTGTTTGTTTATTTGTTTGTTTGTTTTTTAAAACAATAAACAAAAGAAACACATTTGATAATGACAATATGCATATGAATAGTTAACTCTCAACACCCCCAAACTTAAATGATACATTGTCCCTAATGTATGAAAACAAGTGTAGAAACTAAACATGCATAGAAGTGTAAAAAGAGAGAAACTACCGAGTACGAAATAGTGACTCCATTGCATCCAGTCGCATTAAAAATGCCAAAGTTCTTCCCCCAAACTTGTACCTGATAATCTGTCCACATAAATTAGGTACCAAGCATAAAAGTATAGACATAGATAAGGATATAAATCTGAAATAACATGTTGTGCTTTATTAAAATCGGGAAATAAATCAAAATCTGTGCATATCAAAAAGTGCACCCACAACAAAAGAAATAAAAAAAACATTGAAATATTCAAAACACACAAAAACATAAACAAATAGCATGAAATAAATAAATAAATAACAAAAGAGCAACAAGAGGCTCAATCCTCTATTAAAGTGGATGAGGATGGACTTGGACCTGCACCACCACAGTCAATAAGTGACTCCTTCCACTTTTTTAAGTGGTAGACCATCTTCAAGGTTACCCGTTGTTCATTGCATGGAATAACAAACCCTTGGTCCTTAATCATCTTTGTGATTAGATAGGGGAATGGGAAAGACTAAGTCAATAAGGTTTTGGTTTGTCGGACCATCAATTTGTTATAGACCTTTAAGATTTGATTTATAATCAAAGTGGGAACAAAAAACCAAAAGTCATTTTCCGCTGAATAAAGAGAATCCAGGAGTACACTGTTTCGTTCTGTAGTTTTGCCAATTGGAAGAACATTCTTAGCTAGTACAACCTCGATGAACCAAATTCGGGGTGGCACAAAGCACTTTTTATTTGAGGTGCACTCGATGTTTGTGAGATTGCTATGTGCTATTTCTTTCAAAATATCCGCTAGGCCATCCAATAATTTAAGTATGTCCGGGAGTGGACCATAAAGAGGCTGACCGTTCACATCAACTGGGGAGTTGATGGGACAACCACATACATTAGCAAAATCATCTAATATAAATGTCAACATGGTGCCATCAATTGTAGCTGAAAGTTTGGTTGGTTCCTCACATTTGTAAGAAAGATTCTGGTAGAACTGATGGACTAAGCGAGAATGGACCATATTATTACATGGCGGAAACATAGATGCAAAGCCACGTTCCTTGAGATTTTTGACCGCCCATTCTGTGTCGGGACGCTTTCTGAAAACATTCCTAATGACGAATCTAGTCTCAAATTGAAGGGGCCATTCATTCCAATTTGAAGTAGGAACCTCCTTAGAAGACCCCTCAGAAGTGCGAGGATGCTTGCAAGCAACTTTACAAGCCATTTGAGTAAAGAAATTTGGTTTAAGATTTTTGTCAAACACGTGGTGTGCAAGATTGAAAAGTAGAGAACAAGTATAAAGATTAGATGGAGGAAAGTCAAAGATTCATGAACCTGAAATTGAAGCACAATAATCCCCTAAACAATATAGAAATTTTCCACAATATCAAGCCCCAACCTCCATGAAATACCCAAAAATTTAAAGGATGGAAGAGAAAAGAAACTTACCTCAATTTGGAATTCCAAACTTTGCCCTTTTTTATGGAATGATGATGATGGGAAGTGAAGGAAAGGGAAATAATGGAGAAGTAAAGAGTTAGAAAAAAGATTTAGAAGGTGGGGAAGGTAGGGTGAGAAGGTAGGAGGCGTAGAGAGAAAAGATGGAAGGAAGAGAATAAAGAAAATAGAGATAGGCAAGTTATAACATTTTGAATGGGCTCGGGTTCCTCACTGGGCCATGGCGTCCAGACACGAGAGCTGGCGTTAGGACGCGGGATGCCATAGGCTACGCACATATTAGTCAAGCGCGCTGCTATGAAGCAATGTGAACATGGCGTCCGGACGTGACAACGCCTAGGTGTTGGCATCCGGACGCGAAGGATGGCATCCGAACATGGGAGGCCTCAGAAATGCGCGTCCGAAAGTGAAGATTGCCGTCCGAACGCAACTATGCCCAAGTAGTGGCGTCGGGACGCGAAGGATGGCATCCGGACACAAATGTGCCCATGTATTGTTCTAGAGATGAACCCAAAAATTCCCGAAGATGTTACCGAAACCGTAATATGACTATAAAAACCTATGATGACCACTGGAATGGAAATCTAGATGATTCTTGATAAATGCAAAGTGGAGTCTCTACTTAAGCATTTTCAAAAAGGTTTGGTTTATGGTAACAAAGATATAAAGAAGCTTGAAATAGAAAGAATGACTTTCTTGGAGTGCTAAATTTAACGTCGATAGCTAGACGATATGGGAATCTAACTAGTCCTCATAAATTGGATCCGTCAAGATGGTGGAATCCACATATCCGATCGGGACTAGGTTGTCAATGTAGGGCTTAAGCCGCTGGCCATTGACCTTAAAAAGATTCCCATTCTTTGGATCTTGTAACTCAACTACACCATGAGGGAAAACTGAAATGATAAGGAATGACCTTCCCACCGTAAACGGAGCTTCCCAGGAAAGAGTTGCAAACGAGAATTGAAAAGCCAAACTTTTTGACCTGAAGTGTGATACCCCTCGGATCTGAGACACGGGTTGATCAGGCCCAGGCCCAAACTCAAGGGAAATATCAAACAATTAAAGTATTTTAAAGTGAACACAGAATATAAAAATGAAATAAGAAGTAGAATAAAGCTAGAAGAAATATCAAATATAAAATCCTCCAAACGATAATGAATAATATTAATCCAACTCTCCAAAACCTCCAAGAGTACAACTTGGGAATCCATCCATTGGACCCCTAAATAAAAATCCCAACTGAACTGAATGAAAGAAAAGAAAATAAAACTAAACTAGAACATCGAGAGAAGACCTACGTAAGCAAATGAATAAGAGACTGTCCTCGACAAGTACGATCAAGCTCTAAGGCTGGAACCATCGTGTACCTGAAAAGAATAAAAGAGTGGGTCAGGCCCACGAACAAGTTCTAATCTAACTGTAATCCATACATAACCCGATACGCAGATACACTCTAGATACCTCACAATAGCTATCTAGTCCATAAGATTATATATATCCCCACTAAGGGACATTCACTGGACTACAATAGGGGTCTCAACCTAAATAGAAGGTAACATGCGAATACACACCCAAAGGTGGGCATAAGTACCTAGACTTAACAGGGTACACCTCAACCTACTATAGCCAGCTACGCATCCACTGCATACACGCACCCTAACCAATGAGCCTGAGACTCAAGCTCATCTCGTGGTACCATAACCATATATCTAAAGTTCGTCCAAAACCAGAGTATGTCATTCAATTATTCATTGAGGTGACATACAAAACACAGTCCAGTTAGTCATTCAACTTATTCAGCTGCTATGACTTAACTACAACCAACTAATCTAGGAAGTCACTAAACTTAGTTAGTTGATCTGACTTAAGCACAATTTAGGATTCAATATTTTACAATCCATTCCTTTAATCCGATAGGTTAGGTCTTAGCGTTTTGAGCTAAACCATCCTTAGTATGCCACCGTCCTATACCAGTGTATACAATCCTCCATATCCATGTAAATTACAACACAGAAATAATAGTTTAGTAATTTACTGTCCAAAACCACTATCCAAATAATTGCAGAAGAGTATTTAATATTTCAGCAACTAAAATCCAAGCGTTAATCCATGTAATTGTAGAAAATGTTAAATATTTCAACAATTGACATCCAGAGGATGCATAGATCAAAACAAATAAATAAATGACCATATCATGCATTTAAAATAAGTTTTATAAACATACTGAATCCCATTAAATTGCTAAAATTTAATTAAGCAATTTATTTCTCTTCCATCCATTAACAGCATAGAAAGTTCATTAATTTTATACTGTTTGTCCCATTGACTTAAAGGTCAAATTTAATCAATTTAAGGTTTTAATAACACCTAAAATCAATTTCATAATCCCTCTGTGAAGATCTAGAACCATCAGTATAGTTCCCATGCTCAAACAGGACCAATAGAGCATAAAAAAAAATATATCAGAAAGTGTAAATTGTAGAGAGCCTGCTCCATGAATTTGGGACCAGGCTCTTTGTGCTTGGGAGCAGGCTCCAAGGACCTTGGAGCCTGCTCTATGAGTGTGGGAGCCAGCTCCCACTTCTATGGAGCCCGCTCTCACCTCCTCTGAGAGCTTCCAGTCCCGTTTCACTCCGTTTCAGCCCATCTGCTCTGTCTCCGGCCATTCCAACCTCACTTTTCTTCCTCTAAATTGAACTTAAAGGCCTTAAATCTCATCTAGTATTAATTCAAACCTTGGTTTATAGCAATAAGACTCAATACAAGATTAAAATAGTGGCGACTTTTTATGCTAAAACAGAGACGCAAACCATATATGATAGAATTATTTCAGAAAAATTTCACAGATAATAGATAATCAACTATAACATATAATAATCATGCATGGTTCAATTAATGTCCAATTAATCTCCTAGAGACTATTTAGGTGCACAGAACACAAGCCAACGAGAAAGAGGAAGAAAAGAACTTGCCTGTGATTTCAGTTATGAAATCTCGGTGTCGTGTCCACTTTTCCGGTAACACTGAAATACTGTCAAGCCTCCTATTGCTCTGGCCTAATCCACCACAACCCCTCCTTGGTCCTCTCTGTTCTTCTCCTTGACAGCCCTTACGGTGCCTCCGTTCTCAACCTTCTGTTTTATGAACTAACTCTTTGTTTTTCCAAAACCTTAAACCAATGTGGTAATTATATTTATAGGCTTAAAACGCTAAAACCCTAATCCTTGTATAACTAAAGCCAGAGCCCTAATGAAAATCTTAGTAGGCCTATAAATAAAACACCATAAGTTAATCCATGCCGGCTACATATACTGACTTCTTAGAGAACCCTAGGTAATTAACGTATTGTTTTAAAAAAAACTCATTCAACTTATTTTACATAATTAAATAATTACATCAAATAATTTAAGTCAATTAAATCAAATAATACAATTAAATCACATAAGCCAATTAATTCAAATAATTGATTAAATCAAATAAGTCAATTAATTCAAGTAATCAATTAAATCAAATAAGAACAATTAACTCAAATAACCGAGCAACAAAACAATTAAATAATTAAAAATGCAACAAAATGCTAAATTAAAATACTAGGACTATCCTTTTAAAATTAGGGGTATTACACGAAGCAAAAGACTTCTTGACAATATGATTGTCATGGAATGCTTTATTCTTTGCTTTGTAAATTTTAGCACTTTCATAAGCGTCATTTCGGATTTCTTCTAGCTCATTGACCTACAATTTTCGGTTAGAGCTGGCCTGATCAAGATTGAAATTGAACCTTTTTATGGCCCAAAAGGCACAATACTCTAATTCAACCGGGAGGTGACATACCATACCGTAAACGATCCGGTATGAAGACATGCCAATTGGCATCTTAAACACAGTTTGGTAAGCCCAAAACGCATTGTTTAGTCGTAATAACCAATCTTTGCGGTCCGGTCTAACCGTTTTTTCAACGATATTTTTGATTTCCCGATTTGAGACTTCCACTTAACCACTAGATTGAAGATGGTAAGGCATGGTAACCTTGTGAGTGATAGAGTACTTAAGGAGGACAGATCGAAGATTGTGATTACAGAAATGAGATCCTCCATCACTTAAGAGTGCTCTAGGTGTACCAAATCGACTGAATATGTTCGTTTGAATGAACTTGACCACTATAACATGGTCATTGGTTATGGTTGCCTCAGCCTCTACCCATTTAGATACATAATCCATCGCTAAGAGAATGTAAACATAGCCATAAGAAGATGGAAATGGTCCAATAAAATTTATTTCCCATACATCAAAGATTTCAACAATTAAAATTGAGTTCAATGGCATCATGTCTCTTTTAGACATGGCCCCAAGCTTTTGGCATCGCTCACAAGACTTGTATAAATTGTAAGCGTCCTTGAATAATGAAGGCTAATAAAATCCACTTTGAAGGACTTTAGATGAAATTTTTTTAGCATTGAAGTGTCCTCTACATTCGAGAGTATGGCAGAATTTCAAAATATTTTGGACATCATATTCAGGAATGCATCTCTGGATTATTTGATACGGGCAATACTTGAACAGTTCCGAGTCTTCCCAAAAGAATTTTTTCATTGGAGCGAAGAATCGATCTTTCTCTTGCTTAAACCATTGGGATAGAATTTTTCCAACCGCAAGATAGTTGACAATGTCAACAAACCAAGGAGGTGACATATGAGAAATCTGGAACAGTTGCTCATCCGGAAAGGAATCATGAACTGCAGAAAAATTAGAAGTGTTTTCAATGAGAAGCCGAGAAAGATGGTCTGCTATAACATTGTCAGTGCCTTTCTTGTCCTTAATCTCAAAGTTGAACTCTTAGAGTAAGAGTATCCAATGAATGAGTCGAGGTTTGGTCTCTTTCTTTGCAAGTAGATGCATGATCCGTGAAGACAATGACTTTAGATCCAAGAAGATATGAACGAAATTTGTCCAAGGCATAGACAACAGCTAGCAACCCTTTCTTAGTGTTGTATAATTCAATTAAGCATCTGAGAGGGTCTTGCTAGCATAGTAAATGGCATAAGGAGTTTTATCCACACGCTGGCCTAAAATAGCACCTAATGCATAATCGGATGCATCGCACGTGATTTCAAAAGGAAGAGACCAATTAGGTGGTTTCATGATTGGGGCGGAAGAGAGTAGTGAACGGAGCTTCTTAAAATCTTCCAAACATGCTTTGTCAAAGCTGAAAGTAGTATACTTGGCAAGAAAATGGAACAAAGGTCAGGATATCTTATTGAAGTCTTTGATGAAACGGCAATAAAAGCCAGCATGGCCAAGAAAAAATCGAATTTGTCTCACCGAAGAGGGAGGAGGAAGGCTGTGAATTAATTCAACTTTTGCCTTATCGACCTCAATCCATCTTTTAGAGATAATGTGTCCCAAGACAATCCCTTCTTGTACTATGAAGTGACTCTTTTCCCAACTTAAGATTAAACTTGTCTCTTTACATCTTTGAAGCACAAGGGACAGATTATGGAGACAAGAATCAAAGGAAGATCCAAAGACAGAGAAATCGTCCATAAACACTTCAAGAATTTTTTCGACCATATCAGAAAATATGGACATCATGCATCTCTGAAAAGTGGTCGGTGCATTACATAACCCAAAGGGCATGCGACGATAAACGAAAGTTCCAAAAGGATAAGTGAAGGTGGTCTTCTCTTAATCTTGAGGATTTACAGCCACTTGGTTATAGCCAGAATGACCATCAAGAAAACAATAGTAACTTTGGCCGGCTAACCTTTCTAAGATTTGATCAATGAATGGAAGGGAAAATGATCTTTCCTAGTTGCAGAGTTGAGTTATCGGTAATCTATGCACACATGCCAACCAGTGGTGGTGCGTTGTGGGACAAGTTCTCCCATTGAATTTTCAATAACAGTGAGGCTAGATTTCTTTGGAACAACTTGAGTGGGGCTTACCCATTTACTATCTGAGAAGGGGTAGATGATCCCCGCATCTAATAGCTTGATTACCTCTTTCATGACAACTTCCTTCATGTTAGGATTCAACCGGCACTGCACCTCTCAAGAAGGGGTCATGTCTTCTTCCAAAAGAATGCAGTGCATGCAAATGGAGGGGTCAATTCCTTTTAAATCAGCCACCGACCAACCAATAGCTTCTTTGTGCTCTTGTAGCACCACTAAAAGGTTATTTTCTTAGTTTTTGGAAAGATTCGATGCAATAATGACTGGAAGAGTTTTGTTCGTACTAAGATATACATACTTGAGATTAGCCGGGAGTGGCTTTATCTCAAGTTGAGGTGGAGATTTCAACGAAGGAACAGGAGGAGTGTTGGAAATTAGAGGAAGAAGTTCTTTTGGCAATTTCCAAGAAGGAAAAACCGAGATTGTATTGGCCTCAAGCAAAGAATTGATTTCACAAATAGATTGATCAATGTCATAATCTTCAAAACCAAAATGAGGCAAGCAAATTTCAAGAGGATCTTGACTTAGCATGTCAAAAGAGAAACATCCATCTTCATCCGGAGGATATTGAGAAGCATTGAAAATATTGAGTTGTACCTTCATATTTCCAAAAGAAATACCCATCACCCCGGTTCGGCAATTAATTAAAGCATTAGCCGTGGCTAAGAAAAGGTCAACCAAGGATCACGGGAATGTGTCTTTTGGAATCATGAACTGGTTCAATATCTAGAACCAAGAAGTCTATTGGAAATTAAAAATTGTCCACCTTGATGAGTACATCCTCAATGATACTACGAGGTTGTTTAATGGATCTATCTGTAAGTTGCAAGACAACCGTGGTTTGTTTGAGTTCTCCTAAGCCAAGTTGCAAGCATACTGAGTAAGGGATAATATTTACACTTGATCCTAAGTCAAGGAGGGCCTTTTGTATCTCATTGTCTCCAATGACACACGAGATTGTCGGGGCACCCGGATTCTTAAACTTCAGAGGTGTATTATGCTGAATGATAGCACTTGCTTGCTCAGTTAACCTTATCTTCTTGGGAGTATTACTCTTAGAAATGCATTTTTGAGTACACAAATCTTTGAGAAATTTAGCATAAGGTGGAATTTGCTTAATGGCATCAAGGAGGGGACTGTTGATCTTTACTTACTTAAAGACTTTAAACATTTTCTGAATTTTATCGCCTTTTTTCCCAAAATGTGTGAACTCTTTGAGGCATTGAGGAAAATGAGCCTTGGGCTCATAAAAAGTCTTAACATTTGGGATTGGTTGATTTGGAATTTCTAGACTAACTTTCAGATTTTTGGGTGAAAAACTTGAATTCATGAGAGCAAGAGTTTTAGTTATTTCATCAACCTTATTGTCCACAATTCTTCCACTCCGAAGTGTGGTGATTACTTGGAATTGCTCAAGATTTGATCTACTCGAAGAAGTGATTTAATCAATCATATATTGCCCTTTCAGGTTCACCACAGGTTGAGCTGGAAGTTTTCCCGTAAACTTCTTGTTAAGCTGATTCACAGAAGTAGCCAATTGTCCCAATTGGATTTCAATGTTGGCTATTGATTAGGAATGAGTATTAACCAATTGCACAGTTGATTGCATACCACTAATGTCATCCATTATCTACTTATTGGAGTTTACTATCTCATCCAATTGGGACTGGTGAGGAGGAGCAGGATTTTGATTAGAAAAGCTGTCATTATAGGAAGGAGGACGATAGCTTGAAGAAGCTTGAAATGGCCGGTTCATAGGCTGAGAATTAGACTGAGTTGATTACCCATGACTTTGAAATGATGAATTTTGTGGGGCTTTTTGCCTCCATGAGAAATTTGGATAATCTCTCCAACATGGATTGTAAGTATTGGAATAAGGATTATTTCTAGGGCGAGAGAACGTAACATTGGCTTGTTCTGGCATATCTCCAGAAAATTGCTCCGGTGTGGGGCAATCTTTTACATTATGAAAAATGCTTATGCAATGTGCACACACAGCACTGGATGAAGAATTCTTAGAAGATGAGAGATGTAGTGCCACAAGCTGAAACACTTTGTGGGCTATGGCATCCACTTGAGTGGATTCTTCCCTAAGAGTCCGTGGTTGGCATGGATTTGAGGGTTTCCCAACATTAGAAGTAGAAGCTCTACGAGAACTATGCTGCATAGAATTTTGGCTTATATTCTCAAATAGAGTCCATGCATCATCTGGATTTTTGGACATGAACATGCCCCCACACGAAGAATCAATTAATTGTCTATATGGTTTAGTTAAACCATCATAGAAGGCTTGCACCAATTACCACTTTGGAATTTGGTGGTGCAGACACTTCCTCAGAAAATCTTGAAGTCTTTCTCACGTCTCATAAAATTGTTCCCCACCAATTTAGGAAAAACTAAGAATGGATCGACACATTTGGTTGGTCGTACTCACATGATAGTACTTTTTAAGGAATTCTTGTTGCAATTGGACCCACGAAATGATGGAATTTGCAATAAAAGAGTTCAACCAATACTTTATTCTACCTTTCAAAGAAAATGGGAAGAGAAGCATATGAAATGCATCTTGGGGGAAGTCCCTCATCTTGATGGTAGAGTAGATTTCCAAGAACTTATCAAGATCTTTATAAGGGTCTTCATTATCAAACCCATGATAAATTGGAAGCATTTGAATTATGGTAGATTTTATCTCATAATGATGAGCCTCAACATTGGGCATGACAATGCATGATGGAGATGTATATGTGGAGGGTACAAAGTGATCCCTAAGAGTCATTAGGGTTACCATTTCATTTTCATATCTAGGATTTTCAACTCTAGGATTTTCGAGATTAGCATTTTCAAGATTAGCTTGTTCATCAGCCATATTGTCTACTTCGATTTCAAGTTCTCTTATAGTTTCAGGATCCCTAAGGTTCTTTCTTTTTTGCCTAAGAGTCCTTTCGAGTAAAGCAATATCAATTGGTTCCTCAAGATGTGGTAGAGACGATGACCTACGACTTACCATACTAACAAACACAACAATCACAACAACCCTTCACCAATACATCCACATACATTGATCCCTTTCTCCTCAATTCAACAATAATGAAAACAGATTGAAATAGCCATGACAAGGACCTATGCTCTAAATAAAACAGATAATTACAATAGCCTTGACATGGGCCAACCAACAAATAAACTAGAAACTTCAAAAACTTACCCAGAGTCCTTGAGACTTCAAAGTTTGCAATCAGATCAACTGGAAAGTCTTTAGTTTCTAGTAACAAAAAAACACACTAAAAAAATAAATAAATAAAACACACCAAAATAAAATAAAAAATATATACAATCAGACACAAACCAATTTTTAAATTTTGATTACAAAACCGTATGCAATCCCCTGCAACGACGCCAAAAGTTGATGGCAATAATTTGTTACCACTTAAAATTACCGCTTGCAATAAGACATATATGAATGTAGAAAAGGGCTATTATAAGGGTTTGTTGAACCACAAGGATTGCTAGTTTATGGCAACCAAAGTTGTAAAATCACTTTTTAGTTTGATAAAAGAGATGATAGTTTAATTGAGTTCTCACTTTAAGTTATGAATTGAAATTTAACAAAAATAGAAAATAAATGAATTTAAATGGAATTAAACTTATAAAGATAAAGCTAGGGACTTGAATCCACCACAAAGCTCATAAACATGCTCAATTGCAATTTACTTCGGGAACTAGCTATGTATACAACCATGATATGTAGCAATGTATGATTACCACATTCTCATCAAGAATTTCATATAATTAGGAATTAAGTATAACCCATCAAAGGTTGGCATGCTTCCTCTACCTAAAGTAGTGTGTAGATTAAAACATATTTCCTAAGCTATGGATTATCAAACTTGTCAACATATATGGTATATGCACATGAAGGCAAAAACTAAGCCATAATCCATCAAAGGCATCCCTAAGCTATAGACTATCAAATTTTTCACATAACATGCCATTAAAAACCATTCATAGTCTCATCTTTATTCTCACTATAAAGATGCAAGTAATATAAATATGCACAACTAAAATCTAAGACAAGATAAACAATTCCACATAATTATTTATTTGAATGAAATCTAATTTACAAAATGTATAAATCTCTAGACTATGAAATCTGTCATATACATACATTATTCCCCAAATTAATATACAATCAAAGCATGTTTACTTGGAAGGGCTTCATTAACCCCCTAGGAAAGAAATTAGTTCCTCATGGACATGGCAACAACTTTAATGATTGAAGGAATAGAAGATGAATTCCACTCTAGCCCCATGAATGAAGAATAACATATAAAACTCAAGAAAATCCCCTCTCTCTGCAATATATCTTTCCTAATAATATTAATGATCATGATCCTTAGCCTTTTGCCCCCTCTTAATACCAAAATGGGTTGCCAAACAACTGCAACCCGTTGAAATTCAAATTCCCTTGTAAAAGGGAACAAACTTTGACAAAAGAAAAGTGGGGACCCGTAGGGTTAGCGTCCGGATGCAAGGATTGGCTTCCAGACGCGAGGTGACAGTGCACGACGTCCGGACACGAGGTACCAAAATGCTTTAGCCCAAATGCGACTGTATTGCATTTCTTCGGCTTTGGACCATTGAGTCCTTCTTTATCCAAATGCACTGCTGAAAGAAAGTTCCCATAGGTCCATTGGAACCTCTTTTCTTGACTATCCCTAGATGTTGAAACCCGAAATGCATTTGATCTTCAAAAACTCTTAAAGTCTTCTTTTTATTTCTTTTTGGAGAGTACACCTAAAAATAGACAAGAACACAAAAGTGAAGATAATCTATATACAAAGACCAAATAATGGACTTAACTATTACAATTAAGGGCGCTTGAATATACAATATTCGGCGCTTATCAACTAGATGATATCATTGACTCTAATTAAAGGAACACTAGTTCAAATTATAATCTACTTAACATCCCAATCAATACATAATTTGTTTCATACTTATGTTATAAGTAAAATCCCAAACAATACGTACTTTATTTCATGCTTAAGTTATACATAAAATTCTACTAAAGAGAGTAATTACAGTGCGTAAATGAGTAGGAGAAGGATCAGGAACAGATACGAAGAGATAGAGATCGAGAAGAACACCAACACATACCGAGCTTCTTTTTCAATTCTAGAGTAACAAATTATGAATCAATGAACCAACAATTTTTAGACAAAGTGAAGAGAATTGACTGTTATCACAGGAATTCAAGTTAAACCATGTAAACAATACAAATTTGGAATGAACCAATAATTGTTCAGATTAAGGGAACAAATTTGATGATAATCAAAGGAATTTCACTAAAACCCCTAAAATAAAATACCAGGGACCAAGGAGATGGAAGAAGACGACTTAGAACACAAAATTGAGAGTTAAATAATATTAAACCGAACCCACCTTCTCTATTAAAATAACTTATACCATATTCTGAAAATAATGTTTAAAGTTTTTATTTATATAGAATACAACTTAAAGAGGGATGGTGAAAAATTAGTCACTCAATATTTTTAATTGACGTGGCACTTTCACAGCCACTTATTTTAAAAAGGAAAAAATTGATTATTGTGAGATATGAGGAGATTTTGCACCCACTAGAGATGGCTCAGGATGAGCGACGTACATTATCATGAAGAAGAGGAGGAGGGCTATCATGAACAGGGTGTTGAGTTTAAACATGTTTCTCTAATTGCTTTCACTAGATTGTTCTTGAGAGTTGACAGAGAGAACAAATAATGGTGAAGTGATTTTTTAGAGGAAGGGGAGAAAGGGAGGGATGGTCATATCTACCAAAATTTAGCTATGCTTGTAGTCATGTCAGGATACCATTTGGTGGACTACTTGAGTCCAATGACCTTTTTCTAATATTCGTTTATCTTTCATTTCATTGACCAACTGGTTCTTGACATATGTTCAGACATTTTGGTCTCACCCTAGTCATAATAAGCCATTACTATAATTGGTCTTAAAGAAAAACACAGTAATACTTAATTTTTTTTTGGATATATTCGTCACAAAAATTAAATATATGTTAATTTCTTTTTATTACATTATTGCTACGTTTGGTGTGCATGAATGGAATGGAATAAGAATAGGACTGGAATTGAATGACCATTCTTATTCTATTGTTTGGTTGTAAATATGAAATGTGTAGGAATGAAATGATAATAACCATTTTAGTATTTGATTGGACCAAATTTAAAATTTAGAATGGAATAAATTTCTAATTGAATTCTCCAAAATATCCCTCTCAGTAACAAATAAATTAAATTAACAAAATGACATTCTCTAATAATTTTTTAAGAATAAATAGTGGCAGTGGCTGTGGTGGATACTGGAAAGCGGTAGTGGTGTAGGTGGTGGTGTTAGAAGGTGGTGGCGGTGTGATAAGCGCTGAAAAGTGCACATTTAAACCCCTTAAGCTTGAAGTTCTAGGACCTTATTCTATCTTATTTTTCCATTTTAGTCTAATGTCGTGTTATTTCCCTTTTCAGGCACTTATCCCCAAAATAAGTCAATTCAGTTGAATTAGAGCATTAAAAGAAGCAATCTCAAGCTTAAAGGAATAAAGGAGTAAAGTGGTGAAAAAGCCTTCTATGGTCAATCGAACCCAAGCTCCGATCGATTACATTGTGATCGATCAAACCATGCCATGTTTGTCCTTATTCTCCAAAAAAATATCTTGTTTGATCAATCTAATCTTTCCTCCGATCGATTGAACCCTTTTGATCTTATCCCCATATACTACTTTTGTCTTTTTCCCAAAAATATCTCAGCTTTGTCATTATCCAAAAAGTACGCCGCCAAGGTTCGATCGATCCAAGAAACCTTGTGATCGATCGAACTGCCTCAAATTACGTGAAAAGTTAATTTCAAGCCAAATTAAATGTGTACGCGTGGTGCAATCATTTAGAGGTCCTAGTACGCGAGGTCTGACCATGGGGTGTGACATTTGAACTACCTATATAAGGATTTTGGCTATTTCGAGTAAAGAGGTTAGTTAGTTAAAGAAGCTTGGCTAGAGATTATAGAGAGAAAGCATACAATTTGGGAAAGTTCTTCCACTCATCTAGGGTTTTTACCAAGAACACAAGAAAGGGAGGATGAATTCTACCATAGAGATAGCCCTTGAGGGTTGGATGACAACATCAATGAGTGGCTAAACCATCTTCTTGGGGTTAGAGATAGCCCTAAGCATGCCTCCTAGACTTTGATGTTTTGAAATTAATGGGGATTTGTGTTGTATATCTTGTCTTGACATCTTATATATATATATCTTGTTTCTACAATGATTTGTGTAGTTTAATACTTCCAAATGATCATTTGATTATATCCATATGTCTATATATACTAGAATAGATGTTCATGTGTTTATCTCTAGATTTTGTGACATTGATGCATGTCTATGTGTGTTAATACTATGAATTTAGTGATAGTCAAGGCATGGTGCTTAAATGGGTTACTCTTGTGGTTTATTTGATGGTTTATACTTATTTCTTGATGGATTGTACCACATCCTTAGTTTAATTAATTTAGTTTTCATGTCATTAGTTTAGTTGTAGTTTAATTGCTTTACTTTCTTAGATAGGTGGACAATCCATTCTTATTGTTTGATGTTCCATACTTATGAATGCAAGTAGTATATTTCTTTAATTAATTTGTTGAGTGTTCATTAATTGTGGGCTTATGGAAGGATTAATGGCTTAATTTGATATATTGTGCTATTCACTAGATTGACTAGACAATGTATGCTTACTTAGCCATCCATGCTTGATATTTCAATTAATGGCACACACTTTCAATTAATGGCACACACAATTCCCCTAATCCATCAAATATTGAATGTCTAGGAAGGTAATGCTTAGTGGTGAACTCTAAGACCGAAGACCTCTCTCTCATATTCTCTACACCTCATTTGTTTTAGTTATTTTATATTGCATTACTTTAGTTTAAATGGTAGTATAATTCAACCAACAAATCATTTTTTGATTATTCGACCAACTAATCCAACAAATTGATTCCAAAATACCATTCATTTCCTTTGGGACGATCCCTACTTACTCTAGCTGCTTTAATAGTTAGCAGTGGTAGTGACACTCTATAAATTCAAACTTGGCCACATTTTATCACACTTTTGCAACTCGGTATTGACACACAACAAGTTTTGGCACCGTTGCTGGGGATTTGGCAATGCCGTATTTTGGAAGCAATTAGGAATTAGTACATTTTTTATCGTATCTTTAATTTATTTTAATTTGGTTACTTATTGTGTTTGTTCTTGATTGACTAGGTGTATTGAGCAAGGGAAGTGTAGCAAGGGAAATTCTCAAGCAAGGAGTAAGCTAAGCAAGGTAAAAGCATTAAAAGTTAAAAATTAAAACAAAAATTTTCAAAGCAAAGCAAGGAAAAATTGAAAATAAATTGAAATTACTTAAAGACCCTTTATAAGCTTTTTTAACACTCTCTCTAGTTAAATCATCGGCCCGCGTGGTGGCAAGTTTTAAATTCATAGATATATCGTGAGTCCGCGTGGAGGCAAATTATTTTTCTTGCATATTGTTAAAAGCATAGGAGTATGGGAACAACGTATATGGAGGTTTGTTGATTGATTTGTTGCGGAGGTGAAGTGATTGCTATTTGCTACGTGCTTGTTGCTAATTGTTGTTTTGATTGTGCATGCATGGTCGTAGATCATTAAATCATACTCTTATCCCACTCAATTTTCATCTTGAATCGGTTGTTCGTAATTCTAGGGGAAGGGGTAATTCTAGTCACTCCATTTCATCAATGGATAAACAAAATGAGGACTATGTGAAGGACCTTAGTCACATTGACCAACAAGGCATTCTTTACCCTAATGTGAATCAACATCATGACAACATTCAAGTACCATTAGGCATGCCAAGACCTTTCATTCCACAATAACAAGGCCAAGTTCCATTGTGAATGCCTCGGCCAATTTTTGTTCCACCTCCACCTCCTGTTGTTCAAGTAAATCATGGTGCTCGTGTCAAACCACCAATTGTAAAACCACCTCTTGCTTTAAAAGATCATTATATGCCAAATGAATATAATGCACTAACATGAATTCAATTACCTCCATTTAGAGCACACCATTATGAGATTAAACCACAAACAATTCAAATGCTTCCCAATTACCATGGGCTACCAAGTGAAGAACCTTACAAGCATTTGGATGAGTTTCATGTAGTGTGTTCAACTATGAAATACATGGGTTTTGAGACTTAAACTCTTCCCTTTCACCCTTAAAGATAAAACAAAATACTGGTTTAATAATTTGAGGCCTTTTTTGATAACTTCTTGGGCAGAGATGCAACAAGAATTCTTGAAAAAGTACTACCCGGTATCAAAGACCAATTCAATGAGAACTTCCATTCGTGAATTCTCACAAGGGGATAAGGAATTATTTCATGAGGCATGGGAGAGATTAAACGACTTGCTTAGGAAGTGTCCACACCATGACATTCCTAATGGTAATTGGTTCAATTTTTCTTTGAAAGTTTGTTGGATAATTTTAAAGGAATGGTTGATGCTTCTTGTAACGACCCTGGAATTTTCAACCTAGTGTGTCCTGTGATGACCCAAACCGGATCCAAGATGCGGAAGAAAAAGAAGAAAAATGACCTCAAGAGATGTACGCCATCCCTAGGCACCACGATGACTCCCTATGAAGCCACGGAATTCAAATGAATAAAGTGCGGAGCAAGATGAAGACAAGTCCTTAGAGATGTACGTCATCCCTAGGGCACAAGAATGGACTCTCAAAGAGTTTCGAGACTTAACGGAAACAAAATGATGAGAAGGGCATCAAAACCCTACAAGAGAAGAGCCAGGGGTAAAATGGTCATTTTACCCCAAGCGAAAGGAATTTAACTTTTAACAAGTAAAATTAGATCTAAAACATCCTAAAACATCCTTTGGTAACTTCTCATGAAGTACCAAGGCCAAAGGAAGTGAAATCCCAGATGAACCCTATCCCGGTTCAAACTAAATCCGACACCCTTTCACTAAAACAAGGATATCTTGAGCTATGAGAAAATTGTAAAACTGAAACTGGTACCATTGGAAATATAAAAAAAAAAAAAAATTAATGAAGTTAGACTCAAGAATCACCTGATTCGGAGTCCGGACGGAAAAGATATCAAGTCCCGAAGTCGAAGGAAGGAAAACCCTATCCCGGTTCGAACTAAATCCTCACACTACTTCACTAAAACATGAAAAACATGAGCTACAAATGGAATATGAATCTCTAATTGGTACCATTGGAAAGCTTATTTTGATGTGGTCATTTTAGACTCAAGAACGGACCAATTCGGAGTTAAAACGAACGAGATATGGCCCATTGAAGAAAGATGTCTGGAGTAGGAACAGTATCCGTGGGGGCCCACCAAAACCTGTGGGGGCCTACCAAATGCAGTATTAAGCCACGGGCACTAACCCAATGGCCGCGGGGGCCCACCAAATGGGGCAGTGGCATGGGTTAGAACCTCAAAAAATGCAGGAACAGTGTTTTTAGCAGCAAATTGAACTTGGAGCGCGGTTTATGAGGTCAAGATGGCATTTTTCGGAAAAACACGAAAAGGAAACTCTCCCTAAAATCACGTTTTCTATGTGATGAAATTGAAAACGGAATTTATTTCCCAAACGAAAACCCTAAAATGCCCTTAGATCAGTTTAGGCTCAAAATGGCAAAAATGCAACTTTGCACCAAGCACACATTTGACCCCAAATGCACTTCTAAGCTGAAACAAATATGCACGCACACGTAATAAGTGATTTTGAGCGTGCAGGAATGGTCCATGGCTCCCGAAAATGGCCGAGTCAAAATCCGACCCCCCCAACGGCCAGAAAGGCAAAAATGAACTTAAAATGGAAACTTTGAAAACCAAAATCAACAAATGACTTCAAATGACTATTTGACCCTTGGCCACTCTTCATACATGACTAATGAGATCCTATGGAAGAATCAAAATGGAATTCCCACACCCGATGCAATCATGGTGAAACAATAACTTAACATTTTTCAATAATTTCATAATATTTCATGAAGTCATAAATTACTTAGGATACAAAATACATGTCATTGGCCTCCGGCCGCATCTCATACATGTCAAATACATTATAAAGGGTGTACTTACGTACACATTACAAAAATGGAATCAAATATACACATTTTGACAACTGAGGCTACAAGTGGCATTTCAAGCCAACCTTTACAAAAATTAAAGCCTTCAAGTCAACTACCATCCAAGCAATGATGAACATCACGTGCCAAGTCTTCATAACTGAAACAGCCCCCCAGTAACTTCTGGGTGAGTAAACAAGTTTACTCATAGAGGATGAGCATGCATCAACTCGATTTCTTTAGAGATTTTTAGGACTAACATGATACCTAACGTCTATGTCAAGGTGAGACTCAGGGAGCATCCAAAGCTACTCATGCAATTGAGATAAACTACGGCATACAAGTATACTAAGCAATATTAAAACATGTTATACAACGTACAAGCATACATTTCCAAGTATACTAAACCATATTAAGACAAGTCATGCAATGTCTAAGTATATTTACACAAGTATGCATTTTATATGAAAATCTCATAAATCAAGTATACTGACACAAGTATACTTAGCTAATAGGATTGCACATATGACAAGTATATATAGCACAAGTATACTAAATGCAATTTAAACTCGTGGAGCAAGTATACAAGTTCAAGTATACTAAATAGGATTCAAATATCCAAGTAAGCATTAATTCTCAAGCTACAAGTAATCCATGATTAACAACTTGAAATTAAATGCAAAATCAAATAGTGAAAAGACTAGGACATGCGGTCGCTAGACCAAGTAAGTATTTTCGGGTAATTATGACCCACAAGGTACTACCTAGTGCGCACTTATGACTTAGAAGACTTTTGTCTCCATACTAGAGCCAAACCCTAGCCATCACATAATTTATGTCCTCACAAGCTTTCCAAAATCAACAAGTTCAACACTTATACAAAATCAAATGCAAGTTACCACATTCCATGCACAAGTAAGGTTGAATCCACACAATTCATGTCCTAGAATTCAAGTCTAAGTAGCATATGACAAGTCATGTCCTCAATATGCAATTTATACACTAAGCAAGAATATTTTTACAACAATTGAGCCACATTACCATCCTAAGCCACAAGTACTAAATAAGCTTCAATTTAGTAACTAGCTTCCAAGATAAATAATTGTAATACTCTAACAAGTTATATACATGCACAAGATATATATAAACAAGCCATTCAAGTCAATGATATTCCATATCATGCTAAGTCCAATTACCATGTTAAGGAGCCATAAGTACAAATTCTACATCAAGTTAGTAGCATGCTCACAAGGTAATTAAAATGCCGCATTTTAAGAGATTTTCAACCTAATCATGGAAAGTCTCTAGATTTCAAATCTATTCCAAATAACCTCAAAGTAATATATGTTAAGCAACACATCATGGTCTTTACATATATCAAATCAAAAGTGCCAGATAAGCAAGATATCATCAAATAGAATTTAATTAATTTAAATCAATTAAATCTCTAGATTTCAAAAGTTGTTCAAATGATCTCAAATTAATATATATCAAGCACTAAGTCATGGTCATACCATTTATCAAGTCTAAAATGGAATACAAGCCAAACACAATTTACGAGAATTTAAATCAAATTAAATCCATTTAATCTCTAGATTTGAAACCTCATTTAAATCTTCCCAATTTAATATATAACAAAGATCAACTCATGGCCATGCCATTTACCAAGCCAAAAATGAGTTATATGCAAGCTATGATAAATCTCTAATTTATCAATTTAACAAAAGTCATGTATACAACTTATATTTCATACAAGAGCAAGTAAAACAACTTGGAAAATAAATTATAACACCCCCTACCTCACTAGAGAAGAGTCTCTCTAGAATCGAAGGCAAATCAACACAAAATGGCAAACCCTTCAAGGGTTATGTAGAGGAGGATAAGGGGAACAAAAAGTGTTCCAAGCTTTATGGTCTAAGGTGAGTGGAAGGCCATCAAAATTCAAGGTCAAGGCCAAAGGTTTCAAACTCCATCCATGGAGGCTAGGGTTTTTGGTGAGGAAGGAATGAAATAATGAGAAAACGTGTAAGTGGAGGAAATAGAAATCCTCCACTTACTATGTGCTCTTACACCATGGTCAACACACACATCTATAGTCAATTGTACAAAAACCCCTCTTTAAAACCATAATCCCAAAGTGGCCCAAAAATAATTGCAAGACTTAATTTGGAGCATACACTTGTCACTCATCCAAGCATCCATTGTATGCTTAATCCTAAGCCTACATTTGTCAACCATCCAAGCCAACAAGTGCACCAATCCTAGGTCAATAAGTGGTTCAATCCCCACCCTCCACATGTCATCATCCAAGGCATCAAAGTGTTTCCACATAAATGTCAACAAGTGGACCAATGAAAGTGTGACACTTGTCACACTTTTTGAAAATTGCAAAAAGGTACTTTTTGAAAATATCTTTCAAATTAAATTGTAAAATGGTCCCTAAGACAAAAAAACAATTACTTTACAGTAATTACACAAAAACCCCAAAAGTTTAGAATATTACCAAAAAGGTTATGCATCTATAACCTTTACAAGAAAAGTAAACACTTAGCATGTTTTTCTACAAAAGTGAAAATACACATAGCATGGAATTTAAATATCGTGGATGCATGCAAAATCAGAATCAAATCCGAACACGAAAAGTGAGGTTATGCCAACAAAGTGACAACTGAGAAAAAGACGAAAAGTGAATAGTGTCACAAAAGTGAAAATGTGAAAATGACTTGATCCTCAAAGGAAGTCGTCAATCCATGGAAAAGAGTCTTGGAAACCATCCCCGAGCACTCAAGATGACACTAAGTGACGAGAAACTGATCTCAGAAAGGAAAAGATCAACGGAAAAAAAAAAAAATTAAAAAAAAATATCCGTGAAAATCTGAGAAAATGAGAGAAATGAAAATAACCGGGTCATTAGACTTCTATGGGTGGTTCTTATCTTGATAGGCATGAAGACGATGTATGGCGCTTGTATGAGAGCATAAGTGAGAATTCAATGCATCGATCTTTATCTTCCAAAAATGGTAAAAATCTAGGTGGACGGAAGAATGTCAGCTTGTATCAAGTTGACCATTCCAATGATATAGCCGCCGAAGGGAAGTCTTTATCCCGAAGGTTTGATCAATTTTTTATTAACCAAAATTCGGCGAATCAAGTGTCTTCCTCCCCTAGTTATACTCGTCATACTTCCAATGAATCTTGCATAACTTATTTTAGTGTTTACATTCTTCCAATTATCATTACGGACATGTGCAAAGTGAACACCATGAACAAGTAAATGCTGCATTTGTTAACCAAAGGAATAATCCCTATGGCACTCACTATAATGCCAGGTGGAGGAACCATCCAAACTTCTCTTGGAAAAGCCAAGGGGAAGGCTCAAACCCTCCCTAAAGTGGTTTTCAAGGCAAGTATGTTCTACCCCCAATGCAAAGCCAAGGTTCCCAAGGCTACCGCTCATCTTACCAAGCACCACATGGAAACCAATTTTCAAACTCTCACTTTCCAAACCAATCTTCATATTCTTAAGGGAATTCAAGGAGTCTTGCTTTGAGGAGAAAATCTTAACCGCTTTAGGTACTTTAGAGGCAAATGCCCAATCACTTCATTCTCATTCCTAATCAATTGCGAAGCTAGAAACCCAAGTCGGACAAATAGCTAGTACCTTGAATGCTAGGGAAAAGGGGAAAATGCCTTTGAATCTACCACCCAAGCAATAATTTATTGTGGAGACCAATTCCTCTTCGGAAGGTCACACAATTGAGTATGTGAATACAGTAACCACTTTGAGAAGTGGAAGAGTTGTTGATAATCAAGTAGGTGTTTCCAATGAAGAGAGTGAACCGGTGTAACCGAAAGTTGACACTCATCCCGTTTCACATCATATTCCTCATTCATTGCATATGAAAGAACCCTTTGTTAAGAAATATTTAAAAAATGATTATGACAAAGTTTTTGGGCCGAAGGCTTCATTTCCAGATGCCTTAAAAGGATCCAATTCTCTTGGAAAATAAAAAAGTAAAGCAAATGAGATAATTGATGTGTTTAGGCAAGTGAAAATCAATCTTCCTCTCTTGGGTGCAATTAGACAAATTCTGGCTTATGCCAAATTTTTGAAAGATCTTTGCACCGTTAAGAGGAAGAACAAAAGCCAAGCACCCAAAAAGGTTGTTTTGACCGAGCAAGTAAGCTCAATTTGGTAACACAACACCCTCCCAAAATTCAAAGACCTTAGTTCACCTACTACTCACTACAAGAAAAATAGTTTTTTACCATGCACTTTTTACCACGGTTTTAAAATAACCATGGTAGAAAGTATATATTTTACCATAGTTATTTTAAAACCGTGGTAGAAGATCCTTTCTACCATGGTTAATGGAAATTTGTGGTAGTAATTATATTTTTTACCACGGTTATAAAAGAACCGTGGTAGAAAGTGCATTTATTTTACCACGGTTTTCTATTAATCGTGGTAGAAAGTGAATTTATTTAACTCAAATTTTGGTGGTTTTTTCTGCCGCTCTTTCTACCACGATTAATGAAAAACCATGGTAGTAATTTATTCTAACACGGTGCAAGCACCGTGGTAGAAAGTGAATTTAATTTCCCGCTACGCGCGGGTCGTATTCCCTCTAGTTTCTTAAAAATATATATATATTTTTTATATACAAAAATATATATAATCACACACGTACAGACCACACACGCATACAATTTTAGGGCAAATCATTTCAGCCCCAAATCGCCTCCTTCTCAATTCTCGTTCTTATCATCTCAGCCTCCCAAATCACCTCCATCTGTATTCTCGTTCTCAACTCTGAACTTGCCCTCTCTCTGTTTCTGCAACTGCAAACTACAAAATCTACAAGAATCAGAACCCATATCGGCATATCATTTCAGATTGTTCAAAAAATCAAAACCCGTATCCTTCAGTTTCCAAATCCCGTTGTTCCAGTTCGATCGGGTTCACCCTTCACAAGCTTCAGCCTCTGGCCTGCTGTCTCTCAACTCTCAAGCCCTCTCTTTGCAACTAACTTGTATGTATGGGTTTTTTTTATTTTTTTGTTTTTTTTCTAAATTAATTAATCAAGGTCTGTAATTCTTATAGTTTTTATGCAATTTCAGCTTCTTTGAAATACTATAATATATTATATCTATTTATAAATTAGTTCATTTTTCTTTTGGCAATCTTTTATCTAATATGTGAGTAAAAGCACAAATTTATGTCGAAAGACCTTTCTTTTTTTTTTTTTTTTTTTCCCTTCAAATTTGTTTAGAAATACATATATTGAAATTTTTTTTTTCCTCTTAATTTTTGATGGCTTTTCTGACCTGGAAAAAGAAATGTTGACTTTAGCATAAACATAAGCTAGGAGAAGGTGTGTGTGTGTGTGTATATATATATATATAGTTCTCAATTTGAAACTAACCTAGCTTCACTTATATATATATTACCTCTCAAATACCCAAAAGGAAAAATGAATGAATAAACAAACTTAATTTCTCAAGATGTTTTTTGCCATCTTAAAATCAAATCTACTTATTTATTTGTGATATATTGAGCTAGTTTAATTTCATAACAGGTACCAATATTTTTGATGCACACATCAGTGTTCATCTCAGGACTTGGATTTTCCACCTACTTTTCATGGAGGCTGTCCATAGTAGTTTTCCCAACATTACTTCTATAAATCATTCCTGGGATGATTTATGGCAAATACCTTCTGTATTTGTCCAAGAAGTCCTTCGGCGAATACGATAAAGCAAACACCATAATAGAGCAGGTTCTTAGCTCCATCAAAACTGTGTATTCATTCACTGTTGAAAAGAATGTCATTGAGAGGTATTTGACAAGCAAGGAATTGCAAAAGGACTTGTTGTGGGGAGTACATGGCTTGTTTTTGCAATATGGGCTTTCCTTGCTTAGTATGGAAACCGGTTGATTATGTACCACGGAGAGAGTAGAGGAAGAGTTTATGCAGCCGGCCTTTCCTTTGAATTGGGTGGACTGTATGTGATTTCTTCTCATCAATTTTTACCTTAATTTCATAATTTTCTTTTATGGTACTTCTTGATCATTACTGATTTCTTGTAAATTAAATTAAAGTTGGTAATATTATAGCAAAATTATCCAAATGAATGAATATAACTAGAAGTATCAAATGACTATTCAAAATATTTTGTTCTAATACATATAACTAATGACTAGGACAAGTCCCAATAGTTGCTACCTGAAGTTTTTTTCCTAATTAGCTCACCATATATATATATATTTTTGGTGGCTTGGAAATTCACTTAGTAGTAATTAAGCAACTGTGGTCTTTCATTTTGGTGATTCTTACACCATTGGATTGAAAAAGGAATGAAATTGAAATTGAAATTGAAATTGGTGGAATTGGATGACAATTTAGTTCAATTTTGTGAGTTGCTTTACTCCAATTCTGTTAATTCCAAGACTCCAACTTTGTGCAGCCAAACATAATGAGTCTTCAAAATGGTCCACCATGTCACTAGTCAACACATGGTGAAGTCATCATTTCTAGTCCAACAAATAGTTCATGTACCATAAAAGGTTACCCCTCATGTTAATGATCAAAACACATTCTCTACAATTTCTATAATCATTGTAGTTAGACTCCATAAGCTTTTTAGCTACCTTCAATGTGATGACCTTGTGGGTGGGTGTGCCATGGGCAAGTGCGAGACACTGTTAGGCTACCACACTGGCCAGCTACGGGTGCACAGTCCCACATCACCTGGGTAAAGGAAAGGTGAAGTGCTTATATATAGGTGTGTTGCTCCAATTGATATGAGGCCTTTTGGGGTAAAGCCTAGGAGCAAAACCGTGCAGGCTCAGGCTCAAAGTAGACAATATCATACCATATGGTGGAGTGGGTCGTTACAAATGGTATCAGAGCCTGACCTAGCTGAAAGTGTGCCGACAAGGACGTCGGGCCTCCAAGGGGGGTGGATTATGATGACCTTGTGGGCTGGTGTGTCGTGGGCGAGTACAAGATACTGTCAGGTTACCACACTGGCGAGCGATGGGTGCACAGTCCTACATCGCCTGGGTAAAAGAAAGGTGAAGTGCTTATATGTAGGTATGTCACTCCAATTAGTATGAGGCCATTTAGGGTAAAGCCCAAGAATAAAACCGTGTGGGCTCAGGCCCAAAGAGGATAATATCATACCATGTGGTGGAGTGGGTCGTTACAAAGAATTAAGACCCGTGTAAAATATATATATATATATATATATATATATATATATATATAATTAAATTGTTACTACTGTTTGAATTTAAACAGGATATTGAGATAGAGTTAGTTAAGTAATTTAAATTTTTTAAAAAAAAATTCAATCGCTAAATTATCTCTGGTGGCCTGTTGTGGGGTACAACCAAATTTATGCAAAATAGTGTGGCCAAGTGTTAAATTTATAAATGCCACTACTACCTTTAACTAAAAATATAGCTAGGGTGAGTAGGGATCGCCCCAAGGGATTGTTGGTGCACTAGAAATGGAAATAATGTATAGGATTAGTAGGTCGAGTGATCAAGAGATGGCGTGTTTAGTTGATTAGGCAACAAACTAAACTAAACAAGTTCAATGTAAAATAAGCAATTTAAATGAAATTTAGAGAAAACAAGAGAGTGAGGTCTTGGGGTCTTGAGGTCACCATTAAACATCACCTTTCTAGACATTCAATGCATAATTAATGAGGGGAAACATGTGTTGCAATTTGAGAGTGTATGATTGATTGTTTTAACAAGTGTGGATAACCAATTAAGCATATATTGTCTAAGCAACCTAGTGAATAGCACAATATATCAAACTAAGCCATTAATCCTTCCTTTAAGCTCACAATCCAAACACATCGCATGGTTAGAGAATAATACTACTTGCATTCATAAGCATGGAACATCTAACAACAAGTATGGATTGTCCTCCCATCAAACAACTAAGGCAACTACACTACAACTAAGCTAAGGGCATGAAAATTAAACTAAAGAAACTAAGGGAGAGGCACAATCCATTAAGACATAAGTATGAACCATCAAATAAACCACAACAGTATTCTATTAAGCACTATGCCTTGACAATCTCTAGATCTATAGCATCAACACACATAGACATGCATCAATAATATAAAAACTAGAGATAAACACATGAACATCTATTCTAGCAGACATAGACATATGGATAGAATGAAATGATCAATTAGAAGTATTAAACCACATAAATTATTGAATAAACAAGATTTATATATAAAATAAGTGTCAAGACAAGATTACAACACAGATCCCCTCAAAATACAAAGCATTAGAGTCTAGAAGGCATGCTTAGGGCTAACTTTAGCCCCAAGAAGATGTTTAGCCACTCATTAAAGTAGTCATCCAACCTTCAAGGGCTATCTCCATGGTAAGAATGACCCCCTTCTTGATGGAAACCCTAGAAGAATGGAAGAACTCCCAATAATGTGTCTCTAGCTTCTCCTCCTCTCTTTTCCTCCTCTCTAAGAATGTTTTTTAAGTTTATGAGATGATATATAAGATATGATGTAAAAGAGGCTCACAATCTTTATATAGGTAGGTTAAGTGTCACACCTAATGGTCTGGATTAGTGCACGAGGGTCCTTGTAATGATTACACCATGAGCCAACTTTAATGAGCTGAAACTTATTTTTTTTCGAACTTGAGGAGGTTCGATCGATCAAACTATTCTGAGATTAATCGAACTGTGCTGAGATCCATCGAATGCTGCAGAGATCGATCCATCATTGGCGGCGCCTTTTTTAATAAAGACAAATCTCTGAGATATTTTGGGATATTTTGGGAAAGAGACAAAAGTGGTAGGTGGGGTGGTAGGTGTGGATAAGATCAAATATGTTCGATCGATCGAAGAATGTTTGGATCGATTGAACATTGTGAATCTTTTGGATAAGGACAAGGGCTTGGATCCATCTTGAAGTGTCCAGATCGATGTTGCTTCGATCGATCAAACTGTTGTTGAGATCGATTGAACTTGCTGATTTCCACACTTTGCTTCATTCTGCTTCCACTTTGCTTCTTTCTTCCATCCAGCTTGAGTTAGCTTCTTTAATGCTCTTATTTAGCTGAATTAACTTATTTTTGGGATGAGTGCCTAAAAAGGGCAATAACATGAAATTAATCTAAAATAGGAAAGTAAGATAGATAAAGGTCCTAGAATACCTAAGCTTAAGGGGTTTAATTGCGCACTTTTTAGCGCTCATCACACCCCCAAACTTAAATATTGCTAGTCCCTAGCAATGAACTACGAAGTAAAGGAATGAAATGAACAACTATATAAGTATGAACTAAAAAAGCAATGAAATGATAACGCCACTTTCATAGGGAATACGATTGCATTTAGCATATGCAACAAGTCTTTTAAACCCCTAGGTTACCCCTAGTGGACGAGTGAAGTCTCGTGAGGGTTTCCAGAAATGATACCCACAATCATTAAACTCATTATCACTAAAGAGACACCAATATTGCAAACTAGCATTGGGAGAAAACTACCTCAAGTATGCAATTTTTCAACCATTTCCAAGCAATCTCCCAAAATCTCAACATCAAGCAAGCAAGTATGGTCCTCTACACATCAAGAAAATGATCATGCAAATCAAAACAACTCTAGAATCCTTTTTGAGTGGACCGGTATCAAATATGTTGCTATCTAAGCCAACTAGAGAAATGATCACATCCTTACCCTCAAACTAGCACACAAATCTAGTACCGATCATCAAGACAAAGAGTGAACCTTTTATTAAAGTTTTATTGTTCTAGGTGCGCTTATTCTTTTCACTCAATTTTTTTTTTTTTTTTTTTTTCTAATCCTAAGGATCAAAGATGGAAGCATAGTGTAATGTGTGGATCTATTAAGCTTTCTAGCAATCCATGAGGTCGAGCATTAGATCAATGACTCCCAAACCGGACGGCTTTAGGGCACTAGGTGTTCAAACACCCCTAAGGACTTACAAGCTCAAATCAACTAAAATACAAATCAAAACAACCTCCATCTAATCATTTCCCACTTCTCACCTTTTGGAAGAAGTCCTCACTTTTTTTATTGCTTTTGCAACTTCTTCTTCTTTTTTTTTTTTTTTTTTTTTTTTTTTTTTTAGCATTCAATTATTAACCTAGAGTTTGGGCCTTCCACCTTTTGGCGCGAGAAATTCAGTATGAGGCTAGAATCCTAGCTACTCAATGAAAAGGGTTTGTTATCCACCTTTATCAAAATAAAAGCTTTCAATGCACTACTAGCCCAATTGGGATATAACAAATTCAATAGTCAACAAAGCATGTACCCCACAAATGAATGCTAGTGTGCGCCTGTGCTAGTGTAGAATCCTAGAGTGAATCTCAAAATAATCACAAAATCAGGATGATATGAACCACAAGTGCAAGCAAGATATCAATGTTTCAAAAAATTTACTCCTAAATGGCATCCACAAGGCATACAAGGAGTATTGGACTCTCAAGTCAAGTAATTTTTAAATTTTAAGCAATATAGTTTTCAAAAGATCAAAATCACAGCTAGTTATGGACCAATCATAGAAAATCCCTCAAATACACAAGTCATACTAAAAATTTTGAATTGAAAGCAAACACTGCAGTTAACACCATTACCTCCAAGCTTAAATGGCACAATGTCCCCAATGTGCAAAGAGAACAAAAGAAAGAGTATACCAGTGTAACTAAGGCAAAGAATGGCTGAGACGTAAATATCCAAAGTGGGTGGTATAACCCCCCCAAACTTGGAATTAACTGCGGTCCTGAAAAGATGGCACTTAGATAAAACTCATCAGATAACAAAAGGGATAATAATATTGCACAGTGGATATGCAGGTTTGAATGGGATAAGAAATGAACTAAGGAGAGAGAATAGGGATGGTCCTAAAAAATTTTAGGTAGCACTCTCTCTCACTGAAGTCATTGGGATGCACCTGATAATGGAGTCAATAACAGATAGATATATCAATATAAAATCCAGACATCTAAAAATATCATGTATAAAAAGAAATAATGTACAGCACATCACAATGTCTTGGCCAATAGACTGGTCGCAAAAATATCAAAGCAGTAGCAATGTAACAGTAATATCACAGATATATAAAATGAAAGTAGAGAGATAGAAATATCAGGAAGAGGAGGTAGGGTGAGCGGGGCGTGATCCCCGGATATCTCTAGATATATCTCGCAGCGCAGCCATGACATCTGAGCGGAGAGATGGCACATTAGTACTGAGGGAAGCCACATCGGACCGAAGAGAGACAACAGCGTCCTCCAAGGTTTGTATACGCTCTCCTAGGCCGAGTGTCTGTGCTAGAGCGTCAGGTATGACTAGGTCAGGAAAATAATACTCATCCTGACTAAGCTCCAGGATATGTAGTGGTGACCCCGCCTGAGAGTGATGTGGGGACTCCTGTGCTGGAGGCTACTGCTCCAGGTTTATCTCCATATATACCGTAGCCGCTGGTGCGTTTGCCAGATCGTTTGCTGCTGCTGCTACTGCTGCCGTCTCCGCCTCCTCAGCCTCTATAGCCTCCTTTACTGCTAAGATAGTGTCCTTCTTCAGGCTCTTGATAAGAGCAGTGTAGCTTTTGTTCCAGTCCTTTTTGCCATAATGGCAAGCCCCAGACTTAGAACGCTCCTGTGGGTGGAAAGGATAGCGCTGGTCTCACAAAATCTGTCTGATGAGATGAGCAAATGGAAGATATTTAGCCCATTTGGGCTTTGCCTTGCTGATATAGTTTGTGTATAGCTTCATCATGACACTCCAGTAGAGTGCCGGAATGGAGAACCACTGCCTGGTGTAGAAAGCATATAGAGCTGCCAGAAAGTCAGAACGCCGCTGGATCTTATGCCCCGCCATAAATACATTTTGATACAAGATCGAATCAAAGAACTATAGGTTATCGGGCAGATAAGTCCTAGTGGCGAAAGTCTCGCCAGCTACATAATGGCCAGTAAGGGCAACAGCCATGTCTGCATTAGAAGGCCTCCTCATAACAGGATAATCAAGTCCTGGAGGGCAGACATGGGGTCACCGAGAAGATGTAGCCAAAGTGTCAATGGTGATGCGAATGGGATATCCATCAATGGTAGTCTGCAGCTCTGACGGATTACCCGGGGTCGGTTGGAGGTTCTGGAAGACATCCGAATAAGCCGCGGGAACACTGGATAAGTAATTAATGCTAGAATGGTTAGAATGCCACGCCGCTCTATGTCATCGAAAACTGCCTGGGTCAAGACTGACTTAGAGAAGAAAGATATATCAAATACTGAATCATAGGATACGGAAAGGCGTCTGAACTTCCAGACGGGCTGGTCTCGGACCTGGCCAGGCTATGCCGGTGGTGGAAAAGAAGAAGATATGTACTCATCCTCATTGGGATGGGATGAAGATGCAGAAGTGGTAGAGGTAGAGCGGTCAGACTGAGCCAAAGCTGGCTCTATATACTCCTGTAACTGCTCAAGCTGCTCAGCCTGCTATGGAGCTAGATCCCGAGTATGAGAAGGTCCTGCCTGGTCCTCTACACGCTGTCGTACACTCCTTGAATACTGTCGCCGGGCGATTGTCTTAACCCGTGCCATGGCCTATAAAAGAACGAAACACTTGCAAAGTCAGTAACATATAATAAAGAATTAAGGCACAACATATAGAAACATGTATGTCAAATAAGATAGATAACTCAAAATAATTGACATGAATCTATGCAAGCAATGATGCAGCCAGGTAAACAGTGACTAAGTGAAGCATACTAAAACAGTGCAAGTATATAATGCATCCAATGTGGAAAACACAGGCATTGGGCATCAATAAACTAGCATGAACACTATGGATGGTGTGTAAAGCGTACATATGCAAATCTGTAAAGTTCGATCAATCGGGAAAATGTGAGATCGATCTCTCTCAGATCGATCAGGAGTAAGTTCGATTGATCTTTCTCAGATCGATCTGAGAAAACTTCGATCAATCGAACTACTTCGAGAAATTTGAAAAGTCACAGATCTGTGACGTGGATGACACGGGGGGTACCCAAGCAAGCTTGTAGGTCCCCCTACATAACAACAACACATTATTGATCACTTGTATAGGCACTTGACCCCCAAAATTGAATCAAAATCAAAATATATACAAAAATATATATACATATATATATACACATGCTTCAAAGATCAAATATGGTTAGAAATCATCAAGGAAACTTAGATCTATGCATGGAAAGCACTAAAACATAAAGATTGAAACTTGAAATCCAAAAATGCAACTCAAACTTATCAAAACTCAACGAGAGAAGTGGTCCGAGAGAGAGAGATGAGATCTAAGATCGGAGATGAAGTTTCGAAGCTTGTGGAAGGTTGCCGGAGGCTCGCCAGAGGTTGGGAAGGTAGGTTGTAGCAGTGGGAGATGACGAGGGTCGAGATCGATGTGTAAATCGATCAAATGACCCTAGAGTTTCTATTTTTAAAAATTGCCTCCGACATGTTCGATCGATCTGGAAATATCTTCGATCGATCGAACATAAACCGATCTGAAAAGAATTCAGATCGATCTAACCTTGTAAAACATATTTTTGGATTTTTTTTTTCTTTTTTTAAAAATTTAAAAATTCAAAATTCAGAATTCAAAATATTTTTTGGATTTTTAGAAAAATAAATTAAAATAAAATAAAAATCTTTTTGGAAATTTTTTTTTTTTTTAAATATTTGAAATTAAAATAAAAATAAAATCTTTTTGAGGTTTTTGCAAATAAAATAAAATAAAATAAACATTAAAAATAAAAAATGTAGTCAAAGTCAAAGTCAACAACGAAATACAGATCGATCACTCTAAGATCGATTTGGAAAATGCTTCGATCAATCGAAAAGGTAAAAACCTGCAGACAAGTTCGAACGATCAAACAGAGAGCTGTTTTATGCAAGGTTCAAAAAATTTCTAAGTGTTGGAACTGAAGATTGATCTGAGGAAATTTTTAATCGATTTTTAAGTACTCAGATCGATCTGAACTGAAGTTCGCTCGATACACAGAGAGGTGAAATATGCAGGTTTGATGCAGGAATGAATGTTCGATCGATCGAACATTCTTTGAGATCAATCGAACAAGTGCAAAATGCCTATTTTCAGAATTGAAGTGCATGCATTCTCAATCACAGTTCCTAGCAATGTGTATAAACCCAGAATATATCTAGACGACACAAGAAAGGTAAAATTGAAATGAGGAAGGAATAGGGTTGTAAACCTTAAGAAGCATTTGCTAGTCTTTAACGTCTCTAGCAAGACATTTGGCTCTTTTAGCTCGGATCAAATATCTTGTTATGCATCCCCTCCTTGACGGGGTGACAAACACTTTGAACCCCATCCAACAAATGGTTTTTTAAGGAACTTATTGGATTTGGATCAAAAGACATTGATGGTCCTTGGTCAAAACAACTCTTGGGCTTCCATGCCCTTTCAAACTTTGATTTTGAAGCAATTTTCTTTGAATCCTTTTTGGTAAGCAAACCATGGGAATGTTCAATATCAAGTAGAGACTCAACTTTATCAAATTCATTGGTAATGCATTTTTCAACAACACACACTTCTTCATCCTTGTCTATGGAATTCGGGGTCGGATTAAAGAGATTGGCATTCGTGGTTGCTAAGAAGGGACGGCCAAGGATAACGGGAATTTGGCTCTTAGGGTTCAGAACCGGTTCCGTGTCTATGACAACAAAATCAACGGGAAAGAAGAACTTATCAATCTTAATCAAAACATCCTTAATGATACCCCGGGACTTTTTGATGGATCGGTCGGCAAGTTGTAAAACCTCCTACTTCGGTTTCAAGTCTCTTAAGCCCAATTTGACATACACTGAATAGGGAAGAAGGTTGACACTTGCTTCTAAGTCTATAAAAGCCCGATTAATGACATGGTCACCAATGATGCAAGAAGTAGTAGGTGAATGATCGGTTATGTCGATTACAATTTATAAATCAACCCTTTGCAATAGCACAAATCATTGTAAAATAGGGCTATTGGTCGGGTAAGTCGAACCACTGGGACTGCTAGTTTATGGCAACTTAGGTGTCTAGAGTCATATTTAGAATGATAAAGGAGGTTATAGAGGATTTGTTGGATTGTCACTAAGATTATGAATTGAAAAGTGCATAAAACATTAATGCTAAGAAGTAAAGAAACAAAGAAAATTAAAAAGGGACTAGGGAAGTGAATCCACTACCCATCAATAAGTATGCTAGGAAATGATTTACTTGGGGAAATACATAAATATATAACCGTGGAATGCAACAACACAACATTGATACATTACCTTCAAGAAATATATAAAATCAAGATACAAGAATAACCTATCAAGGCTTACATGTTTTGGTTACCTAAACCAAGATGCAACCTTAGACATGATCACCAAGGCATAGATTATCAAGCCCTTAATCTCATAATAAGAGCACATGAAATAAAAATAAAGAAGAATCTATCAAAGGAAAGCCCTAAGCAATAGATTATCAAAATTCCTAAATATCATGCCAATAAAAACACTTCCATGAACTCATCTCCATTGTCACTATGAAAATGTAGCAATATAATCATGAGAGAAAAATAATCTAAGACAAGATATTTGACTCAAAATGATCATTTATAAATAATGAGATTCATTACATCATATGAAGTGCTCTAGTTCATGGAAAAGTTACATATATACATTATACCCCAAATATAAATCAAAACATAGCAATGCTTACAAAATGGGGCTTCATCACCTCCCTAGATAGGGATTAGTTACCCATAGGAGCAATGAAGGGAGAGGAAGAGATGAAGAAGAACTCCATTTTCGCCCTCCAATAAGCTAGAACTCCAAACCCCTCAAGAATACTACATTCTCTCTAGAACTTCACCAAAAAATATCATTTTTTTTCAAAAATAATGAGCTTCCCCTCTATATACACTCAAAACCTACTCCCTATACTCAAAATCCCGAGCTCCCCCCTCTGTATGAAGCTAGACCACACAAAAGAAGGATAAGGGGACCAAGATGCTGAAATTCAGGGGTAGTTGAACTGCCTACTGCAGATCTGCGGGCACCCGCGGTGGCTTGCAAAATCGAAGAGGGCACTGGCGTGTTTGGTGGGCGCCCGCGATGGCTCGGCGAGTGCCCCCGGTGGCTCATGGGGGCTCCCGCGAGCACTAATCAAGGGCCCGCGAAAGTTGGCAGAGAGTAGGGGGACTGGCGGGCCCTCGCAGTGGCACAGCTGGCGCCCGCGGGAGCTTGCCATTTGTAGCGTTAAACCAAGGCTTCTCGTAAGCCTTTCTGAGCCGGAGCATTGACGCGGCTTCCACTATGAACACTAAGCCACGAACATCACAAAAACGGCGACTGAAGAGGTTAGGTCCAGAAGATGACTCCCCAACACGGCACACGTATTTCAACAGAAAGTTGTCAAAATCGCTTTTTTGATCATTCTCAGGAAAAATACCTGAAATCAGAAAGAAATACACAACTGAATTAAAATTTTACATTATCCTCTAATAATGGACTTAACTAATGCAAGAAAGGGCGCTTGAATAAGTAATATTCGGTGCTTATTAGTGAACTAGGGTCCTTAAACTTTGGAAGAATGCTATGTTGTAAAATGGAGCTAACTTACTCGGTCAAGACCACTTTTCTTGGTGCTTGGCTTTTGTTCTTCCTCTTTTGGGTGCAAAGATCTTTCAAAAATTTGGCATAAGCCGGAATTTGTTTAATCGCATCCAAAAGCAAAAGATTGATCTTCACTTGCCTAAACACATCAATGATTTCATTAGTCTTGGTCTTTTGTTTGTCAAGAGAAATGGATCCTTTCAAGGCATCCGAAAATTGAGCTTTAGGCTCAAAAGCTTTTTCAAAATCTTTCTTTAAAGAATCTTCAACACAAGAAATTTTTAAACTATCACAAGAATTTTTTAAATCATCTTTCAAAGCTTTATTCAAATCATTTTCCATTACTTTTTCAACAAAGGGGTCATGCATATGCAATGAAGGAGGAATATGATGTGAAACGGGACGGGTGTCAACTTTTGGTTGCACCGATTCACTCTCTTCATTGGACATACTCACTTGGTTGTCCATAATTCTCTCACTTCTCAAGGTTGTCACCATATTGACATGTTCGATTGTGTGACTTTCTGATGAGGAATGAGTCTCCACAACACATTGTTGCTTTGGTGGTGCATTCAAAGCTATCTTCCATTTCTCTCTCACATTTAAAGTGCTAGTTATTTGCCCGAGTTGAGTTTCTAGCTTAGCAATGGATTGGGAATGGGAATGAAACAATTAAGTATTCGCCTCTAGAGTGCCTGGAGCAATCAACATTTTTTCCTCAAAAGCGGGACTCTTAAGAATATGATGATTGGTTAGGAAAATGAGAATTAGAGAATTGATTACCATGTGATTGAAATGATGATGATCTAAAACCTTAGGAACCTTGGCCTTGCATTGGAGGTGGAACATACTTGTTTTGAAAACCACCTTGGGGAGGGTTTGAGCCTTCCCCTTGGCTTTTCCAAGAGAAGTTTAGATGGTTCCTCCAACTTGAATTGTAATGAGTGCCATAGGGATTATTCCCTTGGTTGACAAATGTAGCATCGAATTACTCATGGTTTTTACTTGGCACATGTCCATGGGGACAATTGGAAGTAGAATGTAAAACACTTGAACAAGTCATGCAAGATTCATTAGATGCATGACGAGGAACATGATTAGGGGAGGAAGATACTTGATTCGCCGAAGTTTGGTTAATAAAAAATTGATCAAACCTTTGAGATAAGGATTTCATCTCGGCGGCTATGTTATTGGAATTGTCAACTTGATATAAGCCAACATTCTTCCTTCCATCTAGATTTTTACCATTTTTAGAGGATAAAGAAATATGCATTGAATTTTCACTCATACTTTCATACAATTGCCACACATCACCCTCATACTTATCAAGATAAGAACTACCCATAGATACATCAACCATGCCTTTGTGACTATCCGGTAAACTTTCAAAGAAATATTGAACTAATTGCCACTTAGGTATGTCATGATGTTGGCATTTCCTAAGCAAGTCATTAAACCTTTCCCATGCCTCATGAAACATTTCCCCATCCCCTTGAGAAAATTCACGAATGGAAGTTCTCATGGCATTGGTCATAGAAATCGGATAGTACTTCTTCAAGAACTCTTGTTGCATTTCTGCTGAAGAAGTTATCGAAAAAGGCCTAAGATTGTTGAACCAATATTTTACCTTGTCTTTAAGGGTGAAAGGAAAAATTTTAAGTCTTAAAACCTCTTCCGGCATGTCCGTGTATTTCACAGTGGAACATACTTCAAGAAACTCATCCAAATACTTGTAAGGTTCTTCACTTGGAAGTCCATGATAGTTGGGAAGCATTTGAATGGTTTGTGGTTTAATCTCATAGTGATGTGCTCTAAATGGAGGCAATTGAATACAAGTGGGTGCATTATATTCATTAGGCACATAATGGTCTCTTAAAGCAATGGGAGGATTCACAACCGGCGGTGTTACTCGGATACCTTGATTGCCTTGCATAATGAGAGGTTGTGGAGCAAAAATTGGCCGAGGCATTCCCAATGGAACTTGGCCTTGTTGTTATGGTAGAATAAATGGTCTAGGCATGTCTAATGGTACTTGAATATTTTCATGATGCATATTAGGGTGGAGGATACCTTGTTCGTCTATGTGACCAAGGTCCTCTACATGGTCATCATTCAATTCCTCCATTGGTAAAATGAGGTGATGAGAATTACCTCTTCCTTTAGGATTATGAACAACCGATTCAAAATGCAAATTAGGAGGGACAAGAGTAGGATTTAATGACCTACAACCATGTATACACTAGCTAAACAAATAACAAGCAAATAACAATCACTTCGCCCCCACAACAAATCAATCAACAAACATTTTCCACATACATTGGTCCCATATTCCCATGCTTGAACAACATGCCAAGAAAATTAAATTGCCTCCACGCGGGCTCACAATTTATCTAAGAAATGAAAAACTTGCCACCACGCGGACCAACGATTTAACTAGAGATTGAGTTAGAAAGATCTCACAAAGGGTCCTTAAGCAACTTCAATTCATTTTCAATTTTCAAGCCTTGCTATACTTTGCAATTTTTTTATATTTTAGCTCTTTTTTGCTTTTGCTTAACTTCACTTGGCTTCCTTGCTTTTAATTCTCCTTTGCTCAACTTCCTTTGCTCAATCCACCTAGCCAAATATGAACAAACACAATAAGTAACATAAGTAAAATAAAGTAAAGACACGATCAAAAGAGTACTATTCCTATTTGTTTCCAAAACACGGCATTGCCAATTTAAATCCTTGGCAACGGTGCCAAAAACTTTGTGGCCTATCGTGCGGTACAACCAAATTTGTGCAAAATAGTGTGGCCAAGTTTTAAATTTATAAATGCCACCACTACCTCTAACTAAAAATATAGCTAGGGTGAGTAGGGATCGTCCCAAGGGATTGTGGGTGCACTAGCAATGGAAACAATGTATAGGATTAGTAGGTCGAGTGATCAAGAGATGGTGTGTTTGGTTGATTAGACTACAAACTAAACTAAATAAGTTCAATGTAAAATAAGCAATTTAAATGAAATTTAGAGAAAACAAGAGAGTGAGGTCTTGGGGTCTTCAAGTCACCACTAAACATCACCATTCTAGACATTGAATGCATAATTAATGAGGGGAAACAAGTGTTGCAATTTGAGAATGTGTGATTGATTGTTTTAACAAGTATAGATGATAAATTAAGTAAATATTGTCTAAGCAACCAAATGAATAGCACAATACATCAAACTAAACTATTATTCCTTCCTTTACCCTCACAATCCAAACACATCAAATGGTTAGAGAATAATACTACTTGCATTCATAAGCATGGAACATCTAACTACAATTATGGATTGTCCTCCTATCTAATAACTAAGGTAACTACATTACAACTAAGCTAAAGGCATGAAAATTAAACTAAAGAAACTAAGGGGGATGCACAATCCATCAAGACATGAGTATGAACCATCAAATAAACCATAATAGTATTCTATTAAGCACTATACCTTGACAATCTCTAGATCTATAGCATCAACACACATAGGCATGCATCAATAACACAAAAACTAGAGATAAACACATGAACATCTATTCTAGCATACATAGACATATGGATAGAATGAAATGATTAATTGGAAGTATTAAACCACACAAATCATTGAATAAACAAGATTTATATATATAATAAGTGTCAAGATAAGATTACAACACAAATCTCCTCAAAATACAAAGCATTAGAGTCTAGAAGGCATGCTTAGGGCTAGCTCTAGCCCTAAGAAGATGTTTGGCCACTCATTGAAGTAGTCATCTAACCCTCAAGGGCTATCTCCATGGTAGGAATGACTTCCTTCTTGATGGAAACCCTAGAAGAATGGAAGAACTCCCAAGAATGTGTCTCTAGCTTCTCCTCCTCTCTTTTCTTCCTCTCTAAGAATGTTTCTAAGTCTATGAGATGATATATAAGATATGATGTAAAAGAGGCTCAAAATCCTTATATAGGTAGGTCAAGTGTCACACCCAATGGTCTGAATTTGTGCACTAGGGTCCATGCAATGATTGCACTATGAGCCAACTTTTAATGAGCTGGAACTTATTTTTTTTTAGACTTGAGGAGGTTCGATCGATCGAACTGTGCTGAAATCCATCGAATGCAGCAGAGATCGATCCATCCTTGGTGGCCCCTTTTTTAATAAAGACAAATCTGAGATATTTTGGGATATTTTGGGAAAAAGACAAAAGTGGTATGTAGGGTGGTAGGTGTGGATAAGATCAAATATGTTACATCGATCAAAGAATGGTTGGATCGATCGAACATTGTGGAATCTTTTGGATAGGGACAAGGGCTTGGATCCATCTTGAAGTATCCAGATTGATGTTGCTTCGATCAATCGAAGTGATGTTGAGATCCATCGAACTTGCTGATTTTTACACTTTGCTTCATTCCGCTTCCACTTTGCTGTTTTCTTCCATCCAGCTTGCGTTAGCTTCTATAATGCTCTTATTTGGCTGAATTAACTTATTTTTGGGATAAGTGCCTGAAAAGGTCAATAACATGAAATTAGTTTAAAATGGGAAAGTAAGATAGATAAAGGTCCTAGAATACCTAAGCTTAAAGGGTTTAATTGCGCATTTTTCAGCGCTCATCAATCTCACCTGACTCCCTACATCTCTATAACTCTACACTATGTTATATTTTATAAAATAAAAATTAGTATGACAACGTGAGAGGAAGGAAACCCAGAGAGAATAAAGTTTTGACATTATGCCTTTCTACAGTAACCGAGAGAAGGAACGGTAATCAAGCATTCGCGTAGGAAAGAAGAATTAGCTATACCCCAGGCAAGTTAATCTTGCATTGTATACTTATATACACATGTAACTTTGCCTATTAGGATTGTAGCATGTTTTTATCTATTGCAGTAAATTAATCTAATGATGACTGGGAAATGAAGATATGTATACGTGAATTTCATAAATCCTTGAAATTAGCTTGTTTGTTTATGACTTTCTGTTCTTAATTTCTTATGACAATATTATAAATGTTTATTAGTCCAGCGAATGAAACCTAGTTTTGCAATGATAAATTGCAATGATCAAAAGACTTGATGCAAATGTATACTGACCATGACTAATGAATATGACTATAAAACTTATTGGTTCTGAGTAATGAACGATAGTTATTTTCTAGAATAGATGAAAGATGTGTGATACACATGGCAATATATGTAGCCTCATGTGAGGACTAGTTTCAAGAATCGTATGGAATCTTCATATACGAGTACAATACATCAATGATTATGCTTGAGTTCTTATAGATAGATTTATATATGTATGATATATACTTTGTCAAGGCTTAGTTCAAGTATTATTAGAACTGGGATCATCTTTAGGTATAGAACAGTATGTATTAAAATGACTGGTTTAATGTGTAGACTTCATGGGTACGTAATTTAGGTGGATTGGTTGTGAAAACTGATCTGTAATGGTAATCTAAGTAGAACAAGTTGGGGAAGGAGACCCCAAAAATGGGTCTCCTGTGCAAAACAGAATCTTTTTTCTTTTAATTAATTACTATTATTATTTGATTTAAACAAAAGAAAAATAGGAAAGAAATAGTTTTCATATTTCAACAATTACAGTAAATTCTAGAATATTAGACTTTATTATAATGGACTTAAATGTGATAACTTACTGATTTTATATGATGTTTAGGTAGGTTAACTAAATTAAAACTGAAAAAGTATTTTTTTTCTCAACACTAAAAGGGAGAGTACCGAAAAACTATTAAGAGTTAGATTCTGAAATTTTGCAGGGTCATATGTATAAGGTTAGGCTATGTCTATAAATTTTGTACTCTCACTAGTTATGTCTTTAGGGTTCTGTCTTTTTAAATTAAAAGTGTATTTGAGTGTATTAATTATTAATTAATAATGTCTTTCATAATTTACCATAATTAATAATTAATTGATAAGTTTGGAATAGTCGGAGGGGTAGTTAAGGACTGATCCTATGATGACTTTTGGGTATGGTCAGGGACCTGCCTATTTGGGAGTGCACTACCCTTTTATTATGGCCATGGGTCTAATGAGCCCTTATTGTGTGGATGTGATTAGGGATCATCTAGGGAGTAGACGTACAATCCAGCCACATGTGTGTTTTCGGTAGTCCGGGACTATATGATTTAGACCACTTTATTGGATGGGAGCCCGGGGCTCATATGAGATATGTGGATTTACTAAAAGTAAATGATGGTTATTTATTGAGTTTATAATTAACTAGAGTTAAGCATTTTATTTATTAATGCACTTATTTAAGTTGCTTATATATATGAGAATACAAGGTTAGGTTAGCTTGCTGAACAATGATTGTGTTTAGCATTTCTTGCTGAGCTTGTGAGCTCACCCCATTATTATATTTCAGGTACACGTTTAGTAGGAACATGATGAGATCATATGGCGGTGATGGATATTATCTCGTTGCGCATTTATTTATTTTAGCTCGGTTTTCCTTTATTATGATCATTGTAATAAAGTTAATGTTTTGTGAAACTTTATCGGGTTGACTCAGTGGTCATATATGTTTTATTATGTTAGAGGGAATTTCACCTCTATTTATATTTTGGTATATGTTTGCCAGACACTCTTATTTAATAAATTGGATAATGGAGATTTGGTATAGTTATTATTTTTTTATTTTTTTTAGTGGATGTATGTTACAATTGGTGGAAGTTATACTTCAGATTTTACATATAGGACAAAAAGTCCTTGTGTTAAAATTTTGGGTGTGACAGTTTGGTATCAGAGCCTAGGTTAAGAATTACCTAGCTAAAGACAGTGATAGTAAGGAAAAGAAAATATGAGTAATACCCAACTCCACTCGAAAGCGCGACGACACTTGATAGAATATGTCGTGCTTGTCCTGTTACAATTGGGGAGTAGGAGTATCCAATTGATTTGATGGTAATATGGATGAGGGACTTTAACACTATATTGGGTATGGAATGGTTGGCTAGATATCATGCTCAGTTGGACTGTCATTAAAGGATTATTGTATTCTTAGTTCCAAGATAGTTACCTTCTCGATATAAGTGTGGGGAATTCGAGGGCACCATAACTGTGGGATTTCTCACCCATATTGAGGTGGTTGAGCAATGCGTGAATATAGAGTAGTTGCCTACAGTGTCAAAGTATGCAGATGTGTTTCAGGATATTCCAAGTTTGCCTCATAGGAGGGCAGTGGATTTTTGCATCGACCTCACTCCTAGTATTTCACCTATCTCTAGGGTACCCTACAGAATGGTGCTAGTTGAATTGAGTGAGTTAAAGAAGTAGACTCAAAAGTTACAAGATCGGGGGTTTATTCAATATAGCACATCACCTTAGGGAGCACCTGTTCTATTTGTCAAGAAGAAGGATAGGTCACTTCGCTTATGTGTTGACTACCTGCGCTGAATAAGGTCACTAATAAGAATAAATACCCATTACCATGCATTGATGATTTGTTTGATCAACTCAGAGGGGCGCAGTTGTTCTCTAAGATTGACTTGAGGACTGGGTACCATCAGTTGAGGATTAGGGAGGAGGATATTCCTAAGACATCCTTCAGGACTCGTTATGGCCTCTATGAGTTTTTAGTCATGCCTTTTGGGTTAACTAACGCTCCGACAGCTTTTATAGATTTGATGAACTGAGTGTTTCGACCTTACTTGGATCAGTTTGTTGTGGTATTTGTTGATGACATTCTGATATATTCCAAGACTAATGAGGAGCATGAGAGACACTTGAGCATTACACTTTAGACTCTGTGTGAGCATCAACTTTATGCTAAGTTTGAGAAGTGTGACTTTTGACAGAAGCAGATTCAATTTTTGGCGCATGTGATCTCTAACGATGGAGTTTCAGTAGATTTTGCTAAGGTGGAGGCTGTGATGAGTTGGAAACGGCCTACTATTGTCACTAAGATTCGTAGCTTCTTGGGACTGGCAGGATATTACAGGTGCTTTATTGAGGGTTTTTCTAAGATTGTTGCACCATTGACCTGTTTGACTCGGAAGGATGTAAAGTTTGTTTGGGATCACCGTAGTGAGCAGGCATTTAAGGAGTTGAAGACGCAATTGACTTCAGCACCAGTTCTTACCATTCTTATTAGTAGTGAGAGATTTATTATCTACACAGATGCATCACATTAGGGTCTTGGCTATTTTTTTATGCAAGATGGTAAAGTGGTATCATATGCCTCTAGGCAGCTTAAGCCACATAAACAAAATTACCCTACACATGACCTGGAATTGGCAGCAGTGGTTCTTGTATTGAAGGTATGGAGTCATTACTTGTATGGAGAGAAATTTAAGTTATTCTCTGATCACAAGAGCCTCAAGTACCTCTACACTCAGAAAGAGTTGAATATGAGGCAATGGAGGTGGATGGAGAAGATGAAGGATTTTGATATGACCCTTCAGTATCATCCTAGGAAGGCAAATGTGGTAACAGATGCCTTGAGTCAGAAACTGAGAGGATTAGTTGCTTTTATGATGATTCAAGAGTGAATGATGTTAGAGGCATTGGCAAAGTTCTCTATCATGCCGAGTTGTTGGAGTATAGGGGCTCTTTTTTGTAGTTTGACTGTACAACCTACTTTGATCAGCCGGATCATTCATGCTCAGACTCAGGATGATAGGCAGTAGGGGTTGTTAATGATGAAGGTAATATCGACTAGACGTATGGAGCTGATGGTGGTATGAGATTTTGAGGTAGACTATGTGTTCTAGGCTTAGTAGACCTCAAGAGAGAGATTTTAGATGAGGCACACCACTCTAGGTACACAGTGCACCCAAGTGGCACTAAAATGTATCATGGTCTTAAAAGGCAATTCTAGTGGGAAGGCATGAAACATGATGTGGCAAAGTTGTCTAGATGTCTCACTTGTCAGCGAGTGAAGGCTGAGCACCAAAGACCAACAGGACTATTATAGCCTTTGCTCGTGCCTGAGTGGAAATGGGAACATGTGACGATGGATTTTGTTGTGGGGTTACCGAGGTCGATACATAACCATGATATAGTGTGGGTGATAGTGGACCGATTAACTAAATCAGCTTATTTTCTACTCATTCGAGCTACTGATACTATAAAAGAATTGTGTAAGATCTACATCAGAGACATAGTTAAGCTCCATGGAGTGCCAGTGTCTATTTTTTCAGATCGTGATCCTCGTTTTTCATATCAGTTTTGGAGTAGTTTTCATGCAACTTTTGGTACTCCTTTGAGTTTGAGTACTGCTTTTCATCCTCAGACTGATGGCCAGTTCGAGAGGATCATTCAAGTGTTGGAGGATATACTTCGTGCTTGTGCGCTAGATTTTTGGGGCAGTTGGGAGGATCACATGCCACTGGTTGAGTTCGCTTATAATAACAGCTATCAAGCTAGTATCAGCATGGCACCGTATAAGGCACTTTATGGTAAACCTTGTCGTTTACCTGTATGTTTGGCCGAAATTGGTGATGGTAGTTTTTTGGGGCCAGAGTTGGTGCAAGAGACTACAGAAAAGGTTACCATCATTCGAGATTGACTTCGTACAGCCCAGAGTCAATAGAAGAGTTATGCAGATCGACGTCGTTGAGATTTGGTGTTTAACGGGGGAGACTTGGTGTTCTTGAAAGTATCACCAATGAAGGGGGTTATAAGATTTGGTAGGAAGAAAGGGAAGCTAGCTCCTCGATTCATTGAACCTTTTGAAATCATAGAGATGATTGGGGAAGTGGCGTATAGATTGGATTTACTGCCCAGACTATCAGTTGTTCGTGATGTTTCCCATATCTCCATGTTGAGGAGGTGCTTGAGGGATGAAACTTATGTTGTTGACTGCACAGAGATTCAGTTGCGATCTAATGCAACCTATGTTGAGACGCCTGTTCGCATTGTTAACCGCATAATGAAACAGTTGAGGCAGGCAAAGATACCTCTAGTGAAGGTGCAATGGAATCATCAGGATAAGAGAGAGGCTACTTGGGAGCCAGAGTCAGAAATGAAGGGAAAGTACCCATATCTATTCGAATAAGGTACGCAAATTTCGAGGACGAAATTTCTTTCTATGAGGGTAGTGATAAGCGCTGAAAAGTGCGCATTTAAACCCCTTAAGCTCGAGTATTCTAGGACCTTTATCTATCTTACTTTCCCGTTTTAGACTAATTTCCTGTTATTGCCCTTTTCAGGTGTTTATCCCCAAAATAAGTGTGGTGGTTGCCGTCGCGTTGCACCAAAAGTTTGCAAAGAGATGAACTAAGAGTGTGAGTGTGCAATATGGCTAAGTTTTAAATTTATAAATGCCACTACTATCTATAACTAAAAATATAGCTAGGGTGAGTAGGGATCGTCCCAAGGGATTGGTGGGTCATGTTATTACGGAAATAAGATTAGGGTTAGTAGGTCGAGTGATCAAAATGTGGTTGGTTTGGTTGATTAAACTACAATTAAGACAAAACAAGCTCAATATAAAACAACTAATTAAATGATAGAGAAAATAAGAAAGAGAGGTCTTGGGACTTAGAGGTCACCACTAAGTATCACCTTTCTATACACTCAATTCATAATTAATGAGGAGGAAAACATATGTTGCAACAATAATGAGCGTGTGTGGTTGTTTCAACAAGCATGGATGACCAATTAAGTATATATTGTTTAAACAACACAATAAATAGCACAATATATCAAACTAAGCCATTAATCCCTCTGTTAAGCTCATAATCCAAACACATCACATGATTAGAGAAATACACTACTTGCATTCATAAGTATGGAACATCAAACAACAAGTATGGATTGTCCTCCCATTTAACAACTAAGGTAACTACACTACATCTAAGCTAATGACATGAAAATTAAACTAATTAAACTAAGGGAGAGGCACAATCCATCAAGAAATGAATATGAACCATCAAATATACCACAAGAGCAATTTATTAAGTAGTATGTCTCGACAATCTCTAGATCTATAGCATCAAGACACATAGACATGCATCAACAACACAAGAGCTAGAGATAAATACATGAACATCTATTCTAGCATACATAAACATATGGATAGAATGAATTGATCAATTGGAAGAATTAAACCACACAAATCATTGAATAAACAAGATTTATTATATAAAAATATCAAAACATGTATAACAACACAAATCTCCTAAAAAATACATAAATCAAGATAAAAAAGACATGTTTAGGGCTAACTCTAGCCTCAGGAAGATGTCTAGCCACTCATGGATAGTGTCCTCCAACCCTTAAGGGTTTCTCCATGGTAGAAATGCTCTTCTTCTTGAGGTAGATAAAAAACTTCCCAAGAATGTGTCTCTAGCCTCCTCTTCTCTTTTCTTCCTCTCTAAGATTGATATCAAATGTTGTATCTAAAAAAACATATGTGCAAAAGTGGCTCATAATCCTTATATAAGTAGCTTAAATGTCACACCCAATGGTCTAGGCTCGTACACAAGGGCTCCTCCAATGATTCCACCATGAGATAACTTTTAATGAGCTGGAAATTAATTTAGTTCACACTTGAGAGGGTTCGATCGATTAAACAAATGCTGAGATCGATTGAACTTGGCTGAGATCTATCAAACTTTGGCTGGATCGATCCTCCCATGGCGGTGCCTTTTTGGATAAAGACAAATCATAGATATTTTTGAGATATTTTGGGAAAGAGACAAAAATGGTAGGTGGGGTGGTACAACAGGATAAGATGGAATTTTTTCGATTGATCTGATAAATGTTGGATCGATCGAACATTGTGGGATCTTTGGATAAGGACAAAAGAGCTTGGATCCATCTTAGAGTGCAAAGATTAATCTATGTCAGATCGACCGAAGAAATTCTATGATCGATCGAACTTTGCTGAACTTCCACCACTTGCTTTATTTTGTTTCCACTTTGCTCCTTTCTTTCATTCATCTCAAGATTGTTTTAATTATGCTCTTATTTGGCTGAATTAGCTTATTTTGGAGATAAGAGCCTAAAAATGAAAATAATACGAAATCAATCTAAAGCGGTAAAATAAGATAGATAAAGGTCCTATAATACCTAAGCTTAACGGGTTTAAATGCACATTTTTCAGCGCTCATCACACCACCAAACTTAAATATTGCTAGTCCCTAGCAATGAACTAGAAAGTTAAGGAATGAAATAAACAACTATACAACTATGAACTAGAAAGCAATAAATGGATAAGGCCACTTTCTTAGGGAACACGATTGCATTTAGCATATGTAATAAGCCTTTTAAACCCCTAGGTTACCCTTAGTGGACGAGTGAAATCTCTTGAGGGTTTCCAAAAATGATACCCACAAACATTAAGGTCATTTTCACAAAAGAGGCACCAATATTGCAAACAAGTATTGGGAGAAAACTACCTCAAGTATGCAATTTTTTAACCATTTCCAATCAATCTCCCAAAATCTTAACATCAAGTAAACAAATATGGTCCTCCACACATCAAGAAAATGATCATGTAAATCAAAACAACTCTAGAATCCTTTTTGAGTGGACCGACATCAAATATGTTGCTATCTAAGCCAACTAAAGAAATGATCACATCCTTACCCTCAAACTAGCACACAAATCTAGTACTAATCATCAAGACAAAGAGTGGACCTTTTATTAAAGCTTTATTTTTCTAGGTGCGCTTATTCTTTTCACTCAAATTTTTTTTTTTTTTTTTCTCTATGGAACAAAGATGGAAGCATGGTGCAATGTGTTGATCTATTAAGCTTTCTAGTGATCCATGAGGTTGAGCGTTAGGTCAATGAATCCAAACCGAATGGCTTTAGGGCACTAGGTGTTCAAACCCCCCTAAGGACTTACAAGCTCAAATCAACTAGGCTACAAATCAAAATAATCACCATCTAATCATTTCCCACTTCTCACCTTTTGGGAGAAGTCCTCACTTGTTTTTATTTGTTTTTGCAACTTTTTCTTTTTTTTTTTTTTTTTTTTTTTTTTTTTTTTTTGTTAAGTCCAATTATTAACCTAGAGTTTGGACCCTCCACCTTTCGGTACGAGAAATTCAGTACTTGATGAGGCTATAATCCCTGCTACTCAATGAAAAGGGTTTGTTATCCACTTTTATCAAGAATGAAAACTTTCAATGCACTACTAGCCCAATTGGGATATAACCAATTCAATAGTTAACAAAGTATGTACCCCACAAATGAATGCTAGTGTGCGTCTATGCTAGTGTAGAATCCTAGAGTGAATCTTAAAACAATCACAAAATCAGGATGATGTGGACCATAAGTGCAAGCAAGATATTAATCTTTTGAAAAATTTACTCCTAAATGGCATCCACAAGGCAAACAAGGAGTATTGGACTCTCAAGTTGAGCAATTTTTAAATTTTTAGCAATATAGTCCTCAAAAGATCAAAATCATAGCTAGTCATGGACCAATCATAGCAAATCCCTCAAATACACAAGTCATGCTCAAAATTTTGAATTTAAAAACAAAACACTGCAAAACACACATTACCCCTAAACTTAAATGGCACAGTGTCCTCAATGTGCAAAGAGAACAAAAGGAAAGAGTATACCAGTGCAACTAAGGTAAGAAAGGCCGAGACAAAAGTATTCAAAGTGGGTGGTATAACTCCCCCAAACTTGGAATTAACTGTGGTCCTGAAAAGATGGCACTGGAATAAAACTCATCAGATAACAAAAAGGGATAACAACAGTGCACAGTGGACATGCAAGTGTAAATAAGATAGTCAAATGAAATAATGAGAGAGGAATAAAGGTGGTCCTGAAAATTTGGGCAGCTCTCTCTCTCATTGAAGTCACTGGGATGCACCTGATAGAGTCAATCACAGACAGATATATCAATACAAAGATATGACATCCAAAATATAACCATGCATAAAGAAAATAAAGAAAGTAAATAGTACATCTAGTGTCTAGGCCAATAGGCAGGCCATAAAAATAATATAACTGTATCAAAATAGTAGATATCACAGATATATAGAGCAGGTAAAAGAGAGATGTGAAGATCAAGCTGAGGAGGTAAGACGAGCAGGGCGTGATCCGCGTATGTCTTTGGAAATGTCTCGTAGTGTAGCCATGACATCCTTACGCAGGGAAGAAATGTCAGCTCGGATAGAGACAGTGTCTGCGCTGATGGAGACTACGGCATCCTCCAAAGCCTGGATACACTCTCCAAAGCTAGGTGTCGGTGCTGGAGCCTCAGGTACCACTGGATCAGGAGAATGATGTGCATCCTGAGCCTGCTCCTGGAAATATAATGGTGACCCCACTGGAAAGTAATGCTGTAGATCCTCTACAGGATACTGCTCCAAGTCTATATGTAAATGTATGGCAGCCGGATTGACTGCTGGATCGTCCGTTGCTGCTGGTGCGTCTGCCTCTGCTACCGCTGCGGCTGCTGCTGCTGTTGCCTCCTCTGTAGCTATGAGTGCATCCTCCTGTAGGCTCTTAATTAGGGCACTGTAAGTCTTGTTCCAATCCTTCCAGTAGAAACGGCAGGCTCTAGACTCAGTATGCTCCCGGGGATGGAATGGGTAGTGCCGATCCCGGAGTATCTGAGTGATAAGATTACCGAAGGGAAGGAACTTAGTCCCTTTGGGCTTGGCCTTGCTGATATAGTCTGTGTAAAGCTTCATCATGACACTCTAATATAGGGCCAGAATAGAAAGCCAGTGCCCTGTGTAGAAAGCATAAAGGGCTGCCAGATAGTCACCGCGCCTCTGAATCTTGTGGCCAGCCATAAATACATTTCGGTACAAGACCGAATCAAAGAACCACAGATCATTGGGTAAATAGGTCCGAGTAGCAAATGTCTTGCCCTCACTATAGTGGCCTATAAGTGCCACAGCCATGTCTGCGTCAGACGGCCTCCACATCTGGGGATAGTCAAGCTGAAGATCGGGAGGGCAGACATGCGAGCATCTAGAAGATCGGGCCAGCGTCTCCACTGTAATACTGATAAGATAGCCATCTACTGTAGTGCGTAGCTCCGCCAGATTACTCGGGGCAGGGCGGAGGTTCTGGAAGAACATCCGCACAACCCTCGGGGAAACCGGGTATGTAACTAGGGCTAGAATAGCAGAAATACCCCTACGGTCTATATCATCATATGCAGCTCGGGTCAGGACAAACCGAGAAAAGAAGTCAATGTCAAACACCGACTTATGAGCCACTGAAAGGTCTGAATATCTCCGAGTAGGTCTGTCCCAGACCCGGCCTGGCTCTGCAAGTGGCAGTGAAGAAGATGGGACATGCTCAGCCTCATCATGAGATGATGACAATGATGCAGAAGTAGAAAAGTGTAGTCTGCCATCTGATAAGGACTAGGCTGGAGCTGGAGATATAGGCTGCTCCTAAATATGAGAGGACTCTCCTGGCTCATCTATCCTCTGCCTCACTCAACGTGTATAATGCTTACGGGCAACAGTCTTTACCCTAGCCATGGCCAACAAAACAAAAAGAAAAACACTTGCAGAAGAAGTCAGTATAGGTATAAAGAATTAAAGCACAGTATATAGAAACATGTTTGTCAAATAAGATAGGCAACACAGTACAAAGGACATAAATTGATGCGACCCGAGCATGTGCACAAAATAATGCACAACACTTGAGTTTGGAAATTAGTGTCAAGTGGGCATCATACTTTAAATTTATAAACCGCTTAACACCTATACTATGTAGTATGAGTAAGAAGGGATCGTCCCAAGAGATTATATGTTTTGGAAATTAACTTCGACTCGAGCATATCAAAAGATTGCAAAGGAAGATTGGTTGTTTGATTACACTAAAATTCAATTAATTAAAATGTAATTAAAATAAACTAAGTTGAGATAGGGATTTAAAAGATATGAAGAGAGGACATAGGGTGTTGGAATCACCACTAAGCTCATGTAATTAACCACTTGCTTTCCATTAATGGGGAATACATTGTTGTGAACAAAATACGACTACCAATTGCAATATTAAGCATGGACCATCTAATTTAAGCATGAATTGTCTTACCTAAACTAATAGTAGCACAACCCATCTAGTTTAAGCATGACCCATCAAACTAGTCACAATTGTAACACACATCAATCTAAAGAATCATAGAATTTGCAATAATAAGCCATGGAGTATCTAAACAAGCATAGATTGTCTACCTACCTACAAGCATGAATTAAATTGTAGAACAACCCATCAAGCACAAGTATAAACCATCAAATTAATTGACAAAACTATTCAATGAAAAATCATGTCTAGCCAATATTGGGGTGTGTGTGTGTGTGATTGGTTGATTCAATAAGCAAGGATGACCAATTAAGCATATATTGTCTAAGCATCATGTGAAAGGCACAATATATCTAATCAATGAAGCATATATTGTCTAAACAACATGTGAAAGGCACAATAGATCAAAACAAGCCATTAATCCTTTCATTAAGCTCGCAATCCAAATACACCACATGTCTAGCCACCACTAGATTCTCAATTAACCACACATAGACATGCAATTAATATAGCAAAATTAGTGTAGAGATCAATTCCCCAATAATCACACATAAGACAACATGTAATTACAAAGAGAATCAATGGGAAGAATTAATCCAAATGAATCATGTAAGAAATAATTCCCAATTTAATCACACATAAACATGTAAATAAACTAGAGAATTAATAGGAAGAATTAAACCATAGAAATCATAGAAATATACCAAGATTCATCAAATTCACAAGGCTAGAACACTAATCACAACAATATATATATATAAATCCCCAAAAATAGAAATACAAGGGTTTAGATTACACAAGACTTAGGGCTTATCCAAGCCCTAAGTATAGATCTAGCCAATCATGGAGGAGGTAGATGTGGTCATGGAATCAAGCTCCAAATATAGCTCTATCTTCTTCTTCCTCTTCTTTTTCTTCTTCTTTGAAGCTCTAGAGATGGAGAAAGAGAGAGTGGTCTAGAGATGGATCTTGAGATGTGCCTCCACTTTCCTCTTTTCTTCTAACCCTAATCTCTAACTTTGCTAGAGAGAAAAATAAAAAAATACAATGTAAAAAAAATAAAAAGATAAAAAAAAGCTTCTTTACAAATGGGTCTCTTCCCTTTATATAGAAGGTCCTTTTCTTAGTCACTAAGTCAAGAATATAGCCCCAAAAATATCTAATCCCGTACTATGTGATAGGTGGACTTTTGGGCACGCACGGAATAAGACAGCTCGCTGCCAGCACTGTTTGATCAATCAGAGAAAAAGTTGGATCGATCATAGAAAAAGTTGGATCAATCAGAGAAGTTGGATCGATCAGAAAAAAAGTTGGATCGATCAGACTTGGCAGCTTTTCAGGATCAGCCTCTTTTTGCTCCAAATCAGCCTCCTTTTGCTCTGGATCCTCACTAAGACTTAGTTTGACTCCAAAAAGGCCTTAAGAAACCATTTTTAGCCCATTTTAACATTATTGACCTGAAATAGACAAAAACACAAATAAGTACTAAAACGGGAAAATAAGATAGATCAAGGTCCTAGAATACTCAAACTTAAGGGGTTTAAAAGTGTACTTTTCAGCACTCATCACACCCCCAAACTAAAATATTGCTAGTCCCTAGCAATGAACTATGACGTAAATAAATGAAATGAACAACTAAACAACTATAACTAGAAAGCAATAAACGGATAACGCCACTTTCGTAGGGAACACGATTACACTTAGCACATGCAACAAGCCTTTTAAACCCCTAGGTTACCCCTAGTGGACAAGTGAAATCTCATGAGGGTTTCCAAAAATGATACCCACAAATATTAAGCTCATTCTTTCAAAAGAGGCACCAATATTGTAAACAAGTATTGGGAGAAAACTACCTCAAGTATGCAATTTTTCAACTCTTTCTAAGCAATCTCCCAAAATCTCAACATCAAGCAAGCAAATATGGTCCTCCACACATCAAAAAAATGATCATGCAAATCAAAACAACTCTAGAATTCTTTTAAGTGGACCGGCATCAATGTGTTGCTCTCTTAGCCAACTAAAGAATTAATCATATCCTTACCCTCAAATTAGCACACAAATCTAGTACCGACCATCAAGACAAAAAGTGGACCTTTTATTAAAGCTTTATTGTTCTAGGTGCGCTTATTTTTTTCACTCATTTTCTTTTTTTTTTTTTTTTTTTTTTAGGGGATCAAAGATGGAAGCATAGTGCAATGTATTGATCTATTAAGCTTTCTAGCGATTCATAAGATCGAGCGTTAGGTCAATGACTCCCAAACCAGACGGCTTTAGGGCACTAGGTGTTCAAACACCCCTACGGACTTACAAGCTCAAATCAACTAGGCTACAAATCAAGACAACAACCATCTAATCATTTCCTACTTCTCACCTTTTGGGAGAAGTCCTCACTTTTTATTGCTTTTGCAACTTTCTTTCTTTTTTCTTTCTTTCTTTTTTTTTTTAAAGCAAGTTCAATTATTAACCTAGAATTTGGGCCCTCCACCTTTCAGCGCGAGAAGTTCAGTGCTTGATAAGGCTAGAATCCCGGCTACTTAGTGAAAAGGGGTTGTTAACCACCTTTATCAAGAATGAAAGCTTTCAATGTACTACTAGCCCAATTGGGATATAATCAATTCAATAATCAACAAAGCATGTACCCCACAAATGAATGCTAGTGTGCGCCGGTGCTAGTATAGAATCCCAAAGTGAATCTCAAAACAATCACAAAATCAAGATGATGTGGACCACAAGTGCAAGCAAGGCATACAAGGAGTATTGGACTCTCAAGTCAAGCAATTTTTAAATTTTAAGCAATATAGTTCTCAAAAGATCAAAATCATCGCTAACATCAATCTCAAATCTCAATCATGCATTTAAAATCTCAAACTTATGTAGAATGTAACAAAGTCACCTTACCCCCAAACTTAAACCGCACATTGTCCTCAATGTGCAATAAGAACAATGGAAAAGATGGAAAGAGTATACCGTGGTGATGTAGACATGAAGCCTGGTCATGATCCAATTCGAAAGACGTCTCTCCCAAACTTGGAATCAACAGCCTACTTGAATAACCACACTAGCAAACTCACATCAAATATCAAATGGGATAAAAATAATCGTGCATTCTAAGACAATATAACACAAGATGAAAGAGAGATATGAGATTAAGCCCTACCTAAAGCATAAAGTGTGCATGAGTACACATAAGGGCACAATGATGAAACAAATTTTTATATTTTTCATTTAATGAAAACAAGTATATACAAAAAAAATAAAATAAAATAAGAAAAACAAAAAATAAAATGCATGAACAAAATGCAAAAAGAAAAATAAAGAAGGCAAAATGCAATGAAAGAATATGTACAATGCAATAAATGAAAAATAAAAAGTAAGATAGATGCAAGACCAAAATAATGAAAAATTAAAAAAAAATCTTTTTTTTTTTTTTTTAATAAGTATGTACACACACACAAAAATAAAACAAATAAACATGCAATGAAATAAAGGATGCAAAACAAAAAAAATTTATTTATTTTTTTTTATTATATTTATTTTTATTTTTTTTATATGTGAAAAATATGCAAAGAGAAATGAAAAATGTAAGAAATATGCAAAATGGGTGCTAAGTTTAACGTTCTAGCAAGATGGAATGCTTCTTTGAAAAATTGTCTCTTTTTTTTTAATTAAATTTTTAGACAAAACAAATATGTACACAAACAAAAATAAAAAGGCAAGTAAATAAAAATACAAGAAGTAAAAAGGCAAGGAAATAAAGAATGCAAGGAATAATATAGATATATATATATATATATATACATTTTTTTTTCTTTTTTTAAAATTTTTGAAAAATTAAAAATTAAAACTAAAAATTAAAATTTAAAAATATTTTTAGATTTTTTTTTTTTTTTTTGAAAAATAAAAAATAAAAAAATAACTAAAATAAACTAAATAAAATAAAAGAAATATTTTTGGGATTTTTGAAATATAAACAAAAATAAAAATAAAAGTAAAAGTAAAAATAAATTTTCAAAACCTGCAAACATGTTCGATCGATCTCACAAAATGCTCGATAGATTTGACAGAGCGGTGAAATATGCAGGTTTTCTGGGTTCAGAAATTTTCTAAGTGCTGGAACTTGAGATTGATCCAATGATGTAGTTGGATCGATCGAATAACTTCAGATCGATCTTGGAATATTTTCAATTGATCGAACATGTGAAAACATGCTCAAATGGAGATCCCGAGAGTTGACATTTTTGGATTGAAAAAAGGCTCAAAATTTTTCTAAGTGTCAAAACTCAAGATCGATTGAATTTTGAAATTGGATCGATCGAAGACTTTAAATCGATCTAGGAATGAATTTTGATCAATTGGATAGAGAGGTGATTTGGATGCAGGTCGAAAATTTTTCTAAGTGTTTAGTACAATCCACAGTTCAATCGATCGAACCTGAAAGTTGGATCGATCGAAGATATCTGATCGATCTAAGAATGAGTTCGAACGATGGCACCGAGAGCTAATTTTGGATGCCGGTGGATGCAGGTCAAAAAAATTTCTAAGTGTTGAGTGCAATCCACAGTTCGATCGATCGAACTTTGCCAAATGCTCAATTATGACATGAAAATGCATGCAATCCTTATCATAGTTCGTTGAAATGCATATGAACCCAAAACAAATATCTAGACATCGCAAGAAATGAAAAACAAAAAGAAATGAGGGAGGAATAGAGTTGTAAAACTCTATGAATACTAGCGTTTAACGTCTCTAGCAAGACGTTGGGTCAACTCACTAATCAAAAGAATAAAAAACCGAATATGAAACATCCTTATTAATCGTCTTTTCACTTTTCTCATTTAATGTCCCACTTATGACAATGAAATCATCCTCTAAAAGAATAACTTGAAAAGAAATGAAATAGATGATATTGTTCCTTTCATCCACGGTCTTGAAAACAAAATCAATCATGGTTAGCCTTGCCTCAATTTTGTGCTCTTGAAGTGTATTTAAAGAATCACTTCCTTTGTGAATTGGCAAGTCAATGTCTTTCAAAGACTCATTTGAAATATCAAGGAACACCTTCTCTTCATCCTTTTTCTCCTCCTCAAAAATCACCATCTCCTCATCTTCCAAGGAAGCTAAGGAGTTCATTAGAGAGTTCACTTCATTTTTGGAGCTTTCAAAGTCAAAACCACAATTTTCATACATTTCAAAAAGACACTCCTCAAAAGGGTCATTAGAGATAATAGAAGGAAGGCCCTCTTCAATAAGTTCCTCCTCCTTCTCTCCTACCTCAAGTGTGGTCAACATCTCCTCACTCTCTAAAGTAACCATGTCATAGATAAAATCATAATCAAAACAAGGAAAGTCCTCATTAATCATGTTATGCTCTATTGGATTAGCCGCTAACTCACTTGCCACTTCCTCCTCTATACAAGATAGAGTGCTAGGCATTAGCTCACTTGTCTCATCCTCCTCACTCTCATCATCCTCATCTATATACATTGAAGTTCTTGCCATTTTTTCATTTGCCTCTTCCTCCTCCTCTTGACGAGAAAGAGTACTTGCAATTTGCTCAACTTGAGCTTCAAGCTTGGCTAAAGTTTAAGAATGAGAATTAATAAGTGGAGTTTGTGAAATATGCACATCAAGTAAAGCTAACACTTTTTCTTCAATCCGGGTGAGTACCTAGAAGGTGGTGGAGTTGGTTCATCATAAAATGGTGGTGGAGAGCAATAATCATAAAAAGGATTAAATGAATGATCAAGTCCATGATAAGATGATGCATGTTGAAAGGAATTGGACTCAATCTCATAAGGATTAAAATATGATGGAGGAGCATAAGGTGAATGGATGTAATTCCCCCCCAAACTTGGATCAAACAATTCCTCCATTCACAATTAAAATCCAAATGCAACAAATAATGGCCTCAACAAGGGCCTATGCTTGGACTTAAAATTTAGCAATGAAATAAGCCTCAACAAAGGCTATCACAAGCATACAAAGAAGCGAAATAATTAAAATACAAGAGTTCCAAGAATTGCTCACAACGGTCTTTTAGCACTTCAACTCCAAATTTTAATATTAGCTTTAACCTCCAATTAGTGCTTCAAGTTCCAAAGTTTGCCTTCCTTGTAGTCAAGTACCTAATTAAACAAATAATAATGAGAACAAAAGAAGAGAATATACAATGAAAAATAAAATAAAAATAGAAACAATCAAATGAACACTATTGTCTAGTTTAATTCCAACAAAACCGTTAATCCTCGGTAACGGCGCCAACATTATGATGCAACCCTAGCGTGCGCACAAAATAATGCACAACACTTTGAGTTTGGAAATTAGTGTCAAGTGGGCATCATACTTTAAATTTATAAACCGCTTAACACCTATACTATGTAGTATGAGTGAGAAGGGATCGTCCCAAGAGATTATACATGTTGGAAATTAACTTCGACTTTAGCGTATCAAAAGATTGCAAAGGAAGATTGGTTGTTTGATTACACTAAAATTCAATTAAATAAAATGCAATTAAAATAAACTAAGTTGAGATAGGGATTTAAGAGATATGAAGAGAGGACTTAGGGTGTTGGAATCACCACTAAGCTCATGTAATTAACCACTTGCTTTCCATTAATGGGGAATACATTGTTGTGAACAAAATGCGACTACCAATTGCAATATTAAGCATGGACCATCTAATTTAAGCATGAATTGTCTTACCTAAACTAATAGTAGCACAACCCATCTAGTTTAAGCATGACCCATCAAACTAGTCACAACTGTAGCACACATCAATCTAAAGAATCATGGAATTTGCAATAATAAGCCATGAAGTATTTAAACAAGCATAGATTGTCTACCTACCTACAAGCATGAATTAAATTGTAGAACAACCCATCAAGCACAAGTATAAACCATCAAATTAATTGACAAACCCATTCAATGAAAAACTATGTCTAGCCAAAATTGGGGTGTATGTGTGTAATTGGTTGATTCAATAAGCAAGGATGACCAATTAAGCATATATTGTCTAAGCATCATATGAAAGGCACAATATATCTAATCAATGAAGCATATATTGTCTAAACAACATGTGAAAGGCACAATAGATTAAAACAAGCCATTAATCCTTTTATTAAGCTCACAATCCAAATACACCACATGTCTAGCCATCACTAGATTCTCAATTAACCACACATAAACATGCAATTAATATAGAGAATCTAGTGTTGAGATCAATTCCCCAATAATCACACATAAGACAACATGTAATTAAAATAGAGAATTAATAGAAAGAATTAATCCAAATGAATCATGTAAGAAATAATTCCCAATTTAATCACACATAGACATGTAAATAAACTAGAGAATTAATAGGAAGAATTAAACCATAGAAATTATAGAAATATACCAAGATTCATCAAATTCACAAGGCTAGAACACTAATCACAACAATATATATATAAATCCCCAAAAATAGAAATACAAGGGTTTAGATTACACAAGACTTAGGGCTCATCCAAGCCCTAAGTATAGATCTAGCCAATCATGGAGGAGGTAGATGTGGTCATGGAATCAAGCTCCAAATATGGCTCCATCTTCTTCTTCCTCTTCTTCTTCTTCTTCTTTGAAGCTTTAGAGACGGAGAGAGAGAGTTATCTAGAGATGGATCTTGAGATGTGCCTCCACTTCCCTCCTAATCTCTAACTTTGCTAGAGAGAAAATAAAAAAATACAATGTAAAAAAAATAATAAGATAAAAAAAAAACTTCTTTACAAATGGGTCTCTTCCCTTTATATAGAAGGTCATTTTCTTAGTCACTAAGTCATGAATATAGCCCCAAAAATATCTAATCCCGTACTATGTGGTAGGTGGACTTTTGGGCGCGCACGAAATAAGACAGCTCGCTACCAGCAATGTTCGATCAATCAGAGAAAAAGTTGGATCGATCAGAGAAGTTGGATCGATCAGAGAAAAAGTTGGATCGATAAAACTTGGCAGATTTTCAGGATCAGCCTCTTTTTGCTCCAAATCAGCCTCATTTTGCTCCGGATCCTCACTAAGACTTAATTTGACTCCAAAAAGGCCTTAAAAAACCATTTTTAGCCCATTTTAACATTATTGACCTGAAATAGACAAAAACACAAATATGTACAAAAACGGGAAAATAAGATAGATCAAGGTCCTAGAATACTCAAGCTTAAGGGGTTTAAAAGTGTACTTTTCAGCGCTCATCATGAATCTATACAAGTCATAAGGAATAAGTGACATTAAGTGAAGCATGCTAAACAATATAAGTATGGAATGTATCCAATGCGGAAAACATAGGCATTGGGCATGTATAAGATAACATGGAATCACAAAAGAGGGTGTGTGAAGTGTGGGATGTAAATCTGTGAAGTTCGATCGATCTCAAAAATGTGAGATCAATCTCTCTCAGATCGATCTGAGAAAAGTTCGATCGATCGAACTATGATGTGAAATTTGAAAAGTCACAGATCTGTGACGTGGATGGCACGAGGGACTCCCGTGTAAGCTCGTGGGCCTTTTTACACAACAACACAACAAGATTGGTCACTTTCTTTGGCCCATGACCCCCAAATACATGATTTGAATCAAAATATATAGAAATCTATATACATAAATATACACATTTATACACAAACATGGAATCTTCAAATATAGCAAGGATTAAGCATGGCAACTCTAGATCTAACATGTAAAGCTCAGATTCATGAAGATTAAAACTCGAAATCAAAAGACAAACTCGGGACTTACCAAATCTGAGAGAGAGAAAGGTGGAAATCGAGAGAGATGATGAAATCGGAGACGAGAGATGATGTGGAAGCTTGGGATGGTCGTCAGAGGGTTCACCAGAGTTGGTAGAGGTGGATTGCAGTGACGGGAGAAGAGATGGGTCTTGGATCAATCTTTGAAATCGATCTAATGACCCTAGGGTTTTATTTTAAAAACGATCTCTGGAATGTTCGATCGATCTGAAAGGAACTCAGATCGATCGAACTCAAATCGATCTGAAAAATCTTGAGATCAATCTCTCCTCACTAAACGACAAGTATTTTTAAAAAAAAATTGAATTTTTGAAAATTAAGAATTTAAAATTAAAAATCAAAGTTAAACAAAATATTTTGGATTTTCGGAAATAAGATAAAAGGAAATGAAATAAAATAAAATAAAGTAAAATAAAATAAAGTAAAGGAAAAATACTTTTGGGATTTTTTTTTTTTTTTTGAATAAACAAGAAATAAAATAAAAGTAAAAATTAAAAATTAAAATTAAAATAAAATAAAAATCTTTTTGGAGTTTTGGAAAATAAATTAAAACAAAACAAAAATATTTTTGAATTTTTGAAAAATTTAAAAACTTTTTTTTTTTTTTTTTATAAATTTTGAAATTTAGAAGTCAAAACTCAGTCAAAATCAATAGTGAACAAAGAACATAGATCGATCCATCTAAGATCGATCTTAAAAAGGCTCAGATCGATTGAACATGCAAAAACTTGCATACATGTTCGAACGATGGAACAGAGAGCTTGTTTTTATGGGGTTCAAAATTTTTCTAAGTGTTAGAACTGAAGATTGATCCAAGAGGAAGTTGGATCGATCTTGGAACTTAAGATCGATCAGAACTGAAGTTCGCACGATGGAACAGAGAGCTGAAATATGTAGGTTTTCTTCGCACGATTAAACAGAGAGGTGATTGGATGCAGGTATGGAAGTTCAATCGATCGAACCTCTTTCAAGATCGATCGAATAGGCACAAAATGCTCATTTTCAACCTAAAAGTGCATGTAATCCTCAATCAAAGTTCCTAGTCATGTATATGAACCCAATTCGCAAGAAATGAAAGTTAAAACAGAAATGAGGGAGAAATAGGGTTGTTAACCCTACGAAACGCACTAGTCTTTAACATCTCTAATAAGACATTGGGCTCTTTTAGCCCGGATCAAACATCTTGTAGTGCATCCCCTCCTTGACGGGGTGATAAGTTCTTTGAACTCCACCCAACAAATGGTTCTCTAAAGAACTTGTTGGATTAGGTTCATGGGAGATTGTTGGTCCTTTATCAATGTAATCTTTAGGCTTCCATGCTTTCTCAAAGCAAGTTTTTGAAACATCATTCTTTAGTTTCAAGGTCGAATATGAACTTTTTGAAGTTTTGGTTTCAAGGAAAGACTTCATTCTTTCACATTCACTGTCATGACATTTTTCTACAACACTTACTTCTTCATGCTTGTCAAATGAATTTGGGGTTGGATTGAAGATATTTAACTTCACCTTCATATGGCTAGATGAGATCTTCATTATCCCCGTCCTATAATTGATGTTGGCATTTGCGGTTGCCAAGAATGATGGCCAAGGATAATGGGAATTTGGCTCTTGGGATTTGGAACCGGTTCCATGTCAATGATAACGAAATCGACCGGGAAAAAGAATTTATCAATTTTAATCAAGACATCCTCAATGATACCCGAGGCTTTTTGATGGATCGGTCAGTAAGTTGTAAAACCACCGACATTGGTTTCAAGTCTCCTAAGCCTAATTTAACATATACCGAGTATGGAAGAAGATTGACACTTGTTTCCAAATCAAGAAGAGCCCGATTAATGACATGGTCACCAATGATGCAAGAAGTAATAGGTGAATCGGGGTCCTTAAATTTTGGAAGAGTGTTACGCTGCAAGATTGAGCTCACTTGCTCGGTCAAGACCACTAGCCTAGGTGCTTGGCTCTTGTTCTTCTTCTTTTGGGTGCAAAGATCTTTTAAAAACTTGGCATAAGCCAGAATTTACTTGATTGTATCCAAAAGTGGAAGATTAACCATTACTTGCCTAAACACATCTATAATTTCATTGGTCTTGGTCTTTTGTTTGTCAATGGAAATGGATCCTTTTAAGGTATCCGAAAATGGAGCTTTTGGCTCAAAATCTTTTTCAAAAGTTTTCTTTGAAGTTTCATCAACACAAGAATTTTTGAATTCACTTTTCAAATCAATTTTGAACTCACTTTTCAAATCACTTCCTAACACTTTCTCATTTGAATGATCATGCATATACAATGAAGGAAGAATAGAATGTGAAACAGGACGGGTGTCAACTCTTGGTTGCACTGGTTCACTCTCTTCATTGGATATACCCACTTGGTTGTCCACAATCTTCCCACTTCTCAAGGTTGTCACTGCATTGACATGCTCAATTGTGTGACCTTCTGATGAGGAATGAGTCTTTACAATGCATTGTTGCTTTGGTAGGGCATTCAAAGACATTTTCCCTTTCTCTCTAGCATTTAGAGTACTAGCTGTTTGCCCTACTTAGGTTTCTAGCTTAGCAATGGATTGAGAATGAGAGTGAAGCAATTGAGTGTTCGCCTCTAGGGTGCCCAAAGCAGTTAAAAATTTCTCTTCAAATACAGGACTCCTAGAGTTTCTTTGAGAATATGATTGATTTGGAAAATGAGAATTAGAGAATTGGTTTCCATATGATTGATATAACGATCTAAATCCTTGGGATCCTTGGCTTTGTATTGGAGGTGGAATATACTTCCCTTGAAAACCACCTTGGGAAGGGTTTGAGCCTTCCCCTTGGCTTTTCCAAGAAAAGTTCGGGTGATTCCTCCAACTAGAATTGTAATGGTTGCCATAAGGATTGTTCCCTTGATTAACAAATGTTGCATTGACTTGTTCATGATGCTCATTTTGGACATATCCATAGGGACAATTGGAAGTAGAATGTAAGACACTAGAACACGTCATGCACGATTCATTAGATGGATGATAAACATGATTATGGGAGGAAGTCACTTGGTTTGCCGAGTTTTGGTTGATCAAAAATTGATTAAACCTTTGAGATAAGGATTTCATCTCGGCGGCTATTTCATTAGAGTTGTCGACTTGATATAAGCCAACATTCTTCCTTCCACTTAAATTTTTACCATTCTTGGAAGATAATGATCTATGCTTTGAATTCTCGCTCACGCTTTTATAAAGACGCCACACATCATTCTCATGCCTATCAATACAAGAGCCACCCATGGAAGCATCAACCATTCCTTTGAAATTATCCGACAAACCTTCAAAAAAACATTGAACTAATTGCCATTTGGGTATGTCATGGTATGGACATTTCCTAAGTAAGTCATTTAGACGCTCCCATGCTTCATGAAATGTTTCCCCATCCCCTGGTGAAAACTCTCGAATTGAGGTTCTCATGGCATTGGTCTTAGAAACCGGATAGTACTTCTTCAATAATTCTTGTTGCATTTCTACCCAAGAAGTTATTAAAAAAGGCCTAAGATTGTTGAACCAATATTTTGCCTTGTCTTTAAGGGTGAATGGAAAAAGTTTAAGTCTTAAAACCTCTTCCAGCATATCCATGTATTTCACGGTGGAACACACTTCAAGAAAGTCATCCAAATGTTTGTAAGGTTCTTCACTTGGAAGTCCATGATAGTTAGGAAGCATTTGAATGGTTTGTGGTTTAATCTCATAGTGATGTGCTCTAAATGGTGGCAATTGAATGCATGTGGGTGCATTATATTCATTCGGTACATAATGATCACGCAAAGCAAGAGGGGGATTTACAATTGGTGGTGCTACATGAGCACCTTGATTGCCTTGGATTATAGGAGGTTGTGAAGCATACATTGGTCTAGGCATTCCCAATGGGACTTGGCCATGTTGTTGTAGTGGGTAAATGAATGGCCTCGGCATGCCTAATGGAACTTGAATGTTGTCATGATGCACATTGGGGTGGAGGATACCTTGTTGGTCTATGTGACCAAGGTCCTCATTATGGTTTTCCATTGATGAAATGGAATAACTAGAACTACCTCTTCCCTTAGGATTTCGAATAACGGATTCAAGATGAAAATTAAGTAGGACAAGAGTAGGATTTAATGATCTCCGACCATGCATGCACAAACAAAACACAAACAAGCAACGAATAATAAGCAATAACTTCACCTTTGCAACAAATTAATCAACAAACTTCCTCCACATACAAAGATCCCATACTCCCATGCTTTCAACAATTATGCAAGAAAAGTAAATTGCCTCCACGCGGGCTCATAATCTATCTAGAAATGAAAAACAAGCCTTCACGCAGGCCGACGATTTAACTAGAACTTAAGTTTAGGAAGAGCTCACAAAGAGTCCTTAAGCACTTCAAATTATTTTTCAAACTTTAGCTTCGCAAATTTTTAGATTTTTAGCTTTTTCCTTTCTTTTGCTTAGCTCCTTGCTTAGAATGCTCCCTTACTCACTTTCCTTAGCCCAATGTACCTAGTCAAACAAGAACCAACACAATAAGTAATCAAAAATAAAAATAAAGTAAAGACACAATCAAAATAGTACTAATTCCTAATTATTTCCACAATACGACGTTGCCTAAAATCAATCCCCGGCAACGGCACCAAAAACTTGGTGGTTGCCGTCGCGTTGCACCAAAAGTTTGCAAAGAGATGAACTAAGAGTGTGAGTGTGCAATGTGGCCAAGTTTTAAATTTATAAATGCCACTACTACCTCTAACTAAAAATATAGCTAGGGTGAGTAGGGATCGTCCCAAGGGATTGGTGGGTCGTGTTACTATGGAAACAAGATTAGGATTAGTAGGTCGAGTGATCAAAATGTGGTTGGTTTGGTTGATGAAACCACAATTAAGACTAAATAAGCGCAATATAAATTAAGTAATAAAAAGATAGAGAAAACAAGAGAGAGAGGTCTTGGGACTTAGAGGTCACCACTAAGCATCACCTTTTTACACACTCAATTCATAATTAATAAGGGGGAAAACATATGTTGCAACAATAGTGAGTGTGTGTAGTTGTTTCAACAAGCATGGATGACCAATTAAGTATATATTGTCTAAACAACACAATAAATAGCACAATATATCAAACTAAGCCATTAATCCTTCCTTTAAGCTCACAATCCAAACACATCACATGATTGGAGAAATATACTACATGCATTTATAAGTATGGAACATCAAACAACAAGCATGGATTGTCCTCCCATTTAACAACTAAGGTAACTACACTACATCTAAGCTAATGATATGAAAATTAAACTAATTAAACTAAGGGAGAAGCACAATCCATTAAGAAATGAGTATGAACCATCAAATAAACCACAAGAGCATTCTATTAAGCATTATGTCTTGACAATCTTTAGATCTATAGCATCAACACACATAGACATGCATCAACAACACAAGAGCTAGAGATAAACACATGAACATCTATTCTAGCATACATAGACATATAGATAGAACGAAATGATCAATTAAAAGAATTAAACCACACAAATCAGTGAATGAACAAGATCTATGTATATAAAAATGTCAAAACATGTATTACAATACAAATCCTCTCAAAAATACATAAACCAAGGTAAATAAGACATACTTAGGGCTAACTCTAGCCCCAAGAGGATGTCTAGCCACTTATGGATGGTGTCCTCCGACCCTCAAGGGCTATCTCCATTGTAGAAATGCTCTTCTTCTTGAGCTAGATAGAAGACTTCCCAAGAATGTGTCTTTAGCCTCCTCTTCTCTTTTCTTCCTCTCTAAGATTGATATCAAATGTTATATCTAAAAAAACATATGTGTAAAAGTGGCTCATAATCCTTATATAGGTAGCTCAAATGTCACACCCAATGGTCTAGGCTCGTACACAAGGGCTCCTCCAATGATTGCACCATAAGACAACTTTTAATGAGCTGGAAATTGATTTAATTTGCACTTGAGAGGGTTCGATCGATCGAACATATGCTGAGATCGATTGAACTTGGCTGAAATCTATCAAACTTTGGCTGGATCGATCCTCCCATGGTGGCACCTTTTTGGATAAAGATAAATCTGAGATATTTTTGAGTTATTTTGGGAAAGAGACAAAAATGGTAGGTGGGGTGGTACAATAGGATAAGATGGAATCTTTTCGATCGATCTGATAAATGTTGGATCGATCGAACATTGTGGGATCTTTGGATAAGGACAAAAGAGCTTGGATCCATCTTGGAGTGCAAAGATTAATCTATGTCAGATCGATCGAAGAAATTCTATGATTGATCGAACTTTGCTGAACTTCCACCACTTGCTTCATTTTGCTTCCACTTTGTTCCTTTCTTTCATTCATCTCAAGATTGCTTCAATTATGCTCTTATTTGGCTAAATTAGCTTATTTTGGGGATAAGTGCTTGAAAATGAAAATAACACGAAATCAATCTAAAGCGGGAAAATAAGATAGATAAAGGTCCTAGAACCTAAGCTTAACGGGTTTAAATGCGCACTTTTTAGCGCTCATCATAGAGCATAAAAGAAATAATCTCAAGCTGAATGAAAGAATGGAGCAAAGTGGAAGCAAAGTGGTGGAAATCAGCAATCTTCGATCAATCAGGAATACTTTCGATCGATCTCACATTGATCGATCTCACCTCACCAAGATGGATCAAACCTCTTGTCCTTATCCTCAAAGAATTTCCATCTTCGATCAATCCAACTTTCTTTAGATCGATCGAACTTCCTTGATCTTATCCTTACCTACCACTTTTGTCTTTTTTCCAAAATATCCTAAAAATATCTCAGATTTGTCTTATTCTAAAAAGGTGCCGCCAAGGATTGATCGATCTGGCCTAACTTCGATGGATTTGGCCACAGTTCGATCGATTTCATCTAAACTCGATCAATCGAACCTCTTCAAGTCTGAATTAAAACAAAGTCCAGCTCATTAAAAGATGGCTCATGGTGGAATCATTGAAAGGACCCTAGTGCACAAGTCCAGACCATTGGGTGTGAAACTTGAGCTACCTATATAAGGATTTGGAGTCATTTTAAGAGCAACATTCATTCACATACATACTTAGAGACTAAGAAAGAATCACATATCTTGGAGAGGAGGCTAAAGCTTAGAAAGACATACACTATTTTGGGAGTTCTTCCACACTTCTAGGGTTTCCATCAAGGAGAAGAGCATTTCTACCATGGAGATGGCCCTTGAGGGTTAGATGACTACATCAATGAGTGACTAAACATCTTCTTGGGGCTAAAGTTAGCCCTAAGCATACCTTCTAGACCTTAATGCTTTGTATTTTGAGGGGATTTGTGTTGTAATATTGTCTTGACACTTGATTTATATATGAATCTTGTTCTTACAATAATTTGTGTTGATTAATACTTTCAATTGATCATTTCATTCTATCCATATGTCTATGTATACTAGAGTAGATGTTCATGTGTTTATCTCTTGGTTTTTCTGATATTAATGCATGCCTATATGTATTGATACTATGAATCTAAAGATTGTCAAGGCATAGTGCTTAAATAGAATACTCTTGTGGTTTGTTTGATGGTTCATACTCATTTCTTGATGGATTGTGCCTCTACCTTAGTTTAATTAATTTAATTTTCATGTCCTTAGCTTAGAAGTAATGTAGTTGCTTTATTTTCTTAGATGTGAGGACAATCTATGCTTGTTGTTTGATGTTCCATACTTATGAATGCAAGTAGTATAATTCTCTAACTTGTTATTATGTTGATTGTGAGCTTAAAGGAATGATTAATGGCTTAGTTTGATATATTGTGCTAGTCATTTGGTTGTCTAGACAATGTATGCTTAATTAGTCAATCTGTGCTTATTGATTCAATTAATCACACCTCTTTGAATTGTAACACATGTTTCCCCTCGTTCATTACACATTGAATGTCTAAAATGGTAATGTTTAGTGGTGACCTCTAGATCTTAAGACCTCTCTCTCTTGTTCTCTACCCTTTTATTTACTTTAGTTGTTTAGTAATGAATTCATTTACATCATAGTTTAATTAACCAACAAACAATCTTTTGATCATTCGACCTATTAATCCGATCTTGTTTTCATATTAACATAGTCCTCAATCCCTTGAGATGATCCATACTCACCCTAACTATATTAGTAGTTAGAGGCAGTAGTGGCTCTTTATAAATTTAAACTTGGCCACATTTTCATTGCAACTTTGGTTGATCGATATGACTAGAGACCCACCAGGTAGAATGTAAGACTCGTGTAAAAAAAATATATCTATATCTATATATATATTTATTTATTTAATTAAATTGTTATCTCTGTTTGAATTTAAACTGGATATTGAGATGGAGTTAGTTAAGTAATTTAAATTTTTTTAAAAAAATTTAATCGCTAAATTATCTCACCTGACTCCCTATATCTCTATAACTCTACACTATGTTATATTTTATAAAATAAAAATTAGCACGACAACGTGAGAAGAAGGAGACCCAGAGAGAGTAAAGTTTTGACACTGTGCCTTTCTACAGTAGCCGAGAGAAGGAACGGTAATCGAGCATTCGTGTAGGAAGGAATAATTAGCTATACCCTAGGCAAGTTAATCTTGCATTGTATACTTACATACACACGTAACTTTGCCTATTAGGATTAATTGAAAATTATTGTAGCATGTTTTTATCTATTGCAGTAAATTAATCTAATGATGACTGGGAAATGAAGATATGTATACATGAATTGCATAAATCCTTGAAATTAGCTTGTTTGTTTATGACTATCTGTTCTTAATTTCTTATGACGATATTATAAATGTTTATTAGTCCAGCGAATGAAACCTAGTTTTGCAATGATAAATTGCAATGATCAAAAGACTTGATGCAAATGTATACTGACCATAACTAATGAACATGACTATAAAACTTATTGGTTCAGAGTAATAAACGATAGTTATTTTCTAGAATAAATGAAAGGTGTGTGATACACACGGCAATATATGTAGCCTCATGTGAGGACTAGTTTCAAGAAACGTATGGAATCTTCATATACGAGTACAATACATGGATGATTATACTTGAGTTCTTATAGATAGATTTATACATGTATGATATATACTTTATCAAGGCTTAGTTCAAGTCTTATTAGAACTGGGATCATCTTTGGGTATAGAACAGTGTGTATTAAAATGACTAGTTTAATGTGTAAACTTCATGGGTATGTACTTTAGGTGGATTGGTTGTGAAATATGATTTGTAATGGTAATCTAAGTAGAACAAGTTGGGGAAGGAGACCCCAAAAATGGGTCTCCTGTGCAAAATAGAATCTTTTTTCTTTTAACTAATTACTATTATTATTTGATTTAAATTGAAGAAAAATAGGAAAGAAATAGTTTTCATACTTCAAAAATTACAATAAATTCTAGAATATTAGACTTTATTATAATGGATTTAAATGTGATAACTTACTGATTTTTATATGATGTTTAGGTAGGTTAACTAAATTAAAACCAAAAAAGTATTTTTTTTCTCAACACTAAAAGGGAGAGTACAGAAAAACTATTAAGAGTTAGATTCTGAAATTTTGTAAGGTCATATATTTAAGGTTAGGCTATGTCCATAAATTTTGTACTCTCACTAGTTGGGTTTTTAGGGTTCTGTCTTTTTTAATTAAAAGTGTATTTGAGTGTCTTAATTATTAATTAATAATGTCTTTCATAATTTACCATAATTAATAATTAATTGATGAGTTTGGATTAGTCGGAGGGGTAATCAGGGACTGACCCTATGATGACTTTTGGGTATGGTTAGGGACCTGCTTATTTGGGAGTGCACTACTCTTTTATTATGGCCATAAGTCTAATGAGCCCTTATTGTGTGGATGTGATCATGGATCATCTGGGAAGTAGACGTACAATCCTACCACATGTGTGTTTTCGGTAGTCCGGGACTATACGATTCACACCACTTTATTGGATGGGAGCCCGGGGCTCATATGAGATATGTGGATTTACTAAAAGTAAATGATGGTTATATTTTGAGTTTATAATTAACTGGAGTAAAGCATTTTATTTATTAATGCACTTATTTAAGTTGCTTATATATATAGGAATACAAGGTAAGGTTAGCTTGCTGAACAATGATTGTGTTTAACATTTCTTACTGAGCTTGTGAGCTTACCCCATTATAACATTTTAGATACACGTTGAGTAGGAACGTGATGGGATCATATGGCGGCGATGAATATTATCTCGTTGCGCATTTATTTATTTTAGCTCGGTTTTCCTTTATTATGATCATTGTAATAAAGTTAATGTTTTGTGAAACTTTGTCGGGTTAACTCAGTGGTCATAGATGTTTTATTACGTTAGTGGGAATTTCACCTCTATTTATATTTTGGTATATGTTTGTCAGACACTCTTGTTTAATAAATTGGATGATGGAGATTCAATATAGTTATTATTTTTTATTTTTTATAGTGGATGAATGTTACAATTGGTAGAAGTTATACTTTAGATTTTACATATAGGACAAAGAGTCCTTGTGTTAAAATTTGGCGTGTGACATTCAATTTATAAAAGGCTACCTTCAATCTACAAAAGGCTAGTTGTTTTATGTGTATGTTGGGCAACAAAGCAACTTAGTAATAAAGCAAATATATATATAAAGGGTGATTTACACAGAGGATTTTTGCTTTGGTCTTGGTTGTTTACAGAAGAGAAGGGATGGCCCCTTTTCATACTAGCATATATAAAGAGAAGAGAATCTTAAGATCATGCATATATGAAGCTAGATTTTACTAAAAATAACGAGTGTCTACTTTTGACGCTCACTTAAACTATAAGACTTATAAATGTTCATAATTAATCTTCAATACTATTATACTCCCCTTTAAAAAAATGGATTATGCTCCACTGTTTTTGCTGTATTTTTGCAGTATTTTTTGCATTTTCATTGTTCTTGCAAATTTCTTTGCCATGAAGTTAAGCTTCAATAAAAATAAATAAAAATAAAAAAATAAATAAAAAATAAAAAAAACTTAAGCTTTTATAACTCAAATACCTATTGAATATAAAAAGATAAAATTCATCATTCCTCTCATAATCAAATGGAAATTTCTCATGCAATAACATACGAGGGAAAACTTTATTTGTAACTTTTTTTTTTCTGATCCTTCTCAATAAGTATACATTTGTCACTATCAAAAAAAAAATTTATGCAGCAACTGTCTAACACTTAGAGGGTAAACTACAAAAAAGGAAAATATCAAATAAATAATTTTTTTAGCTCATTTTGTTTTCCTTCATCTCTTTTGCACATCACCATGCTTAACTTTTCAAGAGACTTCTACTTAGCTGTGTTTTGTCATGTGAGCTGTCTTTCAATTCCTTTTTCATATGATTAGTATTTTTTAATTCTTGTTGAACATTCATGTAGGAAGAAAATAGCTAATGTGATTCATTTTCCTCAAAAATATATGCTTAATTCTTTACATTTTTATTTTTTAACAAGCAATCCTTTGTGAATGATGAGGATTCTTTATCTTGTACATCTAAAATTACAAATTTTGGACTCATGCCCCTACTTTTTTGTAATTTTATCATGGCCAATCCAAGTTTCCTCATAATTTCTTTGATACCCTTTTCTGCCTTTATCCATGATACACCTTTGATAAATTTTGATTTCCTCCTTGACTTTTAAGGTCTTAACCTAAATGAGCCTCTTCCTTTTTCTTATTTTAGTCTCATTCAAATTCAATTTATTGTCACGTAAATGCATGTCCAGATGGTCCAGACCAAACTATTACATCAATTGAAACTACTCACAGTTTGATTATGGAGCATTGGATTGATTAAAAAAAATAAAAATCCTTAGAACATTAAGAGTGAAATATTGAGTTGATTTCAGCAACATTGCTGTCATCTTCCTAATCATGAAATTCGCTGAATTTAATGCAGATCACTGGGAATGGCGCTCCCTGATGTCAAGTACTTTACAGAAGCTTCAGTTGCTGCCTTGCGAATATTTGATAGGATTGACCAGATTCCTGAAATCGAGTGTGTGTTGGTCATTTAACCTGCCTAGTAATTTTTTTTCAATAAGAATGATGAAGTTAAAGCAATATTGTTTCTTCAATTTACTGGTGATCCTATTCAGAATATAAAGTACTGATGTGATCAGATGTAACAGGTGGGTGAAAGAGGGGCTCTTTTATCAGGTGGACAAAAGCAGCGGATTGCCATTGCTAGAGCTATCATTAAGAACCCTATGATTCTACTACTTAATGAAGCAACAAGTGCACTTGACTCTGAATCAGAAACCATTGTCCAAAATGCTCTGGATCAAGTCTCCATGGGAAGAGCCACACTGGTATGTATTCTACTCTCCCTGAACAAATGTGTTGAAACACGATTTAAGTGCGTTGAAAATCCCTATAGCGCCTTATAGCAGGGGTGCTACAGCTAAGGATCCGAACTCCTCACCATGACATAAAACCCTTTGGTTTTTTTTATTATAGAAAAGAAAGAAGTCGAGAAAATCTAGTTGTGTTCTGCCCTAGAGGTCCTATGCCAATTTGGTGAGAACTGAAAATCTGAAAGAGTGTATTGAGTGAAGAAAATATATTCAGTATTGTCATTCTGGTGAGTTAATCTATTAATGGTTTAAGCTGTTCCTGCACTCATTCAGTATTGTCACCTCATAAAAGGGAAAAAGAATTCATGTAAAACAAATAATATACAATCACTGGGGAAGGTTCTCGAGTAGCATCAAGTTAAAAATCAATATAATTTAGTATCCCAAAAAAGAACAGGAATGGATTACTTGAGTTAATGTACAAATAACTACCCAAAGCTTCTCTTGAAAATCCCGAGTCGTGTAAGACAAACATTTTTTATCCTACCTCAGTTCAGCAATGAACATGCAACAGAAACTAATGAATGGACCCCTATATAGAACTAACAGCATCACAAGCAACAACAGAAAGCTTTTCCCACAGGAATAGGATTGGATTACTTAAGTTAATGTACAAATAACTACCCAAAGCTTCTCTTGAAAATCCTGAGTCATGTAAGACAAACATTTTTTATCCTACCTCAGTTCAGCAATGAACATGGAACAGAAACTAATGGATGGACCCCTATATAGAACTAACAGCATCACAAGCAACAACAGAAACCTTTTCCCATAGCCGGAGCATATATACTCCTGAACTGTGTTCTTGGATTTTTTGTCAAAGCAGATTACAAGGTATATCTGTTATACTGTATTATATATGTTCTTTGGAATGGAGTCCTTTCAACTCTATTTTTCATTTTATAATTTTAAAAGAACAGTCAACCAATTGAAAATTTGAACTATTTTTTGGTTTAAATTAAAATTTCATTTCAGAAAAATTAACAAACATTTCTCAAGTTTCTCTAAAAGTTCATAAGTTAGTACTTGTAGGGCGACCTCGTACTGAGGTATTAATATTCTCAGACCCCGTGCCTAGAAGAGGACTTGATGTTTTCCTTGTCAATCATGGATGAGGAATAAAGATCTATTACAACCCCATTTTTTGTAGTTCATTGCAATGTGAAAATTGTTGTCATGTAATTGCTTCATCTGCTTATTTTGTGTTTGACTGATATACTTAATTTGGGTTGTGTCAATTGGCAAGGCATCATGTTGACAAGCCCCTTGTTAGGTGATGTGCTACCAATTCTTGTTTCAATAATACAAGAGATAGGAAGTGAGGACTTTGATTTTGTTTGTCTTTAAAGAAAGGGTAGTAAATCTAGTGTGTGTGGGGAGGGGGGAATGGAAAGTACATATTAAGCGATTTCTTTCTTCATTCCTCATATATCTGCAACATACATTTTACTTTAGGTCTTCCATATTTATAAGAGCCTAAAAACTCAATATATATAATTTTGGTAACTTTACAATTTGGCAACTTTACAACTTACTTTACATTCTCTTACTTCAACTATAACATTTTGTAGGTCAAAGCTAGGATTGCGGGATTACGGTTCCCATTACTTTTTTTGTTGCCGTTATAATTTTTGTATGGCTCATGATCAAGAAGTTGCATATATGGAAGATAAAGACTAAAACAGAGCAAGAAGATATGAAGAATTTTTGTTTTATTTTAGTTAAGTAAAGATATAAGCTTGTGGATCATGTACTTCTTTAAAATTTGTATATATTTTTGTATAAAATCATGATTTGGAATTGGTTATATATATATATATATATATAAATGATGTTATTGGCCAGTTGTAAGTTATTTTGGTTATGATGCTATTTTGTATTTATAGGGTTTGCTTCTTGGGTCCTTGCAAGGCTAGTAGTAGGGCAAAAAAAAAAAAAAAGGCCTCATAGGGGCTATACACTATTTTTTTAAAAAAATAATATAACACTTTTTACCACGATGCAGAACCGTGGTAGAAAGCCTTCTGTTTACTACCACGGGAGTTTTTACCATGGTTCAAAACCGTGGTAGAAAGTGTTTTCCACCATGGTAAAAAGCTGTTTTTCTTATAGTGACTTCTTGCATTATTGATGATCATGTCATTAACCGGGCTTTTCTTGATTTAAGAGTGAGTGTGAACCTTCTTCCATATTCAGTTTATGTTCAATTGGGCTTAGGTAACTTAAAACCGACGTCTGTAGTTTTGCAACTAGTCGATCGATCCATTAAAAAGTCCCGGGGTATCATTGAAGCTGTATTGATCAAAATTGATAAGTTCTTTTTCCCAGTTGATTTCGTTGTCATCAACACAGAACCGGTCTCAAATCCAAAGAGCCAAATTCCCATTATCCTTGGCCGTCCTTTCTTTGTAACCGCTAATGCCAACATTAATTGTAGGACGGGGATAATGAAAATTTCATTTGGCCACATGAAGGTGAAGTTGAACATTTTTAATCCAAGCCCCAATTCTATGGACAAGCATGAAGAAGTATATGTTGTTGAAAAATGTCTTGGAAATGAATTTGACAAAAATGAGGCTTTACTTGGTATTGAACAATCAAATGTCTTGCTTGACAAAAAGGTTTCAAAAGATGTTATTTTTAAACCAAGTGTTAAAAGGGCATGGAAGCCTAAAGATTTTGTTGATCAAGGACCATCAATGTCACTTGAATCAAATCCAACAAATTCCTTAAGGAATAGTTTGTTGGGTGGGGTTCAAAGTTCTTTTCACCCCATTAAGGAGGGGATACACACTAAGATTTTTGATCCGGGCTAAAAGAGCCCAACATCTTGCTAGAGACGTTAAACACTAGTGCTTCGTAGGGTTTCCAATCCTATTCCACCCTTATTTATATTTTATTATATTTTCTTGCGTCATCTAGATACAATCTGAGATCATACTTGTTGTATGAGACTTTGATGGGGAATGCATGAACTTTCATCTCTAAATTAGACATTTAGTGCCTGTTCGATAGATCACAAGACAGATTCGATCGATCGATCATCATTTCTACATATTTTCATCTCTCTATCCCATTGTGCAAGATTCTCTACATATTTTATGTCTCTGTCTATCGTTCAAATTATTTCTTTGATTGTTCCAAAGTTTCCTCGATCGATCCAGTTATCCCTTCGATCGATCTCATCTCTATACTTAGAAAAAATTTTAGTCTCTGAAAATTTCATCTCTCTGTCCCATCGTTTAAATGTGTCTGCAGGTTTTCCAATCCCTGGATCGATCAAAACCCAATCGATCATTCTTTGTTCGATCTGAGCTTCTTCTTGATCGATCCAGGTTCGATCGATCTGGTGAACGATGTGATCAATCACAAATGTTAGGACCACTTTTTAAAAAATAACCCAAGGGTCATTTGGATCGTTCATTGCATTAATCCAATGCCATTGCTCTCTTTCCCAATGCTGTGCTCCATCTTCCCCACCTCCGGCAAGACTCCGGCGAGTCTCAAACTCCATTTCTGACTTCATCTTCTCTTTTCTCTCTCTCGGTCCACTTCTCTCCTTCATTTTTGGTAAGTCTTTCAATTTTCTTTTCTATTCTTGTTTTCTTTTCATGTTAAATATGTTGCCATGCTTAGATTCAAGCTTTACATGATGATTTTATTGCCATTTTTGGAATTTTCAAGCATGTATATATATATATATATATATATATATATATATATATATATATTTGTACATAGTTTTTATTTCTGAATTTAGATTCGGGGGTCATGTGCCGTTTTAAGTGACCGTTTGTGCATTGTTGAGGTGTATAGGGGGTCACGAGCCTTGAAGTGGCCATTAGGATGCGCCCCGTGTCTTCCACGTCACGAACGGGTGACTTTTCATTTTTTTAACAAGTTCAATCGATCTCACCAGTACCCTGATCGATCAGGCTACGATTAATCCAGTTTACCCGAGGTTTGTCCAGTTGTTCTACCAGAACCTCCGCTAGCTCTAAGTAACTTGGCCGAACTGCGGACTACCATCGACGGGTATCTCATCCGCGTTACTATCGAGATATTAGCGACAGCCTCTCAGTGCCCACATGCCTGCCTTCCAGGCATTGATTATCCTACTTTGCAGCGGCCATCATTTGCAGATATGGCCACAACTCTTCATGACACCATTACTGCTATCGACATTTTTGCCACTCGGACCTACTTGCCTGACAGCATATGGTTCTTTGATTCAGTTTTATACCGAAATGTTTTTATGGTTGGGCACAAGATTCAGAGGTGGAAGGATTTCCTAGCAGCTTTATATGCCATCTATACAGGGCATTGGTTCTCAGTTCCTACACTCTATTGGACTGTCATGATGAAGCTATATGTTAATTACATCAATAAGAGTAAACCGAAGCGGCCCAAGTTCCTTCCCTATGCCCATTTGATTATATAGATCATCTGGGACCAGCACTATCCATTTGACCCGAAGGAAGTCATCGAGCTTGGTGCCTGCCATTATAGGAAGAAGGACTGGAATAAGAGCTATAACGCTCTTATTAAGAGTTTGGAGGTAGAGGTAGCCCAGGCGGTGGAGGATCTTGAGGCTAAGGAGGAGGAGGAGGCAGCAGCAGCAGTAAAGGCACCGGTGGCAGAGAAAGCTCATAAGGATATTGACCAAGAGTCTAAGCCTCCAATGGGGTCACCACATCACTCTCCAGAGCAGAGCTATCACTTGTAGAGCTAGGATGAGCATCAGTCTCCTGATGTCTTCACATTACCACGTCAGGATGATCAAGTCATTCCTGATACTCAGGCTCAGACACCCAACTTAGAGGAGCGTATCCAGACACTGGAGGATGCGGTTGTCTCCTTCAGAGCAGATGTGACCACTTTCTGCACTGATGTCATGATAGCGCTGTAGGACATTTCTAGATATATCTGGGGTTCCTGCCCTGCCAAACCATCCTCATTTTCCTGTCCTTTCTCTCTCTCTTTATCATATTTATGCCCATATTTTTAGACTGATACTGTGATACTCTTATTCCATTTTTGTGGCCAGTCTGTTGGCCTTATTACTGTGTTGTATCTTATACTGTTTTTATTTTCTTTTCTTTTATTCATGATATTATGGATGTTTTGATTTTCTACTGATATATCTATTGATAATTGACTCCATTATCAGGTGCATCCCAGTGACTTCAGTAAGAGAGTGATGCCCATATTTTTTCAGGACCATCCCTATCCCTCTCACTATTTCATTTATTGTCCAACTTACACTTGCATACCCACTATGCACCATTATTATCCCATTTGTTATTTGATGAGGTTTTATTCCAGTGTCATCTTTTCAGGACCATAGTTAATCCCAAGTTTAAGGGGGATATACCACCCACTTCGGATACTTGTGTCTCGGCCATTCATTGCCATAGTTGCAGTGGTATACTCTTTTCTCTTAATTTCGTTCTCTTTGCACATTGAGGAGATTATGCCATTTAAGTTTGGGGGTAATGTGTGTTCTTTGCATTCAATTCAAGATTTTGAGCATGACTTGTGTATTTGACGGATTTTCTATGATTGGTCCATGACTAGCTATGATTTTGATCTTTTAAGGACTATATTGCTTAGAATTTAAAAATTGCTTGACTTGAGAGTCCAATACTCCTTGTATGCCTTGTGGATACCATTTAGGAGTAAATTTTTTAAAAGATTGATATCATGTTTATACTTGTGGTCCACATCATCTTGATTTTGTGATAGTTTTAAGATTCACTCTAGGATTTTACACTAGCACAGGCGTACACTAGCATTCATTTGTGGGGTACATGCTTTGTTGACTATTGATTTGGTTGTATCCCAATTGAGCTAGTAGTGCATTGAAAGCTTTTATTCTTGATAAAGATGGATAACAAACCCTTTTCACTAAGTAGCCAGGATTCTAGCCTCATCAAGCACTAAATTTCTCGTACCAAAAGGTGGAAGGCCCAAACTCTAGGTTAAAAAAAAAAAAATTTTGTTATTGCAAAAAGTAAATAAAAAAATGAGGACTTCTCCCAAAAGGTGAGAAGTGGGAAATGATTAGATGGAGGTAGTGTTGATTTGTAGCCTAATTGATTTGAGCTTGTAAGTCCTTAGGGGTGTTTAAACACCTAGTGCCCTAAAGCTGACTGGTTTGGGAGTCATTGACCTAACACTTGACCTCATAGATCGCTAGAAAACTTAATAGATCAACACATTGCACTATGCTTCCATCTTTGATTCTTAGGGTTAGTTAAAAAAAAAAAAAAGAAAAAGAAAAAGAAAAAAAGAGTTAAAAGAATAAGCGCACCTAGTTGAATAAAGCTTTAATAAAAGGTCCATTCTTTGTCTTGATGATCGTTACTAGATTTAAGTGCTAGTTTGAGGCCGGATGTGATCATTTCTTTAGTTGGCTTAGATAGCAATATATTTGATGCCAGTTCACTTAAAAAGGATTTTAGAGTTGTTTTGATTTGCATGATCATTATCTTGATGTATGGAGGACCGTATTTGCTTGATTGGTGTTAAGATTTTGGGAGATTGCTTGGAAAGGGTTGAAAAATTACATACTTGAGGTAGTTTTCTCCCAATGGTTATTTGGAATATTGGTACCTCTTTAGTGAGAAAGAGCTTAATGTTTATGGGTATCAATTCTAGAAACCCTCACGAGACTTCACTCGTCCATTAGGGGTAACTTAGAGGTTTAAAAGGCTTGTTGCATATGCTAAATGGAATAGTGTTTCCTACGAAAGTGACGTTATCCATTTATTGCTTTCTAGTTCATAGTTATATAGTTGTTCATTTCTTATTTTCTTTGTAATTCATTGCTAGGAACTAGCAATATTTAAGTTTGGGGGTGTGATAAAAGCTGAAAAGTGTCCATTTAAACCCCTTAAGCTTGAATGTTTTAGGACCTTATTCTATCTTATTTTCCCGTTTTAGTCTAATTTCGTGTTATTTCCCTTTTCAGGCACTTATCCCCAAAATAAGTCAATTCAGCTGAATTAGAGCATTAAAAGAAGCAATCTCAAGCTTAGATGAAGAAAGGAGCAAAGTGGAAAAGAAGCCTTCTATGATTGATTGAACCCAAGCTCCGATCATTCACATTGTGATCGATCCAACCATGCCATGATGGATCGAACCTTTTGTCCTTATTCTCAGAAAAATATCTTGTTCAATTGATCCAACCCTTCCTTCGATCGATCGAACCCTTTTGATCTTATCCCCACTTACCACTTTTGTCCTTTTTCCAAAAATATCTTAGCCTTGTCATTATCCAAAAAGTACGCCACCAAGGTTCGATCGATCTAAGCAACCTTGTGATTAATCGAACTGCCTCAAATTACATGAAAATTTAATTTCAAGCCAAATTAAATGTGTGCTCATGGTGCAATCATTTAGAGGTCCTAGTGCACGAGGTCTGACCATGGGGTGTGACATTTGAGCTGCCTATATAAGGATTTTGGCTATTTTGAGTAAAGAGGTTGGTTAGTTAGAGAGGATTGGCTAGAGATTAGAGAGAGAAAATATACAATTTGAGAAAGTTCTTCCACTCATCTAGGGTTTTACCAAGAACACAAGAGGGGAAGGATGAATTCTACCATAGAGATAACCCTTGAGGCTTGGATGACAACATCAATGAGTGGCTAAACCATCTTCTTGGGGCTAGAGATAGCCCTAAGCATGCCTCCTAGACTTTGATGTTTTGTAATTAATAGGGATTTGTGTTGTATATCTTGTCTTGAAATCTTACATATATATAAATCTTGTTTCTATAATGATTTGTATAGTTTAAATCTTCCAATTGATCATTTGATTATATCCATATGTCTATGTATGCTAGAATAGATGTTCATATGTTTATCTCTAGATTTTGTGACATTGATGCATGTCTATGTGTGTTGATATTATGAATCTAGTGATGGTCAAGGCATGGTGTTTAAATGGGTTACTCTTGTGGTTTATTTGATGGTTTATACTTATTTCTTGATGGATTGTGCCACATCCTTAGTTTAATTAATTTAGTTTTCATGTCACTAGTTTAGTTGCAATTTAATTGCTTTACTTTCTTAGATAGGTGGACAATCTATTCTTGTTATTTGATGTTCCATACTTATGAATGCAAGTAGTATATTTCTTTAATTTGTTAAGCGTGCATTAATTGTGGGCTTATGGAAGGATTAATGACTTAATTTGTTATGTTGTGCTATTCACTAGATTGACTAGACAATGTATGTTTACTTGGCCATCCATGCTTGATATTTCAATTAATGGCACACACTTTCTTTTGCAACAGACAATTCCCCTAATCTATCAAATATTGAATGTCTAGGAAGGTAATATGTGACGACCCTGTTTTTAGGCCAACCTGTCCTGTGATGAACCGTAAGGATGATCCGATAACGAATCCGAAATGCGGAAGCGAGAACAGAAAACAAGACTCTAAGAAGTCAAAGTGACCTTCCATGAGGTCGTGGAACTCAATGAGAACTGATGCGGAAGCAAAAGATCAAAAATACGCCAAATAAGATCCCATGGGCAAAATAGTCATTTTTAAAAAATATAGATTCGGGTGCCACCAGGCACACCGCTGGAAAGACAACAAAAAAATAATCATGATGGACTCAAGAATCACATGATTCGGAGTCCAGACGAAGGAGAAACGGCCTGACGAAGAAAAACGAGCACTTAAGGCTAAAAGGGTATAGTGGTAATTATCTAGGATGATCCGAGTGCAACTGAGCACACTGTTAGAAAGACAGCGAAAAATTAGTCAAGTTCAAAAAAAAGTTCACTCGATTTGGAGTCCGGACGAGGAAGAAACGAGGGTTTGAAGTTGAGACGTCGCGGCGGCCCGACGAAGGCCATGGCGCACACGGCGCCCATGCACGAGCCCACCGGCGCCCATGACAGCGCCCAATGGCATGCACAAGCTGACAGCAAGAAAAAAAAAAAAAAAAAAAAAAAAAAGTGAGGTTCCAGAACTGAGGCTTGAAACGGAGGCCAAGACGAGTTCTTCTGGAAAAACACGAAGAAGAAACCCTGCCTAAAATCAAGTTTTCTACCCGACCTAGTGGATGGAATCGAAAAAAACTCACTGTGAAATCCCCAAAATGCCCCTAGATCAGAACTAGACAGGAGGGCAAAAAGCTGCTAGATCAAAAAAGGGCAAGAAGATGAATTTTTCTGGAAAAACACAAAGAAGAAACCCCCCTCAAAATTGAGTTTTCTACGTGATTCGTGAGAGAATTTAAAAAAAAAAAAAAAACACAATGTAGAATGCCCAAAATGCCCCTCTATGAAATCTGGTCATAGAGGTCTAAAAAGCTACTAAATAGAAAAAACAAAAAGCTGAAATTTGCAATGGATTTCTGATACCAAGATGATGTTTTTTGGAAAAACACGAAAAAGAAACCCCTCCTAAAATCACGTTTTCTAAGCGACCATATCAAAAAAAGAAAATAAAACTGATGTGAAAAGTCTATAATGCCCCTAGAACAGATTATGCAACAAAATTGAAAAATGATTCCATAGGAGGCTTAAATCACAAAGGAAAGGGTTTTTCCTGGAAATGATCATACACACAGACGTAAATGGTGATTTTGAGTGTGCGGGAATGATCCGCGGCTCCAGAAAATGGCCGAGTCAAAATCCGACCCCCCAACGGCCAAAAAGGCGAAAATAAACTTGAAATGGAAAATATGGAAACCAAAATTGACAAATGATTTCAAATGACCGTTTGGCCCTTGGCCACACTTCATACAAGATTTATGAGATCCTATGAAAGAATGAAAATGGAATTCCCACACCCGATGCAACCATGGTGAGACAAAGACTTGGCATTTTTCAATATTTTCATAATATTTCATGAAATTAAAACATACATAGAATTTAATATACATGTCAATGGCCTCCGGCCTCATCTCATACATATCAAATACATTGTAAAGAGTGTACTTAGGTATACATTACATACATGGAATCAAAAGATACAACCTTTGTCAAAATAAACAAAAGCAAACATGATATGCTGACATGTGCATATTCAATGTCATAAAAAATACTTTAAGACTTCTAGCATGTCTAAGAGTGTTGTGTATCCCACAACAAAGCTTCTTTACCTGCAAAACACCCAGTAACTTCGGGGTGAATAAACAAGACTAACAAGTTTATTCGTAGGGGATGAGCATGCATCGACTCGATTTCTTTAGAGATTTTTAGGACTAACATGATATATTTCAAAAGGGATCATGCTACCTAACGTCTATGTCAAAGATTAGACTCAGGGATCATCCTAAGCTATCATGAAGTATAAGCAACAAGAATCATGATATATATATATATGAAACAAATCAAGGTTGGAATAATCCAAGAACACGATAAGAAGGATACTTGAACATAGATTAACATGAATTGCATTATCAATACAATTAACATGATTGGAGCATTCCAATTAACACGAAAGGGTTAATACACGAAATCAAGAACATGGCATAATATCTATGCTATTAGACAAAGTTTGAACCATTCACATAACACGAAAAGAGTTACACATGACATCAAGGATAATGTATAATATCTACGCAATTAAACAAACATGGGATATTCCATAAAATATAAAAAGGAAGATACATGGAGTCAGGAGCAAGGCATAATATCTATGCATTTAAACATGGGTAGAATCTACCACATAACACGAAAAGAGTCTTAAATCTTCAAGGAATACAACACTTAAAATTTAAGGAGTTAAATCACGAATGAAGCATAAAATCTATGCAATGAGACAAGATTGGTGCATTTCACATACACTATAAGTTTAAATCTTCAAGGAACAGCAACTTGAAATTTAAAGAGTGAAATCAACCAATGTGGAAACTTGGATATCGCCCGGATTAAAACCGTACGCTTGAGATCACTTTAGGGCTACTAACCCATGGGTACCTTTCCCCTAGTGTGCACTATAGTTTAGAGGGACATTCCCCCATACTAGAACCGAGTCCTACCCATGTCAATTCTTGATTGATATCCCAAGTCCCAAAATTAACAAGTTGTGCAAGTCAAGATTGTATCAAAATACAAGAAATACATTAACCACATATCATGCACAACCAAGATTTTGGAACACACAAGTCATGCCCTAAGTTCTCAACTATGATGGCATGTGCAATGTCAAGAAATCAATGTGTGCATTTATATAGACCACAACCAAGATAAATAACACATGAAATCCATCGAAGCAAATATACCATAACTATAAGATACATGATTCAATTGTATACTAAACAACACATGTGTGAATAAACCATTCTGAAACAAATGAGCATGTTCATTAAGCACATTAATGAAACCAAGATACAATAAGTCTAGATACATGATATCAAGGCATGATTAACTCAAGGGAGACATAAAAGGAAATTTAATCTACTTAAGGGATTAAATTATCAAGGTTACATGGCAAGTCCAAATATTCTACGAACAAGTTATGTCAAAGATCATGTCAAGGCCAAGTTCAATGTCAAGTTTCAAGTTCATTTCATACACAACACAACCATGTAAGTTAAGTTCCATACAAGATAAATGAATAAATATAAGTTTCAAAACTTACCCGATTATGCTCAATGTAATACACGTGAAGGAACTTATCAAGAAAATCATGAATACAAGGTTAGAAACTTAATCAAGTGCATAGAACCATTAAATGGATTTTAATTATTTCTTTTAATTAAAATCTCTAGATTTTGAAAGTCATCCAAATGACCTCAATTTAATATATGTTATTAAACATGTCAAGACTTGATTTAAGAGCATGATACAAGTACATTCTATACAAGTTACGGCCATGTGTATTAAACTTTAATATAAGAAAAATAATAAATGAAAGGCTTCAAAACCAAATCAAATATTCTAGATTTAATATATGTGAAACTATATTGCATGCACATCAAGAATTTCAAGTCAGAAATCCAACGGGATGAATAGTACACTTGAAGCAAATTAATTAATCTAATAAATTAAATATTACTAGATTTCAAAACATCTCCGATTACTCTCAATTTAATCTATGTTGAAAAGCATGCTAGGACCTAATATAATATGCTATCACATGTTGATTTAAAGCTAGATAAGGCCACATGATTTAATATTTTATTCAAGATAAATATTAAATAAAATCTTCATTTCTTGTCCAAATAATCTAGGTTTAATATATGTCAATCTACACATCAAGGGGTAATATTCTATCATGCCACATGATTAAACAAAGCTATGGATAATCGGGAAAATTAAATCCTTCACAAGAAAAATAAATAATAAAATCTCTAGATTTTACATCCAATCATGTAATCAAGTTGTATAAGCATCATAAGCATGTAATATAGCAAGAATTTAAATTATAACACCCCCTACCTCAATTTGAGATGAAAACCCCAAATCCCTACCGAAAAAAAAAGTGTTCCGAATCCGCCGAAATCGAAGGGTTTTGACGGGGACAACACGATCTACATGAATCCGATGAAAGTCCCATGAAAATCACAACTTGAATCTTAACCCAAACTCAAGAAATGGTCGGAAATGAATTCTAATAAGGGTGAATGGTAGAACACGTCGAGGGTAACAAAAACCATGAAGGCCGAAGACTTTTCACTTAGGAAAAGTAAATCAAAGGAGGAGAGAGAAGGTGGCAGCTCCATGGGCATCCATGGCTACTTCAGGTCATGCAAGGAGAGTGGGGAAGATGAAAAATAAAATATTTCACCCCCCTTTTAAAGAAATCTCAAAAAGTGCCCCGAACGAGCCCCACCGGGTCTGAAAAAGTAAAATTTGAGCAAACGCGCTCAAATGGAAAAACTTCGTGAACGAAAAAGATTCAAAATGAGAAAATATGAATAACGGAAGAAATGGCATCAAAAACCAAGTCTCGAACAGAAAGTTATGCCCCGAACAAGTTCGGTAGCAACCGAGTCCAAAAACTCTGACTGGAGAAATATGACCAAAAGGAAATTCCAAGAGTCCATGACTTGACGAAATGTGAAAATGAATCTCGTACGAGGATTCAGGCTCCAAATGAGACATTTTGCAATAACTTTCGTTAATTGCACAATGGCCCCTACAAAAAGGGTTAACTGCGAAACTGCCCCAGAATGAAAATATCTTCCAAAGATATTTTCTTAGATACCCCTGAAATAAAATATCTTCAATAGATATTTATGAAAAACATCCCAAGAAACAAAAAAGATTCTGAAAAATTGTGCATCAATGCCCCTATGGACACCGGGAGCAACCAGAGTACTTTATTAGAAAAGTAAAGATACGTATTTTGAGGAAACCACTTAGGATGAAGGCACGTGAAGTCAAAAACCAACTTCGAGAATGAGAAGTTAGGTTGTGCCAACAATGTGACAAACGGGGAAAAAACAGAATAGGGAAAAAGACGAAACAGGGAAAAGGACGAAAGGCGCATAGTGTCCAAAAAGTGAAAATGCGAAAATGACTCGATCCTCAAAGGAAGTTGTCAATTTACATAAAAGAGTCTCAGAAACCAATTCCGAGCACTCGAGATGACACTAAACGACACGAAACAGAGCTCAGAAAAGAAAATTAAACGAAAAAAATTCATTCGTAAAATTTCAGGAAAAAGGAAAGGGAGGCAAATGACCGAGTCGTTACATAATGCTTAGTGGTGAACTCTAAGACCCAAGATCTCTCTCTTATATTCTCTACACTTTATTTGTTTTAGTTGTTTTATATTGCATTGCTTTAGTTTAAATTGTAGTATAATTCAACCAACAAAGCATCTTTTGATCATTCAACCTACTAATCCAACAAATTGATTCCAAAATACTGTTCATTTCCCTTAGGACGATCCCTACTTACTCTAACTACTTTCATAGTTAGTAGTGGTAGTGACACTCTATAAATTCAAACTTGGCCACATTTTATCACACTTTTGCAACTCGATATTAACACACAACACGGGTGGTAATGGTGAAAAGTGGCAGCAGCAGTGGTGGTGGAAGGTAGCAGTGGTATTGGTGGAAGACGGTGGCAGTAATGTGGTGGTTGTGGTGGAAGAAGATAGTAGTGTGACTATGGTGGTGGTGGAAGGCAATGGAGATGGTGGTAGTAGTGGAAAGTAGTGACGATGGTGGTGTTGGAAGGCGGTGGTAGTGGTGGTGGTGAAAGGTGGTGGAGGTGGCGGTGATGGAAGGTGGTGGCAGAGGTGGAAGGTGGCGGCGGTGGTGATGGAATTAAGGTGGTGGAAGGCGATGGTGGTGGTGGAAGGCACTGGTGGCAATGGTGGTGGTGAAAGGTCGTGCTAGTGGTGATGGAAGGCGGTGGTGGTGGTGTAGGGCGGTGGCGGTGATGGAAGGCGGTGGCGGTGGCGGTGGCGGTGGCAATGGCGGTGGCTGTGGCAGCGTCGGTGGTGGAAGGCGGTGGTGGTGGTGTAGGGTGGTAACGGTGGTGGTGGTGGAAGGTGGTGGCAGTGGTGGAAGGCGATGGCGGCGGCGGTGGTGGAAGGTGGTGATCGAAAGGCAATAGCAGTGGTGGCGGTGGTGATTGCGGTAAACGGTGGCGGTAGCAGTGGTGAGAGTTGGTGGAAAGTGGTGGGCGATGGTGAAAGTCAGTGGCGGTGGTGGTGGTGGAAGGATGTGGTAATGGTGGTGGTGGTGAAAGGCGGAGGTGGTTCTGTGCAAGGTAATGGTGATTTTTGGACTTGGAATATGATGGCGTTTTGGGAAGTTGATTTTTTTTTTTTTTTAAATGATTACTTGGGAATGTAATGGCCATTCCATAAGTTTAGTTGTGGAATGAATTTTTATTCTCAGGAAATAATTTTCATTCCAATGGAATGGTAATACACACTTTAAATTGCATACCAAACAAACGAATGATTGGAATGGACATTCCATTCCTGCACACCAAACATAACAAATATAAATTTTGTGAATTATATTAGGTTTCAATATAAATATTTTTATTATTATTTATAAAATGGAATCTTTTCATTAATGATCTTGATCTAGTTGTTTAATTTTATAATTAAAATATCAAGAGTCTGAAATTTAAATGTTTATATACACTTTTAAGGATTTGTTTGGATCAAAAATTCTGATAACGGGTGTCATTATCCAAAAATATGTTAATTTGTATATGGTTATCTTGATGCCAAACCTTAGGAGGGTGTCATTGTACTTTAACCTTAAAAATAAATAAATAAATAAATAAATAAATAAATAAAAATTACTTTAACTTTTTGTTTTAAAGAATTGTATTAATTAAAAATTTAAAAATATTTACCTAACTTATGCTCTGTCTTGAGCATTACTGTTGTATCAAGTCTTTCTTGTTGTTTTTAACAATTTTTAGTTATTCTTATACTAGTAGAGTAGAAAAAGGCTTTTGTAGAATTCTTACTAAAGTTTCTTGTATACTATTCCATTTGTTAGAGTAGAAAAAGGCTTTTGTAGAATTCTTACTAAAGTTTCTTGTATGCTATTCCATTTGTTAGGACGTAAAATATTTTTTTTGTAAAATATTTTTTAAGTAAAACTTTTTCATTTAAATTTTTTTTTTTATTTTTTTTTTATGTTTTGGTATTTGATAAAAATCCATAAAATATTTTCTTATTTTTTTTTTGGTCAATGTTTAGCGTCTGAAAAAGTTTTTAAATGAAAATCAAAGCTTTAATTTGAGTAATTGATTATGCAATTTCTCACTTACCTATCCATTAATTTAATTATTTTTAGTTGAACAGTAATAATTATTTGACAAGAAAATATCAAAAAATAATTAATTAATTTTTTAAAAAATAATAACACATTGTCGTTTTCAAAGCTTAAATTACAACAAACTTCACTCATGGCTATCAGGGATCCAACAATCCATAAACTCGCTCTAAACTCAAAGTTCCATGGTATAAAAGTCTAAATTTTGTAAGAGTGGCCTTATCATAAGACTGATCTGGAACTCATAAGAAGCAGACTATCTTTGTCTTGTTTAACTTTTCACTTGATAATACAATCAAATGTCTCTTAGAGCGTCTCCAATGCTAAAAGCTATTTTTAGCTGCCAAATTTATATTTTGACAGATGTTACAGTGTCAAAATGCTACATTTTAACAATTCTACTCCAATAGTGCATTTCATGCAAAATGCTATTTTTTTACACAACCATCATTCTTTTTTAATTACCATTCTCACCATTCATATTTGTATCAGTAATATTAATATTAGGCACATTTCAAGTCAAGTTGTAGACATCAGAAGGAAAGTAAAATTAAACCTAATTAAAAAGAAACAAAAATCTAAAATATTTGGTCAAAAAAGGACAAAAAAATATATATATATATATATAATTGATTATATTGTTATATAATTTTTTTTTATTTAATTTTTTTTTTCTTTTTTAGAAATTCATATATTATATATATATATATTTATATATATATATATATATGTATATTATATATATTTGAGTATATTATTATTAAAAATATATATATTTCTAGGGCAAATCATTTCAGCCTCCCCAATTGCCTCCATCTCTATTCTCATTCTCAACTCTAAACTCCCCCTCTCTTTATCTCTCTCTCTCTCTCTCTGCAACTGCAAACTAGAAAATCTACAAGAATCAGAAGTTGAAAACCCATATATTTCAGTTTATCTATCTGTCTGCAAGAATCAAAAGATTAAAACCCATTTCGGCATATCATTTCAGATTGTTCAAAAACCCATATCTTTCAGTTTACATCGCCGGCTGTTCCAGTTCGAGTTCGCCGTTCGCAAGCTTCAGCTGCTCTCTCAACTCTCAAGCTTGGCCTCTCTCTCTCTCTCTGCAACTGCTGAATTGTATGTATGGGTTTTGTTTTAATTTTTTTCCTAAATCAACTAATCAAGGTCTGTAATTCTTGTTTTGCAAACTAAATCCTATTTGGTGAAATTTTTTATGATCTTTTTTAAACGAATTTGAGTTGAAATTGTGTGTGTTTGTGTTAGGTGGGGTTGGTGTTAGAGAGCTGCCAAAAATATTTGGTAGCTCTTATATTTGAGACAAATTTTGGGATTTTCAAATTTTGAGAGACCAAATGAAAAGCCATTGGAGTAACTTTTTTTATCCATCTCTCAAATTATGAGTTTAAGAGCTCAAAATGAGAGAGCATTGGAGCTGCTCTTATATGCTATATTCGGTAGGAAGGAAGGAAGAACTGTGGAGAGAAAATAAGAAGAAAGGAATAAATTTCATTTATTCGGTACATATATACAGGAAAAAAAAAAAGAAAAAAAAAAAAGGAGGGAAGACAAGTGGACTGTTATAAAAGTTTTAAATTAATCCTATCCAAAATTATACAAGTTTTAAATTAGAGTACTATCCTCTATATATTACAATATTATAAATATTATTGAATATAATGATAAAAATAATTAAAACCTTTTCTCCTTCCCTGTTAAGGAAGATAGGAAATTATAATTTTTTTTTTCTTCTCTTTTATCCAAAAAAAAAAAAAAAATTAATTAGATGGAAGAGAGAGAAGAATGGATGGAAGAGACATCGGAGAGAAGAATGGATGGAAGAGACATCGGAGAAAAGAATGGATGGATGAGACATCCCTATGGAAGATATTAGGATTATTTTATTTATTATTATTATTTTTAACCGAACATAGCATTAGTCTTTCAGTATAATAATAGAAACCATTACATGGCAATTACAGTTTGGGAACTAACACTTTGCAGAAAGTAAAAATCTAAGTTTATCTAATGACATGGTAAGCAGAGCTAAGATGGTACAAAGCGGCATGAGCTCCAGTGTCATTGCTGTCATTGGATTATTCGATACCGAATTAGCTAGAGTGTTCTTTCAAGTTTATCGTAGTGCTTTTGTTCGAGGTGAAAAAATCTTCAATTGAGGTGGAATTATGAAGAGATCCCTATTCGAAGTAGAGTTATGAAGGAATGTGTGAAGACGAATTTTGAGTCAATGTGAAAATTGTTGGATTTGTAGCTCAAAATTCGTATGCATAAAATTAGTTTTCTTTTTCATTTTAAAAGGTTAAAATTTATTAAAAAAAGTTTATTCCATTACGGTTTAATTTAGAATTTTGATCATTATAGTAACTTCACAAACTTGAATATGCAGCACCAGCAGCCACAACAGCAAGCCCAATCAGGGTCTAACAACCGACAAACTTTCTGGACGCTCTGTCCTTTCTGTGGCATAAGGTACAAGTTATATATTGAACTGCTCAACAAAGTTTTTTTTTTTTTTTCCCCTCACAGTAGCTCACAAGGGACCAACATGAGTCAGCATTTATTCCCAAAAAAATGTTCCCAGTCAAGGTGCTTCGAAGATTGGCCCACGTACACGTAATTTTCGAATGTATATACGTAGTCTTAAAAAAGACGATAAATGAGTGAGTAGAATTTTAACATGTGATTGTATATTCTTAGTCTCGATTCATAATAGTGAAATCTCTTTCCCATGAATGTAATTCTAGAGTTGAGTGAATCATATAAAATATTGTGTTATGCGTTGATATGTATGATTATTTTCTTTATATATACTTGTGTTGATGTGATGTGATGATACTTCCGCCGTATATAATGAAGGTCAACAACAATGAATTGGAGGGAATTAATTTTTCCCAACAAAATTCTCTATACCCAAGACTTTGGATCATGTCCTCGATTTAAAATCAAAGTTTATAAACCACAACACATTTTCTTCTTCCATCAAAATATTTACTCTACTTTCCTCCTTTTGCATGCATTTTCTAGCTTCTGTTAACAAGCAAACAAGAAATCCATCCAGTAAACTTGGAAACAGAAATCTCATCAAATTTAAACCATAAACCTTGTTCCTAAACAAAAAAAAAATTCACAATTAAGGTCCAATTCCAATAAGTTCACTAAATGTTATTCAATAATGCCTGCAAATAACCGTGTAGAGTGAAAAAAAAAAAAAAAAAAAAAAAATTGAATTAGTTAATTTTGGGCTTCATCTCCTAACAGGAAAGTAGGGAATTTTTTGACTCATTGATTGTACAAATAGCAAACCATATTTTAGTAATATGCCATCCTTTATGATAAATAAGTGAAGGTAAGTTTCTATCCATTACAAAGTGAAGTATAAAGGATAATATATATGTATGGAAGGTTGTATTGTTCCATGTCCATCAATTTTTTAACTACTTATATCAAATGAAAAGTCATTTATTTTTATGTAATTCGAAGTCAAATCCAATTCAATTCAAAATGCAAAAAGAAATAAGAATAATAAATTTAAAATATATATATTAGAATAAAGAATCAAAAAGGTTCACTAGCAAAGTAAGTAGCAGAAATACCAATTAATCTATACGTTAGAAACTTGAACATCCTTCACTTTTGTATAACATAGTTCACCATTAAGTAGCAACCCATTTCTATTATCATCACCAAAGCCACTAATATATACATACACAGACACTTCAAAAACTTGAACCTCCCTTGCTTTATTAAAAAAATAGTTCACCATTAAGAAAACCCATTTCCTAAGATGATCCGCAAAGCCACGAATATATATGTATATACATGACATGTTATTTTTTAAAAAGAATACTTCATAAACTAACCATGAAACAGAAGACTACCATACCATAAACAAGTCGTAGTTACTATGAGAATAAAGGTTGGCATTGACAAGAAGTTATGCATTGACTGTGAGAATGTTGTGCATATGATTAGGATATAGTAGAATAATACAGATTAAACAATAATAAAGAAGTTTAGGAGAAGTAGAGAAGAACTTGACCAATTCAACGAATAAAAAAAGCCCAAATCCTGTTTTACCGCCAAAAAAAAATAAAATAAAATAAAAAATACAGAGGCTCAAATCCTTGCCCCAGTTCTCAAATGGAAGCCCCAACTTGGTTCTCCAACTTTATTCGAGTGATGACAAAATTATAGAGAGACAGAGAGCATGGTACTCACCGAAAGATCTTCGGAGGTGTTTAGCGCAGCTATGGCAGCGTGAGATTGAAGAGAGAGATAAAGGGTAGCTATTAATTAGGTTTGAATTTTAATTTTTCAAATTTGGATGAAAATTTGAATTTTTACAGGGAGTTAGCGATTCGGTCGGTTAGAGCAACTCTAATGACCCAATTTTCAGAGATTTGGCCTTTTCTAGCGACTGGTCAGACCAATGAAGTTTCCAAAACATGGGCTCAGTTTATCGCAGCTATGGCATGCTGGCAGCGTGAGATTGAAGAGAGAGATGATGGGTAGCTATTAGTTAGGTTTGAATTTTAATTTTTCAGATTTGGATGAAAATTTGAATTTTCACAAGGAGTTAGCGATTCCGTCGGTTATAGCAGCTCCAATGGCCCAATTTTTAGAGATTTGGCCTTTTCTAGCGGTTGGGTCAGTCCAATGGAGTTTTCAAAAAATGGGCCCCAGTTTAGCACAACTAAGGCAGCGTGAGATTGAAGAGAGAGATGATAGGTAGCTATTAATTAGGTTTGCATTTTAATTTTTCAAAATTGGATGAAAATTTGAATTTTCACACGGAGTTTGCGATTCGGTCTGTTAGAGCAGCTCCAATGGCCCAATTTTAAGAACTTCGGCCTTTTCTAGCAATTGGGTCAGTCCAATAGAGTATCCAAAAAATGGGCCCCAATTTTTGGATCGCAGAATAGGTCGACAAAAACGGTAACCCAGTTAGCAATTCCAGGTTGCTTTGTTCGGGCCCGCCCATTTTTTTTTTTTTTTTTAACTTTCATGGCCCAGCAACACTGTAACCTAGAATAAATTTAAGGACTTGTTTGGCTATGAAAAAAAATCCAAAAACTAATTTTTTTGCATTTTTTGGCCGTTTTTTCCCCTCAACATAATTGAACCAAAGAGCCATTAAGCCACTGTTTGGTTGACACAAAAATGCCTTAAAGGCTTTTTTTGGGCAAAAAAAAGTTTTAAAAAGATGGAAAAAAGTGATTTTTTTTTTTTAAGTTTTCAATATTCCTACAGACATTATAGCCGTTTTAGGCACTGTTTGGCTTACCCAAATAATTATATATATATATATATATATATATATATATATTGAAAAAAAACCTTTCATTTTTCCTCTATAAATACATCAACCCCTACTATCATTCACCTCATGTCCAACCCATCTATATTTTTTACTCTTTAACCTACAACTACAACCACTAAATCATTTTTTCAATCTTTTAGTTATATTTTTTTAGTCAAGTTCAATTCCATGGATCCTCCACCACTATATTACAAACTACAACTCCCAATTTAACCAATCAAATGATAATTTTAATCCTTTCTTACAATTTGTTGGAGAAGAATATCAATTTTCATCTCATCAACCTTCTCAAATTTCTAACATTTCTATTGAAATGCCACAATCCAGTAACTCCCAACCTCCTAGAGAGTAAAGGGTAAGTCGGCCTCCCAATTGGTCCACGGCTAAAGACGAGGCTTTATGTTATGTGTGGATGGACATTAGCTCTGATCCGGTCATTGGTTCAGACCTACAAAAGACAACATTATGGAGCCAAATTCATGAAAGTTTTGAATAACACATTAATGGTGCTGGTACACCTATAAGAGTTAGTAACGTGTAATACCCCGATAATTTTAAAAGATTTATTAATTAGGATTAATTATTTTATTTTATTTTTCAATAATTTATTTTATTTTATTGAGTGCTAGATTAATTATCTTATTTTAATTAAGTTATATTTCGTGATTATGTATGATGATTGATTGTTTGTGTGGTTGATTATTGATTGAATTATTGGTGTGTTGATTTTATTGGTATTATATGACTTAGTTGTAAATTCTTGTTTGTTTATATGCTTCATGTAATTAGTTATTTTAATTTCTGTATTTAATTAATTATCTTATTTATTTAAATTAATTGGATTGGGCTTAAGGAAAGTTGGACCAAAAGATGTGGTCTTGGGCTTGTATGAAACCTTATTGGGTTAATTAATGAAGGTCCGTGGTTATTTAATTATTTAAATGATCACTTTTGTATCAATTATATTTATATATATATATATATATATAATTATATATAAATATAATTAATTAATAATTGTTATGGAAAGATATATATATATAGATATATATTTATTGATATTTATAAGTATATATGATTTAATTAACTAATGAGTTAATTATGGAAGGAATATATATTTATATATAATATATGTTTATAGATATAAATTATTTAAAGGTTATTATTTTAATTCATAATACTAGTTGTAATAGGATTTGGAATTTAAGGTGTATAAAAATACACATAAAACTTTAGGGTTAAAGGTTTTACACGTTAGAAAAATAAAACAGACAGAGAGAGAGGAAGAAGAAGGGCTGACAAGGAGGAGGTCGGATCTGAAAAGGAGGACGTCGGAATTGGAAGAGATAATTAAAGCTTGAAGCGTCGGTTTCGTTTCGAAACCTTCAGGCGAGTTTTCTCTATTTTTCCTCTTAGAACCTATAAGGATTTCATCTTAAGTATTAAGGCTCTAATTAAATTATTAATTTGGATTAATTAAAAGCATCAAGTTAATTTATTTTATTAAATTGTGTTTAGATATGATTATTTAAAAGTATGAATTATTATATATTTTAAATTTTGGATTATTGGATTTTATTTGTATATGTAGATGTTGGATATATATATTAAAATCAATGTATAGGTGGAACTGTGACCTAAGGGGATTAATTTTGGTTTTTATATTTTCTGGAATTTTTCTGTACTTTTCAGAATATTTTTAGAATTTGTTTTGTAATTTTTTTATATTCTGGAATTTATTTTAGAATTATTTTTATTAAATTTTAAATTAATTCTATGCACTCTGTGTGAATCGGCGCGAGATGGGTGATTCGAGATATGATCTAGTGTGGTAGAATGCATAGTAAAAGGTTACATCACTGATCTAGGCCATTGGAATAGTTTAAATATAAGTGGAATGATTCGGTGCATTACGGTGTACATAAAAGAGTGCGCATGTGAATCTGGACCATGGATTAAGTTTAGTCAACAGAAGATTTATCTGGTGTGGGTGCATACATGTGAGCTCAAGTGAGCTAATCTGGTGTGGGTGCGTTTGTGTGAGCTCAAGTGAGCTAATTAAGTGTGGGCGCACTCACAGTAGTGTTTGAGCTTAGCCAATTATTTTGTCTGTTTGTGACATAAAATTAAAACGGTCATAACTTAGTCATCTTAAATCGAAATTGGGTCATTCTTGAGCTCAAATTCAAGGATTTTTCGTCCTCTTTCCAATGGTACCAATTTCATTATCAGATTCTTATCCTAATAAGAGATATTTACGTTTTAGTGAGACGGTGTCGGAAAACTATTTAAACCGGTATGGAGTATTTAAAGGAAACTATTTCTGACATATTTAGTTGCACTAATTTGGGTAAATATAATAAATTAATAATTTGTTATGGAAGGAAGTGTATATATATATATATATATATATAAAATTATTTATATATGTGTATATATAATTTAATTTGTCTATGAGTTGTATGGAAGGATGAATATATATATATATATATATATATATATGTATGTATGTATGTATATTGATTTTAAATAATCAAGGATTATTAAAGAAGGTGTTAAACACATATATACATTAAATAACATATGTGTAGGTATATATATATATAAATCATTTAAGATGATTAATATTATCATTCTTATTTGGCATATCTTAATAGGCTGGTTGTTAAATTAATGATATGCGTATAATATGCATGTGATGGCTATGTATGATTTAGCGTATTGTTAATTTTAAAGTTAATTCACGGTTAAAGTGTGGGCATGGATGAATTGTCAAATGATTAAATATATTACCTAAATATTTGTATGAATAGAATACATATATGGAAAGCATGGATGAATTGCTAATTAAATGTATGAATAAATATACCTGTGGAGGCATGGTTGAATTGCCAATGTATAAATATACATACACGGAGGCATGGTTAAATTGCCAATGTATAAATAAATATACTTATGGAGGCATGGTTGAATTGCCAATATATAAATAAAAATATTTACAATGGCATGGTTGATTTGCCAAAGCATAATTACGTTGTTATGTGTTAGATGATTAAAATATCATCTATGGTTGTTGTATGTATGAATTGGATTAGGGTTAGATATTCTTAAATGAGAATAGTTTAGTACTTACTGGTTAGTGTATTATTTTACATTAATAAAATAATATTGGGGAAGACGTGGATGATTTGTCAAAACTTGGATTTTGGATATGTGATTTAAACAATTAAAATCATTATCGGGTTGGGATTAAATAGAGTATTTCTTTTATTATAATTTGTTGTTTAAATGATTAAACAACTGACTAGGATGGGATTAAGGTCAAAGGAGTTTTTATAAAATGAAATGGTAGATTGGTCTAGGTATGAATATTATTTTAATAATTATTTAATAGGTATGGAAATTTAATAAACCTATTAATGGATGTGATTAGTATAGTATATATAATTATATATAGACATGTATATCGTGCTTTATTAAAGTTAAAACTTTATTAGGTTTGGTTTTGATCAGAGATGATCTGCTTATTGGTTTTCAGAGGCCTGGTAGAGTGAACTTGCTCGTAGGGTTTAACCCACGATTTATTTTTCAGGTTATTAGAGGTTCCAGTCTCGAGGTTGAGGATCCGCAGCTGGGAGACTGTCATTCGTCTATTCATCTTGTGTACTTTTAAATAGTATTGGATTATTGGATAATGTTTTAAGGGGTCCTTGAGTTATGGGATTTTCGAATTGTAATTGTTGGAGAATCATTAAGTAATATTTATTTATTAGTTTTCTTCAGCGGTTTATTTATTCTTTATTATTCTTCTTTGTATTCTGTGCTTGTTAAATACTTAAATTGTTTTGATATCCCTTGATTTTGTGCGCGGACTTGATCAATCCGTGTTCCAAAATTAGGGGGTATCACAGTTGGTATCAGAGCACTCCAGGTTCAAGTGTCCCTAGGGTGTCTTTCGTTGTATGACTTCCGCGTTGTGTACTCTTTTACTTAGAGCTTAAGTTTAGGATTCATTGTATTCTATATTCGGTCCGTTAGTGTGTCCTAATGGTAAATCATTGAGTCTTATCAGGAAAATGGTAAGACATCGATTTAGAAGGTATTGGTAAATCGTTGAGTCTTCCCCTAATTTTGAAGTATGGGTTTTATGGATTTATGCACCAATAAAATAATATGGAGGTATTTTAGGGACGGATTAACGGAATAGTTAAGTCCTACCTATTTATTTATGAATTGTATGGTTTAATACACCGGTATGGGACGGTGGCATTTTAGGGACGGATTAACCAACGAAGTTAAGTCCTACCTATATATTTATAAGGGAACGGATTAACCATAGCGTTAAGTCCTACTTATTCGTGCCAGGTCAACGGAATAGTTGGATGGTATGCCATTGAAATAATATGGTTGGATAGTTTACTTTTATGTGGATATAATGGATTATATATATATATATATATATATATATATATATATATATATATATATATACATACACACACATATATATGGGCCATGATATAAGCTTGAGTCTCAGGATCAGTAGTTAGGATGGAGGCGTATATTGCCGATTGAGATGGGTAGCTGGGTTTAAGGATGTGTGGGCTCTGGTAGAAGGAGGACTCGTAACCACCTTTGTGTGCGTTTTACATGAGCTACCCACTATCCGGTTGAAACTGCTTTAGTCCAGTGAGAGTCTCTAGTGTGTACTTATATTTATCAATTATATAAATATGGAATTAGCTAATTACGTGATGTGTCTGCTAATAATGAATATGTGTGGATGGGTTAATTTCCACACGGATAAAAGGAATAATGAAATTGAAATTAAATAATCAAAGTTTTATTTCATGGATTTGTGAATTCCGAGGACGGAATTCCGTTTGTTAGGGGGGAAGAATGTAATACCCCGATAATTTTAAAAGATTTATTAATTAGGATTAATTATTTTATTTTATTTTTCAATGATTTATTTTATTTTATTGAGTGCTAGATTAATTATCTTATTTTAATTAAGTTATATTTCGTGATTATGTATGATGATTGATTGTTTGTGTGGTTGATTATTGATTGAATTATTGGTGTGTTGATTTTATTAGTATTATATGACTTAGTTGTAAATTCTTGTTTGTTTATATGCTTCATGTAATTAGTTATTTTAATTTCTGTATTTAATTAATTATCTTATTTATTTAAATTAATTGGATTGGGCTTAAGGAAAGTTGGACCAAAAGATGTGGTCTTGGGCTTGTATGAAACCTTATTGGGTTAATTAATGAAGGTCCGTGGTTATTTAATTATTTAAATGATCACTTTTGTATCAATTATATTTATATATATATATATATAATTATATATAAATATAATTAATTAATAATTGTTATGGAAAGATATATATATAGATATATATTTATTGATATTTATAAGTATATATGATTTAATTAACTAATGAGTTAATTATGGAAGGAATATATATTTATATATAATATATGTTTATAGATATAAATTATTTAAAGGTTATTATTTTAATTCATAATACTAGTTGGAATAGGATTTGGAATTTAAGGTGTATAAAAATACACATAAAACTTTAGGGTTAAAGGTTTTACACGTTAGAAAAATAAAACAGACAGAGAGAGAGGAAGAAGAAGGGCTGACAAGGAGGAGGTCGGATCTGAAAAGGAGGACGTCGGAATTGGAAGAGATAATTAAAGCTTGAAGCGTCGGTTTCGTTTCGAAACCTTCAGGCGAGTTTTCTCTATTTTTCCTCTTAGAACCTATAAGGATTTCATCTTAAGTATTAAGGCTCTAATTAAATTATTAATTTGGATTAATTAAAAGCATCAAGTTAATTTATTTTATTAAATTGTGTTTAGATATGATTATTTAAAAGTATGAATTATTATATATTTTTAATTTTGGATTATTGGATTTTATTTGTATATGTAGATGTTGGATATATATATTAAAATCAATGTATAGGTGGAACTGTGACCTAAGGGGATTAATTTTGGTTTTTATATTTTCTGGAATTTTTCTGTACTTTTCAGAATATTTTTAGAATTTGTTTTGTAATTTTTTTATATTCTGGAATTTATTTTAGAATTATTTTTATTAAATTTTAAATTAATTCTATGCACTCTGTGTGAATCGGCGCGAGATGGGTGATTCGAGGTATGATCTAGTGTGGTAGAATGCATAGTAAAAGGTTACATCACTGATCTAGGCCATTGGAATAGTTTAAATATAAGTGGAATGATTCGGTGCATTACGGTGTACATAAAAGAGTGCGCATGTGAATCTGGACCATGGATTAAGTTTAGTCAACAGAAGATTTATCTGGTGTGGGTGCATACATGTGAGCTCAAGTGAGCTAATCTGGTGTGGGTGCGTTTGTGTGAGCTCAAGTGAGCTAATTAAGTGTGGGCGCACTCACAGTAGTGTTTGAGCTTAGCCAATTATTTTGTCTGTTTGTGACATAAAATTAAAACGGTCATAACTTAGTCATCTTAAATCGAAATTGGGTCATTCTTGAGCTCAAATTCAAGGATTTTTCGTCCTCTTTCCAATGGTACCAATTTCATTATCAGATTCTTATCATAATAAGAGATATTTACGTTTTAGTGAGACGGTGTCGGAAAACTATTTAAACCGGTATGGAGTATTTAAAGAAAACTATTTCTGACATATTTAGTTGCACTAATTTGGGTAAATATAATAAATTAATAATTTGTTATGGAAGGAAGTGTATATATATATATATATATATATATATATATATATATAAAATTATTTATATATGTGTATATATAGTTTAATTTGTCTATGAGTTGTATGGAAGGATGAATATATATATATATATATATATATATATATATATGTATGTATGTATGTATATATATTGATTTTAAATAATCAAGGATTATTAAAGAAGGTGTTAAACACATATATACATTAAATAACATATGTGTAGGTATATATATATATAAATCATTTAAGATGATTAATATTATCATTCTTATTTGGCATATCTTAATTGGCTGGTTGTTAAATTAATGATATGCGTATAATATGCATGTGATGGCTATGTATAATTTAGCGTATTGTTAATTTTAAAGTTAATTCATGGTTAAAGTGTGGGCATGGATGAATTGTCAAATGATTAAATATATTACCTAAATATTTGTATGAATAGAATACATATATGGAAAGCATGGATGAATTGCTAATTAAATGTATGAATAAATATACATGTGGAGGCATGGTTGAATTGCCAATGTATAAATATACATACACGGAGGCATGGTTAAATTGCCAATGTATAAATAAATATACTTATGGAGGCATGGTTGAATTGCCAATATATAAATAAAAATATTTACAATGGCATGGTTGATTTGCCAAAGCATAATTACGTTGTTATGTGTTAGATGATTAAAATATCATCTATGGTTGTTGTATGTATGGATTGGATTAGGGTTAGATATTCTTAAATGAGAATAGTTTAGTACTTACTGGTTAGTGTATTATTTTACATTAATAAAATAATATTGGGGAAGACGTGGATGATTTGTCAAAACTTGGATTTTGGATATGTGATTTAAACAATTAAAATCATTATCGGGTTGGGATTAAATAGAGTATTTCTTTTATTATAATTTGTTGTTTAAATGATTAAACAACTGACTAGGATGGGATTAAGGTCAAATGAGTTTTTATAAAATGAAATGGTAGATTGGTCTAGGTATGAATATTATTTTAATAATTATTTAATAGGTATGGAAATTTAATAAACCTATTAATGGATGTGATTAGTATAGTATATATAATTATATATAGACATGTATATCGTGCTTTATTAAAGTTAAAACTTTATTAGGTTTGGTTTTGATCAGAGATGATCTGCTTATTGGTTTTCAGAGGCCTGGTAGAGTGAACTTGCTCGTAGGGTTTAACCCACGATTTATTTTTCAGGTTATTAGAGGTTCCAGTCTCAAGGTTGAGGATCCGCAGCTGGGAGACTGTCATTCGTCTATTCATCTTGTGTACTTTTAAATAGTATTGGATTATTGGATAATGTTTTAAGGGGTCCTTGAGTTATGGGATTTCCGAATTGTAATTGTTGGAGAATCATTAAGTAATATTTATTTATTAGTTTTCTTCAGCGGTTTATTTATTCTTTATTATTCTTCTTTGTATTCTGTGCTTGTTAAATACTTAAATTGTTTTGATATCCCTTGATTTTGTGCGCGGACTTGATCAATCCGTGTTCCAAAATTAGGGGGTATCACATAACGCCTGCTTGAATTGTTGGTCTTTCATACAACAAATTATTACCAAATTTTTTGGATGCATTGCCCAGATCAAAAGGAATCACCCCAGTGGGCAAGACAATGAGTACAAGGTAAGTAATCTTACTATAATAAATTTAACTGGTAAATATATATATTAAAGATTTGTCTTATAATAATTATTGATTTTTATTTTTTTAGATGATAACAACCAAAGAGTTGTTCGCTCATCAAAATTACACCAAATTTAAGTTTGACAGTTGTTGGAACATTTTGAAGAGCAACAATAAATGGCATTTACATTGTCAAAAAGAATCGGCATCCAATAACCCAAAAAAAAAAACATCGAATTAGAAGAGGAGTGGAATCTACATTGATGATTGTAAGCCTATTGGTTATTCAAACCCATCTACTCTATCAAGTAATGCAGCAACAACACTAAGTTTGGTTGAAGGATCGGCGCACATAAGCGAAATTGATACGATGGATGTTGAAGGATGTTAGCGACCACAAGGATGAAAAGCAACAAAGCAGAGGCAAAATAAGGATAAATATTCTAACCAATTACAGAATGAATTCATTAGCAAATTCGATGATGCAACAACCCTTTATCAATCTAAATATGGACGAAAAGCAGCGAAGTAAAAGCGAAATAAGGATAAATATTCTAACCAATTACAGAATGAATTCATTAGCAAATTCGATGATGCAACAACCCTTTATCAATCTAAATATGAAAGTCTTGCAGCCGCCCAAATAGCACGAAAGTCACGCAAAGTAGAAAAAGAAAAAAAACAAAAAATTGGAGCTTCAAAGCAAACTAAGAGAGATTAAAAAAAAAAAAAAAACAAAGAGCTGAAGAAATGTCAATCATGCAAACAAATCCAGAATTGATGCCAACACAAGCCGAGAAAGCATGGCTAATTTAACGTCAAAATAAAGTATTAGAATCTATATGTTTACACAAAAACTTAAGCTTTCCATAGGATTATTTCAAGCTTTCTATATGATTTTTGTGTTTTTCCTAGTTGATTTTAATAATGATATTGTATTATTATTAGTATATATGTATATATTTTTTAAAAAATTCATATCGTATTGTATTGTTTAAAATTTTATAATTCATAACAAATATTGTATTTTTAAAATTTTTTGTATGATATAGCCGTTAGGACAAAAGTTAAAAAATAAAATTTATTAAAAATTTTAAAAATATTAATATATTAATATTTTTGGAGAGCGAAAATGCACCATTAGAGTACATGCGATAGCTAAATTTAGAGACTCTAAAACACTGATGTGACTCTTGGAAATGCTGACGTGGCAAATTCGGAAAGCCAATTTTTAGAGACTCCATTGGAGTTGCTCTTAGGTTCCTTCTATATTGAATCTGTTGATGACATGGGAATTTAATGAGATGGCATGTTATCATTGGACAAGGGTACCCTGTAGGCACGATGACGGGTACCCTAGGGGTACTAAACAATTTCTCTGGAGGTACATACTCACTTACCAAATTAGAGATGATGGATTAATTATTATATTTAATTTGATAATTAAAATAGGATGTGTCCATTTATTATTGGTCCACATAATATACAATAGTTTTGTTATCAAGAGCTATTTGCAAAAGAGTAATAGTTTAAGACTTTTTTTTATACTTTATTCAATATTATATGCAACAACAGGATAGTGCCTTATTTGTCCAAAAAAAAAAAAAAAAAAAAAAAAAGTAATAATAATAATAAATAGAAAAAAGTAATAATAATAATAAATAGAAATATTATTTATTATTTTTCTTTTAATTACCAAAAAAACATAATAAATAGAAAAATAAAAGAAAAGAAAAAATTCTTCTACTCCTATTATGTATATATATTGAATAATAGTGTAAGTAAAATATATATATATATATATATATATAGAGTAATACATGTGTTCTATAAGACTCGATAACAAATTTAATTATATAAAATAAATTAATATGAAAATAATGAATTAGGAAAACAAACCAGTGAATTGCAAAAATTGAATTCGCTGATTTTGAGCGCTCTCAAATCGCGGGGCTGGAGAGAAGCCTTTTTGAAGGAATTGTGTGAGGACCTAATAATTTATTTTCTTGGAGGCGAATGTGTTTAACTTTTAAAGGTGTGTTAGGGTGCAGGTGCGTTGGAAGGTGTAAACGTAATAATATCTTCTCAGAGCTCTTCTTCACTTCACTAACTACAGATGTCCCAAACTGAATGGATATCATAAGTTGTTCTTTTCTTCTCATTTTTTAATATTTCTATTCACTCTCTTCTCCTAATTTTTTTCTCTGTGCTAGTATCTATTTCGACTCTGATCAATCTATCTTGTCCCTTTGCCATTCATATTATTAATATCATTGGATCCATGGCTTTTAAATTGAATTCTATTCTTAACAGGGGAAGGCAACTGGGTTATCTATTCTTGGGCAACAGTAGTGGTGGTTTATCTTTCAAAAAAAAAAACAGTAGTGGTGGTGTCAAACAACCTATATCCTCCTCCTATTATAGCCCATCATGTTGGTCTCTTCGTTCGCGAGGCATAACAATCAACTCTTGTTCTTCTTGTAATTCAGAGCTAGAGGATCAGATAAAACCCCATAATCATCCGCTGTGGTCGTCAACTGCGCCGTGTTTATTGATATCTTCCCCTCGGGAGGATGATGATCATAAGGATGAGGTGATTGCAGCCATTGCCAAGAAGCTAGGTAAAGGTACAGGAAAGGAGGAGTAGTTTCATTTTCCAGATTATTGCCTCTACAGCCTAGCAGACAGAAAACTCGTGAGCCTCAACAACGTGAGGAGCAAGAGTAACATTGTCATACCCGATCACTCAATTTGCATAGGCTCCTCCCACGGATGGCTGGCCTATGTCGACCGTGATGGCCCTGATGTCTATTTAACCAATCCCTTAGTCTCCCCTGCTTCCCTCACAATCCGCCTTCCTCCATTGCAAACGATTCCTCGCTCCATTAGAAGACCTTTTGACGGGTGGCCGTCCCCTTATATACATAAGCTTGTCATGTCATCTAGTCCATCATCCGACAACGACTGCGCAGTAATGGTGATTGTAGATAATGGACGTCTTGCCTACTGTAAACTAGGCGACTCATCCTGGACTGCCCTACAAGAAAAAGATGATGGAGTGATATATTCCACCATGTTTTCCCCTGGCGAGCTTGCGTATTCAAGTAAGGATCAGCTGTTCTATTGCACAGACTTCCTTGTACGGGAACTCAAAGCCTGGAATCTCCGCAATCCTTTTTCCCCAGGGACAATTGATATCAAATCGGCCTTCGTTCACGGGACACCCGATTTCCCGGAGTCAGAAAAGAAACTAAGACGCAAGTCATACGATAGACACTACCTGCTGATGGAATCACATTCAGGGGATCTTTTGCGTGTTACTAGGTTGGCCTCACCAGTTGCAGACGATGGCACCATCATCGATGACGATTGTACATATTATAGAAGACGGTTACGTTTGAAGTTTCCTGGCTTAATGCCACCAAAAGAGGTTGGGACTACGTGACAGACCTCGGAGATGGAGTTGTGTTTGTGGGATTGAATCAAGCCTTCCAGTTATCAGCTAGTGACTTCCCTCCTGGAGTTTTGATCCCCAATTCTATCTATTTCACCTTTGACATCGGCGGAGTCCATAAGTATATGGGTATATACAACATGCAAGATTTCACCGTCAAATCCCTTTTCCCGTCTCATCTTCATCCAATCAACAAGATACGTAAGCCAGTACCCATTTGGTTCACCCCTAATCCTTCGAATAATTGAACTTTAATGATATTCATCTTGTAGTGGATTGCGTACTTCCCTGTTCCAGATGAACAATAGTGATAAAGTTCAATTAATTTTGTTATGATTAACTAAATGTCTAATTAATTCTCTCTTTTTCTTACATAGATTAAATGATAAACTTTCAGTTGGTAACAAATATTTCTGTGTACGGTTTGTAGTCATTTTTTGCATTTGAAACTGCCATGAATAGGATTAAATTGACATACAAGTTTTGGTCATTGAAATATACGACAGTAGTCAGTAAATCACTTTGTTGTAAGCATAAATATACGTATATATTATTGGTGACCTCTGCAAAAGCATTGCAATTCATTACTTATTTAACTTTATATATGACACTTTCGCCTTCAATTATTTTTTTGTTATGCATATTTTAACTATCATTTTGTGTTTAGAAGCACTGAATTAACTTCAATTGCTATTTTATATTATGGGTATAGGAGCACCGTTTTCACTTTATATATGATACAGTTCTTTTCACTGAATTTTCAGAGAGAGGGTTCTAAAATACTATCATCCAAATTGTGTTTTTTAGTTCTCAAAAAATAAGAAATTATTCTCAAAAAATTGTGATTTTTAGTTTTCAAAAAGTAGAAAATCAACTCAAAAAACTAAACCAAGGCACTGTTTGGTTTAGTTCCATACTTTAAAGAGTTTTTGTTTGCTACATAGGTGACATGACCTTAAAAATTAGTTTTTATAACCACAAAAGTTAAGAAAAGATGAATTGTCACCTAATTTAATACTTGTTATTTGATAAAATTACAAATTAAGTAGTACTGAAAATTTTAAGAATTAAATTTATAAGCTTTGAAGTGATAATTAAAAATAAATACTTTTAATATTTTTTAAATTATTTCTAAATTGAATTATCAAACAACACCTTTTAGATGCTTAAAGGTGACCTTTTTTGTCAAACCAAATTACTTTTAAAAAAAGAAAAAAAGAGAAAAAGAAAAAGTTACATCTGGTTTCAATTTCCCGATTCTTATCAATGAGAAAACAAGTATCGCAATGTTTTGCAATGGCATGTTTTCCATGGAAATTTTTTTGTTGAAAGAGAGTTTTTCAAAAAAAAAAAAAAAAAAAAACACAAAATGGTATAGATATTTGTTTGATTGTTGTGCTTAGGATGCAAAATTGGATTATCGGTTTGTTCCCGTGAAACCTATAGCCTTATAGATGATGACTACGATTGTATCCAGGCTTACCCAATGCTAAAGTGCCCCTAGAGTCACAGATGAAGTCCTCAAAATTCATATGGGCTCTGGAAATTTAGTAGTCCTCTAACGTAGCCAACACTTCAAGGAGGAATTTGAGAGGACAGTAGAAGATGAAAAATAAAAAAAAAATCTTGAAAATATTTAGAGTTCAAACAAGCGGATAAAACAATTTTTTTCCTGAAATATTTTTCCGTTCAAACAAACATGAGTGATTACATGTTTGAATGATCTATTTTATAAGGGTATTTATGTAATTAATCAATAATTGATCATTTAAATTTTAACTACTTTTTTTTTTTTTAACTTTGTTTAGATTTGATTACTGTAATCTAATTTTCCATTTTTATAAAAAGAAGAATTAAATAAAGTTGACCCTAATCTATTTAATGATTTTTTTTGGAAAGTAATCTATTTTATGATGAGAGAAGTTACTTATAAAAACTTTGAGAAGTTATTTATAGAAGAAAAATAAAATAAAATAAAATAAAATTGATTTGGTAATTGGGGATAGATGTACCCTAATCTATGATTTGAGAAGTTATTTGTAGAAGAAAAATAAAATAAAATAAAATTGATTTGGTAATTGAGGATAGGTGTACACCTAATAATTTGTTTTCTTGAAATATTTTCTGTTGAACCAAACATTAGTGATTACAAGTTTGAATGATCTATTTTATAAGGGTATTTATGTAATTAATCAATAAACGATCATTTAAAAAAACTCCCATTGACTTTCACCTGTTAGCAGAAAACACTCCTTATGAATTGTTTTAGCAAAAAAATCCCTCAACTATCATGAGGGGCATATTTTAACTAATGGCATATTTTAACTAATGTTTGTTTAAGGGGTTATGTTTTGGATGAAAATACCCCTTAAATAGTTACCCCCGTTTTTTTTTTTTTTTTTTTTTTTTTTTTTTTTTTTTTTTTTTTTTTTTTTTGAGGAGAGAGAAATGGGATGAAATCCAAAGGAAAAAGAGTTTCAACGAATTGGATCTTTGAAACAATAATCTTGGATTTATTAAAGGTAGATGCATAATTAAGGATGATTTGGGATTTTTTAAGAATTACTGATGGATTGTTTCCTCCCAGGTTTTAACATGAAGGTCTTGAGAGAATGTATTAAGTTTGCCCATCAAAAATTCCTTTTGAATTAATTCCCAGTTATTTAGTTTAAATCAGATGGTTTATTAACTAGTGAACCACCTTTGAGCCTTCATTAAAATCGAAGTCTTAATGTTATGTGGTGGGTTGTGATGGGGATGGTGGGATGGAGGAGATTGAGAGGTTAAAAATAAAAAATAAAAAAATTGAGAGTAAGTGTTTAAAGGATATTTTCGTCCAAAACAAAATTTCTTAAACAGACATCAGTTGACATATCCCCCTCATGACAGTTGAGGGGAATTTTTTACTAAAACAATTCATAAGGGGAGTTTTCTACTAACAGGTGAAAGTTGAGGGGTTTTTTTGCATTTCACCCTTTAAATTTTAAAATTTAGTGACTATGTAATTAATCAAAAAATGATCATTTAAATTTTAAAATTTGGTGACTATTCAACTTTTTTTAATTTTGTTGAGATTTGATCACTGTAATCTAATTTTCCACCTTTATAAAAAGAAGAATTAAATAAAGTTGACCCTAATCTGTTTAATTGATTTTTCAGAAAGTAATCTATTTTATGATGAGAGAAGTTACTTATAAAAATTTTGAGAAGTTATTTATAAAAGAAAAATAAAATAAAATAAAATTGATTTGGTAATTGAGGATTGGTGTACCCTAATCTATTTAATGATTTGAGAAGTTATTAATAGAACAAAAATAAAATAAAATTGATTTGGTAATTGAGGATAGGTGTACCCTAATATATTTAATGATTTTTTTTTTTTTTTGTTTGAAAGATTATATTTAATGATTTGAGAAGTTATTTATAGAAGAAAAATAAAATAAAATAAAATAGATTTGGTAATTGAGGATAGGTGTACACCTAATAATTTGTTTTCTTGAATGCCAAGTTATTTTTAATTTTTTTAAAGTGTGCAGCATGGTTGGTAGGTTGAGACCTAATAACATTTTCTCAGTGTGAGCTCTCCTCCCAACTAAATAGATGTCTCAGGTATGTTTTTCTTCTCATTTTTTCCAAATATTTCAAAAACCTAATTTGTTAACATCTCTCCTTCACTCTCTTTCCCTAATTGTTTGCCTTTCACTACCACGGTAGTATCAATTTTTGAATTTGGTCGATCGATTTTGTCTATTTCTATTCAATAATTAATTTCATTCCATTTGATCCATGGCTTTTAAATTGAATTCGGTTTTTTGTGTTTGGAGGACGGCTTCTTTGGGTCATCTCAATCTCAACAGGGGAAGGCAACTAGGATATCTTCTTCTTGGCAGCGGTGGCGGCAGCGGCGGCGGCGGTGGCGGCAGCGGCGGCGGCGGCGGTGGCAACCAATTTATATCATTCTCCTCCACTTGTAACCAATCAAGTTGGTCTCTTCTTTCGCGGGGAATAACAACAATCAACTCTTCTTGTAATTATTGTATAACTAATTTTGGCGAGGATCAGAAAAAACCCCATGATCATCCACTGTTGTCATCAGGGGCGCCGTGTCTGTTGATACCACCTCCTAAGGATAAGGATGATGATCACGAGCTGTTTGCAGCAGGTATTGCAGAGGAGGTAAGTAAAGGTACTGGAGAGGAAAATGAGGGTAGTAATTTTCCAGACTATTGCTTGTACAGCCTAGCTGAAAGAAAAGTGGTGAGTCTCAACAATTTGAGAAGCATGAGTAACATTGTCATACCCGATCATGCAAACTGCATCGGCTCCTCCCATGGATGGTTGTTCTGTACTGACCTTCGTCGCGATGACTATGTTCTCGGTGACGACTACGGTCTGTTTTTAACCAATCCACTCATCACTCCTGTTCTGCCCACAATCCAAATTCCATCCTTGTCATGCATTCCCAAGAAGCTTGTAATGTCATCTCCTCCATCAGGCTCAGGTTATGACGACTCCACAGTACTAATGGCAATAGACTTCCAAAATTCCTTTGCCTACTACAAATTTGGTGACTCGAGCTGGCGTGGCATTGTACGCTATGAGTTGGAAGATGGCATTGATCGTCCGTGGCCGGATGAAAAGTATTGTCCCGAGGATTACAACGATATTGTGTATTGTCCTAGGGATCAGTTGTTCTATTTCATAGACTGCACCGGACAAATTGAAGCTTGGGATCTTGGCGGTCCTTATTACAAACTAAGGGGCCACGGTCCTCCTTGCAGACTGAGGATTGGTTTTGACGAATGCAGTATTCAAAAGCCGGATTTCCCAGAGTACGAGCAGAAAATGAGGATGAGAGAGTCCCCTGGGAAATACTACCTGGTTGTGGATCCATTTTCTGGAGATTTTTTGATTGTCCGTAGGTATGCTGAACCCATTGCAGAAGATGGAACCATTGTTGTTGATTGGGAGAATTCGAAGGATCATTTCTATTGTAAGACTATTCGCTTTGAGGTTTACAGGTTCAGTGCGGCTAAGAAAAGTTGGGACTATGTGGAATGTTTGGGTGATGGAGTGCTGTTTGTGGGAGACAATCAGTCTTTCATGGTCTCAGCTAAAGAGTTCCCTCCTGGAGTATTGAGGCCCAATTCTATCTATTTCACCGACGACCACGAAGAATGTCGCAAAAACAAAAAGAAGGCTGATATGGGTATTTATAACTTGCGAGATTTCACTGTCGCGCCCATTTTTCCCTCTCATCATCCATTCAACAACAATCCGCCACGCCCCTTTATGTGGTTCAACCCAAACCCATGCTAGAGTGTAATTGACCTGGAGTTTGGTTTACTATTTCGAGCACCGTGGAAATACATACCACTCAGCCAAAGAAAGATGATGGAGAGTTGGACCGAAATGGGCACTAAATACTTTTCGAGAGATCTCCTCCAAATCACTGGTATGGCTATCGAAATCGTCGAAATCGTGAGCATCAGCATGTAGGTAGGTTCCAGATACAAGTGGTAGTAGGTTCCAGATACAAGTGGTAGTATCAGATACAAGTGGTAGTATCAGGTGGTAGTATCAGGGCCTTTCGCTAGTGTTCTTGAGAAATGTTCTATGAAATCTTGTATTTTTTGCTTTAAAAAGTCCAGCTTTTGCATCCGTCGCATCACAAGGGTTTCGCCCAGTTTCAGCAGTTCTTCCGCTTCCAGGATAAATTCTCCCGTTTGTGCCTCATAATAAGCACTCGCAGGTTGATGGATCATTACCCTGATGATATAACATAATAAAAGGTTCTTCTATCTCGCAGATAAAATAAAGAAAGATAAAGAATAACAAGAAAAAAAAAAGATAGAATTGAACAACCGTACAAGAATAACAAGAAAAAAAAAGAGATAGAATTGAACAACCGTACGGGCATCTTTTGCGCATTGCATACGGCTTTACAATATAGAATTGCATCCGTCGCATGACCCGAGCCCCAACCCCCTATTTGAGTTGAGTAAGGCTGGAAGGAATTGGCAGAATTAGGTTAGGTTCCAATGAGGGGGACCAGGTCAAGCAGACGTTGACTGACAGGGAGGGGACTAGTCTATGCTCCAGAAATGGAGGCAGTTTCTAAGAATGATGTTTAGAGATTAACTCAATGAAGAAAATCATGCTATATATATTATACTCATGTGACTTCAATTATTAATTTTTTTTTTTTAAAGGTACTTCAATTATTAATTGTGCCTTAATATTTTTGGATATTTTATAATTTCATGACAATTATGGATTTTAAGAGTGTGGTGAAAGGCCCCATGGATCAATGAAGTTTTCACTAACAAATAATTTTACAATTTTCCCCTCTTCAAACTAAGAATAATAGACCAATCTTCAGGGCGTGGCAGTGTACTCTGGAGAAGGAGAAGTGTTGCTGGTATCCTTCATTTACCAACAGATCAGCACAACTGTTCTATGTTACAGCATCAATCTCCACTGGATTTGAGTTCACACTTCACAGAGGCATAATCATGTCTGCTAAAGATGATCAATGTTTCTAGATCACCCTCAATCCTTCGTTGCAGGCAATTTAAAAGCCCTGCCCAAAGTTCAGGTGAAGGAGCATTCTGCCAATTTTCCTAGAAGTCCTTTATTTAATTTCCACATTCATCACCAAGAAGAACCTCGGTGGTTGCTCTAGGAAAAGAAGAAATCAAAATTTATTAGCTTTCCAGTTATATTTGACAAAAGAACTTTAATAAGCCAACTCTCTTTGATGTGACCTCAAGGTATTCATCCTCTGGAAATTGTCCAGTGTAGCTTTGAAAACCTAACTAAGTCACACACAAGGAAGTGCAAAAGCAGTAAAATCTAAGTCACACCAAAGGCAAAAGAGTAATGCTATTAGAGCGCTCTCTTGCAAAAAAAAAAATAAAAAAATAAAAAAATAAAAAAATAAATAAATGGTTGATACAATAACTCCATCTTCAGAATAACTCCATCTTCAGAATAGTGTGAGATTTTATTTTATTGAAATAGTATCAGAAAAATAAGAGAATTAAATATTGGGATAAAATAAATGAATATATACAAGGTTATTGAAAGAAAGATATTAAAAATAAAACTATAAAACAAGTGTGATTATTATTATTATTTTTTCTCACACAACAAGAACGAAAAAGGAACTGTGATTAGTTAGAATGTTTAATTATGAAATTTATCAAAAAAAACAATACATAGAAATTTCATAATCTTGGATGATTGTATAAGATATAAAGAGTTTTTCATTCTCGATGTTATGTAGATATTTTTATCGAGAGAGTGATATACGTTACTTGCCAAAGAGATAGATAAAGAGAGATAAACTTTCTTAATCCAATGATTATAAAAGGAGATCCAGCTCATCAATATAATCCAGAGAGCACCCCATAATAACATTACTCTTGAAATGACCCCAAACATGCCATGGATAGTTACTGTTCATGAGTAACAAAACCTAATCTATGAGAAGTCATTTATAGAAGAAAATTAAAATAAAGTTGACCGGAATCTATTTAATGATTTGAGAAGTGATTTATAAAACAAACTAAGATAAAGTTAATTTTGCAATTGAAGTTAATTGCACGAGCTAATAATTTCTTTTCTTGGAGCCCAAGTATTTTTATTTTTAAAAGGGTTCTTTTTTAGGGTGGGTGGGTTGTAGACCTAAAAATCCTCTCTCACACACGGCTCTCCTTCACTTCCCTATTCCCAGTCTTCCATATGTGATTTTTTCTCATTTTTTTTTCAGATTTTAAAAACTCTCATAGTTACTTTCCGAAGAAAAAAATAAAAAACTCTCATAGTTCTCATTCACTCTTCTCCTAATTTTTCGTCTTCAGTATTAGGGTATTATATATTTTGACTCTGATTGATTTGATATCGATCTTTTCTTTTAGTATTTGTATAATTAATACTAATATTATTGGATCCATGGCTTTTAAATTGAATTCACTTGTTTGTGTTTGGAGGAACGCTTCTTTGGGTCATATCAATCTCAACAGGGGAAGGCAATTAGGGTATCTTCTTCTCGGCAGTGGTAGTGGTGGTGGTGGTGGTGGTGGTTGTGGTGGCGGCAGCAGCGGTGTCAAGCAACTTATATACTTCTCGTCCTCCACTTACAACCCATCAAGTTGGTCTCATTGGCGTTCTTCTTGTACATATTGTTACACGAATTTTGACGGGGATCACATAAAATCTCTTAATCATTCGCTATTGTCATCAAAGGCGCCGTGTGTGTTGATACCTTACCCCAAGAAGAATTGTAACCGTAAGGATGAGTTGATTGCAGCCATCAAGGAGAAGCTAGGTAAAGGTACCGGAAACGAGAAGTTTCGTTTTCCAGATTATTGTTTTTACAGCCTAGCTGACCAAAAACTGGTGAGCCTAAATAATGTCAGGAGCAAGAGTAACATTTTCATCCCAGATCATGCAATTTGCATCGGCTCCTCCCACGGATGGCTGGCCTATATCGACCCTCATGACCGTGCTCTCTTTCTAACCAATCCCTTAGTCTCCCCTGTTCCACCCACAATCCGCCTTCCTCCCTTGGAAACCATTCAAAAAGATTTTTCAAGTTGGAAGCATCCATTCATACAAAAACTTGCCCTGTCATCTCCTCCGTCATCTGATTATGACAATGACTGCACAGTAATGGTGATTCTAGCCGATGATCATGGTCTTGCATTTTGTAAATTAGGTGACACATCCTGGACTGCCCTAGAAGATAATGATAATCCAGGCCTGATGTTAACCCCTCCCGACCTTGTATATTCGAGCGAGGATCAACTGTTCTATTGCATAGACTCCTGCGACGACTCAGATCTCGACGCCTGGAATCTCCGCAATCCTTCTTCCCCAAGGAGAATTGATATCAAAGCGGGCAACACGTATGAGACTCCAGATTACCCGGAGTCTGAAAAGAAACTAAGAGATAGTTGTTTTAGGACACACTACCTGGCGATGGAATCACATTCTGGAGATATTTTGTTTGTTACTAGGTTGGAATCGCGTGTTGCAGATGATGATGGCACTATCATTGACAAGGATAACCCCAATCAGCGAAAAAAGTATGGTAAAAAATACTCCATCAAGACTCTTCGGTTCGAAGTTTTCAGGCTCAATACCTTAGAAAGAGGCTGGGACTATATGACCGACCTCGGTGGTGGAGTTCTATTCATGGGATGGAACCATGCTTTCCATTTATCAGCCAGTGACTTTGCTCCTGAAGTATTGATCCCAAATTCTATATATTTCAACATTGACGGCGAAAGAGAATGTTATGACATGGGCATCTACAACATGCAAGATTTTACGGTCAAATCTATTTTCCCGTCTCATCTCCATCCATTCAACAATATTAAGCACCCAACAACCCCCATTTGGTTTACCCCTAACCCAGAGAATAAATAATTTATTAGCAGCAAAGTTTATGCTATGATCTTTTTCAGGCTAGTCTAACATGAATGTGGAGGACTAAGAAAGATTTATCTATTACTAATATCTTTGTTTATTGTCTGAGAGGTTTATATACTACCGCTAATTAAAGTAAAATATTAAAGAACTAGCCTTCTAATTAACATTGCACATGTTTCATTTGATGAGGGTGGATTTCAAGTTTTATGAATTCTGATGCTTCTATCGACTCACTATTAATTAAGTTTTATGTTCCCAAAACGAGATTCTAAAAGCAACATGGTTTTGCTTCTCTGAAATGGCAGGGTGACCGTGGCTTCTTAATTGAAAGAAAAAACTTAGATCATTGATCGTGAACAATCACCAAATAACACATAAATATATACTTAAATAAAGCTTACACATTAATTTCTTGAAGGAAATGAAACCCAATATTGTCCAATGTTTAGGCCATTAACCCAACCTATACCTTTCCCCATCGAACCAATGTATCTTTACAACATCTTTGCTTATCAATTTCCTTTGATGTATCTTTACATTCAGCAATATATTTATATTAAGTCTAATTTAAGTCCAACATTTTCTTTTCCTACTTTCCAGCACATAGTTCATATATAGTTTTTTTTATTGCAAATCCTGCACTTTCAATACCGCATTTCTTTCCACTAGTTATAGAACAATCCTGAAGTTGTTTTCAAGGCAAAAAGAACCTTTGAAGGTGGTCATTTCAATCCTTTATATAATCGTCTGATCCCTACAAACTCGAACGGGAATATTGTCCATTTTGGAACGACAGTAGCTCCTAGCACGCCCGTAACCCACACCTCCTTGAAAATAAGCTCATAATTTACTATGTTCGTTAAGAGAGAATTTATAAAGGATAGTACTATAATTTAAAACTTGTATAATTTAGGATAATATTTAATTTAAAACTTCTATAATAGTCCACTTGTCTTCCCTTATTTCTTCCATTGTATTATCTCTATCGAACAAAGGAAGTTCGTTCTTTCCTTCATATTTTTTCTCCGCACCTCTTTCTTCCTTCCTACGTACCAAACACAACTTAAAAAGAAGAAGATTCTAAAAGCGACATTGCTTTGCTTTTTTGACCGTCATTTCTTGGAAGAAAAAACTTAACCATTGTGTAACTAAAATTAATATGTTAATTACATACCAGAGGTAACAATTATTATATGGTCTCAATATTATTGGTCTCGACCAATCACCATTTATTACATAAACAAATGACTAAATAAAGCTTACACATTTATAACACATTAATCATCCTAAAAGGATTATGAAATGAGACCCGATATCGACCAATGCTTAGGCCATTAACCCAATCTTTACTTTTTCCCATTGAACCAAGGTTCAATACAACTAGTGCGTGTGTTAAAGTAGGAATCAACAATGATAAGTACGTGTTCAGAATTAAAGAAGACATGTCAATTTGTTATTGAACCACATCATTAATAAAGAACTAGTAGATCCTCACTAACGAGAACCTAAATATTGTCCTCGTTGTACATATTTCAATTACTATATTTCGTTTAGGAGCACTGAATTCACGTCTTAAAATTGAAATCAGAAAAACTTGAATTTTCTGAGATTCCAATTTGGTGCTCCAAACATAACTTTAATGTCACCGAGACATATATACTCCCAATTAATCAAAGTCTTCTTTTATTGGTTATATATCTATACACATATATTCATTTTGTAACAAATAAATTTTAAATTTTGTATGCATAAGGGTGCACATGAAATAAGTGAGTAGTTTTACCATAAGTCCATTCACTCTCAATGAAGGTCCAATCCTAAGGGTAACATTTAACACTTAATTATCGAAAAAAAAAAAAACATTTAATGAACTTTATCATATCACGTCTATTTTATTTTCATTTTTTTTGGTACTTATTATATCACGTATATTAATTGTTAATAAAATTCCTATAAATGATATGAGAAGAAAAACTGAGAGAAAAATAGTTGAGTTGTCAAGTGTCAAACAACTTTTTTTTTTTTTTTTTTCTTTTTTTTTTAGTTAAAGGGTAATTAAGCTTGTATAGATGAAGATAAAATGTATATGGGTCCCAAAGGACAACACAAAGGCAAGGGGCACCAAATAGTACACCAAACAGCACAAAAAATGAGAAACGAAAACTAACAAAGAGAACAATAGATGCATTGGTAGCCATCACACATAGCAGACCAAAAAGAGTAAAAACTGAATATAATGATTAGTGTTGGTCCTATCTTTGAATAAGGGTTTGACCTTTTAAATGTCATAAAGCTGTCACAGGTGTATTCTAGTGAGTTTCAAGGGATTCAAATGTGCTTAGAGCATTATAGAGCTTTACAGAGGTAGCATTGTCATTTTACATCCATGAGATAACTTTTCAGATAGCTTAAGGAAGCTACATGGTATTGATAGTTCATTACTTAAGACAATTAGGGTTTCAATCTCAGGTTCAACATGTGATACTTGGCTATAGAGTCACTCAGGGGCAATTAAGTCTTTTCACACTTGTATTATATCATTATACACTTGTTTAAGATGGTGCATTGTATTGAATTGCTCAAAACCATAGTTTGATCAAGTGTTCCTAGTGGCAGCTGCAAAAAATTGTGTATAAGTGACAAGTGTCTTTCCAGGGGTACTTTGGTCAATGCATGTGATGTGATGTGCAATTGTGTGACACGAGTCTTATGATCCTAGTGTGAGAAACTAAGGGTTGCAATATAATTCTTAGTACGTAGCCAAGGATGAAATATACAACACTATACAAGCTGTAAAGTTGATTACACTAAAGGACAAATTTTGAGAGCTGGTAAGGGTAATGTGGTAATTTCCTCGGAATATTCTCTAGCCAATGATTGGTTGATGGTGCCCTGCGGATTTCCTCTTTAGGGTAGGAGTACAATACAATGTACCCTATATATATGTTGTTATAACCTTGAGCCTTCTAAGGCCCTAATTAAGCACCCTTGTGAGCACCCAACTGAGCACCCCCAAAGCTGCATTGTGACACACACTGAAGACATTAAGAACAATGGACTTTCACCGACTTTTTGAGTCTGAATCATTCTAGAAATCCATATAGTGTGAGTGTATATTTGAAGAAGAAGGACCAAGGTGGTTGCTACTATTTTGCTAGTGTTAAAGGCTGGTTCAGTGACTCAATCTAGGTCTAAGGTCTTTCCAAGGGTTTTCATAGGTTGAGGAAAGTTTGTTTTACCATTTTGACAACTGCAGAATCATTATTCATACTTATATTCTTGTTATATGTGATACCGTTCGACTCTGAGACATGGGTTGATCAGGCCCAAGCCCAAACCTGAGGAAATATCAAACAATCAAAGTATTTAAACGAACACATGATACAAAATGAAATAAGAATAAAAAATAAAGCTGAAAGAATACTAATTAATTAATCCTCATTAATTAATCTAATAATAAACCTCTAATAACAAAATCCTCTTATACCAGTAATTAATTAAAATTACAACTTAGAAATCCATCATGTGGACCCTTAATCCAAAATCCAACTAAAATAAAATAATATCTGACTAAAACTGTGACGACCTTGGTTTTTAGGCCAACGTGTCCTGTGACGAACCGTAAGGATGATCCGATAACGAATCCGAATGCGGAAGCGAAAAAAGAAAACAAGACTCTAAGAAGTCAAAGTGACCTTCCATGAGGTCGTGGAACTCAACAAGAACTGATGTGGAAGCAAAAGATCGAAAATATGACAAATAAGCCCCCAGGGGCAAAATAGTTAATTCTGAAAACTATAGATTCGGGTGCCACCGAACACACTGCTGGAAGGACAATGAAAAACTAATCAAGATAGACTCAAGAATCGCATGATTCGGAGTCCGGACGAAGGAGAAACGGCATGACGAAGAAAAACGAGCACTTAAGGCAAAAAGGGTAAACTGGTAATTATTTAGGAAAAAATGGGTAAAACCGAGCACACTGTTGGAAAGACAGCGAAAAATTAGTCAAGTTCAAAAAAAAAATCACTTGAATCGGAGTCCGGACGAAGGAGAAACGCCCAAAAGAAGAATTGACGTCGCGGCGGCCCGGCGAGGGGCCATGGCGCACACGGCGCCCATGCGCGAACCCACCGGCGCCCAAAGACATGGCTGGTAGCAGCCCTTGGCTGCTGCTACATTTTTTCTGATCTGCCCAGAACTGAGGCTTGAAATGGAGGTCAAGACGAGTTTTTCTGGAAAAACACGAAGAAGAAACCCCCCCTAAAATCGAGTTTTCTACCCGACATAGCAGAGGGAATCGAAAAAAACTCATTATGAAATTCCCAAAATGCCCCTAGATCAGAACTGAACAAGAGGGTCATAAAGCTGCTAAATGAAAACTGGAAGCTGAAACTTCACGGGGGATTTCCGGTACCAAGATGACATTTTCTGGAAAAACACGAAGAAAACCCCCCCCCCCCCCTAAAATCATATTTTCTATTTAACCATGTCAAAAGAAGAAAACAAAACTGATGTGAAAGGTCCATAATGCCTCTAGATCAGAATATGCAAAAAAAAATGCGAAATGAATTCACAAGAGGCTCAAAACACAAACGATGAGGTTTTGCCTGGAAACGACTATGCACGCAAACGTAACTTACCTATTTAGACGCGCTACAATGGTCCATGGCTTAAAAATATAGCCGATGCAAAATCCGACCCCCCAACGGGCAAAAAGGCAAAAATGGAACTTGGAATGAAAACTCGAAATCCCAAAATACAAAACGGGATCAAATGACCGTTTGGCCCTTGGCCACACTTCAAACATGATTAATAAGACCCTATGAAAGAATGAAAATGGAATTCCCACACCTGATGCAACCATGGTGAAACAATGACTTGCGATTTTTCAAGATTTTCACAATATTTCATGAAGTTAAAAAGTTGTATAGAATACAATATACATGTCATTGGCCTCCGGCCTCATCTCATACATGTCAAATACATTGAAAGGAGTGCACTTATGTATACATTACATACATGGAATCAAATATACATATTTTGACATATAAGTCTACAAAATGACATTTCATGCTAACATTTGCATGAAATGGAAACTTGAAAGCTACATGACATCCAAGGAATGCTAGGCTTCACGAACCAAGTCTTCGTACCTGAAATATACCCCAGTATCGTAGGGGTGAGTAACATAAAGCTACTCGTAGGAGATGAGCATGCATCGACCTAGCATTTTATAAATTTATCACCTTAAGGTGAAACATGTTAAAGGGGCTCATGCCACCTAACGTCTATGTCCACGTGAGACTCGGGGAGCATCCTAAGCTACCTTAGAGTCTAAGCAACAAGAATCATGATATACATACGTGTATGAAACGAATCATGGTTGGGATAATCCAAAAAAAACACGACAAGAAGAATGCTTGAGCATAGATTAACATGAATTACATTTTCAATACAATTGAACTAGGTTTAGAGTAATCCATACAACATAACAAAAGCATATTTGAATACAAGTTGACAAGAATCATATTATCCATGCAATTCAACAACAAAAGAGCATATTATATAATGCAACAAGGTTTAAGTTCTCAAAGCTATCAACTTAGAATCTAAAGCACAAAATAACAGTAGTGGTTCATGCCACCTAACGTCTATGTTATAAATGAATCAATAAGATCAATCCTAAGCTTTATTAGAACATTAAAACACGATTTTCAATATCGATGCAATTTAGCCAACATTGGAACTTCCAATACAACACATAAAGCATAATTTCGCAAAGTTAACATCCTGTAACTTAAAATGGAACGACAAATAAGAAACAACAAGTTACAACATCATCTAGTTATCAACTTGAAAATGAAATGCGAAATCAAACAAAGTGGATACTCGGACATCACGCCGGATCAGACCGACAACATAGTTACTTTAGGGTTACTAGCCCATGGGTAACCTCCCTATGTGCGCACTAGACCATATAAAGGGACTGTCCCCCGTACTAGAACCACGTTCTAGCCATAGTCAAACAACGACATCCCCAAGTTTCCAAAATCAACAAGTTGTGCAACAATGCATATATCAACAGGAATATGCAAGATAATCAACTATTTACCAAGCACAACCAAATTTGGAAACCTATACAGTACATGCTCTAAGTCCACAACTAATATGATGTGATGAATGTCGAATCTTCAGTGTGCGATTCGTTACACGCTATGCATGAATGATGTTAAATATAAAATGTGCAAATTATTACACAAGGCAACAGTATATTCAATAAGGAAAACATATTCTCGTGAGTATAAACATAGCAACTATGTTATCCAATGCTCAAAACATAACCAAATGAATATACAACAAGTCCATGTTCAGGATTTTGATATAGAAATGACTTTCAAACACAATTAAATCCATGGCTCAATTCGATAAAATTTAATTAAATAAAAATAATTAAATTCCCTAGATTCTAATTCAATTCCAAATAACCTCAAATTAATGCATATTAAAGAACATGGCATGGTCATCACCTATATCCATTCTAAAACTCAATTAGGTTATTGGAACAACAAAGTAGAACTCTAATTAAATCATGCTAATTTAATTACCAAGGTTCTAAAGCAACTTCAAATGGTCCACAATTAATAAATACTAGTAAACAAGTCATGGCCAATACAAACATCAAGTTAAAACCTTAAGCTAATGCTCTCAAATTAAAATCTCTAGATTTTCAAACTTAACCAAATGCTCTCAAATTAACCTATGTTGGAAAGCATGCCAAAAACTAATGTAATATCACATTACAAGTTTATTTCATTTAATTTAAGACCATGTGAATTAAACTTTCACTAAAGTTAAATATAAATTAAAAGTTGCAATTCTCATATAATTAATCCCAATTTAATATATGTGAACAACTATACCTAAGCTTAATTTTCTAGCATGCCACAATTCAATTCCAAGTTGTATATCACCATGAGGATTAAATCTTAAACAAGGAAATTAATTAAATGAAAGGTTTCAAAACCTCACCGAATATTCTAAATCAAATATATGTGAAGCTATATGGCATGTAGATCAAGAATATCAAGTCGAAATTCAAATGGAGTGAATAGTGCACTCGGGGCAAATTAATTAATCAAATTAATTAATAATTACTAATTTTCAAGACACCTCCAATTACTTTCAAATTCAACTATGTTGAAGAGCATGCTAAGGCCTAATATAATATGCTAACACATATTAATTTCAAACTAGTTAAGGCCATGTGAATTAATCTTTCACCAAAGATAAATATTAAATAAAATCTTTAATACTTATTCAAATGTTCCAATTTTAATGCACGACAATGAGCATATTAAGGAGCAATATAAAATCATACTACATGTTTAAACCAAGTAATGAGCAACAGGGAAAATTAGATCCCGTACAAGAAAAATAAATAATGAAATCTTTAGATTTTTTATTTAATCATGCAAACAAGTAGTATAAGCATCACAAGCATGCTATATAACAAGAATTTAAACCTAGAACATCTCCTACCTCAAATTGAGATGAAAATCTCAAATGCCATCAAAATGGAACAGCTCCGAATCCGATGAAACTACTAGGTTTTGTCGGGGACAACGCCGTGAACATAACCCCTATGAAATCATAACTTGACCTGAAAACTAAACTCAAGAAATGGTCATAACTGAATTCTAATAAGGGGGAAAGGTAGAGCATGGCGGGGGAACAACAAACGTTATGGCCGAAGACTTTCCATCAAGGAAAAGTGAACCAAAAGAGGAGAAAGAAGATGGCAGCACCCCTTGGGTTGCCATGGGAGCTCCAGGTCGTGCATGAAGAGGGGAGAAGATGAAAAATGAAATATCTCACCCTCCTTTTATAGAAATCTCAAAAAGTGCCCCGAACGGGCCCCGTAGGGTCCGAAAAAGTAAAATTTGAACAAACGCACTCAAATGGCAAAACTTTGTGAACAAAAAAGATTAAAAATTATAAAATATGAACAACAAAAGAAACGGCGTCAAAAACTGAGTGCCGAGCAGAAAGTTATACCCAAAACAAGTTTGGCGAAAACCGGGGCCAGAAACCCTGAAACTGGAAAACATCGACTAGGAGGAAATTCCAAGAGTACACAACTCGACGAAATGTGAAAATGAATCCCGTAAGAGGATCCAGACTCAAAATAAGACATTTTGCAATAACTTTTATTAATTGCACAATGGGCACTCCAAAAAGTGAAAACTGCATTTATAGCCCCGAATGAAAATATCTTCCTAAAATATTTTCTTTAAAACCCCTGAAATAAAATATCTTCAAAAGATATTTACGAAAAACACCCTAAGAAAAGAAAATAATTTCAAAGAACTTTGCATCCATGCCCCTATGGACACTTGGAGCAACCAGAGTACTTTCTTGCAAAAGTAAAGATACGTATTTCGAGGAAATCACTCAAGATGAAGGCACGTGAAGTCAAAAACCAACTCCGAGCATGAGAAGTGAGGTTGTGCCAAAAACTGACAAACAGAGATAAGACGAAATAGGGAAAAGGACGAAATAACGCATAGTATCGAAAAACGAAAAATATGAAAATGACTCGGTCCTCAAAGGAAGTTGTCAATTCACATGAAAGAGTCTCAGAAACCAATTCGGAGCACTCGAGATGACACTAAGTGACACGAAACAAAGCTCAGAAAGGAAAATTAAACGAAAAAAATTCATTCGTAAAATTTCAGGAAAAAGGAAAGGAAAGCAAATGACCGGGTCGTTACAAAAACAATACTAAGGAAATCCTACGTTAAGACGGAGGAGTGAATAAATCATCTCTGCTCAGCACGAACAATCCCTAAGCCTGAAACTAATGAACATTTAAAAAATAATGGTGGGTCAGACCCATAAACAAGTTTTAATCTACAACATTCCAAACAGAGACTTAGAACTTATATACATCTTAGTCAATCCAACAATAACTATTAGTCCGTATATATATATATATATATATATATATATATATATATATATATATATCAATACACACTAAAGGAACCTCACTAGACTATAGGGTTGTCTCAACCTAAATAGTAGGTAACATGCAAAACGCACATATAGTGGGCATGAGTACTTATGTGATGACTTTGGATTTTACAAACCCAGTGTATCCTGTGATGACTCGAAACGGATCCAAAATATGGAAGCTAAAAGAAAACATGGTTTCTAGAGATGTACATCATCCCTAAGATACAAAGGTGGCTTCATAAGGAGTCCCGAGGCTCAATAGAAGCAAGAAGGAAACAAGGATTCCAAAACCTTACAAGAAGTGGACCAAGGGTAAAATGGTCATTTCATACTGAAACGGGCGCCACCATGCACACCATTGGAAAGAAAGTGAAAAACGAACAAAGTTAGACTCAAGAATCGCCTGATTCTGAGTCTAAACGGAAAATATATGAAATTAAAACAAAGCGACTTTCTCTGTTTAAGAGATAGTACGACGTTATCTCACTAAAACTGAAATTACTCTCACCACAGTTGGAGTCATGGTGTGTGGTTAATACCATTGGAAAGCTAACTTCAAGCTCTTAAATTCAAACTCAAGAATGATCCAATTTGGATTTAAAACGAATGAGATATGATCTCCTAAAGTTGGAACAACAAAGCTATCTAAGGAAAAGATGAAGAAAATGATCCCAGGGAGGGTCAGTCGATCGACAGCAAGGGGTCAACCGGTCAAAACTCAAACATTAGCAGACCAAACCCTACTGATCAGCCAGCCGAAATAAGGTTTTTCACAAAAAGCCTACTGGAATAGACCCTCGAGGCTTATCAGCCAGCCGATGGCACCTCATCAGCCGACCGACATATCTGCTGTAGAAGAAAAAGCTGTTGCAAAGTGTGTGCAAGGTGCTTGGACCAATCCTAGGGTTCTACATGCATTCTACATGATCCGACCAAGTTTCAAAACACTCCCTAGCCTCATACAAGAATCCAAAACATGCCCAAATAAAGAAGAACTTAAAATGACACCCCCATTGATAAACACCGAATATTGCATATTCAAGCGCCCTTTCTTGCATTAGTTAAGTTTGTTAATGGAGTAGAATGTACAGTTTTAATTTATTTTTGCACTTTTGTCTTGTTTCAGGTCGGTCTCCCTGAATTTGATCAAAGAAGCGGTTTTAGCATCAATTATGTTGAAATACGTGCGCTGTGCCAGGGAGTCATCTTTTGGACCTGACTTCTCCTGTTGCCATTTTATGAAGTCATGATTGAGTGTTCGTCGTGGGAGTGCATCCACGGTCCGGCTTGAAGAAGGCTTGTAAGAAGCCTTGATAATGTTGCAAGGGCAAGCTCCCGCGGCCGCCGGCCAAATGCCTCACCTCTCTGTCTAGTTTCGTGGTGCCTTGCAGAAGCCCCTGCAGTAGCTCCCGCGCACCACCGCGGGCGCCCACCATCGCCCAAACATGCCAGTACCATCCTCGCGAGCCGTAGCTTCCGCAATCGCCTGCCGACGCCTCGCGGGTGCCCGCCGGCCCTCTGCAGGCAGTTCACCTGCCCCTTTTTTTCAGCATTTTTGTTCCATTATCTTCCTTTTATGTGGTTGAGATTGAGCTAGAGGGGGGAGCTCGGGATTTTAGAGTATGGGGAGTAGGTTTTGGAAGGATAAGAAGGGGGTATGATCATACATATCTCATATCTCAAATTTGAAGAGCTAGAGTTGAGGTGGAGAACTTTTTGGGTGTTCTTGGAGCTCAAGGTGCAACAATGGAGAATTCTTCTTCTTCCTTCTTTCCACTCCTTCCATTAATGGGTAACTAAACCTCAATCTAGGGAGGTGATGATGCCTTCCCTTGTAATCATGATATAGATTAGGCTCTATTTTGGGGATAAATATGTATAATTTTGGTCTTTTTTTAATCTAGAGCATATTACTTTTTGTAATGAATGTCAATGTTTATAAATGATTGATGTAAGTCAATTATCTTGTCTTTGATGATTCTTATATTAATCTTAATGCTTACATTTTCATGGTGACAATGGAAATAAGATTATGAATGGTTTTCATGGCATGTTGATAGAGAAACTTGATAGTCCATTGCTTAGGTATTCCCTTTGATGGTTTATACTTGATTCCTAGCTTTATGTGCTTTTTCATTCAATTAATGGCTTGATGGTCTTTTGCTTAAGGTAGTAGGTTTGATGCTACACCCTAGTTTAGGTAGTTCAAATGTATAAATTTTTGATGGATCATTCTTGTTTTGATTTAATGAACTTCTTGATGATTATAGCGTAACCATGTGTTGCTATATAATTCTTGACCATTATATATATGTTATCTATCCCTAATTTAGTCTTGATCTAGCATGTGTTTAGGGTTTAGTGCGGATTCACTTCCCTAGTTCTTTTTAATTGTCTTCGCCTATTTATTTCATAGCATTACCATTTTATGTATTTCTCAATTCATAGTTTTAGTGACAAACCAACAAATCCTCTATGAACACCTCGTATCATTCTAAAAAGACTCTAGACACTTAGGTTGCCATAGATTAGCGTAGTCCCAGTGGTTTGACTTACCCGACCAATAGCCCTATTTTACAGTGATTTGTGCTGTTGCAAAATGGGTTGATTTATAATTGTAATCGATCCATCGATCAATTTTTTGCGCCGTTGCCGGGGACTGTAAATGGTTTAGCAATCGAAGTTCTAGGGTTAACTTTGGTTTGATTGTTAATATTGTGATTTGTGAATATTTCTTGTGCGGTTTTGACCATCTTTGTGTTTTAAAGTGTTTGTGAGATTCTAGGGACTTATGGCTCGCCGGAAGCACACTAGCTTCTAGTTTCGAATTTGTAATATATCGTGCATGTGTTAAATTTAGTGATAGTTAAATTGTGAGCCCTTGTCGAGGCTATTTTATTGTATATTTTTAATTATAAGCATCAGTCCTTGTCGTGGCCAATTTTATTTCTGTCTTGATAATTGAGGAGAAAGGGAACATTGTATGTGGAGTTGTGGAAGATGAATTGTTGTGATGATTGTGTTGCGAATTGTTGATGTTTGGCCGTAGATCACTTTCCCTACCCACAATTGACTCACCAATTGATATAAATTCACTTGAAAGAACTCTTAGACGAAACCTTAGAGAATCCTCTCATATAAGAGAACTTGAAACTGAATTTAACACAATGGCGAATAATGAAGAAAATTTGGGGAATCAAGGGGTTAATAATGAGAGGGCAATGACTCTCAGAGACCATTTCATCCCTACCACCTATGCTTCACCCTCATGCATAGTGATGCCAAACATCGATGCGGCTCAATATGAGATCAAATCAAGTACCATTCAAATGCTTCCATCTTTCTATGACTTTGATAATGAAGATCCATACAAACATCTTGATGAGTTCTTTGAGATTTGTCCAACCATCAGGTTGCGTGGTTTCCCTGAAAATGCACTCCATTTGCATCTTTTCCCATTTTCCTTAAAAGATAGGGCAAAGTATTGGTTGAACTCACTTGCTGCAAATTCCATCACTTCTTGGGCTCAATTACAGTAAGAATTCCCTAAGAAGTATTATCCGGTGAGTAAAACTGACCAAATGAGGCGTTTCATTCTTAGCTTTTCTCAAACGGATGGAGACCAACTCCACGAGACTTGGGAAAGGTTACAGGATCTTTTTAAAAATTGTCCACATCATTTGATTCCAAAATGGCAATTAATGCAAGCTTTCTATGCTGGCTTGACCGAACCCCATAGATTCATGGTTGACTCTTCTTGTGGTGGGATGTTCATGTCCAAGAATGCGGATGAGGCTTGGACCCTACCAGAAAATTTAAGCGAAAATTCACTTCAACATAATTCTCGTAGGGCTCCGACCTCAACCAATGCAAAGAACACCAACCCTTATCAACCAAAATCAATAAGAGAAGAATCATCTCAAGTGGATGCCATAGCTTATAAATTCTATCAATTGATGGCACCACATCTCTCTCCTTTATTATCTCAAAATTCGGCAAGTTCAGTATGCTCATCATGTACTAGTTCATTCCATCTCACGGAAGATTGCCCCATACTGGAGTAATTTTCCAATCCAAATCAAGAGCAAGCTAATGCCATGTTCTCAAGATCCGGGAATAATCTATATTCTAATACCTACAATCCGGGTTGGAGAGATCATCCAAATTTTTCGTGGAGGCAACAAGCTCCACAAAATTCCCAATTCCAACATCAAGGGCATCAAAATCAACCCTCTTCTTAATATCAAGGTAGACCATTTCAAGCCTCTTCAAGCTACTGACCTCCATACAATCCAAATGTCTCTAATGAACCTCCGGTGTACCCAACTGATGAAATTGTGGCTGTAAACAAGCAAATGATGGAGTCATTAAACAAGCAAATTATGGATTCCAACAAGCAACTCTTGACATCTTTGCAGCCTACTCTTCAAATGGTTCACTCTCATACTCAATCCATAGCTAAGCTCGAAAATCAAGTGGGCCAAATAGCTAACTCTATGAACCAATTGCTTCAAAAGGACAAAGGTAAACTTCCCGCTCAACCGTTTGGAAATCCTAGAGGGATGCATGCGATTGATGAAACCCCTCCATCGAGTGGGATGAGTCATGAGCATGTTCAAGCAATCACCACCCTTAGGAGTGGTAGAGTGGTTGACAACAAGGTTGATGGAGACAAAAATGAAAAAAAACCTCCTTTGCAAAATCCAAATTCAATCTCTTTCAATCAAATGCCAAGCTCTTCTCGTCCAAATACCATTCACGGAAATCCCACACATGTTAACCCAAATGTGGAAACTACTTATGAGCCGAAAGCTCCGTTTCCTCAACATCTTCAAGAGTTAACACATTGGGAACAAGAATTGTAAAATTCAAGACATGTGAGAATTTTTTAAGCAAGTGAAGATCAACTTGCCCCTCTTGGATGTTATCAAGCAAATCCCTCCCTATGCAAAATTTCTCAAAGACTTGTGCACTCAAAAGCGCACTTCTAAAAATCATTTGCCAAAGAAAGTGAGGTTAACTGAAAATGTTAGTGCTATCATTCAGCACAGCACTCCTCCAAAGTATAAGGATCCGGGTGCCCCCACAATCTCTTGTGTCATTGGTGACAACAAAATTGAGAGGGCCCTCCTTGACTTAAGAGCCAGTGTGAATTTAATTCCATACTCAGTTTACTTATAGCTTGGCTTGGGAGATCTAAAGCCGACTTCCGTGGTTTTGCAACTTGCTGATAGATCGGTCAAGCATCCACGAGGCATTCTTGAGGATGTTATCATCAAAGTGGACAAATTCTACTTCTTGGTAGACTTTGTGGTTCTTGACATGGAACCGGTCCATGATCCAAAAAAGCACATTCCCGTGATCCTTGGTAGGCCATTCTTAGCTACGGCTAATGCATCAATTAATTGCTAAACCGGGGTGATGGACATTACTTTTGGAAACATGTAAGTCAAACTCCACATCTTTCATGCAACTCAACATCCTTCCAATGAGGATGATTGTTTCCTTGTTGATGTCATTGATGAAGTGGTCGAAGAATCTCTCCCCTTCATTCTAAGCAAAGACCCCCTTGAAACTTGCATGTCTCATTTCGACTTCTCAAACTTTGACGTTGATTAATCCATCCAAGAAGTTAATTCTCTGCTTGATGTTGATGCTATCACGGATATTCCCCCTTGGAAAATTCCAAAAGAGCCGCTTCCTCAGCTCTCCACTACTCCTCCGGTTCCATCTCTGAAATCTCCACCACAACTTGAGCTTAAGCCGCTCCCAGCCCATCTCAAGTATGTATTCCTTGGTTCAAATCAAACTCTCCCGGTTATCATTGCATCGAACCTTCTAAAGGACCAAGAAACCAACCTTTTAGCGGTGCTACAAGAGCATAAAGAAGCTATTGGTTAGGTAGTGGTTGACTTGAAAGGAATTGACTCCTCCATTTGTATGCACCGCATTTATATGGAGGAGGACGCAAAGCCTACTAGAGAGGTTCAGCGCCGGTTAAATCCTAACATGAAGGAAGTGGTAATGAAGGAAGTGATAAAATTGCTAGATGCGGGAATCATCTACCCCATCTCTGATAGCAAGTGGGTAAGCCCCACACAAGTTGTTCCCAAGAAATCCGGTCTCACCATTGTTGAAAATTCAACGGGTGAGCTCGTGCCACAACGAACCACCACCGGGTGGCGTGTGTGCATTGACTACCAAAAGCTCAATTCGTCAACTTGGAAAGATCATTTTCCACTCCCATTTATTGATCAAATCCTAGAAAGGCTAGCCGGCCAAAGCTACTATTGTTTTCTTGACGGTTATTCTGGCTATAACCAAGTGGTAATCGCCCCCCAAGATCAAGAGAAAACAACATTCACATGTCCCTTTGGAACCTTTGCCTATAGACGCATGCCTTTTGGGCTATGCAATGCTCCGGCCACGGTCCAAAGATACATAATGTCCATATTTTCCGATACGGTTGAAAAATTCTTGGAAGTTTTCATGGACGATTTTTCCGTCTTTGGCTCCTCCTTTGATTCTTGTCTCAAAAATTTATCTCTTGTGCTCCAAAGATGCAAGGAGATAAATCTAATTCTAAGCTGGGAGAAAAGCCATTTCATGGTCCAAGAAGGCATTGTTCTAGGATATGTCATCTCTAAACGGGGAACCGAGGTAGACAAGGCAAAAGTTGAATTAATCTCTAATCTTCCTCCTCCGAATTCTATCCGTCAAATCCACTCTTTTCTTGGCCATGCCAGATTCTATCGTCGCTTCATCAAAGACTTTAGCAAAATCTCACGGCCCTTGTGTAATCTCTTGGTCAATGATGTTCCATTCAATTTTGATGAAGCTTGCATGCAAGCTTTCATTAAACTTCGCACTCTCCTCTCATCTGCCCCAATAATGAAATCGCCTAATTGGTCTCTCCTTTTTGAGATCATGTGTGATGCATCCGACTATGCACTAGGCACGGTTTTGGGCCAACGTGCGGACAAGCTCCCATACGTCATTTATTACGCTAGTCGAACTCTTTCTAATGCTCAATTAAATTACACTACTACTGAAAAAGAGTTGCTAGCTGTAGTTTATGCCTTGGATAAATTCCGTTCCTATCTTCTTGGTTCCAAGGTCATAGTCTTCTTGGATCATGTCGCTTTGCGGCATTTATTAGCTAAAAAAGAGACCAAACCTCGCCTAATTCGATGGATACTCTTACTTCAAGAGTTTGACATCGAAATCCGGGATAGAAAAGGGACTGACAATGTTGTCGCTAATCATCTCTCTCGCTTACTCATTGAAAAATCCTTGGAATTAGCTACCGTCCGTGATTCCTTTCCGGATGAGCAACTTTTCCAGATTTCCCATTCAAGTCTCCCTTGGTTTGCAGATATTGTCAACTACCTTGCGGTAGGCAAAATTCCCTCCAATTGGTCCAAACAGGAAAGAGACCGTTTCTTCTCCCAAGTTAAGCATTTCTTTTAGGAAGATCAGGAACTGTTCAAGTATTGCCCGGACCAAATCATCCGGCGATGCATTCCTGAAACTAAGACCACTAGCATTCTAAATTTCTGTCATACTCTTGCTTGTGGCGGCCATTTTAGTGCCAAAAAGATAGCCGACAAAGTCCTTCAAAGTGGATTTTATTGGCCATCCTTGTTTCGGGATGCTTACAACTTTTGCAAATCTTGTAAGCGCTGCCAAAAGCTCAGATCCATGTCTAGGAGAGACATGATGCCCTTCACTCCAATCCTAATTATTGAAATTTTTGATGTGTGGGGGATCGACTTCATGGGACCATTTTCATCTTCTTATGGCTATGAGTATATCCTTGTAGCGGTGGAGTATGTTTCCAAATGGGTTGAAGCCGAGCTACCAGAACTGATGATCATAGAGTCGTGATTCAATTCATTCAATCAAACATTTTCAGTCGTTTTGGTATGCCCCGAGCAATCATCAGTGACGGCGGATCTCATTTCTGAAACCGTTATCTTAAATCCGTCCTCTCCAAGTACTTCGTCCTCCACAAGGTTGCCACACCTTACCATCCTCAAACGAATGGTCAAGTGGAAGTATCTAATCGGGAGATTAAGCATATCTTGGAAAAAACGGTTCAACCAGACTGCAAAGATTGGTCATTAAGACTAAACGATGCGCTTTGGGCTTACCGAACGGTTTACAAGACACCCATTGGCATGTCGCCATATCGACTTGTCTTTGGAAAAGCTTGTCATCTCCCAGTTGAACTAGAGCACCGTGCTTATTGGGCCATAAAAAGGCTCAACTTTGATCTCAAACAAGCCGGCTCTACTCGTAAATTGCAACTCAATGAACTTGAGGAACTTCGAAATGATGCGTATGAAAGCGTCAAAATCTATAAGGCAAAAACTAAAGCTTTTCATGACAAGCACGTTGTCAAAAAGTCTTTTGCCCCAGGACAAAAGGTTTGGCTTTTCAATTCTAGATTGAGACTCTTTCCCAGTAAACTCTGTTCAAGGTGGGATGGTCCATATGTCATCACCGCCGTCTTCCCTCATGGTGTAGTCGAACTCCAAGATCCTACCAATGGATCTTTCTTCAAGGTTAACGGCCAACGCCTTAAGCCTTATGTTGATGGCATAATCCCTATCCGGAAAGTTGAGAAAGTCCTATTGACGGACCCAATTTATGAGGACTAGTGCGCCATGCTAAGCTTGGTTTATTTAGCTATCGACATTAAATTTAGCATTCATGAGAAGCAATTCTTCCGAATTCTTAGCTTCTGTCTTCTACACGTTCAGTGCTAAGACTTTCCAGGGAAGTTGCGAAGTCGACCAAGAATGTGCATGTTTTCTAAATTGGTACGTTGGGCATTCCGGCAACTCCATTTGGTTTTATTCATTATATCCAAATCTTTGTTCAACTTCGGGGAATATTCGAAGTCGTTTGGACACATCTCCCGTTCTTTCCAAAGTTTGCATCGTAGGACTGTCGTGATGAATTAGTTCATTCCATTTCATTCTTCGCAGTCATCATGATCCTGTGCTCTCCAATCTATGCTGGAAGTTCATGTGCTTCCGTCCGTGGGTTGACCAAACCTGACCATGCTGCACAAGGCAGCATTTCATGAGCTCCCGCAGGCGCCCGCCGCGTCACCGCGGGTGCCTGCCAAACTAGTCAATACACTCAGGTTATCCGCGGGCTCCCGCGGAGCTCTCGCGAGGGCCCGCCACCCGTCACTGGCTGATTAAATAGGCTTCTAAGCCCATTTCCCCCCATTTTTATTTCATATAAACCCTCTTCTCTCTCTCAACCTGCGCCCAAAACCTTCCTTCACCCCTAAATCTCTCACTCTCACTTCATTATCATCGATCCTCCTCCATCCTAATCTCCATCCTACTTTCTTATCCTCTTAATCTTCTATCCCCAAGCCCCAACAAGAGAGTTTTTAATTCTTCAACTTGAGGTGTTTGACAAAAGTCCTGAACCAATTTTCTTCATTCCAATGGCTCCTAGGGTTATTTCCAAGCGTGCTAGGTCATCCGAGGACCCTTCTAATGCTCCTTCGCCCCCAAATTAGGCTGACTGGCCAATTGAAACCGAAGCTTGTTTCGACATTACACCTACTTTCGAGAGCCATGTGGAGACCGCATAGTCCGTCTGCGAATTGAGGGCACGTGGCCTAGCCTCCATTTTCAAACCGCGTGCTCATTCTTACTTCCCGCGTGTGGTCCGTCTGTTCTATGCCAACATGGTCCACTCATGTGAGGAACCAGACAAAATCAAAACCACCATTGAAGACTATGATTATGAATTCGACCTCGATGACCTTGCTATAGCTATGGATTGCCCCTTGATTTCGCCAGTGGATGAGGTGGGCCTCCCCCTTTATGTTGAAGGTCCCGATCAGCCTAACTTAGCGGACATTGTGGGAGAAATTTTTCATGGTCAATTCACCAGAAATAGAACCACAAGCACCAATAAATCTTTCTTACCTTGCCGGCTATGGTTTCTCGATTCGGTCCTGGCCAAGAACGTCCTACCAGTGCCAGGCCATTCCAAGCGAAAGGGGAAATTTTTTAAAACCCTCTACTATGCTGAAAAGGAGTGTTGGTTTTGTGTCCCACAACTTGTCTGGGACTAATTGCTAAAAATCTACAAGGAATTAATCTTGGTTCGGTCGCGTACCACCACAACCTGGGCATTCCCATTTCCATACCTTATTACAAGGTTGCTAAAAAAATGGGGTTCTGAGCTCCCTATAGTGAACAGAAAGAGAAAGATATTTTGAACTTCACCCTTGGGGTTTGGAAGTCCAGCACAGCTCAACTTCAGACGTCCCGTCAAGCTTGCATTGGTGACGAGTTGGATTGGGGTGCTCCGGCCCCCCCTGTGGCTCCTGCTCCTACTCCTCCTGATGCACCCACTTCTCCAGCTGCCACTTTTATCCTGCCGCCGGATGTCATGACTCGCGCCGAATATCTCGCCTTGGATGCTCGTCTCAACGCTTTTTCCTTGCGCTTTGATGCTATAGAGGGTGCCGTCCAGAAAACCCAGGAGAATCAAGAGATTTTGCAGGCTATGCTCTAGTCATTGATTGATCGAGCGTCAGGCGCACCTAATGCTTCCTCCTCCACGCCGATAGAGGATTGATTTCCTGTTTCTCGTTTTATTTCCCTTTTACAGTAGTACTACTTTTAGACTTCTTTTGGGCCGCGTTTGGCATTTCTTTTCCAAGTTCTTTTAAACTTTTAACTGCATCTCTTTTGTTATTTTGCATGGATTTTAGCTTTGAAATAAATTGCAGTTATCGTTAGTAATTTTTGGATTCATTTGATTCTTGCTCTGTATAGATGCTTTTGATAGGTGTTTGATTTCAAGTTTAGGAGTATGCTCTTAGAATTCACAAAGTGGCTTATTTTTGCACCGCCACTCTATTCCTCCTCAATTTGGTACTATTGTTCTTCGTATTCTCTAGTTTTCTTTCTAATTCTCTTATCCTTTGTCTTCTCACATTGAGGACAATGTGACATTCAAGTTTGGGGGTGCATGTGCTTTCATTCGTATGATTTTTGCTCATAAGTTAATAAAATCATGTTGTTGAAAGCAATGATAGTGTAACTATGGAACTTGTTGAAGGTTGAAGCATATACTTAATACTTTGTGTATAGAAGCCAAGATAATTTTTGGAAAATAAGGAAACTTTTGAAATAAGCATGTTGATTCATAGTTGGTTTGTATAAAGATTTCAATTAAATTTTCGTCGGATTTCATACTCTTTTATGCTTCACATTGCACATTTGCACACTGAAAACCTAATTGTGAGGCATGCAACCCAAATTGACCTTGATCAGGACTCAGTGATCTGAATTAATGACCCTAATGAATGGATACCCTTGGCATTTAAGTTAATTAAAAGAAAAAAAAAAAAAAAGAGAAAAAAAGAAAAGAGAAATCAATGACCAGTCAAAGTTCGTAGCCTTTCTAGCTCGAGTTATTAAGCCCTAGGAGTGTTTCTACACTTAACACCCTAAGACCATCTAGTTTGGGAGTTGTTGGCCTAACACTTGTTATATAGGTTGGTTAGAAAGCTTAAGGGATTTTGGCATTGCATGGTTATTCAAAAAAAAAAACAAAATTTGGTTCATCGAAGTTCGTAGCCTTTTCAGCTCAAGTTATTAAGCCCTAGGAGTGTTTCTACACTTAGCACCCTAAAACCATCTGGTTTGGGAGTTGTTGGCTTAACGCTTGATACATGGGTTGGTTAGAAAGCTTAAGGGATTTTGGCATTACACAACCAATAGTTTGCTTTCTTTTGTGTTGAACAATAGAATTCTCAATAAGCAACAAAAGTTGCATTGTAATAAAATTATGCCATGGGGACCTCATTTTGAAGGAGATTTAAAGATGTGAAAATGTGTTCTTGGGATTGGAAAAAGAGGGTAAAAGCCGCATATTGGGAATTCGGCTCACTATCACTGAAGTTAGAGTTTATGTTATTCAAGAGATGATAATTGAAGTTTTTATATAGAGCTTAATGATTGATGCATTTAAGATTGAACTCATTTTTTGCCATTTTGATTATTAAGGCTTCATATATGCAAGGTAGTCTGTTTAATGGAACTTCCTTCAATTTTTTGTCATTCCATGTTGCATTTGAGCTTCATAGATAAATTTCTTGCTTAATGATTAATGCATGTTGTCATTTTTGCTAGATTCTATATTTTGTTTTGCTAAGGGACTAGCAAAATGTAAGTTTGGGGGTCTGATAAGCGCCGAATATTGCATATTCAAGCGCCCTTTCTTGCATTAGTTAAGTCTGTTAATGGAGTAGAATGTACAGTTTTAATTTATTTTTGCACTTTTGTCTTGTTTCAGGTCGGTCTCCCTGAATTTGATCAAAGAAGCAGTTTTGGCATCAATTATGTTGAAATACGTGCGCTGTGCCGGGGAGTCATCTTTTGGACCTGACTTCTCCTGTTGCCGTTTTATGAAGTCATGACTGAGTGTTCGTCGTGGGAGTGCATTCACGGTCCGGCTTAAAGAAGGATTGCAAGAAGCCTTGATAATGATGCAAGGGCAAGCTCCCGCGGGCGCCCGCCGAATGCCTCACCTCTCTGTCTAGTTTCGCGGTGCCTTGCAGAAGCCCCCGTAGTAGCTCCCGCGCACCACCGGGGGCGCTCGCCAAACATGCCAGTAGCATCCTCGCAAGCAGCAGCTTCCGCGGGGGCCCACCGGCCCTCTGCAGGCAGTTCACCTGCCCATTTTTTTCAGCATTTTTGTTCCCTTATCTTCCTTTTATGTGGTTGAGATTGAGCCAGAGGGGGGAACTCTGGATTTTGAGTATGGGGAGTAGGTTTTGGAAGGATAAGAAGGGGGTATGATCATACATATCTCATATCTCACATTTGAAGAGCTAGGTGGAGGTGGAGAACTTTTTGGGTGTTCTTGGAGCTCAAGGTGCAACAATGGAGAAATCTTCGTCTTCCTTCTCTCCACTCCTTGCATTAATGGGTAACTAAACCTCCATCTAGGGAGGTGATGATGCCTTCCCTTATAATCATGATTTAGATTAGGCTCTATTTTGGTGATAAATATGTATAATTTTTGGTCTTTTCATAATCTAGAGTATATTACTTTTTGTACTGAATGTTAATGTTTATAAATGATTGATGTAAGTTAATTATCTTGTCTTTGATAATCCTTATATTAATCTTAATGCTTACATTTTCATGGTGACAATGGAAATAAGATTATGAATGGTTTTCATGGCATGTTGATAGAGAAACTTGATAGTCTATTGCTTAGGTATTCCCTTTGATGGTTTATACTTGATTCCTAGCTTCATGTGCTTTTTCATTTAATTAATGGCTTGATGGTCTTTTGCTTAAGATAGTAGGTTTGATGCTACACCCTAGTTTAGGTAGTTCAAATGTATGAACTTTTGATGGATCATTCTTGTTTTGATTTAATGAACTTCTTGATGATTATAGGGTAACCATGTGTTGCTATATAATTCTTGACCATTATATATATGTTAACTATCCCCAATTTAGTCTTGATCTAGCATGTGTTTAGGGTTTAGTGCGGATTCACTTCCCTAGTTCTTTTTAATTGTCTTCGCCTATTTATTTCATAGCATTACCATTTTATGCATTTCTCAATTCATAGTTTTAGTGACAAACCAATAAATCCTCTATGAACACCCCGTATCATTCTAAAAAGACTCTAGACACTTAGGTTGCCATAGATTAGCGCAGTCCCAGTGGTTTGACTTACCTGACCAATAGCCCTATTTTACAGTGATTTGTGCTATTGCAAAATGGGTTGATTTATAATTGTAATCGATCCGTCGATCACCCATGCATGATTTTTTCATAAAAATTCATAACATCGCCCAAAAATAGTTACAAAGTTGAAACTTAAGAGTTTTGTGAATTGTGGACATGCACGCAAACGTAAAAAGACATTTAAGACATGTCCTAATGGTCCGCGGTCTCAAAATATCCTAAATGCAAAATATGACCTCTCAATGGCGAAAAATGCCTTAAAATGGAACTATAATGCAAAACCTAGAAGCAAATGGTGTTTAGCCCTTGACCACACCTCATACATGATCATAGAGATCCTATGAAAGAAAAAGAATGTAATTCTCACACCCGATGCAAAAGTCATAAAGCAATGACTTAGCATTTTTCAATATTTTCATAATAAACCTTGAAAACGAAAGTGTTTAGAATACAAGATACATGTCATTAGCCTCCGGCCTCACCTCATACATGTCAAATACATTGAAAAGAGTGTTTACATATATGGAATCAATGATACAAGTTTTAAAACATAAGGCTATGAAAATGGCATTTTATGCTAACATTTGCATGAAATGGAAACTTAAAATCTCCAGTCATCCAAGGAATGATAAGCATCACGAACCAAATCTTCATACCTGAAACAAATCCCAGTAACTTCGGGGTGAGTAACATAAAGCTACTCATAGGAAATGAACATGCATCGACCTAGTATTTTACAATTTTATCACCTTAAGGTGAATCATGTTAAAGGGGCTCATGCCACCTAACGTCTATATCAAAGTGAGACTCAGGAAGCATCCTAGGCTACTCATGCAATTGAATGGAACAACGGCATACAAGTATACATGCTCAAGTATACTAAATCGTAATAAAACATAATACATGACATACAAACATACATGTTCAAGTACCCTAAATCATGTTAAACAAGATAAGCAATATCTAACATACATACACAAGTATTCGATATATATATAAAGTACTCATGAATAAAGTATACAAGCATAAGTATACTAAGCTAAACAAGTACGCATAAGACAAGTATACATGGCACAAGTATACTAAAATGAAATCCGAATACACAAAACAAGCATACAAAGCGTAAGTATACTAAATAGAGTTTAGACCCACCAACAAGGATACAAGTTCAAGTATACTAAATGAGATCTAAAACACGAAGTAAGTATACAGTTTCAAGTACACTAAAATGAAATCAAAATACACAAAACAAGCACCAATTCTCAAGCTACAAGTAATCCATGATTGATAACTTGAAATTGAATGCGAAACCAAAAAGTGGAAAGACTAGGACATGCGGTCTCTAGACCAAACAAATGTTTCCGGGTAATTAAGACCCATAAGGCACTACCTAGTGCGCACATGTATAAGTTATTTCGGGTAATTATGACCCACAAGGTACTACCTAGTGTGCACTTATGACTTAGAAGACTCTTGTCTCCGTACTAGAGCCAAACCCTAGCCATCACATGGAATATGTCCTTACCAACTTTCCAAAATCAATAAGTTCAAAACTTATACCAAAATTAATAAGTTAGACCAAACTTATATTAAATCCAATAATGCATAAAACCATCTTCTAGGCACAAATAAGGTTGAATCCACACAAACCATGTCCTAGAATTTAAGTCTAAATAGCATATGACATGTTAAGTCTCCAATATGCAATTTATACATAAAATAAGAATATTTTACAACAATTGAACCACATTACCATCCTAAACCACAAGTATTAAATAAGTTACAATTTAGTAACAAGTTTTCAAGTTAAGCAATTGTAATATTCTAACAAGCGATATACCTACATAAGATATATTCAAACAAGCTATTCAAGACAATGATATCACAAAATCATGCTAAGTCAAATCACCATCTTTAGAGACCACAAGTATTAATTCTATAACAAGTTAGTAGCATGCTCGCAACTTAATTAAACATATTACATTTCAAGAGGTTATCAACCTATCATGAAAAATCTCCAGATTTTCAATCAATTCTAAATAAGATCAAATTAATATATGTTAATGAATATGGCGTGATATATTACATTCAATACTAATTTAAGTGACAACAACACCTAAAATAAAATTAATTAAGCTAATTAATTAATTTTCTTTAGATTTCTAAACAACTCTAAGCGTCCTTAATTTAACATAGGTTAAAGAACATTCCATGGTCTACTTTAATATCACAATACAAGTTGATTACATGCTTGTTTCAACTATGTGAATTAAACTTTTATAAAAGATAAATATTAAATAAGTTTTGCAATTCTTATTCAAATGCTCCAAATTTAATATATGTTACTCAACATATCAAGGCCTAATTTACTAGCATGTTACAATTTAATTCTAAATTATATACAATCATTAGAATTAAATCCTATATATAGAAAATAATTAAATTAAATTATAGGATTAATACAAGGCATGCATACAAGTTGTATAAACTCATTTAAAAATCAATACAACTCAAATATAAACCTATAACATCCCCTGCCTCATTTTGAGATGAAAATCTCAAAAGTCACTAAAATGAAACCGCTCCGAATCCGACGAAATTTCGGGGTTTTGTCAGGGACAACAGGGTGAACAAGAATCTTAAGGAAGCCCCATCAAAATCACAACTTGACTTCAAACCCGTACTCAAAAAATGGCCAAAACAGGATTCTAATCGGTTGGAATCGAAGGCCTTGTGAAGGCGAACAATAAAGCCTAAGGCATTACAACTTTTTAATCAAGGGAATAAGGCCAAAAGAGGAGACAGAAGATGGCAGCCATGGGCGGAACTAGGGCCAGCCAAGAGAGAGGAAAGAGAGAAAAATCTAATTTTTCTTTCTAAGACCCCCTATTTATTGAAAAACTCAAAAAGTGCCCCAAAAGGGTTCCGTTGGGTCCGGAAAAGTGGAATTTGAGCAGACACGCTCTAATGACAAAACTCTATGAATGAAAAAGAACCGAAATAAGAAAATATGAATAACAGAAGAAACGGCGTCAAAAACTGAGTCCCGAGCAGAGAGATATGCCCCAAACAAGTTTGGCATAAACCGGGGCCGAAAACCCAAAAATTGTATGGTTCAACCGCAAGACAATTCTAAGAGTACACGACTCAACGAAATGTGAAAATGAATCCCGTATGAGGATCTAGGCTCAAAACGAGGCATTTTTGTAATAACTTCTGTTAATTGCATAATAGCCCCTCCAAAAAGTGTTAACTGCACTTATGACTCAGAATGAAAATATCTTCCAAAAATATTTTCTTAAAAACCCCTGAAATAAAATATCTTCAAAAGATATTTACAAAAAATACCCCAAGAAACAAAAATATTTCTGAAGAACTATACATCCATGCCCCTTATGGGCACTAGGAGCAACTAGAGTACTTTTGTACAAAAGTAAAGGTACATATTTTATGGAAACCACTTCGAATGAAGATACGTGAAGTCAAAAACCAACTCCAAACATAAAGAGTGAGGTTATGCCAACAAAGTGACAAACGGGGAAAAGACAAAATAGGGAAAAGGACGAAAAGTGAATAGTGTCGAAAAACAAAAAATGTGAAAATGACTCGGTCCTCAAAGAAAGTTGTCAATCCAAAGGAGAAAGTCTCAGAAACCATTTCCAAGCACTCGAGACGACACTAAGCGACGAAAGACTGAACTCAGAAAAGAAATTTCAACGAAAAAAATTCATCCATAAAATCCTGAGAAAAATGGAATGGAAGGAAATGACCAGGTCATTACAACCTAGACCTACCATGGTACACAAGTACACTATATCTAGCCACACATCCCTGACAATATATGCACCCTAACCATGATCCTGAGACTCAAGCTCATATCATGACATATAACTATATATATAATCCGTCCTATCCAAATATAAAATAAATATCCGATATGTTATCCAACTGATTTAGTTGACCTGACATGAAAATATGTAGGATTTAACATTTTAATTAATTCATTCCGTTATACATGAATAGGTAGGACTTAACGTTTTTAGTTAATCCGTCCCTAATATGCCACCATCCTATACTGGTGTATATAATGCATACAATCTATAAATGATGCTACAGTTATAATATCGCATCAAATAAATCCATACATAGCATGATATAAATCATACAGATATTCTTTTGCGCTTTAAGCATTGATCGTCTCTTCTAAATCCAACATCCTCTTTCTTTGATCCGGCCTTCTCTTTGTCAGTCTTCTTCTCTTCTTTCTCTGCTTCTCTTATTTTTCTAATGTATAAAATTTTAATAATAAAACCTTATGTGTATATTTATACACATTACCCTAATCAAATTCCTAGTATGACAAACAATTAAAAAATAATAATAATAATCTTTAAATAATATATATATATATATATATATATATATATATAACCATATATTATATTATATATATATATATATATATACCTTCCATAATTAATCATTGATTAATTAATTCATATATACCTATATATATCCATAAATATATATCTATATATATATCTTTTCATAACAATTATTAATTAATTATATTTATATATATTTATAATTAATACAAAAATGATCATTTAAATAATTAAATAACCATATGCCTTTATTAATTAACCCAATAAGGTTTCATACAAGCCCAATACCACATCTTTTGGTCCAACTTCTCTTAAACCCAAATCCAATTAATTTAAATAAACCAAATAATTAAATAAACACTTAAATTAAAATAATTAATTACATGAAGCATATAAACAAAACTAGAAATTACAATCAAGTCACACCATACCAATAAAATGAACACATCAATAATTCAATCAATAATCAAATACACACACAACAATCATCATATCAATCACGAAATATAATTTAATTAAAACAAGATAATTAATCTAAGCACTCAATTTAAATAAAACAAATCATTAAAAATAAAATAAAAACAATTAATCCCAATTAATAAATCCTTTAAAATATCGGGGTATTACATCAAGTGCGCACTATATTTTTAGAGGGAACTCTCATTCCCCGTACTAGGACCTTGCCCTAGCCATGTCAAATTGTGTGATGTCCCAAGTGTTTCCAAAATAAGTTCAAAACTTATACAAAATTAAATAATACATAGAAACCGCCATCCATGCACAAGTAGAGATGAAACCGCACAAGTAAAGATAAAACCACACAAATCATGTCCTAGAGTTTCAAGTCTACAATGACATTTAAAATGTCGAATCTTAAATGTGCATTTCGTTACGCGCTATAGCAATATTATTCCAATATCGAAAACATAATATCATGAATATAACACAAGTCTAATATCATGATTTAAACATTCAATCATCGTCAAATACATGATTAAGTCACTAATGCAATAGAATCGGAAATTAATTATATAACCTAATTAATTTCCTTAGATTTCAGTCTCATCCAAATAATCTCTAATTAGCATATGTTAAACAATATAGCATGATCATTATATATATCAACTCAAAAACTTAATTAGGTCATTGGAACAATTAAATAGATTTTAATTAATTCATTTAATAAAAATCTCTAGATTTTAAAACTCATCCAAATGCTCTCAAATTAAGCTATATTAAGGAACATGTCTAGGCTTAATCTAACATCACATTATAAGTTACTTCCATGCAAGATACAACCATGAGAATTAAACTTTCATTCAAGGAAATAATTAAATAAAAGTTTCAAAACCTATTCAAATATTCTCAATTTAATATATATGAAAGAACATAGTATACTCATCAACAATATCAAGTTAAAAATTCAATTAAGTGATTAGAACACTTAAAATAAAATTAATTAATCTAATTAATTAATTTTCTCTAGATTTTAACACAATTCCAAATATTCTCAAATTCACATATGTTAAGGGACATACTAAGATCTAATTCAATATCACATTACAAGTTGATGCTACTTACAACCATTTTAATTAAATTTTCATTCAAGAAAATAATTAAATAAAAGTTTCAATACCTATTCAAATTCTCTCAATTTAATATATGTTAATAAACATATCCCGGCCTAATTTAATAGCATGTCATAATTTAGTTCCAAGCTATATACAACCATGAGAATTAAATCTTATATAAAGAAAATAATTAAATTAAACTCTAGATAAAATACATAGGCATGCATATAAGTTGTACAAGCTTATAAAACAATCAATGCAACAATTATATAAACCTAAGACATCCCCTACCTCTATTTAAGATGAAATCTCAAATCCCACCGAAAGGAAACCGCTTCGAATCCAACGATACTTCTAGGTTATGTCGAGGACTACGAAGGAAACAACTATCACCTTTGAGGCACCATGAAAATCCAAACTCGAACTCAAAAATGGTTGGAACCGGCTTCTAATAAGGGGGAAAGGACCACCTCGCCAAGGCCTACGATAAACGCTAAGGCACTACAGCAAAAGTCAAGAGGGAAGAAAGTTAATTTGAGAAAAGAAGGATGAAGAATAGGTTTGGAACGTGGGAGAAGAAGAGGGAAAATAATGTTTTATTTTTCTCAAGCCCCTATTTATAGAAAATCTCAAAAAATGCCCTGAACAAGTCTCGCCAGGTCCAGAAAAGTGAAATTTGTACAGACACGCTCAAACGGTAAAATATCGTGAATGAAAAAGAACTAAAATGAAAAAGAAAAAGAAAAATGAATAACAGAAGAAACAGCGTCGAAAATTGAGTCCTGTGCAGAAAGATATGCCCCGAACAAGTTTGACGCTGACCGGGGCCGAAAACCCTAAAACTGGGAAAAACGTCCGGAAGAAAATTCTAAGGGTACACGACTCGACAAAAAGTGAAAATGAATCCTGTACGAGAATCCAGGCTCAAAATGAGGTACTTTGCAATAACTTTTGTTAATTGCACAATGGCCCCTCAAGGAAGGATAACTGCGAAACTGGCCAGAATGAAAATATCTTCCAAAAGATATTTTCTTAAAAGCCCCTAATCAAAATATATCCAAAAGATATTTATGAAAAACATCCCAAGAAATATCAACGTTTCTGAAGAATTCTTTCATCCATGTCCCTACGGGAAAAATGAACAACTGGCGAGCTTTTTTCCAAAAGTAAAGCTACGCGTTTTGAGGAAATCAACTGAAATGAAAACTCGTGAAGTCAAAACTCAACTCCGAGCATGAAAAGTGAGATTGTGCCAACAAAGTGACAAACGGGAAAAAGACGAAAAGTGAATAGTGTCTAAAAAATGAAAATGTGGAAATGACACGATCCTTTAAGAAAGTTGTCAATCCCAAGAAAAGAGTCTCGGGAACCTTTCCCGAGCACTCAAGATGACACCGAGTGACGAGAAACCGAACTTGGAAAAGAAAAATTAATAGAAAAAAATATCCCTAAAGTTTGAGAAAAAGAAAAGGAAGGAAAATAACCGGGTCATTATAGATTGACAGGTTTGATTTTAGATGAGATGGACTGAAATACATATGACTTCCAACTTCTTAACCCAATAATTTTTCTAAATAATCATCTAATACTGGACATTCTCAAACTAGAAGACTATGGGATACATGATCAGCAATGATTCAACTACCAAGGTTCTAACTTTCATGAAATTTCCAAGCTCAATCAATTAACATTACATCCATACGTCCACCAACATAGAATATGTACTAACCAAAAAAAAAAAAAAAAAAAAGTCAATATTTAATTTTCACATAGCATCAAAAAGACAAACAATATTCACTAATATAAATGTTTGAATAAGCAATTGAAATCAAATTCTGTAACTATAATTTTACTTATCAATAAAAAAAAATCTGAACCTATATTTCTGAGATCTAAGATATAAATAAATATATATGTTTATAAAGTCATGCCACCTATATAATCAACACTGACAATAAAAACATATTCCTAATATCAAAATCTAAAAGAAAAGAAATAAGCAAAGAAAAAATTACAATAAACCGATAAATGGAAACAATAAAAAAATTAAAATATGTAGAGATGTTTAGATCGATAGTGTAAGAATAAGATGAGACGTGTGGTCCAAAATATAGGTATGTATAAGATATATATAGACAAAAATTAGAGGACCTAAACGAGATAAAGAGCGGTGGTAGCGGCAGCGACGCCCCACAAGGCATTTCCGGCTGCTATTGTTGGGGGGCTCTTCAAGACCTCTATGTTGATACCCATCTTGAGAAAGATAAAATCTAGGGTTATGACTTCAATTGAAAAGAAAGAGATCGATATTGGGGAAACCAAACTAGTTTTTCACCACGAGATGTTATGTAAAGGTGGAGGGATCATTATTGTTTGAGAGAGAGGACGGAGGAGAAGAGCTAGGACAAGAAGAGCAGAGAGTGGATATAATAAGAAATTGAGAAGCATCTACAAATATGATCCCTGGTGGATTAACTCTGTATATACTTAATTGACCAAAACTACATCGTTTTGAAAGGGTACTCTTGTAAAATTACTTAGTAGGTAATTAAGGACGAAAAGTTTACCATCCCAAAAGGCTATTTTTGATAATTTTTTTTATTAAAAAAAAATATAATTTCACTAAATATGGCACTAAATTTTGCCGCCACCAAATTGGAGCGGGCTTTTTTTTTTTTTTTTTGGTCTTTTAGGGACGGAAAGGTTAGGACTGTCCCCAAAAGGGGTCTTTTAGGGACGGAATGATTATGACTGTCCCCAAGAGGGGTGTCTTTAGGGACAGTTTTTTTATTGTCCCTAAAGGACTATCACCAATACCCTTAATTCTTGTAGTATTGATAACAAAAGAAATGTTTTTCACCTCAACAACCAAAGAATATGATGAAGGAGAAACAGAGCTTCCCTCTTTAGAGAGTGGTGTCACTACCACCAACCACCATTGCCTCAGGCCACCAACCACCGTCGCCACCTCCACCACCAGCCAATTCTTTTTCTCTCCACTCACCACCGTAACATCAACCCTACAACCACCACCTACCATCGCCGACCCATTCTCACCACCAACCGTCATCACCACCATCGCTGACTTTACCACCCTCAGAGTCAATGCCACCACCCACCACAAGAAACCCAAATTAAACCGAATTCCTCAATTTGAAACCTCATACACACACACACACACACACACACACACACACACATATATATAACTCACCACCACCCTGTACCACTTCTACCACCATCATCTCCATCTATGACAGATCTCAATTGAACTGATAACCAACACAACTGAACCCATAACAAACTCAATTGAACCACGAGAAACCCCAAATCGTACCCAATTTACAGACACACACACACACGTACACACACACACACACACATACACATATATATATTTGTTGACCTTAAGGATTTCATCCAAAGGCAGTCTAGTAGTTTTGAAGATTACCAACCATTAATGGTGTTTAAAGACTAATGTTTACATCAAATATTATATATTATTCACATTCCAATAATGACCTTAATGAAACAATAAACATCATTCTAGGTATTCCATTATTCAAGATCACATCAATGGTAAGCAATGGGTACAAAGAAGACCTAAAGTTACAAAGAGCTAAATGCAAGTCCAGCCAAAGGTAGCTTAGACAACAATGATCAAGAAAGTAACTCAAAGAAAGGAAGAAAGCAGGAATACCTCAAAACGTAAATGATCATGGACAAAGCTTGAAGAAAGGGGTGATAGTGAGGGTTTAGGATTCAATGTTAAAGTATTTATGAATCTATTTAAAGTTCATCTTTATAGGACCATGCATATCATTATCTCATTCATGAATTCCTATATCCATTAGCAATAGACTATGAACTTTATTACATACATATTTGACATATGAAGTCATTGTCAAGAGAATGAGTTAGTTCAAGCTTTCATAAGTTTTGAAAGAACTCAACACTTGAGCTAGGAATACTAGGACCATGCATTTTAATCACATGATTCATATTGGTCTATAGGTTAAGGCAATGAACTTATTTATACATCTATAAAGCCTTTATTATCATGACTTGGTAAAAAAACATTAGGACTCTTGCATGCATCTCTTATGAAAAACTAATTTTCTGGTTAAGTATGAAAATTGAAATTTTGAAATAATGATATTTTCAAAATAATTTTCCCCGGTATGTACTCATTACATGTTAAATAGCAATATACGATTTTAACAATTTTATTATAAAATTTACATTAGTGTACATGAAAAATCATTTTTTACTAATACTGTTGGGAATCCTATTTTGTATTAAAACTGGATTTTTACATTTTGATTTAGTGGGAATTCAATTTTCTTATATTTTTTAGTGAATCCAAATAGGGGGTACTTCCTTATTTATATTGTAAACTTAAGGAGAAATTTACTTAAATCTGACCAGCTAAACTATGCTCCATTGAAAATTTGGCCTTCAAAGATAGAAATTCAAAAGTATGCCATCTTTTTCAAACAAAACAAATATATTGACTAAATGCTCATCATAACAAAAAGTCTAAAATCTTAAATGGCTATATTGTCTAGAAGGAACTCTATATACATCAGCTTTGTATAGCTAAAACAATCGAACAAACCAAAGAACTTAGAGAGCCATTTTTGTGGGCAATTTACAGAGCTTTTGTTATGGTATTATACATCTTTAAAGAGCTTTTGTTCTATGCTCAAATTAATCTCTACAGAACTTTGTTCTAGATTTCGAAGCAACATCAACAAAGTTTTTGCTTTGAGTTTTTCTCTCTTGACAGAGCTTATAATCTGTATATTTATTTATCATCTCCCATACATTATACATCATTGTTGGAGTGTTGAACTTCAGTTGAATTCATATATGCTCTAATGTGAGGTTTGATTATAAATCCATTTTGAGAGAACTATTGTACAACAAATTCTATCTACAAATCAGTTGTAAAAGTTGGTGTGACCCAAAGCCTAAGATCGAGAAAGAGTTTTCTTAGCAAACAAATTGTAAAAGTTGGTGTGACCCTTGGATTGGTGTGATCCAAAGGAAGTCTAAGAGAAGATTGTTTTCTTAGTAAGCAAAAGCAAGATCTTGCTTCTTGAAGGTTCGCTCTCCACCCATAAGGAAGAGCTATAGTGGACTGGGAAAGTCTCAAGAGAGATCTTGAGCCGAGGAGTAGGAATTTCCGAACCTCGCAAAAATCTCTGTGTTATAGTTTGCAATCACTCTTATAATTATGTTATTTAATTATTTATTTCATATCTTTATAATTGCATAATTGTGATAAGTACGTAGTTTACTTGAAATTGCTTTTCTATAAACCAAAAATTGTCCATTATTTGTCATAAACTCTATTCAGCCCCCTCTAAAGTCAATACTTGGGTAACAATATACAATATTTCTCAATCCCCCAATTCATATATATATATATATAGAACCTCTCAAAACCCCATTTTGAAATCCCGTATAAATTCACATATACACCAGTTTTGTGGTCTGATGTTTGGGGCAAATCACGTCGTCGTACATCTCATCGGAGAAATCTATCCTGGGGGTCGTGAAATCCTCTTGTCGTTATTCTCGTCAGAGCCTCACCATCGCGTCATCGTCGAGAACTTCTCTAACAGTCACTATTGTCTAGTCTGTTGGTTGCCGCCATCGTCAGAGCTCATTGCCTTGCCGGGTGATACATATATATATATATGTATATGTATCACTGAGAATATGTATTTTTAGTAATATAGGAGGATTATATTGGTCTATTCAAATTTCTTTTGTCTTTCTTGACAAATCAAAAGCGTTAAATGTTCATTTTGTGGTATGTCAGAGCTTTGTGTATACAAAATTTTCAAACCTCATGGGGCGTTGGGGCTACACTTGCGTTGACCAGCCGTGGAGTGGAATTGACCATTACCTCGTGGGGTTAGTGCAATAAACCCTTACTTTCTATTATTACAGGTGGTTGTATTGGTAATATTAATTTTGAAAAACTAAAAAGTGGGAGAGAGTGATTTTGTATTGAAAGGAAATGATATAAGTGGGTTTGGAATGTGGCTCCTCATTAATCAAAATATATATATATATATATATATATATATATTCGAAAAAGGAAAAACTACACAAAAATAGATTTGGAAGTCTTAAATAACATAATGGTTTATTTTAAAAGTTCATTTTTTATTTGGGTTTTGAGTTAAAAATAATAATTATAAATGTATCAATAATGTATCAATATTTATTTCAAAATACCAAAGCATTTTTTCAAAAAAAATTTGCCTAGGCCTGCTGCTTCGGAATATTATCTTCAGTATGTTTCATCAAACGATCCATGCCTACCCATTTGTTCCAACTATTGGTGCGATATCCAACCTTCATGAACTATTTTGTACAGCTTTTGTAAATTAACAAAATTCAATCACAAATAAAATTTTAGCAGTTTAATCAAAGGAAATAATCATTTTTGTTGCATTTGTAATTATTTTGTTTAATTCAATCAAATTAAAAAAAAATGAACTTTTAAAATAGACCACTTTATTAGTTAGAACCCTAACTCTACTTATATGTATTTTTTCCTTTTAAAAAAATAAACAAATTTGGAGAGAATTGTGGTTTGAAGCATGAGTAAATGGTTCCATTCTTAAAATGTTGCTTGCACTATGGGGCTGGGGTGAGTAGCGGGGGTTACTTGGTAGTTACAAGTCCAAAGGGCGGGTAGTTGCGAGGGTTCCCACGGCATCAAAAAAAAAAAAAAAAAAAATGATTCAATTCTAGTTTCCAAAATTAGCTTAGAATCAACCCAAGGGGTTGTCCTAAGTGGACAATACTTGAGCCCTTGAGTCTCATGAACCTTTAGATCTCATAAACGAATCTATTTAGGTGCGTGCAATTCATTGTGGCCTTGCTCATGAACTTAGTTCGAACTTTACCAATTCTAACATTCTATATAGGGTAGTGCTCCTTGCATGATCCTCGGATTAGTTGGGGTTAAGCCCCCAATAACCAGTAGTTAAAAAAAAATAAAAACTAGCCTTGAATCATATCAGATCATGTGCACCCGTACAACAAGATAGTGTGTCTCCAATGCTTTAAAAAATAATAATAATAATAAAATAATAATAATAATAATAATTATCTTCTATGATTCTTGAAGCGTTTTTCGTTCTTGAAGTTATGGAGATATATTTATCGAGAGAGATTTAGAGTGATACGTTACTTGCCAGGGAGATACATAAAGAGAGACGGTCTGTTTTATTTTTTTAACTTTCACTAATCTCTAAACTTTCTTAATCCAATTATTATAAAAGTAGATCGAGCTCGTCAATATACTAATAGCATTACTCTTTAAATGTCCCGAACATACCATGGATAGTTACTGTTCATGAGTAACAAAACTTAATCCATGAGAAGTCATTTATAGAAGAAAATTAAGATAAAGTTGACCGAAATCTATTTAATAATTTGAGAAGTGATTTATAAAAGAAATTAAAATATAGTTAATTTGGCAATTGAAGTTAGGTGCAGGAGTTAATAATTTCTTTTCTTGGAGCCAAGTATATTTATTTTTAAAAGGGGTCTTTTCTAGGGTGGGGGTGGGTGGGTTGTAGGGGAACGGATCTTCTCCAAAGAAATTTCTCTCCTATCATCTCCAAGTAGTATTTAATTATAGGGTTATATTAGCACCTAATCTTTTTATTATTAATTTACCAAGCTTAATTAATTAACTAATAAATATGATATCTTTTGGATTAAAATGTTCAAGATAATAATTTCGGCGATTTCCAATCCTGCTAAAACTTTCACTTTACTTTTTGGCAAATTCAATTGAAAATAAACTTCATTTTTTTTTTTTTTTTTGTCATGCAGTGAAATTTATATTCTTATTCACAAATTCTAAAAAAAAAATTATACCCAAATTTTCAGATTTTTGCCCACACCCTTAATTAATTATTTTCAACTGTAAATTCGGGAATTAATCCAATTGTAGCAAGGTAACTAATTGGATGAGAAAGAATCACAGCTAAAACTGTGAATTTTTTGTTGTAATGGATAAAACTTTGGAAGGTAGAGGAGATCCAGATGAGCTTTGAGTTATCTGATGTACCAAGATCTTAAAATACTTTCTCAATCTTAGAAAAAACTGTGAAATCTTCCAAAGGATAGTCCTGGTATTTAATTTATTATTAAATTACATTTTTATTTATTTAATTGATTTAAATTGCATTATTTGTTTTTAATTGAAGTATTAGATTTAATTGTGTGACATTTTTGAATTAATTAAAATTGAATTTTTTTTGTTTCTTTTGTTTGCATTAATTTATATTGGATTTAATTATTATCATTAAGTTACGTGAGTTTTAAATATACAGTTATATAGGCCGACTAGGATTAAGATTAGGGCTCTGTCTCTAATATTATAAGGATTAGGGTCTTAGAATTTAAACCTATAAATACAACTATTATGCTTTAGTCTAGGGTTGACGATTATAATTCATATTACATAAACATGAGGTTAGTTCATAACACAGAGGGTTGTGAACGGAGGAACTGTAAGAATTGTCAAGGAGAAGAACAGTGAGTCCCGAGGGGGGGTGGTGGTGGATTAAATCAAACCCATAGGAGGCTTGAAGGAAGTTAGTAGTTGCCGGAAACTTAGAGACGACGCCGGGATTTCATTACTGAAATCACAGGCAAGTTCTTCTCTTTGCCTCGTGTTCTGTGCACCTAGATAGTCTATAGGGTTTAATCAATTAGTAACTGAACTTTACATGTTTATTATATGCTTTATTGATGATCTGGTTGTGTTGAAATCATATTTGTCGTAACTCATGCATGTATGTTTTCGGTTCTATTTTCTTAAGGTATGTGAATTCTGTTGTAATTTCAGTTACTGTTTTTGCTTTCAATTACTGTAAATGAACCATGAGATTTTTACTGGGATTGGATAAGACTCCTAAGATCAGTATGTGAAGAGGAACAGAGGGGTTGGGATAGAACTGTTGTTGCAAAAAATAGTTTCAGTTTTGTTCCTAACACGTGTTAGTTCGGTAGCAAATTTAATCTCTGTAATTGATTTTAATTGTTGATATCAAACCATTGGGATGCTACTCGGTATTAATAAGACACCTAAGATCAGTTTTAGAATCCAATGGAATGATAGAAATAGGCTGGAGATGATGCAGAAGGTCAGAATCGAAGAAGAAACTGGACTAGAGGCTCTTATGGGGGAGAGAGATGGCTCTGGAAAGCCAAGAGCCGGCTCTCCTTCAACAAGAGCCGGTTCCAAGGGTGTTTGGAGCTAGCTCCAAGTGTGAAAGAGCCTGCTCTTTTATTTTAGAGCAGGCTCTAACATTTTTTTGCGTTCTGTGAATGGGTTTTACGAACTGTTTGATACTGTGGGCACTGTTTGAGCTTTTGAATGGTTCTAGTGGGTTGTGGGGACTTCACAGAGGGTCTAAATGGTTAACTCTAAGTGTTATTAAACTCATTTTTGCATGGTTTAAGTCTCTATGATGAAGGATGAAGCAGTGTAAAAATATACAACTGTGCATGCTATTAACAGAAAAAAGGAACAGAATGGCTTGATTAAATTTTAGAAATTTAGTGAGACTTCACAGAGGGATTAAATAGTTAATTTTGGGTGTAATTAAAACCTTGAAATGATTTAAGTTGATTTTTAAATCAATGGGACAAACAGTATAAAATTAATAAATTTTCTACGCTGTTAACGGATGGAAGACGGATTAATTGCTTAATTAAATTTTAGCAATTTAATGGGATCCAGTTTGTTAATAAGGTTTTATATTGGATTTGATCTATGCATGCTCTGGATGTTAGTTGTTGAACTTTTAGACCGGTTCCTGCAACTATATGGTTTAACTCTTGAATTTAAATTGCTGAAACTTTTAACAGTTTTCTGCAATAATATAAATATTTGGTTTTGGACTATAAATTACTTATTTATTATTTATATGTTGTAATTTATATGGATATGGAGGATTGTATGCACCGGTATGGGACGGTGACATACTAGGTATGGTTTAACTCCAAACGCTAATTCCTACCTTATAATTGGTGAACAGCTTTACCTGTTCGATCAATTATATGGATTTTGTGGATTGTATGCACCTGTATGGGACGGTGGCATACTGGGGACAGAATTCAAAATACTCAGTCCTACCTATTTTGGAATAAGGGTACGAATTATAAAAACATAATTCTCTTTATATTTAAGTCTGTGCAGTTGAATAAGCTGAACAACTTACTGGATCTCTTATATAAGTCTGTGCAGTTGAATAAGCTAAACGATTTATTGGAGTTCCTATGGATGGTTATGAATGGACTTTAAATATATGGTTATGGTACCATGAGATGAGCTTGAGTCTCAGACTCGTTAGTTAGGGTGCGTATATGTAGTGGATGTGTAGCTGGCTATAGTAGGTTGAGGTGTACCCTGTTAGGTCTAGGTACTCATGCCCACCCTGTTAGGTCTAGGTACTCATGCCCACCTTTGGGTGCTTATTTGCATGTTACCTTCTATTCAGGTTGAGACCCCTACTATAGTCCAGTGAATGTCCCTTAATGTGGATATATATATATATATATATATATATGTATGGACTAGATAGATATTGTGAGGTATCTACGGTGTATCTGCGTATCGGGCCACTGTATGGATTGCAGTTAGATTAGAACTTGCTCATGGGCCGGACCCACTCCTATTATTTTTTACAGGTGTTAGTCAATTTCAGGCTGTACAGCTTAATTGTGCTGAGCAGATACAATTATTCACTCCACCGATGACATAGGATTTTATTTCATGTTTAGACTTGGGTTTTGTTTCCAGTCTTTTGAGTTCAGTGGGATGTGTTAGGGGTCCACTAAATGGATTCCCGAATTGTATAAATTGGAGAACGATTTGTATTTTGTGGTGGATCAGTTGTATAAAAATAGTTTTTATTTATCAATGGAATTATTTTATTCTGAGGTTTTCAATTATTGGATTATCGTTTTAGTTTTCATTTCAGCAAATTTTATTTATCTCCTTTGTCTTAATTGTATTCTGTGTTCGATTATTGCTAATTAGTTTGATATCCTCGGGTAATCGGGCGTGGGTTTGGCCAACTCGCATGCGGAGATTCGGGGGTATCACAGTTGGTATCAGAGCACTCCAGGTTCTAGTGTCCTTATGAGTGTCTTTCGTTATAGGACTTCCGCGTTGCGTCTCTTTAAAACTTAGAGCCATATTAGGATTCGTTGTACTCTAATTACGGTTCGTTAGGAGGAGCTGATGTCAATAAATTCTATAGATACAGAATGGTTGACACTGGGAGGAGGATTAAGTCTAAGGCAAAAACAATAAAGACCCTACGGAGTAAAGGAGTATATAGTCGAGTTCTTTGCCAGAAGCAGAACTTGGGATTGAAGGTTTAGTTATGGGGTTGGCAAAACTTAGAAAGTATAAGCCAAGAAAAGATTAAGGTGTACTTGTTGGGTCGCCGCCTATCGGGATCAACACGACTTCAGTTGATCTCAACTAGGAGACAAGCGAAGAATAGGAGTCTGAAGAGGATCCTAAGGGAGGAGATTTCCGCGCATCCAAGAAAAAGGGATATAGAACTTTAAGGATGAAGGATCGCACAAGTGTGCTCTCATTCACCAGCAGTATAGTGAGTGGTACTAATGGAGTTGGTGTGAACCAATCTACATATAGTTAAAGTTTCGTATCATCTCTAAAAGAGCTATGAAAGAGGTACTCTTCAGGAGTTTAGGGATCGAATGGAGTTCTTTGTAGAACGAAATACATAGTTATATATCACATTCTAGAGAGTATGGGAATTAGGTTGTAATGTTCTAAGTTGCTTATTAAAGTCATGTTAGACGGTTTGTATTCCGCATATAAGGAGGATGAGAGTTAAGCTCTTTGGATATTGCTTAGGCAAACGATTGTTGCTATTAAGCTATGTGGAACGGATAGGTTTCGAGGTTGGATGATTTCCTACGAAACTATAAAAGGAAAAGGGGAACTAATCTGGTAAGGTTGAGTCCAAAGGGGACTTCTTTTCTAAGAAGGCACAATGTTTAAAGTAGGATTATATTTGCATATTATGGTATGTGTTTTATGTGTTTCATTTTTTGTCCATTTGTGTATCTTATTTATTTTTATTTGTTTTTCGTTAATTAGTCTGGATTGAGAATATGGTTTAGTTGGGGCACATGTATGTGATCAGCCAACTACTGTTTTAATAATATGGAGTTATAACGTTAAATTACGCTAGGATTATGGGCATGTGGTCATAGAACTTGGTAAATATACATAAATCTAGCCAATCAATTGGACCTGAACATGCATCATTATGGTATGTTTACAGGATGGGATTGTTAAACCATCGGTCCGAGTCAAATAATCAAGAACGATTAGGTTGATATACTTTACTCTACAACGCTATAGAAATAGCGGTTGTTAATGTTTTTGTTATTCGTGATGTGGTGGTAAATAAAGACCATTGCGATACCACGATGGTTTAGTGGAGGTATAGGATTTGTCTTCTTTGGAAAATTTCAAGGTCATTCTCAAACGGAAGGAGGATTTAGTACTGATCTAGGTACTTAGTGGTGTAACACCTATTGGGGATCGAGGACTGAATAAATTTTCATCAGTCTATCCTTAATCAAGGATTTTATTCACGAGGATGTGACATTAGGGGGAGTTGCCAGGGTTGCTTATTAAGGGGAACGCAAAGTCTCTTCATTTTCATAAATAATATGAAATTTTTTGTTAGGTCACAGTTTGCAATAGCTAGTTGATGCTGGGGAATTGGTGACTATGTGGAGGATGGAAATGTTCCATATTCATTTGGAATGAAACAAAGAGTCAAGTTGACACTTATTTATATTAACGAACTAGGGTGCGTCAAAGACAAGATGATGAAACCGAACACCTATATAAGGAAGCGGTGCACGGTGTGTGTGAAAAGTCATAGTGAGTTGACTTTTGATGACTGGAATTTCTGGTTGGTTTTGTGATCGATAAGTTTATCACTAATTGGTACTGCATCGATTCAGTTGCAGGGTTAGCTTTTGATGATGTTCTAAATTAGGTAATGGGTGCAATCGGAAGACAGATTGAGAGGAGGATGCAAAGACTGAGGTTCACAACACTTAGTTTTTCTTTTTTCTAGTGGAAACTTGATGTTTCTTGGTATGAGGCACATGTTTGGAGGATAGGCAAACAGAGGGATATAGTGTTTTTTTACATCATTTTTAATGTTTATTTAGATAATCAAGCTGGACCATTCAAGATTACTGAATCCTTACAGCCATTTGTATACTGTAGTGGAAATGATAGAGCATTTTTCATGAAATTAGTTGAGGGATTACTGACTATTCAAAAATGTCTGGATTTTGTTTGGGCTGTTAGTTAGTTTCTTGATTAAATCAGCTCAATGTTGGTTTATTTTGAACTGGTGGGACATCAATTCATATGAATAAAGGGGACTACAAGATGACTTAGATGCATCAACGTGGTGATTCATACTTTGCATTAAAGTTCTGTCAGGTAATGGAATGTGGAGGTGGACGCTCTCAACAATCGATAGGAGCTTTCAGTTAGTTGTTGCATTAGGAGTTGAAGTCTTAGTTTGTGAACTAATGACACTTGCTTTTATCAAGGAAATTAAGGGGGGTCAACCTCCAATATCGGAGCTGACCCTGGAGGTAGTGTTACTTTATTCAGAAATGAGCTTAAAGTACTAGGGGAGGATTCGTTGATTCGGTGAGTGTTGTCGGAGTGACTGAGGTGTAAAATTCGTAGAAATTTTCTCAATGCACACGGATGGTTATAAGGAACATCAAGACATCAAATGTTGGTTCTAGTGAATGGATAACCGAATCTCATTGGTGATTTTTGCCATTGCCTAAATTAAAATGGGAGTGGACTAATAAGAAGTGAAAGGTTGGTAGAACTTATCGATATCTATTGGAATTTTAATTCCATACGGATTAAGAGTGGCGGATTGAGCAAGTTTACTGCTAGACCTAATTCTCGTAATGTTCACTTTTGAATTTCGCATTAGTTCTACATTGCACTTATAACAGAGGTATAGCTGTGCTTTATATCTCTCGACGAGGGATTGGATCGGGAATGTATTTTCAATCATGGAGGTGATACTTGGGATAGGTATCCTAGGTTTTTATGGGAAGTTGGAAGTGCTTATTTCACTTCTCATATTGTTTGCATAAGGAGGTTAGTATGACAACGTAGAAGGTTTTGTATTTTATATGGTGCAGACCTCTTACCTGTTGGTTTGATATGGAAGTGGGGGTTATACAATTAGACCCTAACTTCATTTAAAGATACGTTAGAGAGATATACTCTTCTTTGTATTGGATTGCGCGCAGTTTGGAGGCGGTAGTAGGATATGGTAACTAGTTCCACTCGTACACTATAGTTTTTCCTATCAGGAAAAAGTTGATTTGGAATGTCTTCCATATCGGAAGCAAGGAGCGTTATTAAGGAAGGTCAATTGTTGTGTCTTAAATTGACTTTTCATGAATGGTGGTTCTCCATTTAGGCGGAAGCCTATCGATTAGTGTTTTTAAAACATTGGGATTGGTTGCATAGACGTTTTATACATCTATGCTATGGAACTTGGTGGAATATGGATCTATACCCTGTCTAAAAATTTGGATACGGATGATTGGTTGCTCAATACAATTTAAGTGTTGAATAATTTTTATGTTTCCATGTTGCGAAAATTTCTGCGAGATGAGGATCGGTATCAGCATATCGATATTGGAGAGATTGAGTTGCAGTCGGATGCAACTTATTTGGAGTCACCGTATCGTATTGTCGACCGTCGAGATCAAATCCTTTGTAACAAGGTTATCCCTTTGGTTGGTGTTCAGTGGAATCATCACAATGAGGCTGGAGGATGTCATTCGCTCGCAATTTCCTGGAATAAAGGAAAAAGGTAAGAGCGAATTCCGAGGACGGAATTCCTTTTGTTAGGGGGGAAGAATGTAATACCCCTAATTTCAAAAGGATAGTCATGGTATTTAATTTATTATTAAATTACATTTTTATTTATTTAATTGATTTAAATTGCATTATTTGTTTTTAATTGAAGTATTTGATTTAATTGTGTGACATTTTTGAATTAATTGAAATTGAAAATTTTTTGTTTCTTTTGTTTGCATTAATTTATATTGGATTTAATTATTATCATTAAGTTACGTGAGTTTTAAATATACATAGGTTTTGTTATATAGGCCGACTAGGATTAAGATTAGGGCTCTGTCTCTAATATTATAAGGATTAGGGTTTTAGAATTTAAACCTATAAATACAACTATTATGCTTTAGTCTAGGGTTGATGATTATAATTCATATTACATAAACGTGAGGTTAGTTCATAACACAGAGGGTTGTGAACGGAGGCACTGTAAGAATTGTCAAGGAGAAGAATAGTGAGTCCCAAGGGATGGTGGTGGTGGATTAAATCAAACCCATAGGAGGCTTGAAGGAAGTTAGTAGTTGCCGAAAACTTACAGACGACGCCGGGATTTCATTATTGAAATCACAGGCAAGTTCTTCTCTTTCTCCTTCTCTTTGGCTCGTGTTCTGTGCACCTAGATAGTCTCTAGGGTTTAATCAATTAGTAACTGGACTTTACATGTTTATTATATGCTTTATTGACGATCTGGTTGTGTTGAAATCATATTTTTTGTAACTCATGCATGTATGTTTTCGGTTCTGTTTTCTTAAGGCATGTGAATTCTGTTGTAATTTCAGTTACTATTTTTGCTTTCAATTACTGTAAATGAACCATGAGATTTTTACTGGGATTGGATAAGACTCCTAAGATCAGTTTGTGAAGAGGAACGGAGGGGTTGGGATAGAACTGTTGTTGCAAAATATAGTTTCAGTTTTGTTCCTAACGTGTGTTAGTTTGGAAGCAAATTTAATCTCTGTAATTGATTTTAATTGTTGATATCAAACCATTGGGATGCTACTGGGTATTAATAAAACACCTAAGATCAGTTTTAGAAACCAACGGAATGATAGAAATAGGCCGGAGATGATGCAGAAGGTCGGAATCGGAGAAGAAACTGGACTGGAGGCTCTCAAGGGGGAGAGAGCCGGCTCTCCTTCAACAAAAGCTGGCTCCAAGGGTGTTTGGAGACGGCTCCAAGTGGGAAAGAGCCTGCTTTTTTATTTTAGAGCAGGCTCCAACATTTTTGTGCATTCTGTGAATGGGTTTTACGAACTGTTTGATACTGTGGGCACTGTTTGAGCTTTTGAATGGTTCTAGTGGGTTGTGGGGACATCACAGAGGGTCTAAATGGTTAACTCTAATTGTTATTAAACTCATTGTTGCATGGTTTAAGTCTCTATGATAAAGGATAAAGCAGTGTAAAAATATACAACTGTGCATGCTATTAACAGAAGAAATGAACCGAATGGCTTGATTAAATTTCAGAAATTTAATGAGACTTCACAGAGGGATTAAATAGTTAATTTTGGGTGTGATTAAAACCTTGAAATGATTTAGGGACAAACAGTATAAAATTAATAAATTTTCTACGCTGTTAACGGATGGAAGACGGATTAATTGCTTAATTAAATTTTAGCAATTTAATGGGATCCAGTATGTTAATAAAACTTGATTTTAAATGCATGATAAGGTTTTATATTGAATTTGATCGATGCATGCTCTGGATGTTAGTTGTTAAACTTTTAGACCGGTTCCTACAACTCTATGGTTTAACTCTTGGATTTAAATTGCTGAAACTTTTAACAGTTTTCTGCAATAATATGAATATTTGGTTTTGGACTGTAAATTACTTGCTTATTCTTTATATGTTGTAATTTACATGGATATGGAGGATTGTATGCACCGGCATGGGACGGTGACATACTAGGTATGGTTTAACTCAAAACGCTAATTCCTACCTTATAATTGGTGAACAGCTTTACCTGTTCGATCAATTATATGGATTTTGTGGATTGTATGCACCGGTATGGGATGGTGGCATACTAGGGACAGACTGATTCAAAATACTCAGTCCTACCTGTTTTGGAATAAGGGTACGAATTATAAAAACATAATTCTCCTTATATTTAAGTCTGTGCAGTTGAATAAGCGGAACGACTTACTGGATCTCTTATATAAGTCTATATGGTTGAATAAGCTGAAGGATTTATTGGAGTTCCTATGGATGGATATAAATGGACTTTAAATATATGGTTATGGTACCACGAGATGAGCTTGAGTCTCAGACTCGTTGGTTAGGGTGCGTATATGCAGTGGATGCGTAGCCGGGTATAGTAGGTTGAGGTGTTCCCTGTTAGGTCTAGGTACTTATGCCCACCTTTGGGTGCGTATTCGTATGTTGCCTTCTATTCTGGTTGAGACCGCTACTGTAGTCCAGTGAATGTCCCTTAGTGTGGATATATATATATATATATATATATATATATATATATATGTATGGACTAGATAGATATTGTGTGGTATCTATGGTGTATCTGCGTATCGGGCCACTGTATGGATTGCTGTTAGATTAGAACTTGCTCGTGGGCCTGACCCACTCTTCTATTATTTTTTACTGGTGTTTGTCAGTTCCAGATAGTAAAGCTTGATCGTGCTAAGCAGATACAGTTATTCACTCCACCGATGACATAAGATTTTATTTCATGTTTAGACTTGGGCTTTGTTTCCAGTCTTTTGAGTTCAGTGGGATGTGTTAGGGGTCCACTAAATGGATTCCTGAGTTGTATAAATTGGAGAACGATTTGTATTTCGTGGTGGATCAATTATATCAAAATAGTTTTTATTTATCAATGGAATTATTTTATTCTGAGGTTTTCAATTATTGGATTATCATTTTAGTTTTCATTTCAGCAAATTTTATTTATCTCCTTTGTCTTAATTGTATTCTATGTTCGATTATTGCTAATTGGTTTGATATCCTCGGGTAATCGGGCCTGGGTCTGGCCAACCCGCATCCAGAGATTTGGGGGTATCACAGTAATGTGGTACTATAATAGCCGTATGATTAAATACTTGAAGATGCTAGGAGAGAAATTTTCTTGGAAATGATCCGTTCCAGGGTTGTAGACCTAATAATCCTCTCTCACACACGGCTCTCCTTCACTTCCCTATCCCCAGTCTTCCATATGAGATTTTTTCTCATCTTTTGTTTTTTTTCTTCAGATTTTCAAAACTCCCATAGTTCTCATTCACTCTCTTCTCCTAATTTTTTGTCTTCAGTATTAGGGTATTATTATATATTTTGACTCTGATTAATATCGATCTTTTCTTTTAGTATTTGTATAATTAATACTAATATTATTGGATCCATGGCTTTTAAATTGATTTCGCTTGTTTGTGTTTAGAGGACTATTTTTTTAGGTCATCTCAATCTCAACAGGGGAAGGCAATTAGGGTATCTTCTTCTCGGCAGTGGTAGTGGTAGTGGTAGTGGTAGTGGTGGTGGTGGTGGTTGTGGTGGTTGTGGTGGCGATGGTTGTGGTGGCGGTGGTGTCAAGCAACTAATATCCTTCTCGTCCCCCACTTATAACCCATCAAGTAGTTGGTCTCTTTGGCGCTCTTCTTGTACTTATTGTTTCACGAATTTTGACGGGGATCACATAAAACCTTGTAATCATTCGCTATTGTCATCAAAGGCCCCGTGTGTGTTGATACCTTTCCCCAAGAAGAATCATAAATCATAAGAATGAATCATAATCATAAGAATGAGTTGATTGCAGCCATTAAGGAGGAGCTAGGTAAAGGTGCTGGAAGCGAGGAGTTTTGTTTTCCAGATTATTGCTTCTACAGCCTAGTTGACCGAAAACTGGTGACCTTAAACCAAGGTTGTTAAAATCGGGATTCTTCCTAGAATCATTTTGGATTCTGTAGAATCGGAATCATAGAATCGGATTGTAAATCGTAAGATTCTACCAAAGTAATAAAAATACAACTTAAACTAACTTTCTTAACAAAAATTATCTTCAAAATAAATAAAAAATGAGCCAAAAACACAAATATATATATATATATATATATATATAACAGAATAAGTTCATATAAAATTATTAACAATTCTTTTAAAATTTAATTTATTATTTAGTTTTTGGAATGTAAGACAAATTTTATATAAATGTAAATATTACATTGGGCTTCAAAAAATTGAAGTTTGCAAAACCCATTTGGCCCAACTGTACAATAGAACGAATAGATCACAAGAAAAGCCTAAGACCAATCTTTTTTAGGTAAGTCTAACCTAGTTCAACTTGCCCATCTAAAGAGAGCAAAATTCCCTAGCGGCGGCAACAGATGAAGAGAGCAAAAATTCCCGACGAACCTTCCCCTGTTGCAATTCCCCAGTCGACAGTGACAACTCCTCATCTTTTTCGGTAAGCTTTCTTAGCCTCTCATTCCCTTGATCGGTTGAGTCGATTACAATTATAAATCAACCTTCGTGATAGCACGAATCATTGTAAAATAGGGCTATTGGTCGGGTAAGTCAAACCACTAGGACCGCGCTAATCTATGGCAACCTAAGTGTCTAGAGTTTTTTTAGAATGATAAGGGTGTTCATAGAGGATTTGTTGGTTGTCACTTAAGCTATGAAATTAAGGTGCATAAATTAAAAGTTTGCAAGAATTTAAAGGAGATGAAATACAAGTAAAGAAGACTAGGGAAGTGAATCCGCCTCCATCCCTATACACATGCTAGATTAGAGCTAAATTGGGGGGAAAACAATATATATTATGGTCATGATACATAGCAACACTTGGTTGCTATAATATCCTTAAGAAGTTCATTAAATCTGAAGCAAACATAATCTATCAAAGGTTAACATGCTTAGACTACCTAACTAAGGTGTAGTTTAACCACATTTACTTGAATGAAAGACTATTAAGCCCTAGATAAAATGATAAAGCACATGAAGGTAAGAAATAAGCAAAAATCATCAAAGGTTTCACCTAAGCAATGATCTATCAAAGTCCTTATCAACATGCCATTAAACCATTTCATGATCTCACTACCATTGTCACCATGAGAGTGCAAGCAACATGATTAAAAGAATAAACCATCAAAGATAGATAATTGACTCAACATTAATCATTTAAATACATGAAGATCCATTACAAGAGGCAAGATGCTCTAGACCATGAAAAGACCAAAGATTATACATTGCAATCCCCAAAATAGAACTATACTAGGACATGCTTACAAGGGAGGGGCTTCATTACCTCCCTAGAAGGAGGTTTAGTTACCCATGGGAGCCTTAAAAGAAGGAAGAAGCTTGGTTGCAACCTCCATTTTTGAGCTCCCTTTCCTTGGCTTCAAGAACTTTATCTTTTTCCTCCTCTTTCTCTCTCCAAAAATCTTGCAAAGATCAAATATCCTCTTGTTTGTGTGGTTCCCTCCCTTTGTAGACATTCCTCTCCACCAAACAAGGCACAAAAAACCACCAAAAGACATCTCCAACCAACCCATAAAGATGGAAATCAGAGATGAGGGAAACAAGGTGCAAGTAGGCTGAAGTGATGGTTCCTGAAGAGGAAACTGCCCATAGTTCGAGCGCTCGAACTAAGCACTTCGAGCGCTCGAACTAAGCACTTCGAGCGCTCGAAGTTAGACCAGTGAACTCCTTCTTATTGACCTGCTTTGCACTACTTTGGTAGAACAGCCATAACTTTCTGATCCGAACTCCAAATGACGAACCATTTGAAGATTTGGAAAGTTAATTTGAAGCTCTAAATATGTCATGTTTTAATGGAAGTCCAGTTCTCGAGTTTAATCAGTCAAAAATGGCGAGCAAAGTCAGATTCCACTGCTGCCAGAACTTAGCCTTGAGCACATTGCTATTCAAAGATTGAATAAAACACCATTTTTGCTCCTTTTTGGCCAATGAACCTGAAAATATATAAAAATGTGCAAATAAAGATAATTTATAAAGAATAATCAAATAATGGATTTAACTAATGCAGCTAAGGGCGCTTGAATATGCAATATTCGGCGCTTATCATCCCTCTTTCATCCTCTTCTGCTTCTTCTTCACCAAAACTCTAACATTCTTTTTGTCCTTTGCATCTTATCTCTTCTCGGAGTTGTGCTTAGGCCGCGAAAGAGAAGGAATTGTTGCACAGTGGTAATCAATTTAGGGCTTCTTCATAACTCTTAAACCCAAAACTGGACCACAATCATGGATAATTCAGAATCGTTGGGATTGTATAGAATCGTACGATTCCAAGATTCTACCTGCGATCCCAGTAATTCAACTCACGATTCTGCACAAGCCACGATTTTCCTGCTATTCGGATCGATTTGGGCATGTTGGATCGCAAAATCGCACGATTCTACAAGTTAGAATCGCGATTTTAACAACCAAGCCTTAAACGACATCAGGAGCAAAAGTAACATTTTCATCCCAGCTCATGCAATTTGCATCGGCTCCTCCCACGGATGGTTGGCCTATATCGACCCTCATGACCGTGCTCCCTTAGAAACAATTGAAAAAGATTTTTCAAGTTGGAAGCATCCATTCATACAAAAACTTACCCTGTCATCTCCTCCGTCATTTGATTATGACAATAACTACACAACAATGGTGATTCTAGCCGATGGTCATGGTCTTGCATTCTGTAAACTAGGTAACTCATCCTGGATGGTCCTCAAAGATAATGATAATCCAGGGGAATTGTTAACTCCTCGAGACCTTGTATATTCGAGTGAGGATCAACTATTCTATTGCATAGGCTCCAGTAAAGATTCAGATCTTGACGCCTAGAATCTCCGCAATCCTTCTTCCCCAAGGAGAATTAATATCAAAGCAGGCCTCATTTATGGGACTCTCGATTACCCGGAGTCTAAAAAAAAAACTAAGAGAAAATTCTCATGAGGTACACTACCTGGCGATGGAATCACATTCTGGAGATATTTTATTTATTACTAGGTTCCTAATGCATGTTGCATATGATGATGGCACCATCATTAACAAGGATAACTCCAATCAGCAAAAAAAGTATGGTAACAAATACACTTTTTAAGACTCTTCGGTTCCATGTTTGCAGGCTCAATACTATAGTTGAAAAATAAACTTGATTTTAGTATTTAGTATTTAGTATTTTCAAGTATTTTTATATTCATGATGCATGTGTGAATTTAGCATATATGTTAGTGGGTAGTAAATTGTCTTAGTGGGAGTTAAAGTATTGTAAAATCAAGAGTCATGAGAGTTACAACTAGTAATAGTCATTTTAATGGGTTAGTGGGAGTTATGCTTATTGAAGATTATGTTAGTGGGAGAAATGAGAGTTATGGACATTTAAATGTAATGGTTACACATACATATGTGAGGCCTATATAATCATTGACTCTAGTAATTTTAGAAGAAGAATAGGTTGGATAATAAGTGAAATAATAAGTGTTTACCTCCATTTTTATTCTCTTCCAAATAGTATTGTGTTGTGTGTGTAACTAGGCCACTATTTCCAACAAAGTGGTATCAGAGCAAATGCTAACAAAGTGGTATGAAAGAAAAAGCCAACAAAGTGGTATCAGAGCCAGGTCAGTATCAAAGCCAGATTTTATGTTCAGAGCCTAGACGATCCTGAAGGCCTGACGAATTTGATCCTATAGAAGGTTCAACATTTTAAGAAAAACATGTTTCTCCTCGAAGATGATGAAGAAGGGAAAATGTATTTTCTTAGTGAAAAAACGATGCTCTCTAATTACAAGAGAATGAGAATCATCATGACTTCATACCTCAAAGCAACTGATTTGTGGGATGTTGTTGGAGAAGAGCCAAAGAATGGCATGTCCAACAAGTTTCGTGAAAAGAAAGAAGATAAGGCATTGGTAGTGTTGCAAAAAGTAATACATCAAGAAATTTGGGAGTATTTTGGAGAGTCCAAAACTCCAAGTTGTATTTGGAAGATGCTTGAGACCATCACTTTCAATCATAGAGTATTGGGTACAATGCTTTGAGGATGATGTGTTTACGAAGGCTGATTATGAAAGTTTTGGGGACAAAGTTGTGGAGAATGAAAAAATGTATCATGCAAAAGAAGTTGAAGATTTTAGAGATTCAAAAGTTGAAGGAGAATTTGAAATGGTGAATGAGGAAAAGGTAAGAAAAGATGTTAAAGAAGAGATTGAAAAAGTGGAGGAGGATGAAGTGAAAATAGAAGAAGAAATTGCTAAAGAAGAGGCAAAAGTTCAAGTTGGTGAGTTAACATTTTTAGGTATGGTTACAAATTCTACCTTGAAAGAAGTTATATTTGACTTATTTGATGAAATTATTATTTCTTCATATTCATCAAATAATGCTTATTTTGTGGAGAATGATGAACTTCTCTTCAAGAAAATTATTCCAATTAATTATGAGATTGAAGCTAAAGGCGAGAAGAATTTTTCGAATTATTTTTTACAAGATGGTTTGGAGAATTTTGTAATTAACACAGGTTGGGTGAATATGGAGTTATTTTTTTATTCCAAAGAAGAAGCACATAAGAAGTTCAAGAAGTTTTAAGAATTCAAGAAGATAGAAAAAGGATGGTGCACCCATGTGAAGAAGATAAATGTTGATCATAAAATGGCATTATTCAAGTATTTGAAGAAGTTTCACAAGCCCTACACATCAATGGAAGTGGCCAAGAAGATTGAAGCTATTGAAGGAAGTGGAATTGAAGATCAATTATCAAACTTTTGATCAAGCCCCCAAGATTAAAAAAAAGTTTATTTTCAAGTTACAAAATCAAGTTTAAAGGGGGGTGTTGAAAAATAAACTTGATTTTAGTATTTAGTATTTTCAAGTATTTTTATTTTCATGATGTATGTGTGAATTTAGCATATATGTCAGTGGGTAGTAAATTGTCTTAGTGAGAGTTAAAGTCTTGTAAAATCAAGTGTCATGAGAGTTACAACTAGTAATGGTCATTTTAATGGGTTAGTGGGAGTTATGCCTATTGAAGATTATGTTAGTGGGAGAAATGAGAGTTATGGACATTTAAATGTAATGGTTACACATATATATGTGAGGCCTATATAATCATGTACTCTAGTCATTTTAGAAGAAGAATAAGCTAGATAATAAGTAAAATAATAAGTGTTTACCTCCATTTTATTCTCTTCCAAATAGTATTGTGTTGTGTGTGTAACTAGGCCACTATTTCTAACAAAGTGGCATCAGAACAAAAGTTAACAAAGTGATATCACAGAAAAAGCCAACAAGACAGAGATTGGGACTATGTGACGGACCTCGGTGGTGGAGTTCTATTCATGGAATGGAACCATGCTTTCCATTTATGACTTTGCTCCTGAAGAATTGATCCCAAATTCTATATATTTCAACATTGACAGCAAAAGATAATTTTATGACACGGGCATCTACAACATGCAAGATTTGACGGTCAAATCCATTTTCCCGTCTCATCTTCATCCATTCAACAATATTAAGCACCCAACAACCCCAATTTGGTTTACCCCTAACCCAGAGAATAAATAATTTATTAACAGCAAAGTTTATGCTATGATCTTAATTTTTAAAGCTAGTCTACCATGAATTTGGAGGACTAAGAAAGATTTATCTATTACTAATATCTTTGTTTATTGTCTGAGAGGTTTATTGTCCGAGAGATTTATATACGATGGCTAATTAAAGTAAAATATTGAAGAACTAGCCTTCTGATTAACATTGCACATGTTTCATTTGATGAGGGTGGATTTCAAGTTTTATGAATTCTGATCGTTTTATAAATTCTGATGCTTCTATCGACTCATGACTTTGTGACCGTGGCTTCTTCAAAGAAAAAACTTTATCAATACGTAACTAAAATTAATATATTGATTACATACCATGCGAAAGGAAAAAATTATTACCTAGACTCTAGATCATTGACAGTGATCAATCACCATTTAACACATTAATTTCTTGAAGGAAAAATGACCGTCCAATGTTTAGGCCATTAACCTGTGATGATTTGCACTTTTTCAATTTTCTGGATATTTATGCATTTTTATTTTGTTATTGGTCCATGACTATTTTATTAATGTGATTATTTTATTAAACCTCAACTGTCTATTTCATGAGGGGTATGGTGGAAATAGCATGAATGGACTTAAGAAAAGATGGAAGGGTTTTTTAGTCATTTGAAGATGGTCTTACTTTGACTATGTTATGTGTGTGACACCTTAGTACATGTGTGTCCTTACCTTAAGTGTGTGTGTATGGCATATTGTGATATTTGACATAAAGGAATTGAGATAGGAATTCGGCAGAAGCTTTTCGTCCATATTCTTTTTCCTTATATTCATTTTTTTTAAGTCCATTCTTGAAGCCATTGCAGTGGGTATTTGAGATGGTCCTGGGAATGAAAAAGAATCCTACGAGCGTGAGCTTCCTGTTGGTGTAAGAATTGTCAATCTTTTCTCACTATTTGTAATGATACACTTCACTACATAATATGATATTGTTCGTTTTGGGTATGAGTTCGCACGGTTTTGCTCTTAGACTTTATCCCAAAAGGCTTCATACCAATTAGAGATGACATACTTACATATAAGCACTTCACCTTTCCCTTTTCCAGGCGATGTGAGATTGTGCACCTGTAACTCGCCAGTGTGGTTGCCTGACAGTGTCTCGCACTCGCCCACGGCATACCCGCCCACAGGGTCATCACAATCCACCCCCCTTCGAGACCCGACGTCCCCGTCGGCACACTTCCGGCTGGGTCAGCCTCTGATACCATTTATAACGACCCACTCCACCACATGGTATGATATTGTCCTCTTTGGGTCTGAGTCCGCACAGTTTTGCTCTTGAGCTTTACCCCAAAAGGTTTCATACCAATTGGAGATGACACACCTATATATAAGCACTTCACCTTTCCCTTTCCTAGGTGATGTGGGATTGTGCACCCGTAACTCGCCAGTGTAGTAGCCTGGCAGTGTCTCGCACCCGCCCATAGGGTCATCACAATACCTTGGACCTTTTGAGATCACAGAGAGGATTGGGGAAGTGGCGTATAGATTGGTTTTACCACCCAAATGGTCGTCGTCCTACCATAAGCTTAAGAGTGTGTGCATTCTAAGGCGAGGGCTAAAAGTTTTACATTTATAGAAGCCGCTACTACCTTTCACTATAAATATAGTTAGGGCGAGTGGGGATCGTCCCAAGGGATTGTGAGGATCGAATAATGTCGTGGAATCGTTATTAGGACTAGTAGGTCAAGTGATCAAACAATTGGTTGGTTGGTTGATTAGAGAACAACTAAATTAAACTAAGTGATAACAAAAGAATGCAAATAAGAGTAAGTAATAGAGAGAGAGATCTTGGGGTTTAGAGATTACCACCAAACAATGCATTTCTATATTATTGATAAGTGATTAATGAGGCCAAATGGTGTGTTGCAATATTGGTGTGTGTGTGTTTGGTTGATTCAATAAGCAAGGATAACTAGTTAAGCATGTATTGTCTAAATATCTTTTGAAAGACATAATATATCTAAGTAATGAAGCATATATTGTCTTAACAACATGTTAAAGGCATAATAGATCAAAACAAGTCATTAATCCTTTCATTAAACTCACAATCCAAATACAACACAAGGATAGAGACATATGTTACTTGTATTCAAAAGCTTGGATCATCAAACAACAAGTATAGATTGTCCTCTCATTTAACATTACTCTACAACTACACTACATCTACACTACTAGCATGAAAATAAACTAGGGGAGAGGCATAATCCATTAAGGAATAAGTATGAACCATCAAGAGAATCACAAGAGCATTCCTTTAAGCACTATGTTTTGACAATCTCCAAATCTATAGCATCAATACACATAGACATGCATCAATAACACTAAATCTAGAGACTAACACATAAACATCTATTCTAGCATACATAGACATATGGATAGAATGAAATGATCAATTGGAAGCATGAAACCACATAAATCATTGAATAAACAAGATTTATATATATCGAAGTGTCAAAACATCAATTACAACACTAATCCCTCAATATTACATAAGATTAAGATATAGAAAGCATGCTTGGGGCTAACTCTAGCCCCAAGAGGATGTCTAGCCACTCATGGTAATGTTGCTTCAACCCTCAAGGGCTAACTCCATGATTGAAATCTACTCTTTGTTGATGAAGAACTCCAATGGTGTCTCTAGCCTCCTCCTCTATGCTTCCTCTCCAAGAGATGATATGAAAATGATACGTTGGCTCCCCTTTGTAAAAAATAATCCTTATCCTTATATAGGTATGTCAAAATGATACACAAAATGAGCTGGGGTCGTGCACACAATATTCCCTAATGATTGGATAAAGGATAATTTTCAATGAGTTGGAAATTTAACTTTTTCGCACTAGAGGAAGTTCGATCGATCGAACCTTGGACTTGGATCGATCGAACTGGCTGAGATCTATCGAACTTAGGCTGAATCGATCTAACTGGTTGAGCTTTTTGGGAAAAGACAAATCCGAGATATTTTGGGAGATATTTTTGGGAAAAGGACAAAAGTGGTTAGTGGGTGGTACAGTTGTGGATATGATCAATCATATGAATAAGGACAAAAGTGTTCGATCGATCGAAGGGTGGTGTTGGATCGATCGAACTTTTTGACTTTATGCTTTTGGGCCAAGGCTTAGATCTATCTTGAAGTGCTGAGATCGATCATTGTTCGATCGATGGAACCTTGAACTTTAATCGATCGAACTTGGCTGCTTCCCACTTTTGGCTTTATTTGCTTCCTTCTTTCTCCACTTTGCTCTTTTCTTTGTTTAATCCCAGAAATGCTTCAATTAAGCTCTTATTTGGCTAAGTTAGCTTATTTCGGGATAAGTGCCTGAAAATGGAAATAATACGAAATCAATCTAAAACGGTAAAGTAAGATACATAAGGGTACTAGAATGCCTTAGTTTAAGGGGTTTAAATACGCACTTTTCAGCGCTCATCACACCCCCAAACTTAAATATTGCTCGTCCCTAGCAATGAACTAGAAAGTGAATGAATGAAATGAACAACTATACAACTATGAGTTAGAAAACAATAAATGGATAACGCCACTTTCGTAGGGAACATGATTGCACTTAGCATATGCAACAAGCCTTTTAAACCCCTAGGTTACCCCTAGTGGACGAGTGAAGTCTCGTGAGGGTTTCTAGAAATGGTACCCACAAACATTAAGCTCATTCTTTCAAAAGAGGCACCAATATTGGAAACAAGCATTGGGAGAAAACTACCTCAAGTATGCAATTTTTCAAACATTTCCAAGCAATCTCCCAAAATCTCAACATCAAGCAAGTAAGTATGGTCCTCCACACATCAAGAAAATGATCATGCAAATCAAAACAACTCTAGAATCCTTTTAAGTGGACCGACATCAAATGTGTTACTATCTAAGCCAACTAAAGAATTAATCACATCCTTACCCTCAAACTAGCACATAAATCTAGTACCGATCATCTAGACAAAAAGTAGACATTTTATTAAAGCTTTATTGTTCTAGGTGCGCTTATTCTTTTCACTCGATTTTTTATTTATTTATTTATTTATTTATTTTTATTGAGGATCAAAGATGGAAGCATAGTACAATATGTTGATCTATTAAGCTTTCTAGCGATTCATGAGGTCGAGCGTTAGGTCAATGACTCCCAAACCAGACAGCTTTAGGGCATTAGGCATTCAAATACCCCTACAGACTTATAAGCTCAAATCAACTAGGCTACAAATCAAGACAACAACTATCTAATCATTTCCCACTTCTCACCTTTTGGGAGAAGTCCTCACTTTTTTTATTGCTTTTGTTTTTTTTTTTTTTTTTTTTTTTTTTTTTTTTTTTAATTATTAACCTAGAGTTTGGGCCTTCCACATTTCGGTGCGAGAAGTTCAGTGCTTGATGAGGCTAGAATCCCGGCTACTTAGTGAAAAGGAGTTGTTATCCACCTTTATCAAGAATGAAAGCTTCCAATGCACTACTAGCCCAATTGAGATATAACCAATTCAATAATCAACAAAGCATGTACCCTACAAATGAATGCTAGTGTGCGTCTGTGTTAGTGTAGAATCCTAGAATGAATCTCAAAACAATCACAAAATCAAGATGATGTGGACCACAAGTATAAGCAAGATATCAATCTTTCGAAAAATTTACTCCTAAATGGCATTCATAAGGCATACAAGGAGTATTGGACTCTCAAGTCAAGCAATTTTTAAATTTTAAGCAATATAGTCCTCAAAAGATCAAAATCATAGCTAGATATGGACCAATTATAGAAATATCCCTCAAATATACAAGTCATGCTCAAAATTTTGAATTTAAAACTAACACTGAAAAGCACCATTCCCCCCAAACTTAAATGGCACAATGTCCTCAATGTGCAAGAGAACAAGGAAAAGAGTATACCAGTGCAACTAAGCAAGAATGATCGGGACTGAAGTATCCGAAGTGGGAGGCATGGCCCCCCCCAAACTTGGGATGAACTGTAGTCCTGAAAATTGGCACTTGGATAAACTCATCAGATAGCAAAATGGGATAATCAGTGCACAGTGGACATGCAAGTGTAAATGGGATAAATAGATAAAGAAATGAGAGAGGTGTAAGGGTGGTCCTGAAAATTGGGTAGCACTCTCTCACTGAAGTCACTGTGATGCAACTAATGGAGTCAAACATACAGATATGAGAATATAATATATGACATCCATAACAAAAACAGATATATAAAATAGATAAAGTACAGGTACAACAAAAATTTCAAAGCCGACAGACCGGCTGTAAAAATAATAATGTACAGTGACAAAAGTAAAGTATCAATAGGAGAGAGGGATCACGGGCTCCGCGGATGTCTCTAGATAGATCTCGGAACATAGTCGCGACATCCGTGCGGAAAGCAGCAAAATCAGCTCTATGGGCTGTGAGATCAGCTTGGATGGCAACAATAGCATCCTCAAGCGTCTGCAAACGTACTCCAAAGCCCGGGGTTAGATTTGGAGCCTCAGGCATAGATGAATCAGAAGAAAGCTCTTGAGTCTGCTCTTGCTCATGAATGGGTGACCTGGCTGGAGAGTACTGCTCGGTATCATCTGCAGGGCGCTCTAAGTCTATATCTATATGCTCAGCAACTAGATTGTCTGGTGCGTCGTCCGCTGTAGGAGCTGCTGCTGCCTCTGTTGGTGCCTCTGCCTCTACCTGTGCCTCTGCCTGGGCCTGTGCCTCCTCTAGCTCTAACTCCGCTGCAGCCACTACCGCATGGTCCTGCAGTCTGGTAATAATGGAGCGGTAGCTCTTGTTCCAGTCATTCTTGAGGAAGTGGCAGGAACCTTTCTCGGGGTGCTCCCGAGAAAGATGGGTAGCGCTGATTGATGAGAATCTGGGTGATGAGGTGGCTGAAAGGAAGAGACTTAGCTCATTCGGGCGTCTCTTTGCTGATGTACTCGTCATACAACTTCCTCATCACGCTCTAAATGAGTGCAGGAATGGACACCCAGTGCCCGGTGCAGAAGGAGTAGAGGGCTGTCAGATAATCGTCCTTCCTTTGAATCTTGTGCCCGGCCATGTATATGTTCCGATAGAGAACGGAATCGGTGAACCATAGGTCGTTTAGAAAGAATGTCCTGGTGGCGAAGGTCTCGCCATTGGCATGGTGACCTCTGAGAAAAACTGCCATGTCAGCATATGAAGGCCTGAATAGCCTCGGATATGTGTCCTGAAGCTCTGGAGGACATCTGTGTGGACAGTGGCAAGAGCGGGCTAAAGAGTCCACTGTTATGGTGATCGGATGGCCATCGACAGAAGTGACCATCTCGGCTGTGGTACGCGGCAATGGTCAAAGGTTCTGGTAGAACAACCATACTAGCCGCGGGTAGACCGGCTCTATAATGGGGGCAAGAATAGCGGCCAGACCCATCTGAATGATATCATGGTAGGCAGATCGGGTCAGCACCGATCTAGAGAAGAAGGCCGTGTCGAACTCTGACTCACAGTCGATCACCATATGCGCATATCGAGGCGAGGGCCTATCACGCTCCAGATGAGCTGGCGGAGCTGGTATAGGTGAATGCTCAGTTCCATGATGCGGTGGAGATGGTGATGGAGTAAAAGTAGGATGAGCCACAGAGGTGGATGGTGTGTGGTTATCCTCAGCCTCATGAGATGGTAACTGAGGTGGGGTAACCTGTTGTGATACCCCTCAGATCCGAGACGCGGGTTGATCAGGTCCGAGTCCAAACCCGAGGGATATCAAACAATTAAAGTATTTTAAATCGAACACGGAATACAAAATGAAATAAGAAATAAAATTACATAGCTGGAAGAAACTAAATTAATAAACCTTGAAATAAAATTATTCAAATCTGATAATCCAAAACTCCATAAGTTTACAACTCGAGAATCCATCCAGTGGAACCCTTATTAATATTCTCAATTCAAAATTGAAATGACTGAAATAAAGTCTAAAACTAATATAGAGAAGATTCCTACGTAGTCGGAGGAATGAATATTTGTATCTGCTCTGCACGTCCAAGCTCTAACCCTGGAACTGACGAACACCTGAAAAATAAAGGAGTGGGTCAGGCCCACATGCAAGTCCTGATCTACTACAATCCAAACAGAAATCCGATACGCAGATACATCCTAGGAAGACTCAACAATATCTAGAGTAGTCCATATATGTACATAGTACACACTATAGGACACTCGCTAGTCCAGTAGATTTGTCTCAGCCTGAATAGAAGGCAACATGCAAATACGCACCCTAAGGTGGGCATGAGTACCTAGACCTACCAGGGAACAACACCTATGTCCAGTTATCCATCCTAGGCGATATACGCACCCTAACCACGGTCCTGAGACTCAGGCTCATACCATGGCACATAAAATAAATATATAAAGTCCGTACTCCCTATACAAAATATCAGTCATCTATGTAATGGTCTGATATATGTAAACACTCCATCCTGAAACCATAGTAAGTCTTTCAATTCACAATTGATATGACACATGTAGGTGATGGACTTAACCTTTATGGTTAATCCATACCTTAATCCAGTTTGGGTAGGAATTAATATTTTGAACTAATCCATTCCCAATATAGGTAGGTCTTAGTATTTTGAACTAAGCCATCCCTAATATGACACCGTCCCATACCGGTTCATATATATATATCCATATATGTAGGACTTAACTTTTTTTTTATAGTTAATCCAACTCATTCCAAATTAGGTAGGATTAGTGTCTTAACTAATCATACCTAGTATGTCACCGTCCTATACCGGTACATACAATCCTCCAGTTAACACAGTTGACCATACCATTATTAAATAGTCATCAATCACATTCCACAATATGCACAAGATAAACTTAATGCATAGACATAAATAATAGGCATTCAGTACGGCCTAAAATCCAATTCCAATTATGTAAAGTGCTACAATAAATTTAAGCATTCACATTTTCCATCATAGTCCAAGAATTGATACGGTTAATAGAAATTTAAGTATCCACTACACCCAAGGTAAGCATAGGAAAATTTAGTTAATTCCCTATACTTCAAATACTATAGAATTATGATTTTTATATATATTTAAATCATACACAACAACCTTGCCAAGCTCAGGTATATAAACCTAGCAAATCTTCCAATATAGTTCACGAATTGATACCGTTAATAGAAATTTGAGTATCAATTAAACCCAAGGTAAGCATAGGGAATTTTTAGTTAATTCACTATACTTATAATACTATGGAAATATGATATATTTTTATAATTAAATCATATACACAATCCTTGTTAAGTTTCAGTGCCAATAAAACTTGTCCAACCGTGTGCAACCCCTAAGTCTTATTTACTTATATAGTCCATCCTTTAATCCATTTTTGAGTTATTATTTTCCCATGTTATTATAGGTTTATAACAGCCCATACAACACTTAAAATAAGTTAGACGAAGTCCTAATGCACTGTACAATCCAATTAACGCATAAAAATCATACTGTTTGAGATTTCTGGGCAAGAGCACGCTCTAGAAAAATTGAGCCTGCTCTTTTATGGATTGAGCTGGCTCTATGGATCTTAGAGCCTGCTCTAAGAATATTAGAGCTGGCTCTTTCCATTTTTGGAGCCTGCTCTTGCTCCCTTGCATGCCGTTGTCCGTTCCGGCTTCATCTTCTTCAACTCCGGTGCTTTTCCTGCACCCTCTGTGATGTTTTTAATCCTTGTTCTAGGTTCAATCTTAATCCTAGATACATCATAAACCTCTAACATCCAACCATAACATGTATTGAACACAATATTTGAAACCAACGACAATAGAAAATCAGTTCGCAATCTACCGTTTTTCTTAGATTTATTTTGCTCCATTCTTATGCTTAATCATGGATTAATGTTTCCCATAATATATTAAGCTTATTATAGTCCTAAGACATCAATTAAACAATTTATACGAAGTGGTAATCGTCTGAACAGTCCATACAGTGCCCAAAGTCCAATTTGTGTGTATTTGGGTGAGAGCAGGCTCCATAAAATTTGAGCCTGCTCTCTTAAATGTTGGAGCCGGCTCCTTAACTTAGGGAGCCTGCTCTTTTCAGCATGGAGCCGGCTCCATGCTCCTTGGAGCCGACTCTTTGTGTGAGGGAGCTGGCTCTCTCATTTTGAGAGCCTGTTCTCTCTCTTTCCGGCGCGTTCTGCGTTTTTCCACTTCATCTTCCTCGCATCCGGCGATACCCAAGCCTCTGTAAATAATTTAATACATGTTCTAAGGTTCCATTAAATGTTCTAGATTAACCCTAAATCCATGGTATACAACCACGACATGAGTTGAACACACCATTTGAAAACTACGACAACAGAATTTTCAGTTAGAAAATTTAACCAATTTCAGAACAGATTAATTCTGTAAACTCCAACCCTGTTTTAATACTGGTTTTAGGATTAAATCTTAGACCCAGACAAAATCCTAAACCATGGTTATACATCCACAACATGGATTTAACAGAATCTTTTAAACATAACAGCAGCAGAAATTCGACGACTAGTAACTTTAAGCAAACTCAAACCCAATTATTACAATGAAATTAAATACTGTATGCTCATGCATAAAAGACGTGTTACAACATCTATTTAATCCATTTTAAACCTTATTAAATCCCTTGAGACTACCTAGGCATGCACAGAACACAAATTACAGAGGAAAGAGAAGAACATAACTTGCCTGCAGTTTTAGATTTTGAAACTGTAAACCAATGTCTCTGGATTTCCCGTCAACGTCCTAGGCTGCCGTTCACCACCTCCGGTGCTCTTGGTTCGACCCAAAAGCACTCCACTCCTTCCTCCTTGAGCCTCTCTGTATATTAGTTAGACTCACTCTCTGTTTCTTTGTCTCTCAGAATTCTTTTTTTTACGTGAATAGGGTTAACAAAACCCTTGGCAACCCATACTTATGTATTTATAGGTTTTAATTGAAACCCTAATTTAAATCCTAAACCAAACCCTAAAGTAAAGCCTAAACCAATTATATGTCGGCTCCAATCCTAGACACAATGTAAAACATGAAACCCTAATTACCAAAACAGTGAATTGACATAAGCACGTAATTAATTAAACTTGAGAAATACATTTAAATTAATGAAACAAACCAAAATACAATTTAAGCAATTGATTAAAGAAAACACAATTTAAAACGATTAATGAAAGAAAAACACAATTAATTGAATTTAAAATAAAATAAATCAAATAAGCAAATAATTAATTAATCAAAACAAACAAATAATCATTTAATTTAATAAAAATACAATAAATAATTAAATTAAATCCAGGACTGTCCTTTTAAAATTAGGGGTATTACATTCTTCCCCCCTAACAAAAAGGAATTCCGTCCTCAGAATTCGCTCTTACCTTCTTCCCATAATTTAGGAAACTGCGAGCGATTGACATCCTCCCATTCCCAAGTGGACTCAGCCTCATTGTGATGACTCCACTGAACACGCACCAAAAGGATAACCTTGTTACGAAGGATTTGATCCCAACGGTCGACAATACGACACGGTGACTCCAAATAGGTTGCATCCGGCTGCAACTTAATTTCCCCCAACATCAATACGTTGATACCCATCCCCATCTCGGAGAAATTTCTGTAATATGGAAACATGGAACACATTGTGAATGCGATCCAAAGTACCCGGAAGTGCCAACCTATAAGCAACAGCTCCAACGCGACCCGTGATCATGAATGGACCGACAAACTGCGGTGACAACTTCCCTTTCTTCCCAAAGCGCATAACACCTTCCATAGGCGACACCTTGAGTAGAACCTGATCTCCAACCCTAAACTCCAAAGTACGAGTATGCGGATCAGCATTACTCTTCTACCTACTCTGAGCAGTACGCATGCGATCCCTAATAAGAGTAAGCTTCACAAATCCATAGAAATGCCCTTCCATTTCCACTCTAGTATCGGTAGTGGCCGTAGAGCTCCTAACGGCCTCTGATGATCAATCTTGACCATCTGACAAGTACTATACTAAGAGACAAATAAAGCAATATCCCTCTTCATACCTGCCCACAAAAACTACCGTTTTATATCCTACATCAAAACACAGCCAAGACCCTGCAACGAAGCATCCATGTAAACAAGATACTCGATCCCACTCTGTGGAGTAGCCAGAACCAGTGTAGAAGTCAACTTTCTTTTTAGCTCATCCAAAGCTTGCTGACAATGCTCATCCCACACGAACTGTACACCCTTCTTAGTCAGATGAGTGAGTGGTCCCGCTATCTTGGAAAACCCCTGGATGAACCTCCGATAATATCCCGCCAAACCGAGGAAACTCCAAATCTCGGTAGGTGAAGTAGGCTGTCCCCACTCAACCATAGCTGAAACCTTGGCTGGATCTACTGCTATTCCCCTTTTCTGACACCACGTGACCCATAAACAAAGCAGAAAGACAACCCTATAATCTCCTAAAATATATCCGGAAAAATCTTGCACAATTAGTATATAACCCAATGGTACAGTAATCCCTTCCTCCATTTCCTCCTCCGTAAGGTACAAGTAGTGCTAACTTTTTAGAACATAGCATAGCGACAACATATCCTGACCAGGTATGGTGAAAACAACAGACCTATCACAACCATTAACTTGGACATGGTAGTGTGATAACTAATCCATCCCAAGTAACATCGTATAAATGTACATGTCCAAAACCACTAGATTGGCTAGGAATCCAAGCCTGCAAATAACCAGTGTCCCTACCAAATTATCCAAACCCAATGCTAAATACTCCGTAGAGCAAAGCACAAAGGGTACACAAAATACTCCAAAATCAACTCATAGTTAGAGCGGCACTCTATTTTGAGAATTCTTCCTTTAATATCCAATTTATCATATTGATTTACACAAGTTCTTTTACAAACTCCTTGGTAATCATTCCGTTTTAACACAACAAACCTATAAGCAAAACTTTGTGTGCTTGCTCAAAAATAAATCACTCTACTGTGACTTTCTGTTATTATCACCTCATATACAATCCACTATAGTTTAAATAAACCATAGGTGAATAAATCCAACAAGACCATCATAATCCACAACAGAGATAGCCAAAACCACTAGTTTACTTTATTAAAAAAAAACTTCTTTAAATCATAAACTGTCAAAAGAATAATCATAAAATATTCTTAAACATACTAGTGTATGACAGTTAAACAGTACTACTCATTAAATAATACTCCCACTCCTACTAGTAATGAAAATCATATCACTCCTAGAAGAGCATTTATTCTTGAACCCCGGTAACCTTCATCTTGGACACTCCGGTATCATCTCCATCCTGATCTTCTTCGGGGTCTTCCACTTTACTTGGCTTAGCCTCGAGCACCACCGAAGTTGCGTTAGGTCCACAGTATGGTGGCCAATCCCTCACGTAAGAAACTTTCCATGACTTGTACTCCGATGCAACGCCTATTGGAATCAATTCCCTTGTCTCCAATCCCGCCTTCCTGGTCGGCCTTCGTAGGGGAATCACCGGAGTAAATTTCCTCGACCTTGGGCCCTTCTTTGCTTTCATCGTGGCCCTCATCCTCTTCCTAGTGCCAAACATTCTGCAATTACAGAATACACTTGACATCAGTACTTTCTAAACGAACCGTAAAGGAATTCAACGAATCCTAATCCTAAAGTTCTAAATAAGAGAAAACGATACGCGAAAGTCTTATACGATGGAATCCTAGAGACACTTGAACCTGGAGTGCTCTGATACCAACTGTGATACCACTCAGATCCGAGACGCGGGTTGATCAGGTCCGAGTCCAAACCCGAGGGATATCAAACAATTAAAGTATTTTAAATCGAACACGGAATACAAAGTGAAATAAGAAATAAAATTACATAGCTGGAAGAAACTAAATTAATAAACCTTGAAATAAAATTATTCAAATCTGATAATCCAAAACTCCATAAGTTTACAACTCGAGAATCCATCCAGTGGACCCCTTATTAATATTCTCAATTTAAAACTGAAATGACTGAAATAAAGTCTAAAACAAATATAGAGAAAATTCCTACGTAGTCGGAGGAATGAATATTTGTATCTGCTCTGCACGTCCAAGCTCTAACCCTGGAACTGACGAACACCTGAAAAATAAAGGAGTGGGTCAGACCCACATGCAAGTCCTGATCTACTACAATCCAAACAGTAATCCGATACGCAGATACATCCTAGGAAGACTCAACAATATCTAGAGTAGTCCATATATGTACATAATACACACTATAGGATGCTCGCTAGTCCAGTAGGTCTGTCTCAGCCTGAATAGAAGGCAATATGCAAATACGCACCCTAAGGTGGGCATGAGTACCTAAACCTACCAAGGAACAACACCTATGTCCAGTTATCCATCTTAGGCGATATACGCACCCTAACCATGGTCCTGAGACTCAGGCTCATACCATGGCACATAAAATAAATATATAAAGTTCGTACTCCCTATACAAAATATCAGTCATCTATGTAGTGGTCTGATATATATAAACACTCCATCCTGAAACCGTAGTAAGTCTTTCAATTCACAATTGATATGACACATGTAGGTGATGGACTTAACCTTTATGGTTAATCCATACCTTAATCCAATTTGGGTAGGACTTAATATTTTGAACTAATCCATTCCCAATATAGGTAGGTCTTAGTATTTTGAACTAAGCCATCCCTAATATGACACCGTCCCATACTGATTCATATATATATATCCATATAAGTAGGACTTAACTTTTTTTTATGGTTAATCCAACTCATTCCAAATTAGGTAGGATTAGTGTTTTAACTAATCATATCTTATGTCACCGTCCCATACCGGTACATACAATCCTCCAGTTAACACAGTTGACCATACCATTATTAAATAGTCATCAATCACATTCCACAATATGCACAAGATAAAATTAATGCATAGACATAAATAATAGGCATTCAGTACGGCCTAAAATCCAATTCCAATTATGTAAAGTGCTACAATAAATTTAAGCATTCACATTCTCCATCATAGTCCAAGAATTGATACGGTTAATAGAAATTTAAGTATCCACTACACCCAAGGTAAGCATAGGAAAATTCTGTTAATTCCCTATACTTCAAATACTATAGAATTATGATTTTTATATATATTTAAATCATACACAACAACCTTGCCAAGCTCAGGTATATAAACCTAGCAAATCTTCCAATATAGTTCACGAATTGATATCGTTAATAGAAATTTGAGTATCAATTAAACCCAAGGTAAGCATAGGGAATTTTTAGTTAATTCACTATACTTATAATACTATGGAAATATGATATATTTTTATAATTAAATCATATACACAATCCTTGTTAAGTTTCAGTGCCAATAAAACTTGTCCAACCGTGTGCAACCCCTAAGTCTTATTTACTTATATAGTCCATCCTTTAATCCATTTTTGAGTTATTATTTTCCCATGTTATTATAGGTTTATAACAGCCCATACAACACTTAAAATAAGTTAGACGAAGTCCTAATGCACTGTACAATCCAATTAACGCATAAAAATCATACTGTTTGAGATTTCTGGGTAAGAGCAGGCTCTAGAAAAATTGAGCCTGCTCTTTTATGGATTGAGCTGGCTCTATGGATCTAAGAGCCTGCTCTAAGAATATTAGAGCTGGCTCTTTCCATTTTTGGAGCCTGCTCTTGTTCCCTTGCATGCCGTTGTCCGTTCTGGCTTCATCTTCTTCAACTCCGGTGTTTTCCTACACCCTCTGTGATGTTTTTAATCCTTGTTCTAGGTTCAATCTTAATCCTAGATACATCATAAACCTCTAACATCCAACCATAACATGTATTGAATACAATATTTGAAACCAACGCCAATAGAAAATCAGTTTGCAATATACCGTTTTTCTTAGATTTATTTTGCTCCATTCTTATGCTTAATCATGGATTAATGTTTCCCATAATATATTAAGCCTATTATAGTCCTAAGACATCAATTAAACAATTTATACAAAGTGGTAATCGTCTGAACAGTCCATATAGTGCCCAAAGTCCAATTTGTGTGCATTTGGGTGAGAGCAGGCTCCATAAAATTTGAGCCTGCTCTTTTAAATGTTGGAGCCGGCTCCTTAACTTAGGGAGCCTGCTCTTTTCAGCATGGAGCCGGCTCCATGCTCCTTGGAGCCGACTCTTTGTGTGAGGGAGCTGGCTCTCTCATTTTGAGAGCCTGCTCTCTCTCTTTCCGGCGCGTTCTGCGTTTTTCCACTTCATCTTCCTCGCACCCGGCGATACCCAAGCCTCTGTAAATAATTTAATACATGTTCTAGGGTTCCATTAAGTGTTCTAGATTAACCCTAAATCCATGGTATACAACCACGACATGAATTGAACACACCGTTTGAAAACTACGACAACAGAATTTTCAGTTAGAAAATTTAACCAATTTCAAAACAGATTAATTCTGTAAACTCCAACCCTGTTTTAATACTGGTTCTAGGATTAAATCTTAGACCCAGACAAAATCCTAAACCATGGTTATACATCCACAACATGGATTTAACAGAATCTTTTAAACATAACGGCAGCAGAAATTCGACAACTAGTAACTTTAAGCAAACTCAAACCCAATTATTACAATGAAATTAAATACTGTATGCTCATGCATAAAAGACGTGTTACAACATCTATTTAATCCATTTTAAACCTTATTAAATCCCTGGAGACTACCTAGGCATGCACAGAATATAAATTATAGAGGAAAGAGAAGAACAGAACTTGCCTGCAGTTTTAGATTTTGAAACTGTAAACCAACGTCTCTGGATTTCCCGTCAACGTCCTAGGCTGCCGTTCACCACCTCCGGTGCTCTTGGTTCAAACCAAAAGCACTCCACTCCTTCCTCCTTGAGTCTCTCTGTATATTAGTTTGACTCACTCTGTTTCTTTGTCTCTCACAATTCTTTTTTTTACGTGAATAGGGTTAACAAAACCCTTGGCAACCCATACTTATGTATTTATAGGTTTTAATTGAAATCCTAATTTAAATCCTAAACCAAACCCTAAAGTAAAGCCTAAACCAATTATATGTCAGCTCCAATCCTAGACACGATGTAAAACATGAAACCCTAATTACCAAAACAGTGAATTCACATAATGTAATACCCCTAAATTCAAAAGGATAGGTTTGGTATTTAATTAACTGTTTATTTTGCATTTTTAAATTAATTAAGTGTGTATTTGCATTAATTATTAAATTATTTGATTTAAATGTGTTAGTTGGGTGTTTAAATTTCATTTATTTGCTTATTTGATTTATTTTATTTTAATTCAATTAATTGTGAATTTGTTTTTCTTTAATTGATTGTCTAAAGTTATTTTCTTGCATTAACTATTAAATTGTATTTCTCTTGTACATGCACGTATAAATTTAAAAACGCTAACCGACTTAGGTAGTGGATGGATTCTAGGGTTTTTATGTTTGAACGTAGCCGACTTAGGGTTGGTGTAGGATTTAAATTATGGTTTCAATTAAAACCTATAAATATATAAGTATAGGTTTGCCAAGGGTTTTGGTTAACCCTATTCACGTAACAGAGTCCTACAGAGAGTTGTGAGAACAGAGAAAGAAAGGTTAGGGTTAGCTTAGAGTCAAGGGCTGAACCAAGGATGAGGTGTTGATGCATGCTCGTGGATTGAATTAGGAGCAACGTAGGTCAGTAAAAACAACTAAGGTCACCGGAGTTGCTAGAGACGGAGGTTTAAAGGTTTCTGAACTGAAATCGGAGGCAAGTCTTGTTCTAGCTCTTTCCCTTTAACTCGTGTTCTATGCATGCCTAGGTAGACTCCAGGGCTTTAATGGATGCTAAAACAAGTCTTTGTTGCATGTTTGAAATATTTTTAGGTCCGTTGAATTAAATTAATATGCGAATTTCTGTAATCTCTGTTAACTGGTTCATATCGTTGTTGTGTTTAAAGTATGTTTAATTGAGAACCTTGATGCATATCGATGTCTTAAAAATTAGTCTGGGACATTGATTGAATAATAGAACATGTAGTAAAAGATTTACAGAGGCCTGGGTAAACAGAAATAGCTTTGTTGGAATTAAACTGTATTACAAGTTCTTTCAGTTCGGTTAATTGATGCATGCTTCGTTTAAATTTAAGCTTTGTTTCGTTGATGTCTTTGATGCATGTCAATGCTTTATAACTATTGTAAGACACTAATTAAACCTTAGAGCAAGTATTAAAACAAATGCAGAGGTCGTGGAACACGCCGGAGTCGAGGAAAACGAAACAGAGACGGGGAGACAGCTCTTAGGGGTGAGAGAGACGGCTCCCAAAGGAGGGAGCCGCCTCCCACAATGCAAGACCCGGCTCCCACATGTAGGGAGCCGGCTCCCAAGGCCTTAGAGCCGGCTCCCAAGGGTGGGGAGCCGGCTCCCATATTTTGGAGAAGGCTCTAAATTTTTCTGAGCCTTCTCTTCCTCTGAAACACACAGTTATGTATTTTTAGGGTCTGTTTGGTCGGTGCAGGGTATTTTTACTTGGTTTAAACTATTTTAAATCATGTGTAGGAATGTTGTAAACCTATAAAAACAATAGGGAAACATCATTTCATAATTTGATTAAGGAATGGAGTGGGGTGAACTTGGGGAAAAACCTGTAGGTTGTACACTGTTATGGTTAAGAAATTTATTACTATAAATTGGAGATTGTTTTTATTTATGATTTAAAGTTGTGAATCATATTTAGATGGAGTTATAAGTATAGTGATTTACCTGAAATTACCTATGCTTTGTTTGGATTAAAAATTGATATATGTTTGCTATTTAACTGCATCAATTTATGGACAAGTTGGAGAATGTAAATGCTTAGATTTTTTTAGCAGTTTACATTATTGGAATGTTATTTTTAGGCCCTATATTTAATGCCTAATACTGATATATATGTATTAATTTATATTGATGCATAGTGTGGAGTATAATTGATGAATTGCTTAATACTGTTTAATCAATTTTATTATATGGAGGTATGTATATGCACTGGTATGGGACGGTGGCATATTGGGGATGGATTAGTTCAAACACTAAGTCCTACCTATTTTGAAGTAAGATGGATTAACTACAAAATGTTAAGTTCTACTTACATGTATGTATGTGCACCGGTATGGGACGGTGGCATATTGGGGATGGATTAGTTCAAACACTAAGTCCTACCTATTTTGAAATAAGATGGATTAACTGCAAAATGTTAAGTCCTACTTATAAGTTGGTGTCAGGTCAATAAACCTTTTGAATGACACACCTTGAACGGACTTTATATATTTATGTTATGGTGCCATGGTATGAGCTTGAGTCTCAGGACCATGGTTAGGGTGCGTATATCGCCTAGGATGGATAACTGGACGGTGGTTTCTGTTCCCTGGTAGGTCTAGATACTCATGACCACAGTATGTGCGATTTGCATGGTATCTCTACTCAGGCTGAGACGTACCACTTGGACTAGTGAGCGTCCTATAGTGTGTAATTATATATATATGGACTACTCTAGATATTGTTGAGCTATCTAGGATGTATCTGCGTATCTGGTTTCTGATTGGATCATAGTAGAATAGGACTTGCATGTGGGCCTAACCCACTCCTTTATTTTTCAGGTGTTGTCAGTTCCAGGGCTAGAACTTGGACGTACAGAGCAGATATAGACACTCACTCCTCCGATAATGTAGGATTTCATTTTATATTCTAGATTAGGATTTTGTCTTCAGCTGATTATTTCAGTTTGGATTTTAGGGGTCCGCTAGATGGATTCCCGAGTTGTATCTATTTTGGAGATTTGGATTTTTATTAATCTTTATCATTTGGAGGATTTTAAATATAGTATTATTTCCAGCTTTAATATTTATTTCGTAAATCTATTTTGTAATCTGTGTTCGTTTATGTATTAATTGTTTGGTATTCCTCGGATCTGTGCTCGGACTTGATCACCCGTGGCTCTAGAATCGAGGGGTATCACACATGAGCACGTAATTAATTAAACTTGAGAAATACATTTAAATTAATGAAACAAACCAAAATACAATTTAAGCAATTGATTAAAGAAAACATAATTTAAAACGATTAATGAAAGAAAAACACAATTAACTGAATTAAAAATAAAATAAATCAAATAAGCAAATAATTAATTAATCAAAACAAACAAATAATCAATTAATTTAAAACGAACCTTAAACTTTGATCGATCGAACTTTGCTGCTTCCCACCTTTGGCTTCATTTGCTTCCTTCTTTCTCCATTTTGCTCATTTCTTTGTTTAATCCCAAAATTGCTTCAATTAAGCTCTTATTTGGCTGAGTTAGCTTATTTTTGGGATAAGTACCTGAAAATGAAAATAATACGAAATCAATCTAAAACGGTAAAGTAAGATAGATAAGGGTACTAAAATGTCGTAGTTTAAGGGGTTTAAATACGCAATTTTCAGTGCTCATCACCAAACTCTCTGCTGTTCATGATGTTTAAGGGAAAGGTGAAGTACTTATATGTAGGTGTGTCACTCCAATTAGTATTTATGAGGCCTTTTGGGGTAAAGCCCAAGAGAAAAACCATGCAGGCTCAAGCCCAAAGTGGACAATATCATACCATGTGGTGGAGTGGATCGTTACAAATGGTATCAGAGCTTTATCAAGCCAGAAGTGTGCTGACGGGGACGTTGGGCCTCCAAAGGGGTGGATTATGATGACCCTGTGGGCGGGTGTGTCATGGGAGGGTACAAGACACTAACAGACTACCACACTGGCGAGCTACGGGCACACAATCCTACATCGCCTGGGTAAGGGAAAGGTGAAGTGCTTATATGTAGGTGTATTACTCTAATTGGTATGAGACCTTTTGGGAAAAGCAAAACCGTGCGGGCTTAGGCCTAAAGCGGACAATATCGTACCATATGGTAGAGTGGGTCGTTATAGTTGGGTTTCTGAAAGAGGTCTTGAAAGGAAAGGGTCCTTTTTTTTTTTCAAGTTAAAGTTAAATTGGATTAAGAAAGGCTAGCCATAGCTAACCAAAGGGCCAGAATACAAAGCAGATTGAAACAGCCAAAAAGGCATATCAAACGTAACAGCCCAAAGGCACCAACAATATAACAGCTACAACCATATGTTGCCATAATTTCTGGTGACAGGAGCAAGACTCCAGCAAATAACACATCAGTTATTGAGGTCTGGTGGTTTCCTTTGTGGTCGAATAGTGGAATCAAGAATATCCCAATTTGTTGCAATCATTGAGGCAATAGAAGTGTCACTAATGGAAGAGACTGTGATTTTTACTCTAACAGAATCCAGAGTTTGGTGAAGAAGTGAGTTTGCAGAGATAGCTTTGTTTCTCTCGATCTATGTGGTACACCAAGGCTGCCAAGCTCATTTTTTACAGAGTGCGGCTGTGAGAAGCTAAGAATCCCTTCCAATGATATGCAACCCAATTAATGAGGTCAGGCCAGGATGATGGTTGGATGTAAAATCTGCATCTTGTTTGAAGAAATGTCCACAATGGTTTGACGAAGGGGCACTAAAAAATAAGTGGATGTGGGATTCTAATTCTGTGTTGTATAGGGTACACAATGTTGAATTGATATGTGTTGTACATCTCTTGTCCAAAGTGGGGAGTCTTTGTTGGATTGCTACCCATAGTATGAAGGAATGCTTGGGAATTAAGGGTTTGGTCCAGACTAGGTGAGTCCAAGGAAGGGTTGGAAGATGTTTATTGAAATGTTTCATGGTGTGTGCAATGGAAAATTCACCATTGGGTAAGGGAATCCAAATGTGTTTGCCATTACAGCTTGTTTGTGGGTAGGGAAGGTTGGTTATCTGTTGAAGTTGTGGAATAATGGATAGTATGGAAGGGGGAAATGACCAAGTGTTATTGGTAATGAAGATCCTACCTTGGTTATACTACAAGGAGGTGTTCTTCATTTTTACAATTGTTGATGATTTTGATTCTTCCTTTGTGTGGCTTTGGATTATGAATAACAAGGTTTCAAGCTTCTTTTGAGGTAGGATTGTTTAAATCTCACAACCTTTACCTTTGGTGAATTATATCTCTTTAATTGAATGTTATTTATTTAAAAATAACTAAATAAATAAATTTGAATTGACAACCATTTTCCTGAGTAGGTGACTATGTGATAATTATTGTGTTAGTAAGCATGCTAGAATTTTAAAAGAATTTAATTGATAATATTTATTGTATATGGACATAGATCAAATTATTGATTTTAATATGTTGTACATTGTATCATTATGAATGTACATTCATCTTGCATGGTTTGGGAATGAGTCTGGAATGGAAAGGAAAGTGGAAACATCTCATATGATGTGTGTTGAGAAAAAAGGGTTGAAAAGAGTAACGTGGAATGTTGGATGGCGGGGATTACCTCGTATCCAGGTTGTTAATGGATCTAGAGAAAACGTAAAGACATTATCTACATGTGGTTGAGTCACTAGGCCACAAACGGCGCTAGAGATTACTTTGAGTCAGGGACAGATGATCAGTCTTCTTCGTGGGATAAGTGGTTGGTTATCGTCTCGGGAAAGTGGGAAGTGGCTTTGGCTTTGGCATTAGCATTACATTGCACTTCATTTTATTATTTCACATGATATTACTTCCCCGAGCCTGTATGATCCCGGTATCTTATATCTGTCCTATGCATGGATTCACGGAGACATTAAGGAGTGCACTTTAGGCAACTCCTACTGAGCTGTGGTTGCTCATTCTTATTTTATACACATCTTTTCAAGTCAGGGAAAGGAGGTCACAGATGACGTTCCTCTCCAGTTGTAGACGGATTTGGGTTTATGGTTGTCGTATTCTCTTTTGTTATAGAGATAGTGTATATTTGTGAGACAGTATTGTGTAATGTTATTTTAGTTATATTCCTGACATGTAATAAATGTTATTACAAACTTGAGACTTTAACAGTTGTAATATGAGTATCTTACCTGTTTATTTTTCATGCGTTGTGGTATAATGGGAATGGATAGGTGGATGAGTATGATGAGACAGGTTTACAGGGATGTTTATATTTATGAGACCTTGGTTGTCTGTGGGGTGAGTTCACAATCCGGAGTACGGTCTTGGGGTGTGACATAACCCAACCTATACCTTTCCTATCGAACCAAAGTTCAATTTAACTGGTACGGAATAAAATAGTAATTTGTTATTTAACCATATTAGTAGTAAAAAACTAGTAGATGCTGACTAATGAGAACTGTGCTTTTTATGAATATTTCAGTTACTATTTTGCGGTTAAGAGCACTAAATTTAAGTCTTAAAATTGAAATAAAATGAATTAAATAAAAAATAAATAAATATTTTAATATTTTAATTTGGTGCTTCAAACATAACTTTAATGCCACATAGACATAAATACTCCCTATCAAAGTTATCGTTTATTGGTTATGGTTATATATCTATACGCATATATACTTTTTGTAAGAAATAAATTTTACATTTTTTATTCATAAGGGTGCACATGAAAGATGTGATTAGGTTTTACCATAAGTCCATTCACTCTCAATGAAAGAGAGGGAGACAAGAGAGAAGGGGTAAATAGAAGGTTAAACTACATAAAATACCCCTGCAGCCTTATAATAATAATAATCATCATCATCATCATCATTTGCATACACAATATATACACACACACATCAATAGTGAGGAAAAAATTTGTTAGTGGGACACAGTTTAAGTCCTAGAAAGTGTGAGGAAAAAACTTGCTACCTGGGCGGGTATGGGGCACAACATTCTTCAACGGGGCAAGAATGGACATGAAAATTTAACCGGTCGTGGGGCATGGGACGGGCATGAATTTGCCAATAATCAAACGAGGCGGGAATAAATTTAGGTAAACCCGCTCCATTGTCATTCCGAAGATTCATAATTTATTAATTTAACAAGGTGCATGAAATCATCCTTTCTCTTACGGTCATAATTACACTTACGGCTCCCTTCCTCTAAATAGAAAAATTTTCAATGATTCTATCTCCTTGTATAATACTTTCCTAAAGCTTATAATATAGCTGTCACAAAACCTAATCTATAAAAAGAAAATTAAAATAAAGTTGACCCCATACAATTTATAAAATAAAAATAAATAAGTATTTGGCAATTGAGGATTTGAGAAATGATTTATAAAAGAAAAATAAATAAGTATTTGACAATTGAGGGTACGTGCAGGACCTAATAATTTCTTTTCTTGGAACCCAAGTATTTATTAGGATGCGGGTGGGCGTAGGCCTAATAATCCCCTCACACACCTCCGGCTCTCCTTCACTTTTCTATCCCACAGCCTGCCTTGTGTGATTGCTTTTTTCTCATCTTTTTACAAGATTTCAAAAACCCTAACTTGGTCATAATATTCCCTCACTCTCTTCCCCTAAATTTTTCTCTTCAGTACAAGGGTATTATATATGTCGCATAATTAATATTAATATCATTTGATCCATGGCTTTTAAATTAAATTCGGTTGTTTGTGTTTGGAGGACGGCTTCTTTCGGTCATCTCAATCTCAACCGGGGAAGACAATTAGGGTATCTTCTTCTAGGCAACGGTGGTTGTGGTGGTGTCAAGGAACTTATATCCTTCTCCTCCTCCACTTATAACCCATTACGTTGGTCTATTCTCTCGCGGGGAATAACAACAATCAACTCTTCTTGTAACTATTGTTCCACTAATTTTCAAGGGGATCAGATAAAATCCGGTAATCATCCACTGTTATCGTCAAAGGTGCCGTATTTGTTGATACCTTCTCCCAAGGAGAATGAGGTGATTTCAGCCATTACGAAAGAACTAGTTAAAGGTACTGGACAAAAGTTTCACTTTTCAGATTATTACTTCTACAATCTAGCGAAAACTGTGAGCCTAAACAATGTCAGGAGCAAGAGTAACATTTCCATCCCGGATCACGCAATGTGCATCGGCTCCTCCCACGGATGGCTGGCCTAAATTGAAATTCATGACCGTGCTCTCTTTCTAACCAATCCCTTAGTCTCCCCTGTGCCGCCCACAATCCGCCTACCTCCCTTGGAAACCATTCAAAAAGATTTTTCAAGTTGGGAGTACCCTTTCATAAGGAAGATTGTCCTGTCATCTCCTCCATTGTCATCATCCGATGCCAACAATGAGTGCACACTAATGGTGATTCTAAGCAATGATCTTGGTCTTGCATTCTGTAAACTAGGTGACTCATCCTGGACTACCCTGGAAGATAATGATAATCCAGGGTTGTTGTTAACCCCTACCGACCTTGCGTATTCGAGCGAGGATCAATTGTTCTATTGCACAGACTCCTATTCCGATTCAGATCTCGACGCCTGGAATCTCCGCAATCCTTGTTCCCCAAGGAGAATTGATATCAAAGCAGGCCTCGTTTATGGGACTCCCGATTACCCGGAGTCTGAAAAGAAACTAAGGAATTATAGTTCTCTGATTCAGTATAGGAACTACCTGGCGATGGAATCGCATTCTGGGGATGTTTTGCTGGTTAAAAGGTTTGTGGCGGGGGCTGCAGATGATGGCACGATCATCGACACGGATAACTCCGATCATGGTCAAAATTTCTCTTTTAAGACTCTTCGGTTCGATGTTAGCAGATTCAATACGACCAAAAGGGGTTGGGATTATGTGACGGACCTCGGTGACGGAGTTCTGTTCGTGGGATTGAACCATGCATTTCATCTATCAGCTACTGACTTTGCTCCTGGAGTATTGATCCCCAATTCTATCTATTTCAACGTTGACGTCCGGATGAGATGTGATGATATCGGCATCTACAACATGCAAGATTTCACGATCAAATCCATTTTCCCGTCTCATCTTCATCCATTCAACAATATTTGGCTACCAACCCCCATTTGGTTTACCCCTAACCCAGAGAATAAATAATTAATTAGCAGCAAAGTTTATGCTATGATCTTTTTAAACCTAGTCTAACATGCATTTGGAGGACTAAATAGTTGTTGCATATATGTGGCACTTGATTCTCATTTATCTTTTTGTCCTCCCATTTCTAACAGAGATTAATCTATTACTAAATATTTGCTTATTCTTTGAGAGGTTTATTGTGGGAGAGATTTATATTCTATTGCTAATTAAAGTAATTGGCAAGATCATTGGTCCGATCAATTACAATTTAACACATAAACTAATGGCTATATAAAGCTTACACATTTATAACACATTAATCTCTTGAAGTGAAGGAGACCCTGAAAGGAGTACGAATTGAGGCCCAATATCAACCTATGCTTAGGCCATTAACCCAACCATTACCTTCTCCCATCTTACCAAGTTTCAATGCTGGATTCAAAATTAAAGAAGACATGTCAATTTGTTATTGAATCACATCACCAGTCAAGAAGTAATAGATCATCACAAATGAAAACTTATATATTTTCCTGTTTATGCATATTTCAATTACTATCTTACATTTTTTAAGATTCCAATTTGGTACTCCAAACATAACTTTAGTGTCACTGAGACATAACATAAGTACTCCCAATCAAAGCTATCCTTTATTGATTATAAATCTATACACATATATACATTTTGTAACAAATAGATTTTATATTTTGTATGCACAAGGGTGCACATGAAAGAAGTGAATAGGTTTTACCACACTTGTGCTTGTACTTTGTTAATGAACTTTATAATATCATGTATATTTTTATTTTTATTTTTTTGTAATTAATATATCACGTATATATATATATATATATATTTTTTTTTTTTTTTTGAAAAGGAAAATCAATTTTATAAATAATAAGATATACAATACAAGGCTAACCAAATTACAAAAGCATGAGACCATACAAGTTAGCCCATGAGACAGCCCAACGCACAAGAGCAAACAACCCAGCAAGAGTTACATTGACACAACACAAAGCAATGTCTATGGAGAAGATGCTCTCCTCAAATCCGTTGATCAGGAGGCTTGGCCGGTGGTCTGATAGCTAAGGGTGGAAGCTCCCATTCATCTATAATGCGTCTGGCATTCACAGAGTCGGAGATGGTTGTAGACATGAGTTTTAGTCTGATTGTCTCCAGCGTTTGGTAAAGTAATGAATTTTGGTTGAGAGATTTTTTCTTAAAAATTCTCCGATTACGCTCAATCCAAATAATTGTTAATAGAATGTCTATAAATGATATGAGAAGAAAAATGGAGAGAAAAACAGTTGAGTTGTTCTTTGCAACAATGCACCAGAATCCCATGATCATTTGCTTTTCAAATGCCCATTTGTCAAACCCTTGTGGACATTTATACAAATGCGTTGTGGGTTTCACATGTTACCACTAAATTGGGGTAGGTTAATTGCATGGATGGCTCACCACTAGAGAGGGAATTCAACCACGGATAACAATGCAGTTTCTAAAATGGCTGTATCTTCCATCCTCTACAACATTCGGACAGAAAGGAATAGGAGGATTTTTCAGAAGAAAAGATTATCGGTAAATGTAGTTCTTTCACCAAACACTTGATGCGGTCCGTTCTAAACTCCTATCCTCATCCTCCAAGGACTCAGACAATGTAAGAAGAATCGCTAGTGAATGGGAATTGCCTTCTATCATTCGACCACCTCCGAAACCACCAGACCATTGATCAGCGACGCACCAGTGGTGGATTTTCACCATGTTGATACTGGATTTGTTGAAGCCATTGACGGTTTCCTTTTCTGTTAGCTTCTTGGGCTGGGGTCTTTGTGCTTGGTTACTTTGTTCAAACTTTATTCTCTCATGGCCTGGCTTACTTCAAGTCTGGACCTACTTATGTAATATTGCTATGGGCTGTTTAGGCTCCCTCTTTATAATATTTAAATTTACTTTTTTTAATAAAAAAAAAAAGTAAATTTTTTCTTCTCTTTCTAATTCAAATTAAGGCAATTTTCTTTCCTTTTTTTTATTTTTTATTTTTTATTTTCTTTTGTGCAATCACAGCATATTACTGAACACATGTAAAAGAATTCCATACCATGAAGTAGAAAATTGATTTTTCAGAGAGAACGAAAATGAATAAAATGAGACCATTCGAAGAAAAAAAAATGAAACGATGAATAGATTAACAAATAATTCGATATAAGAGAGTTATAACAAAGTAATAATGGTATCAAAGTAATAAAGGTGTTATTAAATTAACAAGTAAGGAAAAAAAAAATTTAATATAAGAATTCCATCGATCTTCTGGACATGGCGGTATGGGATTTCTAGTATTGACTTTTATTCCAAGGGACGTGAGAGTATAATTTGTTATTTTTGAGAGAGATAGACATGTGAGCAAGAGTGTGAAGAGAGCCAAGTATTTTCTATTTTGACAATAGGGTTGTTTTTTTTTTTTTTTTTTTTTTTTTTTTTTTTTTCCTTAAATTTGGTTGGTATTGATTTTTATTCTAAAAATTTTGTAACTACATCAGATGAATGTAAAGAAATTCTTTGTTTGAGAGAGTGAGTAAGAGATATGACGAGAAATATAAAATACTTGTTTTTTTTTTTTTTTTTTTTTTTTTTTGGTAATTACCTTAATTATTAAATTGGGTGGTATTAATAATCTTAAATTTGAAAAGTAAAATAGATAGAGGGTGGTTTTTTTAGGGTAAAGTGCAAAAAAAATTCCCTGAATTATTGATTTTGCAGGTAACCCCTTAAACTAAAGATTGCCCCCCTAAACTATTGATTTGTTGCAATTAAGGACAAACCCATCCCAAAAGACTATTTTCATCTTTATTATTAAAATTTTCATTTCTTATTAAATTATTTTTTATTATATTTTCTCTTATTTAAATATTAATTATACCATTTACCTTAATTTTATAATTAGTATCAATTCATTACAAAAATGGAAAAAAATAAATAAATTTATTGCTATTGTTAGGGGAGAAATCCACGCGGTCCGATACGATACCGTTTTCCTGCAAAGAAGAGAGTAGAAGGTCGATGAATCTTGACGACACCAGTGTGGTGCCTACCGAGAGCTCTCCGACGATCAAGTTAGTCACCGGAGGCCTAAAAGAAATGCAGAGATTTAGTAATAGTTTTTTTGTCGTACCTTTAGTGACTGGTAGGATCTCATTCTTATTGTCACTCTTCCTCAATTCATTTACGGGATCAGGGGAGATCCGCTTGTGCGAGATCAGAGGAGATCCGCTTATGCGCGATATCTATTTAATGCCAGATTTGTCGGGGATATGATTTAACCCTTTGACTTTCTCAAATCGTACCAAGGTTATCTTATCCTGTTCAACCATATCATCTTATCCAATGAAAATATCATCGTTTAAAAATAGAAGAGATCTAGCGGCCAGTCAACACTTAGTTGCCTCTATCGTTAGGTCAAGGTAGATTAGGTTTATTTTTCCCTATCAGTTATCCCCCATTCCTAAGTTTGCTTGTCTAGCTTTGGTAATGTAAATTTTATTTATTTATTTTTTTGCCCTGGGCACTGTTCCCGGAGGAACAGTGCTCGTTAGTGCTGTTTATATGAACAGTAATATATATATTTTTTGCCCTTCGGGAATAGCGCCCGCGGGGGAGGGGGTGTACTGTCATGTGAACAATAACTTTTTTTTTTTTTTTGCCCTGTGCATTGTTCTTCTGGAACTGTGCCCTCGGGTACTGTTCATGCGAACAGTAACTTTTTTTTTTTTTTTTTTTGCCTTGGCTCGGGAACAGTTGCCGCGGGTACTGTTCATGTGAACAATTTTTTTTTTTTTTTGTCCTGGGTACTATTCCCTTGGTACCCTTGGGTACTCTGTCGTTGGGTACTATTTCTGGTACCCTTGGGTAATCTTCCCTTGGGTACTATTTTTAGTACCCTTGGGTAATCTTCCCTTGGGTACTATTTTTGGTACCCTTGGGCACTCTGCCCTTGGATACTATTTCTGGTACCCTTAGGTAATCTTCCCTTGGGTACTATTTTTGATACCCTTGGGTAATCTTCCATTGGGTACTATTTTTGTTACCTTTAGGTAATCTTCCCTTGGGTAATATTCCCTTGGTAAGGGAATAAATTATACGAGCTTCCCTTAGGTCGTCACTCCTTTAATTAGGGAATTAAATTTTACGAGATTTACTCAGCTCGTCCATTTAATAAGAGATTTTTATTTACCATCCCTTATAATAAGGGAATATTGATTACGGAATTCATTCAACCCGGGTCCTTTTAGTACAGGACATTTATTTACTATCTCTTATAGTACGGGGATATTGATAACGGGATTCATTCATCCCGAGTCCTTTTAATACAGAACATTTATTTACTATCCCTTATAATACGAAGTTATTGATTACGTGATTCATTTAGCCCAGGTCCTTTTAATACAAGACACTCACTATCATCCCTTGTATCCTTTGAGTAAGGGAATTAGATTTTTGTCAAGCATCGGGAATGCCATCAAGTCTTACTGAGTTAAGCATACTTGATAATTACTTTCTTACCCCTTTTAATGAGAGAAGTAGATTCGCTCGAGCGTTGTGAGCTCTCCCTTTAATAAGGGAGAAGTTAACCCTTCGCCTCTTTACTGAGGAAAGAAGATGAAGTTGACCCTTCGTTCCTTTATGGGGGAAAGAGATGTAGTCTGAAAGAGGGTGACCCCTTTAATACGAGAGGTAGTCATCTTATTTCTCTAGTAACTGATGAAAGCTTTGATTATCTCGCCCTTCTGTGTAGAAGGAGTAGTCCGCTTCTTATCCCTTTAATGAGGGAAGAATGTGTTGTTAGCCTCTCGTCCCTTTAATAAGATAAGTGGATTAATATGAGTTTAATATTACCACATAAGTAGATAACTGAAAATGTAATATTTTATTGCGTAAAAATTGAGGGTCATCCATCTCATTGGTGATAGTGACTTTATTGGAAAATAAAATAACACGTGAGGGAGCTACCCTCCATGTAAAATGATGAACTGAGATGCCCCTAGTCTTTATTTTGAATGACTTGATAAGGCTAATTCCAGCTGTAAGACAATTGTTAGTCGGTATACTTATCTGAGTCCTCCTCACAATATGTACTATCGCTTTGGCTCAAGAATGATCTCTGATAGCTGGTATGCGTTTCTTCCCTGGCGAGAAGGGCTGACCTTTTCTTGTCCTCTCATTCCTTTCCCTTCCGTGCATTTATGGCGTCTTCAGCGTTCATGTGCTTCTGCGCTCTAATCAACAACACTTCCATGCTAGTGGGAGGTTCTTTAGATAAAGCAAACAATAATCTGGAGGTTTAAAGTCCTTCTATGAAAGCGGTCAAAGCCACCTTGTTATCCACCTCTTCTACCTGCAATATATCTATGTTGAATCGGGTGATGTATTCCCGGATCGACTCTTCCTTCTGTTACTTCACGGTAAGCAGGTAGGTGGCCGGCCTCTTATGCCTATGACCTGCAATGAACTGGCTTACAAACTGCTTACTCAATTCTTTGAAGGTGTTGATGGTTCTTGTCTTCAGCTTGTTGAACCAAACTCTTACTGATCCTTTAAGTGTAGTAAGAAAAGGTCGGCACATGATTTCATCTAGCACGGCGTGTAAATGCATAAGAGCTTGAAAGGTCTCCAGGTGATTGAGGGGATCTTTAGTCCGATCGAAGCTTTCGAACGAGGGCATCCTGAACTTGCTAGGTAGTGGGTATTTCATAACGGTAGGGCTGAATGGCAAGTTGGTCCTCTGCACCAGGTCATCTATGGCGGCAGGACCTTTCCCTTTCATAGCCTGCATTACATCTTCTATTTTCCCCTTGAGATCCTTGATCTGCAGGTCGAAATAGGTAACTTTCTTTGCCTTTTCCTTAACACAGAAAGTTGTACCTTTATGGGGTCGGGAACTCCGTGGAAGAGATGGGTAGACCCCCTCTCTATGTCAGTTCCCTACCTGGCTTTGTTCCACTTCAGTCTTATTTCGGGGAGGATGATTATCCCGCTCCTCAAGATTCCCACTACCTCCGTTTGGGTTTAAGAGGTCTTGTCGTGGCAAGTTCTGTTTAACCAGTGGAACAAAATGTTGCAGGAGCACTGTATTTTGCTGGATCAACTTGTCCATACCCTGATTCAGAGTTTGGACCTGTAATTTCAACGCTGCAAGCTGTTCCTGGTCATTTGGGACGTCTAGGTTTTCACCCGACTCTTCCCCTTGACCAGATCCTTGCAACGATGTTACATTGGTAACCATACCAGACCGCAAACGCATATACCCAACTAAACAATATTTAAGGAAATCGTAGTTTCCCACAGACGGCGCCAACAGTTGGGGGAGAAATCCACGCGATCCAATACGACACCGTTTTCCTGCAAAGAAGAGGGTAAAAGGTCATGAATCTTAACGACACAGGTGTGGCGCCTACTAAGAGCTCTCCGACAATCAAGTCAATCACCAGAGGTCTAAAAGAAAGGCAGTCACCAGAGGTCTAAAAGAAAGGCAGGGATTTAGTAATAATTTTTTGTCGTACATTTAGTGACTGGTAGGATCTCATTCTTATAATCGCTCTTCCTCAGTTCATTTACGGGATCAGAGGAGATCCGCTTGTGCGAGATCAGAGGAGATCCGCTTATGCAAGATATCCATTTGTTGCTAGATTTGTCGGAGATATGATTTAACCCTTTGACTTTCTCAAATCGTACCAAGGTTATCTTATCGTGTTCAACCACATCATCTTATCCAATGAAAATATCATCGTTCAAAAGTAGAAGAGATCTGGCGACCAGTCAACACTTAGTTGCCTCTATCGTTAGGTCAAGGTAGATTAGATTTATTTTTCCCTATCAGCTATCATTTTCTAAAAATTTTAACTTATTATAATAAAACTTATCACACTCACATAAAAAAATAAATAAATAAATAAATAATTAGTATAAAAAAATATCTCCTTTTTCAAACAATATTCATGACAAATTAATAAATTACTTAAATAAAAAAAAAATATCTTCTTTTTAATGCAATATAATCATGAAAATTAAGAAATTACTTAAATTGTTTCAAAATTTTCTATTTAAGATTTTTATTTAAATAATTAATTTAAAATAAAGGCAAACTTATGCAAATTTAATATTTCATTAAATTAGTATGAATTTCTTTCATAATTTATTTTAACAAGAAAAATATATCAAATGTAATTCAATAAGAAAGGGTATTATGATCATTTAATAAAAAATAGGTAAGACAATGGGGCATTTTGCAACTAAATGTGATAGTTTAGGGGGTTTTATGCACAAAACATAGTTCAGGGGTGTTATTTACAAATTTAGACATAGTTGAGGTGGGTTTTTTTGCACTTTACCCTAGTTTTTATATAGAAAAACACCATTTATTTTGCCCATAGCGGCTTGAACCCATCCCCTCCTGTTTGAGGATGGGATGATTATACTTTTGGGCTAAATGCCATTGGCTCATTAAAACAAATCAAGAAGCAATACAATTCATTTTAGCTTGCCACTTAACCTAAGCATTAATCCTCCGTTCATTCCTGAAAAAATGACTAAGTGTCTTTTCAAATAGTATCACTATCAACTGAAATTACATTCCAACTAATCACCATGGTACAATCACCTTTCATCACCATAAATAAGGATTTGTAAAATAAATGGAGGGCCGACTCTGATTTTTTATACAAAATAATTAAAAAAGAAAAATAATTCTTGTACCGAATAGTTATAGTAAATTATTAGACTTACTTTTTTAATTGGGTAATTATATAACAAATAAGAAAGTAGAGTCCTCCATTTAATTTTATTTGATATAAATAACTAATTAAAAGTATCATCACTCATTAAAAAATCACCAATTTATAACTATAATTTAGCACCGTTAATAGTGCCCCCTGCCCTCTATTCATATAGAGGGAGGTCCCATGTTACATCTATGTACAAGATCCCACGGTTTTATATCATTAGCAATTTTTTATTTATTTTTTAAGAAATGAAGTTTTATTTACATATGTTTAGTTTAAACTAGCGTGACTTCCAATGGATTGGTGTAATGGGTAGGCGCTATTTACCCAGTAGTTTAAGTTGTTGGGTAATACTACGTACTCACTCATTTATACTCAATTACTCTCCAATCTGGATCCAATGTGGGATAAATCTCATCTTGTAACATTCTCCCCTACCTGAACTCGCAATGCCCTCATTGTGGTTGGGCCACCCTGCTTAACGCCTTCGAGACCGGGCCCTTGTCGTGGCACCGGATCAATGATTGAGTCTGGTTCTGATACCAATTATAACGGATAGGCACTTGCCCATTTACCAAAAAACTTAAATTATTAAATAGTACTGCATACCTACCCATTTATATCCAATCATTCTCCCATTTACACATAAAGATCTTTCTTGCAAATATTGTTTTTTAATTCTATAACTTCTATATATTTATTCCTTCCATTCTTAGAACCCTCCTTTTATAAGAAAATGTAATCTCTATCTAAATTTTTTAGAGCACCTCGATTGAGCAAGCCCTAAGAAATTTCATAATATCAATAGAGACCTAGAGAGTACAACCACTAGTAAGCTCTTATAGTCGTTGTCAAAAACTTGAGAAAGAATTGAGTGTTTATCATGCAATATACATTGAGAAAGAGCTGAGGTTTTTTTTATGTTTTTTTGGGTGTCATTGGACTGGACAGAAGCACACGCTTTGCTTATACATTTTACTTTGTTCTTTTGAGAACTCATCATCAACTTTAAAAAATAGATGAGATACCATGAGTCACAAGACCTTTAATTAAGAAAGGAGGAGTTGATTTTGTAATTTTGGTTCTAACACAATTGTAATTGAATTAATAATATATTGTAATTAAAGGTTGCCCAAACAGTGCCTCAAAACGTGTCACAAGATGGGTAATGTAATTCCGCTCAGAATCCTGAATGCGATCACTATATATACTGTAATTTATATCCGGTAGGTGCGGGGAGCTAATAATTTCTTTTCTTGGAGCAGAAGTATTTTTATTTCTAAAACGTGTCTTTATTAGGGTGCAGTTTGTACTTCGTAGACCTAATACTCCAATCGTTTTGTCCTCACACACAGAGCTCCCTTCACCATATGGGATTGCTTTTTTCTTATATTATTTCCATATTTCAAAAAATCTCATAGTTGATGAGCGAATACCACGGTATTATATATTCTGATTGATGATTTGATTTTGCCTTTTTGATAATTTGTTAAAGATATTAACTTATCAAATCAGATACTAAATTAAAAATAAGTTATTTAATTATTATTTATAATTTATTAATTAAAATAAGACTTGTCTATTTATTATTGGTTCACGTCACCTATTTATTATTGAATCCATGGCTTCTAAATTGAATTCTCTTGTTTGTTTCTGGGGGACGGCTTCTTAATTTGGGTCATCTGAATCTCAATCTCAACCGGGAAAAGCAATTAGTCTTCTTCTGGGCAGCGTTGATGGGTTGGTCTCTTCTTTCGCGTTTTCTTGTAGTTATTGTTCCACTAATTTTGGCAGGAATGACATAAAACCCCGCAATCATCCACTGTTGTCGTCAAAGGCGCCGTGTATGTTGATACCTTCTCCTCCCGATGAGGACCATGAACACCCTGAGGTGATTGCCTCCACTACGAAGGAGCTAGGTAAGGGTACTGGAAAAGAAGAGTTTCGTTTTCCAGAATTTTGCTTCTACAGCCTAGCTCACCAAAAACTGGTGAGCCTAAACAACGTCAAGAGAAAAAGTAACATTTTCATCCGGGATTTTGCAATGTGCATCGGCTCCTCCCACGGATGGCTGGCCTATATCGACCCTTATATCGATGGTGGTCTCTTTCTAACCAATCCCTTAGTCTCCCCTGTTCCGCCCACAATCCGACTTCCTCCCTTGGAAACCCTTCAAAAAGATTTTTCTAGTTGGCATCTCCCTTAAATAAAAAAACTTGTCATGTCATCTCCTCCTCCATCGTCAGACGACGATAACGACAACAACAACTGCACAGTAATGGTGATTCTAAACAATGATCTTGGTCTTGCATTTTGGAAACTAGGTGATAGATCCTGGACTGCCCTAGAAGATAATGATAAGTCGACCTTTTATATTCGAACAATGATCAACTGTTCTATTGCGATTACTCCTGTTCCGATGGTTCAGCTCTCCACGCCTGGAATCTCCGCAATCCTTCTTCCCCAAGGAGAATTGATATCAAAGCAGGCAACCTTTAAGGGAGTCCGAAGAGAAACTAAGAGATTATTATAATTATAACTACCTGGCGTTTGAATCACATTCTGGGGATGTTTTGTTGGTGAAAAGATTCGTGGAAGGGATTACAGATGATGGCACCATCATTCACAACGTGATAGATATTACATTCGATGGCACCATCATTGACGACTTCGACTCTGTCAAGACTCATCGGTTCGATGTTTGTAGGCTCAATACCATTAAAAGAGGATGGGACTATGTGACTGACCTCGGTGATGGAGTTCTATTCATTGGTGGAAACCATGCTTTCCATTTATTAGCTAATGACTTTGCTATTGGAGTATTGATCCCCAATTCTATCTATTTCAACTTTGATTTGGAATGTCGTGATATGGCCATCTACAACATGCAAGATTTCACGATCAAATCCATTTTCCCTTCTCATCTTCATGCACTGAACAATATTCAGCACCAACTCCCCATTTGGTTTACCCCTAACCCAGAGAATAAATAATTTATTAGCAGCAAAGTTTATGTTACGATTTTTTAACGCTAGTCTAACATGCATTTGGAGGACTACTAAGTAGTTGATTCTCATTACTCTTTTGTGCTTTCATTTCAAAGAAAGATTTATCTATTACTAACATCTTTGTTTATTGTCGGATGGATTTATGTAACGACCCGGTCATTTGCCTTCCTTTATTTTTTCCTGAAATTTTACGAATGAATTTTTTTCGTTTAATTTTTTTTTCTGAGCTCTGTTTCGTGTCGCTTAGTGTTATCTCGAGTGCTCGGAATTGGTTCCTGAGACTATTTTCCGTGGATTGACAACTTTCTTTAAGGACCGAGTCATTTTCACATTTTTCGTTTTTCGACACTATGCGCTATTTCGTCTTTTCCCTATTCTGTCATTTTCCTTATTTCGTCTTATCTCTATTTGTCAGTTTTTGGCACAACCTCACTTCTCATGCTCGGAGTTGGTTTTTGACTTCACGTGCCTTCATCTTGAGTGGTTTCCTCGAAATACGTTGTTAACCACTAATTGACTCTAAAGGGGGGTGAATAGAGTCAATGGCCAATTTTCGCAATTTATGAAATTTGTTTTACAACAACTATTATGCAATGATTAATTGAAAAATTCAAGCAATATAAAGCACAAGTATAAAAGAGATAGAGATAGGAAGATGCAAACAATGAACTCGGTGATTTAGCGAGATTCAGAAACTCCTACTCCTCGGCTCAAGATCTCCCTTAAGACTTCCCAAATTCACTAGAGCTTCTCCTTAATGGTGGAGAGCAAACCTTCAAATTTGAAGCAAGACCTTGCTTCTTTTCCTTGCTAGGAGAACACCCTTCTCCTAGGCTTCTTTTGGGTCACACCAACCCTTATAAGATTGTAGCAAAGTTTGTAAATGAAATACAAGAATCTCTCTCAATAGATATACAAGTGTAAGCTCACAACTAGAGAATATCAGAATATTAATGAAGCTCAAGTTCTAGGATGAGAGAATGTAGTGATGGTTGAAAGTGAAAGCTCAGAGAAGAATTTAAATGGCTTATTGAATGCTCTTGAATGCTCTCTTGAATGTATTATCCAGTGGTGTATTACTTCAGTAAAATGAGCCTTCTTTATATAGACAACCGAGGCTTAATCTGTCTGTTAGAAGTAGTTGGAAGTTTTAAATGCAGAAAAGTGCCGTTGAAGATTCAAATAATCTAGAAGAGCCGGCTCTACAAAAAATTGGAGGAGGCTCCAATAAATGGGAGGCGGCTCTAATAACTGGGAGGCGGCTCCAATTCACAAAATGCATTCTACGACACACAATTTGGCTACTGGAGTGCAAAGAGCAGGCTCCTATATTTGGGAGGCGGCTCCAATCCTTGTGTAAGACTAAGAATGAGACACATCTTGTTCTGTGCACTTCTTATTATGAGAGCATGCATAAGTAAAGTTCATGGAAAGATTTTAGGCCTTCTAAGAAACTGATTTTTAGAGAAAATATGCATGAACCTAAAAACTTGAGCTTCAGAAGATATTCAGATATGCTTTAACATTTAAATCTAAAGCTCTCACCATCCTATCTACCCTTTTTCTCCATTTCCTGACCATGATCTTTTGAGCTTGATGAAGACTTGCTTTCTTTCTTGAAATTGTTTGATTGATCTTTAAAGTTTGAGTCTTTCTTTGATTTCTTACAATCTTTGAGGCTTCATTGAGTCCATAGCTTGAGTACTTGAATGCTTGAAATGGCTCATCTAGCTCATCATATAAGATATGAACTATATATAACTCAATGAAAATATTAGTACATAAACATCATTAATGGTTTGTAATCATCAAAACCTTTAGATAAAAATTCTTAGGCCAACAATCTCCCCCTTTTTGATGATGACAAAACATTGATGTGTTTATTGACAAAGTAGAGTTGTATTTGAAAGAGAGCTCCCCCTATCAATAAGCATATCTAAAGTATCATATCATGCTTGATTTCATTTAACTTTTTACAGAATTTTTTTATAAGTCTCCCCCTATCAATATGCATCAATTAAGATATATATAAAAAGTAGAGTAGGCACATAGCATAGTAGACCCATAACATAATAACACATCTTTCTCCCCCTTTGTCATCTCAAAAAGTCTACTTCTATGAAAGAGAAAATACATGCCAATTCATGAACTATTAGAGAATGAGAATTTAAAGGGCAATAAAATAGGAAATATGTCATTTTATAGATTACAGAAGTCAAACCAGTAGATAAGGAAAATATGAACATAACTAGCAGATGTTAGACAAAAGCATAGATCATGATAAAGACTTCAAAAGAAAAACGACATAAGTAAAAACATAGCTAAAAGAGGCTTCTTCAAAGCAGATAAAACAAGTGAGTGCACAAAAAGAGTTTTTAGATGAGGTGATAACGTTCTAAGTAGAAGGAGGAGGGGGTTCAAGGCCTTTTCGAAAGGCTTCAAAGTCTTCACTGATATGAGTGACAGTCATAAGCACTTCGTCAAGTTGTTGTTGTTGATGTTCAAGAGTGGTTTGTTGTTCTTGAAGAGTGGCTTGATTTTGACGAGAAACATTTAGAAGTTCCAATAAAAGATCATGATTTGAGCGATGTGCAACTGGAACATCCTCATCTTCAGCACTGTCATGGTTTTCATGTTCTTCCTCATCCCCATCATCAACATCCTCAATCTCTTCTCCACGAGCTCTAGCTTCTTCGAATCTTCTTTGCCTAGGATAAAACCACATACCATCGGGATCCCTTTTTAGCCCCATTGTGTCTAGATTGAAAGCATCAAGGATATCTCTTGGGCCTAGTTTGGCTGATTCACTTTTGTCAAGTGGAATGTTGTTAGCCATAAAAATGTGAGTGAGAACCATGGCATAGTGGAGTGGAGTGTTTTTCTTTTTCTTGCATGCCAACATGTGATGAAAGATAATGTAGGCCAAGTCAAAATCTTTTCCATTTAAGACACACCAAATCAGAAAGATTTCCATGCGAGAGACTTTTGAGTGACTGCCAGTTTTAGGAAGAATGGAGTATGCAATAATTTTGTGGATCAATCGAGCTTCTATAGTCAATTGTTTGGATTTGACTTCTTTGATATTGGTAGTGCGGGAATCATAGCTCATTTGGCAAATGGCTGCTAGTTTGTCAAAATCTTTCCCAGTGAACCATTTTTGAGGAGAGTAGAATTGAATACCATCATCCATAAAATGAAAGATTTTGGAAATACTTCTAACATCAAGTTCGAATTCCACTCCAGCCACATAGCATTGTAACTTCTCTACACCAGGCACTTTCTCAAGGTGGGTGTAGAATAACTCAACAAGTCTTGGATAATACTTGTTTTTCATCCCAACAAATGACCCAAGGCCAATAGCATTAAAGAGTTTATAGGTGTTGAGGTTGAGGTCATCACAAATTGTGTGTGACAGAACCTTTCCTTTGGCCACTTTCCTATGAAGAAATTCTTTCTCATATAGCCTCTTGTGAGTAGGAGTTCTATATAACTTTGTGGCAGAAATTTGAATTGGACTTGGAGGAGGAGTTTGTTCATTTGGGATAGAGTCATGAGATTGAGTGATCCTAGTTTTGCCACGAGAAGGATTCCTTCTACGGGAGGATGATGCCATGGAAACTCAGTAGGGACCTATACAAGTCACAATTTAAAAACTAAACTTATATTAATGTTGAAAGATATGGAGGCATTTTCAAAAGGCTTTGAACAAAAAATTTTCATATCTAGACAATTTGGAGAACAAAACAATAAATTAAGCTATGTTTGAAAACCAAAAAAAAAAAAATTGTGAGCAACAATATGATTGTCGTTGGATTTTGAAAAGTGAATTTTGTAATGTAGACTTAAAATGGAATTTTAATGGAATAAAATTAAAAAGGAATGAATTCACAAAGTAACCCCCAAAAAAAAATTTGCTGAAAGTATTAATTTTCTAGGGTTTGATAGAAAATTAAGTCTTGAGAAATGTTGAATCAATTATGACAATTCATGTGGAATTGGTAAAATATTATGGAAATGTAAACCCAAGAGGGAAATTTAACTTAATCCACAAGAAAATGCTTAGATTCATGAAGCAAGACCAAAATTTTGGATTAAAATATGACATTTCTAGGGTTTGAACATGTAATGTGAAGGAGATTTAAACCAAAATTTTGTTCAAAATTGAAAGCAATTCATGCAACAAAATTCAATTTGAGATGAGTTTAAAGCAATTCATGGAGTATTACATCAAAGCATGGATCAATACATATATATGATAGATGAAATAATGAAGAAAGGAGAACAAATGAGGTTGAAGTGTTTACCTGAGATGAGGAAATTCTTGCACAACAATGAGAGAAGAATGAATTAGGATGCAGAATAAAGGCCACTTGATATTTTATGATGGATGAAATCATTTTGAGACCTTAAAATTTGAAGCACTCATACTCATGGTGAAGGAGCTCTCACGGTTTAGACTCTCTGGAAATGGTGCCTAAAATGCTACTGCTGAGAGGATTTAAGGAGACATATCAGATTGGAGCCGGCTCAAGGGAAATTGGAGCCGGCTCAAGAGCTTTTTGGAGCCGGCTCTTGATTTTTTTGGAGCCGGCTCTTGATTTTTGGAGCCGGCTCTTGATTTTTTTGGAGCCGGCTCTTGATTTTTGGAGCCGGCTCTTGATGAGTTTTGAGAGATCCCGAGAGTTTGGACATGGATGCAGGTTTTGGGGAGTCGGCTCATGAAATTTTGTGATCCGGCTCTAGAGATACCGAGAGTTAGAATTTGTGATTTTCTTGGATGCAGGTTGGAGAGGCGGCTCTTGAATGAGATGATCCGGCTCTTGTTTTCTATAGAGGCGGCTCTTATTTAGATTGGAGCCGGCTCTGCTGCTGCTACTTCACTGCATATCATTCTGCTCTGTGATCATTCCAATTTCTCTTCTGAGTAGACAGAATCTCTCCTCTTGGAGTGGTTTTGTGAAGATGTCAGCTAATTGCTTTTCAGTAGTCACAAAAATAAGATCAATATCACCCTTAGAAACATGATCCCTAAGAAAATGGTATCTAATTTCTATATGCTTTGTTCTTGAATGCTGAGTAGGATTTTTAGAGATGCATATTGCACTTATATTATCACACATAATAGGAATGTGATCAAAATAGAGTCCAAAGTCTTCTAGTTGTTGTTTAATGTAAAGTGTTTGAGCGCAACAACTACCGGCTGCAATATACTCAACTTCCGCCGTTGATAGAGCTATGGAATTTTGTTTCTTACAAGACCAAGATACTAATGATTGTCCAATGAAGTGACAAGTCCCGCTAGTACTTTTTCTATCAACTTTCCATCCACCAAAATCAGCGTCCGAGTAACCAACAAGGTCAAAAGATGTATCTCTAGGATACCAAAGTCCTAAGAATGTGGTATAGCTCAAATAGCGAAAGATTCGTTTAACGGCACATAAATGAGATTCTTTAGGACAGGATTGAAAACGAGCACATAAACATACACTAAACATGATATCCGGTCTACTTGCGGTTAGATATAAGAGACTACCAATCATACCTCTGTATTTTTTAATATCTACATCAGTGCCTTTTTCATCTTTATCAAGTTTCAAAGATGAGCTCATTGGAGTATGGGCATGTTTGACTTCCTCCAAGCCAAATTTCTTTACCAAATCTTTAACATACTTAGATTGGCAAACAAAAATGCCATCAAGTGTTTGTTTGATTTGCAATCCTAGGAAAAAAGTAAGTTCACCCATCATGCTCATTTCAAATTCATTCTGCATACTAGAAGCAAACTTTTCACATATCACACTATTGGTTGATCCAAAGCTAATATCATCAACGTAAATTTGAATGACCAATAAGTTGTTATCGATGGTTTTAGTGAAAAGAGTATTATCAATTTTACCTCTAATAAAACCATTAACAAGTAGAAAACCACTTAGTCTTTCATACCAAGCTCTTGGAGCTTGTTTCAAACCATACAAGGCTTTTGATAATTTGAAGATATGGTTTGGGTAATTATAGCTTTCAAAGCCCGGTGGTTGATCAACATATACTTCTTCTTCAATGATACCATTTAAGAAAGCACTTTTTACATCCATTTGATATAACTTGAAGTTCTTATGGGATGCAAAAGCAAGGAGCATTCTTATAGCTTCAAGTCTAGCTACAGGGGCAAAGGATTCCTCATAATCAATTCCTTCTTCTTGATTATATCCTTGAGCAACAAGCCTTGTCTTATTTCTTACTATGATTCCCGATTCATCCTTTTTGTTCCTAAATACCCATTTTGTGCCAATGATAGTTTTGTCTTTAGGCCTTGGAACCAAAAGCCAAACTTTATTTCTTTCGAATTGGTTAAGTTCTTCTTGCATGGCCAAAAGCCAAGATTCATCATTTTCGGCTTCATGAATATTTTTTGGTTCAAGTTGGGAAACAAAAGCTACATAATTGCAAATATTACTCATTTGAGATCTAGTTCTTACACCTTTAGATGGATCACCAATAATTTGATTTATTGGATGATTAAGCACTTGCTTCCAAGCCTTAGGAGGAGTGTCTTCATGAGAGTGACTCTCTTTTGGAACATCTTTGGAGAGATCTTTATGAGAAGGATCATTTAAATCAAGATTTTTAACATTCTTTTCAATCTCAACCACATCTTCATTTTCATCCAATGAGCATCTAAGAGGGGATAATGGTGATTCATCAAATACAACATGTATTGATTCCACAACCACTCGTGTTCTTTTGTTAAACACTCTAAATGCTTTGCTACGAGAAGAGTATCCAAGAAAAATACCTTCATCTGATTTAGGTTCAAATTTTCCTAGATTATCTTTGTCATTTAACACGAAGCATTTACACCCAAAGACTTTAAAGTATCCAATATTTGGTTTCCTTTTGTTCCAAAGATCATAAGGAGTCTTATTAAGGAGTTTTCTAATGATGACTCTGTTTATGACATAGCATGAGGTACTAACAGCTTCGGCCCATAGAGATCTAGGAGAATCATGTTCATTTAACATAGTCCTAGCCATTTCTTGGAGAGACCTATTTTTCCTTTCAACAACTCCATTTTGTTGAGGAGTTCTAGGAGCCGAAAGATTATGATTGTATCCATTTTCATCACAAAATCTTTCCACATCTTGGTTATCGAACTCTCTACCTCTATCACTTCTAATGGACTTGATCTTACATTCTTTTTCGTTTTCGACTCTCTTACAAAATTTAGTAAAGATTGTATGAACCTCATTTTTATGTGTAAGGAAAAATACCCAAGTGAATCTAGAGAAGTCATCCACAATGACAAATGCATAGAGTTTTCCACCAAGACTAGCAATTCTCTCCGGACCGAATAAGTCCATATGAATTAATTCTAATGGTCTTGAAGTTGTTATATCCTTTTTCCTTTTAAATGATGACTTGATTTGCTTGCCTATTTGACATGCGCTACAAGTTTTATCTTTAGAAAAATTAGTCTTTGGGAGGCCTTTGACCAATTCATTCTTAGATAGTTTTGAAATCAAATCCATACTAGCATGACCTAACCTTCTATGCCACAACCAACTATCCTCATTTGAGGATACAAGACACTTGACATCTTGATCATGTAGTTCACATAAAAGCAAAGAATATACATTACCATTTCTTAGAGCGTGGAAAACTTCAACATTGTCCTTTTTGACAATGCATTTGTCCGACTTAAACAAGACATCATATCCTTTATCACATAATTGGCTAATACTAAATAGGTTATGTTTTAAGCCCTTAACAAGTAACACATCATCAATAGATAGGGAGGAGGAGATACCAATATTTCCAATGCCAATGACCTTGCCTTTTGAGTTGTCACCGAATGTGACGCTTCCTCCTTTATGAGGTTTGATGGAGTTAAATTTTGATTGATCTCCCGTCATATGCCTTGAACATCCGCTATCAAGAAATCATTTGTCCTTGGATAAATATGGAGACTTCAAGCAAACCTACAAAAGGAATTTGAATAATCTTCTTTTGGTACCCACATTCTCTTGGGTCCATGAGAGTTAGGAAGAGGTGTATAAGTCCCTTTAATAACCCAAACTTCTTTTGTCTTACATGGCCTAATAGGACAATGATTGATCTTATGTCCTTTTTTTTTTACAATAATTACATTGTGGACTAAAAGAGGAATTTTTAACAAAGTAATTGTTCAAAGGTTCTCTCTTTTTCAATAAACAAGAGTCTTTGTTGTGAGGATCAAATCCAAGTCCATCCTTGGCATAAGCATTTCTTTACTTTCCAAGTATGAGACCCAAATTTTCTCTACCTTTTGTGAATTTTGCTAAGGTCTCAATTTGATCTTCAATCATAATTTTTAATGATTTATTTTCAGAAATTAAATCTATTGAAACCGATTCTTTAGCTAATTCTTTTTCCTTTTTCAAAGCTTCATTTTCAAGTTGAAATTTTTCAAGGTTTTGAGAGATGATATTCTTTTCCCTTTTTAGAGTAGCACATTTTTGAACCATTTTGCCTAATTCATCATGCAATTCTCTAAAGGCATCTAGCAAGTAATTGTGTGCATCAACCAATTCATCATAAGTAGTTTCCAAATTAAATGAGTCATGATTAGAAATTACCTCATCATCATCGGCCATGAGACAAAGATTAACCAATTCATTGAGTTCATCGTCACTTTCGGATCCATTTGAATCATCATCTTCCCATGTAGCTTGCATGGCCTTTCCTTTCTTTTTCCTTTCCTTTTCATTTTTATAGGCATAGCAATCGGATTTGAAATGCCCCGGTTTTCCACAATGGAAGCAAGTAGGTGCTTCTCTTTTTCCTTGCTCACTAGATGACCCATTTCTTTTGAAGTTGTTGCTCTTTTGGAACTTCTTCATTTGAAGGATTCTTCTCACGGTTTTGGTAATGAGAGCAACTTCTTCTTCTTCTTCATCATGAGGAGCCTTATCAATTGCAACTTCTTTGGTAGTAGCTTGTAGAGCTATATCCTTCTTTTGAGTTTCTTCATCTCTATCATTCATTTCTAGCTCGTAAGCCATTAATGAACCAATGAGTTCGTCAATGGGAAGTGTGTTAAGATCTTTGGCTTCTTGGATGGCGGTCTTCTTTGCTTCCCAATTCTTTGGCAAAGATCTAAGGATTTTTCTTACATTGTCGGATGATGTATATTTTCTTCCAAGAGCTTTCAAAGGATTAACAATGTTAGTAAAACGAGAGTACATTTCACTAATAGTTTCTTTGTTATTTATGGTAAAAAGTTTATATTTATGGACAAGCATATTCATTTTGGATTCCTTAACATGACTAGTACCTATATAGGTAACTTCAAGTTTATCCCAAATTTCTTTAGCCGTTTCGCAATCCGAAATTCTATTGAATTCGTCTTTGCTTAAGGCACAATAGAGATTAGTGATAGCCTTAACATTACATTGTATAAGCCTACGGTCATTGAGGGTCCATTCAATATAGGGTGTTGGAACATTTTCACCCTCTACTATCTTGGTTGGAATATGGTCTCCTTTTTCTATGGCTTTCCAAACATCTACATCTATGCCTCTTAAGAATGCTCTCATTTTGATTTCCCAATAGTTGTAGTCACTTCCATCAAACCAAGGGGGTCTATTGTTAGATTGACCTTCTTGATGAAAATTTGTATTGGCCATGATCGTTCTCTAAAATGATTAATCTTTTTCTAGAGATTAGGCTCTGATACCAATTGTTAACCACTAATTGACTCTAGAGGGGGGGGGGGGGGTGAATAGAGTCAATGGCCAATTTTCGCAATTTATGAAATTTGTTTTACAACAACTATTATGCAATGATTAATTGAAAAATTCAAGCAATATAAAGCACAAGTATAAAAGAGATAGAGATAGGAAGATGCAAACAATGAACTCGGTGATTTAGTGAGGTTCGGAAACTCCTACTCCTCGGCTCAAGATCCCCTTTGAGACTTCGTAAATTCACTAGAGCTTCTCCTTAATGGTGGAGAGCAAACCTTCAAATTTGAAGCAAGACCTTGCTTCTTTTCCTTGCTAGGAGAACACCCTTCTCCTAGGCTTCTTTTGGGTCACACCAACCCTTACAAGATTGTAGCAAAGTTTGTAAATAAAATACAAGAATCTCTCTCAATAGATATACAAGTGTAAGCTCACAACTAGAGAATATCAGAATATTAATGAAGCTCAAGTTCTAGGATGAGAGAATGTAGTGATGGTTGAAAGTGAAAGCTCAGAGAAGAATTTAAATGGCTTATTGAATGCTTTTGAATGCTCTCTTGAATGTATTATCCAGTAGTGTATTACTTCAGTAAAATGAGCCTTCTTTATATAGACAACCGAGGCTTAATCTGTCTGTTAGAAGTAGTTGGAAGTCTTAAATGCAGAAAAGTGCCGTTGAAGATTCAAATAATCTAGAAGAGCCGGCTCTACAAAAAATTGGAGGAGGCTCCAATAAATGGGAGGCGGCTCTAATAACTAGGAGGCGGCTCTAATTCACAAAATGCATTCTACGACACACAATTTGGCTACTGGAGTGCAAAGAGCAGGCTCCTATATTTGGGAGGCGGCTCCAATCCTTGCGTAAGACTAAGAATGAGACACATCTTGTTCTGTGCACTTCTTATTATGAGAGCATGCATAAGTAAAGTTCATGGAAAGATTTTAGGCCTTCTAAGAAACTGATTTTTAGAGAAAATATGCATGAACCTAAAAACTTGAGCTTCAGAAGATATTCAGATATGCTTTAACATTTAAATCTAAAGCTCTTACCATCCTATCTACCATTTTTCTCCATTTCCTGACCATGATCTTTTGAGCTTGATGAAGACTTGCTTTCTTTTTTGAAATTGTTTGATTGTTCTTTGAAGTTTGAGTCTTTCTTTGATTTCTTGCAATCTTTGAGGCTTCATTGAGTCCATAGCTTGAGTACTTGAATGCTTGAAATGGCTCATCTAGCTCATCATATAAGATATGAACTATATATAACTCAATGAAAATATTAGTACATAAACATCATTAATGGTTTGTAATCATCAAAACCTTTAGATAAAAATTCTTAGGCCAACATACGTATCTTTACTTTTGCAAAAAAGTACTCTGGTTGCTCCCGGTGTCCATAGGGGCATGGATGCAAAGTTCTTTGAAATTATTTTCTTTTCTTGGGGTGTTTTTCGTAAATATCTTTTGAAGATATTTTATTTCAGGGGTTTTTAAGAAAATATTTTTGGAAGATATTTTCATTCTGGGCCATAAGTGCAGTTTTCACTTTTTGGAGGGGCCATTGTGCAATTAATGAAAGTTATTGTAAAATATCTTATTTTGAGCCTGGATCCTTGTACAGGATTTATTTTCACATTTCGTCGAGTTGTGTACTCTTGGAATTTCCTCCTGGTCGATGTTTTCCAGTTTCAAGGTTTTTGGCCCCGGTTTTCGCCAAACTTGTTTTGGGTATAACTTTCTGTTCGGGACTCAATTTTTGACGCCGTTTCTTTCGTTGTTCATATTTTATCATTTTGAATCTTTTTCATTCACAAAGTTTTGCCATTTGAGCGAGTCTGCTCAAATTTTACTTTTTTGGACCTGGCGGGGCCCGTTCGGGGCACTTTTTGAGATTTCTATAAAAGGGGGGTGAGATATTTCATTTTTCATCTTCTCCCCTCTTCATGCACGACCTGGAGCTCCCATTGCAGCCCAAGGGGTGCTGCCATCTTCTCTCTCCTCTTTTGGTTCACTTTTCCTTGATGGAAAGTCTTCGGCCTTAACGTTTGTTGTTCCCCTCGCCGTGCTCTACCTTTCCCCCTTATTAGAATTCAGTTTTGACCATTTCTTGAGTTTGGTTTTGAGGTCAAGTTATGATTTTGATGGGGCTTTCATGGGGGTTATTTTCACAGCGTTGTCCTCGACAAAACCTAGTAGTTTTGTCGGATTCGGAGCCGTTCAATTTTGATGGCTTTTGAGATCTTCATCTCAAATTGAGGTAGGAGATGTTCTAGGTTTAAATTCTTGTTATATAACATGCTTGTGATGCTTATACTACTTGTTTGCATGATTAAATATTAAATCTAGAGATTTTATTATTTATTTTTCTTGTACGGGATCTAATTTTCCCGGTTGCTCATGACTTGGTTTAAACATATAGCATGATCTTATATTGCCCCTTGATATGCTCATTGTCGTGTATTAAAATTGGAATATTTGAATAAGTATTAAAGATTTTATTTAATATTTATCTTAGATGAAAGATTAATTCACATGACCTTAACTAGCTTAAAATCAATATGTGTTAGCATATTAAATTAGGCCTTTGCATGCTCTCCAACATAGTTGAATTTGAAAGTAATTGGAAGTGTTTTGAAAATTAGTAATTATTAATTAATTTGCCCCGAGTGCACTATTCACTCTATTTAAATTCCGACTTGATATTCTTAACTTACATGCCATATAGCTTCACATATGTTTGATTTAGAATATTCGGTTAGGTTTTCAAACCTTTCATTTAATTAAATTCCTTGTTTAAGATTTAATCCTCATGGTGATATACAACTTGGAATTGAATTGTGGCATGCTAGAAAATTAAGCTTTGGTGTGGTTGTTCACAGATATTAAATTGGGATTAATTGCATGAGAATTGCAACTTTTAATTTATATTTAACTTTAGTGAAAGGTTAAGTCACATGGTCTTAAATTGAATAAAATAAACTTGTAATATGATATTACATTAGTCCTTGGCATATTCTCTAAGATATGTTAAATTGGGAGCATTTGGTTAAGTTTAAAAATCTAGAGATTTTAATTAAAAGAATTAATTAAAATCTATTTTGTGGTCCCATTAGCTTAATTAAGGTTTTAACTTGATGTTTGTATTGGGCATGACTTGTTTACTAGTATATATTAATTGTGGACCATTTGAAGTTGCTTTAGAACCTTGGTAATAAAATTAGCATGATTTAATTAAAGTTCTACTTTGTTGTTCCAACAGCCTAATTGAGTTTTAGAATGGATATAGGAGATGACCATACCATGTCCTTTAACATGTATTAAATTGAGGTTATTTGGAATTGAATCGGAATCTAGAGAATTTAATTGTGTTTATCTATTTAAATTCTTTCAATTTGCTCCATGATCTAGTTGTGTTTTAGAAGTGGTTTCTATATTCAAATCATGGACTTAGACTTGTTGTATATTCATTTGGTTATATTTTGAACGTTGGATAACATAGTTGCTATGTTTGTATTCGTGATAATATGTTTTCCTTATTGAATATATTGTTGCCTGGTGTAATGATTTGCACACTTCGTGTTTAACATCTTTCATGCATAGCGTGTAACGAATCGCACACTGAAGATTCGACATTTATCATATCATATTAGTTGTGAATTTAGAGCATGTATTGTATAGGTTTCCAAATTTGGTTGTGCTTAGTAGATAGTTGATTATCTTGCATATTCCTGTTGATATATGCGTTGTTGCACAACTTGTTGATTTTGGAAACTTGAGGATGTCATTGTTTGACTATGGCTAGGACGTAGTTCTAGTACGGGGGATAGTCCCTCTATATGGTCTAGTGCGCACATAGGGAGGTTACCCATGGGCTAGTAACCCTAAAGTAACTATGTTGTCGGTCTGATCTGGCGTGACGTCCAAATATCCACTTTGTTTGATTTCGCATTTCATTTTCAAGTTGATAACTAGATGATGTTGTAACTTGTTATTTCTTATTTGTCGTTCCATTTTAAGTTACAGGATGTTAACTTTGCGAAATTATACTTTATGCGTTGTATTAGAAGTTCCAATGTTGGTTAAATTGTATTGATATTGAAAATCGTGTTTTAACGTTCTAATAAAGCTTAGGATTGATCCTATTGATTCATTTATAACATAGACGTTTGGTGGCATAAACCACTACTGTTATTTTGTGCTTTAGATTTTAAGTTGATGGCTTTGAGAACTTAAACCTTGTTGCATTGTATACCATGCTCTTTTGTTGTTGAATTGCATGGATAATGTGATTCTTGTTAACTTGTATTCAAATATGCTTTTGTCATGTTGTATGGATTACTCTAGACCTAGTTCAATTGTATTGAAAATGCAATTCATGTTAATCTATGCTCAAGCATTCTTCTTGTCGTGTTCTTTGGATTATCCCAACCATGATTTGTTTCATACACGTATGTATATCATGACTCTTGTTGCTTAGACTCTAAGGTAGCTTAGGATGCTCCCCGAGTCTCACTTGGACATAGACGTTAGGTGGCATGAGCCCCTTTAACATGTTTCACCTTAAGGTGATAAATTTGTAAAATGCTAGTTTAATGCATGCTCATCTTCTATGAGTAGCTTTATGTTACTCACCCCTACGATACTGGGGTATATTTTAGGTACGAAGACTTGGTTCGTGACGCCTAGCATTCCTTGGATGTCGTGTAGCTTTCAAGTTTCCATTTCATGCAAATGTTAGTATGAAATGTCATTTTGTAGACTTATATGTCAAAATATGTATATTTGATTCCATGTATATAATGTGTACTTGAGTACACTCCTTTCAATGTATTTGACATGTATGAGATGAGGCCGGAGGCCAATGACATGTGTATTGTATTCTATACAACTTTTTAACTTCATGAAATGTTATGAAAAACTTGAAAAATCGCAAGTCATTGCTTCACCACGGTTGCATCAGGTGTGGGAATTCCATTTTCATTCTTTTATAGGGTCTTATTAATCTTGTATGAAGTATGGCCAAGGGCCAAACGGTCATTTGATCCCGTTTTGCATTTTTGGATTCCTTGTTTTCCATTCCAAGTCCATTTTTGCCTTTTTGCCCATTGAGGGGTCGGATTTTGCATTGGCTATATTTTTAAGCCATGGACCATTGTAGCGCATCTAAATAGGTAAGTTACATTTGCGTGCATGGTCGTTTCCGAGCAAAACCTTATCGTTTGTGTTTTGAGCCTCTTGTGAATTCATTTCGCATTTTTTTTTGCATATTCTGATTTAGGGGCATTATGGACCTTTCACCTTAGTTTTATTTTCTTCTTTCGATATGGTCGCTTAGAAAACGTGATTTTAGGGGGGTTTCTTTTTCGTGTTTTTCCAGAAAATGTCGTCTTGGTACTAGAAATCCCTTGTGAAGTTTCAGCTTCCAGTTTTAATTTAGTAGCTTTATGACCCTCTTGTTCAGTTCTGATCTAGGGGCATTTTTGGGGATTCCACAGTGAGTTTTTTTCGATTCGGTTTGAGATGTCGGGTAGAAAACTTGATTTTAGGAGGGGTTTCTTCTTCGTGTTTTTCCAGAAAAACTCGTCTTCACCTCCGTTTCAAGCATCAGTTCTGGGCAGATCAAAAAAAATGTAGCAGCAGCCAAAGGCTGCCACCATGCCATGTCTTTGGGCACCGGCATGCATGCCGGTGGGCTTGCGCATGGGCGCCATGTGCCCCATGGCCCCTCGTCGGGCCGCCGCGACGTCAATTCTTCTTTTGGGCTTTTCTCCTTCGTCCGGACTCCGATTCAAGTGAATTTTTTTTTTGAACTTGACTAATTTTTCGCTGTCTTTCCAACGGTGTGCTCAGTTGCACCCGGTTCTTCCTGGATAATTACCAGTTTACCCTTTTTGCTTTAAGTGCTCGTTTTTCTTCATCATGCCGTTTCTCCTTCGTTCGGATTCCGAATCATGCGATTCTTGAGTCTATCTTGATTAGTTTTTTGTTGTCCTTCCAGCGGTGTGCTCGGTGGCACCCGAATCTATAGTTTTTGCCCCTAGGGGCTTATTTGTCATATTTTCGATCTTTTGCTTCCGCATTAGTTTTTATTGAGTTCCACGACCTCATGGAAGGTCACTTTGACTTCTTAAAGTCTTGTTTTCTATTTTCACTTCCGCATTCGGATCCGTTATCGGATCATCCTTATGGTTCATCACAGGACACGCTGGCCTAAAAACCAGGGTCGTCACAATTTATATACCATGGCTATTTAAATTTCAAATTTTATGAACGAAATAGGTGAACTAATATTTGATTTCTGACGCTTCTAACGATACACTATTAATTAAATTTTGTTTTTCTGGTTCTGTTCAATTGAATGCTATAAAGATTTTGGTTGTGTACCAAATTAAGGTGAGCCAAGTTAACTAAAAAGATTAAGAAAAAGATTAATATGCTTCAAAGATCCATTTGTTGATAATTTCCGTGAACACTGTCTTGACTCTTGACCTTTATCCTGTGCCTTTTTTCTTTTTCTTTTTTTTTTTTTACAATCGGTTAGTTTATATAAATCAGTGGTTTTGACTGGACTCTTTTAACAAAATTCATTGATATTTCAAATTAATTTTTAAAAATCAAATGAAGGAAAAAAAAAATTTCAAATTCAACTCAAAGATTACAATTAGAAAAAAATTAATAATAAAAGAAAAAATTATTATCACCATTAGCATTTATGGAGTTAAATGACTCTTGAAGTTTTAATAATTCTTCCATCTTATCTTGTTAACAATATACATTAGTTTTTTCTACTCCTTTCATTATTACTTAATTACAAAGATCACTATCAAACCCTAAAGAGAGAAAGAGGAGATAATTAAAAAAAAAAGAGTAATTGAGAGACTGTAAGTGACCCAAAACATTAATAAGAAGACCTCTTTTTATAATTGAAAGAAATTGTAAGTGATCCAAAACTTTAACATGAAAGAGAGATGGAGATGAAGATATATTTTTATAATTGAAAGGTTAATTGTGGTATTTGAAAAAAAATTATTTATTTATAAAATTAAGGATTGAAGTGCCATTTCTTTTAAAGTGTAAAGCAATTATACAAAAGTTAGGTATAATAGTGTCACTTCCTTTAAGATTGGAGTGCAATCTTTTTACAAGTTAGGTTTAATAGTGTCATTTCATTTAAGATTAAAGTGCAATAGGATAAAAGAGGAGTGTGAATATCTTATCCCTGTTTGTTTCATAATTACCTTTTATTATTACAAGTGGTTGAATTGGTAATATTAAATAGGGAGAGAGCGGTTTTATATTAAAAGGAAATTAGATAGGTGGGTTTGGAATGTGGGTCCCAAACCCTTCATATGGAGGGGTTCACTGGACCCATCATAACCTAAAATTAATTAAAGCAATATTTATCTATTTCTTTAAATATAATATATTCTTTAAATACAATATATTACTAATTTAATTATAGATTGTTTTTAGACTATTAACATAACAATCAATATTCTTTCCCTATGATAGAAACATTGATCAATCCGAAGGTTTATTGTACAACAAGCCCAATCTTAATAACAAATTTCACTGTTAACCAAGGTGTGCACCACACGCCACCAGTGGTGCAACAAGAGGGTATTTTAGACATTAGGCACCATAATTCAAATTCAAACAATGATGGAACTGACACAAAATTTCTGCCTTAATCTTTGGGAAAAAAATCTTCTCCATTCACATCTCACTGAAATCGATCCAGTGCTAGGCCCCTCGGCTGATGTGGTAAAGGTGGTAAAATGAAGTCGTCACTATAGTTTTGCTTATACCATTTCTGTACATATTTCCACTCTTTTTGTACGCCTTTTCTATCTTTCTTTACATAATACGAAGTACCTGTATTTGATTTTCAAATTAAAATTCCCCCCAAAACCAAAATTAAGGTTGCCCCTAAAACTGATACTGATATATATATACAGATATATGCCTTTGCTATGTAAACCAAGAACTCTCTTCTCAAACATCCAAACTGAACTCCAAGGGAAAGGGAAACTGAGAAAGAAGGCAACCAAGGCATTAGACACATAAAGATAAAGATTTTTGAAGAGAAGGTCCTTGTTTAGACACATAAAGATTTTTGAAGAGAAGGTCCTTGTTTAGAAGCTCTGTTCGGAAAAATCACCATACATTCCGGCGAGAAGCTGAAGTTCCGATCATCCCTTTTGATGAGAAGCTGAAGCTGTGATCATCTATTCTGACAAGAAGGTGAAGGATTCTGGCAAGAAGGTGAAGGTCAAATCATCCATTCGGGTGAGAAGATGAAACTCCGATCAACCAGTCCGGCAAGAAGCTAAAGCTCTAATCATTATAAGTATTAGGTTGTTATTTTGAATTTCTTGTAACTTTATTCATAATGATATATCAAATCCGGTAGTGATTATTGGTAATCCAAAAATCTGAAGCCTGGGTTATTAGTCTTGATGAGTATGAATTTATCTTATTTTCAAGCAACCCGAGAATTAGAAAGCTTGTTCTTGTGCTTATTTTATATTCTTATTTATCTGTTTTAGCCTTATTCTCTATTTCTGAATCAACCCTATTAGTCATCAATGAATAAAATTTTTTTATGATTGTATATGCATATACCAGATTTTGAAGCTTGTTCTTGTGCCTATGATATGTCCATATTTATCTGTTTTAGCCTTTATGAAATAACTTTATTTGTGAATGAACTCTATTAGTCATCAGTTATAATAAAAGTTTAAGATTGTATATACATATACCATTTTGAAACTTGTTCTTATGCCAATGTTATGTCTATATTATCTGTTTTAGCCTTATTCAATCCTAAACTTTATTACTTTTCAGTTTGAATAAAATTGTAGAATAACTTTTGTATATCTCGAATATTGAAAGATGTGATGTTGTATTTACGAAAGTGTTGACATATGTTATAGAAAAGTTATGTTGTGAAGGTCAAAATATGTATTATACCAATTGTTTTCCTATGAAGTGTATAGTTGAAGTATGTTAGATGTATTTGATCTACTAACATGTGCCACATGTTATAAAACGGTTGCATTAATGGTAATGTATTATAGTAGTGTAAAAGTCAATTATATGTGCATATGTTAGGTTTGTCACCAATTGTGTTCATATTTTGAAACTTGTTCTTATGCCAATGTTATGTTTATATTTATCTGTTTTAGCCTTATTCAATCCTAAACTTTATTACTTTTCAGTTTGAATAAAATTGTAGAATAACTTTTGTATATCTCGAATATTGAAAGATGTGATGTTGTATTTATGAAAGTGTTGACATATGTTATAGAAAAGTTATGTTGTGAAGGTCAAAATATGTATTATACCAATTGTTTTCCTATGAAGTGTATAGTTGAAGTATGTTAGATGTAACGACCCTAGCTGATGCCAAAAATTAAAAAAAAATTCGGCATAACCTCCCCTAAAAATGGGCCTTCAACAACTTGTCCCAACACATAGTAAAATTAATATACTCCAACATCCCATCCATCCTTTCATTATACCTCAACGTGGCTCATCTCATGGTGGAACATCTACATACTGTTTAATCCAAATTATCATAATTACAGTCCCAAAATATAGTTACAATAACAAGAAGAGTTCACGAATCTCTATACCAAATATAACAAACTAAGATTTTACAAAAATAAGGGACTTAATACAAAAATAGCAAAAGAAGTCTTCTAATTCAAATTAGGCCTGTGGTGGAAAGTCATCCTCCACTTCTTTCCCGTTTCCTGAAAAAAAATTATTAAATAATAAGGTGAGCATAAAGTTCAGTAGGTAGCACTTAAGACACGCATCTTGTGTCCTTGTGAATCCATACAGAGAATAGATCAATAGGAATGGGGATCATACAGTGTCAGGATAATACAACATTTCAACCAAACTCAAGTGCAAACAATGCAATGCCATGGAATGCAAATGCATGCCGATGTCGCTCCCCATTTTCATAATCCAAAACATCATTTCCAAACTGTTAATACAGCCCGCCCTTTGGTAGCCCCGCCGCGACACGAGAGGAGGATTGGCTAGTGTCCCTGACCCTTGGTAACCCCACAGCGTCATTATGGGGCCCAGCTAGCTCAACAACGCTAGGGCGACTCCCTAGTCCCCTCTAGGCTATATTAACCTCCGGCCCGTTGGTAACCCCGCAGCGACCGGGTTTCGCATAAAACCATTTCATCAAAAACACTTCCCTGAAATTCCCCATATTTATTTCAAGAATAATTTCTCCCATTTCATGCAAACTCAATGGTATGTACATGTATATATATCCCATGCTTTCAATATTATAGCATTTAGAATTTTACACCACATAATTAAGCATACATCATATTCAACATCTCCAAATGAATTATCAAAACATTAAACACAACAAGACAACCTCTAAGCATGCTTTTCTACTCATATTCATAATCATGAATTTTCCTAAACATCATTTATATAATCATTGAAATAATTAACTTCCAAATTAAACATGCTTGTCACAACAAGAGAGATATAATTCATAATGGAGCAAGAAAAACATGGATTAAGAGCCCCTACCTCTAAATTGAACAAAACCATTGAAATTGGGTCTCTAAACTCGAATGCACAAATGAGCACCAAAACTGAAATTGTTAATATGGATGTGTAGAGCTCGTCGTGGGCTTCGTTTTGCCTCAAACGGCACCTAAATCCGCCAAGAAATGAGGGAGAAATCAAGCTTAATTGTGTATAAGAAGAAGAAGAAGAAGAAAAAAAAAAAGCAAGCGGGCAGAGAGCTGCGAGACAGAAGACAGAGAAAAAAAAAAGAGGAAAAAAAGTATGGTCTTATGACCACTTAAACTTGTGGGTCCCAAACATTTTTTTTTTCTTTTCTTTTATCTTTTTCTTTTGCCTTTTAAATTGCACCACACACAGACATTACATTCTCCCTAACTTTAAAAGATTTCATCCACGAAATCAAGACATACCTGAGGAAGAGAACAACGCTGGATACTTGGAACAAACCTCCTGTTCAAGCTCCCAAGTAGCCTCCTCGATTCCGTGGTGTCTCCAAAGTACTTTCACCATTGGTATCATCTTGTTCCTTAACACCTTCTGTTGTGTGTCAAGAATTTGAACTGGTACTTCCTCGTAAGAAACATTCTCATCAATGTCTACATCAACCCAACTTAAAATGTGAGATAGATCTGGCTCATACTTCCGTAACATCGATACATGGAAAACATTGTGGACCCTATCCAACTGTGGTGGCAAAACAAGTCTGTAGGCAACCTCTCCTACACGGTCCAAAATCTCAAACGGTCCAATGAATCGTGGCGACAACTTGCCACTTTTCCCGAATCTTATCAATCCTTTCCGTGGAGAAACCCGCAGAAAAATGTGGTCTCCCACCTCAAAGGATAACGACCGTCTCCGCTTATCCGCATAACTCTTCTGTCGGCTCTGAGCTGTAAGTAACCTCTGTCTTATCAACTTAATCTTCTTAGTAGTCTCGAGTACAATGTCAGGTCCTAAGGCGGCTGTCTCGCCTACCTCAGTCCAACAAACAGGAGACCTACAAGGTCTACCATACAACGCCTCAAATGGAGCCATCTGAATGCTCGCCTGATAACTGTTGTTGTAGGCAAATTCAATAAGTGGAAGGTGATCCTCTCAACTATCACCCAAGTCAAGCACACATGCCCGAAGCATATCCTCCAAAATCTGGATAGTACGCTCCGACTGACCGTCAGTCTGTGGATGGAATGCCGTACTCAGGTGCAACGCTGAGCCAAACGCTGCTTGAAGTCCTTTCCAAAACTTCGAAGTGAACTTAGCATCCCTATCTGAAACAATGGTTACTGGAACTCCATGCAACCTTACAATCTCCTTCACATAAAGAACACCAAGCTTCTCTGCATCATCTGTTGCCTTAATAGGTAAAAAGTGAGCCGTCTTGGTCAATCTGTCAATGATGACCCATACGAACTCATTGCCCCTTCGTGAACTTGGAAGACCTGTCACAAAATCCATAGCAATATGCTCCCATTTCCACTGCGCTACAGGTAATGGTTGCAACAAACCAGCTGGTCTCTGATGCTCGGCCTTCACCTGCTGACAGGTAAGGCATCTAGCCATAAACTGTGCAACATCTTTTTTCATCCCGTTCCACCAATACTGAAGTCTCAAATTGTGATACATCTTGGTACCACCTGGATGAACTGCAAAGCGGGAAGTGTAAAACTCCCGTAAGACATCCTCACGACAAACAGTAGGAACCACCAACAAACCCCTGAACCGTAGACCCCTATCTGTATACAAAGCCCAATCTTTCACTGTCTCACCACTAGAGATCAAAGCGTGAATGGCATCTAAATCCGGGTCCTGTCTCTGTGACTCAATCACTCGTACAACAAGAGTAGGCTGAGCCATAAGACTAAACAAGAATGCCGGCTCGCTGTCAACATCATCATCAAAATAATACAATCCCATCTCTGCCAAATCCTTAAGCATCTTCCACTTCTGAATAACCAGACAGGCCAAAGTTCCACAAGATTTTTGGCTTAAGGCATCTGCTACCACATTTGCCTTGCCCAGATGATACTGCAAGTCAAAATTATAATCTTCCAAGAATTTAACCCATCTTCTCTGTCTATTGTTCAAGTCCTTTTGGGAGAAAAGGTACTTGAGACTTTTATGATCCGAGTACACCTCGAATCTTTCACCATACAAGTAATGTCTCCAACACTTCAAAGCAAACATAACTGCCGCCAACTCCAAATCATGAGTAGGGTAGTTGTACTCATGAGTCTTCAACTGTCGAGACCCATAAGCCACTACTCTACCATCCTGCATCAACACACACCCTAAACCATCACGTGAAGCATCACAATAGATCACATAACCCAAGCTACGCTCAGGTATCACCAACATTGGAGCCGTAGTCAATATTGTCTTCAATTCCTGGAAAGATGACTCACAGGCTTTATTCCATGTAAACTTAATCCCTTTTCGGGTCAAACGGGTCATAGACGCTACCAAACGGGAGAAATCTTTCACAAATCTCCGGTAGTAACCCGCTAGACCAAGAAAACTACGGATCTCAAACACATTCTTGGGTTGCTCCCAATTCAAAACAGCTTCAATCTTTGATGGATCAACTGACACTCCGCCTTCTGAAACAACATGTCCCAAAAACTTCACCTCTTGTAGCCAAAACTCACATTTCTCATATTTGGCATACAACCGGTGCTCCCACAAAATCTGTAAAACAATACTTAAATGGATCTCGTGTTCCTCCTGAGATCGTGAATACACAAGAATGTCATCCACGAAAACTACCACAAACTGGTCCAAGTAATTGTGAAGGATGCGGTTCATTAAGTCCATGAATGCCGCTGGAGCATTAGTCAAGCCAAAAGGCATAACAAGGAACTTATTGTGTCCATACCGTGTACGGAATGCTGTCTTCGGGATATCCTCATCGCTAACCCGCAACTAATAATTGCCAGACCTCAAGTCAATCTTGGAAAAACAACTGGCTCCCCTCAACTGATCAAATAAATCATCTATCCTTGGCAAAGGATACTTGTTCTCGATGGTGGCGCGATTCAACTTCCGATAATCGATGCACAACCTCAAGGAACCATCTTTCTTCTTAGCAAACAAGACCGGTGCGCCCCATGGTGACACACTCGGTCGGATGAAACCTTTCATCCTCAAATCATCAAGCTGTCTTTTTAATTCCTCCAATTCAACTGGTGCCATACGATACGGTGCCATAGAAATCGGTGCGGTACCTAGCATTAACTCAATAGAGAACTCCACTTCTCGGTGTGGAGGCAACTCTGTCAAATCCTCCGGAAACACATCCAGAAAATCACGAACAACTGCAGGATAATATTCTTCCACAACATCATCCTCTTCGGCTATAAGGGTAGCCAAAAAGTAATCACCACGACTCCGTCCATGAATTCCATAAAACGATGAAATGTGGGAATCACTCCGATCTCCCACGAAAAAGAAACAGTCTTCCTCGGGAGTACAAACTATAACTCTTCCTCTGAAACAGTCGATCGTGGCATGAAAGGAAGCTAACCAATCTATCCCGAGAATGACATCAAAGCTAGTCATTTCTAGGAGGATTAGGTCAAACACAAAAGTCCACCCGGCTATCACAATGGAACAGTCCCTCACGACTCGGCTCAAAGACACTAAAACTCCAATTAGCGTATCAACACACAACGCCCGATCCATAAAACTGACCTCTAACCCCGATGCAAGTGCAAATGATAATGAAATGAAAGAATAAGATGCACCAGAATCAAACAAAACACGGGCCCAAGAACCAAACACTGGAAATATACCTCGGAGAACTGAAGATCCAGGAGATGCATCAGTCAGTGCAAGGGCAAAGACACGCCCCTGCGGTGCCTGTGCCTGTGAACTACTAATTTGAACACCAGACTGTTGTGCCAACACAGTAGGAGTATCCCTCCTAGCTGGTCGTGAACCCTTAGAAGACAAGGCAGGCTGTGGTGGTGGCGGCGGTGGTCTGAAACCTGATTGAACCGTAGCCGACTGTAACGGCGTCTGCTGTGACCCTCTGCCACTAGTGGTGCCTGCTCCCTGACTCGGACAGTCCCGAATCAAATGGCCCTGCTGGCCACACCCATAACAAGCCTTCGGAGCTGAAGAAACTGAAGTCAATATCATAGGACAACTAGACTTGTAATGCCCAGGCTGCTGACATTGAAAGCAAACAACTGCACTCTTATCAGACCCAGCTGGCAACGGAGTGGTAGGAGCAGATCGTGCAGACTGCTGTCCCTGAAACTGAGATGGACCTCCCCTGTTCCTTTTCTAAGAAGATCCTTCTGAAGATGGCCCTGCACCCCTCTTTTGCTTCAACTGCTCTCTTCTTGCATCCTTCTCTTTATTATCAGTTTCCAGCATCAAAGCCCTTTCCACTGCTTCAGAGTAAACCTTAATGAACTGTGCTGTGATCAACGGCCTCATCCGATCATTAAGACCAGAAACAAACTTCCGAGTCTTGTTAACTTCATCTCTCACCATTTCTGGAGCAAAGCGAGAAAGTGAAGTGAACTTGTTTTCATATTCTGCCACTGACATACTCCCTTGGATAAGGTTATGAAACTGGTCTTGTAACTCCCATCTTTTAGAAAACGGAAAGTACTTTTCATAAAACAATTCCTTAAACTTGTCCCAACTCATCTCTTCTACCTTGTATCGGCTCGTAACTGACTTCCACCATAATTTAGCATCCTTAGCAAACTTATAAGTAGCTTGGATGATCTTCAAATGATCCTCTGTCATATCCATAGAAGTTAATTGAGTTTCAACTTACTTCATGTAGTCATTTGCTATCATTGGATCCGCACCGCCCTCAAACATAACCGGCATCAGCTGAGAAAACCCCTTAATAATCTTAAGACGCTTCTGAGCTGGCGTCTCCTCAACTTGAACTGTAGGTTGTGGTGCCGATTGCGACTGAGCAGCAATTGTTGCCCTCACGACATTTTGTAACAAACGATTAAACTCCAGTGCCACAGAACCTTCACCCACTTCTACGGGTGCTTCAACATTATCCCTCCTTGTGGGGACACCTCTCGGGGGAATCAAGTCCCTAAGAAGTGTGTCCTCATCATTTAGCTCCTCCGGATTGGAGCTGGAGCTCTCACCAACATCACCCCTAGTCGGTCTAGGGCCAACTTCCCTGATTTCCTCACGCCGTGACATCGTTCTATAAAACAAAGGAAGCAATTCAATAACAATAACACTAAGGTCCAACCGTGAACAACCCAATGCAAAAACATACTGTACAAACATTTAGCATGTAATACTATGCAATGAACACATTAATGTAACCATATAAACACATAAGCACGTAAGCAAGTAAGCAGTTAAGCATACTTTTTCACATAGCAAAACACTTTTCCAAACAAGCAAATAACAATGCAAATGACTTCCCCGACAACCCTAGGTAAGCCTCTACCCGTCGTCCTAATGGTATTCGAACCATCGCTCTGATACCAAATTTGTAACGACCCTAGCTGATGCCAAAAATTAAAAAAAAATTCGGCATAACCTCCCCTAAAAATGGGCCTTCAACAACCTGTCCCAACACATAGTAAAATTAATATACTCCAACATCCCATCCATCCGTTCATTATACCTCAACGTGGCTCATCTCATGGTGGAACATCTACATACTGTTTAATCTAAATTATCATAATTACAGTCCCAAAATATAGTTACAATAACAAGAAGAGTTCACGAATCTCTATACCAAATATAACAAACTAAGATTTTACAAAAATAAGGGACTTAATACAAAAATAGCAAAAGAAGTCTTCTAATTCAAATTAGGCCTGTGGTGGAAAGTTATCCGCCACTTATTTCCCGTTTGCTGAAAAAAAATTATTAAATAATAAGGTGAGCATAAAGCTCAGTAGGTAGCACTTAAGACACGCATCTTGTGCCCTTGTGAATCCATACAAAGAATAGATCAATAGGAATGGGGATCATACAGTGTCGGGATAATACAACATTTCAACCAAACTCAAGTGCAAACAATGCAATGCCATGGAATGCAAATGCATACCGATGTCGCTCCCCATTTTCATAATCCAAAACATCATTTCCAAACTGTTAATACAGCCCGCCCTTTGGTAGCCCCGCCGCGACACGAGAGGAGGATTGGCTAGTGTCCCTGACCCTTGGTAACCCCGCAGCGTCATTATGGGGCCCAGCTAGCTCAACCACGCTAGGGCGACTCCCTAGTCCCTTCTAGGCTATATTAACCTCCGGCCCGTTGGTAACCCCGCAGCGACCGGGTTTCGCATAAAACCATTTCATCAAAAACACTTCCCTGAAATTCCCCATATTTATTTTAAGAACAATTTCTCCCATTTCATGCAAACCCAATGGTATGTACATGTATATATATCCTATGCTTTCAATATTATGGCATTTAGAATTTTACACCATATAATTAAGCATACATCATGTTCAACATCTCCAAATGAATTATCAAAACATTAAATACAACAAGACAACCTCTAAGCATGCTTTTCTACTCATATTCATAATCATGAATTTTCCTAAACATCATTTATATAATCATTGAAACAATTAACTTCCAAATTAAACATGCTTGTCACAACAAGAGAGATATAATTCACAATGGAGCAAGAAAAACATGGATTAAGAGCCCCTACCTCTAAATTGAACAAAACCCTTGAAATTGGGTCTCTAAACTCGAATGCACAAATGAGCACCAAAACTGAAATTGTTAGTATAAATGCGTAGAGCTCGTCGTGGGCTTCATTTTGCCTCAAACGGCACCTAAATCCTCCAAGAAATGAGGGAGAAATCAAGCTTAATTGTGTAGAAGAAAAAAAAAAAAAGCAAGCGGGTAGAGAGCTGCGAGACAAAAGACAGAGAAAAAAAAAAAAAAAAGGAAAAAAAGTGTGGTCTTATGACCACTTAAAGTTGTGGGTCCCAAACATTTTTTTTTTCTTTTCTTTTATCTTTTTCTTTTGCCTTTTAAATTGCACCACACACAGACATTACATTAGATGTATTTGATCTGCTAACATGTGCCACATGTTATAAAACGGTTACATTAATGGTAATGCATTATAGTAGTGTAGAAGTCAATTATATGTGCATATGTTAGGTTTGCCACCAATTCTGTTCATATCTAGTGTATAGTTGCCGTATTTGAGATGTATTTGATCTGTTAACATATGACACATGTTAGAAAATGATTGTATGAATGGTAAACTGTTGACATATGTTATAAAAAAGTTATGTTGTGAAGGTAAAATTATGTTTGCCAGCAATTGTTTGCATATCTAATTTAAACTTGAATTATGTTAGATGTATTTGCTATGGCAACATATGCCATATGTTAGAAAAAAAAGTTACATTAATTGTAATACATTATAGTAGTGTCTAAATAAAATTTTAATATATATATTAGGTCAAATATGTGATATTGTATTTATGAACTTGTTAACATATGTTATATAAAAGTTGTGTGAAAGTCAAATTATGTTTGATACCAATTGTTTTGATATCTAATGTACAGTTGAAATTTGTTATATGAATTTGATCTGTTAATATATGGCACATGTTAGAAAATGGTTGCATGAATGGCAATGCATTATACTAGTGTAGAAGTAAATTTTCTGTGTATATGTTAGGTGAAAAATATAATGTTGTATTTATGAAACTATTGGCATATGTTATAAAAAAGTTGTGATGTGAAGGTCAAATTATGTTTGCCACCAATTGTTCGCATATCTAATTTAAACTTGAATTATGTTAGATGTATTTGTTATGACAACATATGGCACATGTTAGAAAAAAATTGCATTAATGGTAATACATTATAATAGTGTCTAAGTAAATTTTTAATGTATATATTAGGTCAAATATGTGATGTTGTATTTATGAACTTGTTGACATATATTAAAAAAAGTTGTAGTAAGAAAGTCAAATTATGTTTGACATTAATTGTTTTGATATCTAATGTACAGTTGAAGTTTGCTATATGAATTTGGTCTGTTAACATATGGCACATGTTAGAAAATGGTTGCAAGAATGGTAAAGCATTATACTGGTGTAGAAATAAATTTTATGAGAATAGGTTAGGTGAAAGATGTGATGTTGTACTTATGAAACTATTGGTATATGTTATAAAAAAATTGTGATATGAAGGTCAAATTATGTTTGCCACCAATTATTTACATTTAAATTGGAATTATATTAGATGTATTTGTTATAGCAACATATGCCACATGTTAGAAAAAAGTTGCATTAATGGTAATTCATTATAGTTGTGTAGAAGTAAATTTTTAATGGATATGTTAGGTCAAATATGTGATATTGTATTTATAAACTTGTTTACATATGTTAAAAAAAGTTGTGGTGAGAAAGTCAAATTATGTTTGACACCAATTATTTTGATATCTAATGTATAGTTGAAGTTTGTTATATAAATTTGATCTATTAACATATGGCACATGTTAGAAAATGATTGCATGAATAGTAAAGCATTATACTAGTGTAGCAGAAAATTTTATGTGAATATGTTGAGTGAAAGATGTGATGTTGTATTTATGAAACTATTGGCATATGTTATAAAGAAGTTGTGATGTGAATGTCAAATTATGTTTGTCACAAATTGTTTGCATATTTAATTTAAATTTAAATTATGTTAGATGTATTTGTACAATTAAAGTTTGTTATATGTATTTGATATGGCAACATATGCAACCTGTTAGAAAATAAATGCATGAATGGTAATGCATTATAGTAGTGTAGTAGTAGATTTGATGTGGATATGTTAGGTGAAATATGTGATGCTGTATTGATGAAACTGGTGACATATATTATAGAAAGGTTGTACTGTGAATGTAAAATTATATTTGCCACCAATTGTTTGCATATCTTGTGTACACTTGAATTATGTTACATTTATTTGTTATGGCAACATATGCCAAATGTTACAAAATTATTGGCTGAATGTTAATGCATTATAGTAATGTAGAACAATTTTTTTTTTTGGATATGTTATATTAAATATGTGATGTAATACTTACGAAACTGGTGACATATATTATAGAAAGGTTGTGCTGTGAATGTAAAATTATATTTGCCACCAATTGTTTGCATATCTAGTGTACACTTGAATTGTGTTAGATTTATTTGTTATGGCAACATATGTGTAATGACCCGGTCATTTTTCTCCCTTTCCTTTTTCTGAAATTTTATGGATAATTTTTTTCCGTTTAGTTTTCTTTTCTGAGTTTTGTTTCTTGTCACATAGTGTCGTCTCGAGTGTTCAAAAATTATTTCTGAGACTCTTTCATGTGGATTGACAACTTCCTTTGAGAACCGAGTCATTTCCATATTTTCACTTTTCGGACACTATTCAATTTTGTCTTTTTCCCTATTTCGACTTCTTCCTTATTCTGTCTTTTCCCCGTTTATCAGTTTTTGACACAACCTCACTTTTCATGCTCGGAGTTAGTTTTTGACTTCACGTGTCTTCATCTTCAATGGTTTCCTTGAAATACGTATCTTTACTTTTGCAAGAAAGTACTTTGGTTACTCCCGGTGTCCATAGGATATGGATGCATAGTTCTATGGAATTATTTTCTTTTCTTGGAGTGTTTTTCATAAATATCTTTTAAAGATATTTTATCTCAGGGGCATCTAAGAAAATATCTATTGGAAGATATTTTCATTCTAGGGCAGTTTCGCAATTAACCCTTTTTGTAGGGGCCATTGTGCAATTAACGAAAGTTATTGCAAAATACTTCGTCTGGAGCCTGGATCCTAGTATGGGATTCATTTTTACATTTTGTTGAGTTGTGTACTCTTAGAATTCCATTCTGATCGTTTTTCTCCAGTTTCAGAGTTTCTGGCCCCGGTTGGCACCGAACTTGTTTGGGACATATCTCTCTGCTCGGGACTTAGTTTTTGACGCTGTTTATTCCGTTATTTATTTTTACTCATTTTGAATCTTTTTCGTTCATAGAGTTTTGCCGTTTGAGCGCGTTTGCTCAAATTTCACTTTTTCGGATCCGGTGGGGCCCTTTCGGGGCACTTTTCGGGTTTTTCTATAAATAGGGTGACTTAAGAGAAAAAATCAGATTTCTCTATCTCTTTCCTCTCTCTTGGCCGGATTCCATGGTAGCCATGGCTGCCACCTTCTCTCTCCTCTTTTGAACCACTTCTCCTTGGTAAAAAGTCTTCGGCCTTAACGTTTATTGTTTCCCTCGTCGTGCTCTATCTTTCACCCTTATTGGAATCCATTTCTGACCACATTTGAGTTTGCGTTTCAAGTTCAAGTTTGGATTTTCATGGGGCTTCTTAGGGATTCTTGTTCATCCTGTTGTCCCCGACAAAACCCTTCGGTATTATCAGATTCAGAGCATTTTTCTTTCGGTGGGCTTTTGAGATTTTCATCTCAAATCAAGGTAGGGGGTGTTATAATTTATATTCTTTTTATATAAGATGATATTGATGCTAATACAACTTGTTTACATGCTTAAATATAAAATTTAGAGATTTTATTATTTAATTTTCTTGAATGAGATTTGATTTTCCCGGTTGTCCATAGTTTGTTTTAAACATATGGCACGATAGAATATTACCCCTTAATATGTTGATTGACATATATTAAATCTAGATCATTTGGACAAATAATGAAGATTTTATTTAATATTTATCTTGAATAAAAGATTAAATCATGTGGCCTTAAGTAGCTTGAATTCAATATGTGTTAGCATATTATATTAGGCCCTAGCATGCTCTTTAACATAGGTGAATTTGAGAGTAATCGGAGTTGTTTGAAATCTAGTAATATTTAATTAATTTGATTAATTAATTTATTCCATGTGTACTATTCACTCCATTTGAATTCCAACTTGATATTCTTGATATATATGTCATATACTCTCACATATATTAAATCTAGAATATTTGATTAAGTTTTGAAACTTCTCATTTATTATTTTTTTAGTATTAAAGTTTAATACTCATGGCCGTGTCTTGCTTAGAATTCACTTGTATTATGTTTTTGAATCAAGTCTTGACATGTTGTATAACATACTTTAAATTGAGATCATTTGGACGAGTTTCAACATCTAGAGATTTTAATTAAATAAATTAATTAAAATCCATTCAATGGTTCCATGAGCATGTTTAAGTCACTAGCTTGGTATTCATGATTTCCTTGACATGTTCCTTCACGTGTATCAATTTGAGAATAACCGGATAAGTTTTGAGACTTATATTCTATTATTTCCTTTGTATGAAACATAACTCACATGGTTGTGTCGTGTATGTAATGAACTTGTAACTTGACATTAAACTTGGCCTTGACATAATCCTTGACTGTAACGACCTAGGTTTTATTCAACCCGGTGCGTCAATGGTGACCCAAAAGTTGACCCGGTAAAGGATCCAGATGCGGAAGCAAGAAATAAAAAAATAGTCTCCCGAGGCACAACACTAAGATGACCTTCCATGAGGTCACGAAATTCAAAGAAAACTGACGCGGGAGTAAAAGATCGAAAATATGACAAATAAGCCCCCTAGGGGCAAAATAGTCATTTCTAAAAACTATGGACTCGAGTGTCACCGAGCACACTAATGGAAAGACAACAAAAAAATAATCAGGATGGACTCAAGAATCGCATGATTCGGAGTCCGGACGAAGGAGAAATACATAACGAAGAAAAACAAGCACTTAAGGCTAAAAGGGTAAACTAGTAATTATCTAGGAAGATCTGGGTGTAACCGAGTACACTGTTGGAAAGATAGCGAAAAATTAGTCAAGTTTAAAAAAAAGTTCACTCGATTTGGAGTCCAGATGAGGAAGAAACGAGGGATTGAAGTTGAGACGTCGCGGCGGCCCGACGAAGGCCATGGCACTCATGGCGCCCATGCACGAGCCCACTGGCACCAATGCCGACGCCCAATGGCATGCACATGCTGACAGCAAGAAAAAAAAAAAAAAAAAAGTGAGGTTCCAGAACTGAGGCTTGAAACGGAGGTCGAAACGAGTTTTTATAGAAAAACACGAAGAAGAAATCCCCCCCTAAAATCAAGTTTTCTACCCGACATCGTAAATGGAAATGAAAAAAACTCACTACAAAATTTCCAAAATGATCCTCCAAGAAATCTGGTCATGAGGGTCATAAAGCTGCTAAATGAAAACTAGAAGTTGAAACTTCATGAGGGATTTCCGGTACCAAGACGACATTTTCTGGAAAAACGCGAAAAAAAACCCCCCCAAAAATCACGTTTTCTAAGCAACCATGTAAAAAGAAGAAAAGAAAGGGTTTTTCTTGAAAACGATCATGCACGCAAACGTAACTTGCCTATTTGGACGTGCTACCATGGTCCACGGTTTAAAAATACCGCCGATGCAAAATCCGACCCCCAAACGGCCAAAAAGACATAAATGGACTTGAAATGAAAAATATGAATGTAATGACCCGGTCTTTTTCCTCCTTTTTCATTTTTGGTGATTTTCTTTTTTCGTCTTTTTCTTATTTTGTCTTTTACTCGTTGTTTGTTTTTTTCTTGCTTAACCTCACTTCGAGTGTTCGGATTTGATTCCAATTTTTGCATGTATTCATGATACTTGATTTCCATGACATTGGCATTTTCACTTTTGTTAAAAAGCATGTTAGTTGCTTTTATTTTTCATAAAGGGTATGAATGCAAACTTTAGTGTAATTATTTTTAATTTTGGGTTTTTAGTGTAATTATGTACAATAATTAATTTTCGTTTGAGGGACCTTTTTGCAATTTATTTTGGAAGATATTTTGAAAAAGGATCATTTTGCAATTTTTAGAAAATGTGACAAATGTCACATTCTCATGGTGCCACTTGTTGGCAATTGGGTAAAGAGACTTGGTACCATAGTTTCTTGACAATTGGAAGGTGGAGAGTTATCCATTTATTGGCTTAGGATTAAGTCTTGGAAGACGTATTGGATTAGTGACAAGTGTAAGCTTAGGATTAAGTCTTGGAAGAGGCATTGGATTAGTGACAAGTGTAAGGCCATAATGTGGTCTTGCATTGTGTGTGTGAGAGAGGTAGTGCAAGAGCACATAGTGAGTGGAGGATCTCTAGCCCTTCCACTCACCAGTTTTACACTTTACCTTCTTTATTTCATTATCTCACATGAACCTTAACAAATCCACCATTGGAGGAAAGCTTAGTCCATAGCTTACCCCTTCAATTTGACTCACTTCTATACACCTTAGACTAAAAACCTTGGGAGAGAAAAGTTTCCTCTCATTCTCCTTTTCAAGAACACTAAAATTGTTTTCCATTTTGTGCTTGGTAGCTTGGATTATAGAGATACAATTCTCTATTGAGGTAGGGGTGGTAGTATGTTTATATTCTAAGTGTTTTATAATCCTTGGAGTTTAATATATATTGTGTATATGCTTTTAATATGATAGTTTTGCATATTATAGGAAACCCTCACTTCTTGACATAGGGTTTATTGGATTAAGCATGTATGTTATGTATAAACTTTGTGTAGAGGATTATAAAATTTAGTAGTATGTAAATTCTAGAAATCTCACATGTGTTAGTGATATGGAACACTTGTAGATTATTGATGTTATATGCAATCTCTATTGATATGAATTGCTATATTTATTGTTACAATAATTCTATGTCCTTGTGGATTACTAATTGTAATTATGTGGAAGCTTATTGCTATAATGTTGATATTTAGTATATGAAGCTTATTGTTGAGGCATGACCTAAGTTGTTAAGTTAATGGTATTTTATTATGCATAGTACCAAAATGAGGAATTGTCATTTGGCATGCCATTCTAGATTTGGAACCGTAAGACATGGTTTGTATGGTTTCAAAATACTTGTGAATGGAAGGTGGTTTGTATGCCTTATTATATATATATAAGTTTTGAACTTGATATATATTTTGGAATCTCTTGGGACATTGTTATATGTGACATGGCTAAAGTTCGGCTTTAGTGCGGGAGGTATGAGTTCTCCCCAATTGAGATAGTGCGCACTAGGGTGGTCTTCCCAGTGGGTTAATGCCCGGAATAACCATTTTATTCTCGGCGGAAATCCGAGGCGTGATGTCCAAGTCTTCCATTACTTGTTTTCGCATTAAATTTCAAGTTAACAACCAATGCTTAATTGTAGCTTGAAATTCTTGTTATTGGCGAGATGATGTTGTTAAGTACATTGATATTGATATGTGTTGCTAAGGAATATTTAAGTTAACTTAAGATGATCCCTTAGAGCACCTTGAACATAGACGTTAAGTGGAATGTTCCCTTGTATTCGTCTATATTGATCTTGCAATGATATTGAAACTTTAGGGTATACGCATATGCTTCTCCTACGAGTAACTTGATTACTCACCCTAGTGGTTTGGGTCGTTTTTCAGGTAAAGAGACCATGTTCATGGATGCTTATCATCCTTAGAAGCTTTTGAGCTAGTTGAAGCATTTTTGCGTATTAACATGCACTTGTTTAGCATGTTTTATCTTTTGGATGTAATACTTTTGCATACCATGGATGTATGGTATTCTAGAAGGTAAGACGGCTTCCTTCATGTAATGTGTGTCTTAGTACTCTTTTTTATACTTGTTTTGTATGTATAACATGAGGCCAAGAGCCATCAACATGAAAGGTTGCAAGTATATTTCTTTAAAACTCAAGTTTTGCCATTGTAGCTTATTTGTGAGAAATGGAGGCTTTGTATGCTAAAACTTGTTAATGGAATGTAAAGAGGCTTTAGGCCATGTTGGTATATCTATTGTATCATATTTCATGCACTTGCATATTCAGATTGGCAAGCAATACCTTTCTTGATGAAACAAAATCCTAAAGTTGCATATTTTTTTGTTTTGTCCCTATTTTGTTCCAGGGGCTTTTTGGGTATTTTAAAATGTATTTTTTTCATTTTTCCTTAAGAGTCATGTAGAAAACTCAATTTTGAGGGAGGTTTCTTTTTTGTGTTTTTCTAGCAAATGTCATCTTGACCCTCAAAATCACATTTTTTGCCGGAAAACCCTTGCTGCCAGTTTTCCTTGTTGCCTATTCTGTTTTTTGCTTCGTAACTGGTTATAAGGGGCTATGTAAACGGTTACATGTGCTTGGGCAGTGGGTTGGACGTGATTTTTAGCCTTCTAACCGGTTAGAAAGGTTTCCTAAACGTTTAGATGACCTTGGGTTAGCTACTTTTGACCTTTTTGCCCCTTCTTCTTCCGTTAGCCATAACTTCTTCATCCGGAATCCAAATCAAGGGAATTTTTTTTTTGAAATTGATTAATTTTTCATTGTCTTTACAACGGTATGCTTGATAACACTCACTTTTATGTTGGAAATGACCATTTTACCCCTATGTCCTTTTTAGTCCATTTTTGAAGCGTCACTTCCGCACTTTTTTTCTTTTGGTTTTGTGACCTCATTGAGGATCATATTAGGGTCTTAGAGACGTGTTGTACCTCTAGGGACTATTGTTTTATCTTTTGCTTCCACATTTCGGATCCGTTATCGGGTCAACTTTTGGGTTCATCGCTGACGCACCGGGTTGAAAAACTTGGGCCGTCACAAGTTGTATCAGAGCTCCTAGGTTTGAACACCTTAGGACGACGGGTTTTGGGTGCATATCATGCTTTTGTTGATATACTTTAATGCATTCACATGCTCTTGATAACATGTTTCAGCATTATAACCTGTTTATGTTTTTCTTGATAACACGTTTAGTAGTATGACATGTCTTTGTGCTTATATGCCTACGTTGTTAAGAGCATTTCAGTTTGACATGTTTGCTTATTTACTTTAAGTGCTTAATTATTTTAAGAGCTTTCTTTGATTGCTTTAGCATAAGAGTATGTTGCATATCTTGTCTTGTGCATTCATAATGTGAGTTGCAATTGGTCATAATAACTTGTGTTATTGTTAAACTCCTTTCTTTTACACGTTTAGCACCATGGTTGTCGTGCATGGAGAGTCCTCACGTCAGGGCACTGAGGAGTAGGTGGCTGACACTGAGTTCACATGAGGTTCGGGAAGGCCTAGGATTCCAGTTCATTGCGGGGATGCTAATCTACCACGGGCACCGATTTATGAGGAGCGAGTGGCTCAGGGTATCACTCACAGAATTGCTGAATCGCTTCAGGAGATGATACTCAGGCAGGTGGCAGGGATACAGATTCCAGCATTGGCACCGGCACCGGCACCGATAGTTAATAAGGCACTAGAGTACTTTATGCGACTTCAGAGGGTCAAGATTGATCCATTTGCGGGGAGTTCAGATCTGCTAGTCTCAGAAGCTTGGTTGGACCTTATGGTTCGCAAGTTAGACAGTATGGCGATACCCACGGACAGGTTGAGGATTTCTTTGACTGCTTCTTTGTTCATGGGGGATACAGATATCTGCTGGAGGTCTATGACCAATATCCACAATGTTGAGTTGATGACTTGGGATGAGTTCAGGGGTTTGTTCTTCGAGCATTTCTTTCCTAGGGCTATGAGGCGGGAGATGAGGATACGGTTTGTAGGTCTCTATCAGGGCACTATGAGTGTCATTGAGTATGAGACACGATTTACTTCTCTCTCTCGTTATGCAGAGGATATGGTAGCAATAGATGAGGCCAGGGCAATGAAGTTTCAGGATGGGCTACATCTTGACATCAGGCCATGGGTCTCAATTCTTGATTTGAGGACTTACAGAGAAGTGGTTCAGAGGGCTATGCTAGATGAAGCAGAGGAACGGGATCAGTTACGGATCAGAGGTTCACACAAGCAGCCTCGTGGAGATAATCCATCATCTTCCGGGAGTCAGTGGAAGAAGGCTAGGGCAGGGAACAATACTCACTAACAGGGGGCATCATAGTAGAATCGTTCTACACCCACAGTTCCTGTATCTTCGGGATCAGCCCAGGGAGTGGTTTGTTACCATTGTCAGCAGCCAGGGCACATCAAGCCTCGTTGCCCACAGCTTCAGGCACAGGCCAGTCAGACTTCAGTTTCTACAAAAACAGGGCAGGGAGATTGCTTCTATTACAAGCAGCCAGGTCATCTCAAGAAGGATTGTCCAAGGTTGTTGAATAAGTCACGTGGTGGCATAGATTCACAGATGGTACCGGCACAGTCTGCAGTGGGTTCAGTCTGGTTTCAGAGTTCCTCAGGCACCACAGCCAATGGCGCTAGTTGGCACTTATCCAGCCAGGGGTTCTACACCTACTGCTTCTACACATCAGTCAGGCTATCAGGGCAGTTCACAGCAGGGCTCAGGGACTCAGGGACGAGCCTACGCTCTTCCACAGGCAGATGCTTCCGCAGGCACCTCTTCAGTTCGAGGTATCTTTCCAGTTTTTAGTTCTTGGGCATGAGTTCTTGTTGACATGGGTGCATCACATTCTTTCATTTCTGCATCATTTGCACATTCATTGGGTCTGGAGGTCACACTTCGGGATAATTTTCTCTGTGTTGACACACCAGTAGGGGGTCCAGTGTCTTTGGATCGTGTTTATCGGGGTTATGCTATTGAGATAGCTAGACGGACTTTGGAGTTTGATTTTATTGTTCTTGACATGACGGGTTTTGACGTCATTCTTGGGATGGATTGGTTGTCATTCTTCTGGGCTACGATCGATTGCTTCCGCGGGAGGGTGTCTGTTTACACTCCCAAGGGAGATTATTTCCATTTTTTGGGAGATCGGAGCGATTCCCACTCGGCAATGGTCTTCAGCATTGGTGACTGGAGTCGCCACAAATCCTACTTGGCTAGTTTGTTAGTTGATGAGGATAGTAATTCGGGCCATGTTCTTCCGATAGTTGTTGAGGATTATGTTGATGTCTTTCCTAAGGAACTAACAGAGTTACCTTCTTTAAGGGAAGTTGTTTTTGCCATCGATGTCATTCCCGGTACAGCACCCATCTCTATGGCACCGTACCGTATGGCACCGGCAGAGCTCGATGAGTTGAAAAGTCAGTTGGATGATTTAAAAGCTAAGGGCTTTATTCATCCTAGTGCTTCACCATGGGGAGCACCAGTTCTTTTTGCAAAGAAGAAGGATGGGTCTTTGAGACTTTGTATCGATTATCGCAAGTTGAATCAAGCTACGATCAAGAACAGGTATCCTTCGCCTAGGATTGATGACTTGTTAGATCAGTTGAAGGGAGCGACATACTTTTTGAAGATTGATTTGAGATTAGGTTACTATCAGTTAAGGGTTAAGGATGAGGATATATCCAAGACCGCTTTTCGCACACGGTATGGCCATTATGAGTTTCTGGTGATGCCATTTGGTTTAACCAATGCTCCAGCAGCTTTTATGGATTTGATGAACCGTGTATTCAGTGACTATCTTGATAAGTTTATGGTGGTGTTTGTTGATGACATTTTCGTGTACTCAGCTTCGAGGGAGGAGCATGAGTATCACTTGAGAGTAGTTTTGCAGATCCTTAGGGATAACCAATTGTATGCCAAGTTCGAGAAATGCGAATTTTGGCTACCAGAGGTGAAGTTCCTTGGACACGTCGTGTCAGGGGGCGGTGTCGCAGTGGATCCATCAAAGATTGAGTCTGTGATGGATTGGGAGCATCTGAAAACAGTGTTTGAGATTCAGAGCTTTCTTGGCCTAGCTGGCTATTACAGGAGATTTGTGCGGGATTTTTCTCGTCTAGCGGCACCTATGACTCAACTTACTCGCAAGAGTGTCAAGTTCATATGGAATGAGGCTTGTGATTTTGCTTTTCAGGAATTGAAGGTCAGGTTGACATCAGCTCCAGTTTTGATCATACCTGAACGTGGTTTGGGTTACGTGGTCTATTGTGATGCATCGCGAGAAGGTTTGGGTTGTGTTCTGATACAGACTGAATGGGTGGTAGCTTATGGGTCTCGACAGTTGAAGACTCACGAGTTGAACTATCTGACACATGATTTGGAGTTGGCAGCAGTTATCTTTGCCTTGAAAGGGTGGAGACATTATTTGTATGGGGAGAAGTTTGAAGTTTTCTCCGATCACAAGAGTCTCAAATATCTCTTCTCTTAGAAGGATTTGAATTTGAGACAGCGCAGATGGGTTAAGTTCATGGAGGATTATGATTTTGTGTTGCAGTATCATCCGGGGAAGGCCAATGTGGTGGCCGATGCATTGAGTAAGAAGTCACAGGGTACTCTTGCTAGCATTTCTATTCACAGATGGAAGATGCTAGAAGAACTTGCATATCTTGGTTTGTGGTTGTGTGAGGATGTTTCACCGGCTATTTTGTTTAGCCTTGTGGCTCAACCAGCACTTGTCAGCGGAGTTATTGAGGCACAGCAGGAGGATGGGGAGATGAAGTCCATCCACGATCAGATTTCAGGCGGCGGGAATGTAGAGGGTTGGACCTTACATTCAGACAGTGGTCTTAGGTACAGAGGGAGGATGTTTATTCCTTTGTCTTGTCGTGATGATGTTCTTCAGGATTTTCACCATTCTCGACTCGCAGTACATCCTGGTGGTACGAAGATGTATCACAATTTGCGGAGACAGTTTTGGTAGAAAGGTATAAAATGGGATGTTTCTCAGTTTGTGGCTAGATGCCTTACTTGTCAGCAAGTGAAGGTAGAGCATCAGAGACCGGCAGGTTTATTGCAACCACTACCAGTGGCAGAGTGGAAGTGGGAGCACATCACTATGGATTTCGTGACTGGACTTCCGAGATCCAAGGCAGGGAATGATGCCATTTGGGTCATTGTTGATAGATTGACTAAGACGGCTCACTTTTTGCCTATGGCAGTGACAGATGACGCAGAGAGGCTTAGTGGACTGTATGTGGGGCAGATTGTTAGGCTTCACGGGGTTCCAGTATCCATTGTTTCGGATAGGGATCCCAGGTTCACGTCTCACTTTTGGCAGAGTTTTCAGGAGGCTCTTGACACGGGGCTTCATTTCAGCACGGCATTCCATCCCCAGACTGATGGTCAGTCAAAGCGTACCATTCAGATATTAGAGGATATGCTATGGGCTTGCATTTTGGATTTTGGGGGTAGTTGGGAAGACTACTTACCCTTGGTTGAGTTTGCCTACAACAACAGTTACCAGACCAGTATTGGCATGGAAACTTTTGAGGCGTTGTATGGCAGACCTTGCAGATCTCCAGTTTGTTGGACCGAGGTAGGTGGTACAGTTGCCTTGGGTCCCGACATTGTCATTGAGACTACAGAGAAGATCAAGTTGATTCGGCAGCGGTTGACTACAGCTCAGAGCAGGCAGAAGAGTTATGCTGATAAGAGGAGGAGATCCTTGTCTTTTAAGGTAGGGGACCACGTCTTTCTCAAGATTTCTCCACGGAAGGGACTTCTGAGATTTTGACAGATGGGCAAGTTGTCGCCTAGGTTCATAGGACCGTTTCAGATTTTGGAGTGCATCGGTGAAGTTACCTATCGTTTGGCATTGCCGCCAGACTTGGATAGAGTTCATGACGTCTTTCATGTATCTATGTTGAGGAAGTATGAGCCAGATCCATCGCATATTTTACGGTGGACAGATGTTGTTGTTGATGAGAACGTGACCTACGAGGAGGGTCTAGTCCAGATTATTGATTCACGGGAGCAGGTCTTGTGGACCAAGACCATTCCATTGGTTAAGGTTTAGTGGAGACACCACGGCGTTGAGGAGGCTACCTGGGAGCTCAAGCAGGAGGTTCGCCCTCGGTATCCCCATTTATTCTCTCTTTCAGGTACGACTTGATTTCGGGGACGAAATCCTTTTAAGGAGGGTAGGTTGTAATGACCCGGTCTTTTTCCTCCTTTTTCATTTTTGGTGATTTTCTTTTTTTCGTCTTTTTCTTATTTTGTCTTTTACTTGTTTTTTGTTTTTTTCTTGCTTAACCTTACTTCGAGTGTTCGGATTTGATTCCGATTTTTGCATGCATTCATGATACTTGATTTCCATAACATTGGTATTTTCACTTTTGTTGAAAAGCATGCTAGTTGCTTTTATTTTTCATAAAGGACATGAATGCATACTTTAGTGTAATTATTTTAAATTTTAGGTTTTTAGTGTAATTATGTAAAATAATTATTTTTCATTTGAGGGACCTTTTTGTAATTTATTTTGGAAGATATTTTGAAAAAGGATCATTTTGTAATTTTTAGAAAATGTGACAAGTGTCATATTCTCATGCCACTTGTTGGCAATTGGGTGAAGAGACTTGGTACCATAGTTTCTTGACAATTGGAAGGTGGAGAGTCATCCATTTGTTGGCTTAGGATTAAGTCTTGGAAGACGCATTGGATTAGTGACAAGTGTAAGCTTAGGATTAAGTCTTGCAAGAGGCATTGGATTAGTGACAAGTGTAAGGCCATAACGTAGTCTTGCATTGTGTGTGTGTGAGAGGTAGTGCAAGAGCACATAGTGAGTGGAGGATCTCTAGCCCTTCCACTCACCATTTTTACACTTTACCTTCTTCATTTCATTATCTCACATGAACCCTAACAAATCCACCATTGGAGGAAAGCTTAGTCCATAGCTTACCCCTTCAATTTGACTCACTTCCATACACCTTAGACTAAAAACCTTGGGAGAGAAAAGTTTCCTCTCATTCTCCTCTTCTAGAACCCTAAAATTGTTTTCCATTTTGTGCTTGGTAGCTTGGATTATAGAGATACAATTCTCTATTGAGGTAGGGGTGGTAGTATGTTTATATTCTAAGTGTTTTATAATCCTTGGAGTTTAATATATATTGTGTATATGCTTTTAATATGATAGTTTTGCATATTATAGGAAACCCTCACTTCTTAACATAGGGTTTATTGGATTAAGCATGTATGTTATGTATAAACTATGTGTAGAGGATTATAAAATTTAGTAGGATGTAAATTCTAGAAATCTCCCATGTGTTAGTGATATGGAACACTTGTAGAATTATTGATATTATATGCAATCTCTATTGATATGAATTGCTATATTTGTTGTTACAATAATTCTATGTCCTTGTGGATTACTAAATGTAATTATGTGGAAGCATATTGCTATAATGTTGATATTTAGTATATGAAGCTTATTGTTAAGGCATGACATAAGTTGTTAAGTTAATGGTATTTTATTGTGCATAGTACCAAAATGAGGAATTGTCATTTGGCATGCCATTCTAGATTTGGAACCGTAAGACATGGTTTGTATGGTTTCAAAATACTTGTGAATGGAAGGTGGTTTGTATGCCTTATTATATATATATAAGTTTTGAACTTGATATATATTTTGGAATCTCTTGGGACATTGTTACATGTGACATGGCTAAAGTTCGGCTTTAGTGCGGGAGGTATGAGTTCTCCCCAATTGAGATAGTGCGCACTAGGGTGGTCTTCCCAGCGGGTTAATGCCCAGAATAACCATTTTGTTCTCGGCGGAAATCTGAGGCGTAATGTCCAAGTCTTCCATTAATTGTTTTCGCATTAAATTTCAAGTTGACAACCAATGCTTAATTGTAGCTTGAAATTCTTGTTATTGGCGAGATGATGTTGTTAAGTACATTGATATTGATATGTGTTGCTAAGGAATATTTAAGTTAGCTTAAGATGATCCCTTAGAGCACCTTGAACATAGACATTAAGTGGAATGCTCCCTTGTATTCGTCTATATTGATCTTGCAATGATATTGAAACTTTAGGGTATACGCATATGCTTCTCCTACGAGTAACTTGATTACTCACCCTAGTGGTTTGGGTCGTTTTTCAGGTAAAGAGACCATGTTCATGGATGCTTATCATCCTTAGAAGCTTTTGAGCTAGTTGAAGCATTTTTGTGTATTAGCATGCACTTGTTTAGCATGTTTTATCTTTTGGATGTAATACATTTGCATACCATGGATGTATGGTATTTTAGAAGGTAAGATGGCTTCCTTCATGTAATGTGTATCTAAGTACTCTTTTTTATACTTGTTTTGTATGTATAACATGAGGCCAAGAGCCATCAACATGAAAGGTTGCAAGTATATTTCTTTAAAACTCAAGTTTTGCCATTGTAGCTTATTTGAGAGAAATGGAGGCTTTGTATGCTAAAACTTGTTAATGGAATGTAAAGAGGCTTTAGGCCATGTTGGTACATCTATTTTATCATATTACATGCACTTGCATATTCAGATTGGCAAGCAATACCTTTCTTGATGAAACAAAATCCTAAAGTTGCATATTTTTTTGTTTTGACCCTATTCTGTTCCAGGGGCATTTCGGGTATTTTAAAATGCATGTTTTCTCATTTTTCCTAAAGAGTCACGTAGAAAACTCAATTTTGAGGTTTTTTTTTTGTGTTTTTCCAGAAAATGTCATCTTGGCCCTCAAAATCACATTTTTTGCCGAAAAACCCTTGTTGCCAGTTTTCCTTGTTGCCTATTCTGTTTTTTGCTTCGTAACCGGTTACAAGGGGCTATGTAAACGGTTACATGTGCTTGGGCAGTGGGTTGGACATGATTTTTAGCCTTCTAACCGGTTAGAAAGGCTTCCTAAATGTTTAGATGACCTAGGGTTAGCTATTTTTGACCTTTTTGCCCCTTCTTCTTCCGTTAGCCATAACTTCTTCATCCGGAATCCAAATCAAGTGAATTTTTTTTTTTGAAATTGATTAATTTTTCGTTGTCTTTCCAATGGTGTGCTTGGTAACACTCACTTTTATGTTGGAAATGACCGTTTTACCCCTAGGTCCCTTTTAGTCCATTTTTGAAGCTTCACTTCCGCACTTGTTTTCTTTTGGTTTTGTGACCTCATTGAGGATCATATTAGGGTCTTAGAGACGTGTTATACCTCTAGGGACTATTGTTTTATCTTTTGCTTCCACATTTCAGATCCATTATCGGGTCAACTTACGGGTTCATCACTGACGCACCGGGTTGAAAAACTTAGGCAGTCACAATGAAAACCAAAATTAGGAAATGGTTTCAAATGACCGTTTGGCCCTTGGCCACACTTCATACAAGATTAATGAGACCTAGTAGAGATGCCGGAATACACTTTACACCACCCGATTAAAAAATGAACCCTTAAAGGATCGGTTTCTACTATTTAGCCCAAAAATGCAACATGTGAACTAAAATGCAAAAATGAACACTAAATGGTGTTTGGCCCTTAGCCACACCTCACATATGGCAAATAAATGCTAAAAGATGAATTACATACACAATGCACACACCGGTGCGAAAATGACATATTGAAACCCAAGTTTTCATGCTTTTCTCATTAAAGGTAAAATTCTACATTTTTCAATATACATGGATTACAAATGAAGTTTGGCCCTTGGCCACATATCATATACATAGAATGAATAGCAAAAAGTATGCTTAAGCACATAATACAAGTTTGGGATCAAATATACACATTTGACAAAATGGCTACAAATGGCATTTCAAGTCGACCTTTATAAGAATGGAAATCTTCAAGTCTACAAATCATCCAAGCATGATTAGAATCACGAACTAAGTCTTCGTACTTGATCAAAACCCCCAGTAACTTCGGGGTGAGTAAACAAGTTTACTCGTAGAGAATGAGCATGCATCCACTCGATTTCTTTCAGATTTTTAGACTAACATAATATAGTTCAAAAGGGATCATGCCACCTAACGTCTATGTCAAAGTGAGACTTAGGGATCATCCTAAGCTACCATGGAGTATAAGCAGTAAGAATTATGATATATATACATATATGAAACAAGTCAGAGTTGGGATAATCCAAGAACACGATAAGAAGAATGCTAGAATACAAGGATCACATTATCAAATACAATTTTAACATTATTGGGAGTGATACATGAAATCAAGAACAAGGCATAATATCTATGCAATTAACAAGATTAGAGCATTCCAATTAACATGATGGAAGTAATACAAGAAATCAATGACAAGGCATAGTATCTATGCAACTAAACAAGGATGGAACATTCCATGAAACACAAAAAGAGTTAAATCAAGAGCAGGGCATGATATCTATGCATTTAAACAAGGATAGAATCTTCCATACAACACGAAAAGAGTCTTAAATCTTTAAGGAATACAACACTTGAAATTTAAGGAGTTAAATCACGAATGAAACATAAAATCTATGCAATAAGACAAAATTGGAGCATTTCACATACACGACAAGTTTAAATCTTCAAGGAATAGCAACTTGAAATTTAAAGAGTGAAATCAACCAATATGGAAACTCGGATATCGCCTTGATTAAAACCGTACTCTTGAGATCACTTTAGGGCTACTAACCCATAGGTGCCTTTCCTCTAGGTGTGCACTATAGTTTAGAGGGATAATCCCTCGTACTAGAACCAAGTCCTAGCCATGTCAATTCTTGATTGATATCCCGAGTTCCAAAATCAACAAGTTGTGTAAGTCAAGATTGTATCAAAATATAAGAAAATGCATTAACCATATTTCATGCACAACCAAGATTTTGGAACACATAAGTCATGCCCTAAGTTCTCAACTATGATGTCATGTGAAATGTCAAGAAATCAAAGTGTGCATTTATATAGACCACAACCAAGATAAATAGCACATGGAATCCATCGAAGCAAATATACCACAAGTATAAGGTATATGATATCAATTGTATACTAAACAACACGTGTACATAAACCATTCCAAGACAAATGAACATGTTTATTAAACACCTTAATGAAACCAAGAGACAAAAAGTCTAGATACACGATGTCAAGGCATGATTAACTCAAGGGAGACATAAAAGGAAATTTAATCTACTTAAGGGATTAAATTATCAAGGTTACATGGCAAGTCCAAATGTTCTACGAACAAGTTATGTCAAGGATCATCTCAAGGCCAAGTTCAATGTCAAGTTTCAAGTTCATTTCATACACGACACAACCATGTGAGTTAAGTTCCATACAAGAGAAATGAATAAATATAAGTTTCAAAACTTATCCGATTATGCTCAATGTAATACACGTGAAGGAACTTATCAAGAAAATCATGAATATAAGGTTAGAAACTTAATCAAGTGCATAGAACCATTAAATGGATTTTAATTATTTCATTTAATTAGAATCTCTAGATTTTGAAAGTCATTCAAATGACCTCAATTTAATATATGTTATACAACATGTCACAACTTGATTTAAGAACATGGTACAAGTACATTTCATGCAAGGTACGACCACGAGTATTAAACTTTAATACTAGAAAAATAATAATTGAAAGGTTTCAAAACCTAATCAAATATTCTAGATTTAATATATGTGAAACTATATGACATGCATATCAAGAATTTCAAGTCGAAAATCCAACAGGATGAATAGTACACTTGGAGTAATTTAATTAATCTAATTAATTAAATATTATTAGATTTCAAAACTTCTCCGATTACTCTCAAATTAATCTATGTTGAAGAGCATACTAAGGCCTATTATAATATGCTATCACATGTTGATTTAAAGCAAGATAAGGCCACATGATTTAATATTTTTTTCAAGATAAATATTAAATAAAATCTTCATTACTTGTCCAAATAATCTAGATTTAATATATGTCAATCTACATATCAAGGGGTAATATTCTATCATGCCATATGATTAAACAAAGCTATGGACAACCGGGAAAATTAAATCCTTCAAAAGAAAAATAAATAATAAAATCTCTAGATTTTGTGATTCAAGCATTGATCGGTTGATCAACTATACATCAACCTTCGCAATAGCACGAATCATTGTAAAATAGGGCTATTGGTCGGGTAAGTTGAACCACTAGGACTGCGCTAGTCTAAAGCAACCTAAATGTCTAGAATCATTCTTAGGATGATGAGGTGTAATAAAGAGTTGTTGATTGTTTGTCACTTATACTATGAATTGAAATATGAATTAATGAAAAACTTGCAAGAATTTAAGAGATGAAAGACGAGTAAAGAAGACTAAGGAAGTGAATCCGCCTCCATCCCTATACATATGCTAGATTAGACCTAAATTAGGGGAAAAACAACATATGATGGTCAAGAACTACATAGCAACACATAGTTGCCATGTAAGTAATCAAGAGGTACATTAGGTCTTAAACAAGTATAATCCATCAAAAGGGTAAACATGTTTAGACTACCTAACTAAGGTGTAGCTTATACACGTTTACTTAAATGAAAGACTATCAAATTCTTGACAAAATGATGAAGCACACGGAGCTAGAAATTAAGCATACACCATCAAAGGATTTCCTAAGCAATGGTCAATCAAAGTCACCTATCAACATGCCATTAAATCATTTCATAACCTTGTTTCCATTCTCACCATGTAAACTCAAGCAAAAAGATTAATACAAGACATCACCTAATATAAGATAATGAGCTTGAAGAAATCATCCATACATATATAAACATTCATTACACCAAATGAAGTGCTCTTAGCTATGAAAAAGACCATAAATATACATTGCAATCCCCCAATATAGATTACCCTAGGACATGCTTACAAGGGAGGGACTTCATCACCTCCCTAGAGAAAGAGTTAGTTACCCATTGCTAAGCTAGAAGAAGGAAGAAGCTCCATCTTCATGGCCATTTTCGTGCAACCTTCTTGGAGCTTGAAGAACACACCTCTTTTGCTCTCTTCTCTCTCCTCTAATCTTGTAGAATATATGATAATGTTTTGTGTGGTCCTTCCTCTCTCTTATCAAGCTCAAGTCAAGGCTCTCTCTCCTCCAAGGAACACCTCCAACCACTTCATAAAGAGGGAAGATGGCATTGAGGAAACCAATGTGCAAGTGGCTGAAATTGAGCCATTTCTGAGTGCAATCTGCCTAATTTTCGAGCACTCGTAGAGTGGTCTCGAGCACTCTAAATTAGTGTAATGTGCAACATGCTCTTCTTGCTCAGCACTGACCTACTTTGGTAAAACTGCTATAACTTTGTACCCCGAACTCCGAATGATGATCTATTTAAAGATTTGGAGAGCTGATTCAGTGCTTTAAAAACTTCATGTTATGATGAAGACCCAGTTCTCAAGTCTGGTTGGTTGAAAATGGGAAGAAAGGCAGTACTTCAGTGCTGCCAGGCAGTTCTGCGCACCTCTGTTAAGAAGATCATAACTCTCTGCTCCGAACTCCGAATGATGAACCGCTTGAAGATTTGGGAAGCTGATTCAGAGCTCTAAATCTTTCATGTTATGATGGAAGTCCAGTTCTTGAGTTTGCTAGGTCAAAATGGCGAACAAAGTTCGGGCTTCACTGCTGCCAGAAATTAAGCTTTTGAGCACATTGTTGATCAAAAATCCACAAGGGCTTATTTTTGCTCCCTTTTTGCAATTAAACCTGAAAATGCATAAAAACACACAAATGAAGATAATCTACAGAATTAAATAAACAACGGACTTAACTAATGCAATTTAGGGCGCTTGAATATACAGTATTCGGCGCTTATCACACCCTCAAACTTACATTTTGCTAGTCCCTTAGCAATACTATAATGAAAAACTTAATGAAAAGACAACCATGGGCATGCTACTACAAAAATATCATCCATGGTAAAATGAGATATATGCATAGCTCAAAAATAACTTGAAACAGAAAAAGAGCTGGAGATGGGGTCATTGGGAAGACTACCTTGCATATATGAAGCATTGATACTAAACACATTTCAACATGCATGCATCAACATCATTGTCCATATAAATAATTCAATTGTCATCTCTTAAATGGAAATAACTCAAACTCCAGTGAAAGTGAATTGAATTCTCAACATGCGGCTTTTACTTTCTTTTCCAATTCCAAGGCACAAGTTTTCAAATCAATGAATTCCCCTTTACATGAAGTCCCTAAGGCATGATTTTATTTTCTAGACAACTTTTGTTGCCTGTTAAGAATTTATTATAACTGAAAAGTGAAACATAAAATGGTTGTGCAGTGTTGAAATCCTTTAAGCTTTCTAACCAACCTATGTAGCAAGCGTTAGGCCAACAACTCCCAAACCAGACGGCTTTAGGGTGCTAAGTGTAAAGACACTCCTAGGGCTTAATAGCTCAAGTTGGAAAGGCTACGAATTCCAACAAACCATGTTTATTACACATATTTTTTTAATGACCGTGCAATGTTTAAGTCCTTTAAGCTTTCTAACCAACCCATGTAGCAAGCGTTAGGCCAACAACTCCCAAACCAGATGGCTTTAGGGTGTTAAGTGTAGAGACACTCCATTGGGCTTAATAGCTCGAGTTGGAAAGGCTACGAACTTCAACTGGTCATTATTTTCTTTCTTTCTCATTTTATTTATTTATTTATTTATTTATTTTTTCAACTTAAATCATGCCAAAGATATTCATCTATCAGGTTCATCAAATCAGATTAACTAGTCCAAGGTCAAGGTTGATCAAGTTGCATGCCTCACAGTTAAGTTTCCAATGTACATCTGTGCAATGTGAAGCTTATAAGAGTGTAAATCCAGTAAGAATCTAATTGATGCATTTATACAGACTACATTGTATTTGCATGATCACTTCAAATTCAAATTTCTTTATTTTCAAAAATTTCTCAATTGCTTATATACACAAGGTATTAAACATATGCTTTGTCTCCGACAAGTTCCAAGTTACACTATCATTGCTTTACAAAAATATAATACCAAAACTATGCCAAGAATGCTTTGATGCACCCCCAAACTTAAACTACACAGTGTCCTCAATGTGGGACATGGATGTAAGTTAGAGACAAAAATGACAAAGAGTATAAAAGGGAACAAAAATACCCAGGGGGAGGAAACGGCATGGTGAAACAAAACCCCCAAACTTGAATTGGACAGCGCAATCTAGAGAGCATCATGAAGAACAAAAAGAAACAACCACAAAAAGCATTAATAGCACAAGCATAAGTACAGAAAAATAATGTATATAAAGTTAATAGAAAAGAGAGAATTTGCATTTCAAAAAGAGTTTTTACATGATTACAAAAGAGCTGTACATAGATCATGTCTACAAGAGCAACCTATAGATAGCAAATTCTGAAAGTTCAAAAGGAAAACAAAAGATACACGAGAAATATGTACATATGAAACAAAAAGATAAGGTCCAACACTCGCAACAAGCTACGGTCCCGAGGGTAAACGGGTGAGGATGGAATAGAGGAGAGATTGAGTCTTACGCCGTTCGGCGAAAGCCAAACGACGTTCCTCAGCTGCGACACGGCGGTCTTCAGCAGCAAGACGACGATCTTCTTCAGCACGTGAAGAAGTCTCACACATAGTCCGAGTGTACGCGGACAAAGTATTCTCAAAACGATCCATCCGCTCATGAATACCGGCAATGCTAGCCCGGATGAAAGCCTGGTCCTGTTGAGAGTTGACCGGAGGCTCTACCCTTGCAGCGGCTGCTGCTGTGGAAGCATCCTCAGAAGGAGGAGGAGGTGGAGCTTGGATGAACAGGGGGGCAACAGGCTGAGGGGTACTAGAATGGCTAAGAACATTGATCCAACGGCGCTTGGTAAAAATTTTAATCTTTTCACCTTTTGGTTCATGGGGAGGAACAATGAAACCCTTGTGCTGAAGGAGCCGTGCATTATGAGCGTCATGCCAAAACTTCATAAATGTGGTCCAAATGAACTCCGGGATAGAGAACCATTGGCCTTGGTCCATGGCATATAAGGCTTGCAAAAGGAGGCCCCTACGCTCGGTGCTATACACCAAAGGGCAGACATTGTGCTTGAAAACAGTGTCAATGAACCAGAGGCGTTCCGGAAGATTGGTTTTGCGGATAAAAGACCGGGGCCTATTGGGATCGTCAACATTGCAAATGGCAGCGATAATCTGCTCCACAGTCAATGTATCCGGCTCCTCATATAAAGGGAGATTCTCATGATTGACAATGTCATCGGGGCACTCAATGGGGCAACCAGAAACCTGAATGATGTCAGTCATAGTGAAAGCATAGGTGGTGCCATCAATGGATGTAGTGAGAGAAATGGGTGGCTCTTCAGGGCATTGGAGATTCTGGTAAAAGAGGCGCACTACACGGTGGTAGGCAACCCTGGCAAGGGGCGCGCAAATATGCTGCAGACGCCGGTTAGTCAATTCGGCTACAGCCCACGAAGTTGTGGGTAGAATATCAAAGGCATCCATGAGCGGAAAAGAAAGCTCGTTGTTGAGTTGTTTGCGATCCCAAGGATCACGTGGTCGCTCACGATTGACAGCACGGGCACCCGCAGAGGGTCTAGGAGGGCGAGAAGGACCGACACGAGACATTTAGAGAGGTGGACTTGGTTGAGGACTTTCAGCGAACACTTGGCGTGCACCACAAAAAGGAAAAGGTGAAAATGAGTGGGATGGAGGATGAAACCCAAAAAATTTTGGCCCTGTAATTGCAATAATGACTCCTAAACAATCACAAATCTCCATTACATGCAAGCCCATCCTCCATTTATACCAAAAATGTGAAAGAGGAAGAGAAGGAAGAAACTCACCTAACAATGGAGATCCACAGGCCCTATGGCCGTCGGATTAAGTGGTGGGGATGGGTGGAATTTGCTTAGAGGTAAAGAGGATGGGGAGGTTGGTTGGTTTGGGTAGAGAGAGAGAGTTGGTTGCTTGCATGTGGTTCATGGATGGGTTGGTTGGAGGGTGCCGAGAGAAAGGTGGTGTGATGGTGTGAGGGTGTGGTGCATTTTTGGGTTGAGAGGGAGATGGAGTGGGGAGGTTGGTTGGTTGGTTTGGGGAAGGTGGTGAGCCGAGAGAGAGGGAGTTGGTTTGGAGTGGGGATGGGTTTGTGGGTTTAAAAGAAAGAGAGGGAGGAGATTCGAGTGAGAAAGGTGGTTTGGTTTTAAAAGAGAGAGGGAGGCTTGGTTCGAGCACTCGAAGGGTGTCTTCGAGTGCTCAAAAATGGGGCAGTGGGCTCGGTTGGCTTGGGTGAGAGGGCTTGGGCAATGGCGAGCACTCGAAGCTTGGCTTCGAGTGCTCTAGAATTTGGCAGAGAGGGTTTGGTTTGGTGTTTGGTTGAGGGTTGTAGAGAGATGGTGTTGGATGGTGGGAAGTGAGTGAAGATGGAGGTGCATGCATGGTGGCTGAGAGGTGAGGTGGTTTGGGTTGAGGGTGGATGCCGAAAAGAGAGATGGTTGAGTGGGTGTTATGCATGGAGTTAGAGGCTCGGATGGATGGTGGGAAGGGATGAGTGGAGGAGGTGGTTTAGGAAGGTTGGCATGCATGGTGGGATGGTTTGTTTGATGCGGTGTAGGAGTGGATTGGTGTTGGAGTTGGCTAGTGAGAGAGAGAGAAGTGAAGGTGGCCGAGAGGAGGTTATTTGCATGGGTTGGGTTGGCTTGTGGGTGAGGTAACCGAGATGGTTGATGGGGTTGAGGGTGATTTGAGGTTGATGCATGCATGGGTGCAAGGTTTTGTGTGTGCGAGGTGGTGAGGTGGTACAAGCACTCGCGAGGGGAGTGAGAGAGAGAAGTTGGGGTTGGTTTGGTTTGTGGAGGCATGCATGGGCATGCATGGTTGAGGAAGTGGGTTGTTGTTGTGTTGCGGAGAGAGAGAGAATGTTGGAGGGTTGGTTTGGTGTTTCATACATGGGAGGGTTGAAGTGGGTACGAGTATGGCTCGGGTTTGTGAGGTTGATGCCGAGAGATGATGATTTGCATGGAGTGTGGGTTGGTTGGGTGAGAGAGAGATGGTTGATGGAGCTTGAAGTTGCCGAGAGAGAGAGGTTTGGAGGTGGTTGAAGGTGCATGCAGGGTGTGGGGTTGCATGCTGGGATGAGAGGGAAATGGTCGAGCACTCTAAGCATGGAAGTAGAGTGCTCGAAGATGGGGCAGTAGCCTCAGCAGCTTTGGGTTAAGACTTCAAGCAAGGTCGAGCACTCCAAATTGGAGCTTAGATTGCTCGAAGTGATGCCAGAGAGTTCAAGGAAAAATGCAAGGAAGCTCGAGCACTCCAAATTGGAGTTTGAGTGCTTGAAAGTGGGTCAGTAGGCTCAGAATGTTGTGGTTTAAAAGAGGTTATGCTTGAGCTTGATCTTGAAACCATAGAACCAGTGATGAGCTTGCAGGGATGGAAGATGAGTGCATGGAACCATCCATCCATGGATTGAAGCTTGCAAGGATGGATGGTAATTACATAGATTGAAGGCATGCATGTATGAACTCATCAAAGAATGCATGAACTCATGGACCTTGATGGAAATTGAATGCATGCATGCATGCATGAAAACGTTGGAGGTTAAAATTTTGCGGCCATGATGCTTCCATTAACCATGCATTGCAACAAAATTTTAAACTGTGCGCCATCATTTCATTCGAATGCAAGGATGGAAAATTGAAATTTGCCATGGAAAATGAAAATTTTTCATGGAAATTTCTCATGGAATTTTTTTTTTCATGGAAATTTTTTTTTCTTTAATGATGCATGCATGAATGTAAATTGCATGGAAAAATTTCCAACTTTTACAACATCACACAGAGCATGGATGAATGAAATTTCTGGAGAAAAATTTTAAACTTTGCAAATTCATTCCAATCCAATGCATAGGAAATTTTGAGAAAATTTTCAAGCTTTGGAACATCTCTTCAATGCATGGATGAGATTTAGAACATTTCAACAATGCATTGAAGATGAGAGGCTATGCATGTGAGTGCCATGTCGAAAGATCCTATGAAATTGCTCGAAAGCGTTGGAAATTTCCGGGAATGAAAATTAGAGCTGAGAAGGTCTAAGAGGCCAGTCTAAAATTGCGAAACACAACTGAAGACCATTTCAGAAAAATCAAATTTTTGGCTTTTCGAAACCATTTCCCAGAAAATTTCAAGGCACGAGCAATTTGAGAAGGTAGGGAAGCTTGGAACATCGAAAGAATTTCTTCCCGTGCTTTGCTAAATTTAATGTCGATAGCTAGACGAAGTTAGAGTTGGCACTAATCCTCATAAATTGGGTCCGTCAAGAGGACTTCCTCAACTTTTCGGGTTGGGATTGTGCCATCAATGCAAGGCTTAAGCCGCTGGCCATCAACCTTGAAGTGTGATCCTTTTGCAGGATCATGAAGTTCGATTGCTCCATGAGGAAAGACAGTAGTGACAATGTATGGACCATCCCATCTTGACCAGAGTTTACCGGGAAAGAGTTTCAAGCAGGAATTGAAAAGCCAAACCTTTTGTCCGGGGGCAAAAGACTTCTTGACGATGTGTTTGTCATGAAAAGCTTTAGTCTTTGCCTTGTAGATTTTTGCGCTTTCATATGCATCATTACGCAATTCCTCAAGTTCATTTAATTGCAACGCACGATTAGAGCCGGCTTGTTTGAGATCAAAATTGAACCTTTTTATGGCCCAATAAGCACGGTGCTCTAATTCTACCGGGAGATGACATGCTTTGCCAAAGACAAGTCGATATGGTGACAAGCCAATAGGTGCCTTATAAGCTGTCCGGTAAGCCCAAAGCGCATCGTTTAGCCTTAATGACCAATCTTTGTGGTCCGGTCTAACCGTTTTTTCCAAAATGTGCTTAATCTCCCGGTTAGAAATCTTTACTTGACCGCTCGTTTGAGGGTGGTAAGGTGTAGCAACCTTATGAATGACGAAATACTTAGCAAGGACGGATTTTAGATAACGATTTCAGAAATGAGATCCGCCATCACTAATGATTGCTCGGGGCGTACCAAAATGACTAAAGATGTGAGACTGAATGAAATGGATCACGACTTTATGATCATCAGTTTTGGTAGCCTCGGCTTCAACCCATTTAGACACATAATCCACCGCTACAAGGATGTACTCATAGCCATAAGAAGATGGAAATGGTCCCATGAAGTCAATCCCCCACACATCAAAAATTTTAACAATTAAAATGTTGGTGAGGGGCATCATGTCTCTTCGGGACATGGATCCAAGTTTTTGACATCGTTCACATGATTTGCAAAAATTGTATGCATCCCAAAACAAGGTAGGCCAAAAGAATCCGCTTTGAAGAACTTTGTTAGCGGTCTTTTTGGCACTGAAATGGCCTCCACAAGCAAGAGTATGGCAAAAATTTAAAATGCTTGTGGCCTCGGTTTCAGGAATGCATCGCCGGATGATTTGGTCCGGGCAATACTTGAATAGTTCCGGATCTTCCCAAAAGAAATGCTTGACTTGGGAGAAAAACCGGTCCCTCTCTTGTTTGGACCAATGAGCTGGAATTTTGCCAACTGCAAGATAATTGACAATATCCGCAAACCATGGAAGAGTAGAATGTGAAACTTGAAGAAGTTGCTCATCCGGAAAGGAATCACGGATGGCTGCGAATTCTGAAGATTTCTCAATAAGTAAGCGAGAGAGATGATGGGCGACAACATTGTCGGTCCCTTTTTTGTCCCGGATTTCAATGTCAAACTCTTAAAGTAAGAGGATCCATTGAATTAAACGGGGTTTTGTCTCTTTTTTCGCTAATAAATGCCTAAGAGCGGCATGATCCGAAAAGACGATGACCTTGGAACCAAGAAGATAAGAGTGAAATTTATCCAAGGCGTACACCACAGCTAGCAATTCTTTTTCAGTGGTGGTGTAGTTCAATTGGGCATCGCAGAGAGTTTTGCTAGCATAATCAATGACATGCGGAAGTTTATCCACACGTTGGCCCAAAACCGCCCCTAATGCATAGTCGGATGCATCACACATGATCTCAAAGGGAAGAGACCAATTAGGGGGTTTCATGATTGGGGCGGATGAGAAGAGAGTACGAAGTTTGATGAAAGCTTCCATGCAAGCGTCATCAAAATTGAACGGAACATCCTTGGCTAAGAGATTACACAAGGGCCGTGAGATTTTGCTAAAATCTTTGATGAAGCGACGATAGAATCCGGCATGGCCAAGAAAAGAATGAATTTGACGGACTGAATTCGGAGGAGGAAGATTAGAGATTAACTCAACTTTTGCCTTGTCTACCTCGATTCCCCGCTTAGAAATGACATGTCCTAAAACAATGCCTTCTTGGACCATGAAGTGGCTTTTCTCCCAACTTAGAATGAGATTCGTCTCTTTGCATCTTTGGAGCACAAGAGATAAATTTTTGAGACACGAGTCAAAGGAGGGGCCAAATACGGAAAAATGGTCCATGAAAACTTCCAAAAACTTTTCAACCATATCGGAGAATATGGACATCATGCACCTTTGGAACGTTGCCGGCGCATTACATAGACCAAAAGGCATGCGTCGATAGGCAAAAGTACCAAAGGGACATGTGAATGTTGTTTTCTCTTGATCTTGGGGGGTGATTGCCACTTGGTTATAGCCGGAATAACCATTAAGAAAACAATAGAAGCTTTGGCCGGCTAACCTTTCTAGGATTTGATCAATAAATGGGAGTGGGAAATGATCCTTCCTAGTTGATGAATTGAGTTTCCGGTAGTCAATGCACACACGCCACCCGGTGGTGGTTCGTTGTGGCACGAGCTCACCCGCTGAATTTTCAACAACGATGAGACCGGATTTCTTGGGGACAACTTGTGTGGGGCTCACCCACTTGCTATCAGAGATAGGGTAGATGATTCCCACATCTAACAATTTGATCACCTCTTTCATGACCACTTCCTTCATATTTGGATTTAATCGGCGCTGGACCTCTTTAGTAGGCTTTGCGTCATCCTCCATATGAATGCGGTGCATACAAATAGAGGGGTCAATTCCTTTCAAATCTGCCACTGTCCAACCAATAGCTTCTTTATGCTCTTGGAGCACCGCTAAAGGTTGGTCTCTTGGTCTTTTTGAAGGTCCGAGGCAATAATGACCAGAAGGGTTTGCTTTGGACCAAGGAACACATACTTAAGATGGGCCGGGAGCGGCTTAAGCTCAAGTTATGGCAGAGATAACAATGATGGGACCGGAGGAGTGGTGGAAAGTTGGGGAAGTGGTTCTTTTGGAATTTTCCAAGGAGGTACATCCATGATAGCATTAATATCAAGCAAGGAATTGACTTCTTGAATGGCTTGATCAACATCAAAGTTTGAGAAGTCAAAATGGGACATGCAAGTTTCAAGAGGATCTTTGCATAGAATGAAGGGGAGAGATTCTTCGACCACTTCATCAATGACATCCACAAGAAAACAATCATCCTCATTGGAGGGATGTTGAGTTGCATGAAAGATGTGGAGTTTGACTTGCATGTTTCCAAAAGCAATGTCCATCACCCCGGTTCGGCAATTAATTGATGCATTAGCCGTGGCTAAAAATGGCCTACCAAGGATCACGGGAATGTGCTTTTTTAGGTCATAGACCGGTTCCGTATCAAGAACCACAAAGTCTACTGGGAAGTAGAATTTGTCCACTTTGATGATAACATCCTCAAGAATGCCTCGTGGATGCTTGACCGATCTATCGGCAAGTTGCAAAACCACGGAAGTCGGCTTAAGATCTCCCAAACCAAGTTATAGGTAGACTGAATATGGAATTAAATTCACACTAGCTCCTAAGTCAAGGGGGGCCCTCTCGATTTTTTTGTCACCAATGACGCAAGAGATTGTGGGGGCACCCGGATCCTTATACTTCGGAGGAGTGCTGTGCTGAATGATAGCACTAACATTTTCAGTCAACCTTACTTTTTTTGGCAAATGATTTTTAGAAGTGCGCTTTTGAGTGCACAAATCTTTGAGAAATTTTGCATAGGGAGGGATTTGCTTGATAGCATCCAAGAGGGGCAAGTTAATCTTCACTTGCTTGAAAACTTCCCACATGTCTTGAATTTTACAATTCTTGTTCCCAAAATGTGTCAACTCTTGAAGACGTTGAGGAAACGGAGCTTTTGGCTCATAAGTAGTTTCCACATTTGGGGTCACATGTGTGAGATTTCCGTGAATGGTATTTGGACAAGAATGTGGATTGGAAGAGCTTGGATTTGGATTAGAAGAACTTGGATTTGGATTTTTCAAAGGAGAAACTTCCTCACTTTTGTCTCCATCGACCTTGTTGTCAACCACTCTGCCACTCCGAAGGGTGGTGATAGCTTGAACTTGTTCATGAGTCGGCCCACTCAGAGGAGGGGTTTCGTCAATCACATGCATTCCTCTAGGATTTTCAAAAGGTTGAGAGGGAAGCTTGCCCTTATCCTTTTGAAGCAATTGATTCACCGAGTTAGCTATTTGGCCTACTTGATTTTCGAGATTAGTTATGGATTGAGTATGAGAGTGAACCATTTGGAGAGTAGGCTGCAAGGATGTCAAGAGTTGCTTATTGGCATCCATTATTTGCTTATTTAATGATTCCATCATTTGCTTGTTTGCAGCTACTATCTCGTCAGTTGGACACACAGGAGGTTGATTGGAGACATTTGGATTGTAAGGAGGATGGTAGCTTGAAGAGGCTTGGAAAGGTCTACCTTGATATTGAGAAGAGGGCTGATTTTGCCGCCCTTGGTTTTGGAATTGGGAATTTTGTGGGGCTTGTTGCTGCCACGAGAAATTCGGATGATCTCGCCAACCCGGATTGTAGGTGTTGGAATATAGATTGTTCCCGGGCCGCGAGAACATGGCATTAGCTTGCTCTTGGTTGGGATTGGGAAATTGATCCGGTGTGGGGCAATCTTCTGAGAGATGGAATGGACTAGCACATGAAGCATAAACTGAACTTGCCGAATTTTGAGACAATGAAGGATGAAGATGTGGTGCCATCAATTGGTAGAATTTATGAGCGATGGCATCCACTTGAGATGATTCCTCCCTTATTGATTTTAGTTGACAAGGGTTGGTGTTCTTTGCAATGGTTGAGGTCGGAGCCCTACGAGAATTATGTTGAAGTGAATTTTCGCTTAAATTCTCAAGTAAGGTCCAAACTTCATCTGAATTCTTGGACATAAACATCCCACCACAAGAAGAATCAACCATGAATCTATGGGTTTCGGTCAAGCCGGCATAGAAAGCTTGCACTAATTGCCATTTTGGGATCAAATGATGAGGACATTTCCGAAGAAGATCTTGTAGCCTTTCCCAAGTCTCATGGAGTTGTTCTCCATCAACTTGAGAAAAGCTTAGAATGGAACGCCTCATTTGGTTGGTTTTACTCACCGGATAATACTTCTTAAGGAATTCTTGTTGCAATTGAGCCCAAGAAGTAATGGAATTGGGAGCGAGGGAGTTCAACCAATATTTTGCCCTATCCTTTAGGGAGAATGGGAAAAGATGGAGATGGAGTGCATTGTCCGGAAAACCTCTCAACCAGATGGTTGAACAGATTTCAAGGAACTCATCAAGATGCTTATATGGATCTTCATTATCAAAGCCATGAAATGATGGAAGCATTTGGATGGTGCTTGATTTGATCTCATATTGAGCTGCATCGATGTTTGGCATTACTATACAAGAAGGAGAAGCATAGGTGGTAGGGATGAAATGATCTCTAAGAGTCATTGGTTCTACATTAGGAATTTTAGCCCTTTCATTCCCCGGATTTCCAATATTATCTCCCATTGTATTAAATTCAGTTTCAAGATCCCTTGTAAGAGTAAATTCCCTAAGGTTTCTTCTAAGAGTTCTTTCAAGAGAATTGATATCAATGGGCGAATCGATTATGGGTAGAGAGAGTGACCTACGGCCAAACATCAACAATTCACAACAACATCATCACAACAAATCTTTATCATCAACTCCACATACGATGTTCCCTTTCTCCTCAATTATCAAGACAGAAAATAAATGGCCACGACAAGGACCGATGCTTGTACACGAAATTAAACAAGATAATAGCCTCTACAAGGGCTTCACAACTAAATTAACTACTTCTAAAATTAACACATGTACTGTATCTACAAGTTAAAACCTAAAGTCAAGAGACTTACCTGGGGTCCTCTAGACTTACAATTTGCTAGCGTTCCCACGGCGCTTCAAGTCCCTAGAATTTTACAACACGAAAATGGTTAAACCAAACGAAAAATATGCACAAAACACAATATGCACAATCAAACTAAATTTAACCCTAAACTTTGGTTGCTAAACCGTTTGCAGTCCCCGGCAACGGCGCCAAAAATTGATCGGTTGATCAACTATACATCAACCTTCGCAATAACACGAATCATTGTAAAATAGGGCTATTAGTCGGGTAAGTCGAACCACTGGGACTGCGCTAGTCTAAAGCAACCTAAATGTCTAGAATCATTCTTAGGATGATGAGGTGTAATAAAGAGTTGTTGATTGTTTGTCACTTATACTATGAATTGAAATACGCATTAATGAAAAACTTGCAAGAATTTAAGAGATGAAACACGAGTAAAGAAGACTAAGGAAGTGAATCCGCCTCCATCCCTATACATATGCTAGATTAGACCTAAATTAGGGGAAAAACAATATATGATGGTCAAGAACTACATAGCAACACATAGTTGCCATGTAAGTAATCAAGAGGTACATTAGGTCTCAAACAAGTATAATCCATCAAAAGGGTAAACATGTTTAGACTACCTAACTAAGGTGTAGCTTATACATGTTTACTTAAATGAAAGACTATCAAATTCTTGACAAAATGATGAAGCACATGGAGCTAGAAATTAAGCATACACCATCAAAGGATTTCCTAAGCAATGGTCTATCAAAGTCACCTATCAACATGCCATTAAATCATTTCATAACCTTGTTTCCATTCTCACCATGTAAACTCAAGCAAAAAGATTAATACAAGACATCACCTAACATAAGATAATGAGCTTGAAGAAATCATCCATACATATATAAACATTCATTACACCAAATGAAGTGCTCTTAGCTATGAAAAAAACCATAAATATACATTGCAATCCCCCAATATAGACTACACTAGGACATGCTTACAAGGGAGGGACTTCATCACCTCCCTAGAGAAAGAGTTAGTTACCCATTGCTAAGCTAGAAGAAAGAAGAAGCTCCATCTTCATGGCCATTTTCGTGCAACCTTCTTGGAGCTTGAAGAACACACCTCTTTTGCTCTCTTCTCTCTCCTCTAATCTTGTAGAATATATGATAATGTTTTGTGTAGTCTTTCCTCTCTCTTATCAAGCTCAAGTCAAGGCTCTCTCTCCTCCAAGGAACACCTCCAACCACTTCATAAAGAGGGAAGATGGCATTGAGGAAACCAATGTGTAAGTGGCTGAAATTGAGCCATTTCCGAGTGCAATCTGCCTGATTTTCAAGCACTCGAAGAGTGGTCTCGAGCACTCTAAATTAGTGTAATGTGCAACATGCTCTTCTTGCTCAGCACTGACCTACTTTAGTAAAACTGCTATACCTTTGTGCCCTGAACTCCGAATGATGATCTGTTTGAATATTTGGAGAGCTGATTTAGTGCTTTAAAAACTTCATGTTTTGATGAAGACCAAATTCTCAAGTCTGGTTGGTTGAAAATGGGAAGAAAGGCAGTACTTCAGTGCTGCCAGGTAGTTCTGCGCACCTCTGTTAAGAAGATCATATCTCTCTGCTCCGAACTCCGAATGATGAACTGCATGAAGATTTGGAAAGCTGATTCAGAGCTCTAAATCTTTCATGTTATGATAGAAGTCCAGTTCTTAAGTTTGCTAGGTAAAAATGGCGAACAAAGTTTGGGCTTCACTGGTGCCAGAAATTCAGCTTTTGAGCACATTGTTGATCAAAAATCCACAAGGGCTTATTTTTGCTCCCTTTTTGCAATTAAACCTGAAAATGCATAAAAACACACAAATGAAGATAATCTATAGAATTAAACAAACAACGGACTTAACTAATGCAATTTAGGGCGCTTGAATATACAGTATTCGGCGCTTATCAAGCATGTAATCAAGTTGTATAAGCATCACAAGTATGTAATATAGCAAGAAAGTAAATTATAACACCCCCTACCTCAATTTGAGATGAAAACCCCAAATCCCCACCGAAAGAAAAGTGTTCCGAAACCGCCGAAATCAAAGGGTTTTGTCGGGGACAACACGATCTACATGAATCCGAAGGAAGCCCCATGAAAATCACAACTTGATCTCAAACCCAAACTCAAGCAATGGTCGAAAATGAATTCTAATAAGGGGGAATGGTAGAACACGTCGAGGGGAACAAAAAATGTGGAGGCCGAAGAATTTCTACTTCGGAAATCAAGTGGAGGAGAAGGACAAAGGGTGGCAGCCAAGGAGCTCCCATGGCTGCCAGCCAAGAGAGTGGAGAAGAAGAAGAAAGTCTGAATTTTGTTCTTTAAGTCCCCTATTTATAGTAAGTCTCAAAAAAATGCCCCGAAAGGGCCCCGCCGGGTTCGGAAAAGTGGATTTTGAGCAAACGCGCTCAAACGGCAAAAATCCATGAATGAAAAAGATTCAAAATGAGAAAATATGAACAACAGAAAAAAAAAAAAAAAAAAACGGCATCAAAAACTGAGTCCCGAGCAGAGAGATATGCCCCGAACAAGTTTGACGGCAACCGGGTCCAGAAACTCTGAAACTGGAGAAAAATGACCAGAAGGAAATCTCAGGAGTACACGACTCGACAAAATGTGAAAATGAATGTCGTACAAGGATCCAGGCTCCAGACGAGGTATTTTGCAATAACTTTCGTTAATTGCACAATGGCCCCTACAAAAAGGGTTAATTGCGAAACTGCCCCAGAATGAAAATATCTTCCAAAAGATATTTTCTTAGATGCCCCTAAAATAAAATATCTTCAAAAGATATTTATGAAAAACACCCCAAGAAAAGAGAAAGATTCCAAAAAATTGTGCATCCATGCCCCTATGGGCACAGGGAGCAACCAGGGTACTTTCTTGCAAAAGTAAAGATACGTATTTCAAGGAAACCACTGAAGAAGAAAACATGTGAAGTCAAAAACTAACTCAAAACATGAAAAGTAAGGTTTTGCAAATGAGTGACAAACAGGGAAAAGACAGAATAGGGAAAAAGACGAAACAGGGAAAAGGACGAAAAGTAAAAATGCAGAAATGACTCGGTCCTCAAAAGAAGTTGTCAATCCATGGAAAAGAGTCTCGAAAACCATTTCCGAGCACTAAAGATGACACTAAGCGACAAGAAACAGAGCTCAGAAAAGAAAATTAAACGAAAAAAATTTAAACATAAAATTTCAGGAAAAAGGAAAGGGAGGTAAATGACCGGGTCATTACAACCTATCCTCCTTAAAGGAATTTCGTTCCTGAAATTTAGAACACACCGGAAGAAGAACAGGACAAGGACCAAACAAAAGGTCAAATGAAAGACAGCTTATAAAGCACTAAAAGACAACACCAGAAGTTTCCAGATCAACTGAAGGAATGCGAAACACGAACTGAGACACCACCTCATACGAATCGGCACGTTAACTCAACGTCAACCACCGAGAGAATCCCAAGACAACGAAAGGCTGGATCACGATAAAAGAAGAGAGTGACAAGGCAGTACGAACAGTGACCAGAACCTGCCCACACTTACTCGTCAACAAGGTAGCATGATGGTATAAGGCACTAGTTCATAACATGCCCCAAACCAGGTCAACTCTGAGAAATCTATTGTTACGGATGACATCAATGTCAGAATAATCATTGCCAAAACACTGCGAGAACCAGGCATCTGTGAGAGTGGGGTATGGTCCAATAATATCTGGTCAGACCATCTTGGCCAATCCCAAACTCTAACAACAATGTCCTAGGCACCGCTACGCTTAAGGCCTTAGATCTAGAAGCCACCAGAGAAAAGGAAATAAAACGGTGCCTCCCTGGCCACGTCTCACTCCACTAGATAAGGAAAAGAAATGAATCGCAGTCCTTTACGCTCACATGAGCTTTACTCACATCAATTGATAGAACAGATAAGAAGGTTCCCAATATGGGTCCTTATAGAATGAATTTCTCCTATCCAAAGAAGAGATTCGCAAAACAAGAATGCATCCATGGGATGCGACAGATCCTACGAGACAATACCAAAACCAGACATGAAAGAAAGCAGCTAGCATGCAACATAGCAACAGACTACCTACTCACACAAGTAGTAAGATCACATAAAGCATGTTAGTGCATACAGGAGAAAAATGTAAAGCATAACAATATGCTGCACATAATCATGTCAAGATGAACAAGTTTCTAAATAAGTTGCCACATAAGCAAACAGACATGTTATCCACCCAAAACATGTTATCAAGAAGCACGTAAGTATATGGTATGACAATACACGTGAATGAAAAACGTAAGGTATGCCGACACACATCGCATACGGTCATGCTAACATAAGCACGCAGACATGATATCACACTAGAACATGATAGCAACCTAGATCATGTTATCAAGAAGCATATATACACATAAAGTATGCTTAACAAACAATAGATGTCTCCTCAAAACACCTGAGCATGTGAACATGTTATCATACAAGACATGTTATCAAACAAGGTATGTTATCAAGATATAAATGACACATCAAAGCAAAACAACATGAGCATGATATGCACCTAAAAACCCGTCGTCCAAGGTATTCAAACCCAGACGCTCTGATACCACTTGTAAAGACCCAGGTTTTATTCAACCCGGTGCGTCAATGGTGACCCGAAAGTTAACCCGGTAACAGATCCAGATGCGGAAGCAAGAAATAAGAAAATAGTCTCCCGAGGCAGAATACACCTCTAAGACCCTAATATGACCTTCCATGAGGTCACGGAACTCAAAGAAAACTGACGCGGGAGTAAAAGATCAGAAATATGACAAATAAGCCCCTTAGGGGCAAAATAGTCATTTCTAAAAATTATGGATTTGAGTGTCACCGAGCACACCGATGGAAAGACAACATAAAAATAATCATTTCAGAACTGAGGACCCTAAGGCGCTCAATGGCATGCACATGTTGACAGCAAGAAAAAAAAAAAAAAAAAAAAAAAAAAGTAAGGTTCTAGAACTGAGGCTTGAAACGGAGGTCGAAACGAGTTTTTATGGAAAAACACAAAGAAGAAAACCCCCCCTAAAATCGAGTTTTTTACCCAACACCATGGAAAAAAATGAAAAAAACTCACAGTAAAATGCCCAAAATGCCCCTCCAAGAAATCTAGTCACGAGGGTCATAAAGCTGCTAAATGAAAACTAGAAGCTGAAACTTCACGAGGGATTTCCGGTACCAAGACGACATTTTCTGAAAAAACACAAACCCCACCCCCCCCCCCAAAAAAAAATCACGTTTTCTAAGCAAACATGTCAAAAAAGAAAATAAAACTGATGTGAAAAGTCTAGAATGCCCCTAGATTAGATTATGCAACAAAATTTCAAAATGAGTCCATAGGAGGCTCAAATCACAAACGAAAGGGTTTTTCTTGAAAACAATCATGCACGTAAACGTAACTTTCCTATTTGGATGTGCTACAATGGTCCACGGTTTAAAAATACCGCCGATGCAAAATCCGACCCCCCAACGGCCAAAAAGGCAAAAATGGACTTGAAATGAAAAACATGAAAACTAAAATTAGGAAATGGTTTCAAATGACCGTTTGGCCCTTGGCCACACTTCATAAAAGATTAATGAGACCTAGTAGAGGTGCCGGAACACACTTTACACCACCCGATTTGAAAATGAACCCTTAAAGGCTTGGTTTCTACTATTTAGCCCAAAAATGCAACATGTGAACCAAAATGCAAAAATGAACACTAAATGGTGTTTGGCCCCTTGGCCACACCTCACATATGGAAAATGAATGCTAAAGGATGAATTACATACACAATGCACACACCGGTGCGAAAATGACATATTGAAACCTAAGTTTTCATGCTTTTCTCTTTAAAGGTAAAATTCTACATTTTTCAATATACATGGATTACAAATGAAGTTTGGCCCTTGGCCACATATTATATACATAGAATGAAACCAAAAAGTGTGCTTAAGCACATAATACAAGTTTGGGATCAAATATGCACATTTGATAAAATGGCTACAAATGGCATTTCAAGTCGACCTTTACAAGAATGGAAATCTTCAAGTCTACAAATCGTCCAAGCATAATTAGAATCACGAACCAAGTCTTCGTACCTGATCAAAACCCGCAGTAACTTCTGGGTGAGTAAACAAGTTTACTCATAGAGAATGAGCATGCATCCACTCGGTTTCTTTCAGATTTTTAGACTAACATGATATAGTTCAAAAAGGATTGTGACGTTTCCGATTTTCAGCATTTTTCATTTTCTGGAAATTTTGTCGCCCCAAGGGCATTTCTGTCTTTTCATATTTTGCTTGAGGAATTGTGGTTGGGTCCAATTGCATTTCATACATTTTAATTGATGAGAATGATGTAGTATTTGGATGATGTGCATTTATATGTTTATATGGCGTAAAATGGAAAAATAAAGAAAAAAGGAAAAGAAAAGAAAATTGGCGGGCCCCACCACTATTGTTTAAGTGGTCCAGAGACCACATTTTCGTACCATTTTTCTCTCTCCCCACTGGTTCTTCCTCTCTCTCATTCTCTTCCATTTTTCTTCTCTTTTTGGAAATAATCTTTGAAGCTTGATAACCCTTTCAATCCTTGGAGTTTTTGAGTACCGTTTGAGGCAAAACGGAGAGCATGACGAGCTCTACACGCTAGTGTGAGCAATTCCAGCTTTGGTGCTTCCCTTGGATTTCAAAATTCTTGATCATTTTAAGGGTTTTGCTCAATTTGAGGTAGGGGCTTCCTAATTCACATTATCCATGCACCTTTGTGAATTAATTTACTTGAATTGTGTTATAGCATGCTTATTTATGTTAATTGTAACCTAAAAATGTCTTGAATGTACATATGTGAATATGTGAAGACTTGTCTTGATTGCACTATTTGAAAAGCATGCTTATATTGTGAGTTATGCCTATTGTATTGTTCACATGCTATGAATGGTGTATGAAAGCATGCCCTATTGTATTTTGTGATAATCCATTATTGTTTAAATATTAGAAGTATGAGAACATGCTTACTTGTGTTGTATCAAATTCCTTATTTTCATAGTATTGAGATCATGAGACATGCATGTACACCATTGGGTTACATGAAGGGAATAAATTGTTTTTGAAATGAAAATGGGGAGTTTTGGGAAAGAATGTTTTGATGAAAGTGTTTGGAAAACCCGGTCGCCGCGGGGGTACCAAAGGGCCGGAGGTTAATATAGCCTAGAGGGGACTAGGGAGTTGCCCTTATAACGACCCTTATTTTTAGGCCAGTGTGTCCTGTGATGAACCGAAGATTGACCCGATAACGGATCCGATATGTGGAAGCGAAAACAGAAAATAAGACTGTAAGAAGCCAAAGTGACCTTCCATGAGGTCGTGGAACTCAACAAGAACTGATGTGGAAGCAAAAGATTGAAAATATGACAAATAAGCCCCCAGGGGCAAAATAGTTAGTTCTAAAAATTGTAGATTCGGGTGCCAACGAGCACGCCGCTAGAAGGACAACGAAAAACTAATCAAGATGGACTCAAGAATCGCATGATTCGAAGTCCGGACGAAGGAGAAACGGCATGACGACGAAAAACAGACACTTAAACCTTTAAGGGAAAACTAGTAATTATCCAGAAATATATGGGTTTAACCGAGCACACCATTGAATAGACGACGAAAAATTAATCAAGTTCAAAAAAAAATTCACTTGAATCGGAGTCCGGACGAAGGAGAAAAGCCCGAAAGAAGAATTGACGTCGTGGTGGCCCGACGAGGGGCCATGACTACCCTATGCGCACGCCCATGCGTGCGCCCATGCACGCCGCGCGCGCGCTGGGTGCACCATGGCTGGCAGCAGCCCATAAAACTGCTGTGTGGTTTCTTTTTCAGAAAATTCCAGAACAGAGGCTGAATTTGGAGGCCTAGATGAATTTTTTTGCAAAAACACAAAGAAGAAACCCCCCTCAAAATTGAGTTTTCTACATGACTTGCAAGAGAATTCAAAAAAACCTCACTACAAAATAGCCAAAATTCCCTCCCAAGAAATCTGGTCAAAAGAGCTAAAAAGCTGCTAAAATGAAACTGGAAGCTGAAACTTCACGAGGGATTTCCGATACCAAGACGATGTTTTCTAGAAAAACACGAAGAAGAAAACCCTCCCCCCCCCCTAAAATCACGTTTTCTAAGCGACCATGTTGAAAGAAGAAAATAAAACTGATGTGAAAAGTCTATAATGCCCCTAGAATAGATTATGCAACAAAATTGAAAAATGGTTCCATAGGAGGCTCAAATCACAGAGGAAAGGGTTTTTCCTGGAAATAATCATGCACGCCGATGTAAATGGTGATTTTGAGCACGCAGGAATGGTCCACGGCTCACGGAAATGGCCGAGTCAAAATCCGACCTCCCAACGGCCAAAAAGACGAAAATGAACTTGAAATTGAAAATATGAAAACCAAAATTGACAAATGATTTTAAATTACCATTTGGCCCTTGGCCACACTTCAAACATAATTAATGAGACCCTACGAAAGAATAAAAATGAAATTCCCACACCCGATGCAAAAGTTATGACACAATGTCTAAGCATTTTTCAACATTTTCATATTAAGCCTTGAAAACGAAAGTGCATAGAAAGCAAGATACATGTCATTGGCTTCCGGCCTCATCTCATACATGTCAAATGCATTTTAAAGAGTGTATTTATGTACACATTACAAAAATAGAATCAAATTTACACATTTCGACATATAAAGCTATAAATGGCATTTCAAGTCAACATTTACAAGAAATGAGAACTTCAAGTCTACAAATCATCCAAGCATGATGTGAATCCCGAATCTTGATCCCGGTACCTGAAAAATGTCCCCACTATGTGGGTGAGTAACATAAAGCTACTCGTAGGAGATGAACATGCATCGACTTAGCATTTTACAATTCTATCACCTTAAGGTGAAACATGTTAGAGGGGCTCATGCCACTTAACGTCTATGTCAAAGTGAGACTCGGGGATCATCCAAAGCTACTCATGCAATTGAAATGAACTACGTCATACAAGTATACATGCTCAAGTACACTAAACCGTATTAAAACATGATACACGACATTCAAGTACACATGCTCACAAGTATACTAAATCATGTTAAACGGGATAAGCAATATCTAGCATACATACACAAGTATAAGATATATGTATAGAGAACTCATAAATCAAGTATACAAACACAAGTATACTAAGCTAAACACATACGCACAAGATAAGTATACATGGCACTAGTATACAAAAATGAAATCCACACACACAAGACAAACATACTAAGCGTAAATACACTAGATAGAGTTTAGATACACCAACAAGGATACAAGTTCAAGTATATAGTTTCAAGTATACTAAATGAGATCAAAATACATAGGCAAGCACCAATTCTCAAGTTACAAGTAATCCATGATTAACAACTTGAAATTGAATGCGAAATCAAAGTAGAAAGACTAGGACATGTGGTCACTAGACCAAGCAAGTGTTTCTGGGTAATTACGACCCACAAGGCACTACCTAGTGTGCACATGCATAAGTTATTCTGGGCAATTACGACCCACATGGTACTACCTAGTGCGCACTTATGACTTAGAAGACTCTTGTCTCTATACTAGAGCCAAACCTTAGCCATCACGTGAAATATATCCTTACAAGCTTTCCAAAATCAATAAGTCCAAAACTTATACAAAAATCAATAAGTTAGACCAAACTTATACCAAATCCACTAATACACAAAGCCACATTCCATGCACAAATAAGGTTGAATCCACACAAACCATGTCCTAGAATTCAAGTCTAGATAACATATGACATGTCAAGCCTCCAATATGTAATTTATACACCAAAACAAGAATATTTTACAACAATTGAACCACATTACCACACTAAACCACAAGTACTAAATAAGTCCAATTTAGTAACTAGCTTCCAAGGTAAACAATTGTAATATTCTAACAAGCTATACACCTACACAAGATATATCTAAACAAGCTATGCAAGTCAATGATATTCTATATCATGCTAAGTCCAATTACCATTTCAAGATGCCTCAAGTACTAATTCTACATCAAATTTGTAATATGCTCACAAGGTGATTAAACGGACTACGTTTCAAGGGATTAATAACCTATTACCTCCGATATCAATTTAAGTGACCAACACACTTAAAATAAAATTAATTAAGCTCATTAATTAATTTTTCTCTAGATTTTCAAACATATCCAAATGTCCTTAATTTAATATATGTTAAAGAACTCATCAAGGCCTACTTTAATATCACATTACAAGTTGATTTCATGCTTGATACAACTAGGTGAATTAAACTTTCACTAAAGATAAATATTAAATAAAATTTGTAATTCTTATTCAAATAACCCCAATTTAATATATATCAACCACCATACCAAGGCCTAAATTTTTAGCATGCCACAATTTAATTCTAAGTTGCCTAGCATCATGAGAATTAAATCTTAAACAAAGAAAATAATTAAATTAAATTCTATAACTTGAACAAGGCATGCTCACAAGTTGTATATGCTCATATAACAATCAATACAACATTAATATAACCCTAAAACATCTCCTACCTCAATTTGAGATGAAAATCCGAAATCCCCACCGAATTGAAACGGCTCCGAATCCGACGAAACTCCTAGGTTTTGTCGGGGACAACACGATCTATATGAATCCCCAAGAAGCCCCATGAAAATCCAAACTTGGCCTCAATCTTGAACTCAAAATTTGGTCAGAAATGGTTTCTAATAAGGGGTAATGGTGCGAGTAGTCAACACGAACACAAAACGTAAAGGCACTTCAACTTTTTAACAAAGGAATGAAGTTCAAAAGAGGAGAGAGGTGGTGGCAGCCTCCCTTGGGCTGCCATGGGAGCTCTAGTCATGTAAGGTGAGTGGGGAAGATGAAAAATGAAATATTTCACCCCCCCTTTTAAAGAAATCTCAAAAAATGCCCCGAACGGGCCCCGCCGGGTCCGGAAAAGTGGAATTTGAGCAAACGCCCTCAAATGGCAAAACTCCGTGTACAAAAAAGATTCAAAATGAGAAAATAAGAACAACGGAAGAAACAGTGTTAAAAATTGAGTTTCGAGCAGAGAGATATACCTCAAACAAGTTCAGCGGCAACTAGGGCCAGAAACCCTAAAACTGAAGAAAAACGACCAGAAGAAAATTCCAAGAATTTACGAGTCGACGAAAAGTGAAAATGAATCCCGTACAAGGATCCAGGCTCCAGACGAAGTATATTACAATAACTTTCATTAATTGCAAAATGGCCCATCCAAAAAGGGTTAATTGCACTAATACCCCAGAATGAAAATATCTTCCAAAAATATTTTCTTAAAAACAACTGAAATAAAATATCTTCAAAAGATATTTATGAAAAACACCCCAAGAAAAGAAAATAATTCCAAAGAACTTTGCATCCATGCCCCTATGAACACCGGGAGCAACCATAGTACTTTCTTGCAAAAGTAAAGATACGTATTTTGTGGAAACCACTCACGATAAAGATACAGGAAGTCAAAAACCAACTCCGAGCACAAGAAGTGAGGTTTTGCCAACAAAGCGACAAACGGGGAAAAGACAAAATAAGGAAAAGGACGAAATAGAAATAAGGACAAAAAGGTGAATAGTGTCGAAAAACGAAAATTATGGAAATGACTCGGTCCTCAAAGGAAGTTATCAATCCAAAGGAAAGAGTCTCAGAAACCATTTTCGAGCACTTGAGACGACACTAAGCGACGAGAAACCGAACTTAGAAAAGGAATTTCAACGAAAAAAATTCATCCGTAAAATTCTAAAGAAAAAGGAAATGAAGGAAATGACCGGGTCATTATAGCCTTAGCGTGGTTGAGCTAGCTGGGCCCCATAATGATACCGTGGGGGTACCAAGGGTCAGGGACACTAGCCAATCCTCATGTTGTGTTGCTGCTGGGTCACCAAAGGGCGGGCTGTATTAACAGTTGAAAGCGATGATTCTGATTGTGAAAATGGGGAGCGATATCGGCATCCATTGCATCATATTATTTGTGTTGAGAATGATAACCATGTTGTGTTCTCCATTATGTTGTATGACCCTAACTCCTATTGGCCTATTCTTCGTTTTGGATTCACGGGGTCTCATGAGGTGCGTCTTAGGAGTCACCTACTGAGCAAATTGCTCACCCCACCCTACTTATATATTTTTCAGGTCAAGGCACGGAAATGGCAGATGAAAATCCTCCGCAAGCTTGAAAGTCATTAGAAGATGATTTTTTTTTTTTTTTTTTTTTTTTTTCTATTTTGTATATGGCCATTTCATGTGTAATTGTAGTTTTGGGAATGTAAATAAGTTTGTAATCATGGCCATTGAGAAAATGTAATTAACTTTTAATTACACCAAATCCTTTAGTGTATTTTAGTGACATATGGTAAATTATGTTATTAACGTGGTTGTTGCTATTGAATTTATTGTTGAAATGTATTGAACTTACACGTAAGTGTAGTGGCATGGGTGTTTGAATTATCAAAAGTCGGTGTACGTGGGTTACACAGGACAGTGGGAAGTGGAAGTGAAGATTTCCCAGAACGGTCGACGTATGGCTTCCCAAACGTCGACCGGTATCTTCACAGTAGGTCATTATTGCCTACGTTCCAAACCAGTCGACGTATGGCATCCTATACGTCGACCGGTATCATGTCCCAAACCAATCGGCGTATGGCTTCCCATACGTCGGCCGGCATCTCGGCAGTGGGTTTTCCCACTGTTCATGACCCAAACCAGTCGACGTATGGTGTGGAGATGTCGACCAGTTTCTGTCACTTATGTAATATGTGTTTAGTTTCCCAAAATTACACTTTGGCACCAAGTGAAATTGCACGTAATTATTTTATGACCCACTAAAATGCCATAATTATATTTTTAACCCTGAAAGGACTATATTGCCCAGAACCTTATTTTAATTGTTACGTGATACAAGTAAATGACTGTTATCCCCTTGAGTCTCAATTTATGGATTTATGGAATTTTGGACCTTGTTATTTAAATTTAACGTGAAATGACCGTATTACCCTCGAACGTTTTTGGGTCGGTAAGGACCCGTTTAATGATCCGAATCTATAATGAGCTGGGTCGTTACAGGGATCATGCCACCTAATGTCTATGTTAAAGTGAGACTCAGAGATCATCCTAAGCTACCATGGAGTATAAGCAATAAGAATCATGTTATATACATATATATGAAACAAGTCAGAGTTAGGATAATCTAAGAACAAGTTCGGCGGCAACCGGGTCCAGAAACTCTGAAACTAGAGAAAAATGACTAGAAGGAAATCCCAAGAGTACACGACTTGACAAAATGTGAAAATGAATCCCGTACAAGGATCCAGGCTCCAGACGAGGTATTTTGCAATAAATTTCGTTAATTGCACAATGGCTCCTACAAAAAGGGTTAACTGCGAAACTGCCCTAGAATGAAAATATCTTCCAAAAGATATTTTCTTAGATGCCCCTAAAATGAAATATCTTCAAAAGATATTTATGAAAAACACCCCAAGAAAAGAAAAAGATTCCAAAAAATTGTGCATCCATGCCCCTATGGACACCGGGAGCAACCAGAGTACTTTCTTGCAAAAGTAAAGATACGTTTTTCGAGGAAACCACTGAAGTGGAAGACATGTGAAGTTAAAAACTAACTCCGAGCATGAAAAGTAAGGTTTTGCCAAACAAGTGACAAACGGGGAAAAGACAGAATAAGGACAAAGACGAAACAGGAAAAAGGACGAACGGCTCATAGTATTCAAAAAGTGAAAATGCAGAAATGACTTGGTCCTCAAAGGAAGTTGTCAATCCATGGAAAAGAGTCTCGGAAACCATTTCTGAGCACTCGAGACGACACTAAGCGACAAGAAACGAAGCTCAGAAAAGAAAATTAAACGAAAAAAATTTATCCGTAAAATTTCAGGAAAAAGGAAAGAGAGGTAAATGACCGGGTCATTACATTGACATAACTTGTTCATAGAACAATTGGACTTGCATAGTAATCCTGATAATTTAATCCCTTAAGTAGATTAAACATTTATGCTTCTATCGAGTTAACTATGCCTTGATATTGAATCCTTGTTAAACTTATAAATTGGACTTGTCTTCCGTGTAGCTTCTGGCTTTTTATCATGTATCTTATACTCAAGGTATATTTACTTCAATGGACTTCTTATGCTATATATCTTAGTTCTAATCTATATAGATGTACCCTATGATTTCTTGACATTTCACATGCCATCATAGTTGAGAACTTAGGGCATGACTTGTGTGTTCCAAAATCTTGGTTGTGCATGAAACGTGGTTAATGCATTTTTTGTATTTGATACAATCTTGACTTGCACAACTTGTTGATTTTGGGACTTGGGATATCAATCAAGAATTGACATGGATAGGACTTGGTTCTAGTATGGGGGAATGTCCTCCTACACTATAGTGCGCACTAGAGGAAAGGTACCCATGGGTTAGTAGCCCTAAATTGATCTCAAGAGTACGATTTTAGTCCGGGCGATATCCGAGTTTCCACATTGGTTGATTTCACTCTTTAAATTTCAAGTTGCTATTCCTTGAAGATTTAAACCTTGTCGTGTATGTGAAATACTCCAATCATGTTTCTTTGCATAGGTTTTATGCTTCAATTGTGATCCTTCTCTTTAAATTTTAAGTGTTGTATTCTTTGAAGATTTAAGACTCTTTTCATGTTATATGGAATGTTCCATCCTTGTTAAATTGCATAGATATTATGTATTATCCTTGATTCCATGTACTTTTCTTGTCTTGTTAATTGGAATGTTCCAACCTTGTTAAATTGCATAGATATTATGCCATGTTCTTGATTTCTTGTTAATTGGAATGTTCTAATTATGTAAATTTCCTTGACAACTTCTTATCGTATTCTTGGATTATCCCAACTTTAACTTGTTTCATATATGTATATATATCATGATTCTTGTTACTTATACTCTATGGTAGCTTAGGATGATCCCTGAGTCTCACTTTAACATAGACGTTAGGTGGCATAACCCTTTTGAACTATATCATGTTAGTCTAAAAATCTGAAAGAAATCGAGTCAATGCATGATCATTCTCTACGAGTAAACTTGTTTACTCACCCCGAAGTCACTGGGGGGCTGTTTTAGGTACGAAGACTTGGTTCATGATGCTCACCATTCATTGGGATGACTTATATCTTTTAATTTCCATTTCATGCAAATGTTGGCATGAAATGTCTTTTTTGTAGTCTTGTATATCAAAACTTGTATATTTGATTCCATTTATGCAAAGTGTACATAAGTACACTATTTACAATGTATTTGACATGTATGAGTTGAGGCCATAGGCCAATGGCATCTTATATGTAGTCTATGCACTTTTGCTTCCAAGGTTTATTATGAAAATATTGAATGATGTTAAGTCATTGTTTTGCCATGGTTGCATCGGATGTGGGAATTTCATTCTTTTTCTTCCGTAAGGTCTCCATGATCATGTATGAGGTATGGCCAAGGGCCAAACACCATTTCATTCTAGGTTTTGCATTTTGGTTTCATTTATTGCATTTTAGGTCATTTTTGGCCGTTGAGAGGTCATATTTTGCATTGGGATTATTTCGAGGCCGCGGACTATCGGGATACGTCTTAAGTATCATTGTACACTTGCGTGCATGCTCACATGCTCGATTTTCCTTAAAAAGGATCAGTTTTTGACCCATGCATGTGGATAGAATGAACCCCATAGGTCCCCTTGAAAATCTCACATGTTTTGTAGAGCTTCCAGTAGTTTTTGAGGCTAGGCTAGTTCGGTAGACCGAATTTAGCCATCGGTCAACTGAAATAAAGTTTCGGTCGGCCGAAACTCTATTTCGGTCGACCGATGGCTCAATTCGGTCGACCGAACCAGCCTAGCCTCAAAAACATGATTTCAAGAAAGTTTTTGTGTAGTTTGGTAGACTGAAACTTAAAGTCGGTTGACCAAAATAGCCCACATTCAGCTGCCCTCAAGATTTTGTTTCAACACTATTGTTTAGACTTCAAACGACCATATCTCCTTTATTTCTAACCCAAATTGGGTGATTCTTGAGCCTAAATTCATGGATATTGAGTCAACTTTCCAATGGTACCAATTCCATTCTCAGATTCAAATTATAGTGAGAGTTATTCATATTTTAGTGAAGTAGTGTCGGAATTTGGTTCGAACCGAGAAAGGGCGTTTTGTGGGATTCATGTCCAAAGTTCTTAGAACCTCTTGGAATGTTGTGAAACAATTAGTTTAGGTTGTGTAGACCTCATTTGACTTGTTTAGACTCAAATTTCTCTTCTTAGTTACAAATTGACCCTTTTACCCTTGATTAACGGGTTTGGCCTGCTCTTCTTTATCCTATCGTTTCTCCTTCGATCGGACTCCGAATCATGTGATTCTTGAGTCCATATTGATTAGTTTTTCATTGTACTTCTAGTGGTGAGCTTGGTAGCACTTGAATGCATACTTTCAGAAATAACTACTTTGCCTCTGGGGCTTAATTATTATTCTTCCGATGTTTTGCCTTCACACATTGTTTCTTTAAGTTTCGAGACCTCATGGAAGGTCATCTTAGGGTCTTAGAGGTGTGTTTTGCCTTGAGAGACCATTTTCTTGTTTCTTATTTCTGCATCTGGATCAGTTACCGGGTCACTTTCGGGTCACTATTGACGCACCGGGTTGAATAAAACCTGGGTCGTTACAAGTGGTATTAGAGCGTCCGGGTTCGAATACCTTGGACGATGGGTTTTGGGTGCATATCATGCTCACGTTGTTTTACTTTGATGTCTCATTGTGTCTTGATAACATGTCTTGTTTGATAACATGTCTTATATGATAACATGTTCACATGCTCAGGTGTTTTGAGACTTCTATTATTTGTTAAGCATGCTTTGTGTATATATATGCTTCCTGATAACATGGGACCAAGACCATGTCTGCGTAGCTATCATGTCTTAGTGTGATATCATATCTGTGTGCTTGTGTTAGCATGACCGTATGCGATGTATGTCAGCATACCTTACATTTTTCATTCACGTGTATTGTTGTACCATGTACTTACGTGCCTTTTGATAACATATTTTGACTTGATAACAAATCTGTTTGCTTATATGGCAACTTGTTTAGAAGGTTATCTTGACTGTCTGGTTTTAGCATTGTCACTTCGGATCTATCATTTCCTTTGGATGCGTTCTTGGATAGGAGAAATTCATTCTGTAAGGACCCATGTCGGTAACCTTCTTGTCTGTAAGGACTTTAGTCTTACGATTGATACGAGTAAGGCTTATGTGAGCGTAGAGGGCTGTGATTCATTTCATTTTCCTTGTTTGGTGGAGTGAGACATGGGCCAGGGAGGCACCATTTCATTTCCTTTTCCTTCGTGGCTTCTGGATCTAAGGCCTTAAGCGTAGCTGTGCCTATGGCATTATTGTCAGAGTTTTGGGATTAGCTACCCCAACTCTAGCAGACACCTGGTTCCCGTGGTGCTTTTGGTAATGATCATCTTCGACATTGATGTCATCCGTATCAATAGGTTTCTTAGAGTTGACCTGGTTTGGGGCATGTTATGGACTAGTATCTTATACTGTCATGCTACCTTGCTGACGAGTAAGTGTAGGCAGGTTTTGGTTTCTGCTCGTACTGCCTTGTCACTCTCTTCTTCTATCATGTTTCAATATTTCGTTGTCTTGGGATTCTCTCGATAGTTGACATTGAGTTAATGTGCCGATTCGTAAGAGGTGTTGTCTCGATTCGTGGTTTTACGTTCCTTCAATTGATCTCAAGACTTCTGCAGTTGTTCTTCAATGCTTTATGAGCTGTCCTTGATTTGATCTTTTGTTTGGTCCTCGTTCTATTCTTTTCCGGCATGTTCCAAATTTTAGGGATGAAATTTCTTTAATGAGGGTAGGTTGTAATGACCCGGTCATTTTCCTCCTTTTCATTTTTCTAAAATTTTACGGATAATTTTTTTCCGTTTAGTTTTCTTTTCCGAGTTCTGTTTCTTGTCACATAATGTTGTCTCGAGTGCTCGAAAATGATTTCTGAGACTCTTTCATGTGGATTGACAACTTCCTTTGAGGACCAAGTCATTTTCACATTTTCACTTTTCAGACACTATTCACTTTTGTCCTTTTCCTTATTTTGTCTTCTTCTCTATTCTGTCTTTCCCCCGTTTGTCAGTTTTTGGCACAATCTCACTTTTCATGCTCGGAGTTGGTTTTTGACTTCACGTGTCTTCATCTTCAATGGTTTCCTCGAAATACGTATCTTTACTTTTGTAAGAAAGTACTCTGGTTGCTCCCGGTGTCCATAGGGATATGGATGTATAGTTCTATGGAATTATTTTCTTTTCTTAGGGTGTTTTTCATAAATATATTTTGAAGATATTTTATCTCAGGGGCACCTAAGAAAATATCTTTTCGATGATATTTTCATTCTAAGGCAGTTTCGCAGTTAACCCTTTTTGTAGGGGCCATTGTGCAATTAACGAAAGTTATTGCAAAATACCTCGTCTGGAGCCTGCATCCTCATACAAGATTCATTTTCACATTTCGTCGAGTCGTGTACTCTTAGAATTCCATTATGGTCGTTTTTCTCCAGTTTCAGAGTTTCTGGCCCTAGTTGCCGCTAAACTTGTTCGGGGCATATCTCTTTGCTCGGGATTCAGTTTTTGACGCCATTTCCTCCATTGTTCATTTTTTCTCATTTTGAATCTTTTTCGTTCATGGAGTTTTGCCGTTTGAGCGCGTTTGCTCAAATTTCACTTTTCCGGACCCGGCGGGGCACTTTTTGGGTTTTCTATAAATAGGGTGACTTAAGAGAAAATATCAGATTTCTCTATCTCTTTCCTCTCTCTTGGCCGGATTCCATGGCAGCCATGGCTGCCACCTTCTCTCTCCTCTTTTGAATTCCTTTTCCTTGGTGAAAAGTCTTCCGACTTAACGTTTATTGTTCCCCTCGTCGTGCTCTATCTTTCACCCTTATTGGAATCCATTTCTGACCACATTTGAGTTTGGATTTCAAGTTCAAGTTTGGATTTTCATGGGGATTCTTGTTCATCGTGTTGTCGCCGAAAAAACCCTTCGGTATGGATTCGAAGCACTTTTCTCTCGGTAGGCTTTTGAGATTTTCATCTCAAATCAAGGTATGGGGTGTTATAATTTATATTCTTGTTATATAAGATGATATTGATGCTAATACAACTTGTTTACATGCTTAAATATAAAATCTAGAGATTTTATTATTCAATTTTCTTGAATGAGATTTGATTTTCCCGGTTGTCCATAGTTTGTTTTAAACATGTGGTATGGTAGAATATTACCCCTTGATATGTTGATTGACATATATTAAATCTAGATCATTTGGACAAATAACGAAGATTTTATTTAATATTTATCTTGAATAAAAGATTAAATCATGTGGCCTTAGGTGGCTTGAAATCAATATGTGTTAGCATATTATATTAGGCCCTAGCATGCTCTTTAACATAGGTTAATTTGAGAGTAATCGGAGTTGTTTGAAATCTAGTAATATTTAATTAATTTGATTAATTAATTTTTTCCATATGTACTATTCACTCCAATTGAATTCCGACTTGATATTCTTAATATGTATGTCATATACTCTCACATACATTAAATCTAGAATATTTGATTAAGTTTTGAAACTTCTCATTTATAATTTTTCTAGTATTAAAGTTTAATACTCATGGCCGTGTCTTACTTAGAATTCACTTGTGTCATGTTTTTGAATCAAATCTTGACATGTTGTATAACATACTTTAAATTGAGATCATTTGGACGAGTTTCAAAATCTAGAGATTTTAATTGAATGAATTAATTAAAATCCATTCAATGGTTCCATGAGCATGTTTAAGTCACTGGCTTGGTATTCATGATTTCCTTGACATGTTCCTTCACGTGTATCAATTTGAGAATAACCGGATAAGTTTTGAGACTTATATTATATTATTTCCTTTGTATGGAACATAACTCACATGGTTGTGTCGTGTATGTAATGAACTTGTAACTTGACATTGAACTTGGCCTTGACATGATCCTTGACATAACTTGTTCATAGAACATTTAGACTTGCATAGTAATCCTGATAATTTAATCCCTTAAGTAGATTAAATTTTCATTTATGCTTCTATCGAGTTAACTATGCCTTGATATTGAATCCTTGTTAAACTCATGAATTGGACTTGTCTTTGGTGTAGCTTTTGGCTTTTTATCATGTATCTTATACTCGAGGTATATTTACTTCAATGGACTTCTTGTGCTATATATCTTAGTTCTAATCTATGTAACGTACCCTATGATTTCTTGACATTTCATATGCCATCATAGTTGAGAACTTAGGGCATGACTTGTGTGTTCCAAAATCTTGGTTGTGCATGAAATGTGGTTAATGCATTTATTATATTTGATACAATCTTGACTTGCACAACTTGTTGATTTTGGGACTTGGGATATCAATCAAGAATTGACATGGCTAGGACTTGGTTCTAGTACGGGGGAATGTCCTCCTACACTATAGTGTGCACTAAGAGAAAGGTACCCATAGGTTAGTAGCCCTAAAGTGATCTCAAGAGTACGGTTTTAATCCGGGCGATATCCGAGTTTCCACATTGGTTGATTTCACTCTTTAAATTTCAAGTTGCTATTCCTTGAAGATTTAAACCTTATCGTGTATGTGAATTGCTCCAATCATGTTTCTTTGCATAGATTTTATGCTTCAATTGTGATCCTTCTCTTTCAATTTCAAGTGTGGTATTCCTTAAAGATTTAAGACTCTTTTAGTGTTATATGGAATGTTCCATCCCTGTTAAATTGCATAGATATTATGTATTATCCTTGATTTATTGTACTTTTCTTGTCTTGTTAATTGGAATGTTCCAACCTTGTTAAATTGCATAGATATTATGCCATGTTCTTGATTTCGTGTATTACTCCTATCGTGTTAATTAGAATGTTCCAATTATGTAAATTTCCTTGACAACTTGATCCTTGTATTCTAGTATCCTTCTTATCGTATTCTTGGATTATCCCAACTTTAACTTGTTTCATATATGTATATATATCATGATTCTTGTTTCTTATACTCTATGGTAGCTTAGGATGATCCCTGAGTCTCAGTTTGACATAGACGTTAGGTGGCATGACCCTTTTGAACTGTATCATGTTAGTCTAAAAATTTGAGAGAAATCGAGTAGATGCATGCTCATTCTCTACGAGAAAACTTTTTTACTCACCCCGAAGTTACTGGGGGGCTGTTTTAGGTACGAAGACTTGGTTCGTGATGCTCACCATTCATTGGGATGACTTATAGCTTTTAAGTTCCATTTCCTGCAAATGTTGGCATGAAATGTCTTTTTTGTAGTCTTGTATATCAAAAATTGTATATTTGATTCCATTTATGTAATGTGTACATAAGTACACTATTTACAATGTATTTGACATGTATGAGTTGAGGCCATAGGCCAATGGCATCTTACATGTATTCTATGCACTTTTGCTTCAAAGGTTTATGATGAAAATATTGAATAATGTTAAGTCATTGTTTGGCCATGGTTGCATCGGATGTGGGAATTCCATTCTTTTTATTTCATAGGGTCTCCATGATCATGTATGAGGTGTGGCCAAGGGCCAAACACCATTTCATTCTAGGTTTTGCATTTTGGTTTCATTTATTGCATTTTAAGTCATTTTTGACCGTTAAGAGGTCATAATTTGCATTGCGATTATTTTGAGGCCGTGGACTATCAGGATACGTCTTAAGTACCATTTTACACTTACGTGCATGCTCACATGCTCAATTCTCCTTAAAAGAATCAGTTTTTGACCCATGCATGTGGATAGAATGAACCCCATAGGTCCCCTTGCAAATCTCACATGTTTTGTAGAGCTTCCAGCAGTTTTCGAGGAGTTTCGGTTGACCGAACAGAGTTTCGGTCAACCGAAACTCTATTTCGGTCGACCGATGGCTCAATTCGGTCTACTAAACTAGCCTAGCCTCAAAAACATGATTTCAAGAAAGTTTTGATGAGTTTCAGCTGACTGAAACTCAAAGTCGGTCGACCGAAAGAGCCCACATTTAGTTGCCCACCAGATTTTGTTTCAACACTGTTGTTCGGACTTCGAACGACCATATCTCCTTCATTTCTAACCCAAATTAGGTGATTCTTGAGCCTAAATTCATGGATTTTGAGCTAGATTTCTAATGGTACCAATTCTATTCTTAGATTCAAATCACACTAAGAGTTATTCATGTTTTAGTGAAGTAGTGTCAGAATTTGGTTCGAACCGGGAAAGGGCATTTCGTGGGATTCATGTCCAAAGTTCTTAGAACCTTTTGAAATGTTGTGAAATGATTAGTTTAGGTTGTGTAGACCTCATTTGACTTGTTTGGACACAAATTTCTCTTCTTAGTTGCAAATTGACTATTTTGCCCTTCATTAACGGGTTTGGCCCACTCTTCTTTATCCTGTCGTTTCTCCTTCGATCGGACTCCGAATCATGTGATTCTTGAGTCCATCTTGATTAGTTTTTCATTGTACTTCCAGTGGTGTGCTTGGTGGCACTTGAATCCATACTTTCCAAAATGACTACTTTGCCCCTAGGGCTTAATTATTCTTCCGATGTTTTGCCTTCACATGTTGTTTCTTTGAGTTTCGAGACCTCATGGAAGGTCATCTTAGGGTCTTAGAGGTGTGTTGTGCCTTGAGAGACCATTTTCTTGTTTCTTGCTTCCGCATCTGGATCCGTTACTGAGTCACTTTCGGGTCACCATTGACGCACCGGGTTGAATAAAACCTGGGTCGTTACAATATGCCACATGTTACAAAGTTCTTGTGTCAATGTTAATGCATTATAGTAGTGTAGAATTAAATTTTCAGTGCATAGGTTAGGTGAAAGATGTGATATTTTATTTCTGAATGTTGATATATGTTATAGAAAACTTATACTTTGAATATAAAATTATGTTTACCACCAATTGTTTGTATATCTAGTGGACATTTGAAATATGTTAGATATATTTGATTTGCCAACATATTGTACATGTTAGAAAGTGCTTGTATAAATGGTAATGCATTATAATAGTGTAGAAGTAAATTTTATGTGGATATGTTAGGTAATATATGTGATATTGTATAAATCTTTTACTGTGATTAGAAAATTATGTTTTCCACCAATTATTTGCATATGTAGTGTACAATTGTAGTATGTTATATACATTTGTTATGGCACATGTTAGAAAATGGATGCATGAATGGTAAAGTATTATAATAGTGTAGAAGTAAATTTGATGTGTATATGTTATGTGAAATGTGTGATGTTGTATTTATGAAACGGCTGACATATGTTATACAAAAGTTATGCTGTCAAAGTAATTTTATGTTTGTCACCAATTGTTTGCATATCTAGTGTAAAGTTAAAACATGTTAAATATATTTGTGATGGAAACATATGGTACATGTTTGAAAGTTCTTGCATGAATGGTAATTCATTATAGTAATTCATTATGGATTTGTTAAGTCAAATATGTGATGTTGTATTTATGAAAGTGTTGACTATGTCATATAAATGTTGTGCTATTAAGATATATATACTTACTTTTTTGTCATGTTTGTAGGTCTGCTATTATAGTTATGGCTATTGAAAAGGCAATTATTAATATTGAAGTAACGGATAGCGATTCAGTCTGCGAAATTCCTGAAGTAGAATGGATACCCTGCATTGACATGCAGTTTGATTCCGAAGAAGCGGCTTATGATTTTTACAATGAATATGGTGGCAAAGTGGGTTTTAATATTCAGAGAGAGTACAAAAACAATAGTCGGAAAGATGGAAAAGGAACATCTAGAATTTTTGTGTGTAGCAAGGAGGGAAAAAGAGGTGAGGACAAGAGGGATGGGAAAATAAAGAATTGAAGGGCTAAAACACGCACCGATTGTCATGCACGCATGCTTATTGCCTTTAATGTGGAATTTGGTAAGTACATTGTCAAAGATTTTAAAGATACTCATAACCATCATCTCATCAGTGAGGAATGTGCCCACATGATGCCGTCACAGCGAAAAATCAAGTCAGTGCAAGCTATTGATATGGAATTGGTTGCTGATTGTGGAATACCCATTCGTAAAGCCTTTGAATTAAGTTCAAGGCAAGCTGGTGGTAGAGAAAGTATCGGCTTCACTAAGGCTGATGTATAAGATTATATTCGGACGAGAAGACAGAATGACTTTGAACTTGGTGATGCGAATTGGCTGATGAATTTTTTCTAGACACAATGTTTGGAAGATCCATCATTCTTCTATGACGTGCAATTGGATAGCGGTGCAATAATAACAAATATATTTTGGGCTGATTCAAAAATGATATTAGATTATGGGTATTTTGGAGATATGGTGACATTTGATTCCACGTACAAACTTGTTCATGGGAATCGGCCTTTTGTAGTTTTTCTCGATTTGAACCATCATCGGGAGACAGTTGTGTTTGGAGTATCTTTCATATATGATAAGACAACTGATTCTTTCGGTTGGTTATTTAATACATTTTTGAATGCCATGTTTCATAAAGCATCAAAGACGATCTTGACCAACCAAGACGCTGCAATGCCAAAGGCATTAGTCCAGGTCATGCCCAATAGAAAACACCTTCGATATACATGGAACCTAATGCAAAATTCCCAAAAGCATCTTGGGAATTTGTCTGTTGGTGGGAAAGGCATAAAAAGTGTGATATCAAAATTAATGTATGAGATTGAGGGTGAGGAAGAATTCTTGGAGGAATGGGCGTGGATGGAAAAAGAATTTACTGTAGAGAATAACAACTGGTTAGCCAACTTGTTTGGTTTGAAACATGTATGGGCTAAGGCATATGTTAAACATGTGCGGTCGGCTGGTATGCATACTACACAGCTTAGTGAGAGCTTCAATGCTCGCTTAAAACAGTACTTAGCCAGACAATATGCACTGCCAGAGTTTTTCAAGCATTTTGAAACACTTTTGTTCGATAAGCGATACAAGGAGTATGCAGCTAAGTATGACTTGCTCTATAAGATGCCCAAGCTGAAAGCGAGGTCTCCTATTTTAGATCAAGTTGGACGTCTATACATTGACCTTTTTCCAGAAATAGTTAATAGTAGCTGGCATGAGTTAAAATGTCCGTAAGTACAACGACCATGGTAACGGGGTTTTTTCATATGAAACTGTGGTTTATAATGATAACTTCCATCGGCTCGTCACAAGGACACATGATGACTTATTATCATGTTCATGTGAAAAATTTGAAATGGAGGGTATCATGTGCAACCACACTCTGAAAGTCCATAAAGATGTGATGTGTGCCAATGAAATACCCAGCTACTATATTTTAAAAAGGTGGACCAGAAATGGCAAGGACGGAATAGTGGAAGATATACATGGCAGCGATGTTATCTAGCTGAAATTTCTGCCATTGCATCAGTGAGTGAGGAGGGATTCAACAATGTTTTGGTACAAGTGAAAAGTTTGAAGAAGATTGCTCAAAGAGCAGAACCTAATCCCAGGCTTGCAGGTAGACAAACCACACAAGCCAATGGTATGGGAAACAACATTATAAATACCGAGTTGAATAGTCAGGCGCAAACCATGAAAGGATTGACTCCAAAAGGGATTGCCATGAAAGATATAGTGAAAGGAAGAAGGCGTAGGTTGATACCTGCTTTGGAGAGAGCCACTACAAAGAAGAGAAAGGCCGTTGCGCCAGGTCGCAGTTATACTACGACAACCCCTGCGTATATTTTAAACAATGTGAGTCTTGTTTTGTGTTTTATATATCCCCTACCCGATGTATAGTCTAACGTACTGATGAATTGATGATTTTTGGTGAAGGGTGCTAAAATACCAGTAGAGTTTTTCTACTCCGATGAATGTTATATGCCAACATGTTCAACACAGGGCCACGATTGGGATAACAGTCCGGCTAGTTATTTTGGTCAGCCAATGACTCCATTAAATAACCAGGTATGTGATGTCATCTAAATGAATTAAAGCCATGAAATTAATAAAGAAATTTAACAAGCCGTTTTTTCATGCATGTGATATAAAAAGTGAGTTGATGTAGATGTTGTACGTGACACAAATTTCTCACCAATGATCCAAATGCGAAACATGAATTCTACATTTGAGCAACAAGGGTTCCAGGAATTACCATGATATGGTAGAAGGATATAAAAAGTGTTCTTCATCACCATTTCATCGTTATTGCCATGTTTGCACTTCCTTTATTTTCTTGAGTGCTCATGTAATGACCCGGTCATTTTTCCTCCTTTACTTTTTCTCAGATTTTAACTGATATTTTTTTTCCGTTGTCTTTTCCTTTTTGGGTTTGGTTTTTCATCACTTGATGTCATCTCGAGTGCTCTGGAATGATTTTCGAGACTCTTTTCCTTGGATTGACAACTTCCTTTGGGGATTGTGTCATTTCCATATTTTATTTTTCCGAACACTATTCACATTTTGTCTTTTTCTCCTTTATCCTTTTTCCTTGCATAACCACACTTTTTGTGCTCGGATTTTATTCTGGTTTTGCATGCATTCATGATATTTGATTTCCAAGATAGTGGTATTTTTACTTTTCTTGAAAAGCATGTTGATTGCTTACTTCTTTCATAAAGGGGCATTAATGCATACTTTAGTGTAATTATTCTTAACTTGTGGGGTTTTAGTGTAATTAAATAAAGTAATTATTTTTCATCTTGGGGACCATTTTGTAATTAAATTTGGAAAATATATTTTCAAAAAGGACCTTTTGCAATTTTTGAAAAGTATGACAAGTGTCACACTCTCATTGGTCCACTTGTTGACATTCATGTGGAAACACTTTAATGCATTGGATGATGACATTTGGAAGGTGAGGATTCACCCACTTGTTGGCCTAGGATTGGTGCACTTGTTGGCTTGGATGGTTGACAAGTGTAGGTGTGGGATTAAGCCTAGGAAGGAGCCATGGATTGGTGACAAGTGTAGGTTCACAATTTAGTCTTACAAATATCTTTGGGCCACTTTGGGATTATGGTTTTAAAGGAGGGTTTTTGTGTAATTGACCATAGATATGTATGTTCACCATGGTGTAAGAGCACATAGTGAGTAGAAGATTTCTATTTCCTCCATTCACACTTAACCACATTATTTCATTCTCTTCCTTACAAGAAAACCCTAGCCTCCATGGATGGAGTTTGAAGCCTTAGGCATTGACCTTGATCTTTGAGGCCCTTCCACTTACTTTAGACCATAAAGCTTGAAATACTTTTTGTTCCCCTCTTCCTCCTCTTCGAAACCCTTGAAGGATCTAGCCTAACTCCTAGTTTTGCTTTGGTATCTAGAGATTCAATTCTCTAGTGAGGTATTGATCTATTATTTTGAAGTATTTTTATGTCATTATTGAGTGTTTTACATGCATGAAAGAGAAGGACTTGTATTTTGCCCTTAAACTGTTTTAACTTGAAATTAATCTTATCAAATTAAATATAGAATATGAAAATATACTCAATTAGCTTTCATTTAGTTTTGGTTTCATGTAATTTAGATTTAAAATGAATTAGTTATGAATTTTTGAAGTTGCAAGCTAGTTGCTGGAAATTTGAAGCTTTCCCTTTTTAGTCCGGAAATGAATTTTTATATGGAGCTGTGGTGCTTCAATTGCCTTGAAATTTTTACCAAAACTTCCCCCATGGGTTTTAAACTAGACAGAATTTTTTCATGATTTTAGAGCATTTCTAAATTTTTTAAAAAATCCAAAACTATCTATTGTCCATTTTTTTATTATAGCTAGAAAACATATTTTTAGATGATTTATTTCACTAACCTTTTGACATTGGATCATGGCTTACATTTCCAGTTTTACACTCTCATATTTTTACTTCCAAAATAAATTAGGTTTGGCCAATTTGGATGTCAAATGAATTTTTCATGAATTTTCAAAGTTGGAAGCTACAGGCTGAAAATGTGTTTTCTGGGCAGAATTTGTTTCAAAGTTGTGGGTCAAAACTGTTTCAATTGGGAAAATATTGTGTTAAACTAAATTGATATTATCAAATTACAGTGTTTAAGCTTTCATTGGGCTTTGGATTTATTCAATTTGGATAAGAATTGAATTTTTTATGAATTTTACAAGTTGAAGGTAGCAAGCTGAAAAATCTGTTTTGCGGACCGAAAATTTGGGGCGATTTCATTTCGGTGGTAATTGGGATTTTCATTCCAATTGAGGTAGGGAATGTTTTAGGATTATTTGTGTGTTGTATTGTGTGTTTGCCATGATTATACAACATATATGTATGCCTTGTATCAAATCTAAAAAGTTAGTAATTTTTATTTCTTTGTATAAGATTTAAAATTTATGATGATGTATAACTTTGATTTGAATTGTAACATGCTAGGAAATTATACTTAGATATATTGGTTAACATATATTAAATTTAGATCATTTGATTAAGAATTACAATTTTTATTTAATATTTATCTTTAGTGAAAGTTTAATTCACATGGTTGTATCAAGAATTAAATCAAGTTGTAATGTGATATTTAAATAGGCCTTGGCATGTTCTCTAACATAGATTAAATTGAGGGCATTTGGAATTGTTTCAAAATCTAGAGGAAATTAATTAATTAGCTTGATTAATTTTGTTTTAAGTGTTTTAATCACTTAACTTGTCATTTGATGTTATATATATGATGACCATGACATGTTTTTCAATATATATTAAATTGAGGTTATTTGGATTAACATGGAATTTAGAGAATTTAACGATTTATGTTTAATTATATTCTACTTTATTACGCCATGGATTTAATTGCATTTTGGAAGTTGTTTCTATATTTAAATCATGGAGTTGGATTTGATGTAAGTTCACTTGATTACTTTTGAGCATTGGATAACATAGTTGTTACTTTTATATTCATGAGAATATGTTTTTCCTTATTGAATATATTGTTGCTATGTGTAAGGAATTGCACATTTTGTATTTGACATTTTACATGCCATAGTAGTTGTGAATTTTGAGCATGTATTGTATAAGTTTCCAAAATTTGGATTGTGCTTGGTAAATAGTTGACATCTTTTATGTACATGTTGATATATATACGTTGTTGCACAATTTGTTGATTTTGGAAATTTGGAGATGTCGTTGTTTGGCTACGGCTAGGACTTGGTTCTAGTACGGGGGATTGTCCCTTTATATAGTCTAGTGTGCACATAGGGAGGTTACCCATGGGCTAATAACCCTAAAGTAACTATGTTGTCAGTCTGATCCAGCGTGACATCCGAGTATCCACTTTATTTGATTTCGTATTTCATTTCAAGTTGATAACTAGATGATATCGTAACTTGTTGTTCCTTATTTGATTTCCTATTTTGAGCTTAAGATGTAGCTTTGTGAAAACCTGCTTCATGCGTTGTATTGAAAGTTCCATTGTTGGTTAAATTGCATCGATATCATAATTTGTGTTTTGATGTTCAAATGTAGTTTAGGAATGACCTTATAGATTCATTTTGAATATAAACATTAGGTGGCATGACCCACACTTGTTGTTTTCGTATTTCGGATTTCAAGTTGAAGACTTTGAGAATCTATATCTTATTGCCTTGTATAACATGTTTCCATGTTATTTGAATTGCATGAACAATGTGATTATGATATAAATGATCTAGGTAACTTAGGATGCTCCCTGGGTCTCATCTTGACATAGACGTTAGGTGGCATGAGCCCTTTTAACATGTTTCACCATAAGGTGATAAAATTGTAAAATGTTAGGTCGATGCATGCTCATCTCCTATGAGTAGCTTTATGTTACTCACCCCTACGATACTGGGGCATATTTCAGGTACAGGACTCAGGATTTGAAGATTCCATTGCTCCTTGGATGGCTTACAGTTTCTAAGTTTCTAATTTATGCAAGTGTTAGCATAAGATGCCTCTTTATAGCCTTATTTGTTTAAACTTGTATTCGTTGATTCGTATATGTAAAGTGTACTTAAGTGCACTCTTTTCAATGTATTTAACATGTATGAGATGAGGTCGGAGGCCAATGACATGTATCTCATTTTCTATGCACTTTTGTTTTGGAAAGTTTATTTTGAAAATATTAGAAAATGTTAAATCATTGTTTCATAACTTTCGCATCGGGTGTTGGAATTTCTTATCTTTTCTGCCCGGACTCAGAATCAAACGATTCTTGAGTCTAATTTTGTTCATTTTTCGTTGTTCTTCCAATGGTGTGCACGGTGGCACCCTTTTCTATGAGAAATGACCATTTTGTCCTTAGTTCATCTCTTTTCGGGTTAGGCATTCTTGGTTCATTTGCTTGGCTCATTTGAGTTCCGTGGCTTTATGGAGAGTCATTTTGGGGTCTTAAGGATGATGTACATCTCTTGAGGTCATTTGGCTTATTTCGCTTCCGTATTTCGGGTCCGTTATCGGGTCAACTTCTGGTTCATCACTTACGCACCAGGTTGAGAAATCCGGGTCGTTACAGGTGGTATCAGAGCTCCTAGGTTTGAATACCTTGGATGACGGGTTTTGAGTGCATATCATGCTTATGTTGCCATGCTCTATATGTTTATATGATTCATGATAACATGTTTTGGTTTGATAACATGTTTATGTGTTTACATGCTACATGTGGTATGCTGTTTGTTTAACATGATTTAATTATTATGTAAAGAGCATGACATATGATGTATTCTAGATTAGATTTGTATATGCATAACTGTGTTGTATGACACGAGATTAGTCATTGAGGCTCGAGTTGAGGTTGATGGTGATTGTAGTCACGGTTGTATTGTAGTTTAGGTTGTTGTTGACCTAGAGTTGGTTTTGAGGCAGGTGGAGAGACACCTTTTGTTTAGGCTCTCGTGGGGTGAGCCATTAGGCACAACTGTAGTATTGGATTTGTTGATTTTAGGCCATGGTTAGGTTTTGGACCTTTTGAGATCCTTGGTTATTTTGGAAGGTTCCTCTGAGATTGCAATTTTCGTGGGCGGGTACATTGTGGGCGGGTGCATGGCACTGTCATGCTACCATACTGGCAAACTACGAGTGCAGTTCGGATGGAATTAGCGTTAGGTTTTGTTACGACAGGTGTAGTCCTTTTGATCGATAATGATGATGGTTGTTTTGGGGATCAGTCGTAGTGATCGATTTGGTTGTCTGATTGTATGGCTAGAGTTGCCATTTTCTTTAAGTTCTTCTTGCGCTATGACATTTTTGGGGTCAAGTCAATTGATAGATGCTTCGGGTAGAGAGAGCATTGCATTGTTAGTGTCACTTGTAGTGTCACCCTTAGATTCGGAGATGGATTGTAAGAGTCTTACCATTGTGGTAAGGGCTCACGTTTATTTTGAGACAGGTTATTGTTGTATTAGTTTTTGGAGTCAATGTATGGCTAGGACTGGTCCTTCCTTTTTACCTAGGCACTCTAGGACACGATGTCCATAGGGTTCATTATTGCATCACTTTTGTTTTCTGCAGTTTCATTTACTACCATGTTAGTAGTATGATTTATGATATTGTGATGCATGAGTAAGTGGAGGTCTATCCACGTTTGCCTTCTTGTTGTGTGGCAATATCATGCCTTTCTTATTTGCTTCGAGATGCCATGTTGTTACTGCACTTTAATGACATGTTTTTGTGTTTATGTGGAGACGTGCAGCATGTACTTTTGATTTTCATCTATGTAAGTAGATTTTCTTTCTAATAGTTGTATTCCTTGTCATATGCATAACTTTTAGGTTTGGTTTTCCCATTCGTTTCCTTTGGTCGCACGTAGTTTGTATGTGGGTTTCCACAATGGTTTTGTGCTGGTTCGTGTTAGGGACTTCACAAGGAGTGAGTCTCTTCCCTCCGTTGCGTTGTGCACTGTTTTGGGGTTGGTTGGTCCATGAGGATCATCGTTGTTGTCTTGAGTCCTTGGTGAGGATTTAATAGATTTTGGTCGACTTACTTCCATGTAGGGGGTGAAGTCGTTGACTTTGTTGTCTTTCATTTTAGAGATGAAGTAGTGGTGTTGTCCTTTTTAGGACTGGTGGTCCCCTTTCTTTCATGTCTTCCCTTGGGGAGTTCCTGCCGTGGTTGTTGACGGTTGTGGTGCTCAAGTGAGTTAATTGGTGTGAGATCAATTTATGGAGACTTATGTCCATATCTTTGAGGATTGTTTGATTCGTGAGGTGAGCTCGATGCTCTTTTGAGAATGTCTTTTGGAGACTTGTTCCAGTTTTGGAGGCCTGGATGTGGTTGATTCTTAGGGGGAGTTTTGGAGGATCGTTGTTGGATATGGCTTGCTTATGGAGTTTTCTAGTCCTAGTTATGACTAGGCATGGCCTTTAGGAATCGTAGTTCTAGTGGTTGTTTATAGATGGATCGAAATTGAGGAATTTTGATTTAGCTTGGTGTTGTCAAGTACGATTTTGAGAGACTCGTTCTATGACCTTGGTTGTCAAGATTTTGATGTGTGTGCCACTTCGTGGACTTGTATTTCGTGGATCTAGTTATCTGTGATAGGGATTTTGATCCGATGTTTGATTACGGTGAGTAGTCTTATAGTTGATCTATTTTAGGATGATATCTGGGATTTTGGAGATGCTGTTTTGCTTGTCAGACTTTGGATTCGTAATTGATATTGTTGATAGTAGTGTTTTGAGATGTTAAAATTGTTGGTCTTTTTGTATTGAGGATTTAAGGCCTTAAGCGTAGTAGTACCTATGGCATTGTTGTCAGAGTTTTGGGATTGGCCAGGATGGTCCGGCCGGACATCTTTGCACCATATCTCAACTCTCACAAAATATTGGTTTTCGTAGTGCTTTTGGTAATGATCATTTTTGACATTGAAGTCATTTGTATCAAGAGGTTTCATGGGTAGACCTAGTGGGGGCAGGTTATGAATTGGTGCCTTATACTGTCATGCTACCGTGCAAGTTGTGTGTTGTGGGCGGGTGCTAGTTGCCGTCGATGCTACCTTACTGACGAGTAAGTGTAGGCGGACACTAGGAATTGTCATTTCTGCCACACATTTGAGTATGCCGTGGGCGGGTTCTGGTCGCTATTCGTACTGCCATGTCGTCTTTGTTTAGTACTTTGATTTGATTTATGGATATCTTGGAGTTCTGTTGGTCGTTGTTTTTGGTTCCTTATGATGGTTCGTCAGGAGGGGTGCTTTCGATTATTGTTTTCCGTTCCCTCGTCTGGCCTTAAGTTCTGTGTATGTGTTTCGACTTGTGGTGTGGCCATGTGATCACTTTTCTTTTGAGGGGTTGTCCTGTCGTGAGCACGTGGGTGCGAATGACATGGGGTTGTACGTTGTCTTCAGTTTTGGGATTGCTTTGGTAGTATGTTGTGAGGGATACTCAGAGATGTACTCCGTAGTTATCCTGGTTTCGCCTTTTTGTTTTGTTGGGGCTAGATTTCGGGGACGAAATCCCTTTAAGGTGGGCAGGTTGTAATGACCCGGTTATTTTTCTTCCTTTTCTTTTTCTCAGATTTTAACGGATATTTTTTTTCCATTGTCTTTTCCTTTTTGGGTTCGGTTTTTTATCACTTGATGTCGTCTCGAGTGCTCTAGAATGATTTCCGAGACTCTTTTTCTTGGATTGACAACTTCCTTTGGGGATTGTGTCATTTCCATATTTTATTTTTCTGAACACTATTCACATTTTGTCTTTTTCTCGTTTATCCTTTTTCCTTGCACAACCACACTTTTTGTGCTCGGATTTGATTCCAATTTTGCATGCATTCATGATATTTGATTTCCATGATACTGGTATTTTTACTTTTCTAGAAAAGCATGTTGATTGCTTACTTCTTTCATAAAGGGGCATTAATGCATACTTTAGTGTAATTATTCTTAACTTGTGAAGTTTTAATGTAATTAAATAAAGTAATTATTTTTCATCTCAGGGACCATTTTGCAAATAAATTTGGAAGATATTTTCAAAAAGGACCTTTTTGTAATTTTTGAAAAGTATGACAAGTGTCACACTCTCATTGGCCCACTTGTTGACATTTGTGTGGAAACACTTTAATGCATTGGATGATGACATTTGGAGGGTGAGGATTCACCCACTTGTTGGCCTAGGATTGGTGCACTTGTTGGCTTGGATGGTTGACAAGTGTAGGTGTGAGATTAAGGCTAAGAAGGAGCCATGGATTGGTGATAAGTGTAGATTCACAATTTAGTATTGCAAATATTTTTGGGCCACTTTGGGATTATGGTTTTAAAGGAGGGTTTTTGTGCAATTGACCATATATATGTGTGTTGACCATGGTGTAAGAGCACATAGTGAGTGGAAGATTTCTATTTCCTCCACTCACACTTAACCATATTATTTTATTCTCTTCCTTACAAGAAAACCCTAGCCTCTATGGATAGAGCTTGAAGCCTTAGGCATTGACCTTAATCTTTGAGGCCCTTCTACTTACTTTAGACCATAAAGTTTGGAATACTTTTTGTTCCCCTCATCCTTCTCTTCAAAACCCTTGAAGGATCTAGCCTAACTCCTAGTTTTGCTTTGGTATCTAGAGATTCAATTCTCTAGTGAGGTATTGATTTATTATTTTTAAGTATTTTTATGTCATTATTGAGTGTTTTACATGCATGGAAAAGAAGGACTTGTATTTTGCCCTTAAACTGTTTTAACTTGAAATTAATCTTGTCTTATTAAATATAGAATATGAAAATATACTCAATTAGCTTTCATTTAGTTTTGGTTTTATGTAATTTGGATTTAAAATGAATTAGTTATGAATTTTTGAAGTTGCAAGCTAGTTGCTGGAAATTTGAAATTTTTCCTTTTTAGTCCGGAAATGAATTTTTATATGGAGCTGTGGTGCTTTAATTGCCTTGAAATTTTTACTGGAACTTCCCCCATTGGTTCTACACTAGTTAAAAAAATTTCACTATTTTAGAGCATTTCTAAATTTTTTTAAAAATCCAAAACTATTTGCTATCCATATTTTTATTGCAACTGGAAAACATATTTTTAGATGATTTATTTCACTAACCTTTTGACATTGGATCATGGCTTAAATTTCCAGTTTTACACTCTCATATGTTTACTTCCAAAATAAATTAGGTTTGGCCAATTTAGATGTCAAATGAATTTTTCATAAATTTTCAAAGTTGGAAGCTACAGGCTGAAAATGTGTTTTCTGGGCAGAATTTGTTTCAAAGTTGTGGGTCAAAACTGTTTCAATTGGGAAAATATTTTGTTAAACTAAATTGATATTATCAAATTACAGTGTTTAAGCTTTCATTGCGCTTTGGATTCATTCAATTTGGGCTAGAATTGAATTTTTTTTGAATTTTACAAGTTGAAGGTAGCAAGCTGAAAAATCTGTTTTACAGATCGAAAATTTGGAGCGATTTCATTTCGGATGTAATTGGGATTTTCATTCCAATTGAGGTAGGGAATGTTTTAGGATTATTTGTGTGTTGTATTGTGTGTTTGCCATGATTATACAACATATATGTATGCCTTCTATCAAATCTAAAAAGTTAGTAATTTTTATTTCTTTGTATAAGATTTAAAATTTATAATGATGTATAACTTTGATTTTAATTATAACAAGCGAGGAAATTATGCTTAGATATGTTGGTTAACATATATTAAATTTAGATCATTTGATTAAGAATTACAACTTTTATTTAATATTTATCTTTAATGAAAGTTTAATTCACATGGTTGTATCAAGCATTAAATCAAGTTGTAATGTGGTATTTAAATAGGCCTTGGCATGTTCTCTAACATAGATTAAATTGAGGGTATTTGGAATTGTTTCAAAATCTAGAGGAAATTAATTAATTAGCTTGATTAATTTTGTTTTAAGTGTTTTAATTACTTAACTTGTCATTTGATGTTATATCTATGATGACCATGATATGTCTTTCAATATATATTAAATTGAGGTTATTTGGATTAACTTGGAATTTAGAGAATTTAACGATTTATGTTTAATTAAATTATACTTTATTACTCCATGGATTTAATTGCATTTTGGAAGTTGTTTCTACATTTAAATCATGGATTTGGATTTGATGTATGTTCACTTGATTACTTTTGAGCATTGGATAACATAGTTGTTACTTTTATATTCATGAGAATATGTTTTTCCTTATTGAATATATTGTTGCTATGTGTAAGGAATTGCACATTTTGTTTTTGACATTTTACATGCCATAGTAGTTGTGAATTTTGAGCATGTATTGTATAAGTTTCCAAAATTTGGATTGTGCTTGGTAAATAGTTGACATCTTTTATGTACATGTTGATATATATACGTTGTTGCACAATTTGTTGATTTTGGAAACTTGGAGATGTCGTTGTTTGGTTACGGCTAGGACTTGGTTCTAGTACGGGGGATTGTCCCTTTATATAGTCTAGTGCGCACATAGGGAGGTTACCCATGGGCTAATAACCCCAAAGTAACTATGTTGTCAGTCTGATCTGGCGTGACATCCGAGTATCCACTTTATTTGATTTCGTATTTCATTTCAAGTTGATAACTAGATGATATCGTAACTTGTTGTTCCTTATTTGATTTCCTATTTTGAGCTTAAGATGTAGCTTTGTGAAAACCTGCTTCATGCGTTGTATTGGAAGTTCCATTGTTGGTTAAATTGCATCGATATCATAATTTGTGTTTTGATGTTCAAATGTAGTTTAGGAATGACCTTATAGATTCATTTTGAATATAAACATTAGGTGGCATGACCCACACTTGTTGTTTTCGTATTTCGGATTTCAAGTTGAAGACTTTGAGAATCTATATCTTGTTGCCTTGTATAACATGTTTCCATGTTATTTGAATTGCATGAACAATGTGATTATGATATAAATGATCTAGGTAGCTTAGGATGCTCCCTGGGTCTCATCTTGACATGTGGCATGAGCCCCTTTAACATGTTTCACCATAAGGTGATAAAATTGTAAAATGCTAGGTCGATGCATGCTCATCTCCTACGAGTAGCTTTATGTTACTCACCCCTATGATACTGGGGCATATTTCAGGTACAAGACTCAGGATTTGAAGATTCCATTGCTCCTTGGATGGCTTACAGTTTCTAATCTTCTATTTTATGCAAATGTTAGCATAAGATGCCTCTTTGTAGCCCTATTTGTTTAAACTTGTATTCGTTGATTCGTATATGTAAAGTGTACTTAAGTGCACTCTTTTCAATGTATTTAACATGTATGAGATGAGGCCAGAGGCCAATGACATGTATCTCGTTTTTTATACACTTTTGTTTTGCAAAGTTTATTATGAAAATATTGGAAAATGTTAAATCATTGCTTCATAACTTTCGCATCGGGTGTTGGAATTTCATATCTTTTTTGCCCGGACTCAGAATCAGACGATTCTTGAGTCTACTTTTGTTCATTTTTCGTTGTCCTTCCAATGGTGTGCACGGTGGCACCCTTTTCTATGAGAAATGACCATTTTGCCCTTAGTTCATCTCTTTTCGGGTTAGGCATTCTTAGTTCATTTGCTGGCTCATTTGAGTTCCGTGGCTTCATGGAGAGTCATTTTGGGGCTTTAGGGATGGCGTACATCTCTTAAGGTCATTTGGCTTTTTTCACTTCCGTATTTCAGGTCCGTTATCGGGTCAACTTCCGGTTCATCACTAACGCACCGGGTTGAGAAATCCGGGTCATTACAGCTCAAGCTATTGTAAGGGTATCACTGTACATGATATCTTTTACTCCAGTAAATTTGTTATGTTAAAAGTATTGTATTTAAGTCAGAACTGCACTTTTCTTTTTTATATTGAACACTTTATATTTGACCATTTATTCATTGCATTCATTACAATTGAATGATTTGTTTAGAGCATTAAAGACTCTACTTATTATTTTCAACTGACATGATGTCTCATATCTATATTTAGGAAATCTGTATCTCCATACCATTTTAAAATTGACATCCCTTCAAAGTATAAGCAATGGTTTGCCAACGGTTTTACCTTGTAGTGAAGGGCCAGAATGTTGGTATTTACACGAAGTTGGCGGAAACAAAGGCACAGACACGAGGGTATGCTGATGCAAAGTATTATGCATACAAAACTTATGCAGAAGCTGTTGAAGCCCTGGGTAGATGGAATGCCCACTTCCATGGTGAACTGTTAAACATGGATGGTGCAGTAGAAGACGATATTGAAGTTGTTGAATCCAGTCTACCTCCACATCCGCCTGATTGATAAGCGCCGAATATTACATATTCAAGCGCCCTTTCTTGCATTAGTTAAGTCCATTATTAGAGGATAATGTACAATTTTAATTCAGTTGTGTATTTCTTTCTGATTTCAGAGATTTTTTCCCGAGAATGATCAAAAAAGCGCTTTTGACATCATTTGTGTTGAAACACATGTGCCGTGCCGGGGAGTCATCTTTTGGACCGAACCTCTTATGTTGCAGTTTTTACGAAGCCATGGTTTAGTGCTCATTGTGCTTCTGAGATGGAAGCATGTCCATGGCCTGATTTGAGGAAGCTTGCAAGAAACTTGGTCAATGATGCAAAAGGCCAAGCTCCCGTGGGCGCCCACCAATCCCCTCTCCTCTCTGCCAACTTTCGCGAGGCATTCCTCAGCGCTCGCAGAAGCCCCCGCGAGCCACCGTAGGCGCCCGCCGCGCCATCGTGGGTGCCCGCAAAACACTCCAGTATTTCCCTTGCGATCCTCACGGGGCCCGCCAGCACCTCGCGGGCGCCTGCGGAATTGTAGCAGGCAGTTCAACTGCCCCTGATTTTCAGCATTTTGGTCCTCTTATCCTTCTTTTGTGTGGTCTAGCTTCATGCAAAGGGGGGAGCTCGGGATTTTGAGTATGGGGAGTAGGTTTTGAGTGTATATAGAGGGGAAGCTCATTATTTTTTGAAATCATCTCACATTTTAGCTAAGTTCTAGAGAGGAAGAGAGGTGTTCTTGAGGTCTGGGGTTCTAGCTTCCTTGAGGTGCAAAGATAGAGGGTGGACTTGCTTTTTCCTCTTCGTTCCTTGCAGTGATGGGTAACTAAACCTCCATCTAGGGAGGTGATGATGCCTTCCCTTGTAATTATGTTCTAAATTAAGCTCTATTTTGGGGATAATAATGTATAATTTTTAAGTCTTTTCATAATCTAGAGCATATTACCTCTTCTAATGAATTCTAATGTCTATAAATGATTGTTGTAAGTTAATTATCTTATCTTAGATGGTTTCTTATATTAATCATAATGCTTGCATTTTCATGGTGACAATGGAAATAAGATTATGAATGGTTTTCATGGCATGTTGATAGAGAAACTTGATAGTCCACTGCTTGGGTATTCCCTTTGATGGTTTATACTTGATTCCTAGCTTCATGTGCTTTATCATTTGATTTAAGGCTTGATGATCTTTTGCTTAAGAGTGTATGTTTGATGTTACACCCTAGTTTAGGTAGTTCGAATGTATGAACTTTTGATGGATCATTCTTGTTTTGATTTGATGAACTTCTCAATGATTATAGGGCAACCATGTGTTGCTATATAATTCTTTACCATCATTTATATTGTCTATCCCCAATTTAGTCTTGATCTAACATGTGTTTAGGGTAGTGCGGATTCACTTCCCTAGTTCCCTTTTTAATTGTTTTTGCCTCTTTACTTCTTAGCATTAATGTTTTATGCACTTTTCAATTCATAATCTTAGTGACAATCCAACAAATCCTCTATAACCCCCTATATCATTCTAAAAATGACTCTAGACACCTAAGTTGCCATAAACTAGCAGTCCCAGTGGTTTGACTTACCTGACTAATGATTTGTGCTATTGTAAAAGGGTTGAATTATAATTGATAGTACAGCCTTCGATCAATTTTTGGCGCCGTTGCCGAGGACTGCACACGGTTTAGCAACCGAAGTTCTAGGGTTAATTTTGGTTTGATTGTCAATATTGTGATTTGTGAATATTTCTTGTACGGTTTTGACCATCTTGGTGTTGAAAGTTATTTGTGAGATTCTAGGGATTTGATGCTTACCGAGGGAACGCTAGCAAATTTGTAAGTCTAGAGGACTCCAGGTAAGTCTCTTGGCCTTCTAGTTTTGAAATTGTTAATATTGTGCATGTGTAAATTTGGTGATAGTTAAGTTGTGAAGCCCTTGTTGAGGCTATTGTCTTGTTTATTTTCAATTGCAAAGCATCGGTCCTTGTTGTGGCCATTTAATTTCTGTCTTGGTAATTGAGGAGAAAGGGAATATCGTATGTGAAGTTGATGGTGATAAATTACTGTATTGATTGTGGGGTGTGTTATTGATGTTTGGTCGTAGATCACTCTCCCTACCAACTCTAGAATCGCCAATTGATATAAATTCTCTTGAAAGAACTTTTAGACGAACCCTTAAGGAATCTTCTCATATAAGAGAGCTTGAAACTGAATTTAACACAATGGACGAAAATGTAGGAAATGTCAAAAATGAGGGGATTAATAATGATAGGGTCGAAATTCTAATTATGGTTCCCATGACTCTTAGGGACCACTTCATCCCTACCACTTATGCTTCTCCCTCTTGCATAGTGATGCCAAATATTGAGGCCGCTCAATATGAAATCAAATCTATCACTATCCAAATGCTTCCATCTTTTCATGGCTTTGAAAATGAGGACCCTTATAAACACCTTAATGAATTTCTTGAAATATGCTCTACCATCAAGCTGAGGGGCTTTCCTGATAATGCTCTCCAATTACATCTCTTCCCATTCTCATTAAAAGAACGGGCAAAATATTGGTTGAACTCCCTTGCTGCCAATTCCATCACCACATGGGCTCAACTGCAGCAAGAATTCTTAAAGAAATATTATCCAGTGAGTAAAACCAATTTAATGAGGCGTTCCATTCTTAGCTTTTCACAAAGCGAGGGGGAACAACTCCATGAGACTTGGGAGCGATTTCAAGACCTCTTAAGGAAATGTCCGCACCACTTAATTCCAAAATGGCAATTGGTGCAAGCCTTCTATGCTGGGTTAACCGACCCACATAAATTCATGGTTAACTCATCTTGTGGAGGGATGTTCATGTCTAAAAGTGCGGATGAGGCATGGACCTTACTTGAAAATTTGAGTGAAAATTCATTGCAGCATAACTCTCGTAGTGGTCCAACCTCAACCAATATAAAGAACACCAACCCTTGTCAACCAAAAACACTGAGGGAGGAATCCTCCCAGGTGGATGCCATAGCTCATAAATTCTATTAATTGATGGCACCATATCTTTACCCTTCTTTGTCTCAAAATTCGGCAAGTGCGGTTTGTGCATCATGTACTAGTCCATTCCATCTCTCAGAAGATTGTCCCACACCAGAACAATTTCCTAATTCCAATTTAGAGCAAACATATGTAATGTTCTCAAGGCTTGGAAATAATCCATATTCCAATACTTATAATCCCGGATGGAGAGATCATCCGAATTTCTCGTGAAGGCAACAAGCCCTATAAAATTCAAATTTTCAAAATCAAGGACAACAAAATCAGCCCTCTTCTCAATTTCAAAATAGGCAATTTCAGGCCTCCTCAAGCTACCGTCCTCCATACAATCAAATTGTCTCCAATCAACCCCATGTGTTCCCAACTGATGAGATCGTGGCTGCAAACAAGCAAATAATGGAATCATTGAATAAGTAAATGATGGATTCCAACAAGCAACTCTTGATATCTTTACAATCCACTCTCCAAATGGTTCATTCTCATACTCAGTCCATAGCTAAGCTTGAGAATCAAGTGGCCAAATAGCTAACTCCATGAATCAATTACTCCAAAAGGACAAGGGTAAGATTCCCACTCAACTATTTGAAAATCTTAGAGGGATGCATGTGATTGACGAAACCCCTCCTCCGAGTGGGCCAATTCATGAACAAGTCCAAGCAATCACCACCCTTAGGAGTGGTCGTGTTGTCGACAACAAGGTTGATGGAAACAAGGATGAAAAAAATTCTCCTTCGAAAAATCCAAATCCAAGCACCAGCTCTTCTAATCCAAATCCTACTAATGAAAATCCCAAGCTTGGGGTCACCCCAAATGTGGAAACTTCTTATGAGCCTAAAGCTCCATTTCCTCAACGTCTCCAAGAGTCGACACATAGTGGGAACAGGAATTGCAAAATTCAAGACATGTGGGAAGTTTCAAGTAAGTAAAAATCAACTTGCCTCTCTTGGATGCTATAGAGCAAATCCCTCCCTATGCAAAATTTCTCAAGGATTTGTGCACTCAAAAGCGCACTTCCAAAATTCATTTGCCAAAGAAGGTGAGATTAACTGAAAATGTGAGTGCAATCATTCAACACAATGCTCCTCCAAAGTATAAGGATCCGGGTGCTCCAACTATCTCGTGTGTCATTGGCGACAACAAGATAGAAAGGGCCTTCCTTGACTTAGGAGCTAATTTAAATTTGATTCCATATTCAGTTTACTTACAGCTTGGGATGGGAGATCTAAAGCCAACCTCCGTGGTCTTGCAGCTTGCTGATAGATCGGTCAAGCACCCACGAGGCATTTTTGAGGATGTTATTATCAAAGTGGACAAATTCTACTTTCCGGTAGACTTTGTGGTTCTTGACACGGAATCGATCCATAACCCAAAGAAGTATATTCCCGTGATCCTCGGTAAGCCATTTTTAGCTACGGCTAATGCTTCAATTAATTGCCGAACCGGGGTGATGGATATCACCTTTAGAAATATGCAAGTCAAGCTTCACATCTTCCATGCAACTCAACATCCTTTCGATAAGGATGATTGTTTCCTTATCGATGTGGTAGATGAAGTGGTCGAAGAATCTCTCCCCTTCATTCTAAGCAAAGATCCTTTGGAAACTTGCATGTCTCATTTCGACTTCTCAAACTTTGATATTGACCAATCAATCTAAGAAGTAAACTCCTTGCTTGACATTAATGCTGTCATGGATACTCCTCCTTGGAAAATTCCAAAAGAACCACTTCCTCAACTTTCTTCTACTCTTCCGGTCCCTTCCTTGGAGTCTCCTCCACAACTTGAACTAAAGCCGCTTCCGGCTCACCTCAAGTATGTGTTTCTTGGTACAAATCAAACTCTTCCAGTCATCATTGCTTCTGACCTTTTAAAGGATCAAGAAACTAGCCTTTTAGCAGTGCTACAATAGCACAAAGAAACTATTGGCTGGGCAGTGGTTGATTTGAAAGGAATCGACCCTTCTATTTGCATGCATCGCATCCATATGGAGGATGACGCTAAATATTCTAGAGAGGTGCAGAGACGGTTGAATCCCAACATAAAGGAAGTGGTCATGAAAGAAGTGATCAAGCTATTGGATGCAGGAATCATCTACCCTATCTCCGATAGCAAATGGGTGAGTCCCACTCAAGTTGTTCCTAAGAAATCTGGCCTCACCGTCATTGAAAATTCCGCTGGAGAGCTCGTGCCACAACGCACCACCACCGGGTGGCGTATGTGCATCAACTACCGGAAACTTAACTCTACCACCAGGAAGGATCATTTTCTACTCCCATTCATTGATCAAATCCTAGAGAGGTTAGCCAGCTAAAGCTTCTATTATTTCCTTAATGGTTATTCTGGCTATAACCAAGTGGCAATTGATCCACAAGATCAAGAGAAGACCACATTCACATGCCCCTTTGGAACCTTTACTTATAGACGCATGTCTTTTGGGCTATGCATTGCACCGGCCACGTTCCAAAGATGCATGATGTCCATATTTTCAGATATGGTTGAAAAATTCTTAAAGGTGTTCATGGTTGATTTCTCTGTCTTTGGATCCTCCTTTGACTCGTGTCTCCAAAATCTATCTCTTGTACTTCAAAGGTGCAAGGAAACAAATCTCATTCTAAGTTGGGAGAAAAGTCACTTTATGGTCCAAGAAGGCATTGTTTTAGGACATGTCGTTTCGAAGGGGGAATTGAGGTTGACAAAGCCAAAGTGGAGTTAATCTTTAATCTCCCTCCTCCAAATTTGGTCCGTCAAATCCGTTCCTTCCTTGGACATACCGGCTTCTATCGTCGCTTCATCAAAGATTTTAGTAAAATCTCTCGGCCCTTGTGTAATCTTCTTGCCAAGGATGTTCCATTCAATTTTGAAGAAGCTTGTATGGAAGCTTTCGTGCAACTACGCATTCTTCTCTCATCCGCCCCATTCATGAAATCACCTAATTGGTCTATTCCATTTGAGATCATGTATGATGCATCCAATTATGCATTAGGTGCGGTTTTGGGCCAACGTGTGGAAAAACTTCCATATGTCATCTATTACGCTAGCAAGACTCTCTTCGATGCTCAGTTAAATTACACCACCACTGAAAAAGAATTGCTAGCTATGGTGTATGCCTTGGATAAATTTCGTTCCTATCTTCTTAGATCCAATGTTATTGTCTTCTCGGATCATGCCGCTCTTAGGCATTTGCTCGCTAAAAAAGAGACCAAACCCCGTCTAATTCGATGGATACTCTTACTTCAAGAGTTTGACATTGAAATCTGGGATAAAAAAGGGACCGACAATGTTGTCGCAGACCATCTCTCTCGTTTACTTATTAAAAAATCTTCTGAATTTCCTGTAGTCCGTGATTCCTTTTCGGATGAGCAACTTTTTCAGATTTCCCATTCCAGTCTCCCTTAGTATGCAGATATTGTCAACTATCTAGGGATAGGCAAAATTCCATCCAATTGGTCCAAACAAGAGAAAGACAGATTCTTCTCCCAAGTCAAGCATTTCTTTTGGGAAGATCCGGAGTTGTTCAAATATTGCCCGGATCAAATCATCCGAAGATGCATTCCCGACAATGAAACCACAAGTGTCCTAAATTTCTGCCACACTCTTGCTTGTGGGGGACACTTTAGTGCCAAAAAGACCGCCGACAAAGTCCTTCAAAGCGGATTTTATTGGCCATCCTTGTTTCGGGATGCATATAATTTCTGTAAATCTTGTGAGCGATGTCAACAGCTCGGATCCATGTCCTGGAGGGACATGATGCCCCTCACTCCCATCTTAATCATAGAAATTTTTGATGTGTGGGGGATCGACTTCATGGGACTATTTCCATCTTCTTATGGCTATGAGTACATCCTTGTAGCGGTGGATTATGTTTCCAAGTGGGTTGAAGCCAAAGCTACCAAAACCAGTGATCATAAAGTAGTGATCAACTTCATTCAGTCCAATATTTTTAATCATTTTGGTACGCCCCGAGAAATCATTAGTGACGGTGGAACTCATTTATGAAATCATTACCATAATCCATCCTCTCCAAGTACTCCATCCTTTACAAGGTTGCCATACCTTACCATCCTCAAATGAGTGGTCAAGTGGAAGTATCTAATCGGGAGATTAAGCACATCTTGGAAAAAATGGTTCGACCGGACCACAAAGATTGGTTATTAAGACTAAACGATGCGCTTTGGGCTTATCGGACAGCTTATAAGACACCCATTGGCATGTCGCCATATCGACTTGTCTTTAGCAAGGCGTGTCATCTCCCCGTTGAACTAGAGCACCGTGCTTATTGGGCTATAAAAAGGCTCAACTTTGATCTCAAACAAGCCGGCTCTACTCGTAAACTACAACTCAATGAACTTGAAGAACTTCAAAATGATGCGTATGAAAGCACCAAAATCTATAAAGCAACTAAAGCTTTTCATGACAAGCATATTGTCAAAAAGTCTTTTGCCCCTAGACAAAAAGTTTGGCTTTTCAATTCTAGATTGAGACTCTTTCCCGGTAAACTCCGTTCACGGTGGGATGATCCATATGTCATCACCGCCGTCTTTCCTCATGGTGCAGTCGAACTCCAAGATCCTACAATGGATCTCTCTTCAAGGCTAATGGCCAACAGCTTAAGCCTTACATCGATGGCATAGTCCCTTTTCGAAAAGTTGAGAAAGTCCTATTACCAGACCCAATCTATGAGGATTAGTGCGCCATACAACGCCTGGTTCGTCTAGATATCGACATTAAATTTAACACTCATGGGAAGCACTTCTTCAAATTTCCAAGCTTCCCTCCTTCAAGTTGCCTTGGCTAAGAATTTTTTGAAAATTCGCTAAGTATAGCCAAAATGTGACCTCTTACAGAATTGTCTCGAATTGCATTCCAAAAGTCACATGCGGTTTTTTTAGTCATTTTAAGGTTTCGGTGCAATTTTCGGACTTTTGCAAGGTTATTCCAGCAAATTTTCTCTACAAATCCAAAGATAACGGGAGATTTGGACCTCAAGTCTAGCGTTTTTGAAAATGCGCTTCAATTCCTGTTCCGCAGGTTCTACGAGGTGTCACGGGTCCATAGACACTTAAATTTCCAAATTCGGCATTCTTCGACCCTGGCCCAACCTTTGTAGGCCAAAACTTGCTTCAAAGAGTCATTTCTGCATAGAGCCCGCGGGCGCCCGCCGAGCCACCGCGGGCGCCCGCCAAATTGGGCAGTAGCGAACCAGTCTCCGCTCCGCCAAGCCGCTCAGGCCCCAACCATCAGTTCCGCGGGCGCCTGCCGCGCGTCCGAGAGCGCCCGCCGCCTTCGCTGGTTGGGTTTTAAATGGGCTTTCAAGCCCATTTTTCCCTCTTTTATTTTACCTTTAACCCTTCCTTCTCTCCACTCTCGCCCTCAACCCTCTCAATCACTTCTCAATCTCTCTCTCACTTTAATCCCTTCAATCTCATCCCTTTTTGTCCATCCTTTATCCATCTTCCTCATCCTCATCATCTTCCATCCCAAAGCTCCAACATGAGAGCTTTTAGTTCATCAACTTGGGGTAAGTTTTATTCTCCTTTTCTTTTAATTTGTGAATCAATGGAGGACAAGATTGATTATGTGGAGGATTTACAATTATTTAGGGTTGTGTTTTGTTGATTGCAGGTTAAAATTTTGTGGTTTTCGCATCTCTAACCTTATTTTTGCTCTCTTCCCAATTCTTTTGCACACCAGGTGTTCGTAGAAATTCCTGAACTAGCTTTCTTCATTTCAATGGCTCCTCGGGTTATTTCCAAGCGTGCTCGTTCATCTGAGGGCCCTTCTAATGTTCCTCCAACCCCAAAGTTGGGCTAAATGGCCAATTAAACCGAAGCCAGATTCGACATTGCAAATACTTTCGAGAACAATTTGGAGACCGCATGGTCCGTCCGCGAATTGAAGGCCCATGGCCTCGCCTCTCTTTTCAAACCGCGCGCTCATTCTTACTCCCCGCATGTGGTCCATCTATTCTACGCCAATATGTTCCACTCATGTGAAGAACTGGACAAACTCAAAACCACCATTGATGGCTATGATTATGAATTCGACCTAGATGACCTTGCTATGGCTATGGATTGCAGCTTGGTTTCGCCAGTGGATGAGGCGGGCCTCCCCCCTTATGTTGAAGGTCCCGATCCGCTTACCTTAGCGGACATTATGGGAGAAATTTGTCATGGTCAATTCACTGGCAACAGAACCATAAGCACCAATAAATCTTTCTTACCATGCCGGCTATGGTTTCTCGATTCGGTCCTGGCCAAGAACGTCCTACCCGTGCCAGGCCATTTCGAGCGCAAGGGGGATTTTCTGAAAACCCTCTACTATGCTGAAAAGGAGTGTCGGTTTTGTGTCCCATAGCTTGTCTGGGACCAATTGCTAAAAATCTATAATGAATTAATCTTGATTCGGTTGCACACCACCACCACCTGGGCATTCCCATTTCCATACCTTATTATAAGGTTGCTCAAAAATGCGGGATTCTGAGCTCCCCATGGTGAACAGAAAGAGAAAGATGTGTTGAACTTCAACCTTGGGGTCTGGAAGTCCAGCACAGCTCAGCTTCAGATGTCTCGTCAGGCCCGCATTGGTGGCGAGTTGGATTGGGGTGCTCCGGCCCCCCCTGTGGCTCCTACTCCTCCTACTCCTTATGCCCTCGCTTCTCCAGCTGCCCCTTTTGTACCTCCGCCAGATGTTATGACTCACGCCGACTATCTCGCCTTGAATGCTCGTCTCGATGCCTTTTCCTTGCGCTTTGATGCTATAGAGGGTGCCGTCCAGAAAACTCAGGAGAATCAAGAGACTCTGCAGGCCATGCTCCAGTCATTGATTGACCGTGCACCTGGCCCACCTGGTGCTTCCTCCTCTACTCTAATGGTGGAGTGATTTCATGTTTTTCATCTTATTTCCCTTTTCAGACTTATTTGGGGCCGCGTTTGGCATTTGCTTTTCAGTTTTTCTTATACACTTATAACTGTATCACTTTTGCTACTTTGCATGGCTTATAGTTTTTAGTCGAATAAATTGCAGTTATTTTCATTAAATTTGGATTCATATGATTCTTGCTTTGTATAGATATCTTTTGATAGGTTTTTGAAACCAAGTTTGGGGGCATGCTCATGGAATTCACGAGCTGGCCTATTTTTACACCGCCACTCCACTCCTCTCAACTTGGTACCATTGTTCCTTTCCCCCTTTTGTTCATTCTCTTTGTTTATCCTTTGTCTTCTCACATTGGGGACAATGTGACATTCAAGTTTGGGGGTGCATGCGCATGCTATTACATTTTTGGTGCATGTGCATGTTATTGCAGTTCTGATATTTTTGCTCATTTTTTATGCTCGATGTTGGGGAGATTGAGTTGCAGCCGGATGCAACTTATTTGGAGCCACCATGTCGTATTGTTGACCGTCGGGATCAAATCCTACGCAATAAGGTTATCCCTTTGGTTCGTGTGCAGTGGAGTCATCACAATGAGGCTGAGTCCACTTGGGAACGGGAGGATGTCATTCGCTCGCAGTTTCCTGAAATATTGGAAGAAGGTAAGAGCGAATTCTGAGGACGGAATTCCTTTTGTTAGGGGGGAAGAATGTAATACCCCTAATTTTAAAAGAATAGTCTTGGCATTTATTTAATTGTTTAATATTTTATTTAAATTATTTTAATTGTGTGTTTCTTTCATGGTTATTTAAATTTGTTTTTTTTGTTTTAATTAATTGATTAAATTGTTTGGTTTTCTTTTAATTAATTAATTAAATTGTTTGGTTTTCTTTTATTACATTGTTTTAAATTAAATTGTTTTATGATGTTTTATTTGACTTAATTGATAATGGGGTTTATTTAATTAAATTGGTTTAAAGTAGGATTGTGTTTTCTGTATATTCACGTATTAGCCGACACAGGTTTTAATTAACTTCTATGGGCCGGTTAGGATTTAGTTAGGGCTTTAATTAATTTAAGGTTTTGGTATAACTCTATATATATATGGGTATACGTCTGCCGAGGGTTTCTGAAAACCCTATTCACCATATTCAGGTATACAGTGATACAGAGAGTTGTGAGGGCAGAGTAACAGAGAGGGAGTTTGCGTACATTACAGAGAGAAAGATTTAAGGGAAACACAGAGTGAACTTGGGTGATTAGCAAAACAACTCAAGGAGGAAGTAGCGTGGTAGTGGGGAACTACAGTGTAGGACACAAACATATCACACAGAGACGGTGAATTAGAATTTCAAATCTGAAATTCAAAGGCAAGTCTCTGTTCCACTCTATTCCTTTAATCTGTGTTCTGTGCATACTTAGTTAAGACTCCAAGGATTAAAACAAGGATAAAATGGACTTAAATAAACTTTATAACAAGTTTTATATGCATGTATGAATTTCATTTACTCTCATGAATTAACTGCTTTGCAAGAATTGTTGATCTTCTGCTACTTGATTTTGCTATGGATTGTTTTTGAATCTTGTGTTAAATTCTTGCTGTGAATATATATTTATGCTTGAGAATTAGTCTGAGACATTAAATGAACCCTTGTATAAGTAATTAACACAGTATTGAATGTCACCAAATTAATCTGTTGTGAGTTGCTTAAAATTTCAGACTAAGGTTCTGTGATCGTTGCTTCTAAACCTATGTTCCATGCATGCTATCATTGAATATTAGTGGTTCAAATATGTACCTAGGACTGAGATTGAACCTAGAATAAAAATTAAAACATGTTACAGAGGCTCTGGTAATCACCGGAATCAGAGAAAACGAAGCTGGAATGGACAACGGCTGCTAAGGGAGGGAGAGCAGGCTCCCAAAACCCTTAGAGCCGGCTCCCAAAGAGTTGGAGCCAGCTCTAAGTGATTTAGAGCAGGCTCTAAAAGTTTTAGAGCAGGCTCCAAATGGTTTTGAGCAAGCTCAAAGTTTTTAAAGAGCCTGCTCCATCTTAAAACGCACAGAACTCAGTTTTAGGGACTTTTTGGCTGAAATTGGATTTTCTAAAATTATTTAAAGGCTACTGGATGTTGTAATTTAATGTTTAAGACTTGTAAAAATGTTGGGAAGTATGATTACAAATAGGAACTAAGAACGAAATTAATCTAAGATTAAACAGTGAACCCGTGGGTGGATGATTTGAAAATTAATTTCTATTGTCTACTATTTTTGGAATTTTATTTCTCTGCATGACTTGGATTTATAAATCATCTTTTGTAGCTGTGTTATAAGTATACTGTTGTATAGTTATATGTATGCTTAGTTGGGATCAACTGGTGTTAAAATTTATTTTACATTACATCAGTTATGGTACTGTTTGGAGAGGTAGACTGTGTAACTCTACTTTATCAATTTAACGGACTATAATTGGGATTCTAAATCTTATATTGAATGCATAAGTTGGTTATATACATGTTAAACTATATTTATGCTGATTCTGGAGTATGGTTGATAAATACTTATTCCTATTTTTGTCAACTTCGTTAACTGGAGGATTGTATGTACCGGTATGGGACGGTGACATACTAGGTATGGACTTGTTCAAACACTGAGTTCTACCTAACTTGGATTAAGGTATGGATTAATCATATAGGTTAAGTCCATCACCTACTTGTGTCATATCAATTGAGAATTGAATGACCTACTATGGTTTCAGGATGAATTTGTTATACATATATCAGACCACTACATAGATGGATGGTATTTTGTATTAAGAGGAGTACGGACTTTATATATATATTATATGGTGTCGTGGTATGAGCTTGAGTCTCAGGACCATGGTTAGGGAGCGTATATCACCTAGGATGGATAATTGGACATAGTTGTTGTTCCCTGGTAGGTCTAGGTACTCATGCCCACCCTAGGGTGCGTATTTGCATGTTGCCTTCTATTCAGGCTGAGACAAACCTACTGGACTAGCGAGCGTCCTATAGTGTGTACTATATACATATATTGACTATTCTAGATATTTTTGAGTCTTCCTAGGATTTATCTGCATATCGGATTACTGTTTAGATTGTAGCAGATCAGGATTTGCATGTGGGCCTGACCCACTTCTTTATTTTTCAGGTGCTCGTCAGTTCTAGGGTTAGAGTTTGGACGTGCAGAGCAGATACGGCTATTCACTCCTCCGATTATGTAGGAATTTTCTCTATGTTAGCTTTGGATTTTGTTTTTATTATTTCAGTATCGTTTGGAGAATTTAAATAAGGGGTCCAATGGATGGATTCCTGAGTTGTAAACTGATGGAGTTTTGGAGTTTGGGTTTGATGGATTTTAATAATTATAATATTTTACAGATTCTGTTTTTAGTTCTTTTCAGCTTTAATTTCATTTCTTAATTCATTTTGTATTCCGTGTTCATTATAAATACTTTAATTGTTTGATATTCCCTCGGGCTCGGGCCTGGGCCTGATCAACCCGTGTCTCGGATCCGAGGGGTATCACAAAATTTTATTTGATAATGTACACATATACACTTCAACAACATAAATAATTGAGACGTGAGAACTTCCATCTTACCCCTCTAATGTAAGTGGATGTAACAAATATTATTTCTAAAGTTGTACCTTTATTATAATCGTTATTTTTGAATTTAATTAGTGAGAATAACATCAAAATGATTTCATATATTTTGTCGTAATTAATTTATATGTATAGTACGAGTGATTTCGTAACAGAAGTAAAAACAAAATTATAATGTTAAGAGAAAATTTTATTTTTTAATGTACACATGTACACTTCGACAACATAAATGAACTTTAAAAAAACGTATTAATGGAAAAGACGTGGCAACAAATATTATTTTTGGAGTTATACCTTTATTGTAATAGTTAATTTTCTAACTAAATTACTGGGAATAATATCAAAATGATTTCATATGTTTTATCGTAATTATTTTATATGTACTGTATGAATTATTTCGTAACAGAAATCAAAACAAAATTATAATGTTGAGATAAAATTTTATTTTTTAATGTATACGTGTACACTTCGATAACATAAATGAACTTTAAAAAAATGTATTAATGGCAAAGACGTGGCAACAAATATTATTTCTGGAGTTGTACCTTTATTGTAATAGTTATTTTCTAATTAAATTACTAGGAATAACATCAAAACAATTTCATATGTTTTGTCGTAATTAGTTTATATGTATTGTATGAATTATTTTGTAACAGAAGTCAAAACAAAATTTACTGTTCAGAGAAATTTTTTTTTTATAATGTACACGTGTACACTTCGACAACCTAAATGAAGTTTAAAAAAACGTATTAATGATCGAGACGTGGGAACTTCCATCTTACCCTTCTAACCATTGTTATGTTGAAATATTTTGACTTTTTAATTGCCCTAGGCTAAACGGTAAATTTATGTCTCTATTTATATCGCCATATCCAGTCCCTGCATGTATTTGAAAACTATTGATTCTGTTTTATAGACTGCGATTGAAGATGTGGTTAGATGAGTTGAGGCTATAGCTTTTACAAACCGTGCGGAGAAGCATGCATGGTGAGTTATGTTTTAGTTTATACTTTAGAATTCACATACATTATCGGGTTATGGGTCTACATTACTAAAGTGAGGAATATGGGTGTTCTTCATATTTAAAATGCAGGGAAACGGTAGAACTGGGCACTGGACTATGGATGACGGATCTATAGCGTTATGATGCAACAATTGAATTACTTGCACGTAATGGGCGGCGGGCCAGATGAAAGTATCCCAGCAAGACGTATGTACCTCGAACAATATTTTCAATCTAGGGATCATGTTGCAAACTTCATTAGAGGAGTGGTTTGTTTACTAAGATCATCTGTACTCTTTTACGCATTACACTTTATTTATTTGTAAGGTCTAACATGCAAAAAGATTTACACAGGTTGATTGGATTGTTTACAATGAAAAAATAGGGTTGGCTTTCCTCCGTAGAAATGGTTACGCGTCCCTCTATCCTATATGTATTGCATTATTGTTTTCCAATGAAGCAGACAAAGATGCGAGGATTAATTTGTTAACTTTGTTAAGGACAAATTCAATACTGAGCTCTTCTATCAAGTCTGCCCGTAGAAAAATGTTAACAATTATTCAGAGGACTTCTTTCTATAATCGGTCATTTTTTATGCATGTTCCAAAATGACGTCCCGAAGGCAACCATATTGATTGGCATTGCTGGATCCTTAACGAGGATGTCATCAATTGTAATCGTTGTTGGTGTGATTTAAATATCATGGTTTTGCAAGGTCTTCTTTCGCCACATCACATAGAAGGATTATTTGGTTAGTTCTGTATTTTTATTGGGTAACACACAATGCACTTTCGGCACATCACAATGGACTTTATTCATTAATATTTGTAATTGTTATTTAATTTCTGTATGGACATTTGGGTACTTCTGTTTTTAATTTCTGTTTTCATTGTATTTCTGTATGAACTCTAACTTGCAAATGCACAATGATTTCAATTCATTTGCCCTTGTATTTGGTTATTTTTATTCTGTATAAATTACTTATTTATATTTTTTAATAATATTTAAAAAATAATCTTTTCAAGGAAAACTATCCTTTTTAATAATTCACACTAAATATACAAATATATTTATATATATCTAAATATAAATATAAATATATATATATATATATATACATACATATACATATATGCGTTAAATGTAAATTTTTATACTTATAAACCATTGAAACCATTGATAGTAGAAGGAAATCAAAAGAAGGACGCTTTATGGTAATTGTTATCTTAAAATTTTAGTCCAAAAGATACCATATTTATTAGTTAATTAAATAAGTTTCGTAAATTAATGATGGCATGATAAGTTGGTGATGTGGTGCTATAAGAACAGTAGGATTAAATCCTTGAAGATGTTAGGAGAGAAATTTTCTTGGAGAGGATCCATTCCCACATCACATAACATATGTCACAACTTTATATATGTTTTAAACATGTGTCATAACTATATAACATAAGTAAAATATTACAACAAAACTATGAAGAACCACAAAACACTTATAAAAGTTATTTCATCCATCCACCTACATCCTTTCAAGTCACAGTAGTAGATGGATCAAAAGCAGCTAGCTGATGTGTAACGGCCCAGGTTTTGATTCAACCCGGCAAGTCAGTGATGAACTGAAGATTAACCCAATAACGGATCCAAATGCGGAAGCAAAAAATAAAACAATGGTCTACCAAGGCACAACACACCTCTAAGACCCTAAGATGACTTTCCATGAGGTCATGGAACCCAAAGGAACGAAGTGTGAAGGCAAAAGATCAGAAAAATAACAATTAAGCCTCTAGGGGCAAGGTAGTCATTTCTGAAAGCATGAATTCAAGTGCCACCGAGAACACCACTGGAAAGATAACGAAAAACTAATCAATATGGACTCAAGAATCGCATAATTCGGAATCCAAACAATGAAGAAACAACAAGATGAAGAAAAACGAGCAAAACCCATTAATCAAGGGCAAAATGGTCAATTTACAAATGAGATGAGAGATTTGACTCTAAATAATTCAAATGAGGTCCACACAACCTAAACTAATCGTTTCATAACATTTCAAGAGGTTCTAACAACTTTGGACAAGAATCCCACGAGAAGCCCTTTTCCGGTTCGAATCAAATCCCGACATTACTTCACTAAAACTTGAATATCTCCCACCATGTTTTGAATCTAAGAATGGCATTGGCACCATTGGAAATCTGACTCAAAAATTCATGAATTTAGGCTCAAGAATCACCCTATTTGGGTTAGAAATGAAGAAGATATGGCCATTTGAAGTTGGAACATCAGCGCTAAAACAAAATCTGGAGGGCAGCTGAATGTGGGCTATTTCGGTTGACCGAAATAGAGTACCGAAACTCACAGAAATTTTCTGAAATACTTGTTTTTGAAGCTAGGTTGGTTTGGTAGGCCAAATTGAGCCATCAGTTGATCGAAATAGGCCCAAACAGTGAAAATGGCTACTAGAACAAGTGTTTTTAATGCTCAATTGAATTCCAAAGGCCATTGGTCGACTGAAATGAAGAAATGGTCAACCAAAATGGATCGAAATGGTGCTGAAGGACCTGCTATGAACAAGAAATGTTGAGGCTTCACCCAAGCCTCAAACCCCAACATGAATGTGGTTTAAAAATATGGTTTTAAGCTATACAAGCATGCCAACACGTGAATTTTACATAATGAAGTGTGTTACAATGGCCCATAGCCTTATTACAATCCATTTACAAGATTTGACATGCCAAACCTCCAAAGTTGGAAAAAGGCATTTCAAAGGCAAAACTCGAAATTTGAATACATACACTTGAACTTTAAAGTTGGTGGCCCTTGGCCTTATGTCAAACATATCAAATAGATTCCAAATAGTGTACCCAAGCACACTTTACATGTTATAAGGCAAAAATGACATATTGAACCTAGCTATGTATTACATCCTTATAAGCAAAAATTAAATATGCTAACAATGGCATGTGAACAAGAAAAGTTTAAAAGGGACTCCAAATCTCCAAATCACCCAAGGCAAGGGTAAATCTCCGGATCTTGAATCTTGTACCTGAACAAATCCTCCAATAACTTTGGGGTGAGTAAACAAGTTTACTCGTAGAGAATGAGCATGCATCGACTCGATTTCTTTTAGATTTTTAGTTTAACTTGAAACAATTGGAAAGGGTCATGCCACCTAACGTCTATGTCAAAGGTGAGACTCAGGGAGCATCCTAAGCTACCATAGAACAATAAATCAATAAGAATCTTGATATACATACATATATGAAACGAATCAAGATTGGGATAATCCAAGGAACACGTTAAGAGGGATACTTGAATATAGACTAACATGAATTGCATTATCAATACAATTAACATGATTGGAAAATTTCAATTAACAAGACAAGTAGCATACTTGAATATAAGTTAACAATAATTACATTATCAATGCAATTAACATGATTGGAACATTTCAATTAATAAGACAAGAAGAATACATGAAGTCAAAGATAAGGCATACTATCTATGCAATTAAACAAGGATGGAATATTCCATAAAATATGAAAAAAGTTATACATGAAATCAAGAACAAAGCATAATATATATGCATTCAAACAAGGATAGCATACTCTATATAACACGAAAAGAGTCTTAAATCTTCAAGGAATACAACACTTGAAATTTAAGGAGTGAAATCACGAATGACGCATAAAATCTATGCAATGAAACAAGATTAGAGCATTTCACATACAGAGCAAGTTTAAATCTTCAAGGAATAGCAACTTGAAATTTAAAGAGTGAAATCAACCAATGTGGAAACTCGGATATCGCCCGAATTAAAACTGTACTCTTGGGATCACTTTAACCCATGGGTACCTTTCCCTAGTGCGCACTATAGTTGTAGAGGGACATTCCCCCGTACTATAACTAAGTCCTAGCCATGTCAATTCTTGATTGATATCCCAAGTCCCAAAATCAAAAGTTGTGCAAGTCAAGATTGTATTAAAATACAAGAAATGCATTAACCACGTTTCATGCACAACCAAGATTTTGGAACACACAAGTCATGCCCTAAGTTCTCAACTATGATGGCATGTGAAATGTCAAGAAATCACAGTGTGCATCTATATAGACTAGAACCAAGATGTATAGCACAAGAAATCCATTGAAGTAAATATACCACAAGTATAAGATACATGATTCAATTACTTACTAAACAACACATGTATAATTAAACTATTCCAAGACAATTGTGCATGTTCATTAAGTACATTAATGAAACCAAGATACAAGAGGTCGTGATGCTTGATAAAAAGATATGAGTCTATGAAATACAAGTTCAACTCATACAAGATACAACCATGTGAATTAGATTCCATACAAAGAAAATAATTAAATACGAGTTTCAAAACTTATCCGATTATTCTCAATTTGATATATGTGAAGGAACTTGTCAAGAAAATCATGAATACTAAGTTAGAGACTTAAGCATGCTCATAGAACCAATGAATGGATTTTAATTAATTCATTTAATTAAAATTTCTAGTTTTTGAAATTCATCCAAATGATCTCAAATTAATAAATGTTATACAACATGCCAAGACTTGATTTAAGAATACGATACAAGTACATTCCGTGCAAGATACGGCCATGAGTATTGAACTTTAATATTAGAAAATAATTAAATGAAAGGTTTCAAAACCTAATCAAATATTTTCAATTTAATATATATGAAACTATATGGCATGCACATCCATAATATGAAGCCGAAAATCCAATGGAGTGAATAGTGCACTCGGAATATATTAATTAAATATTACTAGATTTCAAAACACCTCTGATTACTCTCAATTCCACCTATGTTGAAGAGCATGTTAGGACCTAATATAATATGCTAACACATATTGATTTCAAGCTAGTTAAGGTCATATGAATTTAATATTTATTCAAGAAAAATATTAAATAAAATCTTCGTTACTTATCCAAATACTCTAAATTTAATGTATGTCAATGACCATATCATAGAGTAATATAATATCATGTCACATGTTTAAAACAAGTATTAACCCACCGGGAAAATCAAATCTTATATAAGAAAAATAAATAATAAAATCTCTAGATTTTATATCCAAGCATGTAAATAGGTTGTTTAAGCATCACAAGCATGCAATATAACAAGAAAGTAAATTATAACAACCCGTACCTCAATTTAAGATGAAAATCTCAAAAGCCACCAAATGAAAACCGTTCCGAATCTGACGATACCGCGAGGTTTTGTCGGGGACAACACGATGAACATAACCCCCAAAGAAGCCCCATGAAAATTACAACTTGACTTCAAGAACTTGACTTTTGGTCAGAAATGGGTTCTAATAAGAGTGAAAGGTGCGCGTCGTCAAGGCGAGCAATAAACGCTAAGGTACTACGGCGTTTTACACGAGGAAAGTGGCCAGAAAAAGAAGAAGAAGCATGGCAGCACCTTGGCTGCCATGGCTGCTGGCCAAGAGAGAGGAGGGAGAGAGAAAAATCTGATATTTTCTCTTTAAGTCCCCTATTTATAGAAAAACCCTAAAAGTGCCCCGAAACGGCCCCGCTGAGTCTAGAAAAGTGAAATTTGAGAAGACGCGCTCAAATGGAAAAACTCTGTGAACAAAAAAGATTCAAAATGAAAAAATATGAATAACAGAAGAAACAGCGTCAAAAACTGAGTCCCGACCAGAGAGATATGCCCCGAACAAGTTTGGCGGCAACTAGAGTCAGAAATTCTGAAACTGGAGAAAGATGACTAGAACGAAATTCTAAGAGTACATGACTCGACAAAATGTGAAAATGAATCCTGTACGAGGATCCAGGCTCAAAACAAGGTATTTTGCAATAACTTTCGTTAATTGCACAATGGCCACTACAAAAAGGGTTAACTGCAAAACTGCCCCAGAATGAAAATATCTTCCAAAAGATATTTTCTTAGATACCCCTGAAATAAAATATTTTCAAAATATATTTACGAAAAACACCCCAAAAAAAGAAAAAGATTCTGAAGAATTGTGCATCCATGCCCATATGGACACCGGGAGCAACTAGAGTACTTTTCTACAAAAGTAAAGATACGTATTTCGTGGAAACCACTTTGGATGAAGGCACATGAAGTTAAAAACTAACTCCGAGCATGAAAAGTGAGGTTGTGCCAAAAAGTGACAAACGGGGAAAAGACGAAATAGGGAAAAAAACGAAATAGTGAATAGTGTCCAAAAAGTGAAAATGCGTAAATGACTCGGTCCTCAAAGGAAGTTGTCAATCCACACGAAAGAGTCTTAGAAACCAATTCCAAGCACTCGAGATGACACTATGTGACAAGAAACAGAACTCAAAAAAGAAAATTAAACGGAAAAAATTTATCCCTAAAATTTCAAGAAAAATGAAAGGAAGGAAAATGACTGGGTGATTGCATAATAGATAACCTATTCGCTATGTTTCAAAGAAAAAAATGATCATTTTATAGCTGCCATAATGCAATTCAAACATCCTCACCATATCCGTATCGCTCCTGACCATAATTGTGTCGAGTGTCGCAGGGATAGAAGCATATACGTTCATGGCAAAAAGGATGTGGAGTAGCACGAATGAATGGCAGTTCACACAAATCTTTTAAAAATTTCAGGCAACCATAATTTTCTGGGTTCACATTTCTGATTTCACCAATATGCCGACCATAGTGAACCATAATGGAAACCATGTCGCCAATGCAGTCTGAAAAGTAAGTACACAAAACTGAATAGTTCAGTGGTCAGACTGAAAAGTATAATTTATATATACACAGTTAAGATAAAAAAAATTATAGTTAAGATATGAAAACTCACAAACTTCTCGGGTTGCAAGAAGCTGACTTGGATTTCTCGGGTTGTAAGAAGCTGCCTTGGATATATTCAGTAAACTGAATAATAATTAGTAGTTGGGCACCATTAACTTTTCATTTATACCCAACAACTTCATTAAGTAAACTTGTTTTACACAAATATCTTAGTTATTAATACAATGCAGCTGCATCTCTGTTTTGCCGAACAACTAATTGAATGCAGCATTTCCACTCTGTTTTGTCGAACAACTAATTGAATGTAGCTGCATCTCTCCTTTTGCCAGGCAAACCTCTCTGATGCATCTATCTTTGATGCATTTCTAAATGCATTTATGTTTGGCCAGATATGGTAGTTCGATTTCCACCCTATAAAACCTAACTATCCATACTTTATCTAACCACAAGCACAACAAAGATGGAAAGGAAACCTAACCCATCTCCTCCACTATAATGACCCGGTCATTTCCTTCCTTTCCTTTTTCCTCAGAATTTTATAGATGAATTTTTTTCGTTGAAATTTCTTTTCTGAGTCCAGTTTCTCGCCGCTTAGTGTCGTCTCGAGTGCTCAGAAATGGTTTCTGAGACTCTTTCCTTTGTATTGACAACTTCCTTTGAGGACCGAATCATTTCCACATTTTTTGTTTTTCGACACTATTCACTTTTCGTCTTTTTCCCTGTTTTGTCCTTTTCCCTATTTTGTCTTTTCCCCGTTTGTCACTTGGTTGGCATAACCTCACTCCTTATGTTCGAAGTTGGTTTTTGACTTCACATGCCTTCATCTTCAGTGGTTTTCTCAAAATACGTATCTTCACTTGTGTAAGAAAGTACTCTGGTTGCTTCCGGTGTCCATAGGGGCATAGATGCACAATTTTTCAGAATCTTTTTCTTTTCTTCGGGTTTTTTTCATAAATATCTTTTGAAGATATTTTATTTCAGGGGTTTTTTAAGAAAATATTTTTGGAAGATATTTTCATTTTGGAGGGCCCATTTTGCAATTAGTGAAAGTTATTGTAAAATACTTCGTCTGGAGCCTGGATCCTCGTACAGGATTCATTTTCACTTTTCATCGATGTGTAAATTCTTGGAATTTCCTTCTGGTCGTTTTTCTTCAATTTTAGGGTTTCTGGCCCCGGTTGCCGCCGAACTTGTTCGGGGCATATCTCTCTGCTCAGAACTCGGTTTTTGACGACGTTCCTTCCGTTATTCATATTTTCTCATTTTGAATCTTTTTGTTTCACGGAGTTTTTCCATTTGAGTGCGTCTGCTCAAATTTCACTTTTTCGGACCCGGCGGGGCACGTTCGGAGCACTTTTTGAGATTTTCTATAAATAGGGAGACTTAAAATTAAAAAGTCATCTTCTCCCCTCTCCATGCACGACCAGAACCTATAATGGTAACCCAAGGGGGCTGCCACCCTTCTTCTTTCATTTCAACCCTCTTTCCTTTGTTAAAAAGTCGAAGTGCCTTCGCGTTTTGTGTTTGTCATGACCATGTGCATCTTTCCCCCTTATTAGAACCCGTTTTTGGCCAAATTTTGAGTTCGGGTTTGCAGTCAAGCTATGATTTTGATGGGGCTTCTTGTGGGTTCATGGAGATCGTGTTGTCCCCAACAAAACCCTTCGGTATCGTCGGATTCGGAGCACTTTTTTTCGGTGGGCTTTTGAGATTTTTATCTCAAATTGAGGTAGGGGATGTTTTAGGGTTATATTAATGTTGTATTGATTGTTATATGAGCATATACAACTTGTGAGCATGCCTTGTTCAAATTATAGAATTTAATTTAATTATTTTGTTTGTTTAAGATTTAATTCTCATGATGCTAGGCAACTTAGAATTAAATTGTGGCATGCTAGAAATTTAGGCCTTGGTATGGTGGTTGATATATATTAAATTGGGATTATTTGAATAAGAATTGCAAATTTTATTTAATATTTATCTTTTGTGAAATTTTAATTCACCTAGTTGTATCAAGCATTAAATCAACTTGTAATGTGATATTAAAGTAGGTCTTGGTGAGTTCTTTAACATATATTAAATTGAGGACATTTAGATATCTTTGAAAATCTAGAAAAAATTAATTAATCAGCTTAATTAATTTTTTTTTTTAAGTATTGTAGTCACTTAAATTGATTTTGGGTATAATATATGTAAAGACTATGCTATGTCCTTTAATATATATTAATTTTAGTTTATTTGGGATTAATATGAAATTTAGAGACTTTTCATGTTAGGTTGAAAATCCCTTTTAATGTAGTGAAATTAATTACCTTTTGAGCATATTACTACTTGGATGTAGAATTAGTATTTGGGGCCTCTTAAAATGGTAATTGGACTTAGCATGATATAGAATATCATTGACTTGTAAAGCTTGTTTAAATACATCTTGTGTAGGTATATAGTTTGTTAGAATATTACAATTGTTTACCTTGAAAACTTGTTACTAAATTGAAGCTTATTTAGTATTTGTGGCTTAGGATGGTAATGTGATTCAATTGTTGTAAAATATTCTTACTTTGTGTATAATTGCATATTGGAGACTTGACATGTCATATGCTATTTAGACTTAAATCCTATGATATGGTTTGTGTGGATTCAACCTTATTTGTGCATGGAATATGGTTTTATGCATTATTGATTTTGATATAAGTTTGGTCTAACTTATTAATTTTGGTATAAGTTTTGAACTTATTGATTTTAGGAAGATTATAAGGACATAATTCACATGATGGCTAGGGTTTGGCTCTAGTACGGAGACAAAAGTCTTCTAAGTCATAAGTGCGCACTAGGTAGTACCTTGTGGGTCGTAATTGCCCGGAATAACTTATGCATGTGCGCACTGGGTAGTGCCTTGTGGGTCGTAATTGCCCGGAAACACTTGTTTGGTCTAGCTACCGCATGTCCTAGTCTTTCCACTATTTGATTTCGTATTCAATTTTAAGTTGTTAATCATGGATTACTTGTACCTTGAGAATTGATGCTTGCTTTGGATATTTGAATCCTATTTAGTATACGTGAACTTGTATACTTGCTCCGTGAGTTTAAATTTCATTTAGTATGCTTGTGCTGTGTATACTTATTTTAGGCGTATCTCTTTTAGCTTAGTAAACTTGTGTTCGTATACTTGATTTACGAGATTTCCATATAAAATGTATACTTGTGTACATATGCTTAGACATTGCATGACTTGTCGTAATATGATTTAGTATACTTGGAAATGTATGCGTGTATGTTATGTAGTATGTTTTAACAATGCTTAGTATACTTGAGCATGTATCCTTGTGTGCCATTGTTCACTTTAAATTGCATGAGTAGCTTAGGATGATCCCTGAGTCTCATTTGAAATAGACGTTAGGTGGCATGAGCCCTTTAACATGTTTCACCTTAAGGTGATATAATTGTAAAACGCTAGGTCGATGCATGCTCATCTCTTACGAGTAACTTTATGTTACTCACCCATGTAGTGGGGACATTTTTCAGGTACAGGAATCAAAATTCGAGATTCTCATATTGCTTGGATGATTTGTAGCCTTGAAGGTTTCAATTCTTGTAAAAGTTGGCTTGAAATGCCACTTGTAGCCTTATATGTCAAAATGTGTATATTTGATTCCAATTATGTAATGTGTACATAAGTACACTCTATACAATATATTTGACATGTATGAGATGAGGCCGGAGGCCAATGACATTTATCTTGTATTCTATGCAACTTTAACTTTATGAAAATATTAAAAAAAATGCTACGTCATTGCTTCATAACTTTTGCATCGGGTGTGGAAATTCCATTCTTATTCTTTCATAGGGTCTTATAAATCATGTTTGAAGTGTGGCCAAGGGCCAAATGGTAATTTGAAATCATTTGATAATTTTGGTTTTCAAATTTCCCTCTTTCTTGTTCATTTTTGCCTTTTTGCCCGTTGGGGGTTCGGATTTTGTATCGGTGGTATTTTTAAGCCATGGACCATTGTAGCGCATCCAAATAGGTAAGTTACGTTTCCGTGCATGGTTGTTTCTGGGCAAACCTTCTTCTTTGGTGAAATGAGCCTCCTAGGACTCATTTTGAAATTTTGTTGCATAATCTGATCTAAGGGCATTCTAGACCTTTCACATCAGTTTTAATTTCTTCTTTCGGCATGGTTGAATAGAAAATGTGATTTTAGTGGGGGTTTCTTCTTCGTGTTTTTCCAGAAAATGTAGTCTTGGTACCAGAAATCCCTCGTGAAGTTTCAGCTTCCAGTTTGCATTTTAGCAGCTTTTTGGCCTTCATGACCAGATTTCACGGAGGGGCATTTTGGGCATTTTATAGTGATTTTTTTTTTAATTCTCTCGCAAGTCACGTAGAAAACTCGATTTTAAGGGGGATTTATTCTTTGTGTTTTTCCAGAAAAACTCTTCTTGACCTCCGTTCCAAGCCTCAGTTTTGGAAAACTTGCTTTGGACCCTTGCTATCAGCATGGGCATGCCATTGGGCGCTGGTGCGCGTGCCGGCATGGGTGCCGGGCGCACATGGGGCATGTCATGGCCTTCATCGGGCCGCCGCGACGTCAAAGCTTCAAACACTCGTTTCTCCCTCGTCTGGACTCCAAATCGAGTGAACTTTTTTTTGAACTTGATTAATTTTTCACTGTCTTTCCAACGGTGTGCTCGGTTGCATCCAGATCTTCCTGGATAATTACCAGTTTACCCTTTTAGCCTTAAGTGCTCATTTTTCTTCGTCATGCCGTTTCTCCTTCGTCCGGACTCCGAATCATGTGATTCTTAAGTCCATCTTGATTAGTTTTTCATTTTCCTTCCATCGGTGTGCTCGGTGGCACCCGAGTCCATAGTTTTTAGAAATGACTATTTTGCCCCTGAGGGCTTATTTGTCATATTTTTGATCTTTTGCGTCTGCATCAGTTCTCATTGAGTTCCACGACCTCATGGAAGGTCACTTTAACTTCTTAAAGTCTTGTTTTCTGTTTTCACTTCCGCAATTCGGATCTGTTATCGGGTCAATCTTCGATTCATCATAAGACGCACTGGCTTGAAAAACCAGGGCCATCACAGGTGGTATCTGAGCTCTTAGGTTTGAAAACCTTAGGATGACGGGTTTTGGGTGCATATCATGCTTGTGTTGCCATGCTTTATGTGTTTAGTTGCTTCTTGATAACTTGTTTACGTGCTTATGTGGACGTATGTTTAGAAGTTTACCTTAACTATCACAGCATGATACATATGCTTGTTTACTTTAGTACATTGTATATACTTGTAGATCTTAGCATGTTGTATGTGCTTGTTTACCTTAGCATACGGTATATGTTTGTCGGCTTCTATACATTGTATATGCTTGTTTGTTTTAGCATATTAACTTATGTTTGTCTGCTTAGCATGTTAGTTATGCTTGTTTACTTTAGCGTATTGCATGCACTTGTTATTCTTAGTATGATAGTATGATGCATACATTGACATGCCTTATATGACCTTACTACTTGTGTGAGTATGTAGTCTATTGCTATGTTACATGTCAACTGCTTATTTTATGTCTTGTTTAGGCATTGCGGGTTGTCCTAGCTTAGTTGGTTGAGATTGATGCTAGGGCATCATCTCTTGGAGTTTCGTGGTGACCTTGATGTAATGAAGTCATTGGGGTCTTATTTCTAAAGCCACGGGACGATGAGTTGGATTGACTCGAGTCCTTCCTTGGGGATTGGGAGATTCATTTTTGTGAGCCTCAATGGCGAGGTCCTCGCGTTTCTTCTTCTTAGAGTGATGGTTGGAGATTTGATAGGTGCGTTGACCTAGGATTCTTCTTATCTTGCCTTAGATAGCTCTTACGAGCTAAGGTTGGGGTGTGAGTGGTTACGCGTAATTAATTGCATTGGTACAATTAATTATTCTCCCTCGTCCTTGGAGACTTGGGATTTTATATGGATAGGATCCTGTAGAGTTCTCATCGAACTCATTGGCATCTTGAGTTGAGTTCTCTTGTTGGTGTCTCGTAATGGTTAGTATTGGGACTATCCATTACACCGTTGTTTGTTTTGTATGGTGTTAGGATTCCACCTTGTGTTTGGGCCAGTCTTGGGAAAGACTTATAGACTCTTTGTTTCAGGAACCTTAGTGTTCATTCTAAGAGATGATTCCTTTTCTCACGGAGAGAGATCAGGCTCATCCGGGTTTTTGGGATTCACTTTCCGTGAGTTTGTCCTTCTAAGAGGCATTTCATCCCTTCTTGCTTGTGATTTTGCAGGATTGTTATTTGCATAGTGATTCCTACATGTTTATATGCCTTGTTGTTTTGAGCATGCCTTAGAAACATGTTGGGGGATGTGACTATTTGGTGGTTATGTGATGATATAGATGATGTGTTTTTTATTTACTATATCTGCTTGTCATGCTAGCGTTATAGGCGATGTGTAGTGTGTCTCTGATGCTTGACCCCTGTGTGATGGGTAGCATATTTGATTGCCCTTGTACACTATGTGTTTAGTTGTATGGTGCAATATTGTTTCTGTAAAATTGTTCGTGGAATTTCATTTACGTTTAGTATACCTGTACCTAGCATGCTTGCGCGTTGTTTATTTCAGTTCATTTTGGGTATAGTATACTTGAGCCTGTGTACTTGTCTAGCATGGATTTAGTACTGCTTAGTATACTTGCGAATGTATACTTGTACATATATATATATATATATATATATATATATATAGTATTTTCATTTCGATATTTCTTAGTATACCTGTGAGTGTATACTTGCATATGTATATATATGTTTCATAACTAATTGCTTTATTAGTTTATTCCTTTTTATCATTCCGCACTGTGCTTGGGGTTGTATGACCTTGGTTCTTAGGATTGTGTGTGTGAGCTTGATCCGATGTCTTGATTCCTAGGTGTAGCCTTATAGTAGGTCAGCTTTAGGATGACGTGGAAGATTTTGGGTGCATTGTTTTGTTAGGAGTCATTGTGACTAGGGCGATGATGATGTTGTTTGATTTGTAAAGTCCGATCCATTGGCTTGAAGGCATAGACTTGTCAGGCTTTGGATTCATGACTAGTGTGGTTGACAACAGTGTTTTGAGACTTGTGGTTGTCAAGTTTTCCAGTATTGAGGATTTAAGCCTTAAGCGTAGCGGTGACTATGACATTATTATCAGGGTTTTGGATTGGCCAGAATGGTCCGGCCGGACATTTTGGACCAAATTGCAACTCTCATAGAATGCCTGGTTTCTGTGGTGCTTTTGGTAATGATTATTTGACATTGATGTCATTTGTATCGATAGGTTTCACGGGTAAGCTTGTTGGGGGCTGCTGATGAATTAGGGCTTTATACTGTCATGCTACCGTACAGGTTGTGTGTGGGCAAGTGCTAGTTGCCGTCGATGCTACCTTGCATTACCTAGCTAGTAATGTGAGTGTGGGCGGGCACTTGACACTGTGGATGCTACCACACCTTGGGTACGTTGTGGGCGGGTTCTAGTCAGTATTCGTGCTGCCATGTTGCTTCTGGTTATGTTCTTTGTTTAGTTATATAGTTTCCTTGATCTCTTTTGGGTGGTTGACATTGGGTTAGTATGTCAATTCATTGGAGAGGTGTCTCACTATTCGCGGTTTCGTGTCTCTTCGTTGATTTTGAGACCTTTGGAGTTGTCCTTAGGTACTTTATGATCTGTTCTTTCGTGTGACCTTGTGTACGGTCCTTTTTCGGTTCTTCTGGGAATGTTCCTGATTTCGGGGATGAAATCTCTTTAAGGAGGGTAGGTTGTAATGACCCGGTCATTTCCTTCCTTTCCTTTTTCCTCAGAATTTTACGAATGAATTTTTGTCGTTGAAATTTCTTTTCTAAGTCCAGTTCCTCATCGCTTAGTGTCGTCTCAAGTGCTCAAAAATGGTTTCTGAGACTCTTTCCTTTGGATTGACAACTTCCTTGGAGGACCGAGTCATTTCCGCATTTTTCGTTTTTCGACACTATTCATTTTTCGTCCTTTTCCCAGTTTTGTCCTTTTCCCTATTTTGTCTTTTCCCTGTTTGTCACTTGGTTGGCATAACCTTACTCCTTGTGTTTGGAGTTGGTTTTTGACTTCACGTGCTTTCATCTTCGGTGGTTTTCTCGAAATACGTATCTTCACTTTTGTAAGAAAGTACTCTGGTTGCTCCAAGTGTCCATAGGGGCACGAATGCACAGTTTTTTAGAATCTTTTTCTTTTCTTGGGGTTTTTTTCGTAAATATCTTTTAAAAATATTTTATTTCAGGGGTTTTTTAAGAAAATATATTTGGAAGATATTTTCATTCTGGGGCATTAGTGCAATTAACCCTTTTTGGAGGGGCCATTTTACAATTAATGAAAGTTATTGTAAAATACTTCGTCTAGAGCCTGGATCCTCGTACAGGATTCATTTTCACTTTTCGTTGACTCGTAAATTCTTGGAATTTCCTTCTAGTCGTTTTTCTTCAGTTTTAGGGTTTTTGGCCCTAGTTGCCGCCGAACTTGTTCGGGTCATGTCTCTCTGCTCGGAACTCAGTTTTTGACGTTGTTTCTTCTGTTGTTCAAATTTTCTCATTTTAAATCTTTTTTGTTCAGGGAGTTTTTCCATTTGAGCGCGTCTGCTCAAATTTCACTTTTTCAGACTTGGCGAGGCCCGTTCGGGGCACTTTTTGAGATTTTCTAAGAATAGGGGGACTTAAAATTAAAAAGTCATATTCTCCCCTCTCCATGCACGACCAGAACCTGCTTTGGCCGCCTAAGGAGGCTGCTACCCTTCTTCTTTCATTTCAACCTTCTTCCCTTTGTTAAAAAGTCAAAGTGCCTTCGCGTTTTGTGTTTGTCTTGACCACGTGCATCTTTCCCCCTTATTAGAACCCGTTTTTGGCCAAATTTTGAGTTTGGTTTTGAAGTCAAGTTGTGATTTTGATGGGGCTTCTTGTGGGTTTATGTAGATCGTGTTGTCCCCGATAAAACCCTTCGGTATCGTCGAATTTAGAGCACTTTTTTTTGGTGGGCTTTTGAGATTTTTATCTCAAATTGAGGTAGGGGATGTTTTAGGGTTATATTAATGTTGTATTGATTGTAATATGAGCATATACAACTTGTGAGCATGCCTTGTTCAAGTTATAAAATTTAATTTAATTATTTTGTTTGTTTAAGATTTAATTCTCATGATGCTAGGCAACTTAGAATTAAATTGTGGCATACTAGAAATTTAGGCCTTGGTATGGTGGTTGATATATATTAAATTAGGGTTATTTGAATAAGAATTGCAAATTTTATTTAATATTTATCTTTTGTGAAAGTTTAATTCACCTAGTTGTATCAAACATTGAATCAACTTGTAATGTGATATTAAAGTAGGTCTTGGTGAATTCTTTAACATATATTAAATTGAGGACATTTAGATATCTTTGAAAATCTAGAGAAAATTAATTAATTAGCTTAATTAATTTTATTTTTAAGTGTTGTAGTCACTTAAATTGATTTTGGGTATAATATATGTGAAGACTATGCTATGTCCTTTAACATATATTAATTTAAGTTTATTTGGGATTAATATGAAATCTAGAGACTTTTCATGTTAGGTTGAAAATCTCTTTTAATGTAGTGAAATTAATTACCTTGTGAGCATATTACTAATTGGATGTAGTATTAGTACTTGGGGCCTCTTAAAATGGTAATTGGACTTAGCATGATATAGAATATCGTTGACTTGTAAAGCTTGTTTAAATACATCTTGTGTAGGTATATAGCTTGTTAGAATATTACAATTATTTACCTTGAAAGTTTGTTACTAATTGAAGCTTATTTAGTACTTGTGACTTAGGATGGTAATGTGATTCCAAATCGAGTGAACTGTTTTTTTGAACTTGATTAATTTTTCACTGTTTTTCCAACGGTGTGCTCGATTGCACCCGGATCTTCCTGGATAATTACCAGTTTACCCTTTTAGCCTTAAGTGCTCGTTTTTCTTCGTCACGCCGTTTCTCCTTAATCCGGACTCCGTATCATGTGATTCTTGAGTCCATCTTGATTAGTTTTTCGTTGTCCTTCCAGCGGTGTACTCGGTAGCACCCAAGTCCATAGTTTTCATAAATGACTATTTTGCCCCTGAGGGCTTATTTGTCATATTTTTGATCTTTTGCTTCTGCATCAGTTCTCATTGAGTTCCACGACCTCATGGAAGGTCACTTTGACTTCTTAGAGTCTTGTTTTCTGTTTTCGCTTCCGCAATTCGAATCCATTATCGAGTCAATCTTCGATTCATCACAGGACGCACTGGCTTGAAAAACCAGGGTTGTCACATCCACCATCAGTCCTCCAACCTCAAACAAGCACAAATGAGACTGATGAGTTAGATATGAACCATCCTAACTTTCTGAATACCGTCATGGGTAAGCTGACTCGTGTCATCAAAAAGATGCAGATGATGGAGAAAGAACTGTGTTGGGTGGAACATCGCTTAGCAGACCTAGAAACTGAGCATGACTATGCCGTCATGAACGAGCTCCTTCCTCGATCTCCCATATCATCTCAAAATGAAGGTCAAAACCCAGATAATGCACAGAAGGGAGCCAATAGTTCAAGTTTTTTGTTATGTCATATATAAATCCATGTATTTTGCAAGCCTTTTGTAGTTCCTATAAGGAACTTACTTTCATGCGTACTGCATGAAATATGAAAAATGAAATATGTACTTTTTGTATTACATATTGTTTTATGTATTACATATATGTATCTGTTACAAGTAACTAAGATAAAAAAAACATCATACTATTATACTAACTAACATCACAAATAAAATTCAAATAATGTAGGAACAAATTTATAACATCAGATTTATATTACATTTTTACACTATTTTTTATGTCAATAAACATAATGATTTATAATATTTTTTTAGTATGAACTTGGGATTACGAAATATAATGATATTATTTTATTTTGGAAAATGACTTAACGTACATAATAAGATGTAAAAACTATTTGTATATTTTGAACATTAGGTACATATAATGTATTTGAAAATAATAATATATTTTCTAAATAATTTTATAATACGGGTTCGGCTTGCTAGCACCTAAATCTAAACCTAATCCTAATTATATATGGGTTCATATTTTACAACACAAACCCAACCATGTGAAATATCAGGCTATTAAGGAAATTTTGACTTTATCTATTAAGGAAATTTTGACTTTATCTATTAAGGAAATTTAAGGAATTGGAAGACTAAAAGAGAAAATAAAGATAAAATTTTAGGAACTAGAAAATTGAGGGGGAGGGGGGGCACTGTAGAATTATTTTCATATATATGGATATTATTTAAAAATTTGCCACTTCTATTATAGCCAAACATAGCTTAGCCACCTAACTACATATTCGTATTTATAAAACAATATAATTATAATATTGTATTTGTGAATAATAGTATAATTTTCAGGTTTAAAATTCTTGACCGTTGAAATACAACCGTTAAGTCTGTGAAGGCCAAGAGCCGTTACAAGATTGACAGAGGCACATTTATATATACACACACACACACATGCACACAAATATAGACAGTTATTTCCCAACTCTTACCCTAATCTTTTTCTGTTAGGTGGTATCCTTCTGACACAGGTCTTCAATGGCTGAATCCAGCAACAGTAGAATACATCGTAGGGGTGAAGTGGCACACCCAAAATGTTTCTGTGGAGAATTGAGTCTGTTGCATGTTTCGTAGACAAAAGAAAATCTAAGGAGGCGATTCTTCAATTGTGCAGCAAGACGTTGTTCTTTTTGTGTGTGGGTAGATTCACCAGCACCTGTTTAAAGTGCAACTACTTTTGCTAGTGCTCCAGATTGCGAAAGCTTTCTTTATCTTCTTTGTTGCAGCAATGGTCTTCCTTGGATTGGCTGTTTTTTTACTTCTCCTCACCTTACTGCATAAATGAAATCTTATTTGGAATACTACTTTTGTACTGGGGTGAAATGTTATGTAATTGCATAAATGAAATCTCAGATCGCATTACATTGGCGGTTATCTTTCTGCATGTTTTTTTTTCTTATTTACATCATAGTGTATTAGTAACTAACATCACAAATATTTTTCATCTAATGTATGAATACATTTATAACAACACATTTATATAAATAATATTATACATTTTCCTCATTTCGCCTACATCATAGTGTTTTATAAATTAAGATCACAAATACATTTCATGTAGTGTAGAAACATATTTATAATATAATAGTCATATAAATAATTCAATACATTTATCTGATTTATTTAATTGTCATACAAACAAATATTTTGTAATCTCACTATATGTCTACTGCTACATGCATATACCATCACAGACACATTTTTATCTGATTTATCATACATCATAGTATATTAGTAACTAAAATCACAAATATTTTTTATCTACTGTATAAACACATTTATAACATAACATTTATGTAAATAGTATTATACATTTTCATGATTTCGCCTACATCATAGTGTTTTATAAATTAACATCACAAATACATTTCATGTAGTGTAAAAACTTATTTATAACATAACAGTCATACAAATAATTTAATGCATTCATCTGATTTATTTAATTCTGATACAAGCAAATGTTTTATAATCATATTTCTCACTATATGTCACATGTTACATGCATATACCATCACAAACACATTTTTATCTGATTTGGCATACATCAAAGTGTATTAGTAACTAACATCACAAATATTTTTTATCTATTATATGAACACATACATTTTATAACATAACATTTATATAAATAATATTATACATTTTCCTGACATCGCCTACATCATAGTGTTTTATAAATTAACATCATAAATACATTTCATGTATTGTGGAAATATATTTAAAACATAACAGTCATATAAATAATTTAATGCATTTATCTGACTTATTTAATTGTGATACAAACAAATGTTTTATAATCACATTTCTCACTATATGTCAACTGTTACATGCATATACCGTCACAAATATGTTTTTATTTGATTTGGCATACATTATGGTGTATTACTAACTTACATCACAAATATTGGTCATTCTTTGCGAGCACTTTTATAACATAAAATTTATATCAATAAATGAATAGACATTGTTCTATTTATAACATGTTTTTACCAACTAACATCACAATGTTATACTGCCATCAATGGTAACATATGAACAAATATTGGTTTTTTGTTTTACATTCATTCATGGAAGAGATGCCGCCAACGAATACAAATCACGTCTTCTTTCATTCCTCTTATCATTAATCAATTGCAGTAACATTTCAAAATGCATTGCTTTCGTGTCTTCCTGTAACATTATCAATATTGTATGAATAAATGTAAGTATCAATTAATTTACTTTAAATATATTGTACCATTAACTTATCAACATATTTAATTATATGTTCAAATTTACGGGAAAAACATTTCCCATTCCACGTCTCCATAAACCTCATCATATACAATCCACATGATTCGTTGTAACGAAAATATAAAAATAAGTCAAACCGATCAACTGTATTACAATTGGTTTACAACTAACCTTCCAAAACCGTATAACCTCATTTTTACATAAAAGACATATTCAATTATACATACCTGTTAGGTTGCTCAGGTATTTTAGTTGGTATATATGTACGATATTTTGTCAAATCTTCACTCAACACAATTCCAGCAAACTCTTTCTGTTGTTCAAACCAAGTTTTTTTTTAAATATATTGTCAGTAAAAATTCTTTATATCAACTGAAATTCCATACACGTACCAACAAATTAAGATAGGAAATACATGTATAGGTTCTTCCCTTTGAACAAATGTAATCCATCATTCGCTTACAACGGTTTACCATAAACAATAACCAATACCCGTCTATGTATGACAAAAATAATAACTGCACCAAGGTCAGTATAAAGTTAATCATACAAAAACAAAGGTTTAAAAATTTACATCCAATAAATAAAAGACATACTCACCATCTGCGCTTGCATGGGACGTGGAAGAAAACTCATCTCAGAAACCTTCTGGTATTTTGACCAAACTTGCTGTAGGATAGGCCAGCGTCCAGCTTTCGTCTTTATCTTCATCACATTAAAATCAATAATGAACTGTACCGCTCTACTACTAAAGCAGTACTTTTCCCCACCAGGTCCTTCCTCCATGTCTAGTACATTCTCGAAGAAATTAATCACCTTTAAATAAATACATTTCATTTAGATACATTCAATTTTTATACCATTAACAACCATAACTATGTAATAGTAATGTACGAAATTCATTAAACTCGCATCATCGGACAACCACTTATAATGGAATACACTTTGAATCTTATGACGATTTATAGTGCGACCAAATATAGACATGATTATTTCGTTAAAGAGACAATTAACAACAACGCTTGTAAATTAAGTATCGTACTCAGACATTACATATAAACATATGCAATAGTTATTTAAACGCAAACACATGTAATGCAGAATATGATAAGTGTGCATTAAAAAACTTACGAACTATCTCCATCAAACTTTTCCACATATGTCAACAGCATTTTCTGCTCCTTTATGAGATGAACCATTTTATTGTTTTCTTTACATAGGGGCGTAAGCATATCCGCAACGCTTTAATTTCCTCTTCCCCCTAGCAACCTTTATAAGTCCTTCATTCTTTGTTAACTCAATACGGTCTAAACTTAACTCACTGTCTCGACAAGTGGCTGCATCAGTAGCATTCAACTCATTATTTTCCTCGGCACTTAGCAACAGACTGTGAGTTGGACTAGAAGAGCTCTCATTCTTTTCACCCTGCTCCTGCTCATCATCATCATTACACTCTTCTTCACTTCTTTGATCACTTTCTTCATCTTGATTTCTTTCATTGCCATTGCCAGACTCTCCATCATTTTCTTCATCCTCACCTTCCTCATTGGCCTCATTGCCATTGGCAGAGTCTCTATCACTTTCTGCATCATCAGCTTCCTCATTGTCACCATCACTTTCTTCATCCTCAACTTTGTCATCCTTAACTTCTTCATCCCCACCTGATTCCTCAACACGGTCACCATCATCGTCATTACCATCTGCATCACTTGGTTGCCCACCCATCATTCTTCTCTTTGTTGTCCCTTGACAGTCTTGCTTTTTTCGCATGTCCCGTTTCTTGAAGGTAGACAACATTTTTGATAGACTTCTTTTGGATTTTAATAGATTCAATTCAGCCATTTGTATGTCCAGTCGCACTTTACTTATGCAAGCTTGTGTAAAATAAGGACAATTAGTTCATATAACTTTTTCAAACAAATCCTGTAAATAAAAAAAATGTAATTTACAACACAATTACCTCCACATCCGAGTTAGAAAAATGATAATCATCAAAATTCATGTTTAAAGAAGGGTTGAAACCATCTTCGGGTGGCACATCATTACCACTACTGCTGTATGTCTTCGGCTTTAGAGGGATCGACTATTTCCATTCCATATTTAGATAACACTAGTCTATCATCAAATTATAATATATATATATATATATATATATATATATATATATATATATATATATAACTACTTTTAACAATACAAAATACTATTCATAAATATACATGTCCATACATAACAAAAATAATTACCCGTCCATGTCCAAAACCTCCATTACCCATCTCCCATCTTATGCGTGATCGTACAACCTCTGATGTTCAAAAACCTAAGCTTTTAATATCTCCCTCAGGATAAGTTCGGTATTACGTATCACAACGCATCAAATATAGCAGCTGATAAAAAAGACCAATAATTAAAGTAAATATTACTTCTGTTTCATAAATTAGTATGTAATTCACACATATTTTAAAGGCAAATGTATAAAAATCATAACTAAGGATACCTACAAAAAAATCATACAACCACCGTATGACTTTTTCAGCTTGCCGTCTGCAGATGGTTCCAGGGTTCTCACTAAACAATCATGAACATATCCGCACCAATTGTAACTACTAATTGCATTCACATCATCCATAGTTTTCAACAAAACCCAATGACAATTATTACGACCGGTGGGACTGAGTATAGTTCTGCAAGCAAAGAGCACAAACACTTGTTTGAATTCATCCACTCCCTTTACGGTTAAAACCTGCTCTAATAATACATCTTAGTGCATTCCACCGACTTCCTTGTAACTACCTTTATCTATCCACTTAGAATCAAGAAACTGATTATTTTTCGGCACTTTTGGAACAACAAATGGTATGCCAAGGATCGAGTGGATATCACCTGAATGGATGGGTATAAACCCTATGTCCTTAACTTTAATACAACATTTTTCAGAGTCAAAATTTTTGATTAAATACATACATAACTCCCGCGACAAAAAATAACATTTAAGTTCCAGCAATTTCCTAAATCCAAGCTCCTTAACAGCCTTTATCTTTTCCTCATCAAGCTATGACATTGCTTTACGGAACTTGGAAAGAGAGCATCTGTGCCAGGCACCTTGGGTCGAATTGATCTTTTCCTTTTTCTTCTACTTCAAAGGCATATGATATAACACATTATGCATACATTCTGGGTTTCGTTATCAATTAAAATATTTATATTAAAATTTAATTACCCTTTCTTTTTTTGGGGCCTTTCTTTCTTCAGGAAGCTTGTCGTACTCTTCCTTTCATCTTGTACATGCCCTGATCCATGGCTCTTTATTAGCAGCAGACATTGCATTCCATGTTTGTCTAGCAGATTTGTGCACCGCATGCATCACTGCTTTCGATAACCTGTCATGTTTTGAGTGTTCTATCCAGTACTTTCTAATGCAGTCAGCCCTTCATGTATGCATTGCATATTATCACAACTCATTTTTTACATGTATCATGTATGAATTGCATATTGTATCAACATATTTTTCTAACGCGTTCAAACAATTAACTTCCCCAACTCAGTTTCACAATTCATAAATTAATAATAAGAACCACAAATACTTTCAACATATATGTAGGAAGATTTGCATATTTCATCACCTACTATTTGTAACGCAGTACAATACAAAAGTTGGATAGATCAATTTATTATGCTCACAACTTATCTAAACATGTATCATGTATGAAATTAACTTATTATTTATATTGCATCAACATATTGACCTAACAACTTAAAAAAATTAACTTTCACAACTCAATCTCATAATTCCTAAATTAATAATAACAACCACGAACACTTTATGTATATGTATGAAGATTTCATATTCGGAGACAACAAATTATTATTATCACAACTTTTTAAAACATGTATCAATTGCATATACCATCATAATATTTTCCTAACACGTTAAAAAAATTAACTTCCAAAACTCAATTTCACTATTCCAAACCCAAATATCTGAAATAAATTTCTAAACCCTAAAACAAACTGATACATAATTAATGTTTACCTATACATTATTGTATCAACATATTGACCTAACAACTTAAAAAAATTAACTTCCACAACTCAATCACACAATTCCTAAATTAATAATAACAACCATAAAGACTTTCAGTATATGTAAGAAGATTTCATATTCGGAGACAACAAATTATTATTATCACAACTTTTTAAAACATGTATCATGTATCAATTGCATATACCATCATAATATTTTCCTAACACGTTAAAAAAATTAACTTCCAAAACTCAATTTCACCATTCCAAACCCAAATATCTTAAATAAATTTCTAAACCTTAAAACAAACCGATACATAATCAATGTTTACCTATACATTAAGAACACTGTGGCAAGCCGGTTCACCAATTCATGCTTACCACCGGAAACACCAACACTATTTTGTCATTCACGTGAGGTTTGTCCTTCATGTGAGACGTTTTCTGTTCTTACGTCGTTGGTACAATTTGACTTCTTCTTCTTAGGTAACTGGAACGTACGTTTATTCATTTTCTTCCTCACTATAGATTTTAACCTACCCATTAACTTTTCAAATTTCAAAGTTCAGATGAAGACGAATAGGAGAGTACAGGAGTTGGAAGTTCCGATAACAGTGGATGGTTCAAACGATGCGACGTAGACGAAGAGCAGAGTAGAGGAGAGAGATTAGGGTTTTGTAATTTTACCCAAAGGTAAAGTTAAAGGTAATTTTTAACAAAATAAATTTAAATGCAATTGTAAATTACGTATTCTTATATGTATAATGTATAAGTGTATGGTGTATTAGTATAAGTGTATGGGGTATTCGTACTTGTGGTAAATGAAAATAGTACATCAGTAACTTTTTTTATGTAAATGCTGACTAGATGCTGACTGGGTGCTAACTGGACGATGACGTGGCAAATGGGCTGAGGTGGTTTCACCTTAGCCCTTGGATCTGTATTGGATCTGCTCCAGTAAGAGGTGCACTAAAGCAGATTCACGTCCCAATCTCTGAACCCAACCCTGACATTACCTACCATGCCAAGTTAAATCCCTACAGACACTACCCTTTAGTTATATAAGTGCAGTAACCAAGTTATTCCCACTTCCATTCCAACTAACTCTCAATCATTCTCGTTCTGTCATAACCAGACATTACCCAAGACCAACCAAACAAAAAATAGCCTTACTTTAGTAACTTTGCCTGAGGACCACCGAGAGAGTAACAAGAAGAAAGACACAATTTGCAGGAATGAAAGTTGGGCTTCGGTGGACCAATCACAGAGAGGGGAATGGAAATTTGATTACTTTGCACTCCAAATTCAAAATGAGGGCTTTGTTGTTATGCTTCCAGAATCAGTTTGTGAAGATTGGGATAGCTTCTAGAAGGAATGCCTAGAGGGTCACTTCAGTAAGAAAATGCCTTTTAAGCTGATATCAAGTATTACACACATGCTTTAGAGTGCTAGAGGTCTTCAAAAAGTCATTGTGAACAAGGAGGGTAAATACTTTTTCAAATTCAACTCTTCACAAAGCTGCAGAAGGATCCTTGGAGGTAGACAATGGCACTTTGCAAGTACACCCATCTCTCTTAAAATGTGGCACACTGAAACTCGACCTATCACCTTGGAATCTTCTAAGACTGCTTCTATATGGGTCAAGTTCTTTAATGTACCATTGAACCTTTGGTCACCCAAAGGATTAAGCTATGTTATAAGTATAATTGGTAAGCCTTTGTTTGCTGATGCAAATACATAAAACATTGATAAAATATATTATGCCATGGTGTGTATTGGAATCAATCCCTTATCCCCATTACTTGATTCCTTCCATGTGAGATCCAAAGGGAACAAAGTTGAGGAAATTAGAGCTGTTTATCAATGGATACCCCCTATTTGCTCCTCATGTTCTTCATTTGGTCATACAAATGATCAATGTATTGCAAACACTATAGTAGCCTTCAATCCTCCTACAACTGAAACAATGGATAAAGAGTGGGAAATTGCTTCAAAGAAGAAAAAGAAAGCACTAACCAAATGCACTGCCATTCAAAATCCATTCACCCAATCTAAACCTTGTAGTTCACCACATAAGGCCTCTTCCTCCACCCCTTAACCAAACCAGCAGAATGATACAGCTTCACTACCTCAAGCCAAAATTAGTAATGTCACTACAAATAACTCATGGCCTGAATGTAGTAATCCAGTGGAACCATTACAAGAAATAGAATTCAAAGCAATGAACCTTGTGGTTGACCTATTGACGATGGCCACTTAATATACGCCAAAATAATGTAGTGAATGTGCGGTTCAAGAAAAGCCTTTTGGGTCAAGTTTAAATTTATAAAAACCACTACCAACACTACTACTAAAGTAGCAAGAGTGAGTAGGGATCGTCCCAAGGAATTATACGTGTTAGAATTTAACTTCAACTCTAGCGTATCAAAAGATTGTAAAAGATAGAGATTGGTTGATTAAACTAGAAAACAATTAATTAAAATGAAAGTAAAGTAAACTAATGAGAGATAGGGATTTAAGAAATATGAAAAGAGGACTTAGGGTGTTGGAATCACCACTAAGCTCGTGTAATTAACCACTTGCTTTCCATTAATGGGGAATACATTGTTGTGAACAAAATGCGACAACCAATTGCAATATTAAGCATGGACCATCTAATTTATGTATGAATTGTCTACCTAAACTAAGTGTAGCACAACCCATCAATTTTAAGCATGACCCATCTAGGTAGCAACAATTGTAGCACACATCAATCTAGAGAATCATGGAATTTGCAATAATAAGCCATGGAATATCTAAGCAAGCATAGATTGTCTACCTACCTACAATCATGAATTAAATTGTAGAACAACCCATCAATCATAAATATAAACCATCAAATTAATTAACAAACCCATTCAATTAAAACCCATGCTTAGCCATCACTAAATTTTCAATCAACCACACATAGACATGCAATTAATATAGAAAAACTAGTGTAGAGATTAATTTCCAAATAATCACACATAAGACAACATGTAATTAAATAGAGAATCAATAGAAAGAATTAATCTATATAAATCATGTAAGAAATAATTCCTAATTTAATCACACATAGACATGTAAATAAATTAGAGAATTAATAGGAAGAATTAAACCATAGAAATCATAGAAATATACCAAGATTCATGAAATTCACAAGGCTAGAGCACTAATCACAACAATATATACAAATCCCCAAAAATAGAAATACAAGGGTTTAGATTACACAAAACTTAGGGCTCATCCAAGCCCTAAGTGTAGATCTAGCCAATCATGGAGGAGGTGGATGTGGTCATGGAATCAAGCTCCAAATGTGGCTCCATCTTTTTCTTCCTCTTCTTCTTCTTCTTCTTTGAAACTCTAGAGATGGAGAGAGAGTGTGGTCTAGAGATGGATCTTGAGATGTGCCTCCACTTCCTTCTTTTCTTCTAACCCTAATCTCTAACTTTGCTAGAGAGAGAAATAAAAAAAATACAATGTAAAAAATAAAAAGATAAAAAAAGCTCCTTTACAAAATGGGTCACTTCCCTTTATATAAAAGGTCATTTTCTTAGTCACTAAGTCAGGAATATAGCTCCAAAATATCTAATCCCGTACTATGTGCTAGGTGGACTTTTGGGTGTGTACGGGAATAAGACAGCTCGCTGCCAGTAAAAGTTCGATCGATCAACGAAAAAGTTCGATCGATCAGAGAAAAAGTTCAATCGATCCAACTTTGATTTTCGATCAATCCAACTTTGATCAATATCACTTTCTGCAATCGATCTCATGATCGATCTCACTTGGAAGCTTTTCAAGATCAGCCTCTTGTTGCTCCAAATTAGCCTCCTTTTGCTCCGGATCCTCACCAAGACTTAGTTTGACTCCAAAAAGGCCTTTAGAAACCATTTTTAGCCCATTTTAACATTATTGACCTGAAATAGACAAAAACACAAATAAGTACTAAAACGAAAAAATAAGATAGATAAAGGTCCTAGAATACTCAAGCTTAAGGGGTTTAAAAGTGTACTTTTCAGCGCTCATCACCTATCATGCCATAATATGATTGTTGAATATGGAAAAGCACTCCCCTCTCCTCCCTTACCTGTCTCCAATAGCTTTAATGCACTCATATATGTGGAAACTGTGGATGAGGAAGATGGCCCTGATCAAAATGAGGTTTGTATTCCAAAGGATAATGATTCATCCACTCATTGTCCTTATGATCCAACCTACTCCCCAATTGTCAACAAGGCTATGAAAAGCAGGAAACCATCTCTTGGAAAGCACTCTAAAATTGGTAGGAAAATAAAGATCTCCAAGCCTTGTCTAAGTAATGTGTCTACCCTTAAGGGGTTTAGGGGGTTGCGCAAACTCAACAGTTCATCTCAATGAACTGGGCTGCATAGAATATTAGGGGGTTGAACTCTCACCCCAAACAAGTAGAGGTAAGGAACTTGATCAGTGATTCTGGTCTTAGTTTAATAGCAATTTTGGAAACCAAAGTCAGTTCAGGAAATATGGACATAATTCACAAGTTCATTGCTCCCTCTTGGCATATCAGATGTAACTATATTTCTTCAGTGATGGGGAGAGTCTGGGTGCTATGGAATCCATTGGTTTTGTCTCTGATGGCGATGTCTGAGAATAGCCAAGTTCTCAATTGTACTATTTGGTTGAATGACCTCAAATTAAGATGCCTCATTTCACTGGTGTATGCTGCCAACACTACTGCAGATAGGCTATCATTATGGAGAAGTCTTAGAAATCACAATGACCCAAATGTTCTATGGATCTTAATGGGCGATTTCAATGTCGCTCTCCATGTGAATGAAGCTTTTGGGGTTGCCCCTAGATGGTCCCAAAGGATGGAAGATTTTAAAATTTTCTTATTCAGGAGCGAGCTTGAAGACCTAATTAAGTTTTAATGGAATATTCTTCACTTGGACTAACAATAGTCTTGGATCAGCCAACATCTCAAAGAAATTAGATAAAGTCCTTGTTAACCAAGATTGGATGAACCTTTTCTCACTTTCCTCAGCAGAGTTTTTGCCACATGGTATATCAGACCACTCCCCAATGGTGGTCAAACTTGGGGTTGTTGCACCAAGAAAGAATTTACCATTTAGATTTTTTAATTTGTGGGCCACAAACGATAAATTTCTAGGCATTGTCCAAAATGGATAGCAGAAGCACTTCTAAGGCACCAAAATGTTCTGTGTCATTCAAAAGCTGAGAGAAGTGAATCTAGCCACTAAGAGCACTTAACAAAAATGAATTTGGAGACATATCAGTGAAAGTTGTAGCATGTAAAGCTGAGTTACTTCAGTGTCAATTAAGCTTAGATCTTAACCCTGCAGATGACATGTTAAGGATCAGTGAAAAAGATATTGCCCACACTCACTCAAATTCCCACTGACTTGGAAATACCGCAATGCATTCTCTCATTTCATCCTTCTAAAAGCCCTGGTCCTGATGGCTTTAACTCTTATTTTTTCACCCATGCTTAGCCTATCATTGATCAAAATATCATTGTTACAGTTAAGGATTTTTTTGCCTCAGGGAGAATGCTTGCTGAATTGAATTGTTCATACATTGCTGTTGTTGCCAAGGTCCCTAATCCCACCACTGTGAATGAATATAGACCTATATCTTGTTATAACCTATTGTATAAATGCATTTCTAATCTCTTAGATACCAAATTAGGTATGGTCCTCCCTACTATTATTAGCCCTACCTAAACAACATTTGTAAAAAATAGTCATATCATAGATAATATCTTATTGGCACATGAACTATTAAATGGTTATCATAAAGCATCCCATCCACCTTGTTGTACCCTCAAAATTGACCTAAGGAAAGCATTTGATACTTTACATTGGCAGTTTATCCTTGATGTCCTTACATTGTTTGGTTTTCCATACCAGTTTATTTATTGGATTGCTCAGTGTATTACCACTCCTTCATACTCCATATCCCTTAATGGATAGTTGCGTGGTTTCTTCAAAGGAAAGAGGGGTGTCACGCAAGGTAACCCTATCTCTCCTCAGTTATTTGTTCTTGAAATAGAAGATTTATCACTGGCCCTTGACAATGCAATCTCACAAAGCAATAACTTCAAGTACCATTAGAGATGCAGTAAGCTCTCACTGCCACACTTAGCATTTGCAAATGATATCATGTTGTTCTCCTATGGTGATGTTGCATCTATTGAGGTTTTGAATAATGCAGTCAATAATTTCTTTATGTTCTTTGGACTTTCCATCAATTACTCCAAAAGTTATGTCTTCTTTACAGGGGTTAACACCTAAACTAGGAACAACATCTCATCTTTTCTCCAGTTTGAGATTGGGACACTACCAATCACATACCTTAGGTTGCCTTTAACCTCATCTGTTATCAATGCCAATGATTGTCAAACATTAATTAGAGAATCACATCAAGAGTCAGTAATTGGACTTCTAGATTTTTGTCATATGCAGGAAGAGTTACTCTGATAAAGTCGATTCTATTCTCCATTCAAGCCTACTGGACACAAGCATTTGTTCTCCCCATGAAAGTCATTGACCAAATCAAACAAGTTCTAAGGAGTTTCTTCTAGTCCAGAACTGACCTTAAGAACACAGGAGCTAAAGTGGCTTGGACTGCTATTTATAGGCTAAAGAATTTTAGGGTCTTGGATTTCCTTCACTTGAACTCACTAATAGAGTGTCAAGCTTAAAGCATCTATGGAGACTATGCTCAAGAAAAGAAAGTCTTTGGGTTACCCGGACTTTCAGGTACCTTATCAAGGCCGAAACCATTTGGATTGTCAAAGCTTCATCCTCCAGTTCAGGATTTTGGAGAAGATTTCTCAAGCTGAGGGATATGGCTAGAGGCTTAGTTAGACACAGAGTTGGAGTGGGGGATTTTACTAGCTTATGGATGGACTTTGGTTGCCAAATGGTCCTATTACACCATAACTTGGGCTAAGTGATATGGAAATTCTTCAACTGGACTCTCAAGTCAAAGTTGATACCCTAATTTCCAACAATTAGTGGGTCATTCCAAGCTCTTTTCAACATGTAATTTTCTTTCATTCATAAGAATTTGCCTTACAACTTCAAAATATCCCCTCTCCATCAAATGAGATTGATCAAGTTCAGTGGTTACCAAGTTCAGCATTTGAATATTCTCACAAGCTTACTATAGTGTATTTCTCCCCTCCCTCTCTGGTTTTTGCTTGGGAAAATCTTATATGGTTCAAACACCATATTCCCAATCATGGATTTGTTGTATAGATGGCTCTTAAAGAAAGATTGGCAATATTGGATACCAAACCTATGCTAAAGAAACACTATACAAATACTTGCTACTTATGTCTTGCAGAAAGTGAATCAGTGGATCATATTTTCTTCAAATGCCAATATAGCAGCATTGTGTGGGATTTTGTTCAGCATACAGTAGGGTTCTACATCAAACCAGATAATTGGAAGGATCTTGTAGCATAGTACTCTTCAACATGGACTCAGAAACATTTCATGACCCATAAGTTACTTCTCTCATGTGCCATCTACTACACATGGCAGGAAAGGAATTCAAGAGCTTTCAGGAACAAAACAGCTTCTGCTCATCATATTATTCATCTCATCAAAGGGTGTATCAAAGCGAAGTTTGCCTCACTCAAGTTAAGAAACAGTGCTGAGTTATGCAAAATCAATTCAGTGGAGGCAATGCAGCAACTCTTCTTACAAGGATGTTCATTTGCGTTTGGTCAATCATGGTTTCTAATATAAAATGGACCTGCTCTCAATAGTGGTGCTTGGGGAGTGAGTGTAGCTTACAGTGAGCTACACAGTCTTTTGGTTGGTTTTGTCTGTCCCATTTGTATGTAGTACCTGTTTTGGACCTCATTGCTATAGGTCTTGTGTTTTGCTTGGTTTAGTATTTGGTGCTTGCCTTGGAGCTTGTTCTTGGGCTTAGCTCAATCGACTTTGTTGTACATAAATTGTCTTTATTAAAGCTTACCCTTTTAACCAAAAAAAAAACTATTGTGTAATCTCCATCTTGATATTTATGATTTATTATTTGAACACCATTGTTTAGGGTTTAATATTTTAAAATTTATCATGCAATATACATTGAATGATGTATGTATAACATGTTGTCTATGTTTTCATCACTATCATGAGCATCATTTGTGTCATCATATAATATATTTTTTACCCTAGTTTACACTAGTAAGCTTCTATAGTTGCTGTCTAAAACTTTGGCACAATTAACAAGTAAAAGTTAAATAAGTCATTCTTTGTAAAAAAGGAACCCAAACTATATTAATCAGTTAGCACGAAATTTCTTTCAATTTCATCATAGCATCAATCTAAGTCGATTTTAAAATGTTTTAAAGGAATACCCTTTGACATTAAAGTTTTACATACCCACTCAAACACTCTACTTTGTTTCTTTGGGGACTCGAATTCTCACCATCCACTTTTTAAGGTAGAGGAGATACCACAGGGCCACAAGAGTCACAAGAAATGCTTTTTTTTTTTTTGGTTAAAGGGTCACAAGACATGTTGTTAAGAAAGAAGGGATTGATTTTGTAATTTTGGTTTGTGCTTTTGGAACACAAAAGGAATTGACAAATGTTATCTTAATTAACTTTAGGTTGCAGCCAACTGTACCTCAAAACATCATAGTTTTGAGGCATGTGATGGGTAAGGGGATTATAGGATCCTGGAATGTGGCTCCCAGTTGAGCAAAGATTACTACTATATATACTGTAAAAAATTTGGAGATAAATGTGGCTTGAAGCAAGTGTTAATGTTTTAAATTCTAGTTTCCAAATTAGTCTGGAATCAACCTAAGAGGTTGGCTTAGTTGGAGAAGACTTGGCCACTACAACCTCATGAAACTTCAGATTTTAGGATCAATTTCCTACTACATTCGAGCCCGCGAACGTAGTCCGAGCTTTACTAATTATGTATGGGGGCGCCTTGCATGGTACAACTTGATTGCCTGCCTACTTGGGTGGGAGGAATAATATTCTTTTGTTGCCGTTGAAATATAGGTCAACATAATTGATCAAATTTCCGTCTCCCTCTTTAATTTCAAAAGCAATTATTGTACACATCTTTTAAGATTTCAAAAGTAACTATGGTGTAATCTCTAACTTGATATTTATGATTTATTGTTTGAACATCATAGTTTAGGGATTAATGTTTCACAATGTTGTTTAGGGTTTAATATTTTAAAATGGGTTAAGTGCATATAACTCCCTGCATTATTCATCTTTTGAGCAAATTGTCCCCTATTGAATAAATCTAATGAAAAATAGCCATTGGTGATATCATTTTTTTTTCTGAAAATCCAAAAGTACCCTTTTTGTGTAACAAGAATGCCTCTACCAATTTTATATATATTTGAACAGTGAATGTATTTATTTAGATGTACTTGAAGATCTATCCAAGGAAATCTTCTCTCTAATATTGTTTTTTTCTCACTAAAATATTTCTATGTTGCGGTTTATCAATTTGTTTCCAATAACACCAGCTTTATTATTTATTTTTTATTTTTTTATGATACTATATTTTATGGGATAATTCCAAAAAAATGGTGTACATCATTTTAATTTTTTTAGAATATTATTTATTTCAATATATATATATATATATATATATATATATATATATATATATATATATATAAACATGATCTTTGTTGCAAATATTATTTTCTAATTCCATAGCTTCTATATATTTTCCTTCAATTTCCTATAACTCTCTTTCTGTAGAAAATATAATCTCTCTCTCTATTTTTTTTTCTCTCTAAAATTTCTCTGTATTATTGATAGTGAGTATCTTTCTCTAAAACAGAGCACCTTAAGTCAGGAAGCCCCAAAAAATTTCGTAGTATCAGCAGAGAGCCAGAGAGCACAACCGGGACATTGCTCTACCTGCTTAAAAAAATCAGCAATCCAATTCCAATCTCTTCAAGAAGATCGAGAGAAAAGAAAAATTAAGAACCAGTTACAAATTTTTGGTATAAATAGATAAAAATCATAAAAATAAAGTGAAGAAATTAAATAGAAAATTACTTCTTGTATTCAGAGGAGACCACGTCAAAGCAATATTAGGAAGTTTGGATCAATTTTATTAGTATTTTCATTTGTGTGGACTTGTTTAGTTTTTATCTGCAAATTTTAATTTTTATATATTCCTTCTTCAAATTTTAATTTTGAGCACAAATATAACATGCCATTCCTTAGTAGTTAAGCTAATTATACAGAGTATTGTTATGTTATGGTAAGAGGAGTAGGAAAATATGAATTTAAGATTAATTTTGACTTTTTGCCTTCTTCTTCTTTCTTTCTTTCTTTCTTTCTTTTTTTTTTTTTTTTTTTTTGGTTTTTTTGCTAATGATAGAGTAATTTTACTGTCAAAATTATGATTTGTCCTTATTTGCACAAATTGAAAAAAATAGGGGGATTTTTCTAATAATAAGGGGATAATTACACATTTTGTATATTATGATGGATTTTTTTTGCCGTTAATCCTTTAATAATTTTTCATGCAATATACATTGAATGATGTATGTACGTGTCTTCATCGTTATCATGAGCATCATTTGTGTCGTCATATAATATATATTTATATTTTTTCCTAGTTTACACTAGTAAGCTCTCATAGTTTGTTGTCTAAAACTTGAGAAAGAATGAGTGTTTATCTTGCAATATACGTTAAGAAAGAACTGAGGTTGGTTTTATTTTTTTTTTTGTCATTGGAAACACACACTCTCTGCTCACACATTTTATTTTATTTTATTTTTGAAGATTGAACTTTCATCATCCACTTTGAGAGATAGATGACATACTATTGGGTCACAGGGGCGGCTGGAGCCTTGGGCAAGTTAGGCGGTCGCCTAAGGCCCCAACAAAGAAGAAAGTCTCATAATTTTTCATTTCTTTATATATTATAACTTTCTTGGAATAATTATGTTAATTATTAAAAATCGACAAATAGTGGGATTTCACAGCGACTTTGTTCCTTCCTTTCTATTGTTTATTACCTTCTTCTTTCTTTTTTTGAGGGCCTCCAAAATTTTTCCTTATATATTATAAACTACCTAAAATTTTTATTTTCTTCTATTATTAAACCTCAATCAATAAACAAATTTAATATTAGGCCCAAAATATTTCTATATTTATATTACTTTTTTTTCTTTCTCTCATCCTTATTCTAGTAGTGTATACACACACATATACATATTTATTACTCCTCGTTATCATTATACCAATTATAAATATTATCCATTATGGTGAGATTTGTGAAACTTTCTATATATTTTTTAAGATATATACCTATTAACTTTTATTTTTCTCTTTTTTTCTTATTCCTTACATATTTTTTCTCCTCTCATTATAATTTTTTTTTTTTTTATCTTCTCCACTCCTACAATTTACAACCTCACTCCGTCACAAGACTTTGAATGAACTTTTATTCTATTAAAGAATTTTTTGAAGTATTGGACCAAATTCTTCGAAATCAGTTTCTATTGTTCTATCTTCAATTAGTTTATAGTTGTATTAAATTTTGTTATCATAAAATGATTTATTTTGCTTGTGAGTTGTTATCATTTTTATTTATATTGTTGAATATGTCTTTTAGAAAGTACATAGTCAATTTTTTTTTTTTTTTTCTGTTGGCCTGGCAATAAGATAACAGCCATAAGGCATCTACATAACACATCCACAAAAGACAGTACAGATGCAATAAAGGCAAGGCAAACAAAACCTAAAGCACAAAGAAGAAAAATAAAGACCAGGCTCCAAATTTACTAAGAAGAACAACGAAAGCCACCACATAAGACAAATACCAACGAGAGTGATACAAAGGTCAAGCTATCAACAAGACAACTACTCCAAAGCTCCATTCACAAGGCGCCTCCGACGGGTGGAAAAACCACCCAACCCCGCATAAATGGGGGACCACAAAAACCGACATAAATCTGAGATTTAGTCAGGACAACAAAAAACAGACATAGACCTGAGATCTAGCCAGAGGAAAAAATACAGATTCACTCAATCTGACCAAAAACAAGCCAAACCGAAGCAGATCTAGCAAAACAAAAATAAAAACGGCGTAAAAACCACCCACATAACGTACTTATGATTACATGCCGAGTTTATTTAGCCTGTGAGAGGCGAGAAACATCACCTCCCCACTCCCATAGTAGGGAGCAAGGAGAAAAGAGAGAAAATGAAGTGGGAGGCAGCTAGGTTGAAAAAAAATTGTCCGTAGTGGATTAAATACATAGTCGTCAATTTACTAAAAGATTCTACTAAAAGATCATTTTATTTTTTTTCACCTAAGGTCTCAAATTATATTGAGCCGCAGGTCACAAGACCCTTGAAATGGTTCAGAAATAAGGAATTGATTTTGTAATTTTGGTTCGTTCTTTTCGAACACAATCGTAATTGCAATTAATAATATATTGTAATTAAAATAATATGTAGTATTTAAAGCAATTGATCAAAAATGTTACCTTAATTAGTTTTTTAATTAGTTTTAGATTGCTCAAACTGTTCCTCAAAACGTGTCACAAGATGGGTAATTCTATTTACCCAAAAAATAAATAAAAAATGGGTAATTCTGATCAGGATCCTTGAATGTGATCACTATATACTATATATACTGTAATTTATATCTGGTAGGGTGGGGAGCTAATAATTTCTTTTCCTTGGAGCCGAAGTTTTTTTATTTTTAAAAGGTGTCTTTATAAGGGGGTACTTCGTATAGACCTAATACTCCAATCATCTCGTCCTCACACACACAGCTCCCTTCACCGTACGTGATTGCTTTATCAGAGTCGATATATTACGACTTGATGTTACTATGGGCTACTTTAAAATCTAAATATATCAACACAGATATTAATAAAAATTAGAAGATCTTTTTTCTCTCTCTACCCAAATAAAGAGATAATGTCCATCCTCCCTCCACATTCTCTCTGTGGAATGCCGTCTCTGGGAATATCTACCGTCTCGGTGTGTGTATACATGAGAGATGAGAGAAAAAAAAATTAACAAAATTCCACAAACCCAGATCTTAATTACTTTAAAGTTGGAAGTCCAAGAAAATTGAAAATCTTCCATCGAAAATCTTCTTTCTTTTATTTTCTGTTTGTTTTTTCTTGGGTGAAAATCTTATATGATATTAAAACAACAGATTAGAATAAAAATCTCTCATTCATTATAACGAGTACCTGCATTTTTGTGCATTCTTCTTTCTTTCCTTGGTCTTTCGTTCTGTCATATTCCTAATAACTTATCCAATTACAACGTATTAACCACTAATGCACCTTTCTTTTATCAAATCTCATGGACATGGTCTAATCATGAGGGTAGTATTTTTCCAAACCACTTCGATAAAGAGGATGCCCTGTTCGTGTAATCAAGGAATAGCGCGGGTTTTACTATCATATCCTAACGGATAGGAAGATAATATATAGTATGGTAGAATCTCCTTCTTGCTTAAGAGCTACAACCTCAGAGAGAAAAAAGATGAAGATGATAAAAAAGGAAATGAATTAATCATACGGAGAGCCAGGAGAGAAAAAGGTGAAGAAGACATGGAAGAAAATTGCTGCAATGGTATTTTTGTCTAAAGAAATTTACTATATTTAGTATGGTGTGGGGGGCGCGAACCATTTATTTATTGCCATGTTGAAATAGGTATTTTGTTGGTTTTTTTTTTTTTTTTTGTTGCCTAAAATATTATTTTCCTTTTTCTTATATTCTTACCATATTTCAAAAACTCTTATAGTTCTCATACACTTTGATTGATGATCGAACACCACGGTATTATATATTTTGACTCTGATTGATGATTTGATCTTGTCTTTTGGTTTCCGTATAATTTATATGAATATATATAATTGGTTCCATGGCTTTTAAATTGAATTCGCTTGACCGCTTCTTTGGGTCATCCGAATATCAATCTCAACCGGGGAAGGCAATTAGGGTATCTTCTTCTGGGCAGCGTTGATGGTGGTGGTGGAGGAGGTGTCAAACAACTTGTATCTTTCTCCTCCCCCACTTATAGCCCATCAAGTTGGTCTCTTCTTTCTCGTTCTTATTGTAGTTATTGTTTCACTAATTTTGGCGGGAATGCCATAAAATCCCGCAATCATCCTCTGTTGTCGTCAAAGGTGCCGTGTATGTTGATACCTTCTCCCAAGGAGGACGAGGTGATTGCCTCCATTACGAAGGAGCTAGGTAAAGGAACTGGAAACGAAGAGTTTCGTTTTCCAGATTTTTGCTTCTACAGCCTAGCTCACCAAAAACTGGTGAGCCTAAACAACGTCAAGAGAGAGAGTAACATTTTCATCCCGGATGATGCAATTTGCATCGGTTCCTCCCACGGATGGCTGGCCTATATCGACCCTCATGACCGTGCTCTCTTTCTAACCGATCCCTTAGTCTCCCCTGTTCCGCCCACAATCCGCCTTCCTCCCTCGGAAACCATTCAAAAAGATTTTTATAGTTGGCACTTCCCTTACATAAAAAAACTTGTCATGTCATCTCCTCCATCGTCTGACGATGACGACAACAACTGCACAGTAATGGTGATTCTAAACAATGATCTGGTCTTGCATTTTGGAAACTAGGTGACAGATCCTGGACTGCCCTAGAAGATAATGATAAGATGTTAACTCCCCTCGACCTTGTATATTCGAACAAGGATCAACTGTTCTATTGCGATTACTCCTGTTCCGATGGTTCAGCTCTCCACGCCTGGAATCTCCGCAATCACCAAAGCAGAATTAATATCAAAGCAGGCCACCTTTATGGGACTCCCGATTTCCCGGAGTCTGAAGAGAAACTAAGAGATTATTATAATTATCACTACCTTGCATTTGAATCACATTCTGGGGATGTTTTGTTGGTGAAAAGGTTCGTGGCAGGGGTTGCAGATGATGGCAGTGCCATCACTGACGACTCTGACTCCGACTCCGACTCTTTCAAGACTCATCGGTTCGCTGTTTACAGGCTCAATACCATCAAAAGAGGATGGGACTATGTGACGGACCCCGGTGATGGAGTTCTATTCGTTGGATGGAACCATATTTTCCATTTATCAGCTAATGACTTTGCTACGGGAGTATTGATCCCCAATTATATCTATTTCAACATTGATTTCGAATGTTATGATATGGGCATCTACAACATGCAAGATTTCACGGTCAAATCCATTTTCCCTTCTCATCTTCATGCACTCAACAATATTGAGCACCATCCCCCCATTTGGTTTACCCCTAACCCACAGAATAAATAATTTATTAGCAGCAAAGTTTATGTTATGATTTTTTAAAGCTAGTGTAACATGCATTTGGAGGACTAAGTAGTTGATTCTCATTACCCTTTTGTGCTTTCATTTCAAAGAAAGATTTATCTATTACTAACGTCTTTGTTTGTTGTCGGACAGATTTATATACCATGGCTATTTAAATTTCAAATTTTATGAACGAAAACAGGTGAAATAATATTTGATTTCTGATGCTTCTAACGACACACTATTAATTAAATTTTGTTTTTCTGGTTTTGTTCAATTGTACTAAAAAACATTTAAGAAAATATTTCTGCTCTGGATCACCCTTAATATGGTTCAAAGATCCATTTGTTGATAATTTCCGTGAACACAGTCTTGACTCTTGTAACATTACAAAATGTAATAAACGACCCTTATCCTGTGCTTGGTTTTTTGTCTTAAGGGAAATTTTTAAATTTGTTAGGAGTTTGGTTATAAAATTTTTAGGAAAGTAAATTCTCACAACCGCTCAATTTTCCTCAAAATGTTTCTCGCAAAAGAATACAGGGAAATTTTACTTTCCATAAAAGTGATGCCTTCATATCTTAGTTTCCTATTATGCCCATGCCACTTTCTCCACAAACTTCATTAATAGGTCAATTCTCTTCTATTGTAAATTGCTAATATGATAATGTAATATTAATTTAATTGTATATAGTCTTATATGTGTGCATACAAAATTAAAATTTTATTATATTTTTTTCCTTTCATAATTAATAATGATTTAGAGTGATATATATATATATATATATATATATATATATATATATATATGAATATTTAGGAGCAAAGTGTAGGGTGAAAAACTAGGATTAATGTCTTGACGTATACAATTTACAATTTAATTCATATATAAACTTCTCTCAACTTTAAGACTCTAAGTAAATTAGATGTACCAAACTAATTTAATTTTAATTCTACATATACTAGATGTATCAAACTAATTTAGTTGAAGCACTATATTTCGTGTAAACTCAAACTTTTTTTTTCTTTCTAACTTGTACCTATAATCACATATGTCAAATTATTAAATATCGTATTCACTATTGTTCATAATTCAAAAGATAGAGTAATGTCTCAAAAGAGTACAAAGTAATCTTATAATTAAAAGGGTAGTTTTGGTAACTATAATCACTTTCGTTTCACTTTCATACTTTCCAAACTCACAAAATAATATTTTCTCACAACTTTCTTGAAAAAAATTCTTACTAACCAAATGCATGATGGAAACTTGATTTTCTTTTCCTTTCTTTCACTTTTACTTTCCATCATAATTTGCATCTAACCAAACAGACCCTAATGATTTTTTTTTTAAAATCCCTTTACAATCGGTTAGTTTATATAAATCAGAGGATTTGTCTGGACTCTTGTAACAAAATTCTTTGATATTTCAAATTAATTTTTAAAAGAATAGTGCTATTTACCCAGACGACTCCATGTGGCAATCCACGTGTGGAGTAGAGTGGGACCCATCTTAAATATTAAACTGAGTAGAATTCCACAAAAGGTAGGATTTCTCTCTTGAAAGAGAAAAAATAGTGAACTTTGAATAATTATGAATGAATAAACCTTACCTGATCCACATCAACAAATTCCATATAAAAGGTCACAATCAACATTCTTCGATCCAAAATTTGAATATAAAATTTCAAAATATTAAAAAGAACTATAGAAACTCATCAGTAGAAGTCACCATTTTTCTCTCTCAAAAACATCATTTTTTTCCCTTCTCTCTCAAAATCTACTAAATTCAATTGAAACCTATTATCCTAAATGTTTCCTCTTTAACAATCTATAACCATAACAAGGTTAACACTTACCTTCAAAATGTTCTCAAATTTTTTTTTCTTGGAGTGAAATTTTTCTCTGTTCTACTTCAACAATAGTTTATAATCTCTGGTAAGTTTGTAAAGAGAAGAATTTATAACCAAAAACAGAGGAAATTTACAACCTAATGTCACGCCCCGCCTATGGAGGTTATGCCACGCAGGTGCTGAGTAGGACGCAGCATGGCAACTGCATGGCAAATGGAGTTTCTAGAGTCTTCCGGAGTAGTCTAGAGTTGTGTGGAAGATTCTAGATATGTGTAGAAATGTGTAGTATATTCTAGAGTCCTCTAAAATTGTGTTGAGTAGTATGGAGAATTCTAGAATGTTGTAGATACTTGTGGATATATATGGATGTGTAAAGAAGGTGGGAGAAGATTCTAGAGAATTGATCTCCACCATCAGTTAGAATGCATCCTAACCGTCCATTAGGGATGGGGATGCCTATAAATAGGAGTGGGACTTCATTTTGTAGCCAACAAGTCCTAGAAGTGAGCTTGAGAGCCTTGTAAAGAGTTGAGAACTAGCCTTCTACAAAGCATTCTTTAAAGTAATAGAAGTGTTCTTTCCTTTCCAACTTAAGAGTCTTAGTGTGTGTGAGTGTGTAAGCTAAGTGAGGAAAGGGCGAGGGACACTACAACACTAGTAAGCGCACTAGGGGAGTGCATTGGCTAAGGTGTGCATGGTAGTTAGGCTGACCAAGTACTTGCGAGAGTAGAAGTAATGTCTTGGTGCCGCATAGGAGTAGCTAGAGTGGTGTTGAAACTCTAAGCCCGTGACAGTTGATATCAGAACAGGTTCGTGAAGGGAGCTTTATTGGAGTTGACATGCCTAGCAAAGGGAACCACCAAGTCCATGTCTTAGAGCAGAGCATAAAGAAGAAGCTCGTCACACACGTGGTTTACACGGAGACTAAGTTCACTAGGCTCGAGAGAAAGATTGTAGAGCTCTACGAGCTAATCGATAGCATGGCCATCAAAGCACGAGAGAAGGAAAGGGACTTGCATGATCGAGTAGACTACTTGCGCGTGGAGATTGCCGAGTGTAAGATGGAGTTCTCCCAAGTGCGTGAAGTCATGGAGAAGCCAAAGAAGAAAGAGGTATGATACCCCCCGATTCTAGAGCCACAGGTGATTAAGTCTGAGTACAGATCCGAGGGATACCAACTGTCAATATGTAAACAAGTAAGAATAAAAACTAAATTAAGAATAAAATAATAATGCGCTAAAAGAAATCAAAAATAAAAATCCTCAAACTTTAAATAATAAATTAATATTATTTAAATCATTCCAATCCGTACAACTCGGGAATCCATCTAGTGGACCCCTAACAACTCCAAATGAACTGTAAATACAAAACCAAAGTCCAAAAACTAAATAAGGAAAGAAATCCGATGTAACCGGAAGACTGAGTGTCTGTATCTGCATTAACACGATCAAGCTCTAAGCCTGGTACTATCGAACACCAGAAAAATAAGAGTGGGTCAGGCCCACATGCAAGTTCCAACCTACTACATTCCATACATAAACCCGATACGCAAATACATCCTAAATAGCTCGGCAATATCTAAATAGTCCGTAAAGATAAATATATCCACACTACAGGACTTTCCCTGGACTACAGGCCTGTCTCAACCCGAAAAGCAGACCTAGTAGGGCACACATCAAACCATCATAGCCGGTGATGCATCCCAATGCATATACGCTCCCTAACCATCGATCCTGAGGCTCAAGCTCATATCATGGTAACATAAATATAGATATATATATATATATATATATATATATATATATCTATATTCCATCCAAAACCAATGAAGTGCCACTCAACTGTTCATTGCCAAGACACGACATTTACTTAGGATTTATATGTTTTAATTAAATCCCTATCATCCTAGTACAAAAAATATAACAACCATTCAATATGTCGTTCAACTATTTTAGTTGACAAGACACGAAACTATGTAGGATTTAACTGTTTTAATTAATCCATTTCGTATGTATGAATGGGTAGGGATTAGCGTTTTGATCTAATCCGTCCCTCCGTATGCCACCGTCCCATACCGGTCATGCAAATGATCCGTAAATGATGTAACAATTTAAGCAGTTCATTAAATCAAGTCCACGTAATCCAAATAGTTGATAAATACAGAATTTAAACAATTCATCAATTAGAAATTCAGAATCCATCCACGTAACTAACGAGACAAAGTTTAATAGTTCATCAAGTTTAAATCCAACATCCATCCAGGTAACTGACAGAAAATATACATAATTAATTCTTCAATTAATTCCAGGCCAACATCCAATTGCATTAACAGAACCTAAGTATTGGTTCAACAATTTAGGTCTAAATTAATAACCCCAGTATTTGCAGAATAGTGCTTAGTATTACTGGAATTACAATCCGAGCTTAAATCCATGTATTGCATAACAGAATTAGCATTTCAACAATTAATACCCATGGTATTCATAGCGCAACTTGATAAATAAACGACCCTAGCATGCAACCAAAACAAGATTTATAAATAAATAAATAAATATATATATATATATATATATATATATATATATATATATATATAATGACCCGGTCATTTTTCTTCTTTTTCTTTTTCTTAGATTTTAACGGATATTTTTTTTCCGTTGTCTTTTCCTTTTTGGGTTCGGTTTTTCATCACTTGATGTCGTCTCGAGTGTTCTGGAATGATTTCCGAGACTCTTTTCATTGGATTGACAACTTCCTTTGGGGATTGTGTCATTTCCATATTTTATTTTTCTGAACACTATTCACATTTTGTCTTTTTCTCGTTTATCCTTTTTCCTTGCACAACCTCACTTTTTGTGCTCGGATTTGATTCCAGTTTTGCATGCATTCATGATATTTGACTTTCATGATAGTGGTATTTTTACTTTTCTAGAAAAGCATGTTGATTGCTTACTTCTTTCATAAAGGGGCATTAATGCATACTTTAATGTAATTATTCCTAACTTGTGGGGTTTTAGTGTAATTAAATAAAGTAATTATTTTTCATCTTGGGGACCATTTTGCAATTAAATTTGGAAGATATTTTCAAAAAGGACCTTTTTGTAATTTTTGAAAAGTGTGACAAGTGTCACACTCTCATTGATCCACTTGTTGATATTTGTGTGGAAACACTTTAATTCATTGGATGATGACATTTGGAGGGTGAGGATTCACCCACTTGTTGGCCTAGGATTGGTACACTTGTTGGCTTGGATGGTTGACAAGTGTAGGTGTGGGATTAAGCCTAGGAAGGAGCCATGGATTGGTGACAAGTGTAGGTTCACAATTTAGTCTTGCAAATATTTTTGGCCCACATTGGGATTATGGTTTTAAAGGAGGGTTTTTGTGCAATTGACCATAGATGTGTGTGTTGACCATAGTGTAAGAGCACATAGTGAGTGGAGGATTTCTATTTCCTTCACTCACACTTAACCACATTATTCATTCTCTTCCTTACAAGAAAACCCTAGCCTCCATGGATGGATCTTGAAGCCTTAGGCATTGACCTTGATCTTTGAGACCCTTCTATTTACTTTAGACCAAAAAAACTTGGAATACTCTTTGTTCCCCTCATCCTCCTCTTCAAAACCCTTGAAGGATCTAGCCTAACTCCTAGTTTTGCTTTGGTATCTAGAGATTCAATTCTCTAGTGAGGTATTGATCTATTATTTTGAAGTATTTTTATGTCATTATTGAGTGTTTTACATGCATGGAAAAGAAGGACTTGTATTTTGCCCTTAAACTGTTTTAACTTGAAATTAATCTTGTCAAATTAAATATAGAATATGAAAATATACTCAATTAGCTTTCATTTAGTTTTGGTTTCATGTAATTTGGATTGAAAATGAATTAGTTATGAATTTTTGAAGTTGTAAGCTAATTGTTGGAAATTTGAAACTTTTCCTTTCCAGTCCGGAAATAAATTTTTTATATGGAGCTGTGGTGCTTCAATTGCCTTGAAATTTTTACTGGAACTTTCCCCATGGGTGTTACACTACTCAGAATTTTTTTACGATTTTAGAGCATTTCTAAATTTTTTTTAAAATCCGAAACTATCTGCTGTCCATGTTTTTATTGCAGCTAGAAAACATATTTTTAGATGATTTATTTCACTAATCTTTTGACATTGGATCATGGCTTAAATTTTAAGTTTTACACTCTCATATGTTTACTTCTAAAATAAATTAGTTTTGCCCAATTTGGATGTCAAATGAATTTTTCATGAATTTTCAAAGTTGGAAGCTACAGGCTAAAAATGTGTTTTCTGGGCAGAATTTGTTTCAAAGTTCTGGGGCAAAACTATTTCAATTGGGAAAATAATTTGTTAAACTAAATTAATATTATCAAATTAAAGTATTTAAGCTTTCATTGGGCTTTGGATTCATTCAATTTGGGTTAGAATTGAATTTTTTATGAATTTTACAAATTAAAGGTAGCAAGCTGAAAAATCTATTTTGCGGACCGAAAATTTGAGGCGATTTCATTTCGGTGGTAATTGGGATTTTCATTCCAATTGAGGTAGGGAATGTTTTAGGATTATTTGTGTGTTGTATTGTATGTTTGCCATGATTATACAACATATATGTATGCCTTGTATCAAATCTAGAAAGTTAGTAATTTTTATTTCTTTGTATAAGATTTAAAATATATGATGATGTATAATTTTGATTTGAATTGTAACATGCTAGGAAATTATGCTTAAATATGTTGGTTAACATATATTAAATTTGGATCATTTGATTAAGAATTACAACTTTTATTTAATATTTATCTTTAGTGAAAGTTTAATTCACATGGTTGTATCAAGTATTAAATCAAGTTGTAATGTGGTATTTAAATAGGCCTTGACATATTCTCTAACATAGATTAAATTGAGGGCATTTGGAATTGTTTAAAAATCTAGAGGAAATTAATTAATTAGCTTGATTAATTTTGTTTTAAGTGTTTTAATCACTTAACTTGTCATTTGATGTTATATATATGATGACCATGACATGTCTTTCAATATATATTAAATTGAGGTTATTTGGATTAACTTGGAATTTAGAGAATTTAACTATTTATGTTTAATTAAATTTTACTTTATTACTCCATGGATTTAATTACATTTTGGAAGTTGTTTCTATATTTAAATCATGGATTTGGATTTGATGTATGTTCACTTGATTACTTTTGAGTATTGGATAACATAGTTATTACTTTTATATTCATAAGAATATGTTTTTCCTTATTGAATATATTGTTGCTATGTGTAAGGAATTGCACACTTTGTATTTGACATCTTACATGCCATAGTAGTTGTGAATTTTAAGCATGTATTGTATAAGTTTCCAAAATTTGGATTGTGCTTAGTAAATAGTTGATATCTTGTATATACATGTTGATATATATATGCTATTGCACAATTTGTTGATTTTGGAAACTTAGGGATGCTGTTGTTTGGTTACTGCTAGGACTTGGTTCTAGTATGAGGGATTGTCCCTCTATATAGTCTAGTGCGCACATAGGGAGGTTACCCATGGGTTAGTAACCTTAAAGTAACTATGTTGTCGGTCTGATCCGGCGTGACGTCCGAGTATCCACTTTGTTTGATTTCGTATTTCATTTCAAATTGATAACTAGATGATATCGTAACTTGTTGTTTCTTATTTGATTTCCTATTTTGAGCTTAAGATGTAGCTTTGTGAAAGCATGCTTCATGCGTTGTATTGGAAGTTTCATTGTTGGTTAAATTGCATCGATATCATAATTTGTGTTTTGATGTTCAAATGTAGTTTAGGAATGACCTTATAGATTCATTTTGAACATAGACGTTAGGTGGCATGACCCACACTTGTTGTTTTCGTATTTTGGATTTCAAGTTGAAGACTTTGAGAATCTATATCTTGTTGCCTTGTATAACATGTTTCCATGTTGTTTGAATTGCATGAACAATGTGATTATAATAGAAATGATCTAGGTAGCTTAGGATGCTCCCTGGGTCTCATCTTGACGTAGACGTTAGGTGGCATGAGCCCCTTTAACATGTTTCACCATAAGGTGATAAAATTGTAAAATGCTAGGTCGATGCATGCTCATCTCCTACGAGTAGCTTTATGTTACTCACCCCTACGATACTGGGGCATATTTCAGGTACAGGACTTAGGATTTGAAGATTCCATTGCTCCTTGGATGGCTTACAGTTTCTAAGTTTCTATTTTAGGCAAGTGTTAGCATAAGATGTCTCTTTGTTGCCCTATTTGTTTAAACTTGTATTCGTTGATTCGTATATGTAAAGTGTACGTAAGTGCACTCTTTTCAATGTATTTAACATGTATGAGATGAGGCCGGAGGCCAATGACATGTATCTCGTTTTCTATGCACTTTTGTTTTCAAAGTTTATTATGAAAATATTGGAAAATGTTAAGTCATTGCTTCATAACTTTCGCATCGGGTGTTGGAATTTCATATCTTTTTTGCCCGGACTCAGAATCAGACGATTCTTGAGTCTAATTTTGTTCATTTTTCGTTGTCCTTCCAATGGTGTGCACGGTGGCACCCTTTTCAGTGAGAAATGACCATTTTGCCCTTAGTTCATCTTTTTTCAGTTTAGGCATTCTTGCTTCATTTGCTTGGCTCATTTGAGTTCCATGGCTTCATGGAGAGTCACTTTGGTGCCTTAGGGATGACATACATCTCTTGAGGTCATTTGGCTTCTTTCGCTTCCGCATTTCGGGTCCGTTATCTGGTCAATTTTCGGTTCATCACTAGCGCACCGGGTTGAGAAATCCGGGTAGTTACAATATATATATATATATATATATATATATATATATATATATTCCGTCAAATTGCTAAACTTAAATTAAACAATTAAACTTCTTCCATCCGTTAACAGCCTACACTACTGTATACCTTCCTACGGTTAAATCTATGAGTACTAAGACACTAATTTATTATATGTGGCTCTAATATAGCATGGTACTATTGTTTGGAATCCATGTTCCAACCCTTTTTAATTTCTAGACACAGTTTGCACAATTAAATCCTTCCGATCCGTTAAGTCCGTAAACAACCTGCGACTTACTTTAGATTTTCCTTCGGTTTAAAACATTAGCATATAAATAAATTATCGCATCCTAGGGCTTTAATACTCCATGAATTAATGTTTAAAACCATCACATTAACCCAAACACAATTTGAACCAAACAAGGCGCACACAGCTCTAGAACATCACAAGATTGCAGAGCCTGCTCTTAAAACCATAGAGCAGGCTCTTAGCAGCCTAGACCAAGCTCTTAGCAGCCTAGAGCCAGCTCTCCCTGATCGACGGTCGAAATCAATTATAAATCAACCCTCTTCGCAATAGCACGAATCATTGTAAAATAGGGCTATTAGACGGGTAAGTCGAACCACTGGGACTGCGCTAGTCTTAAGGCAACCTAAGTATCTAAAGTCATTTTAGAGTGATGAGGGGTTTATAAAGGGTTTGTGTGTTTGTCACTAAACTAAGAAATTAACATGCATAAAACAATAGATTACAATGAAATTGAAGAAGTGAGATACAAGTAGAAAAGACTAGGGAGATGAATCCACACTACACCCTAAGTACATGCTAGATTAGGTCTAAATTTGGGGATAAATAGCAAATATGCAATGGTCAAGAAATATGAAGCAACTCCGTTGCTTAATAATCATCAAGAAGTTCACTTAATCAAAACAAGAATGATCCATCAAAATCTACCATAGTTGAACTACCTAAACTAAGGTGTAGAATCAAATACACTATCTTAAGCAAAAGACCATCAAGCTTTCAATCAAATGGTGAAGCACATGAAGGTAAGAATCAAGTATAAACCATCAAAGGAGGTACCTAAGCAATGGAATATCAAGTTTCAAAATCAACATGCCTTGAAAAACATTCATAGTCTATATTTTCATTGTCACTATGAAAATAAAAGCAATAAGATTGATCCAAGAATCATCAAAGATATGACAATGAACTTACATCAACCATTTACACATTAAAATTCATTACAAGAAGGAATATGCTCTTAGACTATGAAACTACCATACATTATACATTATAGTCCCCAAAAGTATAGCCTAATCTAGAACATGATCAAAAGAGGAGGCTTCATCACCTCCCTAGAGAAGATTTAGTTACCCATAGGAGCAATGGAAGAAGGAAGAAGCTTGAAGACCTCCTCCATTTTCGTGCTCCCTTCTTCAAGCTTGAAGAACTCTGTCTCCTTGCTCTCTTTTCTCTCCAAAATCTGATCCCAAAGTAGCTTATGAGATGTGTGGCTCTTATCCCTCTTATCTACCACCAAACTAGGCTCTCTCTCTCCTCCAAAAACATCCCCAACCACCTCATAAAAGAGGGCCATCCAAAATTGGAAATTTCAGAGCACAAGTGGGCTGTCTCATGGAGCAAACTGCCCAAATTTCGAGTGCTCGAAATAAGGCCTCGAGCACTCAAATTTAGTGTAAAAAGCTCCATGCTTCACTTGCTCCGCCCAGACCTACTTTGATGAAAAGGCCATAACTTTTACGCTCCGAACTACGAATGATGAACCGTTTAAAGATTTGGAGATCTGATTCAGAGCTTTAAAAACTTCATGTTTTGATGAAGACCCAAATATCAAGTCTGGTTGGTCGAAAATGGGGAGAAAGGCAGTACTTCAGTGCTGCCAGGCAGTTCTGCGCACCTCTGGTAACAAGGCCATAACTCTCTGCTCCGAGCTCCGAATGATGAACCGTTTGAAGATTTAGAAAACTAATTCAGAGCTCTAAATCTTTCATGTTATGATGGAAGTCCAGTTCTTTAGTTTTCTAGGTCAAAAATGGCGACAAGGTTCAGGATCCACTGCTGCCAGAAATTCAGCCTTGTGCCTTTTGATGGCCAAAACTCCACAAAGCCTTGATTTTGCTCATTTTTTGGCAAATGGACCTGAAAATATATAAAAACATACAAATAAAAGTAATCTACATAATTAAATGAACAATGGACTTAACTAATGCAATCAAAGGCGCTTGAATATGCAATGTTCGGCGCTTATCACACCCCCAAACTTACATTTTGCTAGTCCCTTAGCAAAACTACAATGAAAAACTTAATGAAAAGACAACCATGGGCATGCTACTACAAAAATATCTACCATGGTAAAATAAAATAGATACATAGCTTAAATACAACTTGAAACAGACAAAAACTGGAGATGGGGTCATTGGGAAAACTACCTTGCATATATGAAGCATTGATACAAAAATTGGCTAAATACATTTCCACATACATGCATCAACATCAAAGTCTATATAAATAACTCAATTATCATCTCTTGAATGGAAATCAACTCTAGCTTTAGTGAAAGTGAATTGGATTCTCAACATGCGGCTTTTATTTTCTTTTCCAATTCCAAAGCACAAGTTTTCAAATCATTGAATTCCCCTTTAAATGAGGTCCCTAAGGCATGATTTTATTTACAAGACAACTTTTGTTGCTTGTTGACAATTTATTGCAACTCATAAGCGAAACATAGAATGGTTGTGCAATGCTGAAGTCCCTTAAGTTTTCTAACCAACCTATGTAGCAAACGTTAGGCCAACAACTCCCAAACCAGATGGCTTTAGGGTGTTAAGTGTAGAGACACTCCAAAGGGCTTAATAGCTCAAGTTGGAAAGGCTACGAACTCTAGCAAACCATGTTTATTACAATTTTTTTTTTGAATGACCGTGCGATGTTTAAGTCCTTTAAGCTTTCGAACCAACCCTTGTAGCAAGCGTTAAGCCAACAACTCCCAAACCATACGGCTTTAGGGTGCTAAGTGTAGAGACACTCCTAGGTAGTTCGAGTTGGAAAGGCTACGAACGTCAACTGGTCATTTTTTTTTTTTCTCAATTTTTTTTTTTTTTTTCTTTTTTCAAACATTGCAATTTCTAATGCATGGAAAAATTGCCAACTTTCAGAACATCACACAAAGCATGGGTGGATGTAAGAAAATTTTCAAACCTTTACAACATCACACAATGCATGAATGAAATTTCTGGAGAAAATTTTAAACTTGCAAATTCATTACATTCCAATGCATGGGAAATTTTGAAAGTTTTGTTTTGAAACCTTGCAATTTTTCAACTTTTTAATCATCTCAAATGCATGAAGAATTTTGAGAAAATTTTCAAACTTTTCATTGAAAATGAGAAAATATGCACATGAGTCGCATTTAAAAAATCTAATGAAATTGCTAGAAAGCGATGGAGACTTCCGGGAATGAAACGTAGAGTTGAGAAGGTCTAAGAAAAATCAAATTTTTGGCTTTTCTAAACCGTTTCCCAGAAAATTTGCAAGGCATGAGCAATTTCAAAGAGAAGGAAGCTTGGAAATTGAAAGAATTGCTTCCCTTGAGTTGCTAAATTTAATGTCGATAGCCAGACGAAGTTAGAGCAGGCACTAATCCTCAAAAATCTCGATAGCTAGACACACCGAGATCAAGTTAGTCCTCCTTACCCTATACCATGTCTCTCTAGAGATTCAAGCTTCCCTAAGTAAGAAAGTTCTTTTGGAAGCGGAAGGAAAAGAGCTTGAAGACAAAAGTTGGAAAGAGGTAATGGAAAGACCTCAATCCACTCTTCATCCTCAATGAAGAACTTTGGACTATAGGGCTGATTTGGATTAGGGAAAGGTGGATCAAATGAAGGCACATCAAGCAAAGACTTGTGAAGGGCCATATTAAGCACGGGTATGCTCGACCAATTATCCTTCAGAATTTCAACATCCTCCTCACACTTATCCGGCTGCTCAGGCTCAATAGGTTGAGATAACTCAAGTAAAGGAATGAGAGGAGGTGCAAGCTCCCAAGAGAGGGATACATTTAATGCTGCCCAAGGAAGAGAGTGAATGGGTGGAGGAATATTAAACAAAGAATTTACCTCCCAAATAGACTTATCAACATCAAAATCCTCATAATTGAAATGAGCTAAGCAAGCTTTTAAAAGATCCTCCATTAAAGGAGGTGCATCAACTAAAGGATTTTGTAGGGGCTGTTTGGGAGTAGGGTAGACAATCTCTACATCATTATTTTTCCCATTTTGAACCACAATTGCTTCATTTGGATGTGGGGCAACAATTTGATCTTCAACCACCATTTCATCATTTTCACATGTAATAACCACTTAATCATTCTCATGATGAAAGTTACTAGGAGTAATCTCATCATTCATAGAATTTTCTTTTGGATTGGCTATAAATTCAAATGAAAATGTTTCCTCCTCTTCATGATTTTTAGCATTAATCCTTTGTTGAATTTGAGATATTTGGTCATCTATCATTGCACTAACTTGGGACTGGTGATATGGTACCACTTGATTGATAGACTCTACTGTGGATTGCATGCTAGCAAGGGAAGCCAATAGTTGATTGTTGGAGTCCATCATTTGCGTGTGCATAGACTCCATCATTTGTTTGTTAGCAACAATTAGCTCATCCAATGGAGATGGTGGAAAAGGAGAAGAGGGCTGGAAATAATGATCATTGGGTTGAAAATTGGCTTGAAAATGTTGCCCATGAGATTGTGGGGCTGAATTTTCCATGTCATGCCACAAGAAATTTTGGTGATCTCCCCTACTCGAGTCATAACCATTGAAGTATGGATTACTACCCGGTTCAAAGAAATTCTCATTTGGTTGCTCTAGATAAAAGTCCGAGAATTGTCTCGTTGAAAGACATTCTCTTGTATGATGTGTATGACTAGAGCAAAAGGCACAAAACTCATGTGGTGTGTAAAATTGAGTTAAAGGAAAATTACTCCCCATTAAGGACTAATTCAGCCACTTGATTAGATACATTAAGGTGAATTCACACAAAATATATACAACACAATTAAACTACACAGCAACCCTTCACCAAAACATCCACATGCAATGATCCCTTTCTCCTCAATTATCAAGACAAAAATGTAAATGGCCACGACAAGGACCAATGCTTGAACACGAAATATACACAAGCTAAGAGCCTCGACAAGGGCTTCACAACTAAATTAAACACATACACAATATTCACAATGCGAAACTAGAAGTCAAGAGACTTACCTGGGTCCTCTAGACTTACAATTTGCTAGCAATCCCACGGCGAGCTTCGAGTCCCTAGAATCTTACAACACGAAGATGATCAAAACACACAAGGAATATTCATAAGACACAATATTCACAATCAAACTAAAATTAACCCTAGAACTTTGGTCGCTAAACCGTTTGCAGTCCTCGGCAACGGCGCCAAAAATTGATCGACGGTCGAAATCAATTATAAATCAACCCTCTTCGCAATAGGACGAATCATTGTAAAATAGGGCTATTGGACGGGTAAGTCGAACCACTGGGACTGCGCTAGTCTTAAGGCAACCTAAGTATCTAAAGTTATTTTAGAGTGATGAGGGGTTTATAAAGGGTTTGTGTGTTTGTCACTAAACAAAGAAATTAACATGCATAAAACAATAGATTGCAATGAAATTGAAGAAGTGAGATACAAGTAGAAAAGACTAGGGAGATGAATCCAAACTACACACTAAGTACATGCTAGATTGGGTCTAAATTTGGGGATAAATAGCATATATGCAATGGTCAAGAAATATGAAGCAACTCCGTTGCTTAATAATCATCAAGAAGTTCACTTAATCAAAACAAGAATGATCCATCAAAAGCTACCATAGTTGAACTACTTAAACTAAGGTGTAGAATCAAATACACTATCTCAAGCAAAAGACCATCAAGCTTTCAATCAAATAGTGAAGCACATGAAGGTAGGAATCAAGTATAAACCATCAAAGGAGGTACCTAAGCAATGGAATATCAAGTTTCAAAATCAACATGCCTTGAAAAACATTCATAGTCTATATTTTCATTGTCACTATGAAAATAAAGGCAATAAGATTTATCCAAGAATCATCAAAGATATGACAATGAACTTACATCAACCATTTACACATTAAAATTCATTACAAGAAGGAATATGCTCTTAGACTATGAAACTACCATACATTATACATTATAGTCCCCAAAAGTATAGCCTAATCTAGAACATGATCAAAAGAGGAGGCTTCATCACCTCCCTAGAGAAGATTTAGTTACCCATAGGAGCAATGGAAGAAGGAAGAAGCTTGAAGACCTCCTCCATTTTCGTGCTCCCTTCTTCAAGCTTCAAGAACTCTATCTCCTTGCTCTCTTTTCTCTCCAAAATCTGATCCCAAAGTAGCTTATGAGATGTGTGGCTCTTATCCCTCTTATCTACCACCAAACTAGGCTCTCTCTCTTCTCCAAAAACATCCCCAACCACCTCATAAAAGAGTGCCATCCAAAATTGGAAATTTCAGAGCACAAGTGGGCTGTCTCCTGGAGCAAACTGCCCAAATTTCGAGTGCTCGAAATAGGGCCTCGAGCACTCAAATTTAGTGTAAAAAGCTCCATGCTTCACTTGCTCCGCCCAGACCTACTTTGATGAAAAGGCCATAACTTTACGTTCCGAACTCCGAATGATGAACCGTTTAAATATTTGGAGATCTGATTCCGAGCTTTAAAAACTTCATGTTTTGATGAAGACCCAAATATCAAGTCTGGTTGGTCGAAAATGGGGAGAAAGGCAGTACTTCAGTGCTGCCAGGCAGTTCTGCGCACCTCTGGTAACAAGGCCATAACTCTCTGCTCCGAGCTCCGAATGATGAACCGTTTGAAGATTTAGAAAACTAATTCAGAGCTCTAAATCTTTCATGTTATGATGGAAGTCCAGTTCTTTAGTTTTCTAGGTCGAAAATGGCGACAAGGTTCAGGATCCACTGCTGTCAGAAATTCAGCCTTGTGCCTTTTGATGGCCAAAACTCCACAAAGCCTTGATTTTGCTCATTTTTTGGCAAATGGACCTGAAAATATATAAAAACATACAAATAAAAGTAATCTACATAATTAAACGAACAATGGACTTAACTAATGCAATTAAAGGCGCTTGAATATGCAATGTTCGGCGCTTATCACACCCCCAAACTTACATTTTGCTAGTCCCTTAGCAAAACTACAATGAAAAACTTAATGAAAAGACAACCATGGGCATGCTACTACAAAAATATCTACCATGGTAAAATAAAATAGATACATAGCTTAAATGCAACTTGAAACAGACAAAAACTGGAGATGGGGTCATTGGGAAAACTACCTTGCATATATGAAGCATTGATACAAAAATTGGCTAAATACATTTCCACATACATGCATCAACATCAAAGTCTATATAAATAACTCAATTATCATCTCTTGAATGGAAATCAACTCTAGCTTTAGTGAAAGTGAATTGGATTCTCAACATGCGGCTTTTACTTTTTTTTCCAATTCCAAAGCACAAGTTTTCAAATCATTGAATTCCCCTTTAAATGAGGTCCCTAAGGCATGATTTTATTTACAAGACAACTTTTGTTGCTTGTTGACAATTTATTGCAACTCATAAGTGAAACATAGAATGGTTGTGCAATGCTGAAGTCCCTTAAGTTTTCTAACCAACCTATGTAGCAAACGTTAGGCCAACAACTCCCAAACCAGATGGCTTTAGGGTGTTAAGTGTAGAGACACTCCAAAGGGCTTAATAGCTCAAGTTGGAAAGGCTACGAACTCTAGCGAACCATGTTTATTACAATTTTTTTTTTGAATGACCGTGCAATGTTTAAGTCCTTTAAGCTTTCTAACCAACCCTTGTAGCAAGCGTTAGGCCAACAACTCCCAAACCATACGGCTTTAGGGTGCTAAGTGTAGAGACACTCCTAGGTAGTTCGAGTTGGAAAGGCTACGAACGTCAACTGGTCATTTTTTTTTTTTTTCTCAATTTTTTTTTTTTTTTTTTTTCTTTTTTCAAACATTGCAATTTCTAATGCATGGAAAAATTGCCAACTTTCAGAACATCACACAAAGCATGGGTGGATGTAAGAAAATTTTCAAACCTTTACAACATCACACAATGCATGAATGAAATTTCTGGAGAAAATTTTAAACTTGCAAATTCATTACATTCCAATGCATGGGAAATTTTGAAAGTTTTGTTTTGAAACCTTGCAATTTTTCAACTTTTTAATCATCTCAAATGCATGAAGAATTTTGAGAAAATTTTCAAACTTTTCATTGAAAATGAGAAAATATGCACATGAGTCGCATTTAAAAAATCTAATGAAATTGCTAGAAAGCGATGGAGACTTCCGGGAATGAAAAGTAGAGTTGAGAAGGTCTAAGAAAAATCAAATTTTTGGCTTTTCTAAACCGTTTCCCAGAAAATTTGCAAGGCATGAGCAATTTCAAAGAGAAGGAAGCTTGGAAATTGAAAGAATTGTTTCCCTTGAGTTGCTAAATTTAATGTCGATAGCTAGACGAAGTTAGAGCAGGCACTAATCCTCAAAAATCTCGATAGCTAGACACACCGAGATCAAGTTAGTCCTCCTTACCCTATACCATGTCTCTCTAGAGATTCAAGCTTCCCTAAGTAAGAAAGTTCTTTTGGAAGCGGAAGGAAAAGAGCTTGAAGACAAAAGTTGGAAAGAGGTAATGGAAAGACCTCAATCCACTCTTCATCCTCAATGAAGAACTTTGGACTGTGGGGCTGATTTGGATTAGGGAAAGGTGGATCAAATGAAGGCACATCAAGCAAAGACTTGTGAAGGGCCATATTAAGCACGGGTATGCTCGACCAATTATCCTTCAGAATTTCAACATCCTCCTCACACTTATCCGGCGGCTCAGGCTCAATAGGTTGAGATAACTCAAGTAAAGGAATGAGAGGAGGTGCAAGCTCCCAAGAGAGGGATACATTTAATGCTGCCCAAGGAAGAGAGTGAATGGGTGGAGGAATATTAAACAAAGAATTTACCTCCCAAATAGACTTATCAACATCAAAATCCTCATAATTGAAATGAGCTAAGCAAGCTTTTAAAAGATCCTCCATTAAAGGAGGTGCATTAACTAAAGGATTTTGTAGGGGCTGTTTGGGAGTAGGGTAGACAATCTCTACATCATTATTTTTCCCATTTTGAACCACAATTGCTTCATTTGGATGTGGGGCAACAATTTGATCTTCAACCACCATTTCATCATTTTCACATGTAATAACCACTTAATCATTCTCATGATGAAAGTTACTAGGAGTAATCTCATCATTCATAGAATTTTCTTTTGGATTGGCTATAAATTCAAATGAAAATGTTTCCTCCTCTTCATGATTTTTAGCATTAATCCTTTGTTGAATTTGAGATATTTGGTCATCTATCATTGCACTAACTTGGGACTGGTGATATGGTACCACTTGATTGATAGACTCTACTGTGGATTGCATGCTAGCAAGGGAAGCCAATAGTTGATTGTTGGAGTCCATCATTTGCGTGTGCATAGACTCCATCATTTGTTTGTTAGCAACAATTAGCTCATCCAATGGAGACGGTGGAAAAGGAGAAGAGGGCTGGAAATAATGATCATTGGGTTGAAAATTGGCTTGAAAATGTTGCCCATGAGATTGTGGGGCTGAATTTTTCATGTCATGCCACAAGAAATTTTGGTGATCTCCCCTACCCGAGTCATAACCATTGAAGTATGGATCACTACCCGGTTCAGAGAAATTCTCATTTGGTTGCTCTAGATAAAAGTCCGAGAATTGTCTCGTTGGAAGACATTCTCTTGTATGATGTGTATGACTAGAGCAAAAGGCACAAAACTCATGTGGTGTGTAAAATTGAGTTAAAGGAAAATTACTCCCCATTAAGGACTAATTCAGCCACTTGATTAGATACATTAAGGTGAATTCACACAAAATATATACAACACAATTAAACTACACAGCAACCCTTCACCAAAACATCCACATGCAATGATCCCTTTCTCCTCAATTATCAAGACAAAAATGTAAATGGCCACGACAAGGACCAATGCTTGAACACAAAATATACACAAGATAAGAGCCTCGACAAGGGCTTCACAACTAAATTAAACACATACACAATATTCACAATGCGAAACTAGAAGTCAAGAGACTTACCTGGGTCCTCTAGACTTACAATTTGCTAGCAATCCCACGGCGAGCTTCGAGTCCCTAGAATCTTACAACACGAAGATGATCAAAACACACAAGGAATATTCATAAGACACAATATTCACAATCAAACTAAAATTAACCCTAGAACTTTGGTCGCTAAACCGTTTGCAGTCCTCGGCAACGGCGCCAAAAATTGATCGACGGTCGAAATCAATTATAAATCAACCCTCTTCACAATAGCACGAATCATTGTAAAATAGGGCTATTGGACGGGTAAGTCGAACCACTGGGACTGCGCTAGTCTTAAGGCAACCTAAGTATCTAAAGTTATTTTAGAGTGATGAGGGGTTTATAAAGGGTTTGTGTGTTTGTCACTAAATAAAGAAATTAACATGCATAAAACAATAGATTGCAATGAAATTGAAGAAGTGAGATACAAGTAGAAAAGACTAGGGAGATGAATCCAAACTACACCCTAAGTACATGCTAGATTGGGTCTAAATTTGGGGATAAATAGCATATATGCAATGGTCAAGAAATATGAAGCAACTCCGTTGCTTAATAATCATCAAGAAGTTCACTTAATTAAAACAAGAATGATCCATCAAAAGCTACCATAGTTGAACTACTTAAACTAAGGTGTAGAATCAAATACACTATCTCAAGCAAAAGACCATCAAGCTTTCAATCAAATGGTGAAGCACATGAAGGTAGGAATCAAGTATAAACCATTAAATGAGGTACCTAAGCAATGGAATATCAAGTTTCAAAATCAATATGCCTTGAAAAACATTCATAGTCTATATTTTCATTGTCACTATGAAAATAAAAGCAATAAGATTGATCCAAGAATCATCAAAGATATGACAATGAACTTACATCAACCATTTGCACATTAAAATTCATTACAAGAAGGAATATGCTCTTAGACTATGAAACTACCATACATTATACATTATAGTCCCCAAAAGTATAGCCTAATCTAGAACATGATCAAAAGAGGAGGCTTCATCACCTCCCTAGAGAAGATTTAGTTACCCATAGGAGCAATGGAAGAAGGAAGAAGCTTGAAGATCTCCTCCATTTTCGTGCTCCCTTCTTCAAGCTTGAAGAAGTCTATCTCCTTGCTCTCTTTTCTCTCCAAAATCTGATCCCAAAGTAGCTTATGAGATGTGTGGCTCTTATCCATCTTATCTACCACCAAACTAGGCTCTCTCTCTCCTCCAAAACATCCCCAACCACCTCATAAAAGAGGGCCATCCAAAATTGGAAATTTCCGAGCACAAGTGGGCTGTCTCGTGAAGCAAACTGCCCAAATTTCAAATGCTCGAAATAGGGCCTCGAGAACTCGAATTTAGTGTAAAAAGCTCCATGCTTCACTTGCTCCGCCCAGACCTACTTTGATGAAATGGCTATAACTTTGGGCTCTGAACTCCGAATGATGAACTGTTTAAAGATTTGGAGAGCTGATTCAGATATTTAAAAACTTCATGTTTTGATGAAGACCCAAATCTCAAGTCTGGTTGGTCGAAAATGGGGAGAAAGGCAATACTTCAGTGCTGCCAGGCAGTTCTGCGCACCTTTGGTAACAAGGCCATAACTCTCTGCTCCGAGCTCCGAATGATGAACCGTTTGAAGATTTAGAAAGCTAATTCAGAGCTATAAATCTTTCATGTTATGATGAAAGTCCAGGTTTTGAGTTTTCTAGGTCAAAAATGGTGACAAGGTTCAGGATCCACTGCTGCCAGAAATTCAGCCTTGTGCCTTTTGATGGCCAAAACTCCACAAAGCCTTGATTTTGCTCCTTTTTTGGCAAATGGACCTGAAAATATATAAAAACATACAAATAAAAGTAATCTACATAATTAAATGAACAATGGACTTAACTAATGCAATTAAGGGTGCTTGAATATGCAATATTCGGCGCTTATCACTCCCACAAGGGGAGCTGGCTCTCCTTGCCCTAGATCTTGCTCTCCCCTTGGGAGAGCTGGCTCTCCCCCTTTTGAGAGCCTTCTTTGCTCCAATGCCTCGTTCTGCTTCGTCTGGTTGTCATCTGTGCTTCCGGCGAAGTCCAGTGTCATACCCCAAACCTTTGTAGCATTATTAGGGTTCTATTAAAGTTCCTAAAGTCTTAGAAACCCTACATAGTCTAGTGTGATGTAATTGACAAAAACCGAAACCACTATAGAACAGTTTATGCAACAATTCAGTTTTAAGTTCAAAAACGCAGAACAGATTACTGAAATAATCTAACATGCATAAAGTCCATTTTAATAGTTTAATTAAGTTCCTAGAGTCTATATAGGATGCACAGAGCACAAGTTTACAGGAAAGAGATAGACTGAAACTTGTCTTTAGGTTTCGGTTTGAAACTTTCATCACCGTTGCTAGATTCTCCGACGAACTGTAGACTGCTTGTAATTCTCCTACTATTCCAGTTCTATTCCACCATCAACCTCTTCCTTCCTTAATGATACACCTTCAGTCCATAGCTGGAAGCTTAATTGATTCTCCCAGTTTACTCCCAAAACCATTCCAAACCCTCTGTTTTCACCTCTCCAGATAATACGTGAATAAGGTTTTCTCAAAAACCCTTGTAACATATATCGTTCTATATATATAGACTCCTCTGAAACTGTAATCCTAAGTCCAACAATCCTAATCCTAAGTCCAGCCCAACTACAAGTCGGCTACCCTAATTACTTAATCGTAACACCCTAAACCTAATTATCACCCAAACATGGTAATAAACAAGTGACCACAACAATTACGTTCATTATACATATATCTATATTACAATTAAATAACTAATTAATTAATTACACTTAGCACAAATTAAGGAAAGCAAATAAATAATTGTAACTATATAAAGCACGCAAAACACACAAACCATTTCAAGTCAAATAAATAATTAAATAAATACACAACTAAACAATATTAATTTAAATAAACACAATTAATCAATTTAGAAAAGCAACACAACTAAGTTACATAATTAACTCAATTAATCAATGAAAACAAAATTAAATTCCCAATTCTATCCTTTTGAAAACTAAGGGTATTACATTCTTCCCCCCTAACAAAAGAAATTCCGTCCACGGAATTCACAAAACTCTGAATTAATGACCTTTCAAAATTCATTTCCGTTTTCATGTGGCATAGCCTCTATATATGAGCACCACCAAAATCCATCATATCCAACAATATACTAAGTTTCTATGTAAAAGAAAATGGCATAAATGTACAACTCCTAGGTTGTATCTATCAACAATCCCATCATACCCAATATTTAGCAAAGGGTAACAAATCCTTATCCCTCCAAGTTCCATAGAACAAACTAACGCTTAACAAGTTGGTAACGCTATAGTATAGGCAACTGCCTAACTCGATTAACAAAATTCGCGCAAAGTCAGTGTAATACATAAAACTAACCTTCCTCCAAAACAACCATTTTTTGATAGAAAACTCCTATGTACGAGTTCAACTATCTACAAAATTCAACTGCCGCCACCAACCTGCGCGCAAACATTACCATAAGAGAGTATGTTTCTCCGATGTATCCTTAAAGAAAATAAGGTCTTATTATATAGCCTCGCTTCCATGCCAGACCAAATAGTGAGAGCTCAGCACTACATAATATCCAAAATCCCCAAACATTGTCGCACGAACCTCCTTGCGCCAACAATAGCACAGATGATAACTGAAAAGCTAAATAACGCTTTCGATTACCCATGCCAACCTAGGATATATATCCTAAGTATATCCGCCATTATCAAAGGTAATATTTCGATCCAACTCCCCATCTAGAGATGCGAAACATAGTTATTGCTCCAACACCTTCGAAAACTCCGTTGATATAGCAGTGTTTAGCTCCCATAAGAGATAACCACGTATTATAATTCCGTTATCAGTGCAATGTAGAACTGACACGACATGTCAAAACAAACCCGACTAACAATGATGTCCACAATCAAACTCGCTTGATCCACGACTCTTAATCCATATGGAATTAAAATTCCAATCAATGTTTGTAACGACCAGGTCATTTGCCTCCCTTTCTTTTTTCTTGAAATTTTACGAATGAATTTTTTTCGTTTAATTTTCTTTTCTGAGCTCTGTTTCGTGTCGCTTAGTGTCATCTCGAGTGCTCAGAATTAGTTTCTGAGACTCTTTCATGTGAATTGACAACTTCCTTTGAGGACCGAGTCATTTTCACATTTTTCGTTTTTTGACACTATGCGTTATTTCGTCCTTTTCCCTATTTTGTCTTATCTCTGTTTGTCAGTTTTTGGCACAACCTCACTTCTCATGCTCGAAGTTGGTTTTTGACTTCACGTGCCTTCATCTTGAGTGGTTTCCACGAAATACGTATCTTTACTTTTGCAAGAAAGTAATCTGGTTATTCCCGGTGTCCATAGGGGTATGGATGCAAAGTTCTTTGAAATTAATTTATTTTCTTGGGGTGTTTTCATAAATATCTTTTGAAGATACTTTATTTCAGGGGTTTTTAAGAAAATATTTTTGGAAGATATTTTTATTCTGGGCCATAAGTGCAGTTTTCACTTTTTGGAGGGGCCATTGTGCAATTAATGAAAGTTATTGCAAAATGTCTTGTTTTGAGCCTGGATCCTCCTACGGGATTTATTTTCACATTTCGTCGAGTTGTGTACTCTTGGAATTTCCTCCTGGTCGATATTTTCCAGTTTCAGAGTTTCTGGCCCAGTTTTCGCTAAACTTGTTTTGGGCATAACTTTCTACTCGGGAATCGATTTTTGATGCCGTTTCTTCCGTTGTTCATATTTTATCATTTTGAATCTTTTTTGTTCACAAAGTTTTTCCATTTGAGCGCGTCTGCTCAAATTTTACTTTTTCGGACCCGGCGGGGCCCGTTCGGGGCACTTTTTGAGATTTCTATAAAAGGGGGGTGAGATATTTCATTTTTGATCTTCTCCCTCTTCATGCATGACCTGGAGCTCCCATGGCAGCCCAAGGGTGCTGCCATCTTCTCTCTCCTCTTTTGGTTCACTTTTCCTTGATGGAAAGTCTTCAGCCTTAACGTTTGTTGTTCCCCTCGCCGTGCTCTACCTTTCCCCCTTATTAGAATTCAGTTTTGACCATTTCTTTAGTTTGGTTTTGAGGTCAAGTTATGATTTTGATGGGGCTTTCATGGGGGTTATGTTCACAGCGTTGTCCCCGACAAAACCTCTCGGTATCGTTGAATTTGGAGCACTTTTATTTTGGTGGGCCTTTGGGATTTTCATCTCAAATTGAGATAAGAGATGTTCTAGGTTTAAATTCTTGTTATATAGCATGCTTGTGATGTTTATACTACTTGTTTGCATGATTAAATATAAAATCTAGAGATTTTATTATTTATTTTTCTTGTACGGGATCTAATTTTTCCGGTTGCTCATGACTTGGTTTAAACATGTAGCATGATTTTATATTGCCCCTTGATATGCTCATTGTCGTAATTTAAAATTGGAACATTTGAATAAGTATTAAAGATTTTATTTAATATTTATCTAAGGTGAAAGATTAATTCCTTAGTATGTTCTCTAAGATATGTTAAATTGAGAGCATTTGGTTAAGTTTAAAAATCTAGAGATTTTAATTAAAAGAATTAATTAAAATCTATTTTGTGGTTCCATTAGCTTAATTAAGGTTTTAACTTGATGTTTGTATTGGCCATGACTTGTTTACTAGTATATATTAATTGTGGACCATTTGAAGTTGCTTTAGAACCTTGGTAATTAAATTAGCATGATTTAATTAGAGTTCTACTTTGTTGTTCCAATAACCTAATTGAGTTTTAGAATGGATATAGGTGATGGCCATGCCATGTTCTTTAATATGTATTAACTTGAGGTTATTTGGAATTGAATTAGAATCTAGGGAATTTAATTATTTTTATTTAATTAAATTCTATCGAATTGAGCCATAGATTTAATTGTGTTTGAAAGTCGTTTCTATATCAAAATTCTGGACGTGGACTTGTTGTATATTCATTTGGTTATGTTTTAAGCATTGAATAACATAGTTGCTATGTTTATACTCATGAGAATATGTTTTTCTTATTGAATATATTGTTGTTTTGCGTAATGATTTGCACACTTCGTATTTAACATCATTCATGCATAGCGTGTAATGAATCGCACACTGAAGATTCGACATTCATCACATCATATTAGTTGTGGACTTAGAGCATGTATTGTATAGGTTTCCAAATTTGGTTGTGCTTGGTAAATAGTTGACTATCTTGCATATTCCTGTTAATATATGCGTTGTTGCACAACTTGTTGATTTTGAAAACTTGGGGATGTCGTTGTTTGACTATGGCTTGGACGTGGTTCTAGTACGGGGTATAGTCCCTCTATATGGTCTAGTGCGCACATAGGGAGGTTACCCATGGGCTAGTAACCCTAAAGTAACTATGTTGTCAGTCTGATCCGGCGTGACGTCCGAGTATCCACTTTGTTTGATTTCGCATTTCATTTTCAAGTTGATAACTAGATAATGTTGTAACTTGCAGTTTCTTATTTGTCGTTCCATTTTAAGTTACAGGATGTTAACTTTGCGAAATTGTGCTTTATGCGTTGTATTGGAAGTTCCATGTTGGTTAAATTGCATCGATATTGAAAATCGTGTTTTGACGTTCTAATAAAGCTTAGGATTGATCCTATTGATTTATTTATAACATAGACGTTAGGTGGCATGAACCACTACTGTTATTTTGTGCTTAAGATTCTAAGTTAATGGCTTTGAGAACTTAAACCTTGTTGCATTGTATAACATGCTTGTTGTTGAATTGCTTAGATAATGTGATTCTTGTTAACTTGTATTCAAATATGCTTTTGTCATGTTGTATGGATTACTCTAGACCTAGTTCAATTGTATTGAAAATGCAATTCATGTTAATCTATGCTCAAGCATTCTTCTTGTCGTGTTCTTTGGATTATCCCAACCATGATTCGTTTCATACACGTATGTATATCATGATTCTTGTTGCTTAGACCCTAAGGTAGCTTAGGATGCTCCCCGAGTCTCATTTGGACATAGACGTTAGGTGGCATGAGCCCCTTTAACATGTTTCACCTTAAGGTGATAAATTTGAAAAATGCTAGGTCGATGCATGCTCATCTCCTATGAGTAGCTTTATATTACTCATCCTTACGATACTGGGGCGTATTTCAGGTACGAAGACTTGGTTCATGACGCCTAGCATTCCTTGGATGTCGTGTAGCTTTCAAGTTTCCATTTCACGCAAATGTTAGCATGAAATGTCATTTTGTAGACTTATATGTCAAAATATGTATATTTAATTCAATGTATGTAATGTGTACTTAAGTACACTCCTTTCAATGTAGTTGATATGTATGAGATGAGGCCAGAGGCCAATGACATGTATATTGTATTCTATGCAACTTTTTAACTTCATGAAATGTTATGAAAACCTTGAAAAATCCCAAGTCATTGCTTCACCATGGTTGCATCGGGTGTGGGAATTCCATTTTCATTCTTTCATAGGGTCTTATTAATCTTGTATGAAGTGTGACCAAGGGCCAAATGGTCATTTGACTCCATTTTACATTTTTGGATTCCATGTTTTCCATTCCAAGTCCATTTTTGCCTTTTTGCCCGTTAGGGGGTCGGATTTTGTATCGGTTATATTTTTAAGCCATGGACCATTGTAGCGCGTCTAAATAGGTAAGTTACGTTTGCGTGCATGGTTGTTTCCGGGCAAAACCTTATCGTTTGTGTTTTGAGCCTCTTGTGAATTCATTTCGCATTTTTTTTGCATATTCGGATCTAGGGGCATTATGGACCTTTCACATCTGTTTTATTTTCTTCTTTTAACATGGTTGAATAGAAAACATGATTTTAGGGAGGGTTTCTTCTTCGTGTTTTTCCAGAAAATGTCGTCTTGGTATCGGAAATCCCTCGTGAAGTTTCAGCTTCCAGTTTTCATTTAGCAGCTTTATGACCCTCTTGTTCAGTTCTGATCTAGGGGCATTTTTGGGATTTCATTGTGAGTTTTTTTCGATTCCGTTCACATTGTCGGGTAGAAAACTCGATTTTAGGGGGGGTTTCTTATTCGTGTTTTTTCAGAAAAACATTTCTTGACCTCCGTTTCAAGCCTCAGTTCTGGGTAGATCAAAAAAAATGTAGTAGCAGCCAAGGGCTGCCACCATGCCATGTCTTTGGGCGCCGGCATGCACGCCGGTGGGCTCGCGCATGGGCGCCGTGTGCGCCATGGCCCCTCGACGGGCCACCGCGACGTCAATTCTTCTTTTGGGCTTTTCTCCTTCGTCCGGACTCCGATTCAAGTGAATTTTTTTTTAACTTGACTAATTTTTCGCTGTCTTTCCAACGGTGTGCTCGGTTGCACCCAGTTCTTCCTGGATAATTACCAGTTTACCCTTTTTTCCTTAAGTGCTCGTTTTTCTTCGTCATGCCGTTTCTCCTTCGTCCGGACTCCGAATCATGCGATTCTTGAGTCCATCTTGATTAGTTTTTCGTTGTCCTTCCAGCGGTGTGCTCGGTGGCACCCGAATCTACAGTTTTCAGAAATAACTATTTTGCCCTTGGGGGCTTATTTGTCATATTTTCGATCTTTTGCTTCCGCATCAGTTCTTGTTGAGTTCCAAGACCTCATGGAAGGTCACTTTGACTTCTTAGAGTCTTGTTTTCTGTTTTCGCTTCCACATTCGAATCCGTTATCGGATCATCCTTACGGTTCATCACAGGACACGCTGGCCTAAAAACCAGGGTCGTCACAATGTTGGTACTTTCTACTAACCATCCACCTCCTGATTAGTCCTACTTCCCTGTTAATATAGGAAGTGGCTAAAACCTCCAATAATAACCAAATCTCAATTTTTTTCCACCTTGTTAGCAAGTGATACTCTTGGAGATAGTGATATACATGTCTCTATCCGTTCCGGCTCACCAAAACAAACTTGGTAAGTCATGCTGTAACTCCTATCCATTTGACTGTACCATAAAATTTATAATTTTTATATCTCAGTTACTCCGACCTTCCTAAAATCAGAAATACAACCACCAATCCTTCTTCAATACCTTAAACTCATTCGAGTAAAGTACTACCTCATGTGGGGTCAGCTTAAGTATTCCAAGTTGACCACTTCTATGACGACCCTGGTTTTTAGGCCAACGTGTCCTGTGATGAACCGAAGATTGACTCGATAACGGATCCGATATGCGGAAGCGAAAAAAAAAAAAAAAAAAAGACTCTAAGAAGTCAAAGTGACCTTCCATGATGTCGTGGAACTCAACAAGAACTGATGCGGAAGCAAAAGATCGAAAATATGACAAATAAGCCCCCAGGGGCAAAATAGTCATTTCTAAAAATTATAGATTCGGGTGCCACCGAGCACACCGCTGGAAGGACAATGAAAAACTAATCAAGATGGATTCAAGAATCGCATGATTCAGAGTCCGGACGAAGGAGAAACGGCATGACGATGAAAAACGGACACTTAAAGCTTTAAGGGCAAACTAGTAATTATTCAGAAATATCCAGGTGTAACCGAGCACACCGTTGGATAGACGACGAAAAATTAATCAAGTTCAAAAAAAAAATTCACTTGAATCGGAGTCCGGATGAAGGAGAAAAGCCCAAAGGAAGAATAACGTCGCGGCGGCCCGACAAGGGGCCATGACAGCCCCATGCGCATGCCCATGGACGCGCCCATGCACGCCGCGCGCGCACTGGGTGCACCATGGCTGGTAGTAGCAGCCATAAAGCTGCTGTGGGGTTATTTTTCAGAAAAATCCAGAACAGAGGCTGAATTTGGAGACCTAGATGAATTTTTTTGCAAAAACACAAAGAAAAAACCCCCCTCAAAATTGAGTTTTCTACGTGACATACGAGAGAATTCAAAAAAAACTCAATGTAAATGCTCAAAATGCCCTCCCAAGAAATCTGGTCCAGAGGGTCGAAAGAACTGCTAAATAGAAAAGTGAAAGCTGAACTTCGTAAGCGATTTCTGATGCCAAGACGACATTTTCTGGAAAAAACACGGAAAAGAAACCCCCCCTAAAATCATGTTTTCTATTCAACCATAGTGAAAGAAGAAAATAAAACCACTGTAAAAAGTGTACAATGCCCCTAGATCAGAATATGCAAAAAAGTGCGAAATGAATTCACAAGAAGCTCAAAACAAAAACGATAAGGTTTTGCCCGGAAACAACCATGCACGCAAACATAACTTACCTATTTGGACGTGCTACAATGATCCACGACTTAAAAATATCACCGATACAAAATCCGACCCGCCAACGGGCAAAAAGGCAAAAATAGAACTTGGAATGAAAACTCGGAATCCAAAAATACAAAACGGGATCAAATGACCGTTTGGCCCTTGGCCACACTTCAAACATGATTTATAAGACCCTATGAAAGAATGAAAACGGAATTCCCACACCCGATGCAACCATGGTGAAGCAATGACTTGCGATTTTTCAAGATTTTCACAATATTTCATGAAGTTAAAAAGTACATAGAATACAATATACATGTCATTGGCCTCTAGCCTCATCTCATACATATCAAATACATTGAAAGGAGTGTACTTAAGTACACATTACATACATTGAATTAAATATACATATTTTGACATATAAGTCTACAAAATGACATTTCATGCTAACATTTGCATGAAATGGAAACTTGAAAGCTACACGACATCCAAGGAATGCTAGGCGTCACGAACCAAGTCTTCGTACCTGAAATATGCCCCAGTATCGTAAGGATGAGTAACATAAAGCTACTCGTAGGAGATGAGCATGCATCGACCTAGCATTTTTCAAATTTATCACCTTAAGGTGAAATATGTTAAAGGGGCTCATGCCACCTAATGTCTATGTCCAAATGAGACTCGGGGAGCATCCTAAGCTACCTTAGAGTCTAAGCAACAAGAATCATGATATACATACGTGTATGAAACGAATCATGGTTGGGATAATCCAAAGAACACGACAAGAAGAATGCTTGAGCATAGATTAACATGAATTGTATTTTCAATACAATTGAACTAGGTCTAGAGTAATCCATACAACATGACAAAAGCATATTTGAATACAAGTTAACAAGAATCACATTATCCAAGCAATTCAACAACAAGCATGTTATACAATGCAACAAGGTTTAAGTTCTCAAAGCCATCAACTTAGAATCTAAAGCACAAAATAATAGTAGTGGTTCATGCCACCTAACGTCTATGTTATAAATGAATCAATAGGATCAATCCTAAGCTTTATTAGAACGTCAAAACATGATTTTCAATATCGATGTAATTTAACCAACATTGGAACTTCCAATACAACGCATAAAACACAATTTCGCAAAGTTAACATCCTGTAACTTAAAATGGAACGACAAATAAGAAACAAGAAGTTACAACATCATCTAGTTATCAACTTGAAAATGAAATGCGAAATCAAACAAAGTGGATACTTGGACGTCACACCGAATCAAACTGACAACATAGTTACTTTAGGGTTACTAGCCCATAGGTAACCTCCCTATGTGCGCATTAGACTATATATAGAGGGACTATCCCCCGTACTAGAACCACATCCTAGCCATAGTCAAACAACGACATCCCCAAGTTTCCAAAATCAACAAGTTGTGCAACAACGCATATATCAATAGGAATATGCAAGATAGTCAACTATCTACTAAGCACAACCAAATTTGGAAACCTATACAATACATGCTCTAAATCCACAACTAATATGATATGGTGAATGTCGAATCTTCAGTATGCGATTTGTTACACGCTATGCATGAAAGATATTAAACACAAAGTGTGCAAATCATTACATAAGGTAACAATATATTCAATAAGGAAAATATATTCTCATGAATACAAACATAGCAACTATGTTATCCAATGTTCAAAATATAACCAAATGAATATACAACAAGTCTAAGTCCATGATTTGAATATAGAAACCACTTCTAAAACACAACTAAATCATGGAGCAAATTGATAGAATTTAAATAGATAAACACAATTAAATTCTATAGATTCCGATTCAATTCCAATTAACCTTAATTTAACACATGTTAAAGGACATGGCAAGGTCATCACCTATATCCATTCTAAAACTCAATTAAGTTGTTAGAACAACAAAGTAGAACTTTAATTAAATCATGCTAATTTAAATCCCAAGGTTCTAAAACAACTTCAAATAGTCCCAAATTAATATATACTAGTAAATAAGTCATAGCCAATACAAACATCAAGTTAAAACCTTAATTAAGCTAATGGGGCCACAAAATAGATTTTAATTAATTCTTTTAATTAAAATCTCTAGATTTTCAAACTTAACCAAATGCTCTCAATTTAACATATCTTAGAGAACATGCCAAGGACTAATGTAATATCACATTACAAGCTTATTTCATGCAAGTTACACCTATGTAAATTAAACTTTCACTAAAGTTAAATATAAAATAAAGGTTGCAATTCTCATGCAATTAATCCCAATTTAATATATGTGAACAACCACACCAAAGCTTAATTTTCTAGCATGCCACAATTCAATTCCAAGTTGTATATCACCATGAGGATTAAATCTTAAACAAGGAAATTAATTAAATGAAAGGTTTCAAAACCTCACCGAATATTCTAAATCAAATATATGTGAAGCTGTATGGCATAGAGATCAAGAATATCAAGTCAGAATTCAAATGGAGTGAATAGTGCACTCGGGGCAAATTAATTAATAATTACTAATTTTCAAATCACCTACAATTACTTTCAAATTCAACTATGTTGAAGAGCGTGCTAAGGCCTAATATAATATGCTAACACATATTAATTTCAAGCTAGTTAAGGCCATGTGAATTAATCTTTCACCTTAGATAAATATTAAATAAAATCTTTAATACTTATTCAAATGTTCCAATTTTAAAACATGACAATGAGCTTATCAAGGGGCAATATAAAATCATGCTACATGTTTAAACCAAGTCATGAGCAACCGGGAAAATTAGATCCCGTACAAGAAAAATAAATAATAAAAACTCTAAATTTTATATTTAATCATGCAAACAAGTAGTATAAGTATCACAAGCATGCTATATAACAAGAATTTAAACCTAAAACATTTCCTACCTCAATTTGAAATGAAAATCTCAAAAGTCATCAAAATGGAACGGCTCTGAATCTGATGAAACTACTAGGTTTTGTCGGGGACAATGCCGTGAACATAACCCCCATCAAAATCATGACTTGACCTCAAAACCAAACTCAAGAAATGGTCAAAACTGAATTCTAATAAGGGGGAAAGGTAGAGCACGGCGAGGGGAACAACAAACGTTAAGGCCGAAGACTTTCTATCAAGGAAAAGTGAACCAAAAGAGGAGAGAGAAGATGGCAGCACCCCTTGGGCTGCCATGGGAGCTCCAGGTCGTGCATGAAGAGGGTAGAAGATGAAAGATGAAATATCTCACCCCCCCTTTTATAGAAATCTCAAAAAGTGCCCCGAACGGGCCCCGCCGGGTCTGAAAAAGTAAAATTTGAGCAGACGTGCTCAAATGGCAAAACTTTGTGAATAAAAAAGATTCAAAATGATAAAATATGAACAACGGAAGAAACAACATTGAAAACTGAGTCCTGAGCAGAAAGTTATTCCCCAAACAAGTTCGGCGGTAACTAGGTCCAGAAATTCTGAAACTAGAGAAAAACGACCAGAACGGAATTATAAGAGTCCACGACTCGACAAAATCTGAAAATGAATCCCGTACGAGGATCCAGGCTCCAGACGAGACATTTTGCAATAACTTTCGTTAATTGCACAATGACCCCTACAAAAAGGGTTAACTGCGAAACTGCCCCAGAATGAAAATATCTTCCAAAAGATATTTTCTTAGATACCCTGAAATAAAATATCTTCAAAAGATATTTACGAAAAACACCCCAAGAAATGAAAAAGATTCTAAAGAATTGTGCATCCATGCCCCTATGGGCACCGGGAGCAACCAGAGTACTTTCTTGCAAAAGTAAAGATACATATTTCGAGGAAACCACTCAAGATGAAGGCACGTGAAGTCAAAAACCAACTCCGAGCATGAGAAGTGAGGTTGTGCCAAAAACTGACAAACGGAGATAAGACAGAATAGGGAAAAGGACGAAATAACGCATAGTGTCGAAAAACGAAAAATGTGAAAATGTCTCGGTCCTCAAAGGAAGTTGTCAATCCACGGAAAAGAGTCTCAGGAACCAATTCCGAGCACTCGAGATGACACTAAGCGACATGAAACAGAGCTCAGAAAAGAAAATTAAACAAAAAAAATTCATTCGTAAAATTTCAGGAAAAAGGAAAGGAAGGCAAATGACTGGGTCATTACAGCTTCCATTTCCCTGGTAATAGCTAGGGGTGCAAATTAACCAACTTGTTCATGAACAACTCGGGCTCGGCTCGGCTCGTTCATTAAGCAAACGAGTCGAGCTCAAGCCCAATTTCTAAGCTTGTTTACTAAACGAGCCGAGCCTGAGCAATGTTAGGCTCGGCTCGCATAGGCTCGTGAACATGGGCTCATTAAGGCTCGTTAAGGCTCGTAAACAAAGCTTGTATCAGGCTCGTTATATATATCAGGCCCATTCTATATATATCAGGCCTATTTTTTTTTATTGTACATTTAAAATGTTTAGTCTATATTATTTTTAAGTTTGGCCCAGCTCATATTTTTCATTAATATGGCCCAAGCGTTATAACTCACTAGCCCAAAGAAAATCCACCATAGATCCATAGCCCAAATAAGATTTCGTCTCACCTATTAAATTAGAACCCATCTCTTCCGTTGATTTTGTAAGATATCAAAAAACCCTAAAACTACACCCCATCATTCAGATCTGCCTCTTCTCCACAACATCATCAGTCTCTCTCTCTCTATCACTCACTCACGAGTTACGAATCAACTCCACCGGCGACGACAACCCTTTCATCTACACAACTACCTCTTTGTCTCTCTCTAATCAACTCAATTTCCATAACTCTCTCTCTCAGATCTGAATGCATCGTCTGTCATCATCATCATCGGCCGCGGTCCTCTGTCTTTGCCATGGACGTCGTCCGTTTCCCGCCGTCGTCTGTGCCGCTATCCCTCCATCCTCGTCATCATCATTGGCCATCCTCTGTCCTCGTTATCATCATTGGCCATCAATTAATTTTTTGGCAAAACTTTATTTTCACTTTAATTCCATGGATCTGGACAACCTCAAAACATTCTTTAGGCAGTTGCAGACAATTTTGTTTAGCCTTTTCTTCTGCTTCTTCTAAATTTATGGAGACTAATGCTTAATGGCCACAGGTAGCTAAATTAATTTATCTCCAACTTATTTTCCTCTGTGATTTCTTTTTCTACTTAATAAATACAATGTTTCAGTGGTTCTATAGATATTATTATCATGGGAATTTATAACTTTTTGATGTGTTGTATTTTCATAGAAAATGCATAATGCACTCATGCTCAATTTTGTCCTTTTTTCTTTTTTCGAAATTAACTCTTAATTTGTTCTTGAAACATAAAAGCTTGCACTACTGCACGTTTTTTTTTTTTTTTTGCCCTTTTTTCTTTTTGCTTATGTGATAATTGATAAAGCAATGGAAAAAGGTATTGTGGCTTGTAGAATACTAATTAATTTTGAATTTTTTATTATTTTTTTTTTTTGTTAAATGAGCCGAGCCCGAGCCCAAGCTCAAATTTTTGAGCTCGTCACAAGCCAAGCCCGAGCCCGAGCTGATCCCATAAACAAATGAGCCGAGCCCGAACAGCCTAAAGCTCGGCTCGGCTCGGCTCAGCTCATTTGCAGCCCTAGTAATAGCAAGTGTTATTATTCCCACATGCTAAACTACAACGGATTACGCAATAACCACTGAATGTTCAATTCCTATCTCGGTTAGTAAAATCATCCTCCTCCCTGTTACTTCCACCAGACGTAACTTAATGCAAGTGGGACTCACCATTTCTATCCATCTAAGCCGTCTCGTGTTCCGTGATATTCGTAGGAACTGATATCTTACGAGTTCCAAAATAGACAAAGTGAAGCTGATTTAATTTTATCAGTCAAACAATATCCTAACCAGAATCTTGACCCTTGTGTAAAATCAGCAATCTTTCATCTAGATCCGTGGAAACTACATTATCCGTCCCGCTCTAGCATGAAAAGTGGCTGCAAGGATCTAATGATATCGGACGATCCATCTAGATTATCTACTATATGTCAAACTTTGAGACAAATCACTATGTCCCTCCTCCTACCTGTCTTCCAAACTTCTGTTTCCCTCTGTGAAACATCATGTTTCCTCTAGGATCAATAAAGAACCAAGAATTATGAACCTCAGTCCTTACATCCTCCTTCCATTTTATCTACGAAAGTATCATTAGTCTGGTAACACCAGCTTCCATATTTAGGTGTTTTGTCTCACCTTCAAGTCTTTCACATCCTACTTCTCCAATTCAAGTAAGTGTCGATTAGACTTCCTGTCTAACTGCAAACGCATATGGAATCTTTCCATCCTCCAAATAGTCAACAATTTGTAAGTAACAACTATTTGTTGTGAACTGTGACCTAAAAAAAAAATCCTATTATTCATGCAAATAAAGTGACTTTGCTTCCTCCTTGATATATAACTCCAGCAAGTCCTCCTAATGACACCCCCTCATGAAATAAAATTCTTAATTAAGAATTTACTGATGACTAGTTAGTTCATCTACTATTCTCAGTTGGTGCCATTCTAATAAGTACTTAAACCAGTACAAAATCCTCCTACTGACTCAGAAACACCTGTTTAAAATTACTGAGAAGATATTCAACCAAGTCAGTTCCTCCGATAAACCATCATGGCGTTATAGTTTATCAAATGAATCTATGTCATTTGACTCGAACTGCTGGTTTACTTATCCCATCCTGAAAACGTACTATATCTACGCATATCTAGGTTCACTAGATTGGCTAAGGGTAGGTATACTTACCAAATCCTATGACCCCATGCCCAAAATCCTAGTGTAATTAACGCTATTCCTCCAAAATGGTAGTTGGCTGATCACACAGTTGCGTCCCCAACTAAACCGCATTCCCAATCCTAAACAATTAATGAAAATGAAACACATAAGGCACACACAATAAAACACGATAATACCCAATAAAATCCTACGTAAAACATCATTCCTCCTAGCAAAGAAAATCTCTTTTAGAACTCAACTTTATCTGATTGGTTCACCATCTCCTTTTTTTTACAATTTCGGAGGTAATCATCCAACCTCAAAACCGAAGCTCTAACCATAGTTCAAAACAAGATCCCTTTGCCTCAGTAAATTTCAAAGACTCAACCTTCATCCTCCTTAGACATGGTAGGAAAACTATCTAATGTAGCTTTATTAAGCAACATAGACCGTCACAACCTAATCCCCATACTCCTCGGAACGTGATATAAAATCCTGAACTCCATCCAATCCTAAACTCCTGAAGAGTTCTCTTTATCTACCTCTTTTAGGGTAACACGATACTTTAACTATATGTAGGTCAATCCACGTCAACTCTACCAGTATCGTTCACTATACTATTAGCGAACTATCTCACCTTCGCGCCATCCTTGATTTTCATGAATTCAATACCCTCTTTCTTGGGTATGTTGAATCCTCTTCGGACCCCTATTCCTCGATCATCTTCTTTATGAGAACAAATGAAATCGTGTTGGTCCTGTTATGTGGTGACCTAAAACACACTCCTATATCCCTCCTTGGCTTATACTTCTAAAAGTAATGCCAACCAGAACTAAGCCTTCGATCCTGAGTTCTGCTTCTGATAGAGAACTCAATAACAAATTCCTCTACTCCGTCGGGTCTGAATTGCTGTCGCCTTGGACCCCATCCTCCTTCTAGTGTCAACCATTCCGTAATTATGGAATATAATTGACATTAGCTCCTCCTAACGAACCGTAAAAGAGTACAATGAATCCTAATATGGCTTTAAGTTTTTAAGAGACGCAATGTGGAAGACTGCTAACAAAAGACACTCCTAAAGACACTAGAACCTGGCTCTGATACCAACTGTGATACCCCTCGATTCTAGAGCCACGGGTGATCAAGTCCTAGCACAGATCCGAGGGATACCAACTGTCAATATGTAAACAAGCAGGAATAAAAACTGAATTAAAAATAAAATAATAATGGGCTGAAAGAAATCAAAAATAAAAATCCTTAAACTTTAAATAATAAATTAATATCATTTAAATCCATCCAATCCGTACAACTCGGGAATCCATCTAGTGGACCCCTAACAACTCTAAATGAATTGTAAATACAAAACCAAAGTCCAAAAACTAAATAAGGAAAGTAATCCTATGTAGCCGGAAGAGTGAGTGTCTGTATCTGCATTAACACGATCAAGCTCTAAGCCTAGTACTATCGAACACCTGAAAAATAAGAGTGGGTCAAGCCCACATGCAAGTTCCAACCTACTACAATCCATACATAAACCCGATACGCAGATACATCCTAGATAGCCCGGCAATATCTAAATAGTTCGTAAAGATAAATATATCCACACTATAGGACTTTCCCTGGACTACAAGCCTGTCTCAACCTGACTAGTAGACCTAGCAGGGCACACATCAAACCATCATAGCTAGTGATGCATCCTAATGCATATACGCTCCCTAACCATCGATTCATATCATGGTAACATAAATATATATATATAAATTCCATCCAAAACCAATGAAGTGCCACTCAACTGTTCATTGCCAAGACATGACATTTACTTAGGATTTGCATGTTTTAATTAAATCCCTATCCATCCTAGTACAGAAAATATAACAACCATCTAATATGTCGTTCAACTATTTTAGTTGACAGGACACGAAACTATGTAGGATTTAACTGTTTTAATTAATCTATTCCGTATGTATGAATGGGTAGGGATTAGCGTTTTGATCTAATCCGTCCCTCCGTATGCCACCATCCTATACCGGTGTATATCATGCAAATGATCTGTAAATGATGCAACATTTTAAGCAGTTCATCAAATCAAGTCCACGTAATCCAAATAGTTGATAAATACAGAATTTAAACAGTTCATCAACTAGAAATCCAGAATCCATCCACGTAACTAACGAGACAAAGTTTAATAGTTCATCAAGTTTAAATCCAGCATCCATCCAGGTAATTGACAGAAAATATACATAATTAATTCTTCAATTAATTCCAGGCCAACATTTAATTAGATTAACAAAACCTAAGTATTGGTTCAACAATTTAGGTTCAAATCAATAACCCCAATATTTGCAGAATAGTGCTTAATATTACTGCAATTACAATCCCAGCTTAAATCCATGTATTGCATAACAGAATTAGCATTTCAACAATTAATACCCATAGTATGCATAAAGCAACTTGATAAATAAACGACCCTAGCATGCAACCAAAACAAAATTTATATATATATATATATATATATATATATATATATATATTCTGTTAAATTGCTAAACTTAAATTAAACAATTAAACTTCTTCCATCCGTTAACAGCCTGCACTACTGTATACCTTTCTACGATTAAATCCATGAGTACTAAGGCACTAATTTATTATGTGTGGCTTTAATATAGTATGGTAATATTGTTTGGACTCCATGTTCCAACCCTTTTTAATTTCTAGACACAGTTTGCACAATTAAATCCTTCCGGTCCGTTAAGTCCGTAAACAACCTGCGACTTACTTTAAATTTTCCTACGGTTTAAAACATTAGCATATAAATAAATTAACGCATCCTAGGGCTTTAATACTCCATGAATTAATGTTTAAAACCATCATATTAACCCAAACACAATGGAGGAAAAACACAATTTGAACCAAACAAGGCGTACACAGCTCCAGAACATCATAAGATTGCAGAGCCTGCTCTTAAAACCATAGAGCAGGCTCTTAGCAGCCTAGAGCTAGCTCTCCCACAAGGGGAGCCGGCTCTCTCCTTGGGAGAGCCGGCTCTCCCCCTTTTGAGAGCCTTCTCTGCTCCAATGCCTCGTTCTACTTCGTCCGGTTGTCATCTATGCTTCCGGCGAAGTCCAGTGTCCTACCCCAAAACTTTGTAGCATTCTTAGGCTTCTATTCAAGTTCCTAAAGTCCTAGAAACCCTACATATTCTAGTGTGATGTAATTGACGAAAACCAAAACCACCACAGAACAGTTTATGCAACAATTCAGTTTTAAGTTCAAGAATGCAGAACAGATTACTGAAATAATCTAACATGCATAAAGTCCATTTTAATAGTTTATTTAAGTTCCTAGAGTCTATATGGGATGCACAGAACACATGTTTATAGGAAAGTGATAGACTGAAACTTGCCTTTAGGTTTCGGTTTGAAACCTTCATCACCGTTGCTAGATTCTCCGACCAACTGTAGACTGCCTGCAATTCTCCTACTGTTCCAATTCTATTCAACCATCAACCTCTTCCTTCCTCTGTGATACACCTTCAGTATATAGCTAGAAGCTTAATTGATTCTCCCAGTTTACTCCCAAAACCATTCCAGACCCTCTGTTTTCCCCTCTCTAGATAATACGTGAATAGGGTTTTCTCAAAAACCCCTGCAACATATATCGTTCTATATATATAGACTCCTCTGAAACCCTAATCCTAAGTCTAGCAATCCTAATCCTAAGTCCAGCCCAACTACAAGTCGGCTACCCTAATTACTTAATCGTAAAACCCTAAACCTAATTATCACCCAAACATAGTGGTAAACAAGTGACCACAACAATTACGTTCATTATACATATATCTGTATTACAATTAAATAACTAATTAATTAATTACACTTAACACAATTAAAGGAAAGCAAATAAATAATTGTAACTAAATAAAGCACGCAAAACACACAAACCATTTCAAGTCAAATAAATAATTAAATAAATACACAACTAAACAATATTAATTTAAATAAACACAATTAATCAATTTAGAAAAACAACACAACTAAGTTACATAATTAACTCAATTAATCAATGAAAACAAAATTAAATTCCCAATTCTGTCCTTTTGAAAACTAGTGGTATTACAGAAGGAGCCAGAGCCTAAGGAGTACGATAGGGGAAGGAATGTATGCCAGATTAACAAATTCTTCTAGCACATAGAGCGATATTTCGAGTGCATGAAAATTGAGGATGATGAAGAGAAGGTGCAGAAAGGCACTTTGTACTTCACGGACACTGCCACTCTATGGTGGAGGCAGCGCTTCACTGGTAGGGGTGCAAAAACGGTTGATACATGGGAGGAGTTTAAGAGGTAGCTCGAGAAGCAGCTCTACCCTGAGTGCGTCAAGGATCTCGCCATGATCAACCTAAGGCACCTGAAGCAAAAGGGTAACATAAGGGAGTATGCGAAGGAGAACTCCAACTTGATGCTAGAGATCCCAGAGATGTCGGAGTGGCAACACGTGTGCTTGTTCATTGATGGGTTACAGTCTTGGGTGGCCAAGGAGCTGAGGAGAAGGGAGCCTAGAGACTTGGCATCCGCAATGGCTATAGCGGAGCGCCTTGAAGACTTTAAGCGTGATGACAAGAGGGCTACATCTCCTAGGAGGTACCACGGCAAAGGTGGAGGAGACCGGCGTTTCAAGAAAGGGGGCTCACCCAAGTCCAGTGATGATGAGCACAGCGATGAGAAGAGACGCCCACACCATGACAAAAGCAAGGATAATGGAGAAAGGTCCAAGGCTAGTGGCAAAGGGGAGCACCGCGACAAGGGCAAATGGGAGCTGAAGTGCTACTTGTACGATAGGCCGCACATATTGTGACACTGCCCCAACAAGAGGACCATGAACGACCTTGTGAAGGATAAGGGCAAGGGAAAGATGGATAATACGGGCAGTGGCGAAGATAGGTATATGGGGGCTATACAGATGTTGAGTAGCATGGCACATGACACCAAGAAGAAGGGCAAGGCGAAGAAGGTAGCTAGGGTGCGCTATGTGGATGCGCACGCTGGTGGCAAAGCCGTGCAAGCGTTGGTGGACACGGGCGCCACACACAATTTCATTACCCTGAAGGAAGCGCAATGACTTGGCATAGAGATGCATAAGACAGAGGGCTAGATCAAGCCGTCAACTCTGAGGAAGCACGCGTGAGTAGAGTGTGTAAGGAAGTGGAGCTATGCATGCAAGGATGGAAGGGTAAGGCTGACATCCAAGTTGTAGAGATGGACGACCACAACATGGTGTTGGGGCTGGAGTTTATGGACAGGAACAACGCCGCGCCACTACTATGCCTTGGTACATTGATGATACTTGGAGGCGAAGAAGGCAAGGCCGCATACATGGTGCCACTCGTGGGCAGGAAGAAGAGACTAAAGGTGGTAGTCAACACGATGGAGCTCGTGAGGATCTCACATCTCCCGAAGGGCGCTTGTATGTTTGGGCCAAGGACATATGCACAAGTGTTAATGACTTGCAAAAGACTGGGTCAGCTGAAGAAACCGTGACGAGGGCGTCACGGAAATAAGTGGGGGAAAATGTTACGCCCCGCTTATAGAGGTTATGCCACACAGGCGCTGAGTAGGACGCTGCATATGATACCCCTCAGATCCGAGACACAGGTTGATCAAGCCCAAGCCCAAACCCGAGGGAATATCAAATAATTAAAGTATTTTAAAACAAACACATAATACAAAAATGAAATAAGAAATAAGAAATAGAATAAAGCTGAAAGAAATTATATATATAAAATCATCCAAGAGTACAACTCGGGAATCCATCTAGTGGAATCCTAAATAAAATCCCAACCGAATAAAACACAACTAAAAATAAAGCCAACACCACCATATGGAATGAAATCCTACATCGTCGGTAGAGTGGATGACCGTCTCCACGCAACCCGAGCAAGCCCTAAGACTGGAACCGTCCGATACCTAAAAAATATAAGAGTGGGTTAGGCGCACGAACAAGTTCTAATCTAACTACAATCTATACAGTGACCCGATACGCAGATACATCCTAGATATCTCACAATATCTATCTAGTCCATAAATACAATATATCCACACTAAGGGACATTCACTGGACTACGAAGGGGTCTCAACCTGAATAGAAGGCAACATGCGAAAATGCACCCAAAGGTAGGCATGAGTACCTAGATCTAACAGGGTACACCTCAACCTATCATAGCCAACTACGCATCCACTGCATATACGCACCCTAACCGTCGACTATGAGACTCAAGCTCAAATCGCGGTACCATAAATATATATTTAAAATCCTATCCTGTCCATCCATACATCCAGTTAGCCATTCAGCTTGTTTAGCTGCACAGACTTACGTATCCATAGCAAGCTGTTCACCTTTTTCAGCTGCACAGACTTATATATCCATAGCAAGTAATCCAATTAGTCATTCAGCTTTGTTTTAGCTGACCTGACCTAAATATATGTAGGATTTATTTTATAATCCATTCCCTTATTCCGTATAGGTAGGATATAGTATTTTGAAACTAATCCATCCCTAGTATGCCACCAGCTGAAGAAACCGTGACGAGGGCGTCACGGAAATAAGTGGGGGAAAATGTTACGCCCCGCTTATAGAGGTTATGCCACACAGGCGCTGAGTAGGACGCTGCATATGATACCCCTCAGATCCGAGACACAGGTTGATCAAGCCCAAGCCCAAACCCGAGGGAATATCAAATAATTAAAGTATTTTAAAACAAACACATAATACAAAAATGAAATAAGAAATAAGAAATAGAATAAAGCTGAAAGAAATTATATATATAAAATCCTCCAAGAGTACAACTCGGGAATCCATCTAGTGGAATCCTAAATAAAATCCCAACCGAATAAAACACAACTAAAAATAAAGCCAACACCACCATATGGAATGAAATCCTACATCGTCGGTAGAGTGGATGACCGTCTCCACGCAACCCGAGCAAGCCCTAAGACTGGAACCATCCGATACCTAAAAAATATAAGAGTGGGTTAGGCGCACGAACAAGTTCTAATCTAACTACAATCTATACAGTGACCCGATACGCAGATACATCCTAGATATCTCACAATATCTATCTAGTCCATAAATACAATATATCCACACTAAGGGACATTCACTGGACTACGAAGGGGTCTCAACCTGAATAGAAGGCAACATGCGAAAATGCACCCAAAGGTAGGCATGAGTACCTAGATCTAACAGGGTACACCTCAACCTATCATAGCCAACTACGCATCCACTGCATATACGCACCCTAACCGTCGACTATGAGACTCAAGCTCAAATCGCGGTACCATAAATATATATTTAAAATCCTATCCTGTCCATCCATACATCCAGTTAGCCATTCAGCTTGTTTAGCTGCACAGACTTACGTATCCATAGCAAGCTGTTCACCTTTTTCAGCTGCACAGACTTATATATCCATAGCAAGTAATCCAATTAGTCATTCAGCTTTGTTTTAGCTGACCTGACCTAAATATATGTAGGATTTATTTTATAATCCATTCCCTTATTCCGTATAGGTAGGATATAGTATTTTAAAACTAATCCATCCCTAGTATGCCACCAGCTGAAGAAACCGTGACGAGGGCGTCACGGAAATAAGTGGGGGAAAATGTTACGCCCCGCTTATAGAGGTTATGCCACACAGGCGCTGAGTAGGACGCTGCATATGATACCCCTCAGATCCGAGACACAGGTTGATCAAGCCCAAGCCCAAACCCGAGGGAATATCAAATAATTAAAGTATTTTAAAACAAACACATAATACAAAAATGAAATAAGAAATAAGAAATAGAATAAAGCTGAAAGAAAATATATATATATAATCCTCCAAGAGTACAACTCGGGAATCCATCTAGTGGAATCCTAAATAAAATCCCAACCGAATAAAACACAACTAAAAATAAAGCCAACACCACCATATGGAATGAAATCCTACATCGTCGGTAGAGTGGATGACCGTCTCCACGCAACCCGAGCAAGCCCTAAGACTGGAACCGTCCGATACCTAAAAAATATAAGAGTGGGTTAGGCGCACGAACAAGTTCTAATCTAACTACAATCTATACAGTGACCCGATACGCAGATACATCCTAGATATCTCACAATATCTATCTAGTCCATAAATACAATATATCCACACTAAGGGACATTCACTGGACTACGAAGGGGTCTCAACCTGAATAGAAGGCAACATGCGAAAATGCACCCAAAGGTAGGCATGAGTACCTAGATCTAACAGGGTACACCTCAACCTATCATAGCCAACTACGCATCCACTGCATATACGCACCCTAACCGTCGACTATGAGACTCAAGCTCAAATCGCGGTACCATAAATATATATTTAAAATCCTATCCTGTCCATCCATACATCCAGTTAGCCATTCAGCTTGTTTAGCTGCACAGACTTACGTATCCATAGCAAGCTGTTCACCTTTTTCAGCTGCACAGACTTATATATCCATAGCAAGTAATCCAATTAGTCATTCAGCTTTGTTTTAGCTGACCTGACCTAAATATATGTAGGATTTATTTTATAATCCATTCCCTTATTCCGTATAGGTAGGATATAGTATTTTGAAACTAATCCATCCCTAGTATGCCACCAGCTGAAGAAACCGTGACGAGGGCGTCACGGAAATAAGTGGGGGAAAATGTTACGCCCCGCTTATAGAGGTTATGCCACACAGGCGCTGAGTAGGACGCTGCATATGATACCCCTCAGATCCGAGACACAGGTTGATCAAGCCCAAGCCCAAACCCGAGGGAATATCAAATAATTAAAGTATTTTAAAACAAACACATAATACAAAAATGAAATAAGAAATAAGAAATAGAATAAAGCTGAAAGAAATTATATATATAAAATCCTCCAAGAGTACAACTCGGGAATCCATCTAGTGGAATCCTAAATAAAATCCCAACCGAATAAAACACAACTAAAAATAAAGCCAACACCACCATATGGAATGAAATCCTACATCGTCGGTAGAGTGGATGACCGTCTCCACGCAACCCGAGCAAGCCCTAAGACTGGAACCGTCCGATACCTAAAAAATATAAGAGTGGGTTAGGCGCACGAATAAGTTCTAATCTAACTACAATCTATACAGTGACCCGATACGCAGATACATCCTAGATATCTCACAATATCTATCTAGTCCATAAATACAATATATCCACACTAAGGGACATTCACTGGACTACGAAGGGGTCTCAACCTGAATAGAAGGCAACATGCGAAAATGCACCCAAAGGTAGGCATGAGTACCTAGATCTAACAGGGTACACCTCAACCTATCATAGCCAACTACGCATCCACTGCATATACGCACCCTAACCGTCGACTATGAGACTCAAGCTCAAATCGCGGTACCATAAATATATATTTAAAATCCTATCCTGTCCATCCATACATCTAGTTAGCCATTCAGCTTGTTTAGCTGCACAGACTTACGTATCCATAGCAAGCTGTTCACCTTTTTCAGCTGCACAGACTTATATATCCATAGCAAGTAATCCAATTAGTCATTCAGCTTTGTTTTAGCTGACCTGACCTAAATATATGTAGGATTTATTTTATAATCCATTCCCTTATTCCGTATAGGTAGGATATAGTATTTTGAAACTAATCCATCCCTAGTATGCCACCATCCCATACCGGTGCATACAATCCATACATCCAGTGGCTAATAATACAGACAATGAACGTAAATATCAACTAATCTATGATTCCAATAATTGATTATAAAAATATTAAATATAAATATCAATTGTTCCATACTAAACATACAAAATATGTAAGTTAGTATGCTTATTTGATACTACTCTAACAATGTCCATATAATTGACTACACATATAAAGTATGTAAGTATCAATTACTTCCTAATAAGCATAAAAGACATTGTATGAATCAACATGCTTATTTTATCCACAATTCCAACCAATAATTGATGAAACCGATAACGAAATTTCACAATTAAAATCCAGCACAACATCCATTTAATTAATGGAATAGAATTTTAACAGTTCATTAATTAAAATCCAACCTAAGTACAAGTAAAATCTAACCGGTACATGACCCAATATAGACACTTTATATCTGTTAACAGTGTGCGACATTGTTTAAAACGTCCACACTGTGAACACCATTAGCATATAAAGATAAATTATGCCTTGTGGGTCCTAATACAGCCTAACATCATGTTTAGAGTCCATGCTACAATCCGTTAAATTTTTAAAACAAGATTTAGCATTTTAGTCCTTCCTATCCGTTAGCAGCATGCAAAGTTGCTTATTTTTACACTGTTTATTCTATTTGCTCTATGGATAGAATAATGCAATTAGAGAGTCTAAAATCCTTTGAAATTACTTTTAAAATTGTTATTCCAGTCCCTAAAACAATTCAAAATTCCAAACATGGCCCAAACAGTGCCCAAACAGCTCCGGAATACAACCAAACGAGGCCTAACCAAGGGAGCGTGCTCTCTAATCAATAGAGTAGGCTCTAGACACCTTAGAGCGGGCTCCCTAGCCCTTGGAGCCGGCTCTATAAAGGGGGGAGCTGGCTCCCAACCTCCTGGAGCCGGCTCTCTCCTCCTTTAAGAGCTCTGTTTCGCTTCCTTCTTCGTTTCCGTCCATCTGCTTCATCTCCAACCCTTTCCTACCCTTCTATTCTTCCTTAAAACTGGTCTTACTAGTCTAATACATATCCAAGATCAACCCCATCCTTAGTTTACAATAGGAAGAACTAATACAGTGATTTAACACAAATCAATTTATATGCTTTAAAACAGACGACAAAAAACAAAGGTGCAAGAATTATTTCAAACCAAGTTCAGCACATACAGACGATCAAATTGACATATATTAAACATGCAAGGTTCCATTAATATTCAATTAACATCCTAGAGATCCTCTAGGTATGCACAGAACACAGGCCAAAGGGAGACAGGAAGAAAAGAACTTGCCTTTTTAGTTTTGGAACAAAACCTTGTCGCCGTCTTTCTAAGCTTTTCCGATGACGTCAATCTACTGTCAACTCAACCTCCTACTATTCCTCCTTCCCTCCTCCTAGGTCCGTCCGTTAATCCACACCCGAAACCCTAACTGCAACCTCTCTGTTTTCTCACAAGTCTTACTCTATTTTTTCTCAATATGCTAGGTACATGAACAGGGTTTTGCTATCCTTAGCAGACCATTCTATTATATATATATATGCTAAAACAGAACCCTAGTCCATGTATAATTAAAGCCAGAACCTTAATTAAATCCTAATCGGCCCATAGAACAAAACCTAAGTTAAAATCTATGTCGGCTACACATACGTGACTTCTAAAATAACCCTAAGTAAATAACGTATTTAAAAACACATTTAACTCATTTAACCTAATTACATAATTACCCAATTGTAATAAACCATTTAAGGACACAATCAAACAATTTAAATCCAATAATGTAAATAATGCAAACAACTCAAATAATTACAATTAAGTCAATTTATTCAATTAAACAAATAAATATTCAATTAATTCAAATATCAAGCAAATAAACAATTAAATAATTTAAAATACAACAAAATATTTAATTAAAATACCAGGACTATCATTTTAAAATTAGGGGTATTACATTCTTCCCCCCTAACAAAAAGAATTCCGTCCTCGGAATTTGCTCTTACCTTCTTCCAATATTTCAGGAAACTGCGAGCAAATGACATCCTCCCGTTCCCAAGTAGACTCAGCCTCATTGTGATGACTCCACGGAGCACGCACCAAAGGGATAACCTTATTACGAAGGATTTGATCCCGTCGGTCGACAATGTGACACGGTGGCTCCAAATAAGTTACATCCGGCGGCAACTCAATCTCCCTAACATCGATATGCTGATACTAATCCTCATCTCGCAGAAATTTTCACAACATGGAAACATATAACACATTATGTACGCGATCCAAAGTATCCGAAAGTGCCAACCGATAAGCGACAGCTCCCACTCTATCCGTAATCATAAATGGATCGAAAAATCATGGTGACAACTTTCCTTTCTTCCCAAAGCGCATTACGCCTTTCATAGGAGACACTTTGAGTAGAACCTAATCCCCAACCTGAAATTCCAAAGCACGAGTGCGACAATCGGCACAACTCTTCTGCCGACCCTGCGCAATGTGCATACGATCCCTAATAAGAGTAATCTTTTCAGTGGCCCTTAACATCAAGAATACCATGCAGCTTTACAATCTCTGTAATGTAAAGTCTTGCCAACTGCTCTGAAGTAAAGTATGTGTGAATAGGCAAGAAATGAGCTGATTTCGTCAACCTATCCATGATGACCCAAATAGAATTGTGATCCTGATAGGAATTTGGCAATCCTTCCACGAAATCCATAGAAATGCTCTCCCATTTCTATTCCGGTATCAATAGTGGCTGTAGAGCTCCTGGCGGCCGCTGATGATCAATCTTAACCATCTGACAAGTACTACATTGAGAGATAAAAATAGCAATGTCTTTGTTTTTTTTCATACCTGCCCACTAAAACTGTCGCTTTAAATCCTAGTACATCTTGTCTCCTCCTAGATGAACAGAAAACTTAGAATGATAAGTCTCAGTCATCACATCCATCCTCAAATCATCAGCAGAAGGTACCTCTAATCGTCCTTTGTACCTCAAACCTCCATCAATCCCAACATAGTAAAATAGAACCTCCCCGGAAGCTATCTCTGTAATTTTGTCAATGCACTGTTGATCCATGAGTTGTACCTTCAAAACCTTGTGAATGATAGAAGGTGAATCTACCTTACAAGCCATGAACACATCCGACAACTCATCCACTGTCCTCAAGCATTCCACTCAGTAGTGACTAGAGTAGAAAAACTAGTAACAGGTCGGCGACTCTTGTGATTGCTAAATAATCTGAAGGACTCACTCAATAAATAGTTCCTCAAAATGCAAAGATCACAACTGCTAACTCCAAATCATGTATTGAATAATTAAGCTCGTAAGGCTTAAGCTTACGAGATCCATATGAAATCGGTCGCTCCTCCTGCATCAAAACACATCCAAGACCCTACAAAGAAGCATCTGTGTAGATAAAATACTCAATCCCGCTCTGTGGGGTAGACAAAACTGGTGTAGAAGTCAACTTAGTCTTCAGCTCATCAAAAGCTTTCTGGCAATGTTCATCCCACACGAACCGTACACCTTTTTTAGTCAAATGAGTGAGTGGTCCCGCTATCTTAGAGAACCCTTGGATGAACTTACGATAATATCCTGCCAATTCAAGAAAACTCTAAATCTCGGTAGGTGAAGTAGGCTGTCCCCACTCAACCACTACTGAAACCTTGGTCGGATCTACCGCTATTCCTCTTTCCGACATCACGTGACACAGAAACTTCACCTCCCGCTGCCAAAATTCACATTTCTTAAATTTGGCATATAACTGATGCTCACGAAGCATCTGCAAGACTATTCAAAGATGTCTAGCATGGTCGTCCTCTGACCTTGAATAAATCAAAATGTCATTCATAAAGACAAGACAAACTAATCTAAATAAGCCCTGAAGACTCTGTTTATTAACTCCATAAAGACCGCTGGTGCATTAGCCAACCTGAACGGCATCACACGAAACTCATAAGATCTGTATCTAGTGAGAAACACTATCCTCGAAACAACCTGCTCCCAAACCCGAAGTTGATGATATCCAGAACGAAGATCAGTCTTAGAGAAGTACGTAACTCCCTTCAATTGATCAAAAAGATCATCAATCCTGACAAAGGATACTTGTTACAAATAGTAACCTTGTTCAACTCCATGTAATCTATACACAGGCAAAATGAACCATCCTTCTTCTTCACAAATAAAACCGGTGTTCCTCAGGGTGAAGTACTCCTGTGAATAAAACCCTGGCTGAGTAGTTGCTGAATCCGATCCCTCAGCTCTCACATCTCCACTGGTGTCATCATGTATGGTACCCTAGCAATAGGTGTAGTGCCTGGAGCTAAGTCTATAACAAAGTCGATCTCGCAACTAGGTGGTAACCCTAGAATCTCCTAAAATACATCCGAAAAATCCTGTACAATTGGTATGTTATCCAATGATACAGTCATCCCCTCTTCCGTCTCCTTCTCTATACGAAACAAATAAGTGCTAGTGACCCCGTTAGAACGTGGCATATCAACGACGTAAAGATCCTGACCAAGTATGGTGAACACAATAGACATATCCAAAACAAATAACTTGAGCATGGCAGTGATAACCAATCCATCCCAAGTATCACGTCATAAGTGTGCATATCCAGGACCAAAAGATTAGCTAGAAATCTAAGTCTACCAATATCTAGTCACACAAGCCCATCACTCTCATGAAAAAAAAAAAATGGTAGTATTGCCAAACGGTGTAAAAATATCTTGAGATCTATTGCATACATGTGTCACCTAACAACCTATAAAAATCCAAACTTCTGAATACTCCGTAGAGCAAAAACACATAAGGTAAAACAAAATGCTATGAAATCTTCCCATTTTTTAGATTATCATTCTATTATGGGGATTCTTCCTTCTAAACCAAACCTACTATATAGATTTACACAAATTCTTTTATAAACTCCTTGGTAATCATCCAGTCTCAACACAATGTACTTACAAGCAAATATTTGTTTACCTGTCCAAAACCCAATCACTCTACTATGATAATCATCTATTATCGCAATATACACATCCCAATATAGTCTAATAAAACCATATGTGTGTATATCACAAAAATGCTATCACAAAAGACAATAAAGATAGCCAAAACCGCTAGTTCACTTTATTAGGAACTTTTCCAAACCATAAATTGTCAAACGAACAATCGTAATATATTCTTTAACAAAAACTAACTTATGTGATTAAATCCGTACTATGCTTTTAGTAATATCACCACTACTACTAGTAATTTAAAATTACTCTTAGAAGAGCATTCATCCTTGAACACTGGTGCCCTCCTTCTTGGATGCTCCAATATCTCCTCCATCCTGATCTTCTTCGGGGTCATCCTCTCCACTTGGTTTAGCTTCGAGCACCACCGAAGTTGTGTTAGGTCCACAGTATGGTGGCCAATCTCACATACCAGAAACCTTCCTTGCCTTATACTTCAAAGCAACACCTATTTGAACCAATTCCTTGGTCTCCAATTCTGCCTTCTCGGTCAGCCTTCGCAGGGGAATCGTCAGAGTAACCTTCTTCTTCCGTGGGTCCTTCTTTACTTTCATTACGGACTACATCTTTTTCCTAGTGCCAAACATTCTGCAATTACAGAATAAACTTGACATCATTACCTTCTAAATGAACCATAAAGGAATACAATGAATCCTACACTTAAGCTCTATTCAAGAGAAACGCTACGCGGAAGTCTTAATACGAAACATCCTAGAGACACTTGAACCTGGAGTGCTCTGATACCAACTGTGAAACCCCTTGGATCAGAGACATAGGTTGATCAGGCCCAAGCCCAAACCCGAGGGAATATCAAATAATTAAAGTATTTTAAAATGAATACATAATATAAAAACAAAATAAGAAATAGAATAAAGCTGAAAGAAATTCTAAATATACAATCCTCCAAGAGTACAACTCGGGAATCCATCTAGTGGACCCCTAAATAAAATCCCAACCGAATAATACACAGCTCAAAATAAAGCCAACACCACTACATGGAATGAAATCTTACGTCGTCGGTAGAGTGGATGACCATCTCTGCGCAACCCGAGCAAGCCCTAAGACTGGAACTGTCCGATACCTAAAAAATATAAGAGTGGGTCAGGCCCACGAACAAGTTCTAATCTAACTGCAATCCATACAGTGACCAGATATACAGATACATCCTAGATATCTCATAATATCTATATAGTCCATAAATACATATATATCCACACTAAGGGACATTCATTGGACTACAAAGGGGCCTCAACCTGAATAGAAGGTAACATGCGAAAACGCACCCAAAGGTGGGCATAAGTACCTAGACCTTACAGGGTACACCTCAACCTATCATAGCCAGCTACACATCCACTGCATATAAACTCCCTAACCATCGACTGTGAGACTCAAGCTCAAACCACGGTACCATAAATATATATTTAAAATTCTATTATGTCCATCCATACATCTAGTTAGCCATTCAGCTTGTTCAGCTGCACACACTTACGTATACATAATAATCCGTTCAGCTTGTTCAGCTGCACAGACTTACGTATCCATAGCAAGTAATCCAGTTAGTCATTCAACCTTGTTTTAGCTGACCTGGCCTAAATATATGTAGGATTTATTTTATAATCTATTCCCTTATTCCGTATAGGTAGGATATAGTATTTTAAAACTAATCCGTCCCTAGTATGCCACCGTCCCATACCGGTGCATACAATGCATACATCCAGTGGTTGATAATACAAACAATGAACGTAAATATCAACTAATCCATGATTCCAACAATTGATTATAAAAATATTAAATATAAATATTAATTGTTCCATACTAAGCATACAAAATATATAAGTTAATATGCTTATTTGATACTACTCCAACAATGTCCACATAATTGACTACACATATAAAGTATGTAAGTATCAATTACTTCTTAATAAGCATAAAAGACATTATATGAATCAACATGCTTATTTTATCCATAATTCCAACCAATAATTGATGAAACCGATAACAAAATTCCACAATTAAAATCCAGCACAACATCCATTTAATTAATGGAACAGAATTTTAACAGTACATTAATTAAAATCCAACCTAAGTACAAGTAAAATCTAACTGGTACATGACCCTATTATGTATCCAATATAGATTTCAAAATCCTCCTCCAGTCATCTAAGTTGCTTAAATAGATTTCACCAACTAGACACTTTATATCCGTCAACAGTGTGCGACATTGTTTAAAACGTCCACACTGTGAACACCATTAGCATATAAAGATAAATTATGCCTTGTGGGTCCTAATACAACCTAACATCATGTTTAGAGTCCATGCTACAATCCGTTAAATTTTTAAATTAAGATTTAGCATTTTAGTCCTTACTATCCATTAGCAGCATACAAAGTTGCTTATTTTTACACTATTTATTCTATTTTCTCTTTGGATCGAAATATGCAATTAGAGAGTCTAAAATCCTTTGAAATTACTTTTAAAATTGTTATTCCAGTCCCTAAAACAATTCAGAATTCCAAACATGGCCCAAACAGTGCCCAAACAGCTCCGGAATGTAACCAAACGAAGGCTAACCGAGGGAGCCAGCTCTCTAATCAACAGAGCAGGCTCTAGAAACCTTAAAGCTGGATCCCTAGCCCTTGGAGCTGGCTCTATAAAGGGGGGAGCCGGCTCCCAACCTCCTGGAGTCAACTCTTTCCTCCTTTAAGAGCTCTGTTTCAGTACCTTCTCCGGCCCTCTCCTACCCTTCTGTTCTTCCTTAAAACTGGTCTTACCAGTCTAATACATATCCAGGATCAACCCAATCCTTAGTTTACAATAGGAAGAACTAATACAGTGATTTAACACAACATCAATTTATATGCTTTAAAACAAACGACGAAAAACAAAGGTGCAAGAATTATTTCAAACCAAGTTCAGCACATACAGACAATCAAATTGACATATATTAAACATGCAAGGTTCCATTAATATTCAATTAACATCCTAGAGATCCTCTGGGTATGCACAGAACACAGGCCAACGGGAAAGAGGAAGAAAAGAACTTGCCTTTTCAATTTTGGAACAAAACCTTGTTGCCGTCTTTCTAAGTTTTTCCGATGACGTCCATCTACTGTCAACTCATCCTCCTACTATTCCTCCTTCCTTCCTCCTAGGTCCATCCGTTAATCCACAGCCGAAACCCCGACTACAACCTCTCTGTTTTCTCACAAGTCTTACTCTATTTTCTCTTAATATGCTAGGTACGTGAATAGGGTTTTGCTAACCCTAGCAGACCATTCTATTCTATATACATATGCTAAAACAGAACCCCAGTCCATGTATAATTAGAGCCAAAACCCTAATTAAATCCTAGTTGGCCCAAAGAACAAAACCTAAGTTAAAATCTATGTCGGCTACACATACGTGACTTCTAAAAGAACCCTAAGTAAATAATGTATTTAAAAACTCATTTAACCTAATTACATAATTACACAATTATAATAAACCACTTAAGGACACAATCAAACAATTTAAATCCAATAATGTAAATAATGCAAACAACTCAAATAATTACAATTAAGTCAATTTATTCAATTAAACAAATAAATATTCAATTAATTCAAATATCAAGCAAATAAACAATTAAATAATTAAAAATACGACAAAATACTTAACTAAAATACCATGATTATCCTTTTTAAAATTAGGGGTATTACACTACATGACAACTGCATGGCAAGTGGAGTTTCTAGAGACTTCTGGAGTAGTCTAGAGTTATGTGGAAGATTCTAGATATGTGTATAAATGTGTAGCATATTCTAGAGTCCTCCAGAATTGTGTAGAATAGTATGGAGAGTTCTAGAATGTTATAGATACTTGTGGATATATATGGATGTGTGAAGAATGTGGGAAAAGATTCTGGAGAATCGATCTCCACCATCGGTTAGCATGCATCCTAGTCATCCATTAAGGATAGAGATGCCTATAAATAGGAGTGGAACTTCATTTTGTAGCCAACAAGTCCTAAAAGTGAGCTTGAGAGCCTTATAGAGAGTTTGAGAGCTAGCCTTGTACAAAGCATTCTTTGAAGTAATAGAAGTGTTCTTTCCTTGCCAACTTAATTGCCTTAGTGTGTGTGAGTGTGCAAGCTAAGTGAGGAGACGGCAAGGGCCACTACAACACCAGTAAGCGCACGAGGGGAGTGCATTGGCTAAGGTGTGCACGGTAGTTAGGCTGGCCAAGTACTTGCAAGAGTAGAAGCAACGTCTTGGTGCCGCACGGGAGTAGCTAGAGTGGTGCTGAAACTCTAAACCCATGACACTAAGCTAAAAATGGCCAAAGAAAATGAGGGATTAAAAAGGAAAAGGAGGGATTAAAATTGATATTTTTGTCTGACAAAATGTAAGGCATTTAATGTGGCATGAAGACTTGGTAGTGCCAATACTGTATTACCACATTAAAGTCAGTTTTTCAATCGGTATGAAATTGTCGTCAAAATTATATTTTTCCTTTTTAAAAATCAAATGAAGGAAAAAAAAAAATTTCAAATTCAACTCAAAGATTACAATCAGAAAAAAAAAAAAAAAAAAAAAAAAAAAAAAAATATTAATAATAAAAGAAAAAATTATTATCACCATTAGCATTTATGGAGTTAAATGACTCATGAAGTTTTAATAATTCTTCCATCTTCCCTTGTTAACAATATCCATTAGTTTTTTATACTCCTTTCATTGTTACTTTATAAAGATCAATATTAAACCATAAAGAGAGAGAGAGCGAGAGAGAGAGGGGAGATAATTAATACAAAGAGCACTAATACAAAGTATACAAATAAATAATTGAGAGAGACAAAACATTAATAAGAAGATGTCTTTTTATAATTGAAAGGTTAATTGTGGTATTTGAGAAACTGTAAGTGATCCAAAACTTTAACATGAAAGAGAAAGGGAGATGAAGATATATTTTTATAATTGAAAGGTTAATTGTGGTATTTGAAAAAAAAAATTATTTATTTATAAAATTAAGGATTGAAGTGTCATTTATTTTAAAAGTGTAAAGCAATTATACAAAAGTTAGGTACAATAGGGTCACTTCCTTTAAGATTGGAGTGCAATCTTTTTACAAGTTAGGTTTAATAGTGTCATTTCATTTAAGATTAAAGTGCAATAGGATAAAAGAGGAGCATGAATATCTTATCCCTATTTGTTTCATAATTACCTTTTATTGTTACAAGTGGTTGAATTGGTAATATTAAATTTGGAACATTAAAAATAGGGAGAGAGTGGTTTATATTAAAAGGAAATGATATAGGTGGGTTTGGAATATGGGATCCCGATCCCTTCATATGGAGGGGTTCATAGGAACCATCCTAACCTAAAATTAATTAAAGCAATATTTATCTATTTCTTTAAATATAATATATTCTTTAAATACAATATATTACTAATTTAATTATGGATTGTTTTTAGAATATTAATATAACAATCAATATTCTTTGCCTAGTATTTTGATCAAATTTCATTCTCCCTCTTTAATTTCAGAAGCAATTATTGTACACATCTTGTAAGATTTCATAAGCAACTATTGTGTAATCTCCCATCTTGATATTTATGATTTATTATTTGAACACCATTGTTTAGGGTTTAATATTTTAAAATTTATCATGCAATATACATTGAATGATGTATGTATAATATGTTGTCTATGTCTTCATCGCTATCATGAGCACCATTTGTGTCGTCATATAATATATATTTATATTTTTTTCCCTAGTTTAAATTAGTAAGCTCTCATAGTTGTCTAAAACTTTGGCACAATAAACAAGTAAAATTTAAATAAGTCATTCTTTGTAAAAAAGGAACCCAAACTATATTAATCAGTTAGCGTGAAATTTCTTTCAATTTCATCATAGCATAAATCCAAGTCAATTTTAAAATGTTTTAAAGGAATACCCTTTGACATTGAAGTTTTACAAACCCACTCAAACATTCTACTTTGTTCCTTTGGGGGCTCGAATTCTCACTATCCACTTTGAAAGATAGAAGAAATACCACTGGGCCACAAGAGTCACAAGACATGTTAAGAAATAAGGAGTTGATTTTGTAATTTTGGTTTGTGCTTTTAGAACACAAAAGGAATTGTGTTATCTTAATTAATTTTAGGTTGCAGCCAACTGTACCTCAAAACATCATAGTTTTGAGGCATATGATGGGTAAGGGGATTACAGGATCCTAGAATGTGGCTCCCTGTTGAGCAATAGATTATACAACTATATATACTGTAAAAAATTTGGAGATAAATGTGGGTTGAAGCATGTGTTAATGTTTTAAATTCTAGTTTCCAAATTAGCCTGGAATCAACCCAAAGGTTGGCTTAGTTGGAGAAGACTTGGGAACCTCTTGAAGCTTCAGATTTAAGGATCAATTTGTTAGAAATTGTGAATGAAAATTGTTTGATTAGTCATCAATAGTTGTCTTTTATTGAACAGGGTGTGATTACTGGTTAGTTGTGGGATGAAAAGATGCAACTTAAAATGAACAGACATAACCTATTGGAGTGGATGTGTCTAATGATGAACAGACACTATGTGAACCATTGTAACCTATTGAAGTGGATGTGTCTAGTGGTGAATAGACACCATGTGAACCATTGCAACCAATTGGAGTGGTTGTGTCCGGTGATGAAGAGACACATATAAATGGTTGTGTCTAGTGATGAAGAGACACATATAAATGGTTGTGTACAATGATGAAGAGACACACCTAATCCGAAATGGCACTTTTATTTCTATATATACCCCCTTGGGCTCCCATATGCAATTTGTTCAATTCAATTTTTTCTCTCTCCCTCTCTAAACTTGAACCCAACCCAAGTGGGTTCAATCAAGTGGTCCGAGCCACTTAGACCCTAATCCAATTTCATCGAACCATATTAAGATTGGTCTGAACCATTTGGTTCAAATTGCATCTAATTTAGCATTTATATAGTATAGATGTATTTTTGAGTCAAAGAGAGTATTACACGAAAGAGGTTCACCGTATCCACGAGTTTGTAATGCTGCTACTGGTGGATGTAAACCGTTGTTTCCTGAGAGATAAATGCTACTGAGTCTGTTAGCACCATAACGAGACTAATCTATTTTAAGGACATAGTATTCAATACTAGCCTCGGTCCAGGTTCTTTATTTATTTTTTATTAATTTATTACTTTATTTTGCATATTTAATTAAATAAATAGTTACATATTTAATTAATCATTTCTTAGCATATTGTTAATTATCTTATAACATATTAGTATAAGGATTGTTATATCTTAAATGTAATATGAAGCATATATTTTTTCAACAATCTTAAGACAAATTTAGTCCTTGCGTATGTTTTATGCCTCTATTTAAGATATAAACAAATAGAGATTATACTAATAAATGAGATATAATAAAATAATGTTATATACATTATTATATGATAATATGCTAAATATTGATGTGTTCAATATTATGTGAAATTGATGCATGTTATATTAGTAAATTATTGAATTATTTATATAATTCAATATTGGTTGAATTATTTTAATTTTGTAATGTGATATTATGTTATATATTAAATTACCTTAAACATGTGTCAACTAGAGGTGGAAAAAGATATTTCATTATTTTTATCAATGAAATATTACATAAGATAATGTTATGTATATTTGCTACGAAGCAAAGATAAAGCCTTAGAAATGTTTAAACATTACAAAAATAAGGTTGATGATCAACTTGGCAAAAAGATCAAGGTATTAAGAAGTGATAGAGGTAGTGAATATGAAGCACCATTCGCTGACATTTGTTCAGAACATGGTATTATTCACCATTCACCTCAACAGAACGGTGTTGCTAAATGAAAAAACCGTACTTTGAAAGAAATGTTGAATGTTATGTTGATAAGTTTTGGTTTAACCCATAATTTGTTTTTTTTTTTTTTTGGGGAGGGGGGGTGGGGGGGAGCTTTGTTTTACAAAAGAAAACTAATGTGAGAAAGGTCGAAAAACCTTCCTATAAATTCTTAAAAGTGTGGGGGTGTCTAACTAAGGTTGCAATTCATACTCTTAAGAAAGTTAAAATGGGACCTATAATGTGGTGAACTTGTGGGTGGGCGTGCCGTGGGCGGGTGCAAAAGACACTGACATACTGCTACACTGAGCGAGTTATAGGCGCATAGTCCCACACCACTTATGTAAGGGAAAGGTGAAATAATTTTATGTGGTAGTGTTATCTCCAATTAGTACAAGGCTTTTTGGGATAAAACCCAATAACAAAATCGTGCGAGCTCGAGCCCAAAGCGGACAAAATCATACCCTATGGTGGAGTGGATCGTTACATAAAATCTTTGATAGGTTATGCTTATAACAGTAATGCATATTATTTTCTTATGCATAAATCTTACAATGATCGAAAATAAGGATGAGCTTAGACGTAGCAAGAGGGCCGCGGCTAGAACGTCTAAATCTTTTGGTCCTGGTTTTTCTAGCATGTTTATTGGAGAATGAGTCACAAAGCTTTTTTCGTAAATTAATTATGTGATATAATTAATCATGTGATATAATATTATTTATGTGAGTTCAATATTATTTATATAAGTGCTTACTTCTATTTGAGATTATAATACTAAGCTATGTAGTTGAATTACTTAGTGTGAATAGTAATTTAATTTTATAATATAGTTTATTTAATGTGTGATATTATTGATTTTGTATAAGGTCATGACTGGTTTGCGTATTTAATACAACAGACAAAAATTGACTAGTCTAGTTATGTTAATTCTCCCGATAGTCAAGGGATAAAGATCTATACTAGTTTTTAAAGACATGTATAGCTGTGAATGGGTTGAATAAAAAGATTTTCTGACAACTCTAAAGAGTTTAATAGAATATGTTATAGAAACACTAAGCAAGTACACTGAGACAAGCTAAATCAAGCTAGTTAGCTCTAATATACAATTTAGCTAAAAACTAAAATGTTACTGAGTTGCAAACTAGTTAGCTTAGTTATAAGCTAAAATGATTAATGAGGTGCACAGAACATAAGAGGAAGATGAAAATCTGTTAGTTTGTTTTAGCTCTCAACTTGGTAGTAAAAAAACACGAGGGGGTGATGAGTAGCCATTTTAGCCATAAGCTATTTGAGCTATATATCATATCTACTCATGTAGGAGGGAATATTACTACTTGTAAAGTAGTAGTTTTTTGAAAAATATTCTTCAAAACAAATTACTTTATTACCAGGGTAAACTACTTAAATAAGTGTGCACTAAAGGTATGAGCTACTAGAATTGATAGCTAAACAAACTTAACTTCAAGCTAGCGATAATAGTTGAGAAGTGGGTGCTCATCATAACCTAGTAGTGAGATATGAGAATAGTGTACTTAATCTAAGCTAATAATGATAGCTAATAACTCACTTTTAACTAGTAATGATAACTAAGATGTGAGTTCTCACTGTATAGTGATTGTATCCAAAGTTTAAATAATAAGAGACTTATTTGCTTAAATGATTGAGTAATGTGATGTGTGACACATGAAAGGTTATGACATGTTAATATAACTGACTTAACATGAACCTAAACATGAATATTTCAATTCATAAATACAAGAGATGTAGAAGCAAATATTAATTATAGCCCATTGTAATTAATATCTCTACCATTAATTCACAGTAAAGTCTGTGACATATTATAAGAACAAGTAAGAGATAAAGTGATTACGTATGCATTAGAGACTGTTATACATACTTGTTGAGAAGCGAATATAGAACCTTAGAAAGGTAGATGAGATGAAATATTTTATATATGGTATTTCAGGAGTTGGAAAACCATAGGAAATATATCATATATATATAATTTTAAGATTATCTCAAAGTTGTGGGGGTATATTGTCCATAGATGAAATTTGATATGAGTTACCTCATCAGATAAGAAATACTTATAAATCTGGGGGTTCTTAATCCTAAGAGATTTTGGATAGAACCAAAAATTATTTATAGTATTATAACAATAGTGCATATTATTTCGTACGAGGAAAATATTATGGAACAACTAGAAGAATTCTTTTTCCAGTTGAAATGCTGAGTAATTTATTCCAGTTGAAAAGTCAAGTGTGCAAGCTTATAAGTCCTTGAATGGATTAAAGCTACTACCGAGGCAATGATATAAATGTGATGCATAAGTCATTGTATGCCTTAAAAAATAAATAATATACTAATTGGTATATTTGATATGAAAGATTTAACATCTGATAACATAGTATATTCTCAATAGAGTTAGATTGAGATAATACTAGTTATGATAACAAAAGCCTAGCTAGCTTTTGTAGATAAAAATCTCAAATATAAATACTAGTCAAAGTATATTATTAGTTAAGATTGCAAGACATCTTAATAACTGTGCTTAATTGCAATCCAGGATCAGATAATTGAAAAATAATAAATTGGGTAGTTGAGACACACCCTAAATCCAATATTGCTAGATCGAGGTATCTAACTAAATTGAAAGTGTAACGGTGATGCAATCTACATGTGAGATATTAAAGACTTCAAATCCAATAGTGGATATGTCTTTTATGTTAAAGGTATAGTTGTATGTTCTTAATAAAACTCAAAAGTTAGAAACTTTGAATAAATCAAATAGGAAAGTCAATAGACTTCACCTAGAGGACATTTCAAAGTAAGTCTACACCTGTGCCATTAAAGAAAATGATATTCCTAACAATAAGCAATTTTAGGGCGCAAAGTATACAGTTGCTCTCACCTGGAGAAATCTCTGCAGAGTGTAATATTTCTAAACACAACCTTGTGGCTACATATAAAAAAAAGGGTTATACTAGAGAGCAATTGTACGGATCATCGAAGGGAATGGGGTTAAAAGTCGAAAGTTAACGAGTCACCTTAATGGAAACCCAACCTAGCTGACTGGAGATCCCAAGATCTAGGTTCAAAGGAACAACAGAAATTCTGAGTAACGTACTCACCAGAAGCACTGGGAAGATATAAATCTTCTACCCATTTCTAGATTCGAGCCCGCGGACATAGTCCAAGCTTTACCAATTATGTATGGGGGCGCCTTGCATGGTATAACTTGATTGCCTGCCTCCAGGACTTGGGTGGGGGGAATAATATTCTTTCCTTTCGGAAAAATATCGGTCAAAATAATTGATCAAATTTCCTTCTCCATGTTTAATTTCAAAAGCAATTATTGTACACATCTTGTAAGATTTCAAAATAACTATTGTGTAATCTCCATCTTGATATTTATGATTTATTGTTTGAACACCATAGTTTAGAGTTTAATGTTTCAACAATGTTGTTTAGGGTTTAATATTTTAAAATGGGTTAAGTGTGTGCAAAAAACAAACCTCGCTATATAAAAAAATGTGCAAAAAAAGTGCATATAACCCCCTGTATTATCCATCTTTTGAGCAAATTGTCCCCTATTGAATACATATAATGAAAAATAGCCATTGGTGATGTCATTTTTTTTTTTTTAAATCCAAAAAATATCCTTTTTGTGTAACAAGAATGCCTCTACCAATTTTGTATATATTTGAACAGTGAATGTGTTCATTTGGATGTATTTGAAGATCTATCCAAGGAAATCTTCTCTCTAATATTATTTTTTTCTCACTAAAATATTTCTATGTTGCGGCTTAGCAATTTGTTTCCAATAACATCAGCTTTATTTTTTTTTTATGATACTATATTTTATTTGGTATGTCAAGTGCGATTCTGGCATCTGTACATCATTTTTAATTTTTTAAAATATTATTTATTTCAATATATATATATATATAAACATGATCTTTGTTGCAAATATTATTTTCTAATTCTATAACTTCTATATATTTTCCTTTAATTTCCTAGAACTCTCCTGCTATAAGAAAATATAATCTCTCTCTCTATTTTTTTTTCTCTCTAAAATTTCTCTATGTTATTGATAGTAAGTATTTCTCTCTAAAACAAAACACCTCGAGTCCACAAGCCCCAAAAATTTCATAGTATCAGCAGAGAGCCAGAGAGCACAACCGGGAAGACATTGCTTGACCTGCTTAAAAAAATCAGCAATTCAATTCCAATCTCTTTAAGAAGATCAAGAGAAAAATTAAGAACCTGTTACAAATTTTTTGTATAAATAGATAAAAATCAAAAAAATAAAGGGAAGAAATTAGATAGAAAATTACTTCTTGTATTCAGATGAGACCACGTCAAAGCAATATTAGGAAGTATGGATCAATTTTATTAGTATTTTCATTTGTGTGGACTTGTTTAGTTTTTATCTGCAAATTTTTACACTTACATATTCCTTCTTCAAATTTTAATTTTGAGCACAAATATAACATGTCATTCCTTACTAGTTAAGCTAATTATATAGAGTATTGTTATGTTATAGCAAGCGGAGAAGGAAAATATGACATTTTGCCTTTTCTCTTCTTCCTTCCTTTTTTTTTTTTTTTTTTTGCTAATGATAAAGTAAGATTAATTTAGTAATTTTACTGTCAAAATTATGATTTGTCCTTATTTGCACAAATTGAAAAAAATAGGGGGATTTTCCTAATAATAAGGGGATAATTATACATTTTGTGTATTATGATGGATTTTTTTGCACTTAATCCTTTAAAAATTTATCATGCAATATACTTTGAATGATGTATGTATAATATGTTATATGTGTCTTCATCATTATCATGAGCATCATTTGTGTCGTCATATAATAGGGATGAAATTATGTTGGGTCACAAGACCTTGGTTAAGAAATAACCAATTGATTTTGTAATTTTGGTTCATACTTTTGGAATAATCGTAATTGTAATTAATAATAAATTGTAATTAAAATAATATATTGTATTTAAAGGAATCGATCAAAAATGTCATCTTAATTAGTTTTAGGTTGCTTAAACTCCTCAAACGTGTCACAAGATGGGTAATTCAGATCAGGATCCTTGAATGTGATCACTACTATATATACTGTAATTTATATCTGGTAGGTGTGGGAGATAGTAATTTCTTTTCTTGGAGCCAAAGTATTTTTATTTTTATTTTTATTTTCATTTTCATTTTCATTTTTCTTGGAGATAATAATTTCTTTTCTTAAATGTGATCACTGTTATATATACTTCGTAAACCTAATACTCCAATCATCTCATCCTCACACACACAGCTCCCTTCACCATATGTGATTGCTTTTTTCTTATATTCTTACCATATTTCAAAAACTCTCATAGTTCTCATGCACTTTGATTGATGATTGAACACCACGGTACTATTTATTTTGACTCTGATTGATGATTTGATCTTGTCTTTTGGTTTTCGTATAATTTATATGAATATAAATAATTGGATCCATGGCGTTTAAATTGAATTCGCTTGTTTGTGTTTGGAGGATCGCTTCTTTGGGTCATCTGAATCTCAATCTCAACCGGGGAAGGCAATTAGGGTATCTTCTTCTGGGCAGCGTTGATGGTGGTGGTGGAGGAGGTGTCAAACAACTTACATCTTTCTCCTCCCCCACTTATAGCCCATCAAGTTGGTCTCTTCTTTCGCGTTCTTGTTGTAGTTATTGTTTCACTAATATTGGCGGGAATGCCATAAAATCCCACAATCATCCACTATTGTCATCAAAGGCGCCATGTATATTGATACCTTCTCCCAAGGAGGACGAGGTGATTGCCTCCATTACAAAGGAGCTAGGTAAAGGAACTGGAAACGAAGAGTTTCGTTTTCCAGATTTTTGCTTCTACAGCCTAGCTCACCAAAAACTGGTAAGCCTAAACATGTTAAGAGAAAGAGTAACATTTTCATCCCGGATGATGCAATTTGCATCGGTTCCTTATTGGGATTTATTTGTCCTGGCATAGCAAATTCCTATTCAGATTATAATGACATATGTTCCTGACGTTTCTGAAATATTTATACTTTATACAATTGGTGAATTCAATATATTATGTTTCAATTCATTATAGAATTGATAATGTCCACTTGATTACAAGAGATATTTATACATGTATATAATGGCGATCAATACATGAATATAAATAATAATCATAAATTGTTCATAGTCGGTAATTGTGGATGGACTCATAATTAATTAAGACTTAAACTGGATCCACGTTAGGTTGAGATATATTGCGAGAGCCGTCATATGCAATTGCTCCCTATCACCGTCATGACATTTGATTCTTAAGTATGAGAAAAGTATAAACTCTTTTATTAATTAATAATTACTTTGATTTATTCGGCGGATACTTCAGAATCCTTAGACCGACACTTTAGGTAGTTATGTAATTAATAGTTAGAGGGTTATATTTTAAATATTTGCATCATTGCTACTTGTATTTATTTTGTATTGATTATGGTTGATCACAAAGTAAATTCGAAGGCCTTCGTGTGTTTTTAGACAAAATGATTTATTATATATTTATTTATTTAAATTATTATTTTTGTCAAACAAATGTTTTATTGTGATCGAGCCAGAAATAATCAAATGTACCAAAATAAATTAATTAATTAAGTAGACGGATTGATGACTTTATTTCTCCGATAACTAATTATGCATAGAAGGGTCAAAGTGCAACATTGACTTAGAGGTTATTTATTATTTAATTGGAGTTCATGACCAATTATGAATTAATTGAATTGGGTCCATGACCATGCCAATTATTAATTCATTGTAACCAATAAAACAATAAGCCCAAAGGATTCTCACTCATAGCCCAACTTGATATTGGAATCCTATTAGATTTGAGACATATGAATTAGAGATTGAGAAGGATTTATTGTTTCCTTTTGTTTATCTTTATATTGCCTATATATATACATAGTCTATGTATATTTTAGGGGGGATTTTTGGAAGAAGGAAAAAGGAATATATTTTCTCTCTTTAGAAAATTAGGGTTAGTTTTCTCATCTAATGGAGGCTCCCACAAGCCTAGTTTTCTCATTCATGGAGGCTTATGAGGGATTCTTAAAGGCAAAACAATTACCAAGAAGATGGAGATCCAAGGAGAAGGCATATTGTTAAGGGATCTACAATAAGTGAGAATATTCACTTTAAAGGAAAGATTTAAAAGTTTACTCAGACCTTTGATGTAAGTATTCAATCTGTGAAAGATACATCATATTTTATTTTTGCATAAAACTAGTCTCTATGTGATGAATCAAGATCTATGAATCAAAATCCCTCGAAAAGTTTTTAAAACCAGCACGTTTCCCAACAGTAGTATCAGAGCATGGTTTGATTTATCAAAATCATCATTCATAGATCCAAAATTATATTCATATATATTTTTATTGATGTATGTTGATGTATGATTTAATATATTAATATATATTGATATATGATGATGTATGTATAATTGTGAATGAATGATGATGTATGGTTGGGCCATGGATGAAGCTTATAGGTTAATTGAATGTAATTTTATCTTTGGATGAATGTAATTAAGGCTTTGATTTAGCCGTTTGAAAGTTCAATGATGTAATTTAATTTTTTTAATTATATTTCAAATTGTAAATATTTTTAAAGCCATGTAATCTTCATAAAAGGATGCTATGAAGCTTCAAGAAGGTCCAAGAGGGTTAAATTAGGCTTCAGGAATTTTCTGGAATTTTTCTAGAATTTTTCAAAATTTTTCTGGAATTTTTTGGGCTTAAATTTAATTTCTGGAAGTTTTTATTAATTTTTTTGGATTTTTTTGGCAATTTTTCAGTGACCGAAGTACCGCCAGTGATGAGTGCAGGGACCGGAGATGGCCGGCTGATCCGGTGTGGCGCGGTGCACCCACATGCGGTGCACCCGAATCATTGGCCATAGGATCAAAGGATGGCGGCTGGAAGTTGTCGGGTACAGCACACATAAGGTGCCATCGGTGCGCCTCCAATTAACTGGCGCGTGAGGACCACGCGCCAGATCTAATCAGCGCCACATGGCTCATGGCAGCGCATGCCACACGCTGCCACTCTCTCCTAGCGCGTATAAGAGCGTGCAGGAGCATTATGGCGCATGGGACGCGCGTAGACCTCACTAAGGCGCGCGTGAAAGTTGCTGGGACAAGTTTTTGTCTTCTGTTGGTGCACAGGACCTTATGGTTGACCTCCAGGCTTCTTTTTATGATTATTATGTGATGTTTTCACTCATTAAAAAGTGAATTATTGCCCCAAAGTAGATTTTAAAATTATTCTCCATTATTTAAAGATAATGGGAGTTTAATGGGGTGCAATAAATATAGCACTTAATAATTATTTAGTTTTTAATGTTAAAAGTTAAATCCATTGGCCATTTCATTTATTTGTTTTTTGCATGTCATTTATTTATTTATGTGATGTATGAAATGCATGGAATAGATAATTGTTTATTAATTATTATTCATGCATTATATCCATGATATTTATTTAAATGACTTGATTTATATTAATTAAATTATGAAAATTAATTGGATTTGATTACTAATTAATTTGAGGGCACTTATTGGGAAACGAAAAATTATTTTTGTAAATTATTTTAAAAATGTGCCTCAAATTAAATATTAGTGAAACATTTAAAGTCCAAGTATATTCTAAATTTAATTAGATTAAGATCAAGGCGTTTTGCATGCATTATATCATGTAAATGAATAACATGAAAACCCTAATTATAAATATTTAAAAATTGAGTGGGAGCGGGGATTTTTATACATTACCCCATGGCCTTCGTTATTAAAACCATTGTAATTAGATCTTCAAAAATAAGGCCCCACGCATGATTTGAAGAGTCTTAATATTACAAGAATGGTTGTCTCATGAAAATAAAAATATTAAATGTTCATTGTAATTAGATCTTCAAAAATAAGGTCATACGCATGATTTAAAGAGTCTAGATTATAATGACAAGATATTTAATGTTTTATTTTTTATTAGAACTTTAATAACGTTACACACTTAATCTAAAATCAATAGTATTAGCTCTCCAACGGAGTAATCTACACTAGGTGATTTTAGAAAGGCTAAACATAATTGGGAATCATTTCATATAGATAGACAAGGCATTGTCTTAAGAGATATGGAAATGATGGGATTTGCCCGCCAATAGTAATAATGAACTTCACCAACCGAATAAGTTATTGGCGTATTGGTTATTCGATTTTTCATGCAGTGGTTAAGGGACCCACATATTATTATGGAAGCGCTCACCTAATAACAAATGAATCCCAACAATAGTAATAATGAACTCCTCCATCAGGATAAGTTATTGACGTATTGATTGTATGATTTATTATGCTACGAAGTTGAGGGACCCGCATTAATTAAAAGGGATTGTTCACTAATAATGATAATGATCTCTTATTTTTATTTGAGATTTTATTATATTATGTAGTTAACAAACTCATTTTAATTTTAAATATACATGACAGTATTAATAATTCACCTTGCATATTGTATGAATGCATTTATATTCAGATTAATTATGTCTAATCCATTTTATCTACTTGCTAACATATTCAATGTATTTGGACCTCATTTATATTGACTGAAAAATGAACTTAGATATTTTATTCACAACGTAGTGGTACAAAATGTATTGATTACTCCTATACTTAATCTTTTTACTTTAAGATACCCAATTTGACATTAATGTTTTTAATAAATGAAATAAGGCAAATGATATGACTTGGTGCAATATTCTAGAGTTTATCTCGAATATGCTCCAAAGCTAACATTTGCATTATTTTATTTTCTTCAAGCATCATGTTAAATGTCAATGAGATGTTTTGGTGAAATTAGATAGAGCATATGCCTAAGTACCGTGTCAAATTTAAATACTATCAAGATAGCTTGAGGAACTCCAGTATGATATCGGATTTTGAAAAATGATTGTTTATTATTGAAAAATTAAACTGGAGGTATATAGGGCTGACTTGAATGGTAAGTTTCAAATTGACATGATTATTACCTTGTTGCCAAACTTATTCGGCTCTTTCAGAGTAAACTAAATAAGGAATCAATTTGAGTTCACACTCACTGATATTCTTATAGAATTGGTAACAGATGAAGGGATAATCAAGAGTATGGGCGTTCCTATCAATCTAACCTAATCTATACCATCTTCTTCTAGGCCCAAATGGACGGGCAAAGGAAAGAAGAATGATGATAATAGGACTAGGCTAGCACAAAACATGGGTATTCAAAAGGTTAAAGGGAATAAGGCAGTATAAGTTGAGGGTGAAGGAAACTGTTTCTTTTGCCGCTAACTAAGACACAAAAGGACGAACTGTCTAAGCAATGATGTGGCATAGGAAAATATATATTTAATCATTGAGCCATGTTATGTGGTTGTATCTATTAATTCCTGATGGATAGATTCTGGAGCCACTAAATATGTTTGCAATTCGTTGTAAGGATTTCAGGAATCCAGAAACCTCGATGATATAGATATATATTTGTCTTTTGACCTGATGCCAAGGTTGTAGCTAAGTCAGTGGGAGTATTACATCTGAAATTAGAAGGTATGAGGATATTAGTATTAGAGAACTATCTTTATGCACAGATGTTAGATGTAATCTAATTCTTGTTTCACTTTTGGTTTATACAAACTATGTTGTTATTTTCTAAAAACTGGTTTTATAAAATTGATTAGATGTCCGATTACTTCTGGTGCATTGAAAGATGGTCAATATACTATAACCACAAGCTCTTAATATTTGCAGAATGTCGAAACTAATGTTGCATCTTCTAGATTGAATGTTAAGAGAAAATTTGTTATTCCTGACTCATTGATTTTTAGTGTCTATTTTTGGGTTGTAATCAATCAAAATGAGATTCAAAGATTGGTCAAAGAAGGTTTATAACCTAGTGAGGCAGGGGAGCCTAAACCAACTTGTGAATCCTGTTTTGAAGGATAGATAACCCTAAGGGCTTTAATCAGCCAAATGAAATAGACATAAAGAAAAATTGAAGTCGGTACACACTGACACGTGTGGTATTATGAACATCCAAGCAAGATTACTCACGTTTTGGATAGATTTACCTGTTGCGACACAAGTCTTAAACTTTTGGTATATTCCGAAAGTGTCAAGACTGATGTGGAGCACAGATTATGTAAACTTATTAAAACACTTCGATCTGATCGTGGATATGAGTATTTCTCGGGATAGTGCGAAGACTATATGGTCAATGAGGGTGTTATTGACCAGTTTTCTGCAATTGACACTACATGGATTTAGGTGTCAAAAAGGAATAACAGAATTTCGCTTAACATGGTTAGATCTATGATTAGTTATGCTACATTATCTCTTTCATTTAAGAGTTTAGCGTTAATGATATTGATGCGCATTATGAACTGCATTCCATCTTAGTCTGTCTCAAAGATACTGTTTGAGCTGTGTTTTTTACTAAATCTTAGTTTGAATCACATACACATATGGGGTAGTCTTGCACATATATGTTTGATATAGACAAGTGAGTTGGAAACAGATCATACGCATGATAGATTTGATAGCTACTCTAAAAAGCACTAGGATGGATTATTTTACGATCTCAATGATAAAAGTTGATTATTTACACTCACTGTTTATCTTTAGGAGGATCATATTATGGATCATATACCTAGTAGAATAATATTAGAGAATATGGTATGAGTACCAGATGTACTACATATAAACATACTTATTATAGAGATTAATAATTATATATGAATTCCCTATTGGTGCGTCGGCATCATCTAGTATACAAATTCCTGCATTAGTACATTGATGTAGTGGGAGGATTATCATCCAATCCAATAGAATCATGTTTTTAGGTGAGACCGTTATGGATATCCCTGGTAAACATGAGTTGGACCCAGTAAGCTACACGGAAGCGTGAACCGATATGGATATAGATCGTTTTGGCGAGTTGCTATGAAATCAGAGTTAGAATCTATGTATTCTAATAAAATTTGGGATCTTGTAAAACTTTCTAGTAGAGTGATACCTATGGAAGGAAAGTTAATCTACAAAAGGATACCAGAAGATTTTTTAGTAATTAAATCATGAGTGTATAAGGGAATGTCATTATTTTTCCTAATTCTATATATTGATGACATCCTACTCATTTAGTATGATATGGAAAGTTTCGTCATCAGTAAAGAGGTAGTTATTCAATTATTTTGAAATCAAGGATTTTCAAGATGTAAGCTATATTCCTAGGATCAAGCTTTTGCAAGATCAGGTTAAAAGGAAAATAGGCTTATCTTAATAATCCTACATTGATAAAGTTTTGACCAGGTTTGATATGCAAAACTCAAAGAATGAGTTATTACGTTATTGACATAAATTGTTCTCTCTAGTAAGTAGTTTTCTAAGACTATCAGAGGAGATTGAGCAAATGAGACTGGAACAATATGTTTCAGCATATGGGAGTCTCATATATGCCATGGTCTATACCAAACAAGACATTCGCTATACGGTAGGGATAGTCAACAGATATCAGTCCGTACTCGGACTTGATAACTGGTTTGTTGTGAAAAATATCATAAAGTACCTTAGGAGAACCAATGATCTCATACTCATTTATGGATGTGATGATATGGTCCTAGTCAGGTATGCTAGTTTTGATTTTCAATCAGAAGTAGAAACTATGAGGTTCATGACTTAGTGTATGTTCACTCAATGGAAGGGAAATCAATTAGTAAATTGTTAAGCAAATTTCAACCGTTGACTCAAACCTGAAGGTGGAGTACATTGCAGCCTTAAAGGCAGTAAAGGAAGCCTTTTGGTTTAATCTCACTGATTTAAAGGTTGTGGAGTATACTATCCTGCCTATTAAACTATGTTGCGACAATAGTGCAGAAGTAGTCTAAACCAATGACCCAAGGTTCCATAGAGGAACAAGGTATATTGATAGGAAGTATCATGTCCTACATAAGATTGTCCGGCAAGAAAATGTACTCATGGCTAGAACATTGCATTGGAACACAACTTTATTGATCCATTAACAAAGGTGTCATCGATCAATAGTTTTGACCGTCATCTAGATAACATTGGAATTAGATGCAATTTGAATTGGTTAAGAGGGCAAGTGGGAGCTGTTGGGATTTATATGCCCTGGCATAGCAAATTCTTATTTAGATTATAATGACATATGTTTCTGACGTTTCTGAAATATTTATACTTTATATAATTGGTGAATTCAATGTATTATATTTCAATTCATTATAGAATTGATAGTGTCCACTTGATTACAAGAGATATTTATATATGTATGTGATGGCGATCAATACATGAATATAAATAGTAATCATAAATTGTTCATAGTCGGTAATTATGGATGGACTCATAATTAATTAAGACTTGAACTGGATCCACGTTAGGTTGAGATATATTGCGAGAGCTGTCGTATGCAATTGCTTCCTATCACTGTCATGGCATTTGACTCTTAAGCATGAGAAAAGTATAAACTCTTTTATTAATTAATAATTACTTTGATTTGTTCGGCGGATACTTCGGAATCCTTAGACCGACACTTTGGGTAGTAATGTAATTAATAGTTAGAGGGTTATATTTTCAATATTTGCATCATTGCTACTTGTATTTATTTTGTATTGATTATGGTTGATCACAAAGTAAATTCGAAGGCCTTCGTATATTTTTAGACAAAATGATTTATTATATATTTATTTATTTAAATTATTATTTTTATCAAACAAATATTTTATTGTAATCGACCCAGAAATAATCAAAGGTACCAAAATAAATATATTAATTAAGTAGTTGAACTGATGGCTTTATTTATCCAATAACTAATTATGCATAGAGGGGTCAAAGTGCAACATTGACTTAGAGGTTATTTATTATTTAATTGGAGTTCAATTAATTTCTTTTAGTGGAGTAGAAATTAATTTATGAATTAATTGAATTGGGTCCATGGACCGGGCCAATTATTAATTCATTGTAGCCAATAAAATAATAAGCCCAAAGGATTCTCACTCATAACCCAACTTGATATTGGAATCCTATTAGATTTGAGACATGTGAATTAGAGATTGAGAACGATTTATTATTTCCTTTTCTTTATCTTTATGTTGTCTATATATATAAATGGTGTATGTATATTTTAGGGGTGATTTTTGGAAGAAGGAAAAATGAATATATTTTCTCTCTCTAGAAAATTAGGGTTAGCTTTCTCATCTAATGGAGGCTCTCACAAGCCTAGTTTTCCAAGGTCATTCATGGAGGTTTATGAGTGATTCCTAAAGGCAAAATAATTACCAAGAAGATGGAGATCCAAGGAGAAGGCATATTGCTAAGGGATCTACAATAAGTGAGAATATTTACTTTAGAGGAAAGATTTAAAGGTTTACTCAAACCTTTGATGTAAGTATTCAATCTGTGAAAGATACATCATATTTTATTTTTGTATAAAACTTGTCTCTATGTTATAAATCAAGATCTACGAATCAAAATCTCTCGAAATTTTTTTAAAAATAGCACGTTTCCCAACATTCCTCCCACGGATGGCTGGCCTATATCGACCCTCACAACGGCACTATCTTTCTAACCAATCCTTTAGTCCCCCCTGTTCCGCCCACAATCCGCCTTCCTCCATTGGAAACCATTCAAAAATATTTTTATAGTTGGAAGCTCCCTTACATAAAAAAAACTTGTCATCTCATCTCCTCCATCGTCTGATGATGACAACAACTGCACAGTAATGGTGATTCTAAGCAATGATCATTGTCTTGCATTTTGTACACTAGGTGACACATCCTGGACTTCCCTAGAAGATTATGAATGGATATTTATTCCTGTGGACCTTGTATATTCGAACAAGGATGAACTGTTCTATTGCAAACACGAGTGTTCAGCTCTCCACGCCTGGAATCTCCACAATCTTTCTTCCCCAAGGAGAATTGATATCAAAACAGGCCATTTTTATGGGACTCCGGACTTCCCAGAGTCTGAAAAGAAACTAAGAGATTATAGTTATCACTGCCTTGCATTTGAATCACATTCTGGGGACCTTTTATTGGTTAAAAGGTTCGTGGGGGAGGTTGCAGATGATGGCACCATCATTGACGACTCCGACTCCAACTCTTTCAAGACTCATTGGTTCGTTGTTTACAGGCTCAATACCATCAAAAGAGGATGGAACTATGTGACCGACCTCGGTGATGGAGTTCTATTCATTGGAGGGAACCATGCTTTCCATTTATCCGCTAATGACTTTGTTACTGGCGTATTGATCCACAATTCTATCTATTTTAACATTGATTACGAATGTTATTATGATATGGGCATCTACAACATGCAAGATTTCACGGTCAAATCCATTTTCCCTTCTCATCTTCATGCACTCAACAATATTGAGCACCATCCCCCCATTTGGTTTACCCCTAACCCAGAGAATAAATAATTTATTAGCAGCAAGGTTTATGTTATGATTTTTTAAAGCTAGTCTAACATGTATTTGGAGGACTAAGCAGTTGATTCTCATTACTCTTTTGTGTTTTCATTTCAAAGAAAGATTTATCTATTTCTAACGTCTTTGTTTATTGTTTGACGGATTTATATACCATGGCTATTTAAATTTCAAATTTTATGAACAGGTGAACTAATATTTGATTTCTGATGCTTCTATTGACACACTATTAATTAAATTTTGTTTTTCTGGATTTGTTCAATTGAATGCTATAAAGATTTTGGCTTGTGTACCAAATTAAGGTGAGTTAAGTTACTAAAAAAGATTAAGAAAATATGTTCTGCTTTGGATCACCATTAATATGCTTCAAATATCCAATTGTTGATAATTTCCGTGAACACTGTCTTGACTCTTGTAACAAAATGTGATAAACGACCCTTATCATGTGCTTGGTTTTTTTGTGTACCAAATTAAGGTGAGCCAAGTTACTAAAAAAGATTTAAAAAATATTTTCTGCTTTGGATCACCATTAATATGCTTCAAATATCCATTTGTTGATAATTTCCGTGAACATTGTCTTGACTCTTGTAACAAAATGTAATAAACGACCCTTATCGTGTGCTTGGTTTTTTATCTAATACCTCTTTTTTTTAACTCCCTTTACAATTCGTCATTACTCATTGGAAATTCTTCATCTGAACAATCATGTCAAAATTGATAGCCTAATTTCTAATTTTCACTGAGCAGTAGTAACCTCTCTTCAACATGTCCCATTCTCACAAGAGATTGATAGTTCAAATCCTCGCAAGGGTGTCATTCATGCACCTACAGAATGAGATATGTATGTGTGTTTGTGAGTTTTTATGTATACACACAATATAACAGAGTAAAATGATCACGTCAAGATGGAAGTTTTTTTTTGCGTAAATGATAAGCTTGTATATAAGATTAAAGAATGTACATGGTACCCCAATTAGGGAAACAATAAACAAACAAGGAACAAACAAACATTCCAAAACAACAACCCCAACTATGAGATACAAAAAGGACAAACACACTTATGATCAACATTATAACTTTCCATCAAATTAGTAGTATGATTATTCCAAATTCAGCAAGCTCAGTACCATGAGCCAGGGTGATAGCAGAAGCTGACAACCAAAGAAAGGAGGCATACCCTTACTGAAACAATAACTACATTTCTTGGATAGAATGGATTTTCTTCAAATCAGAACTGGTTCTGAGCTTGGTTGTTGCTATTCTGGCTCTAACACAACTCTTCACCTAAGCTATGATGCTAGTGGATGGGGCTGATATGCTATTTATAGCTCTAGCATTCCTCTCTATCCAGATGAAATAAACAGTCGCAGCCAAAAGTAATTTATGTAGTAAAAAATCAAAGGAGTTCCAATGGGCAGTACACCAATGCAGAAGTTGTGTCCAATTGCCAGGCCTGATGTAGAATCCTACTACTTACTCGAAGAAGAGATGGTAAATGGACTCCCAAGTAGAATTACATAGATAGCAGTTGTTAGTGTAGTGTTTGTCGAGGACAGGTTTGGCATCAAGAGTGTTTAATCTTCCCCTCACTACCATCCATAGAATAAGACTATGCTTAGGTATATGGTGCTTAAACCAAACTAGCTTCTGCCAATAGAAAAGTGGGGAGGGTAGGGTGAAGTACTTGTAAGTGTGTGACATAGAAAACTCCTTTGTGGGACTAGGTAGCCATTCAATAACATCTGGAGTTGTGGTCGGGAGAGGCAGTTCTTGTAATTGAGATAAGAAGCTTCTGGTTTGAAAAAACTGGTGTAGCTGTAAGGTGCTAAGGTTGACCCAATGACTGTTGGAAATTAGGCTATCAACTAGCATGTTATTATGAAGTTGAAGAATTTCCAATTCATTGAGTCCCAACTGCAATGTAATTAGGCCATTTGGTAGCCAGTAATCCAACCAAATTCTTGTATATTTCCCTTCCCCTACCTTGTGCCTTATAAGACCCCTTGCCATTGACCTTAGACCCAAGAGCTTTCTCCAGAAACCTGAGCTCAAACTTGTTGATTTAACTGACCAAAAGCTCTTTGACTTTAAGAGATAAACTTTGGACCATTCCACCCACAGGCTTTCTTTATGTTTACAAATTTTTCAAATATGCTTCAAGTTAGCTACTCTATTGGCCAACTCCAAATCTTGAAAATCAAGTCCACCATTAGCCCTGGGCCTGCAAACAGCATGCCAAGCAACCTTAACTCCACTTTTCTTGAGTTCAACCCCAGTCCAGAAGAAACTCCTGAGCAATTGGTTGATCTGTCCAATACTTTCTTAGGCAGGATGAATGATTGTGACCAGTAAGCTTGGATGGAAGAAAGAACAACCTTGACCAACACTGTCGTTCCTGCATATGACAGGAACTTAGCTGCCCAACAGCCTACTCTAGCAGTAATTCTTTTTAATGAGAGTCTGACAATCTCTAGTATTGATTGAAAATGAGGATAATGGGAGGCCTAGGTACATTACAAGTAGTGTCCCTTCTTCAAACTGGAGCAGTGTTAAGATTATAGACTTTAATCCATTGTCCACACCTGAGAAAAACACTTTGGATTTTGCTCTACTGAGCTGCATACCAAATAAGCTGCAGAATTGGTTAAGTGCTTCCAAAAGTACCTGAACTGAGGCCAAGTTAGCATAAGAAAACATCAAAATATCATCTACAAAGGTTAAGTGAGTGATTAAAAGCTTCTTACATATCCAGTGAAAGGAGAATCCAGCATTGCTCTTAATTTGCCTATTAACAAACAGTGATAGCACCTCCATTGCTAAGACAAACAGCATAGGAGACAAAGGATCTCCTTATCTTATACCCCTTCTTCCTTTGAAGTATCCAAAAAGTTCCCCATTGAGTGAAATTGAAAAGGATAGGGTAGTAATACATTAAGCAATCCAGTTAATGAAAAGAGGGGGAAATCCAAAATGAAGTAATGTATCCAATATAAATTGCCAGTGAATGGAGTCAAAAGCTTTCCTAAGATTAATCTTGATGGCACAGTTGGGAGAGTGATTTCTTCTATAATAACCATTCAATAGCTCATGAGCCAGGATGATATTGTCAGAGATTTGTCTTCCTTTGATGAATGCAGTTTGGGTAGGGCTAATTAGGATGGGAAAAATAGGGCTTAATTTGATGAAGATAAGTTTGAAAATGGTTTTATAGATTATATTACAGCAAGAAATAGGTCTAAAATCATTGGCTGAGGTTGGGTTTGGTTTTTTGGGCACCAAGGCAATGTAAGTGCTATTAATTTCAACTAGCATTCTAACTAAAAGGAAGAAGTCTCTAACAGCTACCACAACATCCTGTCCTATTATTGGCCAAGATTGCTTAAAGAAGTAAGAATTATATCCATCTGGACATGGGCTCTTATAGGGGTGGAATGAGAAAATGCAGTTTTGGATTTCTGTGTCTGTGGGTATTGCTGTGAGTAAGGGAAGTAAGTGAGATGGGATAGTTCTTGTGAACACTGATGAGATAGAGTCAGTACCTGAGTAGCGGCTGGTGTTTTGGCGAAGGATAGATTGGAAATGATTGAGCAGCTCAAATTTGAGATATTGGCCATGAAGTTGGACACCATTAGGATCAGTGATTGAAAGGATCTTCCTCTTGTTAGCCTTGGAATTAAAGCTCTTCAAGAAGAAAGATGTGTTCGGATCTCCCTCCCTAAGCCAGTGAACCTATGATTTCTGCTTGAAAAACATTTCTTCAGCCAAAACAAGCTATGATAGCTACTGTGCAAGCTCCTTTTCTTTGAGTATGAGTGAGTCCTATGATGGGTTTGAGTCCAAGTCCCTCTGGCAAGAGTGTAAATCATCTCTACAGGCTGCAACCCTCTCTGAAATGCCACTGAATTCTCTCTTGTTAAACTGTTTGAGTGGTTGCTTGAGAGCTCTCATTTTCTGCACTAACCTAAACATCCTTAATCCATAGACCTCCATTTGCCAAACTTGTGAAACAATGGTCCAGAAGTTGGGATTGATAGCCCAAAAGTTGAAAATTTTGAAAGGAATGTTTCTTCTATGAGTCAATGATCCAAAGGTAACAATCATAGGTGAGTGGTCTGAGATTCCCTGGGGTAGGAATTGGCATTCAGATTGTGGGAAGGAAGTCATCAAAGCTTGATTGATGAGCACTCTATCCAGCTTGCTTGAGATGTTAGCACATCCAAAGCTCTCATTGGACCATGTATGGAATATACCATTAAATCTTAGGTCTTCAAGCCCATTAGAGTTAAGAAAATCCTTGAATTCCAACATACAGGTGTCCATCTTAAAGCTCCACCAAAAGAATCATTAACATGCAGAAGGACATTGAAGTCACCAAGAAGAATCCAAGGATCAATGGCAGTTGCATTCAGTTTAAGATTCCTCCACAGTGCCCTTCGATTTACAGCAGTGTTAGCAGTATAGATGAAAGAGGCTTGACACTTCAGCTTCAGGTCTTTAAGGAAGATATTACAGGTTATTGCTTTACTGCACTCATTGGATAATACAAACTCCAATTTATATGAGTCCCATAGGATCCAGACCCTTCCCAAAACAGATGAGGAGTAATTGCATTTGATTTGGCACTGTGGAGCAATATTTTATGCACAAAGGCAACATTCCCACTGCTAACTTTGGTTTCAAAAATTGCCATGAGAGACAAGCCCTTGTCCCTTATAAGGAACCTAATCTCTTCTTGTTTGAGGGAAGAGTTGAGCCCTCTTATGTTCCAAGCTCCCCAAATCATTGAGATGAGGTTTTTAGGTTGCATATACCTCTATACCCTTTGAGGGTGGTCAGACCCTTAGCAACTTTTGCCCTTTTGTCAATCCTGGAGTTTTTTAAGTGAGTAAGCTTCCTTGGTTTCATTAATCTATCCACTATAGGTGAGAATGCTGGATCATTATAACTTGAGAGGGAGTCACCATCTAATGAGGAGGCAAGCTCCACTAAGTAGTGGTTATCTTTATGTACATTCTCTTCTGTGAGTGCTTCAAATTGGTTAAAAGTCGCAACTGTGGAGTTGGGGACTAGCTTCTTTTATATGGTTTTAAGGTTTGAATGAGTAAGATCAATTACAAAGTTAATGGCTTTTGTGTTTGCTGCTGTTGTACCTAAATACAGACTGCTTGATTGAGGTTTAGTAATAGGAAGGGTGATTAAAGGTAATTGGATTATTTTGTCAGAGGGGATGACTGTGTTCATCTCAGTTGGGACACTATGGTCAATTGAGCTAGAAGTGGGGATGACTGTGTTCATCTCAATTGGGACACTATGGTTAATTGAGGTAGAAGTAGATACAGCACCAACAATCTTCTGAGGGTTAGATGGTGAGAATGGGTTAGGGATGGGCTTGCAAACAAACCTTCTATTACTCTTGGTTACTATAATACCCCTAATTTTAAAAGGATAGTCCTGGTATTTTAATTAATTGTTTAATTACATTTTTAATTATTTAATTATTTATTTGCTTGGTTATTTGAATTAATTGTGAATTATGTTATTTAAATGAATTGTTTAATTTAATTTGTTATTTAAATGAATTGTTTAATTTAATTATTTATTTAAATGAATTTGTTAATTGTTTAATTTAATTGTTTAAGTATTGTTTTAATTATGTAACTGCATTAGTTGGACTACATTAGGGTTTTGTTTTTATTTATGAAATCACGGGGTTTAGTTTAGCCGACTTAGGATTATTGGGGAATTAAAATTAGGTTTTCATTGAGGCCTATATATATAATAAGTTATGGGTCTGCAAGGGTTTTAGAACCCTTTTTCCCGTAACTGAGGAGGCAGAGAGAATGAACAGAGAGAGACTTGAGAGGTAAACAGAGGGATTCAAGGAGGACAGGACGGAGTGCTTTTGGGTTGAACCAAGAGTAACGGAGGAGTGGAACGGCAGTCTAGGAAGTGGTCGGAAAACTCAGAGACGGAGGGTTAAGGTTTTGAACGGAAACCTAAAGGCAAGTCTCTATTCTCACTCATTCCCTTAAACCTGTGTTCTGTGCATACCTAGGTAGACTCCAGGGGTTTAATAAATGCAAAAAAATATATGTGATACATGTTTAAACTCTAATTAGCTTCGTTGAATTAAACTGATTTGAAAATTCTTAAAGTGTTTAATCGTATCCTGCTATATATGTTTTTAAACCTTGTTTAATTAAGATTGTTGATTCATGTCGATGTCTTTAAAATAATCTGGGACACTGAATGAACATTAGAACAAGTGTTTAAAATATTACAAAGACTCTGGGTATCGCTGGAGACGAGGAAGACGAAGCAAAAAAAGTTGACAGCTTCAGGGAGTGAGAGAACAGGCTCCTAAAAGGAGGGAGCCAGCTCCCTCATCAATGGAGCCAGCTCCAAGGAGTGTGGAGCCAACTCCTAGCTCCACAGAGCCGGCTCCCAAGGGTAGGGAGCTGGCACCCATGCCAATGGAGCAGGCTCTCAATTTGTGAGAGCCTACTCTTGCCCAAAATTGCGTATTAAGGGTTTTTAAGCTGTGTTTGGACTGTACAGGGTATTTTTACTCTGTTTAAACTGCTTTAAATGATGTATATGATTGCTGTAGACCTGTAAAACAATGGTCAAACATTAATTCATAACTGGACTAAGGAATGGAGCAAGATGAATTTAAGGAAAAAACCTGTAAATTGCATACTGTTTTGTTAATAAACTTATTTACTGGATTTTGGGGATTATTTTATATATAATTTAATACTGTTTAATCATATTTAAATAGTGTTACAAGTATAATGAATTACTTGCAATTAACTATGCTTGGTTTGGATTAAATTGGTATTTAACTTGCTATTAACTGTATCAATTTATGGACAATTTGGGGGGTTTAAATGTTAAGATTTATTTTAACAATTTAAATAGTTGGATCATGATTTTTAGGTTCTGTAATGAATTCCTAATATCATTATATATGTATTAATTTATATTGATGCATATTTTGGAGAATGGTTGATGAATACCTAGTGTTGTTTTATCAATTATGCTAATTGGAGGATTGTATGCACCGGTATGGGACGGTGGCATACTAGGGATGGATTAGTTCAAATACTAAGTCCTACCTAATTTGGATTGAGGTATTGATTAACCATAAAGGTTAAGTCCTACTCATATTTGTGTCATGTCAATAAAATAATTGAATGACCTACTTTGGTTTCTGGATGGATTGTTATACATATATCAGGCAACTATACCAGATGGATGATATTTTGTATTAGGAGTATACGAACTTTATATATTTATGTTGTGGTGCCATGGTATGAGCTTGAGTCTCAGGACTATGGTTAAGATGCATATATTGCCTAGGATAGAGAACTAGACATAGGTGTTGTTCCCTGGTAGGTCTACGTACACATGACCACGGTATGTGCGATTTGCATGGTATCTCTATTCAGGTTGAGACAAACCTATTGGGCTAGTGAGCATCCTATAGTGTGTACTTATACATATATGGACTATTCTAGTTATTGTTTAGTTATTTAGGATGCATCTGTGTATCGGGTTTCTGTATGGATCATAGTAGGATAGGACTTGCATGTGAGCCTGACCCACTCTCTTATTTTTCAAGTGCTCGTCAGTTCCAGGGTTAGAGCTTGGTCGAGCATAGCAGATACAGACACTTATTCCTCCGACTACGTAGGATAACTTTCCATGTTTAGCTTTATATTTTGTTTCAGTTGTTTCCTTTCCAGTTTAGGATTTTATTAAGGGTCCACTTGATGGATTCCAAAATTGTTAAATTAATGGAGTTATTTTGGATTATTGGATTTTAACAATAGTAACTTTTAAGGATTTTATAATTAGAATTCTTTTAAGCTTATTATTTTATTCTTATTTCAATTTGTATTATATGTTTATTTATATATTAATTATTTGGTATCCCTCGGATCTGTGCTCGGACTTGATCACCCGTGGCTCTAAAATCGAGGGGTATCACAGTTACAATCTGCCAGTCATTGGATTTAGTGTGTACCTTCTTTGGGCTGCCCTTATCTACATGTTTAGCACTACAATCTTCATCATTGTGACCAAAAGATGAGTATAAGCTACACTTTTAGGGAATCCATGGATAATGGACTCGAATGGTTTCCATCTTGTTACCCAATCTCACTTGGAAAGAAGTTGGAAGTGGGGAAACAGGGGTAATCTCCACTAATAACTTTGCAAAATCAAGCCTACTCTTGTCCCTGGTGTTCTCGTCTGCATAAAGGGGATTTTCTAATTGCATTACCCACATAGCTTAAACCTTTTGGAGACCAGTATTCAAAGGGCACATTGAAGAACATGACCAAAATTGCTAGAGAGCTTGGTGAGGTAATAGAGTTAGCTGAGTTACTTGAATCTTGCTTCCACAGTGGTACCATTAAGTCGCAGCTACAATTCTTGTGCAACTCTCAATGCTATCAAATTGAAAGAAAAAAGTACCTTTAGAGTTGGCCACCACTTTCTTGAGTCCTTTGTTGCCCTACAGCTTGTGAGCAGAGCCTGAGACCACCTTAAATGGTAACCTTCTCTTAAATGAGCCTATAATGCAGCACTGCCAGTACTTAACTCCTTCCAACATGGTATCTTCTGGTGGTTCAACAAGTACTGAGTCCTCATTGTAGATGGGTTCATGATATTGGAGGTTCCAATCCATGGATGGAGATTACGCAACTGCAGCCCAGCTTGGTTGATTCTTTTTATTGATGTTACTTGTGGTGGTTGTGTTATTTGTGTGGTAGTTAAAATGGTTTGCATGATCTTGGGATTGTGGTAGGATCCATTGGGATGGCGAGCTAAGGTTATGAGAGAGATTTTGGTGTGGATCATCCGAGGGTGGTGAAACATGTGGTTAGGCCAACTTGGTACTTTGGTCCATGCTGGTTGGGTCGTGACTAGGGTAGTTAGGATTCAAAGTGCAAGATTCAGTTGGGTTTTGGTTTGACAAAACATGTGTGCTTTGACTTGACTGGCCATGCAGGGTTGGTGCATGAAAAGGAGCTAAGATCTTGTCTGCATCTGCTTCCCTCCTTTTCAAATTTGAGTTTCAGCCATCTACTTGGGCTAGGGTGAGAAAGGAAAACTAATTTTATTTAGAACAATGCTTGCATCCTGCAGGCAGAGGATGAGGTTCATCGTTCGCGCGGACATGGCCTTCTAATATTTTGACATCTGTCCACAATAAAAATGATATTAATATGGGCAATGCCCATTTTTGTGGGTTAAACCCGTTTCTCCTTTTCACTGTCTTCTCTCTCTCAATACCTAATCTCTACCGCCGTAACAAACCCATTTTCATCTGCACATCCATAACATCTTTCAACCAGTCAAGTGAAGTAACCTTCAAGCTGTTCTTCTCCACCACAAATCTACCCACAATAAAACAAACCAAACACACACCAAAGCTCCAAGCTTAGTACCCATCATCTTTTTTTTTCTCAATTGACTGAAAGAAAATAACCCAGGTCAGACAATCAAGAATCAAATCCAACGTCTTTTTCTCCAGAAACCAGAAATTCTAAACTATGATTATATATATATATATATATATATATATATATATATAAAGATAAGATTTTTGCTCCGTATCTTTTCTGGGTTTTTAGCTGTATTTAAACACGGTTAAAAGGAAAGAGTTTTGGGTGTTTAGAAGAAAATAATCTACGAGGAAAAGAAAAGATGGTTGAAGAATTGTAAAAGAATATAGACGTGTTTACTACCAAGCATAGACTTTGAACTGATTTGGGTCTTCTTCGATAGAGTTAGTTATGGATTGGGATTGAGATTGAGGCGGCGAGGAAGATAACGGCAGCAGGACAGGAGGAAGAGGAGGAATAATAGGATGATATTGAGGGGGAGTTGTGATGGTATTTTCTAGTCTTTTGAAGGATTTGGGTTATGTGATTTAGAGCATTGAAATGGGGATGGTGTTGCTACCTCTGTCGTCAGTGGTGGTGATGCTGCCGCCCTTTGGTGGCGGCCAGTTGTGGGGAGGTCGATCCAGAAATAGGAAATAAGGAGAGAGAGAGAGAATTGTGACCTCAGTGTTCTTGCTGTTCATTTTTCAATCAAAAATTTCTTAATTTCCTAGAATCATCTAAATTTGATTACTCAATTCAAAAATCTTGCAATCTACAACCTTCTTCCATGTTTTTATAGACAAGCCCCGAACTTAGAGAAGATGGAAACAAGGAGAGAGATTAAGAGAGTGCTAGAGAGAGAAAGTTGAATGAGTGCTCTTACTGTTCATATTTCGACAAGGATGGGTTTGCGGCGCAGTTAGAGAGAAAGAGAGAGAAAGGGGTGAAAAACGGGTTTGACCTGCACAAATGGGCATTACCCATATTTTTATTATTTTTTACTTCTGAACACTTGTCAACATAGAAGGACACCACATCAGCCGGGAGGATAAAGCTCATCCTCTGCGCGCAGGATGCAAGTATTACTCTTTTATTTAAACATGGGTATACCTGTTCTTTTAAAGTTCATAAAAGCAAAAGCATAAATTAAATCATCAATAAAAATAATAAAAGGCAATAATATTAAATAACACCTCCTCAAGAGATTGGGAGTTCAAATCCTCGCAAGGCTATCATTCGTGCAGTTCATATGTATATGTGTATAAAATATAAAAGAGTAAAATGATGATTTCAAGATGGGGTGGCTTGTTGTGTCCATTCCATGGGCAATGTAAATATATTCTTTCATTTATACAAGCTTATCTTTCAACTAAAACAAAATAAAATTAAAATTAAAAAGGTTAAATTGTTATATTGTAAGACAAATTATTTTTCCATTGTATTATTTACTGGGAACAAATATTATCTATTGTATTTTATAATTAAAAATTGTGCAAGAGCATAATGGTAGAAAGGCATACAAAACCATATAGATGCTAAGAACTTAGGACGTTTTTCACAAAATATAACTTTCTTTTTTATATCAGGCATTGGCTCATTAATAGTTAACATAAAGAAAAATGTCATATTATGCACATAGTATAACTCTCTGTCACCATATCCAAGGTGACGTAATAGTAAGAGGCAATACTAAGAGCTTCCTAAAAGAAAATTCTAAAAGCAACATCGTTCTACTTTTCTAAAATGGACTTTGTGACCATTTGGAAGGAAAAACTTTACCTATATAACTAAAATTAATACTTTAATTAAATACCATGTCCAAAGGAAAAATTATTAGTCAAGTCTCGGGATCATTGGTCACAACCAATCACCATTTGACACATAAACAAAATTCTGAATAAAGGTTATACATTTATGACACATTAATTTCACGAAGGGAATGAGACCCTAAAAGGGGTATGTTGGAAAAATCACAAAAATCACTTATACTTATATAGGAGTGCTAGTGGTAGTCACGGGTGCGACTGTCGTTCCACACTTGCATGCGTGTCAGTAGCCCAGCAGCCTTTTAGCTGCTGACATTTTTATTTTTTTGGTGACCACACTGGATCCTCTCCCTCTCTATTCTCTCTCTCTGCAGACCCATTTTTGGGGCACAAAGAGAACCACAACCAATAGGCTACTGATACGAATGCGAGTGTGGAGCGACAGTCGCACCCCCAACTACCGTTAGCACTCCTCTACTTATATATATGGTAGAAATAAAATTTTAGAAAACTTAGACCATAACTTGAAAGTGTGTAAATACTTTTTGACTAAACCTGAACTCGATCAAAGTGCAAAGGACCATGGCTTTCATAATGTGCAAGGAACCGTGGCTCCCATAAGGTGAAGATAGTTGAAGCCTCCTGTAATGACCCAAACCCGGGGGTCTGAATCGCTAAGCGGGTCTTTACCCAAACCCGAGGTCATCTAAAGGTATCAAAGTTCTATCCAATGTCAATATAATATATATATATATATATATATATATATATATATATATATACACGTCATCCCAGGGTTTATAGTGCACCATACTACTAACATCACAAAAGACTCACAAATGCAAGTGGATAAGGCTGCGTTGACCATCACTTCTTTGCCGAGTCCTGAAAAATATATTAATATGGTAAGCACAACCGCTCAGTAGGAGGTATTTGAGACACACCTCTTAATGACCCCGTGAATTCACACAAAGTATAGAGTAAAAATATACAGGACCATGCCATAGGGGAAAATATAGTAACAACAACAGCAATAACAACAACAACTACAATGCAGGTCATCCAACCATATGTATACAATATATGCCAAGGTAATGCAATGACATGCCATGTCACTCCCCATTTTCAAAACATTTTCGTTTCACCATTCCAAACTGTTAATGCAACCCAACCCATAGTAGCTCTATAGCGCCACAAAAAAAGGATTGGTTAGCTATCCCCGACCACATGGCATCTCTAAGGCGTCGTTTCAGGCCTAGGTAGCTCAACCACGCTAGGGTCTCTCCCTAGTTCCCTCTAGATCACATTAAAGCCACGGACCAATAGGCAGCTCCTAGGCGCCCGAGTTTTCACAAACCACTTTTCAAAAACTTTTTTCCCAAAATAATTTTCATTTGCTTTTAAAACAACTTTTTCCTTCCAATAAAATGCATGAATACCTCACATCATATACAATCATGACATTATACCAATTTCCAAATTTTGAAATCAATCACAACCATATAACATGCCTTTATAGAAATTCTAGAACTAAAACGCATCATGCTTTCACATGAAAATTCCAATACATCCAACATAGTAGGTATATCTCATGTCTTGACAAAAATAAAAAATAAAAAAAATTCTAGCATTTTTCATACACATACAATGCAAACAATGATTCAGTTTAGCATACTTCATCACATCATTCCAAGTAACATGCATTTTCAACCATATAATCACATAAAACACATTTATACACAAAGCCCTCAAACCATGAACAAAATAGTCAAATTAAGCATGCTTAGACTGAAATTAAAAAGGGAAAATTCACAAAAATCAAAGAAGATATGGATTAGAACACCCCTGCCTCAAGAAAGGGGGAAAAAAACAAAATTACAAAAAAAAAAAAAAAAAAAAACAAAACTCCTATTTCAGCCCAAAATTTGAAATCCCAAAAGTGCTCAAAATTGAAAATTGCTCTGATCAAAACGAAGCTCTCGTCTTGCTCGTCGACTTTGCCTTCAATGGCAAAGTCTAAATCTCTATGGTTAAGGAGAGATCAAAGCTTGAAATTTATTGTAACAAGAAAAAGAAAAAAGAAAGGAGTTGTAATGAAGAGAGAGAATGACTAACGTGAAGAAAGATGGAGAATTGGGTCTGTAATGACCCCTTACAATGGGTGATATAATGGCGGGTCCCACAAGTTTTAATAAAATTCTTTATTAACTTAAACATATATATGTGTGTGTGTGTGTATATATATACAACAAACATAATACCACCACATATTTAAACGTATAACCATATACACAAGTATCAAATAAATATATATGGAATGCAAAGGACCCGAAACACAATCCTTGTGGACAACAACCCCGATAGTGGGTTCCACCTAGGACCTCCCGACCCGAAAAATAAAAAATGTCAAAATAGAAACCAATGCATTTTCAAGAGTCCTAAACTCAAGAAATGTAACACCCCATAATTTTAAAGAGTTTATTTAAATTAATTTTGTGTTAGGTTAATTCTTTAATGTGTAGATTTATTCACCTTTTAATTATATATGTTAAATTATTTAATTAATTTTATTTATTTGTGCATGTAATATTGATTTTATGTTCTATATATTATAATGATTAGTTTAGAAATTTTATTGGTTATGTTTTAGATTAATTAATATTAGTTAATTAAAGTATTTAATTTGTATTGTATAATAATAATAATCATAATAATAATAAAACAATGTCATGATGTAAAGTTAATATTAGGATAGAATTTCATTTACTATGGTAGAATGGTAGATCAAATATCCTGACTAAGATTGCATTGTCTTAAAGCCATATAGGTGGGAATGTTGAAAGTTAATGTTTAAGTTAGATATTTGTATTATATATATTATATAAATTAGTATATATTAGTTATTTAGTTACAATTTGAAAGAGACTCACGTAAGTAGAAGAGCAAAATAACAGTGAGCATTGTAAAAGTGTGGAAAGGAAGAGAGAGAAAGAAAGGAGCTTGGACCGGTGTATGAGAAATTTACCCGACTACGCGCAACCGGCGGATTTATTTTAAATCCAAAAAGGCAAGTTATTATCTATTTTTCCCCTTTGAATTCATAAATTAATTGTTTAAATTATTTAAATTATTATGGAGCCTTGAGAGCATGTTAGGAGTTAATAAATTATTATTTTTAGTTTATTTAATTAATAAAATTTTAATTATTTAGGATGGTAGATATTTAATTATTATCCTATACAATTAAATCTAGCTAAAAATAATTATTTAAGGCTTTAGGGATTTTTCTAGAATTTTCTAGATTTTTCCGGGGCTTTTCTGCAATTTCCGGCGAGCCTCCGGCGAGGTTTCCGGCCACCGGCAGTGAAGAAGATGACCGGAGTGATCCAGTGTGATGCGGCGCATTGTAGGTTAGTGCGCGCGTGCATCCTGGCCATTGGTAGAGTCTGATTGATCCGGTGCATCGCAGTCCATGTTACTGCAGTACACCCGGATCAAGAACCTTTGGATTAGGTAGATTCATCCAGTGTAGCGCGCCCATAGCAAGACCATGCAACCAACGAATCAGCAAGTGCCGCGTCATCAGGATGCATTGTGGCGGCGCATGTGGGAAGCTCTGGGAGGCGCGTGAGGGCGCGTGTGGGGTCTCTACAGCTACTGGAAAAGTCCAGAATACCCCTAGAAACTGTTTTGTAAATTTCAGAACCTTAAACTTGGATTTTTAGGTACTGGGTTGGTATTTACGGGTTTAACGGGCCACGAAATTATTATTTTAATACCCGTTAATTATTCTTATGGCCGATTAGTCTTTTCTAAGCATTTATTTGCTCGTTTACAGTACGGATATTAATGTGATTTATTTAACGACATTGTTAAATATAAATAGTGTTATTATCTTATTAAATGGTATCAAACATTACTGTTAAATTAAATAATGCCATGGTTTTAGTCATATAAATTATCCATGATATCTTATGGGATGTTTATACTGTTAAAATGATATATAAACCATAATTATTATGCTGTGTGCATTTCAGGAAATAAATGGACTGTTTAATTATGTTGCATTTATATTATATGGATGTGTTGCCATATAGAACCATGTGAGCTGGCTAATAAGTTTAGACTCATTTATACCTTATACATTCGTTGCAATAGACAGATGTGTGGCTGTCGGGGTATGTGGTTTAATATTATTGGCATGTGTTGCCTAATTGACATGCTCAGTATATTTAGTAATATTATTGGCATGTATTGCCTAATTTATATGCTCAGTATATTCATCAGTACTTTGAGAGGTGTTATCACTGTGTAGTTCGTTATAGTCTGTGTTGTCAGTACCGTGCACCATGTATAATAGCTAATTTCCCGGGTAGGGAAAGGCGACACTTAACCACCTAGTGTGAGTCTAAGTGATCACCGTCTATTCTGGTTGAGGTCATGTTATACATTGGATAGTTCCCTTAGGATGTATACAGATATAGTACTCATCCGGATATAAATGATTAATTTATTTGATTCTCTGATTTGGGTCATAGTAGAGAGGACTTGCTCGTGGGGTTGACCCACCATTGTTGTTATTTCAGGATACGGTCAGTACCCGTTCCAAGGTTGAGGTTAGCAGTGTGGGACCACCATCCGAACTCATCTACTCTTACGATCCAGTTCAGGGTAGAAGTTTTACGTATTACTTTAGTTTCAGTTTTTATTTACTTTTGACGTTGAACTCTCAGGTTTATATTTAGGGATCCTTAACATAGGATTTCCAAGTCGTAATGGAGTACTGTATTAAATAAAGGATGGATGGATGTTGTATTATTTAGTGTTCCTTTCCTGTCTAAATTCTTTTATTATTATCATTTTGTATTCCATGCTTGTATATTGCCAAATGTTTTTTGATATCCCTCGTTTTTTGTGTATAAGCCTGATCAACTTAAACACACCTGGCATAAGAAAATTCCCTAACCAACTCTTAAACACACCTGGCATAACCTACGGTGTCCGACACACAAAACGAGACAAGATGAAAATAAGCCCGAAAAATCCCAAAAAAATGAAAAATAGGAAAAATCAAGATCATTACACCTCTCACAAGGTGCAAGGGACTATGGCAGCTCAATTTCCAAGATTCATTGAAGCCTGAACTCAATTCAACCATAGTGCATTTGCATGATACAATATTGGGTGCAACACTTAATCTCTTTTCAAAATGCCCAAATATTATTAAACAAATAATAAAATAAATAAATGAGAAAACTTTTAACTTTTAGTATAGTAAACTTGAGTAGAAAATGAAGTTGAACTTAATCCATCCATCCATCCATTCATTTATCAATGACAGTGAATTTGAATTAATTCATTTATGTATCACACTTACTAAAATATATCTTATGAATTTGATGAATGAACATAGAATAGGTTCATCCTAAAAAAAGGTTAATTATATAGATTCATTAACAAAACTAAAGATAAGTGTAGATAAATGCAAAAACACCTCAATTTTTTATACATGAACCATCCAAAAATATGCACATATAAGTTAATTCATTTAAAACTTAATTGCTTTAGGGGGAATGAATCAAAATATATAGTTACAATTAAATTATGTACATATTTATTTTAAAAAATATTTTAAAACAATTCCAACATGGTATGAAATAAGACCCAATATCGACCGATGCTTAGGCCATTAACCTAACATTTACCTATCTCCATCAAACCATGCAATTGGATCATTACCCCTAGCTGCGTCAAATACAGTCCGATAAAGTAACAATCAACAATGATTAGTAAGGGTTCAGAATTAAAGAAGACATGTTAATTTGTTATTTAAACGACCACGTTAGTTGTAACGACCCAAACCCGGAGGTTAAGATCGTTAATCGAGTTCTAACCCGACCTGGGAATACACAAGGGTAAAATGATCACTTCATGTAAAATTTATGGGATCAGACTGATACTAGTAGAAAGATGGCTCAAAAACATTCAAGTTAGGATCAAGAACGACCCTATTCGAGTTTAAAACAAAAAAAGTTATAGGGGTTTGAACTAACATGAGTAGGGTCAGGTCACTTTGTGCTCGAGCTCAACACTCTGCTCCAGCTTTGGAACCTGCAGAGAAAAGTCTCGGGAGCTGTAATGACCCGGATTTTCATGGATATTTTTTTTCCGTTGTCTTTCCTTTCTGAGTTCAGTTCCTCTTCGCTTAGTGTCATCTCGAGTGCTCTGGAGTGATTTCCGATACTCTTTCCTGTGGATTAACAACTTCCTTTGAGGACCGAGTCGTTTCCGCAATTTTTAATTTTTTGAAATTATTCACTTTTCGTCATTTTCCCTATTTCGTCCTTTTCCCTATTTTATCTTTTCCCCGTTTAACACTTTGTTGGCGTAACCACACTTCTTGTGTTCAGAGTTGGTTTTTGACTTCATGTATCTCCGTCTTGAGTGGTTTTCACGAAATACGTATCTTTACTTTTGCAAGAAAGTACTCTGGTTGCTCCCGGTGTCCATAGAGGCATGGATGCAAAGTTCTTTGAAATTATTTTCTTTTCTTGGGGTGTTTTTCATAAATATCTTTTGAAGATATTTTATTTCAGAGGTTTTTAAGAAAATATTTTTGGAAGATATTTTCATTCTGGGCTATAAGTGCAGTTTTCACTTTTTGGAGGGGTCATTGTGCAATTAATGAAAGTTATTGCAAAATGTCTTGTTTTGAGCCTGGATCCTCGTACGGGATTTATTTTCACATTTTATCAAGTTGTGTACTCTTGGAATTTCCTCCTGGTCGATGTTTTCCAGTTTCAGGGTTTCTGGCCCCGATTTGCGCTAAACTTGTTTTGGGCATAACTTTCTGCTCGGGACTCAGTTTTTGACGCCGTTTCTTTTGTTATTCATATTTTATCATTTTGAATCTTTTTATTCACAAATTTTTTCCATTTGAGTGCGTCTGCTCAAATTTTACTTTTTTAGACCCGACGGGGCCCATTCAGGGCACTTTTTGAGATTTCTATAAAAGGGGGGTGAGATATTTCATTTTTCATCTTCTCCCCTCTTCATGCATGACCTGGAGCTCCTATTGAAGTCCAAGGGGTGCTGCCATCTTCTCTCTCCTCTTTTGGTTCACTTTTCCTTGATGGAAAGTCTTCGGCCTTAACGTTTGTTGTTCCCCTCGCCGTGCTCTACCTTTCCCCCTTATTAGAATTCAGTTTTGACCATTTCTGGAGTTTGGTTTTGAGGTCAAGTTATGATTTTTATGGGGCTTTCATGGGGGTTATGTTCACGGCATTGTCCCCGACAAAACCTAGTAGTTACGTCGGATACGGAGCCGTTCCATTTTGCTGGCTTTTGAGATTTTCAACTCAAATTGAGGTAGGAAATGTTTTAGGATTTATATGTGTTGTATTGAGTGTTTCTCATGATTATACAACTTATATGTATGCCTTGTATCAAATTTAGAAAGTTGGTAATTTTTCTTTCTTTGTATAAGATTTAAAATTCATGATGATATATAACTTTTATTTGAATTGTGGCATGCTAGGAAATCATGTTTTAATATGTTAGTTAACATATATTAAATTGGTATTGATTGAACAAAAATTTCATATTTTTAATTAATATTTATCTTTTGTGAAAGATTAAAGTACATGGCCGTACCTTGCATGAAATTAAGTTGTAGTGTGCTTCTAAATTAGGTTTTGGCATGTTGTTTAACATACTTTAATTTGAGTGCATTTGGACAAGTATGAAAATCTAGAGATTTTAATTAAAATGATTAATTAAAATCTAATTAAGGGTTCAGTTGGCCTAATTGAGTGTTTAGCTTGATATTTGTGATAACTATGACTTATGTACTAGCATATGTTAATTTGGGACCATTTAAAGTTGTTTTAGAATTGAGAGATTTAATTATCATGATGTAATTAAATTCTACCTTGTTGAACCGTTGATTGAATCATGTAATTGACATTGATAATATGTTTAAGGCATGATTTTAGGCTTATAATGGAATTATGAGTTTATGTTCCAATATTGAATTATATTATTATAGCGTGTAACGAATCGCACACTGAAGATTCGACATGTGATGTTATTATAGTGCGTAACGAATCGCGCTCTGACGATTCGACATTGTCATCCTATCGTAGTTGTGGATTTAGAGCATGTGTTATGTGGTTACAACCTACTTGTGCATGGAAGGTGACTTAGTGCATTATATAAATTACGTATAAGTTGTGAACTTATTTGATTATTTTGGAGTCTTGCGACATTGTTACTGTGATATGGCTAAAGTTCGGCTTTAGTACAGGAGGTATGAGTTCTCCCCAATTGAGATAGTGCGCATTAGGGTGGTCTTCCCAGCTGGTTAATGCCCAGAATAACCAATTTATTCTTGGTTTAGTTTGAGACGTGATGTCCAAGTCTTCCACTATTTGTTTTCGCGTGCAATTCCAGGTGAACAATCATGTTTATATTGTGACTTGTGGTTTTGGTTATTGGCGATTTTCATGTTGTTAAGTACATCTATGTTTATGATTTTAATGAATCATTTTAATGTTCTTAAGTACATTCATATTTATGATTTTCAATAAATCAATGTGAGCTTTTAAATGTTCTTAAGTACATTCTTGTTTTATGATTTTTAATGAATCATTATAAGCTTTTGATGTTAATAAGTACATCCATGCTATATTGTTCAAATGTAATTTAGGAATGATCCTATAGATTCATTTGGAACATAGACGTTAGGTGATATGATCACTTTTGTCGTTTTCGTATTTTAGATTTCAAATTGATGACTTGAGAATCTATATTTTGTTGCTTTGAATAGCAGCTCCTATGTTGTTTGAATTGCATGAATGATGTGATTTATGCTAGAAATGATCTTAGGTGGCTTAGGATGCTCCCTGAGTCTCACATTGACATAGACGTTAGGTGGAATGAACTACAATAATTAAATCATGCAAACTTGTAAAACGTAGGTCGATGCATGCTCATTTCGTACGAGTAGCTTTATGTTACTCACCCCTACGATACTGGGACATATTTCAGGTACAAGATACAAGATTGGAGATTGCAATTGCTTGGGTGATTTGCGGAGTTAAGCTTCTTTAGAAGCATTCTTGTTCACATGCAAGTGTTAGCATGTTCATGATTTGTCTATGAAATGTAATTTTTCTAACTTGGAGGTTTGACATGTCAAATGTTATAAATGTATTGTAATGAGGCCATAGGCCATTGTAGCACATCTATTTTATCATATTACATACACTTGCATGCTCACTTTGGCAAATAATACCTTCCTTGATGAAACAAAAACCTAAAGTTGCATATTTTTTTGTTTGACCCTATTCTGTTACAGGGGCATTTCGGGTATTTTAAAATGATTTTTTTTCATTTTTCCTCTTAAGTCACTAGAAAACTTGATTTTGAAGGGGGTTTCTTTTTTGTGTTTTTCTAGAAAAAATCATCTTGGCCCTCAAAAATCCATATTTTTCCAGAAAATCCTTGCTGCCAGGTTTTGCAAATTTTTAGTACAAATGTAGTTGGTACTATTCATCGACTTTTTTTTTAAATCGTCACGACCGATCCAAAACTTCCAGAGGTCTTGTGGGTGTATTTTAAGATTGTATTTTCAATTTAGGCAATTTAAAAACCTCCCGAAGCCCTATTTCCAAAACTTGGGCAGTAGCTCGGATTAGTTTTTTTTCTCTTGACCTGATTTTCTTGGGGGCATTCTGGCTATTTTACAATGCATTTCTTTTGTTTCCGTTCCCATTTTGGGTAGAAAACTTGATTTTAGGGGGGGTTTATTCTTTGAGTTTTTCCAAAAAAAGTCCGTTTAGATGCCCATTTTTACTCTCAGTTGCAGCAGTGGTGGGTTGTCCTCGTCAGGCCGCCATGACATCATTTTTGTTTTTGATCTTTCTACTTCGTCTGGACTCTGAATGATGAAATTCTTGAGTCCATTATGATTAATTTTTTATTGTCTTTCCAACGGTGTGCTCGATAGCACTTGAATCCACTTTTTACAGAATGACCATTTTGCACCTAGGTTTTTTTTGTCCATTTTTGAAATGACACTTCTACATTTGTTTCCTTTGGGTTCCGTGACCTCATTGAGGGTCATATTGGTGTCTTAGAGATGCATTGTATCTCTAGAAACTGTTGTTTCACCTTTCGCTTCCGCATTTCGGATCCATTATCGGGTCATCTTTTGGTCATCACTGACGAACTGGGTTTACAAAACTTGGGCCGTCACAAGTGCTTTCAGAGCTCCTAGGTTCAAAAACCTTAGGACGATGGGTTTTGGGTGCATATCATGCTTTTGTTGCCATGCTCTATGTGTTTATATGCTTTATGATAACATGTTTTGGTTGATAACATGTTTATGTGCTTACATGCTACATGTTGTATGTCGTTCGTTTAGCATTGTTTTATTCTAATGTAAAGAGCATGAGATGTGAAGTATGCTAGATTAGAATTGTATAGGCTTAATTGTGTTACATATTTGGCATGACACGGGATTGGTCATTGAGGCACGAGTTGAGGTTGATGGTGATTGTAGTCACAGTTTCGTAGCAGTATAAGTTGTTGTCGACCTTTTAAAGGTAGGTGGATGGTCACCTTTTGTTTAAGCTCTTGTGAGATGAGTTGTTTGGCGTTACCATTGTGATGGATTTGTTGGTTTCGGGCCATTATGAGGTTATGGACCTCTTAGGATCCTTGATTGTTCAGGATGATTCCTCTGGAACTTGCATTTTTTGTGGGCGGGTGCATGGCACTGTCATGCAACCGTACTGGCATGCTACATGTGCAGTTTGGATGGAATCAGTGTTGATTTTGTTTTGATAGGCGTTGTCATTTTGATCGATGATGATGGTGTTTGTTTTGGGGATCAGTCGTGGTGATTGATTTGGTTGTTGCTGGTATGGCTATAGTTGCCATTTCCTTTGGAGTTTCCCTTGCGTGACAACGCTTTTGGGATTAAGTCGATTGATTAATGTTTCGGGTAGAGAGAGCATTGTACTGTTAGTGTCACTTGTAGTGTCACCCTTATATTCAGAGATGGATTGTAAGAGTCTTACCATTGCGGTAGGGGATCACGTTTGTTTTGAGACAGGTTGTTGTTGCATTGGTTTTTAGAGTCAATGTATGGCTAGGACTGGTCCTTCCTTTTTACCTAGGCACTCTAGGACACGATGTCCATAGGGTTCATTGTTGCATCACTTTTGTTTTCTATAGTTTCATTTACTACCATGTTAGTAGTATGATTTATGATATTGTGATGCATGAGTAGATCAAAGTGTATCCACATTTGCCTTCTTGTTGTGTGGCATTAGCATGCCTTCCTTATATGCTTAGAGATGCCATACTGCTATTATGCTTTAATGACATGCTTTTGTGCTTACGTGGAGACGTGTTGCATGTACCTTTGATTTTTATCTATGTGAGTAGATTTATTTATGGTAGTTGCATTCCTTGTCACATGCATGACTTCCAGGTTTGGGTTCCCTTTTGTTTCTCCTCAGTCGCACGTAGTGTGTATGTGGGTTTCCGTAAGAGTTTCGTTGTGAGATTCCTTATAGAGGAGTTGTCACATTTGTTCTATCTTGAGCTGTCCACTTCCCTAAGGTGGGAAGGATGCTCCATTTTCGTGTTGTCATATCGACACTTGTAGGAGGATAAGGTTTCTTCTCTTTTCTTGGTTCGTGTTAAGGACTTTACAAGGAGTGAGTCTCTTCTTTTCGTTGCGTTGTGCACAGTTCTTGGTTAGTTGGTCCGTGAGGATCACCATTGTTGTTTTGAGTCCTTGGTGAGGATTTGATGGATTTTGGTCGACTTACTTCCATGTAGGGGGTGAAGTCTTTGACATTATTGTCTTTCATTTCAGAGATGGGGTTGTGGTGTTGTCCTTTTTAGGACTGGTGGTTCCTTTTCTTTCGTGTTTTCCTTGGGGAGTTTTTGTTGTGGTTGTTGACAGAATTATGGTGCTCGGAGTGAGTTGATTGGTGTGAGATCATTTTATGGGGACTTGTGTCCATATCATTGAGGATTTGTTTGATTGTAAGGTGAGCTCGATGCTCTTTTGAGAATGTCTTTTAGAAACTTGTTTCCGTTTTGGAGGTCTGGATGTGGTTAACATTTAGGAGGAGTTTTGGAGGATCGTTGTTGGATATGGCTTGTTATGGAGTTTCTCGTCCTAGTTATAACTAGGCATGGTTTTGAGGAATCGTAGTTCCAGTGGTTGTTTATGGATCGATAGAAATTGAGGAATTTTGATTTAGCTTGGTGTTGCCAAGCATGGTTTTGAGATTCATCTTGTGACCTTAGTTGTTGGCATTTCGATGTGTGTGCCACTTGGTGGATTTATATTTTGAGGATTTAGTTATCCGTGATAGGGATGTGGATCTAATGTTTGATCATGGTGATTGGTCTTGTAGTTGATCTATTTTAGGGAGAAATGTGAAGGACTTTCGATGAAATATCTTATTGTGAGGTTTGTTTTGATTTCTGTAGGCGTTGATTTGCTTGTCAAGTTTTGGATTCCTGACTAATGTTGTTAATAGGGGTATTTTGAGACATTGGAGATGTTGGTTTTGTTGTATTGAGGATTTAAGGCCTTAAGCATAGCGGTACCTATGGCATTGTTGTCAGAGTTTTGGGATTGGCTAGGATGGTCTGGCCAGACATCTTTGGACCATATCTTAACTCTTACAAAATGTTGGTCTCCTTAATGCTTTTGGTAATGATCATTTTTGACATTGATGTCATTTGTATCGAGAGGTTTCTTGGGTAGACCTAGTGGGGGGCAGGTTATGAATTAGTGTCTTATACTGCCATGCTACCGTACAACCGTACAAAGTAGTGTGTTTTGGGCGAGTACTAGTTGCCATCGATGCTACCTTACTGACGAGTAAGTGTGGGCGGGCACTAGGCACTATCATTGCTACCACACATTTAAGTACATCGTAGGCGGGTTCTGGTCGCTATTCGTACTGCCGCACCGTCTTATCCGGTACCCTAATATGATACGTGGTTATCTTGGAGATTTTTTGGTGGTCGTTTTTGGATCGGTACGATGGTTCATCTAGAGGGATGTTTACGGTTATTGTCTTCCGTTCCTTTGTCTCACCTTGGGTTCTGTGTGTGAGTTCCGACTTGTTGGGTGGCCATTTAGTCACTTTCCTTTTGAGAGGTTGTCCTGTCGTTAGCACGTGGGTGCGAATGACATTGGTCTGTACATTGTCTTTCAGCTTTGGGATTGCTTTTGTATTGCGTTGTGTGGGATACTCGGAGATGTACTCCGTAGTTATCCTGGTTTCGCCTTTTTGTTTTGGTTGGTGCTGGATTTCGGGGACGAGATCCCTTTAAGGTGGGAAGGTTGTAATGACCCTGATTTTCACGGATATTTTTTTTCCGTTGTCTTTCCTTTCTGAGTTCAGTTCCTCTTTGCTTAGTGTCGTCTCGAGTGCTCTGGAGTGATTTCCGAGACTCTTTTCTATGGATTGACAACTTCCTTTGAGGACCGAGTCGTTTCCGCATTTTTCGTTTTTCGACACTATTCACTTTTCGTCATTTTTCCTATTTCGTCATTTTCCTTATTTTGTCTTTTCCCCGTTTGACACTTTGTTGGCGTAACCACACTTCTTGTGTTCGGAGTTGGTTTTTGACTTCATGTATCTCCATCTTGAGTGGTTTTAACGAAATACGTATCTTTACTTTTGCAAGAAAGTACTCTGGTTGCTCCCAGTGTCCATAGAGGCACGGATGCAAAGTTCTTTGAAATTATTTTCTTTTCTTGGGGTGTTTTTCATAAATATCCTTTGAAGATATTTTATTTCAGGGGTTTTAAGAAAATATTTTTGGAAGATATTTTCATTCTGGGCCATAAGTGCAGTTTTCACTTTTTAGAGGAGCCATTGTGCAATTAATGAAAGTTATTGCAAAATGTCTTGTTTTGAGCCTGGATCCTCGTACGGGATTCATTTTCACATTTCGTCGAGTTGTGCACTCTTGGAATTTCCTCCTGGTCGATGTTTTCCAGTTTCAGAGTTTCTGGCCCCGGTTTGCGCCAAACTTGTTTTGTGCCTAACTTTCTGCTCGGGACTTGGTTTTTGACGTCGCTTCTTCCGTTATTCATATTTTATCATTTTGAATCTTTTCATTCACAAAGTTTTTCCATTTGAGCGCGTCTGGTCAAATTTTACTTTTTCAGACCCGGCGGGGCCCATTCGGGGCACTTTTTGAGATTTCTATAAAAGGGGGGTGAGATATTTCATCTTCTCCCCTCTTCTTGCACGACCTGGAGCTCCCATGGCAGCCCAAGGGGTGCTGCCATCTTCTCTCTCCTCTTTTGGTTCACTTTTCCTTGACGAAAAGTCTTTGACCTTAACGTTTGTTATTCCCCTCGCCATGCTCTACCTTTCCCCCTTATTAGAATTCAGTTTTGACCATTTCTTGAGTTTGGTTTTGAGGTCAAGTTATGATTTTGATGGGGCTTTCATGAGGGTTATGTTCACGGTGATGTTCCTAACAAAACCTAGTAGTTTCGTCGGATTCGGAGCCGTTCCATTTTGATGGCTTTTGAGATTTTCATCTCAAATTGAGGTAGGAAATATTTTAGGATTTATATGTGTTGTATTGAGTGTTTCTCATGATTATACAACTTATATGTATGCCTTGTATCAAATTTAGAAAGTTAATAATTTTTATTTCTTTGTATAAGATTTAAAATTCATGATGATATATAACTTTGATTTGAATTGTGGCATGCTAGGAAATCATGTTTTAATATGTTTGTTAACATATATTAAATTGGTATTGATTGAATAAAAATTTCATTTTTTTAATTCATCTTTATCTTTTGTGAAAGATTAAAGTGCATGGCCGTACCTTGCATGAAATTAAGTTGTAGTATGCTTCTAAATTAGGTTTTGGCATGTTGTTTAACATACTTTAATTTGAGAGCATTTGGACAAGTATGAAAATTTAGAGATTTTAATTAAAATAATTAGTTAAAATCTAATTAAGGGTTCCGTTGGCCTAATTGAGTATTTAGCTTGATATTTGTGATAACTATGACTTATGTACTAGCATATGTTAATTTGGGACCATTTAGAGTTGTTTTAGAATTGAGAGATTTAATTATCATGATGTAATTAAATTCTTCCTTGTTGCACCATTGATTGAATCATGTAATTGACATTGATAATATGTTTAAGGCATGATTTTAGGCTTATAATGGAATTATGAGTTTATGTTCCAATATTGAATTGTATTGTTATAGCATGTAACGAATCGCATACTGAAGATTCGACATGTGAAGTTATTATAGTACGTAACGAATCGCGCTCTGAAGATTCGACATTGTCATCCTATAGTAGTTGTGGATTTAGAGCATGTGTTGTGTGGTTACAACCTACTTGTGCATGGAAGGTGACTTAGTGCATTATATAAATTACGTATAAGTTGTGAACTTATTTGATTATTTTGGAGTCTTAGGACGTTATTACTGTGATATAGCTAAAGTTTGGCTTTAGTACGGGAGGTATGAGTTCTCCCCAATTGAGATAGTACGCACTAGGGTGGTCTTCCCAGCGGGTTAATGCCCGGAATAACCAATTTGTTCTTGGTTTAGTCTGAGACGTGATGTCCAAGTCTTCCACTATTTGTTTTCGCGTGCAATTCCAGGTGAACAATCATGTTTATATTGTGACTTGTGGTTTTGGTTATTGGCGATTTTGATGTTGTTAAGTATATCTATGTTTATGATTTTAATGAATCATTTTAATGTTGTTAAGTACATTTATGTTTATGATTTTCAATAAATCATTGTGAGCTTTTAAATGTTCTTAAGTACATTCTTGTTTTATGATTTTTAATGAATCATTATAAGCTTTTGATGTTAATAAGTACATCCATGCTATATTGTTCAAATGTAATTTAGGAATGATCCTATAAATTCATTTGGAACATAGACGTTAGGTGATATGATCACTTTTGTCGTTTTCGTATTTTAGATTTCAAATTGATGACTTAAGAATCTATATTTTGTTGCTTTGAATATCATGCTCCTATGTTGTTTGAATTGCATGAATGATGTGATTTATGCTATAAATGATCTTAGGTAGCTTAGGATGCTCCCTGAGTCTCACATTGACAGAGATGTTAGGTGGAATGAACTACAATAATTAAATCATGCAAACTTGTAAAACGTAGGTCGATGCTTGGTCATTTCCTACGAGTAGCTTTATGTTACTCACCCCTACGATACTGGGTCATATTCCGGGTACAGGATACAAGATTGGAGATTGCAATTGCTTGGGTGATTTGCTGAGTTGAGCTTCTTTAGAAGCATTCTTGTTCACATGCATGTGTTAGCATGTTCATGATTTGTCTATGAAATGTAATTTTTCTAACTTGGAGGTTTGACATGTCAAATGTTGTAAATATATTGTAATGAGGCTATAGGCCATTGTAGAACATCTATTTTATCATATTACATACACTTGCATGCTCACTTTGGCAAACAATACCTTCCTTGATGAAACAAAAACCTAAAGTTGCATATTTTTTTGTTTGACCCTATTCTGTTACAGGGGTATTTCGGGTATTTTAAAATGAGTTTTTTTCATTTTTCCTTGTGGGTCACGTAGAAAACTTGATTTTGAAGGTGGTTTCTTTTTTGTGTTTTTCCAGAAAACATCATCTTGACCCTCAAAAATCCATATTTTCCCAGAAAATCCTTGCTGCCTGGTTTTGCAAATTTTTAGTACAAATGTAGTTAGTACTATTCATCGACTTTTTTTTGAAAATCGTCACAACCGATCCGAAACTTCCGGAGGTCTTGTGGGTGTATTTTAAGATTTCATTTTCAATTTAGGCAATTTGAAAACCTCCCGAAGCCCTATTTCCAAAACTTGGGCAGTAGCTCGGATTTGTTTTTTTCCTCTTGACCTGATTTTCTTGGGGGCATTCTGGGCATTTTACAATGCATTTTTTGTGTTTCCATTTGTATTCGGGGTAGAAAACTTTATTTTAGGGGGGGTTTCTTCTTTGAGTTTTTCCAAAAAAGTCCGTTTAGATGCCCATTTTTACTCTCAGTTGCAGCAGTGGTGGGTTGTCCTCGTCGGGCCGCCACGACATCATATTTGTTTATGATCTTTCTCCTTCGTCTGGACTCTGAATGATGAAATTCTTAAGTCCATTATGATTAATTTTTTATTGTCTTTCCAGCAGTGTGCTCGATAGCACTTGAATCCACTTTTTATAAAATGACCATTTTGCCCCTAGGTTCTTTTTGTCCGTTTTTGAGACGACACTTCTACATTTGTTTCCTTTGGGTTCCATGACCTCATTGAGGGTCACATTGGTGTCTTAGAGATGCATTGTATCTCTAGAGACCGTTGTTTCACCTTTTGCTTCCGTATTTCGGATCCATTATCAGGTCATCTTTTGGTCATCACTGACGCACCGGGTTTACAAAACTTGGGCCCTCACAAGTGCTGCCCATCCAAAACGGCCCCAATGCTCGAGCAGAAAAGTTTATGCTTGAGCTCAAGATCCTCAGTGCTCTAGCACAGACCTATTGTGCTCGAGCACAAACCACCCTGTATAAACTAACTCTTAGCCAAAAGGCCCTGTGCTCGAGCTCTGGCCCTGAAAAGAAAACTCTAAGGCCATATTTTGGCATTGGTTTGGTTCTTACATTGTTCATTAAGTTATATAACAAACCCGTACACCTCAAAACCTATCCAAAAACACACGTAAAACCCATATACAAATAAAGTGAAACAATCATACATCTAAGAAAGTTCAAAATATATTTCCATATTAAAATACATCCATACATAGTCCATAAATTCGTTGGATTACAAGATGATACAAGTTAAGTTCAAACTTTATAAAATACATCCTAGTACAAAAATGGCAAAAGGAAGTAGAACGTCATCCACCACTTCTTTCCTATGACCTGAAAAAAGTAGAGGAATGAGCACAAGGTCCAGTAGAGATTGCTTAAGTGGCATCTCGTCAAGTAAGGTAAATAATCACATATTTTATATACAAAGAATAGGAAAGAAACCAAGGAATCATGCAAAGGATTCACATACACCATCCCATCATCAAGTAAACGTTATCATCATTGTCATGCAATGCAATGCATGAAATGCCCAATACAACAACACTCATCACACTCCTTTGCACACCCACACACGCACACATATCGAAAACGTGCTAACTAGCCAGACTTTGGTACCCCCGCCGTCCCTGAAAAAGGATGACTCTTAACTACCATTTGGGGCCTGAGTTCGCTAAATACGGGTACTTCCTGTATCCCTATTAACTAGTTAACACCACCGGTAAAGGGGTGACTCCCTAACTACCGGGTTTTGAGAAAAACCTTTTTTCCCAACTCATCAAATTCACACTTTCAATTTTTTCAAAATCCACATTTCACCATCTCATATAACCACACACATGCTTCCTCATACACCCATATCAACGACCATGAAACAATACCAATGCTATGTGGATAAATATCATGCTATGAAACCATTTACTTGCCAACAAGTTTTTCTCAAAATTAAAATGATTCATATCCATACAATTTTATAGGAAACAATATAGGAAAATATAGAAACTAACTACACATTTTCACCACATAGAGCATGCTTTAGACATAAAAATTCTCACATAGCATCTACGCAACATGAGATTTAGATTTCTTGCATAATTAATCACATAGTCAAATATAGCATAGAAATTGCAAGAATAATTTTACAAATGTAACCCTAGGAGACAATTATCCAATTAATCATCAAATTTTTTTTTTTCTTAGTTGGGACTCACACACATTGCCTCCACTGAGGTTCGAATCCCTGACCTCCCTTTGGGAAGTAGGAATCTTGTACCGCTGGATCACAGGCCTGTTGGTTAATTAATCATCAAATTGACATATTTTAGGTAGGGAAAAACATAGCATTAACTACTAGAACCAAGGAATTCGACAATTAGACAACTCTACCCTGATTTGAAGCAAAAGCCCCAAAATCCCCCAAATTTGAAATCATCAAGATCCTCTAAATCGAACTTTGCTACGATCAAATTAAAGCTCTCAACACGTTCTTTGACTTTGTCAACTACGGCTTTAACCAATTCCAAGAGGAGAGGGTGCATGGACCTAAGCTTGAAGCTTAAGGAAAAAAGAAAAAGAAAAAAAAGGAAATATAGAGAGAGAGGAGACGCTTACAACTTGAAGGAAGAAAAAAATGCAGAAAATGCATCTAAGCACATAGCCACATCAATATACAACAAATAAATACATATGAAATGTAATAACCCCAAAAAATTATACCGAGTGCGAAAAATCCCGGTGTTGGACCTCTGGGCCTGAATATCTGAAAAATGTCAAAATGACCCCAAATACATTTCTAAGAGTTCTAAACTCAAAAAAAAAATGTCCAACTAACTCCCAGGACTCACATGGCACACCCCACGATGTCCGACACGCGAAACAAGGCGATAAATAAATAAAATTCAAAAAATACCCGAAAAATCAAAAAATGAGAAACATTACAATCTCCCCCAACTTACAAGGATTTCGTCCTCGAAATCAAGTCACCTCACAAACGAATGATGAAAATATACTAAAACGGAGTACGTCTCCGAGTATCTTACACTATAGGTTACACCATAGAATCTCTATCTAAAGAAATCTCACATCCTAATGTCATTCGCAACCCTGTGCTCATGACCTAGCGTACCATCAACCGAATAATGAACACCAGTCGCATGTAACCCCAATCTTCACTTATCACAATCTAAGATATCATCTACACCTTTAAGGAAACTACTAAGCACATGAGGCACAAGTCCCCAACCAAACTCCGTGACTCCACCGAGTCCTAACCACTCAGAACCATTAGGATCGCCATCCTCCTAGCCTGAACATACTACTGGTCGACACTAAATCCGCAGATGAGGACTCCAATTAATCTACACGAATACACATATTTCTAAATGAATCATTTAACCCAAATCACCACAATACTCAACCATCGGCCCCCACATACGAGATCAATGAAAACACTCACTCTAAGTCAAAAACTGACCCAAAACATAAAATCGTGTATGTAATCCTTACAAGACATCTATGACACCCCTCAATTCTAGAGCCTTGGGTGATCAAGTTTGAGCACAGATCCGAGGGATACCAGACAATTAATATGTAATTGAACGCGAATACAAAATGAAATAAGAATAAAACAATAAGCTGATAAGAATTCTAAATATGAAAATCCTTAATAAAAGTTATAGATTAATATAATTTAACTTTCCAATCCGTACAACTCGGGAATCCATCCAGTAGACCCCTAATAATCCCAAATGAAAAATAAAATACAGAACCAAAATCCAAAACTATAATAAGAACGGAAGTCCTACATAGTCGGAGGAGTGAGTGACTATATCTGGTCAGCACGATCAAGCTCTAAGCCTGGAACTGACGAACACCTGAAAAATAAGAGTGGGTCAGGCCCACATGCAAGTTCTATCCTACTACCATCGATACAGAAACCCGATACGCAGATACATCCTAGATAGCTCAGTAATAACTAATATAGTCCATATAGATATAAATACACACTATAGGACGCTCACTAGCATATAGTATAGTTCAGCCTGAATATAAGGTAACATGTAAATCACACATTACGGTGTGCAAGTGCACCTAGACCTACCAGGGAACATCAGCTATATCTAGTTACTCATTCTTGGCGATATACGCACCCTAACCATTATCCTAAGACTCAAGGTCATACCACAGCACCATAAGTACATATATATAAATCCTTCCTAATACAGAAAAATAAAACAAACATCTGATATGTCATTCAACTGTTTTAGTTGACAATACATGCATTTGGTGGCTTCCGTGACGTGCGCACAAAATAATGCACAACACTTTGAGTTTGGAAATTAGTGTCAAATGGGCACCATAATTTAAATTTATAAACCGCTTAAGACCTATACTATGTAGTATGAGTGAGAAGGGATCGTCCCAAAGGATTGAGGGTCGTACTAGGTTGAGGAATCAAGATTAGGGTTAGTAGGTTGAGTGATCAAAGTAGTGGTTGGTTGGTTGGATTACACTAGATGCAAATTAAACTAAAGTAAACAATAATGCAATTAAGAGAATGAAAGAGAGAGAGATCTTGGGGTTTAGAGATCACCATCAAGCATAGCTTTTCTACACTTTTAATGAATGATTAATGAGGGAAAAAACATGTATTGCAACAAATGTGTGTGTGTGGTTGTTCTAACAAGCATGGATGACAAATTAAGCATATATTGTCTAAACAACATCATGAATAGCAAACATATCAAATTAAGCCATTAATCCTTTCTTTAAGCTCACAATCCAAATACATCACAAGGTTAGAGATATATGTTATTTGCTTTCATAAGTATAGAACATAAACAACAAGCATGGATTGTCATCCCATTTAACAACTACACTACAACTAAGCTAATGACATGAAATTAAAGTAATTAAACTAAGGGAGAGGTACAAACCATCACGAAATGAGTATGAACCATCAAATAAATCACAAAAACATTCCATTAAGCACTATGTCTTGACAATCTCTAGATTTATAGTATCAATACACATAGACATGCATCAATAACACAAGAAATAGAGACAAACACATGAACATCTATTCTAGCATACATAGACATATGGATAGAATGAAATGATCAATTGGAAGCATTAAACCACATAAATCATTGAATAAACAAGATTTATATATATAAAAGTATCAAGACATGAATCATAATACAAATCCCCTCAAAAATACATAAATCAAGAAGTAGAAAGCATGCTTAGGGCTAACTCTAGCCCCAAGAGGATGTCAAGCCACTCATGGAGTCCTCCAACCCTTAAGGGCAAGCTCCGTAGAAGAAATCTTCTCCTTGGTTAATGAAGAGTCTTCAATGGTGTCTCTAGCCTCCTCCTTTCCTTTGCTTCCTCACTAAGTATTATCTTTTCTAAGTATGTGTGTATCAGTATGTGTGTAAAAATGGCTCATATTCCTTATATAAGTAGGTCAAAAATCATCCCAAATGAGCTGGGCTCGTACACCAATAATCCTCTAATGATTGGATATGAGACAACTTTTAACGAGCTGAAATTTGGATTTTTCTTGAGATTTGGGAAGTTCGATTGATCGAACTTGTGGTGAGATCGATCGAACATGGCTGAGATCTATCGAATTGAAGCTGGATCGATCCTCAATGGTGGCGCCTTTTTGGATAAAAACAAATCTGAGATATTTTGAAGATATTTTTGGGAAAAGGACAAAAGTGGTTGGTAGGGTGGTACAGCTAGATAAGATCTGGCATATGGATAAGGACAAGAAAGTTTGATCAATCAGAGAATGATATTGGATTGATTGAACTTGTGGGATCTCTGAAGATGACATCATGGCCTGGATCTATCTTGAAGTGCTGAGATCGATGGAAGTTAGATCGATCGAACTTTTATTGAGATCGATCGAAGTTGCTGAAATTCCATACTTTACTTCCTTTTGCTCTACTTTGCTCCTTTCTTTGATTCATCCCAGAATTGGTTCAATTATGCTCTTATTTGGCTGAGTTAGCTTATTTTGGGGATAAGTACCTAAAAATGGAAATAACACGAAATCAATACAAAACGGTAAAATAAGATAGATAAAGGTTCTAGAATACCTAAGTTTAAGGGGTTTAAATACGCACTTTTCAGCGCTCATCAGCATCCATATAGGATTTAACTATTTTAGTTAATCCATTCCGTATGTATGAATAGGTAAGACTTAGCGTTGATCTAATCCATCCCAAATATGCCACCGTCCCATACCGGTGCATATGATCCATAAATGATGCACACTCATTTGAATATCAAATACATCTAGAGATAAACATAATAGAAATTAGATATAGACAAGATCTTATTATGCATCTAGTATATGATTATAATCATATCACCTCTATTTAAATTGCTAGAATACAAATAAACAATTTAAAGCATCCATATCCATATAACTGGCAAAACCGAATTATAATAGTTCATCAACTAACATCCATGACATGATATAATGATAACCAGAGTTTTAAACTGAGCACATTATTTCGAAAATACCTTCAGACTAATCCATATAATTTGCTAAAACAAAACTAGCAATTAAATCTTCCACCATCCTTAACAGCATACAAATAAATTTCATGATGTCCATTTAATCCTCAATTTCAATTCCGGAGCATGATATAATGATACTCAAAAGTATAAACTGAGCACATTATACTGATATTTAAAAATATTCTCATACAAGTCCATTTAAGTTGTTAAACATAACGACAAGCAACTTAAATCCTTCCAAGCCATTAACAGCATGCAAATTTAATTTTAATTCTCATGATGTTCAAGTTCTTGACATGGATTAATCATTCTTGGGTATTATCATGCTTATTCAAATCATTTAAAATCATCCATACAAGTTTAAAACTACACTGGAGCCCCGGAAACCCCAAAAATCATCAAAAATACACATACTGTGCATTCACAAAAGGGGAGCCGACTCCAATTTAAGGTAAAGCCAGCTCCACTCCCCTTGGAGCCACCTCTACACCATGTGGAGCCGTCTCCACTCTTTCCAGTCTCCGTCTTCTCCGACGCCAGCTATTTTCTGACTTTTTGATTGTCCTTGTTAAGGTTCCTAATCCTCTGTTCTAGGTTCCAGATAGTCCTAACAAATTTTAAAAGTACTTATGCATCAATTACATGAATCCAAACAAGTATACATTCATAGAAAATCAAGAATTAAACCGAAAGCATATATTAACCAACAACAGTTTTAATTCGATTCAATTCCATTTAATTCAAGCATGTTTAAAAAATATATTTTAACATTAATTTAACCCCTGGATACTACCTTGGCATGCACAAAACACAGGTTTAAGGGAATGAGTTAGAATAGGAACTTGCCTTTAGGTTTCGGTTTGAAACCTTTCAATGTCATCTCTGAATTCTCCGCCGAGTACCGTTAAACCTCCTACTACTCGGGTTCAATCCCACAAGCCATCCATTCCTTCCTCCTTGGTCCGACCTTTAGTCGACAACCGAAATCCTAACTAGTACTCCCAGTTTTTTCCTTAAGTTGCTCTCTATTTATGAATAAGGTTTTGTTGATTTCTAAACCCTAACCCGACGTCTAATGTTATATTTATATAGTCTTATACTAAAACTTAATTATAATTACCTAAGGAGAAAGAAAATAAAATATACCTAAGTCGGTTACAATGTGAATTCATAATTATATCTATATAAACCCTAAAACTACATTATATTTATATACTGAACAGTGACCCTAATTTAATCATTAATAATAATTAATAATTAAATGAGCCTTATACACATATATTCCCATATATATATGTATAACTATCCATGGGTATTAACTGTACCCATATCCACAAATCCAAGTAATCCATGTGACCTCAAACGATTGGTCTATTACTACTATCCATGTCCATCCTTAAATAAAATTTAAATTAAAAGACAATAATTAAAAAGTACACATAAACATAAAATTAAATTAAACCACATAAGTCAAATAAACAATAAACCAATTAATCAAATAGGCAGATAAACAAAAGTAAAACGCACATCAAATAAACAAACAATTAACATACACATGGAATAAATAGTCAAATAAAATGCACATTAAACAAATTTAAATTCCAACTATAACATTTAAATTCCAATTATATCCTTTTGAGAATTAGGGGTATTACAACATCTCACCAGAAAACCGTTGGATCCCATACGAAATAGGTCCAACTAGCAATGCCTCACATAATCCGCGCTAAACACCATAAGGGCTCACAAGGATAGCGGTTACAAAATCGCTCAATGAACCAACATGCAAGCTCAACTTGCAATCCCAAAATATACCTAACATTGTCTCCGATGACTACTACCCTTGACACCTATGTCATAACTAAACAACCAGTTACTGGCTCTAAAATTGAGCAACTCTTCACACTTACTAAAAAGTCAACTCCCTAACGATCGTATCCAAGAGAAACCATCCATGCACTCGCATGCACAATCCACAACATCCATTCTACACAAAACTCACTTCCAAATAAAACATCCAACTCCAATCTACGTAACTCACTACATCCTGCCCTAATCACCGTTAATCACACAAGATGATCAATGACATTTGACCCAATATTCTGTCAATGGAGGATCCTGTTACTCAAGAATTGACTCTAGAGGGGGGGTGAATAGAGTTAATGGCCAATTTTTATAATTTATAGAAATATAATTTCTAATTAACAATATAACCAATTGTGCAATAATCAACATATGAAATCAAGATATGAAAGTAAACAATTTATAGCACAATTATAAAAGAGATAAGGGAAGAAAAATTGCAAACTATAACACGGTGATTTTTGCGAGGTTCGAAAAACTCCTACTCCTCGGCTCAAGATCCCTCTTGAGACTTCCCAATCCAATATAGCTTCTCCTTACGGGTGGAGAGCAAACCTTGATTAGAAGTAACTCCTTGCTAAGAGAAAACCTCTCTTAGTCTTCCTTTGGGTCACACCAACCCTTATAATATCCTTGCTAAGAGACCACCTCTCTTAGTTTTACATAGGCCACACCAGCCCTTACAATTTCTTTACTAAGGGAAACTCTTCCTCTTAGTCTTAAAGCAGATTTGTAGATAGAATTCGTAGTACAAGAAATCCTCTCAAAAATTGATACAAATCAAACCTCACAATAGAGTATATATGAAGTCAAGTGAAGCTCAAACTCTAAGTATAAAATGTATAAGAGATGATGAGGAAAAAATGCAGAACAAAAGCTCTGTATAATGATAGAGCAAAAAGCTCTCTTGGATGCACTTGAATGAATGTTCTTGAATGCTCTCTCAAGTAGTATAATAGAGTATAAACTCTATGAAGATTAAAACAAGAGCAAAAGCCCTTTTGATCTTTTACTAGAATCTCTCAAAAATAGAATAAGCGTGAAATGAGAGAGAAGAAGATGAGAGAACAAAAGCTCTCTTGAAATGTAATATTATGTCTCTCAAAATGGTGGTGTTTTTGCTTCAGCAAAATGAGCCTTCCTTATATAGACAGCCGAAGCTTAATATGTTTGTTAGAAGTAGTTGGAAGACTTAAATGCAGAAAAGTGCCGTTGAAGATTCAAATAATTTAGAAGAGCCGGCTCTACAAAAAATTGGAGGAGGCTCCAATAAATGGGAGGCGGCTCCAATAACTAGGAGGCGGCTCCAATTCACAAAATGCATTCTACGACACACAATTTGGCTACTGGAGTGCAAAGAAGCGGCTCCTATAATTGGGAGGCGGCTCCAATAAAAATGGGAGGCGACTCCAATTGATAAAATGTGATTGCTTTAGTTTTCATGGAGGCAACACCTTGTTTTGGATTTTGACAGAAAATGGCATGACTTCATGTGATGACCTTGTGAGCGGGTGTGCCGTGGGAGGGTGCGATAGATACTATCAGGCTACCACACTGGCGAGCTACGGGTGCACAGTCCCACATCGCCTGGGTAGAGGAAAGGTGAAGTGCTTATATGTAAGTGTGTCACCTCCAATTGGTATGAGGCCTTTTGGGGTGAAGCCCAAGAGCAAAACCGTGCGGGCTCAGGCCCAAAGTGGATAATATCATACCATATGGTGGTGTGGGTCGTTACAAATGGTATCAGAGCCTGACCCAGTCGGAAGTGTGCCGACGGGGACGTCGGGCCTCCAAGGGGGGTGGATTGTGATGACCTTGTGAGCGGGTGTGCCGTGGGCGGGTGCGATAGACACTGTCAGGCTACCACACTGGCAAGCTGCGGGTGCACAGTCCCACATCGCCTGGGTAAAGGAAAGGTGAAGTGCTTATATGTAAGTGTGTCACCTCCAATTGGTATGAGGCCTTTTGGGGTGAAGTCCAAGAGCAAAACCGTGCGGGCTCAGGCCCAAAGTGGATAATATCATACCATATGGTGGTGTGGGTCGTTACAAATGGTATCAGAGCCTGACCCAGTCGGAAGTGTGCCGACGGGGACATTGGGTCTCCAAGGGGGGTGGATTGTGATGACCTTGTGGGCGGGTGTGTCGTGGGCGGGTGCGAGAGACACTAACAGGCTACCACATTGGCGAGCTACAGGTGCACAGTCCCACATTGTCTGGGTAGAGGAAATGTGAAGTGCTTATATGTAAGTGTGTCACCTCCAATTGGTATGAGGCCTTTTGGGGTGAAGCCCAAGAACAAAACCGTGCGGGCTCAGGCCCAAAGCGGACAATATCATACCATGTGGTGGAGCGGGTCGTTACAAATGGTATCAGAGCCTGACCCAGCCGGAAGTGTGCCGACGGGGACGTCGGGCCTCCAAGGGGGGTGGATTGTGATGACCTTGTGAGCGGGTGTGCCGTGGGCGGGTGCGATAGACACTGTCAGGCTACCACACTAGTGAGCTACGGGTGCACAGTCCCATATCGCCTGGGTAGAGGAAAGGTGAAGTGCTTATATGTAAGTGTGTCACCTCCAATTGGTATGAGGCCTTTTGGGGTGAAACCCAAGAGCAAAACCGTGCGGGCTCAGGCCCAAAGCGGACAATATCATACCATGTGGTGGAGCGGGTCATTACACTTCAAATGGACATAACTCAGTCCATGAAACTCCAAATGAGGTGAAATTTAAGTCTAAATTTATTGCCTTGAAGTCAGCTTTCTAAATCCACTGGCCTTGCTCAAAAATTATAACCACCAAAATGGTTATGGTCGTTTTAGTGCAACCTGGTCAAAATTTTCGCAGACCAGAGATATGCATTTTGTAATGCTCATATCTCATTCAATTGAAATCCTTTTTAGGTGAAATTTGAGTCTAAACTCAAGAGATCGAAGTCAGCTTTCTAATGCACCTAGCCTTACTTAAAAATTCCAACTACAAAAATAGTTATAGCAGTTTTAGCATAGGCTGGTCTGGAAATTTTCTAGGCTGAAAATTGCTTCTTTTGAGATAACCATCTTTCTAGCACCTAGGACTTTGATGAATGGTTCAATTTAGTTCAAGACCTATTTCTAAGAGTCTAGGGACATATAAGGATGATAAATATCAAGTTCATTATGTCCTAGAGTCATTTACTAAATTATGGCAACAAAGGCTTTAAAGATGAAATTATTAAGTTCAATGCCTTTTCCTTTTCTTTCTAGACACCAAAGTAAATCTTATGATTAATGTGCATGGTCCTAGCATTTCTAGCTCAAGTTGCGAGTTCTTTCAAAGCTTATGCAAGCTTGAACTAACCCTTTCTTAGCAAAGACTTCATATGACAATATCTATGAATGAAGTGCAAAGTCTATTACTAAGGATATAAGAATATGTGAATGATGATAATATGCATGATCCTATAGAGATGAGCTTCAAATGGATTCATAAATACTTTGACATTGAATCCAAAACACTCACCATCCTATCTACCTATTTTCTTCATGCATTGTCCATGATCGTTTAGGCTTGAGGTAGTATTGCTTTCTTTCTTCCTTTGAGTTGTTTTCTTGCTCATTGAAGTCCAAGCTATCTTTGGACATTGCATTTTGTTCCTTGCAACTTCATATCTTCATTGTATCCATTTCTTTCCTTGATGTGACCTTGAATAATGGAATACTTTGAATGATCTTTAGTGCTTCATTGAGGTCATTCTTTGAATGTGAATAATCTATATAACACTCAATGTAAACATTAGTCCTTAAACACCATTAATGATTTGTTATCATCAAAACACCTAGATTGTCATTGGATGAATTCCTTAAGGTCAACAGATCTGACTCAGGAAAAATGGTTGGCCAAGCCACTATTCCCCATCAGTCCATCCTGACATTCATGTCATTTTTGTTTTTAGGTCAAAACCTTAATCATTACTCCCACATGACTCTAAAAGGAAGAATACGTATTGCACCTAAAATCCCTTAAATCTCTAAGATTCTAGAGCTCACTATAAAACATGAGATGTCACGGTCCAGTGGCCACACATACAGACTCTTAAAACCATCCCTTGGCAACCTAAAGCATTCCTCCAAGAAGTTCACATACGTGAATCCTAAAGAACGAAAGCAACCACCATAACCAATCCTTAAGTCTAATAACCTATCGCACCTAGCCATCATTACAATGAGACTCTAAGAGAAACCTAATGTTTCCTCAACAACCCACATCCTATACTTGAATGGTTCCGAATCCGGAACAAACGCCACCAGAACTAGGGCTTCACCTCCTTTCACAGGAGTAAGCCAACTAATCCTAACCAAATCGACTCCAAAGACTCTCAACAAGGAAGGGACTCTATAGATATCCGCCCATCCACTGGCACGCACAACTCCTATATGGAGAAACAACACCCAAAAATGATAGCGCCCATGCCAGGTGTTACAAGGGGAGACTTGTCCCACATCGGATCCGGATGGGAAGTGACATGGGTATAAATGGGTGGGTATGCAGCACTACCCAACAGTTCGAGCTTTTGGGTAAATGGGCAAGCGCCCACCTGTTACAGTTGGTATCAGAGTTAGACCTAGTCTTTGATCCGGTGTCACGCCAAGCGCCCGGCCCGGAAGGCATCCGGATAAGCCACCCCAGGTAGGCAGGGTGGCCCGACCGCAACGAGGGCGTTGCGAGTTCGGGTGGGGGAGAATGTTACAAGGGGAGACTTGTCCCACATCGGATCCGGATGGGAAGTGACATAGGTATAAATGGGTGGGTATGTAGCACTACCCAACAGTTCAAGCTTTTGGGTAAATGGGCAAGCACCCACCCGTTACACCAGGATAAAATCAAACAGGAAGGAAAATGAATCCTAAGAAGCTAACACATGAACCTGGGTGTACCTAATACCCTATCACACAAAACTTAATAAGCATCTAACCGTGGACATCTACCCTTACGCAAGGTGAAACCAAACCACTCATACACAAGGAAAAAGGATAACTCATGACAACGCATACAGAACTCTAAATCACGTGGAACCCAGATTCACCTCTACACGATTCCATCCTAGACTAACAACCTCATACCATGCATGCCTATCGGGAATACCCCAAAAACACATAAGAAGCCAATGCAAAAAGAACTGAACCCAACATATAATATATGCATGCACACCGAGTGCCAAGAATGCCATCCATAAATAAAATAAGATAATATAATATAGAATGAAATAAAAATAAATACTCCCACATAAGGGCATCAACACACACAACTTAACAATGCCAGGGAGTAACAAATACTACTCGGGATATCGCATCCTACTTAATTTAAGAAGAAGTCATTCTCCAAATAACAATCTTCATCACGTGAGAACGATGACACACCGTTAATCCATGCCACTATAACTCCCCAAGGTAATCTAAATATCTATACAGTGCACAAACGTCATGACATTTGTCACCTTAACCTAGGGATCCATTTCTTTCTTAGTGAGAGATTGAACTTCATACATTTCTTTAGCAAGAGATAATGGACAACTAGAAGATAATTCTGCTATGGCTTTCTCAATTCGTTTGTATTTCATGTTCCCAATATCAGTCAAACATGCCATCACTTGAGACATTATGGAGGAAAAAACTCTCTTTCTTAGGTTTCTTACCTACAGGTATAGGAGCAGGATTGAGGTTAATAGTTGTATGTACATTAGTCATGTCCACATTGCCCTCAATGCTATGAATTGTAGCTTTATGTGTTGACACTTGGGTGGGATTGGGTGGTCTTGTAAAAGGATGAACATCCCTACCAAAAGCATTTATATCCCTAAAAATAGTTATCATCTTCTCATAATGCTTACACCCCTTTCTTCTGTTTTTTTCCCATTCTTGATAACCTACAAATTATTCTCTTACAATTATTTTTCATAAAACCCTTTTAATACTGACTAACTAATTACTAACTTTATGTATGGTAAATAGACATGTATTGAAATACTAACCTTGCACAACCGTTCCCATCTTTCATCTTCTAACACAACCATGCATATCTCACTGTTGTACCCTACACCAGTCTCAAATAATAGTTGTTTGTAATCTTTGTATAGTGCTCTCATTGTGTTGAATTTTTTTTTACAATGGTCCTTGGTGTACTTCATTCCAGTTTTCACTAACATTCCGTCCACAATATGCCTCTACCCAATTGAATTAAAAGTGGTGGTTATACGATTTCCTTTTCTAACCTCTTCCTCCATTAAGAAAATGAATGTCTCTTGATGGGCGTCACACCAAATTGTAACACTGGCCTTTTCAATTACTACGTCCTCACCATTCTCAGCATCAAGAGAATGATTGTCTCTTGATGGGTATTGCCCAACATTCTCATTGTTCATGTCCATCTGATTATTTTTAAGTAAATTTCATATATTGCAAAGCTAAATTTTAAGCCTATATAAAATCAGGAGATAAGGCCAAATTAGAACTCATTTGTCGTGACCCATGTTTTTCAACTCGGTACATAGTGATTTCCCAAAGGTTAACCCGGTGACGGATATGAAATGCGGAAGAAAATGATAAAATAAGGTCTTTAGGGATATAAATCATCCCTAAGACAACCATGTGACCTTCCATAAAGTCACATAACTTAAAGAGAGCGAAAGGAGTAAACGGTGCCCAAAAATGAGCAAAATTCGTCAATGAAGGGCATAATGGTCAATTCACAATTAGAAAGGGAAAATTGACTCTAAACAAGTCAAACAAGGTGAATACAACCTAATATAATTATTTCATAACATTCAAAGAGGTTCAAAAAAACTTTGGACAAGAATCCCACAAAATGCCCTTTTCCGGTTTAAGCGAAAACTAACACTGTCCCACTAAAACTTTAATAACTCCCACTGTGAATGGAATCTGAGAATGGAATTGGTATCATTGGAAATTTGACTCAAAATCCTTCAGTTTATGCTCAAGAATCATCCCATTTGGGTTAGAAACGAAGAAGTTATGATCATTTGAAGTTGGAACTTCAGTGCTGAAACATAACTGAGAGACTATGGGAATGTATGCTATTTCGGTCGACCGAAATGGAGTTTTGATCGACCGAAATGACCAGAAACTTTATTGAAAACATGTTTTTAAGGGGTGGTTACTACAGTAGACTGAAATGAGCCATCAGTCGACCGAGATAGCCCTGAACAGTACTTTTGGCTACTGGAAAGTGATGTTTTTTATGCAATGGAATTCCCAAAGGCCATCGGTCGACCGAAATGGCATTTCGGTTGGCCGAAATGACTAGTAAAGGTGCTAAAAGTTAGGAAAAGGTCCTTGGTCCAATTCTAAGGTGGTGCATGCATCCCATATGATCTGAACACACTTAAAAACATTCTCTAATCTCAAAAGAGCATCTTTAACCTGCTAAAATAGAAGGGAACTTAAAACATACTCCAATGCATGAATCTTTTTATAAAAATTCATAATTGATCCATAAATGGTTCAAAAGTCAAAACTTAAGAGTTTTGTGAGATATGAGCATGCACACAAACGTAAAATGATGTATTAGATGCGCTACAATGGCCTATGGCCTCATGGCATGTCATATGCAAAATATGACCCTTCAATGCGTGAAATCCCTTATAATCCATAAACAAACTATGAAGTTAAACTAGCATATATGTCATATAAGTGTCTTTGGCCTCATTACATATACATTCAAGGAGTGGCAAAAGATGTACTTAAGTGCATATTACATAGTTTAGACAATAAATACAAGTTTTTATACAATACACCAAAAAGGATCATGATATACTTACAACTGCATATTCAATGTCACCAAAAGTACTCCAAGAATTCTAACAAGTCTAAGAGTGTTGTGCATCCCACAATAGAGCTTATTTACCTGAAAAACACCCAGTAACTTTGGTGTGAGTAAACAAGTTTACTCGTAGGGAATGAGCATGCATAAGTTTAACTTATTACATAGTTTGTAATTCAATAGAATTTAGTCCATGCTATTAAAATGACATTGGAACTTTTAAGATGACACAATGAGATGCAATATCACATGGTTATCAAGTTTGGAATTTAAATGCGAAATCAACCAAAGTGGATACTTGGACATCACGCCGGATCAAACCGATACCATAGTTACTTTAGGGTTACTAGCCTATGGGTAACCTCCCTATGTGCGCACTAGACTTGTAGAGGGACATTCCCCTATACTAGAACCATGCCCTAGCCTTAGTCATAACAACGACATCCCAAGTTTCCAAAATCAACAATTTGTGCAACAACAACATATATGTATTAACACAACATATATATACAATGTAAAACCATCTACCATGCACAAACCAATTTTGGAAACACAATACATGCTCTAGTTTACAACTATAATGGCATGAAAAATGTTGAATAATTATTATGTAACTTGTCATCCTTTATAACAATATTAATCAATAATAAGTATGTAATCTCACAAGTATTATACAAGTTTAAAATCAACATTTAAACATGTAATCAATATGAAATCCACCCTCAAATCATTAATACAACAAGATAGAGATTAATCTAATAAAACAACTGTGATACCCCTCGATTCTAGAGCCACAAGTGATCAAGTCCGGGTATAGATCCGAGAGATACCAAACAATCAATATGTAAACAAGCAGGAATAAAAACTGAAATAAGAATAAAATAATAATGCGTTGAAAGAAAACTAAAATAAAAATCCTCAAAGTTTGAATAATAAATTAATATAATTTAAATCCTTCAAATCCGTATAACTCTGGAATCCATCTGGTGGACCCCTAATAATCCCCAACTGAAAATAATTTACATGCTAATATCCAAAACTAAAATAGAAAGGAAATCCTATGCAATCGGAAGAGTGAGTGTCTGTATCTGCATCAACACGATAAAACTCTAAGCCTGCTATTGATGAACACCTGAAAAATAAGAGTGGGTTAGGCCCACATGCAAGTTCCATCCTACTACAATCCATACATAAACCCGATACACAGATACATCCTAGATAGCTCGGCAATATCTAAAATAGTCTATATAGATATAGATACACACTATAGGATACTCACTAACCTATAGTCATCACACCTGAGTAGAAGGTAACATGCAAAATGCCTTAACGTAGTCATACACACCTAGACCTACCAGGGAACGTCATTAGGTCTAGTTATCCATCCAAGCGATATACGCACCCTAACCATGGTCAGGAAACTCAAGCTCGTACCACGGTACCATAAGTATATATATAAATTCCTTCCTAATGCAGAAAGATAAAATAAATAAATATTATGTCGTTCAACTGTTTTAGTTGACAGGACATGCATCCATGTAGGATTTAACTGTTTTAGTTAATCCATCTCTTATGTATGAAGAGGTAGGACTTAGCTTTTTGATCTAATCCATCTCTGATATGCCACAGTCCCATACCGATGCATATAATGCAGATGATCCACAAATGATGCACACTCAAATGAACATCAAGTATATCCAGAAACCAACATAATAGAAATCCAATATTAATAAGATCCTATCATGCATCCAATATATGATTATAATCATAAAACTTCCATTTAAATTGTTAAAGCACTGATAAACAAATTAAACCATCCATATCCATTCAATTGACAAAACGAAAATTTCAACAGTTCATGAATTGACAATTCTGATAACAATTATCAGAATTATGAATTGGATACATTATACTAGAAATCCCAAACCATACTCTTATACTAGTTTATTTAAATCTCTAAAACAAAGACTAGTAATGAAATCCTCCACAATCCTTGATGGCATGAAAGTTAACATTTACATCACATGACGTCCATTTGACCCTCCACTCCAAAACCTGTGTCTGATATAATATGACACTCTGAAGTTTAAACTACACAGTATATGAAACCCCAATAGTATTCCCATACTAGTCCATTTAGTTCGCTAAAACAAAACTAGCAACTAAAATTCCTACCACTCCTGACAGCATGCCATTTAATATCTAAGTTCATGATGCCTATGACCATGTCCTAATCCGACCTTTATGGCCTCCTTTAAATTATATATATAATTTATATAACATCCCAAAAGTAATTCAATACCAGTTAGTTTAAGTTGTTAAAACAAACTTAGTAACTTAAACCTTCTTCCTTCCTTGACAGCATGCCTATTCTACGTTTCCGTTTCATGACGCCCCTTAGGATTAGCACCCTAGTATAAACCAACTGTTTAAGGGTCTTAATAGGTTAATTTTTTCACATTTAGAACCCCCTTTATTTTCTAGTATTTGTATTTAACCCTTGAATCTCTATAAAACTGCAGAAAACACCCCGTAGAGGTTTCTGTTCAAAGGAGCCGGCTCCCCACCATGGGAGCCGGCTCTTCATCTTCAAGAGCCAGCTCTCCCTCATGGAGAGCCAGCTCTACCTTCATGGGAGCTGGCTCCCTCACTAAGGGAGCCCGCTCTCTCTCCTGAGAGCCCGCTCCTTCGTCTCTGACCTTCGTCTTCGCTTCCAGCGTAATTCCAGTCATCCATCCCACCTTTGTTACAGATTTTTAAACTTCCTAGAGTTCAATTTACACCCACACAGTCCTAGAAACTCCTCACATCCCCTTAGTATTTGATTTATAAAAGCTTAAATCCTAGTCGCAACAGTTGAATCAAAGAACAATTACAGAAACACAAAACGTAAAAATAGATTTCAGCTTGGTTTATTATGCATAAATATTCGTTTTAAAGTTTAGTTACATTCCTGGAGTCTATTTAGAATGCATAGAACACAAGTTTACCAGAAAGAGATAGACTGAAACTTACCTTTAGGTTTCGGTTTGAAACCTTTCAACATCCGTCTGCAATTTTCGGCAACCCCAAGACCTTCCCTTCCTCCTCTGGTCACTGCTCTCTACCTCTGTTACTCCTTAGCTCAATCCACGAGCAATTCCCTTACTTAATCTCCTAAGACCCTCTCTGTTTATTCTCAAAATCATTCCAGAGCCTCTGTTTTCCCCTCTCCAGATAATACGTGAATTGGGTTTTCTCCAAAACCCTTGCAACATATATTGTTCTATACATATAGACTCATGAAAAACCCTAATCCTAATCCCAGCCTACTCATACATCGGCTACCCTATTTTCATAATTTAAAACTCCAAACTCAACATACGTAAACACAGTATTAAATAATTACATCCATTACAATTTAATAAATAATTAATTAATGACATTGAAAACAAATAAACAAAGGAAAACAACTAAATAAATATAATTAACTAAATCATTCAAAACACATAAATAATTAAATTAAAACAATAACAATTAACCACTTAAGTAGAATAATTACACAAATACAATTTAACAATAAATTTCATTAAACACAATTAAATCAATTAAGAAATCAAAACACAAAAAGTCACATAACTAAATAAAAATGCAACAAAATCAAAATTAAATTCCTATTTTATCCTTTTGAAACCTAGGGGTATTACAACAACTAATTTCTCTAGATTTCATTTCTCATCCAAACATGCTAAATTTGATATATGTTCACAAACCTATCATGATCATTGCATATATCACCTCAAAACTTAATTTAACTAATAGGAACATATGAATAAAAATTAATTAAATTAATTTATAATTTCCTCTAGATTTTAAAGTAACCTAAAATGACTTCAAGTTAATATATGCTATGAATCAAGTTATGGCCTTCCCAAAAATCATATATTAGCTTAACTTCATGGAAGTTACCCTTAACTATTAACTTAAAGATTTAAATTTAAGACATGTATTTCATTTATACCAAGTCATAAGGCATATAAAACATCAAAAGCATAAACTAGAACACCCCCTACCTCACAAAAGGATTGTTCCTCTTGAATCCAAGGAAAGCAAAGGAATTTCAAGTTTTCCTTCTGGGTTATGTAGAGGAGAGTGAGGCAAGACTTTTGTATTCCAAGCTCAAGGATCTAAGGTGAGTAAAAGGAGGTCAAAATTGAAGTCAAAGCCTTAAACCAAGCTTTGGATTCAATTGTGGCTTGGTTAGGGTTCTTAAGAAGAAAGAGATAAAAGAGATAAAGTAAAAAAATGCTAAGTGGAGGATCTAGAAATCCTCCACTCACTAGGTGCTCTTACACTACCTCTCACACACACTAATGCATGACCAAATGGTGAGCCTACACTTGTCATCATCCTAAGTAAACTCCCAAGACTTAATATTGAACCTACACTTGTCAACCATCTATGTCAACAAGGGCTCATATCCTAGGCCAACAAATGGGTGAATCTCCACCCTCCATGTGTCATAAGATTAGGCCTCCAAGTGGTTCCACCACAAAACCAACAAGTGGCACCTTAGGAATATGACACTTGTCACATTTTCCAAAAATTGCAAAAAGGTCCTTTTTGAAAATATCTTCCATATTAAATTACAAAATGATCCCTAAAACAAAAAATAATTACTTTTCATCATTACACTAAAACCCCAAAAGTAATGAATAATTACAAGAAGTTATGCATCCATATCCTTTATAGGAAAAGTAGACTTTTAGCATGCTTTTCTACAAAAGTAAAAATGTAGATATCATGGAATTTAAATATCATGGATGTATGCAAAGTCGAAATCAAATCCGAGCACAAAAAGTAAGGTTATGCAGAGAAAATGGTAAACGAGAAAAGGACGAAATAGGGAAAAAGACGAAAAAAAAATTACCGAAAAAAGAAAAGAAGAAAAATGACTGGGTCATTACAACCTACCCTCCTTAAAAGGGATTTCGTACCCGAAATCGAATCGTACCTGAAAGAGAAAACAAATGGGGATACCAAGAGTGAACCTCCTGCTTGAGCTCCTAGGTAGCTTCTTCGACGCTGTGGTGTCTCCATAAGACCTTAACCAATGGAATGGTCTTGGTCCGCAAGACTTGTTCCCGTGAATCAAGAATCTGGACTGGATCTTCCTCGTAGGTTACGTCCTCATCAATAATAACATCTGTCCATTATAAAACATGTGATGGATCCGGTTCGTACTTCCTCAGCATAGAAACATGAAAGACGTCGTGAACCCTATCCAGGTCTGGCGGTAACGCCGAACGATAAGCAACTTCACCGACGCGCTCCAAAATCTCAAACGGTCCAATGAACCTAGAAGACAACTTTCCCGTCTGTCAAAATCTCAGAAGTCCCTTGCGAGGAGAAATCTTAAGAAAGACATGGTCCCCTACCTCAAAAGACAAGGATCGTCTCCTTCTGTCAGCGTAACTCTTCTGTCTGCTCTGTGCGGTAGCCAACCGCTGCCGAATCAACTTAATTTTCTCTATAGTCTCGATGATAATATCGGGACCCAAGACAACGGTATCACTGACCTCGGTCTAACAAACTAGAGATCTGTAAGGTCTGCCATACAACGTCTCAAAAGGTGCCATGGCAATAATGGTCTGGTAACTATTATTGTAGGCAAACTCAACTAAAGTTAAGTGGTCCTCCCAACTACCTCTGAAATCCAAAATACAAGCCCGTAACATATCCTCCAATATCTGAATGGTGCGCTCCGACTGACCATCAGTCTAAGGATGGAATCCTGTGCTGAAATGAAACCCCGTATCAAGGGCCATCTAAAAATTCTGCCAAAAGTGAGACGTGAACCGCGGATCCCTATCCGAAATAATAGATACAGGAATCCCGTGAAACCTGACAATCTGCCTCACATATAGTCCACTCAGTCTCTCTGCACTATCTGTCACTGCCATGGGTAAGAAGTGAGCCGTCTTAGTCAACCTGTCAACTATGACCCAAATGGCATCAGTCCCTGCCTGAGACCTCGGAAGCCCCGTTACAAAATCCATAGTGATATGCTCCTGTTTCCACTTAGCTACTGGTAATGGTTGTAACAATCCTACCGGTCGCTGATGCTCTACCTTCACTTGCTGACAAGTAAGGCATCGAGCCACAAACTGTGAAACACCCCGTTTTATGCCCTGCCACCAAAACTGTCGTCGCAGATTGTGATACATCTTTGTACCACCAGGATGAACTGCGAGCCGAGAGTGGTGAAAATCCCAAAAAACGTCTTCACGACAAGACAAAGGAACAAACATCATCCCCTTGTACCTGAGACCACCGTCTGAATGTAAGGTCCAACCGTCAACATTCTCGCCGCCTGAAATCCGAACATGGATGGCCTTCATGTCCCCATCCTCCAACTGTGCCCTAATAACTCTACCAACAAAAGCTGGTTGAGCCACAAGGCTGAATAAAATAGCCGATGAAACATCCTCGTAAGACTGTAGACCAAGATCTGCAAGTTCTTCTATCATCTTCCATCTGTGAATGGAAATGCTAGCAAGAGTCCCCCGTGACTTCCTACTCAATGAATTAGCCACCACATTGGCCTTACCCAGATGGTACTGTAACTCAAAGTCATAATCCTCTATGAACTCAACCCATCTGTGCTGTCTCAAGTTCAAATCCTTCTAAGAGAAGAGTTACTTGAGACTCTTGTGATCGGAGAAAACCTCAAATTTCTCTCCGTACAAATAGTGTCTCCACCCCTTCAGGGCAAAGATAACTGCAGCCAGCTCCAAATTATGTGTCGGATAGTTTAACTCGTGAGTCTTCAACTGTCGAGATCCATAAGCAACTACCCGTTCTGTCTGCATCAAGACGCAACCTAAACCTTCCCGCGAAGCATCACAAAAGATCACATAATCCAAACCACGTTCAGGAATGATCAAAACTAGAACCGATGTTAACCTGACCTTCAACTCCTGAAAAGCAAACTCACAGGCCTCGTTCCATATGAACTTGACCCCCTTGCAGGTAAGGCGAGTCATAGGTGCCGCTAAACGAGAGAAATCCGGAACAAATCTCCTGTAATAGCCGGCTAGGCCAAGAAAACTCTGAATCTCAAACACTGCCTTCGGACGCTCCCAATCCATCACAGACTCAATCTTTGATGGATCCACTATAACACCACCCCTTGACATGACATATCCAAGGAACTTCACCTCCGATAGCCAAAATTAGCATTTCTCGAACTTAACATACAACTGATTATCCCTAAGGATCTGCAACATTGTCCTTAAATGATGTTCATGTTCTTCCACCGAAGCTGAGTATATGAGAATGTCGTAAACGAAAACCACAATGAACTGATTAAGATGGTCACTGAATACACGGTTCATCAAATCAATGGAAGCTGCTGGAGCATTAGTCAAACCAAATGGCATCACCAGAAACTCGTAATGGCCATACCGTGTGCGGAAAGCAGTCTTGGATATATCCTCATCCTTAACCCTCAAATGATAGTAACCCGATCTCAAATTAATCTTCGAAAAGCATGTCGCTCCCTTCAATTGATCAAACAAGTCATTAATCCTAGGCAAAGGATACCTATTCTGGATCGTAGCATGATTCAACTTGCGATAATCGATGCAAAGTCTTAAAGACCCATCCTTCTTCTTCGTAAAAAGAACCGGTGCTCCCCATGGTGAAGCACTAGGATAAATAAAGCCTTTAGCTTTTAAATCACCCAATTGACCTTTTAATTCATCAAGCTCTGCCGGTGCCATAAAGATCGGCGCAGTACCAGGAATGACGTCGATGGCAAAGACAACTTCCCAAAGAGGAGGAAGCTCCGTCAACTCCTCCGAAAAGACACCCAGAAACTCGCCTACAACTGCCAAAAAAACACGGCCTGAACTACTGTCCTCGTCAGCTAACAGGCTAGCCAAGTAGGACTTACGGTGACTCCAGTCACCAACACTGAAAATCATCGTCGAGTGGGAATCACTCCGATCTCCCACGAAGTGAAAACAATCTCCCGCGGGAGTGCAAACAGACACTCACCCACGGAAGCAATCAATCGTTGCACGAAAGAATGATAACCAGTCCATCCCAAGAATGACATCAAAGCTCGTCATATCAAAAATGATGAAATTGAACTCTAAAGTCCGCCCAGCTATCTCGATAGCACAACCCTAACAAACACGGTCTAAAAACACTGGACCCCAATTGGTGTGTCAACACAAAGGAAACCATCCCACTGCATGACCTCCAGACCCAAAGAATATGTGAATGGTGCAGATATGAATGAATGTGATGCACCTGTGTCAACAAGAACTCTAACCCAAGAACTAAAAACTGGAAAGATACCTTGAACTGTAGAAGTCCCTGCGGAGGTATCGGCCTGTGGCAATGCGTAAGCTCATCCCTAAGCCCCTAACTGCTAAGAACTACCCTGGTGGCCCAACTGATGTCCAGAAGCAGTAGGCGTAAAACCCCTACCCGGATAAGAACCAACTGATGGCGCCACTGACTGTGGTGCCTGAGGCACCCTGAAACCTGACTGCACAACTGCAAACTATGCTGGTGTGGCCTGTGAACCAGTGCCACCCTGTGCTCTGTTCTGTAGGCGTGGACACTCCCTCTTGAAATGTTCAGGCTACTTATAGTAATTACAAGCTCCCTGAGCCCCTGCGTCAAAGCTAAAGACTTACTCGCCTGAGAACGGCTGCCCTGAGACTGCAATTGTGGGTAGCGAGGCTTAATGTGCCCTAGCTGCTGACAGTGGTGACAAATCAACTTCCCCGAGGAAACAGGAACTGTGGGTTCAGACTGAGCCTGATGTGACTGTCCCTAAACATGAGAACTGTCCCTGGCCTTAGCCTTCTTCCACTGACCCCCAACGGATACTAATGGAGCCTCTCCACGTGGCTGCTCATATGAACCCTTGATCCTATGCTGGTCTCAGTCCTCTACCTCAACCAAAATTGCTCTCTGGACCACCTCTTCGTAGGTCCTCAAATCCAATACTGAAATCCGTAGCCTAATATCAAGATATAACCTATCCTGAAACTTTCTTACCTTAAGCTCATCGGTAGCTACCATCTCCGGTGCATAGCGGGAAAAAGAAGTGAAGCGTGTCTCATACTCAATGACACTCATCCTACCCTGATAGAGACCTGTGAACTGCACTCTCATGTCCTGCCTCATAGCCCAAGGAAAGAAGCAGTCGAAGAACAATGTCCTGAACTCCTCCCATGTCATCACCTTCATATTGTGGATATTGGTCATAGACTTCCACCAGATATCGGCATCTCCCATAAACATAAAAGCTGTCAAGGAGATCCTCAATCGGTCTGTAGGTACTCCCATGTTATCGAGCTTGCGTACCATGAGATCAAACCAAGCCTCTGAAGCAAGCGGATCCATATTCCCTATAAACTGGTTGATCTTAACCCGCTGTAACTTCATGAAGTAGTCCAATGCCTCATTAACAATTGGTGTCGGTGCTGGTGCCGGTACCAGAATCTGCATCCCTGCAATGTGCTGGCGAAACATCACCTGAATGGACTCTGACATCCCCAGAGCCACTCCCTGTGTAATCTGTTCCTCATAAGTCGGTGCTCGTGGTGGATTAGGATCCATACCACGAGGTCGAACCCTGGGCCTCCCTAGACCCCGTGTGAGCCCGGTGTCCTCAACCTACTCATCCGCTCCGTCATGACGAGAAGACTCTCCACTTGTACAATAACACAAGTTATCATGACCAAATGCGACTCACACTATGAATACACGAAACAAAAAGCATGTCAATGCATGTAACATACGGTCATGCTAAAGTAGATAAGTATATATAACATGCTAAAACAAACACTGAAACTTCTAGGTATTTAAACATATAAGCACATAAATATGTTATCAAACTAAGCACATAAACATGTCATAATACCGGAATAAGTCAACAAGTAGCATGTAAACACATCAAAGCAAATCAACAAAAGTATGATATGCACCCAAAACCCGTCGTCCTAAGGTTTTCGAACCTAGGAACTCTGATACCACTTGTTATGACCCATATTTTTCAACTCGGTGCATAGTGATTTCCCAAAGGTTAACAGTAACGGATATGAAATGCGGAAGCAAATGATAAACAAGGTCTCTAGGGATATAAATCATCCCTAAGACACCCATGTGACCTTCCATGAAGTCACGGAACTTAAAGAGAGCGAAAGGAGTAAACGGTGTCCAAAAACAAGCAAAATTCGTCAATGAAGGGCATAATGGTCAATTCACAATTAGAAAGGGAAAATTAACTCTAAACAAGTCAAACAAGGTAAATACAACCTAATCTAATCATTTCATAACATTCCAAGAGGTTCTAAGAACTTTGGACAAGAATCCCACAAAATGCCCTTTTTCCAATTTAAGCGAAAACTGACACTCTCCCACTAAAACTTAAATAGCTCCTACTATGAATGAAATCTGAGAATGGCATTGGTACCATTGGAAATCTGACTTAAAATCCTTGAGTTTAGGCTCAAGAATCACCCCATTTGGGTTAGAAACAAAGAATTTATGATCGTTTGAAGTTGGAACTTTAGTGCTGAAACATAACTGAGAGACTGTGGGAATGTATGCTATTTTGGTCAACCGAAATGGAGTTTTGGTTGACCAAAATGACCAGAAACTTAATTGAAAACATGTTTTTAAGGGGTGGTTACTTTGGTAGACCGAAATGAGCCATCGGTCGACCGAGATATCCCTGAACAGTGCTTTTAGCTATTGGAAAGTGATGTTTTTGATGCAATGGAATTCCCAAAGGCCATCGGTCGACCGAAATGGCATTTTGACCTGACATTTCAGCACCTTTACTAGTCATTTCGGTCGGCCGAAATGACTAGTAAAGGTGCTGAAATGTTAGGAAAAGGTCCTTAATCCAATTCTATGGTGGTGCATGCATCCCATATGATCTGAACATACTTAAAAACATTCCCTAATCTCAAAAGAGCATCTTTAACCTGCTAAAATAGAAGGGAACTTAAAACATACTCTAATGCATGAATCTTTTTATAAAAATTCATAATTTATCCATAAATGGTTCAAAAGTCAAAACTTAAGAGTTTTGTGAGATGTGAGCATGCATACAAACGTACAATGATGTATTAGATGTGCTACAATGGCCTATGGCCTCATGGCATGTCATATACAAAATATGACCCTTCAATGCATGAAATCCCTTATAATCCATAAACAAACTATGAAGTTAAACTAGCATATATGTCTTAAACTAGCATATATGTCATATAAGTGTCTTTGGCCTCATTACATATACATTCAAGGAGTGGCAAAAGGTGCACTTAAGTGCACATTACATAGTTTAGACAATAAATACAGGTTTTTATACAATACACCAAAAAGGATCATGATATGCTAACAAGTGCATATTCAATGTTACCAAAAGTACTCCAAGAATTCCAACAAGTCTAAGAGTGTTGTGCATCCCACAATAGAGCTTCCTTACCTAAAAAACACCCAGTAACTTTGGGGTGAGTAAACAAGTTTACTCGTAGGGAATGAGGATGCATAAGTTTATCTTATTACAAAGTTTGCAATTCAATAGAATTTAGTCCATGCTATCAAAATGACATTGGAACTTTTAAGATAACACAATGAGATGCAATATCACATGGTTATCGAGTTTGGAATTTAAATGCGAAATCAACCAAAGTGGATACTGGTAGGTGTTTTCGCCGTCCTATACCATCAAGCTTAGAAGGAGTGTGCATTAAGGCGAGGACCAAGTTTTGCATTTATAGAAATCACTACTAGCTTCACTAAAACTATAGTTAGGGCGAGTAAGGATCGTCCCAATGGATTGGAGTCGAATTTGGTAGTGGAATCACTATTAGGGTTAGTAGGTCGAGTGATCAAACAAATGGTTAGTTGGTTGATTAAACTAAAGAGCAAATTAAACTAAATAATTGAATACAATAAAGAGTAAGTAAAAGAGAGAGAAATCTTGGGGTTTAGAGGTTACCACCAAGCAATGCTTTTCTACACCTTAACTAGTGACTAATGAGGGAAATGTGTGTTGCAATATTGATGTGTGTGTGTGTTTAGTTGATTCAATTAGCAAGGGTGACCAATTAAGCATACATTGTCTAAACAACATATGAAAAGCACAATATATCTAGCAATTAAGTATATATTGTCTAAATAGTATGTGAAAAGCACAACATATCTAGCAAGTCATTAATCCTTTCGTTAAGCTCACAAGCCAAATACACCACAAGGTTAGAAACATATGCTACTTGCATTCAAAAGTATGGAACATCAAACAACAAGCATAGATTGTCCTCCCATCTAACAACTATGCTACCACTACACTACAATTAAGCTAATGACATGAAATTAAACTAATTAAGCTAAGAGAGAGGCACAATCCATCAAGAAATGAGCATGGACCATCTAGAAAATTACAAGAGCATTCCTTTAAGCACTATGTTTTGATAATCTCTAGATCTATAACATTAATACACATAGACATGCATCAATAACATAAGAAATAGAGACAAACACATGAACATCTATTCTAGCATACATAAACCTATGGATAGAATGAAATGATCAATTGGAAGCATTAAACCACATAAATCATTGAATAAACAAAATTTATATATATATAAGTGTCAAAACATGTATTACAACACTAATCCCTCAATAATACACAAAATCAAGATGTAGAAAGCATGCTTGGGGCTAACTCTAGTCCCAAGAGGATGTCTAGCCACTCATGGTAGTGCTTCTCCAACCCTCAAGGGCTAACTCCATGGTAGAGATTTGTTCCTTGGATGATGAAGAGTCTCCAATGGTGTCTCTAGCCTCCTCCTCCTTCTCTTCCTCTAAGCTTGTTCTCCGAGAGTTCTTACAAGGGATGAGATGATATGATATTGTATGATGTAAAAAGTAATCCTTATCCTTATATAGGTTGGTCAAATGACACCCAAAATGAGCTGGGGTCGTGCACAAAATATTCCCCAATGATTGGATAAAGGACAACTTTCAATGAGCTGGAAATTTAACTTTTTCGCACTGGAAGAAGTTCGATCGATCGAACCTTGGACTTGGATCGATCGAACATGGCTGAGATCTATCGAACTTAGGCTAGATCGATCTTCAATGGTGGTGCTTTTTGGATAAAGACAAATCTGAGATATTTTGGAGATATTTTGAAGATATTTTTGGGAAAAGGACAAAAGTGGTTGGTAGGGTGGTACAACTAGATAAGATCAATCATTTGGATAAGGACAAGGCAGTTCGATCGATCGAATAATGATGTTGGATCGATCGAACTTTGAGATCTCTAAAAATGTCATCATGGCTCTGATCCATCTTGAAGTGCTGAGATCGATCATGTTGGATAGATCGAACTTTGATCTGAGATCGATCGAAGATGTTGATTTCCACCTTTTTCTTCCTTTTGCTTCCACTTAGCTCATTTCTTTGATTCATCCCAGAATTGCTTCATTTCTGCTCTTATTTGGCTGAGTTAGCTTATTTTCGGGATAAGTACCTGAAAATGGAAATAATACAAAATCAATCTAAAACGGTAAAGTAAGATAGATAAAGGTACTAGAATGCCTAAGCTTAAGGGGTTTAAATATGCACTTTTCAGCGCTCATCACACCCCCAAACTTAAATATTACTAGTCCCTATCAATGAACTAGAAAGTAAAGGAATGAAATGAATAACTATACAACTATAACTAAAAGCAATAAACGGATAATGCCACTTTCGTAGGGAACACGATTGCACTTAGCATATGCAACAAGCCTTTTAAACCCCTAGGTTACCCCTAGTGGACGAGTGAAGTCTCGTGAGGGTTTCCAGAAATGATACCCACAAACATTAAGCTCATTCTTTTAAAAGAGGCACCAATATTGCAAACAAGCATTAGGAGAAAACTACCTCAAGTATGCAATTTTTCAAACATTTCCAAGCAATCTCCCAAAATCTCAACATCAAGTAAGCAAGTATGGTCCTCCACACATCAAGAAAATGATCATGCAAATCAAAACAACTCTAGAATCCTTTTGAGTGGACCGACATCAAATATGTTGCTATCTAAGTCAACTAAAGAATTAATCACATCCTTACCCTCAAACTAGCACACAAATCTAGTACCGATCATCAAAACAAAAAGTGGACCTTTTATTAAAGCTTTATTGTTCTAGGTGCGCTTATTCTTTTCACTCGATTTTTTTTTTTTTTTTTTTTTTAATAGGATCAAAGATGGAAGCATGGTGTAATGTGTTGATCTATTAAGCTTTCTAGTGATTCATGAGGTCGAGCGTTAGGTCAATGACTCCCAAACCAGACGGCTTTAGGGCATTAGGCGTTCAAACACCCCTGCAGACTTACAAGCTCAAATCAACTAAGCTACAAATCAAGATAACCTCCATCTAATCATTTCCCACTTCTCACCTTTTGGGAGAAGTCCTCACTTTTTTTTTTTTTTTTTTTGCTTTTGCAACTTCTTCTTCTTTTTTTTTTTTTTTTAATTTAATAATGAACCTAGAGTTTGGGCCCTCCACCTTTCGGCGTGAGAAGTTCATTGCTTGATGAGGCTAGAATCCCACCTACTTAGTGAAAATGGGTTGTTATCCACCTTTATCAAGAATGAAAGCTTTCAATGCACTATTGGCTCAATTGGGATATAACCAATTCAATAATCAACAAAGCATGTACCCCACAAATGAATGCTAGTATGCGCCTGTGCTAGTATAGAATACTAGAGTGAATCTCAAAATAATCACAAAATCAGGATGATGTGGACCACAAGTGCAAGCAAGATATCAATCTTTCGAAAAATTTACTCCTAAATGGCATCCACAAGGCATACAAGGAGTATTGGACTCTCAAGTCAAGCAATTTTTAAATTTTAAGCAATATAGTCCTCAAAAGATCAAAATCATAGCTAGCTATGGACCAATCATAGAAAATCTCTCAAATACACAAGTCATGCTCAAATTTTGAATTTAAAAGCAAATACTGTAAAGTACACCATTACCCCCAAACTTAAACGACACAATGTCCTCAATGTGCAAAGAGACCAAAAGGAAAGAGTATACCGGTGCAATTAAGGCAAAGAATGGCTGGGACTGAAGTATCCAAATTGGGTGGCATGCCCCCCTCCCCCCCCCCCCCCCCCCAAACTTGGGATTAACTGTAGTCCTGAAATTTGGCACTCGGATAAACTCATCAGATAACAAAAAGGGATAATCAGTGCACAGTGGACATGCAAGTGTAAATAAAATAAAATAGTGAGAGAGGTATAAGTGTGGTCCTAAAAATTGTGTAGCATTCTCTCTCACTGTAGTCACTGTGATGCACCTAATGGAGTCAAACATACAGATATAAGAATATAACGCATGACATCCTTAACAAAAGCATATATAAAGAAAATAGAGTACTAGGTACATCAAAAGATCAAAGCCGACAGACCGGCTGCAAATATAATAATGTAGCAGACTAGCAACATAGGTATAGAGCATAAAAAGATAGGGAGACGGGGAGTCTCAGTCAGAGGATGCAGGACTAGCAGGGCGATCTCTGCGGATTTCCTAGGATAAGTCAATAAGTGCAGCCATGATCTCTGCACGGAAGGAAGCAATGTCAGCTCTAATGGCGAGCAGAGTATCTTCCAAAACTTGCATTTGTGCTTCAAGGCTAGCTATTTGATCAAGAGCCTCAGATGCACGTGGAGCAGAAGAATGGGTAGTCTGAGCTTGGGAGGACTCTGCAGGCTCCTGTGTCCAAACATACTTTGTTTAGTCATGTCCTACAAAAAGGAAAGTGAAACGTGCAATGGGAGTTAGTGCTAGAATAAAGAATTGAAAGTACAAAACAGAGTCATGCATGTCAAATAAGATAGACAAAATATAAATGACATGAATCTATGCAAGTAACAGGATATGAAGCATGCTAAACAATATAAATATGAAATGCATCCAATGTGGAATATCACAGGCATTGGGCATATATGAGATAGCATGAACATAATACATGATGAATGAAGTGTGTGTATGAGATCTGTGAAGTTCGATCGATCGATCACAAAAAGGTTTGAGATCGATCTTAACACTTCGATCGATCTAGGAAATAAGTTCGATCGATCTCTCAAGATCGATCTGAGATTGAAGTTCGATTGATCGAACTGTGCGAAGGTGAAAGCTTAAAGGTTACAGATCTGTGACTTTAGAAGCACTGGGGCCACACGAACAAGGTCGTGGGCCCATCAACACAACAACTCAATCAATTCTAGCAACATTACAAAGCCCATACTCCCAAAATCAATTCAAAACTCAAAATATATAACCATAAATAACCATATGTATACACATATATATAAACATGCTTCAAGCTCATCAATGGAGGATATCATCATCATTCATCCTAGATCTAGCATGTAGGCAACATGTATCAGACAAGTTAAAGCTTGAAATGACAAGATGTGGCATAGAACTTACCTCAAGTCATGAGAGAAGATGAGATGAAGATGGTGATGCAAATCCGAGAGGAGAAAGAGAAAATCAAAGTTTGGATCTCGCCGGAGGTTCACCGGAGAAGATGATGAAGATAGGGCACAGTGGTGACGAGAAGGATGAGGGACAAGGGTTTGGAAGGTTGGATCGATCTTGAGACCCTCCAGGTCTATTTTTAAAAACATTTCCCGATTAGTTCGATCAATCGAACTTTGATGGTCTCTCCTCAAAGTATTTTTGGGATTTTTGAAATTTTTGAAAAATTAAAACTAAAATTAAAATTGAAAAATAGAAAATATTTTTGGATTTTTTGAAAAATAAAATAAAATAAAAATATTTTTGGATTTTTAAAAATTAAAAAGTCAAATGAAATCAAACAAGGGTCAAAATAGAAAAGTGAAGAACTGAGATCGATCTGAACAAAATGTTCAATCGATCAGACAGAGAGCCAAAATATGCAGGTTTTTGGTTCAAAATTTTGGCTAAGTGTTAGAACTTGCAGATCGATCGAACTTTGAAGTTGGATCAATCGAAAGTCTCCTGATCAATCTAAGAATAAGTTCAAACGATGGGACAGAGAGGTGATTTGGATGCAAGTGGATGCAGATGGAAGTTCGATCGATCAAACTATCATTTGAGATCGATCGAACTTATGCAGAATGCTCAATCACAACATAAACATTCATGCAATCCCAATCACAGTTCCTAGCAATGCATATGAACCAAAAATAAGTATCTAGACTTCGCAAGAAATGAAATTTAAGATAGAAATGAGGGAGGAATAGGGTTTTGACACCCTACGAAATATTTTTGCTAGTCTTTAACGCCTCTAGCAAGATATTGGGCTCTTTTAGCCCGGATCAAAGATCTTGTAATGCATCCCCTCCTTATTGGGGTGATAGATGCTTTGAACTCCACCCAACAAATGGTTCTTTGAAGAATTTGTTGGATTAAGCTCAAAAGAAACTTTTGTTCCCTTGTCAATGCAAGAACAATCTTTTGGCTTCCATGCCCTTTTAAAGCAAGAATTTGAAACAACACTTTAAGAATGCAAGGTTAAAGATGATTCCTTTGAAGTTTTGGTCTTACACAAAAGCTCACTTCCTTAAAGTTCATGACATTTATCTACAACATTAACCTCTCCTTCATATTTGTCAAATGAGTTGGGTGTGGAATTAAAGATATTCAACTTCACCTTCATGTGGCCAAATGAGATTTTCATTATCCCAGTCCTATAATTGATGTTGGCATTAGCGGTTGCCAAAAAAGGACGGCCAAGGATAACGGGAATTTGGCTCTTAGAATTGGGGACTGGTTCCGTGTTAATGACAACAAAATCAACGGGGAAGAAGAATTTGTTAATCTTAATCAATACATACCCCTAGGCTTCTTAATGGATAGGTCAGCAAGTTGTAAAACTACCGACGTCGGTTTTAATTCACCTAGGCCCAATTTGACATAAACCGAGTATGGAAGAAGGTTAACACTTGCTCCTAAGTCAAGAAACGCCCGATTAATGATATGATCACCAATAATGCATGAAGTAGTAGGTGAACCGGGGTCCTTAAACTTTGGCAAAGTGTTATGTTGCAAAATTGAGCTTACTTGCTCATGCAAAACCACTTTTCTTAGTGCTTGGCTCTTGTTCTTCCGCTTTTGGGTGCACAAGTCTTTCAAGAATTTGGCATAAGTCGGAATTTACTTGATTGCATCCAAAAGTGGAAGATTGACTTTTACTTGCCTAAACATTTCCCTGATTTCATTAGTTTTTGCCTTTTGCTTGTCTTTTGAAATGGATCCTTTTAAGGCATCCGGAAATGGAACTTTTGGTTCAAATACTTTTTCAGAATTTTTCTTTGAAGTCTCTTCGTCACAAGAATTTTTGAAATCACTTTGTTTCAAATTATTTTTCAACAAAACCTTCAAATTCATTTTTTTTTTGCAAATCTTTCTTCAAATCATTTTCAAAATCATTCTTCAAATCACATTTTGAAGCTTTCTCATTCACAAGATCACAATGAAGGAGGAATGGGATGTGAAACGGGACGGGTGACAACTTGAGGTTGCACTGGTTCACTCTCTTCATTTGACATTTCAACTTGATTATCTACAATCCTACCACTCCGCAAGGTAGTCACCGCATTAACATGTTCAATGGTGTGGCCTTCTGATGAGGAATGGGTTTCCATAACACATTGTTGCTTAGGTGGGGCATTCATAGGCATCTTTCCCTTCTCTCTTGCATTAAGAGTGCTTGCTATTTGCCCTACTTGGGTTTCTAGCTTCGCAATAGATTGAGAGTGAGAATGAAACAATTAAGTGTTAGCCTCTTAAGTGCCCAAAGCATTCAAAACTTTTTCGTCAAAGGCGGGACTTCTAGTATTTCCTTGGGAATAAGATTGGTTGGGAAAATGAGAGTCAGCAAATTGATTCCCTTGTGATTGATAAGGTCTATAACCTTGGGATCCCTGGTTTTGAAGTGGAGGTGGAATGTACTTCCCTTGAAAACCACCTTGGGAAAAGTTTGAGCCCTCTGCTTGGTTTTTCCAAGAGAAGTTCAGATGATTTCTCCAACTTGGATTATAGTGAGTACCATAAGGATTGTTCCCTTGGTTCACAAAAGCTGCATTAACTTATTCATTAGGTTCATTTTGCACTTGTCCATGAGGACAATGAGAAGTAGAATGAAGAACACTAGAACAAGTCATACATGTTTCATTTGATGCATGATGAGAATGGTTAGGGAAGGAAGATACTTGGTTCGCCGAGTTTTGGTTAATCAAGAATTGATCAAACCTTTGAGATAAGGACTTCATTTCGGCGGCTATTTCATTTGAATGGTCGACTTGATGTAAGCCAACACTCTTCCTACCTTGTGAATTTCTACCATTCTTGGATGATAATGTTCTATGTAAAGAATTTTCACTCATGCTCTCATAAAGACACCACACGTCATCCTCATGCCTATCAATGTATGAGCCACCCATGGAAGCATCAACCATGCCTTTATAATTGTCCGATAAGCTCTCAAAGAAATATTGAACTAATTGCCATTTGGGCATGTCATGATGTAGACACTTCCTAAGCAATTCATTGAAGTGTTCCCATGCCTCATGAAACGTTTCTCCATCCCCATGTGAACATTCTCGAATTAAAGTTCTCATGGCATTGGTCTTAGAAACCGGATAGTACTTCTTCAAGAACTCTTGCTGCATTTTTGCCCAAGAAGTGATTGAAAAAGGCCTAAGATTGTTAAACCAATACTTTGCCTTGTCTTTTAAGGTGAATGGAAAAATTTTGAGTCTTAAAACCTCTTCCGGCATGTCCATATATTTTACGGTGGAACATACTTCAAGAAACTCATCCAAATGCTTGTAAGGTTCTTCACTTGGAAGTCCATGATAGTTAGGAAGCATTTGAATGGTTTGTGGCTTAATTTCATAGTGATGTGCTCTAAATTGTGGCAATTGAATGCATGTGGGTGCATTGTATTCATTAGGCACATAGTGATCTCTTAAAGCAAGTGGAGGATTAGCAATTTGAGGTGCAAAATGGGCACCTTGATTTTGATTTCCTTGCATGATGGGAGGTTGTAGAGCATACATTGGCCTTCGCATTCCAAATGGAACTTGGCCTTGTTGTTGTTGTGGTTAGTGAATGAATGGCCTAGGCATGCCTAATGGTGCTTGAATGTTCTCATGATGCACATTTGGATGAAGGATACCTTGTTGGTCTATGTGACTAAGGTCCTCTACATTCTCTTCATTATGGCCTTCCATTGATGTAATGGATCGGGTAGAACTAGAACTTCCTCTTCCCCTAGGATTTCTAACTACGGATTCAAGATGCAAATCAAGAGGGACAATAGTTGGTCTTAGTGATCTACGACCATGGATGCACAATGTGAAAACACATAAACACAATGAATGAACAAACACTTCAACTTCACAATAATTTCAATGAATCTTCCTCCACAAACACTTAACCCATACTCCTATGCTTTAACAACAATGATGCAAAAAAAAAAAATAATAAGAAAGCCTCCACGCGAGCTCACGATTTATCTAAGGGATTGAGTAAGAAAAAGCTCACAAAGGTCCTTCAGCACTTCAACTCCAAATCTAAAGCTTAGCTTAGCAATTTTTTTAAAAAAAATTTAGCATTTTTCCTTTCTTGTTGAGCTCTTTTGCTTGGATGCTCCTTTACTTGCCTCCTAGCTCAATGCTCCTTGTCAAAGATGAACAAACACAATAAGTAACAAAAGAAAAATAAAAACAAAGTAAAGACACGATCAAAGGAGTACTAATTCCTAATTGATTCACAAATACGACGTTGCCTAATCCCCGACAACGGCGCCAAAAACTAGTTGGTGTTTTCGCCATCCTACACCATTAAGCTTAGAAGGAATGTGCATTAAGGCGAGGCCAAGTTTTACAATTATAGAAACCACTACTACCTTCACTAAAAATATAGTTAGGGCGAGTAGGGATCGTTCCAAGGAATTGGAGTTGAATTTGGTAGTGGAATCACTATTAGGGTTAGTAGGTCGAGTGATCAAACAAATGGTTGGTTGGTTGATTAAACTAATGACTAATGAGGGAAATGTGTGTTGCAATATTGATGTGTGTGTGTGTTTGGTTGATTCAATTAGCAAGGGTGACCAATTAAGCATACATTGTCTAATCAACATGTGAAAAACACAATATATCTAGCAATTAAGTATATATTGTCTAAATAGCATGTGAAAAGCACAACATATCCAGCAAGTCATTAATCATTTCATTAAGCTCACAAGCCAAATGCACCACAAGGTTAGAGACATATGCTACTTGCATTCAAAAGTATAGAACATCAAACAACAAGCATAGATTGTCCTCCCATCTAACAACTATGCTACCACTACACTACAATTAAGCTAATGACATGAAATTAAACTAATTAAGCTAAAAGAGAGGCACAATCCATCAAGAAATGAGCATGGACCATCTAGAAAATTACAAGAGCATTCCTTTAAGCACTATGTTTTGACAATCTCTAGATCTATAGCATTAATATACATAGACATGCATCAATAATACAAGAAATAGAGACAAACACATGAACATCTATTCTAGCATACATAGACATATGGATAGAATAAAATGATCAATTGGAAGCATTAAACCACATAAATCATTGAATAAACAAGATATATATATATATATATATATAAGTGCCAAAACATGTATTACAACACTAATCCCTCAATAATACACAAAATCAAGATGTAGAAAGCATGCTTGGGGCTAACTCTAGCCCCAAGAGGATGTTTAGCCACTCATAGTAGTGCTTCTCCAACCCTCAAGGGCTAACTCCATGGTAGAGATTTGCTCCTTGGATGATGAAGAGTCTCCAATGGCGTCTCTAGCCTCCTCCTCCTCTAAGCTTGCTCTCCAAAAGTTCTTACAAGGTATGAGATGATATGATATGATATGATGTAAAAAGTAATCCTTATCCTTATATAGGTCGGTCAAATGACACCCAAAATAAGCTGGGGTCGTGCACAAAATATTCCCTAATGATTGGATAAAGGACAACTTTCAATGAGTTGGAAATTTAACTTTTTCGCAATGGAAGAAGTTCGATCGATCGAACCTTGGACTTGAATCAATCGAACATGGCTGAGATCTATCGAACTTAGGCTAGATCGATCTTCAATGGTGGTGCTTTTTGGACAAAGACAAATCTGAGATATTTTAAAGATATTTTTGGGAAAAGGACAAAAGTGGTTGGTAGGGTGGTACAACTAGATAAGATCAATCATTTGGATAAGGACAAGGCAGTTCGATAGATCGAATAATGATGTTGGATCGATCAAACTTTTGAAATCTCTGAAAATGTCATCATGGCTCTGATCCATCTTGAAGTGCTAAGATCGATCATGTTGGATCGATCGAAGATGTTGATTTCCACCTCTCTTTTTTCCTTTTGCTTCCACTTGGCTCCATTCTTTGATTCATCCCAAAATTTCTTCATTTCTGCTCTTATTTGACTGAGTTAGCTTATTTTCAGGATAAGTGCCTGAAAATGGAAATAATACGAAATCAATCTAAAACGGTAAAGTAAGATAGATAAAGGTACTAGAATGCCTAAGTTTAAGGGGTTTAAATACGCACTTTTCAATGCTCATCAGTACTTGGACATCACGCCGGATCAAACCGACACCATAATTACTTTAGGGTTACTAGCCCATGAATAACCTCCCTATGTTCGCATTAGACTTGTAGAGGGGCATTCCCCCGTACTAGAACTATGCCTTAGTCTTAGTCATAACAACGACATCCCAATTTTCCAAAATCAACAATTGTGCAACAACAACGTATATGTATTAACACAACATATATATACAATGTAAAACCATCTACCATGTACAAACCAATTTTGGAAACATAATACATACTCTAGTTCACAACTATAATGGCATTAAAAATGTTGAATAATCATTATGTAACTTGTCATCCTTTATAACAATATTAATCAATAATAAGTGCATAATCTCACAAGTATTATACAAGTTTAAAATCAACATTTAAACACGTAATCAATATGAAATCCACCCTCAAATCATTAATACAACAAGATAGAGATTAATCTAATCAAACAACTAATTTCTCTAGATTTCATTTCTCATCCAAACATGCTAAATTTAATATATGTTCACAAACCTATCATGATCATTGCATATATCACCTCAAAACTTAATTTAACTCATAGGAACATATGAATAAAAATTAATTAAATTAATTTATAATTTCCTCTAGATTTTAAAACAACCTAAAATGACTTCAAGTTAATATATGCTATGAATCAAGTCATGGCCTTCCCAAAAATCATATCTTAGCTTAACTTCATGCAAGGTACCCTTAACTATTAACTTAAAGATTTAAATTTAAGACATGTATTTCATTTATACCAAGTCATAAGGCATATAAAACATCAAAAGCATAAACTAGAACACCCCCTACCTCACAAGAGGATTGTTCCTCTTGAATCCAAGGAAATCAAAGGAATTTCAAGTTTTCCTTCTAGGGTTATTTAGAGGAAAGTGAGGCAAAACTTTTATATTCCAAGCTCAAGGATCTAAGGTGAGTAGGAGGAGATCAAAAATGAAGTCAAAGCCTTAAACCAAGCTTTTTCTTCATTGGTGGCTAGGTTAGGGTTCTTGAGAGGAAAAAGATAAAAGAGATAAAGTAAAAAAATGGTGAGTGGAGGATCTAGAAATCCTCCACTCACTAGGTGCTCTTACACTACCTCTCACACACACTAATGCATGACCAAATGGTGAGCCTACACTTATCATCATCCTAACTAAACTCCCAAGACTTAATATTGAACCTACACTTATCAACCATCTATGTCAACAAGTGTTCCTATCCTAGGCCAACAAATGGGTGAATCTCCGCCCTCCATGTGTCATAAGATTAGGCCTCCAAGTGGTTCCACCACAAAACCAACAAGTGGCACCTTAGGAATGTGACACTTGTCACATTTTCTAAAAATTTCAAAAAGGTCCCTTTTAAAAATATTTTCCATATTAAATTACAAAATGGTCCCTAAAATAAAAAATAGTTACTTTTCATAATTACACTAAAACACCAAAAGTCATGAATAATTACAAGAAGTTATGCATCCATGCCCTTTAGAAGAAAAGTAAACTTTTAGCGTGCTTTTCTACAAAAGTAAAACTGTAGATATTATGAAATTTAAATATCATGGATGTATGCAAAGCCGGAATCAAATTCAAGCACAAAAAGTGAGGTTATGCAAGGAAAATGGTAAATGAGAAAAAGACGAAATAGGGAAAAAGACGAAAAAAAAAATTCCCAAAAAAAGAAAAGAAGAAAAATGACCGGGTCAATACATCATTAGATATCATATTCAAGAAAACAAGAAAACCAAATCCAGAAAAATATTATAGTAATTTAAAATAGGTTGTAAAGGAGTTGAGTGAGGCAAAGAGATACACAAAACATGCAAAGCCCACAGGACAAAATAATTCTACCCCACAAATGTAATATCATGTCAACATATAGGTTTTATTATGATATCTAACAGAATTATGTTTTGGCTCAAGTATCTAGTACAATACCAATTAATCAAAACTATTCATTACTAGAAAAGAAGGATCAATTGGAGTATCAAATACAACAGAGCTCTCTTGATAATACAAAGTAAAAAGTCTTACTTATCCCCAACTTAAGTCAGATGTACTCAGATAATCTCATGTTAACAAAGCCTTCTTTAACCCAACTTAATTATAATGCACTTCTATAGCTTTATAAAACTGAACAAACATGCTAAAAGTCACATTGAAACTGGCACGTGAATGAGTAAATATATTTTAAAAAAATTGAGGATTAGACATCAAAAAAATTGAATGCGAAAAAAAATAATCATGTTGAACCAACCAGAGGATTCGTACATCAAAAAAATTAACTAAATAACCAAACTGAATAAATTAAAAATAAAATATGAGAATCAATCCACCATTCGTATCACAATCAAGAGCTTGGCGAGATTGCTTTCAGACAAACACACAACAATAACAAACAAAGATGACACAATAATTAGGATTTTGCGGAAAAATACCTTCAATATGCTAGCCACAAGAGAATTCGCATAACAGAAGCAGATAACAGAGACAAACCAGAGCAAACCAATGGTTTTGCATAGAAATACCTTCAATCCGTGGTCACCAATAAAGAACTAGGTTTTAGGGTTTCAGATTTGCGTCACAAAAGCAGAGAGTAGATAGAAACAAGAGCAAAGTCAATGGTTTTACAGAGAAAAACCTTCGATCCGTGGTCGCGAGCGAAGAACTAAGGTTTCAGGGTTTCATATTTGCATCACAGAAGCAAAGAACAAATAGAAACAAGAGCAAAAACCAATGGTTTTGCAGAGAAAAACCTTCGATCCGTGGTTATGAAGAACTAGGGTTTCAAATTCGCATCACACAAACATATAACAGAGAGAGGATCGACATGAAAACCAAATACGAGAGGAAATGGTAGGGTTCTAAAAATTTTGTAGAGAAAAATGATCGATCTGTGGTCTAGCAACCACGGTCTAAGGTAAAGGGAAAATCGCCTCCAATGAGCTGCGCGAAGAGAGAGAAATGAGAGGCAACAAATGAATAAGGTTTCAAAAATGCGATGTTTTATACTTGTTATGTCCACTACAGTAACTGATATAATTATTTGATATCAGTTTGGCCTGATATCTCCGCTAGAGTGTGCATAACACCCAATATCACCAAATTGGTGGTATGGTTTTGGGCATTATTTAGTATTTCTGCTTTAACACTATTCAATATCATAGCAGCCCAACCCAAACAAGATATGGGCTCAAACTACAATATCAAAACACTCAAAACAATACCAAACCCCCTCCCAAACATGCCCTAAAGGAGATGTCATGACCCGAAAAATTTCCTCCTTTTCTTTTTTTTTCGGTAATTTCATTTTTTCGTCTTTTCCCTATTTCGTCCTTTAGTTGTTTTTCATTTTTCCTTACAAAATCTCACTTTTTGTGCTCGGATTTGATTTCGGTTTTGTATACATTCATGATATTTGATTTCTAAGACATCTACATTTACACTTTTGTAGAAAAGTATGTTAAATGTCTACTTCCCTTGTAAAGTGTATGAATGCATAACTTTTGGTAATTAATCATAACTTGAGGGGTTTTGTGTAATTAAATAAAGTAATTATTTTTCGTCTTAGGGACCATTTTGCAATTTAATTTGGAAGATATTTTCAAAAAGGACCTTTTTGCAATTTTCAGAAAAAAAATGACAAGTGTCACTTTCCTAAGGTGCCATTTGTTGATTTTGTAGTGAAGCCACTTGTAGGCTTAATCCTTTGACACATAGAGGGTGGAGATTCAACCATTTGTTGGCCTAAGATTGGAGCACATGTTACCATGAATGGTTGACAAGTGTAGGATCAATATTTGACCTTGGAAGCTCACTTAGATTCATGACAAGTGTAGGACTCACATTTAGTCTTGCAAGTATGTGTGTGAGAGGTAGTGCAAGAGCACCTAGTGAATAGAGAATTCCACCACCTTTAACTTAGGAATTCTATTTCATTTTAATACATTCACCATCTTCCTCTTAAGAACTCTAAGAAATCTCCATTGGAGCTAAGCTTGAATTAAAGCTTTGAGCTTCATTTTCATACCCTTCCACTCACCTTAGAACCTAGAACTTGGAATACTTTATCTTCCTCTCACTCTCCTCTATAAGACCCTTGTTTAATTTTCCATTTTTGAGCTTGGGTGCATTGGATTATAGAGATTCAATTCTCTATTGAGGTAGGGAGTGTTCTACTTGATTTTCCTAAGTGAATATATTGTTCTTGTAATGATATACAAATTGTATGCATATCCTATGTTAATTTAAGTAATAAATGACTAATGGTAGCTTGCATATAAATTGTTTTGGACTTGATATATGGCATGGCTATGACTTGAATCTTATTGTGTATTAATTTAACATGATTTAAATGAGTTTCTAAATCTAGAGACATGAGTAATTTAAGTTGATTTTAAATTCTATTTAATTCTACCATGCTAGTAATTCATTTTTGACTTGATATATGACATGGTCATGACTTAGTCTATGATATATATTCATTTGGGATTATTTGAATAATTCTTGAAATCTAGAGGAAGTTAACTAATTAGCTTAATTAATTTCCATTTCATTGTTCTAATGATTAGTCATTAAATTCATGTAGTTTTTATGTTGTAATACATATCATGAGTTGTTGCTCAAACTTGCTGATTTTGGAAACTTGGGATATTATCAAGAACTTGACTAGGCTAGGACTTGGTTCTAGTACGGGGGATTGTCCTCCTACATTATAGTGCGCACTAGGGGAAAGGTACCCATGGGTTAATAGCCCTAAAGTGATCTCAAGAGTACGGTTTTAATCTGGGCAATATCCAAGTATCCACTTGACTTGATTTCGTATTTTAATTTCCAAGTTGATAACTTTGTGAAATTGCATCTTATTGTGCTGTGCTGAAAGTTCTCATGTCATTTTAATAGTATGGATTACACAATATTGATTTGTAAACCTTGTAAATGAATTAAGCATATGCATGCTCATTCCCTATGAATAAACTTGTTAGACTTGTCTATTCACCCCGAAGTTACTGGGTGTTTTGCAGGTAAAGAAGCTTTGTTGTGGAATACACAACACTCTTAGACATGCTATAAGTCTTGAAGTATTTTTGGTGACATTGATATGCACTTGTTAGCATATCTTACTTTACTTTGCTTAGTATGAAAAAATATGTATTTGTAGCTTCAACCATGTAATGTACACTTAAGTGTACCTTTTGACACTTTTTGGATGTGCTTGTAATGAGGCCAAGGGCCAAGCATGTACACTTTTGTACTTATACTCTTTTGGTATCAACCTTTACATCAAAAATGTATTTAAACCAACTTTTGAGGTTTGACATATGAAAAACATGTAAATGAAGTGTATGAGGCCAAGAGTCAATGAATTGCATTCATTCATCCATGTTAAAGTTGTTAGCATGCTCACACACTTGAATCTTCTTGAAAATCAGTTTTAAACTTCCATTTTGAACCAAAACACATTAGGATTCAAAGCATAGGTTGAACCTTAACACTTTATGCATTTAGTAGACCTTTAAGCAGCATTTCGAGGTGTTTCGGTCAACCGAAACTCCATTTCGGTCGACCAATGGTTAATGGTTTTGTGTTTAAATAGTAAAATCACATTCCAGTAGCCAAATCTACTGTTCAAAGTCCATTTCGGTCGACCGAACCTTTATTTCGGTCTACCGAAGTAGCAAGAACCTTTCCTTCATGTTTTCAGCTCTCAGTACTTTCATTTCGGTGATCCGAAACTCCATTTCGGTTTATTTCGGTCTACCGAAGTAGCAAGAACCTTTCCTTCATGTTTTCAGCTCTTAGTACTTTCATTTTGGTGATCCGAAACTCCATTTCGGTCGACCGAAATAGCCTGATATCGAGAGTAGCTTCAGTTCAGTTTCAGCACTGCTCTTCCAACTTCAAAGGGCCATAACTTCTTCATTTCTAACCCAAATAGGGTGATTCTTGAGCCTAAATTTATGAGCTTGAAGTCAGCTTTCCAATGGAACCAACTGTGCATCAAAATTCCAACTGTAGTGAGAGTTATTGCAGTTTTAGTGAGATAGGGTCTTGGAAACTCTTAAACAGGGGATGCCACTTCTTACTAAATTCATATCTTTTCCGTCCGGACTCCGAATCAAGTGATTCTTAAGTTTATTTTCATTAATTTTTCATAGTATTTCCAATGGTGTGCTTGGTAGTACCCACTTTCATTTTGGAAAAGACCGTTTTGCCCCTAGGCTCATTCTTGCCCCTTCTTGAAACATCGTTTTCGCATTTGTTCTCTTAGGGCTATGTGACTTCATTGAGGGTCACATTGGTGTATTATAGACATGTAATACCCCTAGAGGTCTTGGTTTATCATTTACTTCCGCATCTGGATCCGTACACGGGTCATTCCTCGGTTCACAGCTGATCCACCGGGTTGAATAAAAATCCGGGTCACGACAGGAGAAGAAAAACAAAATAGTTTATCTGCCTGGTACGTTTGTAAGTATCAAAACTCTCAAACATAAAACAGTTTTTGCGAAGACTGAAATAATTTTGTTATGAAGTCACCGGCCATCTTATTTGTATTATTACTTGAACATGGTAAAAAAAAAAATGCATAAATGAACATGGTAAAATTTGTTACACTAAATGTTGTTTGACGTCGTTGCATTTTAAATTTTCTTGTATAATTATTAAGTTGAGTACGAATAAAATGAGAAGAGGAGCTATTAGTGGGCGACTTAAAGGAATGGAACAATTGTCTCTCACTTCATAAATGTCACTAATGCTAAAAAGAAATAAGAAGTTGATGCAAAAAAATAAAAATTAAATTAAATTACAGATAAATAAATCATGTACCAATAGAAATTGAAAGAAAGTTTTTTTTTTTTTTTTTTTTTTTTTTACAAGGTAAGAAGGATTAGAAGTTAGATTAGTAGGTGTAAAGAGCTGAAGCCGGGCACTTCCAAAATCAACCGAATGCACTAACCACTGGGCTATCAAGGCATCTGCGAAAGAAAGTAAATATATGCTTAATTATTAATTTAAAATGTAAGTACAGTACATTATATATATAATAAAAGGAAAGTAAATAGCCCAGAACATTGGGCCAGTTTTGAGCTGGGCCTACACTCAAAACCCAAACTAGACATGATTTGATCGGTATGGGCCATTTTTGTAGTTCCTATACGGTGTCTACAGAGAGAATGAGAGGGGTTTAGAGAGAGAGATAAACCGATGTGACCAGAAAAGCCGACGGCAAGAGCAGATGGCACTACCGGCTTCTGCATTCTCTCGTTCGAATATTCAGGTAATATACAGACATATATAGATATATCAGTGTATATTTTCTCTTTTTCTTTCAATAAATGTTTCTGTCTGTGTATATATATGATTTTGTGCTTAGGATTATTCGTTGTAATTGTATAAACATGGGATGCTTATGCAGTGAATTGTGAATCTATATTAAGGAATTGCTTGACATATGGGGTATATATTCCTGTACTTTATATAAACATATTTTACAGATTTTTGAACTAGTAATTAAAATATACTGTATATTAGACATGTTAAGATATATATATATATATATATATATATATATATATTGTAATTCTCATCCAATTTCAGACGTCTTTGTGCATAATCGAGCTTAAATAACAAAACTATGCATTTTTATTAAATTTCTTGACCTTGCTTCATCATTTTATTCCCCACTTGAATTCTAGTTTTACCAAAATTACATTTCACATATTCAATTTTAGACCTACATATCTAGAGCTTCTCTTCAAATTTTAATTTAGGGATTATCCATGTGCTAGTTTCATTAATTTAAAAGATAAGATTATCAAATAGCATATTTCAAGTAACATCTTCACTGAAAATGTGCAAAAAGATATGAGCTTAATGCTGATTCTTGATGTAAGCCTTCACTAATTGGAAATTCACTTGTTTTTCTTACTATGGTCACCGCTCCATCATACATGGACTCTACTAGTCAATAAATCTTTTTTGTAACTTCTCTGTTTTCTAAGACCCACCTTATCTTAGACATTCAGTCCAAAGTCCAGGGAAAGGTGAGAATTGTGTTTGGTAGCTTAACGACCTACATAACACTTTTGTCAAGATTATGTGAACGCGCCTGAAGCCTTTGGTTTGTAGTGAGTTCACTCAATTAGTCAAAGAATTTGATGAGAATTGAGAAATGAAAGCACATACACCAAATGACCAACCTTACCACTTGATGTTTCAAATATGAAGATTGTAAAATATGATTCAAAGCTAACACTTTGTCCTAGTTGTTGACGAACTGATCATATACAATACCAAAGTGTACATACAAATATACAATATAAGAGGAAGGAAAAGATGACCACATCGATGAGTAATTGAGATGTTCTTCTGCGATGAGTGGAAATTAAGATGATGGTGGTTTTGGGGTTGCAAATTTAGTGTCTCCAACAAGATATAGTTTGTCTCTCTATGGCCACTGTTATCACAAAAGATTGAGCTTATTTGCGTGAAAGGAGGGCAAAGGCTCAATGAAATTTGGTTTTGAAGTCCGTAGCTGTATTGCAAATATGTGTTAAATGAAACCTTTTGGCAGAGAAAGAACTAGGGGATCGGATTTTTGCTTCAGATAATTCACTGTCTAACTGCTTCCTGTCAATTCATTGTTCAATTTCTGTCTTATCTCACTTAAGGCAAATTGAAATACGCAAAAGAAAATAAGAAAGGCAAAGGCAGTGGTGGAGGGAGTACGAATTATTGGGGAGTAGAGAGGAGCAAGGAGATGAAGAGAACAATGTGTTGCCAGGTTTGGGCTGAAGGGGTTCAGGAGGGTGATGGTGCAAGGCAGTGATGTGGTGCGGTGGAAGTACGACTCCAATGTGATTAAACAAAACTTGATGGGGTTGTGGTTTTGAGGATATGATGGTTAGGATGGTGATGATGATAATGAAGTTGAAGTGGTGGTTAGTGAAGGGATGGAGAGGCTAGGGGGATGCATGGTGGAAGGAATTGATGGTGGCTACTGCAGAAATGTGGAATGGAAGGAGGGATATGGAGAGTACGGAGAGTGGGTTTGGTCGGATTTCATCGGCTTAAAGAGACAAAGAGAGGTACAAAGAAGAAGAAGAGAGAAATTGAGATTAAAAAAGCCATTTTGCATCAGATTTTCACTTCTTTTTTTTGTATCAAAAACTCTAGGTGACACCCCCTGTGGTTTGCCCTATTGACACTCATATAGAACCTTGCTAATTTTTTGACAATGACACCCCCTTGTCTGATTTTTGGATCCAAATAAAGCCTAAAAAAGATGAAATGTCTACATTGCCTTTCAATATTTATTCATATTTGATGTAAAATATCATAACCATCAAATGAATGAAATGCCCTTCTTTTGGAAAATGCAATATTAACCACATATGTTGGTTCTCATCTTCTGCACTCATGAGAAACCCTAACCCTAATCTCCATTGATAGTTCTTGTGGTGGGTTTCACTGTTGTAGGACAATTAGCTCTAGTCACATTTGGTGTTGTTCCTCTCATTGTTGTAATTGTGGCAATCCACAACACCACATTAGTCAAACTCTCTACCAAAAGCCAAGAAGCTCAGTCACACGCAGAACATATGAGAGGAATTGACAATTTCTAATGCTTTGTGTATTTCTTTTTTGTTGGATTTGTGGGAGTCTGAAAGTGAACTTGATTCATAGTAAATTCTCTGTTTTCTCAACTGGGTATCACCGATTCAATCCAAATTTTGCAGCACGCGACCAATGTAGCTCCATCCCTGATTTTGAGTCTCAAACTCATAGCAATTACTCTTAGATCAAGAAATCACACTATAACTTCAAATTTGGAATTTTCATAACGACTTGCCTCTTTCGTTAGTCAACCATCAAATGCTTCGACTGATGAAGTCTCCTAAAAAAAAATTCTGTCAAACAAATTTACCCTAATTGTGCCTCCAAAACTGGAAATGAAAATAATTTTGTTTCATCAATTCATTTGCTTCAATTCTTTCATATAGCCATTTGGAGCTGCCCTTTGCAAGCTTTATTATTTGAATTTGACTTGCAGCTCCAAAAACCCACCATTGCAGAAAGGAAGAAGAAAAAAATTACAACCAAAAGCTACGTGTCATTGTATGGTCAAATTTTGGTTTATAATTAATTGGATGAGCAAATCATTGGCAAGATTATGAAATATGGAGCTAGCTGGTTAGGTGTTTCACATCATCCTATTGAAGGCAGTACGCCTCTATCACCTACTTCGTTGTCTTTTGTCGTTATACACTTCTGGTTTTGGTTTGGTGGGCTAATTAAATGATTATTGCTCTTCTTTTGGGTTGTAGTACTGGATTGGTTTTCAAATTCAATGAAGTGGGTTTGTTTGCCTTATTTGTATTAATAATTCAATTTGTTGTGTTGGTGAATTTAGAGTTTGGCTTCTGGATTCTTGGTGTTGTAAAATTTCATTAATTTGTAGAGTTTAATGAATTTTTTTGTATATTTGATGATTCACGGAAAAATTGTATATTGTTTTGGTGGGTAAAAAAACAAAAATTGTTTATTTGATACAGATTGAATTTTATGTATTTGTAAGGTAATTTGTATTATATTACTATTAAATACATATTCAATTTTTAGTTTTATATAATAAATTATGTCTTTAATTTAAAAAAAACATTTAATATTCAATTATAAATTTTAATATTAAAGGTTTTATCATTTATGTGATAAATAATTTTTTATTTTAGTGGAAGTGTAATTTACATATTAAATAAATAATTGATAAAATAAATTTGTATTTAATATGCATATTAGATATGTATATAATAACAATAGGACAAAGAGAATGTTGTACATGGAAAAGTTAAAATGGTAATTTTATAATTCAAAAATAAGGTCAATTTATCATGTGTCAGAGGTGGCAAGGGATGTCATTGTTAACTTTACCAAACCTGAGGGGGCGATTGGTTCACATGCGCCAGTGTAATAGAGGCAAACCACATGGGGTGTCAATGTAATTTACCCGATACACTAACAAAGGAGGTTAGTGTAATAACCTCATAAGTTCTATGATTTTATTAACATGTAGTTTTACCAAATCTCAGGTGGTGGTCAATATGATTTCCTCTTCTACTTTTGTTTTATTAGTGTTTCGAAATTAAGGGTACTTTTATATTTGTTAGACAAGGTTTGTAGTCGTGGTCCTTGTGCCTTATTATGGTTTAAGTTATATTACTTGGGTTTTTATTGTAGAATCTTATGTGGTCAAATATAGTCTTTAGTTGTTGTTGAAGTATTTAATGGCCTAGTTGAATTATGGTAGCCCAATAGCTAAAAAAAAAAAATTTATTTAATTATTTCATTCAAGAGAGTGAGTTTTGAGAATTTGATATTACCTCTTGAAGCTTTATGTGACCCATGATGCAACCTTACTTTAGGGATGATTCCTAAGGAACTAAACTTGGAATTCCTTGACTTATTCTCCACCTTCTTTTCCTTGATTGCTTTTCTTATACAGTTGTTCATAATCTAAAATGGTAAACCAAGAATATCCCATAACCTTATGCAATCTGGATATGTAAATGGGATGGGTTTGGGATAAGCAAGAAAAGCACTTCATGAAGCCACCCCTGCATTGGGTTTGGGGCAGGGTCAGCATAGCCCATTATACACAATGTTTTAAGAAAAAATTTAGGGTATTAAAATTATCATGAAAAGAGTTTTTGACTTTAGGATTTTAGCCAATCTAGGATATGAATTTACTTATTTATTATTAATCGGGTCTAGTTCAGGGTGAAAATGGTTTTTGAATTTCTCTACTACTCCATCATTTAGTGAGACCCTAGTTTTCATATTTTAGGGGGACGATTGTGATTCTTTTGAAATAAAAAATAAAAAATACTTTGGGTTTCGGTAATCCATAAGAAGAATGGGTAATCCCCATCTTTTTAGTATTATTTAATTTCAAACAAATGTCTCTATTTTATTGGACCACATCAGCTGGGAGGATGAACTTCATCCTCCCAGGAGTAGGACCCAAGCATTATCACATTCCAAAACATTACTCCCCAAAGCCTACAACCGTTATTTAATCTCCGGACCCTGATCCTAGAATCTTTTCTTGATCTAAGCCTACCATAAATCGACCGTGGAAAGTTTCCTAATTTCCCGAACGTGCTCTTGCATCTTTTTTGATATCGCTACTTTTTTCCCGGTAAGCAAAATAAAGTTACAGTAGAAATGCAACGAAGAAAGGGAGAGCAGAGAAGCAAGAACATCTACTCTGGCTTGTAATTAACCCCTTAAAGCTTTGGAGAAGACGTGAAAGTTCTTCCCTATGTTTGTCCTTCATCACATGGGGCCATATATGTTGAAGGTTGAACCATCGAACAGTAGTCACTTTCCTCTTTTTCATACACATGTACCAAAAAACAATAATAAAGATTAAAAAAATAAACAAAACAAAACAAAAAAAGGGGGAAAGTTGGAGGGTGAGAATTGAAAGAGATGGTTGGTTTGGCCTTGATAGATTTAGATGTGTTTACTGGTTAGTATTATTGTTTCTACTTGAACATAAATCATTTTTTTTTTTTTTTTTCACGAACATAAATCATTTAAATAATCTTTTTATATGCACAATGCTTTAAAACATTATTCAATGTTGGTTTGACTCATTATAAACTGTGATGCTTGTAGAGATAACAAGGACTTGAAGAATAGTAAGTTGGTCTGCAAGTGCCTTTCACAGCTAGAGCTCATTCTATATGTTATTTGCTCATTATTATGCTTCCTTCTTATATCTAAGCGTTGGATATCGGGTTCAATCTACCTTTTAAGTTGATTCTAATTGAAGAAAATAACAAGAATTTGTTGTCATCTAATGATTGTTTGGAAAGAGTTCAGGAATTTTGAATATACTCAATACATTTTGTTCCATTCAGATTAGTATGAAATTAAGAATTTATATGAGTTGCTTTCATTAGTATAAATTTTCTCTTTCTTTCTTTTTTATTTTTTTTCTTTCCCTAGCACATGGACCGCTTTGGGGAATGGTCAAACCATTTTGGGACAATTAGTACTCGTGGCCTGTGGAGTTACTAAAACAAGTAAAGATAAGCACACAAATGTAGACTAAGATACCATTTTACCTGGAAATGGAATGATAAAACACGAATGCCCAACAGATATGCTTCATTGCATAATTTTTATATTACACACACAACCATGATTTTGTTTAATATAAAAATTCAAGCAAAACTATTGGTCATCTGTGTTTTATGCTTCATTTCATTTTGTTTATATTGCACCCAAGTACACAACCATATTTTGTGTAATACAAAAATTGAAGCAAATTCTTCATTTAGGAAAAAAAATATTTGAAGCAAATCTGTTGGCCATCCGTGTTCTATGCTTCATTCCATAATTTTTGTATTACACACACAACCCTGATTTTGTGTAATATAAAATTTGAAGAATATATGTTGGCCATCCATGTTTTATCATTCCCTTTTCAGGTCTACATATTTCATGCCAATGTGACCCATTCTGGCTTGCTTTGTGTGCTTATCTTTCACAGCAAGGTAGTAATTGTCCCAAAATGGGTTGACCATTCCCCTAAGCAGTCCATATGCTAACCAGAAGGGGGGGAAATAAGAAAGAGAGAATTTATACAAATTGAAGAATTATGCTTTAAAAGGAACTTTAACATGACTCTTTCATCCTTTATGCAGATTAAGTTGTTCAAATGCCAACTCTGTAGTCCCGTACTAGTTCGTGCCTGGAATCAGCCAGCCTCTACCACTTGCTCTGTAAAACTACCTAGAATGGCACAGTTCAGCCAACCTCCTAATGTGAAGCTGCATATAGATAGAGTGAGGGAGAAATTACAAGAAGTCATTCCTGATTCACTTAAAGATTTTCCATGGAAGAAAGCAGAGCATACAGCACTGAAGCAATTGCTGCCGGCTGCACAGAAGGCTTTGAGGTGGTCTCTTATTACACTGTTCACTCTAAGCTCCATATCAGATGTCATATACTCCATCTCCAGAAACAAAGAGTTGTTGATTCCTATAGGTCTCTTTTTTGGTTGCACAATGACCGACTTCTTGAAAGAGACATCTCAAGAATTGTTTCGCAACTCAGAGGTATATTTTACTTCTCTGTTTTTCTTGCAAATTTATCTTCAGTTCTTCACTTGATATTTCTCTTATGTTGTCTATTTGAATCCTCTGTTTGGCAGGAAACAAGATTGAGCCGGCACCTCCTGGGCATAGGTTGCTTCTTTGTTCTTGTTAAGATTATCTCTACATATTTTCTGGTACGAGGACAGGTATTTCTTTTGCATGTTGCAAATGGTGGGTTGATGCAAGTTTTGTGGCTATGGAGAAGTTTGCGAGAAAAACAAGAGAGAGACGATAGAGTGAATTTCTCACCGGAAGATGCTTCCCCTACCATGAACACAGAAGATTAGATACAAGTTTTGCTGCTGCAATATCCTAAATATTGTTAATCACCTTTCAGATGCTGTGTACGATGTAATTGTGTGTATTAAAAGAGGGCGCCCTCTTAATAGCATTGCTCATAAGAGGATATCGATTCAACCACGGAAACAAGCCATTTAAGTAGTCATTCTCCCACAGTCGAATGAAGAAATTGCTTTTTGATGCTTATTCTTTCTTGCAAATAAAGCTCATGGATCTGTTTTTAACAAAAGAAACAAAATTTAACATAACAGATTCACTTTCACTGTTTGCTCCCCAGCAATAATGATGTGAAGAAAACTGCAAAAGCTTGTTTCACTTCTATCATAGAAAAAGGCAAGTGTCTATCCACAGGCCAAAGTAACAGCCATTCCAATTACAATCATTAACTCCCAAAACTTATTCCATCTGATACAAATAAGCAGAGGCCATTTTGATCCTTGCTTTACTTCCCTTGAGAAAATGAGTCAAAGAATGTGAAACATATTATGGTTGGAACAAAAAAAATTAAGCAAACATGATCATGAATTCATGATCAATACCATCAAATGAAATCTAAAATTGGCTCACAAGGAGGACATAGTAGATGAGAGCTGAAGATGTTTTAAATCAGCTTCCATACTGTGGGAAATTTTCTGTTGACTATGATCGGAGGTGAAAAATTTGGCAGTTTGGGTTGTACGAACTCTTCACAGCAGCCTGCTCAAATTTCTTGATGGCAGCTTTATTTACTTCTAAATGGGTTTGAACAAAATAACGTATCCACCAAGACGAACTCCTCAATTTAGCCTTCAGAAAGAGAACACAAAAAATGTCACTTCTACCATACAAAACATGAATTTTAAAAGGTGAAAACAGACTGAAAAAAAATCAAGATATCAACACCTACTTGAAAGTGAGATTTTTCAAAATTTGATTAGTTGAAGCTTTAAACACAACAAACACACACTACTTGGCTAACTATTAAATTGGGAGTAACTAAAATGAATCACCAGTTCATCAAAGTGGCTACGAGGAAACATTAAAGAATATTTGATTTCAGGGCCCCAGTAACACAAGTAGGAGACTTTTAACAATGTTTTGATAAGATTTTCACACGGGAACTACGCAATAAAGGAAATGGAACAGGTATCTTTTATGCGCTTTTATAAGGCGACCATGCTCTTAGGGTAGCAATGTTGGGATTATTGCCCTGAAAACCAATTATTTTTTTTCAAATACGACATTTATATAAATGTGATCCATGTTAAATTATACATTCACGCATTGTGATGTAGGACTTTAGGAGCAGCCTCAAATAGCTGAAAATTAAAGAGTGCAGTGGATGGAAATTCAAATGAGCAGGGCTGGTGTTTGAGGTTTAATAGTAGAGATGTAGAAAAACTGAGAAAAGAAATGGAATAAGAGCAGCCTATTGGAGTCACACTAACAGGTCTAGGTATCACATCCAGAGAAGGTTTCACACCCTCATTGCAAAGAAATTTCTTAAGATATTTGATTATTCATTCATTCACTAATTCAACCAAGATCCCTTTATATAATTCTGCTCATGCCTCTTAGACTTGCATGGAGGTACTCATGACTTTTGGACTTACCTCATAACTGAGGTAATTAATAAGACTCACAACACTTTAAATTCATAATTCATGACTCAATAGCATTCATAAAAGTAAGGAAAATCCAACTTAATTGCATGATAATGTCCACCAAGCTCATAAATTATGCAACTTTAACAAAATCCCCAATTATTCAAGACTCAAAGTGGACCTCACATCATCTAGCATATGCCAAATTAAGGATTGAACCTTAGAACCATTCTTTCCACGCCTTTTATACACCTTTATAGGCAATTGCCATTGATCTCCATCACATTGACTTTTGATATATTTGCATGAGATGAATTATAACCCTCAAGTTACGTTAAAGGAGACTTAGGCATGTAAATGAGATTTACAAACAACATATATGAGTTCCCAATACATTCTAACCTGGAACTATTTGCTGTCAATAAAAAATTGGGCATTTTATCTATAAGACTGGAACACACTTGACCTCAACCTCTATGAGATACATTGCATGTCTCTACAATCAAGTAGTTGACTCTAAGTCTGTATGTTGGTATGTTTAGAACACACCAAGCCAGAGTGAACTTAAAGTTTTGGTGTTAGTCACTTTGATTTACCAATATGTGCTATCTTCTATCTGACCAATACCACGGTATCTTGGGTAGCTAATATTAGAGTTGTGGGAACTGGGAACACAATCCTTTACTATTTGCTCCACACCCTCCACAAAATTTAATATTCCCTTGAAGCAATTTTACTAAATTTGATGACTAGAACCCGGCCAAGGCTAGGATGGCAAAAAAATTGTTATTATTGAAAGTTTATTTCATAATCTTCTTTACATATGCTAGGATGGCAAAAAGTTTTACATTTTTGTACCTATCTCTGAATATTAGGATAGAATTTTGTTCACTTGATTACTTCTTTGGTATAAAACTGCTTTTTTATCAAATTAATAATCAATTCCAAATTGAAACCATTCAGCCAAGGCGGTTTAATTGGGCTTGGTTATTTGTAAGGCTATTTAACTCCATATTATGTCATCCCTCCACTGACCTATTAAAAATAAATATAAGCAAATATAATACAAGGTGTCTAATGCAGACTTGACCAAGTCAACTTATAAGTTTGCCATTAATCACACCATTTATACACCCTAATTCCCATTACCATTATGATGAAAATGAAAGGTAGAGAATTCAAGTCTCCCCAAGAAGCCCCCCCCCACAAAACAAATATAATATAATACAAGGTCTCTAATGATTCTTACTGACAGAAAGGTGATAATTATAATCTAATTCCCATCATTATACGTATGCTCAAAATACAGATACAAGAAAGGATACAAACTTTAATAACTATAGCAATTATTGATGATATTTTCAACATCCACAACAAAATTTTAACAAGTGACATAATTCAAGCATGTAAATAATGTAATAAAGATCGTATAAGAAACAGCCACTTACCGGCCGCCCAAATTTGGATACATCTGCACCTTTAGCTCTGTGATGACCTGGATAGCCTAAAATTTTGATTAAGAAAAAGTCACTAAAATGTCACGAAATCAACAAAAAAGTATATATATAAAAAGCATAAAAATCTTAGCACCGGAATATTATAACTTGCATCTCGGTCTATAAAATAGATGCAAATTTTAAAGCCCCATTGAAGTCGTGTGCGCATTTAGTATATTTAGCTATTGAACGGGGAGAAAAAAGAGTAGGAGATTGTAGAAGTTCAAGTGAGTTTTTGAAGCTAATGAAAAAATACTTTCAAGGGCGAAAGGATGAGGTTTCTCTTTTCAGTATATGTAAAGGATTACATGTCGAAAAAAGCATACAAAAAGAAAAAATAAAAATAAAAGTTCAAAGCGGCTATATATTGACAAATAAAATTGGCAATTCAGCTGAAAACCAAAAAAGTTAGTAGAAGAGGTATTCCAAAGGTTTCTTGATATAGCGCATCTGCATTTGAGATAATATGCCAAAAATGCTTCCAGATTATATAAGGGAGTTATGGTAATATATAATTCATCAATTTGGCTGAATAGTAGAAGAGGTATTCCTAAAGTTTCTTGATACAGGGCATCTGCATTTGAGATGTTATGCCAAAAATGCTTCCAGATTATATAAAGGAGTCATGGTAATAAATAAGTCATCTAGACCTTCTTAGACGGAGATACACGAATAGTGAAACACTTTGAAAACAGATTATGTTAAGCCTTTAAAAAGTTCAGTTGAGAGACATGATATGTTAGTTGAGAAAGTGACTCAAAAGATAATATTATATAGAGAGAAATTCAAGTCAGAAAAGCTGGAGATTATCAGTAAATTCCTGAATTCATTATGAGAGGAGATATTATTACATATGACGATCAATTTCCATTGAGTAAATAGTAAATATCTGAAACTGGATTTACATGCTTTGGTATTTAGAAATAAATTAGCAAGAGAAGATCAGCATATCATCCCAAGACATTCTCCGTGTTAGAATATATGGAGAATTATATATTCTATTGCATTAATAAAGAATACATGAAGGTCTTATATATAGGAGAAGATTGGGGGGTAGGTGAGTGATGATCAAGTCATCTATAAATGGTAATATGGTAAGTATAATCATACATGGTAATGTGTAGTGTGCAAGAAACCTAGGTGATACGTAAAGGGTAAACATGTAATCTAAAAGCCCACCTCAAACTCAAGGTGAGTATGAACCCAACTTGAGATTGAAGGCCTGACAAAAATTTGGTAGAGATGGGTTTTCAACCATGATGCAGATGGAGGCACAATTAACAGCTGACGTGGCAAGTGATGTAGCACTACTGGCACCGCTGCTGGTTGTGTCTAACGTGGTAGCGGTCGTGGTAGGTGACGTGGCACTACTGCTAATATCATATTTATTCTCTCACAATATTTCTAACATGGTATCAAAGTCTATCGACGATTAATGGTAGTCTTCTAAGTGTATCATTGTCACCATCAGGGATGGCACCATTAGCCCATCCCCGGCGGCGATCAATCTTAAAACTCAAACTCACGCTTCCGCACTCACCACCAATTTCATTCACGTAATCAACGCGTCGGATTAACTCCGTTACCATGCACCACTACGCGCCTCAAATGGTAATCCCACTCTTCCATGTGCTTTCACACACAATAGCGATAATCCCGCGCCTTAACGTGTCGCTCCGTCCCCGCACCACTATGCGCCTCAAGTGGTAATCCCATTCTTCCATGCGTAAGAGTGGTAATCCCGCGCCTCAACGTGTCAAATCAACTCGGTCACTGCGCCACCATGCGCCATCAATGGTCATCATGCGCTCACACGCGCCTCAACGTGTCAGATCTTTACAACTCCGTCACCACGCCGCCACATGCCATCAGTTGTCATCATGGGCTTTTTAAAGTGCCATCACCGTGGTGAATCTTCACAAATTCATCGCCCATGCACGTCCGCTCCTTAATGTGCCTCAAATGGTCTTCACGCTCCACCACTGCTTTTATGATCTCGTCTCCAAACTCAAGCTGGTTTCATACTCACCTTGAGTTTAAGGGGGGCTGTTAGATTATAAAAGTACTATAATATCCCTTACCTACTATCTAGGGTTTACATAACTACACCTACCCAATTACCATATATACCTCCACCTACCTAGTTACCATGTATAAATGACTTGATCATCACTCACCTACCCCCAAATCTTCTCCTACATATAGGATCTTTATTTATTCTTTATTAATGAAATAAAATATAATATTTTTCCATTACTTTATTTCCAACACTCTGAAAGCATATGATTGCCAGTTGATTGCACAAGAAATATCCAGAGACAACAAAATGGACGAAGGAGATTGACTACAACAGAACAAACAAAAGATCTTTAAAAGTTCAATCATGATGCATATTACAAACTTATACGACAAAGTTCTTTTTCACCTGTGAAAATAACAAGACCATCGGCCGATACTCGTACCAACTCAGGAAGGGTCTTGTTAAGGTATTTGGAAGTTAAGTAATCCAATGCATCTGAGATAATCAAAAGAGAAAATGATTTTGGCCTGTATGGAAGAGGAAACTTGATATCAGCCACACGCACAATGCCCTTGTGCACAAGACTCTTGCAGCTACTATCAGCATCCTCTATATCATAAGGTTCCACTCCCCAGGCCTCTATATCCTCCTCTTTTAAAAGCTCAGAAACCACTGAGCAAGTGTCGGGGCCAACATGCAAGACTTTATGCATGTTGTTACCATATGCTTTCTTCAAAATTGGAATTGCCCGCTGAACCTCTGTTGTGCAAGAAAAGTCACCTGCATAGTGGAACGATTTTATAATTTTCAAAGCAAGGTAACTTGCACCATATCAGCAACTTAATCAATCAACTAATCTGACAAGAGTAAGATACATAGAAAAGACTATATTAACAACAGCAAGAATCCAAATTACTCAACTTATATGATGTACTGATGTTTTACCATTTCATAAACCAGTTAACAATGATCATATTTCTGGTGATTCACCAAAGGTAGTTCGGAGTAATAAACTTAATCTACCAGATATACTAATACATTAACACCATTTATTAATGCTGAATTATTTATGTTAAATTTTGAACACTGGCACAAGAAATCTGACTTTCAAAATATATATATATATACATATATTCAACCATATTCTGTTAGCATAAATATTGAGAATTCTCCATAGATTTTGGAAAGAAAACAATTTTAGACTAGAGTAGTGCAAAGCAGGTGAGACAGTCTCCTTCCATAACTTAGAAACCAAACATTCTACTCTAGCAACAAAAGAAGAAGTTTATAATTACTTTTTAGTACTAGCCACCGTAAAAATAGCACCCATAACAACACGCATTCAAGTAAATGCCATGCCAGCACTACTCACTGAGTCACAATGGCTTTGGAGTAAGAATTACGTTTAGACAATAAGCTAGTGCTCAGAAAACAATGCCATATAGCAACACAACAACGCCCTGTCAGAACAAAGCATCCCTTACTGGCCATCAAGATTTCCTTCAACACTTGAGGAAATAAAGAGAAAAAAGGATTTCCCACAACACTTTGCATTTTTGGAAAATTATAGATTTCTTTGGCACGCTTCTTAGACCAAAAACAGATTGCATGCAGCCTATAGAATCTACAATTTTGTTCTTTAAGAATTAGTTTCGTATTGCTCAGGATAAAAAGGATTAGAAAATCATAGCCATGCCATCCGAATGAAGAAAGAAGCAACTACAATCTCCTTGAGAAGAAATGTTGAGTTAATATCTTGTCCATAAAAAAGGTCAACTTCTGTGGAAGTCCTGCACAATTTAGTCTTCTAAAATGAAGGTGGGACTGAGGACAGATATAATTAGCTAGTAAGAGCAAGAGAGAAATTAGTATATATATGCTCTTGGGACAAATTAACAAAATATGCATCTACATGGTCCTATGGTACTCCACATGCACAGATGATACGAGATCAGATATCATAGTCCAGCTTTCTAAAGATTCATCATATGCTTTCTCAGAATTTTCCCACATGCAAGATGTAGTATAAAGAAGTAAACATAAAAACAAACCAGGACTAAACCTTGTATGTTCAACTACAACAAGAGGCCTGCAAAAATATGCAGCCGGTAATATATTTAATGAAACCAGTTCAATCAGTTATAGTATATGAAACCTTCAAGAAACAGAAATCCAAATATAATAGCTTTATTTTGTTGAATTATAATAAAAACAAAAGGCAAAAATTTTATAATACACAGTAAGGGATCAAACATAATCACCTTCAAACCTTCTAACAGCCACTTTACTACCACCAAATCCACCTATCAAACAAAAACTTTTTCTTTGGTCAGTGTATGGCAGAAGTAAATATCAAATCTATCAAGTAGGAGCAACAATTAGACATATATATTATCAGCATATACAACATGAAAGTAAACTATTGAATTCTAGGAAATCATGAACATCAAAAGCGTCTGGACATGCTCTTGGATATTGAAAGAGTATGAAAAGTTATTCTTAGTAATTGACTAAATATCAAATTGTGGATTTTAAAAAAAAAAAAATTGCTAACTTTGTATATACCAACAAGATGGGACATATTGCATATGTTCAATTTGACTCTGACCTTGTTTGATTTTTTCTCATATCAAGATCCAACAATGTGGACAGATTTACATGTCATACTCTCTAAAGAAGGAATCCACAATCATGAATAAGCCATCCAGCAAGTTAAATGATATGCATGACCCAAACCTAGCTCTAATATGTCAAAGTAAACTATGTACAATTAGATCTAAAGGGGAAGTGAATAGATCTTTTGCACACTTTGATAATTTTTACTCGGTTTCAATTCTAACAATCAACTGAAATTTTATTATCAATCACTAAGCATGTATTAATAGGTTTTTACTGCAGAAATATAAAGTAAAACATCAACACGCATGAACATCGATTTTTAAGTGGAAATCCCCAATGAAGAAAAACCATAGGAACTATTTTAGGAATATCAAAACCACAATGAGAGGAAGATTTAACTAGCTTAATAGTTCCCAAATCCTAGAACCCCTAAGTACCTCTTGACGCAGACGAATCCACCAATCTCAAAATGTGTCTCTAGGCACACAATCCCCTCCATCAATAGATCCGCTTCTAACGCAATCCGTTTCTCCAATATGTTATTTGATCTCCAATGACAAGTTGTCCAATTCTTTGATGTGTAGGTGTTGTGGTTGACATTACTCAATGAAGCTTCTTGCTTCATGACTCAATCACAGAATATTACAGGGTATTCTGTGAAGAACCTCACAATTATATTATTGTGCATCTTATGTTTCTCATGTTTAGAGAACCCTGAGACACTTTTTTATATTGTGGAATTGATTGAAAATTAATTAGGAATGTTTTAGATAAATTTTGGAAAGTTTATAAAGTATTTTCGGACTTGGAGATGCGCATTTTACTGACTTTGGGTGTCCGTTGATCGATCGATGTATCTATCAAAACCTTCAAGGTTTTCCTAGATCGATTGAGCTTTGGTTGAGCTATTTAGATGTAACTTCAATCGATCGAGATTCGGGTTTGATCAATCGTGATTTCAGCTGAACTACCTGACTTCAAACACTTTGTTAAGGGATCAAACGGACTCCAAATTCAGCATATGACATATTATTGGAAAGACCATCAGCTGAGCACAGTTTTTGAATATATAAAGACCATCACGAAATCCCAAGAATTTAGTTTTAATGATGTTCCAAAGACACGGAGGTATATTTTTACAATTTGGAATCCTTACCAAAGTCAAGTTTCATATTGGTTTTCAACTTAAACTCAAAATCTAGTTTTTCTATCCAATATTAAGGTTTTCAAATTCATTTTTAAAGCAACAATATTCAACTTCAAGTTTATAATTATATTAAAATTAAATAATAATTATTTTTAATTTAACTCCAAATTAATTGAAGTTGTCTAATTCATTCACTCCAAATCCTATGGTCTCCGAGGCCACTTACCTTCTTTATATTGCGTTATTGATGAAGGTTTAAGCAAACCCAATCGATCCTTTGACTCAATCTTCAATCTACATTGACAGCTTCAATGTCAATGCAAACCTTCCATTGAAGTGACATGACATATAAACCATGACACAATTTTTGCTCACGCATCACACGGGGAAAAAAATTGAAATATAATTTACCTATATAGACAAACAACACCAAATTAGTCTATAATGATTTGGTTAATATTAAATAAACAATTCTCCTCATCATCATAAAAAATATGTCAGTAGAAATAAGCATTAGTATCCTTTTCACTGTTTCAAAATTCTTTATATACTAAAATCAACCTTATGGGATATTTTAATATGAGAGAATTATTTTGCTAAACTGGTTCTCTAAAGCTTAACCTAATGCCTTGTGTAAGAATTGAGCAATACATCTCAAATCAGCAAAATGCTTATGTACATAATTAAAGAGGCTAGAAATACTTTATTGCAATTTTTCGACATAAAGAAAACCAATTTGATGTGTGGGTTATTTATGATTTATTATTGTACGCAGAGGAAAACTATATTATCTAGGTGATTCATTGTTATAGCTAGAACATAGCTAGAACACTTGACAATAATATGAAGCAGGTTGCAACAGTAGATATATACAAAGTAGTGTAATAGGACTTCGGTCCAATCTAACATAATTTACTTGATATTCTTATGAAGGAAGGGAAAAAAAAAAAAAAAAAACACTTGACAATAATATGAAGCAGGTTGCAACAGTAGATATATACAAAGTAGTGTAATAGGACTTCGGTCCAATCTAACATAATTTACTTGATATTCTTATGAAGGAAGGGAAAAAAAAAAAAAAAAAACCTTTATGTTGAAATTAGAATGTAACAAACTTTCACTTGATTAACATTTCAGAGCCAGAAATGGAATACCAACTAATAAAATTGTAAAAATTGTGCAGCATTTACATTGAAATGCATGTCAGTAAAGTGAATACAAACCTGGGCCGCTATAAGAATAGCCTATAAGAAGCAGAGCTCCCTGATATGTTCTCATCATCAAAAAAAAAAAATACAACAATTAGGATTGGACCGGACCACTGAGGCATAACCCATATTATTATAATTATTATTCTTTCCTCAAACAAGAAATTCTGTTTAAAGTAAGCCCTAGACATAAAGTAAAGGTTCAGCAAATTTTACAAATAACTCGTTGAATAAGTGTTGTTATACATGAACTGGATGCTAAAAAACCACGATGACAGAACATAGAGTGTACCACTATGACAAGTCCAGTAGTTAAATATGGAGACGAGCGTGATCTTGATTGCAATGAGGATGACAATGGAACAAGTCCGCCATCTGCAGACCGTCTAGATGGGTTAACTTGCCTCCTCCACATTGCTTCCGATTTTACTGATAATGACGCTACAAGCTACAATGGTCAGAGTAACCAGTGAACCATCGAACACCCGACCCAAATTAATAAATAATCAGTAGTAATGCAGAAATAATCAAATAAAACAAGAAATGATAGCACATTGTTCAGAAGAATAACCAACTAACAGCACTTTTGACGGAACAAGTTCTAGAAGTACTTTTCCTTATATATAAGGGAAAAATTTCAGATGAATCTTTTTTTTCTTTTTTCTTTTTTTCTAATTCCTAATTCAAGCCGCTGATTCTATTCCCCCAAACATAGTTTATTTCATATTTCTTTTTTAGATTAAAATAAATAAATTAATTAAATAAATAAACACCCAATACTTAATTTCTTCTTAGAACCCAAAACTTAGTTCTCAATTCTTTTGTGGTTCTCTACAGCAAGAATAACAAATAATACACAATAATATGAGCTAAGCTTTTGACACTTGCGAATAATAGCAATCAAAATTCACAATATAGTTCTGTTAATTTTGCAAACTATGCTATGATTTTGAATAATTTCAACGAGCGAATTAACAAAATTGCACACAATCTTCACTCAAATCTTTAGATCATAAGGGTGAACCTATACATCAATTGTAAGAAATATAAAGAATTTTCTTCAGAGAATTGAATTACCTGATGATGGTGATCAATGAATAAACCTCATATACAGGGGAAAAGAAGAAAAAAAATTGAGGCAGAATCTAGATCTGTATCTTAAAATTCAATGTCCCTACTCACTGTAGACGAATTTATATACATGTGTGTGTGCGCGAGTGTCCGTGTGTGTAATTTGTAGATATATAGATATGCTTGGAATTACATTTGATGTGTATATCTGTTAATTCCAACGGAATGAAAGGGCAAGTGCTTTGATATGCTTTCCCGGAAAGTTGGGCCCATCCTCCAGTTATTTTATTTTTAACATGGTAGATTCAGAATATTTGTAATTATTCTCCGATCAGTTCACACGTGTCGAAGGCCCAAAATGGGATTGACCCAATATTATTACTGTATACACTAAAACTTTTTTCTATTTAAAAATATAATTAATTATTTAATATAAATAATAAAATTAATAAATATAAATAATAAAATACTGGTATGTTTCTTGAAACTATTGTTGTGTCTCTAAATTCTATATATATAACGTATTATGTGTACATATTGAATGAGTTGTTGAACAAATCCCTTTAAGTACGAATTTACGACTTGTTTTTAAGATTTTCAACCACCATACCATTCTTAAAATTTTAATACGGAGTAATATAAAATTTATTACTGATTCCATTAATTGTTTCTTGTGCACCCTTCTAAAAGCCCTTCATTGGCATTAGGATTACACTGACAAAACCAACAACTAAAAGGCACCAGTTGGAGTTAAAGGCACCTTACATGAAAAAACAGTTGGATTTAAAGGCACCTTACCTGAAAAAACAGTTGGTCTTGAAGGCACTGAGTGAACAACTAATTAATTGTGACAATTATTTTTTCCAGCTAGGGTTTTTTTACAAAGTAAGACCTAGTTATATATATCTGCTTTTTTTTTTCTTTTGCTTTATTTTATTTATTGTTGTGTGACTGTTCACTTGTAATTTTACATAAAACCAGCATAAGTTGAGGAAAATATATGACTCCTTGCAAGTCTGTATACAAAATCTGAGAATGGACTAACTAGTAACCAATCAATGAAATAAGCATCAAGAATACATTGAAGGAATACAATTACATATTACTTTGATTTGAAAGAATGAAATTAGTACACTGAAACAAAAACCTAAAAAGAAAAAATGTGTTACAATTTCTCTTCTCTTTGGAGAAGCTATTGTTGTCCTCCACACTAACTTTTGAATAAGAGATAGCAGTTACTGCAAACACTAGCCAATCTTGACAGTCCATGCGTGTTTAATTCGCTTTTCACAACCCTTAATAAACAGGAGGAGCTCTGTAATAAGCAGGAACAGTTGCAGGGAAGAACATTTGCCTTACTCCTTCTGACCTGATAATAGGGAAGATGATTCCTGATGCACTCTGCAACAACAGATGGCTCACAATTTCAGAATAGACTGAAAAATGGCATCTCTCTCTCATTTTAATTTGAACATATTCAAGCAAAATTGTGTGCAATAGTAAAAAGTAAGAGTGAGAATAGATACGCACCGAAATCAATCTGGCTCCGATCCACATGCGTTTAGGAGAGGGAAATGGCAACAACAACCGACCAACACCGAATATTGCCACCGCAAAGAAATGGACAACCAAGCTCAATGGGCGGGGGTTTAAACCTGACAGTAAAGACACTGGCCCTGTTGAGCAAACACCTCCTAGGCTTAAATAATCGAAGCATGCCTCGCGCATTTCCTTCCTTGCTTGATCAGGTGAAGCACAAAACACCTTGTACAGGGCACCTGCCAAAGTATTTATTGTGGAAGCCACAGGCTGCAAAGAAAAATATTGGGAAACAATGAGTCATACAGTCTAAGATGAAAATTTCTATACGCAACGAAGAATGCTCAGTTTTTTTTCCTAGTTGAGTCTGGATCAACAAAATGTACCAATCCATCAGTATCCACTAACGTCATGCTTATCATACTTGAAAACTATTTAAGTGACAGAAAATGAGACTAGATCCACTATAAATGAAAGATATGCCTATGAACACAACTTACCTTGCGCAAGGTGTAAAAAGATTCAAGATATTTGCAAAGAGTAGGTGCATCGTTCAGGTCACGCAGAGGCTTAAGGAGATCACGTAGCACAACGATATCAGACAGTGCAACAGTCATTCCTCCACCAGTTAGCGGGTGGCGCATGTTGAATGCGTCTCCCATCAATAGGGCCCCGGGAGTAGGATGAGGATCAGCTGGCATGCTTCTGTTTGGCATTGTCCTTATGTTTCCTTTATCAATTGCAGCAATGAAGGCATCATACAGCTGAGGAGGAATCTGAAACAGGTGTAGCATCTTAGTCCCATGTGCTAATAGAACAAGGAAGATAATAGCAAACACTTTTATGTAATTCAATAAATGAACACGGAATTTAGTAAACATGCATTATGTTTATACCTGGGAAGCAACAAAAGTCTTCAAATACTTGGCCATTTCACCATTTGAAATAGAAGGCACCTTTTGACCGGGCACATCAACCAAACAGCGTATCTCCGTACTGCTGATCTTGTAAAATAAGATGGGGGATGGATCGGCCAAAATAACATGCCCATGGTTGACATATGGAAGATTGCAGTTCTCTAACAATAAACCAACAAAACAAGAGGGCACGTCTACCTGCAGAAGATAACATGACACTGAGTTACAAAATGAAAAGTGCAGCCAAAAGAAAGAAAACGAATCATTTGCAAACTATGTGATTCATAAACTTGATGAGTGTACTCATTAATCCGATCAAATTGCAGGGGAATTTGACCGTTTTGGCCAACTCACAGAAAGATCTATAAATTAGAAATCATCCTCACCTTAGGTGTGCAAAGGGAACGGCGCAAGTTCGAAAAACAGCCATCACATACAATGGTCAGAGGTGCATAAGCTCTCACTTCATCACCATTTTTAGTCTTGTATTGCACACCTTTAATGGTCCCTTCTTCTTCAAGCAGAGATGTGACTGTTCCTTGCTCGAGTTGCACACTTAAAGAAATCGAAATAAGGTGCATCAATGAGTACAAAGACAAATACTTAAAGAAAAAAAAAAAAAAAAAAAAAAAAAAAAAAAAATTGATGGCATGCATGGTCATCTGACATTTTAAGATGCCTTAAATTATTTACATAAAGGAAAGCTATCAAGATCAAATATATACTTTGGTAGGGTTGCAGCTTTCTCCCGCATTTTTTGAATGAATCGACCATTGTGAAAACTCCTTCCTGAAACATCAGAGTGAAATTTTTCCAATGGATAAGAGAGCCGAGTATTCTTTCCGTCCTTGAAAAGAGCATAACCAAACACCCGCTGGGCATCAATGTTCTCCACACAATCTGCAGCCAAAACATCAGAATCGTCATTCAACAAGCACAATAACATATTCATACAGCATCAAATTATCAAACAAGAATAATTGCATTACTAGTTCATAACTTCATACAAAATGTTTCATATAGTTTTGCTAAATTTCTTATAAACTCTGTAAGTCCTACCTTCAAGTCCTAACTCAATCAATTTGAGGTAGCCGCCAGGTTGCAGCAATTCTCCAACAATTCGGTCAGGCTCTGTCAAATCTCTTTCAATCACGCACACCCGACGCCCATCCTGAATATCAAGCAGATAACATAAGAAAGAATAATCAGTTCATATATTCTTGAATTCATCTTGACAATATTCTAGTGGCACTATACAATCAAAAAACAAACAGGAAAATATTAATTACTTATGAGACATAGAACTAACAATTAATTAATTGAGAATATAGTGCATAGGAATATACATATATAGTGAATAACAAACTAATAATCCCACGAAAATAAATAAATGATTTTCTGCAATACATATGTAAAAAAATTTAACAAAAAAAAAAAAAGCTTCAGAAAATGATTAAAGCGTTGAATTAAGCACATAAAAATTTGAGTCCACGAGCATTTAATTCCTACAATCTTAGCATTCGAATACATGTTATTTCTCTTCTGTACACAGATATATGTATACAAAGCGAAATCTCAATTCTTTTGTAGTCATTGAACCTTACTGATAATTAAAATTAACACTTCCCATTGTATAAATTGCTCTAAATGTTGCATTATTTAGGTAAAGTACTGATTTCATCCACTAAATGTAGTAATCTGACTACAGATTGAAAATATATGTATGTGTGTGTGTGTGAATATAGATGCATATATAGATGCAGATATAGCATATAGGTACATACAAATACATGAATATAAATATAATTTGGAGTTCATTTCGTGTCCAAATCAACGAAAGATAAGAGACAATACCTTGCCGAGAGTGTGAGCGAGAGCCGCACCAGCAACGCCGGCGCCGACGATGATGACATCGACGGCGCCGGTCTTGGATCTGCATTCTCCGTTAATGGCGGTGGTGGTGGTGGTAGTGGTGCTCTGGCTGACCTCCACTGACCCTCTCTTCCCATTTCTCCTCGCAAACAAGTTGTACAACACCACGACCCCAAGAAATGCAGCGAAGATCGAACCTAACACGTACTGATCCACCATTTTCGAAATGCAAATCGAACTACGAGATCGAGATTAAGACGACGCCAGAGGCCGACGAGAACGAACACTCGCTCTAAAATCACTCACTTTCTCCCTCTAGAATCACACAGTTTCTCTCTCCTCGCTGGAATTGCCTTCTTTGAATGAATTAGTTAGAACGAGTGACTGGGAGAAGTTTTAGGACTGGTACAGCTTTTATAGTCTTACACGTTGCTCCGACCTGTGGTGATTGTGTGTGATTAAGCATGTGCTATGACACGGTATTCAATAGTAGATATATATATACACACATACAGTGTTTGTATCTAATAGTTTACTATAATTTTATATGATTAATTAACTAAAGATATGGACATTTTATTAGTAAATAATAGGGTTTGTGTAGATTCTGAGATTGTGCAAGAAGTGCATTAGACGTCTATTTTGTTTTTAAAAAATACAATTGTTTGGAAGTGTGTGCAAGGAAAATACAAACAAAGAATTTGACATGTTTTCAAGAATTGAGAATTATGATACTGTGGTCTGAATTTTGTTTCCACCCAAATTTTATTGCAAGTCAATTAAATGTAAAAAAAATAAAATAAAATAACCTGTGGATTATTGTTTCGTGATCTAGTCTTTAACGTAAGTAACTAGTATATAAGGGTGTTACTTGCTGGTTTTTTTTTGGGGAGGGGGGGAGGGTTGTAATTCTTATAGGTTTACAAAAGTCCCTCATTTTTAATTTTTAGGCGAATAAGAACTTTTTGTCAATAAATTGTTTAAATGACTAAAATGTCTTTTTGTATTTGAAAAAAAATAAAGTAAAAAACAAAAAAAAATAGAAGTACCAAACCAAAAATGACATCGTAAGAGAAATGGTGTTTATACTGTAAAATGGGGTAAGGACATATTTGGAAGACAAAAATGGTACTTTAGGAATTTATAATAGGGTTGTTTTTTTACACTTTACCTTTAAAAAAATTACAAGAAGTCGAACAAAGAGTTAAACAAATATAGGAGTTGGGGGCCTTGAAAATGTATAATCTATATATATATATATATATATAGTGAGAGCTTTTCGTTGATTTTTACCTTGGACATAAATTATAGTCTTTGTATACGGTGTAATTCATGATTTATAGGTTTCTTTGTGCTGGTTAAAAAGAAAAAAAAATAAAAATTAAGTTATTGAAATCAAAAATTTAGGTCCACTCTAACGTGCAATTTACTTGTTATAAAGGAGAATTGTCTAACATCGAATCTGAATGAAAAATGCAATGAGTATAAATAAGTTAAATGTTAGTAGCATATAATAGCTTAAACAAAACAGATATAGAATTTGGGGCCTTGAATTTTGTAATATCTGTTTTATATATATATATATATATATAGTGAAAGCTTTTAGTTCATTTTTACCATGGACATAAATTCTGGTCTTTGTATACGATGTAATTCATGATTTATAGGTTTCTTTTGTGGTGGTTAAAAAGAAAAAGAATTAAGTTATTAAAATCAAAAGTTTAGGTACACTTTAACGTGGAAATCTACTTGTTATAAGGGCAATTTGTCTAATATCGAACCCGAATAAAAAGTGAAATGAGTTAAATATTGAAATAAGTATGAATAAATGTTAGTTGCATATAATAGGTTAAGTTTTTGTGTCCGAAACACCCACCAATTACACAACAATATATATTATTATGTAACTGAAAAAACATATTCTATATTTTTTAAGAGTTGAAATAAAACCGTGGGAATCAAATCAAGGGGCTTAGGTAGATCTGGTGTCCTGGTCAAATTAGTGCCACCCTGTCACTAAAAAATATCATGCTTAACTGTTTTTTTATTTTTTAAACTATTAATACGATTATAAAGTGATTAAGAAAAGTCAACCACACGTTTTTAAAAAAAAATTGAGTGAGCCAAATATAAACACATACATTGCCATGACTGCATTGATTGATCCACATAAAATCCATAATTTTGGTCACCCAAGAAAGATTATATGCATGAAATTAATGTCCTTACTCGACTAGTAAATATCTTACGCACAACGACTTGATGGACGGTCGAGATGAGACTTTAAAGATGCCAATAAAGGGTTCATCAACACTCAATATATATATATATATATATATATATATATATATGAAGGTATATAATAAATGAATTAATGACCAAGTACGAGATTGTATTGTGATGATTCAACAGCACATACATAGTCAAAATATGCGTTATTACATAGTTGTGATTTATGTATGATTTGGTCAAAATTTGTGTTCTTTAATTTATTTCATCTCAGCGGAGTTGGTCAATGACGAGTTGATCAAAGCACCCGCCAATATGGAAGTTTTGGCCTAGCGCCACCTAACTCTGCTTTTATTTATGTTCAGACGGCTCTTGCTGCACTGACTTAGAAGTTGTATATATTATTTCACACTATTTTTTTATTTTTACTTTTTTTATTGGAATAATGAAATAAAAAATTTTGTTCTTAATATATGATTTAAAATTTCTATCATATAAATATATTTTAGTCTTGGAATACATGAAACCACTCCTAATAATCATCCACGTTTTTTTTTAAGGAAAAAAAAGAAAAAGAAAAAAAGATGAGGGTTGATTTTAAAGATGTAAAATTAATAATGCATGTGTAAAGTTCGAGGCAAATGTAATAATGGATTAATAGAATAAAAATAGGGAAAAAATCACAAAACCCCCCATACTACCATTTTTGTCCAAAAAGCTCCCACTAAAATTAAACACCTCCCTGAACTAACAAAACTCATCAAGTTACCTCCAAATCGGTGTAAAATGACAAAATTGCCCTTATATGTTAATTGTTAAATTTAAAACTTATAATATTATTACAAAATTACACAACTGCCCCTCTTTTCTTCTTCACCTCTGTCCAATTTCAGCAGAAACCCAACAACATTACAAAGCAAAAAGTGATCTTTGTGCTTAATCGCCGATATTTCCTATCTGGGTTCTTAACAAATTGACAAAAAAATATTTATAATCTGTGAGATTTCGATCGCATAATTGTCAATCTGAGTTGCAAATCATTGGGTATTTTGAGGAAAAATCATTGAGTTTGATATTCTGATTTGTGTTTGGTTTCTTCTATTTGGTTCATGTTTCGGTAGATTTGTGGTGAAGAAGAATAGCTTGAAAGTGACTACACCTGATCACTTGAAAGATGTTTATGAATGTGACAACCACTCTCTCGCAGACCAAACATCAGTTCAGTGACTGTGATACCCCTCGGATCCGAGACACGGGTTGATCAGGCCCAGGCCCAAACCCGAGGGATGTCAAACAATTAATATGTAACCGAACACGGAATACAAGATAAAATAAGAATTAAAAATAATAAGCTGAAAGAATCTAGAAATAAAATCCTTTAAAAATAAATACTTAAACCTATTAATCCAAGACTCCATAAGTTTACAACTCGGGAATCCATCCATTGGACCCCTTATTAAAAATCTCCAAAAGATACTGAAAAATTATAAAAATAAAATCCAAAACTAACATAGAGAAGATTCCTACATAATCGGAGGAATGAATAGCTGTATCTGCTTGCACGTCCAAACTCTAACCCTAGAACTGACGAGCACCTGAAAAATAAAGAAGTGGGTCAGGCCCACATGCAAGTCCTGATCTACTACAATCCAAACAGTAATCCGATACGCAGATACATCCTAGGAAGACTCAACAATAACTAGAGTAATCCATATAAGTATATAGTACACATTATAGGACGCTCGCTAGTCCAGTAGGTTTATCTCAGCCTGAATAGAAGGCAACATGCAAATACGCACCCTAAGGTGGGCATGAGTACCTAGACCTACCAAGGAACAACACCTATGTCCAGTTATCCATCCTAGGCGATATACGCGCCCTAACCATGGTCATGAGACTCAAGCTCATACCACTGCACCATATAATGTATATATAAAGTCCGTACTCCTCCTAATACAGTATACCATCCATCTGTGTAGTGGTCTGATATATGTATAACAAATCCATCCTGAAATCCTAGTAGGTCATTCAATTCACAACTGATATGACACATGTAGATGATGGACTTAACCTTTATGATTAATCCATACCTTGATCCAAATTAGGTAGGACTTAATGTTGGAATTAGTCCATACCTAGTATGTCACCGTCCCATACCGGTACATACCATCCTCCAGTTAACAGAGTTGATAAAACAGTACTAGATAGTCATCAACCCAACTCCCAAATTATGCACAAACCAAATTAGTCCATAATTATAAAACTTAGGCATTCAGTCCAGGCCTAGAAATTATATTCCAACCATTAAATTTGTTATTTATAAACATAGCATTTACATCATTCAACAAGTCCACTAATTGATAAAATTAACTGATCTGTTATATCAATTTACTTCCAACCAAACATAGATAATTTCAAGAATTTTACTATGCTTATAAAACTGTCTAAACATAATTAAAACAGTAATAAATAAAAAAAATCCCAATTCCAGTCCGTTAAATGACAAAACAAAAACATGCAATTTATTTCTCTAAACAGTGCCATAACTGGTGCAATTTATATCCAGTTTAAATCATCAGTTAATTCCATCCATATCTACGTCTAATTATACTACTATATGCTTAAACCATAATACAAAATATAACTAGCCGTTTAAGATTATACAGAGAAATCAAAATTTCAAAATAATAAACAAAAGAAAATTAATTCTTCAATCGTCCTCCTACGGTTCTCTGTTTAAACTAAAGTTAATTCCATCCTCTGTTTGCCTTCTCCGCTTCCGGCAAAGCTTCAATCCTCTGTCCCCACTTTGTTAAAGATATTTAAGGTACAATTTAAGTCCTAACAATCCTAGAAACTTCTCCTATTCTAGTATGAATTAATTGACAAAAACGTAAACCATAATCGAAACAGTTTATGCTTCCTCTGTTTGCCATCTCCGCTTCCGGCAAAGTTCAACCCTCTGCTCCAGAATTATTTTAAAGTTCTTAGGGTTCAATTAAGTCCCAACCATCCTAAAGACTCCTCAAATATCAATAAGTATTGCTTGACAAAAATTTAAAACCGAACAAAACAGTTTATGCAAGGAACACAATTTTAGTTCACCTAAGCATACGAACAGTTTAAAGTCTGTTACCATGCATCAAAATTCCGTTTTAAAGTTTAATTAACTTCCTGAAGACTATATAGAATGCACAAAACACAAGTTTACAGAAAGGAGATAGAATGAAACTTGCCTTTAGGTTTCGATTTGAAACCTTTTAACGCCGTCTCAAGTTTCAGAATTCTCCAAGATCGTTCCTTCCTCTGATCACTGTTTCATCCCTCTGTTACTTCTTAATTCCATCCCAAAGTAACCCCTTTTTTTTTTTTCCTCTAGCCTTACAGGTGATCTCTCACAACCCTCTCTGATTCCCTCTGCAGCTTCTCTCTGTTTTTCCTCTCAAGATACTATGTCGTGAATAGGGTTTTCAACCTAGCAGACCGTACTATCTTATATATATATAGGTTCCTGCTAAACCCTAATCCTAATTCCACGACTCATTAAAAGTCGGCTAACTAATCTTCAAAACCCTAAACCTACACTATATACACTGCCATCTTTTAACCTACTTTTAATTAACTAAACTACATAAGTCACTTACAACACATAGACAATTTCAAGTCAAATAAATAATTAAATAAAAACACAATTAGACAATATTAATTTAAATAAACACAAGTAATCAATTAAGAAAACAAAATAACTAAGTCACATAATTAAATCAAAATGCAATAAAAATCAAAATTAAATTCCCATTTTATCCTTTTGAAAATTAGGGGTATTACAATGGTGCTTAAACTTCATCACAAAGCAATGTACTATAGTTGCATCAGCTAAATTAGCATGAGTAATCTAGAATTAATAAAAGTCCACTCCATTTCCAGCATGAACCAAAACTCAAGTTAGAGCTCTTGATTCACCAATGTTGTACAGTAGGGTCAATACAAAATCTGGGTCCATTTATTTTCTCATCCCTTATTTTTAAACTGAAATTGATGTCGTGAACCCTATTTGCTCTTACAAATGCTTCGAGGATAGCTTGATTCGTTGTGAAGTAAATGAATTTGAGGTATCGACAAGTCTCGTAGAAGTGTATCTAAAGTAATTGGTCAGTAAACAACGACCAAATGTCTCTATTATGATTACCAGCGAGGTCGCTGGTAGCGACCACTGAGGTCGTCACTGGCGACGACCTCCTATTGTCGTGAAGGTAACATGTTGCTTGGCGGTCATTGAATCATTTGATTACTCGCCCGTTATTTTTTATTTTATTATTCTTGTACAACGTGGACTTTCCTAGGGCAGTAGCTACCGCTTTGATGAATTTGTCACCGGTGATCTGTTATAAAAACCAACTCTCTCTCTCTCTATCCCAGCCGGAGACAATTACCTCATTGATTCACTACCTAGCCGATGACGCCGCACTTTGGGCAGTGACAACTTAGGGGTAGTTTTGTAATTTGGGACAACTTGATGGGTTTTGTTAGTTCAGGGGGGAGTTTAATTTTAGTAGGGGCTTTTTGGACGAAAATGATAGTACAGGGGGGTTTTGTGAGTTTCCCCCGTAAAAATATGATATGGATCATTTTATTCTGATAAGAAAAGGTGTCGAGTGGAAGAAGATATTTCTCAGACGATGCATTAGATATTTGAAAGATTTTTTTTTTTTCAGACAGAAAAATGATGGGTGAGTCGAATTTGGGCTTCTACATGATTCAGAGAATATCTCTATTAACTGAATTGTAACGACCCGAACTAGAAGATCCGAATCGCTAATCGGGTTCTTACCCGAACCTGAGGTAGTCTAAGGACACTATGGTCAGTTCCAAGGTCGAGACATAATAATAGCTACAAAAAAAAAAAAAAAAAAAATAGTAATAAAAAAAATTGAGATCATAGCTACAAAATATGCCAAAATAGTCCATTAATTCATCAAAACTTGTGGAGGAGCGTCTTCCAGTGTCCTGAAAAAATATTAAAGGAGAAAACATAAGCTCAGTAAGAAGTGTCTAAGACACACTTCTTATGACCCCATGAATTCACATAAGGAATAGAGTACAAGTAAGTGGGGTCATGCATTGGGGAAAACAAGCAAAACAACGATAATACCAACCATACATAATCAAGTCATCTAACCACCAAATGTATAATGTATGCTAATGCAATGCCATGCTATGTAATGTCGCCCCCCATTTCCGAAACGATACCGTTTTAATCCTCCAAATCATTAGTGCAATCCGACACAAGGCACCTCTAAGGCGTCACGAGGGAGGGGTTAGCTAGCTTTCCCCGACCACATGGCACTTCCATGGCGTCGTCTGGGCCTAGGTAGCTCAACCACACTAGAATCTCTCTTTAGCCCCCCTCTAAATCACACTAACACCACGGACCACTAAGCGCCTCCTAGGCGTCCGGGTTTTCACAACACTTTTCAAAAACTTTTCCCCAAAAACAATTTCATTTGTTTTTAAAACAAACTTTTCTCTTTTTACTTTCCCAATGATAAAGCATGAACTATGTAAATCCTTCAATGCCATGACAATATAGAAATTTCCTACATTTCATCCACATCATTCAAGCATGATTAATGAATTCCCACATAATATCACATTCTCATACTTTCTAAATCATGGCATTTTACATACTTTCAATTAGCAAATCCAATAACTTAAATAGATAAAGTATAAAATATAATCATTCATTTTCATAATTACTACACCACTTTTTATAGCAATTTGAAAACATAAGCATATAATACATTAACACTAAGCATGCTTATTCAACACAAAAGGTTTAATCATATTTCTAAGCTCACTTAACACCTAGCATGCCTTTATCATTTAAATACCAACAACCACAACAAAAATAATAAATAAATAAATTTAAGCATGCTTAGAGTCTAATTAAAATAAAACTTCACAAGAAATCCAAGGAATTGTATATTAGAGCACCCTTACCTCAAAGGATGCAAAAACCCCAATTTCTAAGTACAATTTTCGAAAAATCTACGGTTGGCCAAAGATGAAATTGCTTACATCAACTTGAAGACCTCGCCGAGCTCTCCGTTTTGCCACAAACTGCACCAAAAATCTCTTAAAAATGAGAGAGAAATCAAAGTCTAAAGCTTGAAGCAAAAAGGAAAAGAAAAAGAAATGAAAATGAGGGAGAGGGAGCTTTTACGGGGAGAGAGAAAATGAGAGGTCAAATGGCCTCTTGGCCATACAAATGTGCATTAGTGGTGGGTCCCACCAAGAAAAATCCTACTTTAACTTTTCTTTTCTTTTTAAAATTTACTTCCACACACACACACACACACACACACACATATATAAATATATAAAAATCACAAATATTACAATCTACCTTTCTTAAAAGATTTCGTTCTCGAAATCTACCCTCCTTAAAGAAGGAAGCCCACAACCACACCCCTTCACGAGAACACCTCCCAAAACCCCAAAACCGTGAACTCACCAACATTATTGCCTTTGACACCGGACGTCACCAGACAATCACACACCATTGCTACAAAAACACAATGCTCATCACCCTACGAGGGTACTCATTACTCACGACATCAGAACAGTAGACCAACTAGGCCCTACATCTAACTCTCAACAGACATTAGTCCACTCTACATTACTACGCAAGACTCCGAAGCCCGGAAGAAGAACGGTCTCTAAACCACCGAACATGACAATATCTAATCTCAACTCCTCCCTAAAAGGACACACAAAACTCCAGACAAAGAATCCCGTCCATCTCACAATCAAGCTCAACTCTAATCTTTACATCCCTGTTAGACCGAACATTCACTATCTAACATTTAACTACACCATTACATACCCGTACAACGACTACCAACCACACCAAGCGGTAATCACTAAACTTATCATCCTCAAGATGACTAAATAATGAATCTCCCAACGGCTACAGAATCATGAATCACCAGAATAATAAAACAAATTATCCTATACCCAGGTCACAAATCCTCAAAACAAAATCTTCAATAATTAATGATCGAATCGCAAACCTGATGCGTCCGGTGTGCTGCCCCACCACATCAAGCTTGATGAGTGTGTGGATTCTAATGCGAGGGCCAAGAGTTTTACATTTATAGAAGCTACTGCTACCTTTCACTATAAATATAGCTAGGGCGAGTAGGGATCGTCCCAAGGGATTTGTGAGGGTCGAGCAATGTCGTGGAATCGTTATTAGGGCTAGTAGGTCGAGTGATCAAACAATTGGTTGGTTGGTTGATTAGAGAACAACTAAATTAAACTAAGTGATAACAAAGAATGCAATTAAGAGTAAGTAAGAGAGAGATCTTGGGGTTTATAGATCACCACTAAGCAATGCATTTCTATATCATTGACAAGTAATTAATAAGGGCAAATAGTGTGTTGCAATATTGGTGTGTGTGTGTTTGGTTGATTTAACAAGCAAAGATGACTAGTTAAGTATGTATTGTCTAAACATCATGTGAAAGGCACAATATATCTAAACAATGAAGCATATATTGTCTAAACAACATGTGAAAGGCACAATAGATCAAAACAAATCATTAATCCTTTCATTAAGCTCACAATCCAAATACAACACAAGGATAGAGACATATGCTACTTGCATTCAAAAGCTTGGATCATCAAATAACAAGCATAGATTGTCCTCCCATTTAACACTACACTACAACTACACTACATCTACACTACTAGCATGAAAATAAACTAGGGGAGAGGCACAATCCATTAAGGAATAAGTATGAACCATTAAGAGAATTATAAGAGCATTCCTTTAAGCACTATGTTTTGACAATCTCTAAATCTATAGCATCAATACACATACACATGCATCAATAACACTAAATCTAGAGACAAGCACATGAACATCTATTATAGCATACATAGACATATGGATAGAATGAAATGATCAATTGGAAGCATTAAACTATATAAATCATTGAATAAACAAGATCTATATATATCAAAGTGTCAAAACATCAATTACAACACTAATCCCTCAATAATACACAAGATTAAGATATAGAAAGCATGTTTGGGGCTAACTCTAGCCACAAGAGGATGTCTAGCCACTCATGGTGATGTTGTTCCAACCCTCAAGGGCTAACTCCATAGAAGAGATTTGCTTCTTGGTTGATGAAGAGTCTCCAATGGTGTCTCTAGCCTCCTCCTCCTCTATGCTTCCTTTCCAAGAGATTAAACCCTAGAATAGTCTATATGCTCAAAAAGTGCATCATATTCCTTTTATAGGTAGGTCAAGTGGCACACAAAATGAGCTGGGGTCGTGCAAAGAATATTCTTTAATGATTGGATAGAGGACGGATTGCACAAGCTGGAAATTTAACTTTTTCGCACTTGAGGAAGTTCGATCGATCGAACCTTGGACTTGGATTGATCGAACTGGCTGAGATCTATCGAACTTAGGCTGAATCGATCCAACTGGCTGAGCTTTTTGTGAAAAGACAAATCCGAGATATTTTAGGAGATATTTATGGGGAAAGGACAAAAGTGGTTAGTGGGTGGTACAACTGTGGATAGGATCAATCATTTGAATAAGGACAAAAATGTTCGATCGATCAAAGAGTGGTGTTGGATCGATCGAACTTTTGGACTTGATGCTTTTAGGCCAAGGCTTGGATCTATCTTGAAGTGCTGAGATCGATTATTGTTTGATCGATCGAACCTTAAACTTAGATCGATTGAACTTTGTTGATTCCCACCTTTGGCTTCATTTACTTTCTTCTTTCTACACTTTGTTCCTTTCTTTGTTTAATCCCTTAATTGCTTTAATTAAGCTCTTATTTGGCTGAGTTAGCTTATTTTCGGGATAAGTGCCTGAAAATGGAAATAATACGAAATCAATCTAAAACAGTAAAGTAAGATAGATAAAGGTACTAGAATGCCTAAGCTTAAGGGGTTTAAATACGCACTTTTCAGCACTCATCAAAACCCTATACCAAACACATGGTACTACCTAACACGCTTCATCACCCAAAACAAATCATCCGAATCTACACTGCCACACCAACACAACGTGCAATATCGTGCTCTCACTGTCCCTGACAAATTAAAACAATAATTGACCTTTGACCCGACATCGTGCTAAGAGGGACATCGATCTGGTCTCAACATAGATGTCGTTCATATCCTCAGGTCCAAACCTCAAACACACTCTCACATAGTCCACAAGATAACTATGAGATTCACTCGCTATCAATCCATCGTTCTACGTAACCACAACGGCTAAACAGTCACATACTTACTCTAAAAATCCCAATCATGCTTTAATCATACAACCCTAGCAAGCTAGTAATAATACAGCACTAAACGTCACAATCATCGACTAGCGTAAAAACTCTCTAGTGATCTCATAGCACCCATACCAAGTAGACGACTCCATAACATCATTCAGTTCAATTCTTACTTCTTCAAAACACACAATACGACCGTCTCATGCTCGAAACCTCAAAATCAAAATCAATCATTGCCATTATTCCTCAACGGAATCCCACATTCACTTTCTTTAATCACGTAGTTCTAAGGCGACATCCACACTTATCTTTAAGATACTGCTCGAATCAAATGCCTTTAAAAACATTCGAGTACATGACTCACATCAAATCACCTAACCATCCTCGAACCTACAGTTCACGACACACCCCTAGCCATCATTGTTAATATTATACACTAGAAACACACAATCCTTATTCGGCAACTCGTGCCTCACATACCACTAGTCAAGACCACTCTCAAAACAAGCACCACCAAAACCAAAGACCCCACCTCCCTCCGTGGGAGTGAGTCGACTCTTACAACCAAACATTTACCGGTGAACTCTAACAGCATAACAAACCACACATAGGTCCGTCCATCCGCGGACACGCATAACTCCTAAATGGAGAACAAGAATTATGACAAACAACTTCCTTGTCAGGACTAGAGCAAACAAAAAGGGTAACAAACCCTGCTCTCACAAGAGACTGACGACTCGCACCTGAATGCACCCGACACCTTGTCACATGCTACACACCAACTGTCCAACCATAGACACCCAATTTCACCTAAGATGAACTAAACTCCTTACACACAAAGAGAAGTACCAAATGGATACCCATACGGAATTACGAAACTCAATTCTAGGTGACCTTGCCACAAGATCATTATACACTATCAACACAGAAACCTCGCATACCATACCCCACTACGCCCATGCTAACCAAAACCAATCAGATCCCTACCACCCATTCGTCAAGTACTAAGATATAACTCACGACACAACCATCAGACGAGAGCATCAATGCTTACAACATACCAACACTAGAAACAATCACAACTCATTGGACACCGCATCCCGTCACACTCAAATGACAACCCCTATGCCATAAAATGACACTTTACCACCCGTTCCATCACTACCTTCCCAAACGATACTGCCTCGATTATTGTACCCACCCGACTCGTGACCTCAGTCACAACAATCCACTAGTTCGTCAAAAGAAAAAGGTACTTATCTGGCAACATCGTTCTCTCTGGCTCTAAAGACTAAGCCAACCACAATCGGTTCAACTGGCGCACAATCCCATCACCTACCCGACAACATACAACAACAACTCATACTCTCCAATCCACCCTCTAATCATACCCCAAACCATTCTGCTCATTAATACTTTACATCACGCCATAATGCCTCTACTACCATCATCCTCGAATAACAACTCAAACCTCTTATCCCACCAGTTCACCAAGTCACCACCAAGCAATTCAACCTATGACACCATCATAACAAAAAAATAAGCATTTCTCTCGATACCTTCCACAACAGCCACTACTTGCCACTAGAAAAGAATCTCTATACGGCAATACCATTCCGATAAATCCCAAAGGAAAAATGAGCGCAAAAAGCAGAATGCTCAACATCCAAATGTCTCCTCAAACCATCTATAACACAATTAGTCATTAACACTTAATCGACTACCCCGACCATTCTTCCCAAGACAATTTACGTGCCTAAGTAAGATAACTTCACACCATTGGTTCAACATCATTACCTCTCCTCTTCACCATTCCTCATAACACTTTTGATCCTGACAAAAGTCAAATGGGACTACCAACTAGACCTATTGGATCATTCTCGTCCCAATCATTCCAATCATCAGTATATCTCTTTGAATCTTTAAACAACAAGCACTACCTCCTCATACCACATACGCAATGTAAAATTCAACTCCAGTCCACAGCTTACAATTTCTAAAATACAGTTCATTTGGTAACACAGTACTTGCCATCTATCACTTCATCTATAACCACCAAACATACTGATGACTACATAATACCTGCCTTATCGTCCAATCCTACATTACACAGCTAAAATTGTCCATTATACACCACCTTGAGACTCTCTCGACAACCATGACAACTTATAACTCCGCTCATCCACGGAGCCATGCAATCAACTCACCGAGGGTCAATTACCTTTCACACTCCTATAGTTATCCGAAATAAGAATCACTCCTCAACTAACTAGTCTCTAAAACATACTCTTGCAAGATCACGTAATGAACCACATATAACAGTCGGTCACCCAACACTGGCATAACTCTGGTCTATGCCTACACCATCCTTGACTTACAAAGTCCAACAAGTTCCCACAACAATCAGAACCAACCCAGTTCAAAAGGAACCTCCACACCAAACCGTGACCCAAGTCATAAACACTAACTTCCTAAGGTCATATATTCCTCACGAAAACGTCACATCGTACACCTGACACTTCCGGTCATAAAACCCATATACTAACACCTGAAACTCAAATGTCTCACCCTGGACACCACACTGTGCCATATGCAATCATTTGAAAGTCGTGCCCCAAGCACTACACTATGAAAGCAATGGAAAGACTTAGATAACCGCGCATCGAATAGCTCAATCCACGCCCTTCGTTCTGTAAGAATATGCACCCAACAACCTTGGAGCAACCGAGCTCCTTACCTACTCAGGTAAAAACTTAAACTACCATCTATGCCACAATAAGTACTCTACCATACTAATAACTATCCCATACTCAACCTCGTATACACACATAAACATATAAATAATAGTTGTACCATCTACCATGATACAATCGTGTCTCTTTATTTAAAATTTAACGGTACACCTACTTTCTAGTCATCATCCTTTCACATGTATAAAACATACTGACATAAACCATACCCGACTACCCGTCACAATATCATTAAAAAAAATAGCTACATAACCCGTGCCTACCACTTGTCACTTTATCACAATTAACATGTTTTTCATTACTTTCATATTTCGTTTATACGGTTAGATCATATAATTATTCCGCATATATGGCCATGTAACACATATTTTAACCTTTAAATACATAAACATGTGAACACTTAACAAGCAAGCATGTCTTTCAACACCATAATACATAAGCAAGTAACAAGTAAACATGCTTCTCAAAACAATAAACACTTCATTTACATATACCGGGAATTTAAACACGTAGGCACTTAGCAAATGGGCATGCCTTCAAAATTGTAAACATATAAATAAGTAACAAGTAAGCATACTTCATAAAACAGCAAATACATAAACACTAACACGTAATCAACGCAGGTCAACTTTCTATCCCTCTAGGCAAGCCACTACCCATCGTCCTTAGGTTTTCGAACTTAAAGCTCTGATACCAAATTTGTAACGACCTAAACCTGAGGGTCCAAATCGCTAACCGGGTCCTTACCCGAACCTGATGTTGTCTAAGGGCACTATGGTCAGTTCCAAGGTCGATACATAATAATAGCTACAAAAAAATAATAATAGTAATAAAAAAAAATTGAGATCATAGCTACAAAATATGCCAAAACAGTCCACTAACCCATCAAAACTTGTGGACGAGCGTCGTCCGCCACTTCCTTCCCGTGTCCTGAAAAAATATTAAAGGGGTGAGCATAAGCTCAGTAGAAAGTGTCTAAGACATACTTCTTATGACCCCGTGAATTCACATAAAGAATAGAGTACAAGTAAGTGGGGTCATGCCTCGGGGAAAATAAGCAAAACAACGATAATACCAACAATGCATACTCAAGTCGTCGAACCACCAAATGTACAATGTATGCCAATGCAATGCCATGCCATGTAATGTCGCTCCCTATTTCCTAAACGATACCGTTTCAATCCTTCAAACCATTAGTGCAATCCAACCCAAGGCACCTCCAAGGCGTCACGAGGGAGGGGTTGGCTAGCTTTCCCCGACCACATGGCACCTCCATGGCGTCGTCTAGACCTAAGTAGCTTAACCACACTAGAGTCTTTCTTTAACCCCCCTCTAAATCACACTAACACCACGGACCACTAGGCGCCTCTTAGGCGTCCGGGTTTTCACAACATTTTTCAAAAACTTTTCCCTAAAAACAATTTCATTTGTTTTTAAAACAAACTTTTCCCTTTTTACTTTCCCAATGATAAATCATGAACTATGCAAATCCTTCAATGCCATGACAATATAGAAATTTCCTACATTTCATCCACATCATTCAAGCATGCTTAAAATATGAAATCCCACACAATATCACATTCTCATACTTTCTAAATCATGACATTTCACATACTTTTAATTAGCAAATCCAACAACTTAAATAGATAAAGTATAAAATATAATCATTCATTTTCATAATTACTACATCACTTTTCATAACAATTTGAAAACATAGGCATATAATACATCAATACTAAGCATGCTTATTCACCACAAAAGGTTTAATCATATTTCTAAGCTTATTTAACACCTAGCATGCCTTTATCACTTAAATACCAACAACCACAACAAACATAATTAAAATAATAATAATAATAAAAAAAATTAAGCATGCTTAGAGTCTAATTAAAAGAAAACTTCAAAAGAAATCCAAGAAATTGTATATTAGAGCACCTCTACCTCAAAGGATGCAAAAACCCCAATTTTCAAGCCCAGTTTTCTAAAATTATATGGTTAGCCAGAGATGAAATTGCTTACATCAACTTGAAGATCTCACCGAGCTCTCCGTTTTGCCGCAAACGGCACCAAAAATATCTCAAAAATGAGAGAGAAATCAAAGTCTAAAGCTTGAAGCAAAAAGGAAAAGAAAAAGAAATGAAAATGAGGGAGAGGGAGCTTTTACAGGGAGAGAGAAAATGAGAGCTCAAATGGTCTCTTGGCCATACAAATGTGCATTAGTGGTGGTCCCACAAAAAAAAAATCCTACTTTGACTTTTTTTTTTCTTTTTAAAATTTACTACCACACACACACACACACACACACACATATATACTAGGAAAAGGCACGTGCGATGCATGTGTTGAATATTTTGTAGATAATGTGATAGAGTTTTATAGAAAATAAAATAGTCAATTTGTGGTAGATTTTATAAAAATTATTTTATTTTCATTAAATATATTATTGTTTAATTATATTTTCTTTTATTTAAAAAAACTCATAATAAATAGATAAATAGGTAATATGTGTTAAAATTTTATAGAAACTCTTTTAAAAACTCTTTTTATATCAATTAATAAATATTTTTTTATATTAATAATTCTTGTCTAATTAGATTTCAATAAATAAGTAATTTGTGTTAGAATTTTATAGAAACTCTTTTAAAACCTCTTTTTATATTAATTAATAAATAATTTTTTATATTGACAATACTTGTCTAATTAGATTTTCTTTTATTAAAAAACTCAAAATAAATAGATAAATAAGTAATTTGTATTAAAGTTTTTATATAAAATCTTAAAATATATTTTTGTCTAATGTATTATAATTTTATTGAAAATAAAATAGGTAATTTGTGGTAGAATTTTTTTAGTCTAATTAGATTTTCTTGTATTAAAAAACTTATAATAAATAAATAAATAAGTAATTTGTATTAGAGTTTAATAGAAACTCTTTTAAAAACTCTTTTTATATCAATTAATAAATATTTTTAAATTTTAATAATTCTTGTCAAATTATATTAGTTTTTATTAAAAAAAACAAAAAAAAAAAAAAACTCATAATAAAAAATAGTTTGCGATAGAGTTTTAGAAAAAATGTTTTATTCTTTATATCAATTAAAAAATATTCTTATATTAATAATTCTTGTCTAATTAGAATTTCTTTTATTAAAAAACTTATAATAAATAAATAAATAGGTAATTTGTGTTAGAGTTTAATATAAACTTTTTAAAAAATTCTTTTTATATCAATTAATAAATATTTTTATTTTAATAAATTGGTAATTTGTGTTAGAATTTTTTATAGAAACTCTTTTGAACCTCTTTTTATATCAATTAATAAATAATTTTTTATATTAGTAATACTTGTCTAATTAGATTTTTTTTTATTAAAAAACTCACAATAAATAGATAAATAGGTAATTTATGTTATACTTTTATAGAAACTTTTTATTATGTAGATTTTCGTGTTTATATTTTATATATATAAATTAATAAATACTGAAACTCATTGCACATCTAATAATAGTATAGATAAAAACTCTTTTTAATAAATACTGAAACTCTTTAGTAGAGCTTCTGTATTTTACTCTGTAATTCTAGATTTCTAAAATTCTCAATTTTTGTACCCCTTCCTCCATGCCTCTATTAATAGGTTTCTTGGATTAATAGGATTATGACATATGTACTTTTCTGATAATGACATAATCATAACAGGGCAGGTCGGTTATATTGTGATAATTATCTATAAAAAATAACTATTCTTTTTATATTAAACTAAAAATAAGAGTTTTATATAGAATGTGATTGATATTATTAGGTAATTTTGTAATTAATAAATATTTTTTATTTTAATAATTATTGTCTAATTAGATTTACTTTTATTAAAAAAAAAAAAAACTCATAATAAATAGGTAATTTGTGTTAGACTTTTATAAAACCTCTTTTAAAACCTCTTTTTATATCAATTAATAAATAATTTTTAATATTAATAATACTTGTCTAATTAGATTTCCTTTTATTAAAAAAACTCATAATAAATAGATATATAGGTAATTTGTGTTAGAGTTTTATAGAAATTCTTTAAATGATAAAGTTTTATTAAAAATAAAATAGGTAATTTATGATAGAGTTTTATAGAAATTATTTTATTTTTTTTAAATATATCATTGTCTAATTAGATTTAATTTTATTAACAAACTCATAATAAAAGTTAATTTATGGTAGAGTTTTAGAAAAATTATTTTGTTTTATATATCAATTAATAAATATTTGTTTAGATTATTAATTATTGTCTAATTAGATTTTTTTATTAAAAAATTCATAATAATAAATAGATAAATAGGTTAGTTTAAATTTTATTATTTAGATTTTAGTTTTTTAAATATTTTTTTATATAAATAAATAAATACTTAAATACTGAAACTATTTGCACATCTAATAATAGTATAGATAAAATCACTTTTTATATCAATTAATAAATATTTTTTTATATAAATAAATAAATACTGAAATTCTTTGGCAGAGTTCCTGTATGTTACTCTAAAATTCTGAATTTTTAGAATTTTCATCTTTTTATATTTCTTCCTCCTTCCTCCATGCCTCTATTTATAGGCCTCTTGGATTAGTAGGATGACGACATGTGTCCTTTTCTGATAATTACATAATCATAACCGGGCTGGGCCGGTTATATTATGATAATTATTCATAAAATATAACTATTCTTTTTATATTGAACTAAAAATAAGAGTTTTATATAGAATGTGATTGATTTTATTAGGTAATTTTTAGAGTTTTATAGAAATTATTTTTACAAAAACTATTTTTATATCAATTAATAAATATTTTTTTTATATAAATACTGAAACATGTTGCATTATTTTATTAGGTAATTTTTAATTAATAAATATTTTTTAGTTTAATAATTCTTGTCTAATTAGATTTACTTTTATTAAAAAAAACTTATAATAAATGGATAAATAGGTAATTTGTGTTAGAGTTTTATAAAAAACTATTTTAAAACCTCTTTTTATATCAATTAATAAATAATTTTTTATATTAATAATACTTGTCTAATTAGATTTCCTTTTACTAAAAAACTCATAATAAATAGATAAATAAGTAATTTGTGTTAGAGTTTTATAGAAACTCTTTAAATATATCTTTTTCTAGTATAATAGAGTTTTATTGAAAATAAAATAGGTAATTTGTGATGAAGTTTTATAGAAATTATTTTATTTTCTTTAAATATATCATTGTCTAATTAGATTTAATTTTATTAAGAATCTCATAATAAAAGTTAATTTGTGGTTGAGTTTTAGAAAAATTATTTTGTTTTATATATCAATGAATAAATATTTTTTATATTAGTAATTCTTGTCTAATTATATTTTCTTTTATTAAAAAATTCATAATAATAAATAGATAAATTTAAATTTTATTATGTAGATTTTAGTGTTTTAAATATATTTTTTATATAAATAAATAAATACTTAAATATTGAAACTCTTTGCACATCTAATAATAGTATAGATAAAAGCTCTTTTTATATCAATTAATAAATATTTATTTATATAAATAAATAAATACTGAAACACTGAAACTCTTTGGCAGAGTTTCCGTCCTTATTGCGAAATACCCGTTCGTGAACTATGGCGATTGATTATTCGTTACAAAAAAATAAATAAATAAATCAAGCAATACTTAATTGCTATTGGTGTTCAAAGTTACCAAATATCTAAATTTGCAAAACAAATCAATGTCTAAGAGCTTGTTGAATAATAAAACACCATAAATTATGAGCTCAAGTTGTTATGAATATTGCAGAGTTCTATGTCATCTTATATTGAGTAGTCATTGTTAAAATCCTCAAAGTTTTTTTTTTTTTTTTTTTTTTTTTTTTTTTTTTTTTTAAATCCTCAATGATTATTTATTTATTTATTTATTTTAAATCCTTAAAGTTTATTTTTTATTTTTTTATTCACTTGACTTTTGTGAAGCAGCAAGAATTATCTATATTTCAGAACTAAAACAAAAGAATCATGCTATTTTCAGAGTCACAGACTCACAGTCATTCCAATAAGCATACCGAATGATTTGGTAGCCATTTAATGCATTAGGGAGGGACACCAAATGAGTCCTACATAAATGCCTCAAATGACTACCAGTTATTTGGTCTCTTATTTTGGTTGATTGTTTTTCACTACAACAATCATTTTCCGAAACTAAAGCATGAGAAATTATTATTTTTACAAAAACTATTTTATATGAATTAATAAATATTTTTTTATATAAATAAATAAATACTGAAATAAAGAAACACTTTAGACAATTTTATTAGGTAATATTTAATTAATAAATATTTTTTATTTTAATAATTGTTGTCTAATTAAATTTACTTTTATTAAAAAAACTTATAATAAATAGATAAATAGGTAATTTGTACTTAAATACTGAAACTCTTTGTACATCTAATAATAGTATTATATCAAATAATAAATATTTTTTTATATAAATAAATACTGAAACACTTTGGCAGAGTTTCTGTAGTTTACTCTGAAATTCTAAATTTCTAGAATTCTCAATTTCCGTACTCTTTCCTTTGTCCTCCATGCCTCTATTTATAGGTTTATTGGATTAATAGGATGATGACATGTGTCCTTTTCTTATAATTATATAATCATAACTGGGCCGGGTCGGTTATATTGTGATAATTATCCATAAAAAAATAACTATTCTTTTTATATTGAACTAAAAATTAGAGTTTTATATAGAATGTGATTAATTTTTAGAGTTTTATAGAAACTATTTTTACAAAAACTATTTTTATATTAATTAATAAATATTTTTTTATATAAATAAATAAATACTGAAATACTGAAACACTTTGCATGATTTTTTATTTTAATAATTCTTGTCTAGTTAAATTTACTTTTATTAAAAAAACTCATAGTAAATAGATAAATAGGTAATTTGTGTTAGAGTTTTATAGAAACTCTTTGAAAATCTCTTTTTATATCAATTAATAAATAATTTTTTATATTAACAATATTTGTCTAATTAGATTTTCTTTTATTAAAAAACTCATAATAAATAGATAAATAGGTAATTTTTGTTAGAATTTTACAGAAACTCTTTAAATATATCTTTGTCTAGTATGATGTAGTTCTACTGAAAATAAAATAGGCAATTTGTGATTGAGTTTTATAGAAATTATTTTATTTTCTTTAAATATATCCTTGTCTAATTAGATTTAATTTTACTAAGAAACTCATTACAAAAGCTAATTTCTGGTAGAGTTTTAGAAAAATTATTTTGTTTTATATATCAATTAATAAATATTTTTATATTCATAATTCTTGTCTAATTAGATTTTCTTTTATTAAAAAATTCATAATAATAAATAGATAAATAGGTTAATTTATGGACCATTTGGTTAAGCACAATTGATTATAGATTGAATTTTAATTTTATTAGATAATTTTGAGTTTTATAGAATTTATATCGTGGGATATAATAATTAATGAGAGCTCTTTATTGTGAATTAATCTCTTTTTATATTTTGTTAATTTGGAGTTTTATAGAATTTATATCCATTAATAAATAAATACTGAAACTCTTTGCACAAAGACCGAGAAAGTAGTATTACACTTGATTTTAGCCAAAAGACCAAGAAAGATTAGCCAAAAGGCCGACCCAAAAATATTTAGTACTACACTTGATCTTAGCCAAAAAGCTGAAAACGTGTGATTATTATTTCTTTAACTTTCATGTAATCCTTTTTATTTAAAACCAATGTGGGACTTTGTAATTTGAATTAAACTCTTTTTATATTTTGTTAATTTGAATTAATTTTAATTTTATTAAGTAATTTTGAGTATTATAGAATTTATATTAATTAATAAATAAATACTGAAACACTTTGCACATTTAATTCAGATAATATCTCTATCAACTGAATACCTAACACGGTCTGTTCGTGAAGGAGATATGCATAATTTTTTCATTTTTCAACGTTGTGCAGCTATATTTTTCTCGCCTATTTGGTTTCTCATAAACACTATAGTGCATAAAACAAAAAATTATGTATGGCTATGGGTTTGATCATATGCATATGGGCTTGGTCCCTGTTTGTTTGTATTTTGGCCGTGTCTTGTGATTTTGGTTTTGGCTTGGGTTTTGTACATCATTTGTTTTAATTTATTTTAATACAAATTTTACCTTCCATATTTTAAGGGTTCAATGGATTGAGTCATGTTAATGGGTCGGGTCTTATAAATAGCCCTTGTCAAGTTAAAAGTTACTCCATATTTTGTTGTGTATTTTACTGTGATTTGAGAATATAATTAAATATTCTCAAATGGTTATGGGTTGACCCAATTTAATTCTCAAATGGTTATGGGTTGACCCAACCAATATTTGACCATTCCAAATGGATTGAATATGGGTTACAACCCATTTTTAACTCACCCATATTTGATTCTGCTCAAACCCGATCCAATCCGCCCATTTACCACCCTAATTTGATGGTATATGAATGCATGTAGAGATTCAACATCTAACCCTAATTCTCAAGTGCTTGGATGCACACCAAGGCTATAAACATGCTCCATAAGTAAACCTTCTTACCACTTTTTCAACACTTTTAGACCACTCAATGCACTTGCTTCACATACCCCCTCATCCTGCATTAAATTTTAAAAATACTTGTATTGAAATTTATTAGGGAAAAAATAGGGACAATATGCATTTGATGCATGTTGTGTTGGGATGCATGCGATCCGTTTTACTACGGTTCAGACTAAATTGGAATCGAATCAATTTTTACAGTTTTTTAAAAATTAGAATCGAAACCGGAACAGTTATGGGTTTTAAAAGACAGCTCTTTGAGTTATAAAAATCCAATTTGAGTGAGACTACTGGGTCACTCAAGCCCTATAAGCAGGGCGGACCATCATGAGGAGGAGCCCCCAAAATTTTTTTTCAAAGGTCTTTAATAATGGGCCTTTCTATGTAATGAGTTCGAGAGAAATATCAGTGGGCCCGACAACCCAAAGGGCCCAACCTAAGTCCATAGAGTGTTTTAATGGCCTCCAACCCCAAGCTCGAAAAATATTTTAACTTGGGCCTTTAATCCTGTTGAAACAAACCCAAATCTGAATAGAAAGATTTGCATTCTACTGTGTTATTAATACATCACACATGTTTAAATTGTTCATGTATCAAGAGCTATATGCATAATATGCTAATGAAAATACTCTATAATTACTACGTAACTTATAAATTCTAGTACCTAAATGGATATTTATGTGGTGTATGTGAGTGTGTATTGCTTGCAGGAGTGACAACCGAATGAAATGGATGGGAAAAGATGATTACTTAAATTATAGATATGAATCCATTTTGGGATTTTGTAGACCCAATTTTTTTACTGCAATATATATATATAGTTGTAAAAATTTGCACGTATAAAAACCGAACAATCTTACAATTTACATTAAAAATAGAGTGAAAGAGTATTGTGATTATCAAAATGGTGCGATCAAACTTAGCATTATCTAGGTTGTCTACTTATCCCGACTTCTAATGTGTGTGAAAATCAAGTCGGTAATTCCGATAAGAATTCTCTCCCAATTTTTGTCTAATTTTTCATATCTTCTCTCAATTAATTTGTTGGGTACTTATACAAAATATTGGAACCAAATCACTTCATTTTCCTCCTTGATTTTACACGATTTAATTTTCTTTTGAATTTGACTTGGTCAGCATTTGATTTGTCAATTGAATAATTAATTTTGAATGATTAATTACTGTTGTGAACCCTAGGTGCCAAATTTTTTGTGGTGAAATTTTTTCCCTCCACAATACTCCTATATTAATTGCAAATAACTCCCTATATTATCAATTTATTTTGAATTTGGCTCCCTATACGTTTGGGTGTCAAGGCAGGGATAAAATTGTCACCATTTGAAAAAATAAAAAATCAAAACGTACAACATGATTCCAAAATTACCGAAAAATTATTCCAACCAATTTCTCCTAGCTTGTTAATGGCATGGTAAAAGTTGGGGCAACTTGCAACCGTTATGATAAGAGAAATTATCAACTAAAAACTTAGTATAAAAAGATTAAATGCAAAATTTTAATAGCATTAGCTATTAAGCCAAATATTAAAAGTAACATTACCAAATATTTCTTTGTTGAGAGACTCGAAATGTCCAAGCAACGGAACGGAGGTTACGAGTCATAGGATTCAGTCAGACGATGACCCATGGGACCCAGTTGAGACGTGTGAAGGTCTTATTAGTCATTCCTTTTCCCGCGTAAATTTTAGTCTTGTAACGACTTACAATAAAGTCGCGTTTCAAACAGGCAAATCACAATCTCTCTCTCTCACACACACGCACATACATATAATATTCTCCTACCGGAGTTTCCCACATTCTTTCAGAGAGGCGATCATGACCTTCGGCGACCGGAAGCACCGCCGGAGCGCTAGGGCGCCGCTCCTCCCCGAAAAGCACGACCATCACGAGCCCCTCGAGACCGGCTTCGATGGAGCGTCCTTCTCCGGCGCTGTCTTCAACCTCTCCACCACCGTCGTCGGCGCCGGAATCATGGCTCTCCCGGCGACGATCAAGCAGTTGGGGATGGTCCCGGGGCTGATCGCTATCGTCTTGGCGGCTATGTTGACTGAATCGTCGATCGACATGATACTCAGATTCACCAGAGCTTCCAAGACAACCTCCTACTCCGGTCTCGTAGGAGACGCCTTCGGCGGAGCCGGTCGGACGCTCTTGCAGGTCTGCATCGTCGTCAATAACGTCGGCACTCTCGTCGTCTACCTGATCATCATCGGTACGGACCATGAATTTCTCTCTCAAATTTCACGAATTTTTCTGCAGAAAATTTAGTAATTGTTTACTGATATGTGTACCGATTATTATGTTGTTGATTTAGATTTATTTTTTTATCTGAATTTCTGTTTTAGGGTTATAGAGTTCAATTTGGGCGTTTTCTAACATTCAGCTTTTGGGTCAGTTCAATTAATCTTTCAAAAAAAAAATTTCTAAAAAAATATTTAATTTGAATTTTTTTGGATATGATTTTTAAATGATATAATAACAGGTCGATTCTCCAGATTTTTTTTTCTCATACACCAATGTTTTGAAGGGCAATTTGGTCAATTGCAGTTTTTGAAAATTTCAAATGGAAAAAAAGTGAAGTTTGAATTTCAAATACACATTTCTTTTGGAGGTATATATATACACATATATATGAGATAATTGGTGACGGTTAGGCCTGGGATAGGAGGTTAGGACCAACTACCGGTGTACCCACTGGTCAGTTTGGGTGTTGATTGTATAGGACTTGGAGTAGTGTGGAATTCACTTGATTGCCCATTGATAGCCGTTTGATACTGATCAAGTGGTCTGAGATGAATCTGTGTTTGTTAAACAGGTGATGTTTTGTCAGGGACGTGGTCAGCTGGAGGTGGGGTTCATCATTCGGGTGTGTTGGAAGAATGGTTTGGTCAAAGTTGGTGGACCACACGCTCATCTTTATTGCTTCTCACGACGATTTTGGTTTTTGCTCCGCTTATATCATTCAAGCGAGTGGGTGAGTGTTCTCTAATTATTTTATTCCATTCCTTTTCCTTTTTTTTGTTTAAGCATCTTTGAAAAATGAAAAAAAGTGTCTCATCTATTTTTAAAATCTGACTGAGGTGTCGATCTTATTGATTATCGTGTAAGAGTTCTTGTTAGACACTGTTTATTGAAGTCGCCAAAAAACTTATTTGGGCATCGTAACGTTTCTCACACATTCGCTTGAATTCATATTTGCCTCGTCACATTAAGAAATGATGTCATGATTTAGTTTGATCAAATAGAAAGATCCAAGGTGTTTAGCTTAACAACCTTGGTACTTTTAGAGGAAAAAGTTCATGCTTCCTATATAATGACAAAGGAAGATGCATGCATGACATGTAAATTGCAGGAGACATGTAGAAATGTTAAGGAATTAACTTGCATGACCTATTCTGGTATGAATTAACCTCATAGGTAAGCAAGTCATCTAGAAAGGAAATTCAACAGTAAGGAAAGAGGAGTCCTTTTGGGAGACTTATGTTGTAAGAAACCAATCAAAACACAATTATTTATCCATTTACTTTTTTTTGATAGGTAAGTTCCTCATGCAACTACTTTACTCTTAGGGCACTTGAGCCCTCGACCTTCCAGTTGGAAAGACAAGGAGATACCACTTGAGTTAGAAACCCAGTGATAAAACACAATTAAGTCTTTGATGCCTAACTCACCATCCTTGTCTACATAGATGAATTGTCTATAAATAACCAATGGTGTTGCAAGGTTATGCAATCAATTCTTAACACTCTTTGCTTTCCTTCTCTTGCTTTAAGCATGAAAGTGCACCAGTACTTAGGTTTTCAGTTTTGAAGGAATTCAACTTGCATTCAAGGAAGTAAAGGATACTTGATAGTGGATTTCAGATTTAACCTACTATTTGGTGATGTGTTTAGGATACAAACGAATAGCCTTTCTACGATTACCTAGCAAGCTAACAGAAGATCAAACAACCACCAGAAGGATACTTCATTGTGGGCATTAGTCTTACTACCACTGCCTAATGGCCAAACTTCCTGCTGGGAGAAATCCCAATAGATTGTTGAAACCCGATGATGCTTTTGCTCTGTCAGGCCCAGAGGCCAGCTATTTGGACCAAATGGCTCTACTCTGGGGCGGGGGTGGGGGGATTGACGCTTGTCATTTACCAGACATGCAGCAACCACAAAGTGTATTGGTCTAACAGAGACCTGGCCAGCAAGAGTTGAATCAAATACAACATTTCACTTCATCAACAACTCGAACAGCCCATTATGGTTTCGGTGGAGTTATGTTGGGAAGCGTGAGTTAGGCAGAGATCCTACTCATCAGGCCATTTTGAAGATTAGGGTTAATTGAGTCAAGCCTCACTCTTGTTCAGGAGCCACTAATTGGATTTAATGAATTTCCACTTCTGTTCTTAGGGGAGAATTGCTCTATTAATTCAAGTTAGACTGCCTATGTGGGTTTCTTGGTACTGAATGTTGATTCTCTCAATATAATGGTAATGGGGGGACTCTAGATCCCTAAGATGAGAGACATTCCAATAACTTACTATCAGTGGATCTGCTTCCGAACATTTAATAGAATGATGAAGATAAGAGGTGATCAGGTTCAACCAAAAGCTGCTGCATCACAGCACTCAAAGCAGAAGAGGATGCAGCTAAAAAAATCTCCAAAAATATCATAAGGGTCTGAGGATGGGCCATCCTCATTCTTATAGAAATCAAACCAAGTTCATCTTGGCATTTATGACGTGGGTAGAATCAGGCTAAAGAGTTACGGACCAAAAAGTAATGCAGATTGACTGGAAGATAAAAAAGGGCAGCTAATTGGAACAATTACTCTCTTTTAAAGAGAAACACCAACTGGTCAGTCTTTCCATCTCAGAATCTGCATGTCTTTGCCTTGTCACAATGAAAAGGCCAGGAATCAGTCCGCATGTAACGGGTCATAGACTGTGTTAGACTTCACCTTTGGCTCATTTATCAAAAGCAAAGAAGGTCATGCTATTGATAAAGTGCCTGTGAAATAGAAGCTGGCCAAGGAGTCAGTATCTTCAGTCTGGACTAGTTTGCCTAACTGATCAGGAATGGCCTACAAAACTGCTGTAGCTTGAAACCTATCAACTGAGGGAAGTATGTCAACATATACAGCAACATCTGGATTAAGACAGGAGTTTGTCGAAAATTCTATTCAACGCTTCTTGTTCCAAACTATTTGAAGGTCCTTAAGGCGAACTCGGTTCTTAGGAAGGCCGGTGAATAGTTATTCTAAGGTTGTTTATGGCTTTAATCAAGATTGTCTAAAAGAATTTAAAACAAGAATGACACTAAAAAGAAACAGAGGCCGACCTAATTTTCTTATATCCTGCTCAAAGGAACAGGATCCCTCCCTACACCAGGCATGTATACCAGTTAACAGAAAGAAAAATCTCTTCTTTTGTCTTGTCAGAGTCCCCATACCTAAATTTGGAGTTTATCTCAAGTCGAGATAAAAAGTGTTCCCATGACCATGTTTAAAATTATAAAAGTATAATATGTCCATGGGGTCAAGTTTTATACTAACTTGATGGTTGATTTCAAAATGTGCATTATGACTAAGTATATTTTTGGGCATAGTTGTTGAGTGAAGATGAAAAATGGAGCAAGAAGTGGCCAAGTAGAAATGTAAAGTAAAAGCAATGAACCTAATAATAATAATAAATAATAATAAAAAAAAAAATGGAAAGTAATACAATGTTCTTAGATAATCCAAGGCTTAGTGATCACTTCATTGTTGTTTAGGGTACTGGACTATCAACCCTATCATGAGCCCTTCTCAGGTCTATACAGTTAAAAACATGGCAATGGCTTTGAGCTTATTCACAGCCTCTTGAGTTACCATTTCATACATATTTATATTTTGGGGGGTCATTTCTATTGAAGATTTAACGGAGGAATCGGTGGAGGAAAATCTTTCAGTAATTGATGTTCTTTCCTATTATTGAAGATTTAGTGTTACTAGAGGAATCAGTGGATCCTATTTTCTAATTCTTTCCATTCTCATAATTTCTTCTCCTATATAAAGGAGCCTCCACCACCATTGTATTTTGTATGAGTTGAGAGAGCATTATAAAAGTGATGTAGCCCTTTGGGCTCTTTGTGCCGTGAACGTAGGCCCTAGTGGCTGAACCACGTAATAAATGTGTTCTTCTTGTTTCATTTCTCTCTTAACTTCTATTTTTTTTTTACAACAATTGCAAACTACGGAAGGAAAAAGAAATGAACAAAGGAGTTTCACTTATAGAAGATGAAGATGGAAACAAGAAAGAAGATGAAGATGGAAACAAAGTAACATTGATGTCTACCTACCTGTTTGGAGTTGTCTTTAACATCAGAAAGAAGATGAAGATGGAAACAAAGTCAAGTAAGAGTGGTGTACGTTTGATGCATCTATCTACAAATTTGTTAAATGATTGCTAAAGAGATGGTTCATATCACTTCAAAGGTCAAAATTTGTTTTGGGTGGCTGTGCCGTACAGATCAGCATGATTCCTCAACTCCAAACAGGTGTCAAAGACATAACTAGTGGATAGACATCAATGTTGATTTTCCCCTTTAATGGTTGCATCTGTCTTGGACAAGTTAAATAGGGGAATGATAGTAGAGAATCAAATTTCATGCCTCTCAGGTTACACATGGTGGTGCATGCATGACACGCACTGAGAAGATGCGCTGTGAAGGAGACATTTTTGCCTTTTTTTTTTTTCCCCCGGTTGGTAAGACGTGCAAACCCACAATTGAACGTTATAGGGTCTTGTCCCCTCGACCTTGTACTTAGAAAGTAGAGAAAATACCACTAGAACGAAGCTCTTCCATGCAAGAAACCAAAACAAGACATAATTTAGTCTACAGCCCCACCCTGAGTCGACATTCGAATTTGGCAAGACAGATTTATTTTCTTATCTAGTTTACGCCTAGGAAGTGATTATCCTCTGCTGTATAGATGAGTCACCTATAAAGAACCGATGGTATTGTAGGGCAAGGTACATGATTTATGCAGTTATAAGCAGCTCTAAACACAATCTGCTTTCTCGCTGCCTCAAGTATCGGAGTGCCTTGAGCCACTAATGCATTGGTGGCAGGGTTCTCAATTTTGCAGTAATTTAAGTATTGAACTCGTATTCAAGGAAATGAATTTTGCATGATGATGGGGCTCATAATTGAACCTCTGTATCTCGTGAATCTATGAAGAATCTTTGAATTTATAAGGAAAGAAAAGGAGAATAAATCTGATGAATTTTATCATAAAAGTTTAAATACCCCCTTATTGCGGTCTATTTTATAAATCCCATAAATTTCAGTGCACGAGTAATAATGTTGTAGAAATCACTCTAAACAATATCATATCCTACCTGAATTTCACATTTAAAACCATGAAAGCTTCTTAAAACTAGAAAATACAACCGTGGACTAAAAAAGTTAATATTTTCCAAAGGAAAATAGTATCCCTTAAACAATTAAACCTGAAGTGAATATCTTGTCAAAACGGTAACCTTCTCAAACTTACATAAGCTCAATCTTTTTAAATTGTCATCCTCTCATATCAGCTCTCCTACATGAATGTTTTTGGGTCCAGTGATGATTGTGTATGGGTTTCTTCCCGTGCATAAATAATATTTGGAGTTACAAGAGCTTCTAAAACTTGTTAGCCAACATTTCTCATTTTTTAAGATTTAAAAATCATTCCCCCTGTCTCCGTTTCTTTTCAATTTTACCATTGTAAATGCACCATTTCATCAAGTTCCGTTTGCATTTGGTGCTACATTATGGAAAGAACAGGATTTCTTCTCATCTAATTGGGAAAAAAATTTGATCAACAATGATATGTTGATGGAAATAAGAATTGCCAAGGCTATATATGGTTGTGTTCATTGGGTTTACTTACTTAGTGTCTATTTGGCTGCTTTAAATGGTTGTTGAAGCAAACAAATAAACTTCAGCAATAAGTTCTTTCTAGATTCACTTGCTAAAAAGATCCTTACGGTTCAGTAAAGCAAGAGGTGTACACTTTTGTACTTAATGTACTACCAATTGAGAAGGCAATATCAGAGAGAGGCTTATACTGTTTGTTTCGACTCCAATTCTCTGAAAATATTTTTTTTCTGTCTCTATCTGTAATAACTCCACTCTAAGTGGTATATATGCACATGCCTTGGAAAAATAAGGCAGGCCATCAGTAGCTCCCATTCTCCCATATTCAGTCTATCATATTAAAGCCTTATATACACTACTATATGTACTATTGATATTTACCTACAGTCATATACATACACAATGCCACTTCTCACTTCAAGGACGTGGTCAGGACAGTTCCCTATCTCTTTGGAAAAATTCTCTTATGACTTATTTACCTTGCTTGCTTGAAGAATAATATTTCCATAAGTAATTCAATAAGGTCATTCTCTTTCATGTTCATAAAATTTGGTAATGATTTGTGAAACGAAGTACCTTTATATGCTTGGGGAGCTGCATTGATGTTCTATTCATTGTGCATGCACCCCTGAATGTTGCAATAAATGATGATTATTGTGAGTAATTTTTTGTCTTTCTGGTGTTAGATTCGTTGAGATATACATCAGCCTTGTCAATGGGTTTGGCTGTTGTATTTGTGGTGATCACAGCAGGAGTAGCTGTTATGAAGCTGATAAATGGAAGCATTGGAATGCCACGTTTGCTTCCTGAACTTGATGGTCAGGCATCTTTCTGGAAGCTTTTCACAACTGTTCCTATACTAGTCACTGCCTATATCTGCCACCACAACAGTAAGTTGTGAATTTCATATGTCTTGTTATGTTTCAATTCACAATAGCACAGAGATCTTACTGAACATAACCTCTTGAAGTTCAGCATCGATTAGAACTCTCATTAAATTCTTTATTATGTCTATACGTGGTTATCTTTCTGGCATGATTGGATTTTGTACTTGTTCACCTGGTCTGTGACATTCTGATTGAATCATTTATTATGATAAAATTAAAATATTAAGAATGCATTAGGAATAAATGTTTATGTTGACATGATTGGCTAGCATAATTAAAATCTGCCAATAAATGTTTATGTTATTGTTTAAACCTATTTTTGAGGGAATCTTTACAATATTGAGATGACAGCAGATTTCATAGTTTAGTATCACTAATTACTGAGCTATAATAATCTGTGCTCTTATAAAATGCAATTGCCATGATTTCTAAAGATTGCTTCGTTGAAGATATTCAAAGCTGGCATATTGTCCAATTGGTTTATGTAGATGTGTTTATGATTTCCAGTGTCTTTTTCTTTGTGACAAGTCAAGGTGTTACAAGCAGTTTGCTGATGCAAACATTTCTCATAGCCATTTGAAACAAAGTCCATCATGATCAAACTGCTCATCTACCTGACCTTAACTTTTGGCATTGTTTTACATAAAGTGGCTACTCTTAACTTGAACCCGCGTCCTCCGATTTGTCAGTCCAAACTTTTATCATTACACTAAACATGCCCCCTTCAACCACTTAATTTAAGCTGTGATGGAAAATCTTGATGCACAGTCCTTTCTCTTGCTTATTGTAAAAACAGTGGCTACCATATTTCGTTGGTGTTTCCTTGAAGATCGCTGAGATGTATCTAATTTTTATTTTGCTCTCGTAACTTATTCTTTTTTGTATGTTTGTTCCCATGAAATTTGCAGTTCACCCAATAGAGAATGAACTGAAAGATCCCACACATATGAAGTCAATAGTCCGGACATCAATCACACTGTGTTCATCTGTCTATGTTGCAACCAGCTTCTTTGGGTTTCTCCTCTTTGGGAATCAGACACTAGATGATGTACTGGCCAATTTTGATGGTGATCTTGGGATCCCATATAGTTCATTTCTTAATGATGTAGTGAGGCTGAGCTATGGCATTCACCTGATGCTTGTTTTCCCAATCGTATTCTTTTCTCTTCGTCTCAATGTGGATGGCCTTCTATTTCCGTATGCTATTCCAATTGCCTTGGACAACCGGAGATTCTACTTGGAAACAGCAGCTCTCATGGGCTTTGTTTTTTTGGGAGCCAATTTTGTGCCTAGCATTTGGGACGCTTTTCAGTTCACTGGTGCCACAGCTACTGTCTCTGTTGGATTCATTTTTCCAGCTGCCATTGCCCTTAGGTGAGTAACAATTATTTAAGTAATTTTTATTGTAAACAAAGGTCAAAACTATTGCCTCAGATTTATAATGGGTCAACTGAAATCCAGCTGTTGTGTGGTTCAGACTAACAATCTTTTGTTAAGTTTTCTATTTGACCTTAATTTTTAGGTGACCACAGTTAACAGATATATCCTCACTTGGATAATTTATAGATGAAACATATACATCCTCACTTAAATAGTTTTCAATGGTCACAATACCCAGAAAGTAAACTCAACTAGCAAAAATTCATCGGCCTATATGAATCATTTTCCATCATCTCCTCTATGCAAAACCATAACTTCAGTAAAATTACATGAGATTATAATTTTGGCTTTCTCATTCCCTCTCTCATTAACTCATCACTGGTTTAGAAGCCCCATGTTGGATGATATTATACCATTGGATATGAGGAATTTCCTAATAAATTTTTATTACCCATTTTCCATTGTTATCACGGTTATATGAGAAAATGCGAAATCTTATGATAAGTTTAGTTTCAAATCTTGTAAGCATAGCACTTGGAAAAAAATATTTCTTAACAAAAGGATTTGGCTTGTTTTAAATAATTTAAAATGAAAATTGTCATTATTTGCAGCTTGAGGTTCTGAACGTGTAATCAGGTTGCATTTGGCCCACGTAACCTCCTAATTGAGTTTTACAGCCTTGTTGTAAGCTTTTTGTTCCAATGACAAATAAGTACATGCTTCTGCTAGGTTGTAAGAGGATTTGTGCATGCAACCTCAAATAATTCATATAAAGCTTGGTTGAGTCGTTTTTCTTACGCTTACAAATCAATTGTACAAGAATTGGGGCGATTAAAGGGGTCAAGTGCTTGTAGTTGTGAAAGCTAAAGTTTTAATTTCTGAAAGAGAGAATCAAAAGATTAAGTTTTATGATTTATATCATTGGGTTTTTATTGACCTCACAAACCTCCTAGCTCGGAATTGCATCATGATATTCTCTCTTTTTCGGTGTCTCCTGATGTTAAATGTCATTTTTGTTTGCTGTCATGCAGGGACAACCATGCAATCGCAACAAAGAATGATAGGCGGGTATCATGGGTGATGATAGTTTTAGCTGTGTCGTCAAGCACTGTGGCCATTTCCAGTGACATTTACAGCATTTTCATTAGTGGCAAAGGAATTGAAAGTTGATCTAATAGGGAATTTGTCTGAGATGCAGTATTTAATTGACAGAGAAGCACACCGTTGCAGTTAAACCTTTTGGTTTCCTGTTGATCTTCTATGCTTCTCAGTTTTGTTAACTAGAGGGAATGTTGTGTGACATTCCGGGGATTTTCCACCCAAAGCAAAGAGAAACAAGCAACTTCAGGTATTCCCGGTTGGTCTGTCTTCTTTCTGGAGGGTTCATACAAAAATTTCAAAGTGAATGTATGTGTGTATATAGAGATTGATGATAGGAGTTTGAATTATTTCCTTGTGTGTGTGTGTGTGTTGTAAAATTATATTTATTTTTCATTTCATTTAAGTTGTTCATTAGGTAGAGCGAAATGTCAACAGATTCATGTAACAAACTCCAAATAGTTAGGAGATGGAGAAGATTTTGTTGGGTTGAGTTGAATTACACACATTGTACATTAAATTCTTTTTTCTTTTCTTTTCTTTTTTTTTCTTTTTTTTTGGTTTGTTAAGCTGTGAAATTATAACTTCTTCCCCACAAATGGCTGAAATTTGCCTTGGTGAGATAGAAGTACTAGTTGATCTATGCTTAAGCATTACTGAAAGGCTTGTTTGGATGTCCTTGGAATTTGAACCAATATGAGTGAATGGTCCATTCAAATCCAAGGAATCCTTAAACAGCCCATTAATGTTCTGATTAGTCTATCTGATCCTGTTTATGGTTCATTCAGGCCAATCCAACCATAGAAAACCTACATTTTGTGTGTGTGCGTGTGTCATTCAGCTTGTTTTTGAAATATTTGTGCTCTATAAACTCTGCTGCATGTTTGTAATGCTTCATTTACTTCCTACATCTGGTGTTTGGTAGAATGAAGACATTACTCAGATGTCACTGAAAGAATGTGAACTCCGTTTTCTCTTCTTCCAATGACATTGAATGATAACTTCATTTTACATAGGTTATAGAGAAGGTGTGGAAAGTAATACCCTCAAATCCAGCAGTGTTCAAGTGAAGCAAATCAAACCTTCTGAGCCAATTACATTTCAATCCTCAAAAAACAGAACCAAAATTTTAGTTACAAAACCAGGCGAAGTGTTGGTATGTGTGCCCAATGAAATTCAAATGGATTCTATATTCTGACAGGTCCTTGAATTTCTTCATTTATCCAAATGGTATGTACCATAGAATGTGTTGAAGTTTTGATGGGTCATTAGATCTCAAGTCTGATGGATTGATGGGGTTATACCTTAGTGTCGAGTTGGTAGAATGTTCAACTCACCACATAAGTGTTTATAGGCAGTTCTGTGCAATATAGCACCTGTACTGTACTGCAGAGGATTCGGACTTTATTTAGGGAGTCTGATTATAGAGCCACAAAATGAACTCTAAGGGTGTGTGTGGTTAAATGGAAGTAGCAAGAAAGGAAAAGAAAATGAAATTTTTCTAATTTTTTAGTAGTTTGGTTAGAAGGAAAGTGAAAATTTTAAAGAAATTAACTTTCCTCAAGTTGTTGATTTTCTTTCAAATGTTTCCTGCATAAAACACTAGAAGGTTTAAGTTTCTCATGAAAGTTGTGACTCTATATTTTAACTTTTTATTATATCCCTTATCAATTGGTGATTTGTATATGTAATTAACTCTTTATAGACTTCTAATATATTTGTATATGACAATAACTTAGAACACCAATTATGAAAAGAAATTTGTGGCGTAACTTTTCAAATATTTGTGTCACTATGTATTTTTGAAGTATGTATTTTTTAAATAAACCTCTAAAATTAACTGCTAAAACTTTTCTCACATATAAATAATTTAAAAATTAATATAAATAATTATATTATAATTCTTAATAATTTATTATTATTTATTTATTTTGTTTTTAAAAATGAATATAAATAATTGGGTAAGGGGAGTAACACAAATTTATTTTATTTTTAGTATTTAAAATCACAAGAGTAATTTTGGTAAGCACAATCATTTTCTTTTTTATTTGATGCTTTTTAAACTAATAAAATAATATTTTCTCATATCTTTCTTGTAAAATTTTCTTCCTAATCAAAGGTGTTTTTAAAGACTTAATTTTATTTTTTTTTACTTCACTTACACTTTTCATCATAAATTTTCGTCTAGGAAATGAACCTTATTTCTAAAATGCCCTTTTGGTTAATCCATTAGAAATCATTTCAATCTGAATGGTATACCACAATAAATGATTGTGTTAGTAGAGCCAATTTGGTTTACCCATTCTCACATTGACTAAAATAAAGCTACCGACAGTTGTTTGATCTTGACATTTTTGGCATGGTTTTTTCTAGTGTAGCATTTATCTGCAGAAGTTATTATATATAGATTAAATCATCTAATAAATTGTTTATTGACATTGATGGCATGGCTTTTTCAAGTGTAGCGCATGATCTTTTGAAGTTGTTACTAAGTCATTTAATCATTTCTTCATTTGACAAATGTTTATTTTTTATTTTTGTAAGTATTTGATATGGACTTTTCAATGCAATGTCAGCTGCGTCACATATAGAAATTATTCTCTAATAAATTAATATTAATATTATTATTATTTTCAAAACAAGAGAGGGTGTAAGGCTTGAATACGAACTCTCAAATACGGGGAACAACCTAATCACTCAAGCAACATGACATTTGCTAAAAATTTGTTCATTTGTTACACATGAAAATATTGAATGGAATCAAACACTTATTTGGAGAGGGCCTTAGAAAAATAATAGTACATAGTTGGGAGTTTGGAACCTTTGCTATACATTTTTTGTACCGTAGCATGTTATAGAGGTGTGTTACACATTAAATCGAGGTTTAACCTCAAAATAACAGTGTTAAGCTGCACATTAAATCGAGATCAACACAAGAACCCAAGGTTTTTAAATTGGAATAATTTTTTTTTTTTTAATTATTGAAGCAACAACATCTGCAGAACAATATGCTATGCATGAAAATGTAGGTGATGGTCTTCTTTACTTGATGCTAATTTGTGCTTCACGTTCTCAATAAATGTGAGCTAAAATGAATGGTCCTTGAGAGAGATTTGACCCAAAGCAAATGAAATATAACAATAAAAAATAATTTAAAAAAAAAAAAAAAAAAACAGAGAGAGAAGAAAAAAAAATTTGTTTCTATTAACGTCACTGAAGTATGACTAAATGTTGTAATGATCAGTGTTGATACGAAATACAAAAGAAAATGATGGGACTTAAAAAAGGGTTCAATTCTTATCATTTACAAAAAAAAAAACCAATTATATATATATATATATATAGATATAGATATAGATATATATGAACATGGCAATCAAAACAAAATAATTATAATTTTAAAATTGTCATAAATTTAATGAAAGTTCAATTGCTATTGATTTAGAAGTTTCAAAGAAACCAGCAAGGGAAGAGTTCAACGAAATGGTGCTAAAATTGTGGGTTGTTGGTCTGTTTTGTCGTTTGGTCAGGTCTTTTGCACTTGACCGCCCTCATTTGGGAACCGTTCCATGCGCGTGTATGTGTGTGTGTTTATATATATATATATCTAATTTATTACTGTATTTCTTTTATGGGAATTGTTCTAAAAGTTTTGTCACGGTGTTATTGCTATAAATGAATGGTTGTGACTAGTAATTGGATGGCGACTTAACTACTAGTTCTTGCTTCTTTGGTGAACGCTTTGTTTTTATTTATTTATTTATCAAAATATTTATTCTTTTACATTATTTTGAAGTTGGGATTCAGTGTACAATGCGTGTTGTATTGCGTTCGATTGATTCAAACTCTAACATATTTTAACAGTTACACGTGTATGAAACGATACAACACTGTAACACGTGTAGCAAAGGATCCCACTTTTTCGTTTTGACCCTTCGATGTTCATCTTTGAAAATGTATATAAGATATTATAAGACCGTATTTAATATTACAAGACTAATTCTTGGCTCAGGCAAGCTCCAATATGAAGAAAGAACTCGTACAATAAAAAAAAAAAAGACATAACAAAAGCTGTATGTATAAATTGATAACTGGTTAAATATGAATTTAATTCAAGTGTCAAGTCAGTTTTTTTACCTCTCACTGGATTATTTTAGTAAGAGAGTAAAAGGAGAGATTTTTTTCCGTCGTATAAAGCCTCCAATTTAAAAAATCTCAAATTTAGGACTTAGTAAAAAAAAAAAACACACACACACACACAAACAAGTTTAAAGAGTCAAGCACACTTATCGATGGAATCAAAGTCAAACACACTTTACTCTTTTCTTCTTTTCTCTTCTCTTATCTTCTCTTCTATTTTGTGAATGAACCTAAACGTTCGGATTCACATTAACAGCTCCAAAATTGGATTGTGTCCTTTATAAACATTAAGACCGAGTTTTGTTTAGTGTATTTTCAACATAAATATTTTTTTTATGTGTTTATCGTTTCATTTTAATAAAAATTTCGCATTTGTGAAACCTTATTGTTAAAGAGACTCGCATTTGAAAGTTCGCTGAGAATCTCTAAAAATTTTGAAAGTCTCATAGCGTATCCTACCTTGATGGTAAAGAAAACGTTTAATTAATATTTAATATGTTCTTAACAATAAAAAATAGTATGAAAGTTAGTACAATCTTAATTTATCTATCAATTTATTTAAGCAATTAATAGAAAATAAAGCTATTTAATTTTAAAATGAGCCTCCACATGTAATTTTTTTTTTTTTCAGTTTACAACGAATTTCATGACGAATTAGCAAAAAAGCAATGGATTGTTGAACAAAAGTCTCTCTTTTACATTATGGTTTCCCTTGAAAAGACCAAAGTTCTACACGAGTTAAACACGGACTTACGCAAGTGCCAAATAAATTGCACATTTGCATTCTATCTAATTAAAAAAAAAAAAAAAAATCATAGAAAACGAAACAACGAACCTTTGTAACAAATGATTAACAGTCAAAGTAAACTGCCCCATCAATCATGCAACCGTGTTTTGCACCTTCTTTAGAACTCTTCGAGACGGGAATGGATGCTCTTCAAGTCTTATGATTCAACGAATATAAAAATAATATATCATAACAAGATGTATGTATATATATATTTACACAAATAATGCCGAACACGTTTTTTATCCTTGAAGATGTTCGGAGAGAAAAAATTATCGGAGAAGATCCAAATCCCACATATAGAAAGTATTTTTTATAAATTTTAGCAACTTATCTGCATAGTTTGTGTGTTGTTCGATAAAATTAGAAGTTTTAGGAGCTAAATTTTAAGTGTTAAAATTATAGACCGACTATTTCTTCTTTAATGTTTATGCTCACAAATAAATAAAATATTTCTTACTTAAAAACGATTCAATTTTAAATTAAACCACCCAAAATGTGTTATTGGTTTAATTAGATGATTAATAATTTATTATCAAACACTAAGTAAAATTAAAATGATTCAATTTTCTAGTAATAAGTGATGTCTTTGTTACTTGAAATTTTATTTCATTTTAAGAGAGAAATTATTACATGGTCCCGGACCAATCACCATGCGACATATCAACAAATATGTTAGGTTGTGTAAGCTTTATTTAATTTTTTTGTTGATGTGTTGTATGATGATTGACCAGGACCAATTATTATGCGACACATCAACAAATATGTTAGGAATGTGTAAGTTTTTATTACGTTTTTATTGATGTGTCGCATGGTAATTGACCAAAATCAATGGTCCCAGAAACATATAATAATTTCTCAATTAAGTGGTGTTTAAATTCGATAAACACTTCATCTATTCAAAATTGAGTACTAAATTAAGTTATAAAATAGCACCTTAAAACTCATTAGCAAAAGCGTACTTCTTCACATTCCAAAGCAAAGGTGGATCCCTCTCTTTCTCAATCATACTAATATGTAATTTCGTACTTTCGATAAACTTAAAAACCCTTAATAAATTGAATCGGTGATACTAATTTCGTAATAATTTTTAAGTTAATTTCGTAATAATTTTTAAGTTAAGTAGTGCTTACCGTGATGTTTATATTGCGTTATTAAATAGTAGTACTTCCAGAAGAAAATGTGAACCTCACTTTCTCAATCATACTAATTTCCTACTTTTGATAAAAACTAAAAAAAAAAACTTTGTAAATTGAATCAATCAAAAGTCAAATTGTCCAACGAGAAAATGTTTAATAAAAAGAGAGAATAATTTGCACTTGTAATGGTCTCCAATATATATATATATATATATATATGCACTCATGACACATACTAAATGTACATACACAAATATGTAATGATTCAAAAAGGTGTGACTTGGATTCGGTTTTCAACCCGGATGGGCTAATTAAGCAGACATCTTACGAATGGTTTAATCAAATATTTGATGGACCATCCAGTTGTACAACAAGCATTAAATATGATTATAAATCAAGACGAATGCCCCTTAAATCAATCACACCTAACCCTCCATTGATTACAAAAAAAGAAAAGAAAAGAAAAAGGCCAATGTCAAACTGGTCCCACATACCTCCAAAACCCTAGTTTATTTTGTTGTGATGTAAGAAACTTGTACGAGACTCTCCATGTTTTTTTTAGAGCTGTCATCCATGAATCTCAACACAAATTACGCTTAGACTGACGGCTGTCCTATTCCTGGCACTCTTCTGTGAACTTGCTTACTACTCCAAAGTTAAATTACATAATTAGCCTTTGTTTTTTTGATTTTTTCTTTTCATTAGTAGTGATTTAGGGACAATTTTATCATTATGAAATTTAATTTATGTAAAATGAATAGTAAATCCCCTCACATATTGAATTCGACAATTATTAAATTTGATACTTAAATCATTACTACAACTCTCTTTTTAGTAGTAGTCTTGTGTGTGTGTGTGGTCTTCTTTTTTTTTTTTTTTATTTTGGGGGGGAACCAAACAGTGACCAATGACCACATATTGGGTCACGCGGTGAGACCACTCAAAGGTTGGTTCGCACTCAAAAATTAGTAAGTCAAATTTTTGAATGTAGTAGAAATTTACTGTATGAAGTTTCTGGCGCCCATTAAAAAAAAAGGTATAGGTACCACATAGTGGGTCCCACGGTGTGACAATACAACTTGTCTTATGATGGTGTAACATAGCCATCACCTCTTCATGCCTTAATAATAATAAAAAATTTGGTTTAAAATTTGGGTTTCAATGGTGGCTTCTGGTTTAGTTGTGGGTCTAGGGCTTTTATTTTCATCCTATCATTTTTGTTTTTATTATGTACAAATAAATCGATCACGTATTAAAAAAACCAAAAATTATGAAAATCACTTGTAGTTGCAAATATTACGGAGATAAAAGTTTAATTTTATTATTATTTTTTTTTTACAACTTGAAAATGCATAATCGCTCCTTAAGTTAAATATAATGGAAGCATTAAATATCTATTTGCAAAATTTAATCTTTTTTTGGAATGTCAAGTACGAGTAAAAAAACAATCATCTTAGTTAACTGGTATGTACATTAAAATTGAACTCTTATATGGCTGTAATGTGCTACACCACTCAATAATTAAAAATGCTTGAAAAGACATTGTTTTAAGGAACAGGTTAAATGCGCAGTCAATAGATGCTATGAATTTTAATCCAAGAATCTTTACAAAACTAAATATATTAATTTTTTTCAACAATTCAAGTTTAAAAAAGAAATTAAATAAAAACTAGAGTATGCCTGTGATTGAACTTGACCGATATATGAACTAGATAACTGTGATCCTTATGTAAACCTCTCAAAGAAATATATATATATATATACACACATAGAAAATCATTCTTGTATCAATTTATTGTAATGAATTGTCAAATTTATTTATTTTAATTGGTTCATTTATATAATAAATAAGAGAGTAAGACCTCCACTTACTTATATTGTGCATATAAAATACATCACAAACTTTTGGTGCAAATATCACTATTATATATATATATATATATATTCAAACCTCTAATCGAGGATTAAAAAGATTTATGTTTCAATGCAATGAATTGGATAAAATCATTTATGCATCGCACTAATCAAAGATGTATCTCATGAATTTTGAAGAATCAACTCTATCAATCAATCAATATATATATATATATATATATGAACACATTTAAAGCTAGATTGCTTAATATATGGGCAATAAATTAAAATAATTAAACTTTAATTATAGACATATATAACTGTCAAAAATATTATAAATAAATTTTAAAACATATTCTAACACCACATGAATTATCTTTTTTTACTCTTCTCTATCATTATCACTTAAGAATTAAATTTTAATTTTTACTAAACCATTATGTGCTAATTAATAATTCATTGCAATTTTTTTTTAAAATTTGTTCTAGTATTCTTTTTTAGAAAGACAGGATTGCGCCATAGTTTGCATAGATGATAAAAGAAAACAAGGATGACCAAAATTAACAGAGAATGGAATGAAGTAATTATTAATAATTTTTAAAACATTAAATCTTTTTTAAAAAATATGGTATATAATATAATAGAATGACGAAATAGAATTCATGCGACCGACTTTATTTTATTGTAAAACAAAAAAGGAACTGCACTCTCCTTTTTACCCAAGGTACTCTGATGTTAAAATAAAATGATATCCAACTTATAAATAAAAATTGCAAATATCAGGAGTATGTTTCTCTTTCACCTTGAGAATAAAAAATAAAAAATAAAAAAATTAGTGCAATTAGTTAAAAAGTAGGATAAAGTACAATCACTAATTTGACAAAAAGATACTCAGAGAAAATTTATCTATTTTTTGAACAAAGACACTTCCTGAAGGTTCAAAAATGGACAAAGACATTCATTTACATGAGAAATTGACCAAATTACTCTTTGACTGTTTAGGAGACTTTTTTAACTTTATAATTTAATAAATTGGACTAATCCACCTCATGAACAATTTATGCATTAAAAAAAAGTATAAAAAAAAAAAACTTTATATTGTTTATTTATTTATTATTATTTTTCTTACTTTATAAATGTTTAAACTTCTTAAAAATGTAGACGTTTAAAATGATTTTTTGATATAATACATATATTTCAAATAAATTATATGTTCTTGTTACTTCTTTTCTTTTTCTTTTTTATTTTTAAATTAAGATGCTCAATTCTTTTATCTAAAAAAATTAAACCAATCTATTTTCCTTAAAAATAAAAAATATGATAGCAGTATAACTTTATGCATCTTAAATTATATATCAAATATTATGCATTTTCTAACATAAAATGGAAAAAAATAATAATAAAACAAAGGGAAAAAATAAAAATAAAACAAAGGCATGCATAAAGTTATATTGATACCTATTTTCCTTTATAAGAAGTTGGGACATTTATAAAGTAAATAACAAAAAAAAAAAAAAAGAAAAAAGAAAAAGTGAACAATATAAAGTTTTTTTTTTTTGTATAAATTATTTATGAGGGTAGATTAGTCCAATTTATTAAATTGTAAAGTTAAAAAAGTCTTTAAAAAAAAAAGTGAACAATATGAAATTTTTTTGTTTTTTTAAATTTTTTTATGCATAAATTATTTAAGAGGGTAGATTGGTCCAATTTTTTAAAATTGTAAAAGTTAAAAAAGCCTCCTAAATGGTTAAAGGGTAATTTGGTCAATTTTTCATGTAAATAACTGTTTTTATTCATTTTTGAATCTTTAGGGGTATTTTTATTTAAAAAATAGATAAATTTCCTTTTGCCAAATCTAAAAAAATGTGACAATACTTTACCTTAAAAAGAAAGTGAATATATTTATTATCTCCCTTAAAATATTTATCTATGGTATATTTATTATCTCCCTTAAAATATTTATCTATGGTCTCATTTGAAAATTCAAAACACACACACACGTATATACATTTGACTCCATGACAGTATGACACCGACTGTGAGGGACCATATATATATATATATATATATATGTATATTTTATATATATATTACCTTTTAATCTCGTAACTTCAGATTTTGGTAAGTATAATGGTCAAATTATTTGTGTGTGAAAATAAGAGGGTACATTTTGAAAAGTTGGGGGTGACATTGACACAGAACGTGCTGTCCATTTATCTTTTAATTCGTTCTGTAATCAAAAATCAAAGACGTGTTGAGCTGTTACCAAAAACACACATATACATACATACAAATATATATATATATATATATATATATATATTATCTCGCAGCATCTCTCTCACTTCCTCCTCCTATTACAATTGTAATGACCCTTTTGCAAGCTGTAATAGGATGGAAGAACTTTTGGACTCATCTTCCAAGACATAGCTGATATACAACCCCCTCTCTCTCTCTTCTTTCTCTCTTATATAAACGAATGTCGCCATGAACTAGAGACGCCTAGTTTCCATTTCCCTCCCACGTGTCTATCTCTACATTTTGAACTCTCTCTCTCTTCTTCCTCACTCCATTTCTTTGCTTCTCTCTCTAAAAATGGGATCAAAATCATAGCTTCTCTTTCTGGGTTTACTACATTCAATCCATTTCAGCTCAACACGAGTACCGTGTAGCCTCTGAAGCTTGCTTCGTGAACTGGGTCTTCGAGATCACAACTCAAAAATGGCTCCGTCGTTCCATTGGTGGGCCAAGGAGAGCCACAGAGGGACGCCGGTGGTTGTCAAGATGGAAAACCCCAACAACTGGTCCATGGTCGAGCTCGAATCCCCCTCCGACGACGACGATTTCCTCCTCCACGACGGTCCGGCGTCGAATCGGCCTCCCCGAGACAAAGGCCGGAACAAGAACGCCAAACAGGTCACATGGGTCCTCCTCCTCAAAGCCCACAAAGCCGCGGGCTGCTTGGCCTCCATTGCCGCCGCAATGTTCGGCGTCGCCGCCGCAATCCGCCGCCGAGTCTCCGCCGGGAGGACCGACTCCGAACTCGACAGCAGAGGCAATAGGGTCCCCGAGAACTTGGCCGTGAGAGCTCGATTCTATTCCTGCATAAAGGTGTTTCTATGGCTGTCTGTGATCTTGCTAGGGTTTGAGATTGCTGCGTATTACAAGGGTTGGCATTTTGGCGCACATAATCTTCAATTACAGTATCTATATGCATTCACATCCCCATTCAGTGTAAAGGGTGTGTTTGATTTGCTGTATTCGAAGTGGGTTTTGATTCGGGTGGACTATCTCGCTCCTCCTCTGCAATTCCTCACCAATGCCTGTATTTTCCTCTTCCTTATTCAGAGTTTGGACAGATTAGTGCTGTGTTTGGGTTGCTTATGGATTCGAATCAAGAAAATCAAACCAATCCCCAAACAAGGCGCAGTAGATCTCGAGTCTGGTGATGATGGTTTCTCCCCCATGGTTCTTGTTCAGATCCCCATGTGCAATGAAAAAGAGGTAATTTTTGTTGAGCCCTTTTGTTTCTCACTTTGTTGGATATATATATTTCTGTATAGCATTTACTGTTAGAGCTTTTAGGTCTGAATTTGGAGTTTCTCTATCAGGTTTATCAACAATCTATTGCTGCTGTATGCAACTTAGATTGGCCAAAATCGAAATTGCTAATTCAGATTTTGGACGATTCGGACGACGTGCCAACACAGTTGTTGATCAAAGAGGAGGTTCATAAATGGCAGCAAGAGGGTGCCAACATTGTGTATAGGCATAGAGTAATTAGAGATGGGTACAAAGCTGGTAATCTCAAGTCCGCCATGAATTGCAGCTATGTAAAAGATTATGAGTTTGTAGCCATATTTGATGCCGATTTTCAACCTGCCCCGGATTTTCTGAAGAGAACAATTCCTCATTTTAAGGTATCCCATTTTACAAAATTTCAGCTGAACTACATTGCTATGATGATTCTTTGCTTAGATCATAGGAAAAATGTAGTTTGTGTGTGAATTGAGTAACTTGGCTATATATTTAGTTATTCAATATAATTCAAACTAGAATTGAACTACATTCTTTGCTTAGATCACAGGAAAATTGTAGTTTGTGTGTGAATTGAGTAACTTGCCTTTTAAATCTATGTTATTAAATATAATTCAGTAGAATTAGGCTAGTTAAAGTAACATTCAACTTGGCTTAATAGTTAATACATTGCAGGACAATGAGGAACTTGGGCTGGTTCAGGCAAGGTGGTCCTTTGTGAACAATGATGAGAACCTGCTAACAAGATTGCAGAATATTAATTTAGCTTTTCACTTTGAGGTGGAGCAGCAAGTGAATGGAATTTTCCTTGGTTTCTTTGGGTTCAATGGGACTGCGGGTGTGTGGAGGATAAAGGCATTGGAGGACTCTGGTGGGTGGTTGGAGAGGACCACGGTTGAGGACATGGACATTGCTGTCCGTGCTCATCTCCAGGGATGGAAATTCGTCTTTCTCAATGATGTGGAGGTATATTATTGGGATAATTTACTTCAGTGCGGGAATATTTCTTGTGGCAAATTGTTTTTGAATTAACAAGTAGTTTGTTCTTTTGCCCATTTTCAGTGCCAATGCGAATTACCGGAATCTTATGAAGCTTACAGGAAACAACAACACAGATGGCATTCGGGGCCTATGCAGTTGTTTCGTCTCTGTTTGCCTGACATTATCCGATCAAAGGTATTCAACTTGCCAAATATGTATAGCTTGTATTTGCAGTGCGTTCAACTATTTCTATTTTGACAAAAATGAGGTGGAGTGCCAATGCTGACATTTTTCTGCTTCTTTTGCGGCTTATGCAGATCAGCATTTTCAAGAAAGCCAATATGATTTTCCTCTTCTTCCTCCTAAGAAAACTGATATTGCCCTTTTACTCATTCACCCTTTTTTGCATAATTCTCCCAATGACAATGTTTGTCCCAGAAGCTCAGCTCCCAGCATGGGTTGTCTGTTACATTCCCGCCACCATGTCATTTCTCAATATACTCCCTGCACCAAAATCATTCCCCTTCATTGTTCCTTACCTTCTCTTCGAGAACACCATGTCCGTGACCAAGTTCAATGCCATGATCTCGGGCCTATTCCAACTTGGAAGTGCTTATGAGTGGGTTGTTACTAAGAAATCAGGGCGTTCCTCCGAGGGTGATCTTATGTCTCTGGTTGAGAAAGACATGAAGCGTCAAAGAAGTATGTCAGAACCCGATTTGGGGGAATTACAAGAAATTATGCAAAAGGAGAAGAGGGCTTCTAAGAAAAAGAAGAAGCACAACAGGATGTATACGAAAGAGTTAGCGTTGGCTTTCCTCCTCCTCACGGCTGCAGCTAGGAGTCTTCTGGCTGCACAGGGTATCCATTTCTATTTCTTGCTCTTTCAGGGGGTATCATTCTTGGTGGTGGGTCTTGATTTGATTGGCGAGCAGGTTGAATAAACAAAAAATGATACACTCGTCATATAAACGAAGGCAAATTCTGAGGAGAATATTGAATTTCAGTACCACCGAATAGAACAGTTTGGAAAGGCCAAGGGGTGCGGCTTGCTTGTCCTCTGCCCTCCAGACATCAGTCACAATTCGACCTGATAAGAGAAACGACGTTGGAACCCGATTACCCCATTACAGGGACTCAGAGAACCATTAGAAAATGGTGATGTTTATTACTATTTATAAGTGTTTTTTTTTTTTTTTTTTTTTTTTTTATCTTAATTGTTTTTATTATTTTTTGGATTCTCCTGTTTTTGAGTCCTATTCTTTTGTAAGAAAATTGCCCTTCAAACATCAACACAAGAAATTTAGTTACAGTTCAATCATCAATTTTTTTGAGCAGTTGAAATGACTGGAAATGGAAACTGATTCACCAAATTAGGTTTGATTTTTCTCATTCTGATGATAATATTCCTTGCCTTCTTCATGTGAAGCAACTTTTCTGTTTTACGTTGCTGCACTCCTGTGTCGATTTGAATTATATTTGCACTGATCACGACTCTTAACAGGTCCTTTTCTGCTAGACATCTTTTCATTGTCTTTGTGAAGAAACCGGATTGTTTGTCAATAGCAACTTTTCTGTTTTATGTTGCTGCACTCCGGATTGTTGGAATGGATAAGTTCATACAGTCATTGAGTTTGGTGTACGTTACGGGTTAATCGTGTGGGCATTCATATGGATTTTCCTGTTGAATGTTGTCTGTTATTAGCAATCTTTCATGAAAGTATTTGTATTCTATAGTTGTAATATAGAAGTTGGAGGCTACCCAGGTATTTTGTTAGACTTGGTAGTGATAAGATAGTAGTGAAAAGCGCTCATGTATGTGTTCTTGCTAATTGTGATAGGTTGCAGAGTGCTATGCATGATATTTGAACCTGTAAACAGCCTAAATAGGTATGCTTACATCTATTTGTTATATTGTATTGACGCTTGTATCATAAACATTTTTATCCAAATTGTGGTTGGGGACACAGGAGCAGCTTGACTCTTTATGAGGTATGGTATGTGGCATGACCTGTTGATAGCTACCTTCTTGAAGCCTATTTAAGTTTATTTTTGAATGCTTTGTACAAGTCTGTCTGAGTTTTATAAGGTAAAGTCATAACTAAATAACAATGTTTCTACTTTCATTCACTAATATTATTAGGTCCCTATGAGTTATGTGTATGTAGTAGTCAAACCTGTTCATAACTACCTTCCTAGTGTGCATTTAAGTGCAATCTATGAAACTTTGTACAAGTCTCAGTTTCACAAGGTATGGTCATAAATTATTGAGTAATGATGCGGAGTTCATCATAAATTATTGAGCAATGATGCGGAGTTCGAAAGTCAGACAACTTTATGTCAGTGTACAAGTCTCAATTTCACAAGGTAAAGCCATAAATTATTGAGTAATGATATGAAGTTCGAAAGTCAGATTAGGAATTGGTATTATGTTGATGTCAGTGTACAAGTCTCAATTTCACAAAGTAATGATACGGAGTTTGAAAGTCATATTTGTATGTCAGCAGATGTTGATATTATTTTCTTGATGTCAGTTCTCTCATTGATTTTGGACGGATTTATCTCAATACCACAATGACGAACCACATATCTAAGGAACTTTCGTGGCACCAAATACACACTTTAGAGGATTCATCTAGAATATCGTTTGTCCACTCAAAATATCCTTCAGAATATTATAACTCTGAAGGATTATCAAAGCATTACTCCTATTTATATAAAAGAGTCCGAAATTAGTATTTATCCTGAAACAATGTCAACCCTACTTACGTAAAAAGAGTCGGATTACTATCAATGCACATGGGAGCATGCTATGTTTTGTGTGTGAATTTTGAGAGAAACATAACTGCAGGTAAGGACATGCCTAACATGATGACATATACACAATATTTATGGGCTATGGTCCATCAATCAAGTGGGGGGTTTTTATATATAAATTGGATTGTTTTATCAAATTTTAATGTGTTGAAATTGATGGGCACATGACATTTGTCTGGAATAGACTTCCTTGAGCAGGGCTGGTGAAAACAACAGAATCTATCCATACACACATACATGTCAGCCACAAATAGATAAATTAGGTTTGCACTAGAGTCCAGCCTACCCCTCAATCCCTACTGTATTTCTTTTTGAAGGAATCTAATTTGAAACTTTAAAATACTATTCGATTGGAGTTAGGTCCAAAACTTGTCATTCAAAGTAACAACAATAACAATATCAATGTTTTTGTTTATTTAACTCTTTTTTTTTCTTCATATAGTAATAATTTGAGAATTATGTGGTTCTTTAGACCTTTATTATATTTATTATTATTATTATTATTGTATGGAAAAACACTTTTCTTTACTATCACACAATGATTACAAATCTTTACACAAACACCTATATAGATGCCTAGGCTTATTGTATTAATGCTTTTTAAAAATAAAATAAAATAAAAATCAGTCTTTTAATACCCAAACAGTGCATGTTAACTCGCCTACTCTTAAAATGCGTATCAAACATTAATATGCTAGCACATGACAATGTAACAATTAGAGTTTGAAGCCATAACTTAGTTTATAAGATTTTTTATATACTAAATAATTAGTATTATGCTTTACATTTCTATAAATGCTGTTAGGGAGACATTTTTGAAATTTCCTCTAAGTAAATTAATGCATACCAAGCCAACACCAATTCACCTTGTTGAGTGTCGGCTTATGGCTTAGTGCCTGAACCAAGGTTCGAAACTGGTATAGAGAGAGAGAGAGAAACAGAGTTTGTTGGTAAGAGGTATTTCAAAATACCTCCATTTTTGCTAAAAATTTTTTTCTAAAATTTTGCTTTCGTGTATATAAACCTATTTTAGAAAAAAAAAAATTATTTATTTTTTCATTTACATTTTATCTACCACTCACTTGAAAATTTTGTTTCTGATTTCCAATTTAATGGACAAATTTGAAAAATCTAAATGACATTTACATAGGAGAGTCCAAAGACTAAAGTAATGCTACAAGCCAAAATACAAAGAAATGTAATAGCGGATTTCATATTACCAAATATAACATCGTTTTTGAATCTTTCAAAACACAATCCAACAAGTCCAGACATTTGGTTATACTTTTATCAAAGATGGTCTTGTGAACATTGATCTTCTCTTGGGGTGAGGAAAATTGCAGACATTAATTCTACCTCAATGTGCCGACTAGTTTGGACCTTCCTTCAATCCAAAGACTGCCTCTGGGTTGCTTGGTTTAGATGGAAGTATACTCGAATTGTATCCTACTGGAATTATCAATCTGGGAACACAGATCATATGCTATGGAAGAAGATGCTAGAGGTCAGGGAATTCATGTTGCAGAATGTCAACTTTCAGATTGGAGATGGACATTCTACTTTTTTGTTTACTGATCCATGGGTTCAAGGATAAAGTTTGGTGACTAAATATGGACATAGAGTCCATAGAGACTTTGATCTGGCCAAGCAAGCAAAATTATCTTCCATTATTCAGAACGGTCAGTGGCAATTCCCACATCAGAACTCCAATACTTTACACCAGTTCAAGAACTTTGCTCTCTCTCTCTCTCTCACATTGAAGCAAGGTGATGACAAGTTTCAGTGGAGACATGGTGTCTTCTCTTTTGGAAATGTTTGGAATAGGTGGAGAAATCCACACCCACAGGTGCAGTGGTTTTTAGTTTGTTGGAGTGGATCGAGACCTAGAGCTTCTCTGGTCTGTTGTCTAGCAATGCAGAATAAGCTTTTAACCTTTGAAAATCTAAAGAAGAGGGGGCTGCCTTTAGTGTCTATCTGTCATAACTGCATGAACTCAGCCGATGATGTAAATCATCTTACTGTAAATTGTCCATTTGCTAAAGCAATTTGGCAATGGTTGTCGGATGTCCTAGGGTAGAATATGCCTCCAGTCAATTCGTTAATTCAATTGGTGGATTGGTTTGTCACCAAAGGAATTAAACATCAGGTCCAAAAACGTATTTTTGCAACTACTATTTGGTATGTATGGAATGAGAGGAATTTGCGATTGCATAAGGAGGTTCGAAGAACTGCTATAGAAATTGCTAGAGCTATTTGTGGAGAGGTCCTAATGTTGTCTGGGATGGAGATGGGAGAGTTATGCTCTCAGTCTCTAGCTAATTCATACTGATACCTGTTTGATTGTGTTTATTTTTTAGTTGTCAGTAGACAACTTGTTTCCAAGGGATGCCTTGTTGATGATTTGTAATTTTTGTTATATCTATAGAAATTTTCCATTTTACCCAGGGAAAAAAAAAAAAAAAAAATTGATCTTCTCTCACTTATTTGATTTAGGCTCCGTTTGTTTGAATGTAAAATAATTTTCAAAAAATATTTTTTATTTTCTGTTGTTTGGTTGTCGTAAACTATTTACAAAGAAAAAATATATTAAAACGTAACAAAAAAACTTACCCATAAACTTTTGACAATTTATTTTACTCGTCTGACTCGATGGACTTGATCTCAACCTCGACTTAAACGTTAACCAAACACCTAAAAAGTAAAAAAAAATAAATATATATGTTACTTCAAAAAGAAAAATCTATTCTGAGAAAAATATTTTACGTCAAAACTAAGGGAGCCATAGTGTTAAAATTTTAATATAATGGACAAATTTGATTATAAAATTCGATTTGTAATATAATGTACAAAGTTGAGTAAAAAATTCACTTGACTTTTATTTCCCTTACCTATCGGTTTGAATGACATTCAATTAGACCGTCAGAATTCCAATAATACAAAGTAAATTGATTATTATTATTATTATTTTTGACGGTAAGATTTTAATGTGTGAATGTCATGTTACCACATATAACATTATTAAATTAAAATTTTAAAATTAGGTTACACATCTTTTCATTTCCAAAATTTTTATCTCCAACATGAATCCTTTGACCCCCCAATATTTTCACATACAAATAATTAATATCAAAACAATCAAAATATTTACCCACTACTCCAAATTATGAAAAATATCAATTTGAATCATTCAAGGTTTTATTTTTGAAAGTTCACTTTTTTAACAAAAGCCCAAATTTTCAAAATATAAACCAAATATTAAGCATAATACTAATAATTTTATAATTAGTACTTTAATATAAAAAAATATCTCATAAAAAGAAAAATTCCATAAACCGTTATGGCTTCAAATTGTATGTAATTATTACATAGTTATATGCTAGTAGATTAATGTTTTTCATGCTTCGATGCTCCATTTCGATGTTGCAAAGCTTTGACTTTGTATCCAGGGGCATAGCGGCTTTGGCAGGAATTCTGAAGGTAAAATTTTGAAATCTCGCTTTCAGACCACACCCTTAACTTGAATAGTACATGTGCTGTAGGGTCAATACACGTGCTCTAAGATTAAAAAAAACAAAACTTTTGCCTTTATTTGTTTTTGCCTTCGCCGGGCTTTAAAATATAATATATATATATATATATATATATATATATATATATATATATAGAGAGAGAGAGAGAGAGAGAGAGACTAAAATTGGGTTTGCTAATAGTTGGGGCTTCAGATTCTGAGTTACCTAATAATACCTTAAGTTTTTTAAGATATAAGGTTTTTAACTCAGGGTCATCCACTTTACTGATTAAATCAATAAGTAAATGTTCTTGTTCATCATTTTTTGTGAGAACATTAAGTGACTTATTAGGATTGCAGCAGCTATCTTTACATCCTAGTGTAATATTGGGTGAACTGGGAGAAGCATCAGATGATTGTGAGGAGGAGCCAACTTCTGGATCGCTACTACTGTCATCAGTATCTTTTAACTGAAGAATTTGGTAAATAGATTCTTTAATATCACTAGGGATTTGAGACTGGTTAATCTTAGTCTTTGCATAGCAATCTTTTGCAAAATGACCTTGACGACCACACTTGTGGCATTTATCTTTACTAATATTTGGGTTTGGGTTACTAGGGGTATTCTTTTTCTTAAAATCATTTTTCCTAAATTTCTTTTTAGGTTTAGGCTTTTGAGAATAATATTCATTTTTGGGAAGATTTAATAACAAACCAAAAGAAGTCACTATTCAAGACCTACAAACAGAAATTAACATAGTAAAAAATGAGATTAAAAATCTCAAAACAGATCACCAAGTCATGCAAAATGATATTCAAGAACTCAAACAAAAACCTGCTTTTTCCTTTACAGGAAAAGACTCTTCTGAGTCCTCTGATGAAGAAACTTCTACTCATTCAGCAGAATCAAAACATTCAAACCCCTTTGGTTCTGAATCTTCTAATAAACTCCAGACTTTAAATCACATTTCATTCCAGAAATGGTATACTAAAGTTACCTTTATCATCAACAAAGATTTCAAACTTGAAGTCGTTGCTTTGGTTAATACAGGAGCTGATCTTAATTGCATTCAGGAAGGTCTCATACCAACTAAATACTATGAGAAAACCTCTGAAAGGCTAAGCTCAGCTAATGGTAGTAAAATGGACATCAAATACAAGCTTTCTAAAGCTCATATTTGTCAAAACAATGTATGTTTTAAGACATCATTTGTCTTGGTAAAAAATATGACTGATAAGCTAATATTCGGAGTTCCATTCATTTACCTCCTCTATCCCTTTACTATTGATAATGAAGGATTAGTTACTCGACTTTTTGGACACAAAGTTCAGTTCAAGTTCCTTAGTCCCCCTTCCAGGAACGAATTGAAATCAGTAATAGATTCCTCTGTGTCTAAATCAATAAATCTGATTCAAAGTAAGACTCAACAGTTGAGTTTTTTAAAAGAAGAAGTCAATTATAAAAGAATTGATGTTCAGTTAACTGATCCAGTTCTTCAAACAAAAATTCAAGATTTTGAACAACAAATTAAAAATACAGTTTGTTCTGATCTACCCACTGCTTTTTGGCACAGAAAAAGACATTCTGTAAAGTTACCTTACATTAAAGGGTTTAAGAGAAGACATATTCCTACTAAAGCAAGACCTATCCAAATGAGCCCCGAAGTTATGGAATTCTGTAAGAAAGAAATTAATGATCTCCTACATAAGAAGATTATTAAAAAGAGTAGGTTACCCTGGTCATGTCCAGCTTTCTATGTTCAGAAAAATTCTGAAATAGAAAGAGGTGTTCCTTGCCTAGTCATTAATTATAGACCCCTAAATAAGGTCTTAGAATGGATTAGATATCCTATTTCCAATAAGAAAGACCTTATTAGTCGCCTTAGTCAAGCAGTAATTTTCTCCAAATTTGACATGAAGTCAGGTTTTTGGCAAATTCGTCTTCACAAGAAAGACCGAAACAAAACTGCCTTCCCTACTCCATTTGGTCATTATGAATGAAAGGTAATGCCTTTTGGATTAAAAAATGCTCCTAGTGAATTCCAAAATATCATGAATGATATTTTCAATCCTTATAGTCATTTTTCCATTGTTTATATTGATGATGTTCTAATTTATTCAAAGTTCCTTGATGAACACTGGAAACATTTGAAATCATTTCTGGTCATAATTCAGAAAAACGGTCTTGTTGTTTCTTCTACAAAAATCAAGTTATTCCAAACCAATATCAGGTTTCTAGGTTACCATATCTATTAAGGTCAGATTCGTCCTATTGATAGATCTCTTCAATTTGCTGATAAATTCCCAGATCAAATTTTAGAAAAGTCATAACTCCAGCGATTCTTAGGGTCTCTAAATTACATTGCTGATTTTTACAAAGATTTGCGCAAGCAATGTAAGCCCCTATTCGATCGACTTCAAAGTAACCCTCCTCCATGGACTTTTGTCCATACTGATATAGTCAAATCTATTAAGTGTTATGTCAAGTCATTGCCTTGTCTTGGCATTCCAACTACTGATTCTTTCAAAATAATCGAAACTGATGCCTCTGACATTGGATATGGTGGCATTCTCAAGCAACGAGTCAGTCCAAATGCACCTGAACAATTAGTTCGATTCCATTCTGGTGTTTGGACAAAAGCACAAAGTACCTATAATACTATTAAAAAGGAAATTTTATCTATTGTTCTATGTATTAGTAAATTTCAAGATGATATTTTAAATCAAAAGTTTTTAATCAGAGTTGATTGTCAAAGTGCAAAATATGTTTTAGAAAAAGATGTTGAAAATATTGCTTCTAAACAGATTTTTGCCCGGTGGCAAGCTATATTAAGTATATTTGATTTTGATATAGAATATATCAAAGGAAGTAACAATTCTATTCCAGATTTTCTTACAAGGGAATTCTTGCAGAAATCTGACGGCAGACCGACAGCCTCCCCAGAGGCCCCAATTAGTTAAACCATTTGATATTTGCTCCAGCAAAGCCCCAGTCACCAGATCACAAACCCAGTCACAACAGTCCTCTGCTTTGGTTGTCACTAACCAATTTCAACCACTTACTTCTTAGTTACCATCCTTCAAGTCTGCTCTAGTTGATCCTGCACCTGATCCTTTCCAAGTTACTACTAGAAACTCCCCCCAGTCACATGCGCTACGACCTACTACCAAATCACCCAGTAACTACATCGAAAAACCTGCTTTTCCCTTATTCTACATTGAACCGTCTCTTAGTCACATACAGGACCCAATTGAATTGGCCCAGTCCTATTTTCCTCCTAATCTCCATTATTGCTCCAGTCATCCCTTCAAGTCACTCCAATTTTACAAAAATATTCTGTATTCCACAAAGTCTATCCGTATTAACCAAATTTTTGATAAAACTGATAAGAAAAAAGTACTCTACCATTCCCTCTATATACAAAAAATCATGCCCTTTGAAGAATGGGGTAGTCATCCTGCTTTATGCAAACCATTACTTGATAATGATTATGTGTATAATTACCATGATTACATGAATGCCTGGTTTATCATACTGCTTCACCAAAATGAGTTATTCACTCATTCCTGGTTTCTCAATTTTGATAACCAATTCAATTACAAAGCCCAAATTCCTACCTGGTTTGTTAAATGGTGTTCTCAGTATGGCTCCATTCCAGAAATCTTGCCCCTAGATCTTGCAAATCAAATCAAGTACTTCCACACAGTTTACAAAGTTAACAAACACAACTCTCAGTTCCCTATTCTCCTCCTATTCTCCTGCAAATACAAAGTTCTGGCAATATGATGTCCAAGGAAACTTGGTTATCCGTCGTCACTATGTTAAATGGTGGGACGCCTTTCAAATTGACAGAATCATTGGTTACATTGAGGGAGATTTTCCCAAACAGTCACTAACACCAGTTACAGCACAACAAATAACTCAGCCCAAACAGCCCTCTTCTGCAACCCCTTCCAGGTCCAAGAAATCTCCCAAATCGGAGATTGAAGCGCTCAAGAAAATGGCTGCTTCTTTAACTAATCGCCTCCAAGAGTTATCACAAGAAGAAGAAGACGCTGATGATGCATCTTCTACAGCTTAATCTAGTCACCTAGTTAATTTATATGATGACCCTGTATTCCAGGATAGTCAAGACCCATACCAAGATGATCCATTCTGTTAAAAACCTGGTTTGACCCGAAATCACTATTTCTACAGTAACAGGACATAGTCACTATTTCTACAGTAATTGTCGGCTAAATCACTATTTCAACAGTACTCCCGACAAAGAACTATTCATCTACAGTAACCGTCGGTACAAACGATAGGAACAGTAACTTACTATTCATGAACAGTCACAGATGCCTCAAAAGTTAAAAGTTACTTTTTGAAAGCCGAAAATTGCGCCTTCAATGTCTCGAGCCCCGCTTATAAATTAAGTGGTCAGTCCCATTGTTCAGCAGGCTTTATTCAGACTTCTCTTACAGACTTTGAGAGAGAGAATTCAGCTTTCAATATTCAGTTCCATTTGTAATATTCAGTTCTTTTCCATCTTTTTTGAGTGTAATACACCACCAGTATGCTGTATACATCAGACATTTATCAGTTACATTAATTTATAAGTTTATTTCAGTAATCTTTTGTAATTACTTTCTGATTTTAATATCAGTCTAATATTCAGTCATTTATCGTGTTATATATCTTGGTCGGTTATATACCGCCTTATATATATTTTTTAATTAATTTACTCTGTTATATATATGCTTGGTCGGTTATGCACCGCCTTATCTACTTTAATGTTTAACTTGTTTTAAGTTATATTTTCTTATATATATATATAAGAAAATAACACTTACTCTTTAAAATTATATCAATCCAATAGTAATCCAAATTTTAATTATATGGCTCCAATATAATGCATGTTAGCTTTGCTAACTCATAAAATCGTACAAAACTTAATTTCTTAGCGTATAACAATACAACATTTATTACTTTAAGCCATAACTCGGTTTAGGGAATTATTTGTTTATTAGATATTTTTATACTAAAATACTAATTATATAATTATAATATTAAGTTTTGGATATGTGCAATGGTAGTTAGAGAGACACTAATATATGATGAGAGTTGCAATTCTTTTTATCTTTTTAAGCTCATAATGAGGTACAATATAGTGTAACGAGTGGACGCTTACCCATTTACTCAAAAGTTTAAGTTATTGGGTAGTATTGCATACCCACCCATTTATACCTAATCATTTTTCCATCTGGATCTGATGTGGGACAAATGACCCTTATTACATTCTTCCCCACCCGAACTGTGATGACCTTGTGGACAGGTGTGTCGTGGGCTGGTGTGAGACATTGGCAGGCTATCACATTGAGCGAGCTACGGGTGCACAATCCGACATCACCTGGGTAAGGGAATGGTGAAGTACTTATATGTAGGTGTGTCACTCCAATTGGTATGAGGCCTTTTGAGGTAAAGCCCAAGAGTAAAACCGTGCGGGCTCAGGCCTAAAGCGGACAATATCATACCATGTGGTGGAGTAAGTCATTTCAAATGGTATCAGAGCCTGATCTAGCCGGAAGTGTGCCGACAGGGACATCGGGCCTTTAAGGGGGTGGATTGTGATAACCTTATGAGCTGGTGTGTCGTAGGCGGGTGCGAGACACTAGTAGGCTATTACACTGTGCGAGCTATGGGTGCACAATCCCACATCGCCTGGGTAAGGGAATGGTGAAGTGCTTATATGCAGGTGTGTCACTCTAATTGATATGAGGCCTTTTGGGATAAAACCCAAGAGCAAAACTGTGCAGGCTCAGGCCTAAAGCGGACAATATCATACCATGTGGTGAAGTGGATCGTTACAAAGTAGTACCAGGATGGGTGACTCCTTGGGAAGTCTGTAATGACCCCGTCATTTTCCTTTCTTTCCTTTTTCTCCATTTTTAGGGATAAATTTTTTTCGTTGAAATTTCCTTTCGCGTAACCTCAGTACTCTTTGTGCTCGGAGTTGGTTTTTTACTTCACGTACTTTTATTCTTGTTGGTTTTCTTGAAAGGCGTAACTTTACTTTTGGAGAAAAGCTCGCCTGTTGTTTCTTTTTCCTGCAGGGGTGTGGATGAAGAGATTCTTCAGAAACATTTTTGTTTCTAGGGGTATTTTTCATAAATATTTTTTGAAGATATTTTGGTTTAGGGGTTTCTAAGAAAATATCTTTTGGAAGATATTTTCATTTGGGGTCACTTGCACAGTTATCCTTTTGTGTAGGGGCCTTTATGCAATTAATGAAAGTTAATTGCTAAGGGCCCGTTTGGATCGCGATAACGGTATATGTTATGGTTTGGTATGATATGAAAATAACCGTTTTAGTATTGGTATATTTTTAGTAGAAATTGGAACCATGTTTGGTAACGACTGTTTTGTTTTTGACAATTGTATATCAAAAACATGAAAACGCGTTTGGTAATGTCATACGTTTTAAGGAATCTGAAAATAAAACACGTTTGGGAAGTTAGTTTTGTTGTCAAAAATTCTGAATAAATAACAGGATACCTATTTGGTAAAGACTGTTTTGTTTTTGTTTTGAACAATTATATATATGAAAATAACTATAAGTTTATATGCAATAGTCCATTTTTCTTTATGATTTGAGATAATTTGTTAAAATAAAAAAAAAAATTATCAAAACATTAAAAAGAGTTAGAAAAAAAATTACGAATAAATTTACATGTATAAATAAGATCGCGAGGCATAAACATGATTAGTGGCAACCAAACAAATCTAACTTTGTACTAATCTTTCAATGAGGGGAGATCTTTGTACTCTATTATCTTTTTGTTTTGGCTTGCACTCCATTTAACTTTGTTTTGTTATATATATATATATATATATATATATATATATATATATATAATAAAAATTCATTATGAATGAGAGAGAGAGATCCTTGTAGTTGAAACTAACAAGAAGTAAAGCCAAAACGTTGATCTTCTTGAATTGGTCAGAGTTGATGCTTGGTGGTCATTGAAACTTATGAATGGGTTTACTTCAGTGAGATTAGTTTGAAATTTTCTGTTGGAGATCCTTCAAAGTGCTAATATTTTTATTGTTAACTCATGAGACCATTTCCCCTTTTCTTGAGTATTTATTTTGATAACTGTAATACCCCTAATTTTAAAAGGATAGTCTCGGCAATTATTTATTATTTTTATTATATTTTTGCGTGATTATTTGGTTTAATTATTTTTATTTATTAATTTGATTTAATTGTTTACCTATGTGTCATGTGTTTTAAATTGAATTAATTGGCATTTAATTGGCATTTTATTGTTTAAGTGTTTTTAATTATTTAATTGGGTTATTTAATTGGAATTAATTAGTTAAGTGGATTTAAGTATTTAATTGTTTTTTTTTTCATTTAATTTTGTTTTAAGTTACAGTTAACTTTGGGGTTGGAATTTCACGTATAGGTAAGCCGTAACAGAGATAGTTTCATGGGCCGACTAGGTTTAGAATTAGGGCTCTATCTCTGATTAAACACGGATTAGGGTTTATGATTTTTACGCCTATATATATACGGTTAAAATCTGTATCAAGGGTTGGAAAAATACCCTATTCACGTACCAAAGATACAGAGAGAGAAACAGAGAACAGTTGTGGGAAAACAGAGTGAGGCTTAAGAGGATTTGTACAGAGAGGACCAAGGAGGTTGAGTAAGGATTAGAGGCAGAGTTATAGGAAGCTTGGCGGCATTCAGAATTGCCGAAAAACTTAGAGACGACACAGGGATTTCAAAATTGAAATCACAGGCAAGTTCTTCTCTTTCTCCTTCTCTTTGGCTCGTGTTCTGTGCACCTAGATAGTCTCTAGGGATTAACTAATTAGTAAATGAAACTTATGTGTTTAATGTATGCTTGTTGATGATTTGTTTGCATTGAATACAAATCTGTTTACAGTTCGTGTATTGTTGCTCCCAGTTTCTGTTCATTAAAGCATATTAAAATCTGTTGAGGTTTTAGTTACGTTTCTTGCTTCTATCTTCTGTAAACAAACCCTAGGGATGTTAATAGGATGATATAAGACTCCTAAGATCAGTTTGTGAAGAGAAACAGAGAGGTTGGAATAGAATTATAGTTTCAGTTTTGTTCCTAACGCGGGTTAGTTCGGTAGCAAATTTGATCTCTGTAATTGATTTTAATTGTTGTTATCAAGCCATTGGGATGCTACTGGGTATTAATATGACACCTAAGTTTGGTTTTAAAAACTAACAGAGTGTTAGGAATAAGTCGGAGAAGGAGCACAAGGGCTGAAACGACGCACTGGGGACGAAGGCTCTTAAAGGAGGTGAGAGCCGGCTCTAGGCTGGAAAAAGAGCCTGCTCCAAATTTTGGAGCAGGCTCCCTTGTTATTTTTGATTTATTTTAAGTTTTTTTTTTTTAATTTTCTACGTACTATGTTCACTGTTGGAGCATGGAGACTATTTGAGTGAATTTGGAACTTTACAGAGGGATTAAGGAATGAATTTTGAGTGTTATTAAGACCCTAAATTGATTAAAGTTTAATTCTAAATTGTCGGGACAAACAATGTAAAAATTAAGGCACTTCCTAGGTTGTTAACAAATGAAAGATAAATTAATTGTTAAATTAAATTTCAGCAATTTGATGGAATAAAATGTGTTTATAAAACTTGTTTTAGAATGTATTCAAGTGCATGATAAGGTCATTTAATTATTAATTTTGATCTATGCATGCTTAGGAGGCTAGTTGCTGAATTATTAAATTGTTTATTGCAACTAGATGGTTAATGCTTGGATTTAAACTACTGAAATATTGAACAATCTTCTGAATTGTTTTAGCAATTTATTGGTTAATAATAGGATTATTTAACCTATTCACATGCATGATGGAGTCCCTGACATATTAAATTTGGTCTATGTATGCTCTGGATGTTAGTTGTTGATTTGTTAAATCATCTCCTGCAACTATATGGTTAAATGCTTGGATTTAAATTGCTGAAGCTTTAAATATTTTTCTGTAATTATTTGGATGGTGGTTTTTGGGTCTGTAAATTATTGAACTGTTATATATGTTGTAATTTACATGGATTTGGAGGATTGTATGTACCGGTATGAGACGGTGACATACTAGGGACGGTTTAGCTCAAAACGCATAAACCTAACCTAATGGATTAATGGAATGGATTGAAAGATATCGAGTCCTAATTGTGACTAAGTCAGATCAGCTGTAACCAAGTTGGATGACTTCCTGGATTAACGGATGGTAGTTAAGTTATATCAACTGAGTAAGTTGAGTGACTAACTAGTTGGTTTATTGTATGTCAGTTTAATAAATAGTTGAACTGCATACCCTGGATTTGGACGGATTTTATATATATGTTTATGGTACCACGAGTTGAGCTTGAGTCTCAGATTCGTTGGTTAGGTTGTGTATATGCAGTGGATGCGTAGCTGGTTATAATAGGTTGAGGTGTACCCTATTAGGTCTAGGTACTCATGCCCACCTTTGGGTGCGTATTCGCATGTTGCCTTCTATTCAGGTTGAGACCCCTATTATAGACTAGTGAATGTCCCTTAGTATGGATATATTTATACGTATGGACTAGATAGATATTGTGAGGTGTCTACGGTGTATCTGCGTATCGGGTCACTGTGTGGATTGCAGTTAGATTAGAACTTGCTCGTGGGTTTGACTCACTCCTTTATTATTCTTTTCAGGTACAGGATGGTTCCAGCTTTAGAGCTTGATCGTGCTTGTCGAGGACAGTCTCACTTTCATTTGATTACGTAGGACTTCTCTCGATATTTCTAGCATTAGCTATTTTCAGTTTTCAGTTTCAGTTGAACTTGTGGTTAGGGGTCCATGTGTGGATTCCCAAGTTGTAACCTTGAAGTTTTGAAGGATTGAAGTTTCCATTTTCAGTTACATGGAGGATTTTATAATTAATGTTTCTTTCAGTTTTATTTCCATCTTTATTATTTCATTTTGTCATCTGTGTTCACTTTAAAATACTTTAATTGTTTGATATTCCCTCGGGTTTGGGCCTGGGCCTGATCAACCCGTGTCTCGGATTCGAGGGGTATCACAATAACCAAACAACCTGCTAGAAAAATTATTGCCATCCAAACAAGTACTTGATAATATTTTGTAGGATTTTAATCAATCATAAATAACACACCAAACCACAAGTTTTTTTTTGTACATCACAAACTTAATAAATTGTTGTTGCACCATTCACATATATATTTGCACATATAGGGAGCTAGAAATTCCTTAAAAATAGTATGTGTGTACACACAACTGGAGATCACTAAAATTCATTCCATAAAATGTACACACACTTCTTTATACTTGCATAGGCCTCCATTTGATTAACTTAGAGATCACTAGCTTCCTAGAGTTACAGCAACTGGAGAATGGTTCCTATAAATCCCACTGGTGTCACTGCCCATAACTTACTGCAATGTCTTTCAATGTAGTGCCAGAGCATATATGGATTACATGGTACTGGGTTGACAATAGTTTATGATTCAGCAAAAAATGATATAAGGAAGCATTAAGAAAAAAGAAAAAAATGAATTTGCACTCCAAAGCAAGACATTACCTATAGTAGCAAAATATAAAGCAGAGTTAGGTTTTCCAATGGAACGGTTGCATTCTATTAAGCCTTGAAATAACAAAAATCCATTTCAAGTTTCAAAAATCAACCACATGCCTTTTTGGAATCAAAGTTTTTTTTTTTTTTTCAAAAATACGGTACTGATTCCCCTTAAAAATGGATGTTTACAAAATTGAACCGAACACAATAAACACAAGAGACACCGCCCACAAAATTAATCCACAAATCCAAGTAAAATTGCCAGTTCTCCATCTAAACTACTCCAACAAGCAGAAAATATATTTAACCTTTTTTCAGGCTAAGTTGCAAATTTGGAGTGTAAATGACCTCATTCAAAACCAAACATGTGAACAACATTAGAGATAAACAAAATAACACATGGTAGGAAATGAAGTAATTAGAAGTACTAAGCAAGATATATTTAACCTTTCTTCATGGTAAGTTGCAAATTTAGAGTTTAAATGACCTCATGCAAAACCAAACACATGAACAACATTTGAGAAAAATAAAATAACACATGACAGGAATGAAGTAATTAGAAGTACTAAGCAAGATATATCTAACCCTTTTTCAGGATAAGTTACAAATTTATAATGTAAATGAGCTCATGCAAAACCAAACACATGAACAACATTAGAGATAAACAAAATAACACATGGTAGGAAATGAACTAATTAGAAATACTAAGCAAGATATATCTAACCTTTTTTCAAGCTAAGTTGCAAATTTATAGTGTAAACGAGCTCATGGAAAACCAAATACATGAACAACATTAGAGATAAACAAAATAACACACGGTAGGAAATGAAGTAATTAGAAGTACTAAGCAAGATATATCTAACCTTTTTTCAGATTAAGTTGCAAATTTAGAGTGTAAATGACCTCATGCAAAACCAAACACATGAACAACATTAGAGAAAAACAAAATAATACATGGTAGGAATGAAGTAATTAAAAGTACTAAGCAAGATATATCTAACATTTTTTTCAGGCTAAGTTACAAATTTGAAGTGTAAATGACCTCATGCAAAACCAAACACATGAACAACATCAGAGAAAAACAAAACAATACATGGTAGGAATGAAGTAATTAGAAGTACTAAGCAAGATACATCTAACCTTTTGCCAGGCTAAGTTGCAAATTTGGAGTGTAAATGACCTCATGCAAAACCAAACACATTTATACCATTTAATACACAGTTGAAAATATAGCATTTATAGTTATCCAAATACAGAAAATTAAGTATACATTAGATACCAAATGAAACACAAGAAATTAACTACATACCTATTACATGTCATAAATTACAAAAGATGGAAGTTTATTTAACTTCATCTTTCATTAAGAACGATAATGAGCAAGAACAAGACAATCACAATAAACATGATTATGATAGTAAGACATCCACAACCTAGGAAGAACATGTACTTCTGTCTACATTGTTCATTTTGAATCATTGCAATGACCCAAGTCAGATTGAACCTATTCTTCAACTTGTGCACCTTGGTGTAACTCATCCACCCACATAAATGCATTCATATGTGACTACAAGAAATAAAAAATTATACAATTACGAAACAGTAAAAGAAATAACACCTAAAAGATTAAAGCCATACCTCCCGAGCTGGACACCTATAGAATTGTCGACCATCATTTTTTGGAGTTCGAGCCCTATACAGATGCATATGACCTCTACCATATGTACATTGTGGTCGCTCACCTTTAAGCCTATACATAAGTTCGCCTACAAGTATTAAAACATTTAATATTTGATGTCCTAATATAATTAGTTATTACAGTTATCCATATTAAAATCCTACACACTATTACACACTATTTTAATTAGTGATTACAGTGCTCCCATATTAGGTTGGCAATACGATCACGATAAATATCCATCTGTCGTATCTGTGTATTAGTAGCACTGACGACCTCAACAATGTCATCCACATCAGGTTCATTTTGTGAATTAGAAGATTCAGGGTTTCACAATCAAAACTTTCATCAGATTCACCTTGGGATCTTATGAAATTATGCAATGCACAACAGGCAATGATAATAAGAACTTGAGTGTTAAAGTGATAAGGGGGCATTTGCTTCAATATAGCGAATCTCATCTTTACCAACCCAAAACATCGCTCCATGATATTCCTCAATGACGAGTGCCTAAAATTGTACACCTCTTCTCTACCACGTGGTCCTCTAGTATGTCTACGATATTCCTGCATATGGTAACATTGACCTCGGAAAGGGGCCAAAAACCCCGGTTGATTGGCGTACCCAGAGTTCACTAAATAAAACTTACCTGTCATGTTAAGTATTAAAATTAACGTATTTTTAATGTTAAATGCATAAATATGGAAAGGTAATTTTCTTACCTTCGGGTGGTGATGGAAAATTCAAATCCTCATTCTGAATACACTCATTTAAAATCTTCGAATCATTAGCAGACCCTTCCCACCCTGTTAAAATGTATGTGAATTTCATATCAAAAGAACACACGACCATGACATTTTGGGTCGTATCACCCTTTCTACCACGAAAGGGTATTTGTTGTCCAACTGGCACTACAACATGGATATGAGTACCATCTATGGGTCCTACACAATTCTTAAAGTATGGGTAAAACTTTGGATTATTCTTTATCTGTTTAGGAATTTCATTCAAATCCGGGGGAACAATAATCTTAGTCCCTAACTCACAAATTAACTTTAAGACAGCATGAAAGTGATATGAAATTGTGGATGTATAGTGTTGGAATCTTTTAGCAACGACACGATTCTTTTCATTGTGAGACACGGTAAGTAGGAAAATTGCAACTTGTTCTTCTATTGTTACAAATGTTAAATCTTTCAATCCTAACAATTTCAAGTCACGACACAAAGCCCTAAAGGTATTGGGGTACATCCGAAATTTTTCATAACACCTATCTTCATGTCCATTTAAAATTTCGAATACGTAATCTTCCCCTTGTAACATGGAATCCCTACAATGTTGTTTATCAAAATATTTATGATAGTACTCATATACGGCTGCGATCAATACAAGAATTTCCTCCTCCTCATCATCATCATACATGGTTAATATTGTCCTTATATCCATATCTATTATCCTATTTAAGAATAAACAGAATCAAATAATACAGTTATTCATCAACAATACAAAAATAATAAAAGACAAACCAAATCATACAATTATCTAGTAATAATGTAAAAGCAATAGATATAGAACATTAATGTAAAAGTAGTAGATAGAGGAATTAAATACAGTCTTCCAACAATAATGTAAAAGCAGTAGATAAGAAAAATTAAATACAATCATCTAGCAGTAATATAAAATGAGTTATAAAACAGTTATTCAAAAGTACATAAAAGTAAGATAACGAACATATCACAGAGGCTGATTCATCACCCACCCAACCTTCATCTTATCAGGAATGCGAAGAAATATGTCCCACCACGCCTTGTCCTCACCAAACATCCTTATGATTTTAGCATAATGGGTATTATCAATCCTTACTAATGTGTTGACGATCCTAAGGCACTCCTCAAGCTGGGGATCCATTTCTTTTTCTTTTTTACTGGGAGATTTCACTTTGGGCATTTCTTTAACAATAAATGGTTGACAACTAGAAGATGATTCTGCTATGGCTTTGGCAATTTTATTAGCTTTCGCGTTCCCAATATCAGTCAAACATGCCATCACTTGAGACATTTATTTCTTAGGTTTCTTAGCTACAGGTTTGGGACTAGGACTGATGTCAATGTGTCCTTCTACATTAGGTTGTTCTACATCAGTCATGTCCGCATTGCCCTCAATGTTATGAATTGCAGCTTCATATGTTGCCACTTGAGACATTGTTAGCATTTGGTGAGGTTTGGGTGCTTTTGTAGAAGGATGAACATGCTAGCCAGTAGCATGTGTATCCCCAAAAATCCTTACCATCTACTCATAATTCTTACACCTCTGTTTTTTTATTTTTCTGCCATACTTGAGAACCTACACATTATTAGCTTACAATTATTGTTCATCAAACCCTTTTAATACTAAATCACTAATTACTAACTGTATGTATGGTAAATAGACACGTATTGAAATACTAACCTTGCATAATCGAACCCATCTTTCAGTTACCAACTCAATCATCCCAGTTTCACTGTTGTACCCTACACCAGTCTCAAATAATATTTGTTTGTAATCTTTGTATAGTACTCTGAAATTATTGAATTTTTGTGTACATTGGTCCTTCGTGTACTTCTTTCTAGTTTCCACCAACATTGCGTCCACAATATGTGTCCACCCAATTTGATTAAAAGTCGTGCCTGTACGATTTCCTTTTCCAACCTCTTCCTCCATCAAGAGCATGAATTTCTCTTGATGGGCATCACACCAAACAGCGGCATCGGCCTGTGAAATAACAACAACGTCCTCACCATTCTCACTATCAAGAGAATGAATGACTCTTGATGGGTATTGGTCAATTGTTCATGTCCATCTGATAATTATTAAGTAAATTTAACAGTTTAGTAAATTGTTTATATAATTCTAATTTTTAAGTCATATTTCAATGCTACTATATTATATAAGAATTAAAAATATAAATTAAAAATTAAAAAACAATTCAAGGAAGTCCCAACCCCTAATATGATACAGGTCTTCATTGAATAATGAAACAAAACATGCATTTTAAATGTTTTAGAGACAAATCTAACATAACCTTTAACTCCAAATATGTCAATTGTGATATTAAATATAAGCCCCCCAGACACAAGCACAAAACAAGTGTATGAATTGAAATTACTAAGTTTATTACAACGTATTTGCCTATGTTTATTACTAATTTTTATTCAACTTGTATATTAATGTGTTCCCTACATCAATTGGTCTTGTGTCCCCCCCCCCCCACCCAATATGCTACACAAATATTTCAACAATAGGAGAGGCTTTTTCAAACCTTAATTAGACTTAACAACATCAAAAATGCACACACACACACACACACACACACACACATATATATATATATATATAGACAACAATAAATCATATGAGTGACACACAATTATATCACAAATTAAAATTAAAATAGAGCCCCCAAATTAAAACAGAATAGGAACAATAAATCATATGAGTGACACACAGTCAAGTTTGCATGACATTTTCTTCTTAAAATTATATATATCAGATGCCAATTAGATCCTAAAGTGAAATTTACAATTAACGGCATATATATACTCAACTTCCATTAATATAATGCCGATATATAATTAATAATGACCAAAATTTTCTATTGGCATGATGTATTCATATTCCTTACTAAAAAAGGATAATAGTTTTAAAACATTTGAGTGCTATAGCTATTTTTCAATACAGATCATTGCATTGCAAAAAGGGAAAAAATTATTAGATCCCCAATTTTGGAGCTATTTTATTCAACTTTACATGGATCTATTAACCAATTTTGATTAACATTTATAATCAAAACATTCAAGCGAATAAATCAAGAATCTTATCGCAACACTGTTGTCCATATTTGTTGTTACTGATTTGATTCTTGACTTGTTTCTTAGCTTTGACTTCTAGACATCTGTTAGAAATTAATCTAAGAACATAATTAATCTACAAATATCACATAATTCTATTTTGGATAATGCATAATTTGCATCTTTGTGAAGGATTGGTTCTCCTGCATAACCACATAAATCTTCTTTAATATTTTTTTTTTTTTTTTTTTTTTTTAAATCTCTAAGAATTGCATCAAAATCATTAAAATTTTGAAGAAGATTTGCCTTTTGAGATTTTTCTTTTTCGGACTTATCCCAATGCCTGTTCCATAATAAAGGTTTTTTTTTTTTTTTTTATCTTTGTTGTCAGAGAGATCAATTAATTGAGTTTTATACTCAATCTTACTATTGAGGGTTTCAATAGCTTCTTGAATACAATCAAGTGAGGACTCTATTTGAGTTCTTGATGTATTTTCAGTCAATTGAAATTATTTATTCCAATCTGTAATCATATCTATTATAAAATTAATACTAGCTGCAATCTGGTTTAGACTGAGCTCTTCAGTTGTCTTTACATGAACTATACGCTTATAGTGTGTAAGTTTTTTCCCAACAAATTGCATATACAGTTAAAAGAGTTATACCATGGTTCTGCTATGGTATGTAGACTATTCCTAGTTCGTAAGACCACATATTTTACTGTTCTGGTGCTTACAACCAAGGTTCTTAAAGCCTAACGTCTCACAGACTCAACGGCTTGTACAGAAATATGGGTTGCGAACAGATAATAAGAGGTATATGCGATATATAACAACTAAAATGAAACAGATTAACAATAAAGGCAAAAATATCGACCTGGGGTTTCAGAGAGAAGAGAAATACCTTCGATCTGTGTAATACCCCTAAATTTAAAAGGATAGTCTTGGTATTTTTAATTAATTGTTTAATTGCATTTTTAAGGGTTTAATTGTTTAATTGCTTGTTTGTTTGTATTTTTTTTAATTAATTATTATTATTTGAATTACTTGAATTAATTGTTTTTCTTTTATTATTATTTGGTTTTAATTGAATTATTGTAATTGTTTAATTATTTAAATAAGTTAATTGGATTTAATTAGGATTGTATTTTTCTGTTATGTTTCACGTTATGGCCGACTAGAATTTAACTTAGGGTTTTCAGTCTCTAATTCTAAGTGGACTAGGGTTTTCAGAGATGTGTATATATATATATATATATATATATATATATTGTGTCTGTCTAGGGTTTACAAAATAAACCACGTACAGAGAGACGGAGAGAAACATAGTACTTTGGTTAGGGTTTAACTAGGACTAAGGCTGAACCAAAGAGGGATTAAAGGGGTGTTGTTCGAGGGTTGAACCAAGGAGAAAATAGAGACAGAAAACAGAACGTTCGCCGGGAACCTTAGGAAGACGACGCTGAGATTTTGAACCAAATCTCAAAGGCAAGTTATATTCCTAACTCTCTCCCTTTGACTTGTGTTCTTTACATCTCTATTACAATTCCAGGAGTAAATAAATGTTAAATTAATCTGGTTTGCATGTTTAAGTTCGTCTGTGACTGTATGTGTTTACATGTTTAGTGTTTGCTTGTTTTAATTCTTCCTTGCATATTTCTTGTTCTAATTGAAGTTGATTAATGATTAATGATTTTTAAAATCTCTAGAACACACTGGGACTTAGTATTAACCAGTAGGAACATTAACCATAGAGGACAGAAGGAATGGAAGTCGCCGGATGTGAAACGGGTGAGGGAAACAAGCAGTAGGGGTTTCTGTGAGTAGATGCGGCTCCCCACATGGGTGGAGCCGGATCCAAGGCAAGTAGAGGCGGCTCCACATGGTGTGGAGCAGCATCCACTCAAGGGGAGGCGGCTCCACCCCCTTTGATGCGTTTTTGGTATATTTTTGCTTCTAGGTTTGGTTTTTGATCTTTCTGGAGTATTTAGGGACTGTACATGGGAACCTAGATGAGTTCTGAGGTTGTATTAAAGCTCCAAAGGGTGTGGGAATGAATAATAAACCACTTAGGGTTTATAGGTTGAACAGTAAACAGTTCTTAGCAAGTTATGCAAACTGTTAGTGGATGCAAGTGGTTTAAATTGCTTATGTTGTTCTAGTAATTTCCTGTGAATAATTATCAAATTCTAATCATGTATTAGTGATATAAAATTCTAGGTTTGGTTTTTGATCTTTCTAGAGTATTCAGGGATTGTACATGGGAACCTAGATGAGTTCTGAGGTTGTATTAAAGCTCCAAAGGGTGTGGGAATGAATAATAAACCACTTAAGGTTTATAGGTTAAACAGTAAACAGTTCTTAGCAAGTTATGCAAACTGTTAGTGGATGCAAGTGGTTTAAATTGCTTATGTTGTTCTAGCAATTTCCTGTGAATAATTATCAAATTCTAATCATGTATTAGTGATATAAAATAAGCATGCTAAAATCTATATATTTTTACTATGCTTGTTAAGGAATAATTGATATTTAAATTTCAGCATTTATCGCATCAATTGTTGGACTTGTAATATGAGCATGATAATTGGCCAATGTTTATTATGCTTGCTATGGAATTAATTGATGTAGACATTTATTTATGTTCTCTTAATTGTACAGATTCTGGGGATAAATTGATATTTACATATACTGTTGTATTGTCAATTGCTAGATTTTTGGTTGTGTATTGTAAAATTAGCATATTAAAATACATAACTTTGGTATGCTCATTATGAAACAATTGATATTTAAATTTAATATTTTTATTCTCAATTGTTGGATTTATGGATTAGTTGATATTTACATGTATGGACTGTATTATCAACTGCTGGATGGATGGATTGTATGCACCGGTATGGGATGGTGACATACTAGGGACGGATTAGTTTCAAAATATTAAATCCTACCTATACGGAATAAGGGAATGGATTATAAAACAAATCCTACTTATATTTAAGTCAAAGAAGCTGCACAAATTGAATGACTAACTGGACTACTTGCCATCTATGTTAAGTCAAAGAAGCTGCACAAACTGAATGACTAACTGGATTGCTTTTGGATGGATATGATAGGACTTTAAGTATATATTTATGGTACCGCGATATGAGCTTGAGTCTCAGGATCAACGGTTAGGGAGCGTATATGCAGTAGGATGCGTAGCTGGCTATGTTGGTTGAGGTATACCCTGTTTAGGCTCAGGTACTCATGCCCACTCAGGTGCATTTTGCATGTTGCCTTCTATTCAACTTGAGACCCTCTTCATAGTCTAGTGAGAGTCCCATAATGTGGATATATATATGTACGGACTACATAACTATTGTTGAATTGTTTAGGATGTACATGCGTATCGAATCTCTGTTCGGATTGTAGTAGGATAAAACTTGTTCGTGGGCCTGACCCACTTCTATTTTTCAGGTGTTCGACAATTCCAGTCATAGGCTTGATTGTGCTGAGCAGAGACTATCACTCACTCTTCCGACGATGTAGGACTTCTCTCCGTGGTTTAGCTTTGGATGTTCTTTCAGTTATTTACATTTCAGTTTGGATTTTTATTAGGGGTCCATTAGAGATGGATTCCTGAGTTGTTTAAACTGTTGGAGGTTTTGGAAGGATTTGGATTTTATTAATCTTTAATATTTGAGGATTTATATTTAGAGATCTTTCAGCTTTTAATATTTATTCTTAATTCATTTTGTAATCTGTGTTCGTTTTAAATATTAATTGTTTAATATTCTCTCGGGTTTGGGCTTGGGCCTGATCAACCCATGTTTCGGATCCGAGGGGTATCACAGTTGGTATCAAAACACTCCAGGTTCAAGTGTCTCTAGGGTATTTCGTATTAAGACTTCCGCGTAGCGTTTTCTCTTGATTAGAGCTTAAGTTTAGATTCATTGTATTTCTATACGGTCCGTTTAAATCGTAGTGATGTCTACCTTTCTGTGTTAACAGAATAGTTAACGTTAGGAGAGGACGGAACTTGCAAGGGAATAGGCAGCAGAGGAGAGTGGCACGTAGGCAGCAGGAACGCCTACAACGTCAGCTAATGGAGGATGAACATCAATTGCCTAGGTTTCAGGATAATAATGGTCAGGTTCAGGAAGATCAGGAGGAAGTTCAGCAGACTCGGGATTAGGGAGGAGATCAAGAGTATCCTCCTCATCTCAATGACCTCATTGCTCGAGCTATAGAAGCAAGGGTAACAGTTGCACTTTGAAATCAACCACCGGTTCAACAGGCACCTATACCAGTACTAGTGGTTCAGACTGATAATTGGGAAAATGTTAGGAGTTCTTTCACAAAAGGGAGCCCACCTGAGTTCTCAGGCTCCACCGATGCAAAAGCAGCTCACCAATGGAAACAGGACATTGAGTACTATCTCTGCCTGGTTCAGTGCACGGAGGTTCAGAAGCAGATGCTTGCTACCTTCAAGCTAGTTGGGAATGCACTACAATGGTGAGAATCAGTTACCACCGCAGATGAGAGGATGTTATTGACCTTTGATCAATTTAGTGCTTGTTTTGATGAGAAGTACTTTCTGTATGCAGTCAGGGCAGCTATGAAGACGGAGTTCCTCAATCTAGATCAGGGGAATATGACAGTGGCAGAGTATGAGCAGCAGTTTACGCGTTTATCTCTTTTTGCTCTCGAGGAGGTGGATATAGAGGAGAAGAAACGTAATAGTTTCGTTGAGGGACTCATGTGGTCTATTAAGCGAGCTATTATAGGTAGTCCAGCCTACAGTACCTATGCTCAGGTGGTGGACGCCACTTTGTAGCAGTATCAGTTGACAGTGGACTTCAGACATGCTCGGGGTGAGAAGTAGGGTGATAGAGACTTTGCTAATCAGTCAGCTGAGAAAGGGAACGGCAATGGACACCGGCAGAATGACAAGGGCAAATTCTAGGGACAATAGCCTTGGAAGAAGCACAAGGGTGGTTCAGATGCTCACAGAAATGGGGCACCTATTCAGATGTAACAGAATAGGGGACCACAGGCAAGGTCAGCCATCGGCTAACCGACAGAGGAGGCCATTTGGTACTTTCCAGGGTGGTTGCTACACTTGTAAAGAGTATGTCCATACTTCCAGGCAGTGTCCTAAAGTAGGACAAGGACATGGACAGTAGGTGCAGCAGGGGCAGAGGGAGCTAGTACCTTTACCCGCTCTACAGGTTCCACAGATTCAGGGACAGACATATCCAGCTTTACCGGCACCGCCACTGCCTCAGGGACAGGCACCGCAGTAGCTAAATTATGGCAGGGTGTACAACCCTATGCTACAGGATGTTCAGGCACTTCAGGCTATTGAGGGTAAGTTTCCTATTTATGGTTCATTGGGACGTGTTTTATTTGATACGGGTGCTACACATTCGTTTGTATCTCGGTCTTTTGTTGCTTTATCTAGGATGACCACGCGGGTATGCGATAGACCTCAGGGGATTTCTACACCTTTAGGCAATACTGCCATATTACATGAGAGTGATGGGCCTGTGACACTAGATATTGGTAGACTCAGATTTCTAGCCAATCTATTGGTCCTAGACATGCACACTTATGACGTGATACTTAGGATAGATTGGTTATCTCATTACCATGCCCAAGTTAATTATTTTGATAAGTCTATTGTGTTCACCATACCTAGTTAGGATATGTACGTCGTCGTTATGCCACATATTAATAGGGGCAGTAGCACTTATTTGTTTCATGTGGAGGAGGAAACGGAGGAGGAGGTTACTGTGTCACTGGATCATATACTAATTGTACAGGACTTTCTGGATATTTTCAGGAGATTCCAGGGTTGCCACTTAGTCGGGAGATAGACTTTGTGATTGACTTAGCTCAAGGCACTACGCCTATTGCTAGGGCACCATACAGAATGGCACCGGTGGAGATGAGAGAGCTGAGGGATTAGATTCAGCAATTACTCAGCCAGGGTTTCATTCGTAGGAGTACTTCACCCTGGGGAACACCAGCCTTGTTTGTGAAGAAGAATGATGGTTCACTTCGCTTGTGTATAGATTACAGGGAGTTGAACAAGGTTACTATTCGTAACAAGTACCCTTTGTCCAAGATTGATGATCTTTTTGATTAGTTGAAGGGAGTTACATACTTCTCTAAGATTGATCTGCGTTCTGGATATCATCAACTCCGGGTTAGGGAGCAGGATGTTCCTAGGACAGCGTTTCTCACGAGATATGGTTCTTATGAGTTTCGTGTTATGCCGTTTGGATTGACGAACGCACCAGCAGTCTTCATGGATTTGATGAACAGGGTCTTCAGCACTTATTTAGATCAGTTTGTCATTGTCTTCATTAATGATATCTAATTTATTCTAAGTCGAAGGATGATCATGTAAGACATCTTCGTATAATGTTGCAGACGTTTCATGAGCACCAGTTATATGCCAAGTTCGAGAAGTGTGAATTTTGGCAGCGGGAAGTGAAGTTTCTGGGTCACGTGGTGTCAGAAAGGGGAATATCGGTAGATCTAGCCAAGGTTTCAGTAGTGGTTGAGTGGGGACAGCCTACTTCACCTACTGAGATTCAGAGTTTCCTCGGATTGGCAGGATATTATCATACGTTCATCTAGGGGTTCTCCAAGATAGCGGGACCACTCACTCATCTGACTAAAAAGGGTGTACGGTTCATGTGGGATGAACATTGTCAGCGAGCTTTTGATGAGCTAAAGACTAAGTTGACTTCTGCACCAGTTCTGTCTACTCCACAGAGCGAGATTGAGTATCTTGTCTACACAGATGCTTCTTTGCAAGGTCTTGGATGTGTTTTGATGCAGGAGGAGCGATCGATTTCATATGGATCTCGTAAGCTTAAGCCACATGAGCTTAATTATCCAACACATGATTTGGAGTTGGCAGTAGTGGTCTTTGCCTTACGTATTTGGAGGCATTATCTGTTGGGCGAGTCCTTCAGATTATTTAATGATCACAAGAGTTTGCAGTATTTGTTCACTCAGCGAGAGCTGAATACGAGACAGTGCAGATGGTTAGAGTTTGTGAAGGATTATCATTTCTCTATACAGTACCATCCAGGGAAAACGAATGTGGTGGTAGATGCACTCAGTCGTCGACCCGATGCTAGTCTTTCTACTTTATTCACCACTGAGTGGAATGCGTTGAAGATGGTGGATGAGTTGTCGGATGTTTTTATGGCTTGCATGGTAGTTACACTTTCTATCATTCACAAAGTCTTGAGGCACAACTCACGGATCAGCAGTGTATTGACAAAATTGCAGAGATAACTTCTAGGGAGGTTCCATTTTACTATGTTAGGACTGATGGAGGTTTGAGGTACAAAGGACGTTTAGTGGTACATTCTGCTGACGATTTGAGAAAGGGTGTGATGACTAAGACTCATTATTCTGAGTTTTTTGTTCATCCAGGAGGCGACAAGATGTATCAGGATATGAAGCAGCAATTTTGGTGGGAAGGTATGAAGAGGGACATTGCTCTTTTTGTTTTTCAGTGTAGTACTTGTCAGATGGTCAAGATTGATCATCAGAGGTTGCCAGGAGTTCTACAGCCACTACCGATACCGGAATGGAAATGAGAGAGCATTTTTATAGATTTTGTGGAGGGATTGCCTAATTCTTTCAAAGATCACAATTCTATTTGGGTCATTGTGGATAGATTGACAAAATCAGCTCATTTCTTGCCCATTCGCACTGACTTCACATCGGAGCAGTTGGCAAGACTTTATATTACCGAGATTGTAAAGTTGTATGGCATTCCGTTGTCAATTATATCAGACAGGGATTCGAGTTTTGTGTCAGGATTTTGGAATAACAATAGTTTCCATAAGACTATTGGTATGGCACCATTTGAGGCTTTGTACGGTTGACCGTGTCAATTGCCTGTCTGTTGGATGGAGGTTGGCGAGAGCAGATTCTTGGGTCCAGAGTTCATTAAGGAAACTTCTGAGACGATTGCTTTTATTCGGGATCGCATGCGCACTGCTCAGAGTCGACAGAAGAGTTATCGTCGCATACGTGCTTTGGAGTTTCAGGTTGGGGATCAGGTTCTGCTCAAAGTATTTCCTATGAAAGGAGTAATGCGCTTTGGGAAGAAAGGGAAGTTATTATCGCGATTTGTCGATCCTTTCATGATTATGGATCGAGTTGGAGCTGTTGCTTATCGGTTGGCACTTTCGGATAATTTGGATCGTGTGAACAATGTGTTTCATGTTTCCATGTTGCGGAAATTTCTGCGAGATGAGGATTGGTATCAGCATATCGATGTTGGGGAGATTGAGTTGCAGCCGAATACAACATATTTGGAGCCACCGTGTCGTATTGTCGACCGTCGGGATCAAATCCTTTGTAATAAGGTTATTCCTTTGGTGCGTGTTCAGTGGAGTCATCATAATGAGGCTGAGTCTTTTTGGGAACGGGAGGATGTCATTCGCTCGCAATTTTCAAAATTTTTGCAAGAAGGTAAGAGCGAATTCCGAGGACGAAATTCCCTTTGTTAGGGGGGAAGAATGTAATACCCCTAAATTTAAAAGGATAATCATGGTATTTTTAATTAATTGTTTAATTACATTTTTAAAGGTTTAATTGTTTAATTGCTTGTTTGTTTGTAATTTTTTTTTTTTGAATTAATTATTATTATTTGAATTACTTGAATTAATTGTTTTTCTTTTATTATTATTTGGTTTTAGTTGAATTTTTGTAATTGTTTAATTATTTAAATAAGTTAATTGGATTTAATTAGGATTGTATTTTTCTATTATGTTTCACGTTGTGGCCGACTAGAATTTAACTTAGGGTTTTCAATCTCTAATTCTAAGTGGACTAGGGTTTTCAGAGACGTATATATATATATATATATATATATATATATATATATATATATATATATATATATATATTGTGTCTGTCTAGGGTTTACAAAATAAACCACGTACAGAGAGACGGAGAGAAACAGAGTACTTTGGTTAGGGTTTGGCTAGGACTAAGGCTGAACCAACGAGGGATTAAAGGGGTGTTGTTCGAGGGTTGAACCAAGGAGAAGACAGAGAGAGAAAACAAAACGTTCGCCGGAAACCTTAGGAAGACGACGCTGAGATTTTGAACCAAATCTCAAAGGTAAGTTATATTTCTAACTCTCTTCCTTTGACTTGTGTTCTTTATATCTCTATTACAATTTCAAGAGTAAATAAATGTTAAATTAATCTGGTTTGCATGTTTAGGTTCGTCTGTGATTGTATGTGTTTACATGTTTAGTGTTTGCTTCTTGTAATTTTTCCTTGCATATTTCTTGTTCTAATTGAAGTTGATTAATGATTAATGATTTTTAAAATCTTTGGAACATACTGGGACTTAGTATTAACCAGTAGGAACATTAACCATAGAGGACAGAAGGAATGGAAGTCGCCGGAGGTGAAACGGGTGAGGGAAACAAGCAGTAAGGGTTTCTGTGAGTAGAGGCGGCTCCCCACAAGGGTGGAGCCGGCTCCACTCAAGGGGGAGGCGGCTCTACCCCCTCTGATGCGTTTTTGGTATATTTTTGCTTCTAGGTTTGGTTTTTGATCTTTTTGGAGTATTCAGGGACTGTACATGGGAACCTAGATGAGTTCTGAGGTTGTATTAAAGCTCCAAAGGGTGTGGGAATGAATAATAAACCACTTAGGGTTTATCGGTTGAACAGTAAACAGTTCTTAGCAAGTTATGCAAACTGTTAGTGGATGCACGTGGTTTAAATTGCTTATGTTGTTCTAGCAATTTTCTGTGAATAATTATCAAATTCTAATCATGTATTAGTGGTATAAAATAAGCATGTTAAAATCTATATATTTTTACTATGCTTGTTAAGGAATAATTGGTGTTTAAATTTCAGCATTTATCGCATCAATTGTTGGACTGGTAATATGAGCATGATAATTGGCCAATGTTTATTATGCTTGCTATGGAATTAATTGATGTAGACATTTATTTATGTTCTCTCAATTGTACGAATTCTGGGGATAAATTGATATTTACGTATACTGTTGTATTTCAATTGCTAGATTTTTGGTTGTGTATTGTAAAATTAGCATATTAAAATACCTAACTTTGGTATGCTCATTATGGAACAATTGATGTTTAAATTTAATATTTTTATTTTCAATTGTTGGATTTATGGATTAATTGATATTTACATGCATGGACTGTATTATCAACTGCTAGATGGATGGATTGTATGCACCGGTATGGGACGGTGACATACTAGGGATGGATTAGTTTCAAAATACTAAAAGCCCAACACCTTTTTTATAAAACATAAAATAAAACATTTAAATCCTACCCATTAAACTACACATAACACACATCATCAAATAACAAATAATCCAATTAAAACATTTAAATTCAAATAAAACAACAAATTACATTTAACCATTTAATGAAATTAAACATATAATCAAATTATCAATTAATCAATTAAACAAATACCAAATAATCAAATAATGAATTTAAAACTGCAATTAAACAATTAATTAAATACCTAGACTATCTTTTTAAAATTAGGGATATTACAGCTTCTCTAGCATGTGTGCCCGTATTCGTTCCAAAGTAAAAGGTCGAAACGATAAAACACTTGGTAGTAGAAAACACTATGCAAGAAAAACACACATTTTTATAAACAATAAGTTTCAAAATAATTAAAATATTTAATATGTGAAAGCCTGCAAAAAAAAAAAGAAAAGAAAAAAAAGTAGTTTGAATCTTTCAACGTCTTATTATTATTATTTTTGGAGTTCACTTTTTGAGGAAAAATTCAGGTTCTCAAATATAACCCCTATTTCTATTATTTTTCCCGTTTTATGCACATTCTGATTTATTAAATACTTTTAATTTTAGTCCTTCTTGTATTGGTTGTTCTACTTTCTCTTTGTAATGTTGTTCTTATTTTTGTCTGATTAAAAAAAGAAACAAAAAGAACTACTCTCTAAAATTAAATCAACCCAATAAAAAATTATCTTCTTTTCTATATTGGAGCCTTATAATTTAAAATTTTAGATTATTGAAAATCATGTTTTTTTGTAAAGGAAAATAAAATCAGTCTATTAATACCAAAAAAAATACATGTTAGCTTCGCTCACTCATAAAATGGCAGTACAAAACTTTAAATATAATAGCGTGTGACAAAGCAACAATTATGCTTTACATTTCTATAATTGTTGTTAGGGAGACAATTTTTGAAATTTCCTCCAAGTAAATAATGCATAGTGAGTTAACGCAAATTCACCTTGTAGACTGTTGGCTCATGGTTTAGTCCTTGAACCAACAAGGCAAGGTTCGAAACTGGTATACACGCGCACGCATACATATAGTGAGACTGAAGCTTGATAGCAAACCTCCCTTTTTGCCAACAAAATTTTGCTTTTGTGTGTATAAACCTATTTTAGAAAATTTTCTAATTTTTTTTCTTTTACATTTTATCTACCACTCACTTAAAAATTTGTTTCTGATTTCCAATTTAATGGACAAATTTGAAAATACGGAGAGTCCAAAGACTAAAGTTATGCTACAAGCCAAAATATAAAGAAATGTAATAGCGGATTTCATATTATCAAATATAACATCGTTTTTTAATCTTTCAAAACACAATCCAACAATTCTAGAAATTTGGTTATACTTTTATCAAATATGGTCTTGTGAACATCTTCTCTCACTCATTTGATTTAGGCTTCGTTTGTTTGGATGTAAAATAACTTTTAAAAAATATTTTTTATTTGCTGGTGTTTGGTTATCATAAACTATTTACGAAGAAAAAAAAAAAATTAAAACCTAACAAAAAAACTTACCCATAAAGTTTTAACAAAATATTTTACACACCCGACTAGATGGGCTCAATCTCAACCCTGATCTAAACTTTTGCCAAACGCTGAAAAAATAAAAATATATTTTACTTGAAAAAGGAAAATCTTTTTTAAGAAAAATATTTTAGCCACAGTGTTAAAATTTTAATTAATGGAAAATTTGATTATAAAATTCCATTGGTAATATAATGTACAAAGTTGAGTATAAAATTCACTTGACTATTATTGCCTTACTTATCGGTTTGAATGACATTCAATTAGACAGTCAGAATCGCAATAATAGAAAGTAAATTGATTATTATTATTATTTTTGACAGTAAGTAAATTGATTCACAATTTCAATTTTAATGTGTGAATGTCATTTTACCACTTAAGTCACACAATCCTTTTCAACGGGTGTCATTCTCATTCTATGTATACTCTTCTGCTCAAATTCTTACTATTTATGACTTAATTTTGCCGTTTTCACGTTCTCGCTCTCGCTTTATGTGACTTAGGTTACTACATATAATATTATTAAATTAAAATTTTAAAACTAGGTTACACATCTTTTCATTTTCAAAATATTTAATATGTGAAACCCTCCAAATTTAAATAATAATAATAATAATAATAATAAAAGTTTCAGTTTGAATCTTTTAAAGTCTTTTATTTTTTATTTTTTTGGAGTTCACTTTTTGAGGAAAAACTGGAGTTCTCAAATATAACCCCTATTTCTATTATTTTTGACGTTTTATGCACATTCTGATTTATGAAATACTTTTAATTTTAGCCCTTGGTTGTATTGACTGTTCTACTTTCTCTTTGTAACATTGTTCTTATTTTTGTCTGATTAAAAAAAAAGGAAAAAAGAACTACTCTCTAAAATTAAACCAACCCAATAAAAAATGATCTTCTTTTCTATATTGGTGCCTTATAATTTTAAAATTTAGATTATTAAAAATCATGTTTTTTTGTAAAGGGGAAAAAAAAAAAAAAAAAAAAAAAAAAAAAAAAGTCAGTCTATTAATACAAAAAAAAAATGCATGTTAGCTTCGCTCACTCATAAAATGGTACAGTACAAAACTTTAATATGCTAGCATGTGACAAAGCAACAATTAGAATTTTAAATAACTCAGTTTATGAAATTATTTGTTTATCCGATATTTTTATACTAAAAATACCAAATATATAATTATTAGTATTATTTTTTAGATTTGTGCAATGGTTGTTAGAGAGGCACTCTGTTGCAGTTGGATTTCCCACCGATGGTGGATTGCCAACGTTTTTTTGTTTCTTTGTGTTTGCTCGTCCTATGGCCCCAAGTCGTCCTAGATTTTTTTATTTTTTTTAGAGCATGTGTATGAGTCTCACAATATATGTATCATTTAAGTCAAGAGTGTAATTCAAAAGCGAGATCTCAAAGACTTATCTCCCGAATCTCTTCCAACCCTACTGTATTGAGTCAAATTGTGGAGGGTCAACGAGTCTTTTGCAGGTGCGTGTGCGTGGGGGAAGACGCAAGGGGAGGTTATTCTAATATAGTAGGCCCACTGATATGAATGATGTCCATCCAAAGAATGAGGCGGTGGAGAAGTCAAATGGGCTAAAATATTTGGTAGGTCTTTATTTTAGCCCAAATTTCACTCGGGACTTCCATAGCGTTGTTGATAAATATAAATGACATTGAGTTACACATTGACAAACCAAAGACTAAAGTTGCTACCATACAAAAGTACTAATATTATGTGTGGATTTTTTGTCAATTAAAAGTTGGAAAGATGATTAAGGTAGTAACCTTCTTTGAAGTCATGTTGCATCATTTTCATAAAAATTACAAAAAATTGGCACAAGGTTAGCGATTTAAGATCAAATAGTACTCGAACTATTTGGCTCATTCGGAAGTTTTTATAAGTCTCATGTAAACTAGGGTGCTGTTTGATAAAACTGAAAATTTTAAGAATAATTTTTAACTATTACTGAAGTTTTTAAGTAATAATTAAAAAAAAAAATTATCCCAAATTATTAATACTATGCTTTAGATTTGTGCAATGGTTGTTAGAGAGACATTAATATATGATGAGAGATGCAATTCTTTTATTTGCAAAATACTATACAAACAACAAGCCCATTCATGTTCTGACTTTGTTGGCTTTCTTTAAATTCATTAAGTAAAATAAGAAAGAGTGCATCGAGACTGTTCACCTTGTTGTCTGTTGGCTTTATGGCTTGAACCATAAGCCAGCAGCCAATGTTCGAATCTTTTACGGACAGAGTGAGTATGTTGTAACAGGGGTATTTCAAAATGCCTCCTTTTTGCCAAACATTATTCTTAAATTTTGATTTTGATTTTTTATTTTTAATCACATTAGCACCCCAAGTCACACTAATAGATATTAAGTGCACCGGTGCATCATGCACCGGGCTAATCAGAGTGGTATGCAATGTGTACGTGTCGTTCTGATTAGTCCTATGCACCGGGCACAACGCATCATAGGTCTTGTTGCATGTTGCATAACGTATACTTTCTTTATTTATATACTCTTTGGCCACACCTAGGCTCGAACCCCTTCCCTCGGATGTGAAAGGTTTTTTTTATTTTATTTTTTTATTTTTTTATTGACAAGAAACTCACACACACCACTCACACACCCACTTTGCTCCTTTAGATACTCAAACCCTTATCATTATTTTAGAAAATAGATGAGATACCACTGGACCACAAAACCCTAAGTTTCGGATGAAGAGATTATACCATTCGACTAAACGTCCTTTGATATATGAATAGTTTATATAATATATTATCAAATAAATAACATAATTTTTACTTTTTATTAAATGTCAATTTGATTTTAAGGTAACTCTGCTAGAAGTTAGATACCCTTTTGTTTTATTAATATTTTTACATTTCCACTCGGTGCAAATTTATTATGATTTTCTTTGATCTACTTGTATTGTGTTTTCGTTTGCGTCATGTGCTTAAGGGGTTTAATTAGTACTACAATGGAATCTCCAAATTCTTCATAATTTAATTTAAAGTGAGCTGCTTCCAAAGTTATAGTATCTATGAATAAATGAGGAAACTTTCAACACCTAGCCTTCTTGGATAACATTCTTGTGTTTCAACCCTGATGATGCAAGGGTTCGAGGCGTGGTAGATCAGAAGCCAAAAACGAAAACAAACAAAAGAGGTATTATAAAATACCTCATTTTTTAATTTTATATTATTTTGTTAATAAAGAAAACAAAAGTAAGGCAGGAATGGCAACTTGGAATCGGGGGCCCACTATAATATAGTGTTAATTTTTTAAAAAAATTTCATATATATGAAAAAAATTATATAGTGTCCCCCTTAAATTTTGTGATTTTTAAAATTATCTATTTATTTTCTCTTTTACTCTTCAAATTCCTTAAATTTCTTTGAAATTGAAACTCTTAACTTTTTCCTTTTAAAGTTCTCTCAATTTTCTTTCATTTTCATTTTCTATTTCTACTTCTTAAAATTCTTCTACGTGCATATTTGAATAATTTTTTTTTTTCTTCTTCTTTTGTATTTTATATTTGTTATGTTATATACATATATCTTTTTGCACGGTGCCCCCCTAACTTGAAATTCTGGCTTTGTCCTGGACTAGGATTTGAAAAAAAAAAAAAAAAATTATTCATTGATTTTGAAAAAAAATATTTGTTATGTTTTATATATATATATATATATATATATTTGATAACTCGCCTACTCTTAAAATGCATATCAAACATTAAAATACTAGCACATGACAATGTAACAATTAGAATGTGAAGCCATAACTTAGTTTATGAGATGTTTTTTTATATTAAATAATTAGTATTATGCTTTACATTTCTATAATTGGTGTTAGGGAGACATTTTTTAAATTTCCTCTAAGTAAATTAATGCATAGCGAATCAGCACCAATTCACATTGTAGACTGTTGGCTTATGGTTTTGGCCCTGAACCAACAGGCCAAGATTCGAATCAGGTATACACACACACACGTATATATATATATTAAGAGGTATTTCAAAATGCCTCCCTTTTTGCCAACAAAAATTTTCTTAAATTTTGCTTTCGTGTATATAGAACCTATTCTAGAAAATTTTCTAATTTTTTTTCTTTTACATTTTATCTACCACTCACTTAAAAATTTTGTTTCTGATTCCCAATTTAACGGACAAGTTTGAAAAAATCTAAATGACATTTACATAGGAGAGTCCAAAGACTAAAGTTATGCTACAAGTCACAATACCAAATATAACATTGTTTTTGAATCTTTCAAACACAATCCAACAAGTCCATAAATTTGGTTATACTTTTATCAAATATGGTCTTGTGAACATTGATCTTGTCTCACTCATTTGATTTAGGTTCCGCTTATTTGGATGTAAAATAATTTTTAAAAAATATATATTTTTTTATTTTCTGCTGTATGGTTGTCGTAAACTATTTACGAAAAAAATATATATTAAAACTTAACAAAAAAATTTTCCCATAAACTTTTGACAAGTTATTTTACACGCCCGGCTCAATGGACTCGATCTCAACCTCAACTTAAACACTGAAAAAGTAAAAACATATTTTACTTGAAAAAGAAAAATCTTTTATGAGAAAAATATCTTAGCCATAGTGTTAAAATTTTAATATAATGGACAAATTTGATTATAAAATTTGATTTGTAATATTATTATTATTATTTAATGTGCATGTGAAAGTCATGTTACCACATATAACATTATTAAATTAAAATTTTAAAATTAGGTTATACAACTTTTCATTTTCAAAATTTTTATCTCCAACATGAATCCTTTGACTCCCAATATTTTCACATATAAATAATTAATATCAAAACAATCAAAATATTTATCGACGGCTCCAAATTATGAAAAATATCAATTTGAATCATTCAAGGTTATATTTTTGAAAGTTCACTTTTTGAACAAAAGCCCAAATTTTCAAAATATAAACCAAATATTAAGCATAATACTAATAATTTAATAATTAATAATTTAGAATAAAAAATATCTCATAAAAAGAAAAATTCCATAAACCTTTATGGCTTCAAATTGTAATTATTACATTGTTTTATGCTAGTAGATTAATGTTTTTGAATGCATCAATGCTGCAAAGCTTTGCCTTTCTTTGTTTTTGTCTTTGCCGGGTTTTATATATATATATATATATATATATATATATATATAAGAAAACAACACTTACTCTTTAAAATTAAATCAATCCAATAGAAAATGACCCTCTTTTAGTGCATTGGAGCCATAGAATTAAAATTTAGATTATTGAAAATCACGTTTTTTTAAAGAAAAAATTTGGTTTTTTAATACCCAAACAATGCATGTTAGCTTCGCTAATTCATAAAGTCGTACAAAACCTCTGTTTGGGGGAGCTTCTTGATCTTCAAATTCCTTCCGCTTAATGAGCTTTGCAAAATGCATTTTAATGGAAGGAATTTAAAGAAAAAAAAAGTTGTTTGGTGGATGTATTTTTAAAAAAATTCTTTTGACTAAACACAATTTAACTTGACAATTTTATCCTTAATTATCATGAATAGTACAAACATGATAGCATAGTTGAATTAATCAGGATTTAGCAAGAAAAAAAAATGAAAAAGATAATTAGAGTAATGGAGTGAAAATAAGAGATGATGGAGCAATAATTAATTGGCACATCAATGTTGTTCATACTTTTATTGTAGATACATTGCTGACAAAGTAAAGATCACCATTAATGACAAAGTGAAAATCAAAGTATACATATTGATAAAAGTTAAAGGGAAAAAAAAATAAAACGGTGAGAGAAATTATAACCGTTTAGCATAATTATTCAGACTCAATTTCATTTTTATTTCTAGTTATGTTAAAACCCTAGCTTGATACGTAAAACAAAAGAAAGGTCTTAAAAAAAAATTATTATATATATATATATATATATATATATATATATATATATATATATTGAGAGTTAGAAATGTTGTTCATAATTCTATAGAAAGGTACTTTTTTGAATGAGAGTTCAAATATCTTTATAACTCTTTTACTCCTTAGTCTTTGAAATAAAATGGAAATCAATCTGAATATCATTACGCAAATCCTCGACATCTTGGATTAAATGGAAATCAATAAGAAATTTTTTTTTGCAAATCCTCCACGTATTGTGTTCTTTCCTTTTAAAATAAGGATAAAATTGTAATTAAAAATTGTTACTTAAAATGAGTTAGATTTTTCTCGAACTTTGCGTGAATGAATTCCTTTTATTTTAGTTAACCAAGTACTCATATTTTTTTGAAAAGGACTTTATAGACTTGGAAGCCCGTTTGAAGCTATCAGAAAGTTCAGCCTTAGCGTCTGACAATACAACATTTATTACTTTAAGCCATAACTCGGTTTAGGGAATTATTTGTTTATTAGATGTTTTTATGCTAAAAATATTAAGTTTTGGATTTGTGCAATGGTAGTTAGAGAGACATTAATATATTATCTAAGTTACTATTTATTTTATTTTATTTTATTTATTTTAATTTTTAAGCTCATAATGAGGTACTAGTATAATAATGTCATGAGTTTTCACTCCCAACTTTCATAAGCATGCTGATTGATTTAAATGACATTTAATTAGACATTAAGGGGTTTCAAAAGTAAAAGGTCCGATAAAAGACTAGGTAGGAAAAAAAACACTCCGCAGGAAAAGCACACATTTTTATTTTAAAAATTCTCTCTCCTACATGAATCTTGAGAATGTGAAATTATGTGACTCCCCCAAAATTCTTGAAAAATCATAGAGATGGATCTCCTATAAACAATAAGTTTCAAAATAATTAAAATATTTAATATGTGAAAGCCTCCAAATTTTTTTTTTAAATTAATAATATTTCAGTTTGAATCTTTCAACGTCTTACTATTATTTTTTTTGGAGTCACTTTTTGAGGAAAAACTCAAGTTCTCTCAAATATAACCCCTATTTCTATTATTTTTTCTCATTTTATGCTTATGAAATACTTTTAATTTTAACCCTTGCTTGTATTGACTGTTCTACTTTCTCATTGTAACATTGTTCTTATTTTTGTCTGATTAAAAAAAAAAAAAAAGCTACTCTCTAAAATTAAATCAACCCAAAAGAAAATGATCTTCTTTTCTATATTGGAGCCATATAATTTAAAATTTTCGATTATTGAAACTCATGTTTTTTGGTAAAGGAAAAAAAAAAAAATCAGTCTATTAATACCCAAAAAAATGCATGTTAGCTTTGCTCACTCATAAAATCGTACAAAACTTTAATATGCTAGCATGTGACAAAGCAACAATTAGAATTTTAAACCATAACTCAGTTTATGAAATTATTTGTTTATCAAATATTTTTATACTAATTATATAATTATTAGTATTATTTTTTAGATTTGTGCAATGGTTGTTAGAGAGACACTAATATCTGATGCGAGTTATGTTTGTTATATCTGTGTTCGTGGTTTTATGTTGCTCCTATTGAAGTTGGATTTCTCACCAATGGTGGATCGCCAACATTTACTTGCCCCCCTTTGTTTTTGTCCATCCTATGCTCCCAAGTCGTCCTATATATATATATATATATTTTTAGAGCACGCGTATTAACCCCACAATATATGCACCATTCAAGTTAGTAGTGCGATTCAAAAACAAAATCTCAATAACTTACCTCCCGGATAGCCAACGCTACTGTTTGGAGTCAGATTGCATATTAACTCCACGATATACGCACTATTTAAGTCCACGATAACACGTGTATTACCTCCCAGATAGCACGTGTATTAACTCCACAATATACGCACCATTCAAATCAGGAGTGTAATTTAAAAACGAGATCTCAATAACTTACCTTCTGAATAGCCAACGCTATTGGTTGGAGTCAAATTGTGGACCATAGGTCAACGTGTCTTCCGCAGGTGTGTGGGGAAGACGCAATGGGAGATTATTCTAATATAGTAGCCCCACTTATATGAATTATGTCCATCCAAAGAATGAGGAGGTGGGAAGTCAAATGGGCCTTTTGGCAGGTCATTATTTCAGCCCAAATTTCACTGGGGACTTCCATAGCTCTGTTGATAAATATAAATGTCATTGAGTTACACAATGAGAATCCAAAGACTAAAGTTGCTACCATACAAAAATATTAAGTAGCCTAATTCAAATTTTCAATTTTAATGGGTGGATTTCTTGTCAATTAAAAGTTGGAAAGATGATTAAGGTAGTAACCTTCCTTGAAGTCATGTTGCATCATTTTCATAAAAATTAAAAAAAATTGCCACAAGGTTAGCGATTTAAGATCGAGTAGTAAAAGTATACATCTCTATTTATAAAACTCTCTCGAACTATTTGGCTCATCCAGAAGTTTTGATAGGTCTCCAGTAAACTAGGGTGCTGTTTGATAAAACTAAAAATTTTAAGAACTGAATTTTAAATACAACTGAAGTTTTTAAGTGGTAATTAAAAAAAAAAAAAAATTACTCCAAATTATTAATATTATGCTTTAGATTTGTGCAATGGTTGTTAGAGAGACATTAATATATGATGAGAGTTGCAATTCTTTTATCTGCCAAATACTTCACAAACAACAAGCTCATTCATGTTCTGACTCACAAATCATTTCTCGTTGGCTTTCTTTAAATTCATTAAGTAAAATACGACAGAGCACTTTGACACTGGTTCACACTGTTGTCTATTGGCTTTATGGCTTGAACCATAAGCCTGCAGCCAAGGTTCGAATGGGGAGTATGTTGTAATAGAGGCATTTCAAAATACCTCCTTTTTGATAATGCCAACATTATTCTTAAATTTTGAATTTTTTTTTTTGAAACACATTAGCACCACAAGTCACAAGAATAGATATTAAGTGTGTCGGCGCACCATGCACCAGGCTAATTAGAGTGGTACGTGATGTGCATTCGTTGCTCTAATTAGTCCCGTGCATTAGGCGCAACACGTCATAGGTTTTGTTACATCTTGCACAATGTGCGTATACCTTCTTTATTCACACATTCTTTGCCCACACCTGGGCTCGAACATCTTCCCTTGGATGTTCAAGGTGGTTTTTTTTTTTTTTTTTTTTTTTTTTTTTTTTTTTTTTTGTCATTAACAAGAAACTCATGCACATCACTCACACACACACTTTGCTCATTTGGATATTCGAACTCTTACCATCTATTAGATTACAAGATCCTTGATCTCGGATGGAGAGATTATATCATTCGATTAAATGTCCTTTGATATATGAATAATTTATATAATCTATTATCAAATAAATAACACGATTTTTACTTTTTATTAAATATCAATTTGATTTTACGGTAACTGTGCTAGAAGTTAGATACCTTTTGTTCTATTAATATTTTTACATTTCCACTCAATGCAAATTTATTATGATTTTCTTTGATCTTCTTGTATTGTGTTTTCATTTGCATCAAGTGCTTAAGGGGTACTACAAAGGAATCTCCAAATTGTTCATAATTTAATTGAAAGTGAGCTGCTTCCAAAGTTATAGTATCTATGAATAAATGAAGAAATTTTAAAAACCTAGCCTCCTTGTTTCTTCTTGGGTAACATTCCATGTTTCAACCCTAATGATGCAAGGGTTCTCGAGGCTTGGTAGATCAGAAACCAAAACCAAAACAACAAAAGAGGTATTATAAAATACCTCATTTTTTAATTTTATATTATTTTGTTAATAAAGAAAACAAAAGTAACGCAGGAATGGCAACTAGGAATCGGGGGCCCACTATAATATGGTGTTAATTTTTTAAAATTTTTTTCATATATATGAAAAAAATTATATTGTGTGCCCCTAAATTTTGTGATTTATAAAATTATCTCTCTTTATTTTCTCTTTTAGTCTTCAAATTTCTTTGAAAGAAAAAGTTAAATTTTCCTACATCAATTGAAACTTTTAACTTTTTCCTTTTAAAGTTATCTCAATTTTCTTTCTTTTTCTTTCATTTTCATTTTCTATTTCTACTTTTTAAAATTCTTCTACCTGCATATTTGAATAATTTTCTTCTTCTTCTTTTTTCGTATTTTATATTTGTTATGTTATACATATATTTTTTTTGCACGGTGCCCTCTAACTTGAAATCCTGGCTCCGTCCTGGACTAGGATTTGAAAAAAAAGAAAAAAAATTGTTCATTGATTTTGAAAAAAAAAAAATTGTTATGTTATATACTCCGTGTGTGTGTGTGTGTGTGTGTGTATATATATATATATGTTAACTCGCCTACTCTTAAAATGCAGATCAAACATTAATATACTAGCACATGACAATGTAACAATTAGAATTTGAAGCCATAACTTAGTTTATGAGATTTTTTTTTATATTAAATAATTAGTATTAAGCTTTACATTTCTATAATTGTTGTCAGGCAGACATTTTTGAAATTTCCTCTAAGTAAATAGAGTAAACACCAATTCTGCAATTCACCTTGTAACAGGCTTACGGCTTAGACACTAAACCAGCTGGCTCAGGTTCGAAACTGGTACACACACACACACATATAGAGACACTGAGCTTGATATTAAGAGGTATTTCAAAATACCTCCCTTTCGGCCAACAAAATTTTGCTTTCGTGTATATAAACCTATTTTAGAAAATTTTCTAATTTTTTTCTAATTTTTTTTCTTTTACATTTTATCTACCACTCCCTTAAAAATTTTGTTTCTGATTTCCAATTTAATGGACAAATTTGAAAAATCTAAATCACATTTACATAGGAGAGTCCAAAGACTAAAGTAATGCTACAAGCCAAAATACATAGAAATGTAATAGCGGATTTCATATTTACCAAATATAACATCGTTTTTGAATCTTTCAAAACACAATCCAACAAGTCCAGAAATTTGGTTATACTTTTATCAAATATGTTCTTGTGAACATTTATCTTCTCTCACTCATTTGATTTAGGCTCCGTTTGTTTGGATGTAAAATAATTTCTAAAAAAATATTTTTTATTTTTTGATATTTGATTGTTGTAAACTATTTACGAAAAAAAAATATTAAAACCTAACAAAAAAACTTGCCCATAAACTTTTGACAAATTATTTTACACGTCCGACTGTAATTGGATGGACTTGGTCTCAATCTCAACCTAAACCTTTGCTAAACGCTGAAAAAGTAAAAATATATTTTACTTGAAAAAAGAAAATCTTTTCTGAGAAAAATATTTTAGCCATAGTGCTAAAATTTTAATTAATGGACAAATTTGATTATAAAATTCGATTTGTAATATAATGTACAAAGTTGAGTATAAATTTCACTTAGACTATTATTGCCTTACCTATCGGTTTGAATGACATTCAATTAGACAATCAGAATTGCAATAAGACAAAGTAAATTGATCATTATTACTATTATTATTTTTGACGGTAAGTAAATTGATTCACAATCTCAATTTTAATGTATAAATGTCATGTTACCACATATAACATTATTAAATTGAAAATTTAAAACTAGGTTACACATCTTTTCATCTTCAAAATACTAATTATATAATTCCATAGCCTTGTTGATAAATATATAAATGACATTTGAGTTACACATTGAGAATCTGAAGACTAAAGTTGCTACCATACAAAAATACTAAGTAGCCTAATTCAAATTTTCAACTTTAATGCGTGGATTTCTTGTCAATTAATAGTTGGAAAGATGATTAAGGTAGTAACCAGCCTTGAAGTCATGTTGCATCATTTTTATAAAAATTACAAAAAATTACCACAAGGTTAGCGATCTAAGACCGGGTAATAGAGGTACACATCTCTATTTTTAAAACTCTCTCGAACTATTTGGCTCACTCGAAAGCTTTGATAGGTCTCTTATAAACTAGGATGCTGTTTGATAAAATTGAAAAATTTTAAGAACTGAATTTTAAGTACTGAAGTTTTTAAGTAGTAATTAAAAAATAAATATTTTTTGATATATTTTTGAATTTTTACTGTTTAGCATTCAATAATTACTTTTTAAGTGGCACTTACTTTTTCAGTGATATTCAAATTGAGTTATCAAACACACTTAATTGAATGAGCACTTAGACAATATTTGGATTGACTTTTGGAATGCAGCTTTTGGTTTTTTGGACTTGAAAATTGTTTTACTTCCTCTTTGTAATGCGGTTTTGGCTTGCCTTACTTTAAAATAATAATAATTTTAAGAAACAACACTTACCCTCCAAAATTAAATCTACCCAAAATAAATTGACCCTCTTTTTCTATGTTGGAGCCATATAATTAAAAATTAAATTATTAAAAATCATGCTTTTTGATGGATGTATAATTTAAGTATCCATAATTAAGGGAAGATTACTAAATTAACGCACTATTGAGATAGGCTCTGCAGATTACGATAAGGATTACAGATTGAGATAGGCTTTACAGATTACGATAAGGATTAAAGATTGTGATAAGGATTAAAGATTACGATGATGATTAAGTCTACAGATTACAATAAGGTAATTGTACGTGACATCTTAACCTAAGCCCTATAAAAAAGGCGAGGGAATCAACGTTTTGAGGTACGCAATAAACCCTGACTCAATTTCTCGATTTCTCCAGGGAGATTATCATTCACACTGACTTGTTCGTCGGAGCCTACTCCACCGGTAACACACCGGTGTTCGTAGGATCACTTTTTCTTCTCTTTATTCAGGAAGTCAGATCAGATCCAGGTTGCGCATAATCCATCATTAACAGTTGGCGCCGTCTGTGGGAACGATTTTAGTTCTCTAAATAAAGTATGGTTCGATTGCGATCTGGTCTGGTTGCTGGCGAATACGAAGCGTTGCAAACTTCTGATCAAAGGGACTCGACGAGGCAACCCCCCGCCGTCCCAAACGATCAGGAACGCGTCACAGCGTTGGAACAACAGGTTTAAACCCTAAATAAGGGAATGAACCAATTAGTCCAGAAAAATTCAATGATTCTACAACGCTTAGCCGCCCTTAATGAGGTGGAGAATAATGAAGTATCCAAGAATGACTCCTGTAGGATTGACAACGACGCTGAGCTTAGTCAAATAGGGGGTCAACAGAGAAGCCATCACCATCGGTCTCTTGAACGGAATAATACCAGGCTCCGTGCAGGTACCTCTGGTTGTGTTGGTGACAAGACTGAAGACGTCACTTATTTCAATCTGTAGATGCAAGATCTGAGAACTAGGGTCAAAGACGTCATACAAGCAATGAAAACGAAGGGCTAGGCCACAGTGAACGATCTGGTACAGAAGACCAACCTAGCATTTAGCCTCGCTGTTATGTTATGAGTTGTCCTTTACCTAGCAAATTTAATATGCTAACTCTTGAGAGCTTCGATGGGACGTGGGACCCTCTCGATCATTTGGAGACCTACAGCCAACTCTTGAGAGCTTCGATGGGACGCGGGACCCTCTCGATCATTTGGAGACCTACAAAGCTCTTATGTATTTGCAAGTCGTACCGGATGAGATTATGTGCAGGGCTTTCCCTACCACACTAAAGGGTTGGGCTCATCCTTGGTTCAATAAATTAAAGTCAGGCTCTATTGAAATCTTTAATGAGTTGAGCAAACAATTCATTGGACACTTCATCGCTGGGCAAAGGTATAGGAGACAGTAACACACTTATTGAATGTGAAACAGCATAAGGGAAAGCCTCTCCGTGGTTACATAAGTCGTTTTAATGCTGATATGCTGTAGGTAGAAGAGGTGGACGACAAGGTTGCCCTCACAGCCTTTATGGGAGGATTACAGACTTCTAAGTTCCTATTTTCCTTATCAAAAGAAGCCCCTACAAGCATGACAGAGTTGATGGTTAGAGCGTGGAAGCACATGAACGCTGAGGATGCTATGAATGCACGAAAAAACAAAGATGGTGAAGATAAGAGGTCGGAGAAGAAGAGGCCAGCACCTAACACTAGGGAGGAAAAGGAATCGAAGTACAAGAAATTCTCAAACAACCAGGTTGACAGATCGTCTCGCCGCCCAGTGAGCCCAGGCAGGTATAATAACTATACCCCCTAAATACATCTGTAGATCAAGTCTTTCTGTAGATTCAAGATGACGCATCATTGAAATGGCCGCCAAAGCTAAAAACTGATCCAACAAAGAGGTCTCTAGGTAAATACTGTAGGTTTCACCGGGACCATGGACATAACACAGAAGATTGTTTCGACCTCAAAAACCAGATCGAGAACCTTGTTCGTAAAGGTCATTTACGCAAATTCACAACTGGAAATGGAAAAGGAGGCTCCAACCCTGCCCGGGAGGGCCGAGATGATCGCCCTCCTCAACACCAACCAATGGGTGAGATCAAAGTTATATCGGGTGGCTTCGCTGGTGGTGGTGAGACGAGTTCGGCTCAGAGGGCTCATGCTAGGAGTATTCGGAGTTTTTCAGAGGTGAATGAAGTTGGAATGACAAGTCCTCCAACAAAATTACCTCGAGTTGAGGAGCCGGTCATAACCTTTTCTGAAGAAGATGACAAGGGAATTCACCAGCCCCATGATGACCCCCTAGGCATACGAGAAATTGAAAATTGGCCGAGAGAAGCTCCGACCCATGAAATCACCACTGGTGGGATTTTCAGGCGATAAAGTACATCCACTGGGGGCAGTTACCCTTCCAGTTACTGCAGGAGCCAATCCAAGCAGGTCACTGTAATGGTGGACTTTGTAATGGTGGACTGCCCATCATCATACAATATTATCCTGGGGAGGACAACATTAAATGCCATGAAAGCAATCACGTCCACTTACCATCTCCTGATGCGATTCCCAACTGAATATGGTATGGGAGAGCTAAGAGGGGACCAAACAATGGCTCGCGAATGTTATGTCGCCTCTCTTAGAAAAACAAAATCGTAAGAGGTACTTACGATTGAAAGGCTGGAAGGGAAAGATAGACCATACTTTCATAGAGCGGAACCTACAGAGGAGCTAGAAGAGGTCATCCTTGGTGACGGTGAACCCGAGAAAAAAGTGAGTATAGGGTCTTTACTCCCCCCAAGTATCAAAGATAAACTTACTCAATTCCTCAGGAAGAATCGAGACGTATTTACATGGGTCCATGAAGACATGCCGGGTATAGACCCCACTATCATGGAGCACCGCTTAAATGTAAATCCTGACTTTAAACCTGTCAGACAAAAGAGGAGGACTTTCGTTCCAGAAAGGAATCAGGCTATATCAGAAGAGGTGGAAAAGCTCTTAAAAGTCGACTTTATTCAAGAGGTGTACTACCCCGACTGGCTGGAAAATGTGGTTTTAGTGAAGAAGGCAAATGGAAAGTGGAGGCTATGTGTGGATTTCACCGACCTTAACAAAGCTTGCCCGAATGACAGCTTTCCTCTCCCAAGAATCGATATGCTCGTTGAGGGAACGGCTGGACACGAACTATTAAGTTTCATGGATGCATATTCTGGATACAACCAAATATCTATGTACACCTCAGATAGAGAAAAAATGGCCTTCATCACTGATAGAGGTTTGTACTGTTACAAAGTAATGCCGTTTGGGCTCAAGAACGCTGGTGCAACATACCAAAGGCTAGTGAATGCAATGTTTAAGCATCAAATTGGTAGAAACATGGAGGTTTATGTTGATGACATGTTGGTGAAAAGTTTAAAAGCTGAAGACCATTTGACTGACCTGCAGGAGACCTTCGAGGTACTTAGGAGGCATAAGATGAAACTCAACCCCAACAAGTGTGCCTTTGGGGTTTCCTCAGGAAAGTTCTTGGGATATATGGTAAGCAGAAGAGGAATTGAGGCCAATCCAGAGAAGATCCGAGCAGTTATTGACATGAGATCGACAAGATCAACCAAGGATCTACAATGACTAACAGGGAAGATTGTTGCCTTGAGTAGGCTAATCTCTCGGTCAACTGTACCTTTCTTTCGTGTGCAAAGGAATGCGTTTGAATGGACCCCAGAGTGTGAGCAGGTGTTCAAAGAACTAAAGCAATACCTTAGTTCTCCCCCACTACTGTCTCGAACCATACCGGGAGAGGAACTATACATATACCTTGCAGTCTCTACGACAGCTGTCAGTTCAGCTCTGATACGAGAAGAAGAAGGGGTCCAAAGGCCAGTATACTTCGTAAGCAGAGCACTTTGGGGTGCGGAGGAAAGATATCCAAGGATGGAACAGTTGGCCTTTGCTTTAATTGTGTCCGCCAGGAAACTGAGACCATACTTTCAAGCGCATACGATAGTGGTTCTAATAGATCAACCCCTTCGATAGGTCCTACACAAGCCAGAAAGCTCTGGTCGACTGATGAAGTGGTCAGTAGAGTTAGAAGAGTTCGACATTTAGTATAAGCCAAGAACAGCAGTAAAGGCTTAGGTGTTGGCTGATTTCTTAGCTGAGTTTACCCCTCCAGAAGAGGAGAAACAACCCCAATTTTTGACAGAACCAGGTTTAAGTGAGCAGATGGGCCCAGAAGTAGTCTGGGACTTGTTCGTGGATGGGTCATCTAATGTTCAGGTTAGCGGAGCCGGGCTTGTTCTCGTCTCCCCAGAGGGAGAAAGTATACAGTACGCACTTCGGTTTGGTTTCAACGCAACCAACAACAAAGCAGAGTACGAAGCCTTGATAGCAGGATTAAAAGTGGCAAATGCCCTAGGGGTTGAGCAATTATACCGACTCCGAGCTGGTCGCTGGACAAGTTCAAGCGGAATATGAGGCACGAGACGAGAAGATGGAGAGTTACCTACAAAAGGTGAAGGAATTAAAGAATCACTTCCAAAGATTCTCAATTCATCAAATACCACGAGAAGAGAATGGGAAAGCAGACGCTTTAGCCCGGCTAGCTACTGCATTGAACCTGAGATCAATAAGAATATACCACTGGAATATTTGGACGAACCATCTATATCTCAGGAGAGACAAATTGAAGTGCAACAAGTGATATTGAGTGTGGAATGGGCAGATCCTATCATCAGATATATCAAGGATGGGGTGCTACCAACAGACCGAGCAGAAGCTCGAAAGGTCAAGATGTGGGCAGCTAGGTATACGCTTATCAAAGGGGTGCTCAACAAGAGAAGCTTCTCCATGCCGTATTTACGATGCGTTTCTAGCGAGGAAGCTGACTACATTTTAAGGGCGATCCACCTAGGAGTTTGTGGAAACCATGCTAGGGGTAGGTCACTTGCTAACAAGGCCATCCGACTAGGATACTATTGGCCCACCATGCAGAAAGATGCACTTGACTTCGTTCAAAAGTGCGACAAGTGTCAACGATTTGCCAACATCCCGAGACAACCGTCAGAGGAGATGACTCCCATGTCAAGACCACACCTCTTTCCCCCTTAAAAGAATGAAGGGTCAGCTTCATCTTCTTCTCTCGATAAAAAGATGAGGGGTTAACTACTTCCCTTGTTAAAGGGTGAGCTGAGTGAAGCTCATATTAATCTACTTCCCCTGTTAAAGGGTGACCTGGGTGAAGCTCGTATTAATCTACTTTCCTTGTTAAAGGGTGAGATAAGTGAAGCTCATAGTAATCTACTTCCCTTGTAAAAAGATGAGGGGTTAACTACTTCCCTTGTTAAAGGGTGAGCTGAGTGAAGCTCATACTAATCTACTTCCTTCGTAAAAAGATGAGGGGTTAACTACTTTCCTTGTTAAAGTGTGAGCTGAGTGAAGCTCATAGTAATCTATTTCCCCTGTTAAAGAGTGACCTGGGTGAAGCTCATATTAATCTACTTCCCCTGTTAAAGGGTGGCCTGGGTGAAACTCGTATTAATCTACTTCCCTTGTTAAATGGTGAGATGAGTGAAGCTCATAGTAATCTACTTCCCTCGTTAAAAGGTGAGCTGGGTGAAGCTCATAATAATCTATTTCCCCTATTAAAGGGTGAGCTGAGTGAAGCTCGTATTCATCTACTTACCTTATTACGAGTTACGTGAAACTCGTCTTAATCTACTTTCCTTATTAAAGGGACGAGCCGACTAAAGATGTCAATAAAATCAAGTATAAAATAATGGTAGCATGCCAGCAGGGCAGCTTGCCAAATAATGGGAGCATGCCAGCAGGGCAGCTTGCCAAATAAAGGCAGCATGCCAGCAAAGCAGTTTGCCAAATAACGGCAGCATGCCAGTAGGACAGCTTACCAAATAAAAGCAGTATGCCAGCAGGGCAGCTTGCCAAATAAAGGCAGCATGCCAGCAGAGCAGCTTGCCAAATAACGGCAGCATGCCAGTAGGGCAGCTTGCCAAATAAAGGCAGCATGCCAGCAGAGCAGCTTGCCAAATAACGGCAGTATGCCAGTAGGACAGCTTACCAAATAAAGGCAGCATGCCAGCAGGGCAGCTTGCCAAATAAAGGCAGCATGCTAGCATAACAGCTTGCCAAATAAAGGCAGCATGCCAGCAGGGCAGCTTGCCAAATAAAAACAGCATGCCTGCCAGGGCAACTTGACAAATAACGGTAGCATGCCAGCAGGACAGCTTGCCACGGCAGCATGGCATGGCAGCTTGCCATATAACGGTAGACTACCAGCATGGCAGCTTGCCACATATACGAGCTGCCAATGTGGCACTACGACAAATATACAAGCTTGCCAATATACGACAAATATAACAGCTTGCCACATATACGAGCTGCCAATGTGATACTATGACCCCCGACTGTATTTGCGAAATGACAATATAAGTCAGGCTAATGGACAAGGCTCTGCAATTCTAACTATATATTATTGTGTGATATTTTGGAATTAACGTTCCGGTGGTTTGACAAGCAATCCTCCGAAACGGGGGGCAACTGATGGATGTATAATTTAAGTATCCATAATTAAGGGAAGATTACTAAATTAACGTACTATTGAGATAGGCTCTGCAGATTACGTAAGGATTACAGATTGAGATAGGCTTTACAGATTACGATAAGGATTAAAGATTGTGATAAGGATTAAAGATTACGATGATGATTAAGTCTACAGATTACAATAAGGTAATTGTACATGACATCTTAACCTAAGCCCTATAAAAAAGGCGGGGGAATCAACGTTTTGAGGTACGCAATAAACCCTAACTCAATTTCTCGATTTCTTCAGGGAGATTATCATTCACACTGACTTGTTCGTCGGAGTCTACTCCACCGGTAACACACCGGTGTTCGTAGGATCACTTTTTCTTCTCTTTATTCAGGAAGTCAGATCAGATCCAGGTTGCGTAGAATCCATCATCAACACTTTTTTTAAAGAAAAAAAGTAGTCTATTAATACCCAAACAACGCATGTCAGCTTCGCTAACTCATAAAATCGTACAAAACTTTAATGTGTTAGCATCTGACAATGCAACATTTAAAACTTCAAACCACGTCTTGGTTTAGGAAATTATGTTTTTTATGAGATATTTTTTATACCAAAATACTAATTATATAACTTGCCAAGGTTCAAAACTGGTATGGGTTGAGGAATGTTGGTTGATTTCTTTGAGGTATTACAAAATACCTCTCTTTTGCCAAAATTTTCTTCTTTTGTTTTCGAAAGTTTTCTATTTTTTTATTTTATTTTTGGTTTCATGAAAGTCTATTTTCTTTCACTTAAAATTAGTTTCTGATTTCCAATTTAATGGACAAATATAATTACAAATTATAGCTCACAATGATGTAGTATTCTGTCATGAGCTTTCATGTTTTCAAATGTAACATCATTGAATTAAAAGTTGAGAACATGGTTAAGGTACTAACCCTTCTTGAAGTCATGTCGCATTTTTTTTCACAGACTTTGCAAGAATTTGTCCAAGGTCAACCGTATAAGACTAACCACCAGGAGTTGTAACTTAGTAATACTTTATCGCCTTCTAAAATAGAAGGTGGGGTTCCAAAGTAAAAAATCAGTGTAAAACCATGTAGTAGAAGCACACATCTTTATTTTAAAAATTATCTCCTACATGAATCCCTAACAAGGGTGGAACTATGTGACTCTCCCAAAATTCTTGAAAAATTCTAAAAATAGGCCTCCTCGATCACTCATAAAATCACAAGAAACTTTAATTTGCTAGCATCTGGCAATGTAACAATTAGAATATTAAGCCATAAATCAGTTTCTGTAATTATTTGTTTATCAGATTTTTTTTACACTAAAATACTAATTATATAATTATTATGCTTTAGATTTGTGCAATGGTTGGTAAGAGAGTCATTAACATATGATGAGAGTTACTATTCCCCATTTTAATATCCTGCAAAACATAGTACAAACAACAAGCCCCATTAATGTTCTGACTTTCAAATCATTTCTTGTTGGCTTTCTTTAACTTCGTTAAGTCAATTAAGACAGACCGGGTTGACACCGGTTCACCTTGTTGTCTGTTGGCTTTATGGCTTGAACCATAAGCCAGCAGCCAAGGTTCGAAACTGGTGCAGACAGAGAGTATGCTGGTGAAGAGGTATTTCAAAGTACCTCCTTTTTGCCAAGATTTTTCTTAAATTTTGATTTTTTTTTTTTTTTAAACACATTAGCACCCCTAACTCACACGAATAGATATTAAGTGCACTGGTGCACCATGCACTAGGCTAATAAGACTGGTACGTGATGTGCACGTGCAACTCTGATTAGTCTCGTGCACCAGGCGTAACGCATTATAGGTCTTGCTGCATCTTGCACAACCTATACCTTCTCTATTCACGCATTCTTTGCCCACACCCTCGGATGGGGAGATTATTATTATTATTTTTTCATTGGCAAGAAACTCACACATACTACTCACGCACTCACTTTGCTCATTTGGAGACTCGAACTCTCACTACCCATTTTGGAAGGTAGATAAAATAACACTAGACCACAAGACTCTTGGTCTCGAATGCAAAGATTATACCATTAGACTAAATGTCTTTTGATATATGAATAATTTATATAATGTATTACTAAATAACTAACATGATTTTTATGATTTATTAAATATCAACTTAATTTTATGATAGCTCTGCTAAAAGTTAAATACCCTTTTGTTCTATTAATATTTTTACATTTCCACTCAATGCAAATTTATTATGATTTTCTTTGGTCTACTTATATTGTGTTTTCATTTGCATCAAGTGCTTAAGGGGTTTAATTATCATTGTTAATTAGTCCAAAGGAATCTCCTATACCTTTGCACAAATTTTTTATTTTTTATTTTTTTAAAGAGCAAAAGAAATGTAAATTCAATTATCTTTTCATTTACTATTGTATTTTGCAAATTTACATTATGGCATAACTCACTTGGTTGGAAGGAAGGGTTCTTCGTTACCAACAAATATATATATTTGCATACAATCCTGTAAATCATCACTTTCATAATAGAATAGAACATCTAAGAACTAAATGTGCAGATGATTTGGATACACGTTTAATAATTTACTACGATTTTGAAAATTATGCAGAGTTTTTAGTAGTAAGAGAGACTAAAATTCTTTCCCCTGCCATTAAATTGAAACTCAGAGACGCAAAATATCATAAACCATAAAATAAAGAATAAACAAATAAATAAATTGAAGTATTCATAATGAATGCTCAAATATATATATATATATATATATATATATATATATATATAGCAGTACTACCTTGTCCTTGGTTTTGGGTGGTTTTGGGTATTTCAGAAATCTGATGCTAAGTTGATTAAAGGAGGAGAAGTCAGCATCGGTTCTCCTTGTAGGCTTTTCGTTTAGGGCTACAAACTTTAAACCAGAGGCCGAGGTTCGAAAGTGGTACATAGAAGAGGTTAATTGTATAAAACCCTGGTTACTTTGAGGTATTTCAAAATACCTCCTTTTTGCCAAAATTGTTCTTAAATTTTGTTTCGTCATTTAGTATATAATCTACTACTTTTCAGTTAAATTTCTAATTTAATTGACATATCTGATCACAAAGCTTATAATAAAATAGCATCACATCAAGAACTTTCAATTGTCTTCTTGATAGAATTGAATTCAATTAGGAAGCTCATATTGAAGAAGCTCTTGTGTTCTAAACCTTCTACGTACATTCAAATTTTAAATCATAATAATGTTATGTGTTTTTGTTTGCATAAATTACTAAGGCCTAGTTTCAGCTATTTCTTTTTTTGGTATGATATCTACAGTAAGAAAGACCATTCCCTTGAAATAAAAATAAAATGAAAATTCATTCAACTTCTAAACTGAAGGATTGAAAATTCATTCCAAGGAATGAAATGCTTGGCCACCACCTCCACCACGGCCTTCCATTACCACCGCCACTGCTGTTGTCTTCCACCACCACTGCTTAGAATGGTGATTACCATTTCATATTTTTGCAATCAAACAATAGAATGAGAATGACCATTTCATTTCATTCCCAACTTCATTTTATTCCCATTCTATTTTATTCATGTTTGTCAAACTAGGCCTAAAGGTATCAACAAATAGCTGTGAAGTTGTAAAAAGAGAGTGTAGGTACCTGATTTTCAGGTGGGTTCCAGATCATCACAAAATAACAAATGGTGAGGTAAATCTTGCAACATGATGAAATCCGAGGTGGACTGAGAAAGGTGGAAGCCCAAGCAAACAAGAGAGAGAGAGAGGGGGGGATGGCAGTGTATATGGAAAACACCATTGACTCCTTGATCCATCTTTTAAGGATTGTGTGGAGAACCCATTTGAGAGAGAGAGAGAGAGAGCTTAGAGCTCTCGGTCTAGAAGGAATTTTCCTTTCTCTTTTTGTCTGCCCCCTTTTCTTGGCCTTAGGTCATTTCCTTTTATAGGCCAAGTGAGGGTGGGTTATGTCATTGATGCATCACATGTGGTCCATTAACAAAATAATTAAAAGAGATTAATTTCTCAAATAATTATAAAACATTGTTAAATAAGATGGAGTCAAATGTTCGGGAGTCAAAATGGTATTTCTCTCTTTACAAGTCAGGCCGATTGTCGACTCGGCGAATCCTGGACTTTAGCCACCAAACCAAAACCTCTTCAGATCCCAAGGAATCCTGAGTCTTGCTCCCAACTCAGGTCTTCATTCTTCTATTCGAAACATGTTGATGCCGTGGCAACTTTGACCGTTGACCAGGTTATGTGGGCATCGCTACTAATGTGGCGTAGCTCATTGACCATTTTGACCAAGCTGTGTGGGCCATTGTTGATGATGTGGCGTTTACCATGTGGACTCGAAATATAGGTATCAACATTAGTCCCCCTGCGCGGGTAAGATTTGTAGAAAGTAGAAGGTTAATCGGGCATAAAATGATGTGTTGTAATAATAATAAAAAAAAGAGGAATCTTTCAAGATTCCTAAAGGAGAAAATAAAATTTATGAGAAATACATTTAAGCAGCAAAGCGTGTCTCCATATGAGGTATCGCATCTTGGGTAAGTGTTCAGAGTCTTTCAATGAACTTGATTTGGTTAAAATGTGAGGTTCTAGGTTGCTTGATAGGAGTTGAATCGAGGAGGAGTCCTTCGATCGACTAGTGAGTGCAAGACTAGGTTGCTCGATGGGGTCGGATCGAGGAGGAGTGCTTCGATCAACCAGTAGTGCAAGACGGTTGCTCGATGTGTTCTCAGATGAGGTATCTCATCTGGGGTAAGTGTTCTGAGTTGCTCGATGGGAATCGGATCGAGGAGGAGTCCGTCGATCGATCGGTTAGTGATAGTTCAGGATTGGGTAGCTCAATGGACTTGATTTGTTTAAAGTCTGAGGCCCTGGGTCACTCGATGGAAGTCGGATCAAGGAGGAGTCCGTCGATCGACTAGTGACAGTTTAGGACTGGGTCGCTTAATGGACTTCGAATGGTGAAGTCTGATTGATGCCCTAGGTCACTTGATTAACTTTTATGATAGTTCATTCGAGGCTTTGGGTCGCTCGATGATTTCAAGCCTGGTTTTAAGTTGAGGTTGTTGGTTATTTATTGATGATATATCACTACAAATATATAGGTATCTATAGTAGGGTAATCCCCCTGCGCGAGTGAGCTTCGTAGAAAGTAGAAGGTTAGTCGGGCATAAAATGATGTGTATCCAATTTGGGGAAGGCGAATCGAGATGTTGTATCCATCAATCGACTGCTGGTACATTTGAGGTTTGTGTCGGTCGATGTCCAATTTTGATGACTTGGTTTGGATGCCAGGGTTGGATGACTCGGGGGCGTAGCCCATCGAGGTTTTGGATAACCGGGTATGGATGCTGGGGGAAATGATCTGAGTGCGTGACCCGTTGAGGTTTTTAAGTCCGTCGCTGGACTATGTATGATGTTAGGACAGAGGATCTGGGCGCTCGTGTCCAAGTCAAATCGAGGCTTTGGGTCTGTCAAGTGACTAATCATGGCGTTGGGACAGAGGCACTGGGCACTCGATGTCTGAGTTAAATCGAGGCACTGGGTCCGTCGATTGATGAATCATGGTGTTGGGACAGAGGCTCAAAGCGCTCGATATCCGAGGCAGATTGAGGCTCTGGGTCTGTCGATTGACTAAACAAGGTGTTGGGATAGGCTAAGGGCGCTCGTTGTCCAAGTCAGATCGAGGCTCTGGGTCCGTCGATTGACTAAACAAGGCGTTGGGACAGAGGCTCTGGGCGCTTGTTGTCCAAGTCAGATCGAGGCTCTGGGTACGTCGATTGACTAAATAAGGCGTTGGAACAGAGGCTCTGGGCGCTCATTATTCGAGTCAGATCGAGACTCTGGGTCCATCGATTGACTAATCATGGTATTAGGACAGAGACTCAGGGTGCTCGTTGTCCCAGTCATATCGAGGCTCTGGGTCTGTCGATAGACTAAACAAGGCGTTGGGACAGAGGCTCAGGGCGCTCGTTATCCAAGTCAGATCGAGGCTCTGGGTCCGTCGATTGACTAAACAAGGCATTGGGACAAAGGCTTAGGGCGTTCATTGTCCAAGTCATATCGAGGCTCTGGGTCCATCGATTGACTAAACAAGGCTTTGAGACAGAAGCTCTGGGCGCTCGTTGTTCGAGTCAGATCGAGGCTCTGGGTCCGTTAATTGACTAAACAAGGCGTTGGGACAGAGGCTCTGGGCGCTCGTTGTCCGAGTTAGATCGAGGCTCTGGGTCTATTGATTGACTAAACAAGACGCTGGGACAGAGGCTCTAAGCACTCGTTGTCCAAGTCAGATCGAGGCTCTGGGTCCGTCGATTGACTAAACAAGACGTTAGGACAGAGGCTCTGGGCGCTCATTGTCTGAGTTAGATCGAGGCTCTGGGTCCGTCGATTGACTAATCATGGTGTTGGGACAGAGGCTTAGGGCGCTCGTTGTCCAAGTCATATCAAGGCTTTGGGTCCGTCGATCGACTAAACAAGGCGTTGGGACAGAGGCTTAGGGCGCTCGTTGTCTAAGTTAGATCGAGGCTCTGGGTCCGTCGATTGACTAAACAAGGCGTTGGGATAGAGGCTCAGGGCGCTCGTTGTCCAAGTCATATCGAGGCTCTGGGTCCATCGACTGACTAAACAAGGCGTTGGGACAGAAGCTCTGGGTGCTCGTTGTCCGAGTCAGATCGAGGCTCTGGGTTTGTCAATTGACTAATCATGGTGTTGGGGAAAAGGCTCAAGGCGCTCGTTGTCCAAGTCATATTGAGGCTCTGGGTCCGTCGATCGACTAAACGAGGCGTTGGGACAGAGGCTTAGGGCGCTCGTTGTCCAAGTCAAATTGAGGCTCTGGGTCCGTCGATTGACTAAACAAGGCGTTGGGATAGAGGCTCTGGGCACTCGTTGTCCAAGTCATATCGAGGCTCTGGGTCCATCGATTGACAAAACGTGGCGGTGGGACAGAGGCTCTGGGCGCTCGATGTCTAAGTCGGATCAAGGCATTGGGCTCGTCGACAGATTTTCTCTAGTTTTAGAGCATTCAAGGCCCTAGGGCTCTCAATGATCTGCAAGTATGGTAAGTCAACGTGTATCCATCAAATGAACCAAATATAATATAATGCTAAAACTTTATAAAGTCATAGAAGAAGAGCTAATATAAAGTTGTAAATTGAGTGATTTAACTGTACCATGTGTATTCAATGCTATGAGTTGTTTGAGTGACAATATTAGTAGCAGTTTATGTTGATAGAGGCAATATTAGAACACGTATATGTAATGTAGTAGTGACCCCACAGAGGAGGTGAACATTTTGAAAGGCAGTCCTCGAATGGGACTTGCACAAATGTTTTGGTAAATGTAAAGTCAAAGATACACTTGATCATTTGAAATTTGAAAAGTTAAAGAGATATGTTTTTGTGAACATATGACCTTGAATGATAAAGATATATGATGTAATAAATATTAGATAAAAAGGAGTGTTTGTAAGATTACAAATTGAGAGAGAGAAGAAAAAAAACCGAAATACTTAAACTATATCATTAGTTTAAATGATTAAAGATGCAAAACTTGTTTCACCAAGTTTGAGGCCTTGTAGCATTTTATGAGACTAGATATATCACTATCGAGGCAGTTAAGGAAACAAACTGTGAGTACGTCACTTGTAAGCAAAAAGCATACGCCTTTTTGTATTAGTAACTAAAACAAAGAAGGTTTTGGCAGCTATTACTTGGTAGGTGCATGGGAGAAGATATACATTATATAAATATCGTCTATCTGTCTGTCTCTCTATATATAGATAGAAAAATCGATGGGCCTCATCGTGAATAGTTGGGACGAAATCGACCGTCAATCAAGGTGGTGTAAATGATAAGAGCCTAAAAGCGAGAGTGCTCATTAATAAAGGTGGGAGCCCGTCAATCGAATGGTCGCCGACAAGGGTCGCTGGGTCGTTGACCAAACTGGGTCAATCGACAGGTTTTGTTGACAAGAAGCGCTAGGCATCGACTAAACTGGCTATTGCCAGAGATCGATGGGTTATGTTGTCGTGAGCTATCGAAGAATTGAAAGGTGAAATCAACGGGACTTTGTTGGCAATGAAGGCTCTGTGGAAGTCATCGACAAAGGCTGAAATTGACGGGCTGAGGTGGGTAGGTCGTCAAACCAAATGGGTTCAACGAAAGTCAATTGGCGCCGGAGATCGACGAACATGGGTGCTCGGAATTGACGGCTTGAGGTGGGTAGGATAAAATCAATGGGAATTAAGCGTCGTTGGCATGAAATCGACAGGCCTCGCCATCGACAGGTTTCGGCGCCGATAGAGCAGTTGCGCAAAATCGAAGTGTGATGGCATAAAATTGACTAGATGTCGACGGGCTCAGCTTCAAAGACAGCCGGTGAACAAGTGGCAGCGAAGAAGGCGGGCAGTGATTGACGAGCAGTAGTGTTGGTGACTATGAATGGCGATCAAAGAGCCTTCTGTTGGTGACAGCAAACGACGAGGGACGGTCGGATGGTGACGGCGAATAACGAAACCTATCCATCCAGTCTCGTCGTGCGCATTAGCTACCCGATCGGCTAGCACGGTAGGTTAAATGAAATCGATGGGTTGTCGCCGGAGATCGATGAGCCTCATCGATAAAAACGATGGCATGGGATCGACTGGCATTGGACAAATTGGGTTATACAAAATCGACGGTATTGTTTTGTATGAAATCGAGTGAATTGGAATCGACGGGTGGGGGTTGTGAAATCAAAGGGCCCATCAACACAGTAAAAAGAAAACTACAGCCTCATCGTCAAAAATCAATGGATTATCGTCGACAAGGACGGCGAGCACGCAATCGACGGACAGGTCATGAATCCATTGGTTGATAAAATTGAGGGGTCATCGAGCATTGCAAATAAAAATGTAGGCATGTGCAGTAATTACAAATATATCTGTGTAAAATACTTTGACTATGTAATGGCCAGTGGGATTTCTAGGTATCCAAAACAATTGGATGTTAAGTGCGAAGAAGCACCAGTGAAGGAAAGAGGCATGTGCAAGGTTGGTTGTGAAAATCATCGGTCATGACCAAACTGGTGGTTTAAAATTGACAATTGGGTGTCGTCGTCGAGACGGTTGCATAAATTTGACGAGTTTCGTCATTTAGCAACACTTGGTCCTAAAGCAATTTGAAATGTGAAAGAATATAACAGTTCAATGCAATGTCCATTAAATGGGTCACTGTATGCATGTGTGGTCGATGTATACATGTGTGCATACATATTTATGGCTGTAGATATACAATTATAAAATAGTGCGTGGATTCTAGGGCAGTAATAAAAAAAAAATGACGTAGTATTGTGGGTCTTGCCAGCTAGCATTATATATATATATATATATATATATTCACACGCTTCTTTGATGATAATAAGAGATAGCCGTCGGATTGATGGATTTTCGTTCTAAAAGCATGATTAGAAATTAGCTTTTCTAATCAATCATCAACGAATGTCAATAACAGAAGCATGGAATAAGAAAATCAAGATCTGTGTTATCACAGTAAGCCCTAAAATGTGAGTTAGCAACATATAGAGACAATGTATCAGTAGAAAGAAATGCACAGAAGTAGATAGAGATGAGTTTTAGAACAAAGTCACCCGTATAAGGCAGTGAGTTCGCATAGAGAACTCCATTGAATGCTCGGATTCCAGATCATCACAAAATAACAAATGGTGAGGTAAATCTTGCAACATGATGAAACCCGAGGTGGATTGAGAGACGTGGAAGCCCAGGCAAACAAGAGAGAGAGAGAGAGGGGGGGATGACAGTGTATATGGAAAATACCATTGACTCCTTGATCCATCTTTTAAGGGTTGTGTAGAGAGAGAGAGAGAGCTTAGAGCTCTCGGTCTAGAAGGAATTTTCCTTGATCCATCTTTTAAGGGTTGTGTGTGAGAGAGAGAGAGAGCTTAGAGCTCTCGGTCTAGAAAGAATTTTCCTTTCTCTTTTTGTCTGCCCCCTTTTATTGGCCTTAGGTCATTTCCTTTTATAGGCCAAGTGATGGTGGGTGATGTCATTGATGACATCACATGTGGTTCATTAACAAAATAATTAAAAGAGATTAATTTCTCAAATAATTGTAAAACAATGTTAAATAAGATGGAGTCAAATATTCGGGAGTCAAAATGGTATTTCTTTCTCTGCAAGTCAGGCCGAGTGTCGACTCGGCGAACCTTGGACTTCAGCCACCAAACCAAAACCTCCTCAGATCCCAAGGAATTCTGAGTCCTGCTTCCAACTCAGGTTTTCGTTCTTCTATTTGAAGCATGTTGATGCCGTGACAACTTTGACCGTTGACCAGGTTATGTGGGCCATCGCTACTGATGTGGCGTAACTCGTTGACTATTTTGACCAAATTGTGTGGACTATTGTTGATGATGTGGCGTTTACCATGTAGACTTGAAATATAGGTATCAACATAGAGAAATCATTTGCTTTTGGGTTGTTACTAAATGAGATTAGAGTCCCGTAATTCTTTCATAATTTTATTGAAAGTGACTGTTTCCAAAGTCACATATAGTATCTAAGAATAAGTAAAGAATTGTGTCTTGTATGTTGACAAAAAAAAGTATGTGAGTCAACAACCTGATGGCAAACGTTCAAGGGCTTGGTACCCAGGATCGGGATTAGACCAAAAACAAAAGGTATTTTAAAATACCTCAAATTATCTTTTATATATTTATTTTTTTTGCTATGTTAGTGGATTATTTGAGAAAATTAATAAGTTCATAGATTATTTGACCACTGTTTCACCACCATCTAAGCACATTATGGAGGGCTCAATGCTGACTTCTAAGCCACTGTACATGACACATAAAAAAGCACTGTACAAACAACAAAACCATGAGTTCAAAGTTTTAAATCATAACAATGGCATGTGTGTAGATATGTGTCTAATTCTTAAAATTTAGATTAATGAAATCCATGCTTCTTTTAAAGGGGAGGAAAAAAAATAAAAAATAAAAAAATAAAAAAAGTCAGTCTATTAATGCATCTTAGCTTTGCTCACTCATAAAATCGTACAAAATTTTAATCTGCTAGCATCTCACAATGCAACAATTATAATTTAAACCATAACTCAGTTTATGGAATTATTTGTTTCTCAAATATTTTTTTACACTAAAATACTAATTATATATACAAGTATTATATAACATATGATGAGAGTTACTATTCTTTTTTGTATCTTGCAAAACACTAGTTGGTTTTCTTTAACTACTCAAGTACATTAAGACAGACCGGACCGTCACTGGTTCGCTTTGTTGCCTGCTGGCTTATGGCTTGGTCCATAAACCACACGCCAAGGTTCGAAACCGGTGAGAGAGAGTAAACAGAGAAGCAGAGGTATTTTAAAATACCTCCCTTTTGCAAAAAAAAAAAAAAATCTTAAATTTTGTTTTCTTATACATAAATCTACTCAGAAAGTTTTCTTCTACCAGTTTTTTTTTGCGCTTTTGAAAATAATCAAAATATTTAACACGTGGCAGACTCCAAATTATAAAAAACATACTCTTATTTTTTGGGAGTTCACGTTCTGAGGGAAAAAAATTCTAGTTTTCAAATAGAACCCATATTTTTATTATTTTTCTCATTTTATGCACATTGTGATTTTAAAAAATACTTTAAATTTGTAAACAAATTCTTAAATTTATTTCCAAAATTTATATTTTAAAGAAAAATATTACACTTTGTAAATATGTTATATTCTCAATTCGTAATCGACGTTTTCGATGAAATTTTCATTTTTATATTTTATTCCAAGCAGCTATTAATGTTTTTATATTTTCATTCTTTTTAGTCTCCTTATCTTGTTTTTTATTTGCTAATTGTTACTCTTCTAAGGTTGACAGCAATTAGAAATGGAGTTCAATAGTGTTTTTGAATGAAGTTAAATTTTTTATTTTAAAATTGCGTACTGTGTAGATGTTCTTTATTTTAAATTGTGTTTTTCCTTAAACAATTTTATCTCTTTTAATTTTTTTTATAAAGAATTTTATCTCTTCTTTTGTAAAGTCCTACTATTATCAAATATAGCAACACTCTATTAAAGAGTATTATTTTTAAAATTATTAATAGGAATAGTTTATGTAATGTATTACCAAACCCCAAACATGATTTTTTTACTTACTATTATTTTGTTTTCCTAAATATTTTTTTACTTACTATTAAACATTAACTTTATTTTATGTAATGCTTTCACTTATTAAACTAACCACTATGTTGTGATTTCAGTCACAATTTTTTTGTTTCTTCATGATTCTTTATTCTGTTAATGTTTTTGTATTTTCACTCAATGTAAATTTATTATGATTCTTTTAGGTCTCTTTATATTGTGTTTTCATTTTCGTCAAGTGCTTAAGGGGTTAGGGCCGGTTTGGTGCGGCTTTCTGAGACATCAAAACGGGATTTTCAAAAGTCATGTTCACCCTACACCTCTGTTTTTTTTTCCCCCTCAAATTTCCCGCAAAGAAATTTCGATAACTCCTTTTGTAAGGACTCGCTCTACCAATGATATTGTCTGCTTTGGACTTTACGCCAAAAGGCCTCATATCAATTAGAGATGACACACTTACATATACACTTACATATAAGCACTTCACAGCACTTCACCTTTTCTCTACCCAGGCGATGTGGGACTGTGCACTTGTAGCTCGCCAGTATGGTAGCATGATAGTGTCTCTCGCACCCGCCCACAAGGTCGGTCATCATAATCCACTCCTCCACAAGGTCGGTCATCATAATCCACTCCTCTTGGAGGCCTGATGTCCCCATCGGCACACTTCCGGCTGGGTTAGGCTTTGATACCATTTTGTAACGGCTCCCTCTATCACATGGTATGATATTGTCCGCTTTGGGCTTGAGCCGGCACGGTTTTTGCTTTTGGGCTTTACCCTAAAAGCTTCATACCAATTGGAGATGATACACTTACATATAAGCACTTCACATTTCCTCTACCCAGGCGATGTGGGACTGTGCATCCGTAGTTCGCTAGTGTGGTAGCCTGACAGTGTCTCTCGCACCCGCCCACGATACACCCGCCCACAAGGTAATCACACCTTTACAATGAAACAACTTTTCAATTTTGAAAGCTCCTCCAACAAATGAAGTCTTGACACTAAGCCTCCTTGTGTGTTGTTGGTAGATAAGAAGCTAATAAAATAAAGAGGTATTCTAAAATACCTTATTTTTGAATTATATATTATTTTGTTAGTAAGTTTTTTTTATGTATTTGAAAAAAAAAAAAAAAAAAAAAAAAAGTTTCTATAATTTTATGTTTTTCTTTTTTTCAATTCTCTTGTATTCATTTGTCTGAGCGTAAAATATTTTTCGAAAAATATTTCCTGTGTTTTTTTAGTGTTTAGTTGTCGTAAAATGTTTTATGTGTTTTTTGGTATTTAGTTGTCATAAAATATTTACGAAGAAAAAAATATTAAAATTTGACAAAAATAATTTATTTATCAATTTTTTATAATTTATTTTATACGTTCCACCTGATAAATTCAATCTCAACCTAAATTTTTATTAAATACTAAAAAATAAAAAAAATAAAAAATCCAATAAATTTTTACCGACGTATTATACATGTGGTGATGGAAGTCACATATTTAGTGAATGTTCTAATAGACCAAGTGAAGAGTCAAAAGATAGAAAGGAGGAGGAAAAAAGCAAAGCCTTAAAAATCAAAATCAAATAGTGATTGAAAATCTATCTTCTTTCAACTAAAAGACTTTACCTTTAAATTATTATTGTTTCTATTTCCCATCCAACACAATGAATTAGTAAATGCGATACCATTATCTTATGTTCCTGATGGTTTGCTTTTTAGTGAATGTTCTTGCCCAACATGAGTGAATGTTCTTGAATGTTCTCGCCCAACTTTTTCTTTTAATTGCGGGGTTGGAGAAAATTAGATGTACATCTCTAGAATAGTAATCTGAGATAAAAAAAAAAATTTAACATTTCTTATTTTGTTCCAAATTAAGAAATAGGGGGCAACTGATGACTAGATTTATTCTCGCATTGACGAAGCGTGTTGACTGATATGGATAACGGTTTGTTAATCTAGTAGAGTTTGTTGGTTGAGATAAAAATTGAGAGGAAGATAAATTCATCTTCGCAATGGACTCGGATCACGAGACCATGATAAATATGAGGTATCGGCCCTTAAAGGAGATTGAGAGGAGGATAACTTTATCTTCTCAAGCCTGATCAAATGCAACCCAAAACAACCAAACATGAAAAATAAAGCTCCATGGACATTATCAACCTTAAAACATTTTATAGAATCGTCAAAATAACATAATTCATACATCTTTTGTGAATCAAAATTACCGTAAAACATACATACATATCCAAAAGAATAGGATTACAAATCAAGGCCTCCACGGCTATAATACGACGACTTCACTTGAAATCGGTAAAAAAAATAAGGTTATTACAAATAATCAAAATTTCTAAAAGAATGCCTTTATAAAAGATACAAAAATGGTTGTCAACTATGTCTAAACTTGCGGGGGTGCATCTGTTGGGATCATATGCCCTATAAGCCAATTATTTATTATTAATTCGATATTTTATGAATAAATGTGATATTCATGCATTGGGCTTTATATATATATTTGTATGAGATACATTATTGTCCTCAAGTTGCATTATAGGTGACTTAAGTGTGTAAATGAGATTTACACACAGGAGATTTGGATTCACCGGTTTTTTGCACGTTGGCATTGTTCGCAGTTAGTGATAAAAGTTGGGCACTTTTATCTGTAAGACTGTAACACATTTGACCTCTATAAGATTGGATAGTTTGTCTCGACCATTGGGGTAGTTGACTCTAAGGCAGTGTGTTAGTGTGCTTGGAGTACACTGAACTAGATCACCATAAGATCACACCATACAAATTATTGTTGTTATTTTGGTGTGATTCTTATCTACTAGATACATTAAGCTCTAAATCCTGAGAGATTTAGTGGACTTAAGTTTCAATATTGGTCACTTTGACTTACCAACGTGTCAGATCTTTTAAGGTCAATACCATGGTATCTTGGATGGCTAATGTTGGAACTCTAGGAACACAAATACTCAACATGGAATCCATACTCTTTAAGAGTTAGAATATCCCCTTAGTGCAATTTAATAAGTTTGATCACTGAAACCTGGCTAGAGAATTTTAGTAAAATGTTTACTAAATTATTTTTCTATTATTTATTGAGAAAAATATTTATTTTGAAAAATTCTTTTATAAAATAAATCCAGTGATCATAAGGATTAAATTGGTTACTCAAGGAATATAAGAAGTAAGCATGCTTTAGGTGGGACAATATTTATTTTTCTTGGGGCTGCTTATGGATACTCGGTAGTGGAGGGACTTATATGTAGTTATTTAGTATGACAATGCCTTGTTGTAATTTCTGAATCCTAGAGTGCAATTACAATATTATTGTGATTCTTATTGTAATTAATTAGATATGATAGAGTTATGAAACTCTATCTAATTGGAGTTAGGATAAGAATCCCTTTTGATCCTCATCTCTAGCCCCATCTATATACACAATATATCTCTCAGGTTGTTTATTCGGTAATTCACACACAATCTTATAGAATACAGAATAACGAGAGTGAGAGATATAGGGTTTCCACAAACCTGTGTATTTCGGGGAAATAGAGGTGAAAGTTTACTGGTATTCAAGGCTAAAGGAGGACCAATCTAATTCACTGTTATTCTCGGAGTGTTGACGATTAATCAATCGTCCAAAGGTATGAGATCTCTTTTTCCATACTTCTTGATTTGATGAAAAATCATGTGGTTAAGATCCAGAAAATCTATAATTGCTTCTGTTTTTTCTTCAGCATCATCTACAACTTCTTTGGCATGCCCTGAAAATGTTAAGAGTATAGAGTCAGCACAACGGCTCAATAGAGATAACCTAAAATACACTTCTTGTAATCTCGTGAATTACATCCAAAGTAAGGAATAACAAGAGAAAGACTCACACAATGGGGAAAGAAATACTTATACAACATAACTTTAAACTTCATGCTTTGCAAATGATAAAATGAAATGCAATGAAATACACTCTCCCCATTTCCGAAACCATTTTCGTCACAACACAGCACATGCCGAAAATGTTAACACAACCTAACTCTAGACAAATCCTAGACATCACGAAGGAAATTGGTTAGCTATCCCTGACCTAGGGCGTCTCCCACTAGGCCTCACGAAGGTAATTATGAAATTATTTGTTTATCAATTTTTTTTTTTCACTAAAATATTAATTATATAACTATTAGTATTATACTTTAGATTTGTGGAATGGTTGTAAAGAGACTCGCTAATATATGATTAGAGTTACTATTCCCCTCTTAATATCCTTCAAAACACAGTAAAAAACAACAAGCCCATTCATGTTCTTTCAAATAATTTCTTGTTGGCTTTCTTTAACTTCATTAAGTAAATTAAGACAGAGAAGGTTGACGTTGGTTCACCATGTCGTCTGTTGGCTTCATGGCATAAACCATAAACCAGCAACCTGTGTTCGAATCTGCTAGTGGCAGAAAGAGTACCACGGAATAGAGGTATTTCAAAATACCTCCTTTTTGCCAATATTTTTTTTTTTTGGAAACACATTAGCACCCCTAACTCACACGAATAGATATTAAGTGTGTCGATGCACTATGCACTCGGCTAATCAGAGTGGTACGTGATGTGCATGCGTTGGCGCGTGTTGTGCACACACGACTCTGATTAGTCCCGTGCACTAGGCACAACGCATCATAAGTCTTGTCAGGGCTGGCCCTGAGATTACCAAAATTTTGAGAGGTTTTGGGCGAATTTTTAAATCCGAGGCCCTTTATACATACGGTTTCATACGCACAAAAAATTTATAAGAATGCGAAATTTTAATTAAAATGAGATGATAATAATATAAAATATATTAATGTTGAAAATACACAAAACAAAACCCGGTATTGGTATTTTATAAAGAGCACGATCCAGTTCACATCAAAAAAATTAAAAGAAAATATTCAACACAACTTAGTCACAAAAATTAAAATTCAATTTCATATCAAAGTAAATCTGACCATCTTGCATTTTGAGTTACAAAATTATCAATTAAAGTGTTTCAATCAAGTTTATTCAAATATATCTTTTTCAATGGATATCATCATAGCCGGTGCATTCAATTTTCTCTCGGTATGATTTGTTCTTCACATCGTCAAATGTAGGTATGATTTGATCAACTTTAATTTTAAAAAGCTAGTAGATGTGAGATATCAAAACTCCAAAGGAACATAATGGAGATGTAAATGCTCTTAGATTCTTGGAGATTTACATGTGGGATTTTAAATGACAAGATGAAAGGAGTTATTTAGTCACAAAAAGACCCCAACAAAATATCTCTCTCTTGGCTCTACTCCAACATTCTTGCAACTTTCAACAAGTCAACCTTTCAGTCAAAAGTTCAAAACTCAAACCATTCATTTGAAATCAATTTAAATCATCCAAATGTCACATATATGAAAAATAATAACAATAAATAAATAACCAATGAAAGCAATAAACACAATAAGATAACAATTAGTTAAAATACAAAAATAAAATAATGAAATCTTGCAATAATTAAGAATATATATATATAGAGAGAGTATTTATATTTAGCAGAGATGAGGTCCAAATTTGATGCGGAAAGAATAAGGCTTTGATCTTTCAGCTTTGGGAGGCTAGGAGTTGGAGCTTTGGTCCTTGGAGAATGGACTATGGAGATGTTAAACTCAGCTCTGAAGTGTGAAGACGAATTTAGCCCAAGTCTAGGGTTGTGAAGATGGAATTTGTGCCCTTTTTTTTGGGCCCTAATCTATTGGGCTCCAAGTGTGTTGCAACCTAACATGCCCAAGCCTAAAAATAAGTTAACAAGCCCAAAAAAAAGTAAAGACCCCAGTATAGAACTACTTAATAAGTCTAATTTTGAGGCGGTCGCCTAGGCCCAGGGTTCTTGTTGTGTCTTGCACAGCGTATACGTTCTCTATTCACAAACTCTTTGCCCACACCTGGGCTCAAACTCCGTCCCTCAGGTGGGGAGATTTTTTTATTTTTTTTGGTTATTGGTAAGAAACTCGCACACACCACTCACGCACCCACTTTGCTCCTGTTATGACGAACGCAGAATCAAGAATCACAATAGAAAAGTAAACACGCCACACAAAGAACACAAACATTTGTACATGATTCAGCAATAACATACGTCCATGACCCATGAATAAAAAATGGGTCAAAAAAAGTCCCACAGCCTATAAATGTTTGTGGCCTGAATAAGGCCTGAACTAGCATACGTCCATGACCCATGATATTGTGGCCTGAATAAGGCCTGAATTTGGTGCCAGGTTGCATTGGGAAATAAACAGGTCAAAAAAAGTTCCTCTCCGGATCCTACTCGGCACTTATTTCCCAATGCAACCTGACACCAAATTCAGGACACAATATCACAGCTCCAAATAACTAACATAATTTTTACTTTTTATTAAATATCAACATGATTTTATGGTAACTCTGCCAAAAGTTAGCCACCCTTTTGTTCTTGTTAATATTTTTACATTTCCACTCAATGCAAATTTATTATGATTTTCTTTGGTCTACTTATATTGTGTTTTCATTTACATCAAGTGCTTAAGGGTTTAAATTACCATTGTTAATTAGTACAAAGGAATCTCCAAATTCTTCATAATTTTATTTAAAGTGAACTGCTTCCAAAGTATAGTATCCATCAATAAATGAAGAAACTTATAACACCTAGCCTCCTTGTGTCTTCTTGGGTAACATTCTTTGTTTCAGCCATGATGATGCAAGGGTTCGAGGCTTGGTAGATCAGAAACCAAAACCAAAACCAAAACAAAGAGGTATTATAAAATACCTCATTTTTTATTAACGAAAGTAAGGCAGGAAAGAGCAAAAGAAATGTAAATTCAATTATCTTTTCATTTACTATTTTATTTTGCAAAGTTACATTATGGCATAACTCACCTAGTTAGAAGGGTTCTTCGTTTACCAACACATATATATACATATATATATTTGCATACAATCCATTCAATATTATATTCAGTTTTTGATTGGTAGTGACAACAATAAACCTGTAAATCATCACTTTCATAATAGAATAGAACATCTAAGAACTAAATGTGCAGATGATTTGGATACACGTTTAATAATTTACTATGATTCTGAAAATTATGCAGAGTATTTAGCAGTAAGAGAGACTGAAATTCTTTCCCTTGAGAATTGAGCAACTGTCATTATATTGAAACTCAGATACCCAAATTATCAAAAGTTCGAAGTATTCATAATGAACGGTCAAATATATATATATATATATATATATATAGCAGTACCTTGTCCTTGGTTTTGGGTACTTCAGAAATCTGATGCTTAAATTTCCACCAAGTTGATTAAAGGAGAAGAAGTCAGCGCTGGTTCTCCTAGTTCCCTTTTGGTTTAGGGCTTTAAAGGCCAAGGTTCGAAACAGGTATATAGAACAGGTTAATTGTATAACACCCCCTGGTTACTTTGAGGTTTTTGAGAGTATACACATAAACACAAGAGTGATTTAGGAGTGTTACTCTCTAACTCATTGGAATTAGAGCATAATTGAAGATTCAAAAATTCCGAAAAGTAGAATTCATTAATTCTTCGTCAAATTTAGAACTAGAAGAAAAGCACTAGAAGCATCTTTTTTTATTTTTCTTAAGTTTGAATTTAGAAAAATCTCCTTTAACACAATTTTTATTCTTTCTATTGTTAAGGAGTCTTCCATATCTTTTAGTTAAACGAGAAAGTTCCTCATCAGAACTTAAACCATCAAAAACAAGATCTAATTCACCCTTATTCTTTGGATTTTCCATCAAGAATTTTTGAAAACAAAAATAATTTTTTTTCAAAAATAACTTGTTGGGAGTTTGTGTGCAGCGGAATAGTTGTGGAATATAATATGGATAATTAACCTAGAGGGGAGGTGAATCAATCCAACTTGCTCTTTTATCCAATTTTTACTTATTTTAATTTTACTGAAATAAAACTAAAATCGAACCATAAAGCAAAAATAAAGTGCAAGTAAAGTAAATAGAGTTTGAGAGATGACACTAGAATTTTTAATGAGGAAACCCCAATTGGTATAATAGACCAATTATAACAGGAAAAACCTTGTTGGACTTTACAGTCTTGAGATAAACTATTCACTATGTTTGAAGCAAAGTATACCGAACTTTGACTCAGGCTCACACCTTATCGTTCTACCAAAAACCAATTGCTGACAATCCCTAACTTTGCGACTCCCCGTCCAACAGCTCTCGACCTTAGGCTTACTCTTGATCTCTGTAGAAGAGTTGCAGGTAGATCAAACAACACTCCACGAATGCTTTGACCCCTTCAAAGTGTGACACTTCACTCCATTTTTTCTAGTTCTAAATTTGACGAAGAATGAATGAATTCTACTTTTCAGAATTTCTGAATCTTTAATTATACTCAAATTCCGATGAGATAGAAAACAGCACTCCTAAATCACTCTTGTGTTTATGTGTGTGCTCTAAAAAATAAAATCAGAAAAATCAGATTGATTTTCTGAATAAAAATATCTCTCAAAGATGGCTCTCTAATAGATCTGAATTTTGTATGCAAAAGCCGTGAATAAACCTAGATGACTAACAAGGTTTATATAGAGTTTAGAATGTCCTAATCCCTTTGAAAATATAGAAAATTTCGTGCATAGGACTTGGAAAGAAGTTTGGTTCAAAAAGGAAATAATCAGAAGAGGAAACTGAAATTTTGATGCTGCCAGGACTTTTGGAATTGGTTCCCAAACTTGGTATCGGTTCAAGAAGGTCAGAAGTCGGAAGTCAGAAGCCTTTCCGACGTACTTTGGCTACCGGTTCCCAACTGTGGTATTGGTTTAAGAAGGGCAGTGAAGAATTCTGCTGTGAACCAAGGTTTGGTACCGGTGCAAGAATCCTCCTATCGGTTCCCAATGGACATAAGTGAAATCTCTGTTTCCTTCAACCTTCTAAACTCCCTAAGTGTTCTCACTCACTTACATGCCTTTCTAAAGCATTGTTCTCATCATTCTGGAATGTAGTAAACCATGAACACTTGAACTTCTTCAATTCCGCATCCGATTTTCAATCTTGAAATTTTGAATCGAAACATTACAACTCGATCAGACTTGTTTTGACAACGAAATTAGCCAATATACAATATATAAATACTTTTCACAATCTCCCCAAAATATATATTTCACAAGAACTACTCTCCAAAATTAAATCAACCCAATAAAAAATGATCTTCTTTTCTATATTGGAGCCTTATAATTAAAAAATTTAGATTATTGAAAATCATGTTTTTTTGTAGAGGAAAAAAAAAAATCAATCTATTAATACCAAAAAAAAAAAAAAAAAAAATGCATGTTAGCTTCACTAACTCATAAAATGGTACAGAACAAAATTTTAATATGCTAGCATGTGACAAAGCAACAATTAGAATTTTAAACCATAACTCAGTTTATGAAATTATTTATTTATCAGATATTTTTATACTAATTATATAATTATTAGTATTATTTTTTAGATTTATGCAATGATTGTTAGAGAGGCTGTTAAATATAATAGAAAGAACTCTGTATATTGATGTGTATGAGATGTATACAAGAGGGGTTTATATAGGAAGAGTTATGTGTGATAAACAAGTAAACCTTATATGTATATGGTAACTATATATATGGTAATTCTATACAAGGTTTGAATCCTATATATGGTAATCCTGTATAAGATTAGAATATATTATACAATATAGTAATAATATAAGCTACAATATATTCTAACAGCCCCCTCAAAATCAAGGCGGATTGAATGAAACCATCTTGAGTTTGGAAATAATTACGATCTTGAAAGCGGCATGGCGGAAGCGATTTGGTGAAGATGGGTTTTCACCAATGATGAAGATGGAGACACGATAAACAGCTGATGTGGCATTACTGCTGACGTGGTAGAATGACGCGGTGGTGCTGACATGGCCTGACACGTGGTGCGGCGTGGATGATGACGCGTTCATGCTGACGTGGTAGAATGACGCGATGATGCTAATGTGGCCTGGCACGTGGTGCGGTGTGGATCTGACGATATTGCATTGCTGACGTGGCAGAATGACACGGCGATGCTAACGTGGTAGAATGGCACGGCGGTGCTAACGTGGCAGGATGACGTGGCCTGACACGTGGCGCAACATGGATCTGACACGCCGGGGGGCGTGGCTAACTGAAAAAGGTTGCAGAACCTTCTGGCGGCTCGTGGGAGCGTGTGCGTGGTATTTTTTGGCTGTTTTTGGTGGAGTCAAGATGTTCTAAGTGTGACCACCAGGGATTGGGCTGATGGTGCCATTCCCGGCGGTGACTACGATAAACTGATAAAATTGTTACCAATAATCAAGAGGCTCGGATACCATGTTAAATATAAAAGAGAAAACTCTGTATATTGATGTGTATGAGATGTATATAAGAGGGTTTATATAGGAGGGGTTATGTGTGATAAATAAGTAAACCCTATATGTATATAATAACTATATATATGGTAATCCTATACAAGGTTAGAATCCTATATATGGTAATCCTATATAAGGTTAGAATATATTATACAATATAGTAATAATATATTCTACAATATATTTTATAGAGGTACTAATATCTGATGTGATTTATGTTTGTTATATCTATGCTCGGCGATGGTTTTATGTTGTTTCTGTTGTAGTCGGATTTCCCATCGATGGTGAGTTGCTAGCGTTTTCTTCTTCCCCTTTGTTTGCTCGTCCTATGCCCCTAAGTCGTTCTAGATTTATTTTTTTTATTTATTTTCATTTTAGAGCATGTGTATCAGTCCCATAACACACGCATCATTCAAGTCAGAAGTGCGATTCAAAAGCGAGATCTCAAGAACTTACCTCCCGAATCCCTGCCAACCCTACTGTGTGGAGTCAAATTGTGGACAATAGGTGAATGAGTCTTCTGCAGGTGCATGGGGAAGACACAATGGGAGGTTATTATAATAATATAGTAGGCCCACTGATATGAATGATGTCCATCCAAAGAATGAGGCGGTGGGAAGTCAAATGGGCCTGAATATTTGGTAGGTCATTATTTCAGCCCAAATTTCACTTGGGACTTCCATAGCCTTATTGATAAATATAAATGACATTGAGAATCCAAAGACTAAAGTTACTACTATACAAAAATACTAAGTAGCCTAATTCAAATTTTCAACTTTAATGTGTGGATTTCTTGTCATTGAATTAAAAGTTGGAAACATGATTAAGGTAGTAACCCCTCCTTGAAGTCATGTTGCATTATTTTCATAAAAGTTACAAAAAATTGCCACAAGGTTAGCAATTTAAGACCGGGTAGTAGAAGTACACATCATTATTGTTAAAACTCTCTCGAACTATTTGGCTCACCCGGAAGTTTTGATACGTCTCCTGTAAACTAGGGTGTTGTTTGATAAAACTAAAAGTTTTAAGAAGTCAAGTTTTTAAATGGTAATTAGAAAATAAATATTTTTTAAGATCTTTTTGAATTTTTAGTGTTTAGCATTTAGTAGTGATGTCCATATCACTTAAAATTTTATCCTACGACTTACTTTTTCAGTAGTATTTAAATTGGGTTATCCAACACACTTAATTGAATGAACAATTAATTCTTCAGAATTAAGAATTAAGTGCTAAATTCAGTTATCAAATATAATATAAATTTCAAAATAATTTAGTATAAAAAATATCTCATAAAAAAATAATTTCATAAACCTTTATGGCTTCGTTACATTGTCATATGCTAGCAAATTTACGTTTTGTATGCATCGAAGCTCCATTTGTGTGTTGCAAAGCAAAGCTTTTTTTTTTTCTTTTTTCTTTTTTTTTTTTTTTTTTTTTTTTTTTTTTTGTCAATCATGTTCGTAGACATGACAATGAGGTTACCGGAATACTCAAGACTTCGTTCTTGCGAGGGAATGAAGCTTGATTTTCAACTCCTCTTATACAATATTGTTTTAACTTCGAAAAAGAAAAAAAAAAAAATGTGGTTGCTAGTGTCAGTAGCCAAACTCCTTATCTATCTTATGATGTTGCTTTACAGCTCATCACGTTTTATTTTTGAGCCCTTGCGATTATTGACTGTGTTACTTCCTCTTTGTAATGTTGCTTTTGTCTTGCCTGAGTCGGGATGACAATTTACCCCAACCCATTGGAAAACCGCCCCGTCCTCGTCCCGTATTGAGCGGGTTTAGAAACCATTTATTTAAATGAGATGGGGAAGGGGGTTGAGAAAAAAAAAAACTAGCAGGATTCGGGGCGAGGGCGGGGGAGGTGTACCCCCGCCCCTATTAGCCCTTGCTATGTTATTGTACTTACCAATTTAACATATTATATTTATATATATATATCATATTATATTATATAGGCACTTCTACATAAACCCTACTCATTCCTATCTTCTAAAGCGGTAGCTAAGAGATGAGAGTCTAAGAACGAAGCTGTGAGTGACACGACGAAGTGAACATCCTATGACTTCAGATCTTCTCTCTTCTTCTCCGGCCACAAGTCTCCACAGCCTTAGTTGAGCGATGAAGCGAATCAACAGCATCATGGGACCTCATTTAGTCCTTCACCATATTCTCTCTCTTCTTTTCCGGCCACAGATCTCCAATCACTGCTAAAACCCTAGTCATATATATATATATATATATATATATATATATATATATATATTTGTCTATATATATATTGAAGTAACAACTTCTACCTTTTCACAGTTGGATTTTGTTTTCACAATTTGATTTGATCATCTAGTTTTTACTTTGATTATCTTTCATAGTTTAATTTTGTAGCAACAAGAATTCGAAAAAACCTTCAAATTTAATCGGGGGCATGGCAGTGGCGGGGCGAGGGCGGGACAAGCGGGGATGGGGCGGTTATGGGGATTAGGGGTAAAAAAATAATCGGTTATGGGGCGGTTTTGGAGGTGTCAAATTTAAACTGGAATAGGAAGGGGGAATGAGAAACCCGACCCAACTCGCCCCATTGCCATCCTTATGGCTGACTTTAAAATATTAATAATTTTAAAAAACAACACTTACCCTCTAAAATTAAATCAACCCAATATAAAATGACCCTCTTTTTCTATATTGGAGCCATATAATTAAAAATTAGATTATTGAAAATCACGTTTTTTTTGAAGAAAAAAAATTTATAGTCTATTAATACCAAAACAATTAGGGTTGCAACTCGGGCGGGTTGGATGGGTTTGAGGTATAACTTGAGCCTAACCCATTAGATGAAATGCTAAACCCAAGTCCAATCCTAACCTATCCTCAACCTTAATTACTCAACTCAAGCCCAACTATCATTCTACTTATATATTGGAGCTTGCAACTAGGGCTTAGATTCCAGGAAAAAACTTCTTAGGGGATTGATACACCATCATATAAACAATGGCAACTTGGGAGGAGGATATTGAATTTCAGTACCACCGAATAGAACAGTTTGGAAGCAGTTTGGAAATGCCAGGGGTGCGGCTTGCTTGTCCTCTGCCCCCCAGACATCGGTCACAATTGGACCTGATAAGAGAAAAAACGGTGTTGGAACCCGATTACCCCATTACAGGGTTCTCAGAGAACCATTAGAAAATGGGGATGTTTATTACTTTTTATAAGTTTTTCTTTTCTATATTTTTTTATCTTGATTGTTTTTATTATTTTTTGGATTCTCCTGTTTTTGAGTCCTATTCTTTTGTAAGAAAATTGCCCTTCAAACATCAACACAAGAAATTTAGTTACAGTTCAATCAGTGGAGATCAGCTTTCAGTTCAATCGTCAATTTTTTTGAGTAGTTGAAATGACTGGAAATGGAAACTGATTCACCAAATTAGGTTTGATTTTTCTCATTCTATGATAAAATTCCTTGCTTTCTTCATGTGAAACAACTTTTCTGTTTTATGATGCTCCACTCGTGTGTCGATTTGACTTATATTTGCACTGATCACGACTCCAAATTCAGGTCCTTTTCTGCTAGAGATCTTTTCATTGTCTTTGTGAAGAAACCGGATTGTTGGCATGCTCAGTTGAGAAGATTGGATAAGTTCATTGTCTATTGAGTTTCGTGTACGTACGTTATGCGTTAATCGTGTAGGGCATTCTTTCATGAAAGTATTTGTATTCTACAGTTGTAATATAGAAGTTGGAGGCTACCCAGGTATTTTATTAGACTTGGTAGTGAAAAGCACTCATGTATGTGTTCTTGCTAATTGTGATAGGTTGCAGAGTGCTATGCACGATATTTGAACTTGTAAACAGCCTATATAGGTATGCTTACATCTATTTTTATATTGTATTGATGCTTGTTGTATCATAAACATTTTTATCCAAATTGTGGTTGGGAACACAGGAGCAGCTGGACTCTTTATGAGGTATGGTATGTGGTATGACCTGTTGAGAGCTACCTTCCTGAAGCCTATTTAAGTTTATTTTTGAATGCTTTGTACAAATCTGAGTTTTGTAAGGTAAAGTCATAAATCACTACCGATGTTTCTACTTTCATTCACTAATATTATAATGTCCTTATGAGTTATGTGTATGTACTAGTCAAACCTATTCATAACTACCTTCCTAGTGTGCATTTAAGTGTATCTATAAAACTTTGTACCATGTCTCAGTTTCACAAGGTAATGCCATAAATTATTCAATATACAATGTTTGAAAGTTAAACGATCTCAGTGTTTTTATGTCAGTGGGGGTTGGTATTATCTTAATGTCAGTGTACCAGTCTCAATTTCACAAGGTAAAGTCATAAATTATTGAGTAATGATGTAAAGTTCGAAAGTCAGATTTGTATGTTAACAGAGGTTGGTATTATCTTGATGTCAGTCCTATTACTAATGTAATAATCACGTCAACCCTATTTATATAAAACAGTCCGAAATTAACATTAATCTGAAATAATGTCAACCCAACCTACGTAGAAGAGACGGATTACTATCAGTGCACATGGGAGCATGCTATGTTTTGTGTGTGAATTTTGAGAGAAACATAACTGCAGGTGAGGGCATGCCTAACATGATGACATATACACAATATTTATGGGCTATTGTCCATCAGTCAAGTGGGTTGTTTTTATATATAAATTGGATTGTTTTATCAAATTTTAATTTGTTGAAATTGATGGGCACATGACATTTGTCTGTAAGAGAGTTCCTTGAGTAGGGCTGGTGAAAACAACAGAATCTATACATACATGCATACATACATGTCAGCCACAAATAGATAGGTTAGGTTTGCACTAGAATCCAGCCTACCCCTCAATCCCTACTGTATTTTCTTTTTGAAGGAATCTAATTTGAAACTTTAAAATACTATTTGATTTGAGTTTTGGTCCAAAACTTGTCAATCAAAGTAACAACAATAACAATATCAATGTTTTTGTTATTTAACTCTTTATATATATATATATAATAATTTGAGAATTATGTGGTTCTTTAGAGTTTAGATCTTTATTATATTTATTATTGTTATTATTATATGGAAAAACAATTTTCTTTACCATCACAAATGATTACAAATCTTTACACAAACACCTATATATTATATGATTAGGCTTATTGTATTAATGCTTGTTAAAAAGAAAATAAAATAAAAATCAGTCTTTTAAAACCCAAACAGTGCATGTTAACTCGCCTACTCTTAAAATGCATATCAAAGATTAATATGCAACAAGCCATAACTTAGTTTACGATATTTTTTTTTTATACTAAATAATTAGTATTATGCTTTACGTTTCTATAATTGTTGTTAGGGAGACATTTTTTAAATTTCCTCTAAGTAATTTAATGCATAGCAAGTCAACACGAATTCACCTTGTAAACTGTTGGCTTATGGCTTAGACCTTGAACCAACAGGCCAAGGTTCAAAACTGGTATATATATATATATATATAGACAGAGCTTGATTGTAAGAGGTATTTCAAAATACCTCCCTTTTTTCCAACAAAATTTTGCTTTGGTGAATATAAACCTATTTTAGAAAATTTTCTAATTTTTTTTTTCTTTTACATTTTATCTACCACTCACTCAAAAATAATTTTGCTTTGGTGAATATAAACCTATTTTAGAAAATTTTCTAATTTTTTTTTTTTCTTTTACATTTTATCTACCACTCACTCAAAAATTTTATTTCTGATTTCCAATTTAATGGACAAATTTGAAAAATCTAAATGACATTTACATAGGAGAGTCCAAAGACTAAAGTAATGCTACAAACCAAAAGACAAAGAAATGTAATAGTGGATTTCATATTATCAAATATAACATGGCTTTTGAATCTTTCCAAACACAATCCAACAAGTCCTGAAATTTGGTTATACTTTTATCAAATATGGTCTTGTTAACATTTATCTACTCTCACTCATTTGATTTAGGCTCCGTTTGTTTGCATGTAAAATAATTTTTAAAAATAATTTTTATTTTTCAGTATCTGATTGTTGTAAATTATTTACGAAGAAAAAAAATATTAAAACCTAACAAAAATATCTTACTCATAAACTTTTGGCAAATTATTTTACACGCTCCACTCGATGGACTCGATCTCAACCTCGACCTAAACGTTTGCCAAATACCTAAAAAGTAAAAATAAAAATAAATATTTTACTTGAAAAAGGAAAAAATATATATATTTGACATCAAAACTAAGGGAACAATAGTGTTTAAATTTTAATATAATGGACAAATTTGATTATAAAATTCGATTTGTAATATAATGTACAAAATTGAGTATAAAATTCACTTGACTTTTATTGCCTTACCTATCGGTTTAGATGACATTCAATTAGACCGTCAGAATCCCAATAATACAAAATAAATTGATTATTATAATTATTATTTTTGACGAAAAGTAAATTGATTCACAATCTCAATTTTAATTTTAATGTGTGAATGTCATGTTATCACATATAACATTATTAAATTAAAATTTTAAAACTAGGTTACACGTCTTTTCATTTTCAAAATTTTTATCTCCAAAATGAATCCTTTGACACCCAATATTTTTGAAAAATTCTAAACATAGGTCACATATAAATAATTAATATCAAAACAATCAAAATATTCATCGATAGCTCCAAATTATGAAAAATATCAATTTGAATCATTCAAGGTTTTATTTTTGAAAGTTCACTTTTTGAACAAAAGCCCAAAATTTCAAAATATAAACCAAATATTAAGCATAATACTAATAAATTTATAATTAATAATTTATTATAAAAAATATCTCATAAAAAGAAAAATTCCATAAACCTTTATGGCTTCAAATTGTAATTATTAAATTGTTATATGCTCCATTACGGTGTTGCAACACCGTAATGGAGTATATTAATAATTATATAATTAGTATTTTAGTATAAAAATATTTAATAAACAAATAATTCCCTAACTGAGTTATGGCTTAAAGTAATAAATGTTGTATTGTCAAACGCTAAGAAATTGAGTTTTGTACAATTTTATGAGTTAACGAAGCTAACATTCATTGTTTGGGTATTAATAGATCAAAATTTTTCTTTCAAAAAACATGATTTTCAATAATCTAAATTTTAGACCAATAATATATATATATACACATGATTCAACTAACCAAGATGTTGCAGTGGGATAAAACTCTGGAATACAGAGGAGATTCAAATGACCTTTGAGCTATTTGATGTACTTAGATCTTAAAATACTTTCTTAATTCAGAAAAATCTGTTAAATCTTCCAAATTTTCAAATGTAGCAAATAAAAATTGATGATAGTGGAGAGAAATTAAAAGAGGGAAGCCTAGCTAACGTAATGATGTTTTTAGTCAAACGATATCGTATTCATTAGTTCATTAAGTTGTAGACATTAAGAATACAAAATTTTCAAGTTTTCAGTCACAATGTCAACAACATAAAATTAACCAAGTGCTGTAGCCCAATGATACTTATAAGACTAACCGCCAAGTGCCTAGGGTTTGTAACTTAGTAATACTTTTTCACCTTCCAATGTAAAAGGTCGAAATAGTAAAAGACTTAGTAGTAAAAGAACCCTCGGTAGGAAAACACACATTTTTATTTTTAAAATTCTCTACCCTACATGAATCTTGAAAATGTGAAACTATGTGACTCCCCCAAAATTCTTGAAAAATTCTAGAGATAGATCTCCTATAAACAATAAGTTTCAAAATAACTAAACTATTTAATATGTGAAAGCCTCCAATTTTTTTATAAAAAAATAAAAAATTCAGTTTGAATATAACCCCTATTTCCATTATTTTTCACTTTTTGAGGAGAAACTCAAGTTCTCAAATATAACCCCAATTTCTATTACTTCTCTCGTTTTATGCACATCCTGATTTATGAAATACTTTTAATTTTAGCCCTTGCTTGTATTGACTGTTTTACTATATTTTACTATCTCTTTGTGACGTTGTTCTTATTTTTGTCTAATTAAAAAAAAAAAGAAAATAAAAGAAAAAAGAAAAAACAAGAGCTACTCTCTAAAATTAAACCAACCCAATAAAAAAATGATCTTTCTTTTCTATATTGGTGCCTTATAATTTTAGAACTTAAATTATTAAAAATTATGTTTTTTTGTAAAGGAAAAAAATAATAAAAAAAATCAGTCTATAATACAAAAAAAAAAAGAAAAAAAAAAGAAAAAAAAAAGCATGTTAGCTTTGCTCACTCATAAAATCGTACAAAACTTTAATATGCTAACATCTGACAAAGCAACAAATAGAATTTTGGACCATAACTCAATCTATGAAATTATTTTTTTATCACATATTTTTATACTAAAAATTCTACTTATATAATTATTAATATTATTTTTTAGATTTGTGCAATGGTTATTAGAGAGTAAGGGCGGAGGCAGCATGTGCCCGGGGGGACAGTTGCCCCGCCTGCCCATGCTGCCCCCTTGAATATATATATATATATATACACACACAAATTTGTAAAAATTGACACAATGCTCCCTCTAAAATTAATAAAATAGCTCCTCTACCCTTAAATCCACTAAATTTTATTTTATTTTATGCGTATAATTTCTAAATATTTATAAAATACCCCAATAAAATTTATAAATTATTCCTATAAAATTATCAATTTCTAAAAATGTTTTAATTCTTTATTCATTTTCCTTCTTATTCTTCAAATTTCTTTTTGTCATCTTCAAAACTTTTGCATTCTCTTTCTAAAATTAAAACATATCTTTTCCTTCAAAATTCTCTTATATTTTTTTCTTTTTATTTCATTTTTTTCTTAAAAATTTCCTTTTTCTTCTTAAAATTTTCTTTTTCTTGCAGTAATGCATAATTTATGTGCAATAACCTTCTTTTTCTTTTTTCTCTATTTATTCATTTTTTATTCACTTATTCTAATACACTTTTGTTACACTATTATATTTTCGGCTTGCTTGAAAAAAAAAATTATTTTATCAGTGCTAATATGCCCCTTGAATCAAATTCCTGGCTTCGCCCCTGTAGAGAGGCACTAATATCTAATGATTGGCGGTGGTTTTATGTTGCTTCTATTGCAGTCAGATTTTCCACTGACGATTGTGGATGATTTGATGTTCCCCTTTGTTTGCTCATCCTATACCCCCAAGTCGTGTTAGAAATTTTTTTTTTTTTTTTTTTTTTTTTCTTTAGAGCACATGTATCATACCCACAATACACGTACTATTCAAGTTAAGAGTGTAATTCGAAAGAAAAATCTCAATGACTTATGTTTTTTACGAGGCCGCTTGTAAACACCAAAATAATGTAATGAATGTGCAGTTTAAGAAAAGCCTTTTAGGTCAAGTTTAAATTTATAAAAACCACTACCACCATTACTACTAACGTAGCAAAAGTGAGTAGGGATCGTCCCAAGGGATTATACGTGTTAGAATTTAACTTTGACTCTAATGTATCACAAGATAGCAAAGAGATTTGATGAGATGATTAAACTACTTCAATTAAAGAAAATGCAATTAAAATAAAACTAAGTTGAGATAGGGATTTAAGAGATATGAAGAGAGATCTTAGGGCGTTGGAATCACCACTAAGCTCATGTAATTAACCACTTGCTTTCCATTAATGGGGAATACATTGTTGTAAACAAAATGCGACTACCAATTACAATATTAAGCATGGACCATCAAATTCATGTATGAATTGTCTACCTAACCAACAAATAAATTAAGTGTAAAACAACCCATCAAATCTAAGCATGACCCATCAAACTAGTCACAATTGTAGCACACATCAATCTAGAGAATCATGAAATTTGTAATAATAAGCCATGGAATATCAAATCAAGTATAGATTGTCTACCTACCTACAAGTATGAATTAAATTGTAGAACAACCCATCAAGTATAAGAATAATCCATCAAATTAATTTACAAACCAATCTAATAAAAACCATGTCTAACCATCACTAAATCCTTAATTAATTACATATAGACATGCAACCAACATAGAGAACTGTTGGAAACGGGGGTATTAAAAACATAAACTTTGGATGAGATTTGGAATAGATTCCGCTAATAATTTTTTGCGGATCTCTAGACGAGCGCATTTCTCTCCGTAAGGAGATGAATATGGTATATTTACTTTCTTAAATCCGTTTCCGGGTGAATGAGAAATTAGCTCCAAAGTGTGGTATTTTCATAAGCTTAAATGGGTATGCAAAATGTGGAAAGTGTTTGTCCCATATGAAAAAAATGTTGAAACAAATTGAAACTTAAATAAGCTGAGTTTAGGATTTGGGCTTGGGTTTGGGCCTAATTGTAAAGTCCAGATTATTCTTTTTAGGAATTTTGGATTTGATCTAATTTTAGGCTGGGCTTATTTAAATGGGTTTCACAAATGGGTGGGTTTTTTAGGTGGTTGGTTTTTTGAATTAAAAAAACTACTTTTTAGTTTTCTAAAAGGTTACACCATTTAAATTAAAAAACATATTTTAGTTTTTCTAAAGGGTTACACCTTTTAAATTAAAAAACCACTTTTTAGTTTTTTCAAAGGGTTACACCTTTTTTCGAACCATGATAACCCATGGTTGCACCTACTCGAAAATGCACATTGCAACCTATTGGAATGGATGTGTCTATTGGTGAACAGACACCATGTGAACCATTGCAACCTATTGGAATAGATGTGTCTAGTGGTGAACAGACACCATGTGAACCATTGCAACGTATTGCAATGGTTGTGTCCAATAATGAAGAGATACACCCAATCCGAAAAGGCATTTCTGTTTCCATCAATACCCCCATTTGGATCATTTGCAAGTTGTTCATTTTCATTTTCTTCTATCTCCCTCTCTAGACTTGAACCCAACCCAAGTGGGTTCAAACCATAGGTTAAGTGGTCCGAACCACTTAGACCCTAATCCAATTTCATCGAGCCATATTAAGATTGGTCCAAACCATTTGATTCGAGTTGCACCCAATTCAACATTTATATAGCATAGATGTATTTTTGAGTCAGAGAGAGTATTACACGGAGAAGGTTTGCCGTATCCACGAATTTGTAGTGCTGCTACTGGTGGATGTAGATCGTTGTATCCTGGGAGATAAACGTCACTGAGTCCATTAGCACTATAGCGGGGCGAATTTGTCTTAAGGATATAGTATCCAACACTAGCCTAGGTCCAGGTTCTTTATTTATAATTATTATTTCATTAATTTATTTTACATATGTAATTAAATATAGAGTTGCATATTTAATTAATGATTTCTTAGCATATTGTTAATTATTTCATGATATATTAGTATAAGGTTTGTTATATCTTAAATGTCACATGAAGCATATATTTTACCATCAATCTTAAGACAGACTCGTTCCTTGGGTAAATTTTATTATATTCTTCTATTTAAGATATAAATAAGTAGATATCATACTAATAGTTGAGATATAATAAAATAATATTTTATACATTATTATATGATAATATGCTAAATATTGATGTGTTCAATATTATATGAAATTGAAGCATGTTATATAAGTAGATTATTGAATTATTTATATATATATAATTCAATATTGGTTGAATTATTTTAATTTTGTAATATGATATTATGAAGTATATGACATTAACTTAAACATGTGCCAACTAGAGGTGAAAAAAGGTACTTCGTTACTTTTATCAATAGTTGCACAAAATACTGTTATGTATATTTGCTACGAAGCAAAGATAAACCTTAGAAATGTTTAAACATTACAAAAGTGAGGTTGAGAATTTGTGAATACAAAACATTATGTGCTGATATTTGTTTAGAATATGGTATCATTCACGAAGAAATGATGAATGCTATATTGATAAGTTCTGGTTTAACTCAGAATTTGTGGAGGGAAGTTCTGCTTGCTGCAAATTATTTTACTCAATAAAATACCTCTAAAGAAAATGAATGTGACACCATATGAATTATGGAAAAGTCGAAAACCTTCCTATAAATTCTTAAAAATGTGGGGGTGTTTAACTAAGGTTGTACTTTCTCCTAAGAAAGTTAAAGTGAGACCTATAATGTGGTAACCTTGTGGGTGGGTGTGCCGTGGGTGGGTGCAAGAGGCACTGACATGTTATCACATTGAGCAAGTTACAGGTGCACAGTCCCATACCACCTACGTAAGGGAAAGGTAAAGTGATTTTATGTAGTGGTGTTATCTCCAATTGGTACGAGGCCTTTTGAGATAAAACCCAATAACAAAATCGTGCGGGCTTGATCCCAAAATGGACAATATCATACTATGTGATGGAATGGATCGTTACATAAAACCTTTGATAGGTTATAACATCAGTGCATATCATTTTCTTGTAGGCTAGAACGTCTACATCTTTTGGTCCTAATTTTCTAGTATGTTTATTGGAGAATGAGCCACAAATCTTTTTTCTTAAATTAATTATGTGATATAATTAATCATGTGATATAATATGAAACTATATTGTTATGAAAGTTCAATATTATTTTTACAAAAGTTTATTATTTGAGATTATAATATTGAGATATGTAGTTGAATTACTTAGTGTACGTAGTAATTTAATTTTACAATATAGCTTATTTAATGTGTGATATTATTAATTTTGTATAATTCATAACTGGTTTGTGTATTTAATACAACAGACAAAAATTGATTAGACTAAGTATGTCAATTCTTTCAATAGTCAAGGGAGAAAGATCTATACTAGTGTCTAAGACACGTATAGCTGTGAATAGGCTAAATAAGAAAAGATTTTTCGATAACTCTAAAGAGTTTAATAGAAAATGTTATGGATACACTAAGCTAGTACACTGGGACAAGGTAAATCAAACTAGTTAGCTCTAATGTACAATTTAGCTAAAAGCTAAAATGTTACTGAGTTGCAAACAAGGTAGCTTAGCTATAAGCTAAAATGATTAATGAGGTGTACAGAACCTAAGAGGAAGATGGAAAATCTGTTAGTTGGTTCTAGCTCTCAACTTGGTAGTAAAAAATATGAGGGTGATGAGTAGCTATTTTAGCCATAAGCTATTTGAGCTATTCATCATATCTGCTCATGTAGGAGGGAATAATACTACTTGTAAAGTAGTAGTTTTTGAAGAATATTCTTCAAAACAAATTACTCTACTACCAAGGTAGATTACTTAGATAAGTGTGTACTAAAGCTATAAACTACTAGAATTGATAGTTAAACAAACTTAATTTCAAGCTAGCGGTAATAGCTGAAAAGTGGGTGCTCATCATAACCTAGTAGTGAGAAATGAGAAGAGTGTACTTAATCTAAGCTAGTAATGATAGTTAAGAACTCACTTTTAACTAGTAATGATAGCTGAGAAGTAAGTGCTCACTCTGTGGTGATTGTATCCAAAGCTTAAATAATAAGATAATTATTTGCTTAAATGATTGAGTTATGTGATGTGTGACACATGAAAGGTTATAACATGTTAATATGACTGACTTAACATGAACCTAAATATGAATAACTCAATTTATAAATATAAAAGATGTAAAAGCAAATATTAATTAGAGCCCATTGTAATTAATATCTTTAGCATTAATTCACGGTAATGTCGGTGAATTATTATAAGAATATGCTAGAGATAAAGTGAGTACATATGCACTAGAGACTGTTATATATGCTTGTTGAGAAGCGAATATGGAACCTTGAAAAGGTAAATGAGGTGAAGTATTTAATATATGGTACTTTCATAGTTGAAAAATCTTAATAAATACATTAGAGATAAAATTTCAGGATTATCCCAAAGTTATGGGGAGATATTATCCATAGATGAAATTTGTTACGAGTCACTCATCTTAACAGAAATACTTATAAATGTGGGGGGTTCCAAGTCCTAAGAGCTTTAGGATAGAACCAAAAATCATTTATATTATTATAACAATAGTGCATATTATTTCCTACGAGGAAAATATAATGGAACAACTAGAAGATTTCTTTTTTCAGTTGAAGTGCTGAGTTATTTGTTCCAATTGAAAAGTCAAGTGTGCAAGCTTATAAGTCCTTGAATGGATAAAAGCTACTACCGAGACAATGACATAAATGTGATGTGTAAGTCATTGTATGCCTTAAAAAATAAATGATATACTAATTGGTATATTTGATATGAAAGATTTAACATCTGATAATATAGTATATTCTCAATAGAGTGAGATTGAGATAATACTAGTTATGATAACAAAAGCCTAACTAACTTTTGTAAATGTAAATCTCAAATATAAATATTAGTCAAAGTATATCATTGGTTGAGATTGCAAGGCATCTTAATAATTATGTTTAATTGCACATTTTCAATCCAGGATCGGATCACTGAAAAATAATAAATTGGGTAGTTGAGATACACCATAAATCCAATATTGCATAGATCGAGGTATCTAACTAAATTGTAGGTGTAACAGTGATGCAATTTGGATATGGGATATTAAAGACTTCAAATCCAAGAGTGGATATGTTTTTTATATTAAAGGTGTAGTTGTATATTCTTAATATAACTCAAAGTTAGAAATTTTAAATAAATCAAATAGGAAAGTCAATAGACTTCACCTAGAGGACATTTCAATGTAAGTCTACACCTGTGCCACTAAAGAAAGTGATATTGCTAACAATAAGCAATTTTAGGGCGCAAAGTATACAGTTGCTCTCGCCTGGAAAAATCTCTACAGAATGTAATATTTCTAAACACAACCTTGTGGCCACATATAAAATTGAGGGTTGTACTAGAGAGCAATTGTACAGATCATCGAGGGGAATGGGATTAAAAGCCGAAAGTTAATGAGTCACCTTAATAGAAACCTAACCTAGTTGAGTGGAGATCCCAAGATCTAGGTTCAAAGGGACAACATAAATTCTGAGTGACTCACCAGAAGCATTGGGAAGATATAAATCTTCTGCCCATTTCTATGATGAGACAGTGCTACCTACAGCGAGAATTAGGATAAGCTACGTTTTTAATGACTCTTATACCTTGAAAATTCAAGTGGGATATGGTAGGATACTCTTAATAAGAAGTCACCTATATGAGTGTGAAGTGGGGCCGCTTTTATGAGAATTATAAAGGCTAAGTTTTCTGAAGCACTCATTGAATACCAGGAGTTGTTCAGGGTCAAAATGAACACAACAATGAGAACCAACTTTGTGAGGAAAGGTACTGTGTGTTTGTTACTGTCTTGGTTTATACAAACGGCTGAACAGTTCAAGACATCGCGCTCATTGGTTAGCCAGTAAATCTGATAGCAATACACTAGGAAAAGTTCAAAGCCAAAAGCTACCTATCCTGATGCAGTAACTTTCTGATTATACTCTCTCTAGTGTCTGCATGATCATCTTTTACATTTTACATAAATTTCCATTCATGTGGGGGATTGTTGGAAACGGGGGCATTAAAAACATAAACTTTGGATGAGATTTGGAATAGATTCCGCTAATAATTTTTTGCAGATCTTTAGACGAGCGCATTTCTCTTCGTAAGGAGATGAACGTGGTATATTTACTTTCTCAAATCCGTTTCCGGGTGACTGAGAAATTAACTCCAAAGTGTGGTGTTTTGATAAGCTTAAATGGGTATGCAAAATGTGTGAAGTGTTTGTCCCACATGAAAAAAATGTTGAAACAAATTGAAATTTAAATAAGCTGAGTTTAGGATTTGGGCTTGGGCTTGGGCCTAATTGTAAAGTCCAGATTATTCTTTTTTGGAATTTTGGATTGGGCCTAATTTTAGGCTGGGCTTATTTAAATGGGTTTCACAAATGGGTGGGTTTTTTGGGTGGTTGGTTTTTTGAATTAAAAAAACTATTTTTTAGTTTTCTAAAAGGTTACACCTTTTAAATTAAAAAACCATATTTTAGTTTTTTTAAAGGGTTACACCTTTTAAATTAAAAAACCACTTTTTAGTTTTTTCAAAGGGTTACACCTTTTTCCGAACCATGATAACCCTATCCAAGTAGTCCATGGGACCCAATTAGTTAGCCCATTACCACTAACCATAACCATAAAATAAAACATTTAATCATTTAATTTACAATTAATTACAATTAATCAAATACATCATTTAAGCACACAATCTAATTAAATAAATAATACAAATAACACCTAGACAAAATACAAATAACGCATAAATAAGTAGCCAATTAATCAAGTAACACTTAATTCAATTAAACACATAAACAATTAGTCAAATAATCAATTAAACAATTAAAAAAATACAATAAAAATAAATAAATAAATACCGAGGCTATCCTTTTAAAATTAGGGGTATTACATTCTTCCCCCCTAACAAAAGGAATTCTGTCCTCGGAATTCGCCCTTACTTCCTTCCATTATTCTTCCATTATGCTTGGAAACTGTGAGCGAAAAACATCCTCCTATTCCCAAGTAAACGCAACCTCACTATAAGGGCTCTACTTAACTCCAATATACCAAGTGGTAGACAGGGTTCCTATATTTTAAGAAACACAATAATCATACGATGCGTAGGTTGTATCAAATAACAACGTAATCCTCCCATGTCGACAAGGGAATGATCTACATACCTCCAAGTGCCATAGAATATACGCACAAACTCCTATGCACCCAGCGCTAATAATTTGGTAACGCTAATTCAGAGGCGACTGCCTCATTTGCGAAACACAATCTTCTAAAAGTCAATGTAATAAGTAAAATTTACCTTTCTCCAAAAATCGCCTACATAGAAAACAGAACGAGCAAATGACTCCCTGATAGAAAAACTCTAGTATACGAGTTCAACTATTTACAACATCCTACTGTTGCCTCCCAACCGCGCGTAGTTCAATACAAAGGGAAGTATCTCTTTTCGACATATTTTAAATGAAGTCAAGGTCTGATTGTACAACCCATACTTCCATTTCCAACCAACAAATGAGAGGTATGCATTGTGAAAGATACAAAACCTCCAAAGTTGTCACACTAACCTCCTTGTGCCAACAATATCACAGATAAAATTCCGACAAGTGAAGTAAACACTTCCAACTGTCCATGAAAATCTAGGATATACACCTCAAACATATCCTTTATAGTCTAATTTAATCTCTCGATTAATTCCTCCGTCTATAGATATGAAGTAGAGCTGCTGCTCCAAAATCTTCATAAAGCTCCTTCGAAATAGCACTTTGCATCCACTAATATGGGCATCCACATGCTACAACACCACTATCACTGAACTATAGAACTACTATGAAGTTCTAAAATAAGTATCACTCAAATTTATGTCTTCAAGCGATCTTTCTTAATCCACTACTCAGATTCCATATGAAAAATTGAAATTCTAAATCAATGTCGATCCTTCCCATCGATCGTCACTCCTATTTAATTCAACTTCCATATTTGTTATAGGAAGTGGCTAAAGATTCCTACGATATCCGATGATCAACTTTCCACCTTTGTAACAGGTTTTACACTTAGGGCAATTGTATATGCATCCTTATCTGTATCTGTTCACCAAAATTGACATTTGATGTCATGATGTACCTTCTAACCATTTGATCACACCAAGAAAAATTATAAATTTTCTAGCTCAATCGCTCGACCGTCATATCATTATTTATAGAAACTACGAAATCCTCCTTGAGTACCTTAAACTCTATCTGAGTAAGGTAATACCGTCTCCAAGGTCAGCTCCAATATTCAAAGTTGACCTTCTCAACTACCGTAGTAATAACAAGTGTTATTATTACACCTGCTATAAATGCATCTAATAACTCAACAACTAACCGAAAGATTTAAATATTCTATCATTTGTTGAGGGCATCCATTTACATCATTGCTTCCACCAGACGGAACTTAATATAAAGTGTGAATCACCAATGTAATCCATTTAAACCGTCTCGTGATCCATTCTATTCGTATGAACTAAAGTCCTACCAGTTCGAAATAGACAAGAATCAAGTTGACCTAATGTATCAGTCAACCAATATCCCATCCAGAATCCTGACCCTTGTGTAAAATCATAAATCCCGCAACTAAATCTGTAAAATGCTCTCTCATTTCCACTTTAGTATAGGAAATGGCTGCAAAGGATCTAGTGATCTTTGATGGTCCATCTCTACTATCTAATAAATATTAGAAGAACTAAAAGTTGTGAAACTCAGTCCGTGCATCCTCCATCCAATTTGTCTATAGAAAGTACCGTTAGTCCAGTACCACCAGCTTTCATCTGTATCCAACGTTTAAATTGGAGCATCTTCAAAAGCGAATTCTGTAACTAAATCTATCCACCACTGATCCGTGATAAATTTGCCGATATTGAAAATCAATCAGTAATTCCATTTATCAATAGTCAACTATGACTTTAATTCAACAAAAGTTAACAAACTACGACCTTTCCATACATACCATGCACCTCATCTTTATAAAGGTGTTTGGTCTCACCATCTTGTCTTTGACACACCCTGCTTCTTTAAAACAAGTTAATGACAATCCGACTTCTTTGTCTAACTTCAAAAGAATATGAAATCCTTCCATTTTCTACATAAGTTATCAATTTCCTAGCAACAGCTAATTGTTGCAAATTGTGACCTAAAAAAAAAAAAATCCATATTATTTATGCAAGTGAATAAGACTTATTTTCCTCCTCTATATGCAACACCGGCAACTCCACCTAATGACACGCCCTCACGAATAAAATTATTGATTAAGAATAGACTGATGAATATTTATTCAGTCTACTATCCTCAATTGGTGTCATTCTAATAAGTACCTAAACCCGTACTAAATCCTCCTTTCGACTTAGTAACAACTTCCAGAATTTTTCAAGAAGATGTTCAGCAAATCCGGCACCTCAGATAAATCATCGTGGCGTTACAGTTATCTTTATTTACCACCATCTCACGCATTCCAAAATATTAACAACCACCATTATCATGGCGTTGTAATATGACACAAATCCATACCTAGAGTAAAGTAAATCAAACTAGATTATTTGACTCACAGTGATGGTTTAACTATCCCATCCCAAACAATATACTAGAATGACGCATGTCCAGGTTTAATAGAATGGCTATAATTATGTGTATCTACCATATTCTACGACCGCATGCTCACAAATCTAGCGTAAATAGCGCTATTACTCCATATTATTAAAAACAATAGTTAGCTGATCACATACTTGTGTCCCCAACTAAACCATATACCATTAACCGAAATAATCAACGAAAATAAAACCCGTATGACAAACACACTAGCACAAAGTATACTCCTACTTAGGACATCGTTCTTTCTAGAAAAGAAAGTCTCATTTGAAATCAACACTACCAAATTGTTTCACAATTTCCTTTTATAGTTTCGTAGGTAATCATCCAACCTCGAAACATATCCTTTACACAGAGCATAAAAGCAACATATGTTTGCCTAAGCAAATACTAAGGGCTTAACCCTCATCCTCCCTACACGCTGAATGTAAACTATCTAACTTGGCTTTATAAAGCGAATTAGAACGTCACAGCATAATACCAATACCTTCCTAAATGTGATACAAAATCATACGTTTCGTTCTGATAAGAACTCCATCAAATCCCCAATCTTCTGAAAAGTACTTCTTATATATCTTTTTTAGAGATGATAAGACAGTTTAATTATAGTAGATTAATCAATACCAATTCTACAAATAACATTAACTATATAACCAGCAAACAAGATCACCCTCGCGTGATCATCCATCTTCCAGATGTAGTACCCTCTCTCTTGGATACGCTGAAATCTCCTCCATTAGGACCCTCTCTGGACTCTTAATCCCTGCTTGTCTCCTTTTTGAGATCAACTGAAGTCGTGTCGGCCCCGATATGTGGTGACCTATCATACACATCTAAATCTTTCCTTGGCTTATACTTTAAAGTAGCTCCAAACGAACTTAAACCTTCGATCCCTAATTCTGCCTTCGGGCAATGAAATCAATAACGTACTCCTTTACTCATTTGGATCTTTATCGCTGTCGCCTTGGACCCCATCCTTTTCCTAGTGCCAACCATTCTGTAACTACAGAATACAATTGACATCAGTTCCTCCTAACGAATCGTAAATAGAGTACAATGAATCCTAATAAGGGCTCTAAGTTTTAAGAGACGCAACGCGGAAGTCACATAATGAAAGACACTCTTAAGGACACTTAAACCTGGAGTGCTCTGATACCAACTATGATACCCCCCGGATTTCCGAATGCGGGTTGGCCAGGCCTACGCCCGAATACCCGAGGATATCAAAACAAATTGATAATAAACGAACACGGAGTACAAAAGAATAAAGAAGAATAAATAAAATGTTGACAAGAAACTAAAACGATAATCTAATGATAAACCTCATAATATATTTCCATTAATTAATAAACTCTTCTGATATAACTGATCCTCCAAAATACAACTCGGGAATCCATACTGTGTGGACCCCTAGAAAATCCAAACTAAATTAAGGACAGCAATAACTGTCTAAATCAGGAAACTGAATCATAAAGGAACTCCTATGTAGCATCGGAAGAATGAAGTAGATTGATCCCTGCTCAGCACGAACAACCTCTACTCCTGACGAACACCTAAAAAATAATGGTGGGTCAAGCCCACAAACAAGTTCTACTCTACTACAGTCCAAGCAGAGATCCGATACACGTATACATCCTAGTCAATCCAACAGTAACTAGTAGTCCGTATATATATATATATACACACACTAAAGGAACCTTACTAGACTATAGGGTTGTCTCAACCTGAATAGTAGGCAACATACAAAATGCACATATAGTGGACATGAATACCTAGACCTACCAGGGTACACAACTACATTATATCTAGCTACACATCCCTGGCGATATACGCACCCTAACCATTGATCCTGAGACTCAAGCTCATATCATGGCACCATACTTATATATATATAATATAGTAACCATCCTATCCGGCATAAATTAATCCTCCATAAGTCATTCAACTTGTTCAGCTGACCTGACTTGAATATAAGTAGGACTTAACATTTTAGTTAATCCATTCCCTTATATAATAAATTAATCATCCATAAGTCATTCAACTTATTCAGCTGACCTGACTTGAATATAAGTAGGACTTAACATTTTAGTTAATCCATTTCCTTATATAAAATAGGTAGGACTTAACTGATAAGTTAATCCGTCCCTAGAATGCCACCATCCCATACCAGTGCATTAAATCACACAATTCAACAATTGATGTAACGATTAAGGAAATACATCAAACAATCCAGAAATAACTATGATAATATGACTTCAAGTTATCACAAAATAGGAATGACTTATTATTTATTTAAGTTTCCTATATCATATGTCCTACATAAACTGAATCTTATACATATGATGATATTTTATTATACCGTCAAATAAGCATTCTCCATATCCAATTCATCCTACACATTTAATCTCAATTGTTAAAACATATTAAAAGATTAAATTCATTCGTTTGTTTAAAACATTCAAATAGCAAACATCATTATGATTGAGTCTATTTAAATTTATTTAAACCCAAACCTAGTTCCTATTAAATATTTAGGAATCCTAGGCGTGTTTCTACGTTCCATCATTCCACCGATATGAAATATACATAATTTAAACATGTAAAAATTCACACCGGAAATCAAATCAAAATCATGAAATATATCAATTCAAAACACAAGAACAGATATGAACCAAATTCATAAAACCTATGTTCTAATCCAATTAAACATGCATAATTATTTAATTTTATATGTTTAATAAATCCTGAAATTTCCTAGGCATGTATAGAAACACGAATCAAAGGGAAAGAGATAGAAGAAGAACTTGCCTTAAACTTTCGGATTGAAAGTTAAACTTCTTCTTCCTTGATCTTCTCTCTAAAAGGTTTTCTCCTCCTTCCTTCCTCTTTCTCCTTCTCTCTCTAACTTTCTCTCTCTAGAATATATTACGTGATATATTTTCACTCATTTTTCAACCTATAGTTGTGTATTTATAGGTTAAATAATAACCTTATTCCTTTTCCCAATCCAAGTCAACTTAATAAAGAAAAATAAAAATGAAAATATTAAAAAAGGTAACTTAAAATACGTTACGTACATAATCTATGTATATCCTTATTAATTAAATAAAATATATACATTAGATTATTTATTAATACTAAAGTTACCATAATATTAAAAGGTAACTTAAAACATGTTATGTATATAATCTATCTATATTCTCATTAAATAAATAAAATATATACATCAAATTATTTATTTATACTAAAGTTACCATAATATTAAAAAGGTAACTTAAAACATGTTACGTATCCTTATTATATAAATATATAAAATATATACATCAGATTATTTATTAATACTAAAGTTACTATAATATTAATAAAATACTTTCCTTTTTATATATATGTATATACATGTATATATATATATATATATATACATATAAAACTATCCTTGGGTAATTATCCATAACCATCCAACTTCCTATCCAAGTAGTCCATGGGACCCAATTAGTTAGCCCATTACCACTAACCATAACCATAAAATAAAATAAAATAAAACATTTAATCATTTAATTTACAATTAATTAAAATTAATCAAATAGATCATTTAAGCACACAATCTAATTAAACAAATAATACAAATAACACCTAGACAAAATACAAATAACACATAAATAAGTAGCCAATTAATCAAGTAACACTTAATTCAATTAAACACATAAATAATTAGTCAAATAATCAATTAAACAATTAAAAAAATACAATAAAAATAAATAAATAAATACCGAGACTATTCTTTTAAAATTAGGGGTATTACAAGCTACTACCGAGACAATGACGTAAATGTGATGCGTAAGTCATTGTATGCCTTAAAAAATAAATGATATACTAATTGGTATATTTGATATGAAAGATTTAACATCTGATAATATAGTATATTCTCAATAGAATGAGATTGAGATAATACTAGTTATGATAACAAAAGCCTAGCTAACTTTTGTAGATGTAAATCTCAAATATAAATATTAGTCAAAGTATATCATTGGTTGAGATTGCAAGGCATCTTAATAACTGTGTTTAATTGCACATTTTCAATCCAGGATCGGATCACTGAAAAATAATAAATTGGGTAGTTGAGATACACCCTAAATCCAATATTGCATAAATCGAGGTATTTAACTAAATTGGAGGTGTAACAGTGATGCAATTTGGATATGGGATATTAAAGACTTCAAATCCAAGAGTGGATATGTCTTTTATATTAAAGGTGTAGTTGTATATTCTTAATATAACTCAAAGTTAGAAACTTTGAATAAATCAAATAGAAAAGTCAATAGACTTCACCTAGAGGACATTTCAATGTAAGTCTACACCTGTGCCACTAAAGAAAGTGATATTGCTAACAATAAGCAATTTTAGGGCACAAAGTATATAGTTGCTCTCGCCTGGAAAAATCTCTGCAGAATGTAATATTTCTAAACACAACCTTGTGGCCACATATAAAATTGAGGGTTGTACTAGTGAGCAATTGTACAGATCATCGAGGGGAATAGGATTAAAAGCCGAAAGCTAACGAGTCACCTTAATGGAAACCTAACCTAGTTGACCGGAGATCCCAAGATCTAGGTTCAAAGGGACAACAGAAATTCTGAGTGACTCACCAGAAGCACTGAGAAGATATAAATCTTCTGCCCATTTCTATGATGAGACAGTGTTACCTACAGCGAGAATTAGGATAAGCTACGTTTTTAATGACTCTTATACCTTGAAAATTCAAGTGGGGTATGGTAGGATACTCTTAATAAGAAGTCACCTATATGAGTGTGAAGTGGGGCCACTTTTATGAGAATTATAAAGGCTAAGTTTTCTGAAGCACTCATTGAATACCAGGAGTTGTTCAGGGCCAAAATGAACACAACAATGAGAACCAACTTTGTGAGGAAAGGTACTGTGTGTTTGTTACTGTCTTGGTTTATACAAACGGCTGAGCAGTTCAAGACATCGCGTTCACTGGTTAGCCAGTAAATCCGATAGCAATACACTAGGGAAGGTTCAAAGCCAAAAGCTACCTATCCTGATGCAGTAACTTTCCGATTATACTCTCTTTAGTGTCTGCATGATCATCTTTTACATTTTACACAAATTTCCATTCATGTGGGGGATTCTTGGAAACGGGGGCATTAAAAACATAAACTTTGAATGAGATTTGGAATAGATTCCGCTAATAATTTTTTGCAGATCTTTAGACGAGCGCATTTCTCTCCGTAAGGAGATGAACGTGGTATATTTACTTTCTCAAATCCGTTTCCGGGTGACTGAGAAATTAGCTCCAAAGTGTGGTGTTTTGATTTGCTTAAATGGGTATGCAAAATGTGTGAAGTGTTTGTCCCACATGAAAAAAATATTGAAACAAATTGAAATTTAAATAAGCTGAGTTTATGATTTGGGCTTGGGCTTGGGCCTAATTGTAAAGTCCAGATTATTCTTTTTTGGAATTTTGGATTGGGCCTAATTTTAGGCTGGGCTTATTTAAATGGGTTTCACAAATGGGTGGGTTTTTTGGGTGGTTGGTTTTTTCAATTAAAAAAACTACTTTTTAGTTTTCTGAAAGGTTACACCTTTTAAATTAAAAAACCATATTTTAGTTTTTCTAAAGGGTTGCACCTTTTAAATTAAAAAACCACTTTTTAGGTTTTTTAAAGGGTTACACCTTTTTCCGAACCATGATAACCCACGGTTGCACCTACTCGAAAAGGCACATTGCAACCTATTGGAATGGATGTGTCTATTGGTGAACAGACACCATGTGAACCATTGCAACCTATTGGAATAAATATGTCTAGTGGTGAACAGACTCCATGTGAACCATTGCAACGTATTGCAATGGTTGTGTCCAATAATGAAAAGATTCACCCAATCCGAAAAGGCATTTCTGTTTCTATAAATACCCCCATTTGGATCATTTGCAAGTTGTTCATTTCCATTTTCTTCTATCTCCCTCTCTAGACTTGAACCCAACCTGTGATACCCCTCGGATCCGAGACACGGGTTGATCAGGCTCAGGCCCAAACCCGAGGGATATCAAACAATTAATATGTTACCGAACACAGAATACAAGATAAAATAAGAAATAAAAATAATAATAAGCTGAAAGAATCTAACAATAAAATCCTTTATAATTAAATACTTAAAACCTGATAATCCAAACTCCAAAACTCCATCAGTTTACAACTCGGGAATCCATCCATTGGACCCCTTATTTAAATTCTCCAAACAATACTGAAATAATAAAAACAAAATCCAAAGCTAACATAGAGAAAATTCCTACATAATCGGAGGAGTGAATAGCTGTATCTGCTCTGCACGTCCAAACTCTAACCCTGGAACTGACGAGCACCTGAAAAATAAAGAAGTGGGTCAGGCCCACAAGCAAGTCCTGATCTACTACAATCCAAACAGTAATCCGATACGCAGATACATCCTAGGAAGACTCAACAATATCTAGAGTAGTCAATATATGTATATAGTACACACTATAGGACGCTCGCTAGTCCAGTAGGTTTGTCTCAGCCTGAATAGAAGGCAACATGCGAATACGCACCCGAAGGTGGGCATGAGTACCTAGACCTACCAGGGAACAACACCTATGTCCAGTTATCATTCCTAGGCAATATACGTGCCCTAACCATGGTCATGAGACTCAAGCTCATACCACGGCACCATATAACATATATATAAAGTCCGTACTCCTCCTAATACAAAATACCATCCATCTATGTAGTGGTCTGATATATGTATAACAAATTCATCCTGAAACCATAGTAGGTCATTCAATTCTCAATTGATACGACACAAGTAGGTGATGGACTTAACCTATATGATTAATCCATACCTTAATCCAAGTTAGGTAGAACTCAATGTTTGAACAAGTCCATACCTAGTATGTCACCGTCCCATACCAGTACATACAATCCTTCAGTTAACGAAGTTGACAAAAACAGGAATAAGTATTTATCAACCATACTCCAGAATTAGCATAAATATAGTTTAACATGTATATAACCAACTTATGCATTCAATATAAGATTTAGAATCCCAATTACAGTCCGTTAAATTGATAAAGTAAAGTTACACAGTCTACCTCTCCAAACAGTACCATAACTGATGCAATGTAAAATAGATTTTAACACCAGTTGATCCCAACTAAGCATACATATAACAATACCACAGTATGCTTATAACACAGCTGCAAAACATGATTTATAAATCCAAGTCATGCAGAGAAATAAAGTTCCAAAAATAGAAGACAACAGAAATTAATTTTCAAATCATACACCCACGGGTTCACTGTTTAATCTTAGATTAATCCCGTCCTCAATTCCTACTTGTAATCATGCTTCCCAACATTTTTACAAGTCCTAAACATTAAATTACAACATCCAGTAGCCTTTAAATAATTTTAGAAAAACCAATTTCAGCCAAAAGTCCCTAAAACTTCAATTCTGTGTGTTTTAAGATTGAGCAGGCTCTAAAATTTGGAGCCTGCTCTATTTTTCTTTTGGAGCCGGCTCTAAACCACTTGGAGCCAGCTCAAAGACACTTGGAGCCGCCGCCAAATAAGTTTGGAGCCGGCTCTAAGATATTTGAGAGCCTGCTCACTTTTCCCCTAGCCGCCGTTGCCCGTTCCAGCTTCGTCTTCTCCAATTCCGGTGATTACCAGAGCCTCTGTAACATGTTTTAATTCTCATTCTAGGTTCAATCTCAGTCCTAGGTACATATTAAACCACTGATATTCAATGATAGCATGCATAAAACATAAGTTTAGAAGCAACGATTACAAAACCTTAGTCTGAAACTTTAAGCAACCCACAACAGATTTATTTGGTGATCTTCATTACTGTTTTAAGAACTTATTCTAGGGTTCATTTAAATATCTCAAACTAATACTAAAACATAGATATCCAATCATAACAGGAATTTAACACAAGTGCTAAATTAATCGGCAATAAGATTTCTGTTAAAACTTTTAAGCAACATCAAACAGATTAACTCAATAGAAACAAAATACTGATTCAACATGCATACAAGATGAATTATAACATTCGTTGAGTCTGTTTTAATGTTTGATTAATTCCTGGAGTCTAACTAGGCATGCACAGAATACGAATTAACGGGAGAGAGAAGAATAGAGACTTGCCTGCAGTTTCAGATTTGAAACTATAATTCACCGTCTCTATAAATTCTGGCAATGCCAACTTCTTGTTATCAACCTCTGCCACTCCTAGTTAGGACAAGAATTCCTCCTTGAATCCCTCCCTTAATCTCCTAAAGTTTCTCTCAGTAAACCATACAAGCTCCCTCTTTGTTTCTCTGCCCTCACAACTCTCTAAATGACTCTATTACGTGACTCTGTTATTGAAGGTGGTGAGTAGGGTTTATCAAAAACCCTAGGCAGACGTATACCCATATATTTATAGAGTTATACCAAATCCTAAATTAATTCAAGCCCTAACTAAATCCTAACCGGCCCATAGAAGTTAATTAAAACCTGTGTCGGCTAATACGTGAATATACAGAAAACACAATCTTACTTTAAACCAATTTAATTAAATAAACCCCATTATCAATTAAGTCAAATAAAACATCATAAAACAATTTAATTTAAAACAATGTAATAAAAGAAAACCAAACAATTTAATCAATTAATTAAAACAAAAAAAAAAAAATTTAAATAACCATGGAAGAAACACACAATTAAAATAACCAATTAAGAGAATAACACGCAATTAAACAATCTAAATAAAAGATTAAACAATTAAATAAATGCCAGGACTATCCTTTTAAAATTAGGGGTATTACATTCTTCCCCCCTAACAAAAGGAATTCCGTCCTCGGAATTCGCTCTTACCTTCTTCCAATATTTCAGGAAACTGCGAGCGAATGACATCCTCCCGTTCCCAAGTGGACTCAGCCTCATTGTGATGACTCCACTGCACACGAACCGAAGGGATAACCTTATTGTGAAGGATTTGATCCCGACGGTCAACAATATGACATGGTGGCTCCAAATAAGTTGTATCCGGCTGCAACTTAATCTCCCCAACATCGATATGCTGATACCGATCTTCATCGCGCAGAAATTTTCGCAACATGGAAACATGAAACACGTTGTGAACGCGATCCAAGTTATCCAGAAGTGCCAACCGATAAGCCACAGCTCCCACTAGATCCGTAATCATGAATGGACCGATAAACCGCGGAGACAACTTCCCTTTCTTCCCAAAGCGCATAACACCCTTCATAGGAGACACTTTGAGTAGAACCTGATCCCCAACCCGAAACTCCAAAGCACGAGTGCGACGATCAGCATAGCTCTTCTGCCTACTTTGGGTAGTACGCATGTGATCTCGAATAAGAGAAATCTTTTCAGAGGTATCCTTGATGAACTCAGGACCTAAGAATCGATTCTCTCCAACCCTTATCCAACAAACAGGTGATCGACACGGTCGACCGTATAACGCCTCAAAAGGTGCCATCCCAATAGTCTTCTGGAAACTATTGTTATAAGCAAACTTCACAAGTGGCAAATATTCCTCCCAGTGGCCCTTGAAATCCAGAACACATGACCGAAGCATATCTTCCATAATCTGATTCACCCTCTCAGTCTGTCCGTCAGTCTGAGGATGATAAGCAGTACTAAGGTGTAACTCCGTACCTAAAGCCTGCTGAAAACTTTTCCAAAATCCAGATACAAAGCTCGAATCCCTGTCCGATATAATAGACAACAGAATGCCATGTAGCTTCACAATCTCTGAAATGTAAAGCCTCGCCAACTGCTCCGAAGTGTAGTCAGTGCAAATAGGCAAGAAATGAGCTGACTTGGTCAACCTATCCACAATGACCCATATGGAATTATGCCCCTTGAAACAATTTGGCAACCCTTCCACAAAATCCATAGATATGCTCTCCCATTTCCACTCCAGAATTGGTTGTGACTGTAGAGCTCCTGGTGGCCTCTGATGATCAATCTTAACCATCTGACAAGTACTACACTGAGAAACAAAAAGAGCAATGTCCCTCTTCATAGCTGCCCACCAAAACTGCCGCTTCATATCTTGATACATCTTATCGCCTCCTGGATGAACAGAGAACTCAGAGTGGTGAGTCTCAGTCATCACATCCTTCCTCAAGCCATCAGCAGAAGGTACCACTAACCGTCCCTTGTACCTTAAACCTCCATCAGCCCCAACATAGTAGAATGGAACCTCCCCGGAAGCTATCTCTGCGACCTTATCGACACACTGCTGATCGGTGAGTTGTGCTTGTAAAACCTTGCGAATGATGGAAGGTGTAACCACCATGCAAGCCATAAAAGCATCCGATAACTCATCCACACTCTTCAAAGCATTCCACTCAGTAGTGAATAGGCAGAAAGACTACCAACAGGTCGGCGACTGAGTGCATCCGCCACTACATCACTTTCCCTGGATGGTACTGTATAAAAAAATGATAGTCTTTTACAAACTCCAACCATCTGCGCTGTCTCATATTCAGCTCCCGCTGAGTGAACAAGTACTGCAGACTCTTGTGATCACTGAATAATCTGAAGGACTCACCCAACAGATAATGCCTCCAAATACGCAAGGCAAAAACCACTGCTGCCAACTCCAAATCATGTATTGGATAATTAAGCTCATGAGGCTTAAGTTTCCGAGATCCATAAGAAATCGGTCGCTCTTCCTGCATCAATACACAACCAAGACCCTGCATCGAAACATCCGTGTAAACAAGATACTCTATCCCGCTCTGCGGAGTAGCCAGAACCGGTGCAGAAGTCAGCTTCCTTTTCAGCTCATCAAAAGCTCGCTGACAGTGTTCATCCCACACGAACTGGACACCCTTCTTGGTCAGACGAGTGAGTGGTCCTGCTATCTTGGAGAACCCCTGGATGAATCTCCTGTAATATCCTGCCAGACCGAGAAAACTCCGAATCTCAGTAGGCGATGTGGGCTGTCCCCACTCAACCACAGCTGAAACCTTGGCCGGATCCACTGCTATCCCCTTTTCTAACACCACGTGACCCAGAAATTTCACCTCCCGCTGCAAAAATTCACACTTCTCGAACTTGGCATATAACTGGTGCTCACGAAGCGTCTGCAAGACTATGCGAAGATGTCTAACATGATCGTCCTCCGACCAAGAATAGATCAAAATGTCATCAATAAAGACAATAACAAACTGATCCAAATAAGCCCTGAAGACTCTATTCATTAAGTACATGAATACTGCTGGTGCATTAGTCGTCCCAAACGGTATAACACGAAACTCATAAAAACCATATCTCGTGAGAAATGCTGTCTTAGGAACATCCTGCTCCCTAACCCTCAGCTGATGATACCCAGAACGCAGATCAATCTTAGAGAAGTATGTGGCTCCCCTTAACTGATCAAACAAGTCATCAATCCTGGGCAAAGGATACTTGTTACGAATCGTAACCTTGTTCAACTCCCTGTAATCTATACACAGACGAAGCGAACCATCCTTCTTCTTCACAAATAGAACCGGTGCTCCCCAAGGTGATGTACTCCTACGAATAAAACCCTGGCTGAGTAACTGCTGAATCTGATCCCTTAGCTCTCTCATCTCTACCGGTGCCATCCCATAGGGTGCCCTAGCAATAGGCGCAGTGCCTGGAGCTAAGTCTATCACAAAATCAATCTCGCGACTAGGTGGCAACCCTGGAATCTCTTGAAATACATCCAGAAAATCCTGTACAATTGGTATGTTATCCAATGGCACAATAAACCCCTCCTTATTTTCCTCCTCCACATGGAACAAATAGGTGCTACCGCCCCCTTTTGAACGTGGCATAGCTACTACATACATATCCTGACCAGGTATGGTAAAAATAATAGATCTATCAAAACAATTAACTTGGGCATGGTAGTGAGACAACCAATCCATCCCAAGTATCACATCATAAGTGTGCATGTCCAGGACCAATAGATTGGCTAGAAATCTGAGTCTGCCAATATCTAGTGTCACAGGCCCATCACTCTCATGTATAATAACTGTATCACCCAATGGTGTAGAAATACCCTGAGGTCTAGTGCATACCCTCGTCTTCATCCCAGATAAAGCAACAAAAGTCCTAGCTACAAATGAGTGTGTAGCACCTGTATCAAATAAAACACATCCATGTAAACCATGAATAGGAAACTTACCCTCTATAGTCTGAGGTGCCTGAACATCCTGTGGCATGGGGTTATACACCCTGCCATAGTGTAACTGCTGTGGTGCCTGTCCCTGAGTCTGCGGCGGTGCCGGTAAAGCCAGATGTGTCTATCCCTGAATCCGTGGAACCTGTGGAGCTGGTAGAGGCGCTGGCACCCTCTGTCCCTGCTGCACATACTGTCCCTGTCCTTGTCCTGCTTTAGGACACTGCCTGGTGGTATGACCATACTCTCCACAAGTGTAACAACTACCCTGGAAAGTACCAAATGGCCTCCTCTGTCGGTTAGCCTGTGGTTAACCCTGTCCTGCCTGTGGTCCCCCATTCTGTTGCCTCTGAATAGGTGCCCCATTCCGATGAGCATCTGAACCACCCTTGTGCTTCTTCCAAGGCTGTTGTCCCTGGAACTTGCCTTTGTCATTCTGCCGGTGACCATTGCCATTCCCCTTTTCAGCTGACTGATTAGTAGAGTCTTTATTTCCCCACTTCTCACCACGAGCCTGTCTGATATCCACAGTCAACTGATACTGTTGTAGAGCGGCGTCTACCACCTGAGCATAGGTAGTATAGGCTGGACTTCCTGTAATAGCTCTCTTGATAGACCATATTAGTCCCTTGACAAAACCGTTGCGCTTCTTCTCCTCTGTATCCACCTCCTCCGGTGCAAAGAGAGACAAGCGTGTGAACTGCTGCTCATACTCCGCCACTGTCATGTTTCCCTGCTACAGATTTAGAAACTCGGTCTTCATAGCTGCCCTGACTGCATAGGGAAAATATTTCTCGTCAAAGCGAGCACTGAACTCATCATAAGTCAATGTCATCCTCTCCTCTGGGGTGGTAACTGACTCCCACCACTGTAGTGCATCCCCAACCAGCTTGAAGGTAGCAAGCATTTACTTCTGCACCTCCGTGCACTGAACCAAACGAAGATGACGCTCAATGTCCTGTTTCCACTGGTGAGCTGCTCTCGCATCGGTTGAGCCTGAGAACACAGGTGGACTCCCCTTTGTGCAAGAGCTCCTAGCCTTTCCCCAAGAATCCGCCTGAACCACTGGTGCTGGTACAGTTGCCTGCTGAACCTGTGGTTGGCTCCGGAGTGCAAATGTTACCCCAGCCTCTATAACCCGAGCAATAAGGTCATTAAGGTGAGGAGAAAACTCTGGATTTTCTCCCTGATCTCCAGTTTGCTGAACTTCCTCCTGTTCCTCATAAAACTGACCTTCATTCTCCTGACGCTGCCTACGGGCCGCTTCCCTTCGTTGCCGATTGTTCCGTCTGGTTCTTGCGTTAGCCATTCTGTCAACACAGAAAGACAGACATCAGCACGATTAAACCGAACCGTAAAAATACAATGAATCCTAAACTTAAGCTCTAAACAATAGAGAACGCTTTGCGAAAGTCTTATACGATAGAATCCTAGAGAAATTTGAACCTAGAGTGCTCTGATACCAACTGTGATACCACTCGGATCCGAGACACGGGTTGATCAGGCTCAGGCCCAAACCCGAGGGATATCAAACAATTAATATGTAACCGAACACAGAATACAAGATAAAATAAGAAATAAAAAAATAATAAGCTGAAAGAATCTAACAATAAAATCCTTTATAATTAAATACTTAAAACCTGATGATCCAAACTCCAAAACTCCATCAGTTTACAACTCGGGAATCCATCCATTGGACCCCTTATTTAAATTCTCCAAACGATACTGAAATAATAAAAACAAAATCCAAAGCTAACATAGAGAAAATTCCTATATAATCGGAGGAGTGAATAGCTGTATCTGCTCTGCACGTCCAAACTCTAACCCTGGAACTGACGAGCACCTGAAAAATAAAGAAGTGGGTCAGGCCCACAAGCAAGTCCTGATCTACTACAATCCAAACAGTAATCCGATACGCAGATACATCCTAGGAAGACTCAACAATATCTAGAGTAGTCAATATATGTATATAGTACACACTATAAGACGCTCGCTAGTCCAGTAGGTTTGTCTCAGCCTGAATAGAAGGCAACATGCGAATACGCACCCGAAGGTGGCCATGAGTACCTAGACCTACCAGGGAACAACACCTATGTCTAGTTATCCTTCCTAGGCAATATACGCACCCTAACCATGGTCATAAGACTCAAGCTCATACCACGGCACCATATAATATATATATAAAGTCCGTACTCCTCCTAATACAAAATACCATCCATCTATGTAGTGATCTGATATATGTATAACAAATTCATCCTGAAACCATAGTAGGTCATTCAATTCTCAATTGATATGACACAAGTAGGTGATGGACTTAACCTATATGACTAATCCATACCTTAATCCAAGTTAGGTAGAACTCAGTGTTTGAATAAGTCCATACCTAGTATGTCACCGTCCCATACCAGTACATACAATCCTCCAGTTAACGAAGTTGACAAAAACAGGAATAAGTATTTATCAACCATACTCCAGAATTAGCATAAATATAGTTTAACATGTATATAACCAACTTATGCATTCAATATAAGATTTAGAATCCCAATTACAGTCCGTTAAATTGATAAAGTAAAGTTACACAGTCTACCTTTCCAAACAGTACCATAACTGATGCAATGTAAAATAGATTTTAACACTAGTTGATCCCAACTAAGCATACATATAACAATACCACAGTATGCTTATAACACAGCTGCAAAACATGATTTATAAATCCAAGTCATGCAGAGAAATAAAGTTCCAAAAATAGAAGACAACAGAAATTAATTTTCAAATCATCCACCCACGAGTTCACTGTTTAATCGTAGATTAATCCCGTCCTCAATTCCTACTTGTAATCATGCTTCCCAACATTTTTACAAGTCTTAAACATTAAATTACAACATCCAGTAGCCTTTAAATAATTTTAGAAAAACCAATTTCAGCCAAAAGTCCCTAAAACTTCAATTCTGTGTGTTTTAAGATTGAGCAGGCTCTAAAATTTGGAGCCTGCTCTATTTTTCTTTTGGAGCCGGCTCTAAACCACTTAGAGCCGGCTCAAAGACACTTGGAGCCGCCTCCAAAAAAGTTTGGAGCCGGCTCTAAGATATTTGAGAGCCTGCTCACTTTTCCCCTAGCCGCCGTTACCCGTTCCAGCTTCGTCTTCTCCAATTCCGGTGATTACCAGAGCCTCTGTAACATGTTTTAATTCTCATTCTAGGTTCAATCTCAGTCCTAGGTACATATTAAACCCCTGATATTCAATGATAGCATGCATAAAACATAAGTTTAGAAGCAACGATTACAAAACCTTAGTCTGAAACTTTAAGCAACCCACAACAGATTTATTTGGTGATCTTCATTACTGTTTTAAGAACTTATTCTAGGGTTCATTTAAATATCTCAAACTAATACTAAAACATAGATATCCAATCATAACATGAATTTAACACAAGTGCTAAAATAATCGGCAATAAGATTTCTGTTAAAACTTTTAAGCAACATCAAACAGATTAACTCAATAGAAACAAAATACTGATTCAACATGCATACAAGATGAATTATAACATTCGTTGAGTCTGTTTTAATGTTTGATTAATTCCTGGAGTCTAACTAGGCATGCACAGAACACGAATTAACGGGAGAGAGAAGAACAGAGACTTGCCTGCAGTTTCAGATTTGAAACTATAATTCACCGTCTCTATAAATTCTGGCAATGTCAACTTCTTGTTATCAACCTCTGCCACTCCTAGTTAGGACCAGAATTCCTCCTTGAATCCCTCCCTTAATCTCCTAAAGTTTCTCTCAGTAAACCATACAAGCTCCCTCTCTGTTTCTCTGCCCTCACAACTCTCTAAATGACTCTATTACATGACTCTGTTATTGAAGGTGGTGAGTAGGGTTTATCTAAAACCCTAGGTAGATGTATACCCATATATTTATAAAGTTATACCAAACCCTAAATTAATTCAAGCCCTAACTAAATCCTAACCGGCCCATAGAAGTTAATTAAAACATGTGTCGGCTAATACGTGAATATACAGAAAACACAATCCTACTTTAAACCAATTTAATTAAATAAATCCCATTATCAATTAAGTCAAATAAAACATCATAAAACAATTTAATTTAAAACAATGTAATAAAAGAAAACCAAACAATTTAATCAATTAATTAAAACAAAAAAAAAAAAACAAATATAAATAACCATGGAAGAAACATACAATTAAAATAACCAATTAAGAGAATAACACGCAATTAAACAATCTAAATAAAAGATTAAACAATTAAATAAATGCCAGGACTATCCTTTTAAAATTAGGGGTATTACACAACCCAAGTGGGTTCAAACCATAGGTTAAGTGGTCCGAACCACTTAGACCCTAATCCAATTTTATCGAGCCATATTAAGATTGGTCCGAACCATTTGATTCGAATTGCACCCAATTCAGCATTTATATAGCATAGATGTATTTTTGAGTCAGAGAGAGTATTACACGGAGAAGGTTCGCCGTATCCACGAGTTCGTAGTGCTGCTACTGGTGGATGTAGACCGTTGTATCATGGGAGATAGACGCCACTGAGTCCATTAGCACCATAGCGGGGCGAATCTGTCTTAAGGACATAGTATCCAATACTAGCCTCGGTCCAGGTTCTTTATTTATAATTATTATTTCATTAATTTATTTTGCATATTTAATTAAATATAGAGTTGCATATTTAATTAATGATTGCTTAGTATATTGTTAATTATCTCATGACATATTAGTATAAGGTTTGTTATATCTTAAATGTCATATGAAGCATATATTTTACCATCAAGAACTAGTGTAGAGATTAATTCCCAAATAATCACACATAAGACAACATGTAATCAAATAGAGAATCAATAGAAAGAATTAATCCATATGAATCATGTAAGAAATAATTCCTAATTTAATCACACATAGACATGTAAATAAATTAGAGAATTAATAGGAAGAATTAAACCGTAGAAATTATAGAAATATACCAAGATTCTTTAAATTCACAAGGTTAGAACACTAATCACAACAATATATATAAATCCCCAAAAATAGAAATATAAGGGTTTAGATTGCACAAGACTTAGGGCTCATCCAAGCCCTAAGTGTAGATCTAGTCAATCTGGAGGAGGTGGATGTGGTCATGAAACCCTTAAGAGCAAGCTCTAAACATGGCTCCATCTTCTTCTTCCTCTTCTTCTTCTTCTTCTTTGAAGCTCTAGAGAGAGAGAGTGTGTGGATCTAGAGATGGGTTTTTGAGATGTGCCTCCACTTCCCTCTTTTCTTCTAACCCTAATCTCTAACTTTTCTAGAGAGAAAAATTAAAATTACAATGTAAAAGTAAAAATAATAAAAAGCTCTTTTACAAAATGGGTCACTTCCCTTTATATAGAAGGTCATTTTCTTAGTCATTAAGTCAGAAATATAGCCCCAAAAATATCTAATCCCATACTATGTGGTAGGTGGATTTTTGGGCGCGCGTGGGAATAAGACAGCTCACTGCCAGAACATTTTCGATCAATCTCAGAAAAGTTCGATCGATTAGAGAAAAGTTCGATCGATCAGAGTTCGATCGTTCTCATTTTTTTCGATCGTTCTCACTTGGTAACTTTTCAACATCAGCCTCTTTTTGCTCCAGATCAGTCTCCTTTTGCTCCAAATTCTCACCAAGACTTAGTTTGACTCCAAAAAGGCCTAAAGAAACCATTTTTAGCTCGTTTTAACACTATTAACCTGAAATAGACAAAAACACAAATAAGTACTAAAACGGGTAAATAAATATAGATAAATGGACTAAAATACCCTCGCTTAGGGGGTTTAAATGCGCACTTTTCAGCGCTCATCAGTTTTATGTTGTTTTGTTCTAGGCCCATTACAGTACCACTATTAAGGCCCAAAACATTTTTGGGGAGGCCTGTGTTGCTTTCAATAGTGTTAGAACAACTTCATTTTTTAGGCGAAAAGTTGAAACAAGAAAATGATGTTATAGCATGTTTTAGGTACTGTTTGGGCTATTACAATACTGTAGCGGAGGATACAAGTAGCAAATGGTTGGAACGAAATAGGAGCTAATATAAAAGGAAAGTTGGAACAAAAATTAGGGTTTACGCGAGCTCTACAGAGAGGCGATTCAGGCGACTCGGAGTGCTTCATCTGAAAACGACGACCGATCTGAAAAGAAGCTCTTTAATAATACTCCTACAAACTAGGTTTTTTTTATCATCAAAGCTCTCAAGTTATCTTCTCCACTAACCCAAACCATTCTTCTTTTACCCAAACCCTAGCCACCACAGCCATACCCTCAATCCTTCATCCACCAGTACCGGAGGTCCACCACCGCGAAGCTCCCTCTCTCTCACCTCTGTGTTTTCCGGGCGAACCCAAAGCTTCGTCGCTGCCTTCTGTCACTCCGACGAGCTCTTGGCCAAAGGGCCGAGCTCTCTCTTCATTGCGTCTCTTTCCACTCTCGGATTCTCTCTCTCTTTCTTCGACCGATTTAGGCGAAGGAGAAACGTTGGCAGCCCTCTGCAACTTCCATTTTGTTTGAATTTTAATTTTGTTTTTCATTTTATTTTATTTTATATTTCATCTTTGTATATATATGCACATTCTCTGTAAATTGAAAACTGAAAAATCAAAACAGATTAAAAAACAGAAAATTGAAAAAACACTATGGACTAAAATTGAGCAAATTTGCACTGTAGGACTTGAATGAAATACACTATGATGTTGTTGTTGAGATAAATTGAGACAAAAATGAAATTTAGGACTGTGATTTAGTTTTGTTGGGTTACTATCTTGTGAATGGAGGATTGGGCAGTATTGTTGTTGGTTTTGTTGAGGAGTTTGGGCATATGTGAAAGGAGGATGGACATTTTGAATGGATTTTTGTTGATGTTGTGTTGTTTTTGCTAGAATATTATTGTGTTATTGGATGCTATATATATATATATATATGTTGCTTGTGTCTAATCTTCTATGGATGCCAAATATGTTTTGTTCTCATATTTCTTGAAACGAAATACCTTATCAAACATATTCTACCATTTTTCTATTCCAAAATTCTCACTGCAAATTTTCGTCGCTAAACATGTTTTGTTCTCATCTTAGAACACCCCATTACAAAACACTTGTTTTGTTTTATGCTAAAACAAAACACCCGGGAACACAACGCATACCAAATGGGCTTTTACTTCTCGAATCCATGCCAATTCTACCGTGTGGAGTCAAATTGTGGACAATAGGTCAACGAGTCTTCTGCATGTGCGTGGGGAAGACACAATGGAAGGTTATTTTAATATAGTAGGCCCACTAATATGGATGATGTCCATCCAAAGAATGAGGCGAAGGGAAGTCAAATGGGCCTGAATATTGGTCATTATTTCAGCCTAAATTTCATTTGGGACTTCCATAGCCTCGTTGATAAATATAAATGACATTGAGTTGCACATTGAGAATCCAAAGACTAAAGTCGCTACTATACAAAAATACTAAGTAGCCTAATTCAAATTTTCAACTTTAATGTGTGGATTTTTTTTCAATTAAAAGTTGGAAAGATAATTAAGGTAGTAACCTTCCTTGAAGTCATGTTGCATCATTTTTATAAAAATTACAAAAAATTGCCACAAGGTTAGCGATCTAAGACCGAGTAGTAGAAGTACACATCTCTATTTTTAAAACTCTCTCGAACTATTTGGCTCATCGAGAAGTTTTGATTGGTCTCATGTAAACTAGGATGCTGTTTGATAACACTGAAAATTTTAAGAATTGAATTTTAACTACTGAAGTTTTTAAATGGTAATTAAAAAATGAATATTTTTTAATTATCTTGTTGAATTTTTAGTATTCAACATTTAGTAATAATGTCCTTATCACTTAAAATTTTATCCTACGATTACTTTTTCAGTAATATTCAAATTGGGTTATCAAACATATTTAATTGAATGAACAATTAATTCATTAAGAATAAAGAATTAAGTACTGAATTAAGTTATCAAATATAATATAAATTTCAAAATAATCTAAAAAATATCTTATAAAAAAATAATTTCATAAACCTTTGTGACTTCGTCACATTGTCATATGCCAGCAAATTTCGAAGCTCCATTTGTGTGTTACAAAGCTTTAACTCTGTTTTTTATTTTTTTTTTAATCATGTTCGTAGACATGGCAATGAGGTTGTCGGAATACTCAAGACTTCGTTCTTGCGAGGGAATGAAGCTTGATTTTCAACTTTGAGAAATAAAAAAAAAATGTGGTTGCTAATACCAGTAGCCAAACTCCATGAATTATCTATCTTATGATGTTGCATAAGAGCACATCAGGTTTCATATTTGAGCACTTGCGATTATTGACTGTTTTACTTCCTCTTTGTAATGGTGCTTTTGTCTTGCCTGACTAGGGATGGCAATTTACCCCAACCCATTTGGGAACAGCCTCGTCCCCGCCCCGTTTAAAGCGAGTTTGGAGAACCGTTTATTTAAATGGGGGGGATGGGGGTTGGGAAAAAAAACTGGCCGAATTCGGGGAGTTGTACTATAACGACCCGAACCCGGAGGTCCGAACCGTTAACCGGGTCCTAACTCGAACCTGAGGTCAACTACGTCAAATTCTTCATGGCATGCATCTAAGCATCATCCTTAGGACTATTACTTTGCATTCACAATAGTTCAAATGAATTTCCAGTAGCCCAGAGAAAAAAAAAACAGGAGAGGAAGAACATTTGGCCCAAACAGAAGCACTTCGGTAGACAGAAGCTCCACTTCGGTCGGCCGAAGCAGATCCTCTAGAATCGGTCGACCGGAATAACCCTTCGGTTGACCGAAAGGTGAGATCCCGAGAGCTAAAAAAGGTTCAGTCGACCGATACACTATTTCGGTTGACCGAAATGGCTTCCTCGAGCCTTGGAGCTGAAACTAAGTTACTGCACTTTGAAGGAGGAAGGAAACTAGAATGGGGACCCTGCAATTACTCCAAACTTGTTGTATGCAATAAAAAATGTGCTACTTAATGGTCATATGCTAGATTACCCACACGTGATCATATAAAACATCATTGGAATTAATTTCATGAGTTTCAAATTTAAACTTTACGTCATGAACAATTTACATCAAAATGAGTTTACAATATCGAGTTACTTTATTATTTACAAACCAAATGAACTTAATACACTTCATGGCAAGAGCTTTACAAAACGAATTCAGGTTCTACAAAATATCTCCAAAAATGTCCATTTAAGTTCCCTCAAGACTGTGGTGGATTTTCGCCAATTCCTTGCTATGACCTGAAAAAATGTTAAGTATGTAGGGTGAGCAATTTGCTCAGCAGGTGGCACTTAAGACATGTCTCTTGTGTCCCCGTGAATCCAAACAATGAATAGGATAATGGGAAGCGAGATCATACCATGTCGGGAAAATACAATATCATATCCAATCTCAACATAAACAATACGGTGCAATGTAAACACTCCCCATTTTCAACATTCAAATCCATCATTTTTCAAACCGTTAATGTAACCCCCTTTGGTACCCCCTCAGCGCCGAGAGAAGGATTGGCTACTGTCCCTGACCGTTAGTACCTCTGCAGCGTCATTATGGGGCCCAGATAGCTCAACCACGCTAGGGCAGTCTCCCTAATTCCCTTTAGGTTACATTAACCTACCGGCCCTTTGATGACTCCGCGGCGACCGTGTTTCATAAAACCATTTCATCAAAACACTTTCCCGAAATTCCCTATTTTCATTTCAAAACAATTCTTCCCATTTCTTGCCCAATGCCAATGCATAAATGTATCAATGCTATGCACATATATTTATCATCCCACAACTAGTGCAATTTTAATCAACAAGGCATGGTTTACAAGGAGTACTAAAAAAGATCATAACATACTCTTATATAACAAAGATCTAGCATGATAAACACCTAAAACACGACACTTAAGTATGTTCTTCACATAGGTCATTCAATATACATGATCACCATTAACATATATACACAACAACCAATAATTTGCTAGATTCTACATAAATTAATCATGCTAGCAGCAATTCAAAAGGAGATAACTCACTAAAGCACAAGAACTTCATGGATTAAGAACCCCTACCTTGATTTGGTGCAAAACCCTCAAATGGGTCAAGAATTTCAAATTCCCTATCAAGGCCCAAAGCTGGAATTGTTGGTATGAATTTGAAAATCTCGACGTGGGTTTCGATTTGCCGCAAACGGCTTCTAAAAACTCCTAGTATTAAGAGAGAAATCTAATTTTAAAGTTTGGAAGCAAAAAGAAAAAGAAAAAGTGAAGCCAAGGAAAAGAGAGAGAGGACCAGCGGGAGAGAGAGAGAGAGTTGAGAAATAAGATCAAAAATGATCTCTAACCCCTTTTTGTGATAGTGGTGGGTCCTACCCCTTTTAATTTCTTTTCTCTTTTTCTTTTATCCTCATTTTATACCACATAAATATATATACACGAATTTAATTCACAATCCTCTAAATCACATTAAATTACTAAACATGATGCAATTGGACCCAACAAAATTTCCGGCGAGCAACAATTCCGGTAGCGGATCCCATTCGGGACCGTCCGGCCCCATAAACTGAAAAAATGCGAAAATGGTCACCCTTACATTTCAAAGAGTCCTGGACTCAATGAAATGCCCCAAACAATTTTAGGACACAACCGGTACACTCCACAATGTCTAGCACGAAAAATCTGAAAAGACAAAAATACCCTTGCAGCGACAAAATTTCCGGAAAAAAAAAAATGGCAAAAATCAGAAACTTCACAATTTACCCTCCTTAAGGAGATTTCGTCCTCGAAATCTACCCTCCTTAAAGAAGAAGGTTCACAGCCATAAACTCTCTAAGAATACCTCATAAAACCCCAAGACTATGAACCGACCGACATTACTGCCTTTGACATCAGTCATCACAAGGCAATCATACGTCACAGCCACCAAAACCCGATGCGGATACCCATAACTCATCTCATCATAATGCAAAACCAATTAGACCTAGTGCCTGGCTCAAAATGGACATCAGCCCACTCTACACTGCCACGAAAAGCTCCAAAGCCCAAAGGAAAAACAGTCACCAATCCACCAATTAAGACAACATCCAACCATAACTTATCCTCTAAGGAACACACCAAACCGCAACCAAGGAATCCCGTCCATCTCTCAATCAATCTCAACTCTAATCTATACATCCCTGATAACCAAACACTTAATATCTAGTACATAGCCACACCACCCCAAAACCGTACCAAAGACTACTAATCACACTATACGACGATCACTACACTTATCAATCTCAAGATGACCAACAATAATTCTCCCAACAACTGTATAAACATTTGTCGCCAAATTAGTAAGATGCACTATCCTATACCCAAGGCACGAATCCTCGAATCAAGATTTTCAATAATAAATGATAGTACCACTAACCCCTTTTATCGGACACTTGATCTTACCTCACACTTCGTTATCCATGACAACCACCTGAATCCACACAATCCCACCGACACAATCCACAATTTTGTGCTCTCACTGTTTCTGATAGACTAAAACAATCATTGACCTTTGACCAGACATCGTGCTAAAGATGGACTGACTCAGGAGAAATGGTTGGCCAGGCCATTCTCATCATCGATCCGATCTCAACACAGACGTCGTTTCTGTCATCAGGTCTAAACCTCAAACACAAACCCATACAATCCACAAAACAACCACGAGATCCACTCTCTAATCAATTCATCACTCTGCATAACCTTAACAACCATACAGTCATATATCTATTCTAAGAATCCCAATCATGTCTTAATCACTGATTATAACAAGCTAAAGCAACACGACACCAACATTACAATCATCAACCAGCACTAATGATCTCTAATTTCCTTATAACACCCGTACTAGATAGACAATTTTATAACATCATTCAACTCAATTCTGACTTCGTCAAAACACTCAATACGATCATTTCATGCCAAAAACCTCAGAACCAAAGTCAATCATTCCTATTATTCCTCAATGAAATCACATATTCTCTCTCTAGCTACTTAGCACTCAAACGATACCAACACTTGTCCTCAAGACACTGCTTAATTCAGACATCAATCACTTATAAAAACATCTGAATACATGAGTCACATCACATCACTTATTCATCATCAAGCTTTCATTTATGACAATATCCTTGCTGCCATCGCAACCAACAAACATTAGAAACATAATCCTTATTCGACAACCCGTGCCTCATATCCTACCAGTCAAAACCATTCTCAAAACAAACACCACAAAACTAAAGGCTATACCTCCCTCCGGGAAGTAAGTCGATCCCCTTCAATCAGAACCTTAATCGACGAACTCTAACAGCACAACACCCACTCACAAATCCGTCCGTCCACGGACGCGCACAACTCTTAGATAGAGACAAGACCCACAACAACGATGTCCTTGCCAAGACTAGAACAAACAAGAAAGGTAACAAACCCCGCGCTCACAAGAGGCAATGACTCGCACCTGAATACACCCGACAACCTGTCACACACTACTCATCGCTTATCCAACCAAGGACACCCAATCTAAGCAACCTCCCCCGTTACCGGATCGTCCTATACAATGAACACAAAAACCCCACACACACTTCTCCGCAACACTATGTTAATCGAAACCAATCAGATCCATACCACCCATTCCACCTTCACCCTTCTCGACGACACTACCTCGAATACCGTGCACCCAAGACTCATAACCTCAATCACAACAGTCCACTGACTCCTCAAAAGAAAAAGTGCCTATCTGGCAACACCGCTCTCGCTGATTCTAATGACCACACCGTTCACAATCGCTGTAACTGACGTATAATCCATCACCTACCCAACAACACCCAACAAATAAGTTATAGTCCCCAAACCACATTTGGGTCACACCTTAAATCGTTCTACTCCTCAACACTAATCATCACTCTATAACACCTTCACTGCTACTCATTTAAGACAACGGTTTAAACCTATCATCTTATCAGACCATTACCAAACAATTCTTCTTTCAATGTCCTTAAGACAACACCATCATAACAACAGAATGAGCATCACTCTCAGTACTCACCACAACGACCTCTATTTCCCACATGAAAAGAACATTCACACAACAATGCCATGTTGACAAACCATCAAAACAAAAATAAGCACAAAAATCCAAAATACTTAACACCTAACTGTCTCTTTAAAACCATCAACGATGCAATCGATCACCACTTTCTTCTTGAATACTGAAGTCACCCCAAAACTAACTTACTCTCCAATACAGGACCCTCAAATACTAATACTCCCCTAATCATCCTTCCCAAAATAACTGCACAGCTCCAATCCCTTAGAAACAACGAACCTCCACTACCAACCGCTCCTTCAAAAGTGACGCTAACCCGACATGAAAACACACATCACTCATAATACCCGACACCATAGTCAACAACCCACAACAAGAAAATAAAAATCCTACGCGGCAACGCTACATAAACAATCCCTAAAGGGGATAACAGACACCACGCCAAACGGTCAAGCATACAAGCTACACTCTACGACAATTACAAAACAATGGTCTCCCATTGATATCTAACTGGACACTCAAGTCATACCTACAACTGACCTATCTGACCAAAAAAAAAGGGTAAACAACTCTTACACCCCCAACACTATCATTTCCCATCCAATCGCTACAATTAACATCCAACACAATTGAATGTCCACATCGATTTCATCTGAGTTGTGTGCCTGTAACTCACCCAGTGTGGTAGCCTTCTGGTGCCACCTGCATACGCTCACACACACCCGCCCACAGGGCCACAAAACAAAGAAATCAAATAGAACAGGCCACCAAGCCCAACAGGTCACTCTTCGTCCTGGCTCAACACAATCTATGACCAACACTCTATGGTCACCAAACAACATCACACTTAGCTTCTACTTTCCTTACTGAAAATCATAACAAAAGGTATAACCTACTCATCTCATCACCAACTCAAGATCAATCTCAACTTTTACTCCCGAAACGGCAATCCAAGAGACAAATTTGCAATCTTAATAATAATGAACTTCTAAATAAAAATCTAATATAAACCTTGTTCAACCCGCACAATACCTAAACCTCACTAGTCATACACTACATGCTACTTCACGTCCTTTGACATCCAATCAACTTTGCTCACATGGAAAGATCCCATAACTCATACACCATACCCTACGAATCCATCATCCCAAGAGCCCACTCACCACACCGAGGAAACGTAACACAAACTTCTGCCCGTGCAAAAAAAATGAAAACCTCCGTCCCGGAAAAAGCTTAAGATTAAACCCTTCCTCCGTTACTAGTCTCTAGGGAAAAACTCCTAATGAAACAACGCGTCCAGACTAAACCAAATTCAAAAGATCGTGTTATTCACATCACCCATGCTCACAATGCTAACACCTTTCCCGTCGTAAAGGATAACTCGCAGAGCTAATACAACATAAGAACGTGTCTGTTAAACAATTACACAATATACCCGTGGATCAATTAATTTAGTGCTACAAACATATAACATATAAGCATGTAATCACGTAAGCAAATTTACACGTAGACAATTAAACAGGTAAGCAAGTAAACAAGTAGGCATGCTGCTCAAACATTTAAATACTTTAACATATAGCACATAGGCAAGTAAATGATTTAACATGCTTCTTCAAATATCTTAACACGTAACAAATAATCTCACACACAATGCAAACAACTTCCCACGCAATCCTACATAGGCCTCTACCCATTAACCTAAGGTTTTCGAACCATCACTCTGATACCATTCTATAACGACCCAAACCCGGAGGTCCGAACCATTAGCCGGGTCCTAACTTGAACCCGAGGTCAACTACGTCAAATTCTTCATGGCATACATCTAAACATCATCCTTAGGATTATCACTTTGCATCCACAATAGTTCAAATGAATTTCCAGTAGCCCGGAGAAAAAAAACAAGAGAAGAGGAACATTTGGCCCAAACAGAAGCACTTCGGTCTACCGAAGCTCCACTTCGGTCGGCCGAAGCAGATCCTCCAGAATCGGTCGACCGGAATAACCCTTCAGTCGACCGAAAGGTGAGATCCTGAGAGCTGAAAAAGGTTTGGTCGATCGATACACCATTTCGGTCGACCGAAATGGCTTCCTCGAGCCTTGGAGCTGAAACTAAGGTACTGCACTTTGAAGGAGGAAGGAAATTGGAATGGGGACCCTATAATTACTCCAAACTTGTTTTATGCAATCAAAAATGTGCTACTTAATGGTCATAGGCTAGATTACCAACACGTGATCATATAAAACATCATGGGAATTAATTTCACGAGTTTCAAACTTAAACTTTACGTCATGAACAATTTACATCAAAATGAGTTTACAATATCAAGTTACTTTATTATTTACAAACCAAATGAACTTAATACACTTCATGGCAAGAGCATTGCAAAACGAATTCAGGTTCTACAAAATATCTCCAAAAATGTCCATTCAAGTTCCCTCAAGACTGTGGTGGATTTTCATCCGCCAATTCCTTGCTATGACCTGAAAAAATGTTAAGTATGTAGGGTGAGCAATCTGCTTAGCAGGTGGCACTTAAGACATGTCTCTTGTGTCCCCGTGAATCCAAATAATGAATAGGACAATGAGAAGCGGGATCATACCATGTCGGGAAAATACAACATCATATCCAATCTCAACATAAACAATACGGTGCAATGTAATGAATGCATGCCGATGTCACTCCCCATTTTCAATATTCAAATCTATCACTTTTCAAACCGTTAATGCAACCCCTTTTGGTACCCCCTCAGCGCCGAGAGAAGGATTGGCTACTGTCCTTGACCGTTGGTACCTCCGCAGCGTCATTATGGGGCCCAGATAACTCAACCACGCTAGGGCAGTCTCCCTAGTTCCCTCTAGGTTACATTAACCTACCGGCCCTTTGGTGACTCCGCGGCGACCGGGTTTCATAAAACCATTTCATCAAAACACTTTCCCGAAATTCCCTATTTTCATTTCAAAACAATTCCTCCCATTTCTTGCCCAATCCCAATGCATAGATGTATCAATTCTATGCACATAAATTTATCATCCCACAACTAGTGCAATTTTAATCAACAAGGCATGGTTTATAAGGAGTACTAAAAAAGATCATAACATACTCTTATACAACAAAGATCTAGCATGATAAACACTTAAAACACGACACTTAAGCATGCTCTTCGCATAGGTCATTCAATATACATGATCACCATTAACATATATACATAACAACCAATAATTTGCTAGATTCTACATAAATTAATCATGCTAGCAGCAATTCAAAAGGAGATAACTCACTAAAGCACAAGAACTTCATGGATTAAGAACCCCTGCCTTGATTTGGTACAAAACCCTCAAATGGGTCAAGAATTTCAAATTCCCTATCGAGGCCCAAAGCTGGAATTGTTTGTATGAATTTCAAGATCTCGTCGTGGGCTTCGATTTGCCGCAAACGGCTTCTAAAAACCCCTAGTATTGAGAGAGAAATCTAATTTTAAAGTTTGGAAGCAAAAAGAAAAAGAAAAAGAAAAAGTGAAGCCAAGGAAAAAAGAGAAAGGACCAGCGGGAGAGAGAGAGAGAGAGAGAGAGAGAGAGAGAGAGAGAGTTGAGAAATGAGATAAAAAATGATCTCTAACCCCTTTTTGTGATAGTGGTGGGTCCCACCCTTTTTAATTTCTTTTCTTTTTTTCTTTTATCCTCATTTTATACCACATAAATATATATACACACATTTAATTCACAATCCCCTAAATCACATTAAATAAAATAAACATGGTGCAATTGGTGGACCCAACAAAATTTTTCGCGAGCAACAATTCCGGTAGCGGGTCCCACAAGGGACCGTCCAGCCCGATAAACTGAAAAAATGCGAAAATGGTCACCCTTACATTTCAAAGAGTCCTGGACTCAATGAAATGCCCCAAACAATTGTAGGACACAACCACTACACTCCACAATGTCTGGCATGAAAAATGTGAAAAAACAAAAATACCCTTGCAGCGACAAAATTTCCGAAAAAAAGAAAATGGCGAAAATCGGAAACATCACATGTACCCCCGTCCCTGCCATGTTATTTTACTTACCAATTTAACATATTATATATATATATATATATATATATATATATATATATATATATATATACACTTCTAAACAAACCCTACTCATTCCTATCTTCTAAAGCGGTAACCGAGAGGTCAAAGCCTGAGAATGAAGTTGCGAGTGACGTGACGAAGCGAACATCCTACGACATCAGATCTTCTCTCTCTTCTTTTTCGGCCATAGGTCTCCACAGCCTTAGCCGAGCGATGAAGCGAATCAACACCATCATGCGACCTCCTTCAGTCCTTTACCATATTCTCACTCTTCTTTTTCGACCACAAATTTCCGATCAATGGTAAGTCCCTTGTCATATATATATATATAAATATATTGAAGTAACAAGTTTTACCTTTGCACATTTGGGTTTTGTTTTCACAGTTTGATTTGATTATCTAGTTTTTACTTTGATTCTCTTTCATAGTATAATTTTGTAGCAATAAGAATCTGAAAAAACCCTCAAATTTAATCCGAAAAAACCCTCAATTAGGGGCGGGGCAGGGGTAGTGGCAGGGCGGGGGCGGGGCGGGGGAAAGCGGGGATGGGGCGGGAGCGGTTATGAGGATCAGGGGTAAAAAAATAATCGATTTTAGGGGTGTCAAATTTAAACAGGGATGGGGATGGGGAATGAGAAACCTGACCCAACTCGCCCCATTGCCATCCCTGACTTTAAAATAGTAATAATTTTAAAAAAACAACACTTACCCTCTAAAATTAAATCAAGCCACTATAAAATGACCCTCTTTTTCTATCTTGGAGCCATATAATTAAAAATTAGATTATTGAAAATCGTGCTTTTTTTAAAGAAAAAAATATATATAGTCTATTAATATCCAAACAATTAGGGCTGCAACTCGAGTGGGTTGGACGGGTTTGAGCTATAACTTGAACCTAACCCATTAGATGAAATGCTAAACCCAAGCCCAATCCTAATCTATCCTCAACCTCAACTACTCAACTCAAACCCAACCCATCATTCTACTTTTAAATTCGGGCTTGCAACTCGGGCTTAGATTCCGAGTAAAAACTTCGGTTTATTCATATGGCTAATCCTTACACTAAAAACTTAATATAATCTTGAATTAGTTTTAGATTAAATTACTCTTAAATAAGAAAAATTTTAAAGATTTTTTAGTAGATTTTTAATAAATTACAGACAAATTTTTAGAAAATTAATTCTCCTAAATGTTAACATAAAATAAGTTAAGATTTAACAAAAAAAGTTGAAAAGAAAAAAAAGTAATTTTAATTTAAATATTATATATAATGTATTTAAAGGTAAAAATATATTTGAAAATAATATTAGAATTCAAATTCAGGTTGGTTCGGATTACTAACATTTCAACCCAAGTCCAACCCTAATTAAATTCAGGTTGAGATTTTTCAACCCTAATTGTAAAAATGATTGCCCAAGTCCGTAAAAAATTGGGTTGAGTTCGGATTACCCAAACCAAGTTCTACCCCTACAAACAACGCATGTTCGCTAACTCATACAATCCTACAAAACTTTAATATGCTAGCATATGACAATGCAACAATTAAAACTTTAAGCCATGACTTGGTTTCTTTATTATGCTAGCATCTGACAATGCAACAATTAAAACTTTAAGCCATGACTTGGTTTAGGAAATTATTTGCTTATGAGAAATTTTTTATACTAAATACTATTTATATAATTATTAATATTATGCTTTAGATTTGTGCAATGGTTGTTAGAGGGACATTAATATATGATAAGAGTTGCAATTCTTTTATCTGCAAAATACAAGTACAAACAAGAAGCCCATTCATGTTCTGACTTTCAAATCATTTCTTGTTTGCTTTCTTTAAATTCACTAACTAAAATAAGACAGAGTATATCGACACTGATTCACCTTGTTGTCTGTTGGCTTTATGGCTTGAACCATAAACCAGCAGGCAAGGTTCAAATCTGGTAAAGACCGAGTGATTGTGCTGTAAAAGAGGTATTCCTTTTTACCAACATTATTCTTAAATTTTGAATTTTTTTTTTTTTTTTGAAACGCATTAGCACCCCAAGTCACACGAATAGATATTAAGTACGTCATGCACCGAACTAATCAGAGTAGTACATAATGTGCATGCGTCGTTCTGATTAGTCCCGTGCACCAAGTGCAACGCATCATAAGTGCATCTTGCACAGCGCAGGGGTGGCTCGAGCCTTAGACGAGTTAGGCAACTGCCTAAAGCCCCAACCAATAAAAAGGCCGCAAAATATTATACTTGCCGTATATATATAATTGTTTCCTTATTGAACACTAATTCTAAAAAATTTATCTCTTAAAATAACTCTTCTTTCTCTTTTCATTATACTTTGACGAAGAGATAAATTATTTATGTCCTAAAATATCTCATTTATTTATTTATTTATTTATCTCCTAAAATATCTTATTAATATTTTTTTTATTTATTTATCTTATACACATTTTTTTTTACACAAGCACTATATATATTTAATATTTTTTCGGTAAGTTGCACCACAATAAATATTTAGCCGTTGTATGGGAAAGTGCAGAAACTTTCCATATTCTATTTTCTAAATTTTTATTTTATTTTATTTATTTATTCTTAATCCTAATCCTCACGTTCATTCAGATTTCTCTCCTATCTCAGCAATGTCAATAAGTTATTTTCAGTCATCTCTCATTACAACTTTACAATTTTCTTTCTTCTCGACTCAATATTCATTAGTCTCAAATCTCAATTTGAACGCACTTTTGTTTTATTGAAGAATTTGCAGTATTGAATTGAGGCTTTCTAAATCAGTTTATATTGTTATTTTTCTTTAATTATTTTTTAGTTTTATTAACTTTTGTTATTATAAATTTGTATATATCTATATTTTTCATATATTTGTATATTTGTTTGTGAGTTGTGAGTCTTGTGACTATTTTTACCCATAATTTTTAATATGTATGCTAGAAAGTATGAATCCGAATTTGAAAACTTAAAAAAAAAAAAACAAAAAAAACAAAAAAAAAAAAAAAAAAAATCAAGCAATGAAGAAGAAGAATAGATAAACTAATTCAATCTCAAAAGGGAGCCATAGATAAATTTGTTACAACTAATAATCAAAACCTAAAACAAAATTTAGATGAAAGTTCAGCAAATGAACAATCAAATCATCTAAAAGAATTAGAAGATTATACAATATTGAAGGCAAAAGATAACAGTAACTTGATTCACAATAAAATCATATCTACGGTCAACTATGTCACAACAAAAATTAAATGGATTGGCTATATTGTCTATTGAAAAAGATATGTTAATCACACTTGAATATAAGAATTTAATTAGTAAGTTTGATCTCAAAAAGCAAAAAAGAATGATTTTTAATTAATTATTATTTAATAATTAATATATTGCATATTATGATATAAAAATGCCACTTTTTAATTTTCGCCTAAGGCTCCGAGTTAAATCAAGCCGCCCTTGGCACAACGTATACCTTCTTTATTCACACACTCTTTGCCCATACCTGGGCTCGAACCCCTTCCCTCGGATGTAAAAGATTATTATTATTATTATTATTTATTTATTCTTGTCATTGACAAGAAATTCATGCATCCATTTTGTTCCTTTGGATACTCGAACCTTCACTATCTATTTTAGGAGATAGAGGAGATACCACAAATCCTTTAGTCTCGGATGGAGAAATTATACCATTTAACTAAATGTTTTTTGATATATGAATAGTTTATATATTATATTATCAAATAAATAACATAATTTTTATTTTTTATTAAATATCAATTTGATTTTACGATAAGTCTGCTAGAAGTTAGATACCCTTTTGTTCTATTAATATTTTTACATTTATACTCAATGTAAATTTATTATGATTTTCTTTAATCTACTTGTATTGTGTTTTCATTTGCGTCAAGTGCTTAGGGGGTTTAATTACCATTGTTAATTAGTACTAGGAAGGAATCTCCAAATTCTTCATAATTTAATTGAAAGTGAGCTGCTTCCAAAGTTATAGCATTTAATTTAAACACCTAGCCTCCTTTTGTGTCTTCTTGGGTAACATTCCCTGTTTCAACCCTGATGATGCAAGGGTTCGAGGCTTGGTAGATCAAGAAACCAAAACCAAAACAAAAGAGGTATTATAGTATAAAATACCTCATTTTTTTAATTTCATATTATTTTGTTAATAAAGAAAACAAAAGTAAGGCAGGAATGGCAACTAGGAATCGGGGGCCCACTATAATATGGTGTTAATTTTTTAAAAAAATTTCATATATATGAAAAAAATTAAATAGTGTCCCCCCAAATTTTATGATTTTTAAAATTATCTTTTTGTTTTATCTTTTACTCTTCAAATTTCTTAAGTTTCTTTGAAAGAAAAAGTTAAATTTTCTTTCCTTAATTGAAACTCTTAACTTTTTCCTTTTAAAGTTCTCTCAATTTTTTTTCTTTTTTCTTTCATTTTCTTTTTCTATTTCTACTTCTTAAAATTCTTCTACGTGCATATTTGAATAATTTTTTTCTCTCTTCTTCTTCTTCTTCTTCTTCTTCTTCTTTTGTATTATATATATATATATATATATATATATATATATATATATATATATATTTTCTTTTTCTTTTTCTTTTTCTTTTTGCACGGTGCCCCCCTAGCTTGAAATCCTAACTCCGTCTCGGACTAGGATATGAAAAAAAATAAAAATAAAAAAAGTGTTCATTGATTTTTAAAAAAAAAATATTTGTTTTGTTGTGTGTGTGTGTGTCTATATATATATATATGATAACTTGCCTACTTTTAAAATGCATATCAAACCTTAATACATTAGCTAGGCAAGGATCTGTGATGCCCCTACTGAAATTTTTTATTATTATATTTTATATTCTTAAATTTATACTTTTTTGCATTTATATTCATAAAATTATGAAATCCCCCCCACCCAACGCGCGCGCGCGCACACACAATATGAATTCCTAGATCTGCCCCTAATACTTGCACATGGCAATGTAACAATTAGAATTTGAAGCCATAACTTAGTTTTTGAGATTTTTTTTTTTTTAATATTAAATAATTAGTATTATGCTTTACATTTCTAATTTCCTCTAAGTAAATTAATGTATAGCAAGTCAACAACAATTAACCTTGTAGACTTATGGCTTATGGCTTATGGCTTATGGCTTATGGCTTATGGCTTATGGCTTATGGCTTATGGCTTATGGCTTATGGCTTATGGCTTAAGGCTTATGGCTTAGACCCTGAACCAGCGGGCCAAGGATCGAAACTGGTTTACACTTGTATATTTAGAGCGATTGAAGCGTGCTAGTTTTTAAGAGGTATTTCAAAATACCTCCCTTTTTCCCAACAAAAATTTTGCTTTCGTGTCTATAAAACTATTTTCGAAAATTTTCTAATTTTTTTTCTTTTACATTTTATCTACCACTCACTTAAAAATTTTGTTTCTGATTTCCAATTTAATGGACTAATTTGAAAAATCTAAATAACATTTACATAGGAGAGTCCAAAGACTAAAATTATGCTACAAGCCAAAATACCAAATATAACATCATTTTTGAATCTTTCAAAACACAATCCAACAAGTCCAAAAATTTGGTTATACTTTTATCAAATATGGTCTTGTGAACATTGATCTTGCTTCACTCATTTGATTTAGGCTCCCTTTATTTGGAAGTAAAATAATTTTCAAAAAATATTTTTTATTTTCTACTGTATGGTTGTCGTAAACTATTTATGAAAAAAAATGTATATTAAAATCTAACAAAATAATTTACCCATAAGCTTTTGACAAGTTATTTTACACACTCGACTCGATGAACTGGATCTTAACCTTGACCTAAATCTTTTCCAAATACTGAAAAAGTATAAACATAATTTACTTGAAAAAGAAAAATCTTTTCTGAAAAAAATATTTTAGCCATAGTGTTAAAATTTTAATATAATAGACAAATTTGATTATAAAATTTGATTTGTAATATATGTACAAAGTTGAGTATAAAATTCACTTGATTTTTATTGCCTTACCTGTCGGTTTGAATGACATTCAATTAGACACTTAGAATCGCAATAATACAAAGTAAATTGATTATTATTATTATTATTTTTGACAGTTAGTAAATTGATTCACAATCTCAATTTTAATGTGTGAATGTCATGTTACCGCATATAACATTATTAAATTAAAAATTTGAAAATAAGGTACACATCTTTTCATTTTCAAAATATTTAATATGTGAAAGCCTCCAAATTTAAATAACAATAATAAAAAGTTTCAGTTTAAATCTTTCAAAGTCTTCCTTTTTTTTTTTTTTTTTTTTTTTTTTTTTTGGAGTTCACTTTTTGAGGAAAAACTCGAGTTCTCAAATATAACCCCTATTTCTATTATTTTTCTCGTTTTATTATGCACATTCCGATTTATGAAATATTTTTAATTTTAGCCCTTGCTTGTATTGACTGTTCTACTTTCTCTTTGTAACGTGGTTTTTATTTTTGTCTGATTGAAAGAAAAAAAAAAAAAAAAAAAAAGAACAAACAAACAAGAACTACTCTCTAAAATTAAACCAACCCAATAAAAAATGATCTTCTTTTCTATATTGGTGCCTTATAATTTTAAAATTTAGATTATTGAAAGAAAAAAAATCAGTCTATTAATACTAAAAAAAAAAAAAAATGTTTGTTAGCTTTGCTCACTCATAAAATCGTACAAAACTTCAATATGCTAGCATGCAACAAAGCAACGATTAGAATTTTAAACCATAACTCAGTTTATGAAATTATTTGTTTATCAGATATTTTTTTACTAATTATATAATTACATAGCCTTGTTGATAAATATATAATTGACATTTGAGTTACACATTGAGAATCCGAAGGCTAAAGTTGTTACTAAACAAAAATATTAAGTAGCCTAATTTAAATTTTTAACTTTAATGCGTAGATTTCTTGTCAATAAATAGTTGGAAAGATGATTAAGGTAGTAACTTTACTTGAAGTCATGTTGCATCATTTTCATAAAAATTACAAAAAATTACCACAAGGTTAGCAATCTAAGACAGGGTAGTAGAGGTACACATCTCTATTTTTAGCTCTCTCGAAGTATTTGGCTCATCCGAAAGTTTTGATATCCTGTAAACTAGGATGTTGTTTGATAAAATTGAGAATTTTAAGAATTGAATTTTAATTACTGAAGTTTTTAAGTTGTAATTAAAAAATAAATATTTTTTGATATATTTTTTTAATTTTTACTATTTAGCATTCAGTAATCACTTTAAGCGGTGCTTACTTTTTCAGTGATATTCAAATTAGATTATCAAACACAGTTAATTAAATGAACACTTAGACCATATTTGGATTGATTTTTGAAATGCAGTTTTTGACTTTCCTGACTTTAAATAATAAAAATTTTAAAAAACAACACTTACCCTCTAAAACTAAATCTACCCAATATAAAATGACCCTCTTTTTCTATATTGGAGCCATATAATTAAAAATTAGATTATTAAAAATCATCCTTTTAAAATAATAATAATAATAATAATAATACAGTCTATTAATACCGAAACAACACATGTTACCTTCGCTAACTCAAAAAAATCGGACAAAACATTAATCTGCTAGCATCTGACAATGCAACATTTAATACTTTAAGCCATGACTTGGTTTAGGAAATTATTTGTTTATCATATATATTTTATACTAAAATACTAATTATATAATTAGCTTTAGATTTGTGCAATGGTAGTTAGATGGTTTACCAATTCAACTCGACACCGGTTCACCTTGTAGCATGTTGGCTCTGTGGCTTTAACCATAGACCACTAGCCAAGGTTCAAAACTGGTATGGGTTGAGGAATGTTGGTTGATTTCTTTGAGGTATTACAAAATACCTCTCTTTTGCCAAAATTTTCTTCTTTTGTTTTCGAAAGTTTTCTAAATTTTTTTATTTATTTTTTTTTGGTTTCATGAAAGAATTGTAATTTGCTAGTACTTCATCACCTTTCAAAATAGAAGGTGGGTTCCAAAGTAAAAAAATCTGTGTAAAACCGTGTATTAGAAGCTCACATCTTTATTTTAAAAATTCTCTCCTACATGAATCTTTGACAAGGGTGAAATTATGTGACTCTGTCAAAATTCTTGTAAAATCCTAAAGATAGGTCTCCTGGCTCACTCATAAAATCGTAGGAAATTTTAATTTGCTAGCATCTGAGAATGTAACAATTAGAATATTCAGCCATAAATCAGTTTATGAAATTATTTGTTTATCAGATTTTTTTACACTAAAATACTAATTATATAATTATTTTTATTATGCTTTATATTTGTGCAATGGTTGTAAAGAGAGTCACAAATATATGATGAGAGTTACTATTCCCCTTTTAATATCCTGCAAAACACAGTACAAAACAACAAGCCCATTCATGTTCCGACTTTCAAATCATTTCTTGTTGGCTTTCTCTAACTTGATTAAGTAAATTAAGACAGGCTGAGTAGGCACCGGTTCACCTTCTTGTCTGTTGGCTTTATGGCTTGAACCATAAGCCAGCAGCCAAGGTTCGAATCTGGTGCAGACAGAGTATGTTGTCGAAGAGATGTTTCAAAATACCTCCTTTTTGCCAAGATTTTTTATTTTTGATTTTGATTTTTGATTTTTGATTTTTTTCTTTTTTTAAACACATTAGCACCCCATGCACCAGGCTAATCAAAGTGATATGTGATGTGCACGCACAGCTCTAATTAGTCTCGTGCACCAGGCGCATCGCATCATAGGTCTTGCTACATCTTGCACAATTTATACCTTCTTTATTCACACACTTTTTGCCAACACCTGGGCTCGAAGCCCTTGTCTCAGATAGGGAGAAATTTTTATATTTTTTTCATTGATAAGAAACTCACACACTCATTTTGCTCTTTTAGAGACTCGAACTTTCACCACCCATTTTGGGAGGTAGAGGAGACACCACTAAATCACGAGACTCTTGGTCTCGAATGCAAAGATTATACTATTAGAGTAAATGTCCTTTGATATATGAATAATTTATATAATTTATTACCAAATAACTAACCTGATTAATTAAAGAGTAAAGTACAGAGACACCCCCTGAGGTTTAGAATAAGGACAAACAGATGAAAATTTGTCTATTTTTGGACAATCACCTCCCCTGAAATTTGCAGTCCAAACAGAGTCTTAAAACATGTGAAAAGTCCATTTTACCCTTCATTATTTTATTAATTTTAATTATAAAATATAAAAATACTTAAATGACCAAATTACCCTTTTCATCTATATATATATATATATATATATATATATATATAAAGGGTTTTTCAGTGGGATTGTTCTTGCTGTTCTTTGAAGATTTAATGATTGATGATGAAGGTTTGGGTGATGGAAGGCTATCATAGAGACACAATTTATAAATCCATCTGTATACCAAACCAAAACGGTTGAAGGGTTGTATAGTAATTACCAAATTAGAAATATACAAATTTATACACACACACACACACACACACATATATAAATTATTCGAAACCTTAACCCAATAATTTCTACCTTTAATTGACCCTTTATTCCATCCCAAATCAAAGTCAAACTATGGGGTTTTCATTCCAATCTTTTCAAAAAAATTCTCGAGGTCGTCAATTCGGTGTTTGAATTGCATCAAATGTTGGCCTCGAAGCGGTGCGATAGAGAAGGTGTTGTTCGCGGTGAAGGAGATGAAGCCAAAAACAGTGATGAAACTTTAGCACAGAAATTGCAGAAAACTTCAGGATCACTACTGGAATTCGAAATTGCAGGCTCTTCAGGAAACTTTTCAACTGGTTTAGCACACTGCTTCCCTTCAAGCTCAAAGTTATTACCATGAATTTCGTATTCCTCTTGATTGATTGTGTTCTCAGTAGAATAGCCTCCTACATCATATGCAATGTAGCCCATTTAAATACCAAAAGATCAAAACCAAAAGCCTCTTGATCTCCTCCGTCCTGGCCACCACAATCCACCATTTCTGACAGACAACATATAGCGTGTGCGTGTGTATGCATTTAAATTTAGATGGGTTTTACCCAATAACCCATTTAAATTAATTTGATTCAATGGTATTTAAGTCAATTGTATTTATCAATTTTATATCAAAGGGTAATAAAGTTAATTCACCATTGTCAGGGTGTCTTTGTCCATTTTATCAAACTTGAGGGGATGTGATTGTCCAAAAATAGGACAATTTTCATCTACCTATACTTATGTCAAATCTTAGGGGGTGTTGTACTTTACCCTTTGTTAAATATCTACTTAATTTTATGGTAGCTCTGCTAAAAGTTAGATACCCTTTTGTTCTATTAATATTTTTACATTTCCACTCAATGAAAATTTATTAAGATTTTCTTTGGTCTACTTATATTGTGTTTTCATTTGCATCAAGTGCTTAAGGGGTTTAATTACCATTGTTAATTAGTACAAAGGAATCTCCAAATTCTTCAAAATTTAATTGAACGTGAGCTGCTTCCAAAGTTATAGTATCTATTAATAAATGAAGTAAGGTTATTACACCTAGCCTCCTTGTGTCTTCTTGGGTAACTTAGATTTGAGCAAATGGTTGTTAGAGAGACATTGATAGATGATGAGAGTTGCAATTCTTTTGTCTGCAAAATACTGTACAAACAAAAAGCCCATTCATGTTCTGACTTTCAAATCATTTCTTGTTGGCTTTCTTTAAATTCATTAAGTAAAATAAAACAGAGTCCTGTATGTTGACACTAGTTCTCCTTGTTGTCTGTTGGCTTTATGGGTTGAACCATAAGCCAGCAGCCGAGGGTTGAATCTGGTAAGGACAGAGTGAGTATGTTGTAACAGAGGTATTTCAAAATACCTCCTTTTTGCCAACATTATTCTTAAATTTTGAATTTTTTTTTTTTGAAACACATTAGCACCCCAACCATGCACCGGGCTAATCAGAGTAGTACGTGATGTGCACGCATTGCTTTGATTAGTCCTATGCACCAGACGCAACGCATCATAGGTCTTGTTACATGTTGCACAGCGTATACCTTCTTTATTCACACACTCTTTGTCCACACCTGGGCTCGAACCCCTTTCCTCGGATGTGAAGGTTTTTTATTTATTTTTGTCATTGACAAGATTCTCACACACATCACTCACGCACCCACTTTACTCCTTTGGATACTCTAATTCTTACCATCTATTTTGGGAGGTAGAGAAGATATCACTGAACCACAAGACTCCTTGGTCTCGGATGGGGAGATTATACCATTCGACGAAATGTCCTTTGACATATAAATAGTTTATATAACATATTACCAAATAAATAACACAATTTTTACTTTCTATTAAATATCAACTTAATTTTACGGTAACTCGCTAAAAGTTGGATACCTTTTTGTTCTATTAATATTTTTACATTTCCACTCAATACAAATTTATTACGATTTTCTTTGGTGTACTTATATTGTGTTTTCATTTGCATCAAGTGCTTAAGGGGTTTTAATTACCACTGCTAATTAGTACAAAGGATTCTCCAAATTCTTCATAATTTAATTGAAAGTGAGCTGCTTCCAAAGTTGTAGTATCTATGAATAAATGAAGAAACTCTAAACACCTAGCCTCCTTGTGTCTTCTTGGGTAACATTCTATGTTTTCACCCTGATGATGCAAGGGCTCGAGGCTTGGTAGATCAAAAACCAAAACCAACAAAACAAAAGAGGTATTATGAAATACCTCATTTTATATTATTTTGTTAATAAAGAGAACAAAAGTAAGGCAGGAATGGCAACTAGGTATCGGAGCCAATGGAGTGGGGGCGCGCCCTCAATATAGTGTTAATTTTTTAAGAAAATTTCATATATATGAAAATATTTATATAGTGTGCCCTCTGAATTTTGTGATTTTTAACATTATCTCTTTTTACTCTTCAAATTTCTTAATTTTTAAAATTTTTTTTTTTCTTTCATTTTCATTTTCTAGTCTTGGCTACGTCTCGGATTAGGATTTTAAAAAAAAATAAAAAGAGTTGTTAATTTATTTTGAAAAAAAATATTTGTTATATATATATATATATGTTAACTCACTCACTCTTAAAATGCATATCAAACATTAATATACTAGCACATGACAATGTAACAATTAGAATTTGAAGCCATATATATATATATAACAAATATATATGTTAGCTCGCTTACTCTTAAATTGCATATCAAACATTAATATACTAAGCACATGACAATGTAACAATTAGAATTTGAAGCCATAACTTAGTTTATGAGATTTTTTTATATTAAATAATTAGTATTATGCTTTACATTTCTGTAATTGTTGTCAGAAGACATTTTTGAAATTTCCTCTAAGTAAATCAATGATTAGCAAATCAACACCAATTCACCTTGTAGACTGTTGGCTTATGGCTAATACCCTTAACTAACAGGCCAAGGTTCGAAACTGGTATGTACACACACACATATATATATTGAGAGACTGAGCTTGATATTAAGAGGTATTTCAAAATACCTCCCTTTTGGCAAACAAAATTTAGCTTTCGTGTATATAATAAAACCTATTTTAGAAAATTTTCTAATTTTTATTTGTTTTACATTTTATCTACCACTCACTTAAAAATTTTGTTTCTGATTTCCAATTTAATGGACAAAATTGAAAAATCTAAATGACATTTACATAGGAGAGCCCAAAGACTGAAGTTATGCTATAAGCCAAAATAGCAAATATAATATCGTTTTTGAATCTTTCAAAACACAATCCAACAAATCCATAAATTTGGTTATACTTTTATAAAGTATGGTCTTGTGAACATTGATCTTGTCTCACTCATTTGATTTAGGCTCCGTTTATTTGGATGTAAAATAATTTTTAAAAAATATTTTTTATTTTTTGTTGTTTAGTTGTTTTAAACTATTTACGAAAAAAATATATATTAAAACCTAACAAAAAAATTTACCCATAAACTTTTGACAAGTAATTTTATACGCTTGACTCGATGGACTCGATCTCAACCTTGACCTAAACTTTTGTCAAATACTGAAAAAGTAAAAACATATTTTACTTGAAAAAGAAAAATCTTTACTGAGAAAAATATTTTAGCCCTAGTGTTAAAATTTTAATATAATGGACAAATTTGATTATAAAATCCGATTTGTAATATAATGTACAAAGTTAGAGTATAAAATTCACTTGACTTTTATTGCCTTATCTATCTGTTTCAATTACATTCAATTAGACAGAGTCCCAATAATACAAAGTAAATTGATTATTATTCTTTTTGACAGTAAGTAAATTGATTCACAATCTCAATTTTAATGTGTGAATGTCATGTTACCACATACGACATTATTAAATTAAAATTTAAAACTAGGTTACACATCTTTTCATTTCCAAATTTTTTTTTATCTCCAACATGAATCCTTTGACCCCCAATATTTTCACATATAAATAATTAATATCAAAACAATCAAAATATTTACCGACCACTCCAAATTATAAAAAATATCAATTTGAATCCTGTAAGGTTTTATTTTTGAAAGTTCAATTTTTGAACAAAAGCCCAAATTTTCAAAACATAAACCAAATATTAAGCATAATACTAATAATTTTATAATTAGTAATTTGATATAAAAAATATCTCATAAAAAGAAAAATTCCATAAACCTTTATGGCTTCAAATTGTAATTATTACATAATTATATGCTAGCAGGTTTAGTTTTTCCTGCATTGATGCTCCATTTTGGTGTTGCAAAGTTTTGCCTTTGTTCTCAAGGGCATAACAACTTTGGCAGAGATTTGGGAAATAAATCTTTGAAGTCTCGCTTTCAAACCGTACTCTTAATTTAAATGGTACGTGTGTTGTGGGCTAATACACACGTGCTTTAAGATAAATAAATAAAAATTAAAAAAAAAATTGCCTTGGTTTTTGCCTTTGTCGGGCTTTAAAATACAATATATATATATATATATATATATATATATATATATATATATGAAAGAAAATAACACTTACTCTTTAAAATTAAATCAATCCAATAGAAAATGACCATCTTTTTGTATATTGAAGCCGTATAATTAAAATTTAGATTACAAAAAATCGTGTTTTTTTAAAGAAAAAATTCGATCTGTTAATACCCAAACAACGCATGTTAGCTTTGCTAACTCATAAAATCGTACAAAACTTAATTTCTTAGCGTTTGACAATACAACGTTAATTACTTTAAGCCATAATTCGGTTTACGGAATTATTTGTTTATTAGATATTTTTATACTAAAATACTAATTATATAATTATTAATACTAAGTTTTGGATTTGTGCAATGGTAGTTAGAAAGACACTAATATATGATGAGAGTTACTATTTCTTTTTTTCTTTTTAAGCTCATAACCAGGAACTAGTATTATGAAATAGATAGACGTCTGCTCATTTCTAAAAGTTCAAACTGTTAGGTAGTGGTGCATACCCACCTATTTATACTCAATTACTTTTTCATCCAAATCATATGTGGGACAAATGACCTTTGTTATATTCTCCCCCACTCGAACCCATGTAACGCCCTCTTTGCGGTCAGACCACTTTGTCTATCCGGGGTAAAAATCCAGATGCCCTCCTTTGTAATATTCTCCCTCCACCCAAACTCCCTCGTTGTGGTCGGGCCACCCTTCGTACCTGGGGTGGCTCTCCCGGACGCCTTTCGGATTGGGCGCTTGACGTGACATAGGATCAAGGATTGGGTTTGCCTCTGATACCAACTGTTATGGGTGGGCGCTTACCTATTTACTCAAAAGCTCAAATTGTTGAGTAGTACTACATACCCACCCATTTATATCTAATTATTTTCCCATTCCGATTCGATGTGGGACAAATGACCCTTGCTACATATATTGTCATGAGTTTTTACTCCTGACTTTTATAGTCATGCTGATGGATTTAAATGACATTTAATTAGACATTAATTGCGCTAAGCTCGTAAAGCTCTAAGCTCCAAAGTAAAAGGTTGAAACGATAAAAGACTTGGTAGTAAAAAAAACACTCCGCAGGAAATCTTGAAAATGTGAAACGACATGACTCCTCCAAAATTCTTGAAAAATCATAGAGATAGATCTCCTATAAACAATAAGTTTCAAAATAATTAAAATATTTAATATGTGAAAGCCTCCAAAAAAAAAAAAAAATTCAGTTTGAATCTTTTAACGTCTTATTATTTTATTTTTTTTGGAGTTCACTTTTTGAGGAAAAACTCAAGTTTTCAAATATAACCCCTATTTCTATTATTTTTCTCGTTTTATGCACATTCTGATTTATTGAATATTTTTAACTTTAGCCCTTACTTGTATTGACTGTTCTACTTTCCCTTTGTAATGTTGTTCTTATTTTTGTCTGATTAAAAAAAAAAAAAAAGACTACTCTCTAAAGTTAAATCAACCCAATAAAAAATGATCTTCTTTTCTATATTGGAGCCTTATAATTTAAATATTTTGATTATTGAAAATCATTTTTCTTTTTTTGTAAAGGAAAAAAAAAAAATCATTCTATTAATACCAAAAAAAAAAATGCATGTTAGTTTCACCCAATCCTACCACCAGCTCCTCTTTCTAGGTGGAACAATAGTATCTGGTTTCCCAAATATATCCCTAGGCATGCCTTCATTACATGGCTTGCTTTAAACTGCAGACTCTATACTAGAGATAGGAGCTTCTGGTTGACATCGGATAACCATAACCTCTGCTCTCTCTATATGAAAGAGATGGAGACCCAATAACACTTATTCTTTAAATGCAGGTTTTCCTCCTCTATTTAGGATTATGTTCAGCACAAGTGTGGTGTGTATTGTGGTGATCGAAGCTTCCTCTTCATGGGACAATGGATTGGAACAGTTTGGAATGCTGAATGTAAATCGATTGAGGCCATCACAGTCAAATTATGCTTCTCTGCTATAATATATTTTATATGAAAAGAAAAGAACAATCGTACCTGTGAGGGGGCTCAAAAACCCCCCTTAAGCTGTTTGGAAGATCATCGAGGACTGTGTTCGTTCTCATCTCCTCTTTATCAAGACTAAGGACTCCACCAGCTCGAGAATTATAGCTGCCGAATGGGGAATCCCTAGTCTAATCAATGGCGAAGAGGTTACATTTGAGTGATGTTGATCTCTTGTTGTCTTCCTTCTCTGTTTTGTTTTTCTTTTCCTGAGCGTAAGGGAGGGAAGGTGTTTTTTTGGTTGGCTTCAGGCCGCTTGGGTTGGGCTTGTTTCTGCTTTGTTGCCTTCAGGCTGTTTTTGCCTTCTTGGGCTAGTTGGTAGCCCTGTACATCTTTCTTTTTGGTTATATATACTGACTTACCAAAAAAAAAAAAAATAGAAACAATTAGAATTTTAAACCATAACTCAGTTTATGAAATTATTTGTTTATCAAATATTTTTATACTAGTTATATAATTATTAGTATTATTTTTTAGATTTGTGCAACGGTTGTTAGAGAGGCACTAATATCTTACACGAGTTATGTTTGTTATATCCGTGCTTGGCGGTGGTTTTATGTTGCTTCTGTTGCAGTCGGATTTCCCATCGACGGTGGATCGCCAACGTTTTCTTATTCTCCTTTGTTTGCTTGTTCTATGCTCCCAAGTCGTTCTAGATTTTTTTTTTTTTTTTTTTTTTCTTTAAAGCACGTATATTAGCCCTACAACACTTGCACTATTCAAGTTAGGAGTACAATTAAAAAGCGAGGTCTCAAATATTTACCTTCCAAGGGTGTGGAGTCAAATTGTGGACCATAAGTCAACGATTCTTCTGCAGGTTCGTGGGGAAGACGCAATGGGAGGTTATTCCAATAATATAGTAGGCCCACCGATATGAATGATGTCCATCCAAAGAATGAGGCGGTGGGAAGTCAAATGGGCCTCAATATTTGGTAGGTCATTATTTCAGCCCAAATTTCACTTTAATCTGCTAGCATCTGACAATGCAACATTTAAAACTTTAAGACATGACTTGGTTTGGGAAATTATTTGTTTATCATATATATTTTATACTAAAATACTAAATATATAACTATTAATATTATGCTTTTGATTTGTTCAATGGCTTTAGACCACTTGCCAAGGTTCGAAACTGACAAGGGTTGAGGAATGTTGTTTGATTTCTTTGAATTATTACAAAATACCTCTCTTTTGCCAAAATTTTCTTCTTTTGTTTTCGAAAGTTTTCTATTTTTCTTTTTTTGGTTTCATTAAAGTATATTTTCTTTCACTTAAAATTAGTTTATGATTTCCAAATTAATGGACAAATATAACTACAAATTAAAGCTCACAATGATGTAGTATTCTTTCATGTTTTCAAATGTGACATCATTGAATTAAAAGTTGAGAACATGGTTAAGGTACTAACCCTCTTTGAAGTCATGTTGCAATTTTTTTCATGGACTTTGCATAGAATTTGTCAAAGGTCAACCATATAAGACCCATCACCAAGAGTTGTAACTTAAGTAGTGCTTCATGCCTTCCAAAATAGAAGCTAGGGTTCCAAAGTAAAAAACCGGTATAAGACCGTGTAGTAGAAGCACACATTTTTATTTTAAAAATTCTCTCTCCTACATGAATCCTTGACAAGGGTGGAACTGTGTTACTTTCCCAAAATTCTTGAAAAATCCTAAAGATAGGTCTCCTTGCTCACTCATAAAATTGTAGGAAATTTTAATTTGCTAGCATCTGACAATGTAACAATTAGAATATTAAGCCATAAATCAGTTTATGTAATTATTTGTTTATCAGATTCTTTTTACACTAAAACACTAATTATATAATTATTTTTATAATGCTTTAGATTTGTGCAATGGTTGTAAAGAGAAACTAATATATGATGAGAGTTACTATTCCGCTTTCAAATCATTTCTTGTTGGGTTTCTTTAACTTCGTTAAGTCAATTAAGACAGAGTTGGTTGCCACTGGTTCAACTTCTTGTTTGATGGCTTTATGGCTTGAACCATGAACCAGCAACCAAAGTTCGAATCTGGTACAGACAGAGATTATGCTGGTGACGAGGTATTTCAAAATACCTCCTTTTTGCCAAGATTTTTCTTAAATTTTGAGATTTTTTTTTTATATTTTTTTTTAAACATATTAGCACCCCCAAACTCACATGAATATATATTAAGTACGCCAGTGCACTATGCACCGGGATCAGAGTGGTACGTACGTGATTACGTGTGGCTCTGATTAGTTCCGTGTACCAATATGTAATGCATCATAAGTCTTGCTGTGTCTTGCACAGCTTATACATTCTCTATTCACACACTCTTTGCTCACACATGAACTCTAACCCCTTCCTTCATATGGGGTTTAATTACCATTGTTAATTAGTACAAAGGAATCTCCAAATTCTTCATATGTGAGCTGCTTCCAAAGTTATAGTATCTATCAATAAATGAAGAAAATTTAACACCTAGCCTCCTTGTGTCTTCTTGGGTTTACATTCTTTGTTTCAACCCTGACGATGCAAGGGTTCGAGGCTTGGTAAATCAGAAACTAAAACCCAAAAAAAAAGAGGTATTAAAATACCTCACTTTTTAATTTTATATTATTTTGTTAATAAAGACAACAAAAGTAAGGCAGGAATGGCAACTAGGATTTGAAAAAAAAAATTCATTGATTTTTTGCCCCTTTTTTTCTCTTGCTTTAATTTAAGAATCTTAATTTTTTTTTTTTTTTTTTCCTTTTTTCTATCCGTTAAGGGTTTTATTTTATTCCTTTTTTCTTTAAACTTCTTTTATTAACAAACCACCCAACTTGGGTGGGGGGAAGGTTCTTCTTACCTACATATATATATGGGTTCTTTTTTTGATTGATAGTGACAACAATAAACCTGTAAATCATCACTGTTATAATAGAATAGAACATCTAAGAACTAAATGTGCAGATGATTTGGATACACGTTTAATAATTTACTATGATTTTGAAAATTATGCAGAGTATTTAGCAGTAAGAGAGACTGAAATTCTTTCCCTGTGAGAATTGAGCAACTGCCATTATATTGAAGCTCAAGAAACCCAAAATATCATAAACCATAAAATAAAGAATAAATAAATAAAAATTTTGAAGTATTAATAATGAATTCTCATATATATATACACACATATATAGCAGTACTACCTTTGGCTTTGGGTATTTCAGAAATCTGATGCTAAGTTGATTAAAGGAGAGTCAGTAAACACTGGTTTTCCTTGTAGGCTTTTGGTTTAGGGATTTAACCCTTAAACCAGAGGCCAAGGTTCGAAACTGGTACATAGAGGTTAATTGCATAAACCCTGGTTACTTTGAGGTATTTCAAAATACCTCCTTTTTGCCAAAATTGTTCTTAAATTTAGTTTTGTCATTTAGTATATAATCCACTACTTCTCAGTTAAATTTCTAATTTAATGGACAAATGTGATCGCAAAGCTTATAATAAAATAGCATTATGTCAAGAACTTTCAATTGCCATTCCTGATAGAACTGAATTCAATCAGGTGAATTAGAAGCTAATATTGAAGAAGTGCTTGTGTTCTTAACCTTCCACATTCGAACTTTAAATCATAACAGTGTTATGTGTTTTCGTTTGCATAAATAAATAAGGCCTAATTTGGTATGTTAAAAATGAATTGGAATGAGTATTTTATTCTAATTATTCTTTTTTTTGATATGACATCTACGGTACTAATGACCATTCCCTTGAAAATTCATTCCAAGGAATGAATTGTTTGGCCACCACTTTTGCCACGACCTTCCACTGTCGCCGTCACTGGTATCGCCTTCCACCACTACTACTTAGAATAGTGATTACTATTTCATATATTTGCGATCAAATAATAGAATGAGAATGACTATTTCATTTTATTACCAGCTTCATTTTATTACTTTTCTATTTCATTCATGCGTATCAAACTAGACCTAAGAGTATTAACAAACAGCTGTTATGTAATAGAAAGAGAGAAATCATTTTTTTTTTCCTAATTAAAGAGAGAAATCATTTGCTTTTGGATTGTTATTAAATGAGATTAAAATCTCCTAATTCTTTCATAATTTTATCGAAAGTGATGGCTTCCAAAGTCATAGTATCTAAGAATAAGTGAATAATTGGGTCCAGATGATCTATGTATAAGTTAGTGGGAGCAATTACCTTATTTTGATATATATACTTATAAAATTTTACAATCGCCTCCACTAAAATTACTAAAAAATTACATTATCGTCCCCACTCACATAATTTCTTGACTCCGTCCCTGATTGTGTCTTATTATCTTATATGTTGGCAAAAAGTGTGTGAGTGGTGTCTGTGAGTTTTTTTTTTTTTTTTTTTTAATGATAAAAAAACAAAAAACAACAATTTGATGGTAAAGGTTCAAGGGCTTGGTATGAAGGATGGGGATTAGACCAAAAAACAAAAGGTATTCTAAAATACCTCAAATTTTCTTATATATATTTATTTTTTTTGCTATGTTAGTGGATAATTTGAAAAAATTAATAAGTTCATAGATTATTTTGACCACTAATTCACCACCATCTAAGCACATTATGGAGGGCTCAATGCTGACTTCTAAGCCACTGTAAATGACACACACTTGGATTTATTTGAAAACACTATTAGTTCATATTAGTATTATGCTTTATATATACACTAATATATATGGCGAGAGTTAACTATTCTCTTTTCTTTTTTGCCCAGTAAAACACTGTACAAAAAACAAAACCATTCATGTTCAAAGTTTTAAATCATAACAATGGCATGTGTGATATGTGTCTAATTCTTAAAATTTAGATTATTGAAATTCATGTTTTTTTAAAGGAAAAAAAAAAAAAAAATCAGTCTATTAATACCCAAACAATGCATGTTAGCTTTGCTCACTCATAAAATCTACAAAATTTTATTGTGCTAGCATCTGACAATGTAACAATTATAATTTAAACCATAACTCAGTTTATGGAATTATTTGTTTATCAGATATTTTTTTACAGTAAAATACTAATTATATATACAAGTATTATATAACATATAATGAGAGTTACTATTCTTTTTGTATCTTGCAAAACAAAACACTAGTCGGCTTTCTTTAACTCATTAAGACAGGAAGGCTTTCTTTAACTACTCAAGTGCATTAAGACAGGAAACTATTGACATTGGTTCACTTTGTTTCCGTTTGGCTTATGGTTTTGGCCATAAACCACAGGCCAAGGTTCGAAACTGGTAAGAGAGAGAAAGCAAGCGGAGAAAAAAAACCAGAGGAATTTTAAAATACCTCCTTTTGCCAAAAAAAAAAAAAACTTAAATTTTGTCTTCTTATACATAAATATTTAACACGTGGCAGACTCCAAATTATAAAAAACATAGTCTTATTTTTTTTGGAGTTCCCGTTCTGAGGGAAAAAAATCTAGTTTTCAAATATAACCCATATTTTTATTATTTTTCTCATTTTATGCACATTGTGATTTTGAAAAAAATACTTTAAATTTGTAAACAAATTCTTAAATATACTTTCCAAAATTTATATTTTAAAGAAAAATATTTCACTTTATAAATCTGTTATATTCATGTATTTTTTTACTACAAATTTGATCCCTCAAGTAAAATATTATGGGTAAGTTTGTAATCGATGCTTTCAATGAAATTTTCATTTTTTTTTTTTTTATTCTAAGCAGCTATTAAAGTTTTTATATTTTCATTCTTTTTAGTCTCCTTATCTTGTTTTTTATTTGTTAATTGCTACTCTTTTAAGGTTGACATCAATTAGAAATGGAGTTCTATAGAGTTTTTGAATGAAGTTAAAATTTTTATTTTAAAATTACGTACTGTGTAGAGGTTCTATATTCTAAATTGTGTTTTTCCTTAAACAATTTTCTCTTTTAATTTTTTAATAAATAATTTTATCTCTTCTTTTGTATAGTCCTAATAATAATAATTACTATTAAACATTAACATGATTTTATGTAATGCTTTCACTTATCAAACTAATCACTATGTTGTGATTTCAGTCACAATTTTTTTTTTTTTCTTCTTCGCTTTTCTTTATTCTGTTAATGTTTTTGTATTTTCACTCAATGTAAATTTATTATGACTCATTTTGGTCTCCTTATATTGTGTTTTCATTTGCGCTTATGGGGTTAGGGCCGGGCGTCAAGTGCTCAAGGGGTTAGGGCCAGTTTGGTGTGGCTTTCTAGAGCTTCAAAACGGACTTTTCAAAAGTCACTTCACCCTGTATCACGACTTTTCAATTTTGGAAGTACTTAATGAACGAATGAAGTCTTGACACTGAGCCTCCTTGTGTCTTATCGGGTAACAAGCTAAGTTTCAAATTTAATGGCAAGGGTTCAAAGCTTGGTAGATGAGAGAAGGTAATAAGATAAAAGAGGTATTATAAAATACCTTATTTTTTAATTATATTTTATTTTGTTAGTAAGTTTTTGAAATATAATTTTCGAGTATTTGAAAAAGAAAAAAAAGCTTTTTGATTTTTTTTTTTAATTTTTTTTTTCTATTCTCTTGCATTAATTTGTTTGAGCGTAAAATATTTTTAAAAAAATCTTTTCTATGTTTTTTAGTGTTTAGTTATCATAAAATATTTATGAAGAAAAAAGATATTAAAACTTAATAAAAATAATTTATTCATCAATTTTTGACTCATGACAAATATATATATTTTTTTTCCTATTCTCTTGCATTAATTTTTTTGAGTATAAAATATTTTATAAAAAAATATTTTTTTGTGTTTTTTGGTGTTTAGTTGTTATAAAATATTTATGAAGAAAAAAATATTAAAACTTAATAAAAATAATTTATTCATTAATTTTTGATAAATTATTTTATACGTCTTACGTGATGGATTCAACCTCGACATAGAATTAAACTTTTGCTAAATATTAAAAAATAAAAAATTCTTTAAATTTTTAACGATGTATTACATGTGATGTGGTGAAGAGGTCACATATCTAAGAAGAGTCAAAAGATTGAAAGGAGGACAAAGCAAAGCCTTAAAAGTCAAAATCAAATAGTGATTGAAAATCTATCTTCTTTCAAGTAAAAGACTTTAAATTTAAATTATTATTGTTTCTATTTCCCATCCAACACAATGAATTAGTAAATACGATACCATTATCTAATGATCCTGATGGTTTGTGTCACACCAAAATAAGTCAGTTTGCATGAAACTCATCACTGATGATGTCACCACTTCTCACAAGAAAAAGGGCGTTTTAAGAATTTTTCGCCTAGTTTTTTTCACCTTCGGAGTTCGGAAAGAATTAGATGTAAATCTTTGAAATAGTAATTCGAGATAGAAAAAAATTATTATTTCTTATTCCGTTCCAAACTAAGAAACAGGGCAACTGATGAGTAAATTTATTCTCGCATTCACCAAGTGTGTCGACTGATATGAATACTTTGAATTTAAATATCACTTTGTTAATCTAGCATTTAGTTGGCTGAGATAAAGATTGAGAGGAAGATAACTTTATCTTCGCAATGGACCCGAATCACGGGACTACGATAAATTCGAGGTATTCATACTAAAGGAGATTGAGAGGAAGATAACTTCATCTTCTCAAGCCCAATCAAATGCAACTCAAAGCAACCAAACATGAAAAATAAAGCTCCATGGCCTGTTGGACATTATCAACCTTAAAACATTTTATTGAATCGTCAAAATAACATAATTCATACATCTTTTGTGAATTAAAATTATCGTAAAACATACATACATATTGTAATACCCCATATTTAATTAAAGAGCTTAGTTTATTTTCATTTATGTGTAGATTTTTCTACCTATTATTGTGCATGCTACATTATTATATTAAGTTCATTTAATTATGCATGTGAATTAATTGTGTATGTTAAAGTAGTCAATTTATTCATTTAAGTGTGCATGTAATATTGATTTTATGTTCTATATAGTATAATGATTAGTTTTGAAATTTTTATTGGTTATGTTTTAGATTAATTATTATTATTTAATTAAAGTATTTAATTTGTACTGAATAATAATAATATTATAATAATATTTATAATAATAATAATTATAATAGTTTAATAATAATAATTATTATTATTATAATAGTTTATTTATAATAATAATAATAATAATATTTATAATAAATAATAATAGTATTAAATCAATGTAATGATGAGGAAATTAAATCTTAGGATAGGATTTACCTTAGGACATCTTGCTTGACTTGGCTTGCTTGCCTTAAAGCCTTATGGTTGGGAATGTGGTTAATTAAATGCAAAAATAGATATTTGTAATATTTATATTATATAAATTGTATATAAATTAGCTAGCCTACCTTAGAAGGAAGGAAAGGGAGTTAGAAACAAATTATAAATTTTAGTGAGCCATTGTAAAAGTGTGGAAAGGAAGAGAGAGAAAGAAAGGAGCTTGGACCGGTGTAGGAAAAATTTACCCGACTACGCGCAACCGGCGAATTTATTTTAAATCCAAAAAGGCAAGTTATTATCTATTTTTCCCCTTTGAATTCATAAATTAATTGTTTAAATTATTTAGATTATGAGGGAGCATTAAGAGCATGCTTAAATTTTATTAAATGATTTTTTTTAGTTTATTAAATTAATGAATTTTTAATTATTTAGGATGGTATATAATTAGTTATTATCCTATGATGTTCAAAATAGCTAAAAATATTTCCTTAAGGCATTAGGGATTTTTTTAGAATTTTTAGGAATTTTCCGGGCATTTTCTGTAATTTCCGGCGAGATTCCGGTCACCGGCAGTGGGGAAGACAACCGGAGTAATCCGGTGTGAGGCAGCGCACAAGGGTTCCCATGCACTTACATGAGCAGCCGTTGGATTAGCTTTTGACCACTAGATTGATTCTATGTAGCATAGTATACAATAATAGGATACGCGCAATTCAAGGACCATTGGATTAAAGGATGATCATTAAGATCAATCCAGTGTAGCGCGCCCACATAGAAACGGTACAACCGACCAACCAGCACACACCACGTCAGCAGGAACCATTAATGCGCGCGTGGCAGCGCGTGCGCGCGCGTGGCTGATGCCAGACGCGCGTAGAGGCGCGTGGGAGAGTGGGGAAGGTTGGGCTGCGCGTGGGGAAGCTTAGGGCAGCGCGTGGGGGCGCGTGAAGGGCCTTTTCAGCAGCTAGAAATTACCAGAATACCCCTAGGGCCTGTTTTGTAATTTCCCGAAACCTTAAACTTGCACTTTTGGGCCTATGGTTGGTACTTACGGGTTTAACGGGATATTAAATTATTATTTTATTAACCATTAGTTATTATTATGTCCGATTAATATTTTTTAAATATTAATTGTATCGTTTTCAATACAGATCACCATTAAACGGATGTAGTTAATTTAATGACATTGTTAATCATTAATTGTGTTATTATTTTATTAAACAGTATTAAATCATTAATGTTAAAATTAAATGATTACATGGTTTTAATTCAAATAAATTGTCCGTTATACATTGCAGGATTATTTATGTTGTTAATGATATACAAATCATTATTATTATGCTATGTGCATTTCCGGAAAATAAATGGACTGTTTAAATTATGTCGTATTTATATTATATGGATGTGTTGCCATATAGAACCATGTGAGCTGGCTAATAAGTTTAGACTCATTTATACCTTATGCATTCGTTGCTATAGACAGATGTGTGGCTGTCGGGGTATGTGGTTTAATATTATTGGCATGTGTTGCCTAATTTATATGCTCAGTATATTCATCAGTACTTTGAGAGGTATTATCACTGTGTAGTTCGTTATAGTCTGTGTTGTCAGTACCGTGCACCATGTATAATAGCTGATTTCCCGGGTAGGGAAAGGCGACACTTAACCACCTGGTGTGAGTCAAAGTGATCACCGTCTATTCTGGTTGAGGTCATGTTATACATTGGATAGTTCCCTTAGGATGTATACAGATATAGTACTCATCCGATTCATAATGATTAATTTATTTGATTCTCTGATTTGGGTCATAGTAGAGAGGACTTGCTCGTGGGGTTGACCCACCATTGTTGTTATTTCAGGATACGGTCAGTACCCGTTCCAAGGTTGAGGTTAGCAGTGAGGGACCATCATCCGAACTCATCTACTCTTACGATCCAGTTCAGGGTAGAAGTTTTATGTATTACTTCAGTTTCAGTTTTTATTTACTTTTGACGTTGAACTCTCAGGGTTATATTTAGGGATCCTTGACATAGGATTTCCAAGTTGTAATGGAGTACTATATTAAATAAAGGATGGATGGATGTTGTATTATTTAGTGTTCCTTTCCTGTCTAAATTCTTTTATTATCATCATTTTGTATTCCATGCTTGTATATTGCCAATTGTTTTTGATATCCCTCGTTTTTCGTGTATAAGCCTGATCAACTTATGCGTGGAAAATGTGGGGGTGTTACAGTTGGTATCAGAGCATTCCAGGTTCGAGTGTCTTAGGGATCTGTGATTACTATACTTCCGCGTTGTGTATTCTGATAATTAGAGCCTAAGTATTAGGGTTCTTTGTATTCTTTTAGTCGGTCCATTTTAATGTACTGACGTTAGATTTTTCTGAATTCAAAAGAATGATGTCTCGGCGTGGGACAAGGAATGCGAACCAGCATCGCAGTATTTCCCCAACTCAAAATGAGAATCAGGAATTTTCCCCTCAAGTTGTTGATATTATTGCACGAGCTGTAGCAGCAGGAGTAGCATCTGCTCTACGAAACCAGCAACCTCCTCCAATAGTACCTGTTCCTGAACCAGTGGCACAGCCAATGTCATGGGACAAAGTTCGTCACTCGTTCATCCGGGGAAATCCACCAACATTTGCAGGGTCCACAGATGTCCTGTTAGCATATCAGTGGAAACAGGAGAGCGAGCGTCATCTTCGGATGGTAATCTGTACCGAAGTGCAGAAACAGATGCTAGCTACGTTTATGCTGATAGGCAATGCATTGCAGTGGTGGGAGTCTATTACTACTGTCGAAGAGAGGACCAGATTGACTTATGCTGAATTTCAGACTCGCTTTGACGACAAGTATTTTCCTATGTCAGTAAGATCAGCGATGAAGACTGAATTTCTGGATCTGCAACAGGAGGATATGACTGTGGCTGAGTATGAACAGAAGTTCATTAATTTGTCATTATTTGCACCAGAGGAGGTCAATACGGAAGAAAAGAAGAGAGACCGCTTTGTGAAAGGGTTGATATGGCCGATTAAAGTGGTGATCATAGGTAGTCCTGCCTATACTACTTATATCCAGGTGGTTAATGCCGCTTTACAGCACTGCCAGATGAGGAGTGATTACCGGAAGTCCAAGGGAGAGAAGCGGGCTAACCGAGACTACCAGACAGTGGAGAAAGGAAGCAGCAGTGGTACCAAGTCCAATGATCGGGGCAGATTTCAAGGACATCAACCTTGGAAGAAAAACAAAGGAAACCCAGATGTGCAGAGGGATGGAGTCCCTAATCAGGGTAGACAAGGTGGGGTACCTCAGACCGGACAGGAACAGTGGTCGGGAAATCAACAGAGAATGCAGGCAGGTCATTTTACGGGACGTTGTTATCACTGTAGAGAGATTGGGTATCCGGCCAAGATGTGTCCCAAGGCTAAGTAGGGACAGTATGGGCAGCCGAGACCTAATCAACCGTCACCTCTACCGGCCCCATCGGTGCCACGTGGGCAAGTTCAGAATTTTCCGGCACTTCCAGCACCACCATTTCCTCCGGGACAACCTCCACAGCAGTTGCATCATGGCAGAGTTTATAACTTCATGCCACATAATGCGCAGGCTCCTCAGGCTATTGAGGGTATGTTTTCTATACATGGTAGAACTGCTCGTATACTGTTTGACACTGGTGCATCACATTCTTTTGTGTCTAGATCTTTTGTTATCTTATCTGGTATAACGACTCAGTTATGTGACCAACCTCTCAATATTTATACAGCATTGGGAGTTGGCGCAACTTTACGAGAGTGTAGCGGTGATATCCTTTTAGATATGGGCCGGCTTCGATTTCTTGCAAATTTGTTAGTGTTAGATATGCATTCGTATGATGTTATACTTGGGATGGACTGGTTATCTCAGTACCATGCTCAGGTTAACTGTTACGAAAAGTCTATTGTATTTTCTATACCAGGACAGGAGATGTATCTTCTTGTTGTACCACAACCTGATAGAGGGCCTAGCACTTATTTATTCGTTCTTGAGGAGGATTCACAGGAAGCGACTGCGGTATCTCTTGACAGCATCCCGGTAGTACAGGAATTCCAGGATGTATTCCAGGAAATTCCAGGCTTGCCACCGAGTCGAGAGATAGACTTCGTCATTGATTTAGGTCCAAGCACTACGCCTATTGCTAAGGCGCCGTACAGAATGGCACTAGTGGAGATGCGAGAGTTGAAGGATCAAATTCAGCAGTTGCTCAGCCAGGGATTTATTCGCAGGAGTACTTCACCATGGGGAGCACCAGTACTGTTTGTAAAGAAGAATGATGGATCTCTTCGTCTTTGTATTGATTACAGAGAACTGAACAAGGTCACTATTCGCAACAAGTACCCGTTGCCCAGAATTGATGACTTGTTTGATCAGTTGAAGGGAGCTACTTACTTCTCAAAGATTGATTTGAGGTCTGGTTATCATCAACTATGAGTCAGAGAACAAGATGTTCCAAAGACAGCATTTCTCACAAGGTACGGATCTTATGAATTTCGTGTTATGCCTTTCGGTTTAACGAACGCTCCAGCTGTCTTTATGGACTTGATGAATAGAGTATTCAGAGAATACTTAGATCATTTTGTCATTGTTTTCATTGATGATATTCTGGTTTACTCTAAGTCGGAGAAGGACCATGCCAGACATTTACGCACAGTGTTGCAGACACTTCGAGAACATCAGTTGTTTGCGAAGTTTGAGAAGTGTGAATTTTGGCAGAAAAAGGTCAAATTTCTGGGTCATGTAGTGTCAGAAGAAGGGTTAGCAGTAGATCCAGCCAAGGTTGCGGCCGTTATGGAGTGGGGACAGCCTACCTCACCGACAGAGATTCGCAGTTTTCTGGGATTGGCAGGGTATTATCGCAGGTTCATCCAGGGATTTTCCAAAATTGCGGGTCCACTTACTCATCTGACTAAGAAGAATGTACCATTTGTATGGGATGATTCTTGTCAGACTGCTTTTGCTGAATTGAAGAGTAAGTTAACTTTTGCACCTGTCTTAGCCACACCTCAGAGTGGAATCGAGTATTTAGTATTTACCGACGCTTCTCTGAAGGGTTTGGGTTGTGTGTTGATGCAAGAAGAGCGACCAGTTTCTTATGGGTCTAGGAAGCTTAAGCCTCATGAGCTTAATTACCCGACTCACGATCTAGAGCTCGCAGCAGTGGTTTTTGCCTTGCGTATTTGGAGACATTATCTTTTGGGGGAGACTTTTCGATTGTTTAGCGATCATAAAAATCTATAGTATTTGTTCACACAGAGGGAACTGAATATGAGACAGCGCAGATGGTTGGAGTTCGTGAAAGACTATCATTTCTCTATACAGTATCATCCAGGGAAAGCGAATGTTGTAGCAGACGCACTCAGCCGCCAACCCTATGTCAGCTTTTCAGCTTTGTTTGCAACAGAGTGGGATGCTTTGAAGACTGTTGATGAGTTAGCAGATGCTTTTAGGGCATGTGTGGTAGTAACTCCTTCTATCATTCATCAGGTCATTCAAGCGCAACTCTCAGATCAACAGTGTATTGATCGGGTTTCGGAGTTAGCCTCCGGAGATGTTCCTTTTTATTCTATAGGGACTGATGGAGGATTGAGGTACAAGGGACGTTTAATTGTGCCTTCAGCTGACAATTTGAGAAATGTTGTGATGAGAGAGACACACACTTCTCAGTTCTCTGTACATCCAGGGGGAGACAAGATGTATCAGGACATGAAACGCCAGTTTTGGTGGGCCGGCATGAAAAGAGATACAGCTATCTTTGTCTCTAAATGTAGCACCTGTCAGATGATTAAGATTGATCATCAGAGACCGCCAGGATCGTTACAGCCACTTCCTATACCAGAGTGGAAATGGGAGAGTATTTCCATGGACTTCATAGAGGGATTACCTACTTCACAGCATAATCACAACTCTATTTGGGTCATTGTTGATAGATTGACCAAGTCCGCTCATTTTCTGCCCGTTCGGTCAAACTTTACGTCAGAATAGTATGCTAAGCTGTATATTGCAGAAATGGTGAAACTTCATGGCGTACCATTGTCCATCATATCAGATAGAGATCCGAAGTTTGTATCAGGATTTTGGAGGAGCTTTCAGCAGGCTTTGGGTATAGAACTTTATCTTAGCACTGCTTATCATCCTCAAACGGATGGACAGACTGAGCGAGTTAATCAGATTTTAGAAGACATGTTGCGGGCATGTGTTCTTGATTTTAAGGGCAATTGGGAGGAATATTTGCCGCTTTCAGAGTTTGCTTATAACAATAGTTATCAGAAAACTATTGGTATGGCACCATTTGAGGCTTTGTACGGCAGACCGTGTCGGTCTCCTGTCTGTTGGCTTGGAGTTGGTGAGAACAGCTTTTTGGGTCCTGAATTTATTAAGGACACGTCAGAAAAGATCGCTATCATTAGGGATCGGATGTGTACAACTCAAAGCAGACAGAAAAGTTATGCTGACCGTCGAACTCGTGCTTTGGAGTTTAAGGTTGGTGATCAGGTTTTGCTTAAGGTTTCTCCCCTGAAGGGAGTAATGCGGTTTGGGTCAAAGGGTAAGTTATCGCCTCGTTTTGTGGGTCCTTTTATGATTACAGATCGGATTGGGGCAGTAGCTTATCGTCTGGCTCTACCAGATAATCTTCATAGGGTACATAATGTTTTTCTTGTATCTATGCTGCGAAAATTTCTACAGGACGAAGATCGATATCAACACATTGATGTGGGTGAAATTGAGCTGCAACTCGATGCAACCTATTTGGAACAACCTTACTGTATTCTCGATCATAGGAATCAGATACTGCGCACGAAGACTATTCCATTAGTACGTGTACAGTGGAGTCATCATAGTGCTACAGAGTCTACTTAGGAACGGGAAGATATTATCCGTGCCAAGTATCCAGAGCTCTTTAATACAGGTATGTAGTGAATTTCGGGAACGAAATTCCTTTATTAGGGGGGGAGAATGTAATACCCCATATTTAATTAAAGAGCTTAGTTTATTTTCATTTATGTGTAGATTTTTCTACCTATTATTGTGCATGCTACATTATTATATTAAGTTCATTTAATTGTGCATGTGAATTAATTGTGTATGTTAAAGTAGTCAATTTATTCATTTAAGTGTGCATGTAATATTGATTATATGTTCTATATAGTATAATGATTAGTTTTGAAATTTTTATTGGTTATGTTTTAGATTAATTATTATTATTTAATTAAAGTATTTAATTTGTATTGAATAATAATAATATTATAATAATAATATTTATAATAATAATAATTATAATAGTTTATTAATAATAATAATAATTATTATAATAGTTTATTTATAATAATAATAATAATAATATTTATAATAAATAATAATAGTATTAAATCAATGTAATGATGAAGAAATTAAATCTTAGGATAGGATTTACCTTAGGACATCTTGCTTGACTTGGCTTGCTTACCTTAAAGCCTTATGGTTGGGAATGTGGTTAATTAAATGCAAAAATAGATATTTGTAATATTTATAGTATATAAATTGTATATAAATTAGCTAGCCTACCTTAGAAGGAAGGAAAGGGAGTTAGAAACAACTTATAAATTTTAGTGAGCCATTGTAAAAGTGTGGAAAGGAAGAGAGAGAAAGAAAGGAGCTTGGACCGGTGTAGGAAAAATTTACCCGACTACGCGCAACCGGCGGATTTATTTTAAATCCAAAAAGGCAAGTTATTATCTATTTTTCCCCTTTGAATCTATAAATTAATTGTTTAAATTATTTAGATTATGAGGGAGCATTGAAAGCATGCTTAAATTTTATTAAATGATTTTTTTTAGTTTATTAAATTAATGAATTTTTAATTATTTAGGATGGTATATAATTAGTTATTATCCTATGATGTTCAAAATAGCTAAAAATATTTCCTTAAGGCATTAGGGATTTTTTTAGAATTTTTAGGAATTTTCCGGGCATTTTCTGTAATTTCCGGCGAATTTTCCGGCGAGATTCCGGTCACCGGCAGTGGGGAAGACAACCGGAGTAATCCGGTGTGAGGCAGCGCACAAGGGTTCCCATGCACTTACATGAGCAGCCGTTGGATTAGCTTTTGACCACTAGATTGATTCTATGTAGCATAGTATACAATAATAGGATACGCGCAATTCAAGGACCATTGGATTAAAGGATGATCATTAAGATCAATCCAGTGTAGCGCGCCCACATAGAAACGGTACAACCGACCAACTAGCACACGCCACGTCAGCAGGAACCATTAATGCGCGCGTGGCAGCGCGTGCGAGCGCGTGGCTGATGCCAGACGCGCGTGGAGCTGCGTGGGAGAGTGGGGAAGGTTGGGCTGCGCGTGGGGAAGCTTAGGGCGGCGCGTGGGGGCGCGTGAAGGGCCCTTTCAGCAGCTAGAAATTACCAGAATACCCCTAGGGCCTGTTTTGTAATTTCCCGAAACCTTAAACTTGCACTTTTGGGCCTATGGTTGGTACTTACGGGTTTAACGGGACATTAAATTATTATTTTATTAACCGTTAGTTATTATTATGTCCGATTAATATTTTTTAAATATTAATTGTATCGTTTTCAATACAGATCACCATTAAACGGATGTAGTTAATTTAATGACATTGTTAATCATTAATTGTGTTATTATTTTATTAAACAGTATTAAATCATTAATGTTAAAATTAAATGATTACATGGTTTTAATTCAAATAAATTGTCCGTTATACATTGCAGGATTATTTATGTTGTTAATGATATACAAATCATTATTATTATGCTGTGTGCATTTCCGAAAAATAAATGGACTGTTTAAATTATGTCGTATTTATATTATATGGATGTGTTGCCATATAGAACCATGTGAGCTGGCTAATAAGTTTAGACTCATTTATACCTTATGCATTCGTTGCTATAGACAGATGTGTGGCTGTCGGGGTATGTGGTTTAATATTATTGGCATGTGTTGCCTAATTTATATGCTCAGTATATTCATCAGTACTTTGAGAGGTATTATCACTGTGTAGTTCGTTATAGTCTGTGTTGTCAGTACCGTGCACCATGTATAATAGCTGATTTCTCGGGTAGGGAAAGGTGACACTTAACCACCTGGTGTGAGTCAAAGTGATCACCGTCTATTCTGGTTGAGGTCATGTTATACATTGGATAGTTCCCTTAGGATGTATACAGATATAGTACTCATCCGATTCATAATGATTAATTTATTTGATTCTCTGATTTGGGTCATAGTAGAGAGGACTTGCTCGTGGGGTTAACCCACCATTGTTGTTATTTCAGGATACGGTCAGTACCCGTTCCAAGGTTGAGGTTAGCAGTGAGGGACCATCATCCGAACTCATCTACTCTTACGATCCAGTTCAGGGTAGAAGTTTTATGTATTACTTCAGTTTCAGTTTTTATTTACTTTTGACGTTGAACTCTCAGGGTTATATTTAGGGATCCTTGACATAGGATTTCCAAGTTGTAATGGAGTACTGTATTAAATAAAGGATGGATGGATGTTGTATTATTTAGTATTCCTTTCCTGTCTAAATTCTTTTATTATCATCATTTTGTATTCCATGCTTGTATATTGCCAATTATTTTTGATATCCCTCGTTTTTCGTGTATAAGCCTGATCAACTTATGCGTGAAAAATGTGGGGGTGTTACACATATCCAAAAGAATAAGATTACAAATCAAAATCTCCATGGCTATAATACAACGATTTCACTTGAAATCGGTAAAAGAATAAGGACACTTATAAATGGTCATTTTTTTTTCGAAAGAATACCTTTACAAAAGATACAAAATGGTTGTTAACTACGTCTAAACTTGCGGGAGTGCATCCAAAGGTGAATAGAAGGGGGGCCTAAGTGGGCTGTAGTCAACAAAAAAAACAAATAATAATATACTAATATTAACCCAGCCAAATATATATATATATATATATATATATATATATATATATATATATATATATATATATGGTTGCTAATTTTATGGTGGCTTAGTTGACTTGGGCTTGATTGGGTGGGCTAATACTATTCATATATATATATATATATATAATAAGATGCATTTCATTGCATCTCATTCCATCATTTGCAAAGCATAAAGTTTAAAGTTATGTTGTATAATTGTTTCTTTCCCCATTGTGTGATCCTTTCTTTTGTTATCCCTTACTTTGGATGTAATTCATAAGATTACAAAAAGTGTACTTTAGGCTATCTCTATTGAGCCGTTGTGCTCACCCTATACTCTAACATTTTCAAGACATGCCAAGGAAGTTATAGATGATGCACCCAAGGGCGGATCCAAGATTTCTAGTTGGGGTGGGCTAATTTTAGTATGGTGGCTTAGTTGACTTGGGCTTGATTGGGTATATATATATATATATTAATAGTATTAGCCCACCCAATCAAGCCCAAGTCAACTAAGCCACCATACTAAAATTAGCCCACCCCAACTAGAAATCTTGGATCCGCCCTTGGGTGCATCATCTATAACTTCCTTGGCATGTCTTGAAAATGTTAGAGTATGGGGTGAGCACAACGGCTCAATAGAGATAGCCTAAAGTACACTTTTTGTAATTTCATGAATTACATCCAAAGTAAGGGATAACAAAAGAAAGGATCACACAATGGGGAAAGAAATAATTATACAACATAACTTTAAACTTTATGCTTTGCAAATGATGAAATGAGATGCAATGAAATGCACTCTCCTTATTTCCGAAACCATTTCTGTCACAACACAATACATACCGAAAATGTTAACACAACCTGATCCTAGACAACTCCTAGACATCATGAAGGGAATTGATTAGTTATCCCTGACTTAGGGCGTCTCCCCCTAAGCATCACGAACAGAATTATGAAATTATTTGTTTATCAATTTTTTTTTTTCACTAAAATATTAATTATATAATTATTAGTATTATGCTTTAGATTTGTGCAATGGTTGTAAAGAGATTCACTAATATATGATGAGAGTTACTATTCCCCCTTTTAATATCCTGTAAAACACAGAACAAACAAGATGCCCATTCATGTTCTAACTTTCAAATCATTTATTGTTGGCTTTCTTTAACATCATTAAGTAAATTAAGAGAGAGTGGGTTGACACTGGCTCACCATGTAGTGTGTTGGCTTAAACCATGTTCGAATCGAGTAGAGGCAGAAAGAGTATGCCGGAACAGAAGTATTTCAAAATACCTCTTTTTTGCCAAGACTTTTCTTAAATTTTGATTTTTTTTTTTTGGAAACACATTAGCACCCCCAACTTACACGAATAGATCTTAAGTGTGCCCGGCTAATCAGAGTGGTACATGATGTGCATGTGTAACGACCCACTCCACCACATGGTATGATATTGTCCGCTTTGGGCCTGAGCCCGCATGGTTTTGCTCTTGGTCTTCACCCCAAAAGGCCTCATACCAATTGGAGTGACACACTTACATATAAACACTTCACCTTTCCTCTACCCAGGCGATGTGGGACTGTGCACCCGTAGCTCACTAGTGTGGTAGCCTGACAGTGTCTATCGCACACGCCCACGGCACACCCGCCCACAAGGTCATCACAATCCACCCCCTTGGAGGCCGGACGTCCCTGTCGGCACACTTCCGGCTAGGTCAGGCTCTGATACCATTTGTAACGACCCACTCCATCACATGGTATGATATTATCCGCTTTGGGCCTGAGCTTACACGGTTTTGCTCTTGGGCTTTGTCCCAAAAGGCCTCATACCAATTGGAAATGACACACTTACATATAAGCACTTCACATTTCCTTTACCCAGGCGATGTGGGACTGTGCACCCGTAACTCGCCAGTGTGGTAGCCTGACAGTGTCTTTCGCACCCGCCCACGGCACACCCACCCACAAGGTCATCACAGCATGCGTTAACGCGTGTTGTACACGCACAGCTCTGATTAGTCCCGTGCACTAGGTGCAATGCATCATAGGTCTTGTCAGGACTGCCTTGAGATTATTAAAATTTTGAGGGGTTCTAGGCGAATTTTTAAATCTGAGGCCCTTTATACATACGGTTTAATACGCATAAAAAATTTATAAGAATGCAAAATTTTCATTAAAATGAGACGATAAAAACACAAAATATATTAATGTTGAAAATACACAAAACAAAATCCGGTATTAGTGATTTATAAAGAGCACAATCCGACTTATAAAATACCCATTTGTGATAACTTTCCCAAAAAGTTATCACAAAAGTTAGATACCCTTTTGTTCTGTTAATATTTTTACATTTCCACTCAATGCAAATTTATTATGATTTTCTTTGGTCTACTTATATTGTGTTTTCATTTGAATCAAGTGCTTAAGGGGTTTGATTACCATTGTTAATTAGTACAAAGGAATCTCCTAATTCTTCATAATTTAATTGAAAGTGAGCTGCTTCCAAAGTTATAGTATCTATCAATAAACGAAGAAACTTTTAACACCTAGCCTCCTTGTCTCTTCTTGGGTAACGTTCTTTGATTCAACCCTGATGATGTAAGGATTCGAGGAAGGGTTCGAGGCTTGGTTGATCAGAAAAACAACAAAAGAAGGGTTCGAGGCTTGGTAGATTAGAAAAACAACAAAAGAGGTATTATTATAAAGGGTAAAGTACACTCACACCCCCTGAAGTTGGCAAAAGGACACACAGGTGAAAGTTACTCATTTTTTGGACAATGACACCCTTTCAAGTTTGAAAAATGGACAAAGAGACCCTAATAATGGTGAATTAACTTTATTACCTTTGATATAGAATTGATATTTTAATTAACTTAAATACCCTTGGATCAAACCCAAACCCAAACCCAAACCCAAACCCTTTCTCTATGTATGTATGTATGTGTACACACACACTACATAATCCCCGCCGGACTAACCCCTCAGTTGCCGCCGCCATCATCATTCCCAATTCACCACTTCTTCTTTCCCGCCGGTGCCGCGCCAGTGTTCTCTTCGTTTAATCGGACGAATTTAACCAGTGACCTGTTCTCTCTTCGATTCACCTCTCGACCCTCCCTGACTGGATCTCTTCGTTGTCCAGATTACAACGCCAAAACATGAAAAATCTCAGATTTGTAACTCTTCCACAAACACTTCTCTGCCCAGAAAATGAATGCTTAACCTGTATGAAACCACCCATCTCAAATCGTCTCTCTCTTCAATTCTGGATTCTTGTAATACCCAGTAAAGGCAGTTTTTCCTCTGATGCATATCTCACCTCGCGGAGGATCTCCAAGTGGATTGTAACCCATATCTGGAACCTCTTCTAGACGCAACTAGCTATAAACAAATACGGAACCAACAATTCCAATTATGGACATTTCATCCGGAAAGCCAAGAGTGGTCAGACCACAAGTTTTTATCAATCCTGAATAAGGAATTGCACAATCAGTTTCTGTATAAAAGAAGTTCAATTGACATTAGTTTTTGCCTTAGGAATGCATTACTCCCTTAAACCTTAACATAAAGTCTTAAATTTCCAAGCAAAACAAGTGGCTATACCTACTAGAAGGGGTATATTTAAATTTTTAACTGGTGACCTGTTCTTCTCTCTTCCGAATCACCTTCGCCGGTGTTCCCTCAATTTCTTCCGTCCTTGTCCACCGGCACCGACCGTCGCATCATACAGCGGTCACCTAACCCTCTCTGATTCACCTCCCAACACCCAATCTTTTCGATTCACCTCCCAACCCTCTCTGACTGGATCTCTTCGTTGTGTGGGAGGTGTGTGGTGTCATCGTCTCTCCAAGAACAACAACCCACCTCCAAGAAACTCAACCTACAACCACCCTCCTCCACCGTAGCCGCCACTAACAACGGCGACGCCAACCAATTTCACGGCTTTACCAAGCACCAACGTTTTCTCCGTGTGTATATATGTATGTATGTATATATAAGTGGCTATAGCGTCATTTTGCAAGGTTTGATATTTTGTAATATATTTGAATTTAATATTGAGGGGTAATTTTGTCTTTTCATATGACTTAAGGCCTTGTTTGGACAGATTTCAGGAGAGGGGGTGTCATTATCTAAAAAATGAGTAACTTTCGTCTGTCTGTCTTTTTGTCAAACCTGAGGGAGTGTGACTGTACTTTACCCTATTATAAAATACCTCACTTTTTAATTTTATATTATTTTCCTAATAAAGACAAAAAAAATTAACCAATCGTCATTTGGCCCAATTGGTATGGTCTCCCTATCTTCAAAGAGGAGTGGAGAGCCCGGTGTGAGCAAAAAGAGTATGTGTGGCTCTTTTTTTTTTTTAAAAAAGGGGCAAAAATAGCAACTAGGATTTCAAAATAAAAAAAATTTCATTGATTTTTTTCCCCATTTTTCCCTTGCATTAATTCAACAATCTTTATTTTTTTTTTTCTTTCTTTCTCAAAGAGCAAAAGAAATGTAAATTCAATTATTTATTTTATTTATTATCGTGTTTTGCAACATTACATTATTACATAAATAACCTGATTGGAAGGGTTTTTAGTTACCAACAAAACAAATATATATGTATATATATCTATCGCATTCAATATCTGTTTTTGATTGACAGTGACAACAAGAAACCTGTAAATCATCATTTTCATAATAGAATAGATGTTTAGTATTTATTATAATTTTCAAAATTATGCAGAGTATTTGGCAGTAAGAGATGCTGAAATTCTTTCCCTTTGAGAAATGAGCAACTGTCATTATATTGAAACTCAGAGACCCAAAATATCATAAATCATAAAAATAAAGAATAAATAAATAAATAATTTGAAGTATTCATAATGAATACTCATATATATATATATATATATATATCAGTACTACCTTGCCCTTGGTTTTGGGTATTTCAGAAGAAATCTGATCAGAAGAAATCTGATGCTAAGTTGATTAAAGGAGAACAACCCGTCACTGGTTCTCCTTGTAGCCTTTTGGCCAAGGGCTTCAACCCTTAAACCAAAAGCCAAGGTTCGAATCTGGTACATGGAAGAGGTAAATTGCATTACACCCCCTAATTACTTTGAGGTATTTCAAAATACCTCCGAAATTGTCGAACTGAATTCGTTTAGACGTCTTACAAACCTCATTTTAAAGTACTGTTGTTCTTAACCTTACACATTCAAACCTTGAATTAAAAATTGGGGACATGGTTATAGTATATTTTAGAAAATTTCAATTTGAATCTTTTAATGTCTTACTTTTCGGCCAAAGGTGTTATTGTCCAGTGGTCTTATTTACCCCCCAAAACAGTTGGTGAAGATTCAAGTTCCCCTAGAAACAAATAAATTTGTAAGTTTCTCATTTAAAACCACTATTAATATATTAATAATTTTATATTTTGATTCAGTCCAAATATATTATGATACGTTTCGAACTTCTTATTTTGTGTTTCTATTTGTTACCCTTTTAAGATGGATATCTATTGAAAACGAATCCTTTGCAAAGTTTTTCTTCACTATAAATTTAAATTTGGCTCACAAGGTGGTCTGAGGTCGCTAGCCAATAAATGGCTGACCTAGAACACGAGCATGCTAGAGTCCTGATGGACTCGAATATTTCTTACCAAACTATTTCCATCGGGTCGGATTGCCGACCTAAGGTGATTCAGGCGAAAGTTGGAGAGTAGGAATGACCATCTCTTTAAGGTTGCTATTGTCTTTAAGAAAGGACTTTAAACATTCAAGATAGATATCAATTATAAGCAAATCAACATAACAATAAATATACCTGAATCTGCAAACCTTTCTTAATTAAACTTGACTGATTACAATGATGAATTACAAACTCTTGATTGAAGTGGAAACTAAAGTATTGAATGCTGAAAGATGAACTAAGTACTAAACTGATAGTGCTAAACTGAACTTGCTAAAATAAAAGCTAAGTGCTAAACTGAATTTGATGAAATAAAAGCTAAGTGCTAAGTGATATGAATGCTAAAGGTTGAACTTTAGAAATGGTCTTGGACCCCTTCCTTATGAGGCTTGAGTGGGTATTTATAGAAGCTTCCACCTGGTGTTGTCCCTTTCAATCGTTTCTCTAGAAATTGATTGGTTGTAAGCTGAAAGTGACTTTTCCTAACCACCTTGCTGAGCTGGTCAGGTTGACGAACTTACACATCTCTCTATAGGCAGATACAAGTATGTCTGACATAGTATTTTTGACTAAGTGGTGCCCTTTCTTTCATGCTTGATGATTTTGGTCTTCAAGCCATTTTCAGCTCTCTGCACCTGTCATATCTGGCTTGACTTGTTCATTAGCCTGGAGTCATCTTATTACTAACAATTCTGACTTTCCTCATCAGATGTACATCTGTAGTTCTGAACTTCTGATATTGTCAAGTTGTCCTTTTCTATTTCAAGCTTTCTTTATATTTCCAGACCTGACTTGTTGGGTTCTTAAAATTTTGGGATTCACAGCTAGTCTTTATTTGAATCATATCAAAGATTCTTCAAGTGATTATAACCTGAAGAGATATTAGATCCATCTTAAACTGAGCTTGTCCATCAATTTAGGTGTACTCTCGATCATTGGTAGAAACTGTCGACCATGGTTGGTCGAGAGAATTTCTGAGGTCATAGTGACTAAGACTCTTGACCATGACCATGGAAAATCTTAGATCATGATGGTTGAGAAACTATCTTCAGTCATAATGATCTATGAACCTCTATTAGCCATAGTGATCGATGGACCTCCGTCAACCATGCCTCCGTCAGTCTAATGATCGATGGACCTCCAGCCTAATGGTCAATATAGTGATCGATGGACCTCCGTCAGCCTAATGGTCGATGGACCTCCATCAGCCATACCTCCGTCAGTCTAGTGATCGATGGACCTTCATCAGTCTAATGGTCGATATAGTGATCAATGGACCTCCGTTAGCCTAATGGTCGATAGACCTCTATCAACCATACCTCCGTCAGTCTAGTGATCGATGGACCTCCATTAGCCTAATGGTTGATCTAGTGATCGATGGACCTCCATTAGCCTAATGATCGATCTAGTGATCGATGGAGCTCCGTCAGTCTAATGATCGATGGACCTCCATCAGCCATACCTCAGTCAGTCTAGTGATCGATGGACCTCCATTAGCCTAATGGTCGATATAGTGATCGATGGACCTCTGTCAGCCTAATGATCGATCTAGTGATCGATGGACCTCCGTCAGCCTAATGGTCGATGGACCTCCATCAGCCATACCTCCGTCAGTTTAGTGATCGATGGACCTCCATCAGCCTAATGATCAATCTAGTGATCGATGGACCTCCGTCAGCCTAATGATCGATAGACCTCCATCAGCCATACCTCTGTCAGTCTAGTGATCGATGGACCTCCATTAACTAAATGGTCGATATAGTGATCACCTTCGCACTAGTGGACTCGAGTGTCAACAAGCCACTACTCAACCAAACACTGTCTTCCATCAGTTTGATGGGGTTGAAGTGATTTTTAAGATGATCTTTCAGTACATCTCCCCCGTATCTTTATCAAAGTTAGGCACTTATAAACATTCTTCTCTTGCAGGTTCCCCCGGGCACACAACCAAGAGTTCCAAGCCCTTACTCTGCACAAGCGACTGCTGCCAGAAGCACCTTTGGCCATGTGACTCGGCCTTCACCAGTTGGTGTGAGTATTTATGATTCATTCTCTCACTCAAGCCTCGACTTGCTTTACTAAATTCCTTTCATTCGCAGGCTGGCTCAAGTTCTCAGTCCCAACCGCCCCTTCAAACTTATGGCACGATCGATGACTTTGATGCTTACTTCTCGCAGATAGAGGCTGGGTTCGATTTAGATCCCTTGATGAGCGAGCCAGTTGTTGCGCCTACATCTTCCAATAGTCTGCCAGATATTGAGGGGGCAAAAAGATTATTAGTTGCCGTCGTGTCCCGAGACCTCTCTGAGATGCCAAGTTTGGCTGCTGATGTGACCGATGCCATGTCTGTCCTAATAGATCATCATGATTTAAGTCAAGAACATATAAACCATCTTCAATCTGTCCAGAGTCGATTCCCGACTCTCATCTCTGATTTTTAGCTTTCCTCGCAAAAGGCTAGTGAGCTGTCGTCCATGATTCATGAAAAGCTACAGGAGCAAAAATCTCCGATTAAACAAGAGAAGAACAATGTTTCCCATTTTCAGACCTTAAAATCAGCTCATGATAAGGGAACCTAGAAAACAGCAGAAATCAAACGGGAGATAGAACGTCTCAAGCTGGAATTGACTGAAATTGCCCGATCAAGAGAAGAACTCACTGCTCAGATGAAGGAGATTTATCAAAAGAATGTGGAAATTGACCAGTAGAGAAAATCGGTCTCAAAATAAATTCCTCGACTGAGAAGGCCAAAGAGGATGAAAAAGTGGCCATGTCTAAGAAGGAGTGGGATGAGCTCATGAGTCATTTTGTTTATCTGCAAAGAAAATGATAGGTAATGACTTTTTTGAATTTTTGTACTCAATGAAACGATGAATGAAATGCATTCTTTCATGGCTTTTTGATTATTTAACCATCTTTGGCTTCATTCTCCATTGTCTCCCACATTGTAGGATAATAAGTTTTTAAGTATCGGCCATTAATTTGCTGAGGGTGTATCTCCCCATCGAGATCTTGCAAATGATATGCGCCTCCTTTTAAGACTTTGTAAACTATAAATGGCCCCTCCCAATTTGGCAACCATTTTCCATATTTTTGATCATTCACACCTATTGGGAGGATAGTCTTCCAAACCAAGTCACCTTCGCCGAAGGATTTGGCCCTAACACGTTTATTATATGCCCTTGCTACTCGCCTCTTTTGAACTTGTATATGGTCGAGAGCTCTTAACCTCACTTCATCTAGGTCTTCCAATTCGATCAACATAGATTCACTGTATTCCGCAGAAGTCAAATTGTTTTGCAATGCAAATCTCATTGACCGTACAGTCACTTCCATAGGCAAAACTGCATCATGACCATAAGTGAGCATGAATGGAGTCACACCTATGCTTGACCGTTGAGAAGTCCTATATGCCCAAAGTGCTTCTGATAACAGTTTATGCCACACCCTGGGGTTATCTTCCACTATTTTTTTAATGATGCCTTTTAGCGTCTTATTAGATGACTCGGCTTGACCATTTCCTTGTGCAAAGTGCGAGGTTGAGTTTAGGAGCTTGATCCCGTACTCTGCTGCAAATGCCTGCACTTCTTTGGCAACGAGGGCTGAACCTCGATCAGTTGTGATTGATTCTAGGATCCCAAATCTATAAATAATATGTTGCTTGATAAACCGAATCACATCTTCCTGGTGCACTGACTTCATGGGCACCGCCTCGACCCACTTGGTAAAGTAGTCAGTTGCCACAATAATAAAACAATGTTGTTTAGAAGAAGGTGGATAAACTTTCCCTATCAAATCCATAACCCAGCCTCTAAAAGGCCATAGTTTTATGATTGGCTGTAACTCAATCGCCAGGGCCCTATTGATTGGCCCATGCCTTTGACATGCTTGACATCCTTTGGCATATGTGATACAATCTTTAAGCATCTCGGGCCAGGAATAAGCGTACCTTCTAATCAGCCACTTCATTTTTATTCCAGCTTGGTGAGCACCACATATCCCTTCATGGGTCTCTCCCATTACTTTCATGGCTTCTTTCTTACTGACACACCTTAAGAGTAGGTCATCTTTGATGTTTTTCCTGAATAGGTCTCCATCAATCATCACAAACTTAAGAGCTTTGATCTTTAGCTTCCTATCAGCCTTAGGGTCTGGATTTTTGAGAAAATTAACGATTGGTGTTCTCTAATCATTCTCCTCTATATTCTCTTCCACCTCGATTGCAAAGACCTCTGCCAACAATTCTTCCCTCACCTTGACTGAGGGTAATGATCTTTTCTTTATTCTGATCAAATTCTCCATTATTCCTTCTGGCACCCTAACGTCAGATTCTATTTGAGCCAAATCATTGGCCTCTTTGTTATGTGATCTATAAACATGCTTGACCTTTACATCTGCAAATTCTTGTAGTAATTGCACGGCTATAGAGTGAAATGGTTTGAGGTGCCAACTTTGGCACCTGAAATTGCTGGACAACTGACCGATCACTAGACTTGAATCACCTATGATTTCAATGGTCTGTGCCCTCATCTCTAAGATTATTTCTAGACCAATAATCAGAGCTTCATATTCTGCTTAATTGTTAGAACATTTGAAGTCTAGAAAGAAAGAATATGTTGTTTTCCTGCCATTTGGTGCAATTACTACAATTCTGGCCCCTCCGACATCATTTGTGCTTGATCCGTTAAAAATTAGAGTCCAAGGAGTTAGTTGAATAGCACACAACTCCATTGCATCATAGACTCACGGATCTACATCCAAGCATGGATGGTCGGCTAGGAAATTAGCAAGTGCTTGTCCCTTTACAGCCCTTTGAGGCACATATTGGAAACTGAATTCCATAAGGGCCAAAGACCACTTGCCTTCTCAGTCCTCAGTCAAGGAATTTCTTTTGAGGCCAATTTTCTTTGCTAGTCAATTTCCACATTCTTTTGATAAATCTCCTTCATCTGAGCAGTGAATTCTTCTCTTGATCGAGTAGTTTCAGTCAATTCCAGTTTGAGACGTTCTATCTCCCGTTCGATTTATGCTGTTCTCTGGGTCCCTTATCATGAGCTGATTTTAAGGTTCGAAAATGGAAAACATTGTCCATCTCTTATTTAATTAGAGATTTTTGCTCCTGTAACTTTTCATGAATCATGAACGACAGCTCACTAGCCTTCTGCGAAGAAAGCTGAAAATCAGAGACAAGAGTCGGGAATTGACTCTGGACAGATTGAAGATGGTTTATCTGTTCTTGACTTAAATCATGATGATTTATTAGGACAGACATGGCATCGGTCACATCAGCAGCCAAACTTGGCATCTCAGAGAGGTCTCGGGACACGACGGCGACTAATAATCTTTTTGCCCCCTTAATATCTGGCAGACGATTGGAAGATGTAGGCACAACAACTGGCTCCGCTCATCAAGAGATCTAAATCGAACCCAGCCTCTATCTGCGAGAAGTAAGCATCAAAGTCATTGATCGTGCCATAAGTTTGAAGGGGCAGTTGGGACTGAGAACTTGAGCCAGCCTGCGAATGAAAGGAATTTAGTAAAGCAAGTTGAGGCTTGAGTGACAGAATGAATCATAAATACTCACACCAACTGGTAAAGGTCGAGTCACATGGCCAAAGGTGCGTCTGGCAGCAGTCGCTGGTGCAAAGTAAGGGCTTGGAACTCTTGGTTGTGTGCCCGGGGGAACCTGCAAGAGAAGAATGTTTATGAGTGCCTAACTTTGATAAAGATATGCAGGAGATCTACTGAAAGATCATCTTGAAAATCACCTCAGCCCCATCAAATTGATGGAAGACAGTGTTTGGTTGAGTAGTGGCTTGTTGACACTCGACTCCACTAGTACGAGGGTGATCAAAATTCGCAATGTCATCACAAGTGTTGATCCTATCTCTCGACAACGACCTAGCCGAGTGCGAAGAAACCTGCCCATAAAGGTGCCATTAGAATTGGCAAGGTACATTGATACTTGAAGTAAAATTGAAGTCTAGTTACCTCACGACTGCCGGAGACATTTATCTCGATCGAGAAAGTCGACAGCATCAAGGGGTCAGGATTTTCTTCTTCCTCATCGTCAATCAATAGGCAAGGGGTGCTAGTCCTGATTGAGGTAACTTGTTTTTTTCCTTTCCCTGCCTTGGTCACCTGAAATACCATTGAGGTTAAAAAAGGTATATATATTTGGCACATAAAAGTAAGCTAAATTTTTAAGCAATTATGCTTTGAAGAATTCATAAGGAAACCTTAGGTCTCTTGGGGGGCGTCACATCTTCTTCGTCAGCCTCAAGCATTCCAGCCTCATGATCAGAGACGCCTAATGGGTCATGGGAGGCAACAGCTGCATATATATATATATATATATATATATATATATATATATATATATATATATAAGCATGTCTTTATGATATAAGACATAAGCTTGGTATTTATACATGTGTAGGCATGACTATGTACCTTCTTTTGAAGATTTTGATTTTTTCGTCCTACTAGGAAAACCAGGATTAGCCACACTGATTCCTTTTAATGTCTTAGTTGAGGCTCCTTGGGGTTTGATAAAATGGAGGCAATCTTATTTGCTATAGTGCGAGAATCCTCTACCATAACCTCTGCAATATGGTTTCCCCACCAGTAGTCAAAGGATGGAAAAGTATCATGATTTTCCGGGAATGGCTGCAAAGAGAACTTATTGTAGAGACGGTTAAACCGAGAGGATACTTTATCCACCGTTTCTTTTGAGGTGAAGACCACTCGTTCCAAGAAAGAAGTATTGAAAGATCGGAAAGACGGAAGTGGAACGAATAGGGTGAGACCAAATTGTCTAGCAAATTGTGGGGGATTGTAATACTCCACCCCACACTTACTATTTGGAGAGCCCATTCTTGAACATCCATAAGAGATGTCCATAGCAATCAAGAAACTGGCCCATGTTTGTGTATGTTCCTCTTGGCAACTCGGTGGAGCCTGGTCAGGGGGATAGGAAAGCCACAATGGTTGCTTCGGTCGAGGCGAGAATGGTAAGAAAAGATGACTGGCTCAGTATGCAGGGAGTTTATAAAAAAAGGAGAACATGGTTTTGAACGATCTATTTCCTAGTTGAATACGTGCATAATGATAGCCATGGACAGAAACAGTGGTCGACAAGTCGAGATCAGGGTAAAGTTTGGGGAAATATGCGTATTCCCAAAGTTGTAACTGCCAGAATGGCCCAAAACAGGTTTTGAAGTTGGAAGTTACATACTCTCCGATACTACGATAAAGATAGGAAAGCAAGAAAGAAGCTAGGGCAAGTTTCTCACCCGAATGAAGAGCAAGGGCCAATTGAGTAAATTCCTTGGTGACTGTGAGCGAAGAGATACAGAATAGAAACCTATTCAGTCAGTACACTAGGAAAGAAATATGCTCAGCAGTAGAGACCGAAGCTCCGTCCCCCTTGCTGGTTTTGATAAAAGGCCTTTGTGTAGTGATACGCTCAGAGCTCCCAAGTTTCTTTGGATATTCGGAGGGCACTACAGAGATGGTAAAAGACAGATTTATTTTCGTGTCATGAGGCCTAAGCCCGGTAAGGAAGCAAATATCCTGCACCATCGGACCAACCATCCCACACCGAAGATGAAAGGCATTGGTCGAGCTCGACCAAAAGAAGAGTAATGATGTAAATGACTCTTTATCTATAGGTATTCGGTGTTTCGAAAGAAGGATGGCATCATAAATGCCGACCTCCTTCCATAGTGTTTTATATTGAGGTTCAACTCGATCAACCCAATCAGTCCAATCACTTTGAGGGTTCGGACAATTTTTGAAGAGATTGGTGAAGTCCACAGGATTAGAGAACTTGCGTTGAAATAGGAGTTGTTCCTCGGCTAAAGGACAGTAAAGAAGAAGTGAAGCCGGTGGACCATCTTTGAAAGCTGGAGTAAGGCCGAATCTAGGAGATGAGTCAGAGCCTAGGACACTAGCCAACACCTCGTCGATGCCATAAATATGAGTATCGATAACTTTCCGAATAAGCTTATCAACGATCTCGGCGTGATCAGAAAATTTACTACTGGCCAGAATTGACGTGTTTCTCAGCAACAATCGTTACATTCTTGTTGCCACCCATTGGTTGAGATCCTAAAGAAAAGAAAGAGTGAAGCTAAATTGGAGAAGAAGTAGTGAGAAAAGATAATGGAAGCCAGATTTCTGGGTTTATTGGCAGAGAGAAAATTTCACTTCAAAATACTCACTGGTTGACTGATCGGAGTCAGTGTATTTGTGGTGGCAACTGTCGAGTTCCTTTTCACACCCTTTATCTCAAATCCGGTGGAGGGATGGTGCCCAGCAGACCTTTAAATGATAGCTGTTATCAGGGAAACTACAACAGTTAGTTGGCTTACAATGAAAATAGACATACTGATTTTGTTTATAGCCATGTTCAAGTCAAGTTTAAGGCCACTTAATTCAGCATTCAAGACAAAACACCAAGAGTGATTTTTATATTTGAGCTATTGGTGTATATATATATATGTGTGTGTGTATAAACACGTATCCGAAGAAAATGCACATACCAGTAGTCACCGTTTTCGGCGTTCTTATTCTGGTGGTGATCTTTGATCCGTTCTTCAGCTTCTTAGATTTCTCAGGTGGCAGAAAAGCAAGGAACCGTGATTGAGTGCGCAAAAAATCACAGCTTATTCAAGATCAAATGAGCAACTCCTCTGATATTGGGTTTGTCTCCAATGCTTCAACGATTGCAGAGCTGTCAGCGTTTCACCAACAAGTATGCTAACCAAGAAATTCAAGAAGAAAGAGGAGCAATCATTCAGCAATGAAAGGATTTTTATATACTGTGGAAGCTTTATTTGGAAGGGTTGGTCTCAAAAGCGAGCTTTATGTGTCTCTTGATCGTGAGAAAAGTTGGGCCAGCATTCTGCCATGAAGTTTTGTTTAGCACGACATACAGCTATTTGAAAATTTTCCAGAAAGTTCCCGTTGAAGATGGTGTGGACAAGCTTGACAGAGTTGTGTTATATGCAGAGATCGGATAGCCTGGTTTAATTGGCAAGATACAGTAATCAATAATGATAACACCACATGAGATATGAATGTACTCGTGCCGTCGAAAAATAGGCCAGCTCGAATATCCAAGGATGCATAAAGAATAAAATGCTTTATTCGAAATCAACGTGTCAGCAAAGGTGATTTATTGACCATTCTTAAACCACCAGGTAATGTGTTCTCCATTTGGATACACCTCATATCTATTGACATTCTAATTGAGCACGTGAGTCAAGGATCTGTTGTGTATCTATTTGGGTCTGTCTCTCTACGGTCTTGTCAAATTAAACAGCAAATAAAAAGCATGCATTGAGCTCCCAAAGAGTTGATCCAGATGAGACATCAAGCTTCATTCACGTGGCCAAGTACATGTCAATTGTCTTGAAATCTAATTCAAATTGTTGGTCAACACCGATTAAAATGGGTTTGCATGATGGAGGCCAGATGGGTCGGCATGGGTATGGTGTAAAGTGAATGTACATATATATATATGAATGCCCGAGTGAGGATTGCACCATGCTTGGTGGATGGAAGACATTGCATCATGCATGCATGTTGTGTAAAGTGAATATATACATATATGTATGTGTATATATAAATGAGCACAATACCATTGAAGCATACCCAGTCCAAAACGGCTTCCATTAAATCCGGTGAGAGCCGAACAACCACCGATCGCCGTCCTCACACTCCTAGAGAGAGAAACCACACAGATTTTAGAGAGAGAAAGTTGCAAGAGTCCTGACTGATTTTGATGACATCCGATCTGCCCCGATAACGCCGAGGCCTGCGTCGGTGACACCGCCGCCATCCATATCGGCTCCTCCGTTACAGCCGATACATGCAACTAGCAAGTGCAACTTTTGGTGAGAGGACGGCCAATTCTCTGGCCCTGTTTCCGATCGTGTATCTAGCAGGAGGTACATGTCTGGCTCTGATCATCATCGGAGGTTCAACATCCAAGTTGTTCTTTAATCTTGTTTGTGGGGGCACAAGCACGGCCAGCACATTAACATCTGCGGAGTGGTACCTGTTGTTCACTTGCGGTGCCGTGCTCCTGTCTCAGCTGCCCAATTTCAACTCCATCGCCGACACATTTCACGGCCAACGCCGGTCCGGGGCAAACTTATTGCAGTACCTTGCAATACGAAGGTCACGGTTGTTCGCAAATCACAGGCCCATCGCCGGTGGAGTCTACCATGCAGTTCGCAGAAGCTCGCGGCCGTCATATCTTTCAAAGCTTCAATCTACGTTTCTCACGAGAAACTAGGCTTCAGTTTGAAGCTCAACGAAACCCCAAACTGCAGAATATGAACAAAGGACAATGGCATGCACGGGTATTCCTCATCTTGATTCAGTGGCGTCACCAAGAAGGGCGACCTCGTCATGGTAGCAACGGAAGAAACCAGGTGAGATGACGACGCCGAGAAGGTTGCCGAGCATGCGTTCAAACGAAAAGGCTGGGTCGAATTCTAGCAGACACTTGATCGCTGCAGGTTGTGAGATTTAACGATGAGGGCTGTCCGTCCGGCGAGCCCCGAGCACGAATAATTCCGGTGACTAGACCGAAAACAAAAGAGAAGTGCTCTGTGGCATACTTTTGTTCGTACAAACATGCTCCCATCAGTGTATGTTGGGTCTTTGTTTATTGAACACGCACATATATACACATATGGGTTGGATGGGTCAAGAGCAGAAGAAGATTATTTCGTTTGCAGTACTCTATGTGGTGAGGGAGAGGAAGAGTAGAGTGAAGTCAAGAAGGGTTGGTTGGTTTAGTGCACATAGAAAGAAATGGGTACAAGTAGCTTATGCAAGTCAGAAGTTTCAATATGGCCAAGGTACAAGTGGCCACTGCAGATAAGAACTTGGTATAAGACAATTATTGCAATGTAGGTCGATCATAAACTCCAAGCCTAAGTGAATACAACTCTACGAAAATTCGGCATGACCCCATTTTCATAGAGTTGGGGGACAGTTGTTAACACCTAAAAATATTATCCAAAGTAATCATGCCACGTGGTCGAACAACCCAAGGTTTGAACTATGGATCAGCCCACGATCATCGAGGGGAACGATTAATTTTTAATCATGGTGGTTAGAATTTAAGGTTGAGATTTAAGGTCATTAGAACTGGATAAGGTGTTGAGCTCATGGTTAACCATGGCCAAGGTAGATCGACCATTAGACTGATGGAGGTCCATCGATAACTAGACTGACGGAGGTATAGCTGACGGAGGTCCATCGACCATTAGGCTGACGGAGGTTCATAAATCACTATATCGACCATTAGACTGACAAAGGTTTATCGATCACTATATCGACCATTAGGCTGATAGAGGTCCATCAATCACTAGACTGACGGAGGTATGGCTGATTGAGGTCCATCAATCATTAGGCTGACGGAGCTCCATCGATCACTAGATCGATCATTAGGCTGACGGAGGTCCATCGATCACTATATCGACCATTAGGTTAATGGAGGTCCATTGATCACTAGACTGACGGAGGTATGGCTGATGGAGGTCCATCGATCATTAGGCTGACGGAGGTCCATCGATCACTATATCGACCATTAGGCTAATGGAGGTCCATCGATCACTAGACTGACGAAGGTATGGCTGATGGAAGTCCATTGATCATTAGGCTAACGGAGCTCCATCGATCACTAGATCGATCATTAGGCTGACGGAGGTCCATCGATCACTAGATCAACCATTAGGCTGATGGAGGTCTATCGATTACTAGACTGACGGAGTTATGGCTGATGGAGGTCCATCGACCATTAGGTTGACAGAGGTCCATCGATCACTAGATCGATCATTAGGCTGACGGAGGTCCATCGATCACTATATCGACCATTAGGCTAATGGAGGTTCATCGATCATTAAACTAACGGAGGTATGGCTGATAGAGGTCCATCGATCATTAGGCTGATGAAGCTCCATTGATCACTAGATCAATCATTAGGTTGACGGAGGTCCATCAAACACTAAATCAACCATTAGGCTGATGGAGGTCCATTGATCACTAGACTGACGGAGGTATGGTTGATGGAGGTCCATCGACCATTAGTCTGACGGAGGTCCATCGATCATTATATCGACTATTAGACTGATGGAGGTCCATCGATCACTAGACTGACGGAGGTATGGCTGATGGAGGTCCATCGACCATTAGGCTGATGGAGGTCCATTGATCATTATATCGACCATTATGCTGATGGAGGTCCATCGATCGCTAGACTGACGGAGGCATGGTTGACGGAGGTCCATCGATCATTATAGCTAATGGAGGTTCATAGATCATTATGACTGAAGATAGTTTCTCAACCATCATGATCTAAGATTTTCCATGGTCATGGTCAAGAGTCTCAGTCACTATGACCTAAGAAATTCTCTCAACCAACCATGGTCGACAGTTTCTACCAATGATCGAGAGTACACCTAAATTGATGGACAAGCTTAGTTTAAGATGGATCTAATATCTCTTCAGGTCATAATCATTTGAAGAATCTTTGATATGATACAAATGAAGACTGGCTGTGAATCCCAAAATTTCAAGAACCCAACAAGTCAGGTCTGGAAACATAAAGAAAGCTTGAAATAGAAAAAGGACAACTTGACAATATCAGAAGTTCAGAACTACAGATAGAAGGTTCTTACCTACATCTGATGAGGAAAGTCAGAATTGTCAGTAATCAGATGACTCTAGGCTAATGTACAAATCAAGCCAGACATAACAGGTGCAGAGAGCTGAAAATAGCTTGAAGACCAAAATCATCAAGCATGAAAGAAAGGGCACCACTTAGTCAAAACTACTATGTCAGACATACTTGTATCTGCCTATAGACAGATATGCAAGTCAGTCAACCTGACCAGCTCAGCAAGGTGGTTAGGAAAAGTCACTTTCAGCTTACAACCAATCAATTTCTAGAGAAACGATTGAAAGGAACAACATCAGGTGGAAGCCTCTATAAATACCCACTCAAGCCTCACAAGGAAGGGGTCCAAGACCATTTCTAAAGTTCAATCTTTAGCATTCATATCACTTAACACTTAGCTTTTATTTCATTAAATTCAATTTAGCACTTAGATTTTATTTCAGCAAGTTCAGTTTAGCACTATCAGTTTAGTACTTAGTTTATCTTTCAGCATTCAATACTTTAGTTTCTACTTCAATCAAGAGTTTGTAATTCATTCATCATTGTAATCAGTCAAGTTCAATGAAGAAATGTTTACAGATTCAGGTATATTTATTATTCAGTTGATTTGCTTATAATTGATATTTATCTTGAATGTTTAGAGTCCTTTCTTAAAGGCAATAGCAACCTTAAGGAGAGGGTCATTCCTACTCTCCAACTTTCGCCTGAATCACCTTAGGTCGGCAACTCGACCCGATAGGAACAGTTTGGCAAGAAATATTCGAGTCCATCAGGACCCTGGCACGCCCGCGTTCTAGGTCAACCATTCATTGGCTAGCGACCTCAGACCATTTTGTGAGCCAAACAGCCTGGCCACTACCTCCGCCGCTACCTTCCTCTGCCACCACTGTCACCATATTCCACCACCGCCATCATCACTGCCACCGTCACTACCATCACTACCACCACCGCCTTCCGTCACCACCCACCTCCATCACTTTCCACCGCCTTCCACCACTGTCTCTTTCCACCACCACCACTTAGAATGGTGATTATTATTTTATATTTTTCCAACGAAACAATAGAATGAAAATGATTATTCCATTCAATTTCCGTTCTCATTCTATTCGCATTTTCATTTCATTCTTATTCTATTTCATTCATGCATACCAAACTAGTAAGGACATTAACAAACAGTTGTTAATTAGTACAAAGAGAGAAATCATTAGTTGGCTATGAGGTATTTCAAAATACCTCTCTTTTGCCAAAATTTTCTTCAATTTTTGTTTTCTCGTATATAAATCTACTTAAGAAAGTTTTCTCCCTCTTTATTTAGTTTCATGAAAGTCTATTTTCTTTCAATTAATGATTAGTTTCAGATTTCCCATTTAATGGAAAAATATGTAATTACAAAAGCTTTTTTTGACCTTTTCTTTTGGTTTTATGAAAGTCTATTTTCTTTCACTTAAAGATTTGTTTCAGATTTCTAATTTAATGCACAAATATAATTACAAAGCTAATAATGAAGCAGCATTCTGTCAAAAGGCTTTCACTGAGGACTTTCATAGCCTTCTTGATGAATTTAAATGGCATTGAATTAAACATTAAGAATCCAAAAACAAAAGTCCTGCTAATTTTAATGTGTGAATTTCATGTTTTCAAACGTAACGAACAAAGAGCATATGGGGTGCGGTCAAGATATTTGTATAAAGTAGAGAGCAAGGGAGTCGGTGTGGGTGAAAAGTGAAGTGGCAAAATTGTAGTCCCCATCGGTTGTTCTCTATTGCATTATCCACAGTTGAAGAATGCTATAGAGTATATCCATCCATTTTGACTCAATTGTTTGATCATGGGCTGTCTTTGTTTTTGTTTTTTTCCTCTCACAACACTTGTAAATTAATTATATAATAATAAAGTAGACGATAAAAATATGAGTTCCACGCCGTATAACATAATCTAAAATGCATATTATTTATCTACTTTATTAAAATATGTTGATTTGGCACTCTATGATTTTAAAAGTAGATAAATAATATGCTTATTGCACACCAAATGCTTTAAGAGTCGAGAACATGGTTATGGTTAAGATACTAACCCTTTAAAAATTGTAGCCTAGTAATACTTTCCCATCTTTTAAAATAGAAAGGTCAAGGAATAGGTATAAAACTTTGTATTAGAAGCGCACATGTTTATTTTAAAAATTCTCTCCCCTACTTGAATCCTAGACAACTTGACAAGGGTGGAACAATGTTGACTCCCCAAACATTCTTGAAAAAATCCCTTTTTGAGGAAAAACTCAAGTTTTCAAATATAAGTTATATAACCCCTATTTTATTTTTCTCATTTTGTGCACAGAGTCACAGACTGTTATACTCTCTAAAATTAATTCAACCCAATAGAAAATGACCCCCTCCGTTTTTTTTTTTTTCTTTCTATAGTTGAGCCATATAATTAAAATTCCTTTTCTTAAAGGGAAAAAAAAAAATCAGTTTAATAATACCCAAACAATGCATGTTAGATTTGCTCACTCATAAATTCGTACAAAATTGTAATGTGCTAGCATCTGACAATGTAACAATTATAATTTTAAACCATAACTCAGTTTATGGAATTATTTGTTTATCAAATATTTTTTTACACTAAAATACTAGTTATATATACTAGTATTATATATGACAATATGATGAGAGTTACTATTCTTTTCTGTATCTTGCAAGACCCTAGTTAGCTTTCTTTAACCACTCAAGAAGATTAAGACAGAGCACGTTGACACCGGTTCCCTCTGTTGCCTTATGGCTTGAATCATAAACCACAGGCCAACGTTCGAAACTGGAAATAGAGGTATTTTAAAATACGTCCCTTTTGCAAAAAAAATTATTTTCTTAAATTTTGTTTTCGCATATGTATAGAAAGTTTTCTTCTACCTTTTTTTTTATTTTTTATTTTTATGAAATTATAAAAACAAAAATCTAGTTTTCAAATATAACCCATATTTCTATTATTTTTCTCATTTTATGCACATTGTGATTTTGAAAAAAAATACTTTAAATTTGTACACAAATTTTTTAATCTACTTTCCAAAATTTATATTTTAAAGAAAAATATTATTTATAAATCTATTGTATTCATTTTTTTTTTTTTTTTAACTATAAGTTTGACCCCTCAAGTAGAAAATTATGGGTTAGTTTGTAATCGACGCTTTTCTTTCCATGATATTTTCATTTTTATTTTTTATTCCAAACAGCTATTAATGTTTTTATATTTTCATTCTTTTTAGTCTCCTCATCTTGTTTTTTATTTGCTAATTGCTAATCTTCTAAGGTTGATAGCAATTAGAAATGGAGTTCAATAGGGTTTTTGAATGAAGTTAAAAATTTTACTTTAAAATTGCATAGAGATTCTCTATTTTAAATTGTGTTTTTCCTTAAACAATTTTATCTCTTTTATTTTTTTATAAAGAATTTTATCTCTTCTTTTGTAAGTCCTACTATTATCAAATATAGCAACACTCTATTAAAAAGTATTATTTTAAAAATTACTAATCAGAGTAGTTTATGTAATGTATTACTAAACACCTAACATGATTTTTGTACTTACTATTATATATTTTTTGTGAATATTTTTTACTTACTATTATATATTTTTTGTGAATATTTTTGACTTACTATTAAACATTAACTTGATTTTATGTAATGCTTTCGCTTATCAAACTAACCACTATGTTGTGATTTGAGTCACAATTTTTTTTGTCCTTCATGATTCTTTATGATTCTTTATTCTGTTAATGTTTTTGTATTTCCACTCAATGTAAATTTAATATGATTCTTTTTGGTCTCCTTATATTATGTTTTCATTTGGATGAAGTCTTTTAAAGAGGTTAGGGCCGGTTTGGCGTGGCTTTCTGAAATTTCAAACGAACTTTTCAATAGTCATATTAACCTTTTTTTTTCCCCTCAAATTTCTTTAGTAAGTACTTTACAAGAAATGACTTTTCAATTTTGAAAGCTCCTCCAAACGCTAAGCTTAATCAACAAATGAAATTCTTGACACTGAGCCTCCTTGTGTGATATTGGTAACATGCTATCTTTCAAACTTGAATATAATAAAATTATTAATAGAACAGGTCAAATTGACATCACCATTCTCACAGCCATTCGTTTGTAATTGTACATGGACACAGTGGTGTGACGTGGCATTGTAGAATGGTTTGAAACAAAGTTGAGTTCTCTCTCAAATCGAATCTCTATATCTATACACATGGGTGACATCGGCCCATCACTTTTTATCATGAAGCCGTTCAAAAAGCATATAATGTCCATAAAGTGTTACAAATAGCACCAACATAATTAATTACAAAAAAACACTTGCGTAAGTTAATGCTGACAAGTTTTGTCTATTGGATATGGAGAGAACGAAATAACAAAAAATTTTACAATCTGAGTGGTGCTCCATCATAGACATTCAATGAAATTATCAACTCAATGAGATACAAATTGTTCTCCATCAAAAAATGTTCTTGTCCGTATATTCAAGAAATTGCAAAGGATTGGAACATGCCCAGCTCCTTCTACGAACCATCCCACGTGAACCTCTTCTACTCATGTCCACAATCTTCGTCCACTCCCAACCACAACCACAACCACAACAGCCATAGCCACATCACCAACCTAGCTATGCAGCGACACTTTCAGAAACATGTTGATGAATTCCCGCCCATGCTTATGGACTGGGTTTTTAGAGTTTGGTATCCACACTGGGCCAACAACTTGGACAATATGGATTTTTATTTTTGCTTCGGGCTTGTTGCCTTTTTTTTGTTTGTTTTTTATTTTTTGTTTATATGGGCTTTTGGCCCATTGATCCCTTGGGGAATCCCCTTGTACACTTGTAAATTTTTCTCTTTCAATGCATATTTATATAATTAAAATTTTGATTACTGAAAATCATGTTTTTTTTAAAAAGAAAAAATCAATCAATCAATACTCAAACATTGCATGTTATTTTCGCTCACTCATAAAATCGTACGAAATTTTAATCTGCTAGCATCTGGTAATGCAACAATTAGAATTTTAAGTCATAAATCAGTTTATGAAATTATTTGTTTATCATTTTTTTTTTACACTAAAATACAAATTATATCACTATTAGTATTATGCTTTAGATATGTGCGATAGTGTCCATAGAGGTATAGTGGCGTCGGCATCCTTAAAGTCTCGCTATCGAATCGTACCCCTGACTTGAATAGTGCGTGTGTTGTGAGGCCGATACACGTACTCTAAAAAAAAATAATGTAATGGTTGTTAGAGAGACACTAATAATAATATACGATGAGAGTTACTAAGCCCTTTTTTATATGGTATAAAGCAACAAGCCCATTCATGTTCCAACTTTCATATCATTAGTTGTTGGCTTTCTTAAACTTAATTCATTAAGTAAATTAAGACAGAGTTGATTGACACCAATTCACCTTGTTGTCTGTTGGCTTTATGGCTTGAATCATAAACCAGTAGCCAAGGTTCGAAAATGGCAAAGAGATTTAGTAGTTAGAGGAATTAGGGAAAGGGGATTTGAACATAAGATTATAAGGTCACTTGGGCAACACTGTTAGACCTTTCTCTTATATAAACTTGTTTGTATTTTGAACAGACGATTGTGATGTACCATCATGCGCACCGAATACTTACTCGTGTTGGGGCATGGCCTCGTGCCATGCTGACACTATAAAACCATTTATCAAACCTTAACTGACCTTTGTTTGAATCACACCCAAAGGTCCATACGTGTTTGGCGTGCTATGTTGAGCACACGCAACCGCCCATAGGGTTGCTAGCTGGCGCGTCACCAAATGCCACCACTGAGTACCACCATGTTGCGGTAGTGCACAACCATGCATAAGACAAGTTGACGAACACCCAATGCATGACTTGTGTTTGGCCTGCCACGGCCTAACTAAGTCTCCATGGGTGCCGAGAGAGGATGAGACCTTACCCCATTTATATATATATATATATGTGCAAAATTAAAAGTTACAGCTAACATGAAGAGAATTCATATTATTAATACCTATTATTAATTACGAGGAATTTCAAAATTCAAACCGAATATTGCAATGGGCTTTCTAATGACTTGAGGAGACTCCAATAAGTTTTTCAAGCCATTCCTCCATTGATTACTCATATCTTAATTTTCAAATTATTTACGATAATGCCGTTTCGGCACACAATGGCCTCCAGGCAACCTCTTGTACCCCTTTGGCTGCCAAGGGCGTAACCAAACCTCCTTTGGCTTAGGTCCTCGGGGGGAAAAAGTGTCTAAGGTGTTGGGAAACGTGCTAGTTTTAAAAACTTTTCGAGGGATTTAAATTCATAGATCTTGATTCATTACATAGAGACAAGTTTTACGCAAAAAAAAAAAAATATGATGTATCATTCAATTAACAGATTGAATACTTACATCAAAGGTCTGAGTAAACCTTTAAAACTTTCCTCTAAAGTGAATGTTCTCATTTGTTGTAGATCCCTTAGCAAGATGCCTTCTTCTTGGATCTCCATCTTCTTGGTAATTGTTTTGCCTTTAGGAATCACTCATAAGCCTCCATGAATGACCTTGGAAAACTAGGCTTGTGGGAGCCTCCATTAGATGAGAACATAAACCCTAATTTTCTAGAGAGAGAAAATAAATTTCTTTTTCCTTCTCATTCAAAATCACACACCCAAAAATATACATAGACCATGTATATATATAGGCAACATAAAGATAAGGAAAAGGAAACTATAAATCCTTCTCAATCTCTAATTCACATATCTCAAATCTAATATGATTCCAATATCAAGTTGGGCTATGAGTGAGAATCCATTGGGCCTATTATTTTATTGGCTACAATGAATTAATAATTGGCCCGGTCCATGGACCCAATTCAATTAATTCATAAATTAATTTCTACTCCACTAAAAGAAATTAATTGAACTCCAATTAAATAATAAATAACCTCTAAGTCAATATTACACTTTGACCCCTCTATGTATAATTAGTTATCGGATAAATAAAGCCATCAATCCGACTACTTAATTAATATATTTATTTTGGTACCATTGATTATTTCTGGCTCGATCACAATAAAAACATTTGTTTGACAAAAATAATAATTTAAATAAATAAATATATAATAAATCATTTTGTCTAAAAACATACGAAGGCATTCGAATTTACTTTGTGATCAGCCATAATCAATACAAAATAAATACAAGTAGCAATGATGCAAATATTGCAAAATATAACCCTCTAACTATTAATCACATAACTACCCAAAGTGTCGATCTAAGGATCCCAAAGAATCCGCCGAACAAATCAAAATAATTATTAATTAATAAAAGAGTTTATAATTTTCTCATGCTTAAGAGTCAAATGCTATGACGGTGATAGGGAGCAATTGCATACGACGGCTCTCGCAATATATCTCAACCTAACGCGGATCCAGTTCAAGTCTTAATTAATTATGAGTCAATCCATAATTACTAACTATGAATAATTTATGATTACTATTTATATATCATGCATTGATTGCCATCGCATACATATATATAAATATCTCTTGTAATCAAATGGACACTATCAATTCTATAATGAATCGAAATATAATACATTGAATTCACCAATTGTATAAAATATAAATATTTCAGAAACGTCAGGAACATATGTCAATTAATCCAAACAGGAATTTGCTATGCTATGGCATATAAATCCCAACAGCTCCCACTTACCCTCATAGCCAATTCAAATTGCACCTAACTCCAATGTTATCCAGATGATGATCAAAATTATTGATCAATGACACCTTTGATAATGGATCAACAAAGTTGTGTTCCAATGCAATGTTCTAGCTACAAGTACATTTTCTTGCCGGACAATATCATGTAGAACATGATACTTCCTATCAATGTATTTTGTTCATCTATGGAACCTTGGGTCATTGGTTTGGACTACTTCTGCACTATTGTCGCAATATAGCTCGATAGGCAGGCTAGTATGCTCCACAACCTCTAAATCAGTGAGATCAAACCAATAGGCTTATTTTGCCGCCTTTAAGGCTGCAATATATTCCACCTGCAGGTTTGAGTCAACAGTTGAAATCTGCTTGACAATCTACCAACTGATTTCCCTTCCATTAAGTGAACATACACTAAGTCATGAACCTCATAGTATCTACTTCTGATTGAAAATCAGAACTAGCATACCTGACTAGGACCATATCATCACATCCATAGATGAGTATGATATCATTGATTCTCCTTAGGTACTTAATGATATTTTTCACAACAGACCAGTTGTCAAGTCTAGTATTGGACTGATCTTTACTGACTATCCCTACTATGTAGCGGATGTCCTGTTTGGTATAGACCATGGCATATATGAGACTCTCATATGCCAAAGCATATAGTTTCAGTCTCATTTGCTCAATCTCCTCTGCTAGTCTTGGAAACCTACTTACTAGAGAGAGCCATCCATATCAATAAAGCAAGAACTCATTCTTTGAGTTATGCATACCAAACCTGGTCAAAACTTTATTAATGTAGGATTATTAAGATAAGCCTATTTTCCTTTTAACCTGATCTTGCAAAAGCTTGATCCTAGGAATCTAGCTTATATCCTGAAAATCCTTCATTTAAAAGTAATTGAACAACTACCTCTTTATTGATGACAAAACTTCCACATCATTCTAAATGAGTAGGATGTCATCAATATATATAGAATTAGAAAAATAATGACATTCCCTTGTACATTCATGATTTATTCACTAAGAAATCTTCTGGTATCTTTTTGTAGATTAACTTGCCTTCCATAGGAATCACCCTACTAGAAAGTTCTACAAGATCCCAGAATTTATTAGAATACATAGATTCCAACTCCAATTTCATAGTAACTCACCAAAACGATCTGTATCCACATCGGTTCACGCTTCCGTGTAGCTTACTGGGTCCAACTCATGTTTAACAGGGATGTCCATAATGGTCTCACCTAAAAACATGATTCTGTCGAATTGGATGATAATCCTCCCACTACATCAATGTACCGATGCAAAAATCTGTGTAGTAGATGATGCTAACGCATTAATAGGGAATTCATATATTATTCTCAATCTCTATAATAAGTGTGTTCACATGTGGTACATCTGGTACTCATACCAAATTCTCTAACATTATGCTACTAGGTATGTGATTGATAATATGATTCTCCTATAGATAAACAGTGAGTGAAAACAATCAACTTTTATCTTTGAGATCATAAAATAATCCATCCTAGTGACATTTAGAGTAGCTATCAAATCTAGCATGCCTATGATCTGCTTCCAACTTACTTGTCCATATCAAGCGCACATGTGCAAGACTACCCCATATGTGCATATGATTCAAACTAATATTTAGTAAAAAACACAGCTCAACGGTATCCTTGAGACAGACTAAGATGGAATGCAGTTCATAATGCGCATCGATGTCATTAACGCTAAACTCTTAAATGAAAGAGATAATGTAGCATAGCTGATCATAGATCTAACCATGTTAAGTGGAATTCTGTTATTCCTATTTGATACCTAAATACATTTAGCGTCAATTGCGGAATACTAGTACATAATACCCTCATTGACCATATAGTCTTTGCACTATCCCAAGAAATATTCATATCCTCGATCAGATCGAAGTGTCTTGATAAGTTTACCTAATATGTGTTCCACATCAGTCTTAACCTTTTCAGAAAATACCAAGAGTTTAAGACTTGTGTTGCATCAGATAAACTTATCCAAAACGTGAGTAATCTTGCTTGGATGCTCATAAGACCACACGTGTCAGTGTGTACCGACTCCAATTGTCATTTATGTCTATTTCATCTGGCTGATTAAGCCCTAAGAGTTATCTATCCTTCAAAACAGGGTTCACAAGTTTGGTTTAGGCTCCCCTGCCTCACTAGGTAATTAACCTTCTTTGACCAATCTTTGAATCTTATTTTGATTGATAACAACCCAAAAATAGACATTAAAAATACAATGAGTCAGGAATAACAATTTTTCTCTTAACATTTAATCTAGAAGATGCAACATTAGTTTCTACATCCTGCAAATCTTAAGAGTTTGTGATTATAGTATATTAACCATCTTTCAATGCACCAGAAGCAATCGCATATTTATTCAATTTTATAAAACCAGTTTTACAAAATAACAACACAGTTTTTATAAACCAAAAGTGAAATAAGAATGAGATTGCGTTTCACTTCTGTGCATAAAGATAGTTCTCTAATACTAATATCCTCATACTCTCTAATTTTAGATGTAATACTCCCACTGACTTAACTACAACCTTGGCATCAGGTCAAAAGATAAATATATATCCATATCATCAAGGCTTCTGGATTCCTGAAATCCTTACAATAAATTGCAAACATGTTTAGTGGCTCCAGAATCTATCCATCAGGAATTAATAGACGCAACCATATAACATGGCTCAATGATTAAATATATATTTTCTTATGCCACGTCATTGCTTAAACAGTTCGTCCTTTAGTGTTTTAGTTAGCGACAAAAGAAACAGTTTTCTTCGCCCTCAACATACACTGCCTTATTCCCTTTAACCTTTTTGAATACCCATGTTTTGTGCTAGTCTAGTCCTATTATCATCCTTCTTCTTTGCTTTGCCAGTCCATTTGGGCCTAGAAGAAGATGGTATAGACTAGGTTAGATTGATAGGAACGCCCATACTCTTGATTATCCCTTCATCTGTTACCAATTCTATAAGAATATCAGCGAGTGTGAACTCAAACTGATTCCTTATTTAGTTCACTCTAACAGAGTCGAATGAGTTTGGTAACAAGGTAATAATCATGTCAACTTGAAACTTACCACTCAAGTCAGCCCTTTTGATCTCCAGCTAATTTTTAAATAATAAACAATCATTTTCCAAAATTCGATTTCATACTGAAGTTCCTTAGGCTATCTTGATGCTATTCAAGTCTGACATAGTACTTTGGCATACTCCCTATCTAATCTCACCAAAACATCTTATTGACATTTAACATGATGCTTGAAGAAAATAAAATAATGTAAATGTTAGTTTTGGAGCGTATTCGAGGTAATCTCTAGAATATTGCACCAAGTCATCTCATATGCCTTATTTCACTTATTCAAAGCATTAATGTTCTTTTGAGTATCTTAAAGTAAAAGATTAGGTTTAGGAGTAATTAATACATTTGTACCCTTACGTTGCGAATAAAATATTTAAGTTCCTTTCTCAGTCAATATTAATGAGATCCAGTTATATTGAATATGTAAGCAAGCAGATACACTAGATTAGACATAATTAATCTTAATATAAATACATTCATACAATATGCAAGGTGAATTATTAATACTGTCATACATATTTAAAATTAAAATGAGCTTGTTAACCACATAATACAATAAATCTCAATCGAACAAGAGATCATTATCATTATTGGTGAACAATCCCTTTTAATTAATGCGAGTCCCTCAACTCTGTAGCATAATAGATCAACCAATCAATATGTCAATAACTTATCCTGTTGGAGGAGTTCATCATTACTATTATTGAGATTCATTTGCTATTAGGCGAGCACTTCCATTAAAATAATAATATGTGGGTCCCTTAACCACTGCATGAAAAATCGAATAACCAATACGCCAATAACTTATTCGGTTGGCGAAATTCATTATTGCTATTGGCGGGCAAATCCCATCATTTCCATATCTCTTAAGACAATGCCTTGTCTATCATACAAAATGATTCCCGATTTAATTTAGCCTTTCTAAAATCACGTAGTGTAGACCACTTCGTTGGGAAGCTAACACTATTGATTTTAGATTGAGTGTATAACGTTATTAAAACTCTAACGAAAAATTAAACATTAAATATGTTGTCATTATAATCTAGACTCTTTAAATCATGCATAGGGCCTTATTTTTAAAGATCTAATTACAATGAACATTTAATATTTGTATTTTCATGAGACAACCATTCTTGTAATATTAAGACTCTTCAAATCATGCGTGGGGCCTTATTTTGAAGATCTAATTACAATGGTATTAATAACGAAGGCCATGGGGCAATGTATAAAAATCCCCGCTCCCACTCAATTTTTAATCATTCATAATTAGGGTTTTCATTTTATTCAAATACATGATATGATGCATGCAAAATGTCTTGATTTTAATCCAATTAAATTTAGAAAACATTTGGACTTAAATAATTTACTAATATTTAATTTGAGGCACACTTCAAAAATAATTTACAAAAATAATTTTTCGTTTCCCAATAAGTGCCCTCTAATTAATTAGTAATCAAATCCAATTAATTTTCATAATTTAACTAATATAAATCAAGCCATTTAAATAAATATCATGGATCCAATGCATGAACAATAATAATTAGCAATTAATTATTTCATGCATCACATACAACAATAAATGACAGATAAAGCAAATTAAATGACCAATGGATTCAGCTTTTAACATTTAATTGCTCTAAGTATTGCGCGAGGATCATCCATCGGCTTGCAAACACCCACATAAGGCTGGTACACACCGAGAGAAGCAAAACACCGCTTGGAACGCGCCTGGAGGGCCCCACACGCGCTCACACGCTCCTGGGGCATGCTGCAGGTGAAGGCACGCGCCCCCACGCGCTGGCACGCGCCTGGGGCGCGTGAGATGCGCCCCCACGCGCTGGCACACGCGTGGGGCGCGTGGGACGCACCTCCACGCGCCTTCACGCGCGTGGAGGGAAGGTGGATTTGGCTGGCGCGTGAGACCCACGCGCCAGGCTCACCACCATAGAGCTGCACCTGATTCTAGCCTCCTCCGACCTCTCTTCTCGCCGCCGGCGATGCTCCGGCCACCGGAAAAACGCCGAAAAATCTCAGAAAAATCAGAAAAATTCCCAGAAAATTAAATTAAGCCTCAAAAAATTTCAGAAAAATTCCAAAAAATTCAGAAAAATTCCAGAAAATTACTGAAGCATAATTTAACCATTTTGGACCTTCTTGAAACTTCATAGCATCCTTTAATGAATATTACATGGATTTAAAAATATTTACAACTTGAAATACAATGGAAAAAATAAATTACATCATTGAACTTTCAAACGGCTAAATCAAAGCCTTAATTACATTCATCCAAAGATAAAATTACATTAATTTAACCTATAAGCTTCATCCATGGCCCAACCATACATCATCATTTATTCACAATTATTCATACATCATCATGTATCAATATATATCAACATATTAAATCATACATCAACATACATCAATAAAAATATATATGAATATAATTTTGGATCTATGAATGATGATTTTCATAAAATCATGATCTCTAATAATGAATCAAACCATGCTCTGATACCACTGTTGGGAAACGTGCTAATTTTAAAAACTTTTCGAGGGATTTAAATTCATAGATCTTGATTCATTACATATAGACAAGTTTTACGCAAAAATAAAAATATGATATATCATTCAATTAACAGATTGAATACTTATATTAAAGGTCTGAATAAACCTTTAAAACTTTCCTCTAAAGTGAATGTTCTCACTTATTGTAGATCCCTTAGCAAGATGCCTTCTTCTTGGATCTCCATCTTCTTGGTAATTGTTTTGCCTTTAGGAATCACTCATAAGCCTCCATGAATGACCTTGGAAAACTAGGCTTGTGGGAGCCTCCATTAGATGAGAACATAAACCCTAATTTTCTAGAGAGAGAAAATAAATTCCTTTTTCCTTCTCATTCAAAATCACACACCCAAAAATATACATAGACCATGTATATATATAGGCAACATAAAGATAAGGAAAAGGAAACTATAAATCCTTCTCAATCTCTAATTCACATATCTCAAATCTAATATGATTCCAATATCAAGTTGGGCTATGAGTGAGAATCCATTGGGCCTATTATTTTATTTGCTACAATGAATTAATAATTGGCCCGGTCCATGGACCCAATTCAATTAATTCATAAATTAATTTCTACTCCACTAAAAGAAATTAATTGAACTCCAATTAAATAATAAATAACCTCTAAGTCAATATTGCACTTCGACCCCTCTATGCATAATTAGTTATCGGATAAATAAAGCCATCAATCCGACTACTTAATTAATATATTTATTTTGGTACCATTGATTATTTCTGACTCGATCACAATAAAAACATTTGTTTGACAAAAATAATAATTTAAATAAATAAATATATAATAAATCATTTTGTCTAAAAACATACGAAGGCCTTCGAATTTACTTTGTGATCAACCATAATCAATACAAAATAAATACAAGTAGCAATGATGCAAATATTGCAAAATATAACCCTCTAACTATTAATCACATAACTACCCAAAGTGTCGGCCTAAGGATCCCGAAGAATCCGCCGAACAAATCAAAGTAATTATTAATTAATAAAAGAGTTTATAATTTTCTCATGCTTAAGAGTCAAATGCTATGACGGTGATAGGGAGCAATTGCATACGATGGCTCTCGCAATATATCTCAACCTAACGCAGATCCAGTTCAAGTCTTAATTAATTATGAGTCCATCCATAATTACTGACTATGAACAATTTATGATTACTATTTATATATCATGCATTGATTGCCATCACATACATATATATTAATATCTCTTGTAATCAAATGGACACTATCAATTCTATAATGAATCGAAATATAATACATTGAATTCACCAATTGTATAAAACATAAATATTTCAGAAACGTCAGGAACATATGTCAATTAATCCAAACAGGAATTTGCTATGCCAGGGCATATAAATACCAACATAAGGGTCTAACAATTAAAAGTTTAAAAATAATTATTCAAACAATTTCGTAGTTGTAGCATAGTTCGCCGTATTGTCCGATAAGCGATATATTAGCCGATACACTACCCTTTTTCAAGTCCGATACACAACTTGTATCGGTTAATTTATATTGACTTTATCTGAGTCTGTTACACTACGACAGCGACTGATATCGCAACCATGACCAATACTGCAAACTATGAGTTGTATTAGTAACTGAACATATTTTGACATTACTCAATAAATAAATAAATAAATGTATATACATATGTATATATAAAAAATCAAAGTTCGATGCATATTTATAATATAGCTCTTGAGAACTTGAACAATCAACAAAGAGAAGAAATTATACCAACTTATTGGTAGACATTAATCAATATTTACTTCGACAATATTGAAAACACCTTTTGAAAACCAACATTAGTAATGTGGATTGTGGGTGGTCCAACTTAATTCGGATTTTTCTTCCCCTTCAGTTTAGAGTCCTCCTTTACCTGGCCATATCAGGTGTAATGTGGATGCTTGTTTTAGCCTTTTCCTCCATGGGTGGTGGCGGTGTAGTGTTTCGAACCTCGAATGGCTCAATCCTTTACAGTATAGTGTTTCAATCTTTTCCGGCTGCTTCGGCTTTGGTGGCAGAGGCTGTGTGTTTTCGCCGTGCTATTTTTTGGGCTTAATTGCTTCAGCTAACACACGTATGCTTTGAATCTGATGCTAAAATGCTTGTCGCAGCTGTGACAGGTGAGGGTGATGCTGCGATGGCAGTTGCTACGTTGGTTTTTGATATTGTTGCAGCGTCGAAGTTTTTTTTTTTTTTTTTTTTTTTCCTAGTTGGGACTCACACACACTGCTTCCACTGAAGTTCGAACCCCTGACCTCCCTTTGAGAAGTAGGAGCCTTGTATCGTTAGGCCACAGGCCTGTTGATAGCGTTAAAGTTTTTTCCGATGGCTACAGTGATTCATATTCGGCGTGGCTCATGCTCTTGCAGCTTTGTCGTGGGTAGTTGCATTCTGATTGTCTTCTTTCTTCTATCCCTTATCACATTACTGAGTTGGCTTTGAGGGATCTGTATTTGTGCTCCATGTAATGGTTTTTGTTGTTGTTTGTCTTGCTGTCCTTGCTATAAAAAATAAAAAAAGAAATCGTCAGCGTTGGGTTGGATTTGTATTAGAAGAATTTTATTATTTTTTTCATTTTGGGTAAAAGGTAAACAGTATTAAATTATTTAATAGAGTTTTTTTCTTTTTTTTTTGGGAAAGTGAAGCAACTTTATTTAATAGAGTTCCTATTATAGATAGGACTAATATTATAGACTTCTGAAAACATTACAATTGCTTAACAGTTGAAAAAATATCTTTGAGAGTGCTTGAAACCTCTTGTAAACATTTTTCAAATTCTCATTATTAGTAATTAACATCCTCTCCTCAATAAATATATACATTATGTTTAAACAATGTTAAATATGCATTTTCTTGCTCAACAACCTTCCCCAATCACTTCATTGTATTTTGGGCAACAATGTGGGCATCAGATCCAACAAATTTCACAACATATATGGTCAAATGGTAGGCCGCTGTTTGGATTTTCTGTGGGTCCCACCCCATTTCTATAAAAATGCAATGAACCCAACACTAGAAAATAGAAATTTTCCGGCCTATGTTCTTCCTCCTCTTTTTTTTTTTTTTCCTTTAATTTTGTTGATTATCTTATTAAAACTCAAGTGGTATATTTTCCTCCTAAATTGGGAGATGTATACAATATCCATTATCCACCACCGTATATCTCGGTCAATCAAAACAACCAATTTCCTTTGATAATATTAGGGTGGCAAATGGGCGGGTTGGGTCGAATTTGGGCTGGATTGAAAATGGACGGGTCAAACATGGATCAAAACCCATATTCAACTTGCTTAGAACTAGTTGAAAATGGGCCGGTAAAAAATATATAGGGTCAACCCGTTATGACCTGTAGACCCATTAAAAAATTTGATGTTTACAAATATGAAAAAGAAAAATGTAATTTGCATATTTGTAAAAAAATAAAAAAAATAAAAAAGATTAGTGAAACTTGTCCGACCCACCCAAAATATTGATGTTTAAAAAATAAAATTTTCTTAAAATTTTGATTTTTACAAACATAGAAAAGGAAAATGTAATTTGTATATTTGTAGAAAAAAATAAAAAAATAAATAAAAATTCACCCATGAAACCCAACCTACTCGCCCAAAATATTGATGTTTAAAAAATAAAAATTTCTTATAAATTCTGATGTTTACAAACATGGAAAAATAAAATGTAATTTGCATATTTGAAAATATGACCATTGAAACTCGACTGACCCGCCCAAAATTTTGATGTTTAAAAAATAAAATTTTCTTTAAAATTTTGATGTTTACAAACATGGAAAAGGAAAACGTAATTTGTATATTTGTAAAAAAAAAAAAAAAAAAAAATTGACTCGTGAAATCCGATCGACCCGCCCAAAATATTGATGTTTAAAAATAAAATTTTCTTAAAAATTTTGATATTTACAAACATGGAAAAAGAAAATGTAATTTGTTTTGAAAAATAAATAAATAAATAAAATTTGACCCATGAAACCCAACCGACTTGCCCAAAATTTTGATGTTTAAAAAATAAAATTTTCTTAAAAAATTTGATATTTACAAACATGGAAAAGGAAAACGTAATTTGTAAAAAATAATAATAATAATAATAATAATATTGACCCGTGAAACCCGATCGACCCCCCCCAAAATATTGATGTTTAAAAATAAATTTTTCTTAAAAATTTTGATGTTTACAAACATGGAAAAAGAAAATGTAATTTACATATTTGAAAAAAAATAAAATAAAATAAAATAAATAAAATAAATTTACCTGTAAAACCTCATCGACCTGCCCAAAATTTTGATGTTTAAAAAACGAAACTTTCTTAAAAAATTTGATGTTTGCAAACATAGAAAAGGAAAATGTAATTTGTATATTTGTTATAAAAATAATAATAAATAAATAAATAAGACTCGTGAAACCTGCACAACCCACCCAAAATATGGGTTGGGACTGGGTTGGATTTGGCCAGCCCAACTTGCAGCCCTTCGTGAGAGAGAGAGAGAAATTAGTTGAGTGTAATATATAATAAATGTGTATTGTATGTTTATTATATGATAGGTAAAATATAGGTTGAATATGGGTAATCATATCCCATCCGTCTCCAGCGTCAAATTAAGTAGTTAAAAATTACTCAACTTATTTTGACCTATCTTAAATATGGTTCACCCATAACCATTAAAAAACGGGTGGATATGGGCTGGTTGATAATTTTTGACCCATTTTACCACCCCTAAATAATATGAATGAGAGTGTTTTGAATCTCTTGATTGACTCGGAGTATTATTTCCCAAATTACCTAATAAATTTTCAATGATTCGTGATACTCAAACTGACTGTTTTGGCCTGTTTCTTAGGCAGAATCCAGCAGACCAGTTGGCAATGAACCTAAAAAATAGACTAAGTGGGTTTGTTCCGCTGAAAAAAAAAAATAAAAAAAAAAAATTTGTTGGGCAACGCTTCAAATCGTTGACACTGTCAGCGCCGGAGCCAACCTCTGTCCTCAATCATCTTCATCCTCGCTGGACAGCCACACTAACTAGTCAACCTGCGTCGGAAATCCATCCTTGCTTATCATTACTGTTCAGTTCTTCATTGCGTTCTTCAACGCTAGCGACAATTCACGTTGGTGATCCCACTACACCGAAACCATCTGTTTGTTGCAAGGTTGTTAAAATTAGGATTCTACGCATAATCGTTTTGAACTCCATAGAATCGGAATTATAGAATCGGATCGTGAATCATAAGATTCTACCAAATTGTAAAAAAAACAATTAAAATTAACTTCTTAAATAATAAGATCTGTAAAATATAACAAAAATAAAGCTAAAACACACAAGATTACATATCCATGAGTTTACAAATCTCAAATCCTAATAATATTCCAAAGTCCGAATATAAATAAAAGAGAATAAATAATATGAGTTTATAAATCTCAAATCATAACTCATTCATCTCCAAAGTTAGAAACTAAAATTACATATCAAAAGGAAATTTTTTTTTTTTAACTCTATGCAATTTCCTTTTTTTTTTTTTTTTTTTTCGAAAAGTGAAGAAATAAAAAGACCATTTTGTCCACCAATCCAATCCAAGTGTTACGGTGTATGTGACCTTATTAGTCACAAGTATGAAATTAATTAAGAGTTAGCACAACAAAATTAATGAACCACATATTAACTCGATCTCATTATGCTATCAATTTAGACTACAAGATTATATACCTTGGCCGACATATTCGGTAAGTCTTCTAAGCTTTTAAATTGTTTTTAATTTTTAATATATATGATAAGCCTTCATTTTAAAAAAAAAAATTAGTCAAATGAAAATATTGATCATGAAACTAAAATTTGCCTAAACCTGTTAGCCACGAGTATGCATCCTTGAGATATAATTGATCATTTTAATTTTTTATAATTAAACTCAAAAATATATTATGGAACATCAACTTGCATGGTAAAAATAATTGATATATATATGTATATGTATACACACACACATATATATATATTTCTTTTTCTACCACTAATGAAAAATAATTGACATTAATGTGACTTAATCTTGTTAGCCATGAGTATGCATCCTTGAGATATAATTGATCATTTTAATTTTTATAATTAAATACAAAAATATATTATGTAATATATATATATATATATATATATATATATATATATTTTTTTTTCTACCACTAATGAAAAATAATTTATATTTTATAAATTAAATATTTAACTTTGTATATTATACTTGGACCAAGCCTCTTTTATTTTGTAGTCGAAAAAACTAACTCAAAAATAAAGGAATTAGCCCAAAAATAAAGGTCCAAACAATTAATTTTGTAGAATCTGAACAATCGGTAAAATGGCTAGAAATTCGTTGACCCCATCCACGCAAAGACCGGTTTGGAGCTGTAACCCAATATTCTCCGGAGGCGGCCTCCAAACCCGGTCCATCGTCGTGGCTGACTTCTCCATTATCGGTGGCAGCATATTGGCCGGCTTTCTGCCTAAGCCATCTTCTTCACTTGGGCAGAAATTGCTCATTATTTTTTGACTTTTTTTAATACCCATATCCTGTTGTTATTACGTGTGATGTACATGATGGGGTGTTTGTGCAAATATGTATGTGATGTACATGATGGAAGAGAGAAGTTCATCAACATCGGCGCGGACACCACCATCAATTGATCTTGACACCCCTGAGCTCAAATCTGGAATTCCGGCGACTGTTACTTGCACGTACATTACGTGCCGATAAAGCTGGAGAGTGATAAAGTGAGAGGAGGGTAAAGAAGACCCGAAGATGGAGGTGGAGTGTTGTTTGGCCTGAGAGGTCAGAGAGAGAGAGAGAGGAGAGACGGGAAGATGAATGGATTGCATTTTCCATTTTGAATATATAGAAATAGAAAGTTAAAAGTTCAAATCCCTAGCAAGACGCACAAAATCATGTGGTTTTAATTGCAATCAAAATCCAAGACTTCTTTATTTAACCAAGAAAAAAAGAATCAAGGAATTACACAATTTGATACGGATGGATAACAAAACTCAAAAACATATTGAAAAAGTTTCATAACAAAAATAATGCTTCATAAGTTGGCTAACGCATATTACTTCGAAAATAGAGACATAACGATCACAAGTAATACGGCTTCAGCTGGCAAGAGAGAGATAAAGGAACGGTAGCGGTCGGCAAAAGTTTTAGCACCAATATTGGTGCCTGAATTGGCGCCGGACTTGAGGCTTGGCCATTTTGTACATAAACAATGCTCATCTTTTGGAATTTGATTATAGACCTGCGACACATGAAATCCACAACCATCCCATGTGGTCTTGCCACAAGTTTGACACTCCACCTCGTAGCACATTTTCGATTGTAAATTCACACCCTCCCTTGTATTTGATTGAATCGAATTGTTGTTTTAAATTAGATGGAATCAATCCTTTTATAGTGTTGTTTAATTTGGACCTTACTCTGTTGACTGGTTCATAGACGCGGTGCGACTGGGTGCATTTCATTTAGAAATGTCATATTGAATAAGTCTGGTCTTTGTAGCGTTGCAACTTCTTTTCTCCTATGTATCCACGTTCTTTCATATTTTCACACACTAGTTTATGGCCATAATCTTTCCCTTCCAGAGATATATACAAATGAATATATGTATACAAGTAAAAATAGCAATTCCCGCGACTGCAAACTATGGTGAGAAGTCATTCGGGCATTGAATTTATGCAAGAAATAAATAAAATAAAATAAAAATTACGGATATAATTTGGTGTTTCTCTTAAAACTACCTTGAAATGAATATTTCATGTCTCTGCATTCTTTCACACTAGTGTGTGTGTGTGTGTATATATATGGCTATAATCATATCTTCCTTTCTAAAATTTTTTTTTTGATAGATGTAAAGAGTAGAAATTTGTAACTGCGTGATTCTAAGTTCTAACACTACTGTTTGTATGAGGATCGCTTATTGTTACAAGAATAATGCTAGAAATCCATTTTTTTTTTTTTTTCAACTAGCCATCACAAAAAATTATTGTTTTGTCCATCATTATAAATCCATATGAATTTTGTGTTTAAAAAAAAATCCATAAATTAATAATTATGATTCTACCAAATTTTATTTGATTTCTTAAAGTATAGTAATGGCCATTCATCAATGGGCTTGAGTTCTAGCAATTCAAAGCTACTATTGAAATTTAAGTATATTGATCAAGTTATTTCATACTTTAAAATCATGTAAATTTTATGGAATCTTAATATAATTAACCTTTTAAAATTTTTTTAAGGTAGAAGTGTGAAATACCTCCATAAGCTTTCAACAAAGGAGTAAAATACCCCGGTACTAAAAAAGTGAGCAACTCACTCATGGTAGTTCTGAAAGTGAGCACTTTGTCCCCCTCCAGATGCCAGAATCCTCTTTTTGGTGATATGTCTAAGTGCAATTACATATATACCCCATGTAATTAGCATTTTAGAAAGAAAAAAAAAAAATGAAAATGCAATATGTCGTATATACCCCTAAAGTGTAAACTTATGTTTGCAAAAATTATTCTAACCGTTCCTCAATCCATTCGCGTATGTTGTTATAGAGCGAGAGATGACAACATCGCGATTAGGATTTTAGTGTTCAAGGTTTCTAGTTTGTGTCATTGATCTTCAATTTCTATGATTTATTGGGTGGTTCGTGTTGAACATTGAAGGGCTTTGAATTTCGATCGTTCATTGAAGAACTCTGAAGATGAAGTAGAGAGCAAAATTAGAAAGTTTTGCACCTTTGTTTATATATATATTTCTTGTCATTGTATTAAATAAAAAAATTCTTGACAAAATGCTATTTCATTACAAGCTTGAAACTGATTTTTAAGTGAAAGAAGATAGATAACAAAATGCTATTTCATTACAAGCTTGAAACTAATTTTTAAGTGAAAGATTATCTTCTTTCACTTAAAAATTAGTTTCAAGCTTGTAATGAAATAGCATTTTGTTATCTATCTTCTTTCACTTAAAAATCAGTTTCAAGCTTGTAATGAAATAGCATTTTGTCAAGAATTTTTTTATTTAATACAATGACAAGAAACATATTAACACAACCACGAACACATACTTTTTTATCATACTTGGGCTCAAACCCCTCTCCTCCTCTTCAAAAATTAGGAGATTATACCATTGGATTATATGTCCTTTAATATATAAGTAGTTTACATGATGTATCAGCACCAAACAACTAACATGCTATGATGTATCATCACCAAACAACTAACATGATTTTTACTCCCCGTTGAAAGTTAGCTTGATTTTATGATAACTTGCTGATAAAAGCTGGATATCCTTTTGTCGCTATGAAGATTTAGATCATTTACTTTTTATTTTGATAGACTAAGTAGTACTACTAGCAGGGGCGGAGGCAAGGGGGGCTGGGGGCATGGCCCCCCTAAATTTTTTATATTATTTTTTAAGTATAGGCCCAAAATGAAATTATTAGCCTAGGTGAAGTATATAGTTGGAAGCCTCTAAAGAAAGATAGCTTATTATATATATATATATATATATTCTATTACCAGTCTAAATATGCATGGCAGTGGCACATTACTACTTTTGTATTTTTCTTTCTTTTGCATTTATCCCATTACCATCTGCTTTTTTTATATTTGATTTTCAATTTTACTCTTCATTGCTCTTTTGAAAAGAAAAAAAAAAATAAAAAAAATCATTGTATTTTTCTCTTAAAGCAAGTTGCCCCACTTTTGTTTTTTCTCCACAAATTTTGGATTTTTGCTTTCTATTGTGAAAATTTCCGCACAAAGACAAAATTCTATTCCACTCTCATTCTCTCTCTTCCTTTCATTTTTTTATTTTTATTTTTTCAGAAACTCTCATTCTTGCTCTCTGCTTTTGTTTAGTTGGTCATGTTATGTTGTTTGGGAAGATGAAGATCCATAAATTTTTTTTTTTTTTTTTGTCATCTTGAATTGATTTTATGTTTTGAATATATATATATATATATATATATATATATATATATATTGTAACATTGTTTTCTAATTTTTTTTTTTTTTTAAAACAAATTGGCAAAAGTATGTCTTGATAGATTTTGTATGAATATAATTGATACAAAAATATTTTAAGAATTTTTGTTTTTTTAAAACAAATTGGCAAAAGTATGTCCTGATAGATTTTGTATGAATATAATTGATACGAAAATATTTTTGGCTTAAAATAGTTTTATATGATGTGGTAAAGTTTTTCCTATTAATATTTTTACATTTCCACTCAATGCAGATTTATTATGATTTTCTATGGTTTACTTATAATGTGTTTTCATTTGTATCAAGTGCTTAAGGGTTTAATTAATAACACATCCGCTTTTAGGTTGTGATTAAATGAGATTAGAAGAATCTCCTAATTCTTCATAATTTTATTGAAAGTGAGCTGCTTCCATTAGCACCTATGAAAAAATGAAGAAAATTTTAACATCTAGATGTTATGTTTCAAACCTGTTGATGCAAGGATTCGATGTTTGGTGGATCAGAAACTAAAATAAACAATCAAAGAGGTACTCTTAAAATACCTCATTTTATATTATTTTGTTAATAAAGAGAACAGGGGCAACTAGGATTTGAAAAAAAAAAAACGGTTCATTGATTTTTTTGTTTCCCCAATTTTCCCTTCCATTAATACAAGAATTTTTTTTTTTTTTTTTTTTTTTTTTTTCTCTTTTCTCTCTCTCTATCGGTAAGGTTTTTTTTTTTTTTTTTTTTGTCCTTAAAAAAATGTAAATTTAATTATTTTTCAAAACAAAATAATTGAGACCAAAACAATAATGCAACATTTCAATGCAGTCGCTGCTGCTACTGGCGGTGGTGAGAGGAGGACCACCGCCAGCAGCAGCAGTGGCGACGGGGTTTGCAACAATGGGTGAGAGAATTGAGGCATCTCTTGGTTCGGAGGAACAACTTGGATCATGGGGGCTTTCTTAAATTTGGTCAACTTAATTAAAGGAGAAGAAGCCAGCACAAGTTCACCTTGTAGACTTTTGTTTTGGGGCTTAAACCTTAAACCCCAGGCCCAAGGTTCGAAACTGGCACATAGAAGGGAAAAATTACAGTACACCCCCCAGGTTTAATTTTGAGGTATTTCAAAATACCTCCTTTTTGCCAAAATTGTTCTTAAATTTTGTTTTGTCATATAGATTTTAGTTTTGAATTTCTAATTTAACGGACAAATCTGATTACAAAAGCCCAAAATAAAATATTATGTCAATAATTTTCAAATGCCTTGTTGATGGAACTGAATTCAATTAGTTGCTTTACAAAGTTTTGAGGTATTGAAGTATTGTTATGTCAAGAACTTTAGAAGGAAATTCAATTGAACACCAAAAATCCAAAGACTAACGTTTTGTTTGAAAGGCTGGATTTGATGAAATTTGGATTTGGAAACATGATTTATCTTGTTGGAACCACATAATTACAAATAGGATTTGATAATTATAGGATTTCAAATACTTTTTCATTGCGGGTCAAATCTAGTCTAAAACGCCAGGATTTCACGGGATTTGACTGGATAAATATTCGTTAATTATATACTTCCTTAATTAACCCTCCAATGTTTCTTGTTATTAAAACTTTTTTCTTATTAAACCCTATCTTATTAAATATCGACTTCCACTCCGTCGTTGTTTTAATGTGTGTGTATATATATATATATATATATATATATATATATATATATTCCTATTAGTGTTGAGCATATTATTATTTTTTATTTTTTATTCTTGTATACTTCAGTATCTTATATTGTGTGGAACTTTGAGTAAAACATCGATTTCTCAAAATTACCAAAAATTTGTGTTTAACCGATTGATCCAAAAGTTTGTGTTTAACCGATTGATCCATTATCACTTTTATATTATTGTACCGGAAAAATCTACAATATAGAAATTTATAACCAAAACTCATACTCCAATCTTTCATAATTCATACCAATTTTTTTGTTGGTACACTCCAGTATCTTAAACTACGTTTAATAAATACAGATGTCTGCGCTTAATAATTGATCCACCACCTTGAAATTTTTTTTTTTACTTATAACCAAAAGTCATGGAATCCAATAATTTTATAAGTAAAAATCATATTATCCAATTCTTGAGAATAAGTCATATATATATATATATATATAAGCCAATATTATCTTTAATAATTATTTTTTTTCTTTTAAAATAAATTTCATGTTTTAGAGTTCCATCACGTAATCATTCTCGTTGTTTGTCTTGTTCTTGTTGTAACTTTGGAGTATATTTTGCAATAAAATAAATATTTCATTTATTATTTAAATAAAGACAAAAATAATATTATATTATTTTTTATTCAAAATCCCATTTTAATCCAATTTGTTCCAAACATATAAATAGAATTTCATTTTAATTCCAATTCCTATTCTAATTCAGATTCTTTTTCCAAATCTTAAAATAATTGATTTCAAACATAGCAAAATATAAAAATGCACAGTAGCGTGTGTGAATGTCAAGCTGATCTTCGTTTTCGAAACAATCTCTCTTATACTAATCCTTTGACAAACGTTGAAATATGTGTTTTCGTCGAAAAATTTAGGGTAAATTACACTCACACCCTCTGAGGTTAGGTCATATTTCAATTAGATGAAAATTTTGGTTTTAACTTTCACTTACACCCTAATTTACTTTTTACCTGCAAATTGACTCTTTTACCCTCAATTTTTTAATACAAAATATATATAATCTAAAATGACAAAAAGACCCCTCTGTTAATATATATATATATATATATATATATATATACCGTTTGTACACGTAGTCCCGAGACCACCACGTTGCAATCCTAACCGTCGCACACATCAGCACCTTCTCACATCATTCTCTCACATGTACCCCTAAAGCAGCAAACCCATTTCCTCCAAACTCTCTCTCTCCTCCAAACTTTCTCTCTCTGCACTCTCACATCTCTGCAATAGTCTTGAACCATCTTATCTGCCTCCTGATAACTCTCACCACTCTTTTGAACACCATCAAATTCGAGTCGCAAAGTCCTAAACCACCTTCGCACAATTCCGCGTCAAAGCCCTCCCTCACTATATGAACGGCGGCAAGGAAGTAGCGGCGGCGGAATTTGTACAGGTGTTGTGGCCGGAGTTTGGTTGATGAGAGATTGCCACCGGAATTTGGTTAATGGGTTGGGTCTGTGGGTGACGTCGGTAAGGATGAAGAAGTTTGGTTGATGGGTTGGGTCCGTAGGTGACGCCGGAAAATGAATATTCCGGCAGCCGGAAAGCAATTCTCCTTCTCTGAGTTTCGAAGCTATTCGATTCTTCTTCACTACGATGCACACGAGAGCAAGGTGATCTGGACCTTACTTTTGTGAGGGAGGACCTTGTGTAATCTGGGTTCCGACCATTTTGTGTCATTGTTGTGCCTTTTGTTATTGTTTGTGATCTGGACTCCCTTGTCTTGTTTCTGAGGAGTGTTCGTCTTTTGTTTTCTGTGGGTGGTCCTTGGTCTTATCCCGCATCCTTCTCCTTAGTGTAGGACCTGTAGGTATTGTTTCGACGAGTCTGTTTGATACCTTACATCTGGATGAATGTGGGCTTCCTTCTATATCCAATGTTGAGTAGGTTTTCCCTTTTGAACGAGTCTGAGACTGTAACAGAACTGACAGAGCACAACTCTGTGACTTGAGAGTGCAACTCTGATAATTGCTGAAATTACTAATTAATTTTGCTATGTGAATTACTTATTTTTGACATATACATTTTTTAGGGCAAGTAGTAAATTTTGAACGTAGTAGGTGACGCCGGTAAGGATGAAAGCCAGAGAGTCTGGGTTTGTTGTTGTTGATATGGGTCTTTTTGCGTTTGTGGTTGTTGTCTCTGGTTTGCTAGGCTACAGGTGAAGAAAATGGTGTCTGATTGGTATCATGGGGATGGGTCTGTGCAGAGAGATGATGTAGTATTTTGTTGACGTGGATATTCTTTTCTCTCCTGCGCATCGGTGTATGTGGGGTAGTTTAGTCACAAAAATAATCAACACATGATCAAAGGATATTATGATCATTTAACACCTTAAAATACCCTGACATTACTAAAAATTGACTTTGGGGTATTTTGTTGATGCGGATATTCTTTTCTCTCCTGCGCATGGGTGTATGTGGGGTAGTTTGGTCACAAAAATAATCAACACATGATCAAAGGATATTATGGTCATTTAACACCTCAAAATACCCTGACACTACTAAAAATTGACTTTGAGGTGTAAGTAAAATGTTAAACCACTAATTCAAATATAAGTGAAATTTAAAATTAAAATTTTTATCTAATTAAAATATGACTTAATCTTAACAGATGTAAGTATAATTTACCTAATTTAAAGATGGATATGTTGTAAATAACAAGTTTTGAAAAGAATCAAAATACTTAACAGGTGACGCCTCCAAATTTTAAGAAATATCAGTTTAAATCCTTCTGCTACTTCTTTTTGGGAGTTCACATTTTTTAAGAAAAGACTCGAATTTTCAAATATAACCCATATCCCTATTATTTTTCACATTTTAGAAGCGCACGAAATAGAAATGATAGAAAGCTTCGATAGAAAAGAATTACTCTTCTTTTTGTTTTTGCATCTCGTGTTCTATAGTATATATAGTTATTAGTAATATATTACGAGAGTTGTCATTCCTTTTTTTAACTTACAAAACATGTTCCTCATTCTGTGTATCAGAGGTTGGGGATTTCTCTATGGTGGTATCTTTGTTTTGGGATAACTTAGATCTCTCATCTAATCGGACGCTCTTGCGAGTTGTATTTATGCCTATTTGGGCATCTGTGTGCTAGGGGAAGTGGTCTCGGGTTTTTGGCTTCCCTCTACTCTCGTTGCCGGGAAGGAAAACGTAAGATGCGGGATGTAAATCCGGGGGTTTACGATTTGGAAGAATTGCTACCCAATCTGTGCAAATTTTTCCTTTCGATCTGGGTATTGCTATAAGTTCTTGGTTTTCATGTTAGTGTTAACTTTCTTTCTGTGTGTTTTGCCTTTCAGCTTTCTTGGTTTGCCTTCCTCCTCTTTCTGGGTTTGCCTTCACATGGTGGGTCGATCGGCTATAAGCGATGCGACTATAGTTGCCAAGACCTCTGGTCCGTGAATGGGTGATGATGGATTTATTGGCCAGGAACGAAAGTTTTTGGTATAGGAGGTTTCAGTTAATCGTTGTAATTGGCTATGTTTCACTCGTGCTGTTGACGATGCCAGTGATGGAGAATTGCCGATCAAGTATCCAGGGGGTCCCTCCTTGTCTTTTTCGGGTTTCCATGTTTGTACCATCAGATTTGTTCTTGCGGGGGAAATTTTAAGACATGGTGTTACAACTATTAGCAGCAGTTGGGGATACCTTCAAAAATTCTAGATCAGAGACAGTTTGATGGACTCTGTATTTCAAAATACCTTCCTTCCTTTTGCCAAAAGATTTCTTAAATTTTGTTTTTCTTGAGAAAGTTTTCAACCTTTTATTCCTTTATTTATGAAAATCTATCTTGTTTAACCTAAACGTTAATTTAACATTTCCAATTTAATGGACAAATATGATTACAAAGCTTGTAATGAAATAACATTTTGCCAAGATTTTATTTTATTATTTATTTATTTATTTAATTTTTTAATGCATTGGCAATAATATTGACACTCCCACTGACACACACTTTCTGCCCCCAGTAGCGTTGAAACCCATCCCCTCCTATTTAAGGATGGGGAAGGTTTTGGGCTGGATGCCTTTCGGTATATGAGTAGTTTATATATAATGTATAAACAACTGACATGATTTTTGTTAACTATTGAAAGTTAGCTTGATTTTATCGTACCAATAAAAAGCTAGATATTCTTTTGTCTCTATAGAGATTTGGACTCTTTACTTTCTATTTTAAGAGACACAGAGAGTAGTGGAATACTACTAGAGTCCTAGACTACAATTATCTACGCTATGCTACAATATCACCAATGCAGATTTCTTATGAATTTCTTTGGTCTAATATTGTTTTTTCGTTTGTATCTAGCGCTTAACGGGTTTGATTTACAATTGTTGATTAGTGCAAAGGAATAACATATGTTATTATCGTTTAACTCTATCCTATTAAATATCTACTAGTGTATTTGTTTTAAGTATATTGGTGATGGTAGTTTAATATGTTAGTTTTTTTAATTAATAAATAATTTGTTCTTTTTTTAACTAAATCTGTTACATAAAATTTATGTTTCAGTTATATTATGCATTCATTTTCATTCTTGTTGTTTGTCTATTTGATAAAACTTTGGAACATATTTGACATTAAAATAAATATTTCATTTATCATCTAAACAAGAACAAAAATGGTATAATATTATTTTTATTCCAAATTCCATTTTAAATCCAACTTTGAATCCAATTTATTCCAAATATATAAATGTAAATTCAAGTATTTTTTTTCATTTATTGTCGTGTTTTGCAATGTTACATTATTACATAATTAACCTGGTTAGAAGGGTTCTCCTTACCAACATGAAACCTGTAAATCATCACTTTCATATCTAGATTATTGGATATATTTAGTTACCAGTTACATATATGTGCAGATGATTTGGATACAAATAATTTACTATGATTTTCAAAATTATGTAGAGCAGTAAGAAAATTGAGAAAATATTATAAATCATAAAATAAAAATAAATAAATAAATAAAAACAAAAAAGGAGAGTTTTTAAAACCGGATACAGATATTTTCAGGCAACGGTGGGAGAATTGAGGCATTGCTTGCTCTAAGTTGATTAACGGAGAAGAAATCAGCACTGGTTCACCTTGTAGCCTTTTGGTTTGGGGCTTAAATCTTAAACCAAAAGCCAAGGTTCGAAACTGGTACGAATAGAATGGAAAATTTCATTTCAACCCCCAGGTTACTTTGAGGTGTTTCAAAATACGTCCTTTTTGCAAATTTTGTTTTGTCATGTAGATTTTACTTTCGAATTTCTAATTTAATGGACAAATCTTATTACAAAGCTCATAATAAAATAGCATTACGTCGATAACTTTCAATTGCCTTGTTGATGGAACTGAATTCAATTAGATGCTTTGTGAAGCTCTTATTGAATAAGTGTTATGTCAAAAACTTCAATTAAACACGGGAATCGAAAGACTAAATATAAAAATACGGAGCAACATGTGTGAATGACAAGGGTTGTTTTAAAAAAATTCTCTTTCCTATGTTAATCTTTTGACAGATGTGAAAATATGTGGCTCTCTCAAAATTTATAAAGATGATTCTAGTGTAAATAACAAGTTTCAAAAAAATAATAGTACTTAATACGCCTCCAAATTTTAAGAAATGTGAGTTCAAGTCTTTCTACTTCTTCGTTTACGTTTTGAGGAAAAGACTCAAAATTTCAAATATAACCCATATCCTTATTATTTTTCACATTTTAGAAGTCCACGAACTATCATTCATTAATGGATAAAATATTATGAAACTCAAGAAAATTATGAAAAATATATATATTTTATTTTTATCATACGTGCTCCAATACCACTATCATCCATCATCCATTCTACTCTCTACATTACATGTATTTATAATGAAAGAGAACCTAAAGGAAACACATGAAACCTTATAATAAACTTATTCTAAGAAGGAAACTAACACTCGAAAATAAACTTAAAAATAAAGTTTATCGAAAAATTCTAAAAGAATAAAGTAAGAAATCTAAAACAAACAAAAATCCTAAAATATTCAGTAGGCCTCTTATACACTTGAAAATAAATTTAAAAATAAAGTTTGTCTAAAAAATTTGAAAAAAATAGAGTAAGAAACCTAAACAAATAAAAATCTTAAAATATTCAGTAAGCCTCCTATACGACATCAAAACTCTGTTTTGAGACCATAAACAATGTTATTTGGCCAAAAAAAAGGGCGTACATCACACTTGCTTGTTGGGCCGTTTTTAATAAAAAAAAACTCTTATCTTGTGTCAAAAACAGACACTTCAAGATTGGGCAGAAAAATTTGTCAGCATGTTTGTTTGGCCTTATGACGATTCAAATAGATTATATAGACTTCAACAATCAATTATACTTCACATGTGATCTAACAACAATTAAATAAGATTCCCAGTGAGAGCATGAAAGTACAAAGAATTTTTCCCTAATTGTAGAGAGAGAAACTTTACACTCCCAATGATTTTTCACCCCTTTTCCCTCTCAATCCCCTTTATTTATAGACGGTTATAACCACCACTGAGCTGGACCTATCTTGTTCTCTTTTGGCTGGACTCGACTCCCTCATTTTAACATGGGCTTCTGAAATGACTTTATGGACCTGGGCCCATCCGGCGCGAACTTATTCCATCCCACTTGTCCTCACCCGACCCGTCCTATGCAATGTGGATCACACCAAACCCGGGTCATTTTGGTGTCCTCATCTGCCCCCAATAATCTCTTTCCTCATTAATGAGGGTGAGATTATTGAAAGGACACGATCTTGGTCTGACGGCTTGGAGCAATGACTCTAGGAATCGAACGGCTGGCACAAGAACCTAAGTTTCGAGATCTGCAGCGCCACTTTTTGCCTTGACCTTTGGAGTTTCATGTCGCTTTTACTTCTCCTCTTTATAAATTCTGGTCTCTCAACCTTCACCCTTCCTCTTACCTCTCGCTTCTACTCTCTGTTGCTTTCCTGCACATTTCGGCAATCTTTTTTAATTTCTCCGGCAAGTTCTTCCGGCAAGTCCTTCCTTTTCGATTTTTAGCTACTGTGCCGTCGCTGAGTTCATCACAAACTTTCAAGGTTAGTGTTTTTTTTTTTAAACCTCTCCTTAAGAGACGCCTTTACTGCCTAGGACTGTTCCCCATTTTTATGGCTTCCCCTAACCTGAACGCCATTCGATCCAAGAATTATATTCCTTGCGACGTTTCTCTCAGAGTCTACCCAACAAACTTAGACGAGAGATCTGACGAGGGTTTTCTTCCTAGGGAAGTTTTATTCTCTGCCGTTCACTTGAACGTCATTAGGTTCCCCGTACACCCGTTCTTTTGTTATGCTTTCAACAAATTGGGGCTCTGCCCCCTACAAGTTAACCCAAACTTTCTTAGGGTAATTTCAGTCCTCCTGCTCTTGAATCGTGATAGGGGTCTCAATCTTGACATTATTGACCTTCTCCTTTGCTATCAGATTAACAAGATTTCACAAAATGACTTGTACTATCACTTCTTTCCTATTGACAAACGGTCGATCTGCACTGATAAAAGCTCATTTGAAAAAGGTTGGAGGCGGAATTTAATTGTGGTTGGTGGGAATTGGCAGACTCTGCTCGGCCATTCCTTCCTTATCCTTTCTTCCTTTGGAGCATGTTCTGTCTCTGGCTACAAAAAGCTGAAAACACATCCTACCGAATGCCACTGTGAAAGTTGTCTTCCCCGTTTTTGCAGTTTTCTTTGTAGATGCCTTCAAATTCCCCATGATAAACTAGTTTATAGCGTCTGCAGGGCTAGGCTAGATACCTTGCAAGAAAGTGTGCTGAACGATGTCCCTTCAGCTACTGATTTGCTTACATCTGATAATCTCTCTGACATCTCTCTTTTAGGGTCTACAATGGAGAACATTCAAATCCTATCGTTCAGCAGGAGGAGGCGCCCTGCTCCCACCCCTCCTAACGCTCCTGCCACCATTTCATCATCTACACCTGCTTCCACATCATCTCTCCTTGCTGTCTCTGCCCCAGAGCAAGTCGCGGTTGCCCCAGCTGTGATTCAAGTCTCAAACAGTTCTGCTGATGTGCCCTCTGAGCTCACCCATGCTGAGAACCCTGTTGTGGGCCATACTGCTGAAGTCCGTCCTGCTGCCCCTGTTATCATGCCATCAAATATCTCGTCCGACACTTCCTCAGAGAGCACTCAGGATGCTGGAAATTCTGAGGACAATGGGGGGCCAGCTAATGCTGTTCTGTCGGAAAAGAGTTTAGGAAAAAGGCCAATGCCTGAGGGCGGTCATGATCAGAGTGACATCCCACCGACCCGAAGGATCAGGACGGATTCTTTCAGGGTTACTGAACCATCGCCCCCTGCCCGGTTCTTCATTCCTGAAGGCGAGTCGACCAGAACCTCTGGTCCAATTCCATCCGTTCTTCTATGGCGACCTTTGCTCAGCCATGAAGATGGATCAACCATTGGCCCCACTGACTCAATATACAAGGACCCCCTCACCTCATTTGCTTTCTACAAGGGTTTCTGGACCCCCAAAGACCTTGAAATCCAGAACAAGCTATCCTTTGGTGAGATGTTCCAACGGTTCCCGACCGCTGCTATGGAGGTGACTCTTCTTCTACTAAAATGTGTTCCTTTTCTGTTATGATTCCTTAGTAATTAGTCTGACCTGAATTTATTTTTCTTTATGCAGACTCTATTCGGGATGTTCACCTTTCAAAAAACAATTGAAACTCTGAACAAAAAACTTAAGTCTCTCTCTGTGGGCCTTAAAAGGTCTGTTGAAGCAGAGACTCTTCTTGAGGCTAGAGTTGCTGAGCTGGAGTCTAAGCTTAGGGACTCAGAGAAGGGAGTTGCTGACCTAAAGGCAGAGAGAGACGATCTGGCAAACGAGAGGGATTCCCTCAAAGTTGAACGGGATTCCCTGAAGACCGAACGGGATTCTCTTCATGATGAGGTTGACATTTTAAAAACTGAGAAGAGTGTGGCTCTGACAGAAAGGGACTCTCTCAAAGCCGAAAAGGGAGACCTTCAGCGCTCTTTCATTGTTGAACGGTTGTCGCATGCGAATTCCCAAGAAAAACTTCTAAACGAACGGTCTTCCCTGATGAACATGATCGGCAGAGTCGAAGGGGGTATGAGAGCTCTCCTTGCTCACTTTGCCAGGACCAGTGCCATCCGGTATGCTGAAGGGTACAGAGACGGTTTTGTTGACTATTCTCCCCTTGAAGGTGAATCAAGTTCTTGTGCTGGTTCTGATGAACTAGATGCTTCCCTGGACATCCACCCCCCAAACAATTATCAAAATCCACCATGCGACCCAGCTGAGAACATTTTTATTGAATGCATAGAGGTCGCATCTTCAGGAATTGTCCCACCCTTTCATCCCCTGAACATTCTTCCCCTTTCTACCATCGTGCCTTCTTCCTCTGTTGCTGCCGACAGGCTATGCCTGCTGAGGGGGTGATTCATCTCGACTCCCCTTCTAAGGATGATAGGGCAGATGAGAATGGAGAAGCTCTCGATGGTCCAGATGAAGATAGTGGCGAGAATGACAAGTTACAGCCTGGAGAAGATCAGAACTGACATCCAATAGCAGTTTTTTTTTTTTTTTTTAAATCTGCATGTATGGTACTACGTACCTTGAGGCCTTTTTGGTTATGAATGATAATGCTTTTGCTCAGCATCACTTTCCTCCTTTGAGTTTTCTATTTTCAGCTTTGCAGTGTATTTTCACAAGTGCTTAACGTTCGGCCATGTCACCATTCTGTCATTTTCGAACTCATTTGTGAGCAAGTGTTTGGCGTTCGGCTTGAAGTGCCAGCTGCCACTAACTTGCTGAATGCCTGGCGCTCGGCTTGAACGCCTCTTGCCACTTGGCTTTTTTCATTTTTTGAGCAAGTGTTTGGCATTCGGCTTGAAGTGCCAGCTGCTACTAACTTGCTGAATGCCTGGCACTCAGCTTGAACGCCTCTTGCCACTTGGCTTTTTTTTTTTTTTTTTGAGCAAGTGTTTGGCGTTCGGCTTGAAGTGCCAGCTGCCACTAACTTACTGAATGCCTGGCGCTCGGCTTGAACGCCTCTTGCCACTTGGCTTTTTTTTTTTATATTTTTTGAGCAAGTGTTTGGCGTTCGGCTTGAAGTGCCAGCTGCCACTAACTTGCTGAATGCCTGGCGCTCGGCTTGAACGCCTCTTGCCACTTAGCTTTTTTTTTATTTTTTGAGCAAGTGTTTGGCGTTCGGCTTAAAGTGCCAGCTACCACTAACTTGCTGAATGCCTGGCGCTCGGCTTGAGTTTGGATTTCGTATTAGTTCTACATTGTACTGATAACAAAGGTATAGCTGTGCTTCATATCTCTCAACGGGGGATTGGATCGAAAATGTACATTTGATAATAGAGGAGATACTTGGGATAGATATCCTAGGTTTTTATGGGAAGTTGGAAGTGTTTACTTCATTTCTCATCTTGATGGCACCAGGAGGTTTGCGGGGGAAGCAAGGTGTGTTGTCGGGGAAGATCAGTTGTTAGGTATTAAATTTCTTTTTCAGGGATGGTGTTACTAAAACACTAGGATGGATGCATAGACGTTTTGCCAGTTTATGCTATGGAATTTGGAGGAATGTGGATTTATACCCTGTCTAAACATTTGGGTAAGGATAAGTAGCCGCTAAATACAACTTACATGTTGGTGTCCTTTATTTCGGACCTATATTTTTTCTTTAAGATTTGGAATCTAGTGGAGCCTATACACCGAGGCAGAGTTCACAACGGAACGACAAATAATCAATAATTCAAGGTTTCATGAATTCCGAGGACAGAATTCCATTTGTTAGGGGGGAAGAATGTAATACCCCTAATTTTAAAAAGGATAAAATTGAAATTTCAATTATCTTTATTGCATTTTTATGTGACTAGTTGCTTAAATGTTTAATTGTTTTATTTGTTTTAAACTGTTAGCCTTGTATTTGAATTGCCTTATTTGGTTAAATATATTTTAATTAAATTAATTGTATTTTTGGTTGCTGTAGTTACTTTAATTGTATTATTAATTATTTTCTTGCATGGACGTAACTGTTTAATTAGATTAAGTGTATGAATTATCTTTTAGGGTTTTAGTATTTTTATGGGCTTGCCGACATAATTAATTGGGTTTTAAGTTTAGGGTTTTTATGGACTTTGGAGTAGGAATTAGTTATAAATATATAACTTATACGTCCCTAGGGTTTGGTAACCCTATTCACGGCACAGTGAAAATACAGAGAGTTTTGAGAGAACTGAGCGAGAGAAAATAGAACAAAACTTAGGAGGAGATAGAGAGGGCCAAGGGAGAGTTGTGGTGGCTTAAACCAAAACCATAGGAGGCTTGAAGATGGTCAGTGGTTGCCGGAAATTAGGAAGACGACAACACAGTTTTGAGACCAAAACTACAGGCAAGTTCTTCTCTTTCTCCTTCCCTTTGGTTTGTGTTCTGTGCACCTAGATAATCTCTACGGATTAATTGGACATTAATTTAACCATGCATGACTATTATATGTTAAGTTTGGTTATCTGTTATCCGTGAAATTTATCTGTAATAATTGTATCATGTATGGTTGCATCGTTTCTATTTTTAGAGTAAAAAGGTCGTCACTGTTCTAACATGGTATTGAGTTTGACTGCTATAAACGAAGATCTAATTTAATACTAGATGAGATTTAAACCTTTAAAAATTTATATTAGAGGAAGAACAGAGGGGTTGGAGTGGAACTGTTGTTACAAATTAATTTCAGTTTAGTTCCTTAAGCATGTTTCAGTTCAGTAGCAAATTTAGTTCAAATTTAAATTCCTGTAATTGATTCCAATGATGGTAATGAACTAATGGGATGCTATTGGGTGTTAATTAGACGCCTAAGTTCAGTTTTAATATCCTACAGAGTGATAGGAATAAGCCGGTGAAGGAGCAGAGAAGCTGAAACGGAGCAGAACGGAGAGAAGGCTTACAGGGGGGAAGAGAGCCGGCTCTGGAATACCAAGAGCCTGTCCCCACCTGATTAGAGCCGGCTCCAAGGTTGTATGGAGCCGGCTCTAGGCTGAAATAGAGCCTGCTCTAATTTTTCCAAGAGCAGGCTCTTTCTCAATTTGACGCATACTGTAATTTTTAGCTACTGTTTGGGCACTTTGGGTTATTGAACAGTTTTAGAAATTTAATGGGTTTTTAAATAATTATTTTAACATGTAACTAAGGTCTTGAAATGCATAAAATAGCCTCTTGGTATTAACGGAATTAACTATGCGCTATTTAGCCACTTTGCGTACGGTTAACGGCTGGAAGGAAATTTATTGTCTAATTTTAATTTGACAATTTAAGGGGCTATAATATAGTTCTAAATTAAAGTTTAAATGTGTGATGGAGTCTTTTGAATAACAATTAGACTTGTAGCTTATTGGGGCTCTGTGCTAAAAGATTAAACAGAATATCAGTATGCAACTTAGCACGCGGTTACCTGATGGAGAAAATTAAGTTGCTCAAATTAATCTAGCAATTTATGGGACTATAATGTGATTTAAAAACTTATGTTTTTTTATGCATGATAGAGTCATTGATATATTAGATGTGATCTACGCATGCTATGGATGCTAGTTGTTGAACCTTTAAACCGTTTCCTGCAAATACATGGTTTAACTCTTGGATTTAAATTGCTGAAACTATAAATAGTCTTTTGTAATTATTTGGGATGGTTTTGGATTGTAAATTGCTATACTATTATTTATAGGTTGTAATTTACATGGTTTGGATGTTAATTGTGGGATCTTAGATATTATCATACAAGTAATTGGATTATGGTTTTGAACTGTAATTGCTGTAGTGTTGTATAAACTATTCTGCAATTACCTGGCTCTTGGTTTTAGTTATTAAATTGCTGTACTGTTATTGATAGTCTGTAATTTTTACATGGTTTTGGATTTAAATTGCTGAATAAATATATTCTGTCAATTACATGGATATGAAGGATTGTATGCACTAGTATGGGACGGTGACATACTAGGGGACGGTTTAGCTCAAAACGCCTAAACCTAACCTAATGGATTAAAGGAATGGATTTAAAAATATTGAATCCTAATTGTGTTAAGTCAAATCAACTGCAACTAAGTTGAGTGGCTTCCTAGATTAATGGATGATAGTTAAGTCATATCAACTGAATAAGTTGATAGACTAACTAGCTTATTTATTGTATGTCAGTTCAATAAATATTTGAACTACATACCCTGGTTTTGGATGGACTTTATATGTATGTTTATGGTACCACGAGATGAGCTTGAGCCTCAGACTCGTTGGTTAGGGTGCGTATATGCAGTGGATGCGTAGCTGGCTATAGTAGGTTGAGGTATACCCTGTTAGGTCTAGGTACTCATGCCCACCTTTGGGTGCATTTTCGCATGTTGCCTTCTATTCAGGTTGAGACCCCTACTGTAGTCCAGTGAATGTCCCTTAGTGTGGATATATATATATATATGTATGGACTAGATAGCTATTGTTGAGATATCTAGGGTGTATCTGCGTATCGAGTCACTGTTTGGATTGTAATTAGAGAAGAATTTACATGTGGGCCTGACCCACTCTTATTTTTACAGGTGTTTGTTAGTTCCAGACTTGGAGCTGGATCGTGCTAAGCAGATACAGTTATTCATTCCACCGATGACCAGGGTTTTATTTCATATTTTAGACTTGGGTTTCATTTCCAATCTTTTGAGTTCAGTGAGATATTTTAGGGGTCCACTAGATGGATTCCCGAGTTGTAATAGAAATGAAGAAGTAGGATGTATCAGAATCATTCTTTGTTAATTAAATTTTATTCTGAGGTTTTTGAATTATTATTCTAGTTTCTTTTCAGCAATTTATTTATTCTTATTTTTTTTCTTTTTTTTTCTTTTTTTTTCTTATTTGTATTCTGTGTTCGATTATTGCTAATTTGTTTGATATCCTCGGGTAGTCGGGCGTGGGCCTGGCCAACCCGCATCCAGAAATCCGGGGGTATGACACCACCTTCCTTTTCAGAACCAGATCGCCAAGAGCGAAACCCCTGTGCCTCACCTTCTTGTTATGGCTATTCACAAGCGTCTATTGATAAAAGGCAAGTCTCACTGCAGCCGCATCCCTTTTTTCTTCCAACAAATCAAGATTGAACCTCAGCATTCTATCATTCTGCTCTTGATCCCACGCCAAGCTCCTTACAGTTGGAACCAAATACTCGACTGGTATCACCGCCTCGGTGCCATAGGCCATAGCGAATGGGCTCTCTCCAGTTAGCCGGCTTGGGGTTGTTCTGTAAGCCCACAAGACGTTCGGTAACTCATCTAACCATTTGCTTTTTTCATTCTCCAGCTTTTTCTTAATACAAGCAAATATTGTCCTGTTTGTGATCTCGGCTTGACCATTAGCCTGGGGATGACTGATTACTGCTAACTTCTGATTGATTCCATATTCTTCCAGCAGCTCTCTCACTTGCTTGCTATCGAGGTTGGTTCCATTGTCCATCACGATTGACCTTGGTACGCCAAAACGACAGATAATATTATCCAGATGAAGCGTCTTACTTGAGTTTGGGTGACACTAGGGTACGGCTCTGTTTCTACCCATTTGGTGAAGTAATCAGTAGCTAGCAGAACGTACTTATTCTGTGATCTTGCAGTCGGCAAAGGACCAACCACGTCCATCCCCCACTGCTCGAAAGGCCATGGGATGGTCATTACGTGCAGGTCTTCAGATGGTTGATATATCAATGACCCGAACCTCTGGCATTTATCGCATCTTCTAGAGAATTCTTCTGCATCTCGTGCCATGTTTGGCCAGAAGTACCCCTGTGTCATTGCTTTGTGTGCAAAGATCTTCCTCCGGAATGATTTCCGTATACTCCCTCATGAATGGTTCGCATAATCTGTCTAGCTTCTGCAGGGGTAGCACACTTCAAATATGGACCCGAGAAGGAGCGTCTATACAATTGATCGTGCACAATGGCATACTTTGCTGTGCTGGACCTAATTTTTCTTGCCTCGTCCTTACGCTCGGGGAGTGTACCATTACATATGTAAGCCATGATTGGATCGATCCAGCTCGGCTCATATGGTATAACATTAACATGTTGAGTGCTCGGATTAGGCAGCTCTCCAAGCGGTCGGCATCTTCGTTATACTCTCTCGCCAATTAGATAAACCTGATCTGATCAAAGGCTTTTGCCTCACGCAGAACTGCAGTTCGGTATGCTTCCATAGTCTCATCCTTGGCCCCATAGTCCCCATTGACTTGTCGGATGACTAGTTGTGAATCATTATAAGCAATCAGATTCTTGATCTTCAGTTCTTTAGCCAACTTCAGCCCAGCTATCAACGCCTCGTATTCTGCCTCATTGTTGGTCGTGTTGAACTCTAGTCTTATCGCTTGGCTCAGCGTAGTTCCTTCCGGTGTTTGCAATTGAATTCCAATCCCGGCCCCCATTTGATTCGAGGAGCCGTCCATGAAGAGCTTCCACCAGGAACAATTATAATCTTCCACCGCATCTTCAGCATCACAGTTAAGTAGGAAATCCGCCACTGCTTGACCTTTGATTGCCGTCCTGGGCTCGTACGCGATATCAAATGAACTCAATTCAATGGCCCACTTGGTCATTCTCCCCGACCGGTCCGGTTTGTGCAGGATCATTCTCAAAGGGAAAGTTGTTAAAACAACAATTGGATGAGATTCAAAATAATGTCTAAGCTTCCTTTTTGCGTTGACCAGTGACAAGATCATTTGTTCGGCCCTAGAGTACCTTCTCTCCGGTTCAGACATTGTCTTGCTAACATAAAACACCGGGAACTGCTTGCCCTTTTTGTAACGGATCAGAACAGCACTGGTTGCTATACTGGACACCCCGAGATATAGAAAGAGTTTCTCATTCGGTTCTGGAGCAGAAAGAACCGGAGGATTACGCATGTACTCCTTCAGGCTGGTTAGCGCCTTCCGCTGCTCATCCCCCCAAGTTTGTCTTCCGTGCCCTCAAATTGTATCAAAGAAAGGTTTACAGCGGTCCGAAAGCTTAGAAATAAATCGGCTCAGTGCGGCTATCCGGCCTGTGAATGCCTGCACCTCTTTAATTGTCTTTGGCTCTGCATTTCTGATCAAGGCTTCTGCCTGCGCTGGGCTGACCTCTATTCCCCTATGATTGACCACATGTCCCAGGAATTGACCGGAGCTTACACCGAATGAGCATTTGGCCGGATTAAGCTTCATTCCATACTGGCGTAACACATCGAACACATCTTGCAGGTGCGCTAAATGATCGCTCTTCTTCTTACTCTTGACCACCATATCGTCAATATAAGCCTCGACAGTGCTGCCCATTTGGCCCTTAAAAATCTTGCTGATCAGCCTCTGATAAGTGGTTCCAGCGTTTTTTAATCCGAATGGCATGACTTTGTAGCAATAAGTCCCTCGTTCAGTAACAAACGAAGTTTTCTCTTTATCAACTGGGTCCATAGGAATTTAATTATAACCGGAATAAGCATCCAGGAAGGTTAACCGTTCATATCCCGTGGTGGCATCTACCATTTGATCAATCCTGGGTAATGGGAAACTATCCTTCGGGCAGGCTTTATTCAGGTTAGTGAAGTCGATGCATACTCTCCATTTCCCATTCTTCTTCTGCACTACAACAACGTTAGAAAGCCAGGCCGAGTACTGAACTTCTCTGATGAATCCGGCTTCAAGCAGCCGATCAACCTCCTCAGCTATAATCTGATTTCGTTTTGGAGCAAATCTTCTTTGCTTCTACTTCACTGGCTTTGCATTCGGATCCACATTAAGGGAATGGCAGGATACAGCAAGATTTATTCCTGGCATATCTGAATGGCTCCATGCGAATACATCCGCATTCCGAATCAAGAAATTAGTCAACTCTAGTTTTTCTTCTTCAGTGAGTCTGGTTCCCACCCTTGTTGTTCGGTCTGGTTTCTCATGATCAATCTTCACTTCATGAAGGGGTTCTGTGGTCAGAACTGGTGGCTCCTCCCCCCTATCCTTGCTGAGAGGAGGGTTCTGTAATTGCTATTTTGGACTGGCTGAACGAATGGGATTTTTTCCTTTTCCAGCAGATTTCAAAGTTACTGAATAACATTCTTTAGCCGCAACCTGGTCCCCGTGTATATCTATTACCTTGGTCCTATCCGGACCCAAACATCACATCACTTGATGTAAGGTTGACGGAACGCCCTGAATTCTGCGAATCCATCCTCTGCCCATCAAGAGGTTGTATGATGGATGAATTTCGACTACCATAAAACTTTCAGTCAAAACCCGCTTAGTGGCTTGTACTGTCAATTCCACCATTCCAATGGGTTCCACTCGCTTCCCATCAAATCCGAGCAACAGATTTCCTGTGGGTTTGAGTTTTTCGAGATCGATCTCCAGTCGGTCGAACGTCACCCTGGGCATGACATTTGCACTACTTCCTGGATCAATCAGGACTCTCTGAACCAAGCATTCTGCAATCGTCAGACTGACGACTAGTGGATCTTCATGAGGAATCTGAACGCGTAGCAGGTCTGTTTTGTCAAACTTTATCGATGTGGACGCGTTCTGCTGGTGCAAAGCATGCACACTACCAATTCTTCTTTTCAGCTGGGCCTGGCGTAACCTCGTTCTGAGCAACTCTTCTGACTCCGTTGTTTGTTCAGGCCGGCTATGAATTGCATTTATAATCCGGACGGGCTGAGAGTTGTGTTGGTTCGGCCTCTGGTTCCGCTTGATTTGTTCAATCGGGCGGTTATGCTCTTGCGCCAGACCTTGAACATAGCTTGCAAATTCCCCCTTTGCGATTAGCATCTCTACTTGCCTCCTTAGGTTCCTGCATTCGTTAGTCTGATGCCCAAAATCACTATGGAAAACACAATGTTTAATTTGATCCCTCTGTTCAAGAGGTTGCCTGATTGGCAGAGGAGGACGAAACTTATCTTTGTTCTCCTGGTATAGCCTTGCTAAGGTGACTCTGAGTGAAGTGATTGATTCCTCCTCCCTAGGCCTCTTCTCCGCCTTCCATGAGGGGTGACGTTTCGGTTGAGCTTGTTTTTGCCGGATCTTGGCTTTGGACTTTTCCTCCGTCGAAATAATTGACGTCTTCCTTGAATTAGCTGTTTCTTCCTCCTCAAGGCGAACAAAACCGTCAGCTTTCTCGTTCAGCTCGTCCATTGTCTTTGGCGTATTAACCACCAAGTTGGTGTGGAACGGCGTCCCCCGGTTCATTGCGAGTTTAAATGTTTGGACTGCTGTTGACGGGTGACACTCCATTAACATGCTTTTAACGAGGTTGAACCGGGTGAGAAAAGCTTGGAGCCGCTCATCCTCATGCTGCTTCATTGTGAAAAGGCTTGATACATCCTTAGCCGAACGCTTATTCCCGTAATACTGGCTTATGAACTTATCGCATAAGTCTTGGAAACTGGCGATTGAGCCTTGAGCTAGATTCTTGAACCAATTGAGAGCTGGTCCAGCCAAGCTCGTAGGGAAACACTTGCACATCAAAGGTTCATTATTAGTATTCAAAGCCATTTTCAACTGAATATGGTATATGTGATCAACCGGATCGGTTGTTCTGTCAAACAGAATGAAGATCGGCATGGAAAACTTCTTCGGATTCGGCGCGTTCATAATTTCATCAGTGAACGGTGATGCGACCGTCCTTGCTGAGGAACGCAATGCTTCGTTTTCTTTGAAAACCGTAACAGAAATCCTCGATCGGCAGATCTCCTTTCTGAGCTACGGTAATCAACTGTCGCTAATGAAGGTCGGTTTGGCAGATCGAACGACCTATCCTCCGTAAATTCACTCCGCCATGGTGACGTAATTCTATGTTCATATGCCGGTGCTTCCTCCTTCATAATCAGTTTGTGATGCGGTTCCAGACGAACAGATCCTTCCCAATCCTCTTCTCGGCCGACATTCAGAGGCAGATTATCAATTATACCTTCATCACGACGTGGACCACCACAATTGACATCTTCTGAATCATCTTGACGATCAGCTTCGGACGGTAAAGCTCCCTCTCCTTTAGGAGGTGGCCTCGAAATTGCAGGAGCCTCACGATGCTCCATTCCAGCTCGTAGCTCTGCATTTTCTTTCCTCAAAGCATCGATCATGTTCATTAGCTCATCGAGCTTTGACTACTGGCCGTTCTCCAAAGAATTCGAGTTCGCCTCTCCGATCATCATTCCAGATCGGAGCAAAGTCATCAACTGCAAGCTTCTTGACCAAATCGGAGTTTCGCTAACGAGCGCACACCAGATCTGAACTTACACTTGCCAAATTCAGTTCACTACTGGCCGGATTCAGTAATCACAACAGATCGCAACTGCGCGGTTCGCCGGTTCAAGCACGGATCTGATCTGCTTGGATCGGACGCCAATTTTTCGAAATCAACCGGAACCTGGACTCGTTAAGACAGATCGTATTATTACCAATGCTGATTTAGCTTTCGCAGATTAATCGTCTTCCTCGCAAAATGCGTTGAATCGATCCGATCTGGAATGATATCAATCAATCCTTCCTGTTCTTCCCACAGACGGTGCCAATTGAAAGTACAAAGAATTTTTCCCTAATTGTAGAGAGAAAAACTTTACACTCCCAATGATTTTTCACCCCTTTTCCCTCTCAATCCCCTTTATTTATAGACGGTTATAACCACCACTGAGCTGGACCTATCTTGTTCTCTTTTGGCTGAACTCGACTCCCTCATTTTAACATGGGCTTCTGAAATGACTTTATGGACCTGGGCCCATCCGGCGCGAACTTGTTCCATCCCACTTGTCCTCACCCGACCCGTCCTATGCAATGTGGATCACACCAAACCCGGGTCATTTTGGTGTCCTCAGAGCATTAAAAACATCTACATAAGAGTGTCTAATACGAAAAGCAAACAATTTAGCGAAGATCATGGAAATGTGTATTGAATGTTGGAAGGAAATGGTTGTTTGTCAATTGTATAGGTTATGAATACATTTGTTTCAAAAGATAGTTCTGGTTCTTTTGGCTTTGTGCTTCAACTCAGCCTGAGGCTGCCAGGGTTCGAATCTGGTACAATTCCACTGCCACCTTCTTCCATCTTAAAAGAAGGTATTCCAAAATACCTCTCTTTTTCTTTGGTTTATATTATTTTCCACTATTTTTCTTTGGTAATGAAAGAGTCAAAAAAAAATAATAATAATTGAATTATGTTTTCATTTATTCTATCTTTGTGGGACCGTATATTATTGCATAAAATCCTCTGGTACCAATAAATAGATAAGGGTTAAATGCTCTAACAATCTTTTAAATTTGTCTTTATTGTTTACAGATTAAATTATTAAAAAAAAAAAAACTTAAACCCCCCCTTATATTTGGTTGAGTTTGCCTCGACACTCCCTTCCGTTAGTAAACCATAGAAACGTCTAATGTCAGCTAAATTAAAAAATTTAAATGCCAAAATTATCCTTTCTTGTTGCAAGTTCAAGTTTACACTAATTAGTTGGACATTTATACCCTCACATGTTAATAGAGCATTCTATGCTTTCTTTCCACCACCACTCCATCTGACTCTCTGCTTTCTTTCCACCACCACTCCATCTGACTGATGTGACTATGATCACAACGATGATGGCCATCTCATTTGCTGAACTCAAAAGTTTTTTAGTTGTCATTTTAGAGAGAGAATGATGTCTGGGCATTTAAATCAAGGGCAAAAATGACATTTTTTCATTTCAAGTTCAGCACTGAATGCATACATGGGATAAATAAATGGAAGGTTATAATGGTAAAAATACATATTATGTTAAAATACAAATAGTTGTTAATTCCTACGGGGTGTGAGGGCAATTTTTGTCCAAGTTTAATCTACAAGCAATAAATGAAAACCTACCTTCCGAAACAAAAAAAATAAAAAATAAATAAAAAGCTGAGGGAGTGTTAGAGCATTTAACCCAATAAATAAATCAATAAATAAATCACCAGCTTTGGATTGTGACAGTGATATATATATATATATATATATATATATATATATATATATATATATCATCACTCAAATGAATAGAACATCTAAAAAAAAAGGGATTACTGTTTATTTATATTTTTTTGAATTTATATAATAGGTATTGGATTATCAAAATAGATTCTTGGATAAAGTACAGTAACACTCCCGAGGTTTGTCAAAAAGACACACAAATGAAACTTAGTCTATTTTGGGACAAAGATACCCCCTCAAGTTTGATATAGTTACCAAAGATACCTCAATGGTAATGAATTGACATTTTTGCCCTTTAACTTTTATATTGACTAATTTGAATGTTGAAAAGACCTTCTAACCTCTAACCTTTGTGTACAGACGGCAGACCTATACCCATTTATTTCCTTCTCTCCTCTTACCGTTCTCTCTTCCTCCTCTTGCCACACTAACAAACATATATATATATATATATATATATATATATATATATATATATATACACATAGGGACTTTGCCCTGGGAAAGGACGATGCAGAGTGGGCTGCCGAAGATCTGAAGTTGTAGCATATATATCCACACACACAAGGCGGCGACGGCGAGGACAACGATTGTATCACACACAAGTTTCTAAAGGAACAAGTCGAGATCGGAGTTATCGAGGGATGACTTATTGAGAGCTAACAGCTTTTTGTTCAGGCATTCTCACGTGACGATTTAGATGGTTTTGTAAATATGTGGGTCTGCTTTTTCTTTTTCTTTTTCTTTTTTCTTGTTAGTTATGCAACAGGAGCTAACCATAATGTTGAAAACCCAATGTTAGATCTTTTAGGGTTTTTTTGTTAGGGTTTTCAATTCTCATTTGTTTACCTGAAATTGAAAAGGTAAGGCATGGAATCAATCTCTCTCTCTATATATATGTTCTTGTGCTTTATAGAGATACTTTTTGTATTTGACAAAGACACAAAGTTTGTGGTTGTTGTGCTGTGTTTGTACAATCAATTCGGCTGGGCCTGGTTTGGATTCTATCTATGCATCGTACATGTTAGCTCTTAGTTTTCACATCAGCTTTTACATCAACTAACATGTCGGCGATTGCTGTTTTGGGTCTCCATTGGTTTAGATGGAGAAATTTTATGATTAATTTGGGGAAGGTTAGGGTATAGATTGGATAGCAATTGTAAGTGCGTGTAATACATATGTGTGTGTATATATAAGAGAAAGAGAATGAACAGAAGAAATAATGGTGGTGGTGGTGGTGGAGGCGGTGGTGGTGATAGCTGAAATAAACTGAGGCAATTGTGTCTTTTCACTATATCTGATATTTTATAATAATTTTGATTTTAATATTAAGGGATAATTTCGTCTTTTCAATAAATTTAAGGCCTTGTTTGGTTGGAATTTCATACAAGCGGTCTTTGTCCCAAAATAGGCTAACTTTTATCTGTGTGTCCTTTAATCAAACCTCAGGTGGTGTTACTGTACTTTACCCTAGATTCTTTTATTTATTATGGAAAAATGAAATCATCCAACCTGTTGATGTGGCTCAATTAATCTAAAACAAGTATTCAAAACCAAAAGTTAGGATTTAAAACACATGTCCAAAAGTAAAAGTTAGGCAATACCCAATTTAATCTTATATTTAATTTTAACACTTGTCGCATTTTATTGAGCTACATTAACAGATTGGATAAAGTGGGTTGGACCGAAGTATTGTTGTTAACTTAGAACTAAATGGTAATAGTTCAGTTGGTACTTCCCTCCTCTCGTAAGAAAGGTTGGGATTCGAGCCTTAAGTGAATGACAGTTTGAATCTTTCAACGTCTTATTTGTTTGCAATGGCCCTCCTCTAACTCGTTTGGTTTCTTTTTTGAAGTAATTCTATCATTTTACACCTATTATTTTAGAGCAGTGCTATACTGCCGAACCATTGTTTACCCGACCCCATCGATTGTCCTACGTGGTCGTCCACGTGTTAATTTTTTTTTTTTTTTTTTTGGGTTGAACCGGATGCCCCTCCTCTCTTTCTCTCTCTAACAATCGGCAACGAACCTTTCTGGCGAACATTCCGCGACCACTGGTGAACCATCTTCTCCGTCAAAACTATCTTTCTCTCTCCAGTAAACTCTCTCTCTCTCTAAAACCAGTGAGACCCATTTCCATTGTCAGAAAAAAATATATATATTCAGATCCATTTAGTTTCTCAAAAATGAAACTGTGGGCAATCGATCTCCATTTACAAATCCAAAGAGCTCAATCCATCACCCTCCATGGCCTCTACTTCAATCTCACCTCAACAAACCAACCAAAAACAAACCCATTGGGGCAAGCATATATATATATATATATATATATATATATATCAATATAGGGATTTGTAATTACCGAAAAAAATATAGAGATTTGTTGTGTGTGTATATTATCATGTAGATAGAGAATGAGTAGAGAGAGGGGTTTTGGTAATATTGCTGATGGGTCTTTTACGTTCTGATTTGGTTTTCAAGGTCACATTCATGATATAGAGAAAACATTGATAGTGGTGGAGTAGGACAGAAAAGATTAGGCTAGCTACTTAGCCAAAGGTGGAAACTAAACGTGAGGACATAGGCCTTGAAAGTCCGAGTGGATGAAATTCAAGCTCAGAAGCAAAGAGGAAATCCAAATATAATAAGTGTGTTGTGAGGGATCAGTACTCTAAGATGTGAAGATGCTCAATTGATGGGTATCGAGATGCTCTCCTTCCTCCAAGAACCTAGCAAACAGCTCAACTAAAGTTCTGCTACATAGTTTTTTTTTTTAATAAGTAAAGCTCTGCTACAGAGTTGTCTCTCTATCCGCATCACTTTTTCCTGCCGATGGGGTAGGCAGTGGAGACGGTGGTGAGTGACTCGACGGGTGGTCGCTTGGTAATGGTGGCTATGGTCGATGGGTGCAACCGGTGAGACAGGAGAGTTATTGCGCAGTCGCCGGTGAAAGAGATAGATGAGAGAGCAAAGTCGAGTCGATAAAGGGGAAGGGGACTGTGCGCCAGATGGACCAATCTAATATTAACATGTACTGTCGGTTTTTAGTTGGGTGAAAATTAGTCATCAAAATTAGCATTTTTCATTATTTTAACAATAAAAAATCTAATTTATAAATGACATATTTGTCCAATCAAATATTTGGCTATTTCTTTTCTCTCTCCTCTCTTCCTTCGCGTCTATGCGCGCACTCAAGCACACACAAACACATACAAAGTTACAATCACCCACCACTCCTTCTACCATGGCCAACTAGGAGTCTGGCTTAATTTATCAATTCTACCGGTTGGATTTATGTTGGGTGCTATATAACTCTAAAAATGTTTCCACCATAAAACAATCTAAACTTTTAAATTTTAGAAAAAATTGTATCATTATATTTTAATTCACTATTTTGTAGTTATTAATTATTATATTTTATCAGGTTACCCCTTTATGACTCATTAAATTACAAATATTCTTGACACTCACAAAAGAAGTAAGTTAACAAATACAATAGTAAAATCCTAATAAATAATGCAAACTTGAAAAAAAAAAAAAAAGAATGGGGGGGAAACCAATTCAATTACCAAATATATATATGTATTTTGACACACACACACACACACACACATATATATATATATATATATATTTATTCATAAGGGATAATTACTAATACATGGGCTTAAGGCTCAAATGTTACTCTAAAATGGAAATAAAGTCTTGATTTTCCCTAAAAGGATTGACCTAGAGAATATTTCTCTAAAATGGATTTCACTTTATGCTTTATACCACAAAAGAACTTATATTACTAAAAAGACCCAAGTAATATTTTAATATAACAAAAAGCCTTAGATCATAAAATTACAGTAAGGTCTTTGACCAAAATATTAAATATTTTTTCGTTTCTTTTTAATTTTCTCACGGTAAAATAAAATTATACAGTAGTTTAATAAAGACTTATAGACTTCTTTAGACAAAAGATCGCATATATAAATTAAATTTAACGAAACAGTATAGGCTCTGATACCAAAATTGAGTTGGATCCGACCGAAGATAGAAACATGCAAAATAACATAAAATTAATTTAACAATTAGATCACAGAAATGACTGCCGAACCTGATAACGCTCTGATAACGCCCTGTAGAAACGCCTGAACACCGGCAAAGAACAGGATAGCAAGCCAACAGTTCGAGTCAATTCACAGAAGAAATTGCTAAATTAAAACTAAGGCTGCTTGTACTGGTTGGATTCAAGAAAATTCTAGGATCTACACTGTCTGGCTAAATAAAATCTAGATATTGGATCTATTTGTCGACAGAAGTCTTTTGCCCGAAGGTATTGAAAATACTAAATAAGGGAAAGAAATTCGTTGAAAAGGAGCAAACTGGATAATTTATTTCATGGAAAATATATACATGGATACACACTGTGTATACATGGATACACTCTGTTTATACATGGATACACTCTCACACTATATGTTACAAGGGAAATATACTGAAGGAAGTCACAAAAGAAAACACACTGAAAGACTGAAGGTTGGGATGCTTGATAGTTAGAGACTTGATGGTTCTAAAACTCGATTATCTTCATTTAAACAGAGAGGCTCCTTTTATAGCAAAAGAGAGGGATGAATCAGCGGTTGAGATTAAAGATGCTGCATAGATGGTTGAGATTCAAGATGCTTTAGAGATAAGATGACATGAATTATTGCTGAACTGTTGATGTCTTCTTCTGGAGAATTATATCTACTTTTGCTATTGAGAATCTGCTTTCGGTGGATCTACTTTTGACTGTACACTACTGAGAATCTACTTTTCTTGAATGCTGAAGCTGTTTTTTACTATAGAGAAATTGCTTTTCACTAGAATTCTTGCATATTGGACAAATTTTTGTCGGTAGTGCTATCTGTTAGACTGTCAATTCTTGCTCGGGCATGCCTGCGGGCCAGGTATTCATCAGTACTGTCTGGTGAGCTGGTTTCTTCAATTCTGTATGCAAGAATAAACTGTTCTAACAACATCTTTTCTTCATTTATTATTTCTTCAACTTCTGGGGATATCTCAATCTCTGGAGGGGACTTAATGACATGAGGAATTCTTGCTTTAACAAAAATTTCCATGTTAATATTATGATCATAGAGTCTGAAACGAGGATTGTAGCTTGGGTTGATTTATCGATAGGCTTTATAGTACACCAAATGGTTAAAGGTGGCTGGTTCGATCTCATTGCGAAAGTTGTTTACAAAATCAACATGTTGGGTAAGAATTTTGACTTCAGTAGGATCAGAATGAATGTAAATTTGATGCTGTCCTAAAATTATAGCTCCATCATTTACCCATTCTGGGGGAGTACTATGAATTTGAAGGAGAATTGGACTTTTTGGCATAAAATTTTGGGTTAGTTTCTGTTCGAAGGCAATGGCTTGGTTTTTCTAGGGTATTTCAAAAGAAATAAAGAAAATAAGGTCTATATGTAATAAGATAATGGCTATTGGTATGTCAGTGTCTGTTTGTATTAATCGTATGAAAGTATAGTTATAACGGGTGCTTTTGGGCGGACTGTTGTATCTGAGGTAATTTTGGATATCAACCCATTCCTTGAGCCCATTGGACTTAATTTCTTCAAGGATAAGATCTTTGATGTCATCTGGAAAGAGCTCAACTTGTTGTCTCGAGATTTCTCTGTATGTGGGAGAAAATATGTGTAATAACTTGGCATACTTGGTTTGTACCTGCAAAAGTTGAACCTTCTGAAGATTTTTGTCTTCATTAGTCCGTTACTGAGAAATAGTTAGTTCTGTGGGATTTGCTGTTGTCTTTTGATAAGCTAAATTTAACTTTTTATAATGAGATATAAACGTCTTATGTTCTTGCTGTAAATTCTGATACGCTTTATTAGATGATACGAAATATTCACTTAAGGTGTTTAGATTTCTGACGAAGGTTCTATCGAGGTTGTTTCTAGAAAACCAAATATTATCTAAAATAAGTTTTTGGTCAGGAAAAAGATTATGTCTAGCGCGGAACTGTTGAGCTGGGTTTTGGATAATCAAAATAGGATTAGAAGTGCCTGGTATAAGGCTATAGCTATTGTTGCTCTTGATTTCCATTCCTGCAAAAATTTAACAATCAATTAGTAAACGAGATAGAATATCTGCTAAATAATTGTCTTTTCCTTTAACATGTTCAAATATAGACTTAAAACCTCTTCCAGTAATACAATCAATAAAGGAAATCCATCGTTTTGCAGACATCAATTGTTACTTTTCTTTGTTTGCAAATTTTACTATGCTATCACAATCTGTTCTTATAAGAAATTCTTTATCAAAAAATATCTGAAATTTTTCAATAGAGTTAGTTACCCCTAAAATTTCTAAGTCCGTTGAGAGTAAAATAGATTGTGCTTTATTAAAAGTTCCACTAGCATGGCGACAAATTTATTCTTCATCTCGAGAAGATTCTTTTGTTGGTCTTTGAAGAAGTAACCCTGCCCATCCTTGAGCTGATGTATCTGTTTGAATAATTTTATAACTTTTTTCAAGTGGGAGTTGTAAAGGTTCTAACTGAGAAACTAAAGATTTAATTTTCTTAACTAATTCTATATCTTGGGTATTGAAATATTTTTGACCATGTTTTCCTAGTTTTGAATATAAAGGTCTTACTAGTTGTCCTAATTTTGGAATAAAATTGCAACCATAGTTTAATAATCCTAAAAATGCTTATAACAACTTGGTCTCTTCTAATTTATCAGGAAAGTCTAAAATCTTTTTAACAATATGAAATTGTAATTCTACTTTTCTATCTTTTATGTATAAACCTAAGAATTCAATATCTTATTTTTCTAATATCATATTTTTACTACTTATAATGAGTCCTTGTGTTATAAACTCGTTGAATATAAGTTCAAGATGTTTTCTATGCTCTTCTTTAGTTTGATTGAAGACTAAGATATCATCGATATAAACACAACAGAATTTTGAGTGTCTATTAAATATAATATCCATTTTACGCTGAAATTCTTGTGGCGCATTTTTTAATCCAAAAGGCATAACAAACAACTCATAATGTCCTTCAGGACATGTGAACACTGTCCATTCAATGGATTCATTAGCCATACGGATTTGCCAAAATCCTAATTTATAGTCGAATTTAGAAAACCATTTTCTATCTTGGATTCGATTTAGTAAAACATCTTTATTAGGGATTTTATAATTATCATCATAAGTATTATCATTTAATCGTTTATAATTTATAACCATACGAGCATTTCCTCTTTTTATTTCAGCATGATTTCTAACCATAAAAGCTGGACTCCGATGTCTACTATTACTTTTAGTAATAACAGCTCCTTAATTTGTCTTTGGAATTCCTCTTGATCGTCTAAAGTATGAGGATTATCTTGTGTCTTTATAGTTATAAAAGGATTTATTATATTTAATTTTGCTTCAATTTTATTTTTATACCAGTGTTTCTGAGGGTTTTCACCTAAGATTTTTGTGGTTTTAGCTAATCTTATAAGATTATCAATGTTTAGTTTGAGATTTTTTTAAAATCTTTGGTTCATCAAGATGACTAAGAAACATTAAGGCTTCAGAAACGTTTTCTAAAATTCGGATACATCAAATAAATTTTTCATCGTTTCTTCTGTCATAGGTAAAGTATTAACATATGTAATGACTCCTTTTTCTTTTTGAGAAATATAAGGATCTCTAAATAAAAGTTGCTTTCTTAAAAAATTGTAAGCCGGTAGGGGTATACATAAATCCTCCGGTAAGTGAGTTTATAAAATTTAATCCTAAGATAAAATCATAGGTGCTAGGAATATTATTAACTACATAAGTCTGGATTAAAACAAACTTTTCATTATTAATTAATATAGAAATGTTTTGAACACAATGAGTTATTGGAAGTTTTTCATTATTATACTGGCTCATGTTAACATTATAATTTAACTTTACTAAGGCTTCGTCTGGGACTAAATGTTTTTGAATTATACTTTTAGATGCTCCAGTATCAAGCATAGCTGAGGTTTGAACTAGTTTTTCTCTAAATTCTAATGTTACTGGAAATTGAATTAGACTAGATGGTTTATAAACTGAATTTATAGATTCAACTAAAATATCTTCTTGCTTATCTTCGTATTTTGTATAACAATTATGACATAATAAAGTTTTACAATGGTTTTCACAGTAATGACCTTTTTTAATAGATGTATTGCACCGTTTACAATTATAAGAAGAAAACTGAAAACTAACTGCGTTATACTGACATGATGGATTACTTATAGTATAAACGAAATCTTCTAGTGAATGAAGTCCTTGTTCAAAGTCTTCATCATTATCAAAGTTGTTATCTAAGCTCTCAATACTATATATACTTTCATTATCATCGTCAAAGTCATAAATACTTTCTAGTTCATATAATTCTTCTATCTGTTCTTCAATATCTTCAAGTATGTTGATCTTTTTTGTATCCTTTTAATAGGATTCTGTTTGTATCGATGAGGGCAATTTAGTCTAATGTGTCCTGGATCTCCACAAATAAAACATTTGCAGTGTCTTTCTTTTGTGGGTAAAGTGTTTACCTTATTATCCTTGTCTTTATTGTCATTCTTATCTTTATTTATCATTTACTTTTTATACCAAGGCCGCTTTCTGAATTGCCTAGGGTTAGTTCTGACATAAGGTTTTTTATTACGAAAGTTCTTGTAGGTTTTGCTTTTACGCAGATTATATTTTTTAGGTTTATTATGCTTATAATTGTAATTTTTCTGAGGCATACACCCATACTGGGGTAGAAAATCTATTTATCTACACGTATAATAAAATTGTTTTTTGATTTGTTTAGACTCTTTACGTTGTCGGCATTCTGCTTTTAACATATTATACACATGATTAACTCCATCTCCTATGGTTAGCGTATCGCGTCTAGGGTTTTCTAACCATTTTTCCTATATTTTAATTCCTACGCTTCCGGGTAACTTCTGAAGATAACGATCAAGTAATGTTTTATCACCTGTTTTACCAGTGACTGCAAAATACTCAGAAAACTTATTAGTATAGTTTTTTATGTATCTAAAATCACAAATCTGTAGTAATTCTAAATTACGTAAAGCTTCATTTTGTTTTATTAAGGTGTCATCTAATAATCTGTCTTCACCAATTAATACCTTTTTAATGAGGATTGTAAAGCCTTGAATGGAAAAATTATCACGTAAGATGGCATAATCATTTGGATAAATTACTTTATAAGCCTGCCACTAATCATGAATGGTTCCTCTTAATAAGGTTTCACAATAGGTTAAAGCTTGAGTTCTATTGTCAAAATTGGTCAAAATAGATTGTCTAATACAATCTTGTTCGCAATTTTCGATTACCTTTGCCCAGTCTTGGGGATCGTGCCTTGCTATGTCTAATATTGTTCCTGATGATTGCGTTGGTATATTATCATATTGTCTACGATATTGTGTTAATGTGTACATATCTGGTATATTTTTATTTTTGACATAAGTTTCACGTGAAGGATTTAATCTTTGTCCAGTAGTAAAGTCATCACTTAAGGTCTTACTACCTGAGGTGTTAGTCTTTCTTTGGTCACTCATTTCTTGGTCTATTGAATGAGGTTCTGATCCTTCTGGTGCTTTCCCTTCTCTATACTCTATTACATTTAACTCTTCTTTTACTGTGTTTAATTCTAATGCTGTATAGAAGGATTCAAATCCGACACTTAGAATATTTTTCTTAATATCATCATTATTTCCTTGTCCTAAATAAATACTTTCGATAAGTTGGTATTTAGGATCTGGATATTTGTCTTACAACGCTTCAAATTCTAAATTATCAAAATCGTACATTATTTTATCTAGAATTTCATCTTCTAATCTATCATAAAGGACATTTATTTTTTCAGGAGATTCTATCTCTATTAGTGTAGTTAAGAAGTCTTTTTGAGTATCATCAACTAAATTGTCTTGTCTTTTATAATTACTAAACCTTATGCTAGCATTTTCGCTATTTGAAACATATATCATATTATTTTGGAAATCTTTTTAGGTGTAGTAGTAAATTTAGGTAATTTCCATTTTGTTTCTTTATGGGTAATACTGCTTACTTTTCTAACTTCTATCATCTGGACATATTTGCTGCTAAAAGGTTTAACTATTTCACTAAATTGGGCTTTAAATTTTAAGTTATATTGATTAACTGATTTTCCCATAAATAAAGTATTAACTACTAGATTTTCAAATTGTCCCGTCATGTTATATCATTTTGTGGATATAGCTATCTTAATATGTTTACTAAATTCTCTAGTAGTCATCGTGTAATTGGGAATACATCCTACTATTGCGACATTGTCAGCTAAGTCTATTTCAGCGCTGGCTATTTGTGCTTGTTGATGGTTATTCCATCGGTCATCATAAATATAAGCAAGTGCTCTAGTTCTGATTTCGGCTCTATTTAATCCTACTAATCCTATCATTATGACGCCTAAATGCATAAGTTCTAAATTATTATCATTTAATTCTTGGCATGCTTCTTGTGTTATAAGGTCTAAAATAACTTGATTATTAACTGTACTTATTTTTCTCTGGCTAAAATGATTATATATTTTGCTCTGAAAATCTAATAAATTATTAGAATAAAGATTAATTTTATTTTTTACCTTCTTCATTCCTTGTTCTATATATTGTTTAGCATCATGTTCATTATCATATAAATTTTCTACTCTCATTATTTCTTTGGCTTTTCTAAGGATAATGGCCATTGTGGTATTTTTGTATGAGGTTGAGGTTGTAATAAATTTACATGCTTGGCTGTTGTAGGAGAGGACTGGTTATTGACTGGCAATTTTATTTCTTTTATTTTATCTAATAATTTAGATAATTCTTTTGAAGATTCTCTGGGAATACTTTCTTGTATTACTTCTAATTTTTCTTCAAGATTATTAACTTTATCAAATAACTGGAGTAATAACTGAATTAAAAAGTTAGTTTGTCTAATATGTATATTAGTTGATTGTACGTCTGTTTTAAAGCTTGTAAATCCTATGGGTTCTTTATCAATTTTGTAAAGTTCAGCTAACGCGGTTAAATAATCAGGACTACTGGTGCTCATAAAACTATTGTAATAATTTTTGGATATCGGTTTTAAGGGATTTTAAAGAGTCTATGATTATTTTCTGGTTTTCAGCAATATTCTTAATATCACTATTAATATCTTTAATTGCGACTAATATTATCTTGTTATCTGAATTATTTGGACTAGAATTCTGTACTACTGGTTCTTTAATATAATCTAAATTTTCTCCTAATAGTTGTATAGAAGTATCTAAATTATTAAAGTTAAGTCTATTCATAAACTAAAATCGTTGTCGTCTAGCTTCTAAAATATTTTGTATTAATAAAATTCTAGATCTAAATTCTTCAATTATTCTTTGTAGACTACGTGTTGTGTCTCATAAATCTAGCGCTATGTAGCAGTTCCTAAGTGCTGCTTGACAAAATTCTAATACTTGAATAAGTTATTCCTTGGGTAAATTGTGCATAAATTAAACTTCTAGGGGTGAAAATATAAATTCAGCTTAATAAAAGGCTAAAATGGAACTTGGTTCATGTATTTGTAAATATGCAAACTATGTTTGGCTCTGAGTTATACCTACACTAAGACCACTTTACTCTAAAAGTCCTTATTCATAACCCAATTTTGTGTGTGTGTGTATATATATATATATTATGCCTATTGCATGATATATATTACTTTATATTGAATTAGTAAGGGTAGTTTTGGTATATAAAATTATTTTCTTATCACTCACATGCTATCCAGACTAGTGAAACAATATTTTCTCATAATTTTTTTTAAAAAATTTAATGCTAACAAAATGCGGAAAAATATCCTCTCGGGTTACTCTCTTAGTGGATGACGTCCGGTGAACATCTAACGGTGGTGATTAATGCCACCTCATCAACATATCCTTGTCATCACCAAGCCAGCACCAAGTTAGCAAGTCAAAAAAAAAATAAAATAAAATAAAAAAATACTTTTATTTTACCATAAATACAAATACCATTCTATACATTATACTTTATACAATATATTATAGAGAGTATATTATTATACAAATTAATTTATCTTTTGACTAAAATTAAAATAAAAATAAAAATAAAATGCAAAATAACCTCACTTTAAAACAATTCAACAAAAATTAAAATATGTATACAGAACATGCTACTAAAACAAAATTATAAGGAAGAACAAATTATTAATTATGAGTTATTAGGGTTGGTCAAATAACTAGATTCTCAAAACTTCGTAAACTAAATTCTCAAAACTTCGTAGGATTTAGTCGAATTAAACAACTTTAATTCTTAAATTCTAAAGAGAATGATTGAACAAAATATATATATATATATATATATATATATATATATATATATATATTTTCCACATCTCTCCTTATATATACAAAGGTATGTGTCAAGAAAATCAAGGCAATAATGTTACCAAAGTTATCTCTCTCTCTATATATATATATATATGCATCGTATTCTTGCAATTTTTCTTTTATTTTGGGTCGTTTTCTTGGATTTTATTCTTTCGTTTTTTCTTTTGAAATATTCAAATTTCAATCAAAAGTTGTATGCATATGTTAAAAATTTAATAAATATGAATTTAATTTAACCATCAAATCAGTTTTTTTATCCCTTACTGAATCAATCCAGTAAGACCGGAGAGGATTTGTTTCCACAAAATGCATAATTGAAACTAGTTTTCTTTCTCTTCACTTTATTTTCTTTTTCTTTAAAATTTAGGGCGGTCAAACACATACCGCCGGTTAAACCATTTTGACCTTTACACGTGTCGTTGCTTTTTCTCTCTCTGTAGACACAACACTTTTTCTCTCTCCTCTCCCACCCCCTCACGATCTCTCTCTTACACTTCCGTCTCTCTCATCGGCTTCGCGATTTTTTTCTCACGATCTCGATTTCGATCCTCACTCGAGCTAGCATATCTTCTAACTAATGTTTGCTAAATTAAAATTAAAAGAGTCATATTATTATTATTACTATTATTTTCAATAATTAGTGATATTATTCTCCACTCCACTTGCAAAATACTAGTTCAACACTACTATTACTACTAAAATTTTGGTCTTTAGCGTGTTGAACAAAGGGAATGGTACAAACACGTTGCTTAACAAAGACAAAAATGTTGATGTGGAAATGTGGGTCTTTATGTTGAAAATTATGCAATTAATTTCCTTGGACACAAATTCTACTTGTCCATTTAAGTCTTTGATGCAGATTTCTTTCCATGTACAATGTGGTTTCAATTTTAATTATTTGGATGCAGGTGAGGTTTGAACATGAGAATAGAGCCCCTCCTGAGTTGGCCCACACTCTATAATATATATGGTGCTTTTTTTAATTTTTTTTAAAATTTGTACTATGTAATTAAATTTTATTTTTAAAATAAATTGTACGGAGTAATATAATTTTGCATATAGTATATATTCATAATATATATGCCCTCAACAATAAAAATGAAAAAAAAAAATACAACCTTAATAAACAGGGAAAAAAAAAAAATTGATATGAGAAAGAAACAGGATTAAGTGCAAAAAGCACAGTTAATACAGTGCAAAATAGTCATGTGCAGTAAAAAAAATCTTTATACTATCAATTTGGTGCAAATATTTCACTGTTGATTTGGTGCAAATATCTCCTTCAAATTTAAAATGATTATAATGTCCTTATATCATAAATTAATATATAAAAAATATAAATTATGTAAAATGATCGTTTTGTCCAATGCTCTCTCGGCATCTTGCTGGCATAATTTGTTCTCATCAAATTAAGATCAACAGTTCCAAGAACAAATGGAACTTTGCAACTTAATTGCGAAAATAATTTAAATAAATAAATTAATTAAATTTTAGGTTCAATATGATTACTATCTGTTCTAGTTATGTCCATTAATAAAAGTATAAGGAGATATATTATTTCAAAAAAACCCTAAATATAATTCAGAAAATTTTCCAAAAAAATACATGTAATTAGAAAAGTAGATCTGGAAAACCAAGAAAGGGTCAATTTTTGGGAAAAATTTAAAACATCAACTTCGATGGCAGAGTTATCGATTCGATCAACCCAAAAAATTAAAGACTTCAAAAAACTCATTTGGAAAGACAAAGTAGGTAGCTATAGCCATCAACCAACAGACAAATTTTTGTTAATTTGAAAACTATTCTTCAGAAAACAGCAAGGTTATTTAAGGCTCAAGAGAGAGAGAGACCAATTTAAGTACAAGATTTTGTCTTGCAATCCGAAGGAAACAAACATAGAGAACTAGAGAGAGAAATAGTGGGTCTCTAAATTCAGCTCGTTGGAACTGTTGGATCTTCGATGAAGGGTCACCAACTAGGTAAAGCAATGAAGCTTACATGAACAGGATGATTGAACTGGTTTCGTTGAGGTGGGTCGAAGGTCACTACCACCTGTGGAACAAGCTGTACTCGGGTTCGCCGGATTTAATGGATGGACTGCATAACTTTGGAAAGAATAATAACTTATTTTATGTGAGAGGCAAAATGAGAAGGAAAAAGGGCAAAATTAAATTTTTGTATTTATTTTTTTTTTATTAAAAAGTGGTCAGAGTGACTTATTTGTACTTTTTTTTTTGAATATTATAAATTGAAATACAACTTTTCAAAAATAAGGAACTGATTGTGCACATAACCTGTATTAAGGGAGGTTTTTTGCACTTAACCCAGAGAGAGATATATAGAGGGGCAAGGTATAATTTTAAGTAAAAAAAATGAAGAGATAAAGAGAGTGCATTGTTAAAGAATCAAATTTTCTTCGGCAATTGTTTAATTATTCAAAAAATCATTTTGGATTTTACTTTTGAAAAAATATATTATTATTATTTTCATGAAAAAACTAGGAAAAATAATAATTTTAACTAAATAAAATTACATAAGTTCTATAACTTATGGTAACATATACAAAAAATTAATTGCCATACAATTTTCATTTAGCAAGTGACAATTAGAATATTAATATATGTGATATCATTGTTGCTGTTTGCGTTTTGCCATTTAGGTTTCACAACATTTTAGTTTCTCCTCCTTTTTAATTAATCCAAAACTTGTAAATGGTGATTAGTATATAATTTTAGATATTTTAATTGTAAAAACCGTAAAACGAAAATGTGTGACAAAAAAAAATAAAAAATAAAATAAAAACAAGTGAATGCATTTTTATCACAAATGATGGGACATCAATGTATTTTTCTCTTTTAAATTAATATACATGTGTATATGTAAATGAAATAATGATGAGTGTACTACAATCATAATAACAAAAATTTATGTTTTACAAAAGTTTTTATTTTTTGGAATGTATAATGTTTCACAATATTTAAGTTTTCAAAAGTATGACTAAAAAGGTCAAAGTAAAAATTTTATATCAATTTCAAAAGGATGCCAGCTAAAAATTTTGAGGCTAATATAAAAGTGTTTTGAAAAATGTTGGGGGAGCCAAGTGAAATTGTCAATAAATTTAGGACTCCAATTTAAAATTTATTTGTAAATTAACTATTTTTGGGGTATAATAAAGATTTTAAAAACTTTTGGGGGGCCATGGCCATCCCTAGCCCCCCTGGGCTCCGCCCTGCGAACATCGGTACCATCTCACATTACTTGGCGCTCTATCAAGCCCGTAAAAACTTCATTTGGAGAAGGGAAGGGGACAGATTCATTTTGTACAGAGCCCTTTCCTCTGAGCTCAGTTAAGAGAAAGAAACATACAGCCCTCGTTAGAGACTAATGCACTCACATATCTTAATTGACTAGGATGTTTTATATTATAAGTTCATTTATTTATTCTCCATCATTGAAAAACAAAAACAACACAACATAACTGATTCAAATATTGACTTCATTTTCTTCCTTTAATTTTCTTGACAACCAAACATCGCATTAGAAAAATGTCTCAATTGCTTATATAAATGACCACTTGCGCCTCTATCTTGCCTCCAACACAGACATAGAAACCCGATTTACTGAACAATCTTCTGACTTGTTCTCTGCAGGTAAATTTTGTGCATTTCGGGTTCTTCTTCCAGTATAAAATGCTGGTTGTTTTGGATCAGGTAAACACATAGTTTCATTTGTAAGCATAGCAATAAGATCTGACATGGTGGGTCTGTCCACGGCACATTCCTGTACACATATTAGACCAACATGAATACATCTTAGCATTTGAGTTTCAGGACAAGAGAAGTTCAACGACGGATCCATTAGCTCAACACCGATACCTTTCTTCCACAAATCCCATACCTGCAATAATGTTCAATTTTAATGTAATACATGACTTAAATCAATATATATATATATATATAAATGGGAAACTCATGCAGCCAAATTGAAATGTTAGATGAGAATCAGGTTTATTGTGATACTTTACGTGTTCTATAAGGCTTAAAGGGCCAGCCAAACGAGAAAAACTGGTATTCTTTTTGCCGCTCACAATCTCTAATAGTAGGACTCCAAAACTGTAGACATCAGACTTCACCGAGAAAATACCGTTCATGGCATATTCAGGAGACATATAACCACTGCATAGAGTAATGTGCATATTTAGAAAGCATATATTGTATAATACTATCAGAATCAAATACTTGTACTTACTATGTACCGACAACCCTATTTGTATTTGCTTCATTTTCATTTTGTCCAAAAATTCTAGCTAATCCGAAATCTGATATTTTTGGATTCATTTCATCATCAAGTAAAACGTTGCTAGCTTTTAAGTCTCTGTGTATCACTCTCATTCTGGAATACTTGTGAAGATAAAGAAGTCCTTGTGCGATACCCTCAATAATATTGAGGCGTTTTTTCCAGTCCAGTAGTTTACTCTTAGTAGGATCTGTTACAACGTAAAAGTAGAAAAATGCAATTAAGTGTTGGAGCTAATAATCAAATAAAATCAAAAAATAATATTGCAGGGTTACTAACCGAACAGAAAAAAATCCAAACTTTTATTTGGCATATATTCATAGATTAACATTTTTTCTTCTCCTTGGATGCAACAACCCAATAGCTTGACGAGATTCATATGTTGAAGTTCAGCAATTAGAGTGATCTCATTCTTGAACTCCACTATTCCTTGGCCTGAACTTCTGGAAAGTCTTTTTATCGCAATGTGGTGTCCATCTGATAGTACACCCTACACATTTTAATTACTTAATCATGTTATATATAAAACACTTGATTCAACTCAGTTTACGAGTAAAAAAGTTTTACCTTGTAGACTGGTCCAAACCCACCCTGACCAAGCTTGTTGACAGATGAAAAGTTATCTGTGGCAGCTGCTATTTGAAGAAAACTATATAACTGCAAATGCTGAGGTTTCGTCGTACTGAAGTTGAGCTTATCTGCACCATCATGGCATTTTTCCCTGTCCTCTACAAACAATTACATAAACTTGTAATCCCGATTAGTTATTCATATATGCAACTCATTTATGAGCATGGATTGAGAGAGTATATGACCTCACCTGTTTGCTGTTTCTGCTTTAGATTCCTCTTTCTTAGGTAGCATAAGAAACCGAAGAGAGTGGGTATGATTGCAATGAGAGACCCTATCCACCACCACCACCAGTCTTTCATACTTCCCGGTTGGTTTTTCGTAGTGAGCGAAAGACCCAAAATACAAGTCATTGTACCATTACTCTCAGGCCCAAATTCATTCACAATACCAGCAGCATATAGAATTGAGAAGTGAAAGCAATCGGTGGAATGAGATTTGTTACCATCAATTTCGATCAATTTGGACTGAACCTGCAATAGAGCAGTCACGCAGGCTTCACAGGAGGTGAGAACGGTGAGGTCCGTCCGGCAGGCGGTGTCGATCGGCGTGGAGGGTCCGAGCTTGGCGACCCAATCCTGAGTTGACTCGACTGCAGCACAGATGTTCGGTGTAATGACGAACTGAAGAGGGTCAAAGCAGAGGGAGGTGAGATTGGAGGGTAGGGATAGAGAGTCGAGCTTGGATTGGAAGTCAGAGAGGCAAGAAATGGAAGTGGGTAGGTTTGGGAGATGGAAGAGAGAGGTCTGTTTGAGGCGTTGAGAAAGGGCTATTCCGAAGAGGCCGAGTAGGGTATGGCAACAGTCAGTTTTTTTGGAATTAAGGCACGGAGAAGAGGACCATGGAATTCCAAGGACATATCCAAAGTCCATCGGACATGTGGTGGATATGTTGGTAGAGGTCGGAGGAGGAGGAGCTGAGGCGCCTGCTGGGGTGACTAATATAGAGAGAGAAAGTAGAGAGAGAAACACCAAATCAAGCTTCATGTCTCTCTCTCTTATATGTAAATTGTGTGACTTGTCGCATGAATCACAACAATTTGAAACGCAGTTGTTATTCCTTCTTTCTTCTCTCTTATTGTTGGTACTGTGTTGACCGCTATAACTCAATCTCAATATGCCATCACTATCCATTGTAACAACTCCGGAGGAATCAGGAACTGGATTTTCCCGATTGGCCACCCAAACTGGTTTTTCTGGACTTCCCACATACCATATTCCCAAGTAATGATTAGAACAAGATTCAGTATTAATGTAGTAGTGAAGAAACCAAAATTAAAGAATCACCGTTCAGAAGTTAGGTGATCCCGGCCCTGGAGGTGTTGGCCTTGACTCAACGTAACTTTTTGTGGTATCTTCGGAGATATCGCTAACGATATACAAAGGCAATGCACAAGTAGATGGATGAGCCTCTCCGGCATACCCATGATTTTCAAGCAGAAAGTCCATAGACTAGGTTGAAGTTGCTAGTTGCTTTAAATGTGTATAATAATGCTGGTCAGAAGAAAATGTGGCTCCAAATCTATCCACATCGGATCAACTATAATTCCAACGATTGAATGTTTCGATTCATATTCTAATCGACTCAGATTCAAATTTAAAATTAAATTCAAATTGTATATAAAAAAATGTGTAGTTATAAGTAGGGTGGTAATTCGTGTTCGTGTCGATGTAAGAAAATTATGCTAAATAGATAAATCTAAACCTAACACATTTAATAATCGTGTTAGGAATCCTCAACGCTAACCGAACCTATTTATTAAACAAGTAAACATATTAATCCGTTTAATGATCTGTTTATCAAAATGAGACATTTAATATTTAATCAAATACTAAATAATAGAAAAAAAATTATCATAATTAATCCAAATATTCAAAATAAAAAGAAAAATCATAAAATATAAATAAGGTTTATTTGAAATGACTTAACTACCTTTTGTAATTGGATTTAAACAAGTAACATATTATATAGGTCATATTCTCGATTATAACATATTGAGTTAAATGGGTCATAAACGGATTACACGGGTTGAACCCTTCAACCCTAACCCGACATGGTTAAGTAAACGTGTTGATCGTGTCGACCCTTTTATGACACAAACTCGTTTATACCAAACCCAAATCCTTTTAACTTGTGTCGTATTCGTATCGTGTTGTCGTGTTATAATTTGTTACCCCTATTTATAAGTCATTAAGCTTAAATGGAGTGGAGAGTTATTAATATAAAAGATCGTGCATAATATAAATATGCAACCAAATTATTATTATTAATATATATATAAGTTTAGTGGTAAAAAAGTATATAGTATAGTGTAGTGTAATATATTATATATTTATATAATTTTAATCGAATTAAATTACTTATAATTCATATTCGATTTATTAAGCTAACATGTTATCGGATTATTAAATTTTTTATTCAATCTATGTTTGAATAATTGGATTGAATACCGATCATAATTCAATCCATTGGCAGGTTAACGTAGCTCTCTAGTGTTAATAAAATTAAAAATAATAATTTTTGGTGGTTTTTATTGTTAAGGAAAAAAAAGATTTAAAGACAATATTATAAATTGATATAAAATATTATCACAAATTAGTGGCCAAGCGAAATTGTTTGTTTTTTTTAACTAAAAAAAAAAAAAAACACAGCACTATTGTGGGTTTTTTATAAATTTCTTTTTTATTAAAAATAAACTTTTATCAGCAATTCAAAGTAGTGCTACCTATTATGAAATTACATTCGTGTGTTTGTAATAAGCTGGAATTTAACTATAAAATAAGTATATGATGGGCAGATACTTTCTATTAACCGCTTATGAGTTCCAATTAATTTTGTTAAATTAAATTTAAAAATTACAATTAAAAGAGTTATATTATTATTATTATTATTTGTAAATAATTAGTTTGAACACTGCTACTCCGTACTACTCTGTGAGGAGCGAACGACACGGTCGCTTAACAAAGGCGAAAAGGTAGACGTGGAAAAGTCTTTAGCGTGTTGAATAGAGAGTGTTGGGAGTTGGGGGTTGGGAGTTGGGAGTATATTTCTTTACCTTTTTTTAATACGCTTTGTTTGGTTGATTAGCAGCATAATTACGGCTCTTCTTCAGCCTCGTATCTAGTGTTTTTATTTATGTGCACCCCTTCCAAGCAACTGCGTATCCGGGGTATCCAAAAAAAAAAAAAAAAAATTACTATATCTAATATTAACTCAGATAAATTTTTCTTTTTCTTTTTATTTTTAGTATTAACCTACTTAATTGACAATTTCTCCATCTCCTTTTGATTTTATGATTGATATAAAATTAAAAACACACCGTCTCTAATTATATATATATATATTATATAATCTCATCAAGCATTTACAAATTTAATTTTAGCGATTACAAACAGATCATGTGTATCCATTGTCAAACCATTCACCACGTTATAATTTCACTCACAATTCTTTTCATGAACCTTTTTATTTGAAGCGGGTACTAATATTTATATTTTTTCTTCAAGTAAGGTAACCAAATAATATTTATTTATACTCACTCAATGCAGATGTATTATGAATCTTTTTGGTCTACTTATATTGTATTTTCATTTGAATCAACTACTGAGGGGCTTAATCAAATGTTGCTAATTATTACTGTTAGATAATAATATTAGAGGGTTATGGTTATCATGTGATGATCTTGTGGTTGTTCTTGTCTCGGTCTTCAGGTGCTTCACGATTCTCAGTGACATTATTGTCTATAATTTGGTCTAACCTTGAAGGAGTTAAGCAACATTTTTTTTATTATTTTTTTGAACAGTCCCTAATCACTGCTCTATATTTACAAGAATATATATATATATACACACACACCAAAAGGCATGTAGTCCAATGACTTCAAGCTGGGATGTGGGGAAAAAGTGTATATTAAGTGTATTTATTGCCAATGTAAAATAAAAAATCCAAATTGAGATCTATTATGAATATTTTTGAATTTCTTATTTTGTGTTTCTATTTGCGACTCTTTCAAGTCCAACAAGTCTGTTCACAAGAGACTTTAATGTGAGAGTTACTGTTAATTCTTTTATTTTTATTTTTATTTTTTAAAAGAGAGTTACTACTTTTTATATGATAGTCACCGAACAAGGTTGTTTATACGAGAGTTATCTCCGTATCAAGAATTTTGTGGTCTAGTGATATTTTCTCTACTTTGTAAAATAAATTATAAATATTTGAATTTTAAAGAAAGTAAAGTGGGTGGGTAAGTGATATGAATTTCTTTTAAAATAATTTATACAAATCTCTCTTATAATTTGTCATAATTACTGGAACCTCTCTTGGGTTTGGAAATTTACTTGGATCTCCCTTGAGTTTAAAAATATCTTACACGGATCTCCCTTGTGTGTGACGAACCGTTAAATACACTAACGGACCCGTCAAAATTACTGAAATACCTTCTCATTAACATCCGAAATTACTAAACTACTTATGAGTTATTAATTAAGTATGACATCAGCTTGTCAGTTGTACACAGCATCTTCTCCATAAACACGTGTAGTAAACATATAGGTCACAGAATCCATCACCAACCTTCTTTCAAGTACTTACTTTCCCTCTCTAACACTTTCTCTCTCTAACTTACCCAAATCATCTCTCATATAAATTGCACCAATAATCGTCTTAGCTCGTCGTCGGTCAGTCACTTTCGCCGTGAACGGCAAACATGATCACCACCGCCGCCAAAATGACATCCCGTTGTTGGAGCTCCGCCACTTGAAAGTCATCTCCGTACTCAGTCGCGGAGTCAAAGGCGTGGTGTTCCTGGTCCAACCAGATCAACAACAGTCCAATACTGAATTTCTTGCTCTAAAGGCAATCTACAAAGCCTCGATTCAGAATATCAAGGTCGACATCAATGGAGATCTCAATGAGTATAGACGAATCTGCTTCGAACAAGAAGTCTTGAGAAGTTTTCGACATCCACTCCTTCCCAGACTTCGAGGAGTTAGTTCTCTCCATCGACGAGATCATCAGCTATGCCATCGATTACTATCCTGGACGCGATCTCAACTCTCTCAGAAAGAATCAAATCGAGAAAATGTTCTCTGACAATATTATCAGGTAAAATTTGTTGCCATGAATATATCAATCAAATGCTCTCCACATTTTGTTTAATTTTCATTCTCTAAATTTTCTCTCTCTTCAGGTTTTATGCTATGGAATTGGTACTGGCATTGGAGTATTTACACGGATTAGGGAATGTTTACAGAGATTTGAAGCCAAAAAACGTAGTGATTCAAGAGAACGGACATCTAATGCTCGTCGATTTCGATCTATCAACAAAACACCCACCAAAATCTCCCGAACCTAGCTCGTCGGCCAATTGTTAAATCAGTTGCGAAATTGGCGCCAATTAAGAAGAAGCGATTTCCGTCATTCCACAGCTGTTGCAACTCGAGCATTTTGCCGAAAGACTCGGCGCCTCCACTGGAGATCGGTGTCGACTCCGCGAGTTTCGAGTCGAACTCGGCTGCGAAGTTGAAATTGTTCGTCGGGACGGAGGACTACGTGGCACCGGAGATCATACTAGGGAAGGGCCACGACTTCGCCGTGAACTGTTGGTGCTTGGGCGTTATGCTGTACAAGATCTTGTACGGAATGACACCGTTCCGAGAGTTAAACAGGAAAGAGCCGTTCCACCGGATATTGAAGAAGTCGCCAGTTATATATATATATATATATATATATATATATATATATATATTATATAGACAAGGGTATTTTAGAAATTTTAGTAAAATTAGTAGATGAAGTCATCCATTTCCGTTGTTAATTGAAGTTGACTCTAACAGAAGGGAAGTTCGTGTGGGATATTTTCATACTTAGGAGATGTTCGAATAAATTTTCAAACCAGATGGGAAGTTCCTATAATTATGGCAAACCATAAGAACGTTTGTGTAAATTACCATTTCTTTTACACACACACGCTAGAGTTACCTCCTCATCCTCTTTTTTTTTTCCCAACAAAACACTGTCAACTAGTCTATACACATTCAGACTTTTTAATCATGACAAAATAACCAAATCCATGTGGTGGTGGTGGTGGTGGTGGCGGCAGGAGGACCACCAGCAGCCAAAGGCGGACACAGGGGTAGGCAAAGGTGGACTGTAGCCCACCCAAAAAATAAAAAAAAAATAAAAATTTACTATACTAATATATTAGCCCAGCCCAAAAAATAAATAAAAAAATTAATAGTATTAGCCCACCCCAAAAGGCAAAAACTCAATAAAGCCCAAGTCAACTCAGCCACCGTACTAAAATAAATCATTTCACGTTCGACTCCTTCAGATTTTAGGGCAAATCATTTTAGATTTTCAAGCTTTTCAGCCTCCCACCCAACAAATTGGAATTGCTTTCATCACTTCAGACTCTAAGTATAAAGCACAAGTGCACGATCAATTGATATTCAAGGTAAGTCATAATTCATTTTTTCAATTATTCAATATATATATATATATATATATATATATATATATATATATATTTTATTCCAAATTTTTTTTTAACAAAATTACTTAATATAGGGTTTGGTTGATATATTTTGATTTAGGTAAATTATTAAGTTTTGCAAACTTAATATAGGTCAACAAATTGAATTGAATCACACAATTTCTAATTGGATCTCCCTTTGCAGAAATTGCTGAAGGCCAACAAATTGGAATTGTTTTCATCACTTTAGACTCTAGGTATAAAGCACAAGTGCACAACAAATTGGATCAATTGATATTCAAGGTAAGTCATTTCTTCAATTATTCAATATATATATATATATATATATATATATATATATATATATAATTTTTATTCCAGATTTTTTCTTAACAAAATTACTGAATATAGGGTTTGGTTAATTGGTTGATATATTTTGATTTGGATAAATTACTTAAAAATTTAAAATTACTTATTTTGCAAACTAAAAAGTTTAAAATAGAATTAAACAATAGCGCTTATGTTAATTTGGAAAAAGCAGACAAGCAGTGATAGAATGTTAAAAAGTAGAAACTATACAAACAGTGATAGAATGTTAAAAAGTTGAAACTACAGTCTACAGCAGTCTTAGCATGGTATTGGTTGATATATTTTGATTTAGGTATTTTTTATCTAACTCATTCTTTAATTTTATTAGGTTAAATAATAATGGCTCAACATCAACCTCCAAATAGGAAAGTGAAAAGTATGTCTATTCTCTCATTCTATCAAAAGAGAGACCAAATGAGTGACGATGGTCAATCGAAAAAGGATATACCTAGTGGTAGTGCATCTAACGTTGACGATGATCAATCGAAAAATTATATACCTAGTGATCTTGATTTGTAACCTCCTACCCTACCTCAAGTTGTTAAACCCAATCAACTTCACTCCACTTCTATTGAAAGAGATCATGGGTTATATATTCAATTACATGAATACCTAGTAAATCAATTGGATGAGCTTAGACGAGCTTATATCAATTTGGGGCCTTATCAACCTAAACTTTCCCATGATCCTAACTCTTCAGATGGAAAGCAGAATCGACAATTTAAGTATGAATGGTTCAAGCAATTTCCTTAGTTAAAGTATTCTCCTTCAAAAGATAAAGTATATTGTTTTCCATGCTTTCTCTCTGAAAATATGGTGGCGAGTCGTTCTTCACTTGTAGTTGGTGGATTTAGCGGTTGGAAGAGAGTTAATGATGAAAAAAATTATGTATTCTTGAAACATATGGGACTTCAATCCTCACCACATACAAAATGTGCCATGCTTTATGGGAATTTCAAGAAATCGGCACAACATATTTGATAAATTGTTGAATGCCGAGGTTTTGAAGAATCGAATGCTGCTTAAAACAACTATTGAAATCATTCACTTGCTAGCATTGTAAGGAATTGGTTCTAGAGGCCATGATGAAAGTTCAAGTTCATTAAATCGAGGGAATTTTATTGAAGTGTTAAAGTGCAAAGCGGAAGGAAATGATGAACTTCCAAGTGTTATCTTAGACAATACTCCACAAAATGCCCAATACATTGCTCCATCAATTCAAAAAGAGATTCTTTATATTCTTGCAAACAGAGTGAGAAAAATGATTTGTGATGAAATTGCAGGAGGCAAACATTATATTCTTGTTGATGAAGCACAAGATAAATCTAATACAAAGCAACTGACTCTTGTTTTAAGATATGTCAAGGATGATGGCTTGTTAATGGAACGTTTTTTTTGCCATTGTGGGAGTTGAAAACACATCAGCAGTTACGCTTAAGGATGCAATATCTGTTATTTGGTCAGTTTAATCTTTCAATTCAAAATTTGAGAGGTCAAGGGTACGATGGTGCTAGTAATATACGCGGCGAATGGAATGGACTACAATCATTATTTCTTAAAGATTGCCCATTTGCTTATTATGCCCATTGCTTTGCTCATCGATTACAACTAGCATTAGTTGCAGCAGCAAAAGATGAGATGAATATTTGGCAATTTTTCTCTCACCTAACTTGTATTGTCAATCTTGTTGCTTCCACTCCTAAGCGTCTTGTTGAATTAAAATCTTTTCAAATGGATGAGATTGCACGTATGTTGAGCACAGGTGAACGTAAATCTGGTAAAGGGGTTAATCAGATTGGCACCTTGCATCGAGCTGGAGTTCCTCGTTGGAGCTCACATTACGATTTTGTGAAGGATTTGATTGATATATATACTACATCCTGCAGAGTTGTTGAAAGTCTTAGAAAGGGTGGACGAAGTCAACAGATACGTGGGCAAGCTTCAGGTATTTACAAGGTAATGAGAAACTTTGAATTCATATTTATTTTACACCTAATGAATAACATTATGGGATTCACTGACACACTTTGCCAGGCCTTGCAATGCAAATCTCAAGACATTCTAAATGTTTTGAAATTAGTCTCATCAACTAAAAATCTCCTTAAAAAATTCAGAGAAGATAATTGGGATATTTTCCTTGCCAATGTGGTGTCATTTTGCAATCGACATAACATTGATATACCTGATTTGAGTTCTCGTTATGTTAAGGGTACGGGTCTTCATGGCCAGCAACAAGATCATATTACAGTTGAGCACCATTATAACTTTGACATTTTCAACTCTGCAATAGATTTACAGTTAATGGAGTTAGAACATAGATTTAACAATGAAGTAGTGGAACTTCTTACTCTTAGCTCGGCTTTGGATCCTAGTCATTCTTTTAAATCTTTTAACGTGGAAGAGATATGCAATCTTGCTAAGAAATTCTATCCTTGGGAATTCACTGGTCAAGATGTTAAAACATTGAAGTTTCAGTTGATCCATTATCAACTTGATATATCTAGTGATCCTGAGTTTCAGAATATTTCTTCTCTTACTGATTTAAGTCGAGAACTAGTTGTAAGCAAGAAGTTTGACTACTACCCTTTGGTTGACAGATTGATTCGTCTTGTGTTGACTCTTCCTATTTCTATAGCAACTACGGAGAGAGTATTTTCAGGCATGAAACGTGTTAAAACAGCGATGCGTAGCAAGATTGGAGATGAATTTTTTGTTGACTACATGACCATCAATCTTGAACGAAAGCTTGTTTGGAAAATTGATTTAGAGTTTATTATTGACAAATTCGATTCTTTAAAGACTCGTCGAGCACAACTTAGATAAATATTTTGTAATCTTTGAATTTAAATATTTATCTATATTATGTTATAATTATTATTTATTTATTATTATTATTATTTTTGCTTAAGAAATTTTGTTATTAAATTTATGTTTAATATTAACCCACCCCAACAAGAAATTCTGGATCTGCCTTTGCCAACAGCGACGGCGTTTGCAACAACAGTGAGAGAATTGAGGCATCTATTGGTTCTAGGGATTAAAGAATAATGGGGGCTTTCTTAAATTTGGTCCAAGTTGATTAAAGGAGACAAAGTGAGCACTGGTTCACCTTATAGCCTTTTGGTTTGGGGTTTAAACCTTAAACCATATGCTAAGGTTGGAAACTAGTACACAGAAGGAAAAAATTACATTACACCCACCAGGTTTACTTTGAGGTATTTCAAAATACTTAATTTTTGCCAAAATTGTTCTTTTTATTTATTTGTTATTATTTTTTTTTGTCATATAGATTTTTGTTTTGAATTTCTAATTGTTGTCCAAAAAATATGTGGTATAACTATACCATAAACTATAGTATTATTTATTTAAATATTAACTAAAAATATAATGTGTATATATATATATATATATAATTATTTTTATAAAATAATAATCTATATATATATATAATTTTTTATAATATATAGTTTAATATAATAAAATAAAAATTATAAAATAAAGGAACCTGATTTAAAGTCGAGGCTAGAATTTAATTCTATGTCCTTAAGACAGATTCGTCCTGCTATGGTGCTAACGGACTCAGTGGTGTTTATCTCTTAGGATATAACGACTTGTCTTCCTTCGGTAGTAGCACTGCAAACCAAAGGAATAGGCGAACTGGCTCAGTGTAGCATTCTCTGACTCGAACCCAAAGACTAGGGCTCGAACCCACAGACTAAAGAGAGAAGGAAGAAAAAGAAAATTCAGAAGAAGAGAAGAATTTTTTGAATTTTGGTGTGATTTGGAATGAACCCAAGGAGGAGTATTTATAGACTATGAGGTCCCTCTTAAGGAGGGTGCAACCATGGGTCACAATGGTTTAGACCAGGTGCACCCTATGGAAAAAACTGAAAAACAGTTTTTTGGTTTTTTTAATTTAAATTCAAAATACCAAAAAACTGGTTTTTAGCCCACTTAATAAACCCATTTGAAGCCCAGCCAAATTAAACCGCAAGCCCAATTCGTCCATCTTTAATAAGCCTAATCAGTTTAAAAATTTAATACAGGCCTATTTTTGTTTAATAAAAAATTAAATAGAATTCACACCCAAGCCCCGCCCTGCCCCGCCTGAGTCAAGCGGCGCGCGCGTGGTAGTTGGTTCGAACCTAAGCTTGCCTAGGTCCTCCCCTTATTAAAAACTTGGGTGCCCTTGGGCTCAAACCCAAATCCCATACTTAGCTTATTTATACTTCAAATGGTTTTAATATTTTTCCGATGTGGAACAAGTATCTCACATATTGCAAACCCATTTAGCCTTATCAAACACGTTACTTTGGAGCTAATTTATCATTCACCCAGAAACGGATTTTAGAAAGTAAATATACCACGTTCATCTCTTTGCGAAAAGGAACGCACTCATCTATAGATTCGCAAACAATTCTTAGCGGAATCTGTTCCAAATCTCATCTAAAGTTTTTGTTTTTTATGCCCCCATTCCCAACAATCCCCCACATGAATGGAAATTTGCGTAAATTGCAAATAAAGAAGATACAGACACTAGAGAGAGTACTATTGGAAAGTAACTGTATCGGGATAGGTAACTTTTGGCTTTGAACCTTCCTTAGTGTATTATTATTAGATTTACTGGCTAGCCAGTGAACATGATGTATTAAACTGTTCAGTCGTTGATGTAAACCAAGATAATAGCAAACACATAGTTCCTTCCCGCACAAAGTCGGTTCTCATGGTTGTGTTCATAAGGCCCTGAACAACTCTTAGTAATTCATGAGTGCTCTAGAAATTTAGCCTTAGAAGTTCTCATAGAAGCGGCCCCACTTTACACTCATATAGGTGACTTCTTATTAAGAGTATTGTACTATAACCCACTTGAATTTTCAAGATATAAGAGTCATTAAAAGCATAGCTTATCTTACTCAACGTTTTTGGTTGCACTGTATCATTAGAGTAATGGGTAGAAGATTAAATCTTCCCAGTACTTCTGGTGAGCCATTTAGAATTTCTGTTGTCCCTTTGAACCAAGATCTTGGAATCTCCAGTCCACTAGATTGGGTTTCCTTAAAATGACTCGTTAACTTTTGACTTTAACCCCATTCCTCTCGATGAACTATACACTTGCTCTCTTATCAAACCTTTTGTAAACGGATTCGTTAAATTATTTTTTGATCTGATATAATCTATTGAGATTATCCCACTTGAGAGCAATTGTTTAACAGTATTGTGTTTTCGACGTATATGTCGAGACTTACCGTTGTGTATATTACTTTGTGCCCTTCCAATTGCTGATTGACTATTGCAATGTATACATATAGCGGGCACAGGTTTAAACCAATTTGGAATATCTTCTAAGAAATTACAAAGCCACTCAGCTTTTTCACCAGCTTTATCCAAACCAATAAATTCAGATTCCATAGTGGATCTGGCAATACAAGTCTGTTTTGAAGATTTCTAAGATATGGTACCTCCTCCAATAGTAAAGACATAGCCACTTATGGATTTAAAATCCTTCGTATCTGATATTCAATTAGCATCACTGTATCCTTCAAGTACTGTTGGATATCTAGAATAATGTAATCCATAACTTATGGTATATCTTAAATACCTTAAACCTTGATTATTAAAGTCCAATGGTTCTTTTCTGGATTACTTGTATAGCTACTCAATTTATTAACCGAGTATGCTATGTCTGGTCGTGTGCAATTCATCAAATATATTAAGCTTCTTATAATGCGAGAATACTCAAGTTGTGATATGCTACAACATTTATCACACTCATTAATTCTAAAACCATTTTGAGTGTTTTTCACATAAACACATTTATCACACTCATTTGTTCTAAAACCATTTGACAACATCACTTTGTCAAATTTTTCATGCCATTGTTTAAGTGCTTGTTTTAATCCATATAAGGATTTTACAAGTTTGCACACTTTCTTTTATTTTCCGGGAACTATAAAACCTTCAGGTTGTTCCATATAGATTTCCTCCTCTAATTCACCATTCAAAAATGCAGTCTTAACATCCATTTGATGTATTTCTAAATTTTGCAATGCTGCAATAGCAAGTAACAATCTAATGGATGCTATTCTTGTGACCGGCAAATATGTGTCAAAATAATCCAAGCCTTTATTTTGCCTGTATCCTTTAGCAACAAGCCCGGCTTTTTATTTATTAATTGAACCATCAAGCTTTATCTTCCTCTTGAAAATCCACTTATACCCTAAAGTTTTAGTACTAAGAGGAAGATCCACCAGCTCCCAAGTATGATTTTGCATGATGGATTCAATTTCACTATTTATGGCTTCTTTCCATAAAGCTTCAGGAAAAGACATAACTTCCTTATAACTTTGTGGCTCATTCTCCATATATATGTCAGAAAATCAGGATCAAATGACTTAGACGTTCTAACTCTTTTACTACGTCTAGGTTATTCCTTATTTTCATCATCTATAGACTTTTGGTCTATATTTTCTTGTATATTGTTATTAGCAATATCATGATTTCTTTTAAGAGGATTTTTACAAGGAAATATATCCTCAAAGAAACAAGCATTCCTTGACTCAATAATTATATTGATATGGATGTTAGGAATGTCTAATTTATGCACAAGGAAACGATATGTACTACTATTCTGTGCATAGCCTATGAAAATACCATCAAAGGTTTTTGGTCCTATCTTAACCTTCTTAAGAGTAGGAACCGCAAGCTTAGCTAAACACCCCCACACTTTTAAGAATTTATAGGAAGGTTTTTGACATTTCCATAATTCATAAGGTGTCACATTTGTTTTCTTTTGAGGTATTTTGTTGAGAACATAATTAGCAGAAAACAAAGCTTCCCCCCACAAATTCTGGGTTAAACCAGAACTTATTAACATAGCATTCATCATTTTTTTTAAGGTACGATTTTTGCGTTTAGCAACACCGTTCTGCTGAGGTGAATAAGAAGCGGTAGTTTGGTAAATAATACCATGTTCTGAGCAAATGTCAGCGAATGGTACTTCGTATTCACCACCTCTATCACTTCTAAATACCTTTATCTTTTTGCCAAGTTGATTCTCAACTTCATTCTTGTAATGTTTAAACATTTCCAAGGCTTCGTCTTTGCTTCTTAACAAGTATAAATAACAGTATCTTGTGCAATTATCAATAAAAGTAATGAAATACTTTTTCCCACCTCTTGTTGGAACAGATTTAAAGTCACAGATATCACTGTGAATTAATACTAGAGGTTCAGTATTTTCCTCTATAGAGTGAAATGAGGTTCTAGTCAGTTTTGCTTTTACACATGTTTGACATTTTTTTTTTATTTATTTAAATCAATCCTAAATTTAGGTATAGAATCCATGTTAATTAATTTACGAATCGTATCATAATATGTCCTAACCTACCATGCCACACATCAGATAACTCAATCATATTCATTACCTTATTGACCTAGTAGGAATAGAGGGAGGGGGTGGTCAATAACATAGGATTCTCCTTCTACGTAGTCCTAGTAGTGAATTCAAGGCTTTCAAAATCCATCTGATTCTAGTCAACCCCCCTGAGTCCCCTGTTCGTCGGCTTAATAGCTTTGGGCACAACAGTCATTTCATTGAACTTGAATAGTCCATTACTTAGATACCCTTTGCCTACATACACCTCATTCTTAGTCAGCACAAACTTGGGAGTGATCCAGAGACCAAGTTCTTCCTGATGTCTGGTACATGAAGCACATTATTCAGAGTGAGCTCTTTCCTCGAGGTCATTAATAGCTTTATTCTTTCCTTATCCTTCAACCTTTGCAATAGAAGAGTTCCCATGTAGAGTTGTTCATAATTATCTATAGCTTCATAGGTAATGAACATCCTCTTGTCTGAGCAAACATGACGGGTAGCTCCTGTGTCCACCCACCATTCTCTATTGTTGCTCATAAGGTTGATTTTAGAAACCACATCTGAAAGATTTAGCTGACACATCAGCTATCAACTTATCTTCCTTGGCAATGTGTACTTCAGTGGTCTTTTTCTTGGAGTTAAAACCGTTAGGTTATACTTTGCGGCTACGACAGTCTTTAGCTCGGTGTCCTAACTTGCCGCATATGAAGCACTTCCCAGTGAACCTCTTGTAGTTTCCTTGGCTAGGATCTTCTCCAGAGTGCTTCCTCTTCTTATTTTTCTGTCCAACTTCCACTACATTTGCCTTTGACACCATTGAATAATTCCTAGCTTTCTTTTCAAATGCGCGGTTATCTTCTTCAATTCTGAGCCTGACAATTAGGTCTTCGAGTCCCATTTCCTTGCGTTTATGCTTCAAGTAGTTTTTGAAATCTTTCCAAGTAGGTGGCAGCTTTTCAATGATTGAAGCTACTTGAATAGATTCACTCAAATCCATCTTCTCAGCATGTATCTCATGTAGGATTAATTGGAGCTCCTGCACTTAGCTCACGACTGTCTTAAAGTCTATCATTTTGAAGTCCAGAAATTGTCCGACCACAAACTTCTTCAAGCTAGCATCCTCTGTTTTATACTTCTTGACTAGTGACTCCCAGAGCTCTTTAGCAAAATTTATTGGACTGTACACATTATATAAAATGTTGGCAATCTATTGAGGATCTAGTTCTTGCGTAGGAAGTCTCCATGCTTCCATGCATCAACAACTCCTAACTTGGTAATGTTCTCACCCTCATCTAGCACTGGGGCAGTCTCAGTTAGGTACTTGCTTATATTCAGAGTTGTAAGGTAGAACATCATTTTCTGTTGCCACCTTTTAAACTTTGCCCCATTAAATTTTTCAGGCTCTCCCCATGACTGACGGGAACATTAGGCATAATAGTACTTGTACTTGCCATTCGTCTGTTATATATGATATATACAAATCACAGTCAAATTTTCAAAAATAAAATAACAATAATATTTAAATAATTAAACTATAGCATAAGTTCAATTCTGTCTTTAGATTGTTGTCCAAAAAATATATGGTATAACTATACCATAAACTATAGTATTATTTATTCAAATATTATCTGAAAATATAATGTATATATATATAATTAATTTTATAAAAATAATAATCTATATATATAATTTTTTATAATATATAGTTTAATATAATAAAATAAAAACTATAAAATAAATGAACATAATTTAAAGTCGAGGCTATAATTTGATTCTATATCTTTAAGACAGATTTGCTCCGCTATGGTGCCAACGGATTCAGTGGCGTCTATCTCCCATAATACAACGACTTGTCTTCTTTCAGTAGTAGCACTGCAAACCAAAGGAATAGACGAACCGGCTCGGTGTAATACTACTTGACTCGAACTCGAACTCGGACTCGGACTCGAACCCACAGACTAGAGAGAGAATGAAGAAGAAGAAAATTCAGAAAAGAAGAATTCTCTGAATTTTGGTGTGATTTGGAATGAACCCAAGGAGGGGTATTTATAGGCTATAAGGTGCCTGTTAAAGAGGGTGCAACCATGGGTCACAATGGTTCAAAACCAGGTGCACCCTATAGAAAAAACTGAAAACCAAGATTAAAAATTTAATACAGGCCCATTTATGTTTAATAAAAACTTAAATAATCTTCACACCCAAGCCCCGCCTGGGTCTGGCGGCGTGCGTGGTAGTTGGTTCGAGCCAAAGCTTACCTAAGTCCTCCCCCTCTTAAAAACTTGGGTGCCTTTGGGCCCAAATCCAAATCTCATATTTGGCTTATTTATACTTCAAATGGTTTTAATATTTTTCCGATATGGGACAAGCATTTCTCACTTATTGCAAACCCATTTAGGCTTATCAAACACCTTACTTTGGAGCTAATTTCTCATTCACCCGGAAACGGATTTAAGAAAGTAAATATACCACGTTCATCTCATTGCGAAGAGGAACGCACTCGTCTATAAATCCACAAACAATTTTTAGCGAAATCTATTCCAAATTTTATCCAAAGTTTATATTTTTTATGCCCCGTTTCCAACACTAATTTAATGGACAAATCTGAGTACAAAGCTTATAATAAAATAGCATTTTGTCAAGAACTTTCATTTGCCTTCTTGACGGAACTGAATTCAATTAGATGTTTTACGAAGCTCATATTGAAGTACTATTACGTCAAAACTTTCAATTGTCTCGTTGATGGAAATTCAATTAAACACTGAGAATCCAAAGACTAAAAATACAAATATACGGAGTAACATGTGCAAATGACAGGGTGATCTACGTTTTAAAAAATTCTCTCTTATGTTAATCCTTTAGTAAACGTGGAACTATATTGCTCTCCCAAAATTTTTAAAAATTTATAAACACGGATCTGTAACAAGTTTCAAAAGAATCAAAATACTTAACATGTGACGTCTCTAAAATTTTAAAAATATTAGTTTAAATCTTTCTGCTGCTTCTTTTTGGGATAGCAAGCTCAAATCATTATAAAATTAAGGGTGAACTGCATTGAACTCCCCTTTTCTATTTGCATTTTGCACTTAACTTCCCTTTTCTATTTTTTGGCCAAAAAACCCCCCTCAACTATCTAAGGGAGGTGATTTAACTTACGGAAGTTAACATAAAATTTATGGCTATAGATAAGAAATTTCCAGGTATGTCATCTGTTTTCTCTTTCCTCAACATGATTCTACAATGACACCACATTTTAGGGTTTGCAAATCTGTACAACAATGACCTTGTCACCTTGTTGCATACAGTCAAAAAATACAAGGACATTGACACAAGTGTTGGTGCTTGATACCAACAAAGATGCTGTATAAGGTACCATCAAAACAAAATCACTTACAATGCAAGTGTTAGTTAACGAGAAGGATAGATTTCAGATATCAACATTAGACAAAAATGTCGACTAAATGAGCACGACAAGGAAACCTCCGGAGGCAGTAAAAATCATAACATTGTGGCACCAAATGCAGCAGCTGACAAGTGTTAACCGTTCACATATTTCACAATGGTAATAGATACTAAACAGAAGCACCATCATTTCATATGCCTCCCCTCCTCTATCTCATATGTCCTTCCATTCTATTCTACCTTCTCATTCTTTCCTTACCAATATCATAATTCAAAGAAACCATTATGTCAATGATTTACCATTACAAGGTGTGTCAAACATTATTGAATCATTCTTGGACTTATATCCAACAACAAATAGGACTCAAATAACTAAACAAAAATTACAACTGCATAAAGTTTTAAACACTGAATTTGCCAAAACTCATGACACAAAGTCCTAACAGATGAACTAGAAATGAAGCCCCCTTAGAAGACGACATTACACTGGTAGAAAACCAAATAAGAGAAGCCACCAACGTGGTTCAGCCATGTGCACCACCAATGAAGTCTTAGAGAAAATACAAGTCTTGCATGTAGATGCTAATAAATACAAAAAAAGTTTTCACAAGTTGTTGGACGATAGTAGTGTTTTATTGTATCTCTCAACAATTACGAGCAAAAGAAACATAAAGGAAAACTAAGAATGAACATCAAAACCAAATACTAGTGTTTTATTGTCTCTCTCAACATTCATGTGCTTATGAGAAAATGACGATATATTGGACAATCACATTTTCTCTTAGGCTTTGTTTGGTTAGGTGAAAACAGCTAGAAAATAAAGGAAAGAGAATTTTTAAATTTTTTTAGAGTTTAGATAGATAGAAAGAGAAAACTAATGGAAAATTTAATTTCCTTTATTGAGTATTTTCCCTCAGAAATTTTTCGGCATAAAATATACAAAAATTTATTTTCACGTGAAAAAAGCGCTTATTTATTTGCAGTTCCTATTTTACCCAGTAATTTAATCGTACAAAGTTCTCTCCAAAACAACTTCTATTCTGAGGTAAGTTCGCAAGGCAAATTATACAAACATTAGTATTGCCTCTTCATCTCTAATTTTTTATTTATTTTTAATTTGTGTATCTTAAACTAATAATTAGTTTTACCTAAGGAAATATTATGAAGCCTTACTTTAAATATAGATAATAAAAATGAATATAAACAATTATATATTTAAATTTAATAATCCATCATTTTACTTCATAAGGATAGTTTTGGTATGCATAATCACTTTCTCTTCACTTTCATGCTATCCAAACTAGCAAACTAATATTTTTCTACAATTTTCTTGAATAAATTGTCATGCGTAAATGCATGCTAGAAAATATCTTTTCTTTTCTTTCACTTTCACTTTCTATTTGTTTTCTTTTCTAGGTTATTTCCATCTAACTAAACAGAGCTTTAAGGAAAAGTTGAAGTCATGAATTTTCTCAGAAGCAACACCAGCTTGGGTGAGAATTTCGGTGTTATACTTAGCTTGTAAGAAATACAATTTTGTTGAAAAATGTATCAACATGCGGATAAGGATACAAATTACTGCAAATCAACAAAGCGTGCACCTAGAAAAGGGTACTCAAACCTATTAAATCTCATTCTAATAAAGAAAATTCACTCAGTTTTCAAGACCATGAAGCAACATGATCTACATAAAGCAGTAGAGCATCGAAAGGCCAAGAATTTCCCCTAATATCAAAAAAATTGTTATATAATTATACTGAATCTCTCATATTGTACTATTAACTATCCAATATTGGTCACCTTATTTATCTCACTGCTGTTCAATTTTCAGATTTTTATGGAGATATCAGAAAGTGACAAGACTTGTCCTGTAACTAGTCTGATGGTGTAAACTTTCACTCAATGTTTTTGTTTCGTTGGTATAAATGCTGTAAATTTTCAGCAATGCATGGCAAGTAGCTGAACTGAAAATAAATTATTAGGTAGGCATCAACTATCGTGATAAAAAAGAGGATTAGCTGCTTGACCAAGAGTGCATTTAAAACAGAAAATCAAACTCTTGACACACACATAGAAACCCCTTTATAGTCCTTGATGCAAATTCAAACTATAAATTTAAGCCCACCAATCTGTAATCAATATCTACAACTTGCTATTGTTCAACCATCAACCCATGAGCTTGGAAATTCAGCTTAGTGAAGTGCGAAAATTCATCATCATCATCTTTGCCTTTATCCCATATAGATGGGGTCGGCCACATGAATTCTCTTTTTCTATTCTTTCTATCATGCACCATATCTACTATTAAATTTATATTTTTTGAGTTGTTTTTAATTTTTTTCATCCCATGTAAGCTTTGGTAGGCCTCTTTGTCTTTCATGCTCATATTCCACGCATTGTTATATAACAATATTGTTCGTAACATTATGCATTAATCAAATAACAAAATAAAGCATTTCAATACACGTTGAACACTAATAATATTGATAAATGCAAATGATTTTAAAATTACAAAAGCCTAGATGAACTTACTGGAATACCCAAAGACCAAGATTTGGCAGCAGCAATAACAGCCTCAGAGAAACCATTCATTCCTCGGCCATCCTTCGCATAACCCCCAAGGAAATAAGCACCCAAAATCCATCCTGTTGAATACCAAATACCAATTCTAGACATTCAGAGTTTTCGAGAAACAAGAACTACAATACAATTCATCAAATTTATGCCCAAAAAAAAAAAAAAAAAAAAAAAACAGTCGCACACATATACCAGCTATAAAAGGGTCAGCGATGCCTAGGGTTTGACTGTCATCCCCACCAGCAAGCAGAGCCACACACCTGACATACAAAAACCAAACGCATAATTTTGGCCACATATCCATACATATACGTGTGTATTTATATAACTTGATAATCAGCATTGTCGTTGTTGTTTGTGTAAGTAACAAACAAAACAAACAGTGTTGATGTTGGCCACCAATTTTGGTGTTTCGAAAAGCCAAACGATTATATGTATATACAAAAAACATGTGTGTGTGAAGCGGATGAGAATCGAGTTTAAATCACAGTTGCTATGTCATGTGGGACCAGTAGAACACCAATCTTGTTGTGGCCGCAAAGAATCACAAGCAGGGTGTCAAATTAAAGTCAGGATTCTTCCATTTTCTGTCCCCAACATTTAGAATGAACTACAAATTCTATTACAGTGTCAAAAAAATGACAGTAGAGTGACGTTTTGTAAATTAAACCCTAAAAAATATGAATCATTTCGTTGGTGAATCAGATATGTTTGATCCTAAACTACTACTGCTAACATGTCTCAAGACTTTGATGAATCAGATGAGTAGAGTAACTGATGCATAAAGTATTTAAACACATCTTTGAGACATAGAAATGACACAACTTTGATTGATTGCTGTTTGAAGGCCGACCCAGATGTTCTTGATGTATGTATGTATGTATATACGAATTGAAAAGTTGAGGAGTGAATCAGTAGTAATTTCCGCTCCAATTTTGTCATCAAAGATCAAAATTGAAACCCTAGAAATCGACCAATGTAAACCCTGTAGCCAGTAAAGTATATTTAGGGAGAGTAACTTGTAGCCGGTTGGCCTGGTGGCTTGTGGCCATAACATTGAGCTATCGGCCCGCGATTGAGACTGGTGTTGAGAGAGAGAGAGAGATTTTGATGGAAAACAGAGGTCTTTCAAAATACCTCCTTTTTGCCAAAATTTATGTTAGGGAGTTCTAAATATTTAGCTTTTGATTTTTAATTCAATTGATAAATTTGATGTTATGTTTGGGAGTATCCAATTAAGTTTGAGACTGGAGCAACACAATTAAATGGAATTAGGGTTGACTAACGGGCGAGTTTGGGCCAGATGAAATATGAGTTATGATTCATATTCAACGGTTTAAATATGTATTGGGTGAAAATAGGCTGGGTCAATCCGTCATGGCCCCCAACCTGTTTTAAGGAGAGAAAAAAAAAAGTTATTATTTTAGATAATCTCATTATTGTTATATAAATATTAATTAACATGAACAAAAATATCAAAACAAATAACTTTGAGAGAGATGACCGAATATAGAAAGAGAAAGCTTTCTTTATTTTTTTTTGTTTTTGTTATACATCTAGGATACACACCAATACCCATATATATATATATATAAGCCAAGCTTATAAAACAAGCTAAGGAAATAACTTGCATATATATTTAATGTGTTCACACCTATAACATTATATATACAATAAACCTATATATATAATTCAAACCAACGTACCAAATTCTCTCAATAGTAGGTAACGCTACTAATTCCATTTCTTCCAAATTTTCATATATAGTGGACCCGGCGCCATATATATATATATAAAACAATTATTATAGTTTTTTTTTTTTTTTTTTTTTTTTTTTTTTTTTTTTTTTTTTTTAGGGATGGATAAAAGCTTGTAAAAATATGTACGGATAATTGTAAATCCTCTAATTTATTTTAAAAATTCTTTAAATTTATATTATTTTATTTTGTGACTAGACGTGCATGAAGATAATATATATAGATAATTGTAAATCCTCTAATTTATTTTGAAAATTCTTTAAATTTATATTATTTTATTTTGTGACTAGACGTGCATGAAGGTATATATATATATTATGAACTCATTTGTTAAGCTTTTTATAGAATAAATAATTAAATGAATAAATCAGGTCATCCTACTTTGAAATACAGATGTAAACATAAATTTCTTTCGAACTGTAGTATTACACAAACGAGTAGTCCATGATGCAGAGAGAATCTTAGAGAGAGATAGTGGGAAAAAGAGAGAATTTGGAATTGTGTGAGAGAATTTTAGAAATAAAGAGGTGAATTTGAGTTAAATAGAGGTTGTGAAACTGAATATAATGGGTGAAATATGGGTTGAAAATAGGTGACATATATTCAATCCATTTAGCCCTTTATAAAAATGGATTGATTATGGGTCACCCATTATAACTCATAGTTTAAAATGGTTCACCCATATCCATTTTAATGCGGGCAAATATGGGCGGGGTTATGACCCTTTTTGCCACCACTAAATAGCATAAAGCTTTCGCTTGAACTTTCCTTGATGGATTTACATGGCATTCTCTCTCCCCAAGCATCTACAAATTTTAGTTTGGCAAATTGGCAAATCATGTCATTACTAGTCCATCTATCCACCATGTTTGGTTTCACTAACAAATTTTTTCAAGATATTTTCTTTTTCTACATCTGAATCGACTGTTAATATTTTAAAATTTTCCCACTCGGCTCAAATGTATTATGATTCTTTTTGGTCTTGTTTTAATTTGCATCAACGTACTAAGGGGCTTAATTAATTGTTCTTTATTACCAAATGGGCAGTGGCCTATCGGTATCAAACTCATACTTTTTAAAGTAATATCAATGATTTAAGCCTCAGTGGAGGTATATATAGGTGTGTGAGTACTAACTAAAAAAAAAAAAACGTTCTCTATTAGCACAAAGGGATTAATTAAATTTTTGCTTTTGGGTTGTGACTAAATGGGATTAGAATCTCCTAATTCTTCATAATTTTATTTAAAGTGAGCTAGTGAGCTGCTTAGTAATAGTATCTAACAATAAATGAACAACTTGTTACCACCAAACCTCCTTGTGTCGTCTTGGGTAACATCTTGCATTACAATTTGGTCGACCAAGGTTTAAGGCTTGATACCCGATAAAGATGAAGAGAGAGGTATTCTAAAATATCTCATTTTTTAAAATTATATACACAAGCGAAAAATACCATAGCATATAGAGTATAGTGTATATTCTAAAAAGTTTCTAACATCCAATTTTGGGTCAAAACAAATGGCCTGAATGCTGAAAAGACTAAAGTGTCACTCTATAATGGAATAAAAATAGGTAAAAAGCTAATTAAATGTGAAATGACTAAAATGTCTTCTTTTTCTTTATAATTTGGTCGACCAAGGTTTAAGGCTTGATACCCGATAAAGATGAAGAGAGAGGTATTCTAAAATATCTCATTTTTTAAAATTATATACACAAGCGAAAAATACCATAGCATATAGAGTATAGTGTATATTCTAAAAAGTTTCTAACATCCAATTTTGGGTCAAAACAAATGGCCTGAATGCTGAAAAGACTAAAGTGTCACTCTATAATGGAATAAAAATAGGTAAAAAGCTAATTAAATGTGAAATGACTAAAATGTCTTCTTTTTCTTTATATATATATAATATAGGGGAGTGGGCAAAAAATATTCTTATGGTATGCATATTGAGTATATAACTCTCTATCCGTTCTAAAAACTTTTTAACATTCAATTTTGATACAAATAAGGACCTGAATGCTAAAAAAACTAAGGGGTCGTGAGAAAAAAAACATCCATATGGTATGCATTAGAATGTATAACCTCTATACGTTCTAAAATATTCCTAATATTTAATTTTGGAGCAAGCAATGACTTGACTGTTGAAAAGAGTAAAGTGTCCTTCTATAATTGAATAAAAAAATGAGTAAAAAATTAATTTAATATGAAATCACTGAAGTGTCCCTCTTTTCGGTTCAGTGTGTCTATATATAAAGTATAAAGTGTGTGCATATATAAAGAAATGTATTTTTGAAATTTTATATCTTAAACATGTCATGTCTGTATATAAAGTGTGTCTATATATAAAGTGTGTGTATATATAAAGAAAGGTATTTTTGAAATTTTATATATAAAAAATGTCATGTACAATGCACATGACTATATTTTTGACAAAATAATGACCTCAAGGCCTTCTTTGCCATATTTTTTCAAACTTAATGGGCTTATATACTCAAAATAAAAGATATGGGTGTTATTTGCCCAAAATATAAACATTAGGGGTGTTTTTTTCATTTTTCCTTTATAAGGGCATTAATGAAATAGATACGAGTGTTTTTAAAATTTTGTATCTTAACAGTGACTTTAAGTCATTTTTTACTCATTTTTCAAACTTAATAGAATTATATATACAACATAAGACTTTTTTTGTTCATTTTTTTCAAACTTAACAGACTTATATACACAATATAAAGAATAAAAGTATTATTTGCCCAAAATATGAATATTAAGGGTGTTTTTTTTTCACTTAACCCTATATGTATATTTAATAAGTTCTTGATATATAATATTGCAATGTATAAATGGATGTGTTGATTAATAATAATAATTGAATTAAACAATGTCACCATTGGAATTTTAAACCATAACTAGTTTATGGAATTCTTTGCTTATAAGATGTTTTTTTGTATTATATTACTGATTATAAATTTATTAGTTTTATGCGCGATATATATATATATATATATATATATATATATATATATATATATATATGAACAGTCATTATGCTTTATATTTGTGCAGTGGGTTGTTAGAGACAAAAGGAGGGAATTGCTATTTTTATTTATTTATTTTGAATCCTCCAAAACACTTACAATATCCTAATTCTTCATTAATTTTATTGAACGTGAGCTGCTTTGAAAATTATATAGTATGATTAGTATCTATTAATATCGAAATCTTTAACACCAGCCTCCTTGTGTCTTCTTTGGTAACATACCATGTTCTAAGTGGCCAAGGTTCGAGGCTTGGTATTTGATGATGATGAAGAAGATGATGGCTAAAGAGGTATTTTAAAATACCTTTCCTTTTTCATACATTAATTTAAACAAATAATGTAGTATAAGCTAATTTATGTCAAATAATTTCCTATGTCACACGGTTAAATAATTCCCCAAATTAGGTTTGATTTTCGTCATTGTGAATATAAAATTCCTTGCCTTCTTCATGTGAAATACTATAAAAGCTTTCATTGCTTTTTTCGGTGGATTTAAATGGCAGAGAATCCAAAAGCTAAAGTTATGCCACGATGAAAAAAAAAAAAAAAAAGAAAAAAACAAAGAAGAAGTGGATTTTATGTTTTAATTAACGTTGAGAGATACTATTCCTTTTTTTATTCCTGCACAACACCAGATCACCTTGTGAAAAGTTGGAATTTGGTTCTAGTTCTAAGCGCAGGTTTCTCTGCTTTCTCAAACACAAGTTTATTTTAGAAATTTGGTTATATATATATATATATTATCAAATATGGTTTTGTGAAAAATCTATCTTTAGAGTCAGATTTACAATTTCATGGGCACATTTGATTATAAAACTCATGATGAAGTAGCTAGAGCTTTCAGTTGGACTTTCATTGTCTTACAGTTTCATAATAACGTTTCTAATCGTGTAATTTTTAAAAACTCAGAATTGTAATTCTTGTGGAGTAAGGAGTTTAGTTTTGGACTTTGTGGGTGCGAGTCCAATGGGTAAGGAGGGTTTATAGTATTGTAATATCTATAGGTGATTATATTGGAATCTCCTCATCAAGGTAACCTTGAGTTTGGGTGAACCATATAAAATTTTTGTGTTATTCTGTGAATGTTTCTCAAGTGATTTTGTTATGTAAATCTCCAAAAATTTTGTGTTATTTTGTGATTGTTTCTCAAATGATTCGGTTCTGTAAATTTTTGTTTTACTTCCGTTGTGCCCAACAAGTGGTATTAATGCCGACGGTTCGGCTGGGATTGATGTTAAGAAGTTATAGAAAATATAAGAAATCTCAAAACATGTTGCATTGGGTTTAGTTGCAAGTTTAGCCAATCAATCAGCTTGTTCAGTCACGATGGTCGTCAGGGTTCGTTCTCTCAACCCGAAAAAGAGATGGTCGTTTTGCTCTCAGCCAAGGTTTGCTCACAACGTTAAAGAAGAGTGTGTTCGTTCTCTCAACCCGGAAAAGAGGATGGTGGTTTTGTTCTCAGCCAAGGTTCGCTCCTAGTGAGCCTAAAAGAAGAGTGGGTCTGCACTTTAGCTTAGAAAAGAGCAAGATGGATCGTGATGAGTTGCATGGCAAGAAATTCGGGTCAAGGTGAAGCCTTGGAGGACAATTGTCAGATTAAGTTGTCTAGGATAGTGTTGATTGACATGAAAGAATTTGAGCCAAGGTGGAGATTGTTAGGATAATGTCTTAAATTCTATAATTACATTTCTATTATAGAGTCGTGTTTTATTGTGTAATTTTTAATAACTCAAAATTGTAATATTGTTGAATAAGTAGTTTAGTTTTGGGCTATATAAGGGCAAGGAATATTTTTTTAGTCATCCCTTAATCAATGTTTTTCTTTCGATGATTTTTTTATTTGAAGCAACTATTAATATTTGAAAGCTGATTTTTGGGCTCCAAAAAAATCCTTAGACACTCCAATGTATTATCTAAATAAATGAATGGCAAAAAAGACCAATAACATATTTGGATCATGAAAAAAATAATATGCTCATGGTGTTTGACAAATTGGTCAGTTCTTGGCTCAACATTAACCTTTTGTGCAACTTGTTTCTGTTATTATGATAGTCTACTCCATTAATAAGCAAAACCCTCTCCTCCAAAGGTTCAATACCCATATCCTCCCTAGGTTCAATACCCATATCGAACGATCTAGATTCTTTCTTATTTTGTTGTTGATTTGATCTTGCTAAATTTGGACTAGAGTTTTTACTTTTCATATTACACACTCTTTTCTAGGGGTGGGAATAACTTAGGATTATGGGATTGAGACTAGATTTAAAATTTAGAGCCTTGGCATATACGTTTTTTTTTTCAATGTTATTTATTAGTAGGCTATTACCGTTTGGGATGACTCGACAAACTTGAAAAAACAATGTAACCCATGCGATATGGTGCGGGTTGAGATGTCATCGGTTCCTCAGGACTTGGGCTTGGCACGAGCTAAGGTGTTAGAATCGTGGATTTGGCCTGGGCTAGCCCGCCCACCTACCCAAATCTCACCCCTACTCTTTTTTAGATTTTTTAATGATTGGGTATAGTGGTGGCTTCTGTTGCATAAAAACAACATATAGATTAAAAAAGACCTAGAAAATGAGGAAGCATATAGAGATACAGTTTAATGTATGTGATTTAGGGTTATTTCTGCATTAAGGTTAAAATAAAAATAAAGTGGAGCGCCTAAGATTTTTTTGGAACGCCAATATCTCACTATCCTTAATATTTTATAGGCAAAAAGTGCGAAATACCCCCTGAACTTTTAGTAAATGAACAAAAGACCCCCTGAACTAAAAAAAATGTGCGACTCACTCATAGTACTTCTAAAAGTGAGCACTTCACCCCTTCAGTCACGGGAATCTACTTTTCGGCCAGACATGATCGTGCAATTACATAAATACCCCATCTAATTAACATTTTTTAAAAAAAACAAAAAACATGCATATTGCAAATTTCCCTAAATACCCTTAAAGACTTAAACTGGTGGTTTCCAAATTGCAGAGTACAGTAGTATAATCATTGCGCTTCTCTGATCACAGTAGTACAATATCTCTGTCTACCTCCATTAAAGCTTTTTACACCCATTTCCCACCAAAAATTGGTAGCTTCCCTCAGTACAGTAGTAAAATCTCTCTCTACCTCCATTAAAGCTCTTTACACCCATTTCTCACCAAAAATTGGTAGCTCCTAATTTTCTCTCTTTTAGTTAAAGATTCAAGTATACACTAACGGGCCAGTGGCCTAATAGTATCAACATCTTACTTCTCAAAGGGATGTCAGGGTTTAAGTCTCAGAAAAGACACGTGTGTGTAAGTACCAACTAGAAATAAATAAATAAATAAATAAAAATTCAAGTATACTAAATCACATTCAAGATGAAGTAGGTGTTGAGAAAGAAAGCGATTTTGATTATAGGTTTAGTTTACTTGTTATCTCTTCTTCAATTTATTTTATTACCCTCATGATTTCTTGGCACTACAATCCATTCGAAATGCCCAAGAAGACATGCTAAGATCTGACTTCTTCTCCACGTGGGATTTCACAACGGAGCCACGCGACTTTTCTGGCATGTATTGCGACGGCGACAGGGTCATCACTTTGAATCTCGGTGACTAGAGGGCCGGTTAGCCCGGTTTGACCAGATGACTCAATCTTCCAATTAGGGCTGCAATTTGGGCAGGCTAACCCAGCCCAACTGTAATATCCCGATATTTTAAAAGGATTTATTAATTAAAATTAAATTAATTTAATTTATTATAATTATTTTTTTAAAATGATTTGTTTTATTAAGTGCGTGGATAATTGTGATTTATTTTATTTAATTAAGTGCATGGATAATTGTGATTTGTTTTATTTAATTAAGTGCGTAAATAAATTGTATTGTTTTAATTAAATTATATTTTGTAATTTTATTTGTTAAATTTATATGGTGTTTGATTTGTGAAATGCTAATTAGTGAATTATTTATTAGATTTGTGTGATTTTATGTTTGTGTAACTTTATTGTTAATTATTGGTAACTATTAAATTTAATTTAATTATTTTATGTATTTAAATTATTTAGATTGGGTTTAAGGGAAGTTGGATCAACGGATGTGGTATTGAGCTTGAAGGAAGCCTTATTGGGTTAATTATTAAAAACCCATTGTTATGAAGATATTTAATAATTATCTTTGCATAATTATACCATATAATTATATGTATATAAATTTAGTTAATTAATAATCATTGGAGGGGTATATATGTCAATATATATATATATATATTGATATATATAGGTATATATAATTTATTTAACTAATGGTTATATATGGAAGGTAATATACATATTTATAATAAAATATATGTGTATATATATTATTTAAAAGATAAATATTATTTATTTTATATGGTAATCATAATGGGAAAATGATTTAGGTTTTTTGATGTGTATAAATAGACACATAAGACTTTAGGGTTAGGAGTTTTTCCACGTTAGAAAAATAAGAGAGTTGGAGAGAGAAGAAGAAGGGCTAACGAAGAGGAGGCAGGATCAAAGAACGTAAGAGGAGACCGGATTTGGAAAAGAAAAGGCAAGTTTTCTCTATTTCTCCTCTTAGAATTCATAAACCTATCACCTTGAATATAAATTATATTTTTATTTGGTTGATTAAAAACAAGTTATTAATCGGATTAAATGAACATGTTTTCTTTGCAAAGTGATAGATTTAAACATGAGAATATCTATATGAATTGTAAAAATAATTTAGTTCAATATATCAGAGGTTATATTAATTAGGTTTTTATTTTCTGTAATTATTATGGTTTGTTTTGAGTTGGTTTAGCATGGTTAATTAAATTAAAGAGATCTTAGTGTAATTACATGTTCATACTTTCCCAAAAAAAAAAGAAAAAAAAACAATTAAATTAAGCTTGTAGGATTTTTTTCTAAAATTTTCTGGAATTTTATGAAATTTTTGTATATTATTTTAGAATTAAGTTTGTTGAATCTGTATAATAGATATATATATATATATATACACACACACTGGAAGGAGGCAAATCAGTGCCCTCAAAAGGGATTCAATCCGGTGCGGTGCGGCATATAGTATGAGTGTGCGGCGCGGTTCTGGGCCTTTGATGGGCTTGATGGTGGAGAGATGGATTTCGTGCATTGCGGTGTATACAAAAGCATGCACATGTGTATCTGGACCTTA